>NC_138538.1:49113864-51513864 GCF_964234715.1 Podarcis melisellensis
ATTTTAGAGCTGGACAAGGTTCAGAAAGGGCACCCAGAATGATCAAGGAGTTGGAGCAACTCTTCTATGAGTTGGGGCTTTTTAGTTCAGAGAAAATGTGAGTATGAGTAGATATGATGGTGGTGTATACAATTTATGCATGGCATGGAAAAAGTGGATAGAGAGAAGTTTTAGAACCAGTCGACATCAAACGAAGCTGAAGGGTGGAAGATTCAGGACAGATAAAAAAATACTTATTCGTACTGTGCATAGTTAAACTAGACAACATGTTGTGCTGGCCACTAAATTGGATGGTTTTGAAAAAGAATTAGACAAACGTATGGAGGAAAATAGTTATCAGTAGCCATAATGACTATGCTCTGCCTCCACCATCGGAGTCAGTATCCATCCAGATACCAGTTGCTGGGAATTGCAGGTGGGTAGAGCACCATTGAACTTAGGTTCTGTTTCCTGGCATCCTATGAGCATCTTGATGCTCACTCTGAGAACAGAATGCTAAACTAGATGGGCTTTTGGCAGTACTCTGCTTAAGTTCTTATGGCATATAGTGTCTCATGTGCAATGACTCTGATTGGCTGAGATAAATTAAATTGGAGTGGTTTAATGTCAGTCTTCTTAGCAATTGTGTCGCTTGCAGTGTCAAGAGTTAAGATGTGTGGCAAGAGTTACAGATGTGTGGCTGGTGGTTCCACTGTGTTTTGTAGGCCATGACCCACTCACTGAAGTGGAAAACATTTCCTTACCCAGGGAAGTGTGTCCTTATTGCTTAATGTATGCAGCATGGCATGCATACTGTTGACAAATGAAATATAAATATTAAATGTTCAGATGAACCATTGGTTTGCTTCCTGCAATGAATTTTAGATAACAGTGTCCAATTTTAAGCTTACCTTTAGTTCTATAAAATGCTTATGTGAAAAAAGCTGCATATGGAAAGACAATTTCAGGGCCTTTTATATCCTCGGAGTCTGCTTTGTGATTTCCCACTGTTGTATTTAAATCATTCCTCTCTGCTATTCCACCCTCTGGTTGCCCAAATTGTATACAAAAGCATAAACCAAACAAAACTATTTTTGGCAGTTGATCTTTTAGACCTCAAACTAAGGAATTTCTTACGTCACCACTCAAGGATATATTTTGCATGCCAGAAATCATTGGTGTATATAATAGCTACAATACATATAATTTAAGAACTGAATCCTTATTTTAAAATAATGCCTAGGGAGTTTTTTGTGTTGTAGGAAGCCTGGAGCTTAGGAAGGTAGCCCTCTGGTACATTCAATTAGCTTGATTGGCAGAGTTGCTGTGGATGAAAAAAGGGCAAGATTTAGCAACAGCATCATTTGGGATGAGTCAGATTGCAGAAGGTTGTTGGCCACAGGCAGTAACCGTACCTTGTAACATTATATATTCTGTGTAATCAGCATTATTCCACACCCCATGACAAAGCAGAGACTCTTAACTGTTGTCATGAGCACCTTAGTTTAGCATTTTACCTATCCAGGCACCATCTGCCACTGGGAACAGGTAGACTTGACTTCTTCACTTTTGTATTCCCTATATTTAAAATGAGTTTCTTTGAACAGAAAGAAGCTAGAAATTTTATGATAAAGATTTTCCTGAACATGTTTGAACATTTAGAGCATATGGAATTCATAAATTCACTAAATGTAAGTTACATTGCATATAAACTTCTAGAAACAGAGAATTATAGAGTTGGAAGGAACCATAACAGTCATCTAGTTCAGTGTTTCCCAACCTTGGGTCTCCAGCTGTTTTTGGACTACAACTCCCATCATACCAATGGTCAGGGATGATGGGAATTGTAGTCCAACAGCAGCTGGAGACCCAAGGTTGGGAAACACTGATCTAGTTCAACCCCCTGCATTGCAGAAATCACTTTCCCAAAATGAAGCTTGAACACAAAACCCTGAGATTAAGAGTCTCATGCTCTACCAACTGAGCTACATGTACCCTACGAATTAAAGGAAGCTTAAGGTATTCGGGTCCTGAGGCATGTGAGGCTTTATAGGTCAACACAAGCACTTCGATTTGGGCCTGGAAACTAATTGGCAGCCAGTGTAGTCTGGTCAGGATTGATGTTATATACTCAAACTGTCTTGTTCTGGTGAGCAACCTGGCCACTGAATTTTGCACCAGCTGAAGTTTCTGAACTGTCTTCAGAAGTGGCCCTATGTATAACGCATTGCAGTAATCCAGCCTAGAGGTTACCAGAACATAGGTCATATATGTTAGGCTATCCCTGCTCAGATAGGGGCATAGCTGAACCACCAGCCAAAGATGAGAAGGTACAGTGTCTCTGTCTTACCTGGATTGTGCTTCAGTTTATTAGCTCTCATCCAGTCCATTAATGAGGCAAGACATCAGTCTAGCACATCCAGTGCCAAGCCTGTAGATGTAAAGGAGAAATAGAGTTGTGTGTCACGAGCATACTACTCACAACACACTCCAAAACTCCAGATGACTCCACTCAGCAGCTTCATATACAGTGATACCTCTGGTTACGAACTTAATTTGTTCTGGAGGTCCGTTCTTAACCTGAGGTACCACTTTAGCTGATGCGGCCTCCCGCTGCCGCTGCACTGCCGCTGCATGATTTCTGTTCTCATCCTGAGGTAAAGTTATTAACCCGAGGTACTACTTCCAGGTTAGCAGAGTCTGTAACCTGAAGTGTCTGTAACCCGAAGTGTTTGTAACCCAAGGTACCCTAACCTAGGGGATAGAACTGAGCCCTGAGGGATTCCACATTGAATGCTCCTTGGTGCTGAAAAACAATCCCCAAGCATCACCTGCTGAAGACCATGATCCAAGTAGAACCGGACTACAAAGCTGTGTTGCCCACCGCAACATCAGATAGCCTCTCCAGGAGGATACAGTGGTTGATGGTATCGAAAGCTGCAAAAAAGTCAAGGAAGGAAGATTAACAGGGACATATTGCCCCTGTCTCTCCCCCAACAGAGGTCATCATATAAGGCAACCAGGGCAGTTTCTGTACAAAAGCCAGATTGAAACTCCAATTGAAATGGATCTAGAAATGAGATTTGTCAGGCATGACTTGTTTTTGAAAAAACCCATGCTGGGTTTTAGTAATCGCAGCTTCCTTTTCTAAGTGTTCACAGACTGACTCCAGTTTGCAAGGACCTCACCTATTCTCTGAGAGTTCTCAAAGATTATAGACAGAGGCTCTGAGATCACATCCACTAGCACTTTTAGTACGCTTAGGTGTAGCTCATCAGGCCCTGGAGATTTGAATTTGTTTAAATAAGCTAGGTGTTCCATTATCACCTCTTTTCCTGTCTTGGGCTAGAGCTCCCTCCTTGCATTATTTATTCTGTTATCACCATATTGGGCCCTGCTTTCCTTTTGGGTGAAGACAGAGGAAAAGTAGGTTTTAAGCCAGGCACCCCCAAACTAGGCCCTCCAGATGTTTTGGGACTACAATTCCCATCATCCCTGACCACTGGTCCTGTTAGCTAGGGATGATGGGAGTTGTAGTCCCAAAACATCTGGAGGGCCAAGTTTGGGGATGCCTGTGTTAAGCAGTTCCGCCTTCTGTCACGCAGTAGCATTTCTCCATCTTCCTCAGCTCATTCTAATTTTCTCCCTGCAACTGTCTGCTACTTGTTTGTACTCTTCTTTCATGATTTTCCATTTCTTATACTGTACATGCCCTTCTTAAATATCAGCTCATCTGTAAGCTCCTTATGCAAGTGCACAGGTTTATTTAGATGCCTTTCACTTTTCTTTCTTGGTGGAATTGTCAGCATTTGTGCTTTCGATATTTCACTTTATTTATGAAGAGATTTATAAACCACTTTTCAGGACACATTGTTCACAATGAGCTAACATTTCCAGCAATACACTCATCCCTTTTAAGAGAAAAGGCATGATGTCTGATCCAAATTTATGCTAGTTCCTCAGCATCACAAAATAAATAACATAAAATAGCAAGTCATATGCAGAAGTCCAATACCTAACAAAACAGCTGAGCAGATTGCATTGCAAAATGGTCAGTTACACTGCAATCAAAATTAGCATGAACCTTATTAGCCTTTTGCTGAGGGAGATTGTAGAGGGGAAGAAATACAGATATTTGTAAATAAAACTGAGCAGAAATTGATGTGAATTTTGGTAAGTAAATATGTGAAATCGATGTAAGTTAAGCAATCATGGCTAATGACTGATTTTAATCTCAGGCTATTGCTTGTGATACTGAAACTGTATGTTGTGAGCTATCAATTTTCTGCCTCTCAGAAATAGTTTCTCTGTGCTTACCCCATACCTCCTCTTGTTAGGCCCCCAAAAATATTTCTTCATCATTCCAAATATATTTAATCATTTTCATAGAAGTAATTGTGTTCGTCAATACCTTCACAAATTGAGAGTGTTGTTCACTGGGGTAAATTTCAATGACCTAATTACACTACACAGGAACGTTCTCCTCTTTGCTCTGGTACATAGAATGAAAGAGGATAAATAAGGTATTTATAGCTTTCTTCGAAGAACTTATAGCATGATGGTCTCAGTTCTTCTGATTGTCTAGTAACTCTTTATGTAATTTTCATTATAATATCCTTTAGGCAAATAGTGATCAGGATTGCTTTTATTGTTTGTTGCATTAAAGAAAATGTTGTTCTTTTTCTGATATTTTAGAAAATATTAATAATTGCTAAGCTCAGAATGGGGGTTAGATCACATAGCTTTCAGCGGCTTCTGAATACATTTCTTGAAACTTTTGTTTAGCATTGATGGAAACACCAGTTGAACAGACATTTCATTTCTTCTCCAGTTCCAGAGGAGACTGCAGGGTCTGCAACTCAGATAATGCCCACCTTTCACCTTAACACTTGACTGAAAAAGGCAATCCCACTCCGCGATTTTAACAGCATGTAATTATTGGGAATTGGCATTGCCAGGAGTTTGTTTGTTTTTTAACATCTCAGTGTGCATTAAAAAACAAAAAGGAAACGAAATGAAAAACCAGTAACAGCAGGTGTGCATTGAGCTCTGTCATAACGGAGCAAGCAAAGCAGAGTAAGCCTTCCAGAAATCCCTTTGTGCTCCATTGTGAGAGAGATTGTAAGGCCACCCAAGCTGTTTCAACCATTGTTTTATATTATAAAACAATGTTTTTGTTCTATCCAATAGCTGATTAACTCCATCTGCAGGTGGATTATATACTCCCAGAACTCAGGATGCTTTCAGTGATAACTAAATTTGGACATGGTGGTTCTCATATTCTCAAATTTTTCCAGCCCAATCATAATGAAATCCTGTACTTAATTTTTTGTTGTTGTTGTTGTTGTTTAAATAGCGTTTGCCAGTGCCTGCCCACATGGGCTATTTTAAACTGGAAACTCGCTTATTACAGGAGTGTGAAGGATTAGCAGCTAAACACTTCTTCCTAAACAATCTTCATAATGTTTTTAAATGTGGTTGTATTATTTTGTTCACCGATGTATCCATTGTTTCTAGGTGTGGTGTCATTTCATTAGTCTTGAGCTGGGCGCACAAGATAGTTATAGTCAGATTGCTGTAATATTCATTATCTTTAATTCAGACCCCAGGCACATTTCACCATTCAGTATATTTGTCTTGCAGGTAAGCCAAACTTCATGAAAACTCCTGAGGATCAAATTGGGATATCTGGAGGTGTGGCCTCCTTTGTATGCCAAGCAGTAGGAGAGCCAAAGCCACGTATCACATGGATGAAGAAAGGAAAGAAAGTTAGCTCCCAACGATTTGAGGTACGCACAGAATATATTTTTTTCCTGGTAATTTTGTGGGCGTTTCCATATGTTGGGTGCATTAAAATATAACAAATGTGTGAAATAAATAATTATTTATTTAATAAATTTCCTCTTTGATATACATTACCTGGAATATGGCATTTCTGATTCTCCAAATTTCCAGACTTGGACTACTGAGGGAATTTTTCATTCCACGTGGATAAGTATTGGTTAACTCCCCTCTGAGAGGTAAAATAATAAGATTCTCCTAGTACAGCTTCCTTCTGTAAGCACTATATTTTCTTGGTGATATTATTTCATCTCATTTTGCTTTGTTTGTAAATTGGAATTAGATGAGTATGAAGTTAATTAAGTTCAGTGTCTATTCATTTGCAGTCCTTGCCATTGAGGCTCAGTTTATGGGTTATATGATAAACACATTTCTCTATGAGAGGGTTAAAGAAATTTCTTTGATTTCATGAATGGTTAATGACCCAGTTCATGCATCATCGCCAAACCATGGTTTGCCTATTTGTACTATGCCTCACGCTCTCCCACTCCCTCTTTCTCTCTCTCTTCCAGTTCACTTAGTCACTTCCTAGTTTGAGCAAAAAGTAGTTTGCTGTGATATTCAAATTCAGCAAACTGTGGTTTGCCTACAAACAAGAATCTTAAACCATTATTTACTTTGTACTTCCAGTTTGAATACTTTAAGGAATGGAATGATGAGAGGAGCACATGATCAGAGGAAAAGGGGGAAATGGGTAGCACAGAAACCTGAGTCATGGTGTTAATGACCAAACTGTTTATCATGGCAAAAAGACAGTTTTTTTTTAGTTTCAGAATGTTAATCATGCTTAATGCTAAATAGGGTTCATTATTAATAAAGGTGGACAACTAAGGTATGTGGTATGGTTTCCAAACCGTAATTTACAACAGCATCTTGTTGGTTTAAATCTTTGTTAAGGAAGGACCGTACAGATAGAATCATTCACCATGGTAAACAAGGTTGCAGGAATTTGCCCCAGAGAGTGGAGGGGCTGGTCCCTGTCCCTTTCCTGATTCCTCAGTCATGGTTTAAAAGGAAATGGTATGTTGTGTGTCCACCAGTAATAAAATGGGTAATACAATTTCCCCTCTTTTGAAAAAAGGTTATTGAATTTGATGATGGGTCTGGATCAGTTCTACGTATTCAACCGCTGCGTGTCCTTCGGGATGAAGCAATATATGAGTGCATGGCTACCAACAGTGTTGGGGAGATAAATACCAGTGCCAAACTGACAGTGTTAGAAGGTAAGTGGAAGCTCTGTTACAACTGAGCTGTATATACCACAGCCTGTTACATATAAGATGAACTGTTTGTTCACATTGGAAAGCCTATGCTGTAGGTTATGCTTGCTTTTTCTGCATCTATCTATCGATCTATATATTATTAAAAGGGTAAACAGATAGATCACTGTGTACAATTCCCATATAATTTATTATTTTCATTATTATTATTTCTAAATATGAATGATGAACATTCACTGAGGTTCTCGAGGGATAAAGCAAGGAGGTATTAACTGAAACACCCAGCAACACCTCTGGACACAGACCTGCTTCAGACAAAGAACTTGCACAGTTACTCTACCTTCAAAGTTGCCAGCAAACATTTCCAGCAGAAAACAGTATACAGGCATTATCCTTCACCTCCAGAGTTGGAGATGAATAGAAGGGAAAACTAACTTCAATAACATGCCTACTTTCTCTCCTTCACCCTGATCTTTTAAACTGTGAGGGAGAGGTTCTCCTTTAAAGAATCAGGGAGCAGGATTAGGTTTTGGTCAACAGGGTTATAATTTTCTCTCTACCACCCTTTATTGTCACAGAATACAGTGGGATTGGCTAATAATCAGCCTAGAATTTGTTCACCACTCCTAGACTACAGGGTAACAAGCAGAAAGCTGTCTTCTGAGTTAAATTGCAATGGACAAGTCCCTTTTTGAATTGAAGCCATTGGTTGGCAGGGGGTGAGTGGGTAGAATTGTTCTTGGAGAAGGTATTCCCAGAGAGACCAGATCTATCACCTATAGGATCCTTTGAACTTGCGCGATCCAAATTTTCATATCAAGTGGGTTGGAAGAATACTTCGTAATGGAACCCGTAGGTCACAAACTGCCTTGTTGTGCAAGGCTAAAATTTGATGCCCCCCCAAGACCTTGTGCTGCCTTCCCAAAGCTGGGTAAGTGAGGCACTGGGCTTTGGGAAGGAGATGTGAAGCTCTGTCAGGGTCCTGGAGCCCTCCCTCCATGTGTTCTGGAATGCCGATCTGGCTGTGAATTCAAATTTCAGGCCGGGGTTCTGGATCCAACAAGTTATCTACTGTATGTGTTGAAGAAAACTTCCATGTCCAGAATTCCTTATTTATATTGTATAAGGAAGAATTGTTTGGGGAGTGGAGAGGAAAGAAAGAAAATGAGGGGAAATACTTTTTTCTCTGTCCTACTTCCCTACTTCCATTTTAAAATGTTTTTTTAAAACAACAACACACAACTACTCCCCCCCAATTTATTAGTGTGTATCTTTCTAATAACTTCATAGATGGGCCATGGATGCCTGAATGTGCTGCATTCTCTAAATGCAATTTAAATTTGCCCTAATTGACTAAAATGGAAAATCTGTTTTCAAACGAAAGGATTAAGCAGATTTATTGGTGTATATAAATTATTTACTGATGATATCTTCCAGTGAGGAAGGCTTAGGTTGCTAGATGAATTAAGCAAAATGTTTCACTGCTGCTTTCCCCCCACCTTTCCCCAGTTTGTTGCTGTGCTGAAACATATGTGTTGGTGATAGCACTGTAGTATTTCATTTATTTACAGCAGTACAATAGAAGTCTCCTTATAACTGGATGCTTAAGGATAGATCACGTGGAATCAAATAATTTACAAAAATCCTTTGTTACTCGAGTATCAGGTCTCCTTTCAGATTCTACTAAATATATTTTGAAGAACTGGAAAGGCTTAACTTTAGCTTGAAAAGATACTGAAAAATTGGAACATAGACAGATAACAGTTGGCAGCAGTCTACTCTCCAATGGCTTTTCCTTCACTTAATCTGCTTCTGCAACTTGCTAGTCTTCAAAGGCACAGTGAGTTTCTGTTTACCACCACCAATGCTACTGAAAGACCAGTAGGAGACTTGCAGACCAGTTTAAAAGGTTTAGCAGGCCACTGGTTCCCTACCCTTGGTATAAAGCAATAGGTTTCACAGCAAGGATTTATTTCCAGGCAAATCTTTTTCCAGTCTGTACTTCACTGGGATTACGTGGCAGAATGTTATGTGGCCTTCACTTTTTTCAGGAGCAAATCTTTGTACAAGTAATTGCCAAGTTAAATGGGACATATTATTAAAGTCTTCTCCGTTAAAGTTGGATGAGCATTGTTTTTATTCTGTTCTTCCCAAGTGAATATGTCCAGGAGGGATGCATACTTTGTATGAAGGAAATTAGAAGAGATATGGGGCTTGTTACTAGGGGTCCCTATAGAACCCTTATAAGCTTAAGCAATTTGCATGTGGGCTTGGACAAGTAGGGTGATGTTTAAGAAACTGAATGGTCTTTTAAGACTATATTATCAGCTGCAGTGTAATTGATTTGGGAATGCCTCTTGGTAGATTACCATAAGAAAACTGGCAATTCTATTGGGCTTATGACAGTTTTTCCGTTTTAAAAAAATGCATCTTGGTTGTGGAAACTCTAGGCAAGGATTTAAAAACCCCCCACTTCATTGTTGGTCCATCACTTACCCATGCCAGGGTTGCCACTTCTGATAGTGGGATTTGAAATAATATTTGGTTAGTAGAAATGATCCTAGTATTTTTATTTTCCTTCAAGAAATCTCTAGCTTTTGGCAAAAGTCTTTTCAGGCACATTACCATAAATTTATGTGGCAAAAAATTCCACAAACACTTCATAAATAATTAAAGTCATATATTCACAACCAGTCGATCAATGCTTAGTTGGCTTCCGTGGTGTAATTTCAGCTGGCCTTGATCTAGGTTTTTGTCATGAATTGTGGTGGTCTTTCTGCTTGCTAGCATATTCCATTTGGTACATTATTAAGAAGCAAACTGGAGCCAAGAATCTAACATAAGCAAGCATTTTGTAGCAGCTACTTCTTTGCGCTGTCCTGCATTCTCCACTTCCATCTCTCTAACTCCAGATCCTGTTGGGGAACAGAGTTGCATACACTTAGTGTAATTGAAAATTATTTCTTCTGTTGATAGTGGAAGAGGTAGGCATGCAAACAACCTCTCCCTCTCTTTTTCTCTTGGGCAGCTGATAAGCTGAATAATGTATGAGTCATATTGAGCATTTCTGTCTTTTTCAATTATGACCTGCAGCAGCGCAGACTTTCTCTTGCATGCCTAGCAAAAGAAGGGTTTGAGCAAAGTGAACAGGAAGGGACCAGAATCAATAAACTGACACACACACACTCACAAGGAAAGCTTCAGGGAGAGTTAGTGGGCACTGGGTGTCACAAATTAATAAATATGTGATTGAGCTGTAGGACTGGAGGATTACACCTTGCATTACAGAGCCTTTTAAATAGGAGGATTGTGCAGAATGTAAGGAGGGAATAATGTTGCAGCATTTCCAACACTGCACCAAACCGAGTGACTCGTTATAGCCTACTTTTTAGCAAAACACAGAAGCTCTGTTGGGTATGACAGAGGCCAGATTGGTGCCCCCTGCCCTTCTGCATAATCCACATTCTCTCTGTTTTTGTTTTATCCTGGGATGGGAACCAATAGTAACCCTGACAAGAAAATGACTCTTTCCCTAGGCTTTGGAATTTGTACATTTCTTTTATGATCTAGATTTCTTCTAAGCGTATTAGTATTGCTGAATAAAAACTTCAGCAATTTGAATTTGATGTGGGTAGCCTTTACAGTAGTCTCAAGCACATTGTGTCACGTCAAACGCAACATACTTCTTGTTTCAAGCTATTTTAATGAGAGTTAAAATATTTCATTTTTTTTAAATCTGTGCATTTGCATATTTGCATAGCTGCCTTGAGCCTTGGCTCCATAATTCTGTATGGGCAGAGCAATAGCTCCTCCATTAATTTGCTCAAATGGGTTTATGAATGCCAGTCCCTTTGTTAAAGTGTGAGTCATAATGATCTTGAAACCTGACTTGGAATGGTTTGGATTCTAGCTAGCACTGCCATTATATTTTGTCTAGTTGGACAATGAGGGTTTTGTATTGCTTTTAGATGTTTTTAGGTTGTTGTACACCGTTTAACAAGGGGGTGGTATATGGATATTTTTACAAACAAAAATGTAAATAAATAAACTGCAGGCTGAAAGTATAGCAGAATAAACCAGGTTTAGGCTTCGAATCTATCAAGGGTATAGTTTAGGGATAAGAAAAGAGAGAGCACCTTTGTCTTTCCAAAGCTCACTGATTACTGAACCATATCATGAGTTTAATTTCTATCACCATCTGTTGGCTTCATCCCAGTTCCTGGAGTTACCCAGTTTGAAATGCAGTAAATGATAAACATTTGACAGTTACAAATTATTTCTGTAGAGAACTAGACCTCCAAAGGCCTGAGACAATATGTCCTTGTAAATGCTCATCTAATACTAGGTTCACTATTTCAGCGGTAAACAAAAGTTAGCTGTGTTTAATCCTTATTTACGCTTAGTTAGTTACAAAAGAATCAGCAAGAACAAGGCAGTTTGGCTCATGTTTCTCTCATTTTCTTTTATATGTTACTGCCAAGAAAGGAGCCTTTGTTATAAAATCAGAGTAATTAAGGGAAGAGAGGTTATATTTTAATACGATCTCTAAGTAAAAACTAGCAAATTAGCATTATGTGTCACTTTAAAATGGAGAGAAATGCCACATTCTATACCAGAGAGAGTCTTGATTTATTCTTTGGCTTGGACTGTTAATTCATCCACATATAACAGAGGTCACCAACTTTTGGGGCTTGTGGGTATATTTGAACATAAACTTGTGAGCACCACCACAATGTATATTACAATATTTACAGGTTTAGCCTAGGAATCCAATGAGTATCACCTACTAGATTTTTATAAGCTTCACATTTTATATTTCTGTAGATTATAAGTCACTTTTCAACATGAACACAAATTCCCTCAGAAAAAGTAATGCTTCAAGTGGCCCTTAAACATGGTATATTTTGGGTTCAATTGATATATTGGCACTAATGAGCCTGATATTTTGTATTTCATGTGTTTTATTCTAAATAACATGAATGAATGAATGACAATTTAAGGAGCTCCAACACAGGTGGGCAACTCAGAAACCATGTGTGTGTTTCACTAGCTTTGCAAAACAGTAACTTCATTGGTGTGATGTACTAAAAACAGTAACAACCCTCTTCAGCCTATCAAGCCCAATGGTGTTTACCTCTGAGTAGACCTGCATAGGATTGAGAATTCTAATCTTTATTTTGGATTAGTTCATCCTGAACAGTTTTGTTTCAAGGCTCATCCCCTCATCAGCTCTTGACTGAAGACATCTGAGGGAATACATCCCCTGACAGAGAAAAGGTAGCCTCTAAGGTTGGGATGCGGGTGGCGCTGTGGGTAAAACCTCAGTGTCTAGGGCTTGCCGATCGCATGGTCGGCGGTTCGAATCCCCACGGCGGGGTGAGCTCCCGTCTTTCGGTCCCAGCTCCTGCCCACCTAGCAGTTAGAAAGCACCCTTAAGTGCAAGTAGATAAATAGGTACCACTTTATAGCGGGAACGTAAACGGCGTTTCCGTGTGCTGTGCTGGTGCTGGCTCGCCAGAGCAGCTTCGTCACGCTGGCCACGTGACCCGGAAATGTCTCCGGACAGCGCTGGCCCCCGGCCTCTTAAGTGAGATGGGTGCACAACCCTAGAGTCGGACACGACTGGCCCGTACGGGTAGGGGTACCTTTACCTTTACCTAAGGTTGCAATGTCTACTCAGAAGTAAGTCTCATTGGATTTAGTGGTGCTTACTACTCACCCACCAGCTCAGATAGTGCTAGTTAATTGTAGCAGCACCCTCATGCCACCCCATTCCCTCTAATTAAACACCCTGGTTAAAAATGGGTATCAGAAGAAGGCAGGATTCCAGCTACTACTCTCTGCAAGGAAGCAGTTACAGCCAGACTACTGGAAGTGTGTATGAGAGTGTGTACGTGTGATGGATGGAAATGCAGAGCAATCCTCTGTAGGCATAGAAATAAGTTTCATGGATCAGTGTATGTGTGTGCGCATGTGCAGGGAAAGTGGGGGGCCAAATCAACAACTAGAGAACTGGGCTCAGAAAATCCTGTTGGAATCCCTGCCGAAATGACTTGGACCCAGGTATCTGAAGGAATGCCTCTGCCTGTATCAGACTGTTCTGGTTCTTAGATCTAGGGATGATGTATGTGACCAGCACAGTGTGTGAAGGCCAGAGTAAGAGTCAGAGCTGGGGCGGAGCCAGGAGGATATGAGCCGGGAGTTCTAGAGCAGGGGTAAGGAGACTAGAGCCACCAAAAGGAAACTCTTAACTCAGCAGAAGTCCCAAGGACACTGAAAAACTTACATCACTGCCAGATCATCTTCTACTTAGTTCTCTGCTCGGTCATTGCTTACAGCTGGACCTTTCTAAGTATCTATGGCAGTAGAGCTGCATTGTTAGTCAAAAGGCAATCCTCTTGCAACTCTGGGCTTCCCACCAGACCTGCTGCCACCTTCACTCCTGGGACCTGGGAGATGCTTTTATGACTGACATTTTGAGTGATCCATTTTATCTGATCTTAACTGTACTGGAATTGTTTGTATTTTACTTATATTGTGATGCGTTCTGGGAGGCTAATATGGTGAGGGTGAGCTAAAAATATATTTAAAGAACCCTTCCAGACAGTACAAGGAGGAAAGGGTAACCCCTCCCCTTTCTGTATTCCAATTTGGAGCTGATTGTGAAGTTTGCCACACATCCAGCCCTGAATTATTTGTTGAAAGTGAGGAGGAAGGGTCACCTCTCTAAACTACACTGCTCAGTTTTGGAAATAGTCTTATAGCAGTCACAAGGTAGGTTATTCCCTCTCTGTGTTGCTTAAGTTGGGGGCCACCTCTGATGTTCTCCTCCTTCCACAGTTTGCTTTGAAGGAGAAAGCAGGCTGAGCCACCCCCACAAATAGTTGGGAGAGCCCTAAGAGTTGGCAGAGAGGCAGATTCCGCTGCTAAGTGAAGGAGGGCTTTCTCACTCATACTTTACCTGCAGTACTGGTGGATTTCAGTCAGGTATTTCCTTCCGTCCTTCAAGCCAAAACAAAAGCACACTATTATTATTGATTGACCGCTTCTTGATTTCAGCCTGCGGCACAGGCTGTACAAAGCGAAAGGCTTGTTGCAATGTTTACCAGAAGTGATTACAATACTCCAGCAGCTGGTTTCAATACAATGAACCCTGTTGCATGTCTTTGGCCCTAATTCTTCTTGCTACTGGCTTGATTTGTGGAATACATTATTGTATTGTTCAGACATACGACTTGTAGCAGTTGTGAAAGCTCTTACCTCTTCCCTAATATTTGTGGGGGCGGCATTGCTTTGAAAGTTCATGTTAAAAAGGAACTAAGTACATGGGTGCAGCTGCCCTCCCCCTAAATCAAGTAAGTAAATAAAAAGACTTAAATAAAAGTAGAACTTGTTGAAAGATTTTGACAGATTTTTCTGAGCTCTTGAGGTCAAAAGAAAGTAATTTAAAACAACTGTTGTTGAGACATTTCGTTCCAAATCTGCTAGACAGAGCTGGACAGAGAATGATGACAGGTGGGTGTCCTGTCCAATCCCTCAACATAAATCCTGGCTACACACATGACTAAGTAGCTGTACTTCATCCTGACCCAAAGGGAACTAGTTCCAGTTTGTTCTTTGACAGAATGAGCTTAATTCTGTTCAAGTGCATCCAACTGAACATGTGTCTCTGCCCCCGCATAAAAATCCATCCTCGGTATATTTTTGCAGCTTTAACTTGTAAAGAACACCACAGTTTTTAATTAGGCAGGTTACAGTACAATCCTATCCATGTCTACTCAGAAGTAAATTCCATGGAATTTGGTGAGACTTACTCCCAGGTAAAAAAGGGGGTACTTGTAGTTAATAGCTACCCACCTGATCTTATGTGCCATGTTAGCATCTCTCATAAGTTTCCCGCCTCAGTGCCAGAGAACCGTAGTGCCAAGATGCCTTGAAATGAGGGCGATCAGCTGCCCTGTTCTCTGTCAGTGTTAGTGATGGGGCAATCGGATGCCCTGTTTTCCCTCAGCCTGAGGGAAGTCTGCAGTGTTATCCTCTGCCTGCCCTGGTCTCCCTCAGCTTGAGGGAAGGCTGCTCAGATCAGCAGCGTTATTGGCTGAGATCTGCTTTCCCTTGTGTGAGGAGCCATATATTGCTGCATATTGCCAGGTTTAAATCGTTATTGCAGTGTGATTTCAAAACTGATTTCAGCCAATATTTTTTTAAATCTCACAGCGCTAAAACAGACCATAAAATTTGTGATAGTACCATGCAAAAATGACAAAGATTTAGTTGAGGGGGAGGCAAGGGATGGGCCGTGGACCCCCTGGGAATCAAATAGATAAATTCCCCCTGCCTCTTTTGTTAAAAGAAAATATCTAAACTGCTTTAGTCTAATAATGTGGCAGTTTCTCCCCAATGCAAATTAGGCTATGCAGACTACTAGCTGCCTGGAGTAACTGTTTCTAATTATCTAAAATCTAAAGTAGCTGTCTTTGGCAGCAAAGCCATCTCACCCATGCAGTGTCTTGCTTCACATAAGATTGAACAGATGCAGGAAAATAAAAATAAAATAAAATCCAGAGAGCCAAAGCAAGATTAAGAACCACAGCTTATAATGCAAAAATCTAAACCTGTTATCAATAATTTACAAAATGGTAAGTGACACACAATTGGGCCAAACAAATTTAATAAAACATACTTGAGAATCAGACTTAGAAACAGTAATTGAAGAAGCAGATTGGCAGAGCCTGTGGGCTAAAAACAACACTGAAATCACTATCCACTCTTAAGCTCAAGCTCCTACATAGGTGGCAGTAACACCTCTGAGGTGCAGCTACCTCAATAAAACCATCTTTGCTCTTTGTTGGAGAGGGTATAAGGATATCAGAACAGCTATTCATATATGGTGGGCATGCAATAAACTGCAACCATTTTGGAAGAATGTTGTTGATGAAATAAGTTTGATTGCAAACCAAAATATTAATTGCATCCCAACCTTAGGTCTGCTAACAATTTTTAAAGATGATAATGTTAATTTGATATATAAAACACCTTCCTTTTATTAACCGCTAGACAATTCATTGCTCAAAGTCAGAAGTCCCTAAAATTTTATCACAGCTGAAACAAAAAGTACGGAGATTGGCACTCTCTGAAAAATTTACTAAAGAGGCCTAGGCATTAGCCACAAAAGGATGAGATGATAACTTTATAGTGACATGGCACACTTTTATTACATATGTAACAGACTATCACTCACAATGGCACCCACTGGGCTCACACCTCATACTGTACTTTGGAACAATTGTTTTCCCACAAGGGACCTGAAATTGCAGAGTGGGGGATGGGAAGTGTGTCATGTTGGTTGTAAAAAAAGAACAACAACAAACCCACAGCATATCTTAAAAGGCCTCCCTGGGGTGCACATTACACAAATGAGAAGACAAAAATGAAGAAACCTCACTCATAGCAAACTGCCATATTTCACATGGTGGGGCACTTGAAGAAGGGCCCCAGACAATGATCTCAAGGCACATGAAGGAGACAATCCTTCAGGTAGCAAGTTCCCAAATCATGAAGGTTTTTAAAGGTCCAAAATGGCAACTTGAATTAAAATCCAGAAATGAACTTTTCAGTCACCATCACCCATTGTCAGTTGCCACTGTCAGAGTTATTCTGACAGCAAACTATAACCTCAGTTAGACATACATTAACAGAAATCAACTATCCTTAATTTAATTGTAAATAAGAGTTCTAAATAACTTTGGTTCTAAAGAAATGGATGGTGGTTTTTCCATTTTGAAAAGTCTTTTCTTGAACATCTTTCTAGCATTTCATGCTAAATATGCTGAAAATTTCCCTGGAAATTGGGGGATTAATTTCCCATAGACTTTCTCATAGTACATAGACTAGTTTATGAATTAAACAAGCTAGGAATACAAAGATATATTTTTTCCTGATTAGACTTCAGAAGGTCAAGAATGGGCATGTTATTTAAATGGATGTTCAGGGGTTGGGTGACTTAATTGGGATAACTTGGTATTTTGTATTAGCAAGGCTCAGACTGTGGACTTCAACTGGGGTAACATTTTTTTAAAAAAACAACATTAAGTATATGCCTCATGAAAAGAACATTAAAATCTCACATTCTACTTTCTGAATTCTTTAATTATCCCAGCAACCACTCTCCCAAAGAGATTGTAAGCTGCAGATAGTTCCTTAGCAAAATTCACAGCCTCATGATAAATTTATGTGAATGACTGCTTGGTAGTTTTTATGGACACTTCTTGCCAGCTCAGTTTTATTTTTGTATTAGAAGTCCAGAGTAAGTATTTAATCGCCCTTTGTCCCAGGGAATAGGATCTCTGTGTTAAGGAAACTTACCATGGCAGTATATGATCCGTGTCACCCACCCTCCACCCCCCATCTTCCAGCTCCTTGATGAGCTGGGTTAGTCTTTAGCCATGGAAAACTGCACAGTACTGTATTCATCTGTCATGCTAATCCTTCCCTCTGTGGCTTCAATCCCTTTATCACATTGGCCCAGCTGGATTGAAATCTCTCCAAGTTCTTGCTTAGCAAGCTCAGTGGAGAAGCCCCAGTTTTGATATCAAGTAGTAACAGCATTCTCACTTGCTAGTAGCTATTTCTAGCAGTGCTGCCACTCTGTGGATCAGCATAACAATGCAGTTTGCAGAGTGGTAGAGCTACATTCACACTTCAGAAAGCATAACACATTTAATAACTGGCAGTATGGCTGACACATTAGTAACTGAAGTGACTTCTGTCCTGGTGGAATTTCCTCCATGTTAAAGATAGTCCTTGTTTTATTTTACGAAGCCAAAATGTCATATTTCACATGGTCAGAATAACTTTCACACCACTTTGTTCCCAGCAGAAGAACTATTATTGTGAATTCTACAATGAAATAAAGTTATGAGAGCATATTGCTTTCACCAAGTGGTTTATTTATGCTGGAGAAAGTCTGGAGATCTGGTGAACACAGGCAGGCTTACCTGTGGCTATGAACAAACCTTTGTAGGATGTGTGTCCCCCCCCCCCTCCTCGCCCCAATTCAGAGCTCTTCTTTAGCATGAACTCTTTATATTGCTAGAAATCAATAGTGGAGGGAAGAGACAAATCAGGAGGTGAGCATAATCTCTTGAATTTCAAGGTAGAATATGTTTAAACAGCAATTTAAAAAGAAAAATGGCATTATAGTCATTGCATAGGAACTACATGATTATTCTAGCTTTTTGAAGCTAAACTGTATACTGAAAAGATGTTAAGTCAGTGATGGGCACATATATACCATGTTGATTTACCAAATTAGAAAAAGTCAGGTCTCCATGTTGAAAATAGAAGTTCCGAGCTCTCTGACTGAAGACACAAGCTAGTCTGACAAAGGACCAGTATGATATCTGCAATTAATGTTGGTCTATTTGCATTCCCTACAGCGGGGGGGGGGGGTCCTCCACATGCTGTTGGACTACAGATCCCATTGTCCCTAGTCATTGGCATGTGGCTGGGGCTGATGTAATGGTCATCCACAACACCTGGAAGGCACCATGTTGTCTATCCCTGCTATTCAATATCCTGGGGAGTGGACAGGAGTTGTTAAATTACTTTACTATTTATTTATCAGGAGATGCTACATGCCAAGAAATGTAGATTATAGAAGACTTTAGTCTTTCGCCTGGCGAGCATAGGATAGGAGATGAGCTCTGCTCATGCTAGAAGCCTCTAATATCACTCATTCTCTCTCACACAGTTCAAATTTCAAGGTAGCAAAATGATCGCCTCATGTTGGGCACACCAACTTGTCATATGCATGCTCTGCCAAACCTAGGCATCTAACCTGCACACTATAAGGGAATATAGAAACAGAAAGAAGAACTGGGAACACTAAAAGTCAAAGATTGTGTGAGTCCTTAGTACCCAATCACCAGTCTTGGTTAGAAAGGGCAAGAAGTTACTTTACTTTAGGTGGAAGTGCAAGTAAAGCACTCGAACATCCTTCCTTTGAGGGCAAACCTCACATGACTGTTAAAGAGCAGTCATCTGATTCCCTGCTTGCAATCAAACGCGGCATAGTCCAGGAACAGTTTTACTGTGTGATCTGCCATTTAGGCAAGCTGGGCCTCAGAGGCAGCTGTTACAAGCAAGCAGGAAGAAAGACAACAAAGATGGTATGTAAAGAATAAATCAAATTATTAGGCACAGGGTAGTTGTATTCTAGGTCTGTGGTTGTAGCCTCAGTAGGGTAAAGGTAGGCTAAAAAAGAGATCAGGAGACAGGCAATATATGCCAGTTATGGAGTGACTGAGTGAAAAAATTATATATTGGTGATTCACAACTAATTTCATACTGGAAATGCAACCCCAAAGTTGTCTGTGCCCAAGCCAGCTCAGCAAGAACAAACATACCAGATGGTGTTCTATGCTTTCCAAGCAATGCATTGAGGTCCCTGTCTCCTGGCAGCGCAGCAGGAAATAAAGAGAACCTTTCTTATGTAAAACGTGATAATTGGCGTCCAGGACAAAGCTTGCCAACTCCCCTGAACTTATTAAACAGCATGTATTAAATCAAAGGAATGTAGAGCAGGATCTTGTAAAACTCATATTCTGAACACTCACCCACCCCATTAAAGAAGACATATATCTGCATACATATGCATACCAACATTACCAAATACCACATTTTTCCATGGATAACACATCCCCATGTATAAGACGCCCCCTGTTTTTGGGGACTCCAAATTAAGAAAATGGGGAGAGATTGTTGAGCCTTTTTTAGGGGGGTTGCTAAAAATCAGTCAGCCGCCTGACCAACGCTGCCACTCTCACACGTCCCCAAGGCAACCTACAGACTGTCCCCTCACTGGCACAAGCTGCCAATTGCCCGCCCAATTACCGCAGCAACAGTCAGTCAAACCCAGCCCTAGACGCAGCCACCAATACCACACCCAATAGCCCCAGACAATCTACAGCTCCAGGAAGCAACCAATAACAAGGAGATTGTATGGGTGTTGTCTTACATTTAGCTGCAGAGAAGTCAATAGAGCAAATTACAAGCAACCATGCAAGTACTACTATTAATGACCTGCCAGCGGCCATCTTACACTTTAGTCCCAAGAATGTTGTAACACAGGATACATTTGATTGACTACCTGATAGTATGTTCTTACTACCAGTGAGACAAGGACTGTCAGGAACCACTATTAAAATGCTTCTAGTAACTAGTGGTGCTTGGTTGTGTATACATTTCTGATAGAGAAGTGGCATAAAACTCCTTTTAAAAATAAGGATTCAAGCACCTGAGCAATCAGAATGGGAAACTGAGTGCAGCCTTGTAAATCCCATGACAAAATACATCTAAACAGTAGTTTAAAAGGAACTATTAATACAGTACTTGCATAGAAAATGAAGAAACCATCAAAATGAATGTCCCAGCTTTACAGCTAAAACTATAGTTTTTAGAGATGGTTAACTGTAAACATAAGCACAGTTACTTTAATGGTGTTTATAACTACTGTCAGAAAAACTCTTTGAGCATAAGGCCTTAATGTATCTGCAGTTTATATGCCACTTGAAAATGGCTTCACAGGCATAGATAGCTTTACAGAATTACTACAATGTGTAACTTGCAAGTGCAATTTTTTCTGAACTTCAAAAACAGAATGAAGTACCTAGAACCACAGACACAACTCTGAATTTCAAACCAATTTTTTTTTAAATTGAAAAACACATGTTGATTTGAAGCAAATTAGAAAATCCATCTATAACTATACCTTTAATTAGGGAAATATTGGATAAAAGGCTAAGTTATCACAGGCTTGTTAAGAATTGCACAAGATTGTGTCTTAGCACCTTGAAAAGGCAGATTAGCTTCAAAAGTAAGTGGTATAAAGTCTGTTTATAAAGAAACCCCATTCATATCCAACCAATTAAAATTTACTTCTCAATCGCAGTCATTGCAGCCTAGCACAAAAGACAGAGCACCCAGACTCTGATGAGTTTTAGTGAAACAGAATCACAGGTTTATAGGGAACCTTTTTTTAATTGTTGGATTATTATTAAACTTATATACGACAAGCTGACGTGCAAACCAGGTCATTGTTTTGCAGCTTTTAGAAAATAAAACCAAAAGCTGGATTACAGCAGTAAACTGTACCTCAGGTTACAGACGCTTCAGGTTACATACGCTTCAGGTTACAGACTCTGCTAACCCAGAAATAGTGCTTCAGGTTAAGAACTTTGCTTCAGGATGAGAACAGAAATTGTGCTCCGGTGGTGCAGCAGCAACAGGAGGCCCCATTAGCTAAAGTGGTGCTTCAGGTTAAGAACAGTTTCAGGTTAAGTACGGACCTCCGGAACGAATTAATACTTAACCTGAGGTACCACTGTATTTGAATATGAGATGTTCAGCTTTCATGTAATAGGAGTCTGTTGTCTTCTTTGTAATATTATGTCTAAAAACATGTAGAGTTTGAAAACGTCTTGCATGTCTTCTGAAAGACAAGGAAATCATGTAAGACGGTGTTTCCTATCGGGGGCCATATGGCTCCTGGGGAGCCCCAGGATAATCTAAGGGGGGCACATGTGAAAATTACATCAATCGGGGGCTACAGCATGAGGCTAGGGGGCCACAGAGGAAAGTGAGAAGAAAAGAAAATCTTTTTTAAAAAATCCTGATTGGCTGCCCATCTGCTTGGTCAATCACAAGCAGGTAAGGGGGCAGCCCACCAGGGGGTGGCCTAGCATGCTTTTTTGCCATGTTCCTAGTTTGTTTCCAGCAATCGCTGAGGCTCCCATTTTGACCACTGCTTGTAGCTGCTGCCAGTGCTGGACCAGGTGGCAGCCTGGGCCTGACGCCGCAAGGCGTGGGTGCAATCCACCACAGCATCTAGCAAATTGGCGCCTTTGGGTATTGCCAAGGGACGCAGGGCCCATTGGCAGCATCGGCCTGTCTCTGCGAGGCACGTGGCAAAATCCACCCCAGCGCCTAGCCAAGCTGGGTTGTCTGGTGGTATTGACTTCCATCTAGTAAATAACTAAGTGTCTACTCAGAATAAAGCCGCACTTTACTCCCAGGTAAAGGTGTGGGGGGCTATAGTGTTTTATCTAGGCAGCCAGGGCTCCTCCAGATGCCAAGCTCTTTTTGCACCAGGTCGGTGAGGACCACTTGCTTTTAAAAAAATATTCCACATATATATATATAAATTCTATTTTCCAGGGACAGTCACAGATTTGCAGAAGTCATCCCAGTTTCTGCTTTCATCCCAGAATGTCCCGCTTTTCCTTAGAATGTCCCTATTTTCACCAGAGAAATGTAGGAGATTATGGTAGGATGTCTCTATTTTCATATGAGAAATGTTGAAGGGTATGGAATTATCCGCCCCCCCCCCAAACCATCTGAAGGCAGCCCTGTACAGGGAAGATTTTTTAATGTTTAATGTTTTATTATGTTTTTATATATGTTGAAAGCCGCACAGAGTGGCTGGAGCAACCCAATCAGAAGGGTGGGGTATAAATGGTCAAATTATTATTATGAAATAGGACGCCCCTATTTTCATCAGAGAAATGTTGGAGGGTATGCTTTTGGACTCTTATCTGTAGGTTTCCCCCTCTATGTCAAATAACTGGGGTCAAATAAGTGTTGTTTACTTTTCATAATACATGAAAGGTGGATTTCCCTTGGTAGGTTCTGGACTCTCCTTCCTTGGAAGTTTCTAAGCAAAGGTTGGATGGCCATCTGTCATGGATGCTTTAGCTGAGTTTCCTGCATTGCAGGGGGTTGCACCAGAATTATGACCCTTGGGGTCCCTTCCAGCTCATTATGTTCCTATCATTTTATGTATTTGTATTTTGTATAAATTATAAATATTATATAGTAGAAATGATGGGGAATCGGTAATCCTCTGGATTTGTTTGACTCTAACAACCAGAGCTGCTGGCAATGAATATCTGTTGCATCTTTTTTTCCAAAGTAGGCCCTCCAAATTTATAGAATCATAGAGCTGGAAGGGACCACAATGGTCATCTAGTCCAACCCCCTCATGATTTATCTTTCTGCCCAATGTGGTGCTTGAATTAAGATTCTCACACTCTTATCAGCTGAGCTATCCTTCAATGCTTTTTGTTAGATTTTGATTTTTGTGATCATTGTTGTTCTCTGAACCAACATTAATTTGTGTACTACATTGTAAAGTTGTAGTTTCTGAGCATTCTTGTGGTACTTCAGTGCAGGATTCAAAACTCCTATTGTTCTAGGCACGTTTTTTGACAGGGAATTTCATTAGCACGAGCAGTTTTTGAGCTCTGGGCGCAGTACTGCGCCTACGTTTTCAGATTAAAACTGCACAGTGGAAGGAAACGAGGACCTTTTTCTGCCTCCCCACTTCCAGCCACTCTCTGAAGACCAGAGAAGAGACCCTCTTAAGAATATTAGGGTGGTGGGGGGCAGGGGAAGCATGGCTATGTTTTTTGCAGTCTTCAGATGAGGACTAGACCATGCAAAAAATGAACATAAGGTTTTAGCTGCAGGTCATTCATTTCCAGCTTTGTATTCTTGTTTTAAAAAAGCCTGCCTAGACATTCCATTGTTGCGCCCATAACCTAAGTTTAAGGTGCCATTTAGCTCCTAGCTTTCATATCTCAGTTTCTAACACTGCTTCAGTGAGTTTCCTTTGTCTAGGGCTAGGCAATGTATTATGTTGCCCTGGGATACATGTCTGTGGCAAAATCTCCAGCAATAATGCATGAAATCCTTGTTTATTACATTTCTCAGAGACTTATACTCAAATTGTCTCTCAAGGTGACTTACAATGTAATCATGCCATGCCATGCCATGGGGTAAGAGTTTGTGTATGCCAACTCCCCCATGGTACTGAGGTCCATTGAGAGAGAGGCTTAAAATGTGGCTCCTCCACATTTAAGAACTTGTGCACCTTATAGCTAGAGAGTGGAGGATATACTATGGGGTTGCAGATGGCCATAGCAACTGTAACTGTGAAGCTCAGCCCCCAAACTGCCCAATTAAGCATGCCACTAAATCAGCTGAGAGTACCTCTGTGTTTAGTGAGGGGGTAGCTAATTTGGCCAATTTTATGTCATTTGAAAATTATCTTTATAGCCTTTCTGAAAGGCACTGTCTTGTATTTGCTCCTGTCAAGTCCTTGAGCTGGCTGTGATCTCCCTGAGTTCTCAAATGCCAACAAATTGGGATGGGGGGTGCGTGCATGCGCGCGCGCAAATTCCTTTACTATTCCGGACATGAATTCTGTTGACTGAAAATGTTTTATTTGACCCGTTCCTTCCCTATTGAGTAGTAGTCCAGTTATATATGAAAGAGCAGCATTTTCTGATTAGATATGCTGAACCATTTACAGCATCTGATGGATGAGAGAAATTCATCGGGCTGGTATGGAATCTCCTTCCCATAATGCAGTTTGTATCCTTTATGTGCTTGTCATGCTGCTGCAGACATTGTCGCTGATCAAAGGAGTAGTGTCATGATTTGCATGCAGTAAAACTGAACAACCCCCTCCCCTTTACCTTCACTCTGTGCCATTCAGGAGGAGACAAGAGGAGAAGGCAGCAGGAGGAGCAGTGTCTTTGCTAATTAGACACTAAAAGTGATGGAAGCTTTTTTAAAGCAGCACTTTTGCCCCAGGCATGAATTTACTAACTTTAGTTTGTTGTTAGGTTTGGTTCATTGATCTTGTCACAATTGATGATTCATTAAGTTGTGACTCGTGTAGAAATTACAATGTGCAGATGAATCGGAAGGACACGTCTGAGCACTCTCAAAGTGTTAATTATTTAGGAAGGGCTCTTGGTAGCAGGCATGTGCTGCACTCCAAGTGCCAATTGCCATTTTAGAGCCTCAGCTCATAGACTGCGGGTGGCAGAAATACAGCCCTTTAAATTCATGTTGCTCAGACGGGTCAGTTTTTAAATATCTCTTCAATTAATGCAGTGTAGTTCAGAAAGAGGTGGGGTTTTGCTGCACAAGGAATATTTTGCCTAAGCCCAGAAGGCTTTTAATACCCAGAGCATTATGGGCATTAATAATCCCACCATAATCACAGTGAAGTTAAATATTTCTTTTTATGATTTTATTCTCCCAGCTAGGTTTGGTACTAGCCATTCTTTCACTGCAAGTGCTAAGAATTCTAGCATAAAGGTGTTTCAGATATTTTGAGAGAGAAAAGTTGCCTACAGACTGAAATAGATGGATTCCCTACACTTGAGTTTTGTCTAGTTTATTTAGGAGGCAAGTAGAGTTCTGAGAATGCTCCTCTCCTCTGTAATATTTTTAAGAAATGAGGATTCTTAGAGGGTTCCCAGGTGTCTCTATGGCCCACTTTCAGAATCGCTATCACAAATTTATTTATTTGTATTTATTACTTGCCTTTCACCATATAGTCCCAGAGCAGATTGCAACATAAAAAATATAGTGTTAAAATCAAAAACAATTTACAATCAGAAGAATTCCATGTTATATTTTCTGACACATTGCTTCTAGAAAATATGCGCTGTGAATATTTTGTAAGATCCCGGAAGTAATTGTGCAGGTTTTCAGTTCATTGGTATTGTGGCTTCTATAGGGTGAGTCCTTTAAAAGAGGCACACATGTTCCACGGGGTCTCTTTTAAAAGACTCACCCTGTAAAACTGTCACTGCTTAAAAAAGAAATAAATAGAAACAAATATCCTAAATGGCATCATACCATTTAGGTATGAATAGGGGGATTAATGGCATCAGACCACCTCTCTCCATATGAACCTACCCAGACCCTGAGATCATTCTCTGAGACCCTTCTCTACCCTTTGGAGGGTGGAGACATGAGAATGGGCCTTTTCTGCAGTGGCTCCCCATTTGTAGAATGCCCTCCCCAGAGAGGTTTAGCTGGTGCCTTCATTAAACACCTTTAGGCGCTAGGCCTTGGGCTGATTAACATCCAATACCTTTTTAAATGTGTTGTGGGAAGGGGGATTAATGGTTTGTTTTTGTTCTTATTTGTATAATATATTTTGTGCTTTTTATATTGTATTTTAAGCTGTGAACTGCCCTGAGATTTATTGATGAAGGGCTGTGTGCAAATTTAATAATAATAAATAAAATAAAAATAAAAATGTGTTTGCCTTGAGTTTCTGTCCTAGCCCGCATTCAGACATTCTGGCGCTGTGTATCGTAATCCTGTAATGATGAACATGCTAGCTCAGCCCCTCCTCACAATCCTTGTTGCTTCCCATGGACTGTAGGGTGTTTGCGTGAAGTAAGGGGCCTCCTGTATTCATGGGGAAAATCGGGTCTCTAAAATGCATGGAGACCCCCCACAAGTACAGAAGGCTCCACACTCTACAGCAGTCAGCCTGTAACTGCTGAAGGGCAATGATAACAGCAGGGATAACAGCATCAGTCCCTGTGCACACACACCCTTTGTATGTACATGGAATCAGAATGCCTGAAGAGGATTCTTGATATTCAAATAAAAATGTATCACTAGTGATACCTTTTATTTTATTAATTCTAGCAGGTTTGTTGCTTGGTTTACTTAATGTGTAATTTTTACGCCAAATTCTGATGGCCACTGCATACTGCTCTCTCACACAACTAACTTGCCAATTTTCAGAGTTGATGAGAAAAGAAGCTAATTGTAATAACACAGGAGGTGGTTGAAACAGTAACTGAAGCTAAGCTGCAGTTAAATTTCTTTTGCCTATCTCTAATTAACATACATTCATTTGTCCATCTTGTGTGCACAGAGCTATCATTTTGGCTATTTTCAAAGGAGAGAAAAAGTACCAGATAGAAAGGTTGGAATTAAAAGGACTGTGCAGAGCATTTAACAGGCCTGTTTGGAGCATACGTTCAGCCACAAAACTTGGCAACTCTTCTCCACCTTCCTGTCATCTGTGTCAGTAATGTTCACTGGAGTGCAAAAGTGAAATACTTCTCTTAACCTTTTCTTTAGTGCATAGGTTTAAAACAAAATGCTTCCATCAAGAACTTTCATTAGCTCCGAACTACAGTACTACTTTACATTTGGGTCTACTCAGTTTTGCTTTGCTTCTTCTGAAAAATTAATTTTCAATATTTGAACATCTTCTAGCAGTTCTTTAGATTGTATGCATTTTAGCAGTTTATCATGAAGTTTACCCAAAGCTGAGGCAAATTTCTAGGCAAAATTGCCCCAGAAGGCAAAGTGATGAAATGTAGACCTGTCTGTTCCATGCAGTGGAGCAACCAAAATTGTTCTTATTGTGTCACAAAGTCAAAATTGTTTGGGATTGCTCTTGGCTTGGTTCAGCAATATGGACAGGAGTCTTTTTTCACGTTTATTTTGAGTGCTAACTCCAGCTGTGCCAATTTTGATCTGCAACTCTGAGTTCAGTGATTTCCCCAAAGGTGTGTGTGTGAGATAGAGACAGAGACCGAGAGAGCTCATTTTTTCCAGTTTGTCATGAGGCAAATACCTTGAAAGAGAGATCAAGGCATATGATGACTACATTTCAATAATAGATTTAGTATTGATCTCATTCAGAGTCCTAGCTATCCATAAACTTTGTTCTGTTCACCATACACTCTTAATAATTTTGTGCCTAAATTAGTTTAATATTCCATCAACAAAAGCTGGCAGATTATACTGAACATATTTATGATAGTAAAAAGTGGGTCATTGCATCATGATGTAAACTTGCTAATTTGGGGGTCCTCGGAACAATTTCAGAAACACCTCAAGAACATATAAAAATAGACTTGTTTTCTGGTCCTTGGGCTAAACCTATCACCTGCCAAGAGAAATTATCCCAAGCATCATTAACAGTACAGGAAGAGGTGTGGGGTGGCTCTGTTATGGTATCTGAAACTCTGGAGCTTTCAACATTTTAAGGCGGTTGTGACATTTATTACAGCAAACCATTTTATGTGAAAGACGTGGATGACAGATGTGTATGAAAGGTGCTAGTCTCTGGGGAGAGGTTGTGTGGTTAACTGCATTCTTCAGCTCTGTTGTGGCTGACCTAGACAATGAACTCAGGGGCTTGGACTTTTGCACTTGTTTTTAATCAGCAGTATTGATGAGGACTAATGTAGCAAACATTGCTTCCAGATAGCAACTGTGGCTTGGTTTTCTACTCAGTACAATTGAAATGAAGAAATCTATAGTTTTAGATGTATTTAAAATCAGGAACTTTCTTCTTCTGCTGCTGATGTCTTTTATCCTGTTCTTCTGTAGGGCCACAAGTCAAAGCATAGGCAAAAAAATTGCTGTCTGACTTGAGCCATCATTTTATTTTATCCATTGCATGTTTATGTCACATGTGTACATGAGATCCATACTGTACCACAGCACACTGAATTCATTTTGTTATAATGAAGTTGCTTATTGCATATGCAAAGTTATTTTGCATATGCAAAGTTATTTTAATATTTTCCAGCTGCAGCTTTGTGAATATCTTATATCTTCGCATTTCTTAAGTAATTACAAAGTGCTCATTGTTGCAGTCTATTCCATAGAAAAAGATGTATCTATCATATATTGTACATCCTGAGTGCTGGAAATGTTTTGTTTTGTTTTTTTCTGTGAAGGCAATGCAGGTTTGTTAGATAACATCTTAATGCTGCTTGGGTCCTTACAATTGTGATGTTTCAATTTCAGCAGAAAACTCAGTAGAATACCCCTTAATTTTTTCTGTACTTTCATGTTTTAGGATTGTGGTGAAGTAATAAAGGGGCAGTATGAACAGAGAAGGGGGCTATTAGCACAAGCAGTAGGGATGACTGTTGACAGGAAAGCCTGCAGTGGTGACTCCTTCCTGCTATTGGCATATTTTGGCTTTTGCTTGAGTCAGGAAGAGCTGTATTGCAGCACTTCTCAACTGGTTCTGAAGTCAAATCCTTGATTGGGTGCTGGTCATGGGCTAAGGGCCAGTATAAACACACTTTTCATATACTTCTCCCACAGCCACCAGTTGCCTCACATGCATAGTTCAGTCTTCACTTGAAAGTGAAGTGGTGCATTTCATATCAAATATAATACCCTGACGAAGCAATGAGATTGTCCTGGAGTTTTATGCATGATGATGCTTGAAAGGCACTGTAGTCTAAACCACTGAGCCTCTTGGGCTTGCCAATTAGAAAGGTGGTGGTTCAAATCCTCGCAACAGGGTGAGCTCCTGTTGCTCTGTCCCAGCTCCTGCCAACCTAGCAGTTTGAAAGCACACCAGTGCAAGTAGATAAATAGGTACCGCCGCGGCGGGAAGGTAAACAGCATTTCCATGCGCTCTGGCTTCGTTGCATCAGAAGCAGTTCAGTCATGCTGGCCGAGTCCACATGACCCGGAAAGCTGTCTACGGACAAATGCCGGCTCCCTCGGCTTGACAGCGAGATGAGTGCCGCAACCCCATAGTCACCTTTGACTGTAAACTTTACCAATACCTTTACCTCTACCAATAACATTTCACATCTAAGCAGTTCTCTTTAGAAAACAGAGGAACCTAAACCTACCTTGCATCCAGGGTAGTTTACTAGAATGCCCAGAAGTCTCAAGTTTTTTAAGAGACCTGGAAAATGGAGTGAATTAAAACGTAATGAGGAAACAGCATGTGTTTCTACCTCATCTCTTTCTTGCTTAGTTTAGAGATGATGTACATACTCGGAAAAGCACATTGTTTCTGCAGTCCTTCACCTGCATAATATTCATATGTGATTGAGGACTGTGCGTTTGAACTGCCCCCCAAACTCTCTTAATACTGAAAGTTAGCATTTCAAGGAGAAGACGTGAATCCTTTTGGTGGATATGCTTGCTTTCCACCAGTCATGATTTTCATTGTCAAGGGGCTGTGTTCAAATATTTGGGTTTTTTTCCTGTATGCAGGTGGGCTGAACTGTATGCTTTTTCTGACTGTGTAGGTCTTTTCTTAGAGTACCTGTGGGGTAAGGTAAGAATCTTTTAGTGGCTCTGAATGCATTCCTTATATTGTAATTGAAGCCATTGGTCTGGATGTTTTCACTGGTTATTTGCAGTCAAACTTGAAAAATGTGGAATGAATCACTTATGAATGACTTTACAGTTGACGTTATGTGACATTTTATTTGCAATTGTAAATACAGGAAATGGTAGTGAAATGTGAAAAATGTGATGTGTCATAAACATTACAGCCTCCTCATTAAATTTATTGTATGTTTCTGAGATACCCAGCAAATGAAATAAATCTAGGACATTGTTTCCTCACAGCTACAGTTAAGACATTTTCTCAAAGATATGCAAATAAGAGGTTGAAATGGAAACCAGCTTTTTGTTATCTGTAGATTTGAGATGGTCAAACATCAACATAATTATAAAGTCCACCAGTTTTGCTTGAGTGCCCATTGCTTGCAATTGACTGTGCATCTGTTAGCTGCGAGCTGCTGGTTTCCACGGAAACTGCATGTACCACTACCTGTGAATAATTGAGAATGACAGCTGTAATGAGGGAATTTTGGGCAAATTGTGTAAATATTCGTAACCAGATTACCCTGATAAAATATTTTCACAGCAGATAAAGACATAACTTCCAGGCTTAAGGAGATCAAACTGAAGAGGAGCACGAGAGGGTCCCTCAATGTGAAATCCAGGGAACGAGTGCTTTAAAACCTGTAACAAATTCCCCATATTTGAGAGCAGTGTTTGTGAAACTCTGATTCCATGCACCGCCACCTCAAGGGCCTGAAATCCTTTGTAGTTTCGTTCCTGGGGGCAGGTAATTGGATTGTGTGTGCTCTGAATATGTAAGTACTGTTGAGGCCCAGAAGGGAATAGCCAAAGAAGCTGTTAGGTGGAGGCAGGTATCTTATTTGTTTTTCCTGTTTCGGAGCACACCCAGTGGAGGGTCAAGGAAGGTCATACAGCACAAAGATAAAACAATAAACCAACCCCTGTTATCCTTTTATATCACTTATTTTAAAAAAAATAAATAATGCAGCTCTTACAGCAGCTTAATATTCTATGCACTCCACTGCGGTACAATCTGCATAAGTCCAGGCAGCCCATCTACCAGTTAGATAGATGTGTGTCTGTGTGTGTGTGTGTGTGTGTGTGTGTGTGTGAGAGAGAGAGAGAGAGAGAGAGAGAGAGAGAGAGAGAGAGAGAGAGAATGGGTATGGGGAGGGTGGCGGAGGGGGGGGAGGGGAGAGCAGGAGGCAGGCAGACCCAGCTGGTTATAACAGGATTCAGCATGATTGCTGCTCAGGTCATGTTGGCTTTTGTTTCTATCAGCTTGAAATGACCTGAAGAATTTCCATTCCCCGTCTCCATGTTCCTTGTCTCTGTACTGAAGCTTGCAGAAAAAAAAGGTGCAGTCATGTCAGTAGGGCTGAGTCTGGTCCTGAATGAGCACAGTTTTGTGTTGTTAAAAGGTTCTCTTGCAGTCTGCAGCTAGTGAAAAGGCTAAGTATTCAATACCATAACTAGCTGTCCAAATTAACTTTTCCTGGAATTTTTGCATTCTATTTCAGCAGCAACTGAAGTTCTTTTAGCATTAAGAATACACCCTGGATGCTTGCTTGCAGATTTGTCTTGACAGAACACTAATGCAGATGCTAAGGTGATGCAGCCTTGTACACTCTTCTTACTATTTTGCTGCCTGCATTTGCTGCACTCCAAGTCTTCCTATTCTCCTATGTGCCAGCTGCCTGTGGTATGAGAGAAACACCAAATGACAGCATGCTGTTTTTAACTTGGGGGGTTGTGTGTAAAAAAATTATCCAAACCTTGAGGGTAATTAGGTGAATTATCCTTCGGTGTCTTCTCCATTCTATTTAGAATAAAATACTGCCATTTGTTGTTTCAGGGTCTGTTGTGACACAGTGTGTTGGGGAAGGGGGGGTGGGCTGGGCTACTTTGCAAAATAAGGCAGGATGGCAGATGATTCTTTCGATTTGAGAAATGGAAGTTGTCACGAGTCACATCTGCAGTTAATTAATTTGGGGGCAAATACCTGTAAAAAGGTGCAGTACATCTAGGACACTAGGATATTTGTGGCTGAGTGATGGAAGGAGAATTGTTCTCTACAGAAACGTTCAATGGTCTTAATTCTTGAAGTGAAAGAAACATTTCTCAGAAATTCTCTCTTGAAATGTAAAGGAAGATTTCTGTAAACTTTGCAGAGGGAGGCAGGTGTGTGTGTGATTAATCATGCTTTCTTGCTGACTGACAACACATTGTCAAATGTAATAGTAAGGGGGGCTTAAGTAGAAATAAATATGCCTGTTCTAGTCCTTCTCTATTCCGGATGCCAAAACCTTGTCAGAGTGAAATATAGAATTGAGCCTGAATGGCTGAGCAGCTTCCATCTGCTTCAGAATCTCTCCAAGATAATCAAGAATGATGAAAACTGTTACTTTCTTTTTGACCTCCAACTGACCTGTTAGCCTGGTGTCTATAAAACAAGGAAACTCCTGACCTGACATAATTTCTAATGCCTCTGTAGATCATACCTCTTCCATCAATATTTCTAGTACAAAGGATTTCTAGTACTTGTGACTGCTCTTTATTCATAAAGAGAAATTTTTGAATCTAAGATTAGCTCAATACTTGTTTGTATATTCACTCACTAAATTAATTTTGCAATTCTGATACCTGTTTCCTGCAGGCAAAATAGCAGGTTGTCCTTCAGGAGCATCAGCTGGCCCAGTCAAGAATCACAATTTCTTGATTGTGATCCTTTGCTGGGGGATGGGAAGAGCGGCACAAAAGAGCTTTCTGGTGCCTAATTTGTTCAAGCAGAGTGTAATGGCTGAGTTGTGAACTAGGAGGTCCCCTCTATTCAAATCTGACCTCTACCATGAATTTACTAAGTGGCATTATTAGGCATACCACTCTTATTTCTTCCTTAGCCTTTCACCTACAGTACAATGTTGGGCTACATAGTGTGATCTTACAGTTTTCCTTACAACAAAGCTTTATGTGAAAGGACTTGAATACTCTAAAGCACCATATAAGTACTTATTGCTGTTATTCGTCATTTCCTTTCTCAGAAGTAGTCCCAGTAGCTTACTCAGGCTTGAGTGGGGTCCCAGTCTCTCAAGCCACTTTCTTTAAGGAGTGTCCATCACTGTTTAGAAATGTCCTGGTTATATGGCAGAGTTGTGAAATTAATGGAAAAAGCAGCCAATTTAATATACATTGTTGTTGTTGTTGTTGTTGTTACTACTACCATAAATTTTTAAATATTGCACATGTATTCTTTTTTGTTTCATGATATTTAGAACAATTACTGCAGTATTATAAGGGCTACTATTAATTGTCTTGAATTTCCAGACATTTCGTTTGCAAGGCTAGAGTTTGGAATTTAAACTAGATTTATGTCTGATCTGTTACAATCTATTATTTTATCTATTAGAGTTTGATCATAAAATAAAGTGTGATTATTGCTCTCAAGAACTGGGTCAGGACTATATTTGCAAAAGAGGTGGTTCTGAATTGTTATGTACAATTTATGGTGAAACGTCTTCACAACTTGTGTTTGACTAGCTATTCTGTATTAGATGCGACTTGGAAACCAGATACTACATGTTTTATTGTTTCTGATTAATCTTTGTGTTTGTTACTTTTAAAAATAGATATTAGCCACTGTACTATCCTGAATAACCATGATAAAATCTCAATATTCTGCTATAATTTGTACGTCGCTATAATTGTTAACGTTTACTTTCTTACTATAATTTGCTCATTGCATTTACTATCCAGCCCTGGAAATTTGGGGAGGGTTTTGTGGACGTTCAGGAGATTGATTGTCAAGCTGATGTAGGATTTATTAGAGTACATTTTCCATTGCTTTTTAAAAAGTCACTGATCTGGATGTTTAAAACCTTTTTCTATTGACTAATAAACTGAAACTGAGCTATTAATAATGCCATTATTCTGTGCTTTGCACATGGCTAAGAATATCTGGTCTCTAAGGGAATGCTGTACTTGGCTCCCTTCTTCCTTTGCCTTGTCCTCCCTAGTGTGTCCAATTCACCTTCACACTCACCACTATGTGTCTTCTTAGCTTGCTCTTGCGCATGCTTTATTTCTTTTCTTCTTTTTACCCTCTGGGCCTCAAATGATGCTTTACTATGTACTAATTTTCTTGCTTACTCCTTCAGATTCTCATAAGTCTGCTCTTGTGTTTGCTTTAACCCTTCTCGTGTACACTAGTCCCCCCTGCCATTAAATAGCTATATAATATTGCTGCTCATTGTAACCCTCGCTCTTGTCTTTGTCTGCTTCTTTCTTCTGTGCTGGGACTCAAGGATCTGTGGGAATAGGGTGTTTTATTTTTAATTTCCCAAGAAGGACCATGCAAGGTTAAAGTACTTTGCTGTTTATAAAGGTACATGGGTGGTGTGTGGTCTAAACCATTGAGCCTCTTGGGTATGCCAGTCGGAAGGTTGGCGGTTCGAATCCCTGTGACTGGGTGAGCTCCCTTTGCTCTGTCCCAGCTTCTGCCAACCTAGCAGTTTGAAAGCACACCAGTGCAAGTAGATAAATAGCTACTGCTGTGGCAGGAAAGTAAAGGGCATTTCTGTGTGCTCTGGTTTCCATCATGGTGTTCTGTTGCACCAGAAGCGGTTTAGTCATGCTGGCCACATGACCCGGAAAGATGTCTCTGAACAAACACTGGCTCTCTCGGCCTGAAAAGTGATATGAGTGCCGCACCCCATAGTTGCCTCTGACTGGACTTACCGTAACCCTCCAGGGGTCCTTTACCTTTACCTTTTTACAGAGTTTAAAAAATAAAAATAAGAAGAGCCATGCTGAATCAGGCTAATGGCACATGTAGTCTAGAATCCTGTTCTCACAGGAGCCAGTCAGATGCCTATGGGAAGCTAATAGGCAGGAGCCAAATGGTTAGAGCACTCTCTCCATTTGTGATTCCCAGAAGCTGATGTTTAGAGGCATAGAAAGTGGAGGGGGAACATAGCCATCATGACAAATAGCCAGTTATGGCCTCATTGTCCATGAATTCATCTCATTCTCTTTTAAAACCATCCAAGTTGGTGGCCATCACTACTTTGGTGGAATTTGGGAGCAAATTCCACTGTCTTACTATGCAGTGTGTTTCTGTTGTGTGTCTTGTATCTTACAACATGTACCAGATTCTTGGGAGAATGAGATTGAGAAGGGGAGTGGAACTTCTCTCAATCCATTTTCTCCACACTATAATGCCATACACCTCTATCATACCCCCACTTACTGGCCTTTTTCTCAACTAAAAAAACTCAAATTTTGTAACCTTTCATCATAGGGAAGTTGTTCCAAACCCTTGATCATGTTGGTTGCCCTTCTCTGAACCTTTACCAACTCTCTAGTATCTTTTTTGGGGTGAGGAAACCATAACTGTACAGTACTCCAGGGTGGCACCACCATACGCAATTGCATTATGCTATTGACAGTTTTCCTTTCAGTCTCTTTCCTAATAATCCCTAACACATAACTCTTATTTTTCACTGCTGCTGCATGCTGGGTTGACAAACTTCATTGAACTACCCACTACGACCCCAAGGTCTTGTTTCTGGTCAGTCATCTCCAGTTAACACCCCATTAGTGTAAATCCAAAGTTAGACAATTTGCTCCAATGTGCATCACTTACTTTGCGTACCTTGAATTGCATTAACATTTTATGCCCAATCACTCAGTTTGGAGAGATCCTTTAGGAGCTCCTTACAATCCTTTTTTTAATTGCCTTGAACAATTTGGCCACCTCTTTTTATTTTATTACTTTTGTTCCATTGATTAAACATTTGTATCCTACCTGTCCTCCAGAGAGTTAAGGGAAGTGTGTATATATGGAGTCATTCTATTTTATGTGAGCACAATCTATTGATGTTAAGTTGGGCTGCCTTGGTGTACACCCCCCCCTTCACTGGTGCAGCTGCAAGGAGGAATTCGTAAGCTTTTGCTCATATTTCAAGTTACCCACAGTGTCACTCCAGTTTGGACCTTCGTTAAGTTTAACCATAGGTTTGGATTGAAGCAGCATGCTAAACTGTGGTTCATCTAAAACAGAAGCAAAAGCTTCTCATCTCATGGCAGCAGCACAACTGCAGCTAGTTTTTGAAGTGCTTTGAGGTTTTTGACCACTTTGAGCATTTTTGTGGGTTTTTTTTTCAATCAAGTGGTTTATAAATATTATTAAATAAAGCATGGTTTAGCATTACGTTTGAATACATGCGGTGTGCCTAGTCCAAGGTTGTGCACCGTTTTTTATGGCTGTAAGGAAATTTGGATCTAGGACTCCCGGAACAAGGTCAGCTGTACACTACAATAAAGAATAAAGGAGCTCATAAATTCCTAGATCACCAGCAGTTATAAGATTCTCCATAACTCTCTCCCTTGCTGAGATTTAAAGGAATTTTTTAGGCAGAATGTGTTTGTGTCACTCTTGCGTTTCTGGGAGCTCAGTAACTCTCAAAGTGTAGGTCTTCAACAGCAGTGTCGGTATTCAAGGCAATAAAGGAGGGTCACTGAAGTCTGAACTTGACTCCCTGCTGGGAAAAAGTTAAAGATTAGTGACCTGCTGTGAACAGCCATTTACTTGAAACACATAAAGAAGTCCTTAATAGCAGGTATAGGATTGGCTTGTGGTGGAAAGAACACTGAATGCACCTGACCAGTTGCAGCAGGGTCCTTGAACTCCTAATGTGCTTGCTATGGCACTACTGATGTAAAAAACTAACTGTTTCCATGTTCCATTGCAGTCAGCTCTCCCTCAGCCTCCCCCTCCCAGTAACATATAGGAGGAGCAGCCTATTACATTGAGTAATCCTTGGACCTGAATTCTGTGTCTTGAGCCAGAATTACCCCCCACCCACTAACATCCATGTATCCAGTGCTATTTTTCTAGAAAAAAAGGTGCCGGAACTCACCATAAATTCTCTTACGAGGACAATGGCACCCACCTGAGCTCCGGCTGAAAAAAAGCCCTATGTGTATCTATTAATTTAAAAATTAATGAAATGCTGGAGTTTCCTGTTGGGTATGTCCAAAAATGCCCCACCCATTGGATTAAAGTACTTTCCCCATTCCATTATCACAGCTCTAATTCAGTGACAGATATGGGTGTATTGCTCCATACCCAGAGTTGTGTAAATTGGAAGGGAAAATTTATGTCATTGCTGTATTAATAGTTGCTACAGCGGTACCTCTGGTTACAAACTTAATTCTTTCTGTTCTTAAGCTGAAACTGTTCTTATCCTGAGGCACGCTTTTGCTAATGGGGTCTCCTGTGGTGCGCGCACCTCCGGCGTGTGATTTCCATTCCCATCCTGGGGCAAAGTTTGCAACCAGGAGCAGCTACTTCCGGGTTAGTAGAATTTGTAACCAGAAGCGTTTGTAACCAGAAGCATTTGTAACCTGGAGCGTTTGTAACCAGAGGTACCACTGTACAATGGTACCTCAGGTTACATACACTTCAGGTTACATACGCTTCAGGTTACAGACTCCGCTAATCCAGAAATAGTACCTCGGCTTAAGAACTTTGCTTCAGGATGAGAACAGAAATTGTGCTCCGGCGTCGCGGCAGCAGCAGGAGGCCCCATGAGCTAAAGTGGTGCTTCAGGTTAAGAACAGTTTCAGGTTAAGAACAGACCTCCGGAACGAATTAAGTACTTAACCCGAGGTACCACTGTACGAAGATGAGCCTTACATAACTGAAAGCTGACCTGGATAAACAGGTTTGTATACAAAACAGCAATTGAGCATAGGTGGGGAAAATATTGATTATACTAGGTGCCTGCTGACTTTTATGCTTTGTGGAATTCAGACTATATGTAAGAAGCATTATCAAAGCGATGATTAGGCGCTTTCTTATGGAAACCTTTGGTATGAAGGAGGGTGTCAGGAACCACACCACTGATTCCTTTCTGGGTGCTCTGTTTCTCAACCACTCCCCAGCTGTCAGAAAACAGTTGGGATGGAAGTGCCAAGGTGTTGACAACACTGGCACATGGATCTCCAAACACCTGTCATAACCTTAGTTAAGTGTCTGCTGCAGCAAGACTTGCAAACCACTTGTGTGGCCTGGGGTACTTACAGAACCAGACTGCTAACTAGCAGAAGGTAGAGATGCCAGCCTGAGTCATCCCTACACAAAAAGTAGCAACTGCAAGAGCAGGATGTATCGCAGCAGTAGTGAGATCATCATGCGATATCAGTGGCGCCTTGAAATTGGCTGCTCTGTTCTCCCTCACATAAGGGGCATTATACTGCTGTGTATTGCTGGGTCAAAATCGATATAGCGGTGTGATTTCAGAACCGATTTTGGCTAATATATTGAAAAATCACACAGAGCTAAAACAGACCATAAAATATCACAATATTACCATGCAAAAAAAAAAGTGGACCCCATGGGTGCAGGCTGTGGATCCCTAGGGGTCCCCAGACCCCTAATTGGGAACCACTGTCTAGAATCTGTAGGAACCTATTTTTTGAGCTGTGCATCACAACTGCCTTTAAAGGATTGGCAGAAAAACCCCACCTCAGCAGCTTATTGTTGTCATCTACTGACACATATACTTTGACAGTAGCAAACTAAGCCCGTACATTTAAACAAACAAGTGAACTGCGTTCTACATGGATAAAATCGTAGGATGCACCCTGCTTTAATTAGAGCTAGTGAAGCTCCTTTGCACTCCTTCTGTTTACTATCATAAGCAAATTACATATGCTTGCAGCACAATAAAAATAGGATGGAGGGGCAGGTGCTGCCTTTAAAGCAACAAATCAACCTCAAGATAATTAGAAAAAAGCCACAGATATTTTCAGAACAGGTGGCTAATACAGAAGGATTGGAAGTGAGAAAAGTGCCAGACACCTGGTATACATTTCCAGAATAAAAGTGAGAATGGCTTATGATGCTTGGGTTTGTGGGAGAGTTCCCTGTGAGCATATTCTTCCTCTCAAGGGAATATTTGCCATTTCTTTTATCTACTCTGAATGCTGCCTTGTTTTGCCTATGTATCACAACGGATGTAGTTTGCCCTTTTCCTAAGAAAATGGTAGCCTGGTTTTGATCAGACATTTTCTTCTGTAGCAAATTTGTCTTGTGGTTTTGTAACGTTGTGGACTACACATTTACTCAGCACAAATGGCAGGTGGGAGGCAGAAGGCAAACCGTTCCATAAAATGTGGACCAGAAAAGTGTAATCAGTGGAATGAAGTCCCTAAAGGTAGCTCAAAACTTCAGTTCTGCTCCCCCTTTTCCATTCCCTTGGCTGCAAACTCATGTTGAATTTGCTATTGGTCAGGAGGCTTATTCAGCATTACTGCATCATGTTCACCCTGGCCACTTGAATGTGCATGGCTTATGCTTTCTGTCCTTTATACATGCTGGGGTAACACTTCTGCATTTCCTTTGTTTTCTTCATTATGATTCTGTGGTGGAAACAGTTATGTTTTAGTTCACTTACTAGTTTAAGTCCTCATATGTAAGGCTGCAATCCAGACTCTACTTACCTGGACATATCCCATTAAATTAAATAGTACTTATTTCTGAGTAGACATGGTTGGAATTGCACTGTAAGTTAGTCAGCTTCCCCACCCCCACCCCACCGCTCTTAACATTGGAACAGTGGCATTAAAAGTTTGAATTAAAAGCTTTTGCCTGCCAAGAGACCACGTTCTCTTCCCTCTCTTAGAGAGCCACTGCTGTGTATCCTTTTGTATCCCCTTTTATCTCCCCCTTTGCCTCTGTCTATTCACAGCTACCTAAGTTGTGTTCATTGTGTTACAACAAAGCAGAGATACTGTGCACATTAATATTTCTCCATACCTACTCGCTTATACATTATTTTGCTTTCTTATTAATCAAGGTTTCTATTCTTCTTGTTGAAGGCTTTTTTTAAAGGCAACCTCACAATCTGGCATTTAAAGTTCTCGTTAATTTAATTCCCCTTCTCATTTGTTAACAGGCCTACTTTTTTCCCTTGTTACTCTTTCCCGTGGCACATATTCACTCTCACACACATGCGCGCACCCCCCCCAAACCTTCATTAACTAGCACTTGTGATAATTCCAGCACACTTTCCTAAAAATGCAAATAGAAGGATCAAAGAGGATTGTATATTATAGCAACATTCACACTCCAGATTAACATAATTACTGAGCTTTACCCCAACCATTCTATACAGAAACATCAGGCACAAAAAGATCATAAAGATAGGGGTAGGCACTTCCTGCTAGAAGGGGAACTCTAGGAGCAGTGTTTCCCATCCCTGGGTCTCTATTTTTGGACTACAACTCCCATTATCCTTAGCTAGCAACACCAGTGGCCATGGATGATGGGAATTGTAGTCCAATTCCCAAGGTTGGGAAACACTCGAGTATGCAGGAAAATCTTACTTTTTTCAGGGGGGAGTCCACATCTATCCCAATTTTCCAGGGCTGTACATGGAACCTGGCATCAGAGAGCAGCATGCAGGTGTGAGCTTTCAGGCAAAAGGAGTCAACATATTTCTCAGTCTTTGACCCTGGGGCAAAGGTATATGCATGTACTTTTATGGAACTGGCCTGGAGGGAAACATATTTGTGGATACCCATCACACAGGAACAGTCCATATATACACACATATATATACCCAACTAGGATACGTCTATATCTAAAATACATAAATGAACTAATTTTGTTGCTTTTCAGTTATCATGATTTATTTTTAAACTCCACCTAACCTCATTTTTTTTAAACAGAGCCATATCATGAATCCACCTTACTTATGAGTAAACATATTACGCTTTCAGGGAGGGCAGGGACAAGCATGCTAGGTTGTTCCTCATCCCATCACTGTCATTGGCATGAATTAGTGGGCTACTATCTGCAGCACGTGCCTACGTTATACTTATATAGATGACAAGGAAAAAGGGAAACATGAAACACATCCTGTATTTTTAGTGTTTTGGAAATTGGAAGAAATAGACCAGCTTGCATTCTTAGTCCAGCCATTGCAAGTTCATTAGCGGCTTTTAAGGCATGATCCATCACATGCTAACTCTGAAGTAATCATGCACCCATGAAAGGAGATTGCTTATAAGGCTCTTTTCTCACACTCGCCCACCTGACCCAGATTGCAGTGTACTAACTCTTGTTTACAATAGAAAGTTGGTGCATGCCTCTGTGCATTCCTTACCTCTGTAGAACTCTTGCCTTCAGGCGTGGGCACTAAAGAGTGAGGAGAAGGTGTGCACTTCATTATGAATAATCAGTAGCACCTTGCAGTGTATGCATGCCAAGGATCAGTCAGGAAGATGTATGAAAAAGTGCCAATTGAGCACTATGTGGTGAATCTCCTGGGGGGATTGATTATGCCCACAGTTTGTTTTTTTAAAATGCAACCTAAAAATATAAATGTTAACATTCAAAATAGGGAATTTAAGATTAAATTTGTCATGGACCAAATATAAGATTAGGAAAGCTTTAAATTGTGTCTTGTTCATGTAAAAGTTGACACACACACACACACACACACACACGGAGCGGCTTGTTCATATTGCTGTAGAACCTTTCCTCTGAGAAGAGTTTGTAATGTTGTGAATTTGGCCATCATGATCCCTGAGAATGAGTAGCTAGGGACTGCAGCAAAATAACCCAGATAGTCTTTATAATGTATGCAGTGTTTTTTCTGATGCCTGCAATCCAGTTTTCGGAAGATGACACCCCTCGGAACTAGATGGGTTGACACATAAATAGTTCAGAGTAGTTAACAGTTTGAATTTGAGGGAGATTTCTAGCTGGAGTTACCTGAAATTGCAGTGCAGTCTGGAAATAAGGGGTGGGCTGCACAAGTTGCTCTCAGCATAGGAACCAACTCCTAAGGGCTGAGGGGGTCTTTGGCCCCCCAAATAAAATATTTGAGGAGGCTGGCCAGGCTCTCTAAAATGGATGGGCATTCCCATTCAAATTGTGTGTGTGTGTGTGTGTGTGTGTGTGTGTACGCACATGATTTGATAAGATTATGTGGTGCTTACCTGCCCCACCCCCCATATTTTATTCAAGCTGGCTCTCAGTGAACCTGAAACGGGATTAGCAGTCTTGCTTCCTGCTGTAGGATTTTTATTTTGTTGTAGTTTGCACTGTTTGTATATTTCTAAAGAAAACCCAATAAGTATCCAGTGTTCTCTTGTTCTAAAAGCACTGCCACTAGAATTCCTTGTTGCTCAGGGAACTGGGAAGCACTTAGTATGTTTTGGAATCTTAGGGGTTTTTACTAAATTGATAAAACTGAGCTAAATTATGACAGATTAATTTACAATTCTGAAATGAAGCCTTTTGATGTTACTTTATTAGATTTTAAGCTTGTAGGCAAGGACTATTGTGAGTTATGTATTGCAAACCACTTAAGTATACTTAGTATATTAGTAAACTACGGTAAGTGCTATAGAAATAATAAGCAAGGATGAATTTATTTTATTTAGCTTATGGCATAGAGCCATTGATAATTTTAAGTTTTAACCTTAACATTTAAAATACTAAAACACTGGAAACGTCCAGTGATCAGCAAATCATTGTTTTCCTACAGTGATATATTGCTTCTTGAAAATTAAAACAAAGACATTGTACTTGCATTTATGCAAGTATTTGGCTTTGAGGTTGATCAGTGTTGAGATTTAAAGGAAATGTACCCATTCTCTAATGGAAATATGTAACAAACCTCAGGACCCAACACACTGTTACTCTTCAAAATATATTTTCTATCCCAGACACACTTCAGCCGTAATTCTCAATTCCAATCTTTGCTTAGGCACAGTGTTTTGAATCATCCCACAAAAAAATAATTGAAATGAAGGGAAGGAATAGATTTTTTTTTCACCTTTGAATATCATTTCCAGGATTTCAACCATAGCCCTCTTCAGATAGGATTCTGACTATATCAGTATTCTCACTTACACTATAATTGCCATACTTAGCATGTAAGCCATTTTCAAGAATGCCATATTAGGGTTAATTTAACACATGAGCTTCTCCCACATTGGCATCATGATTGCCCTACACATGTTTGAGGTCAATCTTCTGAAGTGTGTGCAGCTTTCTGTATATAGAACTCTGAAGAGGATTATAGTTGAACTCCTATAAATTTTTGTGAATCGTAGAATTGTAGAGGTGGAAGGAACCCCAAGAGTCATCTAGGAATCTCAATTAAATTATACATGACAGGTGGCCATCCAACCTCTGCTTAAAAACCTATGCTGACCATTTCTGCTTTTCCTGCTACATTTAGCTTATTGCCTTGGCAACCACCATGACCTTAATTCACTTGGTGGCTTAGATGTCTCTGTTTCACATTAGCCTTAAAAGATGAACAAAAATACTAACTTTGGTGAATTGGACATTTTTCTTTGTACGTTGTGGTAATATTTTAAGTACTTAAGTTCATATTTTGGTTAGGAGCCATTCTGAATTTGGCTAGCGTCAAAGTATGATACTCAGTTTGCACATTAATTGGTATGTTCTGTTTGGGACAAATATGCCTGAGTCAGTTATAGAAAAATGTGAGTGTAATTCAGCATTGCACTATGGCAGTTGCTCCATCAGTACAAGCTCTCTCTCTCCGCTCCCCCCCCCCACTGTTTTGGGGAATTCTCCTGGCACTCAGATTTGGAGGAGATGGGGGGCAGTCCCATTGCACTCGTGGGACTCATTGTGCTGGCTTCTGCTAGCACAACAACTTAGCTGAACCTAGCCATGGATCTTTTATGCACCTGCGCGTGCACACAAATTTCTATCCATCACATCCTTTATATTTACAACACAGATTCCTTACATTTGGACTTGAACAGTGATGTGCATATCAAGTTGGCTTTCTCATGTTTATTGTTGAAACGAAGACACTTGGTTATAAAAACCTCCTTCTAGACCAGACCAGACATTAATATAGTCCAATAATCTTGCTTCCTACAGTGGCCAACATGATGTGCCAAGATGCCCACAGTCAGGGCTTGAAGGCAAAGTTCTCCAGCAGTTGGTATCCTATATCATTCTACATCTGAATCTGGTGGTTCCATAGAGCCATCATGGCTAATAACTGTTGGCTATTTTTATCCTCCAAGAATGTATCAAATCTCTTTTTAAAGTAATTAAAGCCAATGATCATCACCATATTTCAGGGCAGCAAATTATGTTGTATGAAGAAGTACTTTATTGTGTCTAAAACTGATCAACTGCATTGAATGATCCTTAGAGAGGTTTTCCTTCTTCATATATAATATCAGAATCTATCTAGTTTTTTCCAAAACATGCCTAAGATTTTTGATATCACCACTTTTTTCTAAACTAGAAGCTGAACAGACTAAAACACCTTAGCTTTCCCTTGTAGAGAAGATGTTCCAGCCATAATTATTTGGGTTGCCCTTTTCTGCACCTTTTCTAGTTGTCTTTGATATAGGGCAGCCAGAACTGCACAGTATTTCAAATGTGCTTACAACCATAGAGATAGGCATTATGGAACTGGCAGTTTTATTTGAAATTCCTTTTTCTAATGATCCCTTGCATTAAATTTGTAATATTTCATAGGTGCAGTACATTGAGTTACATTTTCATTCAGCTTTCCACGATGAACCCCAAAATCTCCTTTCACCACAATTTCAGATTCCATCAAACTGTGAAGTTAACATTATATTGTCCCAGGCCCCATCATTTTACTCTTCATTTAGTTGAACCTCACTTTATTTACTTCATTTACCCATTCACCTAGCCTGGATAAATCACAGTGCTTGGTAACCTACTTGGGTTTTCACTATCCCAAATCATTGGCTTTTTCTGCAAACTTGAATATTTCCATGTCAACCATATCTTTTAAGAAAAGATGGAAAAAAACATCAGTCCCATTACTGAACCTTGAGGGAATATGCTGGTGTTTTTTTTAATTGTTCAGCCAGATAGTAACTCACAGGAGAACTTGTCCTCTTATCCCACTGATGAAGAACTTCATCTAAATAAATAAATAAATGGAAACCAATGTCTGTAATACCTACTCAGTTCTCTATTCACACTCTCAAATCCAAAAAAGTTGGCAGGACAGAACTCCTGTCTTTTATAACGCTTTGTACCTACCAGTTTATCTGGAACAGATGTTAAGGTAACTAACCTGTAATTTCCACACCCCTCCAAAGAATACTATTTATTAACAATCACTAATATGTTGCTTTCTTTCCAATCCTCTGGCACTGAGGTCAGCTTTAGGAATAAGTTACATATTTTTGTTAGAAAATCAGCATTTTGACACTGTAGAGTAGTTTTACGAACTCTTCAATGGATGCCACTCGGACACAGCGACATCAATTTATAATTTGTCAGTAAGCACCATAACTTAAGCTCTTGTCAGCTCTATTTGTTTCTCAGTTGCTCTCACTGGAAAAAATCTATTTCACGTGTGGGTATCTGTCTTCCATCTTTCCTCACTGAAGACAGATGCAGAGAACTTGTTCAGATTAACTGCAATGTTCTATCCACTTGTAGCATTTCTTTCAGTCCTTTGTCCTCTGACAGTAACCACCTCCCTTGCTTGTTTCCTGTTTTTGTTGTATTTTGTTGTTGTTAATTTAATATTTTTAGCAAAGCTCTTAAAATTGTTTACACACATACACACCCCACACTTATTACTATCGTGCTTTGTCTTGCCAGGCATTTTTCTTCACCTTGTTTGGGGAGACTTCTGTTTTCTGAACAAAGCTTTCTTGCCTTTTATAGCTGTCATGGGAAAGGTGTTGCTTGAAACCCTTGCAATCAGAGTAGGCAATACTGTGACAGATGAACCGGGGGGGGGGGCTTATTTACATACCATGGTGGGGCTTCTATGCATACTTTTCTGCTTCATTCAGCTTCTGTAGAACAACTGGCTCCCCCTCTCCTCCAAGAACCAGAGGCTCATTGCACCAAGCAACCACCATGGTCAGATAGTTCATACTTGCGGATGGGATAGTACCACATCCCTGCTAGCCCATTTGGTCCAGATAAAGTACCCTGAAGATGAACTCAGCAGTAACATGTTCATGACCCAGACTGTAGCCTGGGAGTCATTCCATTGAGCATATTGAACTAGAGCTTCTATGGTGGGTGGCAGCTTGTCCATACGTCTGACAGGAAAGATCCATTCGGGTTTTGTTCATAGAGCTGAGAGGACATATGTCACCATTTGTGACAACAGTCAGTTTTGGAAGTAATGGGATTCTAAGTATAGCTCTTAAAAGTAGTGACAGGCCAGCTACATAAACTCCTCTATGACATCTTCATAAGGCTGCCAAACCTATCAGGTTAAGTTGTTCACTCTTGCCATTAAGGAGGATATTGACTTGCAACCAAATTAATGTACGTAACACTGGCAAGGATCCTGGTCTTGTTCTGTAAATCACAAATGCTATATGCTATTGATGTTTAACATCATACCTATTTCAAAGACCACATCACATATCTACAAGGGATTAGTCAGGTTAGCAAAAAAGGAATGGCAGCATCTCTTTTTCAATTACTGTCTGTCTCCTCTTTTCCCTGTCCTGCTTTGATAAGCGTGTGTCTCATATTTTTCCTTATCTTGCTGGCCTTTCCTTTTTCTTTCCTGACTTGGATGAAACAGAGAAATAGAATAGTGTGTCATCAGTATGCTAAAGACAGTTTACCCCAAATCTCCTAATGACTCCCCTAGCTGCTTAATAGGAGGTGAATAGCACTGAGGACAAAATGGAACTTCTCAGAATGGAACTCCATAGCATCTGCCATAATACTGAGGTAGATTCACCCAATGCTATTATCTGGAAATAGCTCTGAGTGTGGAGTAGAACCACTGTAATACAGTGCCACCACCCCACTCCAGGATGGAGGATACCATGGTTAAAGGTGTCAGAAGCTGTCAAGAGGACAAGGAGCTGGGTCACATTCTCCTTTTCAAAATAAAGTTCATCCATCAGAATGACCAAGTCTGATTTGGTTCCATAACAAGGCCTGAACTCAGCCTGGAATGGGTCTAGACCAGCCTTTCTTAACACTGAGTCCCCAGATGATGTTGTGCTACAATTTATATCATCTGTCAGGGACTGGCAGGGCTCTGACAAGTACATGGTGGAGGCAGAGGGGTCAGAGGCCAATGCAGGAGAGGGAGCCAGCAATTTATAGGATTTTGTGCCACCTATGAGGCAGGAACCAGGGTTGGTGGAAGGGGAAGCATCCAAGTAGCCAGAGGCTGGAGAGGAGGTGCAGGATGTGTTGGAAGTGGAGGAAGATGCAGTTCAGGCGAGAGACAGGGCAGTCAAATCCCCACCATCCCTTGCCCCGCTGTCTCCAAGAACTAGGAGGGATTTGATGAGGCTAGCACAGGAACAACTCCCATGTAGGAGTGTTTGCACACACTTCGTCAAACGAGGCTATTTAAGCCCGTGGGGGTGGGAGCTGGTCCCACTGTTGCTTCAACTGTTCAGCCAGGGCACAAGCCTGGGAAAGTCATGCCAGCTACGTAGCCGCTAGGAACATGAGTGTTTGTATATTCTGTTCAGTTTAAGGGCTGCTGTAAGGATGTGCTTTTGTCAACAACAACAAAAACAACTACTGGCCATTTGTCCTTGGTGGGGTGTGCCCAGCATGTCATCCCTGAACACTGGTCCTGCTAGTTAGGAATGATGGGAGTTGTAGTCCAACTACATCTGGGGACTCGAGGTTCAGAGAAGCTGAGTTAGATCAATTTCATCCAAGAGCATCTGGAGTTGATCAGCGGCCATCCTTTTACAGCCAGTGCAGTATGGATAAATTGGTTATTCAAGCACATTTTTTCGCTTCATTTGTTCTCTCTGTGGCTGTTGACCTTTGGATCTGTGTAGGTAGGTAGGTGCTGATGAATAGAGTATTCCCTCTTTGGGAGGAGGTTGGACTGGCCAATCCATGGGCCCTTCCAACTCTATGAGACTGGTTTTTTGTTCTATGAAATATGCTTGAAAGCAGAAGATGCAGTCACTTGGTATGAAGATTCAATTTGTTCAAACACTTCTTGAGTTCTGTAAATGACACTTGTAGTTATTGCCCATGATCCAGTATTTTTCTGCAATGTATAGTAGTGGGCAGGAGGAATGTTTTCAGTTTCTCTTTTTAATTGTACCTGATTTTTTGTTGTGTATAAATGTGGAGTTTTCTTATATGTTTTGAAATTGCTGTTTCCTGCCCAGATCTTGAGGGGGAAGGTAGCATTAAATACTTCAAAATAAGTGCAGAGAATCAGTGTCCACTCAAGTTGTGGAAATGCCCATTTGCCTCAATATAGGTAATGTTTCTAGTTTTTATCTTCCCCAATACATGGGTGTTCAGGGCACTGTGGTACCATTTGGAACCCCAACTTCCTGTGTTTATAACTGTACCATAAAGTGCCATGGTAGCGGTGCTGCAAATTTTGACTTCTGTTCATGTTAGGCCTAACAGTTCTGACTTGTCTGTATGCTGTGTGAACAACAGGGCAACCTTGAGGCTTGTGGGTCAAAGAATTTAGATAAAAGAATCTTGCTTCTTGCTTGCTGTGACTACTTAGTGAGGCGAAGCATAGTACATGCACGTCCTGCTATCCAAACACAGTATGTTCTCAGGAAACCTTTTGTTAGGCAAGTATTAGCATAACATCAATGATTTCCATTGATTCCTATGGGAAAATTTCTAATATCTTCCTGACCACCAACGTTTGACCCCCCCCAAAAAAAACAACAACAAGAAAACCTTCTGAAACCTTGCAGAAGGTGAACAAGGAAGGGGAGGGGGAAACCACTCTGTTATTTGTTCGATCTCTCTCCCTTCCTCCCCCACCCCCAATCATTTCTGGCGAAAAGGTTGCTGCAGACCAAAACACAAAAAGTAAGGCTTGCTTAAGGCTGCTTATTTGTTTACAGTACTACATGCAGGGCCAGCTGTTGTCCTGTGTATAGCCTTGTTTGGGTACTAATTCCTCATGTTCGGATATGGGATTTTTTTGTATAACACATGTGTGGATAATGGGACCCGTGTGTATACTCTTCTGTGTCTTTCTGCTGCTTCATACTGAAGGTGATTTTGTGCTTACTTTACATGTATCTATATGGTTATAATAGTTTTTATGTGTAACTGCAGATTTTTATATGGCTGATGGAATTGCTATGTGTGTATCAGTGAAATTGCTATGTGTGTATCAGTGTGTGAGAGAGAGAAGGAGGGAGAGGGAAAGCGAGAAAGAGGCATACATGTGTACATTTCAAAATTAGTCATATGGACTAAATATAAGCTTCTCACTCTTGGTTTATTATCTGTGCTCCTTGTATTACCTTTTCAAAATCCAGCTCTTAATGGGAGGCAGAGAAGAAGAAGCTGAGTCAGCGTGCCTCATATCTCAGTGGTTTTAGTATGAAAACCAGAAAAGGTGAAGTGAATTAAAATCCTTCCCAGTTGTAGAGAGCAGAATCTGTTGGCTCCATTTTTAAATGTCAGTGAATTTTATTTTGCAGACAAGTGTAATAGATAGCAAGGAACTGAGGAAGCCTTTCTTCAGGTTGTACACCTTTTTCATTGCTGCACAAGGATCAAAAACATAAAGTAAAACACACTTTGTGCAGCAGCACAGAATAGCAAATAACTTGGAGAGCAGGACTTCTAGGTTTCTTCACCTTGTGAAGTTCAGAAGATATTAAAGAGACTGAAGTGAGAAAACTGGCTTATAAATGGTTTGGGTCAGGATTTATCAAGAGGAAGTTATTTGAAGTGTTGCAACATTACAGAGTCGCCTCCAGCTTCTTTAAAAAAAATTATTGTGGGTATTATTTTGGTAAAAACTGGCATATCACTTCTCTGAACTAAAGTTTGTTTGTTCATTTACTTACTTGATTCCATTTATGAATCACTTTCCATAAAATATCTCGAAGCAATTTCACAGTAAGAACATCAACAATAGAAACAATTTGCAAACTTTTTTTAAAAGAACAGTTTCAAATCCATTACATATATAGAGTGAGATAAATATCTTAACTGAAAAGGGTTGTTGAAAAAAGGTCTTCAATAGGCAGCGAAAAGACAATAGAGATGGTGACTGTCTGATATGTAACCAGAGGAAGTTCCAAAGGGCAGGTGCCACCATACTAAATGCCTGATTCCTATCTCATATGGAATGAACCTACTGATGAAATGGTTTCTGCAGGAAGCCCTCTCCTGCAGAGCACAGTGATTAATTTGGTACACAAGAAGTGAAGCAAACTTTTAAATATCCTGGTCCCAAGCTGCATAGGGTTTTATATTAAAACCTAGTGAAAAGCATGGGACAGAGACAGTCTTGCATGCATCTGCAGTTCCTTTGGGGAAAGCACAGTAGAGAAGTTAGCTTTATCCTGGACAGCAGTGGCCCAGAAATGGTTTGTCAAAGTAGCTAGAATCTGAGATACATTGGGAAGAGTGATGAGCTGCTGATCTGCCTGCTATAAAACCACAAATCTGAGCAGGGAAATGCTCATGTTCTTAAGTGTTTGCTGAACACATGTTAAGTATTTGTTTCAGTGGCCTTCCAAGGACACTTTGCAAATAAGCGTGGTGTAAATTACTTGAACTTCGCAAATACAAATCAGGAAATTAAAGTACCATTTCATTGTGAATGTTAATTTCCTGTGGGCATGGAATGATCCTGTAGGCAAGTGAATGATCTGAACTTGTGGATGGAACATTTGATACTACGTCAACTAGGCAGCATTTCAAATTCCCCACAGAAAGTTTGGTCCTCTCTGCAGTACAGTGTTGGCACCTGGACTTTGCACATGTGGCATTTTACAGAAAGAAACTATAAGAATAGAGACATTGGGAGCCTAACACAAATAGACATGTTTTTCACCTGAGATATACCTACTCACAGATATATGATCAACCATGCCCTTGTCTAGGGCACAAGTTGGAAACCCAGCATTACCCACACTGACTTGTATCCTTACCCTTCCCTACTATTTTGGGACTCCCAGCAGCAACAAGAGAGGAGCAGCAGCCAGAGCAGCTGCAGAGTAGGTCAATTTTCTTCCTGCTCTGTGTTTGCTGCTGCTCTCACTGCAAGGAGAGGAGAGTTGACAGATCACTCTTGGGGAACCTACACACCCACACAAAAATTTGCAGTGAATGGCTTTTGTGGCCAAGACTTCAGGGTTAGGTGGGGTGGAGAGATTTAAAACAACAACAACAAATGCTGGGTTGACATAGCTGACATCTGGACTGGGGTGGGTGTCAGTATTTGCGGTTTTTTATATTTATCTGTTGGTTAGTAGACAGGAGTACCATTTTGTTTTATCACTAGTGTGCTGCCAAAGTTTTATATTGCTGTTATGGGGGGGCGCTGCATTTTGTTTTTAGGTGGTTGTATTGGATGTTAGTATTTTATATGCGTTTTTCTCTTTGATATGGTATGCTGTATTTATGTATAGGTTTTACAGTGGAAGTCATCTGGAGACCTTTTAGGTAACACCCATGATCTTGGAAGCTAAGCAGGGTCAGGCTGGGTTAGCATTTGGATGTGAGACTGCTTGGAAATAGGGTCCAGGTTTTTTTTAGGGATGGGCCATAGCTCAGAGGAAGAGCATCAGCCTTGCAGGCAGAATGTTCTAGGTTTAATCCCCCACACCTTCACTTCCTACCTTTGAGACTTCTCTGTTCTGGTAACTGAGCAACAGACTGAAGAGTAAAGAGGCCATTTCCCATGAACTGGGCTTGCAGATTTAATCTGGCTGTAGGGAGGGGAGTCATTTTAATGACACAAACTTTTATGTATGTGAGCACCTTTTTTACCTTTGGGAATACTATTTGTAGGCTTTGGGCTGCCTTCATTTATTTAAAACAGAAATCTCTTTGTATTTCAGCAGTGACATTCAAAACTAGTTAAAATAAATTGAAAAGCATCCAGCTTCGAAAAGTAGTCTTCATTCTGTGTAACTTTTCTGAATGTTTTGCCCTGCTGTGAAAGTGGGTTGTTTTTTATTATTATTTAATATTTATTTCTTCCACTATGGAAGTCACTGAAACATCTGTTGGGAAGATCTAGTGGCCAATAGAAAAAAAGAAGAAAATTGCTTGACATGGGAAAGGGATTTGATGCCGTATCATTGCAAAACGCAGCAAGTACAAGAATATGGATGAATTTGGGGAAGCAGAATGCTGTGGTCTAATAGGAAGTCTACTGCTCTCTTGGGATAAGTCTGTGGATGATAATAAATCAAGAGGAGCATGACTTCTGGCTGTTCCTGGGGATTATTTTGTTCAAGCTCTAAGAAAGGAAGTTAAAACATGCGGAGAGGCAGACTGGCTGTTTTTCAGTTTGTGTTTTTTTACTCCAAGAAAAATGCTGACATGGTTACTAATTATGTAATAAGTGGGTAGCTATAAGGGACTTAAAAACCTGACAAATTTAGTGTTTTGAGGTGAGGAATAGGTTGGATGCATGGAAGGGAGGAGTGCTCATTACTGATTGATTTTATTTTAAAATTTAGCATTAACCCCTCCTGCTTAGCTGCACCAGTAGTGCCTCAAAACCTTTTAGCTCTAGCAAATAAATCAGCACATCCCTGCTGTCTGTTGCATAAATAAAATATGCACATTGTTAACTCTGCATTATTACAGGGTATCTGTACTTCAATATTTATGAAAGTGTCATCTGTTGTTTTGTGTTGGCTTTGTCTCAGTTTCTGTAACAGAGAGAAAGAAACAGAAAGAGGTGTGTGTAATGTACACCCTGAGCTCCCATTGTCTCGGAAGGTGTTCGGGTGCTCTCTCTTTTTCTCTCTCTGTGTATGTGAAAGAGAGCTGATACTTTCAGAATCACTGTTCCGAATAGATAAATGGAATTGCCAGAGGGTTACTAATATCCTTTAAAAAGAGAAATACTCTTTCTCCCTAAAGGAGCTGGGGAAAAAATTAGAGCAATTACATATGTATTGTGAACGTCTGTATCAAAAAGAGCAAAAAAAGGAAGAGAATGGAAGGCTTTCCCATTCAGTGTTCTAAGTGTATAATTGGCCACAAATTGCTTGAAGGGAGAACAAGGAGGGGCAAGGGCAGTGTCTGTCCTCTGGAGTTTTGCAGAAAAGTCAGATTTCCTTCCATATGTATCAGTGGGTAAAAGATGGCAGGCACAGCAGATACTTTGGCATTGCCACAAGCAGCAGCCTAATGTGTCAACACAGATTAGTCTTGCTGCATGTCTAGCATCTCTTCTGTATGTAGATGGATTTTGATCCTTTACTAGACAGGCTGTTGAAATGTCTGAGGGAAACTGAGCTGCCTCCCAAAGCACCTACTGCTCTTTGCTATACGCACTACTGTATTTGAGCTCAATCTCCTATTCAAGTGTTAAGTAAGGATCAGGTGTTCAGTGGAATCCACACACACACATACCCCGGCAATTGCATAAGATATCGACGCTAAAACATTTGATACAAGCTTAATAAACACAAGACAACTGCAGACAATGTCGATTTGAGCCAGTGCAGCTGTTGTGAGGAAACAAATGCTTTTTAAAATAATTGCATGCAGGACGTTTTACTGGATCAACAATTCAAACTACATTCAATATTAAAAGCTCACCAGCATTTGTCAGATGACCTTTTGGTAATCGTGAGAAGTATTGATAGTGTGCATAAGTGTTCTTGAAATGGGATATCCTCTCTGGATTCCCACTTCTGGGCTTTGGACCATCCCTTGGCAGCCTGAAAAGATAATGGGCTTATCTTGTAGTGTTTTTGAATCGGCTCAGATAAGCGTTTTACCTAACGGCTTCAAGTGCCGTTTTGCTCCCTAGAATCTAGCCCAACCCCCTGCATTGCAGGAACCTCAGCTAAAGCATCCATGACAGGTGGCCATCCAGCCTCTGTTTAAAAACCTCCAAGGAAGGAAAGTCCACCACCTCTCATGGGAGTCTGTCCACTGTTGAACAGCTCTTACTGTCAGAAAGTTTTTTTCCATGTGTTTAGTTGGAATCTCCTTTCCTTTAACTTGAAGCCATTGGTTTGAGTCCTACCATCCAGAGCAAGAGAAAAATCTCCCCTACAAGTTATAGTGAAGCAGGCTTCTGATACCTTGGAACTTGAAGGGGAAGCTCTCCCGCAGGTCACAGTGACCTACTGGGTATATAAGGGATGCTACGGCAGGGTTCTTGCATTTTAACAGATGTATTAACATGTCTATACCACCCTTCAGTTCAATTTCAATAATCAAAATCCTACCATTTATCAATGTTTAGGGTTTTGGGGGGGACCCTTTATCCTTTTCAAAGCTAATACAGAATGGGTTTTAATGTCAGATCAGTTGACAATGCCCTGCTGCTCTCACCTGAAATTGCATTCAGGCATTAACTGAGTGTAACTGTTGTACCATAGCCAGCAGTTGAATGATTGGGGAGAGTCGCTTTAGGTGTAAAGGTAAAGTGACCGACTCTGGGGTTGCGGCACTCATCTCGCTTTATTGGCCGAGGGAGCTGGCGTACACCTTCCGGGTCATGTGGCCATCATGACTAAGCCGCTTCTGGCGAACCAGAGCAGCGCACGGAAATGCCGTTTACCTTCCCACCAGAGTGGTACCTATTTATCTACTTGCACTTCAACGTGCTTTCGAACTGCTAGGTTGGCAGGAGCAGGGACCGAACAACGGGAGCTCACCCTGTCGCGGGGATTCGAACCGCCAACCTTCAGATCGGCAAGTCCTAGGCTCTGTGGTTTAACCCACAGCGCCACCCACGTCCCTTTGCTTTAGGTGTAGGTAGGGCATAATTGAGGTAATAAGAGATAATTTATCTATACTCAGGTCATTTCAGCCCTGTAGGCATAGCATCCAAGTTTGTAACTGTTGCCACTGAATCTTGTTACTATCAGCAGTACCGGTTGTGGCCCCCCCCCCACTTTGCGATCGTTCTCCTGTACTGCAGTATGCAATTTTGCTTTATCTCTACTCTGCCACTTCCAATTAATTATAACTTTAAAAGAAAAATCATAGCACCATCTCCTTGTGTATAAGATGTAGAAAGGACCAGTATTTATTTCCTATTACGCACGCACGCACACGCGCGCACACACACACACACACGAATGGTATTACTGCTGTCTCACACTTATTGACATGACAACACAAACACCCACACCCACTCAGCTAGCCAATCAGTTGGTCGACAGTTCAAATCCGCGCAGTGGAGCGAGCTCTCGTTGCTCTGTTGCAGCTCCTGCCAACCTAGCAGTTCAAAAGCACACCAGTGCAAGTAGATAAATAGGTACTGCTATGGCGGGAAGATAAACGGTGTTTCCATGTACTCTGGGTTCCGTCACAGTGTTCCATTGTGCCAGAGGTGGCTTAGTCATGCTGGCCACATGACCCGGAAAGCTGTTTGTGGACCAACACCGACTTCCTCGGCCTGAAGCAAGATGGGCACCGCAACCCCATAGTCGCCTTTGACTGGACTTAACCGTCCAAAGGATCCTTTACCTTTTACCTTTACCGATACAGCAGACCACATTCTAAGTGTCCTTGAATACTTATTCCCCCCACTTTTCTACTCCTTGCCCCATTTTTTAACAGAGTGAGACTTGTAACTCTCATTGCTCTATATAGCTCAGATTATATATTTGTCATTGTATAAAAATTATTCCTTCTGCTTTTCCGTACTAAGGTTAGGGAAAGGAAAGTAGTTAAGCCTCCTAGTTTGGATGCATACACTGTCCATACCTGTTTTTCTGCTTTAAAAAAACAAACCTTTTTCTTGTTTTGTAGTTGAAGGTTATTTTTTATATTATAATAATAGGGATTCTAGCACTAGCTCCCTAACTGTGGGTGGAAAGGCATCAGTTAAGAAAAGCTTTCCAAATCTGAAGTATAATGTTTTTCAAATGCATGCACTGGCATGAATATTTGAGATTTTTACAGCTTGAAAAAAGGATTTTTTCAGTTTTAGTGCAACATATAGGACATGGGTCATGATGTTGATTGTTCAGGGCAAGGATGCTATTTCAGGATTTTATATCTTTTACTGTACCTTAACCTTCAAAAGATAGTCTCATGACAGAAAATACTGTTTTAAAAGGCAGGTAACACCCACATTGTTGCAAGTATCTTTTATCAGTAACTTCTCAAAGCCTTTCTGTGTTTTCCTTTGAATTCCTGCTGCCTTGCAATGTTATTCTGTGATTTCTGGCTGTTCTAGATGAAAATGTATTTTAATGTGTGTGTCAAAATGACCCAGTTTTTTTTCCTGATTTTGGCTTCCCCCCACTTGTAGAAAAGTCAAGTGTTGGATGTCTTGGGAGCTAGTAGGATGCCTACTGAAGGATGTTTGAAGATTCTCTCGCTTTCTAGCAGGGTCAGCCCTACTATTAGGCAGACTGAAGTGACTTCCTCAGGCAGCAGATGCTGCTGCTGCTGTTGTCATGTTGGAAGACAGAGCTATGTGTTCTACAGAACTTGCCCTGTGCCCCCTAAGCTAGCCTGCCGCTCTAATAATAATTAAATTTTCAGGCAAGAAAATTTCAGATTTCCTCTGGCAAGTCTCCACACTTTGCAATTTTCCTTAGAGAAATATTTGTAATGTGCTTAGCAATCCTTTTACATGTCAAAACTGACCTGTGAGCTATGTTTAGGGTATCTGAACACTGACTCTAGCCACTCTAAACAGAAATGAATGTATCTTGGGGCTATCACCAACATCCTAGTTCTCAGATAGCAAGCACATCTGAAGTCCTGGAACTCATGGACTTAGAAATAGGATTTATTGCCTCTGTGGGGGCCAATACTTCTAGAGTAAGCTACCTCAACAATCTCTTCAACTTCACAAAATTTGGAAAATGTGCCTGGATCGTAGTCATAGGAATGGGCTTCAAGACCTACATGCCTGTTGTTAATTCTGTTTCTAAACATTTCCATGTGATGATTTTGCCTTCCACCAAACCCCTTAGAAGTTTCCAAGCCCAGTCTTTCTGGTTCATCCCCCTTTTGTTGACACCATATCATTTTCCTTGTGCTTAGTAGGGATTCTTCCTTGAATCCTTGCCTTAGGCAAAGAATTGTAAATACAGAGGAGCCACCCAGGGGATAGGAGATTACAGCAGCGTGTGTTTCATGTATTCGTGAATTTTGTAATCAACATGTTAAAGAAGTGGCACACTTCTATTCCTGGTGGCTTTCCAAGGTTGTACTTCATAGGAACAGGGCATTGCAGTGCACTAGGCTGTGGACTGGTGCACAGGAAGTTCTGGAACTGGGTATCTCATGGTCAGGTTAAACATTGTGAGGTGCAGAGGGGCAGAGCTTTCTGTGTTTTGAAATTGAATTTAATGTGGGACAAGCACTGGCCAAATGTCTGGAAATAGGGCAATGTGGTTGCTTTGTGATACATGGATGACAGTTGAATGGTCTTTTTTCTGTTGAAAATTAGTCGAAAGTTAGTTCACTCCTTTTAAAAATTTTGATTATTATATTTAATTATATCCTACCTTTTCCCCAGACCAAGGTGGCTTACAGATAAAAAATCAAAAGATAAAATAGAAACAGCTATATATATATGAATGATTGTCATTAAAGAGAAATTAAACACTAATGAAATTAAAACAAAATAAAAAGAAGTTCTATTAAAATTACAGGCAATAATAACACTAGCCCCTTCCTGTAAAAATGCCAGTTTTCAAAGGCTTGTTGGAATAAAAAGGTCTTTACCTGCCAGCAGAAGGACCACAGGGAGGCAGGCAGTCTAAATAATGTAGGAAGGGAGCTCCAAAGTCTGGGAGCAGCCACTGAGAAGGCTGTCTCTCCCATGTCCCCATCAAGCATGCCTGGAAGGGCAGCGGGGAAGGGGCTCCCCATGGAAATTTCAGAGGCTGTGCAGGTTTTTGTATGAGGGAATATGGTCTTTCAGATAGCTTGGACCCAAGCCACATAGGGCTTTACAGTGGTACCTCGGGTTAAGAACTTAATTTGTTCTGGAGGTCTGTTCTTAACCTGAAACTGTTCTTAACCTGAAGCACCACTTTAGCTAATGGGGCCTCCCACTGCTGCTGTGCCACCGCCGCGTGATTTCTGTTCTCATCCTGAAGCAAAGTTCTTAACCCGAGGTACTATTTCTGGGTTAGCGGAGTCTGTAACCTGAAGCGTCTGTAACCTGAAGTGTCTGTAACCCGAGGTACCAATGTATACGTAATAATCAACACTTTGAATTGGGCCCTGAAACAGACCAGTAGTGAGTGGAGCTCCTGTAACAAGGGAGTTGTATGTTGCCTATAACCAGCCTGATCCATAATTCTGGGGTTGGTTACAATAAAACCAAAGCATATGCAATTCCAACACAAATTAAGAGCAGATAAAGACATAGGATTCAGAGTAGACTCATTGGAATTGGTAGACCTAAGTGGATTGTGTCCATTAATTTAAATGGGTCTCCTCTGAGTAAAACAAACATTAGACACAACCCATAGCAAATCACTAAGAAAACATCTTTATAAAAGCATCCATGGAATTTCCCATGGCTCCTAATTGCATTGGCAGACTCAAATCCCCAATGTGAAAAAAAATAAACAAAAATGGCAGAACTATATCTCTAAAGAATCCCAAAGTGCAAACTTAACCATTGTATTGCTTATCAGATGACAAGTGTTCTGAAGGGAGGCAAGGCATATACAGGTTTCAGCGTCTGCTCAGTAGTGGGATTCGCAGTGCTGTCACCGAGCCGCAGCCAAGAAACTGCTGCCACCTTTCTTTTCTGGGAGTTAACTTCCTCACTGGCAGTTAACCATCAGTTCCAATGTAGAGGGCTGCTTGTGTATTTGTTCACAGCTGCACATAGTGTATACAGAGCACTAACGTGTTAATGTAAAAACACTTCTGGCCATTTTTCCATAATTAGCCCTGGTGGATTTAGTGTGAAGAATGAAAATGGTTTCATTTTATAGCCAATGGTTTATTGAATTTGCTGATATTAGCAGTGTGTATTATATTGACATAGTTCCTGTTAACCAAGTCTTACTACAGACATAAATGAGTACATGTATAATAACAATGTCTTTTTTATGAATTATGAGGGAAAGATGTGGCTGTATCTGCCATGACTGAATGGTGGTGGTGGGGAATATCTTAAGCACAGTTATTGTGCTCAGTTCACTTGATTTGGGTTTAATGTTTGCAATCCATGCTCTTAGTCTTGCACAGATCAATAGGTATACCTAACAATGCATCTCCTGAGATCCCACTGTTCTTTTACATATTTGTATACAATCCAAATGGGATTTCCCTTCCGTGGGAAAAAGTCAGTTTCTTGGCATAATTTGTTAGTATTTTATTGCGTGGGGGTGTGTGTGATAAGAATAACAGCACTTACTCACATATGTTACTTTTAGAATCCTTAAAGGAAGATCTGTATTATAACACCTATATTACAGATGGATGATATTAAAAATAGTGGCTTACCTGAGAGGCAAGATTCAGACCAGGAGTTTCCTGATTCATGGATCAATCCTAGTTGAAGGAAGAATTGTAGACAGTCAGTTCATTAGTAAAAGCCTCATGTGATCATGTAATGGACCTAGAAAGACACACAAAACCTCATGTTTTTAGAGGGCAATCATTAAAGGGTTATGATGTCCTTTTTTAATAGTAACAAAAACCTAGGTTTAGCTATCCAGTTCTAGTATTTGGGGGCCCCCTGTTCAGATGAGGCATCTAAAAGCATTGCAGTTTGTATATAGTCTGCAACAGAAACATGTGCTGATATTTTTCATCAGTTCCTAGTAAGAAAACAGCAACCTATTTTTCTTTAAATAGCATTCTCTGCAGCCTTCTCAGAATTTTCTGTGGTTCCCCCCTCCCCTTTGGTTAGGGTAGCTAATGTCAACTTTCTGTTGTTGAACCAAACTCTGTAATAATGGAGCAATGACACACCGAGCTCTTTGTTTGCGAACTTATTAATCTGCTGAGAGAAAACACTCGATAAAAAGAAAGAGATGGGAGGGGGCAGTAACTTAAGTGCAGCCATTAAAACGTATTATGGAGACCCTGGGCTTGTTCTAAATAGAGTAAAATTAGCAATGCAAATATTTCTGCTCGCCAATTATCCTAGATATAAATAGAAGGTCGGAGATCTGCACAGTTAATACCAGTCATGTTGAAACCTTTTCTCAGCAGTTCACCAGCAAAGTGGCTTTGTGTTTTCCAATCTGTATTCATAGAGTTTAAGGGACCTGGTGAGGAGGATGGAAAGGTGGAAACAGGTTTAAAGGGCTGTGAGGAGTAAATTATTTCTTGTACTATTGTAAACAGAACAATCCAGTGATGTCTGGTTTCTGAATGGTAAATATGCACACATTGATACATTAAATAAATACACATTTCTAGCTCATTGACTTCTCCCAAAATTATTTTTATATAGAATTTGCAAATCTGATGGCCCTGCTCTGAGTACAGATCCAGAATAGTCTGCTAACATTAGGAACAAAAAGTATATGACTACCAATATTGACTGTTCCTGCTGAGAAGGTGGCATATTTCTGGGTCTGATAATTGCCTTCTAAAAAGCTGGATTTGGTGTTTAAGGGTATGTCCAGATAGCTCTGATTTTATAAACTAGATGTACTATTCCAGCGTCTTATCTGTATTATAGATAATGCTGGAAACTTCACCAAGTCAGTGCATGCTTTGCAGGCGATGTGTGGCTAGTGAGTGGCCAGGGGTTAGGCTGATGGATAAAAATACAGCCAGGAAGGTCTATATTCAGTACCCTCCCACACCAGCTTCAGACTGAAGCTCAGACACCTTTTGTAGGAAGAGCCCTTGAGCTGGGGAGCAGAGAAGTCAGAGAATGGGGTACATGAACTGAGTGTCTCAGTACTTGCTGCACTGTTAAAAGGCACTCAGTCAGGAGTATTGTTGTTTCAGGCCAGGTCACATCAGAGACAGTGTGCATTACTTCTCAACTTGGGAGGTCTTGTGCCAAGTAAAGGTTGAGGTGGATGAACAGTAGGCTTCTTAATAGGTTACAAGTCTGGCATTGGCCTAATTCCACTAGTATATTGTGTCAGCCATGATGGCCTCTGTTACATAAGGCACAGACCACATCCTCTCCTAATATTTGTAAAGATTAGGATAAGGAAAAAAACACTCTTATGAGTAACAGAGCTCTTTTATACCACAATTTTATAAATGAATTTATTGGTTATAAGCCATGCTTCTATCAATATTTAGAGATAAGACTATACTGTAAGTATAGGTTACAAGACTTTATTTTCAGGCAGCTAACAGCTTGGAAACGAGATTATAAAGTTACAGTATAAGAGTATGCAGAGGAACATCTCTGTTACATGGTTGTCTTCATGACAAGATAATTCTTAGAAATATAAACCTAAATTTGACAATGATCTGCAGACTCATGCTTGAATCTCCAGAAAAAAACAAAACTGATGATTCCAATGAAATTTTTATTTCTAAAATGAATTATACTCAGTGCTGATGTCAACACACTTTGTGATCACTGGGCTCTGAATACAAATTTTCCAGGCCCAGAAAGCATGCCAGTATTACAAACTGTGTTTCTGCTGTTTTGATTGCTATTTGATATAGAGAACAGTTTATCCCTTCCCACATCATTCACATTGATGACTGCAACAATAGTGATGGCAGGGAAGAAGGTATTTGGCTCTCTTTCCTTTTGCCTCCTTCCCTGGTGCTTGGACCAGTTTCTACAGTTGGATTTGGAATTTTTGTTCACTTCTGAATTACGCTTGGTAAATGCAGCCTGTCTGCCTTGCAAAAATAGGAAAATACAGCAGCTAGGTTAATTCTGCGCCAAGTTCAAACCCTGTTGTGCCACAGTGACATCACAGAGTGTGTGGCAGGTTCTTCATTTCTCCCCCTAAATTCCTCTTATGAGCCCTCAAACCCTCTTAACTGTGTGCTAATTTAGCTGTGGCAGCAGCGCAGCGGGGACTTTTCTCTTCCTGGCATTGTTAATGCTGCTGTGGCAGTTCCTTGGCATCTGGATGGGGAAAAAGACCTCCCAACCATTGCCGTCAAGGAGCAGCAGCCAGGAGCAAGTGTGTGGAAGCTGTGGCATATGTATGTCAGGTTTATTGTTCATAGTTAAAAGTGCAGATTTTAGGGGTATGCAGGAAGTTTTTCTCCAAAAAAAACCCCAGTTCTCCCCGTTTTATTTTATTTTTAATTTCTCTATAAAAATCTTTCCTCCTCTCTTTGTCACAGCACAAATGTTCAGTTTGAGGACATATGTGGCCACCACCTTGCTGAAGCAGTCTGAGTATCTGGATAGATGACTTCCAGTGAACCATATGTAGATTACACTGGGTTCCATGATGGAAGACAGGTAGAATATAATGAGAAGGAAATAATAAATAAATAAATAAATAAATAAATAAATAAATAAATAAATAAAGGGGGGATTTTGCTGCTGGAAACCACCTCCTTTAAAATGAGAGGCAGAATTAAGTATACAGATCACACTGAAATGTTGACTAAGGAAGAGGTTACTTATTCCTAAAATGGGGATAGGCAGAATTTAAATAGTGACAGGTTGAACCATTTTAGTTCAAACACAAACACATTTTCTTGCAGATTTAGATAGCTAAGCTGGATAAGGAAATGTGGTGAAAAAGGAGCAAGTCTTAGTGAAATAGAAAGTCAATACTGAGCATGTTTAGTGCTCTATAATAGCATTGATGGAACTTGGAGACTTTAATTAAAACACTTTGCAAGTTCCAACTATGATAAAATGATAAACAGGAGTGCAGGTTTTTCCAAAACTGTTAAACCTTCACATTAGGCAAGACGCCATTGAGCTTCTCTGAAACATGCTTCCAGATTTCTCCCTAGGGCTCACAGCAAGAGAGACTGTGAAATGTCTCACTGGAAGGCTTTTGAAATGAAAAACTGAATATTACTATAAATGTGGTTTAGGAGATCATGAGTGGCAAAAGCCCTTCTAAGGCATAATTACAATTTGTACTTCCAAATTCAGCCATTTTGCATAATTCTTAAAGACACCTATTAGAAGAGATGCTCTTCATTGAATACAAGCCACCAATAGCTTCCCTGTCTCCACTGCACTATGGAAGCCAGCATTTGAAAAATCAGAGATCATTGTTGCTGTTATTGTTTAAATTTATATCCTGCCCTTCTTCCCAAAGGAGCCCCGCTTAGCCAGTTCCTCCAAGGAGCCAACCTACATAAGGATTTAGATTACATAAATTCTCTGCTGATAAAACACTTCTTTATAGCTGCAATAGTGAGAAGTGCTTCAGCTGGCAGCGCACACTGAGAACTGTCCATGGTTATGACTTTCCTGATCTCTGCTCAAAGAGATCTGACCCATCCTGTCCTGTCCTTCCCAGAAATCACACTGCTTAACTGCTTCCCCTTCCTCATGCCTTAATGGAACACAAATTGTCCTTCACCCTTAAATGAATATTCTACACATTAGCCAGAACCCTCAGTGATTATCTCAAATATAAAGTGAGGTAGAGCCCATGAGCATTCCAATTATTAGTTTGATTCCCCACTTCCAAAAAGAGAACAAACAGAGATATCTGAAAGACATGAACTCAGTTCTTCATCCCAACATCACTTCAGAAGTGGGGGCCGGCTGAACGTTATCTGCTGAGCATGACACATTTTTTCTTCCAGAGACAACAATCATTTAAGGGCCAAAATCATCAGAGCATGCTCAACTGACCTAGGCTCCCAAAGCCTTCATGAGACCAAGGAAAGTAGCAGGCCACTTATTTCTCCTCAGGCAGAAAATTCTCTGTTTTATCAGGATGAAGACTAATGTCTAACTGCTTCCTACTTTTGTTCGGGATTTTATCTTGTCAGCATGAGAAAAGTAAATGACCATGGTTGCAGAGAGATCATTTAAAGGCAAGCAATGATTAGGTGAACACAATATATGGGTGTGGGAGGAAGAAGGGGAGAAAAAGAGTAAACAGATGCTACAATGTAGCCATTAAGAAGAAAGATTAGAAGAAAGAAAGCTAAAATGAATTTCCTATAATATTTGAATTTAATTTTTTGTGTACCATAGAAATGATTTCTGTTGTGACTGCTGGACCAAGGTTTTGAAAATATTTGTGTTCCTCATTAATTGCATATATCAGAATTTTTACGTTCTGTCTTTCACATTCCAGAGATGGTTGTTCTTCACCTCTCCCAGAGTGTATGAGATGCACTTGTTTCTTTGTAACTGATTGTGCCGACCTCTCTAGTTGTGTTAATTTCTTTTGTATTAGACTTCTCCTTAGGGGGAGATTAGGTTGACTTTGTGCAACTTGTGACTCTGCTAGGGTGGTGTATAGCAGCAAGTGTAACCTAGACTCAATTTGAATGTTTTATTACACTACATAGGCACCATCTGGATCCTGATGATTAAAACAAGCCTTCAGAGCTGCATGGGGCTTTCAACATGCGTCACCAAAAACAGAACAAAGTAAAACACCCAAGTATAAAAACAAAAGTTTCATATGCCCAAGATGAGACAAGGTGCTTCAGAAGCCTAGGGCAATGTGAGTGCCAAAAGGATTTATCATTCAAGCCACAGATAATTCAGACATTACTTCTGCATAGTTCATTGATTTGGCAGTATCCCATCCTCCAAAGGAGAGCAGAATTAAATGAAGGAGAGGGAATCCCAAGGCACAATAGGGAGGAGTGTAGAACAAATAGATAGAGGAAGAATGCTTGTAAAATCATGCAATATATATATATTAATAGCCATGTTTTCTCCCTGCATGTAAGTAAGGGAACCAGCACTTCCCACAACATGATTAACTTCTTGCTGGTTGTATAAAGGCATTGGCTTCTTTCTGGTTGTATAAAGGAATTGATCATCCTTTTATTATTGTGATCCCTCTGCAGCCATTTGTTTTACTTGCCCTCTTTTCCCATGGCAATTTTAATTCAAATTGGTGCTTTGGTGAAGTGTTGGATTGCAAGGAGGGAAGATGTGTATTTCTTGGAGACAAGGTGATGTTTGAAAATAGCATTGAAACTGAATGTCTGGGACAGAGAGACTAGCGCTGGTGGCATCATCTAAGAAACATGGAAAGGGAGGGCGGAAGGAAATGCCAGCAGCTCTGATCCTACCATGTTTTAAGGTACATTGCATTAGAAAGGGAGATATGGGAACTTGCTCAGAAAAAGACACTTATTGATAGCAAGGAATGGTTAGGAGACTCTTTGCAAATGTCTTCCTAAGCACAGCTGTAGCATTCCTAAATTAAAAAGTCGATATAAAAGGTAAAGGGTAAAGGACACAGTTTGGAAAGCTCTGCTCTCCTATATTACCCTTGTGATTATGGCTGATGAAAACTATATTTACACTTTTTGATGACACTCCCATCTACGCTACATACAAGAAAAAGCTCCTTTTCTTTTGTTCTTCGGCGATCACTCGTAGCCGAGTAAGATTGTCTTCCATAAGCACGGTTTTAACAATGAGCCCACAGGTGACTGTGGAGGCCAATTCTGAATCCACACGTCCTTCCACAGTGGAGACATTGGTTTCCAGTTGGGAGTTGATCACGGTGTGGATTTGCAAAGTGTGCCTTTCTCTTAGCACGTTTGAAAACAATACTATGATTGGACTGATGTGGTTTGGCTGAAGGATTTTCTGGCCTATTACAAGCCTCTCCCTTTTCACCCTACAACTCTCCACAGCTTATAAAAATCAGGAGAAAAGTTTATCCTCTGCACTTCTAAATGCAAACCTTAGTTGTTGTTGTTGCCCTCCCCCCCCCCCCCAGAAAGAGGTTTTGCTTTGGTACTCTGGCAGTACATTATAGGTAGCCTTCATTATTCAGCACTAACAATGCGCCCATGCTGGGAATATATGTCAAAATTTTAATAGGAGATGCAAGAAGACACTTGGAGGACCTTAGAGGAAGGAATAGTCAGGTCTTCATGGCTCTAGGATAACTGGGGGCAATTGGCAGGTAGGTCACAGGGACTAACCATGCTACTACATGTCATCAGCCATTTTTGTTTCTTATGGATATTGTTTCCGATCTGGATTCAGGTCTTGCCTGAATATTTTGTAGTTTCCCAAGAGAACCTAAGTAGTCAGTCTCCCTTCTTCTGCAGAAAACACAAATGCTCCTTAAAACAGATTCATGGCCTTCCCTCTTAAAGTGATTTAGCAGAATTTCAAATTGCCATTTAAGCTGATCTGCAACAACTTTACTCCATGTGCACCTCCTGCAGGAGGGGCCAATCAATGTGCCCTCAATGTGTTAGTTGTACTTCATACTCTTCTGTAACACAACTTGCCTCTGAAGCTGGTGAGTCTATTCATTACACCCTGTATAATACAATTGACTACAAGTGCTTAAAGTTGGTGACAGTGTTATAAATCAACAAAAGCTGATCGGAATCGAGGCTGAAATAGCCCCGTAAATATGGGCCATGTAATCCATTATTGGAAATAGTTTTAACAGCCATCTTTAGCCAGTTTCCTCTAAAACAAGGCACATAATAATCTGATGATAATAATGATAAGCAGCCCCAGGGATAGTATGGATCAAACCTGGCATTAGCTTTCAGAAAGTATTTATTACAAGGCTTTGCCGTCTGTGCCACATCCCTTGTGTGCTATTATCCTGTACTGCTGCTTTATATCAAAGTTATGCTTTGGGTCTTAGTAAAGAGTTGCCTTTGAACATGTTTTCCAATATAGCTTTTGAGAGAGAATGCCAGATCCAGCTCTCTTGATATTTCCAGACAAGGTTTAGATCTGTGTTTTGAACACCTGAAAATCCAATGGGCTGGAATAATTTGCAAGTATTCTTGTAAACATTATTTAAACACAGGATTAGGTAAACAAGTGGGGTGGAGCACTGTGCTAGAGATCTGTTGTGCCAACTTCATAGCAACCCTGAAATCATGTATCTGACCTAAGGAAATTTCAACTCACTCTGGATCATAATTTTCAAGACATTATTAAAGCAGGAGGCTGAAGTCTTTTGTAAAGTCACGAATACACGGCAAAGATAAATCCTTGATTAGTGGAAAGTTGACTACTCCCTGCCAATAGTAGATTTTCCAATGTGATTGATTCTGAAGTCTTTGTTCAGCAGTGCCCTTTTTTTGGCCTCTGTTAAAAGTGGAGAAGCTGAAGAATGTTGTTTTGACTGATTGCAGCATGGAGCATAAGCACAGAGGCCTGCTGGATCAGGCCAGAGGCCCAACTAGTGCAGCTTCCTCCATCCTGCTAACATCCATGAAGGACTATTTTAGTGTGCTTTCCCTGGGGCTGCTCTTGGAGATGATCCGAAATTGCAACTAGATCAGATTGATAGGAGCAGCAGGCTGATATAGAAATATTGCAATACAATAAATAAACAAACACTGTTCTCACAGTGACCCACCATATGCTTATGGGAAGTCTGCAAGCAGGATATCTCACAACTGCACTCTGACCTCTTGTGCTTCCCAGCTACTGGTATTCAGATGCATATTGCCTCCAACAGTAGAGGTGAAACAGCCACCACGGCTAGTATCAGCTGATTTTTCTAAACCCCTTTTAAAGCCACCTGAGTTGGCAGCTTTCACTACTTCTTGTAGTAGCAAATTCAGTTGCTTAGGGATAGCCAACCTCCAGATGCACGGCCAGTTCTAAGGAATGATGGGAGTTGGAGTCCATCAACATCTGGAGGGCACCATGTTGGCTACCCCTGCCATAGTTTATCAATGTGCTGTGTGAAGAGGAATTATGGGCTCTCATATTATGATAGAGGAAGAAAAAAATTATATCGTATCCACTTTCTCTGCAGCATGCATAATTTTATACAATTCTTATGATGTCCCCCTTTGCTCACTTTTCTTCTGCTTTAAAATGCCTCAGTTCCTACACTTTCCAATTCCTCCGAGCCTCCCTTCTGCTGGAACAAATGCTACTTTATTATAGGTAGTGACAACTGGGTCTTCTAGAAAGAAACCAGCTGAGGATGCTTAGACTTCAAGGACATTTGATGCCATAGGAGCCAGTTGGTGCACAATGAGGAAATGTGTACTGAAGCCTCCATCAGCAGATGCTTCCTCCCTGCCTACACAGTGTCTAATATGGGCGTCTATAGCTAGAGAGTGATTCCAGCACTCTTCTCATCCCCTTGCCATGGCCTGCGTATCCAATCTGGAGAGTTCTGCTTGTTTTAGTCACTTGCCATATACAAAGTGAGCATCTAGCTGCTTTTGGACAGCACCTTGGTTGACAACAAATATTTGGGTTGCTGTGGCAGCCAAGTTTGTGTTCAGTGGCTGTGATTTCCTACTGTTCATCGCAGAGACTGATTCGTGTTCTCTGAATGGTATTAGATGTTCCACCTCTTACGATTCCATTAGGTTTTTTGAAAGGGTTAGTATTACCTTAGGAAATAAATGCGTATAAGGTGAGATTTCTGGCCCTCACAGTGGCACTACATGTTGGTTTTGAACTATGCTCAGAAATGCTTTTCTTCCATGTTCTCATAAATTGTGGTATTCCTTGCTTTCTAAATTGTTATCTAAACTGAGTGTTCTGTAGCAGACTCTGTTGCTTGAGAACTTGTAAAAACTGGACAGTTAAGCACCACTATGGTTAGGGTTGGGCGGAATGATGATAGATGTGTCTGAGAGCTCAGTAAGACACAGGCTGATCTTGCTTACATACAAAACGAACAGTAGGAATTGTGTCCTCTCCCAGAACAATCGGACAGCAAATGCTTCAAAATCAAGAAATAGGGCAGCCACACAGACAGTATCCATAGGGCTTGTTCCACTCCTTGTTGGTTGTGCCTTTCTAGTAGCCATAGGACTACTTCGAATCTACTAGAAAGCTGAACAGATGAGAACTCTGTGATATCTTCATACGACTTTGGTGAACAAGATGGTTCTTGTGTTTATAAGCCTGCGCAGTGTAGTGGCAAGGGTACTGAACAGGGACCTGGGATACCAGGGTTTAAATCTCCACTCAGCTATGAAGCTCATTGGGTCAGGCACCATCACTCAACCTAACCTACCTCACAGGGATAAAACCAGGAGAGGGAGAGCCATGTATACCACCATGAGCTCCTTGGAGGAAAGGTGATAAATGCAATAATAAAATTCAAAAATATTGTAAATAAAATTTTAAAATAGCAGCAAACTCCTATGCATAAAGAACTGTGAACAGTAGGGGTAAGGCATGACTTCTGCATACCCACAGTACTGCCTAACACTGTGTGCCTTTGTGCAAATGCAGCCTTAAATCTCACATTTCCTGTTGATGGAGATTTTGAGACCCTGCACTGTTGAATCATATTGGAAGTAGGAATTGTGTGGAACATTCCTATTCTCCTGAAGCATAAAAGCGGGGCTTGTGTATGAAATCCCTCTCCTTTGACAGCAAAAAAAGAGCAATGTAAAATTGTATTAAATTCCCTTACTGCATTCAGTGACCGGACTGTATGACTGGAGCATGAACACAGTTTAAAAATAGCTTCCACATACAAACAAATAAGATAGCACCGGGGGGTAGTGTAGAGCTTATTGCAGAAATATTTTACTTTCAGCTGCATGTTACAGGTGGACTTTATATGCAAATGAAAGCTTGTAAACTGCCTTGGGCAGGCACTGTCAAATAGCCAAAAACTGTGCATGCGAGTCCCAGTGAGTTTGATGGGACTACCATAAGTACATTTGCTTAGTTGCATCTTTATGGTGAAAGACCTATCAGACTTGGGTTATTCAGTTAGATCTTTCCAAATATCAACTTGACAGTTCCAGTCAGAGATAGTATTTTATTTCACAGGCATTGTATGTTGTAATGTGCATATCTCTTTCAAATTTAAGCACAACCTCTGGGCACCTTTATCCTTACAATGACCCCAAATTAATTCAAAATATTTTGTACATCTTTTGTTGATGTTTCCAAATCAAGGCCTTTGGGGACTCAAGAACAAGTCTGGCAAGGTGAGACTGCATATGTACATGGTCATCATGTAAACCTGTCTCAATCTTAAGATCAGCACCAGAAGCCATGCTTTCTGGCATTTTGTTATTGGAAATTCCGACTGGTGAATAATAGGAACAGAGCCTTATTGATGGTGCTGTTGCAGTTATGTGATTCTCTCCCCAGGGAGATCAAACATGCAGCTTCTTTGTATGCTTTCTGCTATTATTTTTTAAAACCCTCCCTACTTTATTCTTGTTTTAGTGCTGCTGTGTGTTTTGCCTTTGGTATTTTAGTCTGATTTAATTGTTCAATATATTTAGTTTTTATATTTGTAAACGTCTTTGATCGCTTTGGTAAAAACAGAATAAAACTTCTCATATTCCTCCCACTGTTGTGAGGGTGACCTTGGCAATGTGCTTATGTTTGAAGGGGAAGTGCAGAATATCACCATTAGCGATGAGCTCTGCCTATTGCGCAACAGTAGATACATAAATAAGCAAAATATTATTTATTATTAGCATTATTAGCATATTAATATGAGAAATGACAAAATGCATATATTTGTTCAGACTTTACTGATGCAATACTGATTTCATATTCTGTTTGGAGGAAAGCAGGAATGAATAAAGCAGTGTTAGTTTACAAGTAGGTTTTAGAAAGTTGAGAAAATTTGTAGGTGGATTCCACTTCAAAACTTTTGAGAAGTGCTGCTGTAGATATCACCATGATCTAGTTTTGGCTAAGTGTTTACATTTCTGTAGCTATTGTCTCTGTGTTTGGGCTCATCCAGACTTCCTTTTGCACTGTTCTTTCTAGGCACAGATCCACACTTTAAAGCTCCATGTCCAAACATTTGTGTGGGATTTTTTGTGTGTGTGGTTTTTTTTTTTGTCCCAGTGCTTTCACACGACACATTTTACCACTGAATTAGAGCAGATGGGAGTCCACTGAAAACACAAATGCCATTTGTTCTGATTCAGCAGAAAAACACGGCTTTTCCTTGGAAAGCGCTGGGACAGAAAAGGAAAAAACCCTCTCCAAAAAAAACCCCTACAGTGCTTTAAAGCTTGGACCCATGCCTAGAAACACAGCACAAAAGGCATTCTGGATGAGCCCATTGTTTTAGAAGGCCAGTTGTGAATAAAAATTTAAAAAATTATGTAGTTTGATACTGTGGCACACTTTTCACAAGTATCGTATATCTGTTTGCAAAAAAAAAAAAAATCTGAAGGTTCACAGTTTACTGTAGCAAAGTAGGTCTGGGTATGCTCAGTACCTGGATGACAAGACCTTCCACTTCTGTGGTGGAAGAAAGGTGAGATACAAATGTAAATAAAATAAGTAAAACCCTTATCTGTGAGGGAGAACCATTCATAATCCCTGGATCTTTATTTTGGCCACTGCTTGCATAAGTACTGAACTTGAGGATCGGATCTAGAGTACAAACAAACATGAAGCAGTCCTTAGGGTTCAAACTGAAAACAAAACATTAGCATTTTGTTCAGTGTTTCTTTATGTCATGATGAATAAGCCATGGTTTTATGCTGCTGCTGTGATTCACTCAATAATAGCTCTTCTTTTTTTGCTCTTGAAAGGTGTTAGCAAACAAATAAAATAACGATTAAGCACTTGGAGGCTACATTTTCAATTTACTCTATATGCGATGCTTCAGTTTTTTGTGGTGTTCAATTTCTTTGCTATTACAAGGAGAAACTGTCATTTCAGAGTTGAACATTTGCTATAAAAGGGCATGGTCTGAAAGTGTGTGGTTTCTTGGCAAAATATCTAGCTGAGTTTGTTAATGAGGAGAGAAGGGCATATTCTACTGCTGCTATTTCTCTCAAAAACAATATATTTCTTTTAAAGAAAACTGTGCCTGGCCTGTAGAATTGCTGCCCACATTGTAGTCTGGTTTCTGTAAATAATTTTTTTTTTGACGCAGCTGTGAGATGAATTGCTGAAAGCTGTCTGTTTTGCATATATGGTATGTAATTATTACTTGTCCTAAATGCAATTATGTGATTGCCTATAATGTGTGAAGTTAAGATTTTGAAATGTTCAAAACAATGGAAATTAAAAACCTGGAAATGTAAATATTTGAAAGTCATATTTCTAAACAAGCCATTATTACTATAATAAGTGTACTTGCCTAGCTAACTAGGAGATTCCTTGATGAGCTGATTGGCTGAGGGCAAGGATCCAGGGCTGCTTGCTAGAGTTAGTCACAACAGCAGTGGATCTATTTAACACTCTACTCTGCTTTCTGTGCTCCCCAGAAGTTTCATTGTCATCCCCAAACACTAATTAGACAAACATTCATTCCAGAAAAACAGTGGGTTAATTTTACTTTATACTGTATATCCTGAATTCCCTGATGTGAATGTTAGGCAATGAATCTGCATATGGAAGGAGTTCTATCCAATATGGGCCAAAATATGGACATTGCCTCTGCAGTCGTGGAGCTGGACCAAAGCAGGTGAGCACATTAGGCAGTAGCATTTTTTCAGGAGATTCCTTTAAGGAGAAGGATATTGTTTACCATAGCAGGAGGGTTATGTATAAGGGGATGGCATGGATTTTAAAGATAAGAGGTGATAAATCTATGTCAGTCTCACCTAGAGTACAGAGCATTTGTGGAGGCACCTTATCATAAGAGGCCAAACCCCATCACCAGGGCTGCATTACAATTACTACAGAGTCAGGGATTCTCCTATCAAACTCACTACTCTGATTCCCTAGATGCTATCCCAGTGTGTAGTGCTTAATATCAAGTAGCTACCACCACTTTATCATGTTATTTACAACCAGACAGATAACAATGCCTGAATATCTATACCTGGCACATTTACTTATTTGAACAGATTTTTATAATTTCTTGGTCTGCTTAAAAAACCTCTATATAATTGCCAGGCAGCAAAAGGCACAGTGGCAGGGTAGCATACTCGAAGAATAATCCCAGGACACAATCTGGAATGCTTAGCCAAAAAGAATATTAAGAGAAACGGGTAGCTAGACAATATAAAACCAGGCATTCAAGAGATAAAAGAAAGGTAAAAGCTATATTAATCAAGCATTGACTTGGATATAGATAGGAGGATTCAGGAACAGGGTAAAAAATCCTCAACTTAATTAGCAGGTTCCAGGGATTTTGAGTCTATTATCCTTGATGACATATTTAGTCTTGTTCAATAGAGCAAAACCAACTTCTCCTCTTTGAAGCATGCGGCATTAAAGTCTCAAACATGATTACTGAAAATCCAAGATTGAAGCCAGTGGACAATAAGGGTCATGAAAATGATGACATAGGAATCCAGGTGGATATATATGTTTATCAAATATATTAAAGTGCTTCAAAACACAAAAATTGAATATAAATTTAAATACAAGGTAGACCAATTTACAACAGATTTTGCTTGCTGAAATTGGAGAGAATCTTAACCTTCCTACAGGCACAAAACAGATTCAGTGTAAACTTTATGATGATAAATCATTGATTTCTTGTTGGAATTTTGTCCATTATCATTTGTTAGACCATTAATTAAAGAGAAGATGAGGTCCTATGTATTCAGTATTAGCAATTGTCTGTATAAATCTAATAGTAGAAAATCTGATAAATCTAATAGTAGAAAATATGGCTATGATTTGATTCAAGAGAGATATAGAAGTTAATCTGTGGAACTATACCCACTTTTCTACATGATATTAGAAGGTACTGCATCCTTAGAGTAAGTATACACATGTAACTTTGGCCCATTTGCCCCATCCAGCTGTTATTCTCTATCTTTAATAAATAGAGTAGGCTTGATGCTGTGTGGTTATCAGATGAGTTAAAGTACCGTATTTTTCGCCCTATAGGATGCACTTTTTCCCCTCCAAAAATGAAGGGGAAATCTGTGCGTGTCCTATGGGGTGAATACAGGCTTTCGCTGAAGCTTGGAGAGCGAGAGGGGTCTGTGCGCACCGACCCTTATCGCTCTCCAGGCTTCAGGAAGCTATCAGCAAGCCTGGAGAGCCCGCAGGAGTTCCTGCAGGGCTCCCCACGCTGCGGATAACAGCCTGCCACCCGGTGCGCGGGGTGCCCTGAAGCAGAGCGCCCCTCGCACCGGGCAAACATCGGCCAGCCCCACAAGCTCGGGGGACAGCGGGGAGGCGCAGCGCCACCATCCCGCTGTTCCCCGACCTGGTTTTGGGGGGAAATAAAGGAAAAATGTTTTCTTTATTCCCCCCCCCCAAAAAAAAACTAGGTACGGCCTATGGGACGGAGCATCCTATGGGACGAAAAATACGGTAATCAACTTTTTTCATTTTGTCAAAGAACTTTTGAATTGAAGCAGGTATTATTGTACTTCTCTGGAAAGTAAACAGCTTGGAAAGTGTTTGCTTGCAGCTCAGAATGACTGAGGTCAATGTCGTGATAGCAAGATTAGGACAAATGTGAGCTTCCAGTAGTTGGGCACATGCCTTGAGTACATTTAGGGATAGAGTCAACTAGGACTTCTATCCTAGTTGGTAAACAGTTACACCAACACCCACACACATAGCCATGAAAAACATGAGGGGATTACTGCCAAAGTGGGATGATGTAAACACAGCCATATCTCCAGATAGCCAGGCTGACAGCCACACAAATAATTTTTACTGCTTTCCTCCATTCAGGTTTTTCAGTATAACCAGATAGGGAAGCTCTAGCAGCCCAGCTTGCACCAGCTCCTACTGACTGTGAGGCAAGGCAAATTGTCATTTCCAAACGAGGCTTTGCTGCTGGCTCTTTTAGAGAAGCTCTTTTTTGTTGGGTCAAGGATTTGGGGCCTCTTAAAATCGCAGATGACTGTTAAAGCCCTGAGCTGGAGTTCTGAACTTCAGAGAGAGATTTTCTCTTAAAAGTGCTGTGAATTATTATGTTGCTTTCCCCCACATTGCATTGTGAATAGATTACCTGAGGTTTTGCCCTTCTCGTGAAGCCATAGACTTTTCCTCAGAAAAAGAATAACAGCTTGCAACTTAGCCAGCCCATCATATGTCTGTGTTGCTGTGAACTGAAGAGAAATACTGTGAGAAATGAAAAGGGGGAAATGTTTTGTGCTTCGGGGAGGAGGTACTGTAACAGGCAATGGCAAAAAGCAAAAGAAATTATTCACAGCACTTTAACAGAAAAGGTCTCCAAAGACTAGAATTCTTAGACTTCAGGCTTTTACAGAGAGTTCGGATTTGCGAATGAAACCGTTCTTTGACTAAACCAAAATAGCTTTTGTAGAGGACATACGTGCACAACAGAGATTAACGCCAGGGAGAGCAAGTCAATTAAACTATGGGAGACACAGAGGAATGATGTGTTTGTCAAGGCTGGTTCCTGGGGCAGTGCACTGCTTCCACCTCTCAGGAGAATCTGCAGAGTCTTCCTCCCTAGACCAGGCCAAAATCAGCCAATGTTTTTGTTCACAGAAAGCTTGTATTGATGCTTAGTGCATCATTAATAAATTATATTGCCTTGCCAATCCTTCTAGGCAGTGGATTGCAACTATAGACCGTCTGTTAGAATTGGCACAAACTGACCTACCACCAGCAGAGTGTGTTTAGCAGTGAACATGTTTTTTGAGCTTAACAGCGAAGAACTAAAAATGTCAGCTCAGAAGTAAACCTTATTGGCTTCAGCGGGGCTTACTTCAAGGTAAATGGATATTGGATTGCATTCAGACTCAGCAGTGCAGAGAATGTTTAAAAAAACACTAATGACCCTCTTCCCAATTATTTTGTCCTACTTGTACAATTCTTGAAAGAATGGGGGAAGGCTGATCTCATGCCTGGGGGCTGAAAGTGGGCCAGGCCAGGGCTCTCTATCTGGCCCCTGAGACTCTCCTCAGATCATACCGTTTACCTGTCTCAAATGTTTTTGCCTGACTGGAATGTGTCCTTGAACTATGATAATGCTTCCAGTTTGTCTGGATGAAGAGAGATGTGTGGGTGGTCATTTGTTCAGAAGCTTACTCATTATTTTGTATATGCCTTGCTGTTGATTTTAGATTAGTAGTAGTAAACGTATTATGGTGCAGTGTGGAATCAGTGGAATAATTTACCATCTTTCTTGAAGAATTCTCAGAAAAATGTTCATATTTTTCAAAGAATTATATCCCAGCTCAAAATAATAATGTCAGCACACGTCCATCGAAGCCTTCTCATTTTCATCTGTTTTTCCTTAAAGTTCTGTATACTGATCACAGCACGGAGTTGTGTATTCTGTGTGATACTGACACAGTTAAGGAAAATTCACAAGCTTCGGGGGTAAGAGTGCTGTGCAATCCCTGAGTTTGTCTGTCCAAGCTTAGGGAAGCTCCCTGATCCAAATGAGCTGGAGTTTAGGCTTCTTTCTTTTTATATACTCTTTAAGAACTTTCCCCTAGCATTATGTGACTAATAAAACCCCTGCCGCCAGCTCTAACTGCAGACACCAGCAAGACCCCTGCCCTAGTCCTGCTCTCCGCTCTAATTATTTTCATATTGACCAGGGAGTTTTGAGCAGATAAGTTCAGGGATTGCCGAGTTGCCTTGCTCCCCAGGCTTGGGTAGCTATGCCATATGGAATGGCACATTTCCCTTTAAAAATTTGTTCTTAAGGACTTCTGCGCAAGTCTGCCTGAACTATCATTAATAGTACTTGGACTAACCCACCCACCCCTCTCGGCAAAAAAACTCCACTTTATTATTTATTTGCAATTTGCTTAGTTCAGTTGAACATACCTTGGCACAAATACTTTACAAACCTGCCTGGACAGTCTTGATGGTGATCACACATAGGTAGAATTTTATTTTACATTTCAATCCAAAGAACTTCTCAGGGAAATGATTCTCAGTTTGTAACATAATCCAGAAGAACCAGTATCGTGAAAGATGTAATTATGGACCCTACAGTGACATCACTTGGTAAAATATAAAATTAACCATACAAAGTCACAAAATATTGTTTTCTGCTGAACTGAAAACTTGTTATAGTCTGATCTTGTCTTTCCTTATTGCTCCGTGGTCTTCTTTGAATCCCACTATCCTCTTTCCTGTTTTTTGTTGCCTCTGTGCTCATTCCTTCCTTGTAATAATTACACATAGATTCTAAACCTCTGATAGAGTTTTAACAAAAAGATTTGTAAATCTCTGATCTAATAAAAATTAAGTTGATGTTTTACCTATAATTTGCCTTTGTGACTGATAGTTGTTGGCATAGTGTGACCCTGATAAACCTATCTTTCTGTCTCAGCCGTCTCCTTGTTGCTGCAAACAGACACAAATTACCCTCATTTCGGGGGGGGGCTTCATTGTTGAAATCAATACAACATGAATGGAAAAACTCAAATTATTAGAACTCTATTTTCCTCTTTTCAGTAATGGTGCTGGGAAGAATTGATTGAGCTTTGGTGTTGCATTTTAAACAGCCATTCCCACGCGGTTTGTTCATATATATTTTATCTGGTGCCTTCTTTTTTGTAGTGAAACTTCAAGACCCATTTATGATGAACAAATACAAATGGCAATCTTGAATACTGCTTGTGGTGTTTGGTAATGTAAGACCTCTCATCACAGCTATTACCTTAGCTGTATGATAATGGAAATAGCTGTGCTTGGGAACCAAGAATTTATTACAGCAACAGTGCACTACTATGCTGTGCATGGGTGTTGGTTTGCTAAAGGCAGCGTGGAGACTGATGGAGGTGGTATTGCTGTTGCATTGAATTGATAAAGCAGCACTATTCACCATACTTCACTTGCTAGGCAGGAGTAACTGGCTTCTCAAATGTAAGATGGGGACACATGGTTTGCTAGTAGTACATGTGAAAAGGATCTAGGGGCCTTAACATGCGTCAGCAGTGTGATGCAGTAACAAAAAAAGGTTAATGCTATTCTAGACTCCTTCAACAGAGGTATAGTGTCCACATCAAGGGAAGTAATAGTACCACTCTTTTCTGCCTTGGTCAGACCACGCCTGGAATACTGTGTCCAATTCTGGGCACAATTTAAGAAGGATGTTGACAAGCTGGAATGTGTGCAGAGGAGGGTAAACGAAATGACCTGGCACCTGGAAACCAAGCCATATGAGGAATGGTTGAGGGAGCTGGTAAGTTTAGACTGGAAAAGAGGAGAGTGAGAGGAGATATGATAGCTATCTTCAAATATCTGAAGGGCTGTCACATGGAAGATGGAGCAAGCTTGTTTTCTCCTGCTCCAGAAGCTTGGATCCGAAATAGTGGTTTCAAGTTACAAGAAAGGAGATTTCGACTAAACATATGGAAAAACATTCTGACAGTAAGAGTTGTTTGACAGTGGATTGAGCTCCCATGGGAGGTTGTGGACTCTCCTTCCTTGGAGGTTTTTAAGCAGAGGTTGGATGTCTATCTGTCATGGATATTTTAGTCGAGATTCCCACATTGCAGAGTGTTGGACTAGATCAGGGTTCTTTCCAACTTTATCATTCTATGCTAGGTGTACTGTAGATTGGAACATACCATCCAAGCAAGGGGAGAAGCTATTTTATCCTGAACTTAAGAGAATTAGAATAGACTTTGCATCCCATCTTCCCAGCCTTACTCAGAACAGTACAGCAAGCCACAAAGAGGATAATAGAGCAATGTCCACATTTTCAAACCTCAGTAACCATGTTGGTGTTGAAATATATATGATACCGTATTTCATTAGCCATGTAGTTCTTTTTTATTACTCAACTCCTCTAAGTCTTGCTGAGCATTTGGCATAGATCATATGGGATTGCAATTGGGTCTTCTAGGAGGGAGTTCCTAGTTGCTCAGGAGCGTAAATCTCAAACTTTATTTCAGTTACCGACCAGCATAAGATGAATCATACGGATAAACTGAACTTAAAACAGGTAAGGGATAAAAACTAGTAGTTAAAAGGTGATTATATCATACATAAGTTAAAAAGATAGAAACAAGGACAAACGGTTAAAAGCGACTATAAGGGCAGGAGCGTGAAGGAGCACAGGTCTTGCATTTTGGGCCTAGTTTGTAGCACAAAGCATCTTTCAACAAATATCCATCATGGCAGTGCAGAATCTGGCAACTGAGTATGTAAAGACTTATTGGCCTTTACACTTGCTAAGATCAAGTGTAGTATCTGATTCCCTATCAGATATTGACACTTCCACTGGACAGTCAAAGAACAACACTAACAGATTAGCAGGCAATTGTTTCCATATTTAATTTATGTCATACAGTCGTACCTTGGTTTTCAAACAAGAATGCATTCCGAAAGTCTGTTTGACTTCCAAACCGTTTGGAAACCAAGGCGTGGCTTCCGATTGACTGCATGTGCATATTTTCCTTTCATGGCTCATTTTCAGATTTTGGTCCCTGGATCTTAGGCATCCATTTTTCGAAGAAGAGGATGAGAGTTTTCTCTCAGCACATCTGAAAGGCTAATAATATAAGATTGTTGAGATGCCTATGATTCTCCAGACTGAGTTATTTCTCAGACAGTGTGACCTGGGATTCTACAGAGGATAGTCTGCCCTCCTGTTTCTCAGTACTATCTGCAGAGAGATGATCTGTTTGCTACCTCCGTGTCGTTTTCAACTAACTCTTTGATTTGATTGCTGATTATGGTCAGATTACTTTAAAAATGTTCTGGAATTTTCTGAAATGAGATTCTAGCCCAAGTAATAGGTTACCTGTTATTTTCTTTGGTATTTGTGACCCCCATCTCATAGTGTGTTGATTAGGTTCTCCCTTTTCTCATTTTGTGGCTATGTTCGTTTCTTCTGGTCTAGTTCCCGTTATATTTTGAAGCGACCATTAGTGTAGAGCCTGACCAATAGATCAGGGTCAATCCATGATCAGCTAATAGATAAAACGATTTTGTTGGGGGAAAGAGCAATGACTTACAGAGAAATCAGTTAAGTGAGCTCTCACAATATTTCAGGCAAGGTGGGGAAGAACAGAGTTTTGTCCAAATGTCTCCTGGCATGTTTGAGTAGAGCACAGGTGAGGACCTGCAGCCCTCAGCCTAGTTGCACACAGCTGAGGGGAGCCCTCAGGGGCCTGGGGCTGTTTCTTCAATGTTTTAAGAGGAAATGAGAAAATACAAGGGTTAATTTTCATTGTAATGCAATATCTACCATGAATTGTATGGCTGATTCAAAAATCCATTGCACGGTTTGGTTTAGAATTGTAGCCATTTATTGTACAATTCCTAATAAGTGGCTTGAGGCTTATTATGGATTTAATTGAGATGCTCAGGCCATTTTACAGTGCCTCAGGTGTCAAACATCTATTTTCCTGTTTAGTTGGTAACTGTTTCTCAGAGACTCGTATGCACTAATTACAGATGCATATTGAATCTTTTGTGGAAAGTTCTGTCTTGTTTAAACAAGACTGTTAGACAACAACAGTGTGGATGGATTGCTGAAGGAGGATAGGAAGGTTGCAGAATTATTACAATCGGTCTTTACCATGGAAGATGTTGAACAGATACTTTGCCTGAACAAGTATTTTGATGTAGAGCATTTGAAGCACCAAGTTGAAAAGAGGTGACAAGGAATGGAATTCTAAGGCTAATTGACAGATTACAAATCTATGTCATTGGATCTGGATGGCATACACCCAAGAGTTCTTAAATCAAGTGTGAAATTGCTGATCTTCTTTAAAAAATATGTTTTAGCTTGTTGCTAATATCAGATTCCGTACCTATGGATAAAAAGGTTCACTGACATAATGTCAATTTTTATAAAAAGATCCAAACGTGGTAGGCAGGCCCCAGGTAAATGGCTAGAAAGGATTAGTTGTTGGCATCTATCTTGGAAGAAAATGGAAGAGTGCATTATCTGGGGGCACAGTCAAACAGTTGGAGAGTTACAGCACCTGCTGTGACTATAAAGACTGATAGGGGAGAGACATGTCTTGTTGCAGCTAGGGCAGATGACGGCATCTGTTTGTGTTGATGTATGTGTACCATGGTGTTTCTTTTTTTCTGCGCTCCTCACGGCTATCATTCCTCCTTTGGTCACATGGCCTGACTGAAGTCTGACAAAGTTGGAGTGATGGTAAGAGAGCAATAGCTGTGAATAACCTAGCTCCCTTTAAGCATCCAGGTATTAAATCTACATAATTAAATCTCTCTGTGTAAACAGCTGGTTGCAAGCTTAGTTAGAAAAGTATTAACATGCCTGTTTTGTATATTCTGTGTGGTTTTTCTCAGTTTTAGAATAATTCTCTTTTAGGTTAGGTTGCATTTGCTTTGCCTTTTGGAATTCCAAAGACTGCACCCGAAGACTTCTAAAAGATCCAAGCCTTGTAAAGACCCAAAACTTCTAAAATGATCAGAGAGTAACTGCCCTACAATGTAACTTTGCTTGCTGCACAAGTTTACTATCTAAAATTGTTACAGTTTGGAGGGTTTATGTTTACAAGCATATATGGAATACAATCCAAAGGGATTCTTATGAATTTAAGAAGTGTATGATCAAGTCCTCTCCCCGCATGGTTCAAGAGCTAACGCTTTTTGAAACTAACACTTCTGCACCCTCCTTTAATAACTGACCTTTTGTTACCTAATAGAGTTGCCGAATCCCCCCCTTTAGACCTATTTGGCAGTGTTAATTCAACTCTGCTTTGTAGTTAGCTTTATCTCTTTCCTGCAGCTGTGTCTTATGCTCTCAGTTCTCTTTTGTCTTTTGCTGGTCTCCATTTCCAGACCAGCTATTTTTTGTTCTCCCGTAGCATTCTAAGAAGCAACCCTGGTATGCCCTCATGCTCTTGTGTTCATGCTTTGCAGCACAGTGGGCTCATTGTACCTTCATAGAATCACAGACTCTTAGAGTTGAAAGGGACCCAAAAGTCATCTAGTCCTTCCCCTCAGTTTCTTCAAGTAATTTATGAAGGCATTGAGCAACAACAGACCCAGGACAGAACCCTGTGGCACCCCACTAGTCACATTTTTCCAGGATGATGTGGAGCCATTAATGAGTACTCTTTGGGTTTGGTCAGCCAATCAGATACAAATCCACCTGACAGTTACCTCGTTCAACCCACATTTTACCTGCTTTCTCGTGGGAATATTGTGGGGGACTTTGTCAAAAGCCTTACGGAAATCAAGATACAGTATGTCCACAGCATTTCCCTGATCCACCAAGTTTGTAATTTCATCAAAAAAAGAAATCAGATTGGTCTGGCATGACTTTGTTTTTAGAAATCCATGCTGGGTCTTAGCTATCACAGCATCCTTTTCTAAATGCTCACAGACTGACGGTTGAATTATCTGTTCTAGGACCTTCCCTGGTATTGATTATAGCTTAATAATACAGCACCTGGCATGTTCAGGTAGGCAAGAGAAAGAAAAAAGATTTCTCCCTTAAGCTGTTGGAGAGCTGCTGCTCGCCAATATCAACAGTACTGAGCTACATGGACCCAATGGTCTTAAGTCAGTATTAAGTAGCTTTCTATGTTTTTGTACATTCTTCCCATACCTGTAACTGCCAGGAACAGCAGTGACATATCTAGTCTCAAATGGAAGGAAGATAAGTGGTAACAAAGCAAGACATATTCAGAGAGAGATTCAGCAGAGCTCTAAGGCAGGGGTCAGCAAACTTTTTCAGCAGGGGGCTGGTCCACTGTCTCTCAGACCTTGTGGGAGGCTGGACTATATATTTTTTTTGGGGGGGGAGAAATGAACAAATTCCTATGCCCCACAAATAACCCAGAGATGCATTTTAAATAAAAGGACACATTCTACTCATAAAAACATGCTGACTCCCAGACTGTCTGTGGGCCGGATTTAGAAGGTGATTGGGCCAGATCTGGCCCCCGGGCCTTAGTTTGCCTACCCATACTCTATGGCATCAGGTGAGGATTAGTGCTAGAATGTGCATAATAATGTGACCCTCTCTAATTTCCCTTTCTGCTCAGTAATGCCAGTGGCGTTTGCTCTTTTATTTAGGCATCATAATGGGTAATAATAGATCTCTCTTAAAATCATTTCCCCTCATCATTTCACATTACAGCAGCAAATATAGGCTTCGAAGGGCCTTTTTATGTGCTTCCATTTCTTATTCAGTGACACTAATGTAATGGGGTCCTCCCAGAGTACTGCTGAAGTAGCCTAGAGATTATTAGACTCTGAATTTAAATTCAGAAAATAATTTGTTAAAACCCTTAAGCACATTCCTACAGAAACCCACATAAGCATTTGGGTTGTTCTCAGTGCAGCATCAAAAGGCACAGGGCACGTGCCTCACTCTTCTTCTTCCCCCAAAACAGCCAGTTTGCCACAAAAAGACAGGTCCTCTGGAATTTTTAGGACTGGCTTGGTTTGGTTGTGATATGAGCTTTCTAAGCAAGAGTTGGTTTAACTGGATATGTGAGGCCCATAAGATGATGAGCTTCAGATGTGCTTAAGAGGTAGGCTGTTGCATATCTATCTCATGCCTCAATGCATTGGCTAGTTGTTAAGGGGCCAAAGAAATGTATGAATTTTCCTCTCCCCACTTTTCAGCAATCTCAGCTGGTCATTCCGAAAAAGAAGCATTCTGGTCAACTTATGCTGTGAAGCATCACATCTACTTTAGGATGTGATTTATGTAACAAATGCAAGGTGGTTGAGATTTGAAACCGACAAGACATTAACACCTGAGAAGAGGAACAAAAGAAGCTCTGTTATCAGGTTACGATAGTGATCAAAAATGCCTTATGACAGTGCTATGTGCAGTAGCAGAGCAACTGCCAGAAGCTAGGTGGAGTGCTAGTGACATTCTGAACTGTGCAATTAGGAATTTTTAAAAAGCAGCTTTCTAAAACACAGAACAGTAAATATGCAGTCATTCTGCTTGAATCAGTTTATAATGGCCTAATAAGTGATGGTATGTAATGAAAATGCAGCAAGAGCACCAGAATGCAAGCTTCGATGGGAGTGAAAGAAGCATTCATCTTAAAACAAATTCAAAACAGCACTGAGATTAAAAAACAAAACAAGCTTTTAAAATGCCAAGTTTGATGTAGCCTAGGTAGAGAATAAGTGGTGGTAGTTTTCAGCTGCAGAAATAAAGGATAATAGCTTCATTGTAAAAATAACTCTTTTATCTCTCTCAAATCCAGAGGCACATATGGAGGCATTCAGTACTAATACAGTACACACGTGGAGGCATTCAGACACTTCCTTGGATTTGTGGCGTGTTAGCTAAGTGTTAGCTTAGTAGATGTTAATTTGCAATTCTGCTCCTCAGAAAGGGTTCCTCTCAAGACACAGTGTCATTTACAGAAATCAGCAGCTGTGTTCAGTTAGCTATAGACATAAATATATTTCTTTAATAGGAAAGGCAGAAGCATCTTGGCCAAAACTTCTGCTGCTCCCTGCAGGGGGTGGGGATGTTCTCATGTTCTTCTAGCCACTCTGGGCAGTTTCTTGCTTGGAACTAATGCTGTCTGTTCCCCATTTCTTTTGAGGAGCTGTGTGATAATTCACCTTTGAGCTGCATACATCTTATTTTTTTATCCATAAAAGAGGAGTAATATACATAGAATTGTAGAGTTGGAAAGGACCACTATTCCAACCCCCTGCATCATACAAGAGGGGTAGCCAACATGGTACATTACAGATGCCCCATTAGCTCAAGTCAGCATGGGACAGACATGCTCGGAGTTGCACAACAACACCTGGAGAGCACCACATTGGCTACCCCCACCCAACAACATAATAGTTCAGAAGCTGATGAATTCCACAAGCATCTAATTATGCAGCATAGGTAGTAAAAGGCCCATATAATTATGCCTTGATTGGGGGGGGGATCTCCCTTCTAGGTGTAACACTATTGACATTGTTGCATTCTACGTTATAGAAATGCCTTGTCATCTCTACTCAAGTGGTAGAGCACTTTATAATTCCTTTAGTTCCTATAATTCCTATAATTTCCTGCTAGGTAATGTTTCTCTATATTTTAACTGGTATGCAGATGGTATTGGAAATGCTTTTATAATTTTTTTGTGACTCAAGTCTGGAAAATATGCTATAATCTTACCCTTACACAAATGAGAGGAAAATTACTGGGCTGCTGCCGAATAGTAATATAGGTATCTCCTTGGTGTGCTTGAAAGCCTGGGATTTGGGTCCAGCCCTCTTTCATCGGCCTTGTCTGGACCAGGTTTCCTTCACACTGGCAGCTTTGTGGTCAGGCCTTTTGAGCCCACCCAGATCTGATGTAGATGATGTAGGTGATGTAGTCAAATGTATTATAGTTCTCAAGAGGACAGAAACTTAAAACAACCTTCCCCAACTTGGTATCCTCATGTTTTAGAATACAGCTCTCATCAAGTCCAGCCAGTATGACAGCAAACCCAAGGAGTTGCAAAATCCTGAAAAGGAAAGATTTGGTTGATTTAGATCAGGAATGGGGAACCTATGACTGTCCAAGATGCTTTTGGACTACATCTTCCATGAGCCCCAGTCAGCACGGACAGTGGTCAGGGATGGTGGGAGTTGTAGCCCAACCATATCTTGAGAGCTGTAGGTTCCCCAACCATGGCATGGACTCTCAAGGCTTTTTGTCATACTTTTGAGGAGTGTTTTTAATAGAGGAATGAAGGTAAACATACTTGTTCATGTGTTTTAATTGAGAATTTTCCAAATTATTCTACTAAATATGCGCTCCAGGCTAGAAAAAAAGCTCACTCCATTGCAATACCTAGTCTCCACAGCTAATGAGTAAGCAGAGATGTGAGCTGTAATTGTTTTAATAAAGTGCATAGATGTGGTTGGGTGCACACAGGGAATAGAGCTAGTGAATTTAAAAAACCCAATTTTTATGTAGTCACTTTTCTTCCCTTAGACGTTCTTTAAAAAGACAAAGGATTATTTATAGATCACTGAGAAATGTTAAATGAGTTCATTGAATATTCTGTTAATATGTAGAGATGGAAAAACAAAAGATGCCATCCTAAGAATTCTTTTGTTTCTTCTCTTTCTCATCAGAGTATCAAAGATAAATAACAAACTTGAAAGACTGCTTGCAGGTTTGGCTAAGAAGGAAACCAGGCTCTTGTTCAATGGGGAGCAAAGACGGTTTAGTGGAGACAGGAGAACAGTCTGTTCATACAGAAAGGGACATGGATCAACTATTCTCTTCAGGCAGTGAAGACAAAAAAAGCAAGACTGGCTGAATGGCAATAGACAGAATACCAGTTTAAGAATAAAAGTGAAAAATCTTTGTAAACACTTATGGGTTATGAAACGGCAGAACAAGTGGAACAGAATGGAGTATGGCAAGGTTGGGGGTGGGGAAAAATAATACAGATTTCCCCAACAAGAGAAATGGATATTATGTGTAGTGGAGTAAGGGGGGTTTAGCAGTGCCGCCTTATCTGCTCCAGATCAAGTGTTGAAAGAACCAACACATTGGAAAACAAGCCCTCAGAATGGCTCACAGATTCTCACTGCCTAAGATTATTCTTTTCAATTCCTGCCATGTATCAGAATTTATTTTCTTCCTGATCAACTTTAAAGGTGTGTAATCATGCGAAATGTAGTCTCTGACAGCACAATTTTAATTCTTGCCAACCACTCGACAAGCAATTGGTGCAGGAGCAGAGTGCAAGTTCCTACTGTCTCCTTAACTTAATAGATTCATTGCTATCACCATTCCATGAATTACTTCATTTATAAACACAGTATTAAAATGTTATCAACTTCTTGGCTGAAACACAATTGAAAGAACTGGACCTGAAGTTACATCACCCAGTTACTGTGTGTACTTAATAACATAGAAAGTTGCCTTAATCAGATCAGTGGTCCATCTAGCACAATATTGTTTTCTGTGCTGACTGGCAGACGCTCTCCATGGTTTCAGGCAGGGGCATTCCCAGTCCTACCTGGAGATACTGGGGATTGAACCTTAGGACTTCTGCATGTGTTCTACCACTGAGCTATGGCCCATCCCAACAATGTGTAAACCTTGTCTTGGCCATGCAGTCTCCATCTGATCCCTCATATACTAATCCTTGTGGGCAATTGGATTTTGTAGTCTACAGTGGTACCTCTGGTTAAGAACTTAATTCGTTCTGGAGGTCCGTTCTTTACCTGAAACTGTTCTTAACCTGAGATACCACTTTAGCTAATGGGGCCTCTCGCCGTTGTGCCGCAGCCACACAATTTCTGTTCTCATCCTGAAGCAAAGTTCTTAACCCAAGGTACTATTTCTGGGTTAGTGGAGTCTGTAACCTGAAGCGTTGTAACCTGAAGCACCTGTAGCCCGAGGTACCACTGTATTCCTTTCTTTATATCCTACTTCTGTGCTACATCTGAGGAAGATTTCAGTTTGGATTCTTATAAGCTTAGTGTTCAGCGCCATTTCTAGTTATAAACATTGTGAATTGTTTTCTTGCACAAATGTGCAAGGACTGGAGAGCCTGTGGCTCTCCAGATAGCAAATTACTATCATTTCTGATCATTGGCCATAGTGGCTGGGGCTGAGTGGAGTCCCAACAATATTCGAAGGGCCACTGTTTCTCCACCCTTGGATGTAGAACCAATCCATAGAGCCAAGTCATAGTCAGAAGTAATACTTACATTGTTTGGGTGTTTCCCTTTTTTGCATTTTTGTTTGTTTGTTCTAAGGCTTATCTGTGATTGAAGTCTTCTCTTTACTGAACCAGTAACATCCATCACACTAGTCTCCCTTTTTGAAATTTGCTTTTGCAAATTAATATACTTACTATATCTACTGAAAGAAATAATCAAATTGATATTAACAGGATATACAGTAATCTGTGATTAGGTTTAGAAGTGTGAAAGTGGTTTGTTGTCCGAAATTTGTTTTCGTTTTTTAAACTGTCGTGATGACCACATGGTTTATCTGACATGAGAAAAAGCAGTACATTCCCTCCATAAGTAGAGGCCATTCAAGGGTATTGGTGAAAAAGGAATTTCTGAGAGTCTCTGCCATTCTGGTTACTGGTAGAAAGCTCAGTCAAGCCCAAGCACTGTTGTGAGCTAGCTGGGAGCACCATACTGATCAGAAGATGGGATAGGATCTCAACAGCTCATTAGACCTTAAAATGTTTTTGAGTTAACAATTCTAGCTTTTCAATCCCAAAGCACTTGCACACATTGCATATATTGTCTTCTGGGCTTCAAGTATATTTGCTATGCCCTAAAGAAAGCTTTCTCTAAGGTTTATCTGTTCAGCTCTGTACATATATTTTTTCTGTCTAAAAGGGGAATTCTGTCGGTAAATGAATTAAGTGCTGCTAGCAATAGTGAAATTGTCCTCCAGCATTGAGGGAGGCTCACGTGGCACCATTTGTTACATATCTTTAGGTGCCAGGCAAAAACATTCCTTTTCTCCCATGCCTTTGGCTAATTATACAATCTATGCCCTTTTCCATACGCTGCTCTGGTTCGCCAGAAGCGGCTTAGTCATGCTGGCCACATGACCCAGAAGCTGTACGCCGGCTCCCTCGGCCAGTAAAGCGAGATGAGCACCGCAACCCCAGAGTCATCCGCGACTGGACCTAACAGTCAGGGGTCCCTTTACCTTTACCCTTTAAAACTTTGTGTATGTGGAATTGTTTTGGTTTGTTATTGTGCCATATATTGTTGTGTTTTTATATAGTAAACCACCCTGTAATCTTTGGATGAAGGGCAGTATAGAAATTTAATTAATAAATAAATTAGCACTGAACAGTAAGTTGCAGCCGTAAAAGTCAATGTGTAGAAACGTAGCAATCAGTTGCAGGTTCAAAGTAGTGAGTATTTGACATCATGGATGTAGGGGCTGCTTCTTCATAGAGGATTGCTAAGTTTGAAGTGCAAAACACTTTAACGGGTTACCCTTATTTCCATAAATCATCATTGAAATATGTTGATCATCAGTATTTAAAAGGGCTCAATTAAAAGTTCAAACATATTACGATGCACAGCTAATAAAGGGCCTGATATGAAATGCAATAGCACTTGGGTGACATTGTGCCAGCCCCATTGCTAATGACCAAAATATTAAAAGACTTATTGAAGTTCAGTCATCAATCAAGGTAAATAGATTCTTGCGGCAAAGAATGTAAATGTGCTTCTTTGATATGGTGTGAATACAAACTATCCAGACCGCCTCTTTGTGCTTGTATCTACTGTTATCAATATATGAACAGCTGGACTAATATGGCAATGGGGAAGAGGGGTGATAATTAACGTTTCATTTCCTAATTGCTGGATAGAGCTATCATGACAATCCTGATTACTGAATTGGTCTTCTAATTGCACCTTCTTTTTTCTTTTCAAGTTGCATCCCAACATGGTGTTTCATGCACATTCATGCAGCCAAAGAATAAAATTAAGTAATGATTAAGTAAAATTAAGTAAAATATAAAGCATGTGCAAATATAAAGTGGTTTAACTGTCCTTGCTTCTACTCCCACATGCTCTTCAACATCTACATGAAGGTATTGGGATTGGTCATCAGAGGATTTGGAGCTCAGTGTCACCAATGTGTGTATGACATCGAGCTCTACTTTTTCATACCATCTGAAACGGATGAAACTGTGCAGTGCTGAACAAGTGCCTGGAGGCAGCAATGGTTTGGATGAGTGCTAACAAACTGAAGCTTAATTCTGACAAGATGGAGGCACTTTTGTTAGTGATTCCTATGTTCAGAAATCTGATGAACAGCCTGTTTTAAATGGAGTTGCACTCCTCCTGAAATAGCAGGTTTATAGCCGGAGGATACTCCTAGATATAGTATTGTTATGAGGCCCAGGAAACACCAGTGGTAAGAAATCAGCTATGCAGGGCCCTCTTCACCCGGGGGCACCAAATGTTTACCCAGTGCATACCGGTCCCTCCTCCATTGCTCTGTTACTCCATAGCGTCAAACAAAAGCAGTTGGTTTGGGGTTGTTGTTTTTTTGTTTTTTTGTTTTTGCTGCATCGTTGTTACAGGCGAGTGGGGGGGCACTAGGCAGATCTTTGTACCCCAGCAACGCATATGCTAAAGACAGCCCTGCAGCTATGGCTGATTTACCAGTTTTGACTGTTCCTGAACCATGATAGTCTTATTATGGTAATCCATTTTCCAGTTACCTCATGGTTAGGCTACTGTATGTTGGGCTTCAATTGGAAGATAATTCGGAAACTTCACAAAGACTGCTGACAGGTACATTTGTGCAGAGTCATGTAACAGCAATTCTTCAGGATCAGCACTGGCTGCCTATGAAGCCAGGTTTAAGGTGTTAATGATGATATATGAAGCCCTAACTTACTTGGAATCTAAATATTTGACAGAGTCTCTCTCCTCTTGTAATACAATCCAGGGGCTGAGACCAGTAGCAAGTTTAACTCACTGTGTGATGACCACAGGCTATCACCCCAACTCCAGAATTCAGTGTAGACGGCTTCACTGTTAGGCTGTTGGCACCAGGTTAAGAGGCATGTGTTCAGATGAGTTTGATCTGATTATTCAAGATTTTAGACCTGCTGTTGTGCACTTACAGTATAAAATGTTTATCTTTAGAAAACTTTTGGTTGCTATTTTAGTGTTTTCTAAAATAACTCTTATGTTTTATTGTGAGATGTTAACTTATTATACTATTTACTTTATTTTGTAATCTTATTTTATATAGTGGCCTGGTTCACAAATAATGCTAAATCATAAGTTAACATTAATAACCGTAGTTAATGTTAACCATAATTATAAAAATGCCAGTTCAAGCTGAGGCATCAGGTAGACCATCATTTATTAGTATACAGGCAATCCTCGTTTTGTGCGGAGGTTACTTCCAGGTTCGACACCATTTACGCGTGGACAATTGTGTGTCCATCAGACCTGCCTAAATCAGTTGTTGCCTGAGCTAAAAGTATCAGAGAGAGCAACCTTGAGAGCAGCTTGATTTTTATTTTTTATTGCCACTCTTCACTCTCTGCTGTGGAATATGACAGCTCCATAACCATAAAGTAAGAGATTTGAGTTTGCATGTGCCCTGCCGCCCACCCAGCAAATGAAGGCACATGACAAAGAAGCACTTAAAGCAGCTCCCATGGTGCTCCAGGTACCCGCGCACGCACACTTCTTGCCTTTAGGCAGCTGCCCCCAGATTTGTGCCCTGTGGAGCAGTTGCAGTAACAAGGGGACCAAGTTCCCCCACCAGCTTATGTACCCTCGTCTGATGGTGGCATGCACAACCTGAGGCTCCACCTACACAGAAGCCATTATTGCTCTTCAAGCTCCTCCTGGTTCTAGGAGACAGCAGGGTGAGGGGTGGCAGCGAGTCAGCCTGAAAAATCTCTTCCTCTTCTGCCACATCCTGTGTTATTCCCTCCATCTGAGACTGCCCTTCCCCTTCCCCTTCCCCTTCCTCCTCTTTTCTCAGATCCTGCCTTGCAGGCAGCATCAAACCCCCATAGATTGCTGGCCCTCTCTTCTGGGTCCCTCTCTTGGCCCCCTGCCTCTGCCACACACTCTTCAGAGTTCTGATAGTTCGTGACAGCATGTAATGCTAATCTATGGTGAATGTTAACAAAGGTTAACATTACAAGCAACCTTTAGCCATAATAAACAAGCCATAAACCACTGGCTGGTATCACACATTGAAGTTGTGGTTTAATAAACCATGGTTTAGTGTTATATGCAAGCCAAGCCAATGCATTGTAAACCGTCCTGGGCTCTTTATTTGATAATGAGTAGTTTAAAAGTCAAACAAACAAACCTTGCAGTCTGAAGTTCTATGACAGCTACAGATGCTTACTTGATGGAAACCAAGTAAATGGAATATAGATTCCTTTTTATTTGAACCGATCATTAATATTTGTCTCTCATCAAATCAAACTGGTCCTCCACTGGTTAATTGACTTAAAATGTTTAATTTATCTTCTGATTAAAAAATGCCATCCTGTTAATGTATAAAATATGTCATGTGAAGTGTACAATTTCTGTACTCATAACTGGAATGCTGGGCAAAAAAAATGTGGGTGAGGTGAGATTCACTGCTAATTTTTTTATGCTTTTGATGATACATATGATATTGATAGTTCAAAACTGAGTCCAAAAGCAGTGATGTTATTTCATTATAATCTGGTATCAGTGCAATTGTTTGTTACTTGGATAAATAGGAGCTCCACTTTCACCTTCTATAGATTTAGAATGGGCAGTCAGTTTCAAGATATGCTGATCCAAATTCTATATTGTTGTAAGCTTACATGTTGCTTAGGAAGTCACGCTTATTATCAGGCACCAGCTTGTGTTGCTTTGGGAGGTATAATCCCCACAGGGTTGAGATTTCTCATTCTTAAATTATAAAATAACTCAAAGGTGGTTCTGATTTATCTAGAAATGCACAAACTATGCATGCTGTGTAGCCCTCTTAACAACACAGCAGTGCTTGGTAAATACTGCTTCTCTAAACAGCGCCACAATAAGAGCGGGATGTTGGGGGGTAACTGTGGCTAAACCCCAACTCCACTAAAGTCAACAGCATAATTCCTTTGAAGCTTAAGATAGCTGGAATTGTGCCCCTGTGCACGCACACCTGACACTGTAATGTGCCTTGTTAGAACACAGTGTTAGCGACAAGAACTTGTTGGAGACATCATTGCTCACTGCAGCTTCATCTTTAGAAGGCCTGGTGTCATCAATGGTTTGTCCCAGGCACAAAGATAGTAAAGGAGATTCTCCAGGGATCCTGGAGCGCAGTCTCAAGCCAGGGATTGCCTCTCCCTCTGGCTGGATAGGCAGGGTCCAGTTTAATAATTCTCCCGGGGGGGGGGGGTCATCCCAGTCTCCCCAGACCAGCCTTGCCTTGGTCCAGAGTGGCTGGGTCTGCTGGAGCTCCACTTTCACCTTCATTTTTTTGGGGGGGGGGTATTCCTTTTCCTTCTTTCCTTCCTTCTCCTTCCTGAACTTCTAACCTTCCTCCCCTCTATCCCCGTTCTCTCACCTGATCCATAATGTATGGGGGGGGGGGCAATTGATACAATTTCATCCAGATCTTTGTTGGAACTTTCCATGCTGTCAAGAGAAAAGTTTGTTTGCACTCCCTGGTTGAAGCAACCAGACAGAGGCAAGATACATTTGGTTAAGATAGTATACGCAGCAGTAACTGTTAATTTAAGGAAACCATTGAAGGATAGATGGGAAGTCAATTGTATATATATATTTCTTTTTTTGTATGTTTTTGTTTCTTTATTTGTCATGTTTGTATTTTACTTATCTCCACTGCTGTCTCCACCCCACTACTTATCTTTGCAAACATGGTGTGGGGGGGGGGGGAGATAAGTGCTGCTGTGGATCTCAAAAGACTGAACTAAAGGGTGACATACATTAAATTCAGAATGGAGACTCTCAAATCAACCACAGAAACTGTCGAGTGGAACTACTGGTTCATTTTGATAGATTTGTCGAAAGTATATCTCAGTGTTACAAAACACAGGAAAGTATCACAGATTCTGCTATGCAAACAGGCATTTCCAGTACCCGTCACTCTCCTTTGGATTAAAATCACCCCCAGGGGTCTGTCTTTACCACCTGGTCATGGTACATGCGGACTCAGTGAATCGATATCTGAACAGTGTTTTGATCAGAGCACCCTCACGGGAGCAATGTAAGAAGGACATTCAGATCACCCTGTTGTGCCTGCAACACCATGGCTTTGTAGTGAACATGAAAAACGAGTGATTTGATCCTGATGCAGAACATTGTGCTTTTGGGGGTTTAGATCAGTTCTTACCAATTCCAGTTGCATCTGACCTCGGAATGGGTAAATCCCAGTGTCATAACTGCCCTCCAGGATTCCTAGGGGAAAACAAATTCTTATCTTGAATTTCTGTTTCCTGGGTTCCTTAAAGGTAGTCATGAGGCTGAGATTGCCCCTTCCTCTGGCTGGGCAGGCAAGGTCCACTTTAATGATGCTCCTCAGGAGAGGGGCCACACTAGTCTCCCCAGACCAGCTGGAAGAACCAGGATGACCCCTCTGCCCCAAAAGCCATATCTCATAGCTGCATTCCAGCCTCTACAAGTAATTGTCAAAATACTAGCTGCCAGGAACAAACAGAAGGCCAAGAAGACCACAGAACAGTGAATAACAGACAAAGAACAGTGAGCAATAGAGTATCCGCCGGAATTCCCACTGGATACCCTAATCTAACTCCCATCCTCAAAATGCAGAACCTGTAGCGGGCATGAGCATTCTCTGGTCCATGAGGTGGATACTTCCCTCCAGAAACCCCGGGAAAAGAAATTCACGGCAAGACTTTTTGTGAGGAGACTTAAAGCACGTTCCTTGCTATCTGAATGCATGGTTGAGGGAGGTGGGTACATGTTGCAAGGATAGTGCTTCATTATCCTGTTGTGCCCCAAGGCTAGTGCAATTTATTTCCATGAAATATTAAATAATCAGAGAGATGGGTAGAAGATTAAAGACAAAGGTAGTATAATTTATCAGTTTATTCTAAGTGTGAGACTTATCCTCCTGCTTGCCTTTGGCTACATGCCTATTTTTGCACTTATTTTCTCTGTCTCTCTGCATCTAAAAACTAGACTCTGCTGCTCCCAGTGTCAATCCTAAAGCTATGTTGGAGCACTATTATGAGTGACGAGCTGATGTATTTTTTGTAAGGATGTGTTTAAACAATTCTAGCTGGAAGCAAAACTTCATGTAACTAGGAATTAGAAATGCTCCTGTTGACCAACCAAGCAATAATAAAGAATTTGGGAACTGATGATCATGTTTGAACTGGCCAGCTAGGAACCCCTCCTCCAAAAAACAACAACCCTGAAACCAATGACTGTCTAGGTGCTCTTTTAGTTCATGCATAGAGTCTTTGCCAGATAGAGAGAATATTCTTGCCAGATACATGTGCGCCTTGGGTCTGAACTGATGCATAAAGTTGTTAAGCCTTTTCACTTGACTTTTCACTATGAATAAACATTCAGAAATCCTCTTTTCTTCTTCCATTTTCCTTTTTTGCCTGATTGTTTTTGATAATATATATTTTAACAGTTTTGATGCTAGTATGTTTTCGTGTTTTGAAAGTGTTTTTTTAAATTCCTTATTATTTTATATGTGTTCCTTTATTTAGATATGTATATTCATTTTGTCTTTGTTGCAAATGTTGTTCACATGGGGTGGTAGTCAACTAAATGTTACTCAGAGCAGGCCCATTGAAATTAATGGCACCTCACTAAGTTAGCCTACTCTTGAGTAAAACTTAGCAGTCTACCACCCGTTGTCTATATTATTTTATATTTGCTGTTTGTGTGTCTTGGGGGAAAACAGTTCGGTAAAAATATTTTATTTGTTAGCTTTTTAAAAACAACAACAAGTGGCCTGAATGTTCTGGCCACCACAGTAATTGGCAGCCAGCTGGTGAATTCCTCACCTCTACCACAATGTTTAGTATAATTTGCTTTCTGAATTTGGGGTTGGCAGTTGTTTATTTATTTATTAGAATTATTGTTTTCCACACAAAAAACAAAGAAGAGCTCAGGGCAGCTGACAACATTCAGGAAAAAAGTATAAGTAAACTGATCCAGCTAGGGGCCCTACACAACCAGAAGAAGGCTGCTGGGCATGTTTCTCTGTCTGGATGAGGATTCAGAGGGAATTTTTGAAAAAGCCTTGTTCACACATAACATTAAGTTAATGCTTAGTATCAAGATGTACACTCCCAGGGAAGAGGTTACAGCCACTTTGATCCTTCCTGGTCCTTTTAGTATAGTGTGACAGCTAAGCCAAGGTTTGGCTCAGTGTGACATCTGCACCCAGAATTGTTCCTAAGCTTAGTTCTCTTTAACTGAGCTTTGTCTTGGGTGCAAACTGTGGTTTAGGAAGAGAGAACTTGACTACGATACCAGGTTCAGATGATATGCTGAGCCAAACCTAGCTGTGCTAAAAGGACCAAGGAGGAGCAAAGCTGCTGCAACCTCTTCCCTGGAAGCCAACATGTTTTCAAGGTTTGACTTAGTGTTAAATGCAAATGTGGCCAAGTGCATGTGGCCCCAGTTCATGTGTAAAGCAACCTAAAGAACTGAAAGATGAAAACTCTTCATAAAGATAAGGATTATTTCAGCAACGCTATCTTGCAGTTGTGGTCTGACAAAACCTTACTGGCACTATCCCATCTTTTTCTTGGTTCTTTCTCTGCCGCTGATTTATAGTATTGGCATTGGGGTTAGCTTCACCATTCATCCCCTCTTCCCCTTAGATCTTTGTATTTTTTTTGGCATACAGCCCAATCCTGGTTCCCCAGACATTTAGATGCTTTTGCACAAACCTCTCTTTATGAAGCTCACAAGTGCTAGCATGTGTCAGTGAAAGCCAGGCTAAGTTAGCAACATCCTCTTGGGCTCCCAGAGCATTGTTTTGCCTGCCTGTTTAATTGGTAAGCTGCTAAGAGCTAGGCCTTCTCTTTTATTTGTGCTGTGTATGGCAATGTGAACAGTTTCAGCATTTAATAATCTCACCCTCTTTGGAGAGTACAAGCACTTTCTAATCCTATCGAATGGTTTGAGAGGAGAGAGGCTTTCAACAGTAAATACAGTATTTCGCATGGGGCTCCCCCTCGCAGGAAAGTTCTCTATAAGCGTCATTGTGCTCAGTCCTCCTGGTAGTGCAATTGAGCTGGCGCATGTCTGAGCACCACTGCCTGTGTGTCTTCATTCTTCCTGTAGGAGGGCAACCTTTGGAGACATAATCTGCTCTGGCCTCGTGTGCTTCTTTCCTGTACGTTATTATTATAAATGGATTCAAGCCAACTATTCGCTCCCAAATTCCTCTGATCTGTGCCCCAGGAGCAGTTCTGGCAACATCCGAGAGCTGTGGAAATCTAATGGCCACTAATGATAACTACTGATTGCCTCTTACGCTGCCTGTACAAATGTCACATTAGGCTTTAATAATGGAAAGAGAGAACAAACCATTCTTTACCTCAAGGGCTGAGAGCTGGCAATGCGGACTATCTGGCTAGTTCCTGCTTAGAAAGTACATGGTAAAGAGTACTTAGATTGAATGGGAAAACCTCTATAGTTTATTCTTTTTTTCTGAAAAGACGGAGTTTTTAGGGCCGAACTATGTATAATGCTTATTATGATCATTGATTTATTAATTGCTTTTTAAGCAACCAACTCTACATGATGTTGTACACTAAATACAGCAATTTCCCCTTTTAGTGCAACCTTTGCTTCCCCACAAACTGACAGTGCCAGAGGCCCAATCCAGATTGGGACCCCAGTATGAAACGTTGGGAGGGCTTTGACCCTGTCCTTTGGATGTGGGGGGCTGTGCCTTTAGTTTGCACAGAAAATAAAATATTCCACCAGTGCAAGTGTTTCTTTCCACCCAAATTTCAAGTACAAGGGGCCTGTTCTGGATTGGGAACATAGCAAGGAGGAGCAAATGGTTAAAGCTTCCACATTCCCTTTGTCAGGGTCTCAATTTAGATCAGGCGTCACACTGGCAATTTGTGGAATAAAACACTTGCACTCAAGGGCAAACTATATGATTTATATGCCATATGTAGACCTGAGCTGCCTTGTGATATAAGTTGTAATCCTGGATGTAGGATGTAGTTAGCTAACTGTGAAGAAGGTGCTTGGTAAAGCACACTGGGTATGTAGGGCCACTGCCACCCTGTAGTATGTTTCCACAAAGTAGAAATTGATGGAGCCCCCACCCTTCTTTTCAGTGTCATGCGATTATTCTATAGTGATAGAACAATTTAAAAAATAAAACAAAGTCCTACCACATTGCTCACTAGTGAAAGAGGCTGTATCTGTAGTGTGTGCTGGGCTGAAACATACACAGGTGAATAAATGTTGCCTTGGGTAAAGAGGAAGCTTCATGAAATGTTTTGGTGGGCCAGGCAAGCAACTTAATCTGAAACCCTGTAGCATTGGTTTGCCTTCTGTTCTTGATGATAAAACGCAAGAAGACATTGCTCTCCTGTGTTAAAACTCTGGGACAATGTGCTGCACCTGTAAGCCAAGCTCTGCTGATTAACAACAATATCTGCATAGGATGACAGGCCTGTACAACATCCCGTTGCCAAAATGTGTATGTTTTTAAGGGAGTCAGAAAGAAATTGGCAGGCCTAACAGCAAAAATGACTGTGGCTGGTGCACCTGCTGACAGAAAGTGTTGTCACTTTTCCATAGTTGTCAAGTGGAGAAGAAAATAGAGCACCAAACTGCCAGCACATCTGGCACAAACTAAAGGTAAGCATCTGTCCTCCAAACTGTCTGGCTTCACCTTAGCCAAGAACAGACTTCAGAGAAGAACTGACAGGTACCAGATGGTGTGAATGAGCCCATAGCTTAGCTGCAGTGGTGACACTGTCAGTCAAATACCCTTAGTTCAGAAACTATGTAAGAAGCTGGTTGAGACTGAACCTTATTCTGTATAATGCAGTTACATCTTCAAGTGCAGGGATGGGCAGACAGTAGATTGGGATCTGCTGGTAGATCTCTGGGTGATTAAAAATAAATTGGCAAGGGTTTTTGACTCCCAACTGCTAAATAACAGCAGTGACAAAATGACTCACATGCCCTAAATTATACTGCTGAAATTATGAAAGATTTTGGGGCAGGGGATAAGCAGGAGTGGACTTTGTCTAGAAGGACTGTGAGCTCAATTCAGTTCTAATACTCAAATTCTAAGTGTATGCCATTTGCACCAGACTGGTAGATTTTGGGGTTCTAGTAAAATATCATGAAGTCACAAACCTGAAATCTGTTCTCCCTTTGCCCGAGATCATCCCATGGTGATAGTGCAGCTGGTTGAACATTCACAGAAGATTGACTAACATTGGATCTCCCTGTGCATAACACAATGCTGGCCTGGGACAGATTCATCTATTCTAGAATCAGTTCTCTATCTTTAGTACACATTGAAGAGTGACTCAATAAGCCTGGAGCAAGCCCTTCAGAAAAATATTGAATTGGCAGTTGTATTTGAATATATACATTTCACTCTTCCAGATTCACAATATTTTTTTGAAAGAGAAGGTGAAATAGTATTTTATACTCTATGCAGATCTGTCCATGCAGTTGTTCGGTACACTGGTCTCTTTATGAGTTTGTTTCATTGAGCTGAGGGATTGGTTGTGTTGATATCCAAAGACTGAGAATGTCGCATAGAGAGAACGCATCAAGGAACCGCTTGGAAGGAGCACAGGCAGCACCTTTGTTGGCAAATCTCTAGCCTGTGGAATTTGTTAGATGTTTTGTGTGTCAGGAACATTTTTATTACTCTAATCTACAGTGTTTAATGATCTCTGTGGACACCCTGGACATGACACTTCCTCTTCTCTTGTGCCATAAAGTATATAAACTTTGTGTTCTGTAGGGTAGATGTGTTTGGGATTCCAGATACAGATGCACAAGGGTTTCGGACGAGGTATGTCCAGCCATTTCACTTTTGCAATTTGTCTTCCCAAAGATTTGCACAAGAGAGGTTGGAACTGTCCATGTTTATCTCAAATGCCTTCCAACTTACTACCTCACCCTTTCCCACTTCTCTGTTTTGACCTTTTCCCTCTTCCTTTCCTGTGGAATATAGGTCTCCCAAGTTGCAAATATGTGGAAACATTTTCCCCTTCACTTTCACAAGCATCAAAGGAAACATTTCTCCCCTCAGGATCATTGCATAACTATTTGTATTGAGCTTTATGATCCCTTGACAATTAAAACTGTCAAAGACTTTATTATATATAAATGTGGGCATAAGAAATTATGTGCATGATGGCGAGAAAAGAATTCTTTCAAATTAGAAAAGATTTATTATCCGAAGAGCTACCAAAGTAAACCCCCGTTTGATGCTTAGAACATAACGCTAAAGATAGAATTGCCACAATGCAATGTAAGGTGTACAATGGAGCAACTGTTAACAATGGATTTTTAACGACCCTTCTGATGATTACCAAGCAAATCGTGCAGAAGCTAGCAAGAGGAGTGCCTCTACAGTGCAATAAATGGAATTGTAAAGCCTTAAGATTATGGTTTCATATAAAGACATGGCATGCCTTCCTCTGCATTATGCATTTCCCCCTCCTGTGTGCATCTCTCTTGCTGGGTTTTAGGTATAGAAAAGATGGGCAATTACGCTAGCAGAGATCATTGCTTGCAATCAGATGCCATTCCAAAGAAGGAAAGTCTTCATAATTAGATGAAAGAGCACAATACTTAAAGCTTTCTGTAGTGAATGTCCAGGATTGAAAACGTACTTTAGGATGAATTCCTCTGGGACAATCACACTAAAGCATCTGTCATACAGGGTTGTCAGTTCTTTTTCTCCCCCTTTTATTCGCCAGAGTCCAGTTTACACATCTGGCTATGTAATTGGGAGTGCTCATTACAAACAGCAAATGCCAACTGCAGCTTACATGGATGTTCTATGTAGCTGTTAGCACGCGCATTCCACCCTACTGGTGCACTGCTGCAAGATCCTCAGAGTCTTAGCAGCTGCTGTGCTAAACAGCCACACAAGCCGCTCACTATGGTTGTTGTTGCTATTTAACATTTGTTTAGCTCGAACAGAAGGGTAAGCATTTACAGGACCCAAATTGACATGGTCCCTGCCCAAAAGTCTTATGTGCCAGGTCAGAGTCAGGCAAACAGGATAAAATGAAGGAAGGGGACAGGGCTTTGAAGTCACAGGAATAAGGTAGAGTTGGCTGTGACATCTGCTGAACCAAGAGTATCCAGAATTTATTTCAATTTGGAAGCCCTTAGCCTTCAGGAGAGTGTAAGAGGTGCATTAATTGTGGTATCAGTCTGAAGGATACTAATGTTGGAACATTTTGCCTTTATTGTGTTAATTGCATAAAGCAAAGGATGAGCTCTGAGTGTTTCCCATAGAGAGTTCTTGCTTCATCAATGATGAAGTAGGCCTGATAGCATGGATATGTTTTTCTTTAATTCTTCAGTATCTGTACTGTGCACCAAGCACCAGAAAGAAAGTGTTGTAATAGTACACTCAGAAATTCCACAATGTTATAGACTCAGTCCTTTGGAGAACATTGGTGATATTGCCCTGGGCTGAAGGAGAGAGGAGCGGGTGCGGTATTAACTATATATGCAACCCTGACTTCAAATCCAGCCAGACTTGCTTGTAAAATAAGATTTGGAATCACTACTCACTGCTTAATTTGCTTTCATTAAAAATAGAGGAAGCAACAACATAGTGTATTCTTTGTCAGGAATGCCCATAAAACACATGATGTGGTTGCTACTGCATATTAGATTAAAAAGCTTTAACATATTTATAGATGTTGACCACAAAACAGCTTATAGTGGAGAAAGCATAGCAGAATAGGAGTACTGAGTGGACTGAAGTTGAGGTGGGGTGCAGTGAGCGGGGGGAGAAAACCCATGTGTTGCATAGCACAGGATGGAAGTGTATACCTTAGGGTAGAAGTGACTGGCTGGCTAAGGAATTCTGGTTTTGTTTGGGTGTACAGCTGCAGTGACCACAATGAATGCATCATTTCCATGAGTACATAATAATTGATGTCATATTTTCATTGTTTGCTGAATTCCTGCGATCTAGAGTTATCACTTTTGGCCTAGCATTCCTGTTTTCCCATCTTAATTTAGAGTTAGCTTTGCTTATTCAGCAGCTTCTGTTTTATTCTTGGATTTAAAATCTGGGGTATTTTATTTTAGGATCTTTGAAGAAGAGCTGCAGCATAAAGATTGATTCCTCTGAAAAGAGTTACATTTAAAATTAATCACGAGCACATTTGTAAATTGCTTGTTATGTGTGGTGCTTAAGACTTGAATTTGCTTTTAATGGTTGGGCTGATGCAAGCTCTAGGGGTAGAAAAGGAGTACGACGGGCGCTGCCAAGTTTCACTCAAATGTTCACTTGGCAATTCATGCCTAGAGCAGAGTGGAGCAGTGTGAATCCTCTCTCACATACACACAACTGTTCATCTCGAGGCAGCTTGAAGATGCAGCCCCTACATTCAAGAAGTGCTTTCTGTAAACTCCCAGCACTCCTTACGGAATTGTATAAAAGACATTGCTGCACCATGTTCCAGCAGGGGTGGTTTTATTATTCAAGACACATACAGGCTTTTGCCTTCTGCTTTGGCTCTCCTTAGCTGACATGGACACCAGAACAATGTGGTACATATACTCTGGGGCTTATCTATACACGGTTCAACTTATAATTTGTTTTCACCATTGCACTAGAAGCTATGCCAGTCATTTCACAAGCAGAATCTGCATCAAAATGTTGCAGTTTTGCAAAATGATGCAGTAATTTGTTGTTGTTGTTGTTGTTGTTGTTGTTGTTGTTGTTGTTGTTGTTGTTGTTGTTGTTGTGTAACATGTTCTTGTTCAGTGTTCCAGCCTGCCATGCCTTCTTTAAGGGTACTTTATTCCATTGCCCCTCCCTCCTGGCTTTTCATCCCCTTTCTCCAAACAGAAATTCAGGCCATTAAGCATGCTCAGTCTTCAGTAGTTAAAAAAATAAATAAATAGGGGAGGGTTTGCTCCCTTAGTATTCCTGCTCTAATCCCTCCCACACACCCTTCTGCAAACCTTGGAATTTTATGAAACCTACTGATGGTGCTGTATTCCCACCCCAAGCTCTGTTTTGCCTATATAGCCATTATAACTCAGCCCCTCAGTTTGCAATTGGTATATGTGATTTTTAGATCTTTGGCATCCTATTGCAATCCATCATGCAAGCTCCCTAATTCTTATCTTTCCTTATCTTGTGTGCTCAGGGAATGTTTCAGCAGTTTTATCAGGACTTGCATCCCTCTTTTCAAAGTGCTTCCTATACAATTGTTTAAAACAGTTTGCAGAAGCAAAAGAAGGCAGAAAAAGTGAGAATTAAAGCACAGAACTTTTCAGTTAAAGGTGATTTATAACATGGTTGCTTTAAAACTATTGCTAGGAGACCATTTCTTTCCTTCTTTTTACTTCTCTAGTAGATAAATGGCTTTCCTATTAATTATATTGGATAGACAGAGTGAAGTTACTCCTTGGCACATTTAGACACAGCTAGTAATGTGGAAATGGGAGGGTGTCACATGTCTTACTCATGGACAAGTGAATGGAGACAGCTTTTAAATATCCATAAATGGGATCTACAACAAATTGTTGCAGTGTGGTAGGAGCCTGTTCAGGGTGTAGGCTGCTTAACCATGCCCTTTCAAGGATACTGTTCTTTCTGCGTCTCCATCCCCTTCTGCTTGGTTTTCCATCCCATCTTCCACTACAGCCCCAAGTCGAATCAGCCCCCCAGCATACCCACTATTTTCAGTGGGAGCTTTCCTCCATTTGCAAAAAACCGTCACTGAGGGGATATGCCAATCAGGACAGTGGCAGGAAGCGGTTAAAGCTTCCCTCCCCACATGCCACGATCCATCCCACCCACACCTGCTATTAATGCCAGGGCAAAGTACGTGAAAATTGCCTCATATTATTTGGCCTTTGAGTCTTAGTAAACTTTTTCTTCACTTTGGTTTTTCTTTGGAGCTAAATCAGTATGGGCGCAAATTTGCATAGTACTTGAGGGACTGTGTTCTCCACATCTAATTTTATTTCTGTAACTTCAAAGCCATGATCCTTCCGTTTCACCTTTATCCTATAATTACTCTTGCTGGAATTAATGTCCATTTGCACTAGCTTCTCTCTTCCCATGCTTTGTGCTGAGTGTGGCTATTCAAAACCGCCGTACAATAAGCAAGGAGGTATGGAGGCAGTAAAACACAGAAGGGAATCTGGCCCCTTCCTCTGAACTGGCCTTTTAATGTTAGTTCCTGTGGATACTCTGAACCACTGTTGATTTAGCTACAGACTGAATTTTATACAAAACCCACCATGGAAGAACTGAATAATCTAGCAGTAGAGGGTCTGCTGGTGAAAATGAGCTTGATGCGGCTTTAGCACTAGAAATGACTGAATGTTCAGTGAGACTGTTGAAATGCAGCCTACTATACAAGTGAGGTGATGTGTTGTTGTGCTTGAGAGAGAGGAGCAGAGAGAAAACACATGCTCATCCCCACCCCCACACAAGTGCTAACCCTCATGCGTTTGTTCTGCTGGAAGAGCTGGCAAGGGTAATTTCCCCCCTCCCTTACTTTTCCTCTCAGTGTTATGAATTGTGCTTTGCTGACTTTCACCGCTTCATAGCAAGAAAGGTCAGGAACCTCATAAACAAGGTGAGGAGAGAGTTGTGGGAATGCAGAGCAGCAGTCCGGGCCACTGATGCTTTCTGACATTAGAGCACTAATGAATGTTCTTGTCATGGTCCCGTGAATATTTCAGGAAACATTCTCCTCCCATCTTTGCTGGGCCTCCTGGTTGCCAAGGTTACCTGACAGGACTTTCCTCAGAGAGAGGTAGCTGCAGGTTGGCTGTTCTCAGCATGCCAGTGAGTGAATTTGCCTGTGAGAATAGCTCAGGGAGAATTTTCACCTGCATTTCTCTCTCTCCCCCCGCCCCCCACCCCCGGTGCTGCTTTGTCCTTTCCCTTCCCAAGGGAGGGGTGTGTTTTTTTATTTTTAATCTTCATTTTACTGTTGGAGTTGGGATCATATTAATTTTGTTTTGCTTGCATAACCTGGACTGTTATCGTGTGACTAATTACTTGCACATTTTCCTTCAGACAGCAAATGGGAGAGATAAAGCTTCAGCAGGTTTATGTGATTTCTGCTTATCAAATTACAGTAATTATTTGAAGAATGGTTTAAAATGGTAGGGAGTAATGAATTTAATGATTTGCTTGCAGCAAAGCCTTCGTGCTGCGTGGAGCTGACAAACAGCCTATGCAGAAACTGACATCAAGCAGACATGATAGCAAGATGCTAGTAACACAGGGAGACCCCAAATGGCCACACTCAAGGCTAAGAGCAAAGGGAGGGGTATATTTTGCAGGACTGTTTAATCGTCATTCTCACAAGTCAATTTGTTCTGTCTTTCCTTACATAAATCACCATTGGGGCAGCATAGAGGACCTTTACCCTCTGTTTACTTTTATTTTGCGCATGGGTACTGCACACACAAACACCAAATATTATGAGGTAAATCACTCATCTGATCAGACAGTAGTTTCCCCTGTTTTTCCCATTGTTAAAATTGCTCACAGAAATTTATGGGGGAGTAACCCATTGCCAGGGGCAGGTCAGGGAATTCTGTAATGTCTGCATCGACCAAGCATTGCCACTTTGTCATGACTGATAGCACACCCTCATTTTTTGGTTGTTATTTGCTTTTTTACTTTTGTTGTTGTTTGGTTGAGAGGGGGTTGCATGTTGAGTGGTTTTAACTATATTTCTCTGGTTTTTTGCCTGTTTGAGTGGCGGTGAGGAATATTGGCAGTTTAGTTTCTGTGAAATGGTATTTTATGGTGCTCATAAGAGTTTCTTAGATTTCCAAATATTCACCTGGGCTGAAAAGGTTGGGGATCCCAAGTACCAATGTAAGACTCGACTTATAGCCCTGCTCAGTTCCTTGAGGGATCTGCTCTGTATGTCTTTTGAGGTCTTCACCATGGAGCTACTCATTATCCTTAAGGTAGAGACTATGTTCCCCATCTGTAAATGGATAAACATTTCCTAGGCTACTAAATGTTTAATTCCTTAATAATCTACTGCATATAAGTATGTTATACCTGCTTCAGTGACCAGTTGCGTGTGCATTTTTAATTATTGTTTCCTGGCAAATGACTCGGAGCCACGTTTCTCCCTGGGAATTCATGAGCTGGACTAAGAGCTCTGTGACTCCCCACCAAGAAATGACAATTTCCTTGGGAAAGAGAGATAGAGTAGCAGGCAATGGAGGGCTTAAATTTGTTCACTTTAAACATTAGGTCACATACTTGAAGGGCACCCCTGAGTCTTTATCAGTGTTGTTTGTCCATCTCCAATTCTGACCCTCTTAAGCATGTGGCTACTGCTTCCTTTTCCTGTCTGCTCAACTTCTCCTGAAGTAGAATATGCATGTAACATATAGCTGGACCTTGAGGAGTGTGACTTGCTTTCAAAACACTCTTCTTAGCTCCTGTCTGAAGCCTCAGAGTTAGCTTGCTGTCATTACTTGTCTCTTCCTTGCAGAAACCTAATGTGTAAAACTGTAACCATGGGTCGTTGCCTGCCAAGCTCCAGGGAGCTGTCGGCTTCTAGGCTATTCAGCATTTAAAAATGATAGCTCCCATAAAAGTTTATTGGGCAGCCAGCTTCTGGAAGCTATAGCCCCCTCAACTTTGTACTTAAAAGCAGCAGGATCTTATTGGGAGAATCTGTGGGCAGCAAGAAGTCTTCATATGCTGTGCAAGTTGCCAGATTGGCTAAATGGCATTCAGTGCCCCGCCAAATCTTTTCAGCTGATAGGTAGGAGAAGATTATAAAGTGAGGTGCCCAACGTGGGCTTTCTTGGTATCACAGTTGACATGCAATAGGAAAAAAGCAAGCCACTTTGTGGGTGTGCACAGGAGGTATGAGACATGGAAATTGCAGCATGGCCAAAGAGCAAGAAGAAGCAAAAGCCCAAGCCCCTCAGTTGCAGTATTGGAACAGATGTCCTTCAAGATAGATGGATTGTACACATGTAACTGAACCCCATTGTTTTGGGGCTTTGGAGGAAGAGTAGACTCCTGTTTCCTTAACTGTCATTGGCTAGCTGCTCATATCTGTATGTGGGATGGGAATAGGAAAATTGCTTATGCCCTGCAGCATATGATTTCATTACTCTTATTGTTCTTAGCTTTTATAGCTGCAAATGTTATTAGATGTCATAAAATTGTCCAGTCCTTTTAAGTCCAGCCACAGTATTTGTCTCAATTTGCCAGCACATAAAGAAAAAAACAAAGCCCATCTCAGAAGAAATATGAACTTTTTATATATATAAAAAACCAACTCCAAATTTTGAAACTCGCCCTGAAAATAATGAATAAGTTGATCTGTAATAATTTGAAAATGCAGTTTGCTTTAGTAAGATACAGCATTAGACTACCCTTTTTCACGTAGTCACAATGAAATCTTGTTTATCAAAGCTTACTGATATATTTAAATTTTAATACACCTTATTCTGTTCTATTCTTTTGAGAAAGTTGCTTAGTTTTGATAATTTTCTCAACTTGCAAGTATTATCTGAAACCTAATCTCTTTGTCCCACTTCCCATTTGTCATTTGTTTGGTCATTTTGCATCAGAGAAGGATGCAGTATGGCCCCTTGCTGTTACCAGGACAAGAGCGTAGCTGAGATTGTGTAGTTGCAAAGCTAAAGAGGGAGGGTGAAAAAGAAGGAAGGATAAGGGTCTTAGCCCTTCATATTGGTGATTTTGTTTTGTTCTGCTTTTATTGATCATGTATGTATTCTTTTGAGTTTACAAAATTATTCAGCTCTGCAAATGGTGATGCTTAAAAAATAGTAACTTTTCTAAGACAACTTACTGAGCTTTACTACACTTCACCCCAAGGTGGCTACACGTCCATCACTTCCAGGCTGTTTGGCAGGACTACTTGTGGGGGTGAAATTGATGGAGACTTATTCATTACAAGCTGCTCAGCAGATCACTGATCCATGTGCTGTTGGGCTGTGCCTCTATTTTCTGGGTGGACACATTTCTAATGAACACCTCATGCTTTTCTATTTTGCTTCTGCATAAGGCAACTGTGGTCAAGCTCAATACAAGAGACTCATTATTCAAACTCATTCTCCCTGGTGTTCATAAACCACCAGGGATTGCTTCAGTAAGCTTGTGATACAAATTTCAGTGCCAGTTCTGGGATACAGGTGGCCATGTCATTCCCTTCAATACCAGGGAACTTCCATGGGCAAAAGTAATGCACAAAATTGGCTCATGTGATAGGTGTTATGAATCTTCTGGGTTGTCCACATCTGCTATAAATCCAACTTGATAGCTCAGGTGGTAGAGCATAAGATGTTTAATCTCTGGGTCATGGGTTCAAACCCCAAGTTGGGGAAAAGATTTCTGCAAAAGCTGGGCTAGATGACCCTTGTGGACTCTACAATTCTATGATTCTATGAAATAATGGAAGTGTGGCCTTCTGCCTTCCCAATTCCAAAGGAAAGTGGCATGCTGTCATGGTCTAGAGTTCTTAGGCTGCTTGAGGAACAGCCCTTGGTGACCTGTTACTCCATTAATAGAAAATATAATGCAAATATATGACAAGATGGTATAAGTCTACAAAAGCAATGCATTCTTCTTCTTCTTATCTCAGGGTTCAGAATCCTCTCAGAACGTTAACTTTAAAATTGGAAGTCTTAGATTTAGGGTATGGCTGCCCACAGCCTTGATCAAGATAGTAGGTAGAACATGGTCTTACAAGACAATGGAGATATCTAAGCTTAAACGTTTTTCTCTGTGTATTCTAAGGTTAAAGGTTTAAGAATAGGATTCTCAGTCCCTCTTGGTTTGTTCTTTTTCTTTTTCTTCATTCAAATGGGCATTCAGATATTGGTGACTGCTCAGTTACCAGAAATTTGAATCTATCTAAAAACCAATAAAACTATGAGATGCATTATAATATAGACTAATATTGGGCATCTTAATATCATACACAGGTATTCTACCTTGTAAGTTACTATGCATAAATTCCATTATGTTAATATTTCACTTAATCAGTATTTCCCCAGAAATAGCTATTGAAAGAAAAAAATTGACAAAGCTATTAACTAGAAACACATAACTATTTTTGCACTTTTCTCTGTACACTAGATTTCCTTGTAAAATACTTTTTTCCATTCACTTACTGAGGGCGTTCACTTGCTGTGGTACCACTGGGATAAATCTTTTCAGTGTCTGGCTCTTATGTATGTCAGTGAGCTAGTTCAGGCACAGTTCTGTTTGAACTTTTGTATATCAAATAGTCAATGAACTTCACTCAAAGTGCTTGCTAACGAAACCACCCTGATTATCTGTGTTCCACCACGCTGTACATCAAACAAGGATCTGAAAGGGAAGGGTGGAACTGTTTCATGCCTTTAAAGACTAGAGAGTAAAGGCTGTGTGACAACCTCCTCTCTAATCTAGGATCTGGATGTGGTTAAAAATCTGATTGCTTACACTTCGGTTTTGATTCGGAAATTTATTAACTGTTCTTCATGTGCATCAAAGTTTACAATGCACCTTAAATGGCTGTGTATCTAAAAGATTAAACTGAATCAAGGACAGAACTATTAAGGTGTATCTGAATGACACTACGGTGGTGGGGCTCATTTCAGGAGGGGATGAGTCCGCCTATCGGGACGAGGTGGAGCGGCTCTGTGTTTGGTGTGGAGAGAACAATCTGGCTCTCAATACGGCTAAGACCAAGGAATTGGTGGTGGATTACAGGGAAAAAAAGGCGGACATTCAGCCCTTGTATATCAACGGGGAACGGGTGGAGAGGGTGGCGGAATTCAGGTTTTTGGGAGTGACTATCGATCAGGGCATGACTTGGAGCGCAAATACCACTGCTCTGGTGAAGAAGGCCCAGCAGAGAATTTATTTCCTCAGACTTTTAAAGAAGAACAATCTGAGTGAGAGACTGCTGGTGTCCTTCTACCGAGGCTCCATAGAGAGCATTCTCACATACTGTATTTGTGCTTGGTTCTCCAGTTGTACAGCTAGGGAGAGGAAGGTGCTCCAGAAGGTCATAACCACAGCCCAAAGGATTATTGGTCATCCTCTCCCATCTTTGGAAGAACTGTACGGTTCCCGTTGTCTTAGGAAAGCAAACAACATCCTGCAGGATTCATCTCACCCGGGATACAGTCTGTTTGCACTACTGCCTTCTGGCAGGAGATATAGAAACATCAAGTCAAGGACAAATAGACTGAAAAATAGTTTCTATCCAAGAGCTGTGGCCTTTTTGAATGCTGTAACTCGATAGTGTGACCTGGGAGTTTGATGGGTGTGGGTGTGGGTGTGGCTGGAATGTGGTTTGTTTGGTTGTTGTTGTTGTTTTGCTTTTGTTGTTTTTTAAGGGATGGCATCCAATTTCGTTGCACTTGTGCAATGTTGCACTTGTGTAATGACAATAAAGAATCTATCTATCTATCTATCTATCTATCTATCTATCTATCTATCTATTTAAAGACTAGAGAGTAAAGGCTGTGTGACAACCTCCTCTCTAATCTAGGATCTGGATGTGGTTAAAAATCTGATTGCTTACACTTCGGTTTTGATTCGGAAATTTATTAACTGTTCTTCATGTGCATCAAAGTTTACAATGCACCTTAAATGGCTGTGTATCTAAAAGATTAAACTGAATCAAGGACAGAACTATTAAGGTGTGTAGAAATTGTGCATCAAAGTTTAGAATGCACCTTAAATGACTGTTTGCATGAAATATGAAGTTAAATCAAGGGCAAAGCAATTAAGTTGTATAATAATTGAAAGAGGAAATTAATTGTCTTTAATCTGGCATAAATCCCAAGGACTTCTATTAAGAATTCTGGACCTATTTATAATTAGCTAGGCCTCATAATATGCTGGTTTCCAGAGGTTGGGGGTATGTGCTTCTGATATGAATGATGCTACCATGTACAGATATAAGCCTTCTCTGCCCAAAGTCTTACTGGGTTGAGTGTTTCTAGACATCAGTACACCTCATAATAAATGACATAACATCACTTTGTCATAATTCATAGACACAAACATTTTGTAGCAAATCAGCCTGCTTGGAGGTGGTGATGGCAGCCATTATTTTTGTATGGATTAATGTGGGACTTTCTGCTTGTAGACCAAGTCTTTTTCCATTAAACTTCATTTGAGTGTGCTGAATGTAAGCATGGTTGTTGGGCAAGTGTGTTGACAATGGCCTAGTTTATGTTAGATGGGGCAGAACAAGGCAGGCATTATGTGTTGTGGATTCTGTATTCTGACTGTCACATGGGAGGAACAAGTTTTCAGAAAAGAATCAACCCAAACATTACAACATGGAAAAGAATGTAGTGTGTATTACAGTGCTCATTCATCAGCCCTTACATGTAGGTGCAGAATGATAGGCAATGGTTTCTGTGTAGCAATGCTAGTTAATAAGCAGTATTAGGAGAGACAGGAAAATGAAAATCCCTTCTTGGAAACTAGCAGTGTGCCATCATGTGATGTTGGATCAGGAAACAGGGATTTGGGGGTATCTCTGCTCTGAGTATTTAGTGAAATCCACTAGATTTTAAGGCTTTCTCTCTCCATGTGCCTAGAAAGTAAAAGTCTGCCCTATTTTTATTATCTAGAGCAGGGTGAGGAGAGCTGCAGGACTAAATTCGTAGCATTAATGCATTTGCATGCACCTTCTCAAGGGGCCAAGTGCTGCCTAATTAGGAGAGTTTTGCCTATTGCCCAGGTCAGTGACTACATAGGCTACTCAGAGGAAATCTCCAGCACATATTCTTACATGGTCATCCATTTTTGAGTAGCAGAATATTAGCCTGCAAAATTAATGTTGTGCAGCTGACATGATAGAACACCAATGTAAATAATATCAGAAGTTGCACTTATTTGTGACTGTGTGAGAAGGTACAATATGTATGATAGTGGATTTCCTTGTGCTTCAAGTATACAAAGTCCATTGTTTCACCTTATATTGACCCTCATCTTGTTTGCAAGTTGCCAGTAGGAGGTGGAAGCATTCATGCAGGGCCAGTCCAGGAGCTTTTGCTGCTTCAGACAAAACAAAAAATGTTTCCATCTTTCCATCTGACATGGTTGACTCCTCCATGTCCATTTGCCACAGCTGCCTCTTACCATGCCTGCCTGCCACAGCTGTCTTCTCCACTGCCACCTCCTCTGCAGCCTGCTGCTGCCACCACCTCTTCCTGCACAACCCTCTGTTGCTGACAAGGAGGAGGTGGCAGTGAACAGGCCTGGAGGAGACTGTAGTGGTGGCAGATGGGCATGTAGTCGGGAGTATTGGGTGGGTACAGAGGAGGCCGGATCTGCTGGCTGAGGCCAGTGCCAGCTCTGTTTTCATGTGTTCAATAGTCCTGAAGAGTTGTATAGGTGATGGACTGAAGATGCAGTAGTAGTCTAATTCGTTTAGTGTTGCATGCTACACTTGTATTGCTGGGCTGTGGAAAGTATACACTTCATGTGTTGCTTTCGTTATTTTGCCAGATAGAGAAGCAGACATTCAAACCCTCAAGAATCTAGAATTGATCTGAGACTTCTTTCTCTCAATAATAATTCCAGTGCCAAAGACATATACTGACTTTAAAATCTGAGGGAGAAGCAATTATATTCTGTAAGAAAAATGAATCCCCTTAACTCTCTTATTTGACTGAATACCGCATACAGTGTCTCTGAGACTCCCACAGTGTGTTGATTGAATTTAGGGACCATTTCATCATTGAAAAGTTAAAGAGAAGCACCCTTCTGTCTGTGCCCTAAAATGAGAAATACCTGTCCTGCCGAATGGTTTGATGTTTTGTTGATGAAAACACTGGCAGCCTTTGGATGGGTGGAAGAGCATTTTTCACTTCTATGAACATCGGCATGTGCAGCATCAGCAGAAATACAGGAAATACAATTTTGAAGTGTTGTGTTGGAATTTTTGTTGATCTGCTGTATTGGGTTTGTATTGATGCACACACAAAGGAGGAGAATAAATACCCTGATCCCAAGATTCTGGCATGATTCCTCTGTCAACCTGCTGCTTGTTTGAAATGTTATTTTTAATTCATGAGGTGTTTGTTTTAAAGCCCTGTCTGAAATTACTAACCACAGATTTTTACAGTGCATGTTTCAAAAAACTGGATGGTGTTTCAGTGCTGTGGATAAAGACTGAGATCCCAGTACCTAATATTTTGGTTAACAAACTCCTCCCAGTAAACTCTGATCAGTTACATCAAACCAATATTATAAAGCATTACTTGTTAAGATTATTACTTTATTTATGCTTGTATCCAGATCACTGGCTTCCTATTTGCATATCTCTCTGCCATGACTATGTAGCCTTTGCAAGGTGATTAATATGACCAAATACCAGTGCCTACATTTCAGCAGAAGTCGCAAGATCATCATTACATATTATCAGTGCTTTTTTTCTATTAAAAAATATATATGTTTAGGGGTCCTCTCATTTTCCTACTCATATTGAAATACTGCCCCTTAATGAGGCAAAACTTAGATTCACAAAATGTTTAGGGGGCATGCACACCCTCGCGTACCCCCAGAAAAAAGCACCGCATATTATAGATGTTTCTCTTACAGTTAAGAGAGAAAGCAATTTATAGACTTGGTTCTTTAAAAAATAGTTTGCATTTGATTTCACATCTATTTTTTTTAACAGCAAAATAATGGTAGTTTTCTCTGACTTACACCCCTTACCCAGTATCAAAAACATTGCAATAGCAGAACCAGAATCCTAATATTTTATATTTTGCTAAACTGGCTAACTAAGACAGCAATCCTAACCTCACTTAACTGAGAGTAGATCTTACTGAATTCAATAGTATATGATTAGAGCTGTGTTGAAAGTTTGCTCCAACCCAGTAAATTATTCTGCTGTGATTCTTACTCATTCATAGATTCAGCTTATGCTAGGTGGTGCACTTAAAAGCTCTGGGTTCGTGGAAGTTTTGCTAGACCCAGATTTGATCCTGGATACCCAGATTACATTCTATTGCTGGAGAGAGTAGATCAGGCCATGATGGCATACGGTATATCTAAGTTACAAGGGGCTGCCTTTGAAAAGTTTCTGGGAAATTCACATTGTAAAAAATGTAGCACCCAGATTGATGGCTACAGCTGAGTTTTGAGAACATGTCCGCTCACTATTCAAACGGCATTGGTTCCCGAAATTTCTCTTGTAGTGTAAGAAGCAAAATCGTAAGGCAACTCAATGAATTCATGTCCAAACTGAAAATTTGAACTGAGGGCTTCAAATCATTATTATTTACTACCCCCCCCCCACCATATCATGCTGCCTTGTGGGAGAGGCGACACTGCTGCTATGTTATTATCTGCTGAAGGTACAGTACAGGGAACGGCTGTGTTATAGATATTATAGAAAGGCATGATCAGAAAACATTAGCACTTTAAAGGTGAGCACTATCAGCCTTCACAGCCTAAATTCCATTTGAATGGCAAATATGACCATAGATTATTCAGTTAATTGGATAATCAGCCTGGTTTACATAATTCTGCTGAAGGTGAAGCTATCATAAGATGAACATTAATTCCTGAAAATCAACCCAAACTGATCATGTCCCAAACCTATCAGAGGCAGCTAGTGACCCAAAATCTTCTCTCTATCCTTTCCTGTAGCTCAGAATAGAAACAGTTAGACTTTAAATCCACTTGAGTGACAACAGGAATGCTTAATGTTAATATGGGGCCAAACTTTTAGATATTCAGAAGATTGATGCTGTCAGATTAATGTATTTCCTACATCATTTTTCATGTGTTAAGCATAAACTAGACTCAAATGGATCAAAATCAATGATCCATTAATTTTAATAGCAGGTTACATTAATGTTATATGGAAATGCTTTATTGATTATGTTGCTAAAAATGAAAATCTCTATACTAATAGTATATCACACCAGTGCAGATGAACAAGTCAGAAAATCCATGATAAATTAGCAGAGAAGTTAGAAAATAGAATTTAGAAGTAGCCAAAGCAATTCCTTTTCCACAAACATTGGCTATTTTACTTTTATGAATAGGTTTTTTAAATGCTCTGATGGTTTTGTCACAATGATAGTCACATACAAACTGAAATAAAATTGCTTCAAGTGTTGGGGCTTCTCATGTCAAATATATTACTTTAAATTCTTGCTTTGTGCGATGTGTTCTGGGCATTATTTTGAGCTGGTTATAACATAATTTAGTTCTCACAGTTACATATGGAAATCAGATGAGTCCTAAAGAACTTGGAAACTTGCTGCTATTTTTTGGCATTTCTGTTGGTCCCAATAAATGTATTGCTCAACTAGATTTTTTAAAGGGTTTTGCTTTTCTCACGGACCAACATGACTACTTTTTGTTTTTATGTACCTTGGAGAATACCAAATCTAGCTCTTCAGGGCAGCATCTACAACTAGAGTAAGATAATTTGATACCAACTGAAAATGGACTTTGGATTGGACAGCTTTATCCCTGCTAACCATTTGACACTATGTTTTTTGATACTGTATATTTTGTTTTTGTCCAGTACACCTTCAAAACTAATCTCTAGTTTTAATAATGCTGCTATATTTGTCTTTTATTCTGCTAATTAGGAACCTATGTGTTTCATTTAAGGTGTTGGACAGATCTAGGTAACACCTGGAGTTTTGTTTTCAAAAATAGGAAGTAGTTATTGCTTTTTTTAAATCACAGAATCCTAGTATGTAACCTCATATCTGCAGTCCTTATCAGAGACTTATTCAGCCTGCAATCTATTATCTTGGAAATGAGTTTACAAGCTGACCTTATGACTACAATATCCAGCCTAATTTTGGTTCTTGTTTTTTCCTTCCCCATACCTACATTGTGTATCGTATTTCCTAATGAATAGTTCTGCTACTATTATATGACATTTTTATTAGTCCTGTGATAAATATATTGCCCAGTTGTGGATTTTGGATTTTTTACCAAAACCACTACATTTGCTTTTTATGGGTTATCTCTGTTCAAAAGATAAGCCTACAAATGGAACCTTAGATTGGGTTAATATAGACAGTCATCTAGGTGAGTAAGAATCACCTTCAAGCACCAGTCAAGAAAGCTTCCAGCTGATGTTGTGCTACAAATCACTTCCTAGGGCACTGAAGATCTGGAGAAGTTTGTGGATTTATTTCCATGCATTCTAGATCACTGTTGTATTCTGCCTATGATCATCTGTGGAAAGTTAAATGGATAATCCATTCCAGTGCAGTTTTGCTACATATGTGTACTCTTTCACTACCTAATGTCACATGAATGCAAAATTTTGCAACTAGTTCAGAATTGGTACAACTGCATACTTTTGTTTTAGGAAGTTCACCTGTGAGTACATCCCACTTATATTACAAAAACTGCCATCTCAAGTTTAAGAGAAGTAGCAAAGCTGCCCTGATGGATTTTGCTTACACCTTCAGTGTCTTACATATAAGCATATACATATCATAATTGTTTGTAACTTGCCTATTGCTGGATGATTTGCAGGAAAGCAGAAATTTAGGATATGATCAAGTGGATCCTGAAAAGGTAGCATGAGTAATTCTGATATAATACTTCCATGTGTATTCTTTCCATGGAATCATGATTTCTTTTAACCATGGTTTGTTCAAACAAGCAGACAAGCAAACGAGCCATGGCTGGTTTCTCCAAAGCTTGGTTTGTTTTCCAGCTGTTCTTGCCTCATGCCCCTGTAGCTTGGCAAGTATCTACAGTAGGGTGGTCAAACAATGCATGGTTAAGGAAGACTGTTGTGTTAGGACATAACACCAAACCATAGTAAAAATAAGTGTGGTTGGTGTCTGTCTGTCTTGGGAGACAATGGAAGAGTGCACCTTCGGGAACAAAGTCAAACTGTTGGATAGTTACAGTGCCTGCTGGAACGATATGCGAAAGTCATGCTTTGTTGCAGCTGGGGCAGATGAATGCAGCTGATGCAGGTGTACCATGGCATTTCTTCTTGCTGCACTGCTCCCAGCAGTTACTGCCCCTCTGGTCACTTCTGTTCATAAATAAGCAGCACAGAACCACAGCTTCACATTGTGATTTGTTACCAGAAAACAAACCATGGTCTGCTGGGCTGGGTTCAGACACTGGAACAAACCACACTGTAGCTGAACAAGCCATGAATTAGTCTAATGTATAAACCAGGCCATTGTCAACTTTAGAAACCAAATTTATGCATAATATTGTATCTAAAGGAGATTTCTGCATTAAAGTATATAAAAGCATGAATAGCTCCCAATCATTTCTTTTGCAGGACAGACATAAGTAATGTTAAAAATTTCTCTAACTTCTGTTTTCCTTGTGGATTCATCCAACCAGTCATTTTAATGAAACAGTGTGATTTCATATATTTTCTTTTTAAAATAGTTTTAATTAAAACCACAAGAACAGAAGTTGGCCTTTCTGAAAATCAATTACTACATAAATACTTCATTCAGTTGCCTAATATTAAACTAATATTAAACAAACCTAAACTGTATGTTTGTTTTTTGGTGTGTAGAAAAGCTGGGGTTCTGAAATGGTGTAAGTCTGTGTTGTGCTGCATAATTCTGTTGACATGTTTGTAACAATGGGAAAGAGGAAAGCCTCTTCTTTACCTGATGGCAAAAAAGGTGAAACAGGAGAGCTGAAATTAGTACCGACATACTTGCTTGCTATCCCTAGAGGTTCTGCTGCCTCTTAGAAGAGCTGCTATATCATTTCAGATAATGAAAAATAGAAGCTCACCAGCCAGTCAAGCTCCACGGTTGAAAAGGTATCAGAGGTTTGTAAATTTTAGATAACTAATAATCCAGTATTATCCACTGCTGGATAATTAATATTCAGTAGTTAATGCTGCTAATTAATATCCAGTGGTTCATACTACTAATAAGGTTAAATAGCAGTTTCCTGGCAGTGAAGATAACACTCTCCTTTTGCTAGATTTTGGTGATGATTTCCTTGGCTAGATCATAGCTCTACTCTTTGTAGAGGGGAGGGGCAGATGAAATACAAATCTGGTAATGTAAAAATAGTATTCCTAACCTCAAGAGAGTGAACAGCCACAGGTGATTTGTCTAGTATTTCTCTTGACAGTTTGCCAAAAGGCTATTACCCTCTTGTTGCATATGGGGGTCTTAGAAAATACTGCAATAAATATTTGATACACAGAGCATAGAGCTGGAAGAAATTTGTTGAGAGAGAGGATTAGCAGATGTCGTTCATTTTCACGCTTATAACTTGATACTACACAGTGATTTGTAATTAGAGGGTTAAGATGGATTAGCTTGAATGAAAATGAAATTCAAACTGCAGAAAGTCTATATGAGCAGGCAGGAATGAAGATGCAGCCTCATAGTGCAATAGCACAAGATTTGAACTTGATATGCTATAGTGGAGGGCTATATTATTCAGTTAAATAATGTGATATATATTTATTATTTCGTTTATCTACCACTCTTCATAACAATATGACAGCATGGTTTACAAATATAACCCAATACAGAACCACATCAGTCAGTAAGAACAATCTTAAAATCTGCTCCAAACAACAGTGGGATAATATTTTGATTTATTATATTTATATACCACCTTTATATTCAAAGGATATCAAGGTGGTGTACATGGTTCTCCTCCTCCCCATTTCATCCTCACAACAACCCTGTGAGGTAGGCTAGGCTAAGAGATGGTGGCTGACCCAAGGTCACGTAGCGAACTTCATCGCTGACGGGGGATTCAAACCTTGCTCTCTTTCTCCCAGGTCCTAGTCCAACATTCTAACCCATTCCCTCATTGCGAGAAGCAAAGCTACAGGGAACCAGGCAGAGGGCCTTCTCGGTAGTGGCGCCCGCCCTGTGGAACGCCCTTCCATCAGATGTCAAAGAGATAAACAACTACCTGACATTCAGAAGACACTTGAAGGCAGCCCTGTTCAGGGAAGTTTTTAATGTGTGACATCTTAGTGTATTTTTGTTCTTTGTGGAAGCCGCCCAGAGTGGCTGGGGAAACCCAGCCAGATGGGCGGGGTACAAATAATGTATTATTATTATTATTATTATTATTATTATTATTATTATTATTATTATTATGCCACACTGGCTCTCTTAATATGACTAATCAACCATTCAGTAAATCAAAGGTCTCAGGGACCAGTGTGAAACAACTTAAAATGTCCCACTTGAATAAGTGCATCTTAAGTAACAAGTGAAACTGAAATAAAAATGATACCTGACACACCTACAGAGATAGGGAGTTCCATAAAGAGGGTGCCACAGCAGAGAAGGCCCTAGCTTGGGACATTGCTCCTCAGACTTAGCCTATAGGCAGCAACACAAGAAGCCCTTGGCCAGTGATCTGAATTGTCAAGCTGACACATACCAGGCGAGGTAGTCGGTCAGGTACTTGAGCCCCAAGCCATTATTGTCAGCATCAATACTTTGAAGTCAGCTCATTACCTAAAAGGCACACAGTGCAGATTCTGGGGAATATGACTTATTTAGCATGCCATTGAACTGAGCAGTGGTGTTGTTGTTACCCTCTGGCCCCATTTACTACAGGCAAGGCCCAAAAGTTGTCCATGAGGGAATGTAACCATTGGGCAGAAAATTATTTCCCACTCCTCTCTTATGGCTTCCCATTTTTCATCTAGGAACATTAAAATTGCCTCCTTGTTGAGTCAACCTGTCCATTATATTTTTGTCCAGAATATGACCAGAATTGAATGCTGCAGTAGAAAAGCACGAGACAATTATAGTGCGAGCCATTTCCTACCATCTAGAGAATTAGTTTAGGGGCACTTAAAAGACTAAGGGTGTATTTCCTATTAACAACCTCGTCTTCTTTTGATTTGCCAATTTGTTCTTTATTGGTGTTGGATTTTTTATATATTTTTAAAAATGCAATAAGCCTTTAGAAGTTTGGGCTGACTCAGATGATTTCTGTGTGTGTGAACAGTTATGCTTTAGGTATTTTTCAGGTACCAAATATTTGTTTATGTTCTGCTCTTGTCTGTTGTTTCATGTGGTTAAATTCCCTAGAGATGATCCTTTTAAAAGCTTCTTATTTCCCTGAGAATGGAACATTTTGAAAATGTACCTTCGGTGTGTCCCTTCGGAGTGCCACATCACAGTCTGTTGGCGGGGCTGTCATTAGAAGCTGCTATGTATTTCTGTTGCTAGGAGTAACCTGAATTATTTGCCTTTCTCATGGTTGATGCTAAGTTGTTTTTGAAGTCCTTGTTTTATGGACCTCTCCTTTTGGTTCTTGGGTACTCTTGAGGTGTGCTTGGCTTTGGCAGGAACAGACCCTCACTTGTTCCCGCAAGTCCATAGTATATCACCTACGTATGCATTGCTTGCTTTACTACACTTCCCTGCCAACATGTGCTAATATTATTATTTTTTAAGAGTCACTGTTCACCCCTGCAAATTGTTCATAGAAATCTCTTAGTTCAGTTGTAGTCATGCCTGACCAGCACTGGACCTCTTGCCATATAACCTGTAGTCATTCCTCTGGCCCTTGATCTGCTCTACTGCTCTTGACTGCCTGGCCTTAATTGAGCAACAGCACCATGTCACCAGCTTAAGGCTATATATTCAGCAAGCAGAAGGAGTGGAGTGTAATGTGCGTTGGCATCTTAGAAGCTTGAACCTCCCATTAACAAATGTTTTAGTTTCTCAAAATGTTATAAATTATCTCATTTATCTAGAGCATAATAACTTATTTTCTGTTAAAACATTCAGAGTGGTATACAAACGATCAAAACAAAACAAATGGTATGTATAAAAAGCAACAGTAATAACATACCATTCTAATTAAACTAAAAATGCTCCGTAACAAAATATTCAGAAGCTTGTGGGAAAACAGAAAGGCACTTAAGCTTGGCTGCAATCCTCAGAAGGTTGTTCTAAATCTTAGTGTGAGCACATGTAGATCTTCACTAAGTACCGTAGATTTTATCTAGAGAATAACTTTCCTAACTTGATATACAGGAATATGAAGCTGAATATGGAGGGAAAGCATGACATAAGGTGGTCATTCATTCATTCACCTGGAAAGTTAGCCCATCTAGGAGAAGGAAAACTCTGATCCTAAAGCCTTGCGGGGTATCTTTGGGAGAAGAAAAGATGGAGTAAACCCTTCACAAATCTAGAGTGGAGTCCCTAAGACGGTTGGATGGTGCCTTGTATGCCTCCTTCTGGCAACTCGTGTAGCCAAGCTGGTGTCAAATGTATTGCTCTGCTTTCCTTTGGATCACATCAGTGAGGCCAAAAGGGGAATTGTATTGTTTGGGCAGCAGCCTCCATAAACACTGCTCAGACTTGTGCCCTGGGAAGGTGACTTTTGTGCTGCTAATGCAGCGGTTTGTCATCACCCCCAGAGGAGCTCTCTCTCGACAGATGGATACCAATAACAGCAATATATTTTGAGTGAATATGTTGATAATGATAAATATTCTGTGCAATTTCTTTAAAAATATTCTGCACAAGTATGGAATCAATATGGTATATAGCACAAAACTTGGAAGCCTGCAAATGTGTAGGCAGTGTTTGAGGGGAGCATTTTGACAGTTGTGTGACAAGCAGAAAGGAAACAGTACAGCTTTTCCTGACATGGTGTGAAGAGATAGGGAAATGGCACCTGGCAAATGCCTCTTATGCTGCTTTTAAGTGCCTAGTTTTATCGCACTCCTATCTCCCCTAACTCTCAGTCTGTTATCCACTCCCTACTGTCCTCTGTCACGGCAAAGTGGCACTATCCATTGTCATTTATCAACCCTTTCCATATTAGGCCTTCTCAGGTCCGTAGTACCCTCACTTATCTTTTTGGAGTAATTAAAAATGAATGCAAGTGGAACTTAAAAAAAAATAAAAGTAATTTTTTGACCTTTAAGTCCTACTAAGCATGTGACAACTAACCACAGCACAGATCCTTTTAGAAAGGTAAGTGGTTTTCGCACAAACTGATAAATGTAGTTTTTTTCCAGACTAATGAGGAAAACCACCCAGGGGGAAAATACTTGGCTAAAAAATTTCAGACATGAAAGTTATTTGTTTAAATTTTTGAGATAGTCAGGCATTTTCTTGAGTCTACCTCCTACCTTCCTCCTTGGGTTTTCAGTTCTTAATTTATTTCTCTTGCATCTTGATAGCTTAAATACTCAAAATAATGACCATTTTCCATATTCTGATTTTCATCATTCCTGCCAATATAAAGATGAGCTGATTGCTATGGTATGATTGACCCGTTATTTGTGAGAGCCTGAAGTATATTCACAGTGTGCCTACTGGTCTGTCACTGTTTTTTCATGTAATTACTTTGGGTTGTGTCTAGTGCTAGCCCTACTCAGTGTATACTCATTAAAACTAATGAACACGACTACCTTAGGTTCATTCATTTCAATGAGACTGCAGTCAAGTAGGACTAGTTCTGACTACAACTTTTTGTCTTTCATCTAAATGCATTCAAAGGATTAACCCAGATTTTCTGATGTTGATTCATAATATCTGAGTAGCAGTATTAAAGAGTCTCCAAATTGTTATGCATATTGCGGTTTTTCATACCATATGTCCATAAACAGTTTCTACAGTATAGTATGATAGGTATTTTGGAACTACAAAAATGTGGGATTGTTTATTAATCAAGCATCCTATAGGACGGAATATATAACTAACCTTCAGAGTCCAGAATGAACCTGGACCTTGTATAATATTACCAGCTGTGAATATTCAGAAATTTTCTCTTATTCCTAGTCAGAAAAATGTCCAAAGAGCTCATTTGGGATTGCATTATTTATCTTGGGGAATCTGAAACTGTTTTTTGAAATCTGAATAAATTTGTTGCATACTACTAAAATTACTATTACTAGATACTAACACCCATGAGGAATAATGAGGAGCTTGGGGGGGGGGAGTAAAAAAATCCCCTCCCACTTCATGGTGCTTAAGTTTTCATGTTCAGAACACCCTTGAGTTAGCCACAAACCTCCCCTGCTTTTTGAACTTCTTGTTTAAAACGAAGTCTAGAGATGTGTACCTCACCCTATTTCTTTCCCCATCCAGTTCACCCAATTCTAATTAAACCTCCAATGCATGCTCGTGCACGCACCCATTCACACACCAGTTTGTGCTACAAAAGGGGCTACGAAACCCTAACAATTTAAAGCAGCATTGTGGAACATCTTGGGTGTGCCTGCAGAATAGGTCCACTGGCCTTTCCTCAGGCCCAATCTCCCCCCCCCAACCCCCTGTCAGCTGGACAGTACAGCACACAGCATGGAAGAAAAGCAAGCTGCCCATGGAGGAAAAGATCACACTCCATGGGCAATTGGCAGCATTTCTGCACTGCATGTTGAGAAATTTTTAAACCCCTGAAGATGTATCCAATGTGTAAGGAAGGGTTATGGGCTGTCGGTCCATGTTTTCTTAGATGTGTGGAGTCTTTATTGGTTAAGCAGAGAACTCTTTTCCTCTTAGCACAAAAAGAAACTGAGAAAGTGTGAAAAATGTCCATAAATATGTTTGCAGTTTTCTTTAACATTTTTGAAAGAGGATTGTGATAAATGTGCTTACATAAATGGGATTTTTGTGGAGGAGGGAATTCACAGGTACCCATTTGTAATGACCTGCAAGGCTTTTGTACCTGGGTCAAAACAGTCTAACAGGCATCTGTCACATCATGGTGCTTGCTCTTGACTAATGTTCTCTATTAATGAAAATGAAGAAACACAATTGGCAGATCATTCAGGTATGGGTAAGAACTGTCACTCAGATTGAAAATAATTGCATCCACAGTAGAGATCGCAATAATAGTTTCCAGAAGTCTTTGTTTAAAAACATATATGTGTTTCTTTCCTTACTGCCAAAGAACAACACCACCAAGAGCAAGAGTTCTCTGGCCTCCTCCTAATTTCACCTTTCAGAATCCAGGTTCAGATGTACGGATGCAATAGCAAATTAATTTAAAGAGAATATGATTCCATCCCAGTCTTTTGATTTCCAATTGAACCATACAACTGTTTATGTGGCAGCAATATGGTAAGCCCATTACCACTTGATAAATTTTGTGCTGCAACTAGTCTTGTGGGTGCTTTGGCACATGGGTGTAGAATTGAATCCAGTTTGTGGGCCTGACCTTTACCTCCCCTTCCATTCCAGATCAGCTTTAAGAGGTGGGTGTGGCTCACGTCTCCTATCTTCTTGTAATGACTTCACTAAGCTAGCCAGGACAATTTGTATGCCTGTCCCACACCAGATGTCCTATCTGACGTCAGGTGTACAGCAGATGGGCATAGCTTGGCCAAATCAACCTAGCAGGTCAAATGGAGAGGCCTGGTGGGCCTATTGAAGCCTGTGGACTGGAGGTTCCCCCACTGCTGCTTTAGTAGGTCCTCATTACATGTTGAGTTCCTTATGTTCCAGCTCAACTCTTCTTCTTTCTGAGCTTTCCAACAGGTGGTATGAGAGATGTCAGTGAACTCACAAAGCTAATCACTGCCAGAAATTAGGAAAGACCACTTGAGGCAGTTTCACTTCATCTCCAACACCTTGTTTAAAATGTTCACATGAAACATCCCTTAGTCATGAACAGCAGTATTGTAGAAAGAGCTTAATTTGGTGGGGCGGAAGGGCTATGTGTAATGCTTATTTTGCATCGCTTTGTCCTGCTTAGCTGTCACTGCCATGAGTAAGTCCTGATAACATGTATTTTCTCTACTGCAACTTGAAATGGCAACATTGGACTACGTTAATTCACTGGGTCTTTGCTTCGTGTATTCTCACATACAAACTGGGAAAGACTGCAAAAGGCTTAGAGATTAAATTTGATCACTTGGAGGGTTTGGCCTCCCTGGATTAACCACCTATTTTATATTGCAGGCAGCAAAGGTGCAGCTGTAATTCAGGCACACTTGGCTAGTTCCAAAAGACTGTTTTTGTTTGCTATTCTTTGTGTATGCCTTTGCAAGCTAAGCTGTGTCTCGTGATACTCTTCTATATCCCTGCTTTTGTTTAATTTTGTACTGTAGAGGAGTGTGTGTTGTGGTTGTATTGGTGCTGCTGTTTCTTGTTTTTGAATGCTAGCTCTGGTGTCTTTCCAGTTAAGCTCTGTGTACCTTTTGTCTTTGAAAATCAATGGAGAGCAAATAAAAAAGAACTAGTTTTCAGTGGTACCTTTTGCACAAAAACCCTTTTATGTTTGCTAGTGAAGAGGCGGTTTCTCGGGATGCCAGACTTTGCATACAAAAAATGGCTTGGGCTCTTATTAAGCTTCAGTTGCTATTTTTTTGGTATTTCTTTTGAAAATTATAGATACCCACCATAGCCCCTTAACTCTGCGAAGTCAGAAACCAGATTCATTTCAATGTTCTCTCATGCTATAGAATATGGAAAAAGTAGTGTCTGCAAAGTGGATTTTTGACAAGATAGCAGACAAGGACGCCTGATAAAATGTGAATATTTTTTATTTGCACAATTTTGCATTGCCCTGTAAATAGGTTGACCATTCAGAGATAAGCAGAATAGAGGAGAAGGCTGGAGGGACCAAAATGTTATGCAAATCATGAATATGCAGATTGGACATAGGAACTTAACATGAAGGACAGAAGTATAAAACACTTAGACTTTGTTCATACAACACTTTAAACCGTACTTCAACTAAATGTTGCTTTAAATGTGAACACACAGCATGTGCTGGTGCACGCTGCTAAAATCACAGACCATTTGCTCTTCTTCTACCCACCATGTGGGAAGGAAGAGTAGAATGCTTGACTGTGTAGTCTATAAAAGCACAGGTTTGTCTTAATCCAGTAGGATGGAATGATTTCCGTAGCTAAAATATCCAGATAAGAACGCCAGCTGATGTGGGACTGGCTGGTAAGAAGAGATCTAACACTCTAGTTTTGCTTAAGTATCTGCAAACAAAAGGATGACATGAGAATAAATGAGGTTCTAGTATTTTAAGAAGCTTTTAAATGGTGTTCTGACTTTTCTCATATATTTGTCTGTCTTGCTTGCAACTCATGTTTAGCAAAGAACAGTACATCTTGCCTAAGATGTGAGGAAATGTGCTGAGCTTAGGAGATATTTGCTGAAGTGCTGCTCTGGAGCATTTGGGGGTTTTCTGTACAGGCCTCATAATGGCCTCAGCTACACTTACCTGCAAGGGTAGTACAGCTACTGCAGATAGAATTACCTTTTTCTCTCACTGCTGAATTTTCTTTTTTCAAACTGTTCATCATAGTGATACTTTCATCTTATAATAGAGCAGTAAGCCACGGCAGGGTGTACATTGCTCATTTTCTGCACGCCTCAGGTATCTTCAATTGCCTGGGAGAGTTTCTGGCAGCTTCTTAATGTGCACCCTGGCATGGATTGGTGCAATTGCTTTGGCTTGTTAATTTTACATTCATTTGTTCATCATAGTCATTTAATAATCATATGTGCCTTTGGAAGATCAGGACAACATGGGGGAAATTCAGTGAAAACTGAAATGAAAAATACTTGTCAGAGATTTGAGCTGCCTCTTCACTATTTTTGCTATGCTTATTGTTTGAGAGTCATATATACAGTCATATATTGTTTGAATGGGTGAGCTGCTGTGGAATTATGGACTCACGCCAATCTACATATATGTACAATTGCATGATCAAGCTTAGGAAAATAGGTTTGCCAGAGGAGTCACCTGTGCACAGCCCTAACTGGCTGGTGCTTGCAATATTGCAAACCAATTTCCTGTTTTGGAATTTTGTCCCATTGCTACCTGGTAACATGATTCTCTTTCTATTGTGTTTCAGAGAACCAGATCCCATCTGGCTTTCCAACCATAGACATGGGTCCACAGCTCAAGGTAGTAGAGAAGGCCCGCACTGCTACAATGCTCTGTGCTGCCAGCGGTAACCCTGACCCTGAAATATCCTGGTTCAAAGACTTTCTTCCTGTGGACACAGCCACTAGCAATGGCAGAATCAAACAGCTCCGTTCAGGTAAAACAATAAAGTCTTCTCATTTCCTGACCCGACTCCACCCCAAATCTTTCTCTACAGGAAGCAACTGTGGTATTTTGTACCTAGATTGTGGGGTTCACTTTTTCACCCAACTTCTGCTACGTTTAAAACATTGTGTGATATGAAGAAAGGTTTGGGATTTGGGTGAGAGAGTGGATTTTAATAGTTAGGATATTTGTCCTTGTTAACTGAAGAAGCAGAGCCTTTTGAACATGCTTTCTTGTGTCCCATGAGCAAATGAGATTTCTTATCCATGACCTGGTAGCATATTGGATCAGAAATATATCACTCCAATTCCAATATAGGTTCCTGCTTTCAGGATAGTAAAACACATGTCACTAGTTGTTCCACTTAGACCAACAGTCTGACAAAGAACATTTTGATTCATGAATAGTTACTCAGTTGGGCCAAAGACAGAAGCTCTTAGCCAGTTTCCAAAATGTGGAAAATCTGGATTTCTAAAATGCACAGGACATTCATGAACAGAAATCTTCCCTGCTGCAGAAATTTTCCCCATTAAATGAGAAAATTATAAGAATGAAGGTTGGGGAATGATGGGAGGTAGCCTACTCACCCAGCTGCCTCCCTCATGAATTTATGTTAACCTAATGGCAACTCTGAAGAGGGCTGCTTAAAACATTTCAGTGGCTTCATACGTTCTACAATTCTGCCTCTTTTGGTAACAGGGAAACTCTTCATATAGCCATGGTGCCAGAGCACAGTGTGGATAGGAAGTTAGGATAGTCCTTTTGAGGGAGAGAGAGAGAGATTGTGATTGGGATATCTGCCCCATTCTAATAAGCATACATGCCCATTAGCTGGCCTCTGATAACTACTTGTATGCAAAACTACTACCCCCTGCAAGCAATGTAACTCATGTGTGGTAGTGGTCGTGGCTCTTAAATTGATATATATCAGATTCTGCAGAAATGAGTTTATAATTAGCTCCTTGCTGACACCTGTGAGACCTCAGTCTTGCAGTAGGCTCCCCCGCATATAGAGCAGTGAGCACTAATTACACTGATAAATTTACAGTTTATATAATTTCACAGTGACCTTTAGCGTAATCTCAATATGTTTGTGCTGAAAGAAAATATCATCCTCGTTAATTTAACTTGAAAGGCACTAAGCAGGCAGCATTAGGGAAGTGCATCCATGGATACTTGCTCTTCATACTTACTAAATCAGCATCCTCATCTAGGAGGATTGCAGATGAGCTGGGCAACCCTTAGGCACATGCTGGGCTCTCAACAACATTCACATCATGTGCACTCGCCTGCTGCTGAGCAAGCTTCAGGGAGGAAAAACCTGAGTTTAAAAACAAAACGTGTTCAGCACTACCGTCACGTCCAAAGTTTATTTTGTTTTTCTTCATTGTAAGCAGTGTCTAAACTGAATTTCACCAGGGATTCAGAGTCCCCAGTTGTAGAAGACACTTGAATTTCCGGGAGGAGGGTAGAAATCAATGAGTAGCATATCTGCAGGCCTGAGAGAAAATTGATTAAGCTGTATGGAAGTAAATGAGGTTTATAGACTTGCATATAGTGAGCTCAAAAAAAAAGTTTAAGGTATTTATTGGTAGGAACATTGGAAGAGCTCACAAAGCAACATTAGTATATGCCGCTGATCCAAACTGCCTCTACTCAATGAAGCTTCCTTTCCAGCAAGTGTGTAGAGGACTATTGTAACAAAGTATTTCATTTTCATAATCAAAAGAGGGAACTTTATAAGTCTGCAGTTCATAGGGTTCTGAAACTGCATAGAACAGATAATGACCCAATTCACATGTAGCACTAAGCCAAACAGAAGCTTAGCATGGAGGAGTCAAATCTCAAACTTATGTACAGATGTAATGCTAAGCTAAATCGTGGTTAATGCCTGGGCCATTTAGCAGCACCAGGGGAGGAATGCTTCATTGCAGTCTTCATTCTGGGAACCTGCATGTTTGCTTTTCATGCCAAGTTATGGTTTGGCTTTGCACGGCATGTGAACTGGGCCGTTCTATTGGTCAGCTGCTGAAGACTTGGTCCCTTCCAAACACTCTCCATTTCTGTGTAATATTTTCCCAGTATTCAGACTGCAGTATATCTCTGAACAAATGCAGTTGTTTTCCCACCAGAATCTATAAGATGTACTGTGCCATGTCAAATGGGATTGTCTGAGTGTCATGACCACCATTTGGATAGGCCCTGTGACACCACTAGTCTGAGAAGCTGAGGCAAATAGTGTTGGATTTCTAGGCCCTATTGACGAATTAAAAAATGACAAGTCCCTGGGTCTGGGTGGCATCCACATGAGAGTTCTTAAATAATTCAAAATATCTAACTTCTCCCTAAGATTAGACTGCATATCTGAGAAATTGAAAGCGGCCAATGTAACACCAATTTTTAAACAGCGATTGGGGCGGGAGGAGGAATCCAGGAAGTTACAAGCCCTTTAGTTTGTTCTGGGAAAGCATTCTTAAAAAATAGAATTAGCAAGCATATTGAAGAGCAAGTATTGCTGAAGAAGAACCACCATAGCTTTTCCTAGAGTAAGTCCTGTCTCAGTGTCTCAATAACCTTTTAGCATGTAAATAGAGGTAGACATTGTGTACTCCAGCTTTCAAAAAGCCTTTGACAGAGTACCAGACCAAAGACTCCCAAGTAAGTTCAGCAGGCATGGAATAAGAGCAAAGGTCTCTTATGGATCAGGAACTGTTTCAGAAACAGGGAACAGAAAGTTAGAATGGAGATCCCTTCCAATGGAGGAATGTTGGAAGTAGAATTTCTCAAGGATTGATGTTGGAGCCTTCTCCCTTTGACTTGCACAGAGTTCAAGGTGGCAAAGTTTGTTAATGATACCAAATCGTTCAGTGTGTTTAAAACAAAAAAAGGATTGTAAGGTGCTCCAGAAGGATCTCTCCAAATTGGGTGAGTGTGCATAAAATGGCAAATAGAATTCAATGTAAGGAAGTGTTAAGTGATGCACACTGAGGCAAAAATAAATAAATCGTGAATTGGTGGTGACTCACTAGAAATGAGATTTTGGGGTCACAGCGGATAACTTGATGAAGTTGTTGACCCAGTGAGCAGCAAGTGTGAAAAGTGCAGATTCCATGCTAGGGATCATTAGGAAAGGAATTTAAAATAAAACTGCTGATATCATAATGCTGTTATACAAATCTATGGTGCAACTGCATTTGGAATACTGTGTACGCTTGTGGTTGACTCTCCTCAAAAAGGATATTGTGGAGTTCAAAAAGGTTCAGAAAGGGAAAGCCAAAATGATCAAGAGGTTTCAGCAACTCCCCCATGAGAAGTTTACAATACAAGTTGAGTGACAGGGACATGGTAGAGGTGTGTAAGATTATTCATAGTGTGGAGAAATTAGATAGGGAGTCATTCTTCTCCCACTTTCATAATAATTTGGGCCCATCCAATGAAGCTAAATGTTGGAGGATTCAGGACAGACATATAAAAGAAAGTACTTCTTCACACAGGTATATAATCAGCTGAAATAAAATTAACTAATTTATTATTAACTATGGCTATTTGCAGTTTAGTAGCTCTGCAGAGAGCTTGCTGGGGAGACCATGCATTAAAAAGGGACTCAAAAATAACTTAAACAAGGTTTTAATAACAAAAACAAAAACTCCTTATACACTAAATACATCAACAACAAACCAGACCCAACCACCAACCCATCCCCCAGGGTAATGAGGGAGCTAGGTGCTGCTCCTTATATACTATGCCCAAATGCTGACACAGCTTAATTAACACAACCTAGTAGCACCTGCTAGGTTTCACAGCTGTAAGACTGGGTCTCGTTATTTGCCTTGGCTCTGGCCCTTAAAGACGTACACAACTTGTTAAGCAATAATGAACCTTCACATTTTAAAGTGACCATTCAACAATCTACACCACCAAAATGTAGTTGTAATTACCACTGTGGGTGGCTTTAAAAAGAGGATTAGGAATAAATTTATCAGTGGCTACTAGTGCCTTGATGTCTATGTACTATCTCTGTAGTATTGAGGTTACTGGGAATCATCAGTGGAAAGGGTGCTGTTGCTTTCAGGTCTTGCTTCTGAACTTCCAATAGGCATCTGTTTGGCCACTGTAGACAGTTTCTGAGCCAGCAGGGTTCTTCTAATGTATGCCACTTACCCCTATAAGCATGCCTTAAAGTGACTCACAGCAAAACAGCAAAAACATATGAATACGTCACTACACTAAATAGTCCAAAACCAATTCATTACAAAATATAACAAAATTTGAATAAACAATTCATTTCGATAAAACAAACTTTATAATGTTTATATAAGTCATTAAATCTTATCAGTTGATATTATTTATATTAAATAGGTAAGCCAAAGCCAGATATGAGAAAGCCTTCCAGTATAATCATGCATTAACAAATAATATAACCAGTGCTATGTGCAATAAATGGCAAGCATATTTTATAGAACCTGCAGCAGATAATCTCTCACATGCCCCACTCTCATATTCTGATTAACTTTCTTACTTATGAAAAAAGAAAACAAGTATTTAAAGGTTATAGTCATATTTCCTACATTTACTGTGGAAGAAAACTAATGCCAAGTCTAGACAGTGGCTTGCAGCTCCTCCTCGCTATTGATTGTACCGAGGCTGGACAGGGCAATTTGTGGGCTTTTCCTCCAGGTGCAACTAAAAGTGGCATCCCAAAATGAAGTAAATAGTAATAAATGTTTGATCATAAAAACTAAACTGTGCCTTTACATGATACAATCTAAGAGAGGCAGTTGAACTTACTTGTGTAAGATTCAGGCTGTGACATTCAATCTGAGTTTGTTTAAAGATGAACAAGATTAAAAAGCAGTCAAAATGTGTTAGGTTTTTACCTCAAGTGTTTAGGACATTGCTTTCAAAATGGAACATAGCCATAGAATGATTATGTCAGAGGCCTAGTTTCCCACTTCATCACTTGCTCCCGAAGCAAAGGAAGACAGATCTGCAACATACGAGGTTTGGCAACACAGTTCCTCTAATGCTCCTGGCTGATGAGTGATGTAAAGATTTGCTGTTGTTAATTGTTTTTCTTTCTATCACACCCCTCCTGCACTTGCTGCTCAAGGTACTATTAAATAAAATAATGTTGTAAAATAAAGTAAGGGCATATTAAACATTGACTTATGTAGAGTGGAGGAAGGCATGGCAGTGAAGATGTAGGCTAAGGAGACGCATTTACACTTTGCTGAAAAATTTGTGTAAAAATGAGAGGAAGTACACAAGCCAAAGCTGAAATGGGAGGCGAGATTGTATCATTGGCAAGGTTATGATTAAAAGATACTCCTACAGTACCAGATCAAGAAAGTGGCCAGCAAAGTTGCTCTTGCTGCTTGGGCCAGGCATTAATAGAAAATGTGTCTGGTCATAAATTAAAAGTAGGAATGAAATGGATTTAGTGTGGGCAGAGTCATTCATTCCTTAAATGTATTTATGTGACTGCCATTCTGCCAAGGCACCCAAAATGGTTTATAATTTTGAAATACTAAAGCAACCAAATACTACAAAATTTTGAACAACAGAATTCTCTCAGTAAAGCCAACCCTGGGAATGTTACTAGGAGGCATTGTAGGATGGAAGGCATTTTATACACATTGGTGGGATCTGCATTACTTAACACCCAGAGCATCCAGTATAAGGAACAGCAGAAGTGTAGAAAGGTTTTAGAATTAGGGTGGCTTGGGCTGCAGTCCTAACTAACTTTCCTGGAAGAAAGCCCCATTGACTCTAGTCAGACTTACTTTTGAGTAGACATGGTTAGGATTGAGCTTTTACTCAGAGTAGCACTCGCGTACCAACATTCTTTTCAAATATTATTGGCCTAGTTACCTCGTTGGGAAAGTCAGATCCTCAGGTCTGCTATATCTGTAGTTCTGCATTCAAGGCTATGCAAAGTGCCATATACCTCAAATTGGTTTGGATTTGGTTTAAATGGTCATTCAGACCTGAATGTTTCTAATGTAGATTATCAACGATATGGACAAGCCTTTTGGTCACATTCAAAGCTCCTTTATGCTAGAAAGTGAGCAAATGAAGATCATAGAATCATAGAGTTGGAAGAGACCACAAGGGCCAGATGTCATTCCTTAACTATAATTTCCTATTTTCATCCAAACCAGGAAATTTTGGTTAACATCTTCAGAACAAACCAAGATATTAAACAGTTTTTCAAAGTTTAATTAACTGGTAACCATGGTTTCCTAGTTCAGATGAAATGGGAAACTATCGTTAATGGAAGACATCGTGGTTTGTTTTGCTTGAAGTGAGGAATGAAAGGACTGTATGCACAGCCAAATTCCTGCTCTTGTCTCTGCTTACTAAGGGTGCTTCCAGACAGAGGTTTATTGTGGAATTGCTGCTGAACCATGCAATTTTTTGTTGCAATCTCCACATGAAGTTGTTGTCACCAAAATGCCAAGCAATATATATATATATATATTTAAATTAAATTTCCATACCCCTTACTGCGAAAAATAGATAAATAAAAATAACTTGTTATAAACCTAAAGTCACTGCGGGAGTGGAAGCCAGTTAGTGCATTAGCACTTTTTTGTGTGGTGATGGTGGCAGTTTGTCACATGTGGTGACATTTCAGTGGGTGGCCCCTAATGCGACGGTCTGCACACAGGTACAGAAATACCTGCATACATGCACAGAGCAGAAGGCAATGGAGGGTGGTGGTGGAGTGTTGGACCGGAGGGACAACAAAACCATCTTCATATACACTCTGTTGAGGTCCTCTAATGTGGACAGCAACTGCAGAATAGCAATGATATCCATGACTGGGAGAGAGGTGGGGAACAGAAATATGTGGAAGCTAACATGCCAAATGTGCACACTGAAATATCTGATCTGAGCATTATGTTTGCAATATAAGCCCCGTCCTGGAAGCACCCTAAGGCAGCACAATAATAAGTGTCATTAATTATTTAGGTTGGGTGGATGTCTTATAAGAACACTGGAAGCTGCATGCAGAGTCAGTCCATTGGTGCATTTAGCTGAATATAGTCTAAAATGACTAGCAGTTGGTCTCCAGGTTTCAAGCAGGAGTCTGGAGATGCCAAGAATTGGATAAACTGGCAGCTTCTGCATTCTTGTTCATGCTGAAAACATACTCCATTAGAATTAAAACTTAGGATGTTGTCCAAATTTTTATTTTGTAGCATATGACTTACATCTTCATTTGGTGATCCTGACCACTATCATGGGAGTTCTGAATAATTTTTATTTTATGTCTTTTATTGCCATATTCTCTAACATATATTAGTGCATACTAAACCTCCAAAGAGATCTTGTTTCATTGCTTCAGAGCCACTATACAGCTCTGGCAAGGGCTATCTTACACTAAGATCTGGAGATTGGGTTTTAATAACATACCAGCTAAACTTTAGGAAATCCATTTTGAGTGTGTGTTGGGATTCCTTAGCTTTGCATCCATACAGAATTTTCAGTGACTAGGTGGATACAGAACAGCTCCAGATGATCTGTTTGGCAGCAACATAAAACAGAAGCTGCTTCAGTTAGCCAGGAATCATTTCTGGACTCTGTTGTAAGAGATGCTTCTTGTCTCTTAGAGTGGGGGAAGGATAATGTAGATTACAGTGATAATTTGGAGATGGTTCGGGGGCAAGTAAGCACTCAGCAAATTTTTCTTTGGGGCATGAACCAATAACCCTCTTCTTCCTGTCAGTACAGCTTGTGAGCCATACAAGCTTCCGTGATGAGAATGGTTCTGTCAAGGGGGATGGAATGGTAGTTAGAAAAGCAGATAAATAGGCAGCAGATTTATTATGGTAGAGATTACCCGCAACTTCAGCAAACAGCATTAGCCTTCCTGATGCTTCACTCATCTGTGGACAAAAGCATCAGCAAGTATAAACCAGCCATAAAGCGAAAATGGAGTAATGTCATCTCGGCTGTGGAGAATGCTAAACGAAGCAGCTGGAACTGCTTCCTCTGATTAAAAGCTAGGGCTACTGCCTGAAGGAACATACACTAGGAGAGTGGGAGGGAAAGCGATAACAAGTGTAAATATTTTAATTACTCTTTAAGAGGCAAGTTAAACATGCTTAAAATCTGCCTTCTTTGTATTTACAGAAATCTTTGAGTGTCTTTCTTTGTTTCCCATTGGGTGATCAGTGCTGTGGATAATGGAATGTGGGGAGCGGTTAATCTCAGATACACAGCACTCATATGCTTACTGGTATTTATTGATCAATACACGGAACATGATTTGACGCTCTGTGTCCTGTTTAACCCTCTCTTTCTATCTGTTTAAACTCCCCAGTTTTCTTTGGTAAGTGCTTGGTGTTCAGATGTGCAAAATCTGCATCAAACCAACACATACCATGAACTGCCTACAAATTAGATCTGCATGAATCTCCCTCACCTTACTAACAGCCTTCATTTGCACAAAATAAGACCAAGGGGACAAAACTGGGGATCAGAGGAGTTTTCTGTCAGTTTACATACACGGGTCTCCCTCTGCACATCTGGACCATGCTAACAATAAAGCCCATGACTGAGCAAACTGCACTTTTGCTTGACGTTTTGGAGCAGTTAGCTTTGTAACCAAGCCTTCCTTATAAGATGCACTCATAGCATGTGAACTTATTTTCTGCTCCCTTATAAGGAGGGTTGGAATCCCTTTCCTCTGCCTACTGTATAAATTATGCAGAGCGAGTCTGGTGCTCCATTGGTCCAAATAAAAACTAGAAGAAAGTGCTTTAGATTTTTATTTGAAAAATCTGTTGTGTAGAATACCAATTTCTGGCCAGGGGGAACCTGGTGTAGGTTTTATTAAAGTTACCCCTGAATTCATCACTCAGTTTTTAAGTTTCAATTACATAATCAGATTTTGTCCCCAACGGTCCATGTAATCTTAAACCAAGAATGTGTGTCTCACCAACACCATATGCTTAATTTTTCTCCCCACACACACTCTCTCACAACACTCACTCTGGTACTCCCACAGCCCCACCTTCTGGCAGAATAAAAGGGCGCAGCACCCATATCCCAGTGGCTTCTCCATCTCAGTTGTGACAATGAATGCTAGTGGTTTTGCTTAGGAGTCAGAGCCCTCCTTTGTGTAGGACCAGCAATATATTAATTGGGTAAAATGGGGCCAGACTCTGTGTTCTTGGTAGCAGAGAGCTTTACTAACCACCTGAGGGCATCACTCTGACTTGTTACTGCGCATCCTTTATTTATTTTTATTTATTTATTTTTGTTTGTTCCTGTTGCGCTAATACAGATTCTAGCTTTGAAAAACTTTCTACTTTTTTATTTATAATTTTCTTCCTTTCCTCTTTGTACTAACGCTTCTCTCTAATCTTATTTGCATTCAAATTACCTCACCAGGTGGTACACCAATCAGAGGTAAGAATGCTGAACTGTGCCTCTAATTGTCATGTCACTCCATATCCTTTCTGCCATGCCCGTCTCCAACAGTATATCATCTCCAGCTATTCTTTCACTCCAAACTCTTGTCAGCTCACTTGCGCATCTGCCGTTCCTTCCTGTGTGTGCTTGTTTTTGTTTATTTTTAGTGTGGCGCCTTGTAGAATCATCCATCGCAGGTGTGCACAGGTCAAAGGGGGTTATTCAACGGGAGGTTTTCAGAGGGAGAACGCTATCCCCATTCATGCCACAGAGGGCTCTGAGGTCTTGAATCTTTCAGATTCAGTCACCCTCTGGGGCACCACGTCCTGGCAGGTCTGAAATAGCTGCTGTGGCATGTTTTGAAGGATGTAACACTTTCACAAGAGAACAGTGAAGCCCTTCCTTCTGCATTATTGCTGACAGGAATTGAACTAATACAAAGGAAATAAATTCTTAAAATGCCAGGCAAATCTAACTTGAGGAATAAGACTGGAGGACTTTCTTTGAGAGCTGAAGGTGCACCTTTTCATAAATTTAATAAATAACATTTATTATTATTATTATTATTATTATTATTATTATTATTATTATTATTATTATTTTGCTGGCCCTTCTCTGATATGAAGGTGAAGGGAGGAGATCTAAGATGCCAGCTCCACCCCTTCTGAAGCCTGACAAGAATTCATGGTGCACTGTAGCATAAAGATTTGTTGTGAGTAAATGAATCAGACACACATCTGGCTGCATTAAGTCTTCAGTTGTTCAATCCACCTCCAGTCTGACAGCTCTGCATTCCCAGACCTTGCTAGTTTCACTGCCTATATGTGCTAGTAACATTTCTAGCCTATACACTCAAAGTAGTCCCATGAATTAATTTTAAGGTTGTAATCAGTACTATATAGTATGACTCTGATCTCTTGTGATTTCAGTTACTGCTGTTGACTGACCCCTGAATTTCCTGATAAACTTTTTAGCACCACTAAATTACACTATCTCATTTGTCCAATGCTTCCCTTCTTTCCTCCCCCTTCTCTCTCCACTGAATCACTGCTGGAAGTTAATAATCCAAGTCTTTGGAACTGATTCTGTTGCTGGGGGTTAATGTTTTCAGTTCTTGTTAAGTGATTTTGGAGCAAATGGGGGTTGCTGTTTCAAGTGTATTTGCATCAAGTTGCTTCTGTGAAAAATCTGGGTCAGGGGAAAAACTGTAAACCTCATTTTGATATGAATGGGTTTCTCTGTCATCTTCTCTCTGGAATGCTGCAAGATTGACAGCTGTGATGCCACACATTTTTAAAACCTTTTCTCTGCTTCTATCACAACTCTGAAAGCAAAATGACAGACTGAATGCTAAGTAACCAAACAAGCCCTATCGTTGCCCATATCAGGTTGGGCCTTTCCCAGCACACAACTGCTATGTATTTCTTCTGTATCAACAAGTGAGGGCATTAATGACTCAGCACCAGAACCGCCTGGATGTTCCGTACATCCTTTTTGAGGAAAGTGGACATATCTTTATAATGAGAATCATCCATCTCATAAAACATAAATCTCCCTATCTGAGTCCTAATGAGGTATTTTAAGAATGTGTCTGACATTATTTAAAATGTATGTGTCCCGTTTGAATGTCAAAGATGACATTTCTGTACGTGCCAAAAAGCCACCTCTTAGCATCTCATACAGGATTTGTCTCAGACTTACACCTTTTGTTAAACACACAGGCTATTGAGTCTCTAAAGATTACCAGATGTGGTAGGTGAAGGCACTTTTGTGAAAGGGAGGTTATACTCACATAGTGGTCTGTACTGTGGTTCTCACTAAGGTAAGTTTGTTGCACTTCTGGGATCAATTTGATGTGGAAATAAAACTAAATTATTTTTTTGTTTGCACAGCTAGTTGGATGTAAAATTTTCAGTGGTTCATGTTGAGAGGTGGATTCTATGTTAATGCATTGAAGGGCCAATCATACTTTCTGCCTATTGAATGGAAGTGTTATGGAAGACAGGCCGGAGAAGCAGGATAAAATTTTATTTCTGAAACTAACCTTTCCTTTGGGCCCTGCAGCCGCAGTTCTACTCTTGCTGTCCAGAGGTGCTGTCATTTTTCTAACTGAGAGCTCTGTGTTCACAAGGCATGTTGTCACTTTTAACATTCCCCCTTTGCCTTTCAGGTGAGACCCAGGCTGAAAGGTCAGGGTGAGTTTTGATAGACTGTTCAGAGATGCATGGGTCTAGTTGGTGACTGGCAGGTTAGACAAGAGGATGGATGAATGGATGTGTATTTTGAAGGATGGCTAGTAAGCAAAAATAAAAGCTGCTTTAGGGGAAGTGACTTGACACATGTCCCCTTTCTCAAAGTTCAAATCAAGTTTTCTATGTTGTTATAGAATGCAATTAAATATTATGAGAAATATTTCTCCTGGAAGCAGAAAATGCTGGCATGTCATGGACCTCTGATGCTTCAGATTTTGCCATTGCAGGTACATGAGAAGCAGTGGAAGTGTTAAAGGGAAGACAGCATTTTAAATGGTCCTTTTCTTCACAAAATAAATTGGAATCAATTGGAAAGCGTTCGTACCCGTTGACTGGATAGACTTTCCTCCAGTGTGAGTTTCACCACTGCAAAGCAGAAGGACAATTACTTTGAAACAGAAAGATCTGATAATTGGCAGAGAAGGGCTGAGAAACTTTTTATCTAATACTTTTACTATTGCCAAAATTTCACGCTGTTTTGCCCTTAGCACCCTCTTTGGCAGCTGCTTTGCTTCTCTTGGGATCTGCATATCTCAATCTCTCTTTTTCTGTATCTGGAGTACAAGAGGAGTACAAGAGGAAAGTGCATGAATGCCAGATGCATGATACACAAAAGGAAGGGGAATCAGTGATTGAGCTGTATTCCTGCATTTGCCCTTGTGTGCCGCTCAGTTTCATAGCTCTCCGTCAGTGACTGCCTCACTTGTATATATCACAGAAACCCAGCTTCATTCCAGGTCCCAGCCATGCCAATCATCATGCTCAGGAAGAAGAGGCACAGCTGAACAGGAACATAATGAGCATCAGTAATAACATCACTGTGGTAGTTTTGTTTTTATTTATTTAGCTTATTTGGCCGTAAAAAATAAATAAATTTGAGATGGGGGCATTTGGCTGCCATTCCAGGTAGCACCTAGGATTATTAGAGCTGAAAATCTAAGCGGCATGTTAAGTAGAGTATTGATATATAAATCATGATCCAGAAAATTTTGTGCACCATTTTACTCTACTGACAACTGCAGAGCTGCAAGAATCCAGTGTGAGATTGTGAAAGTAGACTTTTGCCTTCCTCGTCAAATCCTCAAATTTATATAAACATAAATTTAACTGAACACAAGTGAAGCTTCTGAGTAAACATTCATAGGATTGCTCTGTTAATGAGACAGTCAACATTTTTCATTAACTTTGCTGGCAAAGCAAGGCAGATCCTGCCAAAACCAGAACACTTCTATGTTCCATAGATTAGACCTACCTGCAGAAATGTAAGGTGAGAAGGTATCTGTGGATTTATTTATTTTAGCCATCTCTGCCCATGCTTATGAAGCCCACCAACCCCCACTACCTATTTTCACTTTCAATTACAAGTCAGTAGAGAGTAGCCTTCCCCAATTCCCATCAGCCCCAGCAAGCATAGCCAATGGTGAGGAATGATGAGAATTCTAGTACAAAACATTTTGGGGTTGGGGAAGGTGATATAAAGCATATGCATGTGCCTCACAAGTAGAGAGGAGCAATGTAAGGAAACGCACATAAATAATGTTTGGAAATATCCAGGGTCAAGGAACAGGAGGCTAGCAGTTTGAATCCCCTTTCTTGGGGGTTCCCTCTGCCTCCTGTCAGTCATGAAGCAGGTCATCATTGCTTGCTGTTACTATATTTTAATACTCGCTTTTGTTATATTTGAAGGCAGTGATGGACTGGTTGTGGGCCAACAAATTAAAAATGAATCCTGAAAATCCAGGAGCTGGGAGGGCAGCCTCTTCTGAGCAGGGTTGCAATCCCCTGGAAGAAGCAGGTTCATAGCTTGAGGGTGTTGTCCAGCATTGTCACTTGAGGTGGCTAATTTCCTGCTATGGCTTGGTTTGCCAGCCACAACCCCTTGTGGACAGAGGTGACTTCGTCACAGTGCTGCATGCTCTGGTAACTTCCAGATTGGACTACTCTTCATGAAGATGACTTGGAAACTTCAACTGGTTCAAAATTCAATGGTCAGATCGCTTGCTGGTTTTGCCTTTAGCACTTATGCAACTCATGTTCTAAAACAGCTACATTTTTCTGCCAATTCAAGGTGCTCATGCTAGTTTTTAAAGCTCTAAATTATTTAAGCCCCAAATATCTGAGACACTGCTGCCTTCTCTACAGACCCTCTCAGATATTAAGATCAGCAGAGGGACCCTTTGGGTGGCTCTGCCACCCTCAGAAATTCAAGGTGATGGCTCAGGAGAGGACATTCTTTGCAGCAGCTTATGAATAGTGGCACCTTTGCTATATAGCCTTTGTCAGTTGCTGAAGACACACCTTTTTATCCTGGTGTTTTTGGTGTTTTCAGATGTGTGTTTTCAGGACCCACCTGAAATTAGTTTTAACTGTTTTTAATACTGAATTTAAATCATAGTAACCAGCCCTGGCACCTGCTGATGAAGGGTGGGTAATAAATTTAATAACAGCAGCAACGTAGCAGCAGCAGTAGTAGTATTGGTAGTAGTAGATGTTTTCCTGGTCTGGGTTACAAAACATTAAAAACAAACCTGACAATGCTGCTGCTGCTGTATAAAGAACAGTCAACTTATTAGTATTATATGTGAAAGCACCTTAAGAGTGGCAGAAGGAAGGCTTTTCTGGCTGGCGTTCCCTGCACTGCCCCCTGCCAGCCCCAGCGTAACAATAGGAAGGGCTCCCTACATCATTTTTATTACATAGCAAAGCTCAGTGAGGTTCATTTTTTCTCTCCCTGACATATAGACTTAGGCTACAGTCTCAATTTATCCTTCTAAATAATGTAAGTGGCGGCAGTTGATTCACATTAGTTTTCCTTCTGTTGCAATGATATGAAAACTGAATTTGACCTCCGTTCCTTGAAGTGGGAAGAGCGGAGACAGCAATTTTGGCTTCTGTTCACAGTGCTGTTTTCTCTGGCAAATGGAAATGGGTTCAGACTCTGACAAGCAGACAGGTTAATGCTTTTTCTCTTGGTTCAGGTGTGTATGTGTTTCTGAGCAAATGCCCTCTTCTGCCATCTCTGGAATCTCAACTTCTGGAAGAACCAAGAAAGTCTTTGCTACACAGGAAGTATGGAGGTTCTGATCTAGCAATGTGACATCAAGGCTACTTCTACATTCACCCTTTGCTTATTTTCCCCTTCACCATTGTCATCCTTACTTCCTCCACAAACTAGATGCAGCCCATTTTAAATGATTTCCAGAGGAAACAACTGGACAGGGTTCAGCACTCATCTATGATGGACGAGATAAGGAACAAGAATGCTATTCAAGCCGTATTTGTCCCTAATGTGGGTTGGGCTGATTTCAGGTTTAAATTGGATTTAACACAAGTTGTACCATTTTCTGATGCTGACTTATTAATTGTATTGATGGTTGTATTGAGGTCTTTATCATAAAGGAGTAGTCTTCAGAAGCAGAGATGCAAAGGACTTCTCAGGGTACAATCTTGTAATCCTTTTGGTTTGTAGGTTTCTAAGGTTCTGTTATTCGTACTTTATGGGGAAGTGAAGGTTTAATTTTAGAGAATCGAATTGATAAATAAAGGAAAGAGAGTAGTGCACCAAGATGCAAATTGGTTGTGTGAAGATGGTATTTGTTGTGATATTTCAACGAATAAACCTGAATTCTTTTGAAAGTTTCTGTGCTTGGTAGAAATGGATGTATTCTGTAAGAAGTGAATTGAAAAGGTATCAGTAACTGTTTGCCTGTGCAGCTATAAAAACTGGACACAGCAGGTGCTTTTTAGCAACACCAAGTGAAAGTGGTGTTTGGTGGACCCTCTGAGAAGTGCCATGCCACACATTTACCAGAAACCCTTTGTGTCCTAAGTTAGGGACACAGAGCAAAAATTTACATGTTTTGTAAATATATTATTGTAACCAATATTGTCTGTGTTCTATTTTCCACATAGGAGCTCTACAGATTGAGAACAGTGAAGAGTCAGACCAAGGCAAATATGAATGTGTCGCCACGAACAGTGCTGGGACCCGTTACTCTGCTCCAGCCAACCTTTATGTGCGAGGTAAAGTTGGAGAAGGCAAACTTCCATCCCTTTCTACCTTCTCTTCCGTGTCTACACCTTCTCTAATGACACATGAGACGTTGCAGTGAGAGGTTACCTTTATGATGTATTGTAAATGATGAAACCTAAATGCCCAACCAGTCACTGAGTTCAAGTCTTGGAAAGTCAATTCTTGCCACCATTTTTTTCTTTATTTCATTTTTTTTGCCAGAGATTCTTTAATGGTCAGACTGGTTAAACCACTGTCATAAAGGGGGCAGAAGTTCATGTTTAATTATTTGTATATTTTGTTAAACAAAAGCATGTTGGGGGGCTTTGTGAAATTAGTGGGTCTCTCTTTTTCTCACTGCCACCCTTTTTGGGGAGGGTTTATTTATTTATTTTAATGAGATAAAGCTTTGAGCATTCATTTCATAAGCTTGACTTGTTCTCTTGCAGGTGAGTTGGTGCATCATGTTGACTCTGGAATAGCATGTTAGTTTCCATAAGCTCTCTTGGTCAACACCTTGTCAGCAACGGGGATTATTGCAGAAGCTATTACAATAGCTTCCATTCCTGCTGAGAATCAGCTTCAGTTTGTTACATGAAGCCACTTTGCCAGGCTGTTTTCTTAACTTGTTATTATTCCCAGATCTCAAAGTCTTTTCACTCACTACGTTAAATTTGATACAGAATTTTGTGTTTGGAGAGCAAAGAGTTTGGTACTTTATTAAAAGCTGATGAGTTTTCTGTTCTGTTTTACATGGGGACAATGTGTGTTCTCCTTGGCCAGACCTTGTATTAGCCAGGGATATTAATGTAAGACACCCCTTGGAGGTGTGTTTTGGTACTTACATAACAGTGGGAAAGAAGAAGAGTGTCAGTTTGGTGCCTTTGACTGGTTGGCAGTTAAACTCATATATTATTCCTTCTTAGGTCCTGGATCTCAATAACTACCCATTTAGAAATACTGTTTCCATCTTCATTCCTTCCTCTGTCTTTTCTCTTTTCTCTCTTTCTCTGTCTCTCCACTTGACCGTTGCTTCCTAATACTCATGCACACGCCTTTTATTTGTGGGGTGGAGGGGAGCTGCCTTAACCAAGCTAAGGAAGAGTTATTCCCAGGAGAAGCCAAAATGACTTACTGTGTGATTGCTTCTAGGTCTCTCGGTTACTCTCATTGTGTTCAGCACTCATTTTCTACAGGTGCCGTTTCATCTTGCAGAACAATTTCAACATACAAATCTGTACGATGCTGAAGTTTCAGATAGTCTCAGAACTCTTTATCTGTGCAGCAGAAATGCCCATTTCTCAAGCATAATGTGCTTATTATTGACCTTATATACCCTGTACTTTGTGTGTGTGTGTGTGTGTGTGTGTGTGTGTGTGTAGTCAGCTCTAGTAAAAATAATGTTATATCCAGAGTAAAGGGAGGGTGTTTGTTTGAACATATTTCATGTTTACATTGTTGTGTAAATTTTTGGACATTCTTAATCACTTTCGCTTTTCCCCCCCAAGTATCTTTCTCTGTGTCAAGCCTTTCCGAAAAAGCTTGGGAAGGCTAATGTTTCACCTGAATACACAGCTTGCCAAGGCAAAGAAACCTCACCTTTAAACCTGGCTGATTCCCTGTTTGTTGAGACTTTCTTTATTTAGCTAGAGAACTCCCCTTAGATTCTAAGGAGTGCAGTAAACTGTGACCCCAGGTTTGATGCGAAGAGCAGGTTGTTCAGCTAGCTGGCTGGCTCTCTCTGGAGATAAGGTGACACAAGCCAAGCTTCTAGTAAGGTTCTGTTTCTAGCCCTGTGTGTGAGGCTCATTTTCTATTAACTGTTGTATTTCTCAGGCATAAATTTCGAAACAAGCCTCTTTTTATTGCGTATAATCTTTACAAGGTTGGACTCCAAGCTGCAGGATTGAGATAAAGCCCCATAGTATATAAAAGACAGGTTACTACATAAATTGTCCCCTGTGGAGGTTTGCCATATGCACTGTTTCTCGGACTATATTTGTGCAGGCGGCTTCATTTTATAGAACAAAATAGACACCCTAACCAGCCCAGTGAAAGGCTTTCACCATTCCTTTGGCTCCCAATCCATTGCTAAAGCAGGAGGCTACTTCCCTTGTTTGAGAAAACAGACCAGGATGTATGCACAAATAATATCCACATGTTATATTACTGAAACCATACAAGTTTCATGTCACTAGAGGCAAGGAATACTGTAGCCACGATGACCCCTTCTTGCTTGCAAAGTGTCCTAAGGTAGGGTTGGTTTGCATCAGGGGATGGAGTATTCAGTTTTCCCACTGCTGTTCCTGTGTGGGTGTGTATATGCGCGTGCACATACACACACACACACAGCTGCTTTTATCCCAAACAAGGTTCTGGATTCCTGGTAACTTTGAAATCACAGGTCTGGACCCTCACAAACGAAAAGATGAGGGTTGCAGTTTCAAGGGAAAGTGGCTGGTAAAGGAAGGTTAAGAATCACTTTTACTCCTTCCCCTTTACTCCTCCTCCTCCCTCCTTGCACTGCATCCCCTTGCAACAGCACTTTGCAAGGGAGGAGGAGGAACCATTCAGGGGTTTGTTACCCATAGCTGCAACATAACATGTAGCTTGTCCCTTACCCTTGTTCAGATGTGCATCCAAAGAGTTAGAAGCATCCTACAGTGTGTGGTCTCTGTGTAGCTCTGAGAAGAGTAAATGGCAAGCCACAGTAATCTGTGTAGCTGGCGCCACCAATGCCATATAGTTTTCTGTGTGTATAATATAACCTGCATGTATAATAACCGAGCACTTTTCCTTAGTGCTCATATCATTTTCATAACTCCTCTCAATAATCCTTACACTCTGTAAAATAGACCACTACCAGTATCCACATACTGCAAATTAGGGAGTGAAACTGAGAGAGACCTGCTTATTGGGAGCAAATCATAACTGAGCTCTTTGAACTGGGTACTTCCTCTCTCTTAGACCACACCTTTAACCACTTCCCTACATCAACTAATCTTGTGTACATGGGGGTAAACAGTCAGTGGGAAAAGGAGATAATTCTTTCCATTAATAAAATATAGCATGCATGTGAGCTGAGGGATGGTCTGAGTAGCTGTACATAGGCTGAATGTGGTTTGTGGATCTCAGATGGTTGGATTAGCTCTTGCGCATCCTACCAAAATCTTTTTTTCTCTCTCCTAGCAACCTTATAAGTTGAAATGGTTGTCACTTGGCCTCTTCTGCATTTTCCGTCAGTTTTTCCCAACCAGCTTCAGTGGATACAAACTCCAGGGTAGATAATTTGGTTTAGTTATATTCCTCCTGCACATAAAAAAGTTTGCTCTCTGAGCCACATCACTTAAGAGTTCTTGAGTGCTGTAAAACCAAAATAAATTGAGCATCAGCTAAGAGTTTACATCTCTGTGTCATCCAGATTAGGTCAGCCCTGTTAGTAATGCCATTTTGAAGGAATTTTTTTTTATGAACAATAAAATTGCTAATTGAATCAACTATTAAAGTAAAATGTTGACCCACAAAACCAGAGATTGGTTAGGCTGCAATCCTGTACCCACTTATTTACATGGGAGAAAGACCCACTGAATTCAGTGGGAGTTGCTTCTGAGTAAATAGATGGAACTGTTACTACCCATCTGTACGAAAAGCTGATCACATTGTGACTTTTTAAAAAATGTTAAACTTCATAAGCCTTATACAGAAAGGTGCTATGATTAAAAAAAACACCAACTTTATACTGCGATAAGGCATGTCTTGCCCTTTTTCTATGCACAACTAGCTGGTAGGAGTTAGCATGTAAAGATTTTAAATAGGAGTTCTTAAAGATTTTAAATAGGAGTTCTTAAAAATAAATATTAAGCAAGCATACCTGTTTCTTTGTCACAGACTTCTCCAGTATGATGAAATGCATTGTATTGTTAGTTAAATTATAACAGCTATTTCTAAATGGGCATCTATACGTACAAATTGGCATATACAATTTTTAGGCAAACCAGTGCCCTCTTTTGTCCTCTTTTGGGGTGATGGATTTTCTTGTTTGGGTGGGGGTTATTGTACAAGTAGTCACCCTGTTACCACTTTGGCTCTTCTGCAGAGGATAGGAGAATGTGCTATAAGGTTTATACATAAATTATCAAAGTGATCGGGGTACTGGGAGCTTCTCTGACCTTATCAAAGTAATCAGGGTTAGTAGGAGTTTCTCAACCTCTTCATTTACTTTCTGTTTCTCTGTGGAATACTGGGAACAGCATTGTGCTTCTGATTGCTTGTCCAATATCACATTTGTTATTTTGATGCTGTTGCCCCTCATCAAGTGAGACTAGCAGTTGCTGTCAGACTACTGACAGATGGGGCCCATGAAACATGGAACACTTAAGGCCTTTCTTGGCTCCTGTAGGTGATAGCAGAACTTGAGGTTGTGGTGTCAGGTATATTTTGCATATATTGCTCTTTCCATGGAAGATGTAAACTACTGCACTTCTTACTGTCATGCTTTTAAGTCCCAGTGTTCTGAAAAGAGCAGAAGGACTTGCTTCCTGCAGTGCCAGAGATAAGGGATGAAGAGAAGGGCTCTGGGGAGAAAGTGAGCATTCCAATTCACTAGGTGTTGGCATATTTACTGATAAAGCAGGCACAATTTCAACATGAGATGAGGTGTAGCTGCTTCCATCCAGGGTCTTTCCAGAGCAGACTCAGCTGCAGATGTTCATTTCCTATAATCCATTAGTATAAGAAGTGATTAAGAGATAATCCAGCAATTAGTAACAAATTACAGGCCCCAAGATCATTCTTGACTGACGGGCTAGAAAGTTATCTGTTTGTATTAGTGTGCTTCATACGTGAACCTTGCTTACTGTAATCTAAAGTACAAACACATGTGGGCAAACCATTACAGCTTGCCTGGCCTGGGCTTTGTACTGATGAGTTGTATAGCATTGCTGTGCACCTCAGATAGCACAGTCTTCTTTTCATATTGCCTACCTCAGTGTTAGTTCCTTTTTTGTGGAATGCTGGTAATTTTGCAAAGTAGTTGCCTCTATGCAACTACTTTTCACTGGAGTAGTAAAACTATATCTGGGCTGATACATTTCAGACCGCTAGTGGGGTTCACATGATTCAGTGCTCTCTTTCCTATAAAAATATCACTTCCACCTAGAAAACTAAATGTCAAAGGGAAAGATTCTAGCCTAGCCTTCTCTCAGAGAATACTAATTTATTAACGTATAGGAATTATTATTAATATTTTGGCTCCATATTGGCGAATATGTAATCCTCCTATCTGTACTCTGAAGCGGTACAGCCCCAGACACAGGTCTGCTCACCTCATTGAGAAATGTAGGTATGCACTGGGGAACTGAGCCAAAATTCAAACCCACCCAAATTGCTGAACTCCCAAAGATTTGAACCTTTTTTAATAGGAAGGTTATATAGCTGGGATTCTAATCTCTTCATACAGCAGATTAGGTTCAAATAATAGAATCTTACAAACAATCATTTGACTACATATCCAAAGGCGGAACCTTTGGCATCTTCCCATCATCCCCTGAAACAACTGTGGAACTACAAATGTGGTGCAATCCTCCTGTCACACTCAGAAAAGACAAAGTACTTTTTCCATTCACTCCTGGGTGGTGACAAAGGAGTAAGCAGAACCAAAACTATATTTCGACTTTCTGTACTTAACGGCTACTGCAACACACTTCATTCTGGTCCTTGAGCAAAGAGAAATATGCACTGTGGAGTATATCTTAGCTTCCATGGTACTTCTTGGTGCAGTCTGTTTAAGGAGCAGGTAGGTGGCTGCACATCATGAAAACTAGCTGAAATCCCATCCTCTCTCATCCTTGCAAATGAATTACTGATGGAACCAACCATACAGTGTATATCTTTCCCATTAAGGGTTTTAATTGAGAGTGTGTTCTGCCGACAGGCAGTGTTCTCCCCCCCACACCCGCCGTGCCGTTTCCCACCCTTAAAATGTGACTCATAAGCAGTTTCTAACCACCAGAACAGTCTCTGCATTCTCTCAGCAAGGGTTCAATTTCAGACGATTCACCACAGATATTAGCTGCTATAAGGTCATTCCTGCAAAGGAAACAAGGTCTTCCATGCCCTTCAGGGAAACACAACTAACCTCTTACTATCTCTCCTGCAGGAACAAAAACAGGAATGCACTGGATTGCCCTGCTGATTTGGGGTGATCGTTGCTTTGACTTCTTGCCCTCCTTTCTTTCCCAGTTCAGTGCATCAGGGGTCCTGACACAGCAACTGGTTCATACTGCACTAATGTTTCTCTGCTGCTTTTAGCTCTGTTTGGAAAGAGGCTCTTCATGCTTAAAGAATTCCCATTGTTCACCAGGACTGCTTCCTCTGTGTTGAGGAGTGATGGGGCGTGTGTGCAGATACTGAGCTGTGTGAGAGAGGCAGGTGGGGGTTAAAGTGCCTCCGCTACTGTCTGTACAGTTGGAATGGAGCTTGGCACTTGACTGAAAATCCTGTGGTGTCTGAAATGTGGTGGGTATGTCCATGAGTGTGTGCACACTTGTTCTTGCCTGTACTTGACCAGAAGTGGAGGCAGCCTATCCAAATAAACTTGGCTCTTGGTGTTCCCGGGACATGTGCTCCTATATACTGATGGTCTGCTTGTGTGCATCTGGATGAGGAAGAGAAGCTGAATCCAGTGTTCTGTGGCAGGAATGTTTGTGTGTGTGTGCGTGCGCAGTTGCACAGTGGGTAGTCCTGGCCGGTCTCTACCATCATGTCTTGTTGTTTCAGTGCTGTGCAGACACATGCAGCTTGGCCTGTTTTTACTCTCTGTGTTTTTCCTTGTCTTTTTTTATTCCCTTCTCATCTTCATCGCACAATGTCATCAAACAAAACAAACTTTCATCTCTCAGATCCGCGAGAAGGTTGGTCCTTTTCACTTCTTATCCATCTACAGTATGCCACCTCTGATGAGACTTTTCCAGTAGGGGATGGAGAGCCAGCCCTGCAAGGGGAGGGTCTGATGGCCCCTGGCTCTCTGCCAGGCACTGCCATAGCAGGCCTGAATCTGCTTCCTAATTGCTATGTCCTTGCTGACAGCATTGACCACACTGCTTGCATGCCTTTTGTCGCTTGATGTTTAAAATGCACAGACCCTTATCTGCATGCAGTCCATCCCAAAGATTTCCGTGTTTTGAGATGAGAATGGGGTGCATGTACATAGAGAGTAGGCAGCAGAGTGGGTTTTGCCTTAATCTGTTACTTTGTTAGACTCCTGTGTGACCTTTCCTTTTTGTTGAGGAACGCAAAGTACTGATTTGAAGTTTCGGTCAGGGTGGACACCCCTTGCTCACAGTGTAAGCTGCTTGGTATAGAGTAGGAAGAGGAAGGAGCAACTGATAGAGGCACCATAGCTGCCTTTTTAACACATTGAATTCATTCCACATCACACTTGAGTTTGAGATGCTGTGTTCATGATACATACAAAGCACCACTGATGTAATTGAAAAAGCAGAGTTTTTTCATGCTGGATCATTTTTGTTTATAAGATTGATACCTGTATACCTGAAACCCAGGGACTTCATTCTTCCCTGGACAAAGACTCACTCAGCAAGGGCAACAACTGTACTAGAGAAAGGAAGGTGTGCCGTTATCTTACCTGCCTTTCTCTTATTGACAGTGCTGTGTTGCACCAAGATATTAGACAAAAGGTGATTGGTAGACATCAAAATTAGCAGGTGGCTTAAGCTACTCCAATATTTCCATTGAAGTTCAACTTCTGTTCTAAGTCAGGTATTTTCAAAATGGTGCTGAGTATTGAAATTAAGGGAGGATGTTGCCTGGACTTAGCAGTGCCATAACCTGAAGCAATTCCTATTGATATATCAACAGCTTTCTCTGACCCAAGGTAGTATTCCTTTGATGAAAGAAACAGAATCCATAACTTTATAGGCCCTAAAATGACCAATTAATAGAGAATGGTGGATATTGAGAGTTGGGAAATGTCTATGCATTAGTTCTGAAGGGGGATAATGTTCATCCTTCAGTCCACATGCTCTGCTATTGCATCCCTTATGTTCCCACACTTTTTCCTGTGTACCTGTAATGATCATAGGACAGTGACTACCCTATTCTGCATGCCAGGACTTATGGTTGGAGTCTGTACTTTAATAATAATAATAATAATAATAATAATAATAATAATAATAATAATAATTTTTATTTATACCCCACCCTCCCCAGCCAAGGCTGGGCTCAGGGAGGCTAACAAGCAATAATAAAAACAAGTTGAATGAATACAACTTAAAAACAAAATTAAAATACAACATTAAAATATTAAATATTAAAATGTAGCCTCATTGCAGGAGGAGAAAGGAAAAGAAAAAAGAAAGAGGGGGAGGGAATCAAAAAGCACCTACTTTTCCAAGTTACTCTTCTGTTGTTTGTGCTTCTTGTTTAGCACAATAGCACTAAAATACATGAAGCCTGAGACACTGCTATTTGGACATTCCCTTAAACCAAGACTCCTCAATCTGCTACACAGCCATACGAAGTGAACTTCATTAGAATTAGAATTAGAACTTGTTTAATGAGCTGCCATTGCAGTTGTCCCAGAGCTGTTGCTTTTGTTTTCATTTTAGTTCTCTGAATATGCTCCCCTTAACAAGGGGAGAAAGTTTTATTGTTTTCAGACATAAACCAAAGCTTGTTTAGGGCAACATTGCATGTGATCCTGGCAGGAATTGTAGCTGAGAGATAGTGAAACAATCTGAAGCTGCACAGATTCTGTTTGCCTGGCACTTTCATGTCTAAGGTCAAGTAACCTGAAAAAATTAAATCCCTTCTTCCAGTGGAACCACCAGCATATATCAATAGCAAAAGTAGCCTTGATTGACAGATATACGCTTAGGGCTGTTTCATGCATTATGCTTACACCTTCACATATTAAAATCATAAGTGTGACTTCCATTTTCTCCAGTGCACAAATGGGTGTGTTTTATTTTTATTATTAGTTACACTTTGCAAACCATATATAAACATCATTAATGTTATTCACAAGTGTTATGTACACACTTCTCTATAATTCAGCATATCTCAATTTATATGCTTAGAATTCATTTTAAATCCAACTTTTTGTTCCAGTTTCATTAACATATATCATATTCTGCATCTATAAATAAAATTTCTAATTCCTTTAGGTTTCCATTCCATCCAGTTAAGCTTCCATAAAGCTATTTAAAAATCTATCAGAATACTTCATCTAACAAACAGCTTTTCAGTTGTCTTTCTTTCTTTCTTGTTTCAAAGCCACAACCACTAGCCTGTGGAAAACAGGCATTATTTTCACACTATATTCCCAGATGTACATGTTTCCCAACACCCTTGTGAGAAAAAGGCATATATGGAACAGCCCTTGACCAGGATGTTGCTTGGTCCCAGCCCACGAGAAATGTCCCAAAGCTCAAACATTTAACGGGGAGAGATATGTTAGATGCTAAATATTCCAGTGGGATGTTCCAAGCCTTATAATTTGTTTGGCACTGATAATTATATCTTAGTTTTTGTCCCCCCCCCCCCAGCTTTACTTACAACTGTGTACTGTTCACCCATGCATTTAATTATTGCTCTACGATTGCTACCAGGTTATTTATTAAGGAGTTGTTTTATCTTGATATAGCAGCTCTTCTCTCTCCCCCCTTAATGCTGTGTTATTTTCAAAAGTGAATGAATGCAAATTCCAGAGCTGCAGAGTCTGCCTCTCCCTTGCTTTGCTATTAGCGTGTCACCAGGCCGAACCGTGATAGGTCTTTGGCATTGCTCTGCTGTAATGATAGATCCTCTTTTATATGGGGTTGTCAGCGCAAATAATTAGCTCTAAAAGTTATAGCTGAAATATAATCCCAAAATGGCTAGGCCCTGTTTTGGAAATTGTCTATAAAATGTCAGCACTCAGGGATGTATTGGGAACATAAATAGTGAGGCATTGTTTGAGCAGGAGTTTAGACTCTAAATGCATCTTTTTTCCCCTTCCAGTCTTCTCCCTCCTGCTGGTGATTCTGTCAATAGATTGTGAGGCCCTAGGAACTACCTTTCCATCAGGAGATATTGTTTAAAACAGTAATGACAAGTATGAGAAGGGGTGGAGGGGTTATTCAGATCTGATAATTTTTCCAGTTTGCCCACCTTCCAGAAGCAGTTGTGATAAAGCAGAGTAAGATAGAGCCATGGACACTGGACAATACAGGAGGAAGGATTGTTCAGTTTCCCAACAGCATTGCTTTTACCCCAGCGTTCCCACAAAGCCAGAAACAAAACCATACATGTAAGCTGACCCAGGTAGCAAACTTGTGCAGGTGTCAGGAAAATGAGATTTATATTATGGAAGAATTGAGAGAGGAGGCAGTTGTCTTTGGCATGAACAGCTTATTAAAGCAGTTTCGCTACCTGAAGGAGGGGATCAATTTGCATAGTCTCCAGCTCAAAATTAAGATATCTTGAATAAAATGTTTTGCGAAAGACAAAATTATATTGCAATGATGGTTACTACCTTGCCTTTGTTTCTGGATGGTTCTGGCATTTTGTCACAAATAAGAGTGCTAAAAGCTAAATCAAGACTCACAATGTTGAACTTTAATTAATACTCTAGAATCTGGAAACAACTTTTGACAAAGATTAAAATCCCTAAGCACGTCATGGTCCGATGCAATACTTGCAGAAGATGAAGTGGGGTTTGTGTATGAGATTTTAAAGTCAGACTATGAAAAGAGTTGAAGCTTTGTGAGTGACAAAAGCAAATTGCTTATTAAGGAATTTTTAAAAATAACACACCATTGATCCTACTGTCCAAGAGTGCTAACAACAACAACAACAACAGGAATTCATCTTTTACTGTAAATTAATTTTGGCTGGCTGGTGCCTTTCACTTTTAGTGTGACTCTAGCACTCCTTCTGTTATTATTTTCCAGTGGCCTTCTCTTAGCTCTGCTGTAGTAATCAATTAATAGTTGTTAAAACTGCCCAGCTTTTAGCAATTGCTTAGTGCCTGGAGTTTCCCATGATGGAAGTAGAAAAGTGATGGGAGGAGGACTTTTAGTGAGATGACCTCAGTGTTTTTATGAAAGCCGAGAAGCAGCTGCTCTAATCTGAGCTAAGCAGGTTGATTGATCCATGCACATTTATTCTGGATGCAAGGAAGGTGCACGCTAATGCATGCTAAATTATTAACACTTCTCCACCTCCCTTTGTGGTATTGCCTGCATCTCCCCTCCCTACCTTCCAGAATGTGGAGCTGGTCTCTACTGGTGTGTTCTTATCACCTCCACTGCTGTGAGATGGCTCAGAATATGTCACTTACTTTCCACCTTGACTGCCAAATGATTGCCCTGCATGCTCCATTCCGTAGGGAAGCCTGGGGGATTTTCCTCTTTTGTGAGTCATATAGGATGCCATGCTCTGGGATGAATAACAGTGAATTTCATGTTCGATAGTCTGCTGAAATAAACCTTGAACACCATTACCCATAGACCTTTACAATAGTTTCCCCCATGTGGTTTCTTCCAAAATCACCAAGTTGCTCACTTCTGCTTTATCTAAAAGGAGTTTACAGAAAACAAAACAAAAAAACTGACAAATTCTACTGAGAAAAGAAGTCATGATAGTGTGAATGATACTGGAAATATTTAGGAGGCATCTACTCTCGTTTGGTCCTTGTGATTTGCTTTGTAAATTGGAAGAGGATTTCTGCAGATTCCTGCGATTGGTGGGAATGGATCTGCCTTAATTATTGATTGTCATGCCAGAGGCAGGAGAAAGATTGGAGCCTAGTGGAAGCTAGAACCATATGCATGCTTGGGGATGCTGTGTAAGCAACCTTCACTAGTTCTGCTCTGCCAGAATGTTCTAATGCTGATTGACAGCTGTGCTTCACATCCCACTGGACTCTGCCCACAAAGAAGCTGCCAATTACCCAGGAATGCTATACTGCTGCTAGGTTGGAATCCACCTCCTTTGTAACCTTCCCAGGCATTCTTTCTAGATTATAATCCAACCTGGATTGACAGTAGCATCTCTAAGCCCATCTGTTCCTGTTTTATTGACATTTTAAGATCTCAGTGTGTAGTTTAATAGCCAAGGAAAGACTAGATAGAAGGGAGGTTGCCTCCCACTCGCTAGTAAGGCACACAACTGAGCCTCCATTGATCACCTTGCCTCTGTTCTTCCCCTCTACATAATGAGAACTACAGTTTGATTTGCAGCACATCTGAAGAGTATTTGCAACCAGACTGGAAGAGAGAAACCACCAAAGTGATGCTACAGAGGCAGGCACAGCATAAGGGCAACAAACACTGGATACTGTCTGAGTCTTCACAGCCTTAGTGTGGGAGCTGCTCCTGCCACCACCCCTTCTGACCAGCAGAAACAATCTATTCTGCTTGCACAGTGCAGTACTTAGGCAACGTATTGTGGCTGGAGGACAATTTGTTGAGGCTAGGTCATTAATAGGGCAACCTAGGGCAGGAAGAAGGCAAGCATTTTTTTGGAAATGAAACAGTGGAAACTGAGTGAAGAACTAAGGCAGCAGCCTCACTTTTGCACCTTTGTGCCCTGTAACCAATCTCGAACTGTTGCTGCATCAACGTACCAATAGGAAAGAAAAGGTTCATCAGCTTAGTGTCTGTGTTGGCCTTAGGGAGATGCATATCTCTGCTCAGTCATAAGAGTGACATTTGGCTGAGTCGTCTTGTGGAATCAGAAGTGCTCTGATTTCCGATCCTCTTTTTGAGTAACCTACCCCTGGGGAAGGGGCTTGCCTACAGCCTTTCTTCAAATCGGCTTGGTTTTGTGTGGAGATGGGGGGGGGGGAGAGATTTTCATTGCCATTCATCCTGTGGCTAGGCTAGAAGAGACCCCTCTCTGATACATTGTCGAGTAACCTTTTCTCTTCCCCTGCCGCTAGAATAGTAAACAGCAGCTTTCAAAAAGGGCGAGAGGTTTTCTCGATAGCTCTTTGCTGAATGAACTAAAGCGCTTATCGGCAGATTCACAAGCCGTGTTCTTTCTTCCCAAGCATGGTCTTGACAGGTCTTTTTACGGCCACAAAGGAGATAGCTGGGGTCTGATGTCTGAGAGATATGTCAGGGAATGCTGTTCTGGTGGAGATTCACTCTAATTCTAACCACTGCTCAAGCATGCACCTGAAGGTGGCTTAGGTAATCGGAGGTAGTTGTAGGAGTATCTTGCTTGGTTCTCACTGGAGTGGATGGCAGAGGTGGTTTCTGCATGCTACTGAATTCTTTCAGCCCTTCTGCATGAATTCCTTCCAGTCTCATTCCTGTTCCTCGTGCTTGCCTATCTGTGCATTTCAACCTTCCCACCCTTGTTTTTTGTCAAGATTTTATGTAGCAGCAGCTTTCCCATACCTGGCCTCTTTCCTGTCTGGCGCATGTCAAGTCAATTAATTATTGCCGTGCACGAGCCTGTTTTTGTTACTACTCAAGCTTGCTTTTCTTTGAGACCAGTTTGGTTGGTGAGCGGGTGGGAAGTTGGTTGGTCCCTGGAATAAAACACAACAAATGAACAAACCTCTTCATGTACTGGCTCAATACCATGTTCATTGTGGGGGGGAGAACAAGTCCTGCCTCTTGCCGATCAGAACCAGGCTGCGTTGGACAACCACCCCATCATGTTGATCCATTGCCATGTCCATTAAATACCAGGGTATTCTCATAACTCTGTTAGAGCACTGATTTGCTTTAATTTCTGTCTTGTTTGGGGGTGCACTCCCCTGTCAGGCAGGGAGCAAGCCTTTCACTGGTGACCATGCACACAATTATTGATCTGAGATTGAACAATTGATTAAAAGGAACAACCCACTAGATTATAGATTTAGACATTTGATAACATGCACATTATCATTATGGGAGGGCCCCTTAAAAAAAGCTGGTGAGGAGCTGATGAGCTCTGCTTTGTCACTGTTGACAGCATTGTCTAATTTATCCCCAAACCCTCACTCTGTTGTACATTCTAATGTGGGGGCTTCTGTGTTCAGTCTATTTCTGTGAGTCTGCTGGTTTGGGAATGAATCATCAAAGAGAGCTCAAGCGAAATTTGATTAGGGGAAGTGTCAGGCTGAGCCGAGTCTTGTCAGCCTGTCTGTCAGCAGCTGCCCCTTTTCTAACGAGATTTTGTGGTGCTGGAGATGACGCAGGAGGCGGCCCAGCATGAGGCAGTCCCAGTGGGCTTTAGCCCCTGAGCAGGTCTCTCCCATCTTGCTAACAAATAGTCCACCCCACTGCTTTCCAGCTAACCCTGTCCCTCTGCATTGCAGCTCTTCACTACTCTGCCAGCCCTGACTCTGTGGACTGGAGAGGCTGTGATATTAAATGTGTAGTGACATCTCCATTCCAGAAAAGCAGGCTTCCCAGAAGAGACACATTGCACCCTCCCTCCCACACTTTTAATTTTTTATTTTATTGTATGTATTTGAAATGAGTTTGCCCAGAGGAGACAAAGATTTACTATGTTCAGTTGTGTTCCTCTATCCCTCCTTAAATTGGCCCATAACACTGGCCTTAAAGAAGGGTCCTGATTTCTCAGCGTCATTTCCCTGACTGATGTGTGTACAGCAAACAGCTGGGGCACTTTAGCCCATCTAATGGTTTGTCTACAAAATAACCCAAGTGAGACTTTTATATGAATAGATGCTGTGTGATGAAATAAGGAGTGTTCTTTCTCCTGGAGCACATTCCCAATGGGAGAGAAGACCCTGTCACCCAGGCCCTCTGCTGTCACTTGGATCTGATCTCCTGTCTATTAGGATGAAGCTCCTACCCAGCAAGGTGTTCTGATCCGGCTGTGAGGTGCCCCAGGCTCACTGCTGAATCTTGCACAGGAACACTGTTTTAGCTAGCAGTAATGCATGCAGTAATTTAAAAATAAAACCCTGTAGCTGCCCCTGCAAGATAGGTTTGTCCTGCAGGTTGCTTTGCTGTGAAACCTACCAGTAGTAGCTTATTCCACCTTGCAGAGGTTCTGCACACCCTATGGACAGGGAGTGAACATATTTTCTAATTAGTGGATACATTTGAAACAAGGAGACATTTTAGAGTCCGTAATGTAACTTAGTTGAGAGAACAATAATGGTGGCAGTCCTATAGTTGAGCTCCTGCCGAAAACACCAGTGGCTCAAAGGGAGAACCTTGGGTATGAAATTTGGCAGAGCAGTGAACAGCTCTTGTTCAGAATTCTTTTTTTCTTTTCTTCTTTTCTGGATTGATTTGCTACTACTTAGGAGAAATGTTGATCCTTCCCCCACCCCTTGGGTATGGAGCAAGTGAATATCAATGGTCTAGGCTGTGACCCTACTAGTTGTCTATTCCTTGTTTCAGTGCGGCGAGTGTCCCCTCGATTTTCAATCCCTCCAAGTAACCATGAGGTGATGCCTGGAGGGAGCGTGAATCTCACATGTGTAGCAGTGGGGTCCCCAATGCCCTACGTGAAGTGGATTGTTGGAGACGTGGAGCTGACGAAAGAAGATGACATGCCAATGGGCAGGAATGTTTTAGAGTTGACCAACATCACACAGTCGGCCAACTACACTTGCGAAGCCATGTCCTCACTGGGGGTAATCCATGCAACAGCTCAGATCACTGTCAAAGGTAAGAATGGTATCCTATACCTCTGCATGGTACCAGGTAGCAGAATGGGGTACACTTGTGACATAAGCCCTACTCAGTCATTATTGGTGTGAATGGGGAACCTGAGTACAAAGATGCTGTGGAGCCTCACCATTAGCCCTGTCCCCATTGTTGCACAGGTCTTTCCAGCTTCTCGTATGTTCACGGCAAACATCTGTAGCAGGGAGTCTGCTGTACATGTGTAGACTTTTAAGACACATCACGTGTGCCTCCCCCCCACCCCACCCCGTCTCTGTTACCCAACATTTATCTCCCAGGGTTTTCTTATTTGTTTTCTTGTAAAATAGAGGCTTACTTACAGTGCATAAATGGAATGGCCAAACATCAGAATTATAGAGCAAGTCTCTGGGAGAAATAATAAGGCCTCTCCACTGTCATTCAAGAGCCCTGCCCAAGAGCTAATATTTGTTTGGTTTGTGCATGTATCTGGATGGTGTGAAATGGCATCCAGGACAGCACATCTCTGTCAGGTCACTTGAAAAAGCTTTGTGGGAGCACCTGTCTTTCAGTTCTGTTACCTTACTAAACATCCTATAACCTAATGTGATTTCAGTATTTACATTAATACAGCTCCAGAGGGTGATCATTATGGAAGTCAGGGAGTCTCTCAATCTTTTCTTCATGATCATAAATGTTTTCCTTGTGCCTAGCCAGTACATAGAAGGATCCCAAGATAGTAGAACACAGTACTGATCACAAATTTATCTTTTTTGGATAAATGGCTGATGTGATCAGTTGTGCTAGAGTAGTTCTGCTTTCTTGTTAATGCTGGGAACTTTCATAACAGGATTGGCTTCCTTAATATCCCACCACAAAAATATGCTTGCCACAAGTCCCTGCAGTCCGCATATTCTTGCTGTTGCAGCAACAGTAGACATGGAACTACTTTTGCCCCGGTATACTTTCCGAAAAGGCCATGAACCTGGCTTCCTAAAGTGTACCTCAGCTGAATAACCCTTTCTGCTTTAGAAAACCTGACTTGGTTCCTTGTTTAAATTACCTTTATTTAGCCAGCTGCCAGCAAGTGCTTTGAGCACATCTAATAACATGATTGCTGTGTTTACTCTTCCATTAAGAAGCACTTCAAGCAATATATGGTAATGTGTAATATAAAAATGTACGTTCTTGACTATGAAATGATTTCTGCCTTTAAAGGAAAATGTTAGCAAGCATCTAAGCCTCCTTTATAGCTCTGCATATTACAGCATTTGCACTAATCAAATTACTGACATTGTGCTTTTTGCTTTCAGCTCTTCCAAAACCTCCAATGGAGCCATTAGTAACGGAGACGACAGCTACCAGTGTGACTCTCACCTGGGACTCAGGAAATGCTGACCCTATCTCCTACTATGTCATCCAATATAAGTCCAAGTCATTAGAGGGCACTTTCCGAGAAGTAGATGGTGTGGCAACCACCCGCTATAGCATTGGTGGCCTAAGCCCCTTCTCAGAATATGAGTTCCGCATTATTGCTGTAAACAACATTGGCAGGAGTCCCCCTAGTGAGTTGGTGGATGCACGGACAGGAGAGCAAGCTCCATCAAGCCCACCCCTCAAAGTGAAGGCACGGATGCTGAGTTCCAGCACCATGCTGGTCCAATGGGAACAACCTGAAGAGCCCAATGGGATGATCCGTGGCTATAGAGTGTACTACACCATTGATCCCCACCTACCACTCAGCAAGTGGCAGAAACACAACACTGATGATCATCATCTCACCACTGTAGGAAGTTTGATAAATGGGGCCACCTATAGTATTCGTGTCTTGGCTTTCACCTCAGTAGGAGATGGACCCCCTTCTGATGCCATCCAGATAAAAGCCCAACAGGGTGGTATGTATGTTTTGTGTGAGCTCTATTCCTTCTCTGTCCTACTGTTTCCAAGAGCTAATATTTTGAGCTGAGGTTGAGGTGTGATCCAGAGACTTTAGGGATTTGGTAGGCAATTTGACCTTTTCAAATAGGTGTTCCAGCAGCACTCTGTTGCCAGCGTAGTTAACAGTTGACTTAAGCATAGTTGTGGATACTTTGGTTAATCACTAGTTTGAGAAAGAACATAGTTGTCTTTGTTTGAACCTGGAGCTTAGGAGAATGTGTTAAGATTGTGTTTATGACAATGCTGTTGTTGAAGTGCGTTGATGATAGGGCTTGCACCTTGAAATTTTCTAAAGCTGCTCTGGAGTCCCCTCCCACAACTGACTCTTGTTTTATTGGTTTCCAGTTCCATCTCAGCCAGCTGATTTCCAAGCTGAGGCAGAGTCTGACACACGGATCATGCTGACCTGGCAGCCAGCACCTCAAGAACGTGTCACCAAGTATGAGTTGGTGTATTGGGAAGAGACAGATGGGATCCAGGTGAGGGACAACATGACCCATTGGTGGTTAAAGACCTATGCCAAAGTAGCCTATGGGTATGGGGCACTTATTTTTATATCTGTTGGAGTTAGGCCCAGTATGATTGTTGTGGGAAATGGCATTTGCATGACTAGATATTTGTGCATCTGTGAGAATTCTGCAATCCAAATCCCATTGGATTATGAACCTATACCAGAGTCTCACCTCCCTATGATAGCTGCAAGAGCTCCTGCTCCTGCAAGAGCAACAGTAAGTTTTATTGCCACATAATAGTAGGATCAGGTCCCAGAGGTTATCTGGCCTTGAGCTATTAGGTGGTAGCTCTGAAGTGAAGACCTATCACAGCTTGTCTTCTATATATGCTAATTTACTCGCACTTATGTCAACACATACTTCATTAGCCAAAAGCATGCAGTGTCTGGGAAATGAAAGTGATTTTTTTCTCACGGCTGTAATGAGAATGCACAACATCTGTGGGGAAGTGAAATCATCTCCTTTAAATAATGGCTTTCAGGGTTACATAGGATGAGCATAGATTGCTCTATTGCATGATTCCTAGTATGCAGTACTGGTAGGCATCCACAGCCAAGAGTCCAATACTCAGGTGTCAATAGCTATGTTATTCCCTCCCTCCCCCCCCCCATCTGAGTAAAAGAAAAACTTGCCTCTTGCCTTTTCTAGCATAAGGTGGACTTTGACCAGACCTCATCATATGCACTCGAAGGGCTCAAGCCGGACACACTCTACAAGTTCCAGCTGGCAGCCCGCTCTGAGCTGGGCCTAGGGGTCTATACCCCAGTTTTGGAAGCTCGAACAGCACAGTCCAGTAAGTGTCTCTGTTTGGTTGAGAGTGAGTGAGGGACAAAATCTTATTGCACTTTTGTATGAGAGTTAATGGAGAGGTTGGAACCAGTAGCAAGAGAAATGTGGAGAGGACAGGCCAGCTGTGGCTCTGATGCAGGGGCCATTTCCCAGGGTAAGTCTTGTCCCATTGTCCTTCAGTCCATGCTTTCCCCTTTCAACAGGTGGACTCACAGATATGCTGGGCAAAGGGAATAGGTGGGAGAAGCTGATGAGATTTATTCCCTGTATCTCTGTGAGTTTACTGGCACATCCTCTTCCCCATGCAATTCAGTTGTAGTGGGTGTTTGATATCTGCACCTCGTGCATGCACCTTCCTGCTGTGCATGTACCTCATACCCCAGTCAGAGACACCATTGCTCGCCTTTTCCCTGCCCCTTCCAGACAATCATCTCTGTACAAGAGGAGGGATGCACACATTGCATTACTGCTACACCGCAGGCATTTGCAAGCCTGGAAGAATTAACTTGGGGGGGTGGTGGGATCTTTGCAAGTAGATTGAATGATTAATAGCTTCTTAAGGGGATGTGTGCTGAGTGAGGTGTGTGGTGCATGTGGATGCTTGACTTTTATGGAGTGGAAGGAGGAAGAAGACTGCTGCGTGGGTTTTGCTCCAAGGCTTTGAAGGCTTGAGGCAAACAGTGAAGTAAGTCAGAAGGCCAGATAAAGAGGTGACCCAAGCTGGATCACTTTCATTCTCTTCTGAGCCCATGTGCTGGTGGAGTAGGAGACCAATGCACCTTTATTGGCAGCTCAAAGTGCTGCACATAAGCAGATTAAAGCTATCAAAGAGCTCTGAGATAAGCTTGTTTTCACTAACGATTTTGGGGCTTGCTTTTATGCAAAAAGCATTAAAGGGGAAAAGTGAGACATTTTCATTTGTGCCATCTGTCAAGGATTTAGTGGCTGTGTGGGGCAAGCAATAGCGGAGGCAGCAGCCGCCCTCTCTGTGTGGAGCCAGAGAGTGCCTGGGATGAATCAGGGTGGGGAAGAGCTGCTCCACTTATGATTGGAATGACCTTTCCTCCTTTCATTAGCACATCAATCATAAGAATTCCAACAGTCCTGTTTAACTTGCTCTTTAGCTAATGGGATCTTGGTGCCAGGACGATTGGACAAAAATATATGAAACAATATTCAGAGGGAGGCATCATAAATATTTTACATTGGGGGACACAAACTGAATGTGGATACTATTAATTGTTCTGTTAGCAGCTACTGATGGAGCATGTGTACTGATATGCCTTGTTAGTATGATGGCTGGGCAAGTGCCCAGTCATGGCCTAACAGACAAATATCAGAAGCAAATAGTAATGCAGATATCTCCAACCTGTGACTCATGCATAGCTCTGTGTAGCTGGGCCATGTTAGGAGTCTGTGCAAAGAATTTAAAGTCCAGCAATTAAAGGAAGGCTAATCCTGATGTTGTGCCATTTTAGCCATTCATGGATTCTAGTCCACAGGTAAAGGAATAAACCTCTCTTCACACCTCCCAGGTGAGGGGTGAAGGCATGTAGTTCCAAAGCACGTTTCCCTATGAAATGTAACATTTGGAGCATGAATTAAGTGGCTATGATCACTGGGAAACCTGTTCTAATGAGCCTATCGGTAGGAATTCTAAAACTTACCTTTCCTTGAACAATGTCTGAAAACAGCTTTTTTTGCAGACCTGAAGTGTTGTGAGAAACCTGTAGAATCCAAGTTTCTGCTAATTGATGGAAAAGTTAAGGGGATTGCATGCCTCAAGACCAATTTCTGTTGAACATTTTTCTCATCTAGTCTTGCTTTTTTGCCATCACAGATTGCATGTGGAGGTGGTGAAGCATCTGAGTTTAACATAGGGCCATATGCTGATTTAGCAAACTACCAAGCTATATTTCTAAAGTTTTCCCAGTAGTATACTAAATGGTCTCTGGGGACAGAAGCAAGGGAGATCTCTCTGACACAGAACTCCCATGATACTGATCCTTCTCAGCAATGTTTCATACTATAAAAAGATAGGTGCTCTGGCTCCATCCCTGGCTATATCTCCTAGTTCCAGGTGTCTGTTCTTTAGCTTTTATGAAGGAATATAACTGCATATACTCCAGGCTAAACTATATATTACACTAGTCATAGTCACCCATGTGTCATGTTAGCCATTAGTCCCTTCCTCATGGAAGGACAGCTTAGCAGTGGGAAATGGATAGAGTAGGAGTAGCCAACACCATGCCTTTCAGATGCTTTGGGCCCAAACTCACATCAACCCCAGCCAGCATGACCAATGGTCAGGGATTATCAGAGTTGTAGTCCACAACATACAGAGGAGACCACATTGGACACAGTGCTTTACCTTTCAAGTTGTTTTCCCCACCCAACCCCAATGGAGTTCAAGGTTTGTGCTAGCAAGGTAAACACATTCAGTGAAACAGACAAGCGGTGGGGTGGAGTTTGAGGGAAAGACAGCTAACAAGGGAAGCAACTCAGGCAGGGCATGATTTTTGAGAACTTGGGATCCAAGGCTGCACCCTGGCTCAAATGAAAACTTGAAGCCATTTTTTTTCTGTTTTAGAAGAATAGTTTGCAAAGGCAGATATGGGGAATCCTGACCTTAATTGTTGAACAGCCCAAATAAGATGCTCCTCTAATCACACATAGGATCTATGTCCTTTGATACGTTATCTCTGGGGAAAGTGCTGCCGCTCCTAGCATTTTACTTGAGGATAATATCATGTTGAGAAGATCAGTCATCTGGTACTAAACATAGAAACATTGAAATTAGGTTACCCAGTGCTCATCACACAAGTAGCCATTCTCATAAGCATGATTTAGAGGCCCTTACATCTCCAGGGAGGGCATAACCTGAGAATAGTGAATGGGTTCATTTTGCCTCTGAGAATATTTGTGTGTGTCATGGTTCAAAATGTGTGGTGTGTGTGTGTGTGGTGTGCGTGTGCGCGTGCACGTGCATGTTGGTGTGCATTTCTTTCTCATGTACTTTTCCCATGTATTTTGCTTGTGTTGCTGTGTTTTATTTTGTCCTCTGATGTTAAGCTGCAGCTTATTATTGGCACTATTCAGGTGTGACTCTTACCCAGCCATCAGTAGATGTGGGAAATCACTGTGTCTCATGTTTTGATCCATTTATTATGCTTGCTGATAGTTCTTCTTCTTCTAGTTGCTGAGAGCTTTGTCAAGTGAGGCCTGTTCTCCAAAATCTCCAAATTCATTAGTAAAAGGATTGTTTCCAGTTAATTTAGGCTCTCTTCTTGTCTGCTTCTCATACCCCGTTTATCCTTCTTGGGTTATACCTATATTCACTTTGTCTACTTTCCTGTATTGCCTTGGCTTTCTTTCTTTACTCTCTACCTTTCAGTTCCACCTCAGCAGTGTTGTTTGTAGTACTTTTTTTACCTCTTTAGGAACCTTCCTCATAGCCTTAGGAGCCTCCAGTTCTGGGCCCTGCTCCCAGGTTTGGAGCAATATGTCAGATGCAAAGAATCCAATTTTCCAGGATTGCTTGCTTGCCAGTTAGTGTACAGTCAGATTGTCCTCAGAAGATGTATACTCCAATAGCCTTCCTCAGCTTGAGCATCATCAGGTTATTCAAGGAACAAAACAACACTGTCCTTACTTTTCTTCTTGGTTTCAATAATTTTCATACTTCAGATCCTTCCTTCTTGATTCCTGCTCTCCTATTCTCATCTGTTACTTATCCTATTCATCTCACATCTGTCTAAGTCTTGTACTTTCTAGTTCTCTCTTCTTTTTAGGCAACCTCTACAGAGGAGGCTAGGGGAGAATTAGCTGTGGGGTCTCAGAGCGGGTAATCTTCATAAAAGGGGATGGGGAGGGAAGAGAAGGAAAATAATAGATCAGGCTCAATTCAAATTAAAGGCCAGGCGGAATAGCATATCTGCTTGCCAGATGGAATAATACCACTTCTACTCCCCCCCCCCCACTGCACCCAGTTCTGGGGGTTCACCCAATCCCCCAGAGTAGTTGGTGGGGTGCACAGGTGAATGAGAGGGAATAGCCAGATGGCTATTCAATTGAATCGGGCCTAGTGGGTTTTGTTCTATGTTTATTGAGGCTCTGTTGGCTGGGTAAGAGCTCCCTGTAAAGTATGTATTTTGCCCAATCATTTCCCCTCATCTCCCCACTTGCTTCATTTTATTTATCCCTAGCCCCTTCTGCCCCACCCCAAGAGGTCGTGTGTGTAAGCACCAGCTCCACCTCTATCCGGGTAAGTTGGGTACCACCACCGGCTCAGAGCCGCAATGGAGTCATCACACAGTATTCTATCGCATACCAAGCGGTGGAAGGAGAGGACACCAGCAAGCGTGTGGTTGAGGGCATTGGACACGAGCATTCAAGCTGGGAGATCAACAGCCTGGAGAAATGGACAGAGTACAAAGTGTGGGTGAGGGCTCACACAGACGTGGGTCCTGGGCCAGAGAGCATCCCGGTCTGGGTTCGCACTGATGAAGACGGTAGGTTCCCGACCCATGACTGAAGGTAACAAGGGCTCTTTTGGGTCCTGCCAAAGGAATAGCATTTGTAGTGCTGTTCTCGGCTCTACAGAAAGGGGGGGGGGTCTAAATGTAGTCAATAAGAATGATGGGGTTAATATGTATGAAATATAATCAAAATGCCTGCTTCCTACATGAATCTGTTCCTCTTCTCTATCACATGGGCAAAGCAGCTCTCTTATCAAGGACATTCTGAAGCAAAAATTGCATTGTTATGGCTAGTCTGTCAGATATGTCATGCCAGCTTAAATCTCTTCTGTAGAAAGTGCCAGTCCTTGCACTGTCAGAAGGCGCTTCCCAGGCTGCATCCTTGCCTCAGAGACCAAAAAGGGCACAGAGAGACAAATAGAAAAAGGGAGCCACTCAGTAAACTGAGAGCAGGCATACTTCAGTTGTACCACCCATGTTGTGCCGTTGCTTGCACCACTGCAACCCTGTAAAGCCTTGCATAGCAATGTTCATTGCCTACTTCTGAAGCTTGCTTGCACATCTGTATGCCCTGCTGCCTGAATTGTTTGCTTCAGTTCTCATTTAGCAAAGCCTTAGCCGGAGGGACACTGCTACCCTAGAAATGTCGCAGCAAGCTCTCTGCATAAGTTTGAGGTCCGTACAGTTGGCTCTTCCAGCTAAGCTCTCTGTCAGGATTGGTTTTAAAACCTGATGCACTCATTTTTCATAGGTGGTAGCACAAAAAGGGGGTAAGAGTGCTTTTTGAATCTTGAAATATTACTGGTAGCTAATATACCCTCCTCATAATTGGGGTGACCTCCATTGACCCAACAATTCAGTCCCTTGGCAGTTGCTGTTAGCTTAAGACTCTGCCCTTTATCGGCAGGTATAGGTAAGTCTCGTGATTTCTGTGCCTTGACGGAACCGTCACAAGCACTTTCCCAGCCATGTCTAACTGTTGGAGCAGAAGGGGAGTGTTGTCCAGTTACTACACTGCAATGTAGTTTGCTTTCCACTTATTTTTCGGATGAGGAATAACCATCAGGGAAAGACACACCATTTTGCAGTTTATGGAGAAAGATGGAATGAGGTCCATGATCCCCTTTCTCATTCACCGATTAGGCTTGCCTCCTCCCCCTGCTAATATATGTATCTTTCCCCTCTGTGCTCCTCTTCAAGTAATTATCTGCAATTAAGAGTGAGATCTGTGGAAACAACCAGTTGCCAGAGGGTGAGCGGCTGCCTTGCCTGCCTGCCGAGTGTCTGCATAGAACAGTCCTTACAGGTTCCATCCAGTTCTCTGCCCCCAATTAACCTTGTTTTGCACTAGCAAATGGGACACAGTGTGTTTACAGGGGCTGTGGATTTGCCCTGCAATAACAGAATTCTGGTCTTACTTTTTTCAAGCAAATTCTGAGTAGCAATACAGCAAGGATACTCTCTGGAGGGAACACTGCTCTCAGAGATCATTCTATAAGCTGAATGGCTAGCCAAGAATATGACTCTCCTAGGACTGCCTTCCTCCCTCATTACCAGCCTCCCACTTTAGGCTATAGAGCAGCTGACCTTAAAGCAATTTTAATAAATTTAATAAATTTTCATCAGTGGCAGCATTTGGACACAGTAAATCATTGATTTCAGTCCAGTTTCAGGCCCAGACTTTACACCAAAAAGCACCTTAGTCCCCCTGGTTGATGACATTTGTTGGGAAACAGATGGGGGGAGTGTAACCCTGCTTGTTCTCCTTGATCTTTTGGTAGCTTTTGATACCTTTGACCGTGGTATTCTTCTGGAGCAACTCCAGGGTTTGGAGGCACTGTATTACAGTAGTTCCACGTCTACCCTTGGAGCTGTTTCCAAAAAGTAGTTATGGGGTAGCTATTGCTCTGCATCATGGGAGCTCCTGGAAGGAGCAGGCTGGGAGTACTCTTGGATCCAAGATATTCAATGGAAGCTCAGGTGGCATTAGTGGCTAGGAAGACCTATTTCCAACTATATCTGGTTTGCCAGCTACAGCCCCTTTTGTGCAGAGATTACTTGGCTACTGTACTCTGTGCTCTGGTGACTTCCAGATTTGATTATTGCTATGCTGGGCTGCCCTTGAAGACTACTTAGAAACTTCAAATGCAGCAGCCAGGTGGGGTTCCATTTCGAAATCACATAATCCCTGTTTTAAAACAGTTGCCAATTCATTTCCAGGGACAAGGTGCTCATATTAGTGTCTAAGGCCCTAAATGTTGGGCCCCAATTATCTGAAAGACTGATTTCCCTACATACCATTTCAGGTGCTAAGATCAGCATAGGGAGCCCTCTTGGTAGTTCCACCACTCTCAGAAATTTGGACTTATTAGTGACCTTGGTGAGAGTCTTCTCCGTGGCTGCCTCTACACTGTGTAATTCCCTTTTCACTAGATTGTGTCTAGCACTTCCATTGTATAGCTCTCATTATGGAATCTAATAAATAATTAAAAATCCCCACAGCTAGGGGTTGTGGTTTGTTTTTTCCATTCACTAATAAGGAGGTATGAAGTGGATGCTCCTGGCATATTCATGGTAAATCATTAACTATGTTCCCATTGTGCCTGTAATATGTCCACTCATTGATATGTATGTATTGGGTTGTGTGGGTACTAGTAATCTAGACAAAGCTTTGCATCTCCTTATGCCATGCCTTGAATAGCAGGACAGCTTAGTCCAGCAGTACAATCATGGATATTTACCATTCACTCTACTGTGAATTCTGCTTTGTAATCTGGGGTGATGTGTGCCTCCTCCACCCCAGAAGCAATGCTGTTGTCTCTGATGAAATTTTCTCATGTGCCTTCCAGTGCCCAGTGCTCCACCTCGGAAAGTGGAGGTAGAATCAGTGAACTCCACAACCATTCGTGTTACCTGGAAGTCACCTATCTCTAACAAGCAGCATGGCCAGATCCGAGGCTACCAAGTCATCTGTGTGAAGCTGGAGAATAATGAGCCAGTTGGGTTGCCTATCATGAAAGACGTCATGGTAGCAGAGTCCCAGGTATATCCTGGTATGAGTGGGATGGATGGATGGATGCATGCATGGACAGACAGATAAATAATATATTTTGGAGAAGGCTCTGTATTTGCTTTGTCATGGGCTTTTTCACTTTATATGGTTAGAGAGAAAGAGAGCTATATTATGGCAAAGAACATGCATTTTCTTTGTTACAGGCTTCCTTACTATAGTTGAGAGCCTAAAACAAATTTTGGGAGAGAACGATGTGAAAAGGGTTGAGATGGAATGAACTGGGAGTATCAGGGAGCAGGACAAGGCAGACGTTTCTGGGACATCTACAGTTGCAGTCTAGGTGTGATCATTTGTGAGCTAGACTGTTTGAATGGCACCCAATAGGACTATTGGAGAGCTATGTTGACTAATTAACAGTTGACTAATTAACAATGGCGTAGCGTGGGGGGTGCAGGGGGGGCCAGCCGCACCGGGCGCAACATCTGGGGGTTAGGGGGCGCAAATCCACAGGTTAGGGGGCACAAATCCACGAGTTAGGGGGCGCAAATTACTTGCCTTGCCCCGGGTGCTGACAACCCACGCTACGCCACTGCTAATTAATATATCTCATTAATACAACACTTGATTCATTTGCATCTTTCTCAGCAGGGAGTAAAACATAGCCAACCCCCCAACACACATACAACCACTACCCACCCCACATACAACCCAAACCCACCCCAACAAGGAGTGGGGGGGGGGGGAATAAAGTGAGACAAAGACCTGCTAGCTTAGACCATCATGATTCCTACAGACTTTGTCGGATTTTTGTATTTGTGAAGCAGCCCAATGTCTCTTCCAGTTTCCTCAAAGTTGTCCTTTAGGCTGGTGAAATTAATCATCAACTTGCTGCAGTGTTCTTTTGGTCTTTGGGGTTAAAGATTTGGTCCCAAGTAAACTATGCTGTTAATCTCCTCTAAATGAAATAATTTGATTGCATTTGCTTTTTGAACTGGGGGGAGGGGTTCCTCTGTTAGAGAGAAAATGAACCTTCCTGGGCATTAAGAACAGATTTCACCACTGTTCTTTTAGAACACTAAGTTTGCAAGTGCATGTTCCATGGTCTCCTGTCCTTCATGGGCATGTCTCTGCATTATGGCAGAGATCAGAGGCTAGCTAATGTCCCTTCACACCTGTCCTTTGAAAGGTAGAAATGCAGTATAGTAGTCTGCTGCCATATCTTGCTGAATTCCTAGATTCTTCCTATCCTACTTCCCTTCCAGGGTAAATTTATATAGAAAGGGGTTCCATAGGTTCAGTTGACCTTGCTGAAGGTGGGAACTGAGACCTTATGATGGGGAAACATTTCCTTGTGCCCCCTCCATACCTCTTTTGTTCCCTACCTATGGCTACAGTGCTAAGTGCTTTTATCATGCACATTTTATTGATTCTGATATTCCTCAGCCATGTGACTGGGAGCGAGTCCCAACAGAGTTAAGAACCAATTATGTAATATTTCTGAGCCTGGCAGGTTAGACTGCCACCTCATCCCACTCCACCACTGCCTTCCACTTGGACCTTGGAGACAGAGGCAGGGAATCTTCAGACCACCTGGGAGGTTTGCTTGCCAGGCTGCTTTGGGTAAAGAATGCCCTTTCCCACTCCTCCCCTTTCCCCTTCAACTGCCCACCCATCCGTCATATTAGTTGAAACCAGGAGGACTGCCTTACCATATACACACTTTCCTGCTTCCTGGAATTACCTAACACAAAAGCCAAATAGGCCATATAAACCTGCTGTCTCTTAGCTTTGCTACACAGTCTGAGTAACTCATTGCTCAGATGCAGACCAAGTTGGATTTGACCATTCCTGCTTCCCTGCTTGCCTCTAGCCCTGGCATTGCTTCATTCTGATTTACTTCCTGATGCCATGCTTCATTTATTTCTTATGTGATCATCCAGTTTCCGGCTGAGATGCTTCACAGTATTTTGTAGAGCTCATGCCTTAGGCCAATCCTGGCTCAGTTCATCCTTGGATTGGATCTGGGCTGTTTTCACACCTTGTACTTTGATACTGTGTGGTATCAAATAAGGCATCTAACGGTAGAGTCTCTTCTCAGACTGTCTGATTTGCAGCCACAGGCTTCCTTCCTTATGGAAATGTTCACACATAGAGGCATAGAGACAAAGACTATATAGATGGAACAAATAAACTTGGTCAGTTTATTCAGATGACTATAGGAAAATGAAGCTAATGTCTGCCATTTCTTACAATCCCATACATATTTAGGATTATGTATTAAAATTATATATGGGAGCTTTCAGGAAGCAATAATCAGTTTAGAGAACAAGATTTCCTAGCCCTCGTATATGTAGTTAAGGAGAAATATGAATGTGTAAAGGTAAAGGGACCCCTGACCATTAGGTCCAGTCGTGGCAGACTCTGGGGTTGCGGCGCTCATCTAGCTTTACTGGCCGAGGGAGCCGGCGTACAGCATGACTAAGCCGCTTCTGGCAAACCAGAGCAGCACACGGAAACACCGTTTACCTTCCCACCGGAGCAGTACCTATTTATCTACTTGCACTTTGACGTGCTTTCGAACTGCTAGGTTGGCAGGAGCTGGGACCGAGCAACGGGAGCTCACCCCGTCACAGGGATTCGAACTGCCGACCTTCTGATCGGCAAGTCCTAGGCTCTGTGGTTTAACCCACAGCGCCACCTGCGTTCCCATGAATGTGTAGGAAGCATCTGAAATTGACCCATCAATTAGAAAAGAGTGGATTGTCTTCCAGTACTTAGAGTTACTGTTTTGAAGTCAGGTTACACCCTCCTCCCTATTGTGTTTAGCATCTCACAATTAATTTAAACCACAAGAATAATCTAGGTACAATAATTTGGTACAAAATCCATTTGGGTGTTACTATGTCTTTAGATCCTTAGGTCGCTGGTTCGTTTCTAGTTTGAAGGACCAAAGGGACGTGGGTGGCGCTGTGAGTTAAACCACAGAGCCTAGGACTTGCCGATCAGAAGGTTGGCGGTTCGAATCCCCACGACGGGGTGAGCTCCCGTTGCTCGGTTCCTGCTCCTGCCCACCAACAGGATGCTGGTCTAGATGGGCCATGTTAAAAAGTTGCAAGCCTTCAGAATAGAATAAGAGCATAGGCAGCTGTCTTATACTTATATCACATCCACACTGTATGTTTAAAGCACATGGTGTCTCTCCCCCCGCCCCCCCAAAAGAATTCTGGGAACTGTAGTTTGAATTTTTGCTCTATGAGGGATAAACTACAATTCCCAGAATACTTTGGGGGAAGCCCTGTGCTTTAAATTCATGTTGTGGATGAGTCAAATCCAGTGGTCCATCTAGCTCAGCAGTCTCTGACATCAGCTTGAGATAGCACAAGCACATAAATATGTCTTTAGAACTAGCCATCTCCACACCAAAGAACAAGAAGAATAGCAACCTCTCCTCTGAGACGAGGATTCTGTAACCACTTAAGTTGGCTTTATTAGCAAAATCCACATGATATCCATTGGTAAAAAACAAACAAAAAAACCCGACACCTGAAGTGAAGAATTATTGTGCATTCAGCAGGCGTGTGTATGTGCTTCTAGGGCAAATCTTCACTACAATGACAGTTCACACGCAGGGGAAATAAATGTCAGGGTAGGGCTAGTCCAAGTAATCCATATCACAGCTCTCTCCCCCAGAACTGCAGACATGGTCAGAGAGACAGTGGCTATAGAGAGTCATGATGAAGACTAAAATGAAATGCTGTAAGGGCATTGCAGCCAGCATAAATACCAGCTGCCAGTGTTAGCTCTGCTTGTATTGGTTCTGGTGCTTCCAAGCAGTGGCAGCAGCTGAATCTTTTTTATTAAGGCCGCTGCCTTCCTAAAACCCATTTATCTTACTCAGCAACGCTAAATACTTAAGAAGCAATTGGGCTGGTTTAGCAGAGAAATGTTTTTATCTGCAGGTGACTGTTTCATAAATTCAGACATTTGGCTGGAGCAGATTTCAGAGAGATGCTCCTTCTGTGGAGGTTCCTCTGATCTGTGAGGAGATTAGAGTCTGGTGAAGATGTCAGGGTAAACACTACATTTAAATAAACTGTTAAGATTGAATGGGTGCCACCAGGATGCTGGTCTGCTTCACATATTTCTGCTTTGCCCTTCAGGGAAATTGTGGAGTTCTCCTGCAGTTTGGAGCATTTTGCTCATTTGCACAGTCTGCTTTCACGGTCTGCTTATTGATATTGGCTTGGATGTCATATTTTCAATACATTTTATATATGCAAAATCTATCATCATTCTGGTATAATAATCATTGTTATCATTATCACCTCACTTTTCAGGAAACATTAGATGTAGCTTACAAAAATAAGTAGTAAAATAATACAATCTAAAAGAAATACATAAAATATTAAAATTAGCAGGAATAAAACATAGGAATTAAACAACAGCAGTCCATAAAGGCTCTAGAAGAAACAGATATTTCTTCCTTTATTTAAACAATTTATACCCCATTTTTAAGCTTCACAAAGGGCCCCCGGACATAATAAAAAATACAAGCACTGATGAATAATAAAACAGAATATAGAACAGCAAGGATAAAAACCCTCAAATCAAGCTAAAAGCTTGGTGAAGCAAAAAAAAATATGTAACTCTCGAAAACTCCATTCAGGCTTCTTGGGGAAGGAATTGTACAGCTTGGGCACCACAACCAAGAAGCCCCTGTCCCAAAAAAGTCCTTAAAAAGCCAATGCAATTCTGGGCTGCATCAATAGGAGTATAGCATCTAGATCAAGGGAAGTAATAGTGCCACTGTATTCTGCTCTGGTCAGACCTCACTTGGAGTACTGTGTCCAGTTCTGGGCACCACAGTTCAAGAAGGACACTGACAAACTGGAACGTGTCCAGAGGAGGGCAACCAAAATGGTCCAAGGCCTGGAAACGATGCCTTATGAGGAATGGCTAAGGGAGCTGGGCATGTTTAGCCTGGAGAAGAGGAGGTTAAGGGGTGATATGATAGCCATGTTCAAATATATAAAAGGATGTCACATAGAGGAGGGAGAAAGGTTGTTTTCTGCTGCTCCAGAGAAGCGGACACGGAGCAACAGTTCCAAACTACAAGAAAGAAGATTCCACCTAAACATTAGGAAGAACTTCCTGACAGTAAGAGCTGTTCGACAGTGGAATTTGCTGCCAAGGAGTGTGGTGGAGTCTCCTTCTTTGGAGGTCTTTAAGCAGAGGCTTGACAACCATATGTCAGGAGTGCTCTGATGGTGTTTCCTGCTTGGCAGGGGGTTGGACTCGATGGCCCTTGTGGTCTCTTCCAACTCTATGATTCTATGATTCACTTCCCAGTCAGCTGGATGTCCCCAAACAGCAGGATATGGAGCAGGGCTTTGAATGAAGAGTGTAATGGGCCAGCAGCCCTTAGAAACAAAATATTGTGTGTGTGTTTTTCCTTTTTCAATAAAAGCTTAAAACGCTTGGAAGGCAGAAATCTCTTTCTAGTACCAAATTCTGTACAACTTCAAAGCATGAGGGAAATCAATCGAATGCACACAGGCTTGGATATAGTCTACTGCTTTTGTTTATAATATTTCTAACCCACTCTTCATCACAATGGATCCCAGAGTGGGGTGAAAACGAACATTCATATTGATAGAATAGTTCTGAGCAGGCAGCTGAGAAATGTAATTATTAATTAGCTTGAGAGAAAGCAAGTTTAATACAGATAGAGGAGCTCACATTCTGATATACACAGAGCAAGTTAAGGCACCTTTGCAATCTCACCTGCAGATGGCTGAGCAAGAAACCAGCCTTTGATGTAGCACACTGTAACCTCATAGGTTGCAACATTCTTGAGCAGTGATCAGCTGTGCATATTTTCATGTTCCTGTGAACAGACAGGATAGACGTTCATATCATTGTCTTGAATAATTGTGCCATTTTGTGTCTCGTTCATCCTAGGAGAATACCTTCTCCTTTGCACTGTTACGTGCTGTCAAACTGTCATGCATGAACATTGTGATCAAGGATGTCTTCCCAACACCTTGCTCCCCCAGGAAGACCAGTTTGAATTTCTGTTGTGGGTTCCCAAACTCTTCTCCTGTAGACAAAGTGCCTAGCTCCAGTGTGGGCTGGAATTGAAACATACCACTGATTTTTCTGTTTGATATTCAGTGTGTGTTCTTCCCTATCTCCTCCTTTCTTTTATTAATTCTCCATCCTCTGAATCCCCCTTTGCATAGGTGTTGCCTAAGCATTTATAAAACATGGTTTGATTGTATTACTTTACTTGGGCCTGCGCCTCTGCTCTCACTGCTTGCCAGCCTTGTCTACATGTCACCCCTCCAAATCCCCAGCCCTCTTCCACTTTACACCTCAACCCCGCAAACCTCACCCAAAGCCTCTTCCCTTTACACTTCACCACTGGTAGGGTGAAATGAAGTAAATGAAGAGGAGAAAGTCTTTTCTCACCTTAGCACTCCTGCCCTGCTGCAAATTTCCTTTTAATTGTCCCACCACTGTCACTCAGAGAGAGAAAAAGAAATTGCATTTTAAAATGCAGGCTTTTTCTCTCCTTCCCGCAGCAACAGCCTCCCAGCAGAACAGCAGGCAGGCAAGAGGGGAAGGCAGACCAAGCAAGCAGCATGGGTGGCCCAAGTGAGCCGCACAGCAGCAGAAAGGTCAGTGTTGGACATTTGGCTCTGCTGCTGCTTCCTGCCTCATTGTCCTCCAATGCTGGACCAAAACTGTGGTTGCTGGGCAACTGCCCTGCCCTGCCCTGGCTGTTTCTCTGTGACTTGTCTGTCCACAACCCACACCACTTGCCTGGACCACCTGCCACCCGTGTCACTCACCTGCCTGTCTGGGCTGCCTGCCTGCTGTTCCGTCATCACTCTGCAGTTGGTCACACCAACTGCAGTGTGACAACATTATTACAATCTTAATACATACCAAGAAAAACTGAAGTTCAATAAAACACAATGACACACATTTTGAAAATGCCATTGTTGGGAATGGAAGTGGGCAGTGATTGAGATAGTGGCAGTACATTTTGTGAACTGGAGGAAGCAGAATTGAGGGGAGGGGGAGTTTCCAAAGCAGGGCTGTGGACATGTACAGACCTGTGGCTCTCTTGATTACTTCTATGGGACATCATGTCTTTGCAGCAGTTTCAGGTATTTCTTCCTACAATAGCTTTTGCTGCTGGCTGGTGCCTTAGTAGCCGTGGATCTCACTTGTTTTGAAGAGCTTGTTTCTGCGTTTTGCTGCCAAACTCATTTGCTACAGAGCAAGTTGCAGCAAAGAGCTCCTCTGTCCAGACAGTTCAGTAGTATGAGATCACTTGCCTGCCTGGAGTGGGGTGGATGCGAATCCTTGTGAGCCTTCCTTCAGAACCCGAGCATGTTGCTTTGGAAGGCAAAGAGATGAGTAAATGAGATGTGCACCATAAATCTGCTTGCTTTGTAAGATGCACTTTAGGTAAATGCACTCTTTGCAACAATTTAAGTAACTCTGCTTGATGCAAGAAACTTAGAAATTGATTACACTGATGATCATGCTGCTTCTCTGGCTGGTTTTTGAGGAAGCTTATCTCAGTATACAGGTATTGCTTATCTTAACAGGGAGGGTTACAGGAGTCTGAGAATTATGGTTGAAAGGGTTCAGCTGGTGGAAGGGGGGGGGGCAAGTATTGCCCTGAAGCTTTGGGAGGTCATTTTTCCTGATTTGGTTTGAGTCTCTTGGCTTGTGCTGTCTCATCAGAGGCTCTGGAGCCCAGCCACAGCATTTCACAAAGACATTTCTATGTCCTATTTCCACTAGGATCATTCACTACAGGAGGAACATACTATTTTCACATGTGTTTCTCCTTGTTACTGTTAATTCCTTTATTGCTAACAGTAGCAATATGTTGTTTCTAAAGCTGGTGTCCAGAGCTAGCATATGTACCTACATAATGTAACATATCAAACTCCCAGGTTAGTGTGTATAGGATTGCAGCCTTAGATAGTCTGCAGTTTGAAGAGGGGGGTTGTTTCTGTAGTTCTCGGGGGGGGGGCGGAGAGAAAAAGAGCTACAATTCTTTGTGTGAGAGAGGTGTTTGTGGAAGAAAGCAGTAGATACACTTGGGGGTCGAGATAGTGCCAAATCTCGTGTGTGTGCTTGCATGTGTTAATAATCCATAGTTTGTCATCACAGTTCCCTTACTCTTTCCTCCTTCCTGTCCCCCCATCAGTTAAGGTTTAAGGACGCTATTGACCACGTAAGTACCATTTGTTAGAGTGTTTGCTTGGATCAGATGGGTCTGAGGATCATTTTGTGAAATCTGTGTGCATAGTGCTGTCAAAACACCCCTGTCAATCCTCAGATGGTTCTAGGGAGTTGCTCTGTGGAGCTTCCACCAGCCACAAATCCTGAGCAAATTGGCATTTAGATTGCTGCTAAATGCAGAAAAGCAATTGACATTTTTCATAATCTGTATTTCCAGCTTGTTGCAATGCAATTTCAGGCAGATGCGGGGGGAGCAGCCCACTTTCTACAGTCTTTGGTCCAGCTCGTTACATGGCAGAGTCAGATCTGTAATCTTTAAACCTCATTGATCCCAGTCGTGAAAAATACCCTGTTCTCTCAGCTGTGACCTTTGGTTGAAACAGAAGCTGTAATAAGAACACAGTCACATTCAAACAGTTAAATTCAATTTTTCCAAGTAATTTTGAGATATAAATTTGGAGGAACAAGCTTGAAAATTACCTTTGGAGAAAGAGAGATTAAGTTACATACCCTGCTGTGGCTTCCCTCGTCTCTTAGCAGAAGGACTTTGCTTAGAAGGGGTTTGCAGCGACAGCCCTATGTATGGTATCTCTCATTCCACCTTCTTTCTTTCCTCTCTCCCCCTAACTTGCTTTGTTCTAGTGGCATGCTCTTCCCTGTGTGAGAATTACTCTCCTGTGTGGACTGTGGTGATGACTACATCTTTTCGTAGCCTTTGTGTTGTGTATTTGAGTATCTCCCTCTATATCAATTTATTGCCATTGATTGATTTTGCTCTCTCATACAACTCCAGGGGGAAAAGGAAATCTTACTTGAGCTCTGATTTTGGTGTCATTCTGATTTCTGTTTGCTAATTTGGGTTTGCAAATGAAAGCAATGAAGGAATAATCTGGGTTAGGTGGCTGAATCCTGTAACTTACCTGGGCTGCCAGTGAGAAAAAGCCTATTCACATTTGTTTGTTTGTTTGTTTTATTCAAGTAATTAACAATTACATGACAGCCAAAAACAAAGCACCCTGACAAACCAAGGTTCTAGGAAGAGATTGTGCTCTATCTATCCATCACAATACAGATTTATTCCTGGTTATATCACATTTTTATTTTTGTGCATTAACAGTCATTCCTTCATGCATAGGGTTAATGGTTGAAATTCTACTAGAAAACTGCTAGAGGTTGTTTTTGAGCAGGTCTTTCTCTGTGGAGTCCTTCACAAGGGCCCATATTTGCTAATAGAATGTAGAAGGTTTGAGAGAGCTGGAGTAAGCTTATGGTTACAAAGCCAACCCCGTCAAGTGATCCAGTGAGATAGTTCAAGGTCCTACTGCTACTTGCCTCTGCTGGTGTCTCTAGCCTGCACAGCTGGGGACAATACCATTGAGAAGGTAACAGATCCTGTGGCCTATAGATCCTGTGGCCTTTGTTTTGTGTAGAATTTTATGCTTGCTCTCTCGCCTTACATTTTTCCTGATGTATGTAGCATGGGTAGTTTATTTTTAAGAAGCACGACTCTTGAATACCGTGGTTGGTGAGCATGTTATGGCAAGTGGCAGATCTACTAGCTATATTGCTGCTCATCCCAGGGCCTTCTGCTGGAAGAGACGAGTGGTCTGCTTCTGTTCTGTTATATGTACTGAAGTTAACACTTTAACTGAGATGGAAGGGCTGCTACTTTCTTCTTACAATAGGTTTACAACCAGTCCTTTTCATCTTTTGCCCATGTATCTGTGGGGTAAATGGCAGCACTATGAACAGAGAAGACTGCTCAATGCCCTTATTACATGACTGCGTAGCAGTTTGCCCTGCCAGGTATAGCAAAAGAATGTGCTTGTTTGTGGCCTGTTGATATGAGGAAGCACTTTGTCTCCAATAAGCATCTCATGACAATTAAAATTCAATATATGATGCTGCTGGAAGGTGCTGTTCGTAAGTGAAAATAAGACACCTTGCCAGGCTCAGAGACTAAAAGACAAGACAACAAGGGAAGGCAAGTGGAGGGAAGTTTTAAATGTTTGATTTTTATATATGCTGTAGGCCATTTAGAGGTGGATGGGGTATTATTATTATTATTATTATTATTATTATTATTATTATTATTATTATTAGTCTGTCAGTACCAGAACAAAAAGAGATTAATTGTTAACAGACATTTACTTCCAGTTAGCACCAGCTTGATCTTCCCTTTCTGGCAGTCTTGCCGGGATGGAAATGGTGAAACTACTCAGTAGCCCTTGGTTGTCCTTTTACCAGTAACAAGTTCACTTGGGGTAGAAGTTGTGGGAAAGTTGTTCTTCCCTTCCCACTTCAGTTTGCTGTATTTTGTTGGGTCCCTGTTTCTTGCAGTGAACTTCCTTGGCTATCCAGAATTATATGCTGGGCAATTTGTCTAGAAATTGGGCTGCAACTAACGACTGCTGCAATTGCATTGGCAGTTGCAAGTGTTGAGTTTGACAAGCTGCTCCAGACAAACCAACCCTTTCATCCCATGTTGGACCTAGGAAAAAATGTGTGGATTTGTTCACGTGATTTAGTGAAAATGGGTGCTTTCTGGCAAAGGGAGGTGCACAGGAAACACAACAAAAGTAGCCTATGACAAAACATACCCTGGCTTACTTCACAGAGGCCACTGGATTGCATCAACCAACCTAGGAACATGTTTTCTCAATGCAACTTTCACTTGTCACCAGTGATGCGAGAGATGGAGGCCCTGTATCCAAAGTAATCTCATTAAAAAATTAATATAACTTTAGGGTCAGTTTTCCTTCTTGTGTGTTTTGAAGCTAAATGGGTCAAATATCCAAAGAACAGAAATGCTCTTATATTCCTGCCTTCCTTAATTTGATAACGAGCTAAAAATGTCTGTTTCCCACAGGAAACCCTCATAGGAGGCCTTTTGCCCGAAACAACCTATTCTATCAGCATCGCAGCCTACACCACCAAAGGGGATGGGGCCCGCAGCAGGGACAAGGTGGTTACTACAAGTGGAGCAGGTGAGCCAATCACATCTTTGATGGGCAAATCTACTCTAATATTTTGAGCTCCAAAATCAAAGATGACAGAAATTTTAATCTTAAGAAGTGTTAGGAAGGTGAAAAAAGCACCTGTACCCTCGAACCCCTTGTTTTGCAGACTGAACTGCAGGTGATGGAGAAGCAAGCAGAAGAATGGAAATTTCCTCTCTTTAAGAACCGCTTCACACATTACAATTTTACTACAATGGAGATAATTTGCAGGCATTCTGGCATGCCGTGTTAACAGCAGTCAGTCAGATATCTCTGGGGAGCCACAAGCAGAGCAGGAGAACAATGACCATCTCCTGTTCATCCCAAGTATCTGACGTTTGGAACTGTACCGCTTCTGCTCATAGTTACCGTGGCTAATAGTTGCTGGGAAATGCCTCTGCCTTGAATTGGCAAAATACCATGACATTCACATGGGAGCTTCATCACAACTTAGTCAAATCAGCTCACCCCAAATCCAGAATACCACTATGCTATTGTGAATTTGCTCTGAGTGCCACAGTCTGGCAAAGGATAATGGTTATCTTGGCACTGTGCTGATACTGAATAGTTTTGTTGTTGATGGATTTACACGTCAATCTCCCCTGATTTGGGGGAAGGATGTGTCTCTGTTGTGGGTGGAACGGAGATATGAAACCATCCATTTTATACAGCAGGTGTTAAGCTTTGAAGGGAGCAGCCCTTAATTTGTGCTACATATATGAGATTTGGAATCCTGTTGCTGCTCAGCCATCACATCAACATTCCTAGCAGGAACCAGTTCATCAGCTCAAACACAGCACATTTTGATTGCAAACAGCATGCTATGCTCTCAACAGCTCGCACAGGTGGTGAAATTATAAAGATTGCTATGAAAATTGCCTGCATCAAACTAGCGGAGATTCCAGTTTTGAGTCTGGGCTTCTCTGCAACATCTTATATTAAAGCCCTGATTTCTTATCTTATGGCATTACCTTTCACTTTCTTTATCATACTGTCCCAAATCTACTTTCGCTAGGCTTGCTTCTACAAATGGCAAGATTCAAGGAGTGGTTGCGGAAGTATGATGAGATTTAAGAATCAGATACAAGGAAGTTTTGAAGACAGTATCCATCACAGTGTTATTTTTCATTGCAATTTTGGAAATAGTTACATTTGGAATAATTTACACTATAGAAGTTAGGGATTAGCTGTTGAAATAATTTGCCCCAGGGTTTGGTTCCATCTGAATTTCAGTCCATCACCTACTGACATCCTGCATTATCAGTGTTTGCAAACTACAGGCACAAAGGTTTTCACAAAATATAGCAGCTGACAAAATTCCTTCAGAAGCTTGCACAAAGTGTGGCATTTGTGATAATCTTTATCATCCCCATTCCTTTAAGATCCTATAGCTTCCACTATAGGGTTCTCAACTCCCCTCCCCCAAAGAAATCAGATCTTATGATCAAGTCAGGCACATTTTACAGACAAACATATAGATTAAGGATATTTGTGAAATGTAGCCATATAGAAATCAGTTTTTTCCATTATAAAATTTGGATTTTGTTTTGTTGCTGTTGTTTAATTGTGGAATTTGGAGGACTGGGAAGAGTAAACACTGATATGTTCAGAAATACAGTGCAGTTGTTTCTGGACTGAACCACTTCAAACTGCAAGTGGTTTGCCTTTTTGGACATTGCCACTGTAAACTCCCTGCCTGTGGAAAGCATTCAAAGTCTTCTCCCAGATATGCTGTTTTTTTTGTGTGCAGCTAATTTTAATGTGGGGAAGCATTCAAACATATTGATCTTTCATCTGTAATCTGACGCCAAATTGATAGGGAGTGCCGTGCTAGCTAATATTTCTTAGCAGGTAGATAAATTTCCTGAGTGAGCAACTCCGGCAGTGAAAAGGCCAGAACTCTGTCTCCCTCCCACTCATGGCATATCACCCTGTTTTTGTCCCACAGTCCCAGGCAAGCCCACCATGATGATCAGCACCACAGCCATGAATACAGCTCTGATCAATTGGCACCCACCTAAAGAGATGGTTGGGGAGCTGCTGGGCTACCAGCTGCAGTTCAAACATGCTGAGGAGGAGAAGATGAGGATTATGAACTTTGAGAAGAACGTGGATCACTTCACCGTGACTGACCTTTACAAGGGTGCCACCTACATCTTCAAGCTGGCTGCCAAGAATAGGGTTGGTCTTGGGGAGGAGTTTGAAAAAGAAATCACTACCGCAGAGGAAGCGCCAAGCGGTTTCCCCCAGAACCTGCACGTGGTGGGGCTGACCACCTCCACCACTAAAGTGACTTGGGAGCCTCCGCTTCTGGCGGAGAGGAATGGGAAAATGACCAACTACACAGTTGTATACAGAGACATTAACAGCCAGCAGAACCTGACCAATGTTACGAGGGAAACGAGCATCACTCTGACCAACCTCAAACCTGACACAACCTATGACATCAAAGTTAGAGCCCACACTAACAAGGGAGCTGGCCCTCTCAGCCCCAGCATTCAGTCTAGGACGATGCCAATGGAACAAGGTAAGCACTCCCCTGTGATCAGTTAATGAACCTCTATGGCAGAAAACAGGTCAGAGATGACGTGGTCAGTCTTACCTTCCTGACCTTACAATTTTTTGAATGGGGGGGGGGGAGCATAGAGGTTGCATGACTGCATTTGTTTTTTCAAACACATACCCACACCATTTTCTGTTTCCAGATAAGAATTGTTCCTTTGGTGCAAACTGAACAGGCAGCTTCTGTGAAGAAACAGTGCCTTATAACTGCTACCTTTTGAAGATTGCTGTGTACACACTATACCTTTAAAGTACAATCGGAGCACATTATTTTCCTCAAAGAATTCAGGGCACTGTAGTTTACCTCTTGCAGTGTTAAAAATCCTAGCAACCCATAACAAACTACAGGGCCCAGAGAAAGAATATACTTTGAATGTGCTTTAAATATATAGTGTGTACACAGTCTGTGACAAAGAGGGGAAGGTGGCAACACAGTTTGGTCAAAAATCTTAAGTGTCCTAAGGTGCAAGAAGGCTTATTGAATCTACAGGAAAACACCCAATTTTGCTGCTACTGAGAAGAGTGGAAGGGAAAGGGTTAGTTGTCCAGTGTTGCCTCACAGGGGCCACTCAAAAGGATTCTTTCTAATTGCAGTGTTCGCAAAGAACTTTCGTGTCAGTGCTGTGATGAAAACATCAGTGCTACTTAGCTGGGAGGTTCCAGACTCTTACAAATCTGCAGTTCCTTTCAAGGTAAGGGAATATGTCTGTCACATATGGGGACCCGATTAACGTGCAGTAAAGAAGAAATTAGAAAGTCTGTCTCAGGGACCTTCAGACCAAGAGTCTTGCTGTCAACAACCCAGTTATGTAAGCTGAGCAACCAAATCCGGAGAAACACCAGGGGGCTTGAGTCAGGATGTAAGACGTGGACACCCCCTTGTCCTGGGTACCCTAGAGTCCTGACACTTGTTTCCTTTAGTCTAGATCACCAAACATGGTAAATCAGCAAGTATGTCTTTAGAAATTAGTTAAAAACTGGTACATTTCCAGACAAAACCTCTTGATTCCTGTGCCGATTTTGGAGACTCATATATGCCCTTTAAATGTTACTCTAGCTGTATGGGAATTGGTTTCCCATGAATCCTGCATGGTGGATTGAGGAATTCTTTCTCAGCACTGGCACAATCTTCTGCTCAGAACAGTCTACAATTAGGAGCCCAAACCCCCTGCATTCCAGGCAAAATGGTTTGATCCTACTGCTGATCATGAAGCATTTTTGTTCAGAACACAGGCAGAATTACACTTAGGGCAGGATAGAGATACCTCTAGAACCCAACAGGGCACCATAGTGTGCTGCTCTGCCTGTGGTCGCTAGCAACATGACAGAGATAAGTAAGCACTCGTGACAGCAGGAGAATTCTATGCGGGGAATTTGTTCATAAAAGGCTAGTTCTTTGGACTCATTCCTAATGCTGTATGGGCAGAGCTGCCTTGGAACCATCATCAAAACGGTTGCATAGTGTGGGCTTCAAAACGTAGTTGCCAGATTTTGCTGACGTAAGCAGAGAGTTGACAGCAGTTGCTGCCATGGGTTTGCCATGATGAGACACAGAAGCAGATGGTGTTAGCGGCTCACTAGCTGAGGAGCAGCCATGCAAACGCAACGGGTGTAAATGAGCTTTCTTCTTCCTGTAGACAGTATTAGATGTCCAGGCCATGCACAAGTGCCAACAGAGTAGCTGGCCCAGGAGCAGCTGGCCCAGGAGCAGCAGCAACTTTGCAAACAGGACACTCCCCCACCCACCTGTGCTGAGCTGCTTAATTCAAGTGTACAGGATGCCAGGCCAAAGCCTAATAATCTAACGAGCACCGCTGATAAGTCTCCATGGGAACAATTAGCATTATCTACACTTGATAAACAGTCTCGCACTAAATCTACATCCCAAAGGGTGTCCTCTTTCTCTTTAACAGATTTAATTAAGGCAGATATTGTTATGATTTGTGAACACTGAGGCGCAGGCTAAATATCATGGTATTTTTTATTGGGAATGAACTGAGACCTCTGAAATTCCTTCACTGAAGAATCAACAACAGGGCTTTCAGTTCTCCTCAGAGAAGAGTCGTTGCTTCATCTGGTCCAGGAGATAAAACTCTCTGCAAAGAGATGACTGGTCCTGTGAAGTGAGTGAGAAGTGATGTTATGGTGAGATTCCTGCTGCAATCAGAACCTGACACTGTCCCTGATCTAAGAGAGCTGCTTCCCTGCCTGTGTTTGATGCTAGAAATGGATTTTAAATGAACGCTGTGTTGGGGAATGAGAACTGATCATGAGACATTTTCATGAGGGCATAGGCAGAATGTTTTCAGACTAGTAGCCCTGGCTTCCACCTCCTAATATTGTACCTTGACAGATTTTTAGTAACAGATGCAGACTACTTTAGCTTCTCTGACACAGTAACTTACACCATTGTTGCCTAACTCCAGAAGGCCCAGCAAGTGAGGAAGAGGCATCTCTACCCTAGATAACCGTACCACCGCACTCCTTACTCCCGAATGGACGACAGAAAAAGTTGAAATAGTTATGGGAGCTAGGGACCGTATCTTTCTTCCTACCCACATGTGCAGACCAACAGAGCTGGGAGAAGGCAGCACCAACTCTTATTTCTACATGGGGGTTCATGATCTCACAGATGTGGTATAGTCACGCTTATCAACAGGTCAGCTTGTTTGGTACCTTACACAGTGTGAGCGTTGCCAAAAAAAAAAGGGGAAAAAAGACCAACGCCAGGAAGAGGAGTTTTGGAAAGAACTTCATCCAACCCTTTTCCTATCAGTTTGGGCTGAATCAACTGTTTCCCTCTGCTTACAGATTCTGTACAATGGCCAGACTGTGGAGGTGGATGGCCACTCCATGAGGAAGCTGATTAATAACCTGCAGCCAGACACAAATTATTCCTTTGCACTCACAAACCGGGGAAGTAGCGCAGGAGCCTTGCAGCACCGAGTCTTCATCCGGACAGCACCTGATGTCATCCAGAGCAAGCCCATTTCCACATACAAATATATCCATAATGGGCAGTTCACTCTGACTCTCCCCAAAGTGCAGACCTCTGTGCCAGTCAGGTACATTTCTACTTTATTTTATTATTTATGATGCTACCATAGGAGAGTATAGTTGGGGAAGGGTCTCCAGAGTCCCTGCAGAGTCTTGGTGCTTTTGCACAGGTAATAAAGGTGGTAATATAGGGAACTGTATTGGGTTTCATAAATCATGATAATGGTGTAAATCCACCTACAACATGTTAAAAATGCTTCCCAATAGCAAGAGGTTACCAAAAATATGAGAGCACTCTGTGCAGCAGCCTTACCTGATCTGATGTTTTGAACTACAACTCCCAGCTGGCATGGTTAATGGAAAAGGGTATCAGAGCTGTAGCCCAAAACATCTGGAAGGCACTAAGTTGGGCAAGGGCGGTGTGCTGGATGTGATCAGGGTTCTGGATCTGGGCTACCATTTTTATGTATTATAACCTGCTCCTCTCAGTCACCTATCATTATATGAAAAATAGGGAGCCATAATCCCCATCATTCATCTGAAAGGGCCCAGGGTGTACTTTCCACACTGCTGCACAGTTACTTTAAATAATGTATGTAAATCCTAATAGGAGGCTTGTGGAAGTCTCATTTGTGTTTTTGATCTCCCACCACTGAAAAAGGAACCAGATTATCGAGCTGTGCTTTCCCAGCTTCCAACACTATCACTTAGAAGCTGGCCTAGTGACTTTTATTAACCTAATACATGCCGGCAGGCTACAGCCCGTGTCTCTGGGAAGTTCAAAGGAGGGAGTTGCAGAGCTTTCATGGAGAGCATCCCTCTGTTTGAAGTAGAGCTCACCCATTCCCCTCTCTTGTTCCCCAGGTGGTACTACATTGTGGTTGTGCCGATAGACCACACAAGCAACCTAGTTGGCTCCAGATTGAAGAGCCCAGATGATATGGGACTAGACCAGGTAGGAGAAGGCCAAAACTTGTTTCCACTTGTTTTGAAGGGGGTAAGGGAAACAGATGTTCAAGAAACTAGCCCACATATGAAATAATTTGGGAGAGTATATGAGCAACGTTAACCATCCTGTCATACTGGAGATAATGGCAGAAGACCTGGGGTTTCGGAAACTTTGCCTATGTGGGATAATTCCCACATTTGATAGCTTAATTTGGAGGTGCCATCTTCTGCCATCCTGAAGTCATCAAGTTCCTCAAATACCCACAATATCCATATTCATCTTTAGCCAGCTCTCAAAATTGCCTGTGAAGCTTACTGGTCCAGTGAAAGAGGTAACTGAAGTGTGATTGCCCATGGACTTATTGCATGTATGGATCACACCACGCCTCCTTCTGCCCTCAGGTTCTGTTGTATAATTTATATGCCAAACAAGATGTAGGAAGCAGAGGTCCCCATTGGGATGGGTAAGGCAGAAGGCAGGGAGCCCAAACTGTACTTGGAGTCGGAGCCAGTGACAGGCAGAGTCACTTAATTCTCCCTGCTGAGTTTTGCAAGGGAAACACAGAGACTTAAGAAAGAGAAAACTGGCAGTCAGTGCCACCTCCTACACTGGATGTAAATAAGAAGCCACACAAGTGGGGGCTTACCAAGGGGAGCAGTGCCCCAATTTGCCCCAATAGATCAGTTTCCACTGATAAAAACTGAAGATTGGATAAGACTCTGTGCGCGCACACACATCTGTGTGTTGCACACATTAGTTAGGATGCAGAGAAGCAGTGGTTGGAGGGCAGGGATGCCACTTTGTTAGGGTCACAAACCAGCACCCTCCTTTCCTGAAATACTGGCATGGTTCTGTGTGGTCTCTGTTTTCTTCCTGGCACCACCATTGCTCTAATGCTTCATCTCTGCCCTAACACATTTTTGTGTGAAATGTATTTCATGCCTCCTCCTTCATTTTAAATTAGAATTTCTGTTCAGAGCCTAGCATTCATTTTTATTCATTAGAAAAACATCTTTAAACATCTGAGAGCTTTTCTGAGCAATGTAATTGAATTTTGGTGTGTTTATATCCTTTTTTCTTGAGTTTGTGGACGACTATGAAATTTGCCATTTTTTCCTCTCTCTGAACATTCCATGTTAGCACTGTGTGTGATTTATACAAAGTCTTGCTGCAGCCCAGCAGGATGTGGTGGGGGTGGTGAGCTCTGTGTACAGATTTTGTCCATTTTAGTGTAAGCTACAAAGTGTGTTTGCAGAGTGGCAGAAATCTGTGTCAAAGCCTGCTGAATTTTTGCCTATCTCCAAAAGTTCCAATTGCTGGGCATCTAAAGATGCATATGTGGACTGTGTGGCCTGTTCTCTGCTGCTCCTGCTGCTCTACCATCAAAGAGAAACACGTATTTTAAAATGATTTCCCTTGAGATGTTGAGGGGTATAAACTTTATAAAAATGGTACACTATTTTTCACAAAACTGTGCCCAGTGTAGGTTATGATGAATACAAACAAAACATGCATAAGAATGTGAGCAGAGCCCTGCTGGGTCATACAAGGGGTCCATCGTGTCCTGCTTCCTGTTTTCACAGTCGTCCACCATAAACCCAGGACAACACTTGGTTCCAGTTTTACCCCCAGCAACTTAATTAACTGTACATTCATTGAGTTCTAGAGAAAGCCTTCGGGAATGCACTAGAGTAATGAATACCTGGACCTCCCTGGTGTTTTTTGTCACCTGGCTTACAGGTTTTCCTCATGGAAATGTAGAGTCACCTTGGTAAATAGCATTGCTCTCTCTCACGTTAGCTTCCTTTTGCCACCCAGCTACTTGAGGCCATGAACCAAGGGGACCCAAGCAGGCGCCAGCGACGTCAGGCAGAGCGGCTCAAGCCTTACATTGCTGCCCAAATGGATGATCTGCCAGAGACCTTTGTCTTGGGGGACCAGAAGAGCTATCAAGGCTTCTACAATAAGCCCCTTTCAGAAGACTTGAGCTACCGTTGTTTTGTGCTGGCTTCACTGGAGGATGGGGATACGGTAAGGACCACGAGAAGCGAAGGGACTGTGTGCTGCTTAAGAGGCCCATTCCAGATATGGCATTAGGGAAGCTTTGTCACAGTGGAACTTTGCTCTGCAAAGCTTAAGCTAATAAAATCAGATGTATAAAACAACTCAGAATCTCCTTCCCCTCTCTTGCCTGGTGTCTCGCAGTCCATAGGAAGAAAATAGATTATCTGCCCCACTCTTTGTGCTTCTTCACTTTCCACACCGCTGTAATTTTTAGGATAATAATAATAATAATAATAATAATAATAATAATAATAATTTATTATTTATACCCCGCCCATCTGGCTGAGTTTCCCCAGCCACTCTGGGCGGCTCCCAATCAGTGTTAAAAACAGTACAGCATTACATATTAAAAACTTCCCTGAACAGGGCTGCCTTAAGATGTCTTCTGAATGTCAGGTAATTCTTTATCTCTTTGACATCTGATGGGAGGGCGTTCCACAGGGCGGGCGCCACTACCGAGAAGGCCCTCTGTCTGGTTCCCTGTAGCCTCACTTCTCGCAATGAGGGAACCGCCAGAAGGCCCTCGGCGCTGGATCTCAGTGTCCGGGCTGAACGATGGGGGTGGAGACGCTCCTTCAGGTATACAGGACCGAGGCCGTTTAGGGCTTTAAAGGTCAGCACCAACACTTTGAATCGTGCTCGGAAACGTACTGGGAGCCAGTGCAGATCTCTCAGAACCGGTGCTATGTGGTCCCGGCGGCCACTCCCAGTCACCAGTCTAGCTGCCGCATTCTGGATTAATTGCAGTTTCCGGGTCACCTTCAAAGGTAGCCCCACGTAGAGCGCGTTGCAGTAGTCCAAGCGTGAGATAACTAGAGCATGCACCACTCTGGCGAGACAGTCCGCGGGGAGGTAGGGTCTTAGCCTGCGTACCAGGTGGAGCTGGTAGACAGCTGCCCTGGACACAGAGTTAACCTGCGCCTCCATGGACAGCTGTGAGTCCAAAATGACTCCCAGGCTGCGCACCTGGTCCTTCAGGGGCACAGTTACCCCATTCAGGACCAGGGATTCCTCCACACCTATCCGCCTCCTGTCCCCCAAAAACAGTACTTCTGTCTTGTCAGGATTCAGCCGCAATTATGCATTGTTGCAAGCCAGAATGAATAAGGGAGGGGAAATGGTGGATAATGCCATTGCTTCTGCAAATGTGTAAATAATGTCCACCCATAATGAAGATATTCAAGCCCTTCTGCTCCGTCCCATGCTGGGTCTCTCACTTTCAGCCTCATTTACTTGTAATGGCTCATTAGAGCTGGTCAAATGCTTCATTACTCTTCTGGTCTGAGCACTTGTGTGGCAGACATAGCAAACATGCAGGCAGGAGAATAGAGGCCGCAGAGCAGGCGGAGAAGGTGCCCTTGTGCCACAAGGTTGGGTACTGCATGTACAAGAGTGAATGTGCACAAGAGCACTTTGGCTAGCAGAGCAAACTCTCCAAGCAACTGGTTTTATTTTGTAGTGCAACTGCAGCTGCCCTCTGCTGCCTTCACAAAGTTCACTGCCAGTTCTTTCTGAAACCTGTGCCAGGTTGTGAGCTCCAGCTTGGCACTCAGCTCAGTCGTTGTCTTTTTAAACTAGAGGAATGAAGCCACAATATCATAAATGGCTGTTTCTGAAAGAACGATTGTAGAGCCACAGATTACTTTGTCATTTAGCACTTTATCAGTCTCGTTTCATTTATCACTGCATTATTCTGCATTTCATTTCCCTGTGACTTCATTGGTTAAAGCCCCCTCCATGTCCCCAGGCATGTGTATATATACATATACCTGTAATTCAGAGTAACACTTCATGCATCTAATGGGCTGTAGTTCACAAAAGCTATGCCACAGTGAATTTATTAGTCTTTAAGGCACCGCAAATACCTTCCTTGTTTTTGCTGCCCCCTGGAATTCGACATTTATTGTGTTTTGTTTCCCCAAGAAGTGTCAGAAATTTAGTTCTACTCTTAGAACTTGGGGAACGTGTAGTTATTTCTCAGTAATGTGAAAATGGGCTCTAGAATATTATTTATTACTATTCTGCATGTTCTAGGACTTAGCCCTGCCACTGAAACAGGTTCCAGAGACAAAATGTGGCTCAAATTAAGCCAGGCAGGTGTTTGCTGCTGAGCATCCACAAAAGCAGCTGCTATGGGCACGTTTTCTCTGTGTTTCACAGAATTCCTGTGCATGAAGTCAAAGAGGCTGTTTAAGATCTCCGCTTTCAGACTGGCAGAATTTGGTCAACAGGCATCTCCGCAGGGGCTAAAAGTGAGACCAGTGTACGCCTCTCCCTTGAGCAGGGCAATAGGAAGCCTCCACTAGAACAGAGAACATGGTCCTCCCTGAACATATGTCTTCTGGCAGGCATTAAAAAAAAGATATGAGCGTAGCATGTATTGGAACAGAGGCAGCCAATTTTGTATTGCATTTTTGGTTGCAACTTGCCATTCCCTTGTATGACTTGGAAGCCTTTGCATGTGAGAAGCCCCATGTGAATCCTGCTGTATTCAGGGCTTATGCTAGAGCTTCAAGGACAGCCATGAGTTAGTCTGCTGTTCAGTGTGGAACATAATGCCCAGTGGGTGTTCCTTGACATATAACCCCCAAGGGTGATGTGTTTATAACGGCATAATAGGTATTATAAACCACTTAGTCACTACCCGCCAGGCCTGATGCTCAATTGGCTGCATCTCCAAAGCCTATAATTTGGCTCTTCGTGTGTCTAAGGCTGGCAACTTGTTCTCAGCTGGACCATTCCTTTCTGGCACTGAGGGAGGCCACTTTCTAGCTGATGTGGTTCTGAATGTTCCATTACTGTGGAGAGGAGGTTTGTTTTCACAGTGTCTGTTAATTCCCTGGGTGCTCATGAGGAAAATAGCAGGTGGGCAGCTTGGGGCTATTGTACCGAGGGACAACTCAGAATTAAGCAAGGAAGAGACCTGATCAATGATCTTTGTCTGCTCTCCTCTCTCTCAAACTCACCAGAAGAAGTATGCAGCCAGCCCCTACTCAGATGAGATTGTGATGGAGGTTTCAGCAAAACAGCAGGATGAACCAGAGATGCTGTGGGTGATGGGGCCTGTCCTGGCTGTCATCTTAATCATCATCATTGTCATTGCTATCCTGCTCTTCAAAAGGTGAGCACACGCCTATGCCCGTGCAATGTTGTGGTGTCCATGGTGCAGTATTGTGCCAAGCTCAAGAACATTTACAGTGAGCAAACTATATTATAAATCCAAGGACACTGTCTCTTCTGGGGGATGTGGTCTGAACCTTCATGAAGGTTTCTCAATGGAGCCTGCAAAACAGTGCTATGTAAGGCAAGCCCTAGGAAGGGGTGGGGAGCATGGGATCACATTCAGTGGTCTCTGCATTTCATTTTGTGCTGGGAAGGTGTATACTGGAAGTGAACTGGGGCTGTGTCAGTGCCAGATGAACTGTGAAGCCATAGGACATAGCTTCTGCTTAGTGGTTCTAGGGTGATAACCTGGATGCCTCAGATTAAGTAAAAGGCTCTGGCCAAGATATGCCTACATCCCTTGGTTTATTCAGAGGCCTGGTGCTTTTCCCCAAGTCTTCTTGGCTCCAAGAATGAACCCTCCATGTGGTAACAGGGACCCTTTGTTCCAGAGCTTTGTCCTCAGCCTAGTCATAGGTGTTCTGATCCATGATCTGGGACATGGGTGTCAAGTGCTTGGGCTGTTAAAAGAAGCAGGAGCTGCTCATTTGGTTACAGGGAGTGCTTACTCTCCTACCTTTGCTCTGGGAAGCTGACATCATTTTTCTCCAACTAAATGTGCATAATAACACCAAGAGGGGAGGTGACTTTGGGTTATTGCATGCACAATTAGTACCTTTTTGTAACCTGGATTTCCTCTTTTTTTCTCTATTTCTGCTGTCCCTGGATCTAGCAAACAAGAAAGGTAGACATCTGCCCTCTTCCCACCACCCTTACTAATCCTTTGCTTTGTCTGTTTCACATCCACTGTTTCATCTTGTTAAAAACAGTAAGCATAAGTCTTCCTACCCAGACTAATCTGGCTTTTGGATATTGCTCTGCCTACCTAGCCATTGTGGTGTCCTAAACTCCTTTAACCTTCTCTTGCTGTTATATTTAAATAAATGGCTTCACAAGTAAGGTGTGACAGAGTTTTAGAAAATTCCTTTTCAGTGCATTTGGTGTTCCAAGATTTGTGGGGTTATTTGCCCCCTATATTGATCAAGGATGTGACATTACCATGAGCTGACTCCAGTTCCTTGGCATAATCAGCATGCTCTATAAACCAGTTAATAAGGCCTTGCTCTGAGCTGTTCCCTTTTCAGTGTCACTGTGTGTGTCCTACAAAGGTCTCCCACTGCTTGCTGACTTTGGTGTCTAGCTGATTCTTAGTAAATCTGGAAGTAATGCTGTTACAACAGAGTGACACTGACTTTCAGCAGGAGGCAGGAACCAAAGCAAAGTCTTAGGCTTATTTCAACAATGGTCCCCTTTGGTGATAAATTCAAGTTGATGCAGGGCTCTTATTTCAGATGCTGTAATGTGGTGGCTGCTTTATAAATGACTCCCCACTTCATGCATGCATGTGCATACAGCTGAACAAACTTTTGTTTTCTCCCCTCACAGCACAGAGAGCTCATGAGGCACCATGCTAATTGTGGCAATTTCTCCCTTCTAACAAATAGACTTGTGCCGTCAGGCAAAGTAAAAAAATCCTTTTCAGGGTGCTATCAACAGTGTCTCCAGGTTAATCATAAGTGCTTTGGGCTTCTGATGCGTTTGAAAGAGCAACAGATACACACACCTCTCTGCTGAATTGCCTGCAGGATTGCAGCACAGTGCTCCTTAATACCAGGCTGGGATGTTTCTGTCTCTGTTGAATACCCCCTTCCCGTGGCTTAGTTACCCCAGAAAACACATTGCAACTTTAAGAGGCAACACCATATGAGGTTCTTTGGTTTAATGGTAGCCACTGGACATCACTGATAACTCTTCTTGTCATGCCAAAATTTTCTGTAAATGTCTCCCATTTAATCACTGAGCATGTTCATCTCTGCTTAGCTAGTGAAATCTACTAGGATAAGAGCCTAGGGTGGTGGAGCTGCAGGCATAAATATAGCATGAAGAGACAACAGTGTATTTTATTGTTCCATTAACACACGCCTGGGGGGCCTTCAGCCACTCAAGACAAGTATTAATGGACCAATAAAATTCACCCTGAAGAGCCCTTACCCTATTATATTACAACTCTTCACATTTTAAATAATTTTTTTAATACTTGGCAAAATCTTAAGTATATTCATCCACCACAGGAAATAGTTCCCAACACTGGTGTGTGGAAGATGGAAGTGGAACTGGAGATTTTGTAAGCCTGTGTCTGGCTCTGGGGAGGGAGTTACCAGTCCCCCTTACTGCTAGGTGCATTATTGAGTCTATGCTACAGGGTCATCTTGAAGCTCGCTGCCATTTGGTCCATTCCCAGATCTACCGTCTGAGCTGCGCCTTCTCTTCCTTTAGGAAAAGGGCTAATTCACCCTCCGCCAAGGATGAACATTCCATTGGCCTGAAGGACTCCTTGCTGGCCCATTCCTCTGATCCTGTTGAAATGAGGCGACTCAACTACCAAACACCAGGTAGGTACCACTTGATGGCCCTACAGAGGCCTGTGCTCATTTTACTGGCAGAAGTTTGTGATAAGAGAGCCTCTTCTTCCCCTTGCAGTGTTGTGTGCACCTTCTCAGGCTAGGTTCAGAATGGGGATGGAGGTTCAGAGGCCAGTGTGGCTCAATACACTGTCGCTCACATGTATATCTGACATTGGCAACGGTCAGAATGGGGATGGCAGGCTTTCTGTTGGCTCAATAGCCTGACCATACATGCATCACAAGAGCTGGAAGGCATAGCGTGACAAAGAACAGGCTCTAATGGAGGCCTTGTCATGATTTATCTTATAGTCCATAGATAACACTCAGTTTTTTGGCCCAGATCATGCTCTCCAGATATGGCCTCAAAATTAGCCGGCAAAAGGAAAGTCCAACATGCCAGTAGGTCCACTGTCAAGTAGCAGATAGGCAGGTTCATGATTCTGCTCCTGCAGTGCTTCCAACTCTTTAGGTACGTTGCAGTTGTAATAGATGCTGCTTAGCTGTGTCAGCAAAACAATCTGTCTTCAACAGAGTCTGTTTCCTAGATTTTTTGCTTTGTGGAGGGCCTCACATCCTCATCTGAGGCAGGATGTGGTTTGCATTCTATCTTGTTAGAGTTGAAGCAACCTATTCCTTCCTTATTTAGATTGTGGGATTCATGAAGGCAATTGAATGATGTTAGCGGTAAGTGGGGGCTTCTAGCTCAGTACACCCAGACTCTACCTAGCAAGTTGTGACCTGTATTCCTTTTCCTCAAAACTATTTGTCCTCCTATAATAGATTTTTTGGGGGAAAGCAGTTGCAGGAAGCGAATTGGAACTATGACTATGTGCCTGTGGCTATGTGCAGCGCTGCTCTCTTGTCTCTCTTTCTAGGCTTGAGTCCTTTACCTCATACTGCCTTGCAGATGGGTCAGAGGACGGGGGCTTGTGTAGGTTGTACGCACATAGCTTGCAGAATTGGGAGCACGACCCACCCTATTAGTGTAAAGTCATTATTCCACCAGATGGTTTGCAGAGTCCAACATGACAGGAGAGTTAGAGGTCTAGTCCAGAGGGGTCACAGAGAGAAGATAGAGGCATGGACATGGTGCAGAGTTGTAGGTGCTAACAAGGGATGTTGGACAAAAGGGAAGCTTGACAAAAGAAAGCGAGTTAGCCTCATAGTGTATACGCAATCCCCCATACATATTCTCAGGCGTGACCATACTTGCTGAGCTGCTAGCTTGAGCTTTTGCACCCTTTTATCTTCTCAGGTGCCCAGTAGGGAACAATCAGTGTACAAAAAAAGTTCTGGTATTATTGTTCCAGCCTGAGACACTTAGTTGCCTCCACCTAGCCTCACCCTCTTCTGTGATGGATGGATGCCTTCTGTGGGCCAGACAGCAGCAACTAAACCCTGAGCAGTCTCATAGTTGATATCCCTTCTGGCAAATGTAGAGGCAGGAAAGGCCTTGCTCAGTACATAATTAATCAAGCTGCTGTTATTAAATATTAAGCTTATCACTTTAATAGTTTCCACTTCAGACACAGGTTCTTGCGTGAATTGTCAGCTCCTTTGTTCTCATGTTCCATTTTGCAGACTTGTGGCAGGTCAGGCAGGGTGATGTCGCTACTAAGCGATTGGGTGAATTTTGACTACACCTTGGTTCCAAGGCTCTGCTGCTGTCTCATGTAGGAGGGAAGCATGGTCTTGGAAAGCAGCATGTGCTGGGAATAGGAACTCTGTTTCCTGGCCAACAAGCAAAGCCATCTATCATGTCTGTTGTGGGGAAATCCTCTTTGTGAAATAATCCTGGTTGTACTTGGTGCTTGTCTTAATACATCACCCTCCATGCTGCCACGTGTGCAGCAAGCATCAAACTGCAATTCCCATCCCTGAATGTAGGAATGTGAAGGTTGTGGTGGGGATTTTTGTGGTGCCCTTTGACCCTCCTCTGTCGCATCTTTAACTCTTCCCTCAGCAACAGCTAATGGGATTTCTATTCTTTCAGGTGCCAGTGGCCCCAGTTGCCCGAATATCTCAAGTTAGTTTTCTCTCCTCCTCCTTTTTCTTCTTCCTCACTATCTTTTCCCCGCCTCTTTCTTTCTCATCTTTTTTGTTCAGTGTCATGAAGGTCAACCTCACTCACCACAGACTTAGTGCTAACCCTTCTCTTGCTAGTGAGCCAGGCTGCCCCCCACAACCTAGTCTCTGGTGCTACTCACATACAATGCTCCAGCCTGCATGTGAAGAAAGAGAGATTAACACATCACAGTTTTCCAACAATGAAATTCCTAAATCAGCCAGCAAAATTGCAATCTTGACTGAGCACATGGGGCTGCAGCAGCTCTTTCATTGGTATGTTATAGGACCCCAACTTAGGGAAGCAAGGCCTGGCTATAGTTGCAAAGGATGCACTTATATCATGTGGAATCCATACAGCATCTCCTCCAAAATGAAAAGGAAGTGTTCTCTATCCAAATGTAGTCCAGCAAGCTAGGACTAGCTCATCTCCTCCATATGCTCCTCAGCCACTGTTTTGCAGGCAGCACCTTACTGGAATGCCTTAAACCCAAATGTATTTATTTAGGCATTCAGTCATTCTTAAACCCAGTTATACACAGGTATAAAAACAATGACATTACTACTACTACTACTACTACTACTACTACTACTACTACTACTATTATTATACCACCCTTCATCCAAGGGTCACAAGGCAGTTTACAATATAAAACTACAAAAATACATACTATAGTAACAAACAAAAAGCACACACACAGTTTAAAAGGTCATAGATTGTCTAATTAGCCAAAGGCCTGGGAGAAAAGGAATGATTTTGCCTAGTGCCTAAAGATATGTAAGAAAGGCGCCAGGTGAGCCTCCTTGGGGGACGGCATCCCACAAAGGGGGAACCACCACAAAAATGGCCCGTTCTTGTGTTGCCACCCTCCGGACCTCTTGTGGAAGATGCACATGAAGAAGGGCCTCAGATGATGATTGCAGGGTCCAGGCTGGTTGATCAGAGGAAAGGTGGTCCTTGAGGTACAATACAAAATAATACATGAGAGTAGCGGAAATTAAAATTTACAAAACCAAGTCCTGCAGATAATTCCATAAAATCCCAACACTTAAAAATGTTTGTGAAAACAAAAAGGTTTTGAGCTGATGCAAAAAGGATAACTCCATGGGCACTGACCCTTGATGTGGGACATCAAAGGGGGACTTTTGTTCACATCTTAACAACCAGGCGGGACAGTACTGGGAGTGGTGCTCCTTCAGGGGTCCTGAGTCATGCAGGACTTAATAGGTCAGTGATAGTACATTGGATTGATCTCAGAAATGTATTGGAAGCCTATGTAAATCCTATAGAATTAGAATAATATGATTCCAGGTGGTTGACCCACTAACCAAATGGGCTGCTGCATTTTCCTCTAACTGCAACTTCTGAACCATCTGCAAGAGTAGTCCCTCATGCAGCTGCTCTTTTATTCTTTTGCTCTCTCTGCCTATGTCTTAATGAATGTGAAGTGCAGCGTGTCACCTACAAATACTGTCTTAATTTTCTGAGCTTCTGGTGGACAAAGGAGAAGGATGGGATTTTGTTCTATATTGTGCCTGTAAAGTTTACTTTGGCTCTGGCCTCCACGGCAAGAGGAAAATGGGGGGGGGGGGATTGCTGCAGATTTTACTTCCTATTGATACTTTGAGAATTGCAGAGGAACAGAGATGGGGTTTAACTTGTAAGAAGAACAGATCCTGTCTCTTGATTAGGGGCTGGTGTAAGTCTACTTTGTGAGATTGTGCATCATTGCACAGTCATCAAACTCAAGAAGGCTAGTTGCACAAAAGCTTACTTTCCAGACCCTCTTTGCTCCCTACCTATCACTAGGCAAAATATTATTTGATAAGGAATGGTTTTTTAATTGCCCAGCTTTTAGATACAGGATTTCTTGGTGCCTTTCTTATAGATTCATGGCTGTGAGTGCTTAAGACTTGTCCGCTGCCTCAGTCACTGAGAACATGAGAGTGGGCTGTTGAGAGATACAGAAAGTGGTCCTAGAGCCCAGTGAACAATGCTGGCATCTGTTCAGGATCTCTGTATCTGTACTGTAGTGTGCACTGTCTGAATGGAATGCAGGGTGCAGACTCCAAGGGCTTTGTACTTTATTGCCTAGGCCCCTTCCAGCCTCAGTCCATACAGCAGTATCTTCACCCTTTTTGGCCTGGTATTATATGTAGAAGCCATCTGGCTGGTCGCTGTCTCATCAGAGCATGCACACATACATTGTGCCATTGCGTGGGCACTGCATGCCACGTTTCCTCACTCATGTTCCATCCATCGCGCCACATTGCCATTTGGTCTGCTGTGCGCATGTGCAGGAACACTCTTCAGTTGTGCAATAACTTCTTACCCTGCTACCTCCCCTCCTTATGTTTGATCTGGTAGGCATGCGTGATCATCCTCCCATTCCAGTGACGGACCTCGCAGACAACATCGACCGACTGAAGGCCAATGATGGGCTGAAGTTTTCCCAGGAATATGAGGTGAGCCTGCTTGGGTGTTTAATCTTGGATCTGTATTCTTCCAGACTCAGGGGTCGACAACCTGGTGCCCTCCAGATTTCTGGACTGCAACTCCCATGAGCCCCAGCCAGAGAGTTAATGAGAGTTTAGAATGTGATTTAGAATGTGATTTAGAATGTCTCGATAGCACTGGAATGGTTGCTTTTGACCTGGACAATAGTTTTGTCTGCAGCTCCTCAGCCCAACCTAAGATTGCAGAACTTACAAAAGAATTCTGCCCATAACTGCCCTATATGCTGGAAAAGAAGTGTAAAATGTAATGTGTGAACAGTCAAGTGTAGACCTGTTTTGCTTCCAGTATATAGAGAAATATAGATTCTCACATTATGTTTTGCACACTTTCTGTTAGTTATTAATTATATTGGAAAAGGTTACAGTTTCAGTAGCCTCGGAGTGCTGTTTATGCTGTGATGGAGGCCAAAATAGTGGTATTGAGAGGCCAGGAATTATGGTGGCTTTTGCAGGCAAACTCCTTTCCACGCTGAACCATTTACTAGGCAGATGATTAATTTGAAAAATTGCTATGTTGGAAAAAGTTCCCTTGTAGCTATTAGAGTCACAGTAGCAGGATAAATGTTTTCCTGTGCTTGCAGCATGCCCTGTAGGGCCCACTTCAGCTGTGAGGGGCTTAAATCATAAATAAAACTCTTCTCATATGTGTAGAGGGGGAGGATAAATTGAGGAAGTGTCCTTTTCATGCATTATTGGTCCTGCTTGAATTGTTATCTTCTTTTGCCCCTGACCTCCCCTTGCAGCAGCATATCTCCCTTGATTCAGGGGATGTGATACAAGCATTGCCCAGAAGGCAAGATTATAGAGGCCAGGGAGAAGCACTGGCTGGCTAAAGGCTAGCATGTGAAAGAGGCACCAAAGCCTAGCAAGGTTTGGAAAGACTGTTAACCACACACTGCTGATCCACAGCATTTAGCAGGGAAGGACAAAAAAGGAGTACCGTATTTTTCGCCCTATAGGACACACTTTTTCCCCTCCAAAAATGAAGGGGAAATGTGGGTGCGTCCTATGGGGCGAATACAGGCTTTCGCTGAAGCCTGAAGAGCGAGAGGCTCCGCTCCGGGCTCCGGAGGGTCGTGCAGAGCTGCCTGCCCTCCCGTGGTCCACGCAGCTCTGTGCATCCATCCGGAGCCCGGTGCCAAGCCGCGCCGGCCTTCGGAGGGTCGCGCAGAGCTGCCTGCGCTCCCGGGATTGGCGCAGCTCCGCGCAACACCCCGGAGGCCGGCTTCCGAAGGTTGCGCAAGCTCCCAGAGCGATGCCAAAGCTGCGCTCAGCTTTGGCATCGCTCTGGCTCCCGTTCTGGGGGCTGCGGTCAAGGGAAGCTCGGGCTTCCCCCGCCCCAGCCCTGTGCCTGGGTGGGGGAAAAAATAATTTTCCCCCTTTATTTCCCCCCCAAAAAATCTAGGTGCATCCTATGGGCCGGTGTGTCCTATAGGGCGAAAAATACGGTATGTTTTCCAGGAACTCCCAGCTGGGTGAGTGCTTATGAGGCTGTTAGCCTGCCAGGACCCAAAATCCCACATGCAAGCCCATTTATAATTGGGCTCTTGTTTTCATAGATCATTGTGACAAGATCCATTTTTTTTCTGGAGTGTGGTACAAAAGAGGACCATGGACAGCATTAGCTACAATAGTATCAGGGCTGGTGGGGGGTGCTGAGTGTTCTCACTCTTATAGGGGGCTTCAATCACACTTTAAAGAACACACTATCTCTTAAAAGTGGTCATTAGATACAATTCTGACTTGCAACCTTCCAATCCCTCTCTCTCAAATTCCAGTTTAAAGTAAACATCAGCTGCATTTACCATGATTAAGTAGCTATTAAGGAAGGAACTAATTTTGGTATATGGATTTTTCTTAGGGATTCTGCTGCCTTGTACCCCTGTCTGAACCATTCATCTTTGTTAAGTCCAGGGCAGGCTGAGTAACAGGAGAGGATTTTCCCACTAGCGCAGAGAGAAGTCGTACTGAAGCAATACTCACTCAGAAAGTTGGAAAATAAAGAAATAACCGTTTATTGTTTTTTGTCCTTGTCACTACTGGAGAAAATTTGAACTTTCAGGCCTAGCAAGCAATTTGATACCACAGGCACTCTGTTAGGGCCATGGCAGTGTGGTGTGGAAGAAGAAATCTAGAATAGTAGGTAGATGATTCAGGAGCAGTCTTGTGTATCTAAGCTGAATAGTGGAAGAGCAATATAGTGCTGAGATGTGGGGGGTATACTGAGACATTGAGAAGGCATTCTGCATCACAACACAGATCACAGTTTTTCCTCTCCCAGACAACTCAGCCTAATCCTGTGAGTTCCTGTGAGCCCTGTGGTTCAAGAACGCAACTAATTGAACTGGGTTTGCAGCTGGCTGAAGCAGCAAGAAGGAAAGGGGAAGCAGTTTGGATCAGCCCTTGAGGCTATTTGTGTGCTCATTAATTTGGGTAGAATGGCATGTTACGTTTCTCACACAAACCTAGCCGCAAAACCGCTGCATAAAGGACATGCTCAAAGCCATAGGTAATGCAGAGGTCTGCATACTTAATACTTCAGCCACAGGGATGGAACAGCGTTAGGAGTACCTGCTCAGGGCAAAACCTAGCTCATAGGCCAAATAAGAAACACTACAGTTCCTAGCCTCAACTTCAGGACCTCAGGGGTAGTAGTAGAGAAAGTGTGGTCAAGCACTGTGCCAGCAGCCTGCAGAGGGTGTAGCTGTGCTAAAATTGGGAGCGGAAAAAGGATTTGCCTAGCAAAACAGCTGCCTGGTGCTGCCAGTGCTGGTTATGAGCCCTTGTGGATCTCAAGTCAGTGTGTCATTCTCCATGTGACTTGCACAGACCGTAAGGAGTGGAAGTGGCTAGCTCATTTTTGCTCTTGATAGGTCTGGATGTCAAACCACAGAGAGAGCATCTTTAGCTCCTACAGCACACTGAACCTTGGAGAGAATTTACAGCCAGGGATTAATAGAATTAAATAAGCACAATCACGCTAGCATGTTAATTATTTATCTACACTTGCTGTGCTAGAGCAATGCTTGTATTTGAGCTCCTCCTGTTGGACTGTTGCCTGTACTGCAGACAGGCTGTGCCCACAAGATACTCAAAGCAGGTGGTCTGCCAGACTGTGGATAAATATTAGGCAATTTTGAGGTGGGGCCAGTCTTCCTCCTCGGCTCAGTGAGTGAGCAAGTGAGATTCCTTCTGTCACTGACTAGCGAGCTGGAGTGCTTCCTCCTTCTCCTCCCCACACACAGTCGCATGCAAATAGGAAGCAGATGCTGTGTGTTGTGCAGTAAGTGAATTAGCTAGAGCTCTTTTCCTTATATCTGTCAATGAGATGAGAAGACTAGTTGGCCTAGTCCCAACATGGATGGTTGGCCTACTCCCAACATTTCCAGGCATTTCATTCTCTGATCAGTTAATGGAGACCAGGTAAACTTTTGCCATCTACAAAAACAGTATCTACACTGAATTATTGGACTGTTGTGAAGAGCTGTTAACCTATCCCTGTCTCACTTTAATCATGTCAGCATAGTTAGTAGGTGGTGGCTGCAATGCTCCAAATAGATCAAAGAGGGCAAAACTACAGGCCATGGAGCAAGTCCCTCTGTATATGTGTTGTTGTAAAAAGAGGGTGTCCTGTTTCACTCTGAATCATTTCCTTATACACCTTAGAGACTCCTAATGGTTGTAGATTTTGTCTCTTGCTTCAACTAATAATTGTCCTAACATCTCCATTGCAGAACCAGAAATATCACCCAGCATTTTTGGCATTCAGCATTTCCTTCCCCTAATTCTATCCTGCTGGATAGATTTACGACTCCCAGACTGCCATGCACCCTTCCTTATTTGGGAAGCCACAAAGAAGTCAGTTACTGAAGAAGCCCTGCAGATTCTGCTTAGCAACCACCTGCTAAGGCAATATGTTCATTGTTGCCCCTTGAAATGATAATGAAAGACTAGCAAATGCTTCCAAGCATCTGAGCTGCATCTTTTCCAACTCTTCCTTTCCAACCATCTGCCGTAGCATTAGAACCTATCAGACACTCTAGCAAGGTGCAGATATTTAGTTGTATGGTGATGGTTACAGCTAGAAAAGAGCAGTGTGGCTTGTTCCTCACTGTATCGCCTTTCCCCTCTCCAAGTATCCTGCCATGCCTCCCACTTCCAAAATCCTCCTTGGCCATCTGAGCACAGAACAAAGACCCCACTGGGGTTTGCTAAGAGACTGCCTGTCACTTTAAGAGCTCAAAGCAAGTATGACAGCAAGTGTGCAGTAGCAACATCTCCTGCCCTGCTAATTAATTTTCTCACCCTTCTCTCGTCTCCTGTAGCAAGCAGGGTGCAAGTAAGGGAAGAGATCATTGGAGCAGGAGGTACATAACTGCATACTCAGTCACTGCCATCAAGCTCCTGTGGCAGTGAGGGATTTCTGGAGGGTGAGCTCCTCAGTTATCCCCAGTTGCTTTCCTTCCAGGCATTCATTGGGTCCATCAAAACTACATGCAAGTTCCCATGGCCGTATCTGCATACTGTGCTGCAATATGTCCTAGAAGTTGGAGGTTTTCAGTGACAGACGTGACTCTGCAATTTGACACATTGCCAGTGATTGATTCAGAAGCCATTCTTTTCCCATTTAAGAAGTTTTTTTTTATTGGTCAATGGCTGTGTTAACATGGGTGCTGCCATCATTAATACACTGGTAGTGCACTAATGCACTAGCTTGCTATGGTTATGCTAGAGCACTGCCTGGAGTTCAGGGTTTAGGAATCATAACCTCTTGATGGGCACAGCAAACATGCTGGAACCAAACCACGTAGCTAGCAAGGTTTGCATCATCCCAGCCTGCTAAAAAAGTAGAGACATTGCCAACTTCTTCTCTAGCTGTGCTCCTGCACCTTTAACAAAAGGAATATTATCCTTTTAGTCGTTGGACCTGCCAAGAAAAGCTTCACCTGCTGAATTTCTGCTGGCCATACAGGACATCTTCCAGGAAAAAAGTTGACAACTCTTTATTCAAATTGGTGTCTGTCCCCCTCCCTGCCTGAAAAATCCCACCCCATACATACACGCTGCTGTTGCTGTCTTAGATTGGGTAATATGAGGTTCTTGTTGGGCCCAAATTTCAAGAGTGAATGTGCACATCCCAGTACTGCAAAGCTGTTTTGCCCGTGGACAGATGAGAGGAGTTAGGTAACAATGGGATGAGCCCTTTACTTGGTGTGGCCCATCTGAAAAAACTGCTTGATGGGTTTCAGCTGCATTTGGGGCACCTCTCTTTCCCTGCCTTATTTACTCATTTGCCCGCCATTAAGGGGGAAACAGGTGCACATTAATTCATCAGCAGAGTTTAAATTAAATCATTTCACTTCTAAACAAGTCACTCATTTGCAGGCATATTTAATTAGCACTTCTTCGCTGCCAGGTGGATGCTACTTTTCTCACCTGTTTGCCCTCTTATGGGGTCGTTGGTGATAGAACATGGGAGATTTTTCACCTCCGCATTGCAGAGCAGGACAAATGCTGTAGTGCTACTGCTGATGCTACACTCTGGGGGATTGGGTGAAGCTATGCCATCCTCGCCTTTATCTTCCATGTCATTGCAGCCATCTCAGTGTGACTCTGACTGAGCGGAGGTGTGTTTTGTGCTTCAGTCTCTACCCTTAGGGCAAGGCCTCCTGGAGGGTTCTGAAGGAGGCTTTTCTGCACAGAGGTTCTACACAGTCTAAAGTGATGTGGCCCACTTTATATCCCAGTATAGGACCACATATGGCTCACAGAATGAATTAAAACAAATGTGGCTTAAAGACACACAAGCAATATAATATTTTTTTAAAAAAAATAAGTATATTAAAAAGAGCACCAAAACAATTTAAAACCAAAAGAGCACCAAAACAATTTAAAAGCACACACAAAAAGAAAAATGTGTGGAATGCCCACCTTCAGAATACACTGCCACTGCAGCCAGTAAATGACCAAAGGCCTGTCTAGACAAAAAAGTATTTGCCTGCCAGCTAAAGGAAAGCTGGGTGGGGGGCAGCCTAACCTACTGTGGAAGAGATTTCCACAATCTTGGAACAACCACCGAGAAGGCCCTCTCTTGTGTCCTCACCAAATGCACCTGTGAAAGTGCACTACTGCCCATTCATCACTTTGTATCTTACCAGTGCAATGGTGGTGTGTGTGTGTGTGTGTGTGTGTGTGTGTGAGAGAGAGAGAGAGAGAGAGAGAGAGAGAGAGAGAGAGAGAGAGAGAGAGAGAGAGTAGACATCTTCCTACTTGTTTGCTGAGGGTATTACCATATTTATTGAAATGTGGCCTGAAATATAATATTAGGCTTGGGATGGGCTATATTTGCTATGCTTGTCTTGAGCTGTAAAAAAATCCTGCCAAGAAACAAATGCTTCCCTACCATTGATTTATTGCAAAGAGAGGATAGTTTACAAAAAACACAAATGGAATTCCTCTCTGCTGGGGGAAAACAAAAGACATCTGGGTGCCAAATGGTCAGGTCCAGGTAGCTATGGACCAGAAACCTGGCTTGTTTCTGTTATGTGTGACATGTGCTTAGTGTGACTTGAGCCCTAGCCTTGAGCTGCAGAGAGCTGGGCTGTGTCTACTCCTGCCACTTTGCACTGCACTGCCTGCTTATTACTCTGATAATAGAAGATTATAGGGTTCCTGTTGGAAACGTCTATTTACATCCTGCATTTCCCAAACCACCTATTAGCAGTGCTGTGATGTCATATCCTCCCTGCTGAGACAGTGGAAATCTCTTTTGTGTGCTGCATTGCTCTTCTTTGAAAGGAATACCCATTGCCACTGAACCTAACATGGGATGCTGTTTTCCTGAAAGGCCTGTGCAATTTCTTGGACTTAAACCTGTCATTCCTCCAAGTGAACCAGCCCGTGTGCGTTTTTGTTTATGACTGCCTCAGCCTGTTGCCCCTGTAATGCAGTGGGAGAAAAGCCCTTAGACAAGTAAACTTCCCAGCAGTGGTTGGGAGGAGTCAGACTAGGAGAAGTGCCAACACTACCTATACTGAGCTGCTTCGACTTTGTTGCTCATGTGCATTCTACTATTCTATAAGGTGCTTGCTCTGGTTTTGCCCAGACAGTTTTGTCTGCCATGCTGTGCCCGTGGGAAACTGAAAAAGCAGCTCTCTGTCCATTGCAGTCTGCATCATGTAGGACTGTTACCTAAATTGCCATGTCAGGCATGAAACAGATCGCATGCCAAGTGTTAACTGGATATCACAATCGGGTGTTTTAAGTTTTGCAGGAGAGCAGGCAGTAGTTGCCGACCTAGTCCTGCCAACTACACTGAGAATTGTGGCAAAAACATTGATCAAAGCAGACCAGTGCATTGGATACATATGCTTGGATGGGCACAGCTTCTCCAGCATTTGCTCCATGAACCCATGTTGAAGATGCAGGTGTGAGTTCTCAGCCACTCAAAAATGAAGGAACTTGTACATAGAATTATAGAGTATGATCCAGCTGAGAGAGATTTCTCTGGCTGAGCCCACGTAAGAGGAACCAACTGCTAAAGTTCCTATTTAAATTCCACCTGAGTGCTTCTCCACAACCTGTTTCCCGTAGAAGGCAGGAAAGGAACATTTACTCTGCAGTCCTGTACTTCTGTAGGACGACGTAGGGTTGAATGGTGTTTTTCCTTCCTTTCATTGTTCTTTAGTTTTCTGGCAGTTGCACATTTGACTTACTGTAAAAAAAACCTCCCTTTTTACTAGTAGCTCTGGTTAGCCTGACACAGTAGATATCACTGTGGCATGAAGTGGGGAGAGGATTTAAGCGTTCAGGGATTTGGGTCTGGTTTAAAGGCCAAATTTATATGGTGATCTGCAAAAGGGTCTAGGTACCAGGGTGGTTGTATCTTTGCTGCAGAGTACTGTTGAAAGGAATTTGCAGGATTGAAACAACAATTGGAATAAATGATTAACTCTTAATCCACCCACAGAGCACGTTCCGAGATGCTTTATTCCCAGATGATTATTTGCCACATCAAGTGGTGGGAAAGCAGCTGGAGAGGTTGCAAGGAAAAGGTTGATTATATACACACCATTTCCTCCCTACATATCATGCCTCACTGGTGTGCAGAGGAGAAAGAGAGACTTGCATTAGAATCATAGAGTTGGAAGAGATCTTTGAGATCATCTCATCTAGCCTGCTGAATGCACAATTTATAATGCATGATTAAACTACAGCACTTCTGACAGACCTACTGAAATACCTCCAGCAAAGGAGAGCCCATCACCTTCCAAGGCTCTCTGTTCACTGTCAAAACAGTTCTTACCATTAGCAAGTGTCTCCTAATATTTGGTCAAAAAATGCTCCCTTGCAATTTTCATACAATGGTTCCAATCCTGCCATCTGGAGCAACACAGACTCATCCTAGATGCACAGACTCATCCTAGATGCAAACAACACTGTTCATGCCTAAGAGAGAATATATCTACTATACATGTTTGCTTCTGTCCTCTAGCTTATTTTTAAAGATGTTTCAGTATTTTGCCCAATAATGCCTCTAAGACAGTTGGGAGTTTATTTTTTCACTGGGCACAGATTTGCAGAGATGTTGCACATCAGAGGATTTACTCATGAGACAACTTTCACCAACTCAAGATGAATCACTGTTTTTGACTTTTAGAGAATTCACACAGTGCAAAAAGTATTTAATTGCTGCATTGATTGTAAAGGGCCAGTTCAATTTTTGGGGTTGACTTTCAAGATAGGCAAGGCTCCCCCCCCTTTTTTTGTCTGCCCAGACTGAATGTGCCGATGGCAAATCAATCTGAAAGCTGATTCACAATATCTTGTATGTGAAACTTTCTTTCCATACTGTTTCACATTCTAGGGTGGCTGGTGTTTATTTCAGAGTTGAAAGGTATACATGCACACAGAAGTGTGAAAGCTTGTAATCGTGCCATGAATTGAGAGAGACAGAAAGAACTTGTGTTTTAGCACTCCTTTTCTCCTCTTCTTTGTTGCAGTCGATTGATCCCGGGCAGCAGTTCACCTGGGAGAACTCCAACCTGGAAGTGAACAAACCAAAGAACCGCTATGCAAACGTGATTGCCTATGACCATTCACGTGTCATTCTGACCTCCATTGATGGTAAGTGTTGTTAGCAGCACCTCATGCTAACAAAATTCTCAGTGCATCAGACCTGAGGTTCAAATCCCCGTTTCATGTGATGTCAAGTAACTGTACCATGTTCCAGCTGGCAGAATAACTTAGAGGGTATCATTCTAGTGGACTCAGTGACCCAAAGAGTTCATGGTTTCCTTACTGGGTTTTTTTCACTGAATCACATTCTGAGAACCCATGCAAATCAGCCTTTAAACACATTACCATTCTAAAAACTTTTAAGGAAACAGAACTCAAGCAGCCTGTCTCTGTCAGCAGTCATAATCTAGAGTCACATCTGGGCAGCTTTTGTAGGCATTGATGGTTGGAAGGGGGTACACTTGGGTCTTGGTACTCCTCCAAATCTGCTACTTAATAAAGGTTGAAGACAGACAACAGCTTCTTCAGAGAACATAACAAAAGCCTGCTGGATCTAGCCAATGCCCCATCTAGTTCAGCATCCTGTTTCACAGTGACCAACGGGAAGTCCACAGGCAGGATTCAAGCACAAGAGCCCTTTCCCTTCCTGTGGTTTCCAGCAACTGATATTCAGAAGCATTACTGCTTCCAACTGTGGAGACAGAGCATAGCCATTGCTGGTAGTAGCCATTGATAGCCCTCTCCTCCATGAATTTGTCTAATCTTTTAAAACCATTCAGGTTGGTGGCCATCGCTACCTCCTAGGGGAGAGCTTTCCATAGTTTAACTGTGTGCTTTGTGAACAAGTTCTTTCTTTCTTTCATGTGTCCTGAATCTTCCAACATTCAGCTTCATTGGATGTCTGCAGCTTCTGGTGTTATGAGACAAGAAGAAAATCTTCTCTATCCCCTTCCTCCATATCATGCATACTTTTATAAAGTTCTATCATGTCACCTCTTACTCTCCTTTTCTCTAAACTAAAAAATGTAAAATGCTGCAAGCTTTCTTGAAAGGTTGAAAGAGTTATCTCTGCTTCCCCCTCCCCCTTTGTATGGTTTACTCCTTCCTGTTCAGCTCTGGTAAACAGGTTTGCAGGGTTTTGTCCAGTTTCAGAATTGGAAAACCCATTTTATCACTGAAAATTGGGCAGAAGTAAACTGTGCTCCAGGGGTCGAGAACATTTGCAGACTACAGGTTGTATTCTCCCCTGGACAACCTTTCAGGGAACACATGCCAGTACTGGGTGGCAGCTGAAGCAAAAATGGCAGAGCAGCAAATGCTAATGTTTTACCTTTTGTACAGCTGGCTAGTTACACACATCCCTTTTTATCCTCCACCCAGGCATGTGTAAGGCATTATCAGAGTTCCATGACACATTCCAGCCAGGCAAAAACACTCAAAGAGAGTGTGATGCAGGGTCAGTGAGGGGCATGCCTGGGGAGGGTGTACTTGACCAGATGGAGAGGTATGGGGGGCTGTGTTTGGCCCCCAGTCCAGAGGTCCCCCACCCCCAGAGTACATCATAGGAAGCCTCTCCCCAACCACTTTCACATCTCTTAACAACTATTCCCTGTAGTACAGTCTGTTTCCACTACCAGCATGGTCCAGGATTCTGGCTACCACCTTGTCTTCTCAACCCCCTGATGGTGCATCCTCTTCCTTTGTCATGCAGGTGTTCCTGGAAGTGACTACATCAATGCTAATTACATTGATGGCTACCGGAAGCAGAATGCCTACATTGCAACACAAGGGCCTTTGCCAGAGACACTCAGTGACTTCTGGAGGATGGTATGGGAACAGCGCACAGCAACTATCGTCATGATGACCCGGTTGGAGGAGAAGTCTCGGGTATGGACAAGTGCAATCTTCTCTTCTGGGCAGAGATAAGTCAGAGAAATGTGGTGCATGTTGATTCTGTGCGTGCAGTGCAGCTGAGATTAGTAGCAGCCTTATATGGTACTGTGACATGGGGCAAGGGGTCCTAAGTGCAGGCCTCTGAGGAAAATAGAATATAACATTATAGACAAATATGGTACTAGGATTTTAATGCCAGCCTGATCATCAAGCATAGCCTCCCCACCTTGACCAGTTCTAGAAATCCATAACTGAATAGTTTTTATATCAGATTCCAACGGCCTAAATGAGCGATGTGACATGGGGGAATGGTATTTTCTATGGCTGTTTCACAGTCTGATGGAGTTTTTGCTTCATCAGTGAATCATGGTGGGAATCTTATCCCATAGAGCTACATACAAAGAATAAAAACTCAGCATGGCTTCCTGTGTGAAACATTGGCTTGGGAGGCAGGGCTGTGGAGCTCCTCTCCAGCCTTATGCTCAAAGGCATAATGCAGATGTTCAAAGGCATTCAAAGTGGGAGGAAGGAATCGGAACCGTTGTGGCAAGTCCCCATCACCTTGCTGGACCCAACTTCCATTCATTAGAGGACAAGTTTCTATACAAGCAACAACTCTTCATTTATGTTTGATGTATTGCACACGACCAACACGTACAAGCAGTGCTGGGAACCCAGAAAATGAACCTGGAAATATGGAGCTCCCTTGACAGTCCTCCTGGCTCATGAGGAGACCTTCCCCAGAGCCCAAAGAGGACCTCAATGTGAGCTGGAGGGGCACCAGGGCTTGCTCAGCTGATGCATGGGGAAGCAGCAACAGTGATTGTGCCACCCCACGTCAGCTGTTTGGCAGGGAGGTTGAGCAACTCAGTAAAGCCCCACTGCCCCTCCAGCTCGCAAGGAAACCCTCTTTGGTGGGTCTAGGGTGAGTCTCCATGCAAGCCACTAGGATTCTCCAAGTTGCTCCCCATTTTACACAATTTTATGTATGCATGCAGGGGCCCAGAATGTAGCTACCACATAAATGGAGAGTTGCTTTTTAGTATGATATGTGCTGGCAAAGGGGGCAGGGGAGGCTCTTCATGCATAGGCTATTGTGCAGATGTGTCCTCCAACACATGGAGGTCAGACACAACAAATAGTGAGATCTGATTTCAATCCCTATCCCCATGTTTACTCTTTGAATGTGCACAGGGATTTCTGAAGGGTTCTTTCACCCCCATATAGCTGTGCCCTTCCCAGTTGCCTGGGTGTCACTGAGCTTAAGATGCATGTATTTAAAGATATCCTCAGAGACATGGATTTCAGTGTGGAGAACCTTGGGCGGAGGGTTCCCCAGAAAGTACCATCTTTTGTAGTGAACATTTATGCTCACAGAATATTTTATGTTTCCATGCCAACCACAGGGCAGGGAGATGTGCACTTGGACTGTGGTTTACTCGTCTCTTTAGTCAAATAGACTTGAGTCGGGAGATTGGAAATGGGGAATTTGCAGAGAGAGGGAAGTAGCTGAATGAAGGGGGGTGATGTATGTGGAGGGAGAAAAGACAAACGCAGGCATGTATCCTTCCTTGCTTTGCTGAGTTTTATTGCTGAAAGCAGAACACCGGTGCTTTGTGTGATAAGAGGACAACAGAACTGAGTTACAGAGAGTGCAATAGGGACCAGCCTATGCTCCATCCTAGGCAAAAAGGAATCAACCCCAGATTCTTGTCGGTATTGATGGATGGTGTGTGGGGGGGTACCTGTTAAGTGTATCTCCCCCTGCCCCCTTAAGCATTCAGTCAGCAGTGTGAAAGTAGCCTCCTTCATCGTGGATTTGCACAGCTGTTGCTAAGTCTTTGCCAGTGCCTAATAAGAAATGCTAGGCTGGATCAGACCAGTGGTCCATATAGTTGACTTCCTGACACTGCCCCCACCCCCAAATATAATAGACATTTTTACAAATTAGGAATGAGAATGAGAATATGTTCTCTGTTGCTATTCTCCCACCATCTGACGTAGTGGCCATTTATGTTTCCTTCCCATATTTTATCTAGCCTGATTTGAAAACAATTTGTTCTAGCTGCATAACAGCATTCTGCAGCGAAGTTAATCATGCATTCTGTAGCGAAGTTTGTTTAACTAAAAAAACATTCGTTTTAATTTCAATGAATAGCCTCAAGGTTTATGACAATTTCCCCTTGTCATTCTTCCTATACCATTCTTGATCTCTAACCAGCCCCTCCTCAGTAATGTTTTCCCCCCAAAGCTAAATAACCCTCAAAACCGTTTTCCACAAGGATTATTGACCTGTTGTATTTTCTTGTCCTTTTCTGTACCAGCTGCTGTCCTATAATGCCCCTTTTTTGTGGGGAGGGCAACCAGAGTGATACGCAGTCACACCAAATACTGCCATATACATAAAACGGATACAATAGGGAAAAAGAGGACAGGGGGTTGTTGCACTGTGTTCATTCTAGAAAAAAGCAGAGGTAGGGAATAGGTTGGTTCTGAAAGTGTTTGTGAACTTAAAGCTAACCTAGTTTTCTGGAGCAGGTAATGACTGCTGCAAACATACCAAAGTGGCAGCAACTTTGTGTGCCAAGCAACTTCGTGCATGAAGCAGTTCCCCACCACCACTCCAATGCAATTCTTCTCCTTCACGTTTGTCTTGAGAGAGCTAAAATTGTGAGAATAGGTTGAGAGTTAGTTTGCACAAACAGTTTGCCAAGTAGACATGCCTCCATGTGCTTGCATTTAAGCAGCAGACACATTATTTGTCTATGGTTATTGACTGGGCCATGGAACTCCAATACAGGCTTTTCAGTTTTAGAATAGTGCTTGCATTTAAGGTAAACATGAAATGACCCTTTTTTGTGTGTCAGAATAAATGAATATCCAAAGTCCAGTTTGCTTTGTTTTGGGGCTGTCCAGCTATCAGAAGATGCTCCACAGAGTGTGTTTTTCCAAGATAACATGTTCTGTAAGGCCCTTTGGGCACTTGTCTCTCTCCTGCCTTGCTGCTTGTTGAGATGCACATTATCTCCTAGTAGCACACTTCCCCTCCTCCCCCTCCTAATTACTTCCTATGACATGGAGGATGCAGTAGTACCCTCAAGGTGACATACTTCAGTGAGTTAGCATACCATCCAGCCAAGTATGGTGGGTAGGGAAGATTCACTGACACACTTGTTCCTCTGCATTGAACTGAGTTCATACCACTACTCTTTAGAAGCCTGCCTTACTACCAGTCACAGATATGATGCACCCACATCAAGGGAACCATCAATTAAATAGTCATAGTAGCTTCAGGGTGGAATCAGACAAACAGGTACCTGATGGGTGGGAGTAAAAGATTGACCTAAACCAGGCATAGGCAAACTTGGCCCTCCAAATGTTTTGGGACTACAACTCCCATCATCCCTGACCACTGGTCCTGTTAGCCAGGGATGATGGGAGTTGTAGTCCCAAAACAACTGGAGGGCCAAGTTTGCCTATGTGTGATCTAAACGCTAACCTAGCTCTTGGGGATTCTCCAAGTGAAAGGGTTCACTTTTAACATCTGTCTTTTTCAGTGCTTATTCAAGCTTGCCCCTTTTCTTATCTCCATGCTGTCTCCCAGCCTAGGACCTTAGAGAGCGGTTTCAGATGAGTGCTAGCAGGTAGCACTTTCTCAGGCCCAGCAGCAATGCTGTGTGTGGGTATTGTCGCTCTGGACTTTGACCTCGTGGATTTGGGGAGCTCAATGCTTCAAAAGGTTTCCACATCTTCTGAAGGGCAAGCAATACGGGGGGGGGGGTATCTATTTGGTGCCTTGTTATGACCTGCAGGGCCTGGCAGCTTAGTGGTACATATCATCCTCACCTTTCATGTTTGCATACTACATAAAAGCATATTCATTCACTGCCTCCAAAGCTTTTGCAATTGGCAGCAGAATCAGCAATATGTGAGTCTCCAGGCCCTATGTGTTCTGGGGAATTGGCACAGACTACCTTTTCCATAGGAAACTTCCCTTGCACTCTCCCAGTTTCTGCACTGCTCAATAGAAAGTGCCCTGAAGCCCAGGTATATTAGAGACCTCTCATCCCATTTTGCAGACAGTGGGTCTTGGGATGTGGCCTGCCTGGTAAAGATATATTCTAAACCAGCTGTTCTTCCTTTGTAGCACTTGTATTAAGGGGGTCTCCTTAATTTCCCAGCAACTGAGGGAGCCACTGGGCACTGCCAGCAGTAAATGAATTTCCAGGTTGTAAGCGTGTTCGTGACATTAATGAGAAGCGAGTGATGCCAGAAGAAAGACTCTCTTATCTGGTTTAGTGCCATCGTGCATCAGCTTCAGCATAAAATTTACAGAGCTTGAAAATGGGGCATAAACATTATGGGTAAATTTGGCAGAAAATGTGAGTGACTCTTATCTGGTCATGAATAAATAATTTTCAATTACCAGTTTGGGCTTTGCTATTAAACCCTAGGATAGAGTACTTGAAAGTTTGTTTTCTGTTTGAACATAAACACTGTAGTCTCCCGAGTTGGGCAGGAAAAGGGTGACATTTGCTGAAGAAGCAGTTGGACACAGCCAGGCCTGTGCTGCCATTTGCTATATTAGCTGTCACTTGGGTGAGGCAGCTTACCAGTAAGCCAGACAACAGACCTTCCTTCTTGAGCACATACTTCTGTGACCTCAGGAGAACCAGGATCCCAGCTACCTGTAGCTCCTCTACAGACTTCCCCAACTGCCCAGGAAGTTGCTTCTGACCTTAAGCAGTGATTCTGAAGTGGAAGAAGTTGTACCCCAGCAGTTCTAGGGTGCACTTAAATCTCTTATCTAGGAATGTTTACTAAGCCCACCCATTAAAATATCCTCAATTAACAGGCGGAACACCAATGATTTCTAATTAGGGTGTTGTTCCATGTCCTCCATTCCCTAGAAACACACACAGCTAATAATTGAGGTTACCATTACTTGACAGGTCCAGATGATCCTCATTCATTCTCCCTTGTAGAGGTTCTGTTGTAGCCAGGCTTTAGTTGGGAAGGAAAAATAGGGAGAGGCAGAATAGGAAGCAGAGTGCAAGGGACGGTTGGGTGGATAGGTGAAGCAGGAGGTGGAGAGGAATAGCAGCAGACACACATTGAATTTAGTTTTTAAAATATGGAAGATTTGGGCAAAGGAACAAGACATCTTCCCTGTCACCTCTCTCCACCATGGAATAGAGGAGCAAGTCTATGCAGAGAGCAATTTACATGCAGGAAAATATGTTAGTGCTTCCCACTAATGCATCTTAGTCAAATGGGAGTGGGAAAATTCATCCTTGCTGTGTGGACTGCCCGCAGCGCAGTTATAGACAGGAAGTACACTTCCAGGTCTTGGGCTTTGACAAAGAGAAAGAACTAGATGAAAATATAGTTTATAGCTTGATGCATCTCTCACATATTTGGCACCTTCCCAGCAAAGCAGGCCAATCCTACTTCAGCAGAGAGCAGCATTTTCAGCTATCCTTTAGAGGGGCTCCTTCTAGCAGGCATACACAGGCATTTCTTCGGGGCCTGGAGAAGCCCCAAAATGTCCATTCCGTGGCTCCGTTTGACTCTTTTCTCTTGCTAGACTTTTTTTTGGTTCAAACTGGCTGTCTCAGTTGTCCTTACTCTGTCCCCACTTAGAGGATCTTCTCCCCTCCTGCTGTCTGCTGGAGAGGACATTGCCAGTGACCGTCATGGCAGGAACCCTGGCAGATTCCCAAGCAGAGGATGATAGACTGTGGCCAGGCTTCCCACATTCACCACTGAGGGGGAGGAAAGATCAGTACATTTGTCTACAGACACCAATCTTCTCAAAGAGCAGGGAAAGGACAGAAAATTACAGGGGAAGAAATTGCTTTTGAATAGACCATTTCTCTCTGTTGCACTCCCCTTGCCCATTAACATTCTTGTTCCTTATTCCTACCTTTGAGCACCAAGCATCTTGTCTTTCCTTGTTTCCTACCAGACCATCCAGTATTACTGGCCTTTTGCAGAACAAAGTAGAGGGTCAAACAAAAATACCTACTTGCTTTGTAAACCTCAGCCAAATGCAGTAAAGGTGTTTTGCATTTCTACACTACTCAGAGTGGGTCCACACCAGCCACTGGCTCCTAGCAGGGGCAATTTGAGTAAGGCGAGAAAACCAGGCTCTGAGGTATCTTAGGGGCATATGTGGAGCCTATTGATAACTTCACCCCCAAACACTGACCCATTATTCCTTTTTCTCATTGCAGGTGAAGTGTGACCAGTACTGGCCAGGCCGTGGTACAGAGACCTATGGACTGATCCAGGTGACATTGCTGGACACAGTTGAACTTGCCACGTACACAGTTCGGACATTCGCCCTCTACAAGGTAAAGGAGGAAGGAAAGTGTGGGCAGCCAAGGTCTTGCAAGAGCGCCCAGGAAGTATCTTTCCCAGAGAGTTACATGAAAGTGCAAGGACTTATACTGACTCTTTCACAGATGCTTGAAGTGAGAGAACCCATCATCAAATACAGGCTGAAGTGGAAGAGCCATCTACACACATTTCACTCCCAGCCCAGTCTTGCCTTATTCTGCCAAGGACCTTATTCTTTGTGCATCTTGGCCTTTCAGTGAAGGCCAAACCATGTGTTCTCATTGTGCTGGTGAACTAACCTGAAGGTTACAATGGCCTGAGGAATTCCGTCTATCTATACAGCTATTAGCCATGGCTCTCAAAGCAGCTGATAAAATACAGCAAAAAACAAATCACAGTGGGCAGCCAAAAATTCAGCATGAAACAAAAATAGAACAGAACAGATTGTGAACATATTGTGAAAGGAAGTGTATGGAATGAATGAGGAACCACCAGTCAGGTGCCACGTGCAGCCCTGAAGCCTCCAAATCTAACCCACAGCCTCCCCTCTTCAGTGTCACACACACACCCAGCAGCAATTGGGCTTGAAACAGCCTTTCATCTGAGCAGACAATAGTCTGTTTTGAAGCCTTAATGTGTGTGGGGGGGGGGGTATGAGTGTGCAGAGTTAGAGAGGAAATAATTAACCCTCCCTTTCCCAGGTATTGAGGCCCCACCACCCAAAGTTGCCCCCTCCCCACAGAAAGCAGCCTTCTATTGGCTCAAACGAGAGGCTGTTTCCAAGAGCAATATTTGTTGAGATTGCAGCTGGGGAGGGAAGAATTAACTGTCCCCTCCCAATCTGCAATCACCATAAAGGTTGCCTCTTTCCCCTCTGGGAATTAGGCTTTCCCCCCCAAGCCTAATTACTTGTAGGGTGGGAGGAGGTGAGTATTAACGTCTGTGTGTGCCATGTAGGATAGTAGTATGTATTTGCTGTGTGTATGGACACTTGAGAGTATAGTCCTCTCTAGATGTTCAGAATGTGGCTGTATGCGCAGGGAGCAGCTACAGTCACAAAAGGCTGCTTACTTCACACAGTCCTCTTCCACAAGTTGGAAGGCATTAAATTTTACCAATTGAAGAGAGCTTTTGTCATCTATCCCTCTGTTTTGGCCCACCCACCATAGGGCTGTGGCCATGAGGCAGTGCAGCCCTTGGGCTGAAACAAAGGGTTTCCCATCCCTGGTGTACAGTTATCCTGAGCCCTGATGTGTCTGAAGGCATGGGATTTCTAAACCAGAGAAAAAGCCCACTGTCCACTGTACCACCACTAGCTGGCATATTTTGGCTTCTTCCATAGAATGGGTCCAGTGAAAAGCGGGAGCTGCGGCAGTTCCAGTTTATGGCTTGGCCTGACCATGGGGTGCCGGAGTACCCTACCCCAATCTTAGCCTTCCTGAGAAGAGTGAAAGCCTGCAACCCCCCTGATGCTGGGCCAGTGGTTGTACATTGCAGGTAAGGACTAGCAGTATAAAGGAATGGGAAGGGCCTGCCAGTCGCTGTATTTTGGCAGGGGTGCACCTGTTGGGATTTACAGTCAGCCTGGCGCCGCTGCTGCTGCTGCAAGAGCAGTGAAATCAGCATTATAGCCCTCTGCTAGCATAAGCAGCACTTTGAAGTCAGTGCCCATCATCACAACACTTAATTCACCATTTTTACCTGAGAAGCAACAACAATATTTTAAAAATTAAAACAGTATGAGAAGCAACATTTCAGAGGGGAATTCTGCATATTTATTTTATATTTATTTTATTGCATTTCTATCCTACTTTTTCCTCCAAGGATCTCAAGGTGGGGTACATGGTTTTTCCTCTCTCCATTTTATCCTCACAACAACCAATGGCAATAATATTGATGACAGAAACCCACAAATCCATCTCACATAAAATGCAAGCATACTTTAGCATCCATAAAATGTGCAATTATTACTCTGTTATTGACTTGCTTCTATTTCCCCCCTGTACCTGAAGGCTTAGGCTAGCTATAACATATTAAAATGAACCTTCAAGGTAGAATATGTAACTGAACCACACAGCAAGATGAAATATCCCAGCACCATGCATACACATTTCAGGAAACTGTTATGCCTAATCTAAACTTACAGCTCAAACATTCATATTCTGCTAACAAGTATGTGCATTCAGAACATGAAAACATATGGGACACCATTCTGCACAAACATACATATGCCATCTATTTACAGAGCATGACACACCATCTGCATGTGCACTCATATAATCTCTTGCTGCACTTCAGGATGGAAAGAAATGACTGCTTCAGCCACAAACATTAGTTCACTAGGAATCAGCATCTTATCTGGCCAGTGATTTATCTCTTGTAGCTGAGTGGGAACTATTACTGAACAAACCACTTCATCACTGCAGCTCTCACGAACTCCTTAGAAACGGTATTTAATGCTCTCCCTTCATGCTCTGGTTCAGATGGGAGTGGTGTATAATTAACACACGCTCTCTCCCTATTAAAACCCTGTTAGGAATTTGACATGAGCAGCGGCAAGGAGATGTCCTGCTGTAGAATTCTTAGCTGCCAGACATCACATTTGTTGTTTGTTGGCATGTTTTTGGTTGTGCTGGTTTGTGCACTGGGAGCAGGACCAAGTTACACACTTCAAAAAGCCTCCACCAAGGAAGATTTGGGTTTGCTGGTTTTGTAAGAAGGAACATTACTCAGAAAGTGTGTACAGGGTGGGGGCAGAGAGACCATAGTGCAGAATCCTCATTCCATTTGCTCTATTCAGGTGTGTCAACCTTCCTCTCTGAGGGTTCTTCGGAGAAAGTGTGAACTTGAGGATTAGCAGTGGGTTGGAGCAGGGCTTGGTGAAGGCTTAGAACTGACTCTAAAGGAAGTACTATTTCATGTTTTGTGCCATGCTTTTACAGCGCCGGTGTGGGCAGGACAGGCTGCTTCATTGTAATCGATGCCATGCTTGAGAGGATGAAGCATGAGAAGACAGTGGACATCTATGGGCATGTGACATGCATGCGCTCACAAAGAAACTATATGGTGCAGACTGAGGATCAGTATATCTTCATCCACGAGGCCTTGCTTGAAGCAGCCACCTGTGGAAACACTGAGGTGCCTGCACGCAACCTCTTTGCTCACATCCAGAAGCTGAGTCAGGTACCTCCGGGTGAGAGTGTCACAGCAATGGAACTGGAGTTTAAGGTGAGCAGAAGAGCATTTGCAATTTTTCCACATGTCAACACACAGAGTGATCAAGGGGCTGCTCAGCTGGAACTGGCACCCCTGCCTGTCATCCCCCACAGATCTGTGAGCAACTATGAAGAGTCGATTCTTGGGTTGAAGGGAGATTTTCTAGGGATAATGATTCTTTTGTAAATTTCTAAACCAGGTAGGAAGTGATTAAAATATATTTGCATTGCAGAGTGAGTGTCCTCGACATTTCCCTCCTAGAACGGCAGCTTCTGGCAAGGATATAAAAAAGCAGATTGATATGAAGTTCTCAGCAACATTGCTTTGCAGAGTGGCTGGCGCTGCATCCAAAATCAGATGCAGATTGGGCATTAGTGGTAATTGATGTCACTATGAACAACTTCGCTGGAAATGCTTCTAGTTTAAATACTTGAGATGTCAACAGCTCCAGTGCCCCCTGCCTTGCTCCACTTGTACTTCTCCCTAGTATGGAGGAGGAGAGAGGGAGGGCCACCGTCAGGCTTAGCTGGCATATTGCCTGGTGCAATTTAAGGAAGTAAAGTCCCCTGGTTGTCACAATTGTCTTTGCTTGCCAGCACCAACACCCACACTTGTGTCGGCTTCACACCAATTTTTTCTTACAGCCTTGATACAGGCTGCAATTTTTGCTAATGCCCACATTCTCCAATGATGTGCATTTGTACAGCAAAGGCTGGGGGGGGGGGAATAGTTCCTGTGGGGAAGCAGTGAAGCATGTAGAGTGTGAAACAGACTGCGGAAGCCCCGCTCTACCCTGGGAATAGCCTCTTGCAAAACAGCAGCCATGGAGTCAAAATATTGACTTGCTGTGGAAACGGCACAAAGCAAAACAGCCTTGCCTCTTTGCTCTGAACACTGCTCACACTGGAGGTTTTTTGGGGGTGGGGATTGGACAAGGCTCTCACCTCCACCTGCACCTATTCCCAATCCCCAATACTTCCCCAAAGGAGAAGTGAACAAGTGGGGGGTGCCATGCTGCTGCTCCTGGATTCTGACATCACTGCTCAATGAACATGAGAGAGGTAATGGCAGCAAGCAAGAGCAGCTGCTGTCACTACTTGCTAGATGGCTTGCTTTGCCCACCACTGGCTTGCTGTCCTCTGCGGGTGAGTGAGCAGAGTGGTAACAGCCTCGCAATGAGAAGAGGAGGAGTTACTGCCGCTTGCTTACTCACTCCAGAAGAGCCAAGGGGCAAGCAGGTGGCAGTGGATGCTGCTCTTTCTTTGCGGCCGCCACCACTCCCAAGAGAGATGATAGAGGAGACTGGTTGAATTGATACTGGTGAGGAGAGTGAACAGCTGTCACTCAGTGGTAGTGGGAACTAGGCCTAGCCTGCTCCCATTGCCAACCAGAGGGAAAGGCAGACATGGAAGCAGGTGGCAGCGTCTGCTTCTTACTGCTGATGCTTATTGCCTGGAAAGTGGAGGCAAGTAGGCAGTGATAATGAGGAGGAACAACAGGCCTCTGGCAGTCAGTAGTAGACCTCAACAGATGTCAGCAGCTCAGATTGCAGCCCTGTTTCTGAAAGCAACTTGGTTGTATGTGCCATGCCATACATCAGAGCAGGAGCCACGGAGTGAAAGAAGTGGATGGGTAGAGCTGCAGTAAGAATTAAGGGGGAAAGGAGTGGAAAGTCAGCTACATGGAGCAAAACAGATTCCTAAGTCCTCATACAATTAGAAAGAAACTGGGCAGAACATCCATAAAGGGTCCCCTAACTCTTTCTGGTAGAGAATGTAAAAAATGGTCCTTTTCCTGCCAAGCAAGGAAGCTGTCCTGCAAGGAGATGAAGCTACTAGGCTAAACAAGGGCTTATCTCCTGGAGCTGTGGAATTAGCACTGAGCAGCTGGGAATGGGTGGTATTTATAGAGGTCCTGTTGGCCGCAGCTCTTCTTAGAGCTGCTAAGAAGTATACATGGGGCTTGCTTTCTCCATCTGAGTAGGTCTAATGAATGGGAGACACTGCTGGGCTCAACCTGAGTTTCAACACTCTCTCTCTCTCTCTCTCTCTCTCTCTCTCTCTCTCTCTCTCTCACACACACACACACACACACACACACACACACACACACAAGCAAGGTCCTAGAGGAGGGGATGTCCCAATATTAAAGTCCCCTTGAGCTGGATGTTTTCTAAGAAGCAGCCTCTGAAGATAGGGAGCTGTGGAGTTTAACCCAGTTGTGTTAAAAACCACCAGAGAGTCCCACTCCCCTTCTTCGTCAGAGGTTTGGGTCCTGATGAGTGCTAACAAACGTCTTAAAATACCAATCTCACAAATTTTGGTATTCTCTGCAATGTCCTGTGCTGAGGCTCCCTCTAAGTATAGGATATTTCAGCCATGGGCCAGAAGTCCCCAGCATGAGACAGAAGGCAAGGGTTGCTCAGAAGAGCAAGGTACATGCTTCTAAGCAGGTCAGGAATGATGTTAGAATGAGTGTTAGTAAGGTGCTAATGAGTAAAAGCAAATAACAAGAGCTCCCAGGGGAAGAATACTATAGATAGAGTGCCTATCTAAGACACACACACACGGGCCTATGTTTTTAGGTGTACATGTAAGATGTTTAGTGTTAACTTGAAGAACAGGGTACGCTCATCATGGAGTTGTGACTGGCTATAGATCCTTGCTGAGCTTGTCTCTGCATCATGGGCAAAATGACCCTGCTCTGGCTGAAAAGACATCCTCCCAGGGTCTTGGCTCCTCAGGACCTTTGCCAGGGTAGGCAGGAATTTTCTTCCTTTTCAAGGCTGCTGGAATGCCCCCTATATTTCATCTGGGCAGAGGGGCTGCTTTAGCCCAGCTTCCTGCATCTTTTGTTACCTCAGTCATTATTCTATGTGGCAGAGTGAATAAATGTGTGTACATCATATGGGAGCTGCTCCTCCCAGAGTAGTTACAACTTCTGTGTGCCCCTGTCCCCCTCTAATCTGTACTTCTCCCCTAACAGCTCCTCGCCAACTCTAAAGCACATACCTCACGATTCATCAGTGCCAACCTCCCCTGCAACAAATTCAAAAACCGCCTGGTGAATATTATGCCCTATGAGCTGACACGGGTTTGCCTGCAGCCAATCCGAGGCGTCGAGGGCTCAGATTACATCAATGCCAGCTTTGTAGATGGCTATAGGTAATGTAGTCATTCTAAACAAGAGTTTAAACTCTCCTCCTGTGATGTTGCTGTGCTGCTGCTTCTCTGTGTTCTTTTTTCTTTACTTTTCTTTTTTTTAAAAATTGATGCTATTATATGGTATCAGTAGAAATCATAACATTAACCACATCCTAAATATTTCAACATTTCATTAATATATTAAAATAATTTTAAACTGAAGCTTACATCCTTAAATAGGCATCTTAGAATTATCATCTGAAATCTAATAAATTGCTAAAATAGTTATGTTCAATATTTAGTTATAAATATATTTATAGTATATAAATTACTTTTAAATTTGAATGTAAGCTGGACAGCTCTGTCTTTCAATAAGAGCACAGACAGTAGCCTTTCATTAGCAAACATGGGGCTTTTTTCAAGCTGCCTATTCCCCAGAGCCTGGGATCCTGATAGAAGTTACCTTTTCCCTCTCAGGCTTTATTAGCCTGGGGGTGACAGGTACTGGCTCCTGCATCCTCAGCTTTTCATTAGCCAAGATACTGCTGGGAACCAACTGTACAGTTCACCTCCCACAATGGGATTGTCTTGCAAAGATGTTCACAGTGCTGCAATAACAGCAACTGAAATGCATCCTGTCACTTGAAAGCAAAGAAACAGTGGGAAGAGCAAATCTGCCTCCAAAATGGACTTGGGGATCCTTGAGGAGGGCTGCACCTTCTACATGGGGGCAAAGGAAGCATTGTCCTATAACTTACTCCCTGCCCCCATCTCTGAGACACCCCATGAGGCTACAAAAACAGCTGTGAATTGGTAGTGCAAAAGATATCTTAGGAGAGCATTTGAGTGGCAGAGGTCCAGCAACATGGGGAGGCTTTTCAGTGCAAAACAGGAGCCTGATGCCAGGCCTCTAGGCTGCTGTGCTGGAAACAGAAGAGCAGATGAGGTCCTGGCCACTTATCTGCTTCAAATTTCAAGTGCCCAGAGTGTGTTAGAGCTGCCACCTCCATGTGTCTGTTGCTGCAAGAGAGCTGCTAAGGTTGGGAGGGGGCGCTGGCAAAAATGTGTGCCAAAGCAGCAGGTGGTAGCATTTCATGTCCTACCTAAACCGTCCCTGCAGGCCCCTGTTTATCTCTTCCCGTCCTTCCCTTTGAAGTGAGCAATCGTTCTCCACTTTATCTAAAGAGATCAATTGGCCCAAGGAGCTACAGACGGCTCTGAAGCTGCATCTTTATTAGCGCCTTTGTTTCTGCCACCTCACCTCCCCCCGCCCCACTCCTGCCTTTTATGATGTCTTATAAATCCACCTTGGAACAGCTTCCATCTCTGTCCCACACATTACAGCTGTCCTACAACAGATTCATTAATTTTTAGCACCAGTGGAGAGATTAAATGAGAGTGGATAAGGCTGAGAGCCTAAGACTACATTCAAGGATCTGTAGTGCCCCATAGTGGTAGAATACAGATGGCACAGATTCTCTTTTCAATTTTCTGACTTATTTTCCTACATATCACTGGGGAAACAGGATTCACTGTCTTCACTGGTAGCATATGTCAGGGTCTGTGTATGTATTTGCTAACTACTGTCTAATTTCTGTGAAGTCAGCAAGGTAGCTAGAGTTTTGCAGTGACAGAAATTCCACCCTTTGGGGTCATGTACAACACGCATACTGTGTTTCCTGCACACCTCAAAGGAACTCACACAATTTTACAAAAAGCTTATTGTAGAGTTGTAGCACTACTCTGGTATTATATTTCACCCCACATGTGCATTTTAGAAGATCCAACTGGTGTAATAACATTAGTTACTCCAACTTATATAATATGCCTCTTCTCACATTGAGTAACTTTGGCTAATTTCTTAGTTGTTGTTTAGTCGTTTAGTCGTGTCCGACTCTTCGTGACCCCATGGACCAGAGCATGCCAGGCACTTCTGTCTTCCACTGCCTCTTAGTACCTTTGTGTTAATACTCTACTTTCATCAAGGGAGCTCTGATAGCCTTATTGATCTCATAGTGGAACAGGTGGTTGTGGGCAAGGACTGCAGAAGGAAGCAGCTAGATGCTATCAGAGATCCAGATGTGTGGCAGAAGTCCTCCTCTCCTCCCCCAGCAAGCCCTTTATCTAGTTCTCTAGACCTAACTGCTAAGCATCTCCTTTCCATCCCAGAAGTGTCAGTCATCTACCACTCTGAAATGTTTGATTCCTTGCAGGCAGCAAAAGGCCTACATTGCCACACAGGGACCCCTTGCTGAAACTACAGAGGATTTCTGGAGGATGCTGTGGGAGCACAACTCTACCATTGTGGTGATGCTGACCAAATTGCGAGAGATGGGGCGGGTAAGCTAGCACCCTCAGCTACCAAGTGATGTCTATTCTGGGGCTGTTTCTCCAGTGAGATTCCAGATGTACGGCCCAGTCTTGGGAGCAAATATTTTGCTTTCATTCTCCTAATGCTAGAGGGGACTGCAGTCACTGCTAAAGGTGAAACTCATTGCACTGAAGTCTTCAGACTGTAACTGTTTTGTGGGAGGGATTCAGTTGCATACGAGTAAATTTAGGTTTGTGCTATTGAAGTGAATTAAAACTCTTGCACAACAACAAAAATGACTTTTTTGTGCTGATGGGAAAATGCACCATGGGAAATGCTGCACATGAAGTCAAATAACCTCTCCACAAACAAATCAGGTGATTGCTGAATAAACAGTGAACATTGTATAACCACCTTGTCAGCTTTATTTAAATAAATCAGAATGTGTGCTCAATAAGCACGCAATCTGCAGGAGTCGTCCATCTCCAGCTACATGGCTGACTAGCTCTGCTGGGACCCAGTTGGTGAACAAGTATCCTCTGCAGCCATCAATGTACTTGATCCCTCTGGCCCACTCAAACTTTAAGAGGAGCTAGCAGCTTCAGGTTTCTTGCTTTGCCGAGAGCCAGCAAAAAAGGGGCATTTGGGCTAGAACTGAGGTTTTCTACCTAGTAACTTGGCATGGAAGAGCAGGCTGATTGCTAATCAGGAAGTCATGGGAAATGGAGGTGTGCAGGAGCAAGGGGAGTCTAATCAATCATATCATGGCAGGAGGGAAGAAATAGATCAGTGTCTTGCTGCGCATATTAGAGCATGGAGTTGTGTGGGTATTGTACTACCCAACAGGACAAGATGTCAAAAGGCACCTCACTCTAAAATATTCAAGCTTCAGTCACATCACACATTTTGACTGTAACAATTCTGACTCTTCCTTTGCTTTTCAGGAGAAATGCCACCAGTACTGGCCAGCAGAGCGTTCTGCTCGGTACCAGTACTTTGTGGTGGATCCCATGGCTGAATACAACATGCCCCAGTACATTCTGCGTGAGTTCAAGGTCACTGATGCCAGGGTGAGTACCACACAGCCTACCCTGAATTCCCCAATATTTATTTCCCATTACTGCTCAGAAATTGCAAGTAGCACAGGACAGAAGGGCTTTATCTTCAACGTGCATCTGATTGTCCATTGCTTTATCACCCTCTGCATTGGTGTTACTGTGTGTCAAGTGGCTGAGACATCTGGAAAGCAGAAGCAAGGATTTCAGTTGTGTTTATATCTACTACACCCTGCTATATAAAACAAAATACTCACTAAGGGGCAAAAGAAATCTGCTTAGGTCGGCTGGGCCTCCCCTCCTCAAGGCTTTTCTGGTACCAGTAGGAAAGGCCTGACCATGAAGGCTGCCATGTGTTTTGAGAGGATGCAGTGACTATATCTCCCTTTAACCACAACTAGGATGGACAGTCAAGAACCATCCGGCAGTTCCAGTTCACGGACTGGCCTGAGCAGGGAGTACCAAAAACTGGAGAGGGCTTCATTGACTTCATTGGGCAAGTTCATAAAACCAAGGAGCAGTTTGGCCAGGATGGGCCCATCACTGTACACTGCAGGTAAGCTCTGCTGTTTGCTTGTCCATGGAAGCTGGCTAGGTGCTGTGTGCCAGTGGTGAGGAGGCTGGGGTCATCAGGGAAATCTAGATTACTACTGCAGAGATGGCCTCACCTTTCTAGGTATAGAAGCCATTTCCTTGGTAAAAGGCAGGGGAAATCTCTGCTTTATAGTTTTGAGCACACAAAAACATTGTGGCACTTGTAGAGAGATATTTTAGCTTTTGGGAAAGCTTCTTTTGATCTTTGTGATCTTTTGATGCTTCAATTCCCTTTCACTGTGTCTCTTTCTCTCTTATGTGCAGTGCGGGGGTTGGACGCACAGGGGTGTTCATCACATTAAGCATTGTACTGGAGCGCATGCGCTATGAGGGCGTAGTTGACATGTTCCAGACTGTGAAGACCTTGAGGACACAACGACCAGCCATGGTGCAAACAGAGGTAAACCACCAGCCACATGCTTGCTGCTGCACAGAGGACTGGGGGCAAGCATTTAGGACCAAAACTTTGCTTTCACTTGCTTTCAGTATGGAAAAGGGATGTAACTTTCTCTGTAAGTAGGCATATTCCATATAAATCACATCAAGCAGCCACCAATCTTGCCCCCATTCCCATGTTGATGTGTTCTATGAGATATATAGGGTATACAATCACTCATAGCCGATTAAGATTGTATTCCATAAACACAGTTTTAACAAAGAGTCCGTAAGTGACTGTGGAGGCCAATTCTGGATCCACACATCCTTCCACAGTGGGGACATTGGTTTCTGGGTGGGAGTTGATCACGGTGTGGATTTGCCAAGCACGCCTTCCTCTTAGCACATTTCTCCCTTGCATCCTGAGTTCGCGTGTCTTCAAAGCCCATGACACCTTTGGTAAAGGCTGTTCTCCAATTGGAGTGCTTGCAGGCAAGTGTTTCCCAATTGTTGGTGTTTATACTACATTTTTTTAGATTTGCCTTGAGACAGTCTTTAAACCTCTTTTGTTGACCACCAGCATTATGCTAAGCTTTGACTGGCACAACTAGTATCTACAGCATCTTCTGAAGCCTGTAAAAGGCTTTAAAAAGGTGAGACAGCTAGATCGGTCAAGACTGATGGAGCCACATCAGAGCACCTTCCAGCCAAGATTTCTCACCATGAGTTAAACCCCACTCTGGGTTAGTCCCAAAAGGTAGTCATGGTTATACTGTGGCAAAAGAACAGTGCCAGCAAGCATTTGCAAAGGATTACACATGGCCAGTGGCTATCCTCTGGTTAAAACCCATGCTGTTTTCTGGTCTAACTTTATGGCAGCTTGGATTGGCCTCTCTTTCACCTGATCAATGCGACCTGTGATTCTGTGCTGTTCTTTGTGTAGTGCAAGGATATCAGAACCAGTGGTTGGATGGGTCGTGAGACGGAGAGCAGAAATCCATTATTCATCCTCCTTTTTATATAGGACATATTTTACTGATGCACCATGAGAGTAAATTACATTGCTAAAAATTCAGTACTTGGGTTTCCCATACAGTCAGCTTGCTGCTCTCCCACCTGCAGTTTAACTGGCACTTCACTCCCAATCTACTGTACTAATCTGAGCAAAATGGCCCCTCTTTACATCAGATGCAGGGCTTGGTGCTAGCCAGTTGCCTCTTTTAGAGTGAGGTGGTGAAGGAGTCGGCTTGCAGGTATTTGCACCATGATGTGATAGAAGTGGTGGTCTCCTTTAGAGGCTTTTTGCTTATCCCATTCTCTTCCTTCTTCCCCAGGACCAGTATCAGCTGTGCTACAGGGCTGCACTGGAGTACCTTGGCAGCTTCGATCACTATGCAACGTAACTAGCGCTTTCAGCCAGTTGCAGCGGGAATGTCCAAGAGCAGAGACGGGTTCTTCCCAGCCAGCCGCCCATTTGTTAGTTCTTCTGTGCAGATGCTGCTGCTGTTGTTGCAGCATCAAGCCTCCCCATGACCAACCAGTTCTGACCACAGTATTTGGGTTCATTGCCACAGCGCCAAAGGTGGGACCAGCTTCTAGCGTTTCCAATTTCCAGATGAATTTCTGTTAATGCCCCCACTCCTCCACCTCCCCTTGACAGCATTTCATGGTGAGAGTCACTGGGTGGATGGAATGGGATCTTTTATATATGTAAAATAGTTAAACTTAGTCTTTTATATCTTTTCTTTTTTAAATTCTTTTGCAAGTCTTAATGTTTTGCTCAAGCAAAACAGAAGAATGGAGGTGGTGGGGTTTGAATTTCCTTTTGCTTCCCCCGCCCTTAACTCTTTTGTTGTCTCAATCAAGGTGGTGCTGCCCATTTTCGGGCAGCCCCAGGTTAATATTAGTGGCTGGCTCACAGCTCTGGGACCCTTCCACTCCCTCTTCAGTCCTTTGTAGAATATTCAATTTCATAGAGCTGGAGCCAACTTAATGCTTATTTCTAAAGCCTTTTATTCATAAGCCTGTCTGTCAGGTGGGACTCCAGCAGCTATTAGATGCTTGGTCCTATTGACATGTGTCCAGTGACCTCATATTTGTCAGCAGATCCCTTATGAACTTTCCATTTGAGGGAGAGACCCACTGCTTGGGATTCTCTTGTTAAGATGGGGGGGAAATGTGGCATCCTTGCCGCACAAAAACCAAGTTCCCAAAAGGGACCTGACCGACACATTTATTTAGTTCTTTCTGTGCCAGTAGCATCCTGAGGTGCTGTTGCCTAGGCAACTGTGGCCAACCAAGTGCATTGGAGCACCTTCCAAGGTGAAAGAGCACAACTCTGGGAAGTCAAGCCTTCCTGCACAAACAACCCCGGCATGGGGGTGCCTTGGCTATTAGGGAGGGAGGGGTGGGATTCTTCAGGTAAGGAATTCAGTTCTCAGAGGCTGAGTGTAACTATAATTTCTGCTATCCTGTACCACATTTAAAAGTCATTAGAATGCTGTATTTTTCACTATGACAGGATGGTCTAATTAACCAATGTGGCAAGGCTACTGGACTTAATTTAATGGTACTATATATTAATACTCCTTATTCTCTCTCACTTGCACTAAAGGCAGGGAGATTACAGCCTTCTCCCAGGTGCATAGTTCTATAAATAAAGGTGGTGGAAAGGTCTCTAACTATATTATCCAATGTATTCAAATTACATTGAAATCAACAATCCTGGGTTGGTGATGTTGGAGAGAACATTCATTTTTACCTTGTGAAAGCATAGTGCTGTAGGGGTCACTGTTGTATACAGTCTGTTTTCTATTTGTTAATAAAAATCTACAGCATCATTGCATAATTCTTGATGTTAATAAATTTGAATAATCGGGTTTCCTACATGTTCGTTTTGCTGTCTTGTTTTATTTGCCAGTTAGCGGATAAACCTGTAGTTACCCTGGCAGGAGCTCCAAAAGACCACAACTCTGTGGGAGTGAATCCTACCTGTCCATGTGTTAGAAAGCAGAACTCAAACAAAATTCTGTGAAAGCGAAATGCTCTTGCTTGGCCGCTCACACAGACAAGAAAAAGGAGGAACGGCTGGAACTGTTCGCCTTTCAGTAGAAGAAGGGTGTGCCATGAATCATTTCCACATGGACAATTTGGCTGCTGAAACAATAGCACTTACATGATGTATCAATAGAATACGGTGTTCTTGATAGGATACTATGGAAGTGCTGCTGTTTGTAATACACTACATGTGTCATATATGGGAATGTTGAGGGTGGCACTTGGGTTACAGACGCTTCAGGTTACAGACTCCGCTAACCCAGAAATATTACCTCAGGTTAAGAACTTTGCTTCAGGATGAGAACAGAAACTGTGCTCCAGCGGTGCGGCGGCTGCGGGAGGCCCCATTAGCTAAAGCAGTGCTTCAGGTTAAGAACAGTTTCAGGTTAAGAATGGACCTCCAGAACGAATTAAGTACTTAACCCGAGGTACCACTATATATTGATTCCTTCCTAACTGGCGCTAGCAAGTTTCTTCATTTAGTAGAGTACAGTCCCCCTTTATGCAGCAGAAAACTGGTTGCAGACTCGTGTGAGCCTCTTAAGACAATAAACAATTCAATCTGGCTTGCCCTGGTAAGGCCTCATTGATCCCTCCTAAAAGAATAAAGGCACCATAGTCTTATTCATAAGTAACAAAAAGTAGTTTTACTCACGATCAGGCAGAGCACAGTGTGATCCCTGAAGGCAGGCTTTAGGCTTAAAGTTACAAATATGTACAAACAGGTTTACCCCATATGAGAGATAATCTGGGGAGACTGCTGGCTGGCAGCCAGCTAGCAGTACTGTCCAGGTGAATCAGGAAGTTTGCAGGATGAAAAAGAAGAGAGAGGGGAGGTGGCTGCATGACTTGGCCTTTTACCAGGTCTGGAAGGTCACGCCCATCTACTAGTCACATGCAAGGAAGGATGCTCCAGGCCAAGAGGGAACAGGAAGTTCGACTGACTGGATCAACATCCCCTGCATGACCACTCTAGGCAAAACAGGCAATGTACTTGACTGCTCCCAGTGGATTACATCCCACATCATACCACCAGTAGCATGAGTTGTTGGCACCCGGGGCCAGCATGCCACCAACACTGCCAGTGCACCCCTCCACCAAAGCCAAGCAGGGCTGCGCCACCTGCCCACCCACATAGTCATCACCCAAGTGAGCCTCGCTCTTACCTCCCTGCTGCTACCACCATCTTCCCCCCCTGCCCCCAGCTAAATTTACAAACCCTTTATTCAAAAAAGAAAATAGGGATTTACTGTCCAAAACATCACTTAACAGCTTGAAAAATCTGCATTTTGGCCCCATGTTTACATGCTAAACTTTATCCTAATATTGTTCTAGACATGCACACAACCCTATGCACATACTACATTTATGCAAACAGGAGGTATTCTCAGAAAGTGTGGGGCAGTAGGAAAAGTTACTGCCGCTCCACACAGCAAGTTGTGTTTCTTTGTTGTAAGGCAGCTACACACAAAACTGCAGCTACAAAACCCGTGCAAAAGTTTTCAGGGCACAAAAGGGTTTGGATAGGGGAGGTCTTTTCTGCCTTCTCTCCCACAACACTAATACACTGCCTGCCTCTTGCTATCAGAGAGAAAGAGAATAGCATCCACGTTGAAAGAAAGGAAACAAACCTTACTTAAATGTTGTTGTTTTTTTGGAAACTATCCACCATGCTAAGTGCAAAATTATTCATGGGGTAATACAGGTGCCTGAGAAACAAACTTAACACTTCCTTTCCCTCCAGATTCCACTGCCAAAGATCTGGAAAGCTACATTATGGGCATGTACAGTGGTACCTCAGGTTAAAGACGCTTCAGGTTACAGACTCCGCTAACTCAGAAATAGTACCTCGGGTTAAGAACTTTGCTTCAGGATAAGAACAGAAATTGTGCAGCAGCAGAAGGCCCCATTAGCTAAAGTGGTGCTTCAGGTTAAGAACAGTTTCAGGTTAAGAACGGACCTCCAGAATGAATTAAGTTCTTAACCAGAGGTACCACTGTATGTAAATGCCATGGGTAGTGTTCAATGAAGTTTTACTCAGAGCAGACCTACTGAAATTAATGGACCTAACTTAAGTCATGTTCATAAATTTTCATGTGTCTTCTCCAAGTAAAACTTAGTTGAATTACTAAGTAAAGGCAGCTTAAGATGATCATCACCTCCCCTTAGTCAGGATCCTTCATACATGCATAAACCCACTTAAAAGATCTGGAAACAGCACAAGAGGCGGGGGCAACAACATGCTTTGCATAGTTTGGGAAGTTTCTAGTAAAACCATGCAAATCTCAAGAAAATTAGCCAAGCCACACATAGCTTGACTGATGCTCCCTATAAAGTGGATACATTTTCCTATATAAGCACTGTTTAGAATCAATTATTTTTTTTTGTATTTGCAAAAGTTGTAGGAAAGCTATGCTAGCATGTTGGAAGTTTTCTTGTTATGTATATTTACAGGCAAAATTCCTGTAGAGAGCAAGCATTTGCATTTTCTACTGTTGACCCCCCTCATGAAGGTCAACCACCTTCAATCTGGAATCCTCACTACCTGTTTTCAGCCCTGAAATAAGTCTAATAGTGTGTGTTTAAGAATCTACAGACTATAGTTTCCTGAATAACCACAGTTAGCCACAACATAGCTCTCCGGTCTTAGCTCCCAGGTCTGTTTCTGGAGCCAATTTATGGCGCTGCTTTTAACTTCCAAATGCCTAAATGGCTTACAGGGCCTAGGTATCTCAAGGACTACCTGCTGCCAAACAAGCCTGCTCACCCTAAGATCTTCATGATGTGCTTTTTTGCACGATTATAAGGTGATCAGGGATATGATTTTTGTTTTGTTTTGCAGCATCTTGCTTTTGGAATCTGCTTCCCGCTGCTATCTCTGTTATCTTTTCATTGCCAGGTAAAGGCTTTTTAAAAAAAATCTGTCTGGATTTGACTTAGGATATGGGTTTATCTGGCTTAAGTGCTCTTTTGTTTTGCAGTAATCATCTGTGTTGTGGTATTTTTATTGCTACTTACAACATTTCAAACTTTTGCAAACTGCTCTGGTAGGCTGTATATACATGGGGAGGGTCTGTGTCCCCAAAGACATTGTTGAACTTCAGTTCCTTCATCCCTGGCCACTGGCCATGCTGGCAGGAGCTAATGGGAACTAGAAGTTCAGCAACAGTTGGAGTATCACAAGGCTTCAGTCCTAGTATCGTTCATGTTAACTATTAATCAGTGCTTCTCAGACTCCTACTTCATCAGCTAAACAGGCCCAACATTTCCAGCTTCTCATGTAACACAGAATGCATGCAGTTGAGAACTGAGGCTGCATATTGTCTAAATTTTGTTCCAATTTAAAAACAGTCTTTCTTAAACAGAGTGACCCATACTGGACACACTATTTCAGGGAAGGTCTCACCCAAGTACCGTAATCTAAGAATTATAATTTTCCTTCTTTGCTGATGCATCAAATTGGAGACTGCAACTAACATTTTAGATGCAAAGGGGGCAGGCAGTTCTGCAAGTAAATCTACTTCCTCTTCTGAAACTAAAAGGGGTGGAGGAATGAGAATGGAAGGTCAGTTTCAAGCTCTTGTTCCACCCAGTTGCCCATAAAAGGTAAAGGTAAAGGTATCCCTGACCAACAGGTCCAGTCGTGACCGACTCTGGGGTTGCGCGCTCATCTCGCTCAAGAGGCCGGGAGCCGGCGCTTGTCCGAAGACAGCTTCCAGGTCACGTGGCCAGCGTGACTAAGCCGCGGCTGGCAAGCCAGCACCAGCGCAGCACACGGAAACGCTGTTTACCTTCCCGCTGGAGAGCGGTCCCTATTTATCTACTCACACTTTGAGGTGCTTTCGAACTGCTAGGTGGGCAGGAGCTGGGACTGAGCAACGGGAGCTCACCTCGTTGCAGGGATTCGAATCGCCGACCTTTCGATCAGCGAGTCCTGTTTGCTCTGATGTTTGAAAAACAAAATTCTCTAGCCTTCCTACACACGGCTTCATTTTCAGTAAAATGTAGCATAAGTCCCATAGCCACGATACAAGCAATGTGAACTAGCAAGAGCTATTTTATGGTGCATATTGTTTCTTATATAACTGGGTGGGGAATAAGGAATATCTTAATTAATATTTAATTTCTAAATAAAAGATATGGAGTCAATCTTCTGAAAATCATGTTTAGGCCTTCTTACATGAAAGCTCTTTCCTTGTCCATAGATGTGCAAAGAATACTTGACAGGGGGGTGGGGCTAGAGATTATGAGACCGTGACATTCTGCACATGTGTAATGGCACATGTTCCTAAATAACACCCTTCAACTGTCCTGATTTAAGTGAGACATTCCATTTTGGGGGGGCCGTGCTCTCATGAGAGTCACATGGCCCTAAAAAAACAACCACATTTTGGGGGTGGGGCGCTTTTACTCAAGTCACCTGGCTCTCACAAGATCGCGGCCCTGAAATATGTGTGTTCCAGTTTTCCTCTGGGGCATGTTGGAGGGTATGAAATAAGTGCTGTACAAGACCTATTGTGATGAAAACAGCAGGGTTAGGAATTGCAGCTCTACCAAGTCAAAATTTTACCTGTCATCACTGCTATTTGAACAGGTAGACACAAAAATGAAGTCTCAGTAGCCTGCTGCCAACACCTCTACCAGGCTTTAGTTCAAGATCACTTAGTGGCCACAGAACAAAGACATATTCAGCTTTCCTTTTTTGGGAGTGTCTCTTAACTTACTACTTCTAAACAATGCAAGAGGGAGGAGATGTCTTTAGACCAGCAGTGCTGTGTTGCCTTGGCCGTCAGCTATTCATAGGCCTGTACCTGATGGGAGCTTATACATATTATTTTAAAACAGGCATGGGGAACCTGTAGCCCTTCAAATATCCAACACCCATGAGCCCAAAAAGCAAGACCAGGGATGATGGGAACAGTAGTCCAGAACAGTGGAGGACTTTGAGCTTTAAAACTGTGACATCAAAATTTGGTGTCCCCTCCCACCTCTCGGCTTCTGTTATTTGTCAGTATTGAGGTGCCTTCTTGGCTAGACGCCCAATGCAGCCAAACCAGTTGGACTCCTCTAAATCTGCCTCTGTCCAAAAACACCTGGAGGATGACAAGTCCCCCATCCCTGAATTAAAATTAAAAAGTAAAGGGGAAACAACAATGTTACTTGAAGGGAGAAATACATGAAGACATCAGCCAGCAGGAGCAGTATCTTCTAGTGGCTTTGGGTAATTAACCAGTCTTTAGCCTGCTCAAGAAAGGCAGGTCTTTCCTTCCACTATAATCTTTTCTGGCATTCAAACTCAGTTTAGCCCACATGTAAACTGATTTGCTGGATGGATTTGAGTTCTGAATGCGTTAGCTTTTCAGTTTGCAAACTGAAAACACACAACCTTTCCTCTGTAGGACTATTCACCCACCTCTACCTATGCACCCTATGCACCAGTGATGTTGGAGGACATTTTGAGGAAATCAAAATTTAAAAAGGCTTGACAGAGCCAGCAAGTGAAGATCAGTGAGAAGGCTGCAGAATAAGGGGACAGTTTTAAATAAAAGCTCAGGTGGCCTTTATGTGAAATTCAGATCCATAACCCCAAGAAAATATGGAGGAAAGGGTGGGAACATTCTGATACTGTAGATCATAATCAAGAATGGCTTTTAGATGATACATGCTAAAGTTTGTGGCACATGGGGAAGTGCTATAATGATTCATCAGGAATTGAGAATAGCAGTGTCCCCTCATTAACTATCAGGCATGGACTCAATTGCCTTTAGTTGCCAGAGCAACCAAAAGGAACAGAAGAAGTCAAGCTGCTCCAATTAAAGGCAATTTAATGTCCCTACTCAGTACACTCATTGTGTAATAATATGTGCAGTCAAGGCATCTCATCAACAAAACTTAGCAAATAGCTGCTTAGGGCAACATCATCCACTCAAGCAAGGGACAAAGCTCCACTAAGACTGGAGAGAAACAGCATCTGGCTCAGGTTGTCAGTATCCAATTTCCAGCCAAAAATGCAAAATGAGCTGCATTTGTGCATTTTAGCTGTTATTTATGTCACCTTAGTTTGCATTGCAGAAAGAGTAGGAAGGAAAAGAGACAGTAGTGAGGAACACTGCTCACTGTTTCATAAGAACCTAAGATCTCTGCAAGATTAGACCAAAAGTCTATCCAGTCCAGCACCCTGTTTCTTCCAACAGATGCCAGCCAAGAGTCTCCAGAAAGCCCACAAGCAAAGCACAAAGATTTAACCTGCTGTATGCTTCCAGCAACTTATACAAAGGGCTGGCACGCTTCCAAAAATGGATTAACATTTTGTTGTTCTAACTATTCATAGAGCTTTTAAACTAGGACTATCTAATATCCATCCAAAATCATCTTAAGGGCCAGACTAAATGCAGTACCATTTACAATATTAGCAGATGTGTTTATACAGTATTTTTAAAGAATAAATAACAGGCCGCCTGCCAGGACGGTTCCAATCCAGATCATGGTCTTGATCTGCTATTTGTATTGGAATAAAGCCCCCATTCACACGTATCATTTCAGAAACCTGGCTCAATAAATCACGGGTGACAATAGTACAATTCCTTCTCCCTCTTCAGCACCAGTCTCTTAAATTTGAATCAGTACAGCCTCATGCTATCTCCTCCTCCACTGCCATCACTAACCTCTGACCTTTTTCCTTCCCTCTGTGCAACTTAAATGTTCAGTATAGCATTTAAAAAACATGCCTCTTGTGCTGTACATCTGTTGTAGTAATAATTGTGTGGCAATTCAGAAGCTGAGAGTCTGCATCCGCCCACTCTCCATCTCATTAAGTATGGGGGGGGGTTTTACGCTTTCTCTAACCCAGGACCAGGATGGGGGACCATTGTCGATTGTCCTTCAGGTGTAGATATGCTGCAGTCAAGTAGACTATTAAGACTGCACAGCCTGACCCATGATATTTGCCCATGAAATACAAGGAGTCTTGCATGACTTGAGCTGTATGCCCTAGCTCATCCCTCTCTGCAGCGTGCTCACTACTGACTATTATGAGAACCCACACGGTATGCATTGCTTCAGATGGTTCCCTATAGGTGACTAAATTCAAAAGCCACAGGGAGCAGAACAAGGAAAAAGCAGCACTTACCTTGCAAACCTCAGCTTCAGAACTCCTGCTGTATCAAGCAAAGGTCTACTGTTGTGCCTTAGCTAATTTATACCAATTGGATACACCTGCTGGGGCTGCAGTGAAACAAGAAGCAATGTTATTGCAGGTGGAAAAGCAGCTGCCTTAGTCTCAGCAGGATTCTAGAAGACAGTGCTTTAGCTACTGCTTGTGTTATCAAAAGTCACCACCCAATATTCAATAGGTTTCTCTCTATTTAGCAACCTTATTTTTATGACCACCCATCAACATACATTCACTGTACAGCTTACAGAATGAAGAATACAATATTAATATGTAATGTGATTAAAGTGAAACAATTAAAACAGTTAAATGCAGCCTTTGAAAAACCTATTAGCAGCCTTAAAAAAAACCTATCGTTTGCAGCTGCAGCAAAGCCAGCAAGTGGAAGTGTGAGCAGGTTCAAACCCCTAGCTAAGCATTATCAGTTCTCTCTTCCAGTTTAGCTCATGCACTGAGAGACTAGTTATTAGTGAGCATGATTTGTATATGCAAAGTGGCACTGTTCTGAAATTATTCCAAACCACCTCACTGAAAAGCCACCTCCTGGTATGGAAAATTGGATGTGGTGCCTTTCTGTTTAGCTGTTCTACTGTTACATTTACACATAGATGTACTATTAGTTCCAAAAGCAAAACCTAATAACTGACAGTGCAATCATATGTTTATTCAATAGAGCTGATTCCTTGGTAAATGTGCAGAAGACTGCAGCTTGGATGATTTTGTTAAGAGAGCAAGCATCTGAAAATTGTGAGTTTATTGGTACAGCTCACTCAGTTAAATAATTAATCATATGTTTTGTCAGCTCATCTATTATATTTGTATATGAGTAAAAACAATAGTTCTGAAGCAAACCCACCTACTTTTTTAGATGTATTACATCATTTTAAAAGAGACATTCTCTCCCTTCAGACTGAAAGCAGAAAATGTGCCCTAAGATTATGCTTGCCATCTACTGTTTTCAATAACTACACGTATGTGTGTTTGTGTGTTTGTGTATTAATTTAATTCTGTTTAATTAATCACCCATTTCACCTAACTATTCCTTTGTCCTTTTCAAACTCTCCCTTGCACACAGACCACCTCACACTGCATCCTCCTCTCTCCTATTCCACAGCTTCCCTTGCACACACACCCAGTGATGATGTCTGTTACTGTATCTTTAATATTTATAGAATCTTAAGAGCAAGCCTGTCCATTAGCTTGTTCTGAGCTCATACAAGCATCCCAGAGCTGGTGTACTGAGCAGGCCTTGCCCCGCAAGAAAGTCAGAGAGCTTAAGAGCTCGTTATACACAGGTTCCACTTGGGTTACCTGGCGCATAAAGAGCTTTTGAGCTCTCTGCCTTGCTTGTGAGGAAAGGACATCTGTGCAATGCTTGTGTGAGTTCGCACGCGAACTCAGATGGCTCTAGGATACTCATGCAAGATCTCACAGGTCCATCTGAATTCCTATGAGCTCTTGTAAGCACATCCCAAAGCAGGCACGCTGAAAAGGCCTTGCCACCCAAGCAAGGCAGAGAGTTTAAAAACTCTTTATCCACCAAGTAACCTTAAGTGGACCTGGTGCAAAGAGAGCTTTTGAGGTCTCTAGCTTGCTTGAATTTAACTTGTGCAATTTCAACCAGCCTGCCTTCAACTGCATATAGCTGAAATTGCACAAAGTAAATGTGCCTAAGATGCAATTTTACTGTATTTGCAGATTGAGATCAGACAACCCTATTGAACAGAGTTGACCATTTATTAGCTGCAGGCTGTCCAATGTGCAGGGACAGACAAGGTTTTCCTATCAACTATGCACACTAGGTATCCTCCAACACTACATTTCTACCCATCTGTAAAGCTAAGTTAACCATGACCTACTTCAAAGAACTGCTGTGAAGATATATGGGATAACTATTATAAATTATTTGCCATACTAGACATATGATAATGTTTATCTACAGTTGGGACCTGCAACAAAACTGTAGTGTGGAGTGCATCTGTCTGGATTCTAGTCAACCCCTCTCCAGTTTTCCATTTATTAAAAAATCTCAGGAAATTATACTTCTGTGGCCCCTGAGCTCTCCCCCCTTCTTACAGGGGGATTTACTCATTTAAAAAAAATATCTCTGAAAACCTTGTGTTTTCTCTGAGCCTGCTGATACTTCCCTCCTGTGTGTGGATGGTGCTGTTCTGGCTACATAAGAGTCTATACTGAGTTTGACATTAGAATATACTAGGATACCAGACAGAAAGTGAGGAGGAATTAAAGAACCTTTTAATGAGGGTGAAAGAGGAGAGCACAAAATATGGTCTGAAGCTCAACATCAAAAAAACGAAGATCATGGCCACTGGGCCCATCACCTCCTGGCAAATAGAAGGGGAAGAAATGAAGACAGTAAGAGCCCTGATATTGGGCTCCATGATCACTGCAGATGGTGACAGCAGTCACGAAATTAAAAGACGCCTGCTCCTTGGGAGAAAGGTGATGGCAAACCTAGACAACATCTTAAAAAGCAGAGACATCACCTTGCCAACAAAGGTCCGTATAGTAAAAGCCATGGTTTTCCCAGTAGTGATGTATGGAAGTGAGAGCTGGACCATAAAGAAGGCTGATCGCCGAAGAATTGATGCTTTTGAATTATGGTGCTGGAGGAGACTCTTGAGAGTCCCATGGATTGCAAGAAGATCAAACCTATCCATTCTTAAGGAAATCAGCCCTGAGTGCTCACTGGAAGGACAGATCCTGAAGCTGAGGCTCCAATACTTTGGCCACCTCATGAGAAGAGAAGACTCCCTGGAAAAGACCCTGATGTTGGGAAAGATTGAGGGCACAAGAAGAAGGGGATGACAGAGAATGAGATGGTTAGACAGTGTTCTCGAAGCTACAAACATGAGTCTGACCAAACTGCGAGAGGCAGTGGAAGACAGGAGTGCCTGACGTGCTCTGGTCCATGGGGTCACGAAGAGTTGGACACGACTAAACGACTAAACAACAACAGGATACCAGACTGCCTGTCTGGTAGAATTAAACTGAGGAAGATGAGATTTGGTGACAAAATAAGTAACTCTGAGCTCTTGATAACCAAGTTTAGTTTCCATATTCCATATGTCCACTTCTTATTTCTCAGGAGTTTAGATGTTCTCCAATTTTTGCTAATTCCCACTTTATGTCTGCTCAGGTAAGGCAAGCAGCTGTGAGAGGAGGCATTTTACCTCACCTGCAAATTGGTCCCAGTGGGGCTCAGTGGATGCTAGATTTTGTTCTGCCCAGATGCAGGGAGAATAATTAGAATTAGCTTATTACTCCCCAGGTCTGAACAATTTCCTTTCATTTTCATATTTTGCATACACCTGAAAGGAATACAGATAAATAAGTAAGTAAATAAATTGAAATGTGTAGAGGAAATAATGGACCCAGTCTTGGGGCCTATTTTCAAAATGTTTGTTTTTAGTCCTGAATTGTACTATGGTTCTCTAGATTCTTTATGCAGGGCAAGCCATCAATGCTTCCAGAAAAGCTATACATACATCCTTCTTCTGTTGCTTTAATGACTGGCTTAGTACAGCATCAGAGTACTAACATGCTAATTATTTTTGGCAAGTAGAAAATTGCTTCGGGGTGGTGAAAATCCACTATCCAGCCATGAAACTGAAACTCTTCTATCTACCACTAGTCTTATCTATAAATGACTGTTCTTCAATCAGATAGCAATTCCAAACGAGATAGCAAAATGGTAAGAGAATAGCCCATCCTGGAGAGATCAGGTCAGAATGAGAAGATCCACTGCTGGTTAGCTGAATCCATTTCAAGCCTTCTCCTCTATTTACTCAGTGCACAGTGACAGCCTGTCTAAAAAAACTATTGATGAGAGGAAGAGTGGGGCATACATTAATGTAATGAACAATAAATGGTGTGAACTACAAGAAAGTCTAATGAACATGCAGATTTCAAGCTCACGACCACCATTTTGGATGCAGTGACCTAAAAGTGTTAGGAATATATTTTCTGAATTCAACACAGATGTTCTACTTGATCTGAAGTATTTAGCAGCTACCACCCCTGAATACCATTTCTGTGATGAATTCACTTGCCACCGGTCTGCAGTTCTGCTCTGACAGCAGCAATAAATGAACCTCACAACACTAAATAATAAAGTACTATCCTATCCCATCCTTTCTTCAAAGATTGCCTTCACTTTATTCACTGGGGTCATGGCTAGAGCAAAGGCTCCATGAGCTAAGGCTTTTATATATATATAAAAAGTGAGGACAAATGTGTGGAATTTCAAGAGAAAGATGGGAGGGTAAAGTACTCCTTGGATTACCGAGCCTGGGGAGGCTCATGTCTCTAAAAAGCAAGTCAGCAAATTGAAGCAAGTTCAAAGATGTTATCAGAAGTTCAGTTCAACTGGAGTTTTGCTCATGCCCCACAAATATGTGCTTATATCAACTTCACTCTGAGCGCACAGCACTAGGGCAGGTAATCAGAAACAAATCAAGCTAAATATACTCCCATCAGGGGAAGTTATGGTACTCCCACCCAGTATCCAAAGTTACTGCAGTATATGGGAATAATCCCACAATAATCAGTATGTGTAATGGATCACTTAAGTGAGGAAGATTAAAGTGCTCAGAATGAAAGTGCTCCCCCATTTTATGTATGTCTTGAGAGGAATTTCTCAGTACTTTTCACAACAATATTCTAAATGAATCAATATTTTGTAAGGTTCTCAATGGCTTCTTCCCCTCAGCTATCCCTCCAAATAATGCAGTTACCAACAGATGAAGCGGGGGTATTGGTGTTGTATTTCCTTATCTGGAACTGCACCATACTGTTGGTGGGCACTCAATTGCTACAGGGATCTGCCATTTTTAATCCTTTTATGTGCTCTCTTACTGAGGTGTCCTCAGATCTAAGCATAGCCAGGGAGGGCTGACACCCTACTGTTCATCTTAGCTGCAATAAAAGTATTGGGACAGATTAACAATGACATTTTATGCATGCCCTGGGGCAACCCTTGTTTAAAAATTGGAAGTTCTACATTTATCTGGGCAGGGGGTAGAGCGCTGGTCAAGTTAAACCAGTTAATTGCGATTTTGTCCTCTTTTCAGATCTGAGGAAAAACTGTAGCTTACTGATAACCACAAATTGGCAAAGCATTCAATTGCACACCCTCCTGATTTTTGTATTTGGCCCTGCGGTCCTTAAAACACCTGAATCTTCTACTGTGTTGGGAACCGAAGTCCACCATTCTGCATCTGTAAAGTGGTCTCCAACAGAAATAGGAGTAGGAGGCTTCTCTTCTGTCTGCCAGAATACCTGATAAAGTTTTACTGATTGTATTACCTGGGCAGTCTGACCATTCTTTTGAGATGGTAAATACTTTAGTTCTTGCATCTAGGTCACTGACCCACCCTATTCATACATAAATATGCCCTTAAGTCAAGATTTGAAAGCAAAAGAACTATTGGGGAAGGGTTCTCCAAGATGTCTCCTTTTGTAGAGGAAATATTTGGAGTAATGAGGAGAGCCAGAGATGGCTTTTTGTGATTGTTCTGTGTGCTAAAATAATGTGTAATTTTCTCAGGGAATATTTCCGAAGTTTTGATGGATGAAGCATGGGCATAGTCAAGGGGGTGGGGGTGGGGGTGGGGCAGGGAGGGGCAGCTGCCCCCTTAAATCAATAAAAACCGAGGTTCTGCCCCCCCCCCAACAAAAGGCATGTTCCCCCTAACAAAAATCCTAGTTACGCCCGTGAGGTCAAGCTTCTGATTTGAAATTGGGGTGTCCCAATTTCAAGGCTTTGTTTCCCTCTCACAGTGCTGCCCTGGCAGTGAGTGAGAGAGTGGCAACAGCAGATCGCAGAGGCCACGCAGGGTCTGAGACTCACCTGCCATCCGCACAGTGGATTGGACTCTCCAAGGTTGGTTCTTTGGATCAGATCTGCATGGATCTTGCCTCTCTTCCCCTCGCAATTTGGTGATCTGCAAGCTTGATGGTCCGGCGTGATTACGTATGTCACTCGCCAGGGCACCTTTCAGAGAGACGGGGGGGCAGGGATTAAAAGGGCTGCAGTGCAGATTGGAGCTGGCAACAGCAATGGTTGAGTCCTGAGCAACTAGCAAGATGGACGAGAGGGCAGGAGGAAAGGGAACGAGGGCTGATGCCCAGTGCTAGGGTCTCATCCGGTTATGTGTGAGTTAATGAAGAGCTGTCAGTAGTGCCTCTGAGCATGTACTGAGTAAGTGTGCACCTATTTCCTCCACCACCCTTCCCCCCCAGACAGAAACACCTTGCATTCCTCAGATAAAAATGTCCTGATTTTCATCTGAGTGATGTTGGAAGGTATGAATTAGTGTTTTGTTACTTCCTTTTCTCTCCATATCTTAGCTATCACTCTGCCCAAACCTTTTGTATTCAAACATTTCCCTGATGCATCTGGGCCTCCATTTCACCCTGCCATATCCCTAAAAACACCCTTATACAGCAACAGTAGTTCTCACCTCCTCCATCTAGCCCTGCCACTATAATGAAGTGTAAGCTACTGACCCAGGCCTCAGGCATTGGTTGCCATAGGGAGCATGTGTTTGTGAAACATGTGAATGGAGACATGTGCACTAGGACATGTCAACATGTGCAGGCTTGGTAACACACAAGTGAGAGCCCAGGGGTCTGAACACTCATCCCCCACCACCACTTTCTGAACACGGCCCTGAAGGACCAGGTGCGCAGCCTGGGAGTCATTTTGGACTCACAGCTGTCCATGGAGGCACAGGTCAAATCTGTATCCAGGGCAGCTGTTTACCAGCTCCACCTGGTACGTAGGCTGAGACCCTATCTGCCTGCAGACTGTCTCGCCAGAGTGGTACATGCTCTGGTTATCTCCCGCTTGGACTACTGCAATGCGCTCTACGTGGGGCTACCTTTGAAGGTGACCCAGAAACTACAACTAATCCAGAATGTGGCAGCTAGACTGGTGACTGGGAGCGGCTGCCGAGACCATATAACACCGGTCTTGAAAGACCTACATTGGCTCCCAGTATGTTTCCGAGCACAATTCAAAGTGTTGGTGCTGACCTTTAAAGCCCTAAACGGCCTCGGTCCAGTATATCTGAAGGAGCGTCTCCTCCCCCATGGTTCTGCCCGGACACTGAGGTCCAGCTCCGAGGGCCTTCTGGCGGTTCTCTCACTGCAAGAGGCCAAGTTACAGGGAACCAGGCAGAGGGCCTTCTCGGTAGTGGCGCCTGCCCTGTGGAACGCCCTCCCATCAGATGTCAAAGCGATAAACATCTACCTGACATTCAGAAGACATCTGAAGGCAGCCCTGTTCAGGGAAGTTTTTAATATCTGACATTTCAGTGTATCTTTTATCTTTGTTGGAAACCGCCCAGAGTGGCTGGGGAAACCCAACCAGAAGGGCGGGGTACAAATAATAAATTATTATTATTATTATTATAACAATCTAAAAATATATTCCCAGCCCTTCCAAATGCTCTATTATTTTCATGCTGAATTGAGACCTGACCAAGGGTCAATTCTCTTATAATGAGAGTGGCACCATTGCTGCTTCCCATACCACTTTAACACAGGCAGGACATGCTAAAACAGGCTAATACTATCAGGTGTGCGTGCAGGAGCCAGGCCCTGTGATCAATAGGACCGCAGGACTGGAGCCTTCCTAAGTTTGTTCTGAAGACGCAGGGCACGGCGACAGGATCTGTTCACCAAGGCCTGGTTGGATACTAGCCCGGTGCCTTCAGAACTGGGGGGTGCGCTGCTTGATGTCCGGGATGGGTGTGTGTCTCATCGCAGCCGGCTCTAAATTCCAGAGGGGCCGCTCCGGACCCAGGTCCTTGAGCAGTGCCATGATGTGTGAACTGCCGGACATGGGGGATACGCAAAGACACTGCAGCTATTGGCTTGAGCTTTCTGGTAGCCAGGGGTTCGGGCGGACATTAAGTAGTACGTGCGGTCCTGTGAGACTTTTGATTGGACCAAGGTGCCACGGCAGAGACCCTTGGGGCTCCTCCAGCTGTTACCCACCCCCTACAGGCCATGGTCAACACTTTCTATGAACTTCATCGTGGACCTCCCTGTGTCCAAAGGACAGTTGGTCATTCTGGTGGTGGTGGATTTACTCACCAAGATGGTACACTTCATCCCAGCTCAAAGCCTCCCCACAGCGCAACAGACAGCCCACTTGTTTCTTGAACCCATGTTCCGGCTACATGGGCTCCCGGATGCGGTGATCTCCGATAGGGGTCCCCAGTTCACGTCCCGGTTCTGGGCGGCCTTCCTCAAGGGACTGGGTATTGAGAGGCGCCTCTCTTCCGCATACCACCCTCAAACACATGGCCAGACGGAGAGGGTTAATCAAGTCCTGGAGCAATCTCTCCACTGGTTCCTGAGCTACCATCAGGACGATTGGGTGGACCTTCTGCCACTGGCTGAGTTTGCCTATAACAACACCTGCCATGCCTCCACGGGACAGAGCCCTTTCTACGCTAACTACCGGCGGCGTCTCTCGTGCCTTCCGCCAATGATCGGTTCTCCCACATCCAGGAAACACAAGCTGACCTGATACGGCACCTAGAGAGAGCCAAGGCAGATTATAAGGCGCAAGCAGATTGGCAGCGGCAGCAGGGGCCCGCATTCCAGGTTGGGGATAAGGTCTGGCTGTCGTTGGAGCACCACCGCACTGGACGTCTGTCGGCTAAGATGGACCAGGGACCATTCACCACCCTGCGGCATATCAATCCGGTCACCTACAAGTTGGAGCTTCCCCCCTACCTAGTGTGTAGTGTGTCACGTATCCCACCTGAAGCATTGCCCCACTGCCAGTCCAGGTTGACGGCCATGATGAGTTCCAGGTCGCCCAGATTCTGGACTCGAAATGGCTCCATGGCAAGCTCTACTGTCTAATTGACTGGGTGGGCTATGGGCCAGAAGAACGATCGTGGGAGCCGTCCGACTTCGTGAACACGCCCACCAAAGTACGGGCCTTCCATCGGAGGTTCCCAGACAAGCCTGGGCCATGACCGGGGATGGAAACCCATTTTCCTATGGGTGGGAGTACTGTCAGGTGTGTGTGCAAGAGCCAGGCCCTGTGACAATAGGACTCTGCAGGACTGGGGCCTTCCTATGTTTGTTCTGAAGAGGCAAGGCGTGGCCACACAGGTGAGGCCAACTGGTAACTCACAGCACCTGGTGGCAAGAGCAGGGAAGGGATATAAGGTCAGCATTTTCCCTTCAGCTCTTTGCCACAACAACACATTCCCTGCCTTTCTGCGCTTGACTCTCGGACCCTTGGCTTCTTGATTCCCGGATCTCTAACCCTCGGAATCTAGGCTTTCTGACTCCTGTCTTCTGGACTCCCGTTCCTGCTCCCACCTCGCTATCTTGCCCCCGGTCCCAACATCCCCAGCCGGGACTTCGATCGCCCGTGAACCGGAATGTGACAAATACCATAAAATTGGCTTTTGAGTGTTCTGCCCCAGAGTCTTACCAGGTAATAACTCACAGACCTCTCTATCTGCTTAGGAATTTTTCAGACGTAGCTTCTACATCCCTGCTCTTTGCAAAATATTATCTTCCTCACACTTTCCATCTCCTATGGAACAGCACAAACATCCTGCTTGTTTAAGTAGGCAGGAGAGGAGAATGGGTGCAAGAGCCAGGGGAAGAATGGGATGGTGAATCTGCATTCCCCTTGTGGTTGAAAGAGAAAGAAGAGTATTCTAGACCCTCCAAGTGTCCCTATTTTCCAGGGACAGTACCGCATTTACAGAAGTCATCCTGGTTTCTGATTTTATCCTAGAATGTTCCACTTTTCCTTAGGATGTCCCTATTTTAATCGGATAAATGTTGGCAGCTATGGAGTTATGCAACCCCCCAAGCCAAGAAGATAAGTAACTATACAGCTTTTAGAAGATATTGGAAGGCAGCCATGTATAGGGAAGTTCTTAACCTGAGGTACCACTTTAGTTGATGGGGCCTCCCGCTACTGCCGCGCAACTTCTGTTCTCATCCTGAAGCAAAGTTCTTAACCCAAGGTACTATTTCTGGGTTAGCAGAGTCTGTAACCCGAAGCGTCTGTAACCCAAGACCTCAGTTTAAGAACAGCCCTGTTTACAAACTATTCAGTTTATGAACTCCACAAAACCAGAAGTAGTGTCCCGGTTTGCAAAACTTTACCTCGGTCTAAGAATGGAAGCCGAAGGGTGGAAGGGCACTGGTGGCGGGAGGCCACATTAGGGAAAGTGCACCTCAGTTTAAGAACGGGTTCGGTTTAAGAACAAACTTCTGGAATGGATTAAGTTTGTAAACCAAGGTACTGTACCACTGTACTGAGAAGGAGCAAAGAGTGTTACAATATCATAGGTTTCTTTTGCTATGACATACCACATACGTAATAAAGATGCATGAGACCAAGAATAATGGCACACTCCAGCTCATTCTAACTTTAAATCTGTAAATGCCTGAGTCACATATACACTCATTATTCAAGCATTTTAACAATTTTGCACTTAATGTACAAGGAAAAATACCATCAAATAATTCAGTCCACTACTTTAACATGTTCTTGAATAAAAGGCCCAGTTTAGTTGCATGTTTCCCAATATTCACATACCACTGAAACATCCTCTTCTCTCCTTTCCAGATCACCCTTTTTAGCATGCTTTAGCTGAATCTGTGCAGCCTCTTTTCAATCTTTCAATCTTTCAGTCTTTGTTTTCCTCACTTCTATAATGTTTCATTCCTTTCATATTTTTTAGCTTTTTCTCACTCCCTCTTGATTCTCTTAATGTCTTCTGCATTTTATCTGTAGTTTGCCTTCTGCATTCATACCTAATGCAATTGCACTCTTAGAAATTCTCTCTAGCGGCATATCTGAGACACTTTGAAGGTAAATTACATCTATAAAGCAAAGTCCCTGGAGACTTTAAAAGCCCATTTCTCTTCTATTAGACTGAATAGAAATACTCATGAGCAAGTAAAAGCAACCACTTCCTTTCACAAATAATTCAGCATTCTACCTCAGGGGCTGTGGGGCAAAAAGGGAACCAGAAATGAATGTACCCACAAATTTACATTGCTCTAATCATCTCACAAGACTGATAACACAAATCCCCAACAATGGCTGTTTATGAAAGTACTTTGTACCTGCTCAGTGGCATAGCTAGCCACTTGGGTGCCCGGGGGGGGGGCAGGGCGAGCTGCCCATGGGGGCGGGGTGAGCCATCCATGGGGCAGGGCAAGCTGCCTATTGGGGGGGGGCAAGCCAAGGCAGGGCGCGCTGCATGGAGCCTCTCCACAACCTCCCCCTCAACTGTAGGGTGGCTGAGGCGGTGGGCAGATGCAAGCCCCACGCTGCTGTTTCAGGCAGCGCCTGGAGCCTGCAGGTACCCAAGCCACCACGTCACTCCCAGGAGAGACGCACAGCTCGGGCATGCTGCAGGCCCCGCGGTAAGTGCCGGTCCCCATGGTGTGGCGCCCAGTGCCAGCCGCGTTTCGTTGCGTTTGTTGACTGAACTAAAAAGTTTAGTGAGCCCAGTTTTTTTTTAAAAAAAACCCCTCACATTTTTGTCATTTTGTCACCCTCCTCAGTGATGACACCCGGAACAGCCCACACCCATCACACACCCCTTCCTACACCACTGTACTTGCTTATATGTCTGGCAGGCTGGGCAACAAATATCTCATGGCTTACATACAACACAAGTAACACTTATGTATAGCCAGAGCTCCTGTTATTATCCCAAGAATGCCAAACTTCATTTTTCTAAAAGTCACATTCTAGTCCTCATTGTTAAAGAGAAAAGATGGAACATGTGATGTTAATAAAAAGTAAAGAAATCTGAAACATTAAACAAAAGCTACAAGTCATTTGTACTTATGCTCTAGTGATTTTTAAATTCCTACATTTTTAAGATCAGAGGATTTCACTACCACCACAGCCATTCTTTACAACCAGGCTCATTCACATAAAGAAGGCATCCTGCAGCATTTCCTCACTGAAGCTGTCACATAAGCCACTGTTCCAGCACTGTAGTCTGGTATAATAGTGGCTCTTGCATTCTGCAAATGTTAGTGACCTGAAGCTACAATTGCAGTTCACCTGTGAGCTATTTCTCTGAAAGTGAGGTCTGGTTTGTCATTTGCCTCTTTCACTCTCCTTTGCTGTGGAAGTAGGTGTGTTTTCCCAAGGCAAATCCACAACTGATCTGTTCTTCCCAAATCAGAAGTAAATGTGCAAAGGTACAAAATAGCATAGTCTGTTGGCTAGATGTCCTTTAGGCATCATCGGGAGAAAATATTCTTGGAATACTGTAGGCCATTTTTGTGGGGGCATGGGGATGTTCATGAAAGTGAAAGAACACCACTTATAGCCTATAGCTTCCAGCTAAAACCACTCCAATGTCAATCATTTAGGATTGTCAACCTTTGAGAACCTGTCAGCACAATTGGAGATTTTGGCAAGAGTGACCTGGGCACCACCCATTCTGATAGCTCTTCCCCCTCCCGCAACTCCCCCCCTGAAAGACGAAATTTGTGTGTATGCACACACACACACACACACACACACACACCCCTTAATCCAGATTGTTGTACCATGGCAGTGCTGAAAAGCACTGAATATATAATTTTTACAATTAAGTAAATTAAGGCAAATGTGATTTGAAGCCAGGGGTCCATTTGCTTATGTGTGCTCGTAAAGCTAAAAAAAAAAATAGAAATAGAAATTTGGGTTTGCACAAGAGCAGTTCAAGCCAGGAAAGGATTTGGAGTTGTTCCCATGCCAATTTCTTTCTTCCCCATTATCTTTCACACCTCTTGTAAGGTAAAGGTAAAGGTATCTCTGACCATTAGGTCCAGTCATGACCTACTCTGGGGTTGCAGCGCTCATCTCGCTTTATTGGCTGAGGGAGCCGGCGTACAGCTTCCGGATCATGTGGCCAGCATGACTAAGTGGAAACACCGTTTACCTTCCCACTGGAGCAGTACCTTATTTATCTACTTGCACTTTGATGTGCTTTCGAACTGCTAGGTTGGCAGGAGCAGGGACCGAGCAATGGGAGCTCCCCCCGTTGCGGGGATTTGAACCGCCGACCTTCTGATCGGCAAGTCCTAGGTTTAACCTACAGCGCCACCTGTAACCCCACACCTCTTGTACTTTAAGGCTAATTTTTATTTTTAAATGTTTTTGTGCAAGAGGAATTCTGTGAAAAGGAGCTGCTTAACAAAATTAAGATACACATAAAGGACAGTCTGCATCCTTTCCTTTGGGTTGACAGAAGCAAAAAGTGGCTTGTTATTGTTGTTTAGTCGTGTCTCACTCTTTGTGACTCCATGGACCAGAGCACGCCAGGCACTCCTACCTCCCGCAGTTTGGTCAAACTCAAGTTGGTAGCTTCGAGAACACTGTCCAACCATTCTAAGTACAGTGGTGCCTCGCAAGACAAAATTAATTTGTTCTGCGAGTTGTTTCGCCTTGCGATTTTTTTGTCTTGCAAAGCGCGGATTCCCTGGGTATTAACGGTTTTAAGAAAAAGGAAACAAACTCGCAAGACGTTTTCGTCTTGCGAAGCAAGCCCATAGGGAAAATCGTCTTGCGAAGCAACTCAAAAAATGAAAAACCCTTTTGACTTGTGTGTTTTTCATCTTGCGAGGTACCACTGTAGATTCTAAGTAGAAGGCTTAGGGTAAAAAAACAGCTAGTGCCAGGAAGATATCTGGCTGGGAAAGAAAATTGGAGCCATCAAGTGTCTTCCTCCAGTACACGCTTCCCTTCCTCCTGCCTGACTGCTGGTTTGAATTTGAAGATTAGTTTGAAGATTCAAAATTTATTCTTCCTCTTTTGTGGTGGGAGGGAAACAGTCTTCACTCTTTAGTCCATGCTGCTAGTGTTTTCACCTTACTTTCTGATGTTTTAAGATGCGCCCCCTCACTTTTAGTATCAGAGCTGAGCTGAAGCGGAGGGGCATCATAAAACAGTGAAGTACATAGCTAAGGCAGGGAAGGTAGTAGATTTTGCTCCCCAAACTTCTTTTAGAGTAAAAGGTTAATCTTCTCACCACCACTACCCTACTTTATATTCAAACTTTCACTGAGCATTTAATACACATGTGTGCATTTGGTTAGGCCCTTAGTCTCTTCAACTTTTTGCCACCTGCTATTTCCTCAGCTCCTTTGAATGTGTATGCTCTTTCTGCGTGTACTCAAGTGTGTACTCACTTTCTTTAGACAACTTGACCAGTTTTGCACTACCAATAACACACAAACTCTTTCCCCTTTCATTAGCTCATTTTTTATCTCACTCTTCTAAAACATCTTTTTCTGTTCTTGTTTTCCTCAGACCCCTCTCTGCCTTATCCAACCTTCCCTCAGCTTTCCATTTCTGGAATACCTTCCTTTAGCCTCCATGTGTTCAGGCTGCTTACCTGTGAGTGCTGCTTCCTCCTGGGACCTCTTCCTGCTGAGCTTTCCAGTCCACATTCTCCATGTGAGAGATTTTGTTTTGTTTACTTCATCTGGCAAAGTTGGAGCAATATGAAGCCACAGCCTAATAATCTTCCTCAGCAGATGGAATGTTCACAGAAACTGTTAAACCTCACAGTAGCTCAGCCAACTCAGGAACCAGAGGCTTCATTGCCACTGCTTTCAAAATTGAAACAAAACCTCTTAGAAATGCACCACAGAATTGATTGTCCACATTTAAAACTGGGATTAGAGAAGGCTGATCAACTAATGTAGCTTAGCCAAAAATAAAAATGCATAAATCCACAGAATAACAAAGAGATATGGCTCATGTAGTTCAGCCCTGAAGTACAAACATAGCCAAAGAAAGAACACTTTGAATTAATTGGTTTAAAATATGCATTTGCTCAAATAAAGGTATTATTTCATACAAGAAAACATTATTGTAAATTCAGATTGCAATCGATTCTATTTGTTCCACATAGAAGGTTCAGATATGATCCAAGTCTAGGGGGTGTGGGGAAACTCTCCTACCCCTTGCCACTTAAAGTAATATTTTCATTTATTAGTTTCGCCGAAGGCAGAAAGTTCCTCTCACTCATTCTGGCTATGATTGTGTCTGAGAGCAGGAATAATTCTGGTCCCTTCAAACAGCTGTCTACTGCTGCCCTCTTGCTGGTTTTTAATAAGTAATCTCCAGCCAGGAGCAGCCATGGTAACAATAAATGTGTCACCAGCCTTACATGCTTCCTTTGGTGGTGATTCTAGACCATTTATCATCATAAAAAATGGCTTGTGTCATCCTGAATGATATTAAAAGTTGCTCCAGGACTTTAGTAATGAAACAACGTGCCTGCCAGACCTATGGAGAAGCTGAGAACACACAGCGTTTCCCTCACAGCTAGTCGTCAGTCATCTGCTTGCTCTCTCAGGATAACCAAAGTTTTTTAGACCGTATCTATGGAAGTCTTTGGAGACCAGGCAGCAACATTTTATTAACTTGTCTTTATTTCTTCTGTTCCAAAATTTGCAGGTGCTACTGTCTCAAACCTTAGGAGTTCCCAAGAATAACTGACATTTCTCATCAGTGGCTCAGAGGTTTTCCGGAAAATTTCCCAGCAATTCTACTGGTTCAATAGGACCATCCTAATTAAATGCTGAGAAAGGAGAATTTGACTCACATGGTCATTGAGGTCTGACCTGGGCAACTTTGCCAAACAAGTGGCTCACTAGGATAGACAGTTATTTTTGTTTTATAGCCCAAACCATCCATGTGACTCAGAATAGATTATAATTTTAAGTAAGTACATGGATCCCTGTCCTTCTAGGGCTTGAATCAGTGTCTATTGCTGGTGACAGCGCTGTTTCTGGTGGTTAATGCTTTTTTCAGCCATGGCATGCTAATGTGAGTAAAGAGTCTCTATAAATATGACAAGCATGCTTGGTTTTTCCTCAGGATTAGAGATACCCAACGTAGCCGGAGGGGTGTGTTGGTCTTCCCTCAGAAGGTGATCTGGGATCACGCTAGAATCAGATCTCTGCCCAGCATAAATTTTCAGTTCTAGGCAAGATTTTAAAATACAACTGTACTGTTTCAAACAAAGGGGTCATTTTCAACATGTATGCCCTGTATTAATATTAAAATAAGCCCAGTAAGAAAAGCATCAGTTCAGTTAGTGATGTGGGCTTACTGGCGGGGGGGGGGCGGGGAATAAATTGTGAAAATTTCCATAAACATTTCTGGAAAGTTTTCCACGGCCCTAAATCAGCTGGTATTTGATTTTGCATGTAGATTTAACGGTAGTAAATCTATGAAAATTGTATGCTGCATCTGGCTTATTACCAGATAAATAGGGTTAGGCTGTTTGCAGCAGAAAACTGAAGAACAATTGAACCCAATAATAAACATGAAGATGAATGGCTGCAATACTGTCCATGCTTACACTGGAGCAAATTCAAATGAAACCAGTGAGATAAGTAAACATGGCTAGAACTGGGCTCCACATTTCCCTGCCTATTAGTAGTACCCCTTTCTCGCCATGGGTCTGGTGCTACCTTACCCTATGCCAAATGAATGGTATCTTGTTACTGGCAAACCAGAATTTATTCTGGAATGCATTATGCCTTAAATTCATGTTCCTCATAGTCAACAGATGAGACTGCCTGGTAGATAACACAGTGAAAGGACAGTGCTCTTGTGCTTAGATCCTGCTTGCTGGCTTCCCACAGCCATCTGCATGGCCACTGTGAGAACAGGATGCTAGACTAGATGGATCGTTGGCCTGATCCAGCAGGCTCTTATGTCTGTAAGGCCAGTCTACGGATATTAGTCTCTCTCTGGAAACCATTCAAAGATTAGATATTATATGATTAAAGATTAACAGTCCCAGCCTCTGCTAGGTTCACTTTTAAGAGTAATATAGAAATAAACATTTGGGCAATTGTCGGTTTCTGTAACTCTATTGCCCCTGGTGTGATTCTGTCTGTCATGCATCTCTTAGAGGCGGCCAATGTAGTGTCCTCCTGAGGCTGGTGGAGCACAACTGGCATCACCCCTAACCATTGGCCACTCTGGCTGGGGATGATGGGATCTGTAATCCCACAATATCTGGAGAGCTGTAGGTTCCCTATCTCTTATTTAGTCTGGACACCTGTGCAGAAAAAAGCCTTCTCCCTCCAGTAACCCCTGCCTAACTTCCGAATTGTTACTAAATTATTACCGGTATGTACAACATGCCTCTCCCTTCTTCATTGGATGTTTTTAAACAGAGGTGGCCATCTCTCTGGGATTCCTTAGTTGTGACTCCTGAGTCGCAGGCTGTTGGACTAGATGTCCCATGGAAGTCCCTTCCAGCTGTACGATTCTACAATCTCTTTGGTAAAACAATAAACAATACAGATTTGCCACCTCGCCAGTTTAAAACCGAGCCATATTGGAATTGGGCTCCAGCGTCAGCGCTGAGAAGTAAATAAAGAAACGACAGTAATTTCTCCTTGCGTCGAGTAAATTCAACCAACATGTTTTCGCTTTCAGGGCTTAAGTAAAATGAAAAGCAGACGTACAAAATAATAACAGGGTATCGCGCACGCTGCTGTCCCCTATATCAACAAACCCTTATGCCGCTTCTCCTTTCAATATGAAGGCTGTTATTAGATAACCCCCTCACCAACGGTGGAGACTCCCTCCCTCTCTCAGCGTCTCCCCACAAACACAAAGTCTGCTTAACGACAAGGCTCCCTTCCTCACTGATTGGCTATTATGGTCGAGCCGATTCGCACATTTCTCCTTGCTGACTGGATCGGAACTATAATTACAGTACGTGAATCTCGTTGTGGGCGGAGACCGCTTGGGAATATGGAGTAAGGGGCGGAAAAAAGAGAGCGAAAGAAAGACGAAGCGGTTTCTTTACTGACTCGAGCGGAGGGGGCGGCCTATGGTCGTTCGAACAAACAAAGTCGCAATATCGCCTCGCGCAGCCGTAAAATAGCGTCGGAACTACTTTCACAGCAGGGGGCACTAATCCGACCAGTCGTCGCGACGGCGAAGGGGGGGCCTGACGGCGGACGAGACTTTTGTGATTGGCATTGCAGATAGCCTATGAGACGGTAACGGCGATCCAAGCGGTCGTGGGGATTGGACTGTGACTGGGAAGCGCCCCCGACGCAACCGGGAGGGGGCGGAGCATAGGACGGTTTCGGCCCCAGGCTAATACTCGAGCCTTGGGCCTTGGCAAAGGCGGAGGTGGTGCTTGTATGCACGTAGGTGAGTACGAATGAAGGGGGCTTTCTTGGGGGAGCCGTGGCCGTGCCGGGGGCGGGCGGCGGACTGACTGACTGACTGAGCCGCGAGGGTAGCGAGAACGGGGGAGTGGGAAGCGAGGCGGGTCCGGGTGGGGCCCCTCTCGGTTGGCCTGAAGTCGCGTTTGAGAAACGGGAACCGTCGAGAGCAGCGGAAGACCGTCCTTTCGGGTGGGAGTGGATGGAGGGTGGGTTCCCCTCTCCGCTGGATTGATTTCTCAGAGCCGCGCCGTGTGGTGCCAGGCCCTGGCTTCATGAGTGGAAGGGGCGAGGGACGGCCGGTCTCGCCGCCTCCGCGCACAAGCGAGCGACCCGATTTCCCTCCCCTCCCCTAGGCCGGGTTTTGTAACCGCAGGCGCAGCCCGAGGCAGCCCAGCTCTGGGTGCTCCTACAAAGATGAGTGCTGTTAAGCCCCTCACGTCTCGCAGCGACGGGCGCAGCTTCCTTTCTTCTCCTGGAGAGGCAGGCCTCCCTCCCGTGTGTACAAAACCAAACAGGCCCGGCCCATCAAACAGTCCCGCACGTGCCCCTGTCAAGGAGACATCCTTCTCCTAAGAAGAGCCTTGCTGGCCGTAACACTGGGTCAGACCAAAGGCCTGTCTAGTCCAGCATCTTATTTCCCACCGAGAAGAACCAGGTACCCCGAAGAAGAACACGAGCGCAATAACCCTTTCCTGCTTGTTGGGCCATCAACGATGAGATTCATAGCCATACTGCTGCCTCTTTCCCCTAGGCTTCATGGCCTTTTAGGATTGATAAATGTCTTTGTTGGAGGAGAAAGTAACTCTTTGGTGAGAAATGTAACTCAAGCTCCCATGTCAGGAAATGCCCTCAATAAAACAAAAGCAAAAGCATCGTCATACCGTATCCTCTGTAGCCAACCATTAGAACACCTTCCAGTATCCCAAGCGTGAGAATGGTGGGGTCTTTCGCAAACAGCAGTGTTGGCAGTACACCCTGGTACTTGTTTTCTGACGGGGGATTTTTACAGTATGACAGATGTTTAGGAGGCACAAGCTGTTGAGAAAAACATGGTGAAAGTTAGGAGGATTTTTTCCCCTCTCTCATTCCACTCCCAAGATAGTTGGGTTTAAGTTAGTGATCTTTGGGAAATGGGAGGGGAAATGCCTTCATTGATGTTTAGCATTCTTTATATATTATGCTTAAACTATCCTGGATAGGCCTGATTTGATTATTTATTTGTGTTATTTGAATGGTTGTTTGTATTAGTGCACTTTTTTCCTGGTTCACATGTGACAAGGACAATTGTGAACAAGAACCATGGCATCTGAATTTGAGAACCCGAATCCAAGTGCGAGAATAATGACATTCCACCCAACTATGGAAGAGTTCAAAAACTTCAGCCGTTACATTGCATATATAGAGTCGCAAGGAGCTCATAGAGCTGGACTGGCAAAGGTAAAACAGACCACAAAAGTGTTCAAAATGTTCTCTAGTATGATTCAGAAAAATATAGTGTATAGTTAACTTACTTACATGGGGGTTATATTCCAGAGATCACACCTAAAGCCAAAATCATGTTTAATCCAAACCCATTATGTTTAGTGACAGGTAGGATTGCCAAATTTTCCCGGAATGCCACTCCCTTTCTGCATGTTTTATTTTTTTTACATAAAGCTGAATGAGCAAATGTGCCTAAGTTGCCTTACTGTACCCTGTTGAGAACCACAGCATAGTGCTAATGAGAAATGCATTTTGCAGTGAAGACGTGTCTTTAGAAAGTTATGATGCACAGCTGCATGCCGTTGATGCTAAGGAAATAGTTCTTATTTTCATTACAAATAGGTCTTAATATTCCTCACTGATAAAAATTGAGTTGTCTAGATTTTCACGTTATCTAATACTATTTGCTTCACAATATTTGAGATGAAGGGTAATCCCCCCCCCAATATTAAAAGTTGAGACAGTTGAATGACTGTATAATTCTAACCATGTCTACTCAGAAGTATGAGCTATTTAATTCATTGAGGCTTAGTCCCAGCTAATTATATCAAAGCATTATGCCAATGAAAACTATATTATAGAATTGTAGAGTTGGAAGGGATCCTGAGGATTATCTACTCCAACCCGCTGCAATGCAGGAATATGTAGTCGTACCCGTGGAATAATATCTTACGAAAGCATGTGCCTTACTGGGTTACTTCTACAGGTTTTATTTACTTGCTATTTTGAACCATTGTATCATTTGTCTTTTGAACTTTCTAGGTTGTTCCTCCAAAGGAATGGAAACCACGCAAATGGTATGATGATATTGATGATGTGAACATCCCAGCTCCTATTCAGCAAGTGGTCACAGGCCAGTCAGGCCTCTTCACACAATATAACATCCAGAAGAAAGCTATGACAGTTCGGGAGTTCAGGAGGATAGCAAATAGTGATAAGTATGAAAGTTTAAATACATTTCTATTCTGTAATTTTGTCTATCACAGTGATAGCCAACATGGCACCTTCCAGATGATGTTGGATTACACCTTCAATTCCTGGCCATTTTAATTATGCTGAGTGTGGCTAATGGGAGTTGTAGTCCAAAACACATGGAGGGCACTACATCAACTACCTGCTCTAGTTTCTTTTTTTAAATGACTGCCAAGCAATGCCCATGTATGACTTGTCCTTTAGTTTTAACAAAAAGAACAGATCTTCATACACAAAGGCATGAGTCAGCCCCAAGGATCCCCTGCTGCACATTACAATTCTTGCACCCATAAGAAACTGATGTTTCGTCCTGTTCTGTGGATCATAGGAATTGTGTTTATCCCTGCTGACCACCCAGGAACACTGGTGTTCTTTGTCAAAGATTATCACCAGAATAATTGTGATAAAATTATCCAGTCATGTACTGTATTTCTTAATGGTCTTTTTCTTCTCAAATTATGCAAATCAGTTTTTTGGCAAAGAACTTGAGCCTGATTGCATAGCGTATAAACGTTATTACTAAAAGTAGAAAAGAACAAGAATGGAACATTTGGCTTCTTAGTTCTGCATGTTTATACTTATACATATTCCCTCTATCCACAGTGCTTATCTAATCTGTTTTCTATAATACATTTTTATTAAGACTAATCTGTTTGTTTGTTTTTAAAAAATGACTGCTACTTTTTCTGACATTTCTATGAGATATGCCTATGAAAAAGAAAGTGAAAAGCAACTGCCTTCTATTTTAGATACTGCACCCCTCGATATACTGATTTTGAAGACCTTGAACGCAAATATTGGAAGAACCTCACATTCAATGCTCCAATATATGGTGCAGATGTTAATGGCACACTCTATGACAAGGTAAGAAGCAAACTTATGAATAGGTGTCTCTAACTTGTGTATGGTTTACCTTGTTTTCAGTAGTGATTACAAACTCTTAACCTTGATGCTGAGCTCTAACCATTGTAGGGTGTCACTGAAGCAAGTGCAGACTTACCTGTCCCTGTTGCTGAAATTACCAATAGGGCAAGGAGCAGAGGTTAGCATTAAACAGGGCAAATAATATTAGTTATTACAGCTGATAAGATGTTAATTGCTTGTTTCTGTTTGGCTTCATTTAATTTCTTCAGCATGTAGATGACTGGAATATTGGCCATCTGAATACAATTCTTGATGTAGTAGAGAATGAAAGTGGCATTACTATTGAGGGGGTGAATACACCATATCTCTACTTTGGAATGTGGAAAACATCATTTGCCTGGCACACAGAGGACATGGACCTCTACAGCATCAACTACTTGCATTTTGGGGAGCCCAAGTCCTGGTGAGAGAACCTGTTATGGAAAAGCATTTTGTATATAACCTTTACTTAGATTTACCATTCTGTATTTCTAGTAAGAGTCTCATGGGCAAGCAAACTTTCTGACTTCCTTAGTTTGGAAAAGAACAAAATTGGCCTATAAATGTTGGTAGCTTAGCAATTGAAATTATTTCTCCATTATTTCCTATTATTATTATTATTACTACTACTACTATTATGATATCTAAAGCTCTTAAACCCCAAGCTCCCTTATGCTTTTTGTTTACTTAACGTGTTTGTGACTACAGGTACTCCATTCCTCCAGAGCATGGGAAGCGGCTGGAACGCCTTGCTAAAGGTAACCATCTCTTTCTGTCTCAGTGGATGTATGCAGTTGATTGTTTCTGAAGAGCCATAGGATCTACTTTCGCTTTAACGCTACCATGGCAATAACCCTAATCCAGCATTATAAACCTAACAGCAGGGAGGAAGAACTTTTTGCACGTGAGGGAAAAACCTTTTCTAGTGCAGCAACTTACCCTAGTTCCCATACAGTTCAACTGACAGGTTAGTGGAGTGATGAAATTTATTAAATCACAGTCAGTTTCTGAATGTTGAAATGAGCAATGTTGGAAGACTATTACCCTTGCACAGCTCCCTTTTCTTTTTTAAGGACTACATAGGTGAAGATATGGACAAACATTCATCTTTTCTTGTATCTTCAATGAAAAGTTAGTTCCTCAATTGCTATGTCCTTGCAGCTGAAAGAGGAAGCATTATTCATCAGCACAATCCAGTAGATCACTGTAATAATCTAGTCACAATGTATAAATATACAATATATAATACAACAGTGATGGTTGTACTGCTGGGGGCTAGTTTTGGCTTCCTTGGGCAATGCCTGACATTGGAGAAATTGGAAAACCATTTTGAGAAGAGACCTTGGATGTGGGGAAGAACTGTACCCCAGTGTGTAGTGCACATATCCTTCGTAATGGAGCTCCAGGTTCAGTTCTTGGCATCTCCAGTTAAAGACTGAGCAGGGCTGGGAAATGTCTCTGCTGAGACACTTGGTCTCTGAATGAGTGTGTGGGAAGGGAAATTTCTTTGTGGTGGTAACCAATCTTAGAATATGGGAATGAAGTGTTTAATTTTATTCCTAAACTCCTACTTGGAGGGGGCGGGGTTTGAAGTTAGGCTGATTGTCTTAATTGTAATCTGTTTAGGCTTTCAAAATGTTTTTTACTCAGCTTGATTAAAGGAAATCCTCTAGTTAGCTTCACTTTCTTTGGAACCCACAAACAAGATGCAGCTTCTATTAAGAGTCTAAAAAACGGATATTAATCTCCACCTTAGTTCTTGGGGGTTTTATTGTGAGGTGTCCCCCTTCTCCCTTTTCATTATTTTGATCCTTATTCTGAGTCTGTGACATAATTTGTATTGTGCTATGAGATGAGATAAGGAAAGACTGTCCACCTTTCTATTGGAAACAAGTGGGTACAGTCACCTTTGAGAGAGCATGATAATGGTCTGATTTTTTTGCAGTCTTGTCTCTCTCCTGCTTGAGTAGCAAGAGTCAAGAATAAAGCATTAAATAATGTAGCCAAAGGGTATTTATGTGAGCAGCCCTTTTCATCCAGGAACATGTATAACATCTTTACTTAAACAGGGTTCTTTCCTGGAAGTGCCCAGAGCTGTGAAGCTTTCCTTCGTCACAAGATGACCCTAATATCTCCATCAATATTGAAGAAATATGGCATTCCATTTGACAAGGTAAGAAAGGAGCATTGGCATTACTTCAGTTTTAGAATACATCTAAGGAAGCATCAGGGATCCTTGTAAGATGACAGGAATTGGATTTCTGAGAAGTTGATGAAAACACCAGAAAATACAAAATCTCTTATGAGATCCCTTAAACTTTGGCCTTCCTAATTTCTAGAAAGGTCTGGTCTTAAACTTACTGGACAAGCTAGTTTTCTTCTGCAAGTGAATTATAAGGTGCAGGGTTTGATGCTGTGCGGAGGGATGTAGCGAATTATTATTTGTTTGATTTGTGCCTACTTAGCATAACATGCCTTAACATAGGGGTTGGCCACATGTCTCTATTCTAATAACAGTTTCACAGTTCTAATTGAAATGGAAAAGGCACTACTATAGCATTGAAATATAGTTTTAGTCACTCAGTCTCAGCTGATACATAATTTGTCTAAATATTTGTTTACAAATGTACATGTGGCCAAATAAAATTTTAACTAAAATGTATGTTGCACCTCATTTCTTTTTCTTTCCAGCTTGAAATATGTCATATATAGTTCAATTTGCAGAAGTTCTCAGTCTCCTAGAAATTTGTGAATAGTGCAAGTAGATCAACCTTTGACAATTTAATTATTTGAGCAAAAGGGTAATTGAGCCCCATGATTTTGGATTCATAGTATTAGAACTTACAAGTAAGAGATAATGTGAAATGCATTAAGTGGCCTTCCTGTCTTACAGGTGACCCAAGAAGCAGGTGAATTCATGATAACCTTTCCTTATGGTTACCATGCTGGCTTTAATCATGGCTTCAACTGTGCTGAATCTACTAATTTTGCTACACTTCGGTGGATTGAGTATGGAAAGCAGTCTGTACTAGTAAGTGTCAATTTGCTTGGGGAAAAAAATCCCTACTTAACAGCTTGATTTTTTGAATAGGGATCTTGGAACTACTGTATTTTTATAACAAATATTTTTGTTGGTGATTCTGGGCTGCAAAGTTGAACCAGCCAGTTTAGTCTTTCTAAGATTGATTATGCTTAAAAATGTGCAGTGGGAGGACTTGATTAGAGAACTCTGGAGTCCTTTACACCTCTACCCCATTCTGGTAAGCAGCCGTGATTGTTGGTATAGGGAGGGCTCTGATCTTGCTTCCATCTTTCCCCACATTGGCCAAGTAAGTAGCCACAAGTAGCGTCAGGGCAGCTGTATGGCACCACTGCTCTGGCTGCTCCTGCATAGTCCCCCAAATAGAGGCAAATCTTGCTTCATCTACTGTATAAAGCACAAGGCTTGTGAAATAACAAAGTGGTAATGAGACTTGTTGAGTTTCCCAGTACTCTTTATATATGTTGGGGTGTTTTTTTTTTGAGAGAGAGATATTTTATTGAACCTCCCAGTGCTCTCCCATCCAAGGGTCTGATCAGAGCTGCACACAGATCAGAGCAGTGGGGCCATTCACTGGGTCCTTTTTTATTTCATCATTAATCATTTGTTACACCAACTAACAAATGTGTTGATGTCAGAATACAGCTCACAACTGGTCTTGTACTTTTGATATTAAGAATATTAGACAGGAATTGGATGTACAAACTTATTACCCAGCACTCCCCAAATACATTTCCATTTACTCAGTAGAGCCCCCTACCTCTGTTATCCACTCCCTTTTTGCACATGATTATTTTCAATCTCAAGTCTGTTTAGGGAAGCTTTTAATGTTTGATGTATTGCAGTGTTTTTATTTTATTTTTTTGGAAGCCGCCCAGGGTGGCTGGGGAAGCCCAGCCAGATGGGCAGGGTATAAATAACAAATTATTATGATTATGATTATCATTATTAAGTCTAGTACCTGCTTATTAGTTCTGACTGAGAATGGTATGTGAAATCATTGGAGGGAAAACATGATAGCAGAGTAAAGTAACATTGGACGGAAATAGAAATAGAAGTGGCCTCACGTGGTTTGTTATTCCATGCAGTGTTCATGCCGAAAGGACATGGTCAAAATCTCCATGGATGTCTTTGTGAGAAAATACCAGCCAGAACGCTACAAGCTTTGGAAAGCAGGGAAAGATGCAACTGTCATTGACCACACACTTCCAACTCCAGAGGCAGCTGAGTTCCTTAAAGGAGAGCTCCTCCAGAAAGTTAAGAAGGAGAAGCAATGTCCTGAGGAAAGTGAACCTGAAGAAGGATGCAAAGCAGAGGAAGATGCGGAGAAGAAGAGGTATGTTTGTCTTTTATACCGTACACAGAAATTGTGAAGTGGCCAATTCAGGAGCTGGATATTACCTTCCTTTCCTATGAACAAATTTGATCAAAAGTGATGATCAACCTACTTAAGGACATGGCCATCAGCAAATTCTTGGTTTGATGTTTTTCTGGCTCACAGAGAGGTGATGAATATTTAGATGAACGCAGGAAATAAAAAGCATATAGCCGAGAAGCTGCTTAGTCCTATTTGATCAGCATTTTCTTTAAATATATTTTCAATGTAGGCTTCTGAGAGAGCATTTTACAGAAAAAGCTGAACTGATTTAATATATTGCAAATATCTGACTAGATTACCCTGCCTTTTCACCTTAAGTCTGTATCCGTGATGGATACATTACATTGAAGATGGCTACTCCATGGCTACATAATAGTCAAGTCTCTCAGGACCTTTATGTAAAACAGGGATCTTTTAAAGCTGAGGAGGAAATGCTGTAAAATTTATTCCAAGCATTGATGTCAATGAATGTCCATTTACTCTGCGGCAGAGTGTGGTATGGTTTCTATCACCTTTCTCCGTTGTTGTCTCCATCATGATACATGCATTTATTTATTTTTGCAGGAAGTCCATTAGTCAACTAGTCCTGAGAGATAGCAACTTGCTGTGCTGGCTTCAGTTGTGCTTAACTTGTAAGACTTATTTTTGCAGCATGCCCAAGCATCGCATTGGAACCAAACGGCACCGTGTCTGCTTAGAAGTTCCTCATGAGGTGAGCCAAAGTGAGGCCTTTCCTAAAGAAGAGCTGGGTTCAGTGCAGTTTGACATGGAAGTGGCAGAACCGCCCGTTGGACCTGCTAGAGAGCCTGTGCAACAAGGGGACCAAGGGCTTGCACCCCCAGGTAACTGCTTCAAGGTCTTGCTCCATTGCACTGCTCCATCAGTGTGTACCATGTTGCTGCGGTTTTATTCATACTGTCACTCTGGTGCCATGTACCAGGTGCAACACACATTAGATTGAAAAGGGCTACTGTTTCTGCATTACATGCAGAAATCTAGGCAGTAAATTAGCACGGCCTTTAAATCTAACTACAAAATACATGCTCAAAGAAGCTGGGGCAATCACAGAGAAAGTAGATGGGTTCTTTGCAGTAATGTTCACCTTAAGTTATTCAGAGTCATTTGACAAAAGAAGTCCAATACTACCGTGTCATTAAAAGCTTTTAGAACAAATTAATAAAGTGAATAGCGGTTAGCCCCCATATCAAGTGGTGTTCATCTGAAAGTTGAAAAGGAACTGATACAGAATTACCAAAGGGTTCATTGTGGTAACAATAAATTGCCTATCGTTAAAATCCTTAGAAGGTAGCTAATATGTAGTGTTTTAAAAGATTTGAAATAGATTGGGGATGTGCGCTGGGACATGCAAGTAGGGATAATATGTGTCCCCTCCCTCTTCCCTTAATGTTGAGTTTTAACATTATGCAGGTAGAGAATTCAAAATGGACAATAATTTTTTTTGAAAAAAATGCTTATGAAATGTGCAAGCATGCATGCTGAGAAATGGTGGGGTGGTGATGACACTGAGCTAGAATGTTTTCTTGCTGTTTGAAGTCATGGAATAAAAAGGTTGCTGGGGCACTGCTGACATAGCCAGACTTAGCTACCTGATGGATCACCTCTGGAAGCCTCACTTGGAATTTGTCTCATTTGGCAGTTACTAATGAGTGCTTTAAACATTGTTTTGGTCCAGAATATGCAGATTCCTCGGAAGTAAAATTTGAAGAACTGAAAAATGTCAAACTAGAAGAGGAAGAGCCAGATGCAGCTGTTTTGGATCTTTCCATCTCTCATTCTGTGACTTCAGCCTTGACCCAGTCAGCCATGAAGCAAAGTTCAGCCTCCAGCTCTCAGTCTGGCTCTTCAATGTGTTCAAGTTCTTCAGATTCTGAATCTCCTGACTTCCCCAGGCAGGCTCTTGAGCAAGCTGAAGTTCTCACAGTGCACAGTTATGCCAAAGAAGAAGTCGGTGGCATGGACAGTGAGCAGCCCTCTGGAAAAAAAGCCAGTGCTACTACCCATGTGAATGAACAGGAACTTGCAAAAGTAATTCGAAGATTAGTATTGGGATTGCATTACAAGAGCAGTCTTGCTGTAGCATATGCTGCAAGCAGACTAATGATCAGTGATATCTAAATTGTATGAATTGTGTAATAGATCAGGCTTGACCTTAAGACTGGTCTTTTATGTAATGTGCTGTCAGCTTGATCCTTGTAGTGTTTTCCAATACAAGCATAAGCTAGATATTAAATAGGTGTGCATTTGTGCTAGGACTGTGTTTTCTGCTTTGGGCACCAAGTAACTCTAGATGTCCAAAAGCTATATATTTGCACCTCTGGTTTTTAAGACATGAGTACTTTCTCCGAGTGAAAGTCTTGTATGTCTTGGAACGTAAGCCACAAAACTTTTCTCTCTCTTCTTCCTGACTTCAGTTCTGATAATTCTCTCCCCCCCCCCCCAATATGTTTATGTTGTGCTGCATCTGTTGTCTGTGAAGAGATGCCCACTGACCTACCTCTGTCTTTTCCAGATGGCGAAGGAGTACATCAGATCAGTAAAAGACCGTAAAAAATCAAAAGGGCGTCGCCAGCCCCTGAGCAAACTACCACGTCATCACCCACTTCTGGTTAAAGATGGCTTCAGTGATGATGGTAAGTTCAGTGTTGTTTCCTTCCCGCAATAGAGGTCTGTTGTGGATGCTAGTGAGGATTGGTGATTCCCAGATGTGTGCCCTTGTGCAATTCCTGGGCAGACACAGATTCCCAGATGTGTGCCCTTGTGCAATTCCTGGGCAGACACAGGTGTGCGTATTGCTCACTTGTTTCCTACATGCATGTCACATTTGTGCAAAATGAACACATTTGAATGAATGAATTGGAAGGCAGGGACAAAGACAAAGGGGAATGCCTACTGGCATGGCTGGTGAAGCAAACTTTCAGCAGGACTGGGCAGTTGTACACTTTGGGGGACAGTGAGAACAGTGTCGTTTGGTAGTACTTGTGAAATGGTTCAAACCGTTAAGGAATTTTCCAACAATCTATAAGTCCCTTGACTCCCTTTGCAGCTCAGGTTTGTAAGCTTTGAAAGACCCCTGTGTATCTTATTGCAGAGATGTCAGAGCAGCTGGCACCAGATGAAGAAACTGAGGAGATAGAAACATGGGCAAAGCCACTCAGCCAGCTATGGCAGAATCGCCCTCCAAACTTTGAGGCAGAAAAGGAGTACAACTCAGCCATGGCTCAGCAAGCCCCCTATTGTGCAGTCTGCATGCTGTTTCAAACCTACCAGGTAAGCAGACCAAATCTTTTAGAGGTCTTTGTAGTGCACCAGCGCTGAGAGAAAATAGCCAAGGATATAATAAAAACTAGGTTGTGGGACATTGAACACCAGGAACTAACAGCAGCAGCAGCAGAGAAAATATGTTCCCCTCTCTGGAGACCTAGAGATCTAATGTTAGACTGCTTTGCCTGTTTCATTTGACAAATGTTTTGTGTCACTGGAAAGGCAGGAATTCTGTACTGATTTGCTATGGATATTTGTATGTGATGCCAATAAGAGGTTTGATGATGATTCCATAGAGAGTTAATTGTGAAAATACTGTGGGGTATGGGTCTCTTTAAATCGTGTTGGATTGTTTCCAACAGCTGCTAGAGCCTACCCTTATCAACACCTTCCATTTAGCTTCTCTGAGCCAAATCTATTAGAAACCTCTGTAGCAGTTTGATGTGACCCAGGAAGCATGGAATATGGAGCAAGATGATAAAACAGAATGGGTACTATAATGGGATTACAGTACAAGATAACTGGGGTCTAATTTAGCCTGTCCTCGATCTTGGCACATGATTACTTGCTTAATTTAAATTACTTGTTTAAATTGTTTAAATTATTTAAAATTATGCCCTCACATTTGTACCTTGGTCTGGCAGCAAGTTGGCTTACTGGGTTGTGTCTGGGGGTTTTGTCAGTAATATTTAGTGTTTCTCACTAGGGAATTCTACTAAATTTACATCTGATTTGTCACTAACCTTGTCATTGGCTGTGTTACTTGTCTGTTCTTGTAGTTCTTGTGTTCAGACAGGACTGTACCTGATAGGTAGCGTACTGAATGAGTAGGTGGCCTTTGTTATTACCTACACTCTTAACTGCCTTGCCAAACTTGTGTCCTATTAAATGACTCTTTTTCCTCCTCTTACAGGCAGATTGTGGAGGCCAGAGCTCGCAGGCAGTTCCAGATGCTGATGGAAAGATGAGAACTAAGCCCCTAATTCCTGAGATGTGCTTTACTACCACTGGCTGCAGCACAGATGTCAGCCTCTCCACTCCGTACTTGGAGGAAGATGGCACCAGTCTTCTGGTCACTTGCAAACAGTGTCAAGTTCGAGTACATGCCAGTGAGTACTAAATATCCTGGGTGTGGTCCTGTGCTATGATATTAAATGCTGTCCCTCCATTTTACTCTGTTTTAAAAAGGGAAAGATGGACCTGTGGTAACTCACTGCTCCTTTTTTTTAAAAAAAAAAAGCAGGGAAGGATGCAGAAAAATATTATTGAGCTGCCTTTTGGGAACTACCTTGATTTGTACAGAGAATAAAATGAACAAGTGCATGAAATACCTTGCATTAGTGTGAATTAGCTAAGAAATGAACAGGAAATCTAATCTGTGCACTTAGTAGAACTAGAGCATGCCAAAGAAATTATGCAGCAGATTAAAAAAAGTATACAGAAAGCATTTGCACTTCCACTTGAAAGTTTGTATAAGAGTTCATTAAAAAAAGACAGCAAATGATCAATAGGAATATCAGCTGCTATTAGGATTGCCACAATAAATTGTCTACATAATGTTTTGGGTATTCTTAACACTTCCGGTCTCTAGCGATTTATAGTGAGAAAACTAAATCTGGTTAGTTGCACAGTTTTAATAATTTAGCCCCTCATTCCTAACAGTGACCAGAGTCAGGATCTGAACCCCCACCTACCCCTACTCCCGTGGCTGTTCTTAGGTGTTGAGTAAATCATGAAGAAATGTGGGTATTCCCATTTTGAAATAAAATATGAAAAGAGTGTAAGAGGCTCAATGCTATTGTTAGATATGTATTACTATGATTTGAATGGGTGATGGAATGGTTAGTCTAAAGTCTGCTCATGTTCTGGTGTTGTCTGTTTCTTCTCCCTCTGGTCTGAATGCCATACTGTTGTGTTCGGGGACGCAACTGCCGTATTCAGCTATGCAGTGATTAATTCTATCAGTAAATAAAGTTACTGAAGCAGGAAGAGTAGAGTCTGAAAAACCTTGCCAGTTTAGTTATATGCTGCTTCTTCACCGTGAGCTGTGGCCAAAGCAATTTACAACATAAATCAATTTATCAAAATACAAAAAAGGAAGGGGGAGAAATCAGTTTACAAACCTACCAATAAATCCAAATATACACATATACACACACACACACACATATATATGTATATATATATATATACATACATACATACACACACACACACACACACACTTATTAGAGAAAAAATACTTCTCCTGTTGAAGTTGTATGTTCATTTGTGTTAGGTTGTTATGGAGTAGCCCCTGCGAAAGCAACTGAGGACTGGAAGTGCTCTAGATGCAAAGCTAATGCCTTAGAAGAGGTAAGAAAATCTTGAATGTCATACCTTTTGCTAAAAAACTTGTGTATACGTGTGGGCCTTGACTCAATGCTACTGGGATAGCTTTTGGAATGCTATACATGAAAATGTTCTATTGAAATGTAAATAATATTGTGAGCTAGTTTTTGTTACAAAAATGCTTCATGGAGTTGTCTCAAAGGAAATTGGAAGGTTGACTTATTGAAATATATAGGCAATGACTGTTTTAGGCGTGTGCAATTGATGCATGACTGTGCATGCATGTATCACGCTGTCCCCAAAAGTGGCTGGAAAAGGGAGTGGAACGGAGCAGGTTGTGCTTACATGCACTCCGCTGCTGCCCATGGGGGGTCAAGAACGTAACCTCCACACAAAGCAGTAAGTCCCTGTATTTGTGTCTGTGTTTAATGGTAGCCCATCCATTGAATGCCTCATACTGGAACTGTTACAAAGTGCAAGATTCTTTGAGGTAGCTCTTTTGAAATTTCCCTAAAGCAGTATGTCAGGTTGCACATTGAGATTCCATGTTAAAATTAATATTTATGGTGCTCATTGAGAACCATTATCTGGTCTGCTGGTTTAGAGAATTGGGTCCTGTTTAGTATGTGGCTTATAGGTACTTGAGCTGATAATGGAACTGGTCTGTAAGAGCCACTACCTAACAATTTGGTTAGGATGCTGTATATAGGCTTAGCATCCAGCTGAATAAGGCAGAGTTCCTGCTTCACCTCCACCTTCAATTTTCATTGGTGTAGGAGGACATCCTCTTCATTTGTTCTAGAACTCAACCCCATTGAGTGCATTCTGCCCAGCATGAGGCATATGTTAAGCCCTTCATTTCTGCAGGTTTCTAGTAGAATTGGTTTGACTTTTCTTCCGCTTTAGTATGCTAGCTTGACAAATGTGGTTAATGCAATAAAAAGAGAGATAAGCTTGTAAAATCTGCAGGACTGAGCATTTTGTGTAGAGATAGGAAGGTTCTGTCACAAGGATGAAAGTGAGAATTTCTTCATTTCTTCTGTTTTGGTAACGTGGCTTTTTTCCTTACCTGTCAGGATTGCTGTTTGTGCTCACTTCGGGGAGGTGCACTTCAAAAAGCCAATGATAACAAGTGAGTACTTGGGTAACTGAATATGGAAGGGATGCAGGTGGTGCTGTGGCCTAAACCACTGAGCCTAGGGAAGGTTGGCGGTTTGAATCCCCACGACAGGATGAGCTTCCGTTGCTTGGTCCCAGCTCCTGCCAACCTAGCAGTTCGAAAGCACCTCAGTGCAAGTAGATAAATAGGTACCACTGTGGCGGGAAGGTAAACAGCGTTTCCGTACACTGCTCTGGTTTCGCCAGAAGCGGCTTAGTCATGCTGGCCACATGACCCAGAAAAACTGTCTGTGGACCAATGCCGGCTCCCTTGGCCAGTAAAGTGAGATGAGCACCGCAACCCCAGAGTCGTTCGCGACTGGACCTAACTGTCAAGGATTCCTTTATCTTTACCTTTTACCTGGGTAACCGAATATGGAAGGTCTTTTTTCCTAAAATGTGTCAATAATTCACTTAATTTGAAGCAACAGATCTGGGAATTATGAGTTCCTGTTTGGTGCAAAGTGGGTTGTGAGGAAGCACATTTGCTTACCTAACCTTTGTACAAGGCAGGGGTGGGTGTAGGTTTGTTGGTTTCAGATGCATCATCTCCTGCAGCCCATCTTTTATAAGCATGTGCTAACACTCCATCTTCTGATGTTGTTCAGGTGGGTTCATGTTATGTGCGCTGTGGCAGTTCTGGAGGCTAAGTTTGTGAACATCGCAGAACGCAGTCCAGTGGATGTCAGTAAAATACCACTGCAGCGCTTCCGGCTGGTAAGAAGGCAGATTGTTTTGTTCCTTTGAAGTGATCAATAATCCCAGCATATGCGTTTTGATTATTCTTCCATCAACATTCTTACAAAGGATGTAAAATAAGGTTGTTCAGACCAATAAGATAAGTGAATCTGGAGTGAGATTAGAAGCAGAAGCAATTGTACAGGTGTAAAGTAGAACACATAACCTGTACACTGTACCTTCTAAGCACTTTGTATATGTTGTTCCAGTGATCTGTACAGCAGCCCTATAAGTTAATAATGTTGTATTATGTTGCAGATAGCAACTTAAAGCTGAAATTATAGCTTGCCTAATAGCTATAACTATTTGTTTTCTGCATTTACATCCTGCTCTTTTCCCATGAAACTACTAATTCCAAAGCCCTTCCCACCAACCTTTAGTCAAAAGTATTCACCTTGCTCCTGCCTGCAAGAGCCTACTAGATACAAGAGATTAGAGGGCACTGAAATGCCAACAGCACTGGTCATACCAGTGTCAGGTTGAACACACCAGTTGCATTATAATGAGAGAGCAGACTGCTTATGCTGCAGAGAAAGATGGGGAAAGTAAACTATCCCAAGGAAATGGGCCATTATTCTCCTGCATCCTATGAATGGTGTGCGGTTAACAGCCCTTTTCATCAGCAAGCAGTGTTGCATTGCATTTTGTTGTAAATTACCTTGAGCATAGCAGGGGAAATTTACAAAGCAATATGGCATAGACTACCTGCAGCTAACTAAACAGCATGAGTTCTCTATTATTATTCTTCACAGGGTTCTAGAATATCAGTGTTCATTTGTGGAAAGTGCAGTACTGTATTTACTTGATGGAGATCAGTAAGTGCATTGACATTTTAAAAATGAAACATAAAACACAAATCAGAACTGACAGACCTATTGAAAATAGGAATTTATTACATTTGAACCCAAACCCTCTCATCTACTTCTCACTTGAAAGAATGCAGATGACTTCTTTTTTTAAGAGCATAGGAAAATTCAGAGAACAAATTGTGAAGGGGAAAAGATGTTCTTTTCTACTGAGATAGTAATTGTTATACCTCCTTTCTGTGAAAGGAGACCAGTAATTGATTAGGGAGAGGACCAGGGATAAGCATTCATTTCTCATTTTTGTAGTAAAGATGAATGAATAAGCTATTCACTGGCAGTTGGCTAAGGACACAGCAAGTAAAATCCAACTGTAGTTTTTTATGGAATACAAGTGTCCCTGCCTAGCTCAAGAGTCTGTCATCATCATTATCATTATTAAAAAATATATATTGATATTCATCAAATGATCTTCGGGCAGTTCACAAGATAAAATACAAGATAAAAACACATGGAAACTTGAGCCAGATAGATGACATACTGTCAGGGCTTCAGGTCTCCTACACTTTCACAACTTTTGAGACTGGATAAGCAGAGGCAAAGATGGGGACAGCATTGATAACTTAGTCACACTTCTCCGTAAGAGATTTTACTGCTACCCTCTTGATATTACAGTAGCTCCCTCTCACTCGCTCAAAGTATGTCTCAAATTTAGTCTGCTGTTTTCAGGGTAGTGTGGTGATATGAACATAATTCATGACTTGTTTTTATTTATGCTTTGGAAAAGCCTTTGTGTTTTGTTCCCACCATGCCTTCATCTCAGTCTTTCATATTACTGTACTGTTAGAATGGGTATTATCAGTCCATTAACAGTTGCCCATTTATCTTATATTGTGAATAACCTGCTTCTGTTGTCAGGTATTTCATGTTTTTCAGCTGATGTTGTACAGCTAGGTTGGCACTCTTGTTTATGTACTAGTTCAAAGCCCTGTGCTCTAAATGAGGTGCTTGTTCTTTGTCATTTGGGTATTAGACTTTTGGGCATATCAGATATGACATGAGAGCAGCAGGGATATTGGAGGCACCATTCTTGATAATTTCTCAGCAAATTATTACAGGGAAAGCCCTGTAAGAATTGTGAGGAGACTGCCAGGGAGGGACAACTAATTGATAAGCCAATAAAAATGATTCATGAGGAGTTTAATGGTCCATCCATTTTTGTGACAAACCCTTGAACAAAAGTTGATGTATTACAAAGCTCACATACATAGGTAAGCATAAGATGCAAATGGTTGACATTTATTTGGAATTTGGAGATATCCACAACATTTGAAAAACTGTCTCAATATTTCTAAATCAGTCCTAGAAGTGTGCTTCTTTCAGTACCTCAACTTTAAAAATGTAGCATCCAAGCCAGATTTGAAGCTGATATGGCTCACTGTCCTTTCTGGTTGTCATGTTCCTTGAATCTGTTGACCCTAAACTGCTTTGTTCACAGAAATGTGTTTTTTGCAAGAAGAGACGGAAGAGAACTGCTGGCTGTTGCGTGCAGTGCTCTCATGGCCGCTGTCCTACATCCTTCCATGTCAGCTGTGCTCAGGCAGCTGGAGTCATGATGCAACCGGATGATTGGCCTTTTGTGGTCTTCATTACTTGTTTCAGGCACAAGATTCCATCCCAGGCAGAGGTAAGGTCATGGAGGCTGTTAGATTTGGTTTAACTGTTAGTCGTTTGCATATCCATACAGGGATGGAAATAGTTAGGAATCTAAAGACATGCAGCACCAGCAAAACACATAGCGCTTGGGAGGGGAGAAACAGTGATCTCCTTTCTTCAATGGAGGAGCATATCATTTTAGGGCTCTGTGTTAATTGACAGCTTTGGGCAAGTTATCTTACCCTTCCTGGACATAAAATGCATTGGAAGTGCTTCGCTCCCTGATCAGTGGTCCATAAGCTTGGAGGTTTTATTTATCTTGACTATGGCTCTTCTTTTTTCTTCAGCGAGCCAAGGCTGCTCTTCAGGATCTTACCGTGGGGCAAGCAGTGATCAGCAAGCACAAGAACGGGCGTTTCTACCAATGTGAAGTGGTCAATCTGACCAAGGAAACCTTTTATGAGGTCAACTTTGACGATGGCTCCTTCAGTGACAACTTATACCCAGAAGACATTGTGGTATGCTATGTAATGAAAGAGCCATTCCACTAGAGGGTGTATAGTTTAAGGAAATGCCTTCCTGAATGTTCATATTGCATCTCAGTTCACATTGCTGAAGTATTAGTGTTCATTGAAGTGGGACAAATCTCTAAAGCACCTGAACAGGGCTCAGCGTATCACTTTGGGCTGTAGGATGTAGACTCTGAATGGAGCACTTAAAATGCCTGACTGCTTTATTACAAATATTTTCCATTTCCTCCTCCTTGGCATTTTTGTACCTTTAGCATTATTATTTTTAAAGGATGCCAGATAACACCAGCTGTGGTAGGAGCACATATCTGAAACACCAAGGATAAAGTGTTCTTTGTTTTTTATTGTTAAACCTTTACATGTATTATTGAGGAAAAAATAGGGTCATAGACAGGTATCTACGGAGATGAATTAGCCACGACTGGTTCCATGCTGTAGAACAGCTGTGTAGTTGTAGCACCAGATTTGAAGTGTAAACAACTGCCTATTTAAGGCAGCAATGCTCTATGTGTAACACAAGTTTCATTCATAACAGCAACTAAGAGCAGTAATTCCACTTAATGAAAGGTCTGATGCCTCCTCAACCCCCATTCATCCACTCAACTGGTAACTCTCTCCAGTGTGGGTTGGATAGTCGGCAATATTTATTCTTCCCATTTGTAAATAGATAATGTTTATCTTTTTCAAAAAATTATCCCACATGACAGAGTCAAGATTGTCTCCAAATGGGTCCTCCAGCTGGAGGTGAAGTTGTTCAAGTGAGATGGACAGACGGCCAAGTTTATGGAGCTACATTTGTGGCTTCGCATGTTATTCAGATGTACCAGGTAAGGACTGAGTGAGAAGGGATTATACCTCTATCTTCTGTCTCCCCTGTCTTTTTGTATGAGCCCCCCCCCCCCAATGGCTTACTAACTTGGAGGTCTACTACTTCTGCTCAATTCACAAACTTATTTATCAGTTGTACAAGTGGCAGATGGCATCTAGGCTGTAGCTCGGCCATAGTTAAGGAGCACTGGTTGAGCTGAGCATTTGAAATTTGACTTGCTTTAATTGTGGTTGTGTGCTATGATTCTAAATATCTGTCCAAGTCCCTTCGCAGTCCCCTCTCTTGCTGATGCCTGTCTTTCACCATTCCCACCCTGATGTCTCTTGAGGGCATATACGGTATGCAGATTCAGTGTTTGTTTCTCAGCATCAGTTCAACAAATGCAGAAGCCATGAGGGGACAGATGGTAAAATGGACATTATCCTGAACTCAGGAAGGCATGGGTTACTGTGCTCACTTGACAGTTGCCTAATTTTTCTGGATGTAGGTGGAATTTGAGGATGGCTCCCAGCTGATGGCAAAGAGGGATGATGTATACACTCTTAATGAAGAACTTCCTAAGAGGGTCAAGTCAAGGCTGGTGAGTCAAGGAACAGGGGAGGCTGATCCATATAGTTCTTTTCACAGAGAAGTAAAGTTATAACTCAGACCTTATGTGCCTGAGATGGTTCATTTCATGTAGCTATGAGCATAAGTGCATTTTAATTATTAATTTACGATGAGGGGGGCACTAAATCCCTTGTAACTAGCCCTAATTTTATTTTAATGACTGGCATTAAACTGATGCTTCAGAAGCTGCCATTTAAAAGTCCTGAAATCAAAAGCCCAATTGATCATCTGTTTGTGGGGATCAGCTGGGCCACCTCTAATGCAGAACATGAATGCCATTCTCATAGTAACTATTTTGGTTGATTTCTCTCCCACAGTCTGTTGCATCTGACATGCGCTTCACAGAGATCTTCACAGAGAAGGAGGTCAAACAAGAAAGAAAAAGACAGAGGGTCATCAATTCACGCTACCGTGAAGATTACATTGAGCCTGCACTGTACCGGGCCATTATGGAGTAGTAGTGGAGTAGTAGCTGGCAACAGAATTGCGGTGACCACCTCCAGGTGGATCCTAGCCCTCCAGCACAGCAGAGGCCAAACAGACTGTCTTTACATCCAGGTTTTTTTAAAAAATAATAATAATGAAACAAACTTACCTGATTCTGCAGCACCTTGAAGGTGGTTGTCAAGTAATAGGATGGATTCAACTTTACTGGCAGACTCTAAGTCTAGAATTTGGGAGCACTAAATTCTCTGACTTCCTGAACCATTTGGCTCACACCAGCTTGATGGCTTCACTTTTGGCAGTGAGTTTCTTTTTGAAGTACAAACTCTTCTCTACCAGAGGAAAATCATCTTAATACAACCCCAGGGAGCAACAGACAGCTGCAGTGCTATGGATGAATCCCCTGCTTTTTCCTGGATTAACTGTCTGGTTCAGGGTGTGTTTCCCAGCTCACCATGCCTGCACAAAGCTGGCGATGTCACTGGTGCTTGACAATTAATTCCTTTTTATATTTATAACCCTGTTTTTGTCATGAGCACGTGTTTTTTCAGCATCACCTCTCTCAGACGGAGCCAAGTGGGATGAAGAAGGGAGAGTGAAACTGATTAGCTCCTTTTAGACCCTACTTCTTGAACCTTTGATTTAAGTTTTTGTCCTATTTTATATTCAGAGACTTATTTACTCATGCGTTTAATTGTAATAGTATGTGCCTATGTAATAGGAAAACTGTTTGGAGCCATTTAGCACGTGCATTCCTTGGGCAAGAGAATCCTAGGAAGTACCCCTCATTAAGGCAATAAGGACCGCAGGCATTCCAGGGCCCTGGTTCTCCTGGGAAGGCGAGAAGTCAGGCGCAGGCATGTAGCAAGGATGCCTTGGAAAATAATTGTAAGCGTGTCTCACTGGCATTGGCTCCAGCTTGTGGGGTGTCTTGAGTATAAGTTGAGTATTTATAAAATAAATGCAAAGGTCAGCATTATTGGTATTTCTGTTTAGGAACTTTATGCTGGTTTTGCCCTAAACTAAGATGGTAACAGTAGCAACAGAACTCATGTGTATTTGGTCCTATCCAATGTGTGGAAGTTCAAGGGGTATGGTTTTGGGAGAGAGAAAGGGCTGCTTTGGTGCTTTACAACAATGGGGACAACTTTACGTACGTTCCAGAGAGAGTGCAAGCTACTTTTATAAATATGTTATTGTAGTGTATGCAGGGCCATATCATCATGAACATGCCCTTATCTAACCTTGGAAGATAAAAGTACCCTCTTGTTCATTTGGCTGCTCTGGCAAAGGATGTGGTGCCACAACCCTCTGTTCAGCTATTTCTCTTGCTGTATAAAGATGTGCTGTATCGGAAATTTTAGGGATGGAGTGCCTTCTTACACAACAGACTATGTTGTGGGGTAGGCCACTGCTTCTGTATCAGCCTTGCAGTATATATTGCAAATTCTTATAATGTAATTTGACCAAATTCTCCTTCAGCTTGCAAACACAATCTTTAGGCATTTTTCTGACTCTTCTCTCCCTTTATTAATTGTAATTTTGGTGTGGCCTGAGGCAGCCCATAACGGGGCGGGGGGGGGGTAATATAAATTTTGATAGCCAGTATTAACTTGCTCTGTGTGTTATTTGAGAGAGTCTAGGAGTGGAGTGACTTCAGAAGCAGTGTATGTGGGATCCCTGAACGCACACACATGTGCATACACACAGCAGACTGGAAGATTAGAAAAGTCATTGCATCTCATTGATTTCTGTGACTGTCCTTTGAAGAGTGGCAGCTCCCCAAATGTATAAATCTGCCTTTGGAGAAACACTTCAAATATTCTTGAATGCTTTTCACTCCCTCAGCTATCTGGGTGGGTGGGCATACTTTTTGGTGCTTTGGGTAACAGATTCCCTCTGGTCAGTATTCTTCTGGTTCCCCAGGTATGATATTGAAAAGCAGAGTCTTCTATCTTTCTTTTTCCCAGGAGCCTCTTCCTGTCCCAGCTGGCATTTTCTGCATCTTGATTCAGGAAGGATTGTGTTTATATACAGAAATCCTTATGTTGGCATATTTTTAAAAATATGGCTTATTTACTGTATGCTTCAACTGAAATAATGGGCTTTTCTGTATCAGCGTTGAAACTGAATCATTACCTTAAATATTATCAACATACAAGGGGGACTTTTCCTTATGCTTTTGTTTCAAATTGTCTATGGGAAAAACTAGTCTAGAAGGCATTTACTGTAAGTTCACCCGATAAAAATAGTCTTGAACTGTAGCTATACTGTGGCTCAGGGCCTTTTCTGAATATTTTTAAAAATGATATCGCGGTTGAATATGTGTGTCTCTGGAAATGGCTGTTCCTATTCTAGACTGTGGGTGAACCTGAAGATAGATTGCAACAGGTTAAAGTAAAACAAATTTATATTGTGTGGAGACAATATGTAAAGTACATTGTGGTTGAACCAGCACACTTTGTGAGAATTCTAAGGAGTCTACCCAGAACTTACTATAAGTATTCTGCTCTACTACTATTATGGGTGTGTGTCTTGCTTCATTTAGATCAATTAAATGCATTTAATCTTAGTCAGCATAGAAGATCAGTGAAATAGCAAAGCAGGTGTCTGTCCCCCAAAATGCCAATTATTGATTAATTTTACATAATGACTGTGGGAACTCATTTGTACTGATATTTTAATAGGCTTTTGAGGAGTTAAACTCCTTGTTATTTGCTTCTCCCCTACTTTAAATACAAATTAACTGATTAAGATGCATGAACAGCAAGGAGCAGGCTGAACAGAGTGTTATTATTATATACATGATGTCATTATTACCCTTCTCTAAATTGGACTCCAATAATTTCTGACCTGTTTGAAGTTTTACTGGCTTTGGAATGGCAATGTGAGATGGAGACAAGATAGGCAGCTTTATGTATTGTTTTCAACCTGATCTAGTAATATAATTTTGGACTAGACTCAACTGATTAAATCTGAAACACTTTAACATTGTAAGCCTCATGTATTTAATTACATCATGGAACCTCTATTGCTTATCCCAAGTTCTTCCTTTTGTATCTTTCCTAGTTACATGGTAGTTTGGTCACTGTTTACTCTTAATAACCCTGGATCATCTGATTTTTCTCCTACCCCCCCCACCAACTTTCAAGGGTCATTCCAGATATTCTGAAAATAAATGTACTGCAGTAGGGGTATGCCTTATGCACACTTGAATATACATTTGGAAGTTCATCCGGTTTTAAGCCCACAGCTCCTAATTCAGAAAATGATAGGCAGATGAATTGTGAACAGTAAGAGTGAGAATGAAAAATATAGGTAAAAGGATGGAACACTTTCTTCCTCTCTGTCCTCCTCCTTTTCTTGCGGGATGGGATGGGATAAATGTGATTTGCACAATGGTAATATTTCCAGCTGTAAAGTGATAGGTGAACTCTCCTGGAAAAAAATTCTCCATAGAGTAGCAGAAGTGACTAACTTGTAGTCCAACAATCTCTGGAGAATTCTGTCCTACAGAATGCTTTCAAACATACACACACATTGGGAAGGGGAAGGAACTTTACTACACCCTTCCCAAGAAAAGCAACAATACTTTCTGAAAAGGGGAAAGGACAGCAAGCCTTGGGGAGGCCTTGATAAAGATGTAAGAGGCCCTGTTGGTTTCCTTAACAGGAAATTACAATATTGAGCATTTGCCTTGAAAAGCAGAGGAAACTATGAATACATGTTGCCCAGCAGGAAATTATGTTTGTAAGCATACTTTGGTGCATCATTTCCAGTGCAGAAACAGTTGGCCCTTTCTGCCACTAGTTACAACTTTAACTTTCTCAAAGGTAAGATGGTTTGGTTGTACTTTTGTGGCTTCTTTGGGAGAGAATTGGCAGGCAAATTCAGTTTCAAGCCAGACCTGAATTTGGCAAATCTGGTCCTTGGCTTCCACGCCCGTGCAGAGCTTGTCTGAGGCCCAGGGCAGAAGTCTTGTTATATAATAAAAGTTACAAAGTCAAAAAAAAGCAGCCAGTCCAGTTACATAAGATGGCAGAGCCACTCAGCTTACCCCTCTGAAGCCCAGGGCAAGTGTACTGAGCTGCCCACCCCCCACTCTGCACAGTCCTGCTGGCATGTACTAAGATGTGAGATGAGCTGTTTCAAAATCTGCCAAATTCATATTCACTCCCTTCACTGCAAGTACCGGTAATTGAAATGTCTCAAAGGTGTGGGAGATGTAGCTGCTAACAATGCTATTCTCTAGGGTTTTCTCCTTTGAAATGATTCTGGGTAACTTTGCTGGCTGCTGGCTGCTTTTATTAGTGAAATGCAAGCCAGCAGACCTTTCTAACTTTTGCATCTGTGCCTATAACCATGGTTTGAATGGGGTACTAGAAAGGTAAGTGAAAGGGGAAGGAAAAGTACGTGCTGGAAGGTTCATTGAGTTGTGGAGGATTGTGCACTAGTTGTAGGGCTGGTTGTGGCTTTTTTGCTTCAGTTAAACATGTGGAGATAGAACTTAAGGAACTCTCACTTATTTTGAGCGGCTGTTGCATCATCAGTTGTCTTACTGTTCCATTTGCTAATCTTCTGAAAAAAGATTCCTATGGAAATATGTGAGAGAGTTGAACAGCCAGAATTTTTCTTTGTCTGGCTAGTTTTGCAACACTCCAGCTCATATTTTGAGGAAGATGCACAAATGTTCTTCACATATTGAAGGTCATAAAATAGTTTTTAATTCCTCTAAAAACTAGCCCAGGGAGAAAATGATTTAGGTGATTTAGGTGTGAGCAAGGGTTGTTTACACCTGAAGCCTTCTCCCAGTGACTTCCACTCTTCGGGATGAGTTTGTCACAGAAGCACTTGGCTGAAATACCATGGATCTAGCTACATTAAATTCAACCCATTTTTCAGAAAGGTTTAGGGGCGAAGCTTACCTGTTGCAGTACCTGCTGCTAATGCAGTCTAGATCTTCTGTATGTCCTAGAGAACTCATTTCTGGCACATGACTTATGTGGAAGATGTCTGTCAGTGACTTCCCTCTTCTAATTAAGAACTGGTATATGGTGTGTTAAATCTTTCTTTGTTTTTATTCTCTCTGGCCTCATTCATGCCAAATCTCCACAGGGACTGGGCCGATGACCAGACATTACTAGACATTATTAAAGAAACAGGAGGGCTGCAAGGATGGAAGGTTTTATCATCTTGCCCAGGGTATATTCCTGCTCTGGGGCTGCCTTTTCTGCTCCTTGTAGAACACAGCGAGAACTGGCAGGAGGCCTAGGAGCTGTCACTACATAAAGACAGCATCTGCCTGCCACTTGCCCAGGGTATGAACATAAGGTCAGGCTTGTCCTCTCAGCTTGTGTGTGAGGCCCAGACAGGGCTGGATTGAGGCAAGCACAGTAGCTCTCTGTGCTTGTACTACGGAAGTATGAGGAAAAGCCAACAGGAGGTGCAAGGGGAGCTCAGGGCTGGGAAGGAGAGAACTCTGCTCACTACAGTTGAGGTGAGATCTTTTAAAACTGCACTCATCTCTTTGGTGTTTCTTCTTAGTAGACACTCAGACATAGAACAGGATGTGGGAAGTGGTCTGGAGAAGCCCCAGCTCTTTCACTTCCATTGTTTTCAAATCTGTCCTTTAAATGTCCTCTATACTCTCAGAGCAGGCCAGGATAGAAATAAATAACCTGCCAGTTTACAACAAAAGCAAATAAATAGTAAATTCCTCAAACTGGTGAGTGTGGACAGTTTGGGAAATGGGTCACTGGGCTGCTAGCAATTAACTGGAGGCAATGCAGCATCAGGAGCTGAAGTGCAAATATTTGGGGGCCAGATACAAATATCAAAGACAGATTCTGCTTTCCCAATCCTCCCTGTCATGCATGCTCTCTCTCTATATATATTTGTCAACTGCTCTGTGGTGCTTTAATAAATTTATTAGCCTACCTTTTGAGTTCAAACTGAAACACACAATGTAATAAAAATCAACATTTTAAAAAAGCCAATAATGGTTTAATTTTTTAAAAAAGCAAGAGTCTGTACTCAGGATTTGTTAATAGCTTCTAGCATAGCTAGACACAACTGCCCTGTGGTTTCATATGGGTCTTGGGGCTGAGGTGGGGGATGCAATTTCTCTCTCTCTCTCTCTCTCTCTCTCTCTCTCTCTCTCTCTCTCTCTCTCTCTCTGTGTGTGTGTGAAGTAGTCCTGAATAGGATCAGAGTTTTGCTTCTGTTAGATGGGTTACTTTCCCAGGTTGACAACCCCCACCTGCCTTTCATTTCCATCTACAGCATGTGCAGAAACCACCTTTTTGACCGCTGGACGTACTATTGGTCTCATCCACTCAATCTGTTGCAGCCTGTCTTCACATGCAGGTTCGCCTGCCTTCAATTAAGATTTTAAGTAGGTTTTTTAGCCTTCCTGGGCTCTAATTTTACAGTTTTAATTATTTATTGGCTGCCTTATCACCTCACCACTGCCCCTGTTTTTCCTAGTTAACGTTTTCTTGTTTTACTGGCTTGTTGCTGTGCTACTGACCAAGCTGGCCTCCCCCCTCAAAAAATGCCTAAAGGAGTGGCTCCTGTGATTGATTGCCTGCTTTGATTCCTGGCTAAAAACTTGGACTAACAAAGGGTCAGGGGGATCTGGCACTAAGCTTTAGCTTTCACCGACTTCAACTCCAGCCCGAGCGATTTATTACCTCCTTATCTTATTGGCATTTGGCTGCTGGAGGTTTGCCTACCACAACGAAATAATAGTTTCTTCGGCAAGTAAGATGGGGTTCACGCCAGATAGGATTTCATCGCCCTCCTCCCCTCAACGTTTCATCTGCCACGGTTGTTGTAAGTAATGCCGCTGTAAAAATCTATTCCATCTATCCCCATCTAACCCTGACCGCTAGATTGTGAACTGTCGGAAAGTCCGGCACGCAGTGGACCACAGCCACTTCTAATTAATTAACTAGACGTGGAGCTTCTGGGAAGAGCGTTATTTAACGAGAGGAGTGTTAATTCCAGCTTGTCTAATTGGGACGAAGCGGTGCTATCTTCACATAACTCCATATACTCTACGGAGATGGTGCTCACCAGACAGAGATGCAAAGTTCTGGGGGTCTCCCCAACGCAGAGGGTTGAATCACCACCAGAACCTCGCAGACGAAAATTTTGCATTATTTTAAGCCTAAAACAAAAATGGACATATGCTCCGAGTCCCCACTTCCCCACGATTGGTCTATTGACCAAACATGTTATGGGAAGGAACCTGATATTGTTGAGGAGAGAGAGGGGACCAGTCTAGCAATGGAGATGGCTCAGATAGTCTCCCAATCTAGTGCTACTGACACTCTCGTAGAATATGATCAAGAACGAAATTTAAAACGCTTGGAAGTCACACTAGATGGATCAGTCAATGCAGCCAGCCCCAGCGAAAAGGCTAGGATGGAACCCTCAAGTGCGACGAGATCAGAGGAAAATCCAAGCCAGCTAAAAGGAGCCTGCTGGGACGCAGATAGCAATACCTGTATCCTGATTGGGCTTTTCAATGAAATGATGAAAGAATGCCAAATGCACATAAGCAAAGAATTAAGACCAATCAGGAACTTTCTTACGGAATGCGTGGGTTTGCTAGTAAGCCTGACAGAGCTCATCAGGAAGGGAGCAATCTCACACACCCCTACTCCAGCGGCTGAAATTCCAACAGAGCCCAGTAGCTCAGAGAAGTACCCAAAGAGAGCCACTCCTATGTCTACCAACAGTCGAGTTACACACCCTTCACCTAAAAAGAAGAGCTTCACAACACCCTAACCCGCCTTCCCCTCTCTCCCCGGACCTCTTTTGAACCAAGGGGCGGCAAAGGGGAGACGCGATTCTCCCCGCTGCCCCTTCCCTTGCTTTAAAACTGGTCCGGGGACAGAGGGGAAGGCGCGCGGCGCTTCCCCTCTGTCCCCAGACGGTCTCCATAGGAACGCATTGATTGATTTTTCAATGCATTCCTATGGGAAACCGTGCTTCGCAAGACGAAAAACTCGCAAGAAGAAAAAACTTGCGGAACGAATTAATTTCGTCTTGCGAGGCACCACTGTAGTTGGGTGCTGTGTAGCATGAATAGCTGCAGAATGATAAGGAATGGCAACACATATGGGAAGCAAGCCTGAGCAAGTTTCTGCAGTGCTCACATCACCCAGAATAGAGTCAGGGAAGATGCTCTAGCTCTGTGGACTTGTAAAGAGCTTCAATGTCTCCCTGTGTTGTCTCTTGCTTTGGCTTAGCGGAGCATAACAGGAGTATTGGGGAATGGGAAATGCAGCTCTATGGAGACCATGCTCACAGCAGCATTTTTCCTTCTCCCCACAACCATTTCCATCATGGAAGAAGGGAATTTTTCTCTGTATACTATGCCTGGTTTTTTGTTTTGTCTTGTTTTTTACTTCTCTGAATGTCTTCATTTTAAGATTTCTACCCTAGTAACTCTGGCCTCCCACTAAGATTCAGTACAGCTTGTGCTATGCTATTTGGATATATTCTTTACAATATTTATTAGTCATTGCATTTGTAGCCCACCTTTTTCTCTAAAGATCTCAAGATGACGTACATGGTTCTCTCGCTCCTCACTTAATCCTCACAGCAGGATAAACTGAAGGCAGCGACTGGCCCAAGGTCACACAGTGAGTTTCATGGTTGAGTGGGGATTTGAACCCAGTTCCTAGTCCAACTCTTTAACCACAACACAATACTGGCTGGTGTGGCAGCTACCTTGGGTTAAGCAGACTTATAAAACTGCATTTCCCTAAAGTGTGGATAGTAATGGATTCAGGAGCTATTTTGGCATGCAAGTGGTATATAAATAAAGGAAGTCACCCTGGGTATCTTCATATGTTGCGTGCTGATGAAAGAGTCCCAGAGCCCAGTGAGTCCCTCAGCAGCAAACAGTGTTTGTGGGGAACTGTTAGCATTCATTTGCTTTCTAATCTATGCCATGAATGCTCTGCTGCTTGCAGACACTCTTGGGTTACCTGTCTGGCCTCAGCTCAGGGACGTAATAAGAAGTGGGCTTACTTGCAAGCTGTTCCTTGTGAATTGTGGTGATTCACAGGAGACCTCAGGGAAGGCTGCTTGCCAGCAATTAATGCCCTGAAGACTCTGAGGGCAATGTCCCATAGCAACCTTGCTCTGCCAGAGCTCTGTGCCTGTATGGGAGGGGGGAGTGGTGGAACGTAGGCAGGCAGATTGGAGTACAAAGCAATTTAATTAGCTGTGAGCCTTCTTGTATGTCTCTTAGGGAAGGAGTACTTGGCAGATTGAATGCTCACTCCCACTACCCTTTTGTGAGGCCTTTTGCCAGGACTACTTCTCAAGATCGTGGTGGATGGAAACTGCTGAAGTGAAACTGCTGAAGAAGAAGAAACCATGCAGACCTTGCCTTCCTGTGCTGGGACAGAATTTGTATCAACTCCAATATCCTAAAAGGATGACTTTGATTGTGTAGGCTGCAAATATTCCATACCATTAAATTCTGCACCATAAGAACTAAAATGCTGGATAAATTATGGGCTGGGTGGATTTATAAATCAAGGTAGGAATGTTCATGTTTTGCTGCCTGCATCAGTGGGGCATCATGTCACACTGCAGGGTGCTTGGTAGGTCTGATGTGGTACCATATAGTGCCACTTTTAATCTAGCAGGCACTCAGCATGAACTGACCTTAGCACTCCAGAGGCCCCTTGAACCCCTGTCCATGTAACACGGGGGAGAGGTGGTGGCCAGATGAAAGCAGAATGTCTGAGCTTACAGGCACAGTACTGGCCAGGCCAAAAGTTGTCCTGGTGTTATTCCTAGTTGGCTAGCACACCTTCCAGTGCTAAATAGCAGGATGTCCTTTGCATTAGACATCCCTGCAGCATCCTGTGTCTTTTGTGTGAGATGTCAGAAGTCTTGTGTGCTGCTAAGCACTTAATCACATGCCATTTCTGACCAAGCAGGTGCACTGCCCAAAATGAGATGTTCCTGTTGCTAGGCAACTGCCCAGTGTTGTCCCCTCCTCACTCTGTTTCCCTCCCCAAATATCCATGCAGCCAGGACTAAAATGTAATAGCAGTGGTGGACCAGCTAATTAGACATGGACGTAATGCTTGGCCCCCTGTGCTTTAATATTATGGGGTATGAAGCATGCGCCCAGGAGACACCGTGCTAAGTGAAGGGATGTGAAGACAAAGGCTTTCTTTTGCATGAGTCACCAGCTATCTACCAACAGCCTATCCAGTACTATAGGCAAACACCTCCACCTGAAAGATACTCTTTCCTGCCCAGGGGCAATAACACACCACCACCAGGCATTCTGCAGATAGCAATGTAAACAATTCATATGCCTTGTACATGTTTTGCTGTTGCTGACCTCCACACATTTATACATGCATTATACCTTTGTACATGTGTACTCTAGGCAAAAACCTGCCTTTTGCAACATGTCTGAGTGATTTGCTCCACTGAAGGACAAATTTCTCCATAGACTCTTCCCTCCTGTAGCAGGTGCATGCAGCCTATGCTGGAGTATTTGCCTGCCCTAGGGGTGGGAGAGAAAGGAGGTTCTTTTGGGGGCTGATTACTCTGTTGCAGATTGACAGCTCAGCTTTTACTCTCTGAAGGGGTGCCAGGATAACAGATGCTGTTGCATTAATTCAGTCATCCTGCTCCTGGGGATATTTTTAGGTCCGCTAGTGAACAAGCATAGAATTTGGAACCTGAGCCATCAGCTCCTTTCAGAGTCAGCAGTTCAGAATGGCAAAGCAGTTTTGGCAGTCTGTCGCTAAGGAAGATGCTTCGGAATCCAGGTGAGGCCAGGGCTCAGCAATTCAAGGTAGGATTTGGGGGGTGGGGGAGCACTCTCATTTGAAAAGCAACTCTGTCCGCAAAAGAGATATTCCACTGCAGGAACAGCATTGCCATTAATATATCTCATGACTGTCAGGGATTTGGGGAGTGTCAAAAAGCCACTGTTCAAGATCTGGTTGTGTTTTTATAATATTCAGAGCTGGATATGGTGCACTGTGGTGTGGGTGTATTGTACAGCTGGTAGCAAATGCAAAACAAACTGATTAGATGTGTATAGAAATAGATTTGCAGATATGAATCCGAATGAATGCAGAAAATATGTCAGGGCTGCTGCTTGTGAGAGATCAGCACATGATATACTATTCAGATGGCTTATCTGTGAACATGTTTCAAATTCCTAAAAATGTCACAGGTTCTACCACAAAGAGCACTGTGTGAAATAGTCCACCCTAGAAAGCGCTGGCACTCTTAAAATGCATGAATGCTTTTGGAAGAAGCTGGGGGTGGGGTGGGAAGAACTCGTGCAATCATACAGAGCAGAAACAATATCATGGCTAAGTCTGGCCAATTGCATCCTGAAATTTTCCAAGCAAACAGCCAATCATAGAAGCATCTAATACATTCTTTTCAGGTATCTCTCTGATCTACAACAGGCTCTAACAGTTATTCTCTAATCAGCTGATTTAAGTTAGATAATTTCAGACCCTCCAAGTGTCCCTATTTCCCAGGGACGTCCCTGATTTATAGAAGCCATCCTGGTTTCTGATTTGATCCCGGAATGTCCCACTTTTCTTACGATGTCGCTATTTTCATTGGAGGGTATGACATCTGATCCCCCAAGCTGTCTGAAGGAAATCCTCTATAGGGAAGTTTTTTTTTAATGTTTATATATACTGTATGTTAGAAGCTGCCCAGAGTGGCTGGGGCAACCCAGTAAAATGTGTGTGTGTGGGGGTATAAATATATTTTAACTTCAAAAGAGCTGTGGGGGTTTGGGTCAGATCAGAGATTTGGCACTGGCAGATTGAAATTGAAATACTTTATTGTCACTTGTACAACTTGTATACAGTGAGATTACACGAGCACCCCCCCCCCACTCAGCTCTCTTAGTCTTAATTCTTGTCATTTACTGATGCACACACCCTGTTGTTATCTTTTCATTCAGCAGCCTAACAGCCCATGGATAGAAGCTGTTCTTTACCCTGTTGGTGCGACTAATCATGCTTTTATATCTTCTGCCTGAGGGCCTATTATTACATTCTTTAAATTTCCATATTGCCCTTCATCTGAAGATCACAGGGCGGTTTACAATATAAAAACACATGCATTTGTATTGATCTAAGTAATACATTTCCAAAAATGCTGTTATTTGTTCTGGGAGAGGGGAGAATTCAGGCAACATGATACATGTACCTGCATGCTTTCCCTCATGAGGCAAATGGGGGAGGAAGGGTATATAGATTTAGACTGGGAATGGGGGGGGGGGACACATGGGGAAGATGTAAATGATCCCTTTCTCAGCACTTCCTCACTGATTCAATTTGCACACACCCACACCCAAAAAAATCTGGTTTGAACAATAACTCCGTGTTTCTAATCTAGCTTTCACCTACAGTAAATGCATGATGCATGGCAACTGCATTTGTTATATGTGTACAAATGTTTGCATTGTAAACACCACAAAGTGTGAAGGAGAAAAATGTGAAGGAAGAGGTGAGTAGTGGACTTCTGCCAGGGAACCCTAATCTGCCACAGCTGCCATGCACTGTATGCATTATCTACAGGCTTTTTGCTTCACACTTTCCAGTGCTCATTGCCACAAAGACTGATGTATACACAACAAAGTGTTGGCCATGTGACATAAGAACTGACTCACCTCAGAATCACTCAGGCAAGACTCCTCTCTCATGGAATCATTATACATGGCTGGCTCAACTGAATAAACAACCCAGACAATTATTTAAGATACTGATATTTTTATGGCTACTAAGGCTGCATATTAACTGAGAGGCATGTCCCAGGGTCCCCTGCAGGGTCACAGTGGGTTCTAAAAAGCAAAGGTAGCTGTGTTGGTCTAAAAGAAAAAACCTCCAAAGCTGAGCGATACCTTTCTTGGAACCCATCCAAATGTCACTGAAGTGTGGCAAACCTCTATAAGTCTTAATCAAGCACACAAAGCAGAGGGTGATGGGGCAAGGAAAAATCAACTAGTAAAAAATTAGACACATGAAAGCTGGAGTTAGTGAGAGGCTGACTAGAGGTAGGCTACAGCCACTCATTTAGCACAATAGATTCCGGAGGATGATGGATGATGAATTATCGCTGCTGAAATCCAAGAGCTAGATCAGTGTGCCAAAGAGGTGCGAGTCCTGCATGCATTGTTCATTTATTGGCCTTTTTGTAAATCTGGCCATAGTCTGAGTCAGAGAGTTGAGTATCAGCAGAACGTCCTCTTCCACTTAGTTCGCTGAGCTTAGTTAGGAAGGATAGGTACTCCCTGGGGCTGCACCTGAGCTCTCTAACATTTTGTTAACAATTACAACTATGGGACTCGGCTTATCACCCACAGAGCAGCCTCTGCTTACTTCCATTAAGTTAAAAGGCTCCTGCTGGGATGCTTTTCTGAGAGACACCTTGAATAGACTAAGTTAGCAACAAGATATGATGAGAAAATTAATGGAACCTATTTGCACACTGATTGATTCATCATCGTGCCTTTATCTATTCTATTGATCATAACTTCCTGGCTTTAAGAAACACAGGAATTTTGTCTCATTTAAAATAATTATTTGCTTAGTAGAATATATATAAGACATGGATTTAGAGGAGAGAGAAGAAGAAGAGAGCTGCTTAGGGAAGCAAAGTTCTCTGATAGCAGGAAAGTGTGTGCCCTTTTCACCATTGTATGTGCTGTGAAGTACTAAGGATAACAAACACAGCACACCTAAGACAACTGGCTGCCCAAAGGGCACATCTGCACCTTCCCCACCCTCTTATTTCAGTGCTGGTAACAGACATTGTCCTCCACTGTGCTTGAGGGCAGTAGGCTAGTTAGGGGATACAGGACATGATGCATGGTGCACTCTGCTTCCAACAGAGATAATAGTATTTTATTTTAATCTTTTGTTGGAAGCCACCCAGAGTGGCTGGGGAGACCCAACCAGATGGGCAGGGTAGAAATAAATAAATAAATAAATAAATAAATAAATAAATAAATAAATAATAATAATAATAATAAATAAGCTGAGTGGCAGCCACACAAACAGACACCACTGCCACCTAATACAATCACTTCACTCTCTGGGTTGGTTCTGTGAGCAGTGCATGAACCTTTGAATGTGCAAAGCTATTGTCTGACTATTGGCAAGGCAACCCACAAATTGACCAGTTTCAACAAGGAGAAATAGCAGGGATGGGTACAACTCAGAAGCAAACACCAGAAATCAAACACAACAGAGCTGTTTTCCAACTGCCACTTCTCCCCCATATCACCCCCTGTCACAATTACAGCAATTGCAGGCTTTCAGAGAAAGAAGTACTAGATAAAAGAACAAGATCTTATAAGAGACAATTGTTTTAACACTTAACAATTTGAAAGAACAAAATATGTTCCTAGAACAGGGAGTATAGACTCAAAAGATTAAGCAGAGTTGCAAATTATGACCAACTTAAGCCCATCTTTTATAAATAAAAGAGGTGAATTTAAATTTATAAACTTTAGATTTGCAAAAGGAAGGGATCAGATAATGGTGATTCCCCCAAGTTAAGTCCCTGTAATTCTATCCTACTTCTCTTCTGCTCCATTTTCCTTCCCTATTTGGGCAGCGATTTCCTTCTCCCCTTTTATGCAGGATGATAATATGGCGATGATTCTTTTTCTTCTTGGTTCTGGACATTCCTGCTGAGAAAGGGGTGAAGTGGAGAGTTGCACATGCCAAATAAACCTTGGAGCTTTTCTTATGTGCTCTCTTCTTGAAAGCATCAGTAAATCCCAGAGAAGCTGTACGACATTATAACGTTGTTTAATCAAACTTAATTACTTCCTAGTTTTTATGTCCTCTTAGCGTCATCCAGCTTGACATCTGTTTGAAAATACCATTTAATGTGAAACAACACATTAAAGCCCTAAACACCACCCAGTAATCATGGCCCTAATCTTCTAGGTGGCAGTTAGATGGTTGCCTGCATAGACTGATCTTGAGTACACAGTTTCAAGATTCAGTTGTCTCAAGATTCATTGTGGCAGGAAATCTGATTTTGTTGTGGAGGCTTTCCAGCAGGTAAGACACCTGAGAGCATGGAGTTGTGTTTCCAGAGAGACAAAACACAGGCTGAATAACAAATGAGAACCTTGTCGCTGTCTGTCTTAACTACCTAGATAATTGCTAATCTCACCTTTTGTCAGAAGCAGGTCATTGCCTATATCAGAGGTCATGTGGTTTGTGAGTGAACATAGTTGGCTGGAGAAGAGGTGAGTGGTCGAACCCTCCAGCATCCAGCCATGATGAGGCCATTTAGTTTTTTGTGCTCAGCGTGGGGTGTGATGAGGGATTGTTGTGATGAGCTGCGACTGGATTCTTGTTGTTTCTTTACCTTGTACATAGTGATAGCTTGCCCCAACTGCTTAAAGTGGACTTCAGTTGAAGGTGCTGAATAATACTAATCCTTATCACATTCAGGTAGGTAGCCGTGTTGGTCTGAAATAAATGAAAAACTTTAAAAATTGTCCAGTAGCACCTTAGAGACCAACTAAGTTTGTTCTAGGTATAAGCTTTTGTGTGCATGCACACTTCTTCAGATCTGGACTACTGGACAATTTTTTAATTTATTTCGACTGCGTCAGACCAACATGGCTACTTTATCACATTATTTCACAGGGACTAGGTCTCTCCTAAAGAATTGCTTTACGAACCATGTATCTTTGTTAAGGTGTTTAAGCTCTGTTAAGCCAACCCAGCAGCTGCCAGTATCTTATTTCATTAGTAATTAGGTTCAACAAAACCTTTTGTCACTAAATCTTGTTTACTTTTATTAATTTCAATGTCTTGTACTTAGTTCTGTTGGACAGTATGCCTATCCTCTCACAAATTTGGGCCTAGTTAGACTTGGTAGCATGAAATGGGTCTAACTCCCACCCCACCCCCACAGGGCATTTCCAGCAGGTGACAGCCTATAACAAATCAGACAAGGAGTGGACAAATGACACCTTGATGTTGTAACTGATATTATCATGGTCCTGGGATAGTATTCTTGCAGGGTCTGGTTGACTATTGTTGCTGGTGAGAGTAGCTGTTTTAAATTAGGGAGCCATCTGTAAGCAAGGACAGAACTTCTACTCAAGCACTATGAGAAGGGTATCTCATTGTCTAGGATGAGCACTGATGATACATTGGAATGCTTTAGGTGGAGCTGTGAGTGAAAAGAAATGGTGTTATGTTGCTTCCTCTCTTGGGTATGTCCTGAAAAGGAAAAAAGGTGAATAGCATGAGAAGAGCCCTGATTGTTCAGTCAGATGACCACTGTCAAGCATTCTGCTCCCACAGTGGCCAACCAGATGACTATGGGAAGCTGGCAGCAAAAGTCCTCTTCCATTTGTTGTAGTAGGAAATGTTGAAATGTTTCATTTAATCCAAACAGAGTTTAGTGGATTAAGTCTCTTTCCATATGTTATCTCAGGCAGCTTTAGAAACTAATGCAATTTCTAGAGCCAATTTCTTGGTTAGTTCTGTCGGCTTTGAGGACTGCCTTATATGTTGTTCATATTATCCTTGGAGGATTGAATTATTTCCTTGAGTGCAGGGTGGCAGAGCTAACACAGTTGAGAGGAAAATCCAAATCCCTTCATTTTCACCAGTTCTTCATATTGCTTATGATTATGATTGGGGGGAGGGGATGGCACCTCTGTTGTGTCCTTATTTTTAAAATTCTGATAGGGAAACACAACACCTGACATTTTATCATCTAGTGAAGTAGTTTTCATATGCCAGGGATAGGAGGACATGTTGAAGTGTTTATGAGAAATATGCAAATACCAAATACAATTGGTTTTTTAAATGGTGGCAATCAGTCCAAGATGAACATAAGCTGAACAAAGTCCACTTGGTCTTCTTGTGTCATGTGCAAAATAATGACTGGCCTGTAGTAAAAATATGATCTGTAGTTTTATGGATCAACGTTGCTACACAACAATAATGTGGAAAGTTCCAGGTTCAGTCCCTGGCATCTCCAGTTAGGGTTGGAAAAGACTCTTACCTGAAACCTTGAAGAGCCATGTTGGGCAACACTGAGCGGGATAACGAATGATCCAAATCAGTATAAGGCAGCTTTCCTTATTCCTAACGTTGCGTCATAAAAAGCTGATGTTATATTCATACGTATTAAAAGAGCAGCTTTTTCCAACACTCAAGAAGCAATAATGACACATAGCATTCATGGGAGATTCAACTGCAAAAGTCGTTGAACTGACATTAGAAAGGATTTAGAAGTGAGATACAAGAGAGACAAAGAATCCAGAAGGCAAATTATCTGAGGAAATGTGGGAGAAATCATGCATTTTTTTAGTCCAGAAAAGAAAACTGAGGGAAACAGTATGAGTTTTCAGGCAGAGTTGTTCACTCCGAGAAAAGGGCAATATGTAAGGGTTAATTTATGTGAAGCATTAGGATCGACTTTCTAACTGTAAGAAACCTGATGAGGGAACATTGGAGGTATCGGCTAAGTAATCTTCAGTTAATGCTTTAATGGTAATGCATTAGGTATAGAATATCCTGGTCTAGGGCAAAAGTTGGAGCAGATGATTCACTGGTCCCCCTTCCTTTGGGAAGCAATCGGGAAGCATGATTTCTATGGGCACTTTCCAGCCTATGTTAAAGACTTTAATGCCCGATTTAAACAGCAGATTTCTCTCATTCTAATATCAAGTAAACTTTGTATATGCTACTTTTAGGCTGGATTGTGTTCCATTTATGTATTAAATTTCTTAGACACTTCTCGAGACACATGCTGATGGTGCCCAGCAATTTGATTTTATCATGTCAAGCATGTGTGATTTGCACTGACTGCTGATTAGTTTCCAGGTTCAATTCAGGATATTGGTATTAGCCACAAAGCTTTCAATGGATTGGGACGTAGGTATCTCATGGACTAGCTTTTTCAGCAGGCTTCTCTGCTCCACAAGTTGCAATCATCATCTGAGACTCTGCTGCAGGTCCTACAGCCTAATGAGGTGAAGGTAGTGTCAGCTAGGCTTAGGGCTTTCCCCCATGTAGCACCCACCCTATGGAATGTCCTGCCAAGAGAGAAATGTTAAGCTCCTTCACTGTATTATTTCAAGTGTCTGGTGAAGTCATGATTTTGTTATAAGGATTTTGGCTTATTAAAAAGCTTTTGTAACGGCTTAGGTTATGTCTATTTATTGACTGTTGGGATTTGTTGACTTGTGGTTTGCTGTATTGGATTTAGTTCAGAGTGTTCTTGTATTATTATTTAATATGTTGAATGGCCTTTTGTTTATTTGGAAAATAACGTGGTGAATGCTGCTAACAGTGACAACCTTTTAAAAACCAGTATAGAAGCAAAGTTGAAATATAATAAATATACTAGCGCATTCAAAAGAGCCCAGCAGAAATATTAGCAAATGAAAATGCTTTTAGTTGCTGGTGGAAACTATTTAATGAAGGGGGCACTCTTATCTCTCAAGGGAGTTGTGGATCTAAAATGAAATTGTGAAAGACCTACTTGTAATGGATAATCTACTTAATCACAAAAGCATGGTTAACTCAACAACTGACACAAAGAGCGCAGACTGACTACATAAAGATCATCAAAAAATTCAGGTCAGCTGCTTACATGTCAATGTTTAATGAGGAGATGGCAGTCTCCACAGTTTCAGTGTCACACTGAATCTAAAACTGAGATGTTTGCGTCTTGCATTATGTCCAAAGCACAACTGTACAGTATAAAACTAAAAAAGAGCACTTGGAACAATTCTAATTTAAACCAAAACAAATGCAAGGCACTAACTCAGAAAAACACACACAGCAGACTCTTAACAGTGAAGGAACAATTGTTGGACTCAACTCAATGCTGTCAATCTTTAATAACTACGCCAAAAAAGAGGTGGTGCTTAAGTAATAGAAATATTTTGAAGGAAACTCTGTGAATGCTAAGTAACACCAACAAATATGTAAGAAAAGTGAAGGAAGAGTGTAAGGAAGAAAGTTGAGAAATTTAAAGTGACAACATTAAACTTAAATGCTCTGAAAGATATAGGATGAGAATATCATAGAAAGTGGCTACTCTCACATGAATTTTTATTGGCTAGGCCTTTGTAGTGAAGGCACCATATTTGTGAAATAAACTCCCGGGGGGGGGGGGGTAATCTGCCATGCTCCCTTTTTTTCTATTTTTAGACACCAACTAAAGCCTTTTTCAAAAATCAGCTGGCTTTCAACACATGGTCTGCTATTTTAATAAATTGCTATGGTCTGCTGCTTTTAGATTGTTACTATAATTGACGTATAAGTACTTCCATTTTATTGTTTTGTTTTTTGTATGACTTCTATATCAAATTGTGTGTGTGTGTGTGTGTGTGTGTGTGTGTTTTTATAAGCCATTTGGTTGTTTTACTGAAAAGCTGGGTAAATTCTTTTTAAACGCTATATAGTAGTTATACAAATATGCATTCCTTGCCAGGTTGTGCAAAGATTCCACAAAGCATGTAAACTGATGTACAAGCTAACCTATGTTGAAGACCAGTTGTTTATCAGAGAAGGATAGAGTGCATGTTCACTCTTATAAATTTCAAAAACTGATTAATGCAATGCTCTGTTGCTCAGTCCTATCTGTTCACTCACCCCTTTCTTAGTTCTCAAATTATTCAGCTCATTTAATCTACTCCACTTGTTGCTATAATTTAATTCTTAATTTAAACTTGACTTCTTATTGCTTTCTATTTAAATGTTATCTATTGAATTTCAAAAGTTTAATTATCTCTGTCCTACTCATGTAGCCGTTCATCCCCTTCTCTTCCCTTTCTTGCTTTTTTGGTTCCTCCATTTCCCAACTGTACCCTTTTTTCTTGGTTGTTCTCTTCTTTTTGTTGTGCTTTACCCCTTTACCTATTCCACTCAACTGTTGGTGCATTTAGATGTCCAATTAAAACTTCACCAATTTTCTTTAATTGATCTCACACCTTTATCATTTCCCGTCACGAATCTTTTTCCTTTATATGTCTTGTCTTAGAATTGTAAGCCTGCATTTTTTCATTTTGTTTTATATACAACTAGTTTATATAGGTGCTTTAGAAATAATAGGATAATGCTACTTGACAGTTCACAGCAGGTGATGAACATGATGCAAAACCGAGTGGTGTTGGTTTGTTATAGTTGCTTTTTTATTGACATCAGGAGTAAACTGGTAGAAAGCAAGCACTGCTGCAGAAAGAAGCATTAAGTGTGAGATGATTTGGCTTAACAAAGTCTTATAAAGGTAGCATGAATCTAGCTAAATATGAAGTGCTGGAAAATCCCTAACTAGAGGAAAACTTTTCAAACTGAGAGATCAAGTAACCATGGCAGTTCATTGAGTAGATAGAATATGGTCTATCTGACAGGCAGGAGCTCTTGCAGGATTTCAAGTAGTAGCCTTTCTCAGTCCTGTTACCTGCGTTTTTAAATAGACACCAGTGATTGAAACTTCAGCATTCAAAGCATAAGATCTACACTAATCTATGCCCCATTAATGGATTGCTAACTTCTGTGTTATTTTGCACTACTCATTCAACAGGATGTTTGAATCCTTTACGAAGCCATTGGCTCCAATCTGCTGCCCCACATTTACACCTGCTAGCCTACATTTCTCCTCAAACCCTAATCTATTTGGAAATTCCCACATTTGCTTTCTAGCTGTTATTTTTATTTGTCTCAGCTTTTTAGGGATCTCATTTTGCTGAGATGCAGGTAAGTAGTTTGTCTCCCTCCCTATGGAGAATCTTACTTTTATTATCTATCTTTGGGGGCACCTTTGTTCTCCTCATTGCACCGCAATTCTACTTTTTCAATCAGGCTGCTGCTGCTGTTTCTCTGTGTTTATTAAGGGACTTACAGGCCACGTCCAAAACAGCCCTTATTTTGCAGGATACTTGCAGTTGGCAGCAGAGCATAATGTTATTTATCGTTTTAGGAAGAGAATACATCCAAGCCCCAGGAGGAGATGTCTTGAAAGACATCTCCCCCTACCCTTCTACAGCTCCATTTTGTATATTTAGGCTCTGCCCTACAGCCTCCCCACCCCACCCCTGGAGAGGACCCAAACTAGCATTTTGCAGGACGGAAGTTCCGCTGGCATGCCTTGCCGCCTCCTTAACCCTCTCCTACTCTTGCTTTAGCTGGGGGAGCCGCAGCTGTTGCTTTGCCGCACAGGATCAGGTACAAACAAGACTAACCACCCGCTCATTTTAGATGTCATGTGGGGATTACGGGGAATCCCAGGGGAAGTTTCCATTGAGCGGTGGGGAAGGGAAGCGTGCCCTGACCCCAACATGCTGCGCTTCAGCTTCCCAGGACAGCCCCTCGGTGCCTGTGGGATTGTCAACCCTTTGCCCGCCTCCCCACCCCCACGCCCCCGGTCAAAGGCGAGTTAAGTTTTCCACGGTACCCACCTTTGGGTTGGGTGGGGAAGCAAGGCTACCTGCAAGCAGCAATGTGCTCTTCGCAAAAGCTTCATCTAGCCCTGGTCACCCACGGATGCCATTGGCACTTTGCGATTTGCACAAGCCTACACGCATTGCCGCATTCGGACGAGAATTTTTCCTCCTAGCGGCTAGCGTCTCAATCAGCCTACAATAGGTCGGATGTGCTACGACTGGTCCCTTCTCCTCCCTTCCTGACTTCCTTCCCTTCTCTCTTTCCCAGTGTCTGGGATTCCAGTCCATACCTTTATCATTCTGCCCCCCGACCCTTCCTAATCTCTGCAGAGGACGCTGGTCCTCCCACGCTATTCCTCAATTGGCTACAGAGGATATCTAACGCCCCGCCTAGAGTTAAAGGGGGGAGCGGGGAGAACCGGAGAGGGAAAATAAAAGGATGAGGCCCCACTGATTGGACGGCCCTCGCCCCCCTCCGCTCCTCGCGTCACATGATTGGACAGCTGAGGGCCTCCGTCTTTGGTACGCTTGAGTGGAGGACCCTCCTTGCCTCTGATTGGGCGGCAGGGAGCCCCCCGCGCTCCCGCAGTCGCTGAGCGCTTTGTGGAGAATGCCCCTCGCCTTTCTCCATTGGCCATCGGAAGTCCCGCCTTGTTGTGCGATTGGTGACCGACGCCCCCCCTCCTGCCCCTGAGGCCGGCTAGTACTGCCGCCGCTGCCCGGCCCGGCATGGCGGGCGGCGGGGCAGCCAGAACGCGAACCCGGAGGAAGGGCGGCCGGGACCCCCCTGATGCTCTGGTGAGGAGATGGGAGGCGGAGGGAGGAGGTATCCGTTCCGGGGTAGTGGTGGTGGTGCAGGAGGAGGAGGAGGAAGCGAGCGAGCGAGCGAGCGCTTCGCTTCTGCATCCAATGTGTTTTCTTTGCCCAGGTCAACCTCTCGCCCCGCAGTGATTTTTTCTTATACACGTCCCTCCCTCCCGTCCTGCTCTTCTTTTTCTTCACCACCTCACGTGGACCCTGCCTTGCCAGGAATCTTCTCTTGAGAGTGAGGAAATGAGGGATCCCATGAGACTTCAGGGATTTCCTCTCTTGCTTCCTTTCTCACTCTCATGAGAAGACCCATTAAAGTGCACCCCATGTGTGGCCAGAACCTCCTTTTCACCACAGGAGCGCCTCGCCTCCCACCTTTCCCCTTCCCAGCCTCAGGCTCGCCATCTAAACAACTCCCTTTGGGTCACCCACCGAGCACTGTACTGCGATTTCAGAATCTTCCTGTCTTGGTTTTAGCTCCTGAGTGGGATCTAGTACTTGTAGGGTGGATGATTACACGACTGGGCCAGTAGGGAGACAATCGGTCTTTGAGTGTTACCTCAGGACTCTTCCCAGAAAGGTGGTTGTATCTCGCCAGCTAGTATGTGTTCCTCTGTGCCAACATTTTCTTTGTAGCAGTGAATGGAAGATGAGAGGTCATGAGGGAGGAAGAAATAAGCAAGAATGATGATTAAATCTGGGGTGTGCCTCTTTTTCGCCTTATGGTTATTTCATACGTGATTGCACTTTATGGGTTAACTGTTCACCCATGTGACTGTTCACATGCTAGTTCATTTCCAAATAAATTCTCCAACTGCATTATTATTCATTCAGTGACCCAAAGGGAAAGGTCAACAAAACGCTGACTGTAACTGTAACACAAGCCTTTTTTAGTTAGAATGCAGAGGAAACCTTGAAGGGCTCTATTCAGAAATGCATCTCCATTTGCCAAAACTACCTTTATAACCTTTGTAGGCTAACGACAGAGCTCCTTTAAAAAATGAACCCTTTGGATCCTGCCATATGAACATTTATGTAGAAAGTAGCTGGAGAATTTGCTGATAAGAGAAATCAATAACACCTGACCAGAGTACTCACTGACCAAAGGTATTTAGGAAATCTGTTCCATTCCTGATTAGGAGCCTAGTGTTCTCTGAAGTACTTGAACTTTTTACTTAATGTACTAGTTTAAATGTGCAGGGAGGTTTTGGGATTTTTGTAAGAAAATGGAGACACATTTAATGTGAACACTTATCCTAAAGAATAATTCCCGAGAACAGGAGATGAATGAAAAACTTTCCTTTCAGGAAGGAATTTGATCTAAAAACCTATGGTCAGCCAACCTTCTATAACTTGAAACTAAAGTGCTGGTGGTTAACTTTAAAATCCCAATTGGCTTGAGACCTGAGCACCAGAAGGAATTCTTTCTTGTATTTGAGACTGTCCAGATACAGAGTCCCTCTTCTGCTACCATCTAAATTATTATAGTTTTATTATTGTTAGAAGGTTTCTTGGGAGTTGTCAAATGGAAATTTGACATATAAATATTTTAATTTTATAAATAAACCCATGCATTCCCTGTTTTGCAATCCTGTTAGAGTAAAGGTCTGAAGACCCAGAAAAATGTATATGTATGTGTGGCGGGGGGAAGAATCTGTCTATCTACATGTTCACATGTATACTTGTTAGATTTATGAAATGCATTCTATGGTTATTATTCAAAAAATGGTCACACATGTACTCCATGTAATTATAACTTGCTTGTTGAGATATGGTACAGAAAATAGTTCTTAGGGTGTGCAAAACAGTTAAAGTTTACATCTCTGTACCAGTGCAAATCTAGTGCACTTTCTCTGAGTGTGAAAAAGGCAAGTCTATGCATGTGTACTTGGAAGCATATTCTATTGAGTTCAATTGGAATTTCTCTCAGGAGAGTATGTGTAGGATTGCAGCTTGGCTTATGCATACATTTAGTATGGGAACTTACCAGGCAATGAGATGAGGTAATCAAGAGGTCAGAAGTGGGATTCCATCAGTGTGCATTTGCTGGGTTGTTGTTTGTCCCACTGTACGTCACATTGATCTTTAGTTGAATCTCTTCAACAATTATTTTATCTAGTCTAGTAGAGATCTTCATGGAGCTATTCACAATTTGTGTGGGATTTTGTTAAAGATTTGGTGACAGTTGTATATTTGACTATTTTACTGTTGTGATTTCAGGCCATTTTTAAAAAACAAGTTACATTGGACTAGTCCCAATATTGACCTTTGTGCTTTAATGCTAAGAGCAGTGCCCAAACCAGTCAGAACAGACAAAAGAGATGGCCTTGAGTTCAACTTAAGAGGGCTGGACTTACAGCTATATTTAAAAAAAAGTTTTGAATAAATTTCTTCCAACTTTATTATTGTTCTCCTTGGTGCTTTTGTGTGATGAGGGTAAGTCTAAATCTCAAGATACTTTCATCATTCCTTTAAGGAATTTGTTTTGATCATGTATTAGCTTTTCTACTCTCAAGGGGTAGAGCATTTATTATGGGCTAAAGCTCATGTGTGTGAGTCCTTCAGCCTGACACAATTTTGCTAGTAATATCAAAACAAGGATGGTGAGAACATGAGTCACTCTTACAACTCACTCATATGTATCTTTACTTGGAAGTAAGTCCTGTAATGTGGATTATTCCCTAAGTGTGCCTAGAAATTTAGTATTAATGGAGCAAAGTGTGGTGTATTAATGGAGAGCCAGTGTGGTGTAGTGGTTGAGAGCGGTAGACTCGTAATCTGGGGAACCGGGTTCGCGTCTCCGCTCCTCCACATGCAGCTGTTGGGTGACCTTGGGCTAGTCACACTTCTCTGAAGTCTCTCAGCCCCACTCACCTCACAGAGTGTTTGTTGTGGGGGAGGAAGGGAAAGGAGAATGTTAGCCGCTTTGAGACACCTTCGGATAGTGATAAAAGTGGGATATCAAATCCAAATTCCTCCTCCTCCTCCTCCTCCTCCTCTTCTTCTTCTTCTTCTTCTTCTTCTTCTTCTTCTTCTTCAAAGAGATGTGAGTAACTTTTCCTAATCCAGACGAAATAGTTATGCAAGAAATGTGCTCTAGTCAGCTGGAACTTGTTTCTGTGAAGCAGGCCTTTTTCTGCTGTATCTTGGAAGAGGCCGAGACTTTGACTTTCCTGCACAGCACAGTGCCAAGCTTCCTGCACTTTGCCCCTCCTCCCTTCATTAAGTGCAGGTGATGTGCTCTGTTCAGAAGCTAGGAGAGTAGCAGATCCCCACCTATGCTGTTGCAAGGGCCACTACTGCATTCTGTTTGCATAATGACCAGCCAGATGCCTATGGAAAGCCCAGGTCTGGATGTAATGCCAAACCATGGTTTGGTGTAATGTTTCAATCAGCTTTAGGCTTAAGTCCTATACACATTTATCTTGGAATCAGTCTCATTGAACGTACTGAGGGTTAGTTCTGAGTATAGGATTTCAAATATAGGATTTCACTCCATTTCAGATGGGTCTGTTTTGTGTTTTATTTTATGTAGTGGCATTTTCTTTTTCAGCTGAATGGTCAAGGAAACAAAGAAAATAATTTTTGAATCATATATCTAATTTTTGTTTAAACCCACTAGTAAATTTTGTGATGCAATAATGTGAAGAATAACACATTTGTTTGTGCCAGTTTTGGTAGCATACAATACTTTGGTTACTGCTCCGGGGAGATTTTTATTGGAAGAGCTCTAGTAATCAGAATTGAATGTTCTTGCCTTAAGCAACTCTGCCCTTTGTTATTAAATGCTGAATTTACCTTATAATTAGAAGATGAAGTTTAAGCTCCACCCCTCCTCCTGAATGCTACAGTTACAGAGGAGGCTGTTAGATTTCTTCCTGACTTTTCTAAATGTGATTCTAGAGCTCCAGCTGGCTGTCAGATGGGATTTCTGAAATATCTTTCTCTTCACAACAAACTGGTGGGAAGGAAGTGAACAAGCAGTGCGACAGCGGGATGCATACAGTACATAGAGGTGTTCAAGGCATGAGCTTTCCTGGTCAATTATTCATATAGGATACTGGAGCATAGGGGGTCTGCTTTGAAATAGGCAGGGGTCTCTAGACTACTTGAGGGGGCCTTCAGCATTCATCATTCATGTCTTGTAATGTTATATGTGAGGAATGTGGGTGGAAGTTCTTTGTGTTTGTCTCTTGCAGTCTGTTTGAAGCAGGTGTCCTGAAACGGGATTTGGAAAATGTACAGGGTATCAGATAATTGGAAATAGTGGCCAGACGTCAAATGCTGGCAGAATACTGAAGTTTGTACTAGCCTTCAAGCCAGCTTGCGTTTCTTTTTTCAGAGTTTCTGTATATGGCCAGTTCTTGGTATGCTAGTACTTATTTTCTTTAGTTGCTGAAAGTCAAGAGGAGCTCTGTCATTTAATTTCCAAATTGTTTGCTCATTCTTGCTTTGTAAGTGATCTGATAAATATATACTAAACGTGAGTCCATCACTTGTTGAGAAAATCTTTGCACATGCAAAGTTAATAAACCTTCTATGAGAGATGGTTAATTTTATCTCTTTTCCACATGGAAACTAAATCTGAAATGATGAAGATACCAAGTACCTAGTGGCTTTAAGAAATATATGGTGCTACATTGGTTGAATTAAAATGTTAGTCAAAACCATGGTTTGGAAGACTGGGAACAAGCCACGGGCCTTGAGTCCTCTCTTCTCATTCCTTGCTTTCCTCATTCATGTGTACAGATTATGGACAGCGGATTAGTATTTTTCCATTTAGAATTATCACCATTCTTATTACTATTGAGAGATGAGCAATTATTTCCCGAATTTTTGGCTTCAGTATGGGATAGATTCTAATTAAGGCATATGCCAAGTTGCTATTATGCCCATAGTTTTTTAGACAGTTGTAGAAAATGCAGGTCTTGTTAGCATCTACTCTGCCACATCTACATTGACTGCTGTAGCCAAGGGCATACATCTCATTTAATCTTAAAATACCAATGGTTCTCGGCTGTGTAGAAGCTTTGTCTCAGAATTAAGTATTATTTTGGGGGAAATGTTGCTATAACCCTGTATTGCATTGCATTGCATTATGGTGTTGAAAGAGTCATGGGCTATATTACTGAGGGTAGATGGCTATTAGAAAGTTTAAATGAATGTAAATGGTACTTTTAAGATTTGTGCGAATTAAAGCCAGCAAGTTCTTGGGAAAATAATTTCATATACTCAATATTTTTAATTTTATTCTATTTAAATTAGTTATTTTATGCCATTTATTTGGTATAGCTTGTTCTGAGTTTTTATAATTGAGGTCATGTGTTATAGAGCAGTGGATTTTCTAAACATAGTGATCTAGGAATGAGTTGGCTTCCTATGGACTCTGATAGCATCTAAGAATAGCATTTATAGACCAATGCTTGGAGGAGCAACCCCTGATTTATTTATTTATTTCTCGCATACAGACAGTTACTCAGAATTTTTTCCTGTTGTTAGCTGTTTTTTCACAGACTGTTACTCAGAAATGTATCGTGTTCATTTAAATGGAACTTAATTCCATGCAAGAGACATAAAATTGTGATGTTGCTGTTGCTGATAAGAGTGCCTACATAATATGCATGTTAGGAAGGGAACAGATGTGCTGCTTGATATTTTATGTCTGTGTGTATTAGGTTCAGAGGGTTCAGTAAACAAACTAGAAAATGCAAGGCTCAAACTGGTTTCTTTCCCCCAGGTATTATAAAAGAGACAACCCTATATGAAGATGGGACTGCTGGTGTACATGCGTAACCTGCTACTAGCCCTCTGTCTCTTTCTGGTGCTGGGCTTTCTGTATTATTCAGCTTGGAAACTGCATCTTCTCCGATGGGAGGATTCAAGTAAGTATGTTGCTCGGGCCATTTAAGAGCCTCCATAGATGTATGGCTAAGTAATCTTTCATAGATTTCAGGTCTGCCTGCTGTGGAACAGCCTAGAACATGTCCAAACAATTGTTTGATCCTTTCCTGTGCTGTAGAGATCAAATGTATCTTCCTTTTAATGTTGTTATTCCCTAGATCAATTAATTGGAAAATTATTAAATGAACTGTAGATTCCTGTTGCATTTACATAGGTATTTTGTCTATAGATGTGATAGTTATTTATGTTACTACTGTTGGGTGAGCCACTGAGACATGTGTGAAGATTTATTACTATTGTTATTACGGTGGTGGTGATGGCTCTTTATTTCTTTATCTTTTATACAAGCAGAAGCATGTTGTTTCCATTTATTTTCTTTATCCTCCATTAGATATGACTTACTGGTAAAGGCATTCATTTTGGGGGATGGTTTTGTCCTGGTTCTGCAATGGATCTGTATGTTTTCATTGTGTCCAGTACATACCAGGACACAACTGAATGAAGAATCCAACACATATACAAAATGCAGTCATTGTGCTGGTATTTGCACAGAGTGAGATGCAACTTCAACGCCTTGCTTACTGGTGTATTTGGGCTTTGGTTACTCAGGTGGAACCAATTCTAGTTTAGTCCCTATTTAAATAGCTGAAGATGATTTGTTTCTCCAGTGCTTTATTAAACAAAAAAAGCAATCCAAATGTTGTTGCTTTCATTATTATTTGGTTCAATTCATGATGCAATTGATGGTGTGCAAATTATGAAGGATAATCTGGGGTTCTCCTTAGTTTGGGCACACATCTCCTTTCTATCTCTTATTGGCTCCTTCCTGACATTTTAAACATCTTGTTTTGACAGGGTGAAACTACAAGTTCCCTGCTTCTCTTCCACATAAGTCTTCCTGCTATATGCATGTTATTGGATATTCATTTTAGTTTTTTGCAGCTTGGTTACTATATGAGCAAGCTACCATGGTGTGCTCAGTGTGAAAGGCAGTGTTCAGTGTGACAGGAAAGAGCAAGGCAATTTAAGATAAATCTGGGGTGATGGGTTTTGCACATCTTGCTGCAGGGGTGGAGAAACTTTTTTGGCTGTGGTGGAATGCTGTCAGCTGCTTCATGCAAACAGTGGTGGTGGTTAGACACAACCACATATTCTGGTGATGGTGGTAAACAGATGTACACATGGACACATCCAAACCGACTTGCTAGAATCAAGCTTGGAGTCAATGGGAGGGATTTTTATCCAAGTCTGAAGGTGGCATGGGGGGCTTTTTCAGCTATAAATGTTAACCCTTCACTTCCCCCATTTGATTCCCCCATATGGCCCTGTGTACCACATTTAGGCTTGGAAAAATATTTGCTGGTTTCAAAGGGAGGTTTGCGGTGCTGGGAATTGAGGGGAGGCTGCAGGCCTGATGGGGAGGTACCATGGGCTGTATTTGACCCATAGCCTGGCAGTTACCTAATTGTGGCCTGCTTTGTCATTTTCTATTACCATGTTTCCTGGCAGCACCAAAACAGTTACTGGGGTGTTTCAGAGTACCTAAAGTGAATACATTATTCACTCCCAAACCCTCCTAAATTGACCTTTGCATCTGATGTGGTTTAGGAGCTTTTATTATATTTGCAATAAAATGTGCTGTGTGTTTAGGAAAGGGTTGTGGTAGTGTCTTGATATTTGTCTGTCACTTGGCTTTATTACTATGGCATACTTACTTCGTTGTTAAGATAACAGTAAAGTATATTGTTGTAATGGTTGCAAATATTTAACTTCCTGTATATAACCATCTACTACACCTCATTGACTCTTGGAAACCACCATGGTTATTGTGAGATGAGTCTTTGAGACAGCAGTCTGCTTATTTGCTTTATGGAAGTTAAAAAATGGTAAGTACATCTATAGAAAAATAGGAGTTGAAGTACACTGGAGAACAAATGCATTTGAAGTACAGTGGAATAACATCCCACATCTGATGCATGCTTACATGGAAAATAGTCCCACTTAGTTCAATGGAACTTAATTCTAGGCATGTAAGGCTTTGGATTGCAGCCAAAGTATCCTGACAAATGTCATAACTACAATGAGGTCAGCTGGGAAGTAAAATGTAGTAGTACAGTTGGTGTGATGCCTGATCAGTGGTAAAAATAGTGTCTCTAATAATGCTCCTTAAGCATAGGGTGTGCAATTATAGTTGGACCATTTGGCTCCAGTAGTGCTCAGCTTGTAGTTCAAACTTTGAAGGGATAGCTTTGTTTGTAAATGAAATAGCCTATTTTATTTTTATTTACTTATTTAATAAATGTGTATACCTCTCTTCATCCATAGATCTCAGGGCAGTTCACTGCATTTTAGTTCATTCAGTGGAAGATAATAAAGCACATGCTTCTGAAATAAATTGGACCTCAATGCTTAACTTTTCCCAGATCGTTTCTAATGTTTTTCTCCTTTGCGTGTAACCACAAATTTGTATATGTGTATATATATATACCTGCTAACCTAAGTTAACATTTCAGGCATATTTCTAATTCCTCTAGTCTATGAAATCTTATACCACAAGCTTGTTAATCTTTAAAATGCCAAAAGACTCCTTGTTATTTCTGTACATATATGTATTGCCTACAACTTGCACTTAGTGTCTTGTTATGTCAGAAGCATAAATCCACTCCATTTCTGCTATCTGTTTTTTGCTGTCATTTTTGGAGGGCATGATACCATTGACCAACTCTCTTTCATTTGAACAGCACTTTTTTGCAGTTGCACAGTTGCCTAGTAACTGTAGATGATGATACAGAGTGGGGAAGATCTTGGCTTTTGCTTTTTTTTTAAGCACAGAAAATAAACAGAGTAAAAGCAGATATTCTATGTGCTGTATTCTGTTGTCATGGACTTGGAATACAGGATCATGGCATGTTTACCCTTCACACACAAAATTATGAAGTGTTTGCTTGCAGATGGAAACTTCTGTGTCTGATCAGGGGAAACAGGTAGTCAATTCAAGCTCCCCCCCTCAATATCACCTGTTTTACCTAGACTGCCTTTCAACTCTTCTTCTTCCTGTATTTGCATTTTCTGATGTTCAGTCGTAGGTGTTAAATTCCTTCCTGCTTTTTCTGTCTCTTACCCCTTATTTCAGACAAGTGGAACATCTGGGCTGATCTTACACAGTATGACATGTTCCTGGACTGCCTGATCAATATTGCTATTACCAGTTTTGATGAAGGCAATATCGAAATCTCATAAACAAACAAGCAAATTAATGAGATAAGTTAGTGACTAGAACTGCACAGTTTCTAGATAGGACTTTTCAGCAAATCTTTAGCCAACAAGCTCATGTAAATAAATTCTTTAGTCAAACAGGCAAACATTTAACATTTGAAAAGCTGCCCATTGCAAAGGCTTGAATTCAAAAACGTAAGCACAAAGAACTATTATAAAACAAGACACACTCCCCCCAAATAACCATAGTTGGGCAATAGCTTTTATTTGGACCAACTAAAATGTCACAAAAATTATCATCTGTACCTTGAAATTGAGCCTACGAGTTGACCTCATAGCTACTACATTAGCCTAATTTCTGTCCCCTTTTATCTTGTCCCCCCGGTTCTTTGTGTAACATCGTGCTTCACGAAGAGTTCTGGAGAACTCTAAAGCTTGCCACACTTTTGTGACATTTTGGTTGGTCCCAAGAAAAGGTATTGCCCACCTGTTGAAGACACACTGAGTTCATAGTTTTATCAAACACGGGGAGGGTAAAGATTGTGAAGCACTTTGTAAACGGAAGGCGATATAAATAGTAGTAGTGACAGCAGTAGTAGCAGAAGCCCAAATGTTTAAGTGGAAGGGATTTAATTGGTGTCTTAAATGCATCAAGAGTGCATAGGAACATACTGGTTTCCTAAGAATTATTGCATTTGAATATTATAACAGGTATAATAAAGGAAATAAACCTTAACAAAATATATATTCCCCAAAGAAATGGGTAAGGTCTTGTTTTTAAATAATTGTACTGAACCTGTGAAGTTGCCTTATATGATGCCACAGTATTGATTCATCTAGCCCTCTAGCCCATCTGGTAGCAGCTATCCATGACTTGAGGCAGAGGTACTTCCCAACCCTGCCATCCGAAATCCTTGTAAGTCAAAATGCCAAGGACTGGGTTTGGGTTCTACTTACATGCAAGACACGTCGGCTACCAATGAGCTTTGGTCCCTTAGTACTTGGTAGCTGAGTCCTTAGCATTAGGCAAGTTGTGTGATGTTTGTTTTTCAAGGGAGAAGTTGAACAGCATGTGTGGGCAGACATATGCAGCACTGTACCTTGGCTGATTCTGCTTTGGCTGGACACCTACCAGTATGTATCAAATCATGACATCTGCTCTCTCTCAGCCTTGGAATATCCTTACCGACTTATCTCAAATTTCCTGACAAATGCTGCAACCCTGAACCCACAGAAACCTGTAAGTGACTGTTGAAGCCATTCAGTAGACAGATTTTAGTCCATGCCTGCTTCCTGCTGAAGCATAAAATTACGTTCTTACTCATTTCTTCCTGCTGCTGTTGTCACTGGCTTTTCTCCAATGGTTGTACTGCAAAAATAGTTGGTAGCAGGAAAGCACTAGATGCAATTCTTATCTGTTTCCCGTCTGTCTGTTTCTATGGGAACAGAAATTAGGTGCATGAGCAAATAGACTCACTCAGCTGCTCCTGGTAGGTTGTGGTTCACTTCCATTTTTATGGTTGCAAGCTCTGTTGAAAGATAATCTGAACTTGAGTTCCAGGAAAAAGAGTTTTAAGACTGTTAAGTTTCCAGGGTTCCTGCTGATAATGCAGGAGGTTTGAAGTAATGTTTGTGCCGGTCATATGTTTGACACTTTCTTACCACCCCCCCCCCACCATTTAGTTATTTGTGAGCCTTGATTTTCTTCTAGCAGGTATGTTGCTTATCTCTAGGACCTGAAAGGGGATTCTGAGACACCATATTCACAATCTTCGTTATATAAATAGTTAGAAAGTGTTTCTCAAGTACACATTGCATAAGCTTAAGTTATGCATTTATAACTCTGAAACTATCAAAAGTGTGCAACTTAGTAAACGTAGTATAAATTTCTTTTAAGTATACACCATTATGCTGCATGGAATTGTTGGCATAAGTGTTGGAGTAGTGAGTTGTAACCATTGCCACAAATCTGCACAACTACAAAGTTGAATGCAGGGCATTAGCCATGTATTATATATTTGATACCTTCATCCTCCTGCTTTTGCAGTCCAGACAAAAAGCAATGACAAGGTGTTCTTGCGACTACAAGATAGTCTTAGGTTTGGACTGGTGGCTTATAAGTTGGAAAGGCCTGTATTAAAATGTAGTCTGATTGCAAGCTGTTGGTTGTCTTCTGTCTTCTGTCCGCAGCATGTGGATAATTTTGGTGCTCTAATTTGAAAGGCTGCCTGGCATTTTAGCCGAATTAGGTTGTTGAATTGTTCTCTCCTTGCATGAGTGCTGGTGCATGAGGTTAGAGCAGGGCTGAGCTTGCTGGCCCCACCCCATGCTCATGGAAGATACTCAGTAATGTGAGGCTGATCAAGATGCTGCCAGAATTCCTAACTGAAGAAAATACAAATGCATCGTCTCTGCCATGAGTCCTCACTGGCCCAGGACTCACTCTTCCATGCAACCTCACTGCAGCAAAAAGTTGTATCTAGAACTGTATGTGCAACACTTGCAACATGTATGTGATCAAGTACAAATTACCTTGATAAAATCAGGGGAGTGATAACAGCTCAAGAGCATCTAGTAAGTCCTAACCAAACCACATGGGATCAAGGAGAGCATGAGTGAAGTTTCTTTCATGCAACAAGGCTTTCCCTTGCATCTGTTCCACTGTAGTCAATTCCACTCCCCTACATGTAAGGGACCCTCTAGGTTGGTAGGGGATGTGATGCGGGAGCTGATGCTGGAGGATAGAGATTGAGGACGCCACCCCACCGCCTGCAGCAGCAGAACTGTATTTTGCTTGTGAAAGAAATCATTTGGATCATAACCATTATCTTGGATGTGTGGTTCATTTCTTGAAAGGCAGCCTTGGTTTGTTAGGGTGCTATTTATCAGAAGTGACTGTATTCCCACATGGCTGACTAAGCTTTGCTTGTGCTAGTTTTCTTCTAATTGTATTTCAGCTCTTGCAGGCTGAAGCATCATGACTTACACACAGCCTTGTTGGAAGGGGAGCTACATTGTTCTCCTGCAAATAACAAAACTGAATTACTTTAATAAAAGGCTTTATTTGCTAAATAACTTGGAGGTTAAGAAGTCTAAAATAGCGGTGTTGGACTAATTATTGTAGTGTTCTTGTCTCTAGCCAATTCTTTCAAATAATTGCAGCTCTCTATTTTTTTAAGAAAGAATTGCCTTACTGCAAGCTACATTGCTCCCACTTTACATTTTTGAAAGTTTTTGGCAGCTAGTCTCTTTCTTTTTGAACATTTGCTTACATTTCGTTATTGAATTAAGCAGAAGTTTAGTCATTCACTAGTTTTGCGGCACACTGCCTACTCATATAAAATATAAGTATAATAAGCCGTAAGATGCCAGAAAAGCAATACAGAATGATCATTCAAATGACTGTCTCTTCTTAAGAAAAAATTAAACAACCATACAGTCCTGTTGGCATAAGAAGATCTTCAGAAGATGCCTGACCATTAGCAGCAAGGATGCCTGCCAAATCTCGGCTGAAAGTACTTCTCAGCATGTGTACCAACAACCCTAGATGCCTAACTTCTACCTGCAGCTAGTCAGATTTCTGAAACTAGGGACAACTAACAGCACTCCTCCATATTATCTTGGTGATGGAGCATGGAATATAGGGCTCATGCTGCCAATGAGATATCCTGGACCCAGATTGTTCAGGTTTTTGTATATTAATACAAAAATATTGAGCTTGGACTGGTAGCCTATGGGCATCCAGTGCAGATGTTTTAGCCAACAGCATGTGACACCTCTGCTGTCTTCCTCTGTTAGCATGCTGCACTAGCTGAAGCTTTTGGACCAAGCCAAAGGGCAGGTCCACATAGAGCGTGGGTAGGCAAACTTAGGACCTGGGGCCGGATCTGGCCCAATTGCCTTCTAAATCTGGCCCGCAGACAGCCCGGGAATCAGCATGTTTTTACATGAGTAGAATTTGCCCTTTTATTTAAAATGCATCTCTGGGTTATTTGTGGGCCTGCCTGGTGTTTTTACATGAGTAGAATGTGTGCTTTTATTTAAAATGCATCTCTGGGATATTTGTGGGGCATAGGAATTTGTTCCTTTTGTCCCCCCTTCAAAATATAGTCTGGCCCCCAAATAAGGTCTGAGGGACAGTTTGCTAATAGAGCATATTGCAGTAAGGCAGTCTCAAGGTTGCTAATACATCGACTGTAGTGGCCAGACTATCCTGATGATGCACACGCAGCTGTTCCTGGAGTACAAGACAAAGCTGGTAAAAGGCACTCCTAGCCACAGAGGTCACTTGGGCATCTAATGACAAACATGTATTGATGAATGCCCCCAAGCTACATACCTGCTCCTTCAGAGGGAACGCAACCTTTCCAGAACAAGCAATTGGTCTATCTTCAAGGCCTTAAATGAAAGCTGTTGTTGTTGTTGTTTTTTACAAAGCTTTAAGTCTCTATGCTTTAAGTAAGCCGCAGTAAGTAAGCCATAGTTGGAGTAGTTTCTTTGAAATCAGTAGATTTCAGTTACTTTTGACCATTGATTTCAGTGGGTCTACTTTGAGTATGGCTCATGTTGGATATGAAAGCCTGCCGTTTGCTTTTTCTGTGCTGTGTTGCAGAATCATGGCACACACAATATCAGTCTCATTAAGCAATCTTTTAAAGCCCTTTGTAAAGTGGAAAAAGCTTAATGTTCAGTGTCTCAAAGTAGCTATTTGTTACCACTTGAGGGCAGTAGATTTCCTTTTTTGGCATTCTCTAAAAATTCTGTTTAATCCTGATTCCTCCTCTGTGGATGGAACATACAGGTGAAACTCGGAAAATTAGAATATCGTGGAAAAGTTCATTTATTTCAGTAATTCAACTTAAAAGGTGAAACTAATATATGAGATAGACTCATGACATGCAAAGCAATATATGTCAAGCCTTTTGTTTGTTATAATTGTGATATTATGGCATACAGCTGATGAAAACCCCAAATTAACAATCTCAGAAAATTAGAATATTAAATGAAATCAGCAAAACAAGGATTGCAAATAGAGCAATATTGGACCTCTGAGAAGTAGAAGCATGGATATGTACTCAGTACTTCGTTTTGCATCAATTACTGCCTCAATGCGGCGTGGCATGGATGCTATCAGCCTGTGACACTGCTGCGGTGTTATGGAAGACCAGGATGCTTCAATAGCAGCCTTCAGCTCTTCTGCATTGCTCGGTCTCATGTCTCTCATCTTTCTTTTGGTAATGTCCCATAGATTCTCTATGAGATTCAGGTCAGGCAAGTTTGCTGGCCAATCAAGCACAGTAATCCCATGGACGTTGAACTAGGTTTTGGTACTTTTGGCAGTGTAGGCAGGTGCCAAGTCTCCTGGAAAATGAAGTCAGCATCCCTATAAAGCTTGTCTGTGGAAGGAAGCATGAAGTGCTCCAAAATCTCCTGGTAGACGGCTGCGTTGATCCTGGACTTAATGGAGCACAGTGGAACAACACTAGCTGATGACATGGCTCCCCAAATCAACACAGACTGTGGAAACTTCACACGGGACTTCAAGCATCTGCCTCCCATTCCAAAAGAGGACTTGGGACCACTGAACAACAGACCAGTTCTTTTTTTCTTCAGCCCAGGTAAGACACTTCTGACGTTGTTTCTTGACAAGAGGAATACGACATTTAAAGCCCATCTCCAGGATCTGTCTCTCTGTGGTGGCTCTTGATGCACTAACTCCAGCCTCAGTCCACCCCTTGTGAAAGTCCCCAACACTTGAATGGTCTTTTCCTGACAATCCTCTCCAGGCTGCGGTCATACCTGCTGCTTTGTGCACCTTTTTCTTCCACACTTTTCCCTTCTGCATAACTTTCCATGAATGTGCTTCGATACAGCACTTTAGGAACATCCAACTTTTTCTGCAATTACGTTTTGAGGCTTTCTCTCCTTATGGAGGGTCTCAGTGATGACTTTTTGCACAACTGTCAAGTCAGCAGCCTTCCCCATGATTGTGCTTCCTACTGAACCAGACTGAGAGACCATTTGCAGGTGTTATGGATTCAATAGCTACTGCACCTTTTCACAATATTCTAATTTTCTGAGATTATTAATTTGGGGTTTTCATCAGTTGTACCCCATAATCATCACAATAACAAATAAAGGCTTGACATATCTCACTTTGCATGTCATGAGTCTATCTCATATATTAGTTTCACCTTTTAAGTTGAATTACTGAAATAAATGAAGTTTTCCACGATATTCTGATTTTCCGAGTTTTTACCTGTAAATATGTGTGAAACAGTATGAAATGATGTTCTTTCTGCTTGCTTTTGTGCGCTGCAGCTTTGATTATTAATGTAACATTCTTGCTTTCCTACCTTTTGAATAAAACATCCTGACACTATTCTTCTATCTACCTGTCTCCCAGGTGCTTTTCAAGATTTTTTTCAGTATTCCAAACTGAAAAGATAAATTGGAGGCAGAGTAGTTGGAATGACTCCACATTATTATAGTACACATTGCACTTTGCTTTTTAAAATAATCTGCTTTCCTTTAATGGAACAGAAACATATTCTCTTGTTTCAACCCTGACCACCTCCTGCACATTAAAAAAATGTGCCCCTTCTCCCCCAAATAGTAAAGTTTTCTTTACTGTGCTACTCCTTGCTTGTGGTAAACTTCAGTTTCCTGAATTACAGTAGGGCCTCAACCTAAACACTTAATAATCAAAGTACTTACAAACTAAGCTTTTGCCATCACCAGGGAATGTGTTGTCCCCCAATCTTTCCACTGAAATGCTGTTTTGAATACTGGATGATATGTTTAAAGACCACTGGCTCTCTCTTTTGATACCTTCCTGAGGCCAGAGCCATCTCAGGAGGTGCAAGATGCAAATAGTAATTAGTTCCATTTGACAACCTAGCTATGTTCCTTATTAGGAATTTTTGCATGGAAACCTTTTACTGCATTTGAAAATGTTCCACTACAGCCCTGGGCTGTTGGTGTTGATCACAGATGTGTTTTGATTTACTTGTGTGGTGGCTGTGGGAGGGCTGGACAGAGACCAGTATGTAACCAGGACAGTTCAACAGCTGGATCTGCTTGCTATTTCTTGAAGATTGTGCTATGTCCACAGTCCTATTAGAGAATTGCTGTGCTTCTGCTTAATCTGGTTTTATTGTTGCTCTTTCTATACTTTCCTTATTGGGGAATGTTGGAAATATCTAATGTTTCTTTAAAATTTGTATACATTATTATCAATACATATATAATAAAGAACCCCCAAATAAAAGGAAGAGGTGATAGACTATGTAATAAATAAATGAAATATATATGAAGATTCTCAATACCAAAAAACATAGATACACATTTACTATTTTTGCTTGGCAGCACCAACACTCTGGAACCCCTTGCTTACTGACATTAGGCAGACACCTTCACTATGTTATTTTCAGTGCCATATAAAAAACGTTTTGTTTTCATGTGTAATTTTATTTTATAATGTATATTTCAAACTGCTGATTTGATCTAAGTTTCATAATTTTTTTAGGTTAACTTGTTTTTATCTCTCCTTAGTAAGCCGTTTAGAAGTTTTTATGTTTAAAATTCCATATTATAAAGTATGTGTATTGGTTTTGTAGATCTTATTCAAATTATGTGGCATTAAATAATACATACCCCCCTTTCAAATTTGTGCAAATAGGTTTTGTTGGTTCTAGAATATAAACAAACATCTTATGCTAACTGTTCTTGCAATTGGAATTAAAATTATTTCTGTTTTTGTAAAACTTTCATTATTAGTAACTGGTAAATTAAAGGCAATGATCCTTTAGCTTTGGTAGTTGTGATCTGTTTTGCAAATTCAGAAATTGTGTGCTTCATTTGATTTGATACATTTTTTTAAAATCAACAAATAAAAATTGCCATTTCATTTTTCAAAATACTGAATAACCACAAGATCATCAGTCTTTAATGGGCACTGCAGAAGCTCAGTGAGTAACATAGGGTACAGTGAGTAACGCTGGGTACAGTGGTCTTGAATCTGTATTCAGTAACACTGGGAGTCAAGATTGTGCAAATAGCAGTCCTAAATAATTTCTGAAAAATTAGCAGAAAAGGGGACAGGGCAGCCTGACAATTTCAGAAATATATTTCAAGGAATGAATGGAGAAACTTTAGGATATGTTCAATTCAGTCTTGAGAATTAAACAGTTATGCAATTCATTGATGGTATGAACAGGAATACCATGAGTAAGGACTCTGTTACATATTTTCTGTTTGTTCTGCAATGCGCTGTCCACATGGAAGAAAGTCTCTTCTGAGTTCAGTGCATATAGTGGTTACTTACAATGTTTCCTGAAATATACAAGGAATTGGAGCCTGAAAAAGGGCAAATGGGCTCCCTGTTTAATATATTTATATCCATGCATACTAGACTGTGCATGCCAGGACTCTAACCTCTGCATTCTGGAGTCATATATCTTGGGAGCTTTTATCCAAGAAGCAAATAGATTTAAATAAAAAGGAAATGTGTCCACTTATTTTCCACCCTGACTGCCCACAGAAATCTGGGTTGTTTTACTCTGTTCTCTTTTTGCAATCAGTGTTGTAAGTACTTTACAAATTCAGCATTTGTTTCCAGTTTTCCCCTCCTGAGTCACCCTCAAATGCACTTAAGGTTTTTGCCTCATACTGGCTTAACCAAACAAATAAATATTTGTCATATGGACTTATTCAGTATTAAACAGTTATTGGCATGATTTTCAACTGCTGTTCCAAGTGCATACCTTCAGTTCCTTTAGAGAGTTTATTTACTATACATTAGGCATAAATGCCTGATTGGTAATGAAAGGTAAGAGGAGAAGCCTTGGCAACAAAAGCCTGGAAACTTTTCTTTGAGCCTAAACACAGATTTCAAGTGCCCGTAGCCTGTGATTCTGTGCATACTTAGAGGATGCACAGATTGTGTCTTGTTTGGAGGGAAACAAAGCACAAGTGCTGGGTTGCATGTATTGCTAAGCCATCTGCTCCAGGGTTTGTTTCCCTGTTTGACTGAGATCGGAGTCAAGTGGGAGAGCTTGAGCTGCATGTGCCAGCACACAGCTTATGGACAGCATGGTTAAGCAAGCCATAGCTTGTGCCTTAGCACTGTATCAAAATGTGGTCCCTGCCATTTAGGAGTTCTTTTTCTGAATTATTCTTAAAGTATTTCTGCCAGAATCAATTATGCTTATTAAATACATTTATTGAAGGCATTTATCACATGCACATAAAGTTGGATGGGCAACTTTTTTGGCCCTGAGGGCCAGAGCTAGTGGTGGTAGATCAGGGACCATATACTCATTTGTACACGTACACACAGACACACTCATTCCCCATAACCTTCCCCCTCCCCACCAATGTCTGTCTCTGTCTCTGTCTCTGTCTCTGTCTCTGTCTGTCTCTCTCTCTCTCTCTCTCTCTCTCTCTCTCTCTCTCTCTCTCTCTCTCTCTCACACACACACACACACACACACACACATACCAAACCAAACCAAACCAAACCAAACACAAACACACTTTTATCTCAGCATGAGAGGAGACATGCAATGGTATTTTTTAAAAAAATCCATATACAGTTGTACCTTAGAAGTCGAACGAAATCCGTTCCGGAAGTCCATTCGATTTCCAAAACATTTGGAAACATTGGCTCCTTCAGCTAATTGGAAGCCGCAGAAGCCCCAGTGGACTTTCAGCTTCCAAAAGAATGTTTGAAAACCGGAACACTCACTTCCGGGTTTCGATTGTTCAGGAGCTGGAACGTTAGACTCCCAAGGCGTTTGGGATCCAAGGTATGACTGTATCCCTCTATCTCCCCACTCCACTCCCTATCTCTGGAGTGCTTCCTTCTGCTTTCCCTCATTTGGATTGTCTTTCTCCACTGCGGTGCTGAGTTCCATTCTGATCTTGCTTCCTCTTGCTACATCTTGCTGTTGTCTTCTTTCTTCTCTTTTGATCATCGAGTGTGCAAGGTAAAGTGTTGTATAGATGCTCTACCTGGCACATCTATGGTTGGAGGAAGCAAAGAGTAGGGTAGACAGAGGGGGCAACGTTGGCTCAGTTCTGTAAGGGAGGGGTGTTTTCTTTGGTTGTTGTTTTTTAAGTAATGGGTGGTTAGCTAAAGTGAAGTTGCTTTGGTGGCAGGGACGGTACCAAATTCAGCTGTGGCCGTGGCAAATTTAGTGGCAGAGGCGGAGGTAAATTTGACAGCAGTAGAAAACTGAGAGGCATCCAGCTGGCCACATGGGGCAGGGGGACAACTATATGTAGCCTGTGTTTTGCTCTTTGTGGTGTAAATGTATTATATATTTTTATTCAGGATGACGTGTCGCCTTCTGGATTGTTCACATAATTGATGGGGTCATTTTTAGAGAAGTCATGGGACTATCCCAGAGTTATCGTGACCTTTTGTCATGGATGAATGTATACTGGGAAGGAATATATTTTATATTGACACTTGGCAGAAACAAGCATTTCAGAAATAGGGATCCTTTAAATAGAAATATGTACTCCATGTTCCTTCACTTTCACTCATTTTTGTGTGAATAGTACAGGAGTTTGTTTTCAAAACCTGCCTACGTGATTATGGATGTAAAATCCAGATTTCTTTGGACTTACCCATTTCTGAGTAAGGTGAACACTCGGCTCTGAATAAAGATACTCTGCTTAATGAAAACAGATAGTGAATTTCAGCAAATCTGCTCTTGAAAGTTCATGAAATTCCAAACTGCTAATCTTAAGCAGTCTTACTGGACTCTTGCTCCATGACCTCAAAGCCACTTTGCACATATGTACACTGAAAATTATTTACATACATGTAACATTGGTGGAACACATATGTGTTTACCATAGCATGTATTATGTGCCAGGGAGTTGGAGATTTAGCCACTGTTCCTTGTCACATGTATATTTGATAGCAAATGTCCTGGCTGCCACCCAACACATACAGACAGAAGTTATTACTTGCAGGTAAGAAATAGATGTTTATTCTAGCAAAGTAATGTTACTGACTTGGTAGTCATGATTCAGGAGTTCAGGAGCAGGGCAAGAAGTTCAGAACTAGGTCGAAGGTGATGAAGATGTCCCATCAAGGTTCCGCTTTCCTCCTGCCAAGCTTTTAAAGACAAGGCATGACATGTTCCCTTGTGAGATTCTCTCACTTGTGGGAATGCCAAAATTGCAAGCTCGTGCTCTCTCAGGACAAGAGGGTCTGATCTCACCAAAGGGGGGTGCTTGGTTCTAGGCAACAAGATTGCACCTTCCTCTTCTGGTTCTGCTTTAGTTGTTGCTGTCTTTGGTTCAGCCTCCTCCTCTGCTGATCAAAACCCTCTCCAGCCTCCACTGAGGCTCAGCATTCCACAGGAATGTCAGAGGGGAGAGCCAGCATCTCTGCTCCCCTTTCCAAAGTGACTGAAGTTGGGGTGGAAAGATAAGCCCCCCATCTTCTGCAACCTACGTTCCTACAATTCAGCCCCTGCTTCCCATTTCTTCTTTATTTCTCGGAATCTACCAACTCAAGCCTGATCCGGACAGTGCTGCAGGGCTCATGACAGCAAAGAATGTATGATGTGGCCCTAAAACTAAGTGTAAAAGGAAAGTAAATAAGAGTTTTGTCCAACAAAATAATTACACATGTGGAATGACTTCTGCTTGCACAATGGAAATTTCCTGCTCTCCCCCCATATACTCCCAAGAGTGGGGAACTCCCAGACCTGATCTGGGGGTGCCTGGGGAGGGGAGAGGTAGAGGAATTTCCATTTTATATGTGGAAGTCCTTCCACTTTTGCTCAGTGATTTAGTCGGGCACAACCCTAAGTAGCCACATTTAAAAAATGAAGGAATTATATATTTCCACAATAGCAAATGTTGGATATTCAGTGAACTTTTAAAAGCAGTTCCTTTGTGCAATTAGTTTTTCTCTTTATTCTCTATAGTTAACGGGGGGAAATATAATTGTTCATAAAGTTTACATAGGTTAGATCTGGCAAAGGTGAACAACTTCATAGCCCAGTTGCAGGACTAAATGAAATGAGAAACCAACTTGATAGGCTGAAGTGAGCTTCTTAGAAGCTGTTGCATGCTTTAAAGTTTCATATTTACTTTTATGCTCCTCCCAGCAATATATTTTGTGTATTGTCAAAGAGGACTTCTGCCTGCTTAACACTAATATTCAGAGTTAGATACTTAAGTGAAAATTGAGAGGAAAGGACTTCAGAACTGAATATTGCACATAAAAGACCTGCTTCTGAAGTTAATTATTTGCTCACCCAAGAACTAACATTGCACATAAGGGTTGAATCCAGCATTTCCACAAGCAAAATTCTGCTCCTGGGATGCTTCTGCTGGCAAATTAGTTTCATGGTTTCCTCATATAATTGTAGGGACACTCAGGAACAGTGTGGAGGTGGTGAGGAGGCTGCAAAGGAAAAGTTGTCTATGAAAATGGCCTGCCCCCATTTCCCCCCGTGGGAGTCTTTGCTGGATTGCAGTCCCATCCGTGAACGGAAGGAACCCTTCTGTTCATGGAAAGGCAACTCAGAATCCAGTCCTGTGATGTTAGTTGGCTTTGTGTGTACCAGTTGCATAAATGTGTTCCAGATTAGGTTTGCCTCTACATAGACATCTTATAGTCTACGTTCATTGTGATGATGTCACTTCATTCCAAGAGATTAAAGCCCACTAATGTTACCCTCGGGATATTTATGTTGGTTGGAGAATGTGCCCTATGAGAAATTGATGTTTTATAGTTTTTGAAGGCAAAAAGAGAGCAAGTGCTTAGCTATTTGTTCCTTATGCCGGTAGAGGGCACTGCTGCTATATATTATTGCATTTGGAATCCGTGATGAAAAGTTGAAACCTGTGAAAAATTGCATAGAGCAGTTGGGGAGTGGGCTTGCGGCCCTTGCTTTAAAGTTGTTGGAGCCTTCCTATTCCCTTCTGTTAGCTTGAAAGTGGATTCCCATATGGATCTAGAAAGCTGTCTTGGACATTGTGTGACCGAGCTTTCTTCTAAGGGAGGCTCCCCTTTGAAGGGACATACTGTACGGTAAATAGCTTTTGTGAGGATGGGTAGACTTCTGGTAGCTGTAAGGGTTTGATGTGCTAGAGTAAGCCAAACCCTCAAGCCTCTGTACTTGCTACATTTGCTCGTTAGAATTGTATCTTGCTTGTGCCCACTTCTCTTTCTTCTTCCCATTTTATGTGCCACTAATATGCCTCCTGTGCACACCAGTGGAGGCATAGTAAGCAAGTGGAATCGTGCAGTTCCCACCCCTATGCATTAGTGCAATTTCAAATAATGCTCAAATTAAGAGTGAAACCCCCGGGTGCAAGGCTCTGTGTTTGGGGCTGAATCACCAGATGCTCTAACATGTACTGTCAGGCATCTTTTTGTTTTGAGAAATGAACAATCCTCTACATGTTTATTCAGAAGAAATAGCATAATTTTTAAAGGGGCTTACTTCTAGGTAAACAGGTACAGGATTGTAGCCTTAGTCAATAATGTTTGTTTCATAATTTGAAAATAGTGTAAGGGATAATGAATATGCTTATACATTTAGATTCCCGCAAACTGTCAACATATTCAAAAGAATCATTTGGAAACATTAATTCAGTATTCCATTTGATCTTAATGCTCAGTTTTTATATTCCCACACCTAGCAGAATTATCTGTTGTTTCTCTCCTCTTTCTCTACTTTTTTTAAAAAAATAAAAATATACATTTAGAACTACATTCTGCCCAACATTACTGTCAGTGAAGAGCAGTATATCTTTGTCACACATGCCCCCAAAGGGATGCTTTCCATAAGAGATTCCCTTTCAGCCCTGAGCTGACTTGGAAATCTTTTAACTACAGAAACTTTTCAATGAAAATTGAATTGAAGAGGGAAGGCAGCTGCCTCATAATACCAAGATTAATAAAATAACTGCTGCCATTTATGAGGTGCTCTGGTACTGGAAATAGCCCAGTAAACCAACATAACTGTAAGCTTGCCAATCCCATGAGAGCATGATACCTTGCCTCTGTGCCTGACATTAACAGGTGGGTGGAAATATTCCAAGACGTGGTTGGGAGGAAATGACAGATACCTTCTCAGGTCTGCCTTTTTCCAGGGTTTTGAGCAAGAATTCATGGCTAAACTGTGTGGGCAGCTCCTATTTCTGAAGGGTTATTCATGAGAGGTTTAGTGACAGGTTTGACTAGAGAAATGGAAGTGTTATTTATACTGAATCACAAGAGATGCTCTGTGAAGGTGTATGGTCAAGTAAACAATACAGAACTCTCAATTCTTGTAGGACTTTCATGGTATTATTGAGCTTCTTCTGTGACCTCAAACATCTCTTAGTTCATTTGTGATTAATGTGTGTGAGTGTTTGTACATGCACTTATTCATTTATAAGATTTCTTACCTACCCTTCACCATAAAGTCCTAAGGTGGGTGACAGCTCTCAAATATACAATTATAGAACCAAAGAAAACCACCACAATTATAAAATACATAAAACCATTCAAATATGAAATGGAAGAGTATAAATTCTGCAAAAGAGGTAGGCACCACAAAACAAAATAACTTAACTGTCAAATGCAAGAGTAATGATATGCAGCTTCAGCTTTCAACATTCTGTGCGTTGAAGACGCTAGATGCACATACATGTGTGACCTTTCAGTAAGTGGGTGGGACCAACAAACCTGTCAAATGTCTTTCCTGTGAAGATCTCATGCTCAGTTTTCCTATAAGCCTCATGCTATTGCAAATCTCTGCTGGAACAGAACAGCCTATTAATATACTGTTGATTGAATAGATGGTGGTTGCTACCAAGTGAAGCTGACACTTCCCCTGCTTATTGGGGCTTATACAGGAACTCTGCAACATGAACAGCTGATGTAGAAGAGACTTGGTGACTTACCACAGGGCTTCCAGATATTTGTTGCTAATCCTCATGGTACTCTGATCAGATAAAACATTTCTCTGCATTTACACTTCTGGATGACATAGGATGTTATTCTTCTCATTAGATCATGTCTTTCCCAAGTGCTAATTTGAAAGGCCACATTGTGGTTTGGTTTTCATACTCAGTACGGTGCAAGGAATGTGGTTCTTTTTGAAAATGTTCCAGCTCTATTTGTCTAGGGCTGGAGTAGTTTGCTTCCTTGTCATCTGCTCTTGTTTAATAGTCTCACAGCCATGCTGCTTACAGAGCTGACTGGTAACTCGCAGAGCCTGGTCTCTGGCTTTTTTAAAATGTCCAAACTTTTCCCATGAAGCAGATCCTTTTCTGCTCTGAGATCATGCTCCCATTTGTGGGAATTTTCTTTCATTTGAGTTTCTTGGCCTCTTGTCAGAGCTGCAGTGGGCTTGCTTAGTTTTTCAGCTTGGAAGCTTTCAAACCAAGTATCTCTGTCAAACGACCCTTAGGCCAAGGAGGACAGCTCTGACCCTGAACTTTAGCCCCGAACTGTGGCTTTTTTATTCCTAAAATGCAAGTGTCTTGATTTGTGGATCTGTTTTTACTTTATTATTTATTACACCATAGGTCACAGGGTTTATGCAAGCACAAGTCTAATCTGTTTGTAATTTTTAGTTTAAAAATATTGCATGCTGCTTTTGGTCTCTGTATGTCATGCCTTTTTCTCTCTGCAAAGTATGTTCACTCCCAGCTTGGGGCAATGATCATGTAAGGCAGCGGAGGGCCAGGAACATCTTACAACTTGCAGTTCAAAGTTACAGCTGTTGTGAGTCAGCCAGCCAAGGCCTGCATCCATGAGGGCAATAGTAGAAAACCAGAGGCATTGACTGGATCTGTTCAGTGTCAGCTTTCATTGAATAAATGTCTTGTTGAAGCCCTTGTAATGAAGAGAGAAGTGGGGCACTGCCACTTCATACAGAAAGGGTGTCTGGGAGAGCTCTTAGTCACCAGATAGTTTAGTTTATCTCCCCTGTTTCGCTCTTCTTTCTTGTGCTTCAGTCTTGCTTGCTGCTTGTTCGTATTGTCAGCGGAATTGAGACAGGCAAGCTTTATCTGTGTAAAGCTGTCAAGAATGAAATCGCTGACAATTTTCTAGGCAGCTGAGCCAGAAGATTTTAAGTTTTGGGAGATTTTGGCTGCAAAAATCCTTTCTGAGAAACTGAGAAGCATTGTTGCCTTTATGGGAAGAACGTTCATTTGAGAGATGCCTGGCATTGTCAAAGTTTAAGGAAAATCTTCCTTGATTCATAGGGGACTATTAAATTTGGGATAAACATTACTATTTTAAGAGGTTGATGTTTGATCTGCTCTTGTACTTGACAAAGGGATCTAATGATTTCATATCTCCTTTTTGGGCATATCTATAAGAAATCTGTAGTACACATATGCAACATGCACATTTGCATGTTTATTTAATTTGCTTTCACTCCTTGTGCTTTCCTTCCTCACCTTTTACAGTTCACAGAATCACATATTTTATTTCTATATAACTTGCAACTACTGCTTACATTTCAAAAACTAGTTATAAACCATTTGTGATTCTGCATAAACCTGATTTGGAATAATTGCCATGGATATCCAAAGAATTAAAAAAAAATACATTGAACAATAAAAAGCAGTTGCAAGATGGTTCTTTACTTCATTCACAAGGATCCTAGGAAGCCCAGGCCTTACCAACTGAATTGGCTGAGCATCTTTTGGGTTCTGGAACACACACCAATAAGCAGTTAAAATTCTTGTTCTTTATCAGCCAATTTGAGATGCAATACCTCAGTGAATCCTCTCTGTTTACCTGTATATTATTTCAGGCAAAGATGGAATGAATGAACAGGGAACTTTTAAAAAAAGAATGAGTTCTCACATATGTATGTTTGTGTATGCAGATGTAGGCATGACCCATGTATCTCACTATGTGGGAAGAGCATCTTGTGGTAACTATAAGAGATGTATTTTGCTAGATGACAGCTCCTGGATTTTGAGAAATTAGTTTTTTTAAACTCTGAATTTTAAAACTCTGTGGATTCAAAAACTTTTTTTAAAAAATGGGACAATATGAGTTTTCATGCTTTCTTTAGAGCATGGGTAGGCAAACTAAGGCCCAGGAGCCGGAGCCGGCCCAATCGCCTTCTAAATCCGGCCCGCGGAAGGTCCAGGAATCAGCATATTTTTACATGAGTAGAATGTGTCCTTTTATTTAAAATGCATCTCTGGGTTATTTGTGAGGCCTGTCTGGTGTTTTTACATGAGTAGAAGGTGTGCTTTTATTTAAAATGCATCTCTAGGTTATTTGTGAGGCATAGGAATTCATTCATCCCCCCCCCCCACATATAGTCCGGCCCCCCACAAGGTCTGAGGGACAGTAGACTGGCTCCCTGCTGAAAAAGTTTACTGACCCCTGCTTTAGAGCCTTCAGGGTCTGCTTGGATGGCTGCCATCTTTTGTTGGCGAAGCAGTTTTGTGAGCTTGCAAAAACCTGGTGTTGTGTTTTTTTTGCAGGGGTTACCCTTCAAAGGAAGCTTTCTGATTCCAAGTAAGGAACATGCTAGAAAAGCTTTCACCAATCTCACAGTGTCTATGTGCGTGTGAGTGTACACAGTAAATTTAGGTTGAAGCAACTCTGCATCTTTATAAACTTAATGACTCCCATCTTTCAATGCATTTTTAACATAAGAATTGCTTTAGGTACATATGCTTCTCAGTTGGGCCTCACAGGCGCACCTCCAACTTTTGTGGTCCATGGGGGTAATTTAGTGAAACACACACAGAGTAAGACTTTGTAAAGCAATCTCATTTTAAGGAGGTAGTTTATTAAAGTAGAAAATCCAGAATTTATTGGAAATGCTTTTTACAATCAGATGTTTCCGGCTGCTGGATCCTGTTGCTGCTTTCCTTCAGTAAAGGGAATAAAAATGCACCATGGGCCCCTTTCTTCTGTCAGTTTGGACAGGCAACCTGACTGAGGCTCAATCCATAAGTTAACTTGCTAGTAGCTTCCAGTCCCCCTGTTTCAATTCTGCCATGTCCCTCTTTTCAAAAGCATAATACATGGTATACTTCAGTGGGTTTGCGCGTGTGTGTGTGTGTGAGAGAGAGAGAGAAAGAGAGAGAGAGAGAGAGAGAGAGAGAGAGAGAGAGAGAGAGAGAGAGAGAGAGAGAGAGAACACAGAGCACTGGATTGTGTCAGCAGGCCATATCCTCATAAACAGAACAGATCCTGTGTGTGTACAGTTTGTATGTATGTAGAATCTGGCAGGGATTGCTCTCCAATACCTGTACTAGCATGGTTTGCTCCCTGATTATGTTGCCTCAAAAGGGCTGTTGTTTCTGCACCTTTGCAGAGTTGTCACTGCAGTTTGTAAGTCATCTCACATTCCTGAGCGCTGCAAAAGTATGGCTGATGGAATACTTGGAAAGGTTTTATTTGTATCTGCACATTGTGTGGCTGCTTGTGCTTTTGTAAGTTTTATGTAACGTGGAATAGAGCAATTGGAATTGAATGAACTTTGGACCATACCTGAGCAAATGATTAAAGTATCTACATCCCTGTTAGATGTTAAGACTCTCTTAACAGGTTGCCTTTTTCTTTCTCTTGAAAGCAGAGTACTATGAACAGTAGAATAAATAAAGGAACAGTTCCACCTGATGACAATGTGAATAAATAATTTTGTAGCGTGTGTTTCAGTGCAGTTGGCAGCGTTCAGTTCATTTTGAACAAAGGTCCATAAACGTGGTAATAACTCTGGAGGAGGTGTGGGTGACTGCCAAAAAGCCCCGAGTGGCTGATGCAGGGCATTCATAGTACAGACAAATAAGAAGCACCAAAACAAGACAGGATGCTCAGTAGTTGATGGAATTCCACATTATTATTATTTTCAGATACGAATCTGAACAAGGGACCTGAAACTGATGGGTGCAGTCCACTGACTGGCTGGGTGCTTTTGTGTGGGTGTGTATTGAGCAACCACAAACTGGCTCTAAGCCTGGGAACAAGAATAATATGCCTTCCTTGTGAACTGTTAGTAGCTAGAGCAGTTCCTCATAGCTCCTACTATTGGAGTGGGGGAAGAAAAGGGGTAATGCATATATGGTGTGGTGTCCCCATGCAATTTTAATAGGAAGTGGTTATATTAGGCTGCAGGGACCAGTGAAGTGGACAAAGCTACCACTTGACAGATTACTGCATACATTTTCTTAACTATGCTGTAATAACTATATTTACTACCAGCTAGCTTACTGTGTGTGTGTGTGTGTGTGTGTTTATCCTTTTAATAGTGGGGTGTCAGTGAATGGATAAAATATTGTGGTCCTATCGCTGCAAAAGAAACAAAACATACATGGAAAATTGTTACATGTGATTTTGACAAATGTATTCTGAGGGACTCAAATTTCAGACTGGAAAAGCAGACTTAATAAAGACTTTTAACAGCAATCTCAATATTCAGTTTTCTCGGTGTGTTCAGGAATTAACTGTTGCTAGTTGGATGTTTGCTTTTCATTATTTTCCATATCAACTGCTAGCAGATTATTTGGAAAGGACCATATTTGAGTAGACCTTTGTTTCAGGTTGTTACTGAATCAATGATGTATGCAGAATTGGTTCTGTGTGAAGGAGGAGTTTCTCTGATCAACACATTTGCACAATAATACATAAGTAACTTCTAGATGTTAACAGCTAGAATTCTTCCTAATGTTCTCACTTGTGAATTAAAGCTTTATTTTGTGCTTGTAATAATGCCGTGTTTGGTGTAACACAGTTAAAAAGCTGTGTGTATGCATATGCGTTTCCTGTATATGCTTCAATCTTAGTATTTCTGTGAACTAAATCCAATTTGGAATGGAGAAGAGTATCTGGCAGTAGACTTAGCATTGACTGCGTGAAATAGCAGGGCACTGTTCCAGGAAGCAACACATCATGTGTTAATCATGCTTTTTAAAGAATTTATTCACAGATAATGATGTGTGTATAGGAGTTCTAGGAATAGCCACAATCTAGTTAATGTTGTTGTGTCAAGTGGGCTTTACGTCTAGAGCAGATATGCATGATAGATGTTGACACTACAAAAAGTATTACTTCATTGAGTTTGCGAATTACAACATGAGGTTGGAGAAACAACCTTGATCAGTAGGAGCTACTAGCTGGAATTTTGTTCTTTGATCTTGTGATCTTATTTTTGAGATGGAATCAAAATATCGAACACCTTACCTAACACTGACCTGATTTGCATGCAACACTGAATAAATTTTGGTTTAGTGTGTATGAGCAAATGTTTGGATTCCCAGATCGAAGATTGTGCTCCTCCTTTGGTCCTCCTGCTGCTACACTATCTGGGGCTAAGCCATGGTTTGGTTCTGCATTAGGTGAATGTACCAGTTTTGATAATACATTTCTTCATTGTTGTCCAGTGTGTACACTTCTCTAAAGGAGCCACCAGATTAGTGTTGGTCCATCACTATGTTTGGCTTGGGATTACCTGCGGTATGTAATACAAAAACTGCATCAATCTTTTATTAAACTTCAAGTATCTCTGCAGGGCCTGTGGTTTATTTTGTGATTCTCAGAACTCTTTCTGATACAGCATACAATCTGTATATACAAGTCTAAACCTTCAGAATAAAAATGGTTTATTGCTAAACATGATTCTGCTGAAATCATTATTCCTTTGGACACAGAATACTGTATGTCCAAATGGCATGAGGGATATTGCAAGGAAAAAGAAAATGGGAAATGAGTCTTATAAAACATAGAATATATTGGGATCTAAGTCAAACTTGGGAAAATTCACATAATAAAAGTGTCCATCCCTTCCCTCCCGGCTTCCATCCACTGTTGTTGTGGGTTCCTTCTGGTTTTAGGTTTCACCATGTTGCTTGCCCTTTTTTGGAAATAGGGAATTATAAATGATCTTGAATTTTGTCAGTTGAATTCTGTATCTGTCTACTGGCTTCCACAATCTTTCTCTCCATGATCTCTCTATTACATTGTGAAGTTAAACCATGGACAGTGTTGAAACAAAATGTTCTTAGACTCAAGAGGCCATATAATTCCAGTAGTGATTTTAACAGCTATGCTTGTGGTGGCATTTGCTCTTAACGCACATGTTATCTCTAACATAGTCCTTGCTTCTCTTTCATATGTATTAGATACCTTCTTCTACTCACATGATGGAATGTAGCACATGGGTATTCTATGACACAGTAATTTGCTAACCTGTTTGACTAGTGCACTTCATTCTCTCTGTCACAGCATAGGAATAACTCAGAGAAGAAACTGCAAGACATTTGAATAATAACTATGAGGCATTAGTAGCTCCTCAAAGGCAGCATGAAGCTTGCTCCCTACTGAATTTCTGCTGTGGGACAAAAATTAGGTTCTTTTAGGACTGCCTACCCCCTTCCTGGAAGGAATATAATTCTGGGCCAGAAGTATTTTTAATGTTTCACTCCAGTGTGATTGATCAGCTGCACATGTAGCACAAAAATGCCGTGGTTAGAGTTTCTTTGCTGAATGTGTAGCCAGTACACTGATTTTATTGAGGAAGAGGAAATAGGAGCCTCTTGTAAACAAGTAATGGATTTATATGACAAGGGAAAAATGAACTTGTACTCTTGTGTTACAGATTCAGTGGTTCTTTCCTCTGACTCCGTTGGACGTTCAATAGGCTCAGGTACAACAATCCCTCCCCCTCCCTCCCCCCTCTCATAAAAAGACTGCCATTTAATTTATATGTGACAGCCATGTTGGGAGGCAGAGAAGAGGCTGTCAAGCCTAGTTCAGGATTACCCTTCAAAGTAGCCCTTGAAAGAAATCTAGCAGATGAACTCTCTGTCTTCAAAAGGGAATTACTTAAAATTACTTTGTGTGCCATGGCAACTCAAAGCCACTTAGAGTGGACTTCTTGTTTCCTTGTGTTGCATTTTTAGTGCTTCAGTTGTGAATTTGACTAAACATTTGTTCTAAGTGGCAGACACATTAGATGCAGGGTGATACTATAGGACTTTATTGGAGCGATAGGGAGCCTGCTGCCTCTGGATATTACTGGACTTCAGCTTCCATTAGCCCTATCTAGCATGATCAATGGTCAGAGATGATGGAAGTTTAGTTCAACAAAATCTAGAGTGCCACAGATTCCCCATTCCTGCTTTATTGTGTTCCTTGCCACCTCTCCACATTCCTCAGATCAGCTGACCTGTTGATTGCACAACAGATCCACATTGCACAAATGGTATTCCTCCATTCCCAGATGATATCCTGCCTTGTCATGCCATTTGGTGGAAAGGCTGGATATAAATTTAACTAAGGATAATGATAATATTTTTTTCTAGGCAGAGGGTTTAGTTGCATCTAATGTATAAATACACATGCACACCTTACCACCACCCCAACCATACAGTGCATTGTACACTAATTGGAGAAAAATACTCTTCCAAAAGAGAGTTCAGTTAAATAGATCACTTCTCCATTTTTGGGAAGAAATCCTGTTGAGGAATCTGTTCAGGAGGGAAGATGAAGGTATGCAAAGTTTTAAATGTGGAGTTTTAGCAATGTTTGTTGAGACATACGGAGTTTATGAGCCAGGGAGAAACTTCATTTTGCTTCTCGATTGTGACTGAACTTTATAATCTTACAAATTGGAGCCTAAAAACAAATTCTGTCCCTTGGGCCACTTCAGGTCACCTATGAACCAGCACTGCATAGATTGTACCTTCGGAGTGCTATTACTAGGATGGATCAGTGTTCTGGCTCATAGCTTTCTACCACAACACAAGTTCTGATATTCTGTTAAGGGCACGTACTCTGCAATGTGCGTTTCTGGAAGAGGAAGGGTAGGAAATTTCTCATTGTCCAGATTTTGTTGCAGTCCTAAAGAGGTGTGATGCCCCCAATAAAAGAAGCTTTGTTCCCCTCCCCTTTAAAAACTAGCCTCGTCCCACCCTCTCCCATTAAAAGCTGCTTTCAGGATTTCTAATTGTACTCTGGGAAGAATGTTTGCTGCCTTCCAACATGGTCCCAGGCTCCTGCCTGCACAATAATCAAGCACAGCTTGCTGCCTAACACTAATAGCAAAGCCTTGTCAAAAGGGTGCTGAGTTACTAACCTCAGATGGGGGTCTTTTAAAAAGCACAGGCTGCTTCCTGCTCTTCTTGCTTCATTCTTGAGAATGTGATCCTAAAGGCTGGTTGGGCAAGGGTGCATGATCTTGCTCACAGATTGCCCAGCTTTGCTTGAAGAAGGGAAATATCAAGTTTTAAAGAGATCCAATTTAGTACTTGCAGATACTGTTGCGCTAGTATCTCTGTGTGGGGCAAACATCACGAGGTGTTAGAAGACAATAAAAAAAGGGGGGGGGGAATCAGTTCCTCTGTCTGCCTCAACAAAATTCCATTATTCAGTCTTTATACTAAAGTAGCCAGCCATGGAGAGAAAGCTTGGAAACGGTTACAGTTTGTTAAACAGCTGCATGTTAAAGTTATTTAATATTAAGAGCTTTGGCTTTTTTGTGCTTCGAGCTCTGCCTACTAGAGAAAAAGAAGCTATGTAATAAGTTTGAGTTGTGTGGTCTGTTGCTGGACTGAGGGATAGCTTTCCTTGTTAAAACAGGAAGGAGAGAGAGAAAATCCACATCTCTTGTGCCTCTGTCATCTCTCCCATCACATCTTGCTGCAAACCTGGGAACAGGCAAAGCTAAGAGGGAACCTGTCGCTATTCCACGCCCAACCATTCCTAGTAGGTACTGATTCAGGTTGGGGAGAAAAGGGGGGAAATCAAATGATACACACACTAAAGAAAAAATATTCTTCAAGGGTTGGAAACTTGCAGTAGGTGACTTGGGAGTGGGTAGGTGCTTCCTCTGCTCATTGGGGCTCGGTTTGGATGATTCTAAATTTAAATTCCAGCTGTGTAGTTTTCCAATTATATGGAAACATAATAACTCTGAATTTACTCATATTTCATGTTTACATCTATTTTTCCCTACCCTCATTTTCCGTTTTTACCTTCTGATTGATTCCTAGATTCTAAACAACTGAAACCAGAAATTTCTGTGACTGTATGAAATCCCTTCTACATTCATGACACCAGATGTTTTAAATGGAAAATTGCATTAAACAATTTATAATGTCTTCTGTGTTCTTAAAAGTACGTAAACTTAAAATAGGGGATCTAAGGGTGCATATTCATCTTTGAAAAAGACCTTGCTATCTGAAAAAAACACCTGTTTCCACATGCACCAATCCATGTGTTATGATATGCATCGGAGGCTTGTTACTTGCAGGCCGTACAATCAGAGATTAGGCAGGTAGCAACCACAGAACTGTTATTTTTAGAAGTGCTGTCCTGGTTCTGGAATCTCTTGCTGTGACTGCTCACTTGGTACCTGTTGTGACAAGTTTCAGTGCCAAGACAAGTCCTTTTTATTTGCCTAGCCATTTAAGTCATTTTTAGCAGCTATTTTATCTTAATTTTTGTTTTACTCTGTTTTGTGTGACAATTTTTACTGGCTTACTATTTTTCTGTAGATTTTTATATACTGTTTCAAAAACTTCGATTTAAAAGCTGCTTCAGAAAAAGTTGAATTAATTAGCATGCATTTGGTTCAGTCACATTCAGGATACTACATGCTTGCCCCAATCTGAAAAAAGAAATGTGATGCACCAGGGCCTTGACAAGGTGCCATATCTGTCAGCCTTCTTTCACCCTGGTGTACTCCAGATGTTTTGAACAACAACTCCTATCATCCCTGACCGTTGGCTGTGCTGACTGGGACTGAAGGGAGGTTGAGTGCAGTGGGTCCCAAACTTTATGCCCCTGCAGATCACTTGACACTTGCTGTGGACCACTTAATTATTTTTCTGCCTGTGGTCACAATTGTAATGTGCTATGCCAGATGCTACATGATTTTTAATTGCATATTTATTACTTCTATTATTTTTATATAGTGTATTTTGTAGTGATACAACTGAATTCCATCGTTTCAGATTGTAATATGATTATATACAATATATAAGAAATAAACAATTAATTAAATTCAAGTAATATGAATATTTAATACAATAGATGTGCTGTCTCCCATCTTCAAATTAATAGATGTGCTGCAGAATACTCAAATGAGGCTCATGAACTGTTGTTGGTACATGGTGTAATCCAAAACATCTGCAGAGTACCAGGTTGGAGAAGGATGTGTTATGTGTTGCCTTGACATTTAGTATGTGTAGGATGGACTTTGTGGCTATTTAAAGTACTTCTCAGGTAGCCTCTATTAGGGAATCTAGTTCGTAGCATACTGAAAAAACAGGCCCTCTTACACCCCAGGGCAATTGAGGTGGTGAGGAAGTTGCAACACGTTTGTCCTTCCAGTCACATGGCTTCTCACTTTGAAGTTTTGAGTCGGACCTCTAGTCACTGTTCTGATTTTATGCCCATATTAATTTTTTCCAATCTTCTTTCTAGTGCCATATGTCCCTGAAGATGTGAAGTTGCTTGATGGCATAACCTGTGCATTACACATGTTCCTTCCTTTTCCATACCAGTTTTAATGACCAACGGCTCTACCTTTTCTTATCTTCTGTTGACTTCTGCCTTTCTACTCCAATATACATCTGGCCCCTTTTCACAGGAGTCTGTAGACTAGAACCTCTGGGGATAGGGAGGGATGCCTTTTGTTCTGAAAAAGCACCAGCCTATCTTCAAACCCTAAATGGTCATCTGTATGTGTTGAACTATTTTCTTGTGGGATTATTTCTGCTGTGCAGGAGGCAGTTAGATTTAGAGCTTATCCAGATATTTGAAGTCCTGGGTGTTTTCCTTTCCCCTAGTCCCAGTGCAGTGAATGCTGTAATCTGTCCAAATATAATGGATGAGTGTGTAAGGTAGCTTAGTTGCAGAGGGATAGCCTGTTTGCTGTCTTGTTTTTTTTCCTGACAAAAATTAATGGAGCACTGGAGATGTGCATTTCAGCCACGGAGAAGGGCGTATATTTTTAGAACAATCTAAAAAATGGCAGACATTGATGTTAGAAGCTGTTTTTATGGATAGCTTCAAGGAAGGGTTGGCAGACCACAGGCTTGATAGATGTTTGTTTTTTAGTAGAACCATGAGAACCACCAGCCACATGCAGGTGCAAAATGGGGGCACAAGCAGGCTTCTGCAATCTGCACACTTCTCATTTAAGGCCTCTGAGCAGAGCAATTTGGTTTCAGGCCTAGAACTGATCTCTTGGTCATTTCACATGCAAATCCAGTCCTGGATACCCCTCAAGCTGTCTTTCTCTCAGTAACTTTAATTTCTAAAGGGTGTGTGTGTGGACTTTTAATGGCTTCTGTTGTTCAATATCTAACAGTTAATTCCACCCCTGATAAATCACCTCAAGATTTGTCCATGGATCCTGATCTGCCTTCTGCCTATCTCTGACTCACAGGACACACCAGTCAAGAAACTAGTCAATAACTTTATTAACTCTCTCAAAATAACAGAACAGGCACAGACGCTTCCTGCTACTAGTGCCACCTGGTGATTTAACTATATTGTGACACTCCACAGAAGTGACTAGAATTTTGATGTTGACTTACTTTTTTGTTTTAGCACCACTTAGCTATACAGCGAGGGGACGCAGCCTCAGAAGTTTTGGGGGAGGGGGTTATTATAATGCTAACCTTTTTAAAAGGCCACATAATGGAGCAAATACTTGAGGGTGTGTGTTTGCGTCTTGGCATTGTTGACATCAAACTTGCTATGCATTATGTGCCCTGGTGAATGTTTGAAGTACTGTTCTTAATTGCATTAAACCCAATAACTTTTCCATGTGACATTATATTGTGTTCTAGAAAATTCAGTGTCCCTGAAACAGACACCCTTTGTTGATGAACGATGTCTGGATCATGTGCAACGAAAGAACAAGAGTTGAAGAGTTATATTCAGTTTTGATAAATGGATAACTTTGAAAGGCCAGTGGCCTAATCAAGAATTGATTAATCTTCACAAAAGAATAAACTTCAGCAAAGAGCAAATCAATTTTGAAGGAGCTTTATCTTGGATTATAATTATTGGGGGGGGGGGGAAATAGGGATGTAGATTTGATCTAAGCATCTAAACTGGTATTATCAACAATTGATAGTAAAAGAAATCTACAAAAGAGCACTTAGTGTCTATTTAAAATGAGAATCATGTCCCACTCTGCTATGCCTCTTCATTGTGTGTGGCTGTATAATTGCATTTGTCATCTACATACTGACATACTACATACTTTCAACCACAGTATTTAGAATTTGACAATTGACTGGTTTAGTGTTCTTTGCCCGCAATGTAAAAGATTCCATGATTCAATGAAACAGAGTGTGTCATGGCTAATCTGCTGTTTACTTCCCTTGGTCTTATGCGGTTAGAAACTTGAATTGCATAATGCAAATGCCACCAAAATAAATAATTCTGGATTTCAGGGCCTGGACTCCTGAATCAGAAAACTGTCTTTACCACTATCAGTGCCCGGGAGGGATACTATTAGAGGACCATGAATGATCTGTCTATTTTTTGTTACCAGATGCAAGAAACAAGCTTGTGTTAATAAAGCAAATGAGCTAATGTTTTCATCTGCCCTCATCTCTCCCTGTAGGGTTGGCGAAATGGATTGCTACAATTAGAGGACTCTTACAATTCTTGAGATAGTTCTATTTCTCAAACCTGTTCTGACATCTTTCTGTCTTATATATGTATTACTTCTGGAGGAGGACCTGCTCTTGGGTAGGGCTGATACTAGGCAGCAGCATTTAGTATCTCCTAGGGGGAAACCTCCATGAGAGCTTAGCTTCCACATCATGTCTTTTCTGAGGGCATTTCTCGGTCTCATCTAATATTTCTTTGACTTGGGTGAAAGGTTTCTGAGAGTGACATTTGGAGCTTTTTGCTCTGTGGTTAAGCCTGTAGGGTTGCCATAATTTGAAGAGCAAAAAAGAGGACACATTTGCCAACTTCTACTTTTAACTATGGCTCAGCATGATGACTTTCATTTTACATACCCATGAAAAAGAGGACATGTTCTGGAAAAAGAGGACACATGGCAACCCTAGAAAGGGTACAACTGCATGCTCAGAAGGACATTCCTTTCATGCTTGGAAGATTATTTTTTTTACTAGGTCCAAGGAAATGAAGGAGACTTCAGCTTCCCTATAAAGAAGGCAGTCCAGAACCTTTGCTTCCAGCCCCTCCCTTCCTCCCTTCCTCCCTTCCTCCCTCCCTTCCTTCCTTCCTTCCTTCCTTCCTTCCTTCCTTCCTTTTTTTCTATCCTTTTCTTCATTGTCAGGTGATACCGGGGTGAGTCACATCATAAAAGTACACAAACAAAATACAACATTCATACCAAATAAACAATATAATTCACTACATCTACTCCTTTTAAAAATAGACCAGGGGGCTCCATATCTCATCCACCAACCCCAAGACCCCAAGGCTTAGAGAAAGAGAAAAGTGTTTTTTATCATTTTAATTTTGTTTAATAAAATAAAGCAAATATAAAGAGCAAAAAGCAATACAGTTTCAACAGGTTGAAAGCAGCACAAGGTTGGACATTATAATTGATCTTGTTCTAAAACATTACAAAAAATACCCCCCAAAACCTGTTGTGCTGGTTTATATGTATTTTTTGTACTAAGTTACTTAAGCATAGTTACTATGGACCAAATTTTATCAATCTATTCAGATATAGTAGGAAATTGACTTCTCCCCCTTCTACCTGCAGGATTCTCCTTTGCATCCTGTCTATGAACAGAAGGAGCATAACTCTGATACGTTAGAAGTGTGCATGCACACGAAAGCACACGAAATACGTTAGAAGTGTGCATGCACACGAAAGCTCATACCAAGAACTAACTTAGTTGGTCTTTAAGGTGCTACTGGAAGGAATTTTTTTATTTTGTTCTGATACGTTAGGATATCATATGCCCCTGGAAAATAAAATATTTCTGCTTAGTTAACTAAAATACGTCATTCCAGAAAATGATGAAGAAATAGTGTTTAGCCTTATAACTGCTGTTAATATAACAGCTAAAAAATAGGAGGGGAGCATTTTTCACCCATTTCCCTATTTCCCCATAAGTCTGCTATGCTGCTTTTTGTGCTGCTTTCAAGAGTCCCCCAGCCCTCCCAAATACATTTGGAGGAACACCAAGGTGAATTGGCAAGAGATTCCCCTGTCCTCCACACACTACCAGGAATGTTTTTAGCAGAAGTCTGCTCAAGGGATGCTCCCACCAGTGGGAGGAAACTTAGGCTCCCAGCCAGTATGTCCTGATGGTAGTTTTAAACAATGCTGTATTTTATTTTATTTTTAGAGAAAACTCATGAATTAGAAAAAACATTTTATTTTAAGTTCAATGGTGAAGTCTGAGTTTGTCTTTTGTGATCCAGAATGCTCTACTTCAATGCTACTTTGAGGACATCTCTGCCTGGGGCAGTAGAGCTTTTTCTACTTGATAAATAATTGCCATGATTGCCCATAAAGTTTCATCAGTTTCAATGAATTGTAGAAGCTCATTTGTTCTGCAGAACATTTCCTTGGTTTCCTCCAGTTCATCTTTGGGTAACAGTGCTTACTCCATGTTTTATATCCCCATGACAGTTTAATTGGGAGTTGGCTGATGGTTTGCCAATTCCTGTTGTACCTTGTTTGTCAAGTGCAGCAGTTCTTTTCTACTATTGGTCTCCTTTCCACCTCTCATCTCTATTGGCTATGGGATATGAATGTCTGTGGGTGGGAATCTCCATAGAAATAACCTTTAATCTAGTCTTGTAATAAAATATTCCTATGTCCTCTTATTTATTATTTGTTATCTTTTGCAGATCAAGTTGACTCGCCCCAGAGGTCACCAAGAACTTTTGCACATTACTTTTTTGTTAATATTATCTTTGACTTTTACTAGGAAATATGATACGGCTTCTGAAGTGGAGCAAAACCTCTTTTGTGAAACAGTCACTTAGGAATGTTTAACTACATTTACACAAGGATTCATGGCACTGAATGAAATCACAGTTTATGTAACAAAGACCTGCATGTGTCCAAGTACATAACTTTTTAGAGAAGAAAAGACAAAGATTATGCATATTCCCTTTCTTTTTGAGTTTTCTATGAGTTCTTTATACTCCTGTCTGGAAGATTTCCGTAGTTTTGAAGGCTGCCCTGAATTTACTGTGGAGAAGAAGAATATTCACATGCTTAGAATTTGCTATTTCTGACATAAGTCTGCGAATAAGCTCTGAGACTACTGGTCCCCGTTTTCTTTTCTCTTTTTTTGTCTCAGTCCTTGTTTATTCAGAAGATACATACAGGCAAAACAGTGGATTACTAACGCTTTCATTGCTAAGGTGATATGGAGCTGGCAGAGTGCCACTGAGAAATGTTCTGGATGTGAGCCCAGAAAAGAAGTTTCTGAGGGGTCTAGTCAGGCATTTTCATGGGAAAGGAAATTTTACTGAAAATGCAGTACCTGAATTACATAGCTTGCTAAACACTCTAAATCAAAGGATGGCATTCATGATTGAAGACTGTTTATATGAATGTTTGCTCCGTGAGAAAAATATAAAGCAATTGGCTATAAAGTATCTTTATTGATATAATAGATGCATGGAAGTTATTCTAGTTATGGCTTTCATGTTGGATATTATCTGTAAGAAATAGTAAGGAGAAATAAATAATGTTGGTTGGCTGTTACAAACGGCCAGCCCATTAAGTAGTTGTGTGCAAACCATGGTGAGGCCATTGGGTAAACTGTCATCAAGACTCAGTTTGGGATGGGAGGTTCCTTTCTCCCCAGAAACCAAAATAACCACTGCACAGGTGAACTGTGTCATCACTTCTCATCTACACTTACCTGTTCCTCTGTGATATTTTTCTGGGAAAGTTATTATCCGTTGTCTATTGTATATATATATACACACACGCATATCCCAAGGGCCTTACAAGGGCACTGCAGTATTCAGATTGCGACCCAAATAAAGTCACACTGTGCTGTTGTGTATTTCAGAAAACATGTTAGTTTCTGGGCCAACCCTACGAGTCAAGAGAGCTGTCTTCTAGCAGAATAGAACTAGGGTTGCAATGGTAAATAGTTCCCCTAGCATATTTCAGCTATATCCTGGCCAGACAGTCATTTTAATTCCATAAGGGTTTATTCCTTAAACATTACCGTATTTTTCCATGTATATGATGACATTTTTTTGTGTGTGTGATAAATTGAGGGTCGTCTTATACACGGGTTAATATGCTAAGTAAGCGAGGGCTGGTGCTACGGTGGTAGCAGGGAAATGTCAGAGAGGAGGCAGCTTACCCGCTCTTCCCGGCTTAGGAAGAGTATTTGGTGAGTGCCAGTATGTGGTGTATTATGGCACCAGTTCCGTCAGCCAGAGCGGGGGATCATCAAAAAGCTGCTCAACAGCTCAGCAAACTTACAAAAGAAGCTCCACAACTGTTGAGGGCTCCCAAAAATAGGGGTCGTCTTATACATGGGGTCGTGTTATACACGGAAAAAGTAATCTGTAATCTGCAGACATGTATACACGTATGTCCCAAGGAAACGTAACAGTCCTAGAATCATAGAATTGTAGAGTTGGGAGGGACCCAGAGGGTCATCTAGTCCAACCAGGAATCTCAACTAGATTATACATGACAGATGGCCATGCAACCTCTGCTTAAAAAGACTCCAAAGAAGGAGAGGCCACTACCACTTGTGGGAGTCTGTTCCACTGTGGAGCAACTCTTACTGTCAGAAATTATTCCTGATCTTTAGTCAAAATCTCCTTTCTTGTAACTTGAATCCATTGGTTCAGGTCCGTTTCCAGTAAGAGAATGATCAGAGAGATTAGTCTGAACTCTCACCAATATAATTAATTCCCTAACTCTCCGAATACATTGAAACTGTGAAACAGGTTTCTCAAACTAGAAACTTTTAATGAACATCGGCATGGGCACACCACATTTTGTAGAACTGCTTGTCTCAGACATTAGAAGGCAAGCTTCAGAAACAGGAGGCTAAAAGCTAATACCAGTGAACCTCAACGGAAGGTTGTCTTGGAGCCAGAGTTAACCATGTATTACTATTATCCAAAAGTGCAAAGAATCTAGATTCATTCATGTTCTTTCTGTGTTGTCTTATTAGGAAACTTGAAATCAGTTAACCTAATCAGTTAGGTTAGGCTGATTGGCCACCAAAATTCCCATTGCAAACTGAGGCTATGACAAGTAAGGTGGTACATACAGAGAGAGCCAATGGATGGAATTTAGGCATAGAGCATGGGTCAGTTCCCGTAACCAGCAGTGTACAGCCATATTTCTAGAACTGTATCACAAATGTGCACGTAGCCTCTTAGCATAAAAGTGGGCTGTACCTCTTATTCTTTTAATGAGAGCAGACATAGATTCCACAAGAAGGAATGTTGTCAGGTAGCAGCTGAAGTTGTATCTGTGTTCTTTGGTTTGACTTGTGTATACAATTTTTCATAATTATGCTTGTGGAGTATTTAGTCCGTTTTGTGGTTTGGCCCTTGAGGAATACACACTAGAGACAAATTAGTTTCCTTCTCTCTGTGTAAACATGTGGATGCAGCTGGAAAATGTGAAGGTGGATGGATTGTACATGCATTTGCTCTTTCTGCTGTGTTGTCTTGCTGTGTTGTCTGTTTGGGTGGTCTGTTGGGAGCTGGGCAATTAGACTAAGCATTTCTCACTTAACTGTCCAGCAGTTAAACTGATCCTAGATGTTCAGAGGAAAGTTCCATATTTGTGCCAGTGTTTAGCTTGGCATGAAAAGTGTGTAGTTTATTGAGCTAGCTGTGCTTGGCTGTAAGTCTGTTTGTGTTATTTCTGCTACACTTTTATTATTAAATCGTTGGCAGTGGTAGGTTCTCATTTGAAACTAGGGTGCCCTATAGCTTAGAAGAATATGTTTTTATCTCTCTTGACCCAAGGCCTAGTGTGCTTTGTGGTATGAGGGGAAATTGTTTTCTTGTACTTGTGATATGCTAGGGTTATCTGTGACACATTGCACTATGCGGTACAAAGAAAGTTAGTCACATGTTTTCATATTTTTGTTCCCTAAGTTCTTAATGTTTCTACTTTTCCTTAATTGAGTAAGATAGCTCTGCTTGAATCGTTTCAGATGGGCAGGAGTTCCTCTTCACATCTCTTAGTATAGCAAGGTCAAGTTTCCCTAATCATTCATTGGTCAGTGTTCTCATGCAGTGAATGCTTTTGTTGCCCTTTATTTCAGGTGTAGCTTTCTCTATGATATCCAGAATAGCAACAGGTCCCAAACCTTTGTTAAGATTGATGCACTCATTAGCATATTTGTTTGAATTGTTCTTTCTTAATACTTACCTATAATTTTTTTTAAAGTGTGAAATTTCCCAGTTTTTGATGCATGGAATAAAACATTTTTACCTCTTTTTTATTACCCCTATACTTGAAATTTGAAATATCTGCAGTATCTTCTTGACCAGGCATAGGCAAACTCAGCCCTCCAGATGTTTTGGAACTACAACTCCCATCATCCCTGACCACTGGTCTTGTTACTTGACTATCAATGGCAAATTTGGATGGCCTTTTAGGCTACAAAGTATATATTATCATGCAAGCACAACATTAATTATTGTTGAATATGTATGATATAATTGACTTTCTTATAAATCAATCTGAGAACTGATTATTCAAATTTTCTATATATGTGAGTTTCTTTTTCAGTTATGAGTCTGAAGAATATTCAGCTTGTGAATGTGGATCTCCCATCTTCCTCTGTACGCTCTTATGAGAATTGCACCACACATATGTGTATCAGTAATAGACATTTTGAGATACTTTTTTAAAGATAGAGTGGTAAGACTACTCCTTAAGAAGCCCTCATTGGATTAGGAAAATCTAAGTAATTACTGGCCAGTTGCCTATCTCCCCATCTTGGGCAAGGTTCTTGAGTGGGTGGTCATGGACCAGATCCAAGTGCTCTTGGAGGAAACTGATTTTCTAGATCCATTTCAGTTGGGGTTTTGCCACAGAAACTGCTTTGGTCACCCTATATAAAGACCTTTGTTGGGAGAGAGACAGGAAAAATATGTCCTTGGTCATTCTTCTTGACTATCAGAGTAGGCGGTGGGTGGCATTCCTTTGCAGTGGTTCCAGTCCTACTTGGACAGTCTTTTCCAGAAGGTGATGCTTGAGGAGTGCTCTTTGACCCCATGTAGGCTTCATTGTGGGGTTCCTCAGGGTTCATTTTATATCCGATGCTGTTTAACATCTACATGAAACTGTTTAGTGGGTTTATCTGGAGCTTTGGAGTCTGTTGTCAATAATACGCTGATGACACACAGCTCTACTTCTCCTTTATCATTGTCTTTCCTTGGTAATGGACTGGATGACAGCCAACAAATTGAAGCTCAATGCAGATAAGACTGAACCACTGTTAGAGGGTGGTTCTCTACACTGGATGAATCGGAGGTTGCCTGCTCCTGATGGGGTTGCTCTCCCTTTGAAAGAGTGGGTATGTAGCTTGGGGATACTCTTGGAACCTTTGCTGTTGCTGGATGCTAAATTGGCTTTGGTGGCATGGCCCAGCTGTGCCCCTGTCTGCACAGTGAGAGCCTAACTTCTGTTGTTAATTACTCTGGTAATCTCTAAGTTAGATTACTGCAACACTTTATATGTGGTGCTGCCTCTGAAAATGGTTTGGAAACTTCAGCTGGTGCAGAATTCGGCAGGCAGGTTGCTCACCGGGGCAGTAATATTTTTGAGCATATTAGACTGATCCTGGCCTGACTGTTGCTTGTAAGCTAGTTTCCAGGTCCGATTCAAAGTGCTGCTTTTGACCTATAAAGCCTTAAACAGCCCAGAACTTCAATACCTCAAGCACCACCTCTCCCCATATAAACTGACCTGGACTGTTCAATCATCATCTGAGGCCCTTCTTCATGTGCTTCCTTCATGAGAAGTCCAGAGGGTGGCAACGCAAGAACATGCCTTTTCTGCAGTTCAAAGGGTCCGAGTATGGCTCTTTAATAAGTAACAAGGGTAGAATGTATTGCTACAGTAAAGGGTCACTGGGAGTCTGTTGGGTTTAATAGGTCTGAAGGAAGCTTAAAATTCAATTTGCATAATGTATGACACTTGGTTGTTTGCATCAAATTTATATTGATGCCCACAAGATTTTGTATGGTATTGCAACAAATGACTGAGATATCCACCCATGTAGATCCCCACCCAAAGTGACTGGTGCCTGTTATGAGTATCATTGCTCAGGAGATACCTAGCAAATCCACAATGATTAATCTTTAGTTGAAGGCACTGGAATTTTAGAGTGTTCAAAGCTTCCAGTCTTAAGCTATATTTCATTTATATTCCTTGGAACTGTGCTTAGACAAGGCTAGTTTTTGCCTGTTGCAGACTTTGTGTTGATCATGGGATTTATTCAATTGTTTCCTGCATGATTTTACCTCTTGCAGCCCAAATGTGTAGATAATATGGATCAGGGAAAGTATATAACACTTGCTTTCAGATTTGCACTCACTTAGTGTTAATGATTTGTCTTCTCAATAACCTTCCTAAAGGAAAGTTTAATTATATAGTATGTCTTGTAATTAAAATGCTGTTTCTCAAAATGCAGTATTGTTGGCTTGAAAATGTGACATTATTATCTTGTTTTTTTAAAAGAATGTTGTGTTTTTGCTGGGGTATGGTGAGGTGATGGAATTCATTTGAAAGTTTATTTGACTTGATGAGAAGGTGTAAATGCAGCCTGTAAATTTTGCACATCAGCACTTGAAGCAGCTGGAAGCAGGGCTGCTACTGTTCCTCCTTTGCTGGGCAGGAATGCAATTTGGATTGAAACCTCTGTAAGACTTGGGACTGCCAAATGGAACAGGATAGGAGGTTGTTGATACTCGCTTCTGCTATACCCTTTTGACTAAAAATGCAAGGGTTAAATGTAGTTCTTGGCTATGCTATATACAGACTACAGCATGTGGAAATATATCAATACCCAATCAAAAAACAATTATTCTGGGGTGTCTTGCACTGTTTCTATAGGGAAACCTATTTTGAAGGTCCTCCCCAAATAAATGCAAGTTTTGTATTTAATTGTGGCAGGAGTTACAAAATAATCTGTTAGAAGGTGAGTGATCATGCTTCAGAAAATTTGCAAGACAACTCACATTCAGGATCAAGTTGAAAGAAGTATGTGTGTATATAGAAAATGCAAGTGCATCTTTATTCTTTTTTCTAGGTTCTTTATGTAAAATAGTCTATTTAGTTCTGACTTTAGAAATTAAGAAACCAGAAATTATTCATCTGGCGGTATGATTTATTAACCATGCTGTCATATCCAGTTTCTAAACTTTTGTGCCCTTCACAAAAGATTATCTTTTTAAAAAGTTTCTGCTCTCTTTTAGGACACCTGATGATGAAGAGTTGTATTGCCTTAATTACCTGAACTCTCCTGCTTTTGTCTTTCAGAATATGACAAACTGGGATTTCTCCTGCAGCTGGATTCCAGACTGTGAGTAGAACTATGGAAAGGCTTTTTATTGATCTAGCATTATCAGTTTCCTCTGGAGACAAGATAGATTCTGATCCCTAGCTCTGTACGGTAGTGCTCAGTAGTATGGCACAAAATTAACAGAGCTGGTCGGCAGCTTCTTCCTCATAACTTTTCTCTTGGTCAATAAGATTCACAATTGCACTTTTTGTTGTTGATAGCTGATTGCACTGCACAGTATCTTCTCAGGAATAAGACCAATGGTGGTAACCTGTACTCCCCCTCCCCAATTTGGCCACTGTATTTTTTTTATGTTGTTTTTATTAGTACTGAGAAGCAACTGGTGCTGTTGAGCCCTGTCATAGCTCTGGTATTTCAACCTCTTCACCAAGACTAGTGTGACCATAGGGATGTGATCTCCCTCTCTATCTTCTCATTGGATCGATCTGACCTGATGAATATTCATATCTGTTCTTCAGTAAGGTATATCACCTTGCCTTGTGTACGTCATAAGCTTTAAAATTAGAACTAAATTTGTAAAATGACAGATCACATTCCCTGAACAGGTTTCAAAGGGCAGAAGCTTAACATTGTTTTAGATGTGGGCACTCCATAGTTGGATGCTCCTCCATAGGGGACGCGGGTGGCGCTGTGGGTAAAACCTCAGCGCCTAGGACTTGCTGATCGCATGGTCGGCGGTTCGAATCCCTGCGGCGGGGTGCACTCCCGTTGTTTGGTCCCAGCGCCTGCCAACCTAGCAGTTTGAAAGCACTTCCGGGTGCAAGTAGATAAATAGGGACCGCTTACCAGCGGGAAGGTAAACGGCGTTCCGTGTGCTACACTGGCTCGCCAGATGCAGCTTGTCACGCTGGCCACGTGACCCGGAAGTGTCTGCGGACAGCGCTGGCTCCCGGCCTATAGAGTGAGATGAGCGCACAACCCTAGAGTCTGGCAAGACTGGCCCGTACGGGCAGGGGTACCTTTACCTTTACTCCATAGTTGACTGAAAAAGTCAACCTGTGCTGTCAGGCTTACAGTCTAGAAATACATGGCACAAAAAGAAAATGGAATGGAAGTGGGGAGAAAATAAGCAAATTACAAGTTTTTAGTTACAAGTTGTTCTAATGACTAGATGGCGAGCGGATGTGTTAATAAATTGCTGCTTTCAGGTATAACTCAGGAATGGATCTGCATTCCTTCTCTTGCTTTTGCTGCAGCCTGATGTAATGGCTGCTGCCAGGTGACTGTCAATGGAGGACAGAGCCTGTCTTCTCAGCAGAATTGGTGGTGGCCCAGCATCCTTTCTCTTCCTTCCCCTGTTGTAGCCTGATATTAATGGCTGCTGCCAAGTGACAGTTGCACGGTAGAATGAGCTGTCATTCAAAACATCTGAAGGGCACCAGGGTGGGAATGGCTCTAGTAAGGGCATACACAGTTATCTGAATAATGCAGTGACAAGTTACAGAGGAAATGGTAGAATTACTGTAATTTTTTTCTTGCAACTTCATTCAAACCAATTGTCAGTGATTGTCCTACACATAGAGTAAACTTTGAAAAAAATTAAATTTGAACAATTGCCAGCAATTGTGTTTAATATTGTGCTTTTTCTGTTGCTTCATTTCAGGTTACTATTTAATAGCCAGTGCAGAAGTATAAAACAGGTGTGAAATGAAGACTAGATTGAAGTAAGCCATAACCAGTGATAAGGTGCAGAGAACTATGTTAGTCTGTAGCAGTAAGAAGATATAATAACAAAGTGTGACACTCTGAGGCATGGATGGGGAACTGTTTCCAGCAGACAAAATGGCTGCTAAGGTTGTCTAACCCCTGTGGGCCATTTTGGCATTCTGTCAGGTGGCACATTTTCCTTTGCCCTTGCAGTTTGAAATCAAAACATATGGCTAAAGGCAAAGGACTTAACAAGTGCTGCTGATCAGGTGGCAGGTAGGCAGGAAAATGGCCGTCTGGCCAAAATGATCCCTACTTAGGCCCACAGGTCATAAGTTCCCCACCACTGCTATAAGGCATGTCAACTAGTTTGTGGCACACATAATTTTCCTCAAGCAGGGGAAGGCTACGTAAGATTCATTCACATATATGCCACTTTCCACTTTCTGATAAGATGTGTATACGCACATGCATATACATGCACACACACGCGTATATGAGTTAAGGTATGTAAGAATATGACAACACCAGCACCCTTGTATTTCAGTTTTTCATGTGTTCATGTTCTTCCTTATGCCATGCTCCTTAATATACTCCTAACTCATCACATATTATTAAAATATTGTAGCCAGGACTCAGCCTTTCTATATGTGAAAGATTGGAAGCAAAGAAGTCTCATCAGAAGAGAGTTAGTGGAATAGAATTGACTATCCCACTAGCATTATTCCTCTCTTCTTTGTGTGCATCCACTGACTGAGATCAGATGGAGCAACATTTTGCTTCTACTTCAAGCTTCCATGAGGAAGACTTCATCAGCGGACACAAAAAAAGTGAATCATGCTTTAAGTGTTCTAGTTTGAAGTAGGAATGAGCCAGGCCATTCCTCCCTGTTCTTCTATTTTTGAGATACCTCTCACTCAAGGACTTCCAGCACTCTGCCCTTCTTAAGCAGAGGGACTGGATCATGGCCTGTATGAATTATGAACATTGACCAAGTAGAAGGTAGTTTCCAATCTAGCCCAGTGTTGTTTGCTCTGACTGGCAGTGGCTCTATAGAGCATATGCAGAGGTTTTTCTGCACCTGTTAAAAGTCTACTTTTAACTGGAAATGCTAAGGATTTGTTAGTACCACTTGTGGAGGCCAGTTTGGGCTTAATTTCAAACTTCAGGAACTAATAAGTTCTGATTGTAGACCACAGATTCCTGTCAATAATTAAAGGTATAGTCATTTGATTTTTTTTAAATTGCCCTACCTATTTTGAAGGTGGTTGTCAACAATTTTAACAAAAAAAACCCCACATTATTTACAAAAATAGATAATTTGGGCAATTTCATCCAAATCGCTAACTGAGGTCAACCATTTATGTTAGATGTGCTAGCGAGAGAAATCTAATATCTGCTAACAATTAAGATTTAAGGTTAATTGGGGGCAACAGTCTGTTCATGTTATTTTGTACAATTTTGTTAATTTGTTTTTAGATCCAAATTCCTAAATACTCCAGCCCATCAAAAGGCAATGGTTGATATAAGTGAGCATCAGACAGAGTTCCAATTTATTCAAATTCTTGAGTATCGAGCAAGAAATCTGAATTTGGTGACTACCTGCACAGGTCAGGTATAGCTGATTGGGTAGTTGTACCAAAAAGAAATATTTGGATAGATTACATGGACATTTAGAAAGCATAAATAAACTAAATATTGTTGTAATGGGTTAGGAAATACTGTATTATTCAAATATTTTTGATTTTACTAACAGGTGTGTGTGTGTATATATAACATTTTTTTATTGAAGCCCACAATTTTCTAGCAAAACTGTATATACCATGCTTTCCTTTGATCCATAAGCCATCACTGGATGTTTCCAGTGCAAAAGCAGTGTCTTGTTACAAAAATTGAAGATTCCAAATGTGGAAAACAATATTTTCTCATATTGGCAAGAAAGTCAAAGGAAAGGGTTAAAAACTAATCTCTCGCTCTCCAGAGCTCAATGCAGAAGATAATCCTGGGGCAGGGAGAGGTTCAGAGTGGAAGACATCTGGGCATGGTGCTGCATGGATATTATGTTCTGGTTGATGACCCTGTTGACAGAAATGGTTTCATTATATGGCTGTTTTGTAGATGTGATTGCCCCTGTGGAATTCTATTGCTGATATGTAACTCTGTAACAGTGCCTTAATTGGTGATGGTGTCTCCATGCCTGTATGACTTTGTGAAACAGAGCTTACTGAGCTCTGACAGGGAATTCTTTATCATTTTACCAACAAAGATAAAACAAATGAAGAAACTTTTTTTGTTAAACTAGCTTTTGAATTATGCATATTCCTTGGCTCATAGCCAAGATGCATCTATATTTGGGATGTTATTCAACTGGTGCAAATATAATGTGGTATTTTACATTGGGCTGCTTATGACTTTCTCTTTCGTGTGATCTCTGCCTCTTTTTTTACATTGTTGACGTTCAGCCTGTACTGTTCAATGTGATGTAAGTCACACTTGTTATGTTCACAGCTAGGTAATGATTGCCTGGTATTATTTTCTAGAATTCATGGGAATTGAAAGGAAATGAGAAAAGGAGGCTTTCAGTATATCAAGGGGGGAATATTGAGAGTGAGCACTGTGTGAAACTGCATGCGGGCTAATATTGTCAGGCTGAAGTCCTGCCAAATAAGCTGTGTTCACACTGAAAATGAAAAGTTGGGGTGCAGAAAAGAGGACAGCCTCATAGGTTTTTTTTTAAATTGGGTGGTAACTTGTACATAAAGCTTTAATCAAATTGGCAGCTGCTACACATACTGACAGGCACACTGTAAGCTGAATGGCTCTGGCAGACATTTTAGGCACTATATGTAAATTATGCGAAGCTATAGATTGTAGGGCTGTTTCTTGACCCATATAAACGTACTTGGCAGTCATTCCATTGTCTAGCCTGTCGCTAGAAGAGTAACCTTGCATCAACAGTCTGTGCTTAATCAACTCCATAAATAATTGCAGATGGCAGCGTTACTACAGCATGTATTTTGAAGCCCAGAAACATGGATTTGCTATAAACCACACAGATTAACTAAAATAGTGTGTGTGGTAGTAAATAAACTATAGTATTTATTTGGTGGCTGCATTAGGTAAAGGTAAAGGTACCCCTGCCCGTACGGGCCAGTCTTGACAGACTCTGGGGTTGTGCGCCCATCTCACTTAAGAGGCCAGGGGCCAGCGCTGTCCGGAGACACTTCCGGGTCACGTGGCCAGCGTGACATCGCTGCTCTGGCGAGCCAGAGCCGCACACGGAAACGCCGTTTACCTTCCCGCTGGTAAGCGGTCCCTATTTATCTACTTGCACCCGGAGGTGCTTTCGAACTGCTAGGTTGGCAGGCGCTGGGACCGAGCAGCAGGAGCGCACCCCGCCGCAGGGATTCGAACCGCCAACCTTTCGATCAGCAAGCCCTAGGCGCTGAGGCTTTAACCCACAGCGCCACCTGCGTCCCCACTGCATTAGTTACTTGCAATGTTAGTGTCAGGTGCTGTGTGCACATACATTCACAAACTTTTAGTAGTGCTGGCTCCAGGGAGATCACATAATTGAAACTAAGGACTCATGGGAGGGCTTCCCCACCAGCCATTTTCCAGACATTCTGCAAGCTCTGAGGATTTGTCTTTGTTTTATTACATACTTGTGTTATATCTCCCATATCTATACTAGAAAGGACATATTACACTGTAATTGCAAACTTCTTTGTAAGAAATAAAATGTGTAGAAATTGAGGTCTTTGTCCAAAATAAGAGGAGAGCCAAAAATAACAACCTTCAACCTCTCAAACCCAAATGAAACTCAACCCAGACTGCGAGAAAACCATAAAAATGGAGGCAGCCTAAGCTTAGGAACCCATGGAACTTGAGTTACTAGTGTTTATTTAAATGTCTTCCCTACACAGCATTAACAAAAGCTTAAGCAGATTCCTTTGCCTCTTATTTCTGGGATGGTCTTGCGAAAAGTGTTTTTCCACTTGAAGCTGAAGACACAAGTATTTAAGTTTTAGGAGGGCATAAATAAATACTTTGGCAGATCCGACTACTTTTACACATACCGTGATTGCATTCAGATTAGGTTACTGCAGTGCACTCGATGTGAGGCTGCCCATAAAGAAGTTCAGAAACTACAGCTGGTGCAAAGTGCTGTGTTCAGCTTTGTGGAATATATTACTTCCGTATTTGTGAATTGCAATGGCTTCCTGTTTCTATCCAGGCACAATTCAAAGTTCTGGTTATAACCTAGAAAGGCCAAAATGATTTGGGACCAAGATATTTGAAGGACCTCTTCTCCCAACTAAATTCAACATAAAGAGGCCTTGTTCCATGTCCCTTTGATTTCAGAAGGTTGGTTGGGACTTATTGTTAGCAGAGGGAACTCCCTCCATTGGGAAGCCAGGTTAGCTCACTCTTTTGGCCTTCAGGAAAGCAGTGAATGAAGACATTCCTGCTTCACCAGACATTTTGTTTGTTTTAATTCCACTACCAATGTGGTTTGTAGTGTTGCTTCTGTTTCTTTTATCTCTCTGTTATTAACTGTATCTTATTGCAGTGATCTTAGAGCATATTATCTCTTTAAAGAGAGGTTTGCCATGGATACTTTTGTTAAGATTCCTGTATTGCAGGTGGTTGGCCTAGATGACTCCCTAGATGAGTCCCTTTCAACTGTAGTTCTCTGATTCTATGGTTGAGCAGCGATTCAAACCAAAGTCTCTTCGGTCTATACCCAGTGCAGTATTCTTTTCACTACTGTGTGCGTTAAGAGATGTTTCTTTTGAAATGGCTTTGAGCTATATGGTTCCAAGTTTGTCTTGCTGATAACTGTCTACGTTTAGCAAAAGGAATCACGTAAACTCATCCACCAAAAGGCCCATTATTATTTTTGTTAATTTTGGGGTTGTGTGGGTTTTTTCCTACTATAATATGCAGATAAACTAGATGGAATATATAGATATGTATTTGCAAAATTGAACTGACTGGAAACAGATCCTACTAGGATAAGGGGTGATTAGAAGTTTGTTCAACCTTTTGAATGGCAGAATTATATATAGAATATGCAGTGCCTAAGCTTTTACAAGGATAAATTCAATAATGAAAGAATGAAATTGAGGTGAAACATAACTAATATTAGGTTAACATATTAGAGGCATCTCTGTGTGAAAAAAATTTCCAGTCCTGCACACAGTTACCTGAGAGTAAGTCCCATTTAAATCATGGGTAGTCATGCATTGGATTTCACTACTGTTAAGGTTGTAGATACTCATCACTAAGAGTATTTTAAATCCGATCTGACAAATCCCCAGTGAATGTACATTATGGGGCGGTCCCAAATTGATATGGAGATGCACTGGAAGAACTAATGTCTTTTCATTCTTTAATGGCTAGGATTCTTCTCGCCCACAGGCAAATAAGCAATTGCTTTAACTGTTCACCCATGCTCTGGTGAGCGATTTTGCCATACTCTGTGGCTTTGTTTTGGTTTTACGTTCTTTTTTCTCCATGGTTCTCTTCATAAGTCATTTTAATTTGTTCTCAGTGTTATCTTATGAAATTTAGAGCTCATTCTACTAATAAAAATATTTTGTTATTAAGCTGTTAAACGTGTTTTATTTAAAAATCAATGCAGAAAGTTTTAATATCAGTTTTGGCCCCCACTTCCCTCTGTGTCTCGTTGTGGAGCTGGGCTTTGTGTAAGCTCACCACATGCACAAATAACTAAAATAAATTGTTTTCATCCTTTTCTTACTCGTTGTGCAAGGAATTTAAATCAATAATGTCTGCCTTCTTTCTAGCTTACTGGTGCGTATATAAATGCAGCTGTATTATTTTGCACAGTATCGTAAATTGGAGTCCTGGCATGAAAGAAAAATGAACAAAAGTGAAACAGAAATGTACTCTGTGATAATAATGAAATATAACTCTAAGCTCAATTAAAACTGGCTGGATGGACCAAGAGTATCTTGGTCCACATATGAAGTTTGTGGATGATAGGCTTCTTATTTGCCAGAGGGAAAGCTCCAGAATGCTTGGTGTTGGCAGGGCAGTAGCTTCTGTTTTAACATGATAACATGACTATTGCTGTTGGGGCAGATTAGCTCTCAACCCTCTCAAAGATAATAGAATTCACATTAATCTCCATCTCGTCTGTGTCTTTTGAGTCTTGCCTCTTGCATGAAGTCTGATTATATTACTATGCAATTTGTAGGTTCCCCCGTAACTCACTATTGCTTTGAAGATCCCAGCTATTTTCCAGTATGGGATCTTGCAAGTCAGAGGCAGATCTAGAATTATGAAATGACATTGCAGTGGGGATTAAATTTGCTTTGATTTCTTAGTTAGGCTCTGACCTATGTGTAGTATATGATAGTGGTAGGTTTGTTGGGATTAGGGGGGAGGGCTGCTATTCTTTGTGTTGTAGGAAACATGGCGTAGCTGGAGCTGATTTTGAAGCTCCCAACACAGGAACGGTGACAGGCTTGCAAATAGAAATGGAAACTAAAAAGTGTTGATCCTACCAGATGCTTACTTTAACAAATAATCAGCCTATCACCCACCACTTGGGGGCTTTTCTATAAAATAAAAAGTGATAATTGCAATATAATAAAACAGTTTGAATAGACATAAAAGCTTTGTTTGGTGAAAACTGTAAACAGGTTCCAAGGAAGTATATATTTAAAGAAGTGTCTTTGAATTCTGAAACCATCTGTAATAAATATTGCAAAAACCAAACAAATAGTTTAACACAGTGGGTGTCAAATCTCCAGTCCTGAGGCCCAAAGTCTGTTTCTTGCAGAGCAGGCTCCAGAAGGCTTTAACCTCTGATGATGGGGTGGAGGGAGATGAAGCTGCCTGAAGCTGTTAGGGAAAACAACACATGAAAAAATGGAAAGCACAGTGGGAGGAAAGGGAGATAAATGTTGATTTCCTATACTGATACTAGTTATATATGTTACTTCCCAGGGGGAAGGAATACTGCTAACAATAAAATAGAATCATACAATTGCTAAGTTAGAAGGGATCCCGAGGTTCATCTAGTCCAACCCTGCAATGCAGCAATCTCAACTAGATCACAGTAGGCCTCAGCCTGCCCCAGAATAGTGATCAATAGGCTGGGCCTAGCTTGAAATATAACCCCTGCTTTTCAGTTGCTGTCCAAGATGCTATTCCCCAACTTGGTTGGAAGTAACTATGACCACCCAGGCCCAGAACAGGGTTCTCTTGTGACAGTAAATATTTACTTACTTATATTTAAATATTTACATGTATAATCTATCTATAGTATGGATACCACCCTTCATCTGAGGATCACAGCATGATTTGCAATATAAAAATACAAAAATATGTAATATAGTAACAAAGAAAACCAATAAGACACAAACAAAGAGAGAGCGAGAGAGAGGCCATAAATTGTTTAAATAGCCAAAGATCTGGTTGTAGAGGAACATTTTCGTCAGGTGCCTAAACATATGTAATGAAGGCGCCAGGTGAGTCTCCCTAGGGAGAGCATTATACAAATGAGGAGCCACCACAAAAAGGCCCATTCTTATGTTGCCACCCTTTGGACCTCTCGTTTAGGCGGAACACGAAGAAGGGCCTCAGGTGATGATTGCGGTGTTTGGGTCAGTTCATATGGGGTGAGGCAGTCTTGAGCCATTAAAGCTCTATAGATCAAAGCCAGCACTTTGAATTGGGCCCAGAAATAGTCCGGCTGCAGTCCGACCAGGATTGGTATTATGTGTACAAACCATCTTGCCCCCGGTGAGCAACCTGGCTGTCAACACTGTCCCAGTTAAACAGGACAACTGAAAAAGTTTCCAGTCCTAGCACATGGGACTTCATAGCTGATAAGATTTCAAAACTATTCAGTATTGTATTTAGCGTTTCTACTGCTTTAGGGAGCTAGAAGGTACCAAAGGTTCCCATTCAAAAAGGAAGAACACTTAGAGAAGTTTATCTGTTGACAAGGCAAATAGAATCAGGGTGTAAGTATAGCAAAGAATGAAAGTGTTAGGAATCACTAGGTTGTTCTTATCTTTAGTTATTGTAATCTGCATTGTACAGTTGACAGTGGTAATACTGTACTGTAAATGTTTTAATTATTGTCATAAGATGCTAGTGTACCTTGTTTTTATTTCCTTTTTTACATTAATGTAAAATATTAGTGTACATGGTTTGGAATCCTTGGCTGGATTTTGGCTCTCTGTGAGGATCTGTCTGAAATATCCTTCCTTTGGCACCTTGATATATGACCATCCCAGTTGCATAATGCCTTCAAGGTGCTGTGGGGAAGCAGTATTTTCCTTCCTCTGCGGCGTTTTCTCTGATGTGGTTCAGGTTATTAGCTATATGTATTACGTAAGTTTTCAAAGCTGGCTGTGAATGTCTTTGTGATAGTTTAATAAAGATTGAGATCTGTAGTGGTTAATAGGACTAGACAAATAAATACTCCCAGATAAGAGAACAGTGCTTGAAAAACTATGAAAGACTGACCCAAGTATATCTACAGAATGGGGTATGAGTAGTGCTAAGCAAATGGAGCTGGCAGCTGTGGTTGGGTTGCAAGCCTAGCCTTGCTTGTGGCACTTTGGAACACAAACTTTTACTACATTTGAAAAAGTTTAATAAGTTTGTCTCTGACTTCAATGACTTTGGGAGTAATTGTGGGTTTTATGGTACATGAGCACGTATGTTCCTAGTATGCACCAGCAAGTCATCACTAGTCAAGAAAGGATTTACTCAAGGATATTAATCCTTTTTAGGATCTGTACAGAATATACTTTGGCATTTTGAATTTAATTTTTTAGAAAACTTTACGGACAAGCTAGGGGAATACATCTTTATGCATTGTGCTAGATATTTTGTGTCAGTGTAGACATTTTGAATGGATAATAGGATGTGGTGTTAATGGCTTTTTTTCTCTGTTGGTCTTAGCTCCTCAAATAGAAGAATATTCCCAGTTGTATGGGCTTTAAATAATGAATGCACATAACATAATGGTTGTATCCAATGGTGGCTTTTCACTAGTACCCCACTCACACAAGGCAGAGAACCCAATTTCCTCCCAAAATCTGAATTTCTGTTGTACAGTGATGCTCCCCTCTCTGTTATTTCTGGAATATTTGTATTATAGGTGGGAAACTATCCAGGGCAAAATCTAAAATGAAAATTTAACTTCAGTTCTATTCACTACCTATATATGCCGTTCAGTATTGTCTCAAACAATGAAAATGTCTGTCATGAATAGATTCTGCTAAGACTTCCTCAAAGAATGACCTCTCTCTTGAATAGTGCTGCTTCCTGCACATGCAGTCAGGCTTTTCACTGCATTTGGGGATAAGTTATGCTGTGATACCTTAGCTGGCCTTCAGCTTTATTAAAGATGGTGGTTTAAATATTTATACAGGTTGAGATGGAGCCCATATAATCAGAAGTGCAGTTGCTGTGGTAACTGTGATCCTGAGAGATTGCTTTTCTTTCTTACTGCTTTAAATCTTAAGAAAGAAAGAAATCTATGATTTGTTAATTTGTGTTGGTGTTGATAACTCAGGATCAGGTTTAAATCCAAACCTTTAAAGGTATAGAGCAACCATTTTACAAAAGGTATATAAGTAACAGGTTACAATTATTATGTGGCCAATATTCTTTTTGTATTTGTCAATAAAACCTTGAAAGGAGAGGAATTAAGGCAGAAATTAATGCCCCCAATAGCTACAATTATAAAGGTTGTGATATGTAGCCCCTAAGAGTTAAGTATGATAACTTGGGAGTTTTTGGTGATAAAATGGCAGACACAAAATCCAGTTTGTTTGACTCACATAGCAAGTGGCTGTTTAAAAGTACTTCATTCTCCCCAGGCCTAGCAGAAACATTAGCTGCTCAACCACAATACTTTTTCTTAGAATGTAAAGACATATCCATTGATTGTGAGAGAAGACGAGCAATTAGAAAATGAACTTGGGAAACAATGTTGCGCCTGTGATAGAGAAATGTCAACTGCCTCCATTCCCACACTGCCTGGTAGAAATTTGTGGTAATTTGGTTAGACTTGCTCTGCAAATAGTAACTTCACAAGGCAAGTAGATCTGTCATGCAACAGAAAAACAGTCTGACAAGAGATTCTTTGTTGCTACTTACCTCCATCTTTTTTGGAAAGCTCAAGTTTAAAATAGAATATGAGATCCCCTTCTTTACCTTTCTTGGTGTCTAAAGTCCTATAATGGCAGGGAACATATTAGGTGCTCATTGCTATCACATTCTTATTTGTTTAATATTACTCCCCTCCTGTTGCTGCTCTTAACTATTTGAGGAAAAACAATTGATAAAAGGTGACACAGCTGGCATTTCTTATACAGGATTAGCTTGATTCTTTTCCTTTCTTCACAGGCCTCCAGAACTAGCATCAAAGTATGCTAACATCTCAGAGGGGGTTTGCAAGCCTGGATATGCATCTGCACTCATGACTGCCATCTTCCCAAAGTAAGTTACCTGTGCCTTCAGGTTTGTGCATTACAGACCTTTACTCCTACCATAATATTTTCCCCTGTTTGTGGTACGATGATGATGACAATGATTAAGGTAATATCGTAATTTAGAGATTTGGGGGACTATATTCTTAGTGATTTATAAATTATCAGGGACGTATGTTACAGTAACATAAAATAAGCTAGTTTTGTGAAGCCATAATCAAAGCCACTTAACACATTTTGAAAGATTTCAAACATCATCTCCTCATGTCATTAAAAGTTACTACCTAATTTATGGGCAAAATCAACATATTTCATAATCTAAAACTGTACCTTGAAACAGGAGGACAAACAGTACCGATTAATTCCAAAATATAAATTTCACTGGTCATACATGCATAATTTCTTATCATATTTGCCATCCTTTACAGCATTTAATAATATGAAACTGTGTCTGAATATTCATGTATTGTTTCTCTTCCTTTCCCATTTCCCTTTTTTATGCATTCCATCTTTTTAGATTGCCTAGAATTGCACTGATAAAGATAGGTTGATTTTTACCCACAAGACTGACCCTCCCAGCAGGCAGAGTGAGGGAACTGCCTCAAGTACCTAATTTGTAGGTGTTATGAAAGGCTAGTTACTTACCGTAATCTTTTTTGTATGCTAACTGCTAGTGAAGGGGAGATGTGCTTGTGGGTGCCAAATGACTTTGAATTGAAGAGGAGTTGCCTTGTCCACCATCCAGTCCAATTTAGGTTCTTAGAAGCATATATGATTCTTCACTTGATTTTTGCAGTCATCAAGTAGTTTGTATATGCGTGTGTGTGTCTGCCTTGCTTATAAAGTAAGTTGTTTCTTGGATAAAAATAGAACCATGTTATAGTATGATGACACTGGTGATTCTCAAATATATGTGAATATCTGACAGCATGCAAGAGATTTCAGGAGCTGAAAGGCAGAAACCAGTATTCACTGTTTGGCTTTAAATGGCTTGTTGCTGTGTCCTTGTTCATTGAAAAGATCATTCTAAATTGGAGGCCTTTGCTCATATGAGAGTTGGATAGCTGAATAGCTTTTGACCTTTCTTTGGGAAGAGGGGTCTGGCTTTCCACATTTAATACAAGGGCCTCCAGTCCTACGGAATATGCCTGTGGTATACAGTGCACAATGTGACAAAGCCCTTCCTAACCCTGAGGATTTTCTGCTCACAAACAAGCTGCAGTTATGTACCAGTGTACAAACCCTGCTTGCCTGCCTGCCTGCCTACCATTTTGTAGTTCACAGTTGTGTGGAAATAACAAAGCACATTCGCATCATAAGTCAAGAGTTTCTGGTCTGCTGTTTTAAAAGGAGATAAAACATGTATAACTCATTATGAAGTTCTTCCAGTAGCATTTCTCAGTGTACGTGTGGATTTATTGAGAGATGAATTCAACAAAGTATAGGTAATGTTGGGTTTTATAATGTGACTTCAGGACTATATTCACTGTGTATCAGCAGTGAATAATGTACAGATGTGTAGGTTCAAAAGATGGTGGTCACTTTTATATCTAGTTTTGAGTATAATTCAGTAAAATGTAATCTGGTTGCTATGAAAAGGGGCTCTGGAGTTCCGTGCTAAAAAATTATATTCTGTTGTTAGGGTACACTAGACAGACTTTGAAAATGTGTGTCCAGTTGCCTGATGTGAATGGGAGATTGCAGAGTGAAATCCTGCTGGCAGTATGTGTCTGCTTTGCTGCAGTGTTAGAAACTGAGATATGAAAGCTAGGAGCTAAACCTAGGTTATTGGCGCAACAATGGAATGTCTAGACACACACTTCTTTTATAACAAGAATACAAAGGTGAAAATGAATGAACTGCAGCTAAAATATTTTGTTCGTTTTTCACATGGTCTAGTCCCTGCAGGGCATTATGATATATTCCCTTAAAGGATGAGCAACATCTACTAGCATTTGGGTTTGAGCTTTCAGAAAGGAAATCAATAGAGTAGCCACTTAGGGGTCAGTTCATATTTTCATGAGGCACTATAAGATACTTGCTTGATTGCAGGTGCCACTTCTGAAAGGTGGATGTTGAAGAATATTCTGGGAGACTGAATTTTTGAGGGCATGTTTTACACAAGTTGAAGCTTGCCTTGTACATTCCATGGACCCTAAGGAGAGATGTAGTTTTGCCTTATCTGTATATTGTTCCTCTTGTTCCTCTTGATGGATATGGGACAGTCTGGCACAATGGTCATTGGAGCCTTTCTGTTGTCTTACTTAGGAGTGAGAGTAGGCAGGGACACCAGGGGTCGTCCCCCTGTCATGTCCCCTCATTATTCTTCCTCTGTTCTTAGTTACCTGTTTAGTTTTCAAGTTTGCTAAGGTACTGTTAGATTGGCAGATACTTGGAGAATGACATTGCTCAGGCGCAGGTGTGCCAGCTTGGCCCCGTGAAGAAGAAGAGGAAGAAGAGTTTGGATTTGGTATCCTGCTTTATCAGTACCCTAGGGAGTCTCAAAGTGGCTAACATTCTCCTTTCCCTTCCTCTCCCACAACAAACACTCTGTGAGGTGAGTGGGGCTGAGAGACTTCAAAGAAGTGTGACTGGCCCAAGGTCACCCAGCAGCTGCATGTGGAGGAGCGGAGATGCGAACCCGGTTCCCCAGATTATGAGTCTATCGCTCTTAACCACTATACCACACTGGCTCTCCATGACTGTGGGTGCCCAGGGTTGTGGATGCCATGCAGCGTGCATGGCCCTGCCATGGACCTTGTGGATGCCCGGGCCCTTCATGGGGAATTTTGTGGGTGCTCAGGCACCCAGGACCCCAGGGAGTTGGTACCTATGTTCAGGCATACTTTGCAGGGAGCCCATCTTTCCAGAAGAAGACCAAAATGGAGAAAGGCCCTTTCTGTCTGCACATTGCCTCACATTCATATATGGCCAAGTTCCTGTTTCTCAACTATAGATGCTGTAAGGCTGCTGCAATCTGGCTGTGACGTTAGTTCTTGATGATAGTTCAGTATGTGTTGGAAAAGACAAATGATGCTGAAATTTGTCATGGTGGGGCCTTAGTTCTGGGGGAGCTAATTTATGGTGAGCAATTATTTTAATTATTGCATTTTGGAAGCTTCCATATGTATTAGGTATCACATTTAAATTAAAACCTGGAACATTTCAAAATGATATATATGAAATGTTTCTGTGTTTCTTCACACTTTGGTTTTCATTATGTGCCCGTGGCAGCTTCACAAAATGTGATCTCTTTTCCCTCAGTTCAGTTTCAGCAAGTATCTTTTTTTTTTTAAGCGTGAGGTGACAGGCTTGTTGCTTTAAAGCCCCAGTTAAGTTCAAAGGCTCCAGTTGTCCTTGCAAATTAACTCAACTCCTCTCCACTGAGATAGCAGTATCTGCTGTAGATATTAATTCTTTCGGTTAATATAAAATGTTCAGCTTAATACTATCACCTATTTTACCAAAGCCTTAGTAATTTTAAAAGGGAGGGAGGGTGTGTCCATTCATGAATTAGTCTGTTTTGGCAGTTTTATACTGATTATGTTGCATAGTAATCTTCCTTGCATGACCCTTGCTCCCTCCCTCCCCCCTCTTGTGATTCTAGGACTCGTTTTCTGCTTTTTCTGCTTTTCTACCTTCTGCAGTATAGAAGGATTTAATTAACAGTGATGCCCCCTCTAGTAATTAGTGCACGGTATCCTTATTTGATGACTATACTAGTGAGAGAGCCAAGGAATATGAAATACTCTCTTTTCCAGGTTGATGAATTAGTGGAGATTTACAGTTTTACTGGCTGAGAATTCCTGGTTCTCAAAAAAGGGAAAGCAGACACAGTACCTGTTTATATCAGCCAACTAATGCTTAAAATGCTAGAAAAATACTTTTGAGTTGCATAATGCTCTTCATTAGGATGATAAACAACCACTGATATTAATGATCATGGTGTTGTTGTTTTATCTAGTTTTTACTCAACAGTGCTGGCAGACTATTTAATACCAAGCTAGAGAAAATAATTGAAGTATACATTAACTAGAAGACAAATAGTCCATGTTGTTAAGGGTTCACGTTTGCAGAAGTCAAACCCTGACTTAGCCATGAGGTTTACTGGGAAGTATGACCCAGTCACACTGACACACTCACAGCACCCAAATGACATATCCCTGCATTTGTATGACTATTACATGAGAATGCACCCAACAACTACCATCTAGATCTTATCTATCTCCCTAGACTGAAACATAAAAATCATGGGAAGCAAAAACCTGAGACTTTTATTATTCAGACCATAGAGACAGATGTGTTCTGTGATTTGATGGCAGTTAGGGGCTGATCCTGTGTTTAAAAAAAGAAAGTTATGCACATTCAATCTAGTCAATCGGAGTAGCACAGACCACTGCTGAAGAATGACTTAAATATAGCCAGGAATAGGATAAAGGAAATTCGGGGGTGGGGTAAAAGCAACAGCAGCTATTGCAGGTACCGAGTGGATCATGGATTCATTATTTTTTCCTTCTGTAATAAGAGGATAAGAAAAATGATATTGGGTCCGGCCAAAGGCCTATCTAGTCCTGTTCTCACAATGGCCAACCAGATGCCTATACGAAGACTGAAAACAAAATTTGAGTACAATAGTGCTCTCCTCACTTATGATTCCCAGCAATTGTTATTCAGAGGTACACTTCCTCTAACACTTCTTCTAACATATTAATAGCCATGAATTTGTCTAATACACTTTAATAGCCATGTAATCATCAGAACCATCATCACGTCTTCAGCTTCTGGTTTATTGAACATCACCACCATGAGTCTTAAATATTGATGCAGTTGAAAAGACATGAATTGCTTTTGCTATTGAGAGAGACACCCTGCAGCTTTGTGTTATTATCTGCTGCACACTTGCAATAGTTCTTCAATCATTTTCTCTGCCCCTCTCCAAATAATAAGTTAATTAGTTGGGCTGGAATTAACCATTGCTCTAATACGATTTTTCCATCAGTACATGCATTTCTGCTTGCCTGGTGGAATGATCTCCCCTCTCTTCCCCCTGTGCTTTCTTCTGGAGGTTCTCTTGACCCCCAGAGCCAGTGTGGAGGAGGGAACCTCTACTGCTCCAACTCCTACAGGTGCAACTATTGAATTGAATCAAATCTGGCCCTAAATAAAACAAACCATCTTTCAAGTTGATTAGCACAGCCTAGATTAATGAGTGACAGATCGTTTTACTCCTCATAACTTTTTATCATGCTGAAGTGTTGAGGCAGCTGTTGCCACAAAACAATGTGGGTGGGCAAATGAGGAATAATCCTCCCTGTTCCATCCTCCCCACTCTGTGCCGAAGAGGCCTGGTGAGCCCAGTTCTGCCACTGCCTACAAGCAAAAGTAAGTGGGTGGACAGGCTAGGAAGAAGAAGCCCAGACAAATGGAGAATGTCTTCCATTTTCCATCCACTGCCACTTCCTCACAGAATACCCTCCCCCCCTTATCCGATTAAGATCCAAAATAAAAGGTATGACATCCAATCAGAAGTAATGGCAGAAGCAAGTGTGCTCGCATTAAAAGAGGTGAGCAAGTCCAAACAAAGTAATGAGGGACTGTTTGCAGTGGAAGGGAGAAAAGAAGTCCCTTCGCTCTTGTTTGAAATTAAGGGACTTTCCATGGGTGCCAGAGGGGAGACTATGGACACACTTGTGCCTGTGGTTGCCACAATGGCACTCCCTCTCCAGCCAATTAGACCTCCTTCCAAGCATCTTACTTTCCATTTTGACTTGCCTTTTTACTCAGCACTCAGAACCTATTAAGCAGTTGGAAAGCTATGACACACTGGAAAATGTTTATAATGCAAATTAATGAAATCTATTATTTTGGTTCAGTATTGGGATGTAAATGAAGGGTTTTTTTAGTATAAATATTTCAAACTCTATGAATAGGTGCAGGACATCTAATATCTGGAGAAAGTTGTTTACAGGTTGCAGTTGGGAGGCTTCCTTATGCTAAGCTCTGTGGAGATTGAACGATGCTTTTTCTCTGAAAATGTTACAGCGTTTGGATATGGATGTTCTCAGAAGTGCCTACTATGGGCTTTGTTTAGTCTGGAGAGCATATACCACAGCAGAAACCATTAAGGGAGTCTCCAGTTTTATTGGGCTTTCCACTGACACTTGTGGTCATAACTGAGAAATTTGCAAATAACAGTGACAGAAGGCTGATGGCTACCTTTGACTGAAGTCATAACTTGGAATGGAATTTTCTCGGCTCCTGAGCCATTGTCTCCTTGTACTGAAGTTTAATACAGGCACATTTCCTCCCTTTTCTGTGCTTAATGCTACTTAATCTCTGTGTTCAGTCAAACTAATCACATTAAATCCCCAGATGAAAGATGCAATTATAGCTGGACATGTTCAAAATTTGTTCTGTTGTGTTATGGTAAATGGAAGTTCAGAGCACCACAAAATTCCATGCTGCTGTTCTAAAGTGTTGTGAACTGCTTACCAACATTTCATCACACGCAGTTTATTCCTTGTTCCTAGGTTTTCCATAGTTATTTTGTGATTTCAAACGAGGCCTGCAAAGAGTTTGCCCGAGGCTTGAGGCGGGAGTCTTGTGCATGACAGCGTAAGACCAGCAAGCCCCTAGCAGTACCCCCACCCCACCCTGGCCAGCTTAGCCCTCTAAGGCCTGGGGCTGCCCCCACCCTCTGCTTGGGCCTGTGTAAAACTGTTCCTGAAAAGACCAGGAAACTTGACAAAGAAAAGACAGCAGTTCTATGAACATTTACCTGAGAGCTAGTCCCATTGAATACAGTGGGACTTCCTTCCGAGTAAATATTCACATGGTGCAAGCAGGTATTGACCGATTAATAGAACAGATAGCACCGCGTTACACAAACCAGGTCATATTTTTTTACAATCTGTTTTGTCAATCTTGTGTTAGGAGTAAGATTCATACACATAATCTCAGTAATAGTGTTCATGCCCATATTACAGAAAGAGGGCTGAGCCTGAGGGTAATGGCTTGCTTAAGGGCTCAGTGAATTCAAGACTCAGGTGAGATTTAAATTTCCTGGGTATTAAGCCATTATTTTGAACAGCAACTTCTACTCAACATCTAAAGACATGGTTATTCTCACTTGAAGAGTGATCATGCCCTGTAGTTTACATCACTTGTGGTATACCATGCTTTGTTTGTGAAAGTGAGGAACATAACTAGAGACAAGGCCAGTATCAGCAGAACTGATAAAAATAGCACAAAATATACTCAGAGGGGAATCTGCCTGTTTATTTCTAGAGCCTGGACTTTTGCCTAGTGGTGAGAGTATCTAGACAATAAAACTGCTAGGTTTGTTCAGCACATTTCCATGTTAGTTCCAGAGAAAGAGAGAGAAAATTAGGCAAAGTGTTCAACTCTTTTTGTGGAATACAGAGGGGTTTTGGATTCGTGGCTTATTTTGACACTGATCAATTTTAATTAGAATGGAGGGAAAAGATAGCTATTGCCTGTAAGAAAATACTATAAAAATCTACACACATATCAGAAAATGTTGCTTTGCATATAGCTGAAATGTTTAGCTGCTCTTCTAAGAAAGAGATGTTCTTAGAATCCCAGACTTGGAAGTCTGTACCTGTAATTTGACTTTCCATTGCAGAGACTTGAAATGTTGCATTTAGTTATTTAAAATATTTATATCCTGCCTTTTGTGGCTAACAGGTTTGCTTGTTTCTTTTTACTTTTACATAAGTATCAGTTAATAGAAATAAATTAAAATAACCTAAAATTCTAAATTCAAATAAACAATTCCAAATTATAAAAGGAGATACCTATCTGTAAAATAGTAGTTGCCAGTAAAGACAGCACAATAGACACTCAAATCTTAGGAGAAATTCTCTTAGCATGGCACCTCAAGATCAACAAAGCAAGCACCAAGCATGTATCTGTGGGGGGAGCATTCCACAAGTAGTACACCACTACATTTCGGCCAATCTAGCAGTTTGAAAGCACATCAGTGCAAGTAGATAAATAGGTACCGCTGCGACGGGAAGGTAGATGGCATTTCCATGCGCTCTGGTTTCCATCACAGTATTCTGTTGTGCTGGAAGTGATTTAGTTATGCTGGCCACATGACCCGGAAAGCTGTCTCTGAACAAACGCTGGCTCCCTCAGCCTGAGGTGAGATGAGCACCGTACTCCAAAGTCACCTTTGACTGTACTTAACCGTCCAGGGGTCCTTTACTTTCTCCTTTACCTTACACCACTACAAAAGGCCCATTATTTGGTCGCCCCCCCCTTTAACCTCCGAATGCAAAGGTACCTGAAATACCTAGTTGGTGTTCTTTGTCTTGGGAGACAGTGGGAGAGTGTCCTTTGGAGGTTAAGTCAAACTGTTGGAAGGTTACAGCACCTGCTGTGGCTGTAGAGACTGATACGGGACGGACATGTTTTGTTGCAGCTGGGGCAGATGAAGGTGTCTGGTGCTGGTACTGGTGCTGCTGCAGATGCACCATGGCGTCATTCCTCCTCTATGCTATGGATGTACAACCTGACTGTCTCTAGGCACTGCGGTTGTTTGTCAGCCTTCGTGTCACATTTGCATGCATCTTTGTAATGCAAGGTTGGTCTGCCAATTGGCCTGGTGCCTTAAGCCACATCCTCAGGACCTCTGAATATCATCTGGAAAAGTGGGCAGGTTCATATGGAAACAAAGGGTGGTATTCACCTAACCAGCCCTGTCAGTGGAAGCCTTTGCAATGACTTCTGCTTGCACTAAGGAGCTTCCTCCATCTCTGAACTCCATGCCCCCAGAATTGACTTGGGAGGGTTCTGGAAAACCTCTTGAGTGTTTTGGGGGAGGCAAGGGGGAATTATTGCATCTGGCAATGCTTGCACAGATGGAAGCATTAGTAGAGCATAATGTTGAATTCCACCTAGTCCTTTTTACAGTGAATATGAATTCATTTCTTACTGTATCCAAAACGTTGTGATTCTAATGATCTCATATCTACTTCAGTAATTATGACTTGATTTTGAAATCCAGTTTCTTCTTGTATATAATGGTTTTTCCTGTGACGCAGTTGATGGAATATTTCACAGTGATGGAATATTAAGTAATGAAAGCTTTCTAGGATGAAGAATTTCAGGTAAATGAGAAGAAATTCTTCTAGAGATCTCCAGAAGGCAAATGAAATACAAGAGTTCCTGTTTTTTATGAGTTGTAAAACTACAAGGGGAGAAATCCTAGGTAACACAAACAGATAATACAAATTGCTGGTGATAGCAAAGACAAAGCCTAGAGGTTTGGGTCATCTTTGGGTTTGTGATAATTCACCTGGTACTATTCCCCCCCCCCCCCCATTATCTACTTACAGTGTACAAATGAATAAAAGCGAATGATGTTGGGATATTGTTTTCACAATGTGGTATACATGCCTTTGGAGAGTATGCAGTATAAAGTGCCGACAGGGTTGTTTTGCCCCTTAGTCTGAAGTGTAAGATGATGCCTTAGAACCTAGTGTAAGGCAAGAGTTGGCCTGAGTCATGGTTTGTTTTGTTGGATCTGTACCGTACTGTCCCCAAGAACTTTTTTGAATTTATCTGGGGCAAGGCCACATAGATTAATATGCTCTGATGAAGAGAGACATTCTAAGGAGAATAGCAGCTGGTTGAATGTTATCTTTTCAGAACAATTGATTTGATTGAATTGATTTATTATACTTCTGTGCTGCTTTTCATTCAAATGAATCCTAAAGCAGCTTACAAACAATTAATAAGAATAGCATGATACAACATAATAGAATATCACAAATACAGCATAAATCATATAGAATAATTAACAAATCATCTGTGAAATCAATACAGCGTTATTAACAACATTAACAAAATAGCCAAAAAATAAACTAAGCACTGTTAAATTCATATGCACACTCCCCACACCCCCATGACTCATAATTGTTCACTGTTCAGCTCATTAAAATACACATCCACATAATGCCCGTGACAGCAACTCCCTTCTGAAGGTTTTTCAGGCTGGAGGTGGGGCAGCACAGGTGAAACCAGCCACCCCCTAATGACAAACAGTCTCTCTTCCCTCACAGTTCTTACTCTGGAAACAGCTCCCTTATGAGAGCTCCTAGGGCTGTAGGGTGGGGCAAGGCAGGTGGAAAAAGCCATTACCTGCTGGCCATTGGCCAACAGAAAGCAGTCCGTGGAAAAACCAATTTGTTCTGATACAGCGCTAAACTGGGTTTTCCTAGGGGAAGGTGGTGGGGCAAATGGAAGTGTGGATGAGCCCTCAGATGTGTTTATAGCTCCCTGATCAAAGGAGCTCTTCATTATCTCACTAATGCCTCTGATCCCAATCTTCTTCAGAAGATATGAAGGAAACATGTGGTGATCATCCCAGCAACACCTCAGTGACCTGGTAGCAGTTCATGTAATTTTTTAAAATTAAGACTGTTCATTATATTATTGCATTCTTATGGTTAGTGAGTACTCAATGTGTACTCCATAAAGCAGAGCTGACCACTGCAGATTTGAGCAGAGGGAAAACATAATTTCACTCTTTTTCCTTTCTTGCATTCAGCTCTCCTTGCAGACTTGTGTTTACCCATTAATCTCCACCCAAAGACTTTTATTCCATTGTGCTTACTGATCCTGTAATTTCATATGATGTAAGGCTGATATACATTTCAAAATAATTGTATTTGCAGGATGGGCTTAAGCTTTAAAGTAACACATGTTTTCCTTTGATATTTGCTTTCTCCTTCTAGTCTAGGTTCAGCAACAGTATAAAAAGTATGGGGAAAGCTTTTAAGTAAAGAATAGCAGAAGCAGGACATCTCCCTGGTTAGAGAAGCTGGCTTACCTGTTCATTGAGTTTTATTGTTCCAAAATCCCTGCCTGTGAAGATTTTTAATTTAGGAGAATTGGGAAAAGTTCTGACTGGTCCGACTGCTGTTGCATTCCAGCTTAAATGACTACATGTGTCTAATTTTGATTTCCTTCTAAATCATTAGGGACATCGCTCCTCTAAACCTCTACTTGATGCAGTTGAAATTGGATGCCTTGCCTGTCAACAGAAATGTAGTCCGTTAATAGTGTTGAATTTATTTGTTTTAATTAAATGACTATTAAAATCATGAAAGAGGCCTTGTGTTTGGGAGAGAGTGTTTCACATCCTATAAATACATTGCATACTCTTCCCAGAAGTGGTAGAGAGCTGATATGTATGCAAGGCCATGAGAGACTTCAGAGCTGCCTTCTGCGCATGTGTGCTCTGAGCTTTGTCCCACTGCTTACTGCACAAAAGCAACCTATTCTTTCCCGTTCTTACATTGCAGCCCAAGTACTTTGGACAGCGACCTTTATGTTTCTCTTAACCTTTGTTTGAAGGGTGTGTGTGTGCGTGTGAAATTTGTCCTTTAGATATCAGGTGGGTTTAGGTTTAGATTTAGTGCTGACAAATACCCTGAGAAGAGTATTGAAAGCTGGTGCAGCTGTTTTCTCTTGCAACGTAGTGTAGTTTAGTCTCCCTAGCCTCGCATTCAGTTTCTGTTCAAATGTTATGAAGAATTTTTTTTCTGTTGCTTGGACAGAGGGTAGATAGATTCTTTTCTACATGCTTAAAGTGACCTAGCGATCTGGCACATCAGAACAGGTGCTGGCAGATTATTTGCTCTTGATTTATGTTCAACAGTCTATGTGTGGATTAGGCTACTATAGTGAAGTGCTAGACTATTTTTGTTTTTTATTTTATTTTATTTTATTATAATTGTCTGAAGCAGTCAAGGACTGAATATGTTCTAGTTGACAGAAAAGGTGTCTAACTTCTAGGAAATCTACAGGTGTTGGAGAAGAGTGGTAGAACTTTTCAGCCAGCTTTTGTTTAGAAAGAATCTACATCTTCACAAGAGATGAAATACTGTTTGTAAAATTAGGCTCTTGCTCCCTCTGGGCTGTTTTTGCTCCCCAGGGAAGCTTGGACTGTATTGGAACTACACATTACCACATACCAGATCAAATAGTCTGATTTCTACACATTTCCAGGAAAGAAACGCTTGTTTATATGAGCACAAGGTTTAAGCACAGGATTCAGTGTACACTGGAATAAATCTGTAACTCACTTCCGATGATCTGCTCTTGATTGTTCTCATGGATCTATGTGTTTGCAGCTATGAAATCCTTCATAACCTCCTTGGTAAAACATTGATTTGATGAGATAGATTCGGGACTTATTAGTGAATACACAAGGTATGGACTACTTATGTCCAGATCAGTCTGTAATTGTAATGTGTTCTTTGTACCCTGGTGTGTGTTGTGTGTGTATTCATAGGTGTATGGAAAAGACCAGTAAAATGCTATCAATGTTGTATTCTTAATTCAGCTGTATGGTTCCTTTCCAAATAAGTCATTAACTTATGTTAAGCCATTGCCTTCATGAAGCAAAATTATTCCTTGTCTTGGTAACCTGCTTGCCCCACTGAATTGAATTAGCCAGTTTTTCCCATCAAAATTAATTGCTCTCGGTTTATTATAGAGATTGTTTGCCCTCTTCCAAGGACTGTTTGTTCCCAACAGTGTGTTTTAGGATCTGTTTGTATATGCTGGAAGCTTTTTCAGCTTATTTTTTTGAAGGTCACCTTGGGTTCAGAAAAGTTTAGAGTGGTAGCAGCTAAAATAGACTCAAGTAAATTCAATAAGATACAGAAAGTGGTTGATCTGTAGAATTCTTTCCCCTCTCTCTTCAGATTTCATTGCCAAAATATGTTTAAATTGACAAATGATGCATCCAGTCTCTCAGGAGATGCATTTTCGACCCCCCCCCTTGTCCTGCTGCTTTCCTGATGCATGCTGCCATGTTCAGTGGTTTTATAGAGCTTAATGAATGACATGAGTAGTGCTGTTAGCTTTCCAGCACCCCTGAAAAAAAATATTGTTGCATATTTTTTAGAGCTGGTCATTAGAAAGAGGTGACATCCTTCGTAATGTTTTGATTTCAAATCTTTAAGATAATATTTAATTTCCTATTCATAATGTTCCTTTGAATGTATACTTTATTTTTGACTTTCTTCAGTAAAGTTTTATTCAAGATTGTTTTATTTTATGTTTTAATGTAGGTTGTAAACCACTTTGAAATTTTTTGCTTAAAATTAGAAAGAAGTATAGAAATGAAAATAATAATAATAATTTTGCTCACTGCCCAGATCTGTACTCTCTGCTGACTAAAATAAATGCAGTGGTACCTCGGGTTAATAACTTAATTTGTTCTGGAGGTCCGTTCTTAACCTGAAACTGTTCTTAACCTGAGGTACCACTTTAGCTAATGGGGCCTCCCGCTGCCACCGTGCCACTGTTACACGATTTCTGTTCTCATCCTGAAGCAAAGTTCTTAACCCGAGGTACTATTTCTGGGTTAGCGAAGTCTGTAACCTGAAGCGTCTGTAACCCGAGGTACCACTGTAGTTGGTTCATAAGTATAGATAATCTGAGGCAATTAGTTCTGAAGTAGTGTCTAGATCATATGGATAATCATTGTAACAATTGGAAGAAGTTTGTGGAGTAAAAGCACAAGCGGAGGACTTGTGGGGAGGAATTTAGTGTTGTGCTATCATGATCATTAGCTCAAGAATTTCTGCTTGACAGATGGAACAATCTCCTCTCTCCTTTTCCCACACACTGTTCAGGGAGTTCTTCTGACTCCCCAGAGCCAATTTGGGGGAGGGAAAGCCCCATTGTGCTAGTGGGACTCATTGTGCTGGCTCCCTCTAACACAACCATTTAGTTGAATCCAGTGCTTGATTTTTTATTAAAAAATAATAGTTCATTTCCTGCATTTCTTGACCTTATCTTACCATGCTGCTACACCATTTCTCTCACCCCAATGTGGCACACATTAGGAAGGCTCATGAAACTCTGAGCCCCTTGCTTTTCTTCCCCTACCTCGAGGTACTTGCTTCAGAGCATAGGCAGGATAACAGCTGAGTGTAGATGGAGGAAAGCAAAGTAAAAACATGTTGGTGGGGTTAATCTGGTGTATTTACAAATGGTGTAGTGCAAACTGTCCAGATTTCCGTGAATCTGCGTAAGTACTGTGTGTTTCATTCCATGATGACTCAGATCTTTCAGGGACAGGTCTGTTTTGATGCTTGGGGTAATTCCCAGTCCTCGAGAGTGCTCAGCTTGGGTTAATGGGATGCTGATCAATTTGACATACTAGCCTTCCGAGTTACACCAGGACCAGATAATAAATGCAGCACTGCAAATGAAGTCAAATTACATAGACAGTCACAGGACTTGATCAGACATATAAACAAGAGCCAGTTGGTGCCTTCCAAAAGTAAACTTCTTACAACTTCATATCTGAATGCCAAATTCTGAGGATGGGCAAGCTGACGGGTTCTGTTACTCACATTTCCTTCTTTTAAGCTTTCAGAAGTATTTGGCTGGCAGCTTTTGGAAACAGTACTGGACTGGATGGGGACAGTGACTTGACCAACACCAAGCCACGCCTTTGACATTCCTTTGCAGCTACAACACAGCATCCATTTTATAAAAGGCAAAACAGTGAGGCTCAGAAGCAAATAAATTGCATAATACCACAGATTGAGCATAAGGCATAGGTAGAGTCTCTGTGACAAATGACAGCACTCCAAAAATAATGTCCTTTTCTAAAAATTACCACTCCTAATTCAACATTTGCTGCAGTGCCATGATCTGAAGTGCACCACCCCATCCTCAACTTTCTTTGTAGAATCAAATGAAAAAAACAAAAAAAAGTTAGAATAATGAATGACTGTCAACTCTTATCAACAGCTATTTGTAATGATAGCTAACTTGAACTTCTGTGTTCCTGTATGTTTTACTGGATAGTCACATCAAAGTGAACCAGGCAAAGGGCCTTCTCGGTAGTGGCGCCCTCCCTGTGGAACACCCTCCCACCAGATGTCAAAGAGAACAACAACTACCAGACTTTTAGAAGACATCTGAAGGCAGCCCTGTTTAGGGAAGCTTTTAATATTTGATGTATTACAGTATTTTAATATTTTTTTTGGAAGCCACTCAGAGTGGCTGGGGAAGCCCAGCCAGATGGGCAGGGTATAAATAATAAAAAAATAATTATTTTATTATTATTATTATTATTATTATTATTATTATTATTATTATTATTATTATTATTATTATTTATTAGCTGTAGCCAATATTATTATTAGTTGTACTCTATGTAGATCTGTTAAAATGAATGGACATGACTAACTTAGGCCCATTAATTCTAGTGGGTCTGTGTTGAGTAGATAGATAGATACAAACCTGTATCTAAAAAATGAAGGACATAGCATCTTTGCCACAATATAAGATAAACTTTTATTTTGTAATCTTTCATATTATGTGTACACTATATATTAAAAGCATATTGTTTCCCCCAAACAATCACAGGAACAATAGTTTGCTAAGGATGCTGGGAATTGCACTACAGTTCCCAGAATTCTTTGGGGGAAGCCATGTGCTCTAGATGTATGGTATGTACACACCCTGTTTTTTATATGGATTCCCTCACCCTTCCTATGTTTCTGTGGCTTGATCATGTAGCTGTGTCTACAACTTTGCTATGTGGCATTGTTTACTCTGGATGCGTAAACATTATACAGCAGTGAGCTTGATAATTATCTCAGAACTATAGTTTGATGTCCTTCCATCTTAAACAATTCTGGAATGTACCTTGGAAATGCCAGAAATAGGCTTTGGCTTCACTAAGTCTCCATAATGCAATCAAACAGGCAATAAATAGCAAGTACAGTACTTGGCAAGGAAATCTAACCCTTATGCATTCTGCACTGTCTTGTACAGTTTTCAAAAGAATTCAGTAAGGAAAAAATCTGATTGGTCAGATTTGCTTTGCAGGGGATATTTTGGAACAGTCTTCGTTTGGGACAGGTATTTTAGGACTGATTCTGTATAACTTTTTTCATTCATGGAGAAATACATGTGAAGAGTATTATGCTGGAATGCAAAATACTCATACTTCTTGCATTCGGATTTAACATTTTTCACATGTGTTCCTCTGTGGAAGAAAATTGTGTGTTTCACCTTATGTACCTAAGATGTGCCTCAAGAGGGAAATAAACTGATGTTTTAAAATAAAAGATATAACCATAGAAAAATGAATGTTGGAAACAAGAAGTAACTGATGCAATAAAATATTAGAAGTAAATTATGCAACAGGATTGAGTAAACTGAAACAGTCTATACCTATGTTAATTCACAATATTGTTTATTGATGAGGACTTTTCCATATACACAGTTGAGGCTTGTGTACATGTTTATACAAATATTCTGTAAACCTATGTATACTGCAAAGATTCTATTTAGCTTGGCGGTTACTTTTTCAAATAGATGCAAAGTGTCTTTTTTTAAAAGAGAGAGAGAGAGTATGAGAAGTCAGGCAGCAAGGGAAGTGGCAGTTGGCATGCTGAGCATAGAGGAAGGCTTCCAGACCAGTAATGTGCGGTGGCACCTGCAGGATTCGGCTCCATTCCTGAAGAAAAGCTAAAGGTAAAATCCTCTCACATAGAGTAGTATGGAGTGAGAACTATCCCTAGTCTTACACTTGGCTCTCAGAGCTCCTTGAGGAAACATTGACCAGAAGGGGTAGTAGCAAGGAACATAGAACACTGGTAAGAGACTTGTTCCTATTGGCTGTTTGGGTCCAGTGAAGATGACTTGCCTGATTCATATACACCTGGATTTCAGATCTTCTGCTCAGCCTTAGACTCACTTACGGCTGGCACTCAGCAGACACCCCTGAGGCAGCATCTCTGTGGGCACCCCAACCATCTTGCCATCTCCACCACTGGTGGGGAAAGAACACTGGCATTGGCACCAGCTTCCAACAAGATCTCTCATGATCTTGCCAGAAGTCTCCGCTGCCACCACACAACCAAGGTAATTGATGTTTTCGCAGGGGCAGCGTGTCCCATTTCACCTCAGACTCAACCCTACCTTCCACCCCTATCCAGGACACCATCATACACAATTAGCCAAAAACATTAAGCTGTTATGCAGATCAGTGGTGTGACTGCATTTGGGCTAGATGGGCCATTGGCCTGATCCAGCAGGCTGTTTTTATATTCCTATGATGATAAACTTTTGAAAGAGAAATTTCTTTTCAATATTAATTATGGAATGTTGTGATGTCACTTTTCTTGTATTTGTTTCTTTATAAGAACATAAGCAGTCTGCCATGACTCACTTTATTCAGCAATGGGAATATTGTCATGGGGAAGAGAAAGAGCTTTTACCCCATAATCACTCATTTTAATTCTTTATATTTGCCTTGTGCACCGAACTACAAGTGAAACTCCATTAAGCTAGGATTTTAATGGGTATTTGCAGGAACTAAAAATATTTGTGGAACATTCAAACTGTTGTTAACTCTAAGGTTATAGTGTCCTATCTTCGTTGCCATCTCAATGTGTCAGTGAGAAGATTATCTCTCCCTGAAGAAACACACTATGTATCTTTGTGTGTGCTGAAAAAGAATGAGAGAGAATAATAATTGTTTTTGTAAAGGTCAGAGCTGTGTCTTCTGAGTATTCCTGGGTTCCACATCAAAAGAAAGGACATCCTTTTCATGTTTCTCTCAAGATGAAAAATGAATACTGCACATAAAACCTCCATGTTGAGATAAATGTTTTATGATTGTAACACAGAAACTTCCATTTTGAAGTAATTCACAATAATAATCTTGGTCAGGAGCATATAATATAATAACATGGCTACATGAGTATCCTATCAGATGTCCAGTAGAATAAAATCCCCATATATGTTGTCTATTAGAAGGTGCTGGTGGCTGGTGGGGTAGGAAGAATGTTTGGGGGTCTCACCTGGTTATGTTTCAGCAAACACCATCTCTTTAATATCCTTGAAAATTGCTTACTGCATGTGTCTTGTCATTTCTGTGGAGGATAATTTCCTCTTTGAAAGAGCTTCTTCATTTGTTGCAACCCTAGGCATCTTAGCTTTACTTCAGCTGTAGGGCCTAATTAAGCTTGCCACATCTAGGCTTAAACCACCCACACCTAACCATCACGTGATGTCATATGGCATCAGGCTCAGGAGAGATAAACCTGCAGGACCTGTGTACCAGCAACTTGCTTGTTGAATCATAGTCTGATGTCTGAACTGGGCCAAAGAGAAGATTTGGGAACTGCTGACGATTCTCAGGCGAGTTGGAATGAAACCTAGTAGGATCTTTGCAGAGCATCTTGAGCTAAGCCTGATACCCAGATATAGTACTGGCAGTAACAGTAAAGGTTCATCACTGCTGCTTTTATTGTTCACCTGTTCCTCATCAAAACTCGGGTTCTGTTCTCAGGCAATATTTTAATATGCACTTTACTGCCTGTCAAATGTGTTAGCTTTGTACTCCATTCTTATAAGTTTGCCAATGCATCTGAATCACAAATGCCCACCTTTGCTATTCTAGTGCTCCTTCTTCCAACTCCCAAGGTCTTCTATTCCTTTTGCCATCCTAGTGCTGTTCTGCTACATACCTCAGCCTTGGCGTGCAGCACCCTGGGCTATTTTAAACTGATGTCCTCTTTAGAAGAAACAGTTCCTCCTTATGAGATGGAATTCTGGTGTAAGCTTGTTTATGTGTCTCAGAAGTTGCTTCTGTTAGAATTGGAAGATGCTGAGCTATATAAAGGTAGATCCCGGGTGCTTTGCAGCTGTTGTGAAGCAGAAAAGTGACTCATAAAGTAAATAGATTAAAAAACTGTTAGTTCTTTTTCCCACCTCAACTCTAGTAGAACTGAAGGGCTCAACGTAAACAGCAATAGCTTTCTACAATATTAGAGGTCAGTGAAGCAACTGTGCCAAATTGTTCAGAACTTTTTGTACAGAATAAAGTCTTTGGTGGACAGATTAAAGAAACCAATATTGTTTCTGTTATGTGGATACCAGATGGAGGTGTGTGCAGATGCACATATCTCTTGTGCAAGGATAAACAATCTCAGGGCTGGAGGCCACATCTGTTCTGCTAAGTCTTCTCTGCCATCCTGTGTAGACCTGCATTGCTGCGTCGTGACTCACCCATGAGTAGGTCATTTCAGGGAGAAGGAGATGGGGGAAGCTTTTCTAGAAGAAAAGCCTCAGTGGACCAGATATCGTTTATTGCCCACTGCAGCTGTAGTGCATTCATTCACAAGCTCTTTCACCTAGTATCAATTTATCACTTGGAATTAATCAGGGATAATTTGGGCACATAATAATAATAATATTAATAACAGGTTTTACTAGGAAATGAAGGTTAAGCCTCTCTTACTTCCCAAACTTTCTATGTATCATATTTTTGTACTAGAAAATACAAGCAGGAGATGGATAAATGAAGTGCCTGAACAAGGCCCTTCAGCATACTCCATTGAACTAAGTCACTGCTCAGTTAACAGATGCTGCTTTGGCACCCTGGAGTCTTAGACTGGCTCCACAGCTGCCAACCCCCTCCCCTTCTATGTTCAGGACTTGCTTGCATGCCAGCCTGTTGACAGCTGCTGGACATTATCTGCTGCAGTTTCCTTACCAACACTGGTTCCCACGCTGACTGCAGATGGAGAGGATTCAGCCATGTGATCAACTGTCATTTGTAATTGCCTGAATTCCTTATTTCTCTGTAAAATGTATGCTCTTTTAAAAGCTGCCGGTTAAGAGTACATCTATTTTACATTTGGAAAACCTTGGCCTGTTCTTACAGGTTTAGAGTGGTGGGAGATGTCTTTACAGAGTGTCTGAGAGAGAAGATACTACTATTTGTCAAGTACAACATTGTGGATACTGACAGTTCCATTGTGGAAAACAAGCACTTCCTTGAATTTCCATCCCAGGGTACTTTGGTAGAATTCTTCTTTAGGATGACACAAAACACACAGCTTGTCATTTCCCAGCCCCTTCAGAAAGATAAAATTACTAATATTTGGGTTGTGGCTGGACTAGAAGTTTATTGGCCAGTTTTTATTATTGTTGGTGGTGTTCTGAATTACTCTAGCTTTATTTTTAAATAGTCTAGTCCTAGTAAAACTGAGTAAATATTAGTAACTTTGTCACCCTGTATGATGACGTCTGTCAGCAAAGAGACGAGGGAAGTGTGTTCTTTTTAATTCTCTGTGGTCTGTCAGCTGCTTTCTGCACCATAGGCTACAATATTCTTCTGCAATGTGTTATATGTGAGGCTGCCTTTGAAGACAGTGATTTGTATTCAGAGGCATTCTGATTCTGTAGGTAGCATATAGCCATCATGATTAATAGCCACTGATAAGTAGCTTCATCTTCTGTAAATTTATTGAGTCTTCTTTAAAGCCACTTAAGGCTACAATTGTAATCTAAATTAAATTCAGTGGGACTTGCTTTTGAATAAACATAGCTAGAATCACATTTTGTGGTGAATTCCATAGTTTTAACTATGTGCTGTATGAAGAAATACTTCTTTTTGTCTGCCCTGAATCTCCCACCATTCAGGTTCAATAGATGATCCCAAGTTCCAGTAACTACAACAGAAGTAGAAAAACCTACATTTCTCCACACCATGCATCATTATAAACCTCTGTTGTATCTCCCACACTTATCTTTCCTCATAGAGGAGTTGCTTAGTCCCCTGATCATTTAGGTCGCCTTTCCTTCTGACCGGAACTGCATACAGTATTCCAAGTGGTGTCCCACCATAGATATCTAGAAAAGCATTACAGTTTTGGCAATTCCTCCCGCCGCAGCCCCCCCCCCCCCCGTCCTCAGCACCTGCTGCACACGGGGTCTGTGGTTCATTGAGCAATCTACCAATACCCCAGGAATCCTTTCCTAGACAATCACCACAAGCTCAGACCCCATCAGTTTATATGTGGTTAGGATTTCTTGCCCCAGTTTGCATCACTTTACACATACATTGAACTGTGTTTTCCATTCATCCATTTTGGAGAGATCTTTGAGCTTCTTCATTATGGTCCACATTATTTTAAACCATAGTTAAATGATCAAATATACTGTAGTTTAAAGGTGATCATAGAGTATGCTGTTTCACACTACTGAAATCACGGGTGCTTTGCTCCTCTCCCACTCATGCTTCTGTTGAACAGCAGCACATTGGGGCTCTGCCCTGTTCAGAGCTGGATTCAGGTTTGATGAAGCCCTAAGCTATTGAAGGTAATGGGGCCCTTTATATGTCCAGCTGTCCTTTGCTACATTTTGCCATGCAACCAGTCCATGCAGAATGTAGGCACCCTATATATAGAAATGAGCAAACCAGTGATATTTTAGGGAGCAGGCTAGCAGACGGACATCATAGGAGCCTAAACAACACAAAACACTTGCTGTATGTAGGTTTTATTTTATTTTATTTATATTATATTTTGGAAATGTACATATAGGTTTTTTCCTTTAATTTTTTTTTTGGGGGGGGGCCCAAGAGAGTGGGACCCTAAGCTATAGCTTGTTTAGCTTATACATAAATCCAGCACTGAGGTCCTTGTGTTATACCTGAACATCCAGACTCAAGAGAGGAGGGCAGTGGCTTCAGCTGTGTCTTTGATAATGTGCTTTCCCCTTTCTCACAGTGAACCTGGTAGTAAGTTCAAACATTGTTAGTTCATGGAGAGCTGTCTCTTTCACTTGTAGTTCTGGCAGTGGCGTAGCGTGGGGGTGCAGGGGGTGCTGGCCGCACCGGGCACAACATCTGGGGGGTAGGGTTAGGGGGCGCAAATCCATGGGTTAGGGGGCACAAATTACTTGCCTTGCCCTGGGTGCTGACAACCCACGCTACGCCACTGAGTTCTGGAATATGTTCTTTTCTGGAGAAAGTTAGTTCTGAAGGGGAATCATCTTAGAATCACTGAGTGGAACAGAGGACCATAGCACAGAGAGGGCTTTCTTAGTTCTAGAAGAGATTTAAGAGGGCCTTTAAGGGTCTGTCATCAAGCTGTGGGGCCAGGCAATGGGTAGCAGAAGAAGGTCTGCAGAAGAGTGGCAAGACCCCATAAGGGTGGCACCAGCATTTTAATATTCCTCCTGGGTGACAAAACTGCCTAAGGCTGACTCTGGGTGCTTGAAATAGAATTTTAAAGCTGTCACAGTGGGAAATATGATTTAAGCAATTCCCACTATTTAGCTTACTTTAAACTGCTGGAATGCAACCAGGTCAGGAGATGGAACTGCTGGCACACCACTCCTGTCTGTTACATTTATTTGGAATGTTGGTGTTAATGATGGTGCTGAAAGCATTCATGGCACTGAAGAATTGAGAGAGAGAGAGAGAGAGAGAGAGAGAGAGAGAGAGAGAGAGAGAGAGAGAGGAGTCTGGAACATGACTAGAAGCTGAAGAGTTTAAAATAAATTGTCTTGGAATAGGGAGGTGTGTTTCCAGTAGAAACTTTAGGAGAATTGCTCGGGGAAGCAGATATGTATGACACACACAAACATACATACACACAATGAGCATAAGCAAACTCTGTTGTGTTCTTAAAGTCATTTGGAAATATCTAAAGCAGGGATAGCCCATGTGGCACCCTCCAGATGTTAGACTACACTTCAAGCATGCCTGATGATCAGGGATGTTGGGAGTTGTAGTCAAACAGCATCTGGAGGACAGCACATTGGCTATCCCTGTGAAACGGGATGAAGTTGCTGGGCAGACTTCTGAAACTTCAGGGATGATAATGAAGCGCAGAGGTGTGAGTTACACACACTGCATCATGCTTCTGAATAACCACAACTTAATTGATTTAATAGTAGTTGGGAAAGAGAACTTAGATCTACAGGGGTCATTTGTCCAAGACTGTTTTGGTTAGGTCTTTCATGACTAGGTCTAAAAACTGAAGGCTTTCTAGAGTGTGAAGAAAAATTTAACTAGCCTTTAAGATGAAACTTAGCTGTGTCCTCAAACATTATAATACCCTTAATAACCTTATATTGAAACTGTCTTGGATCCCAGAAGAAATGTGAAATAGATTCTCCAAATTAACACACAAAACCTGAATGGTTCCAGGTCTTTATTGTTGCATTTCCACTCCCATTTCTGTGTTTTCTGGTATCTGTGCATGGATTTAGAGAAAGTCTTTGTGGGTTAGGTAATCTTTTATGTACATGATCACAAGTTTTTCAGTTGCTGCGAAGTAATGTGAAGTGAACCATAGCAGATGAAACTTCCCAGTACTAATAACAGATTTGGCCAGAGAGGTTTTTGTTACTTCTCTCTCAGGATAAAATCACACGAGTGTGTATCTTTATGTCATTTGTTATCAAGTCTAAACCTTAATATATAGAGGCAAATGTCATCAATGATGCAGTTCCTGCGACAGCAATTATATGGGGTTTAGAGCTGTTTCTACTACTGTTCCATGCCGTTTGGACTTTAGGTTCCAAACATCTTTCAGCTTCTCTTCCTGCTGCATCAGAGCATTAGCAAACAGAGGTTCCTTTAAAACAAACACTATGGCAGTGGTTACCTAGCCTTCTCCTTTTGCTAGCTGCTACCTTATGTGGTTCCCCCCACCCCCAAACAGGAATGCTCAGTAGCAACCACTGAATTCTACTGAAACCAGAACAATTATTATGGTTTCCCTACATCCTTATTGTCCTTTCACTCTGTTTCTTTCTCATGAGAGAAGTCGAACAACAAACAAAGCAGTAGCAGCAACCATAGTGCACCACTGTCTGTCTGGCGTGCTCTGACGGCTGCAACTACAACATGAGCTCTCATGCTTTAGTGGAGAGGTGCACTTGGAAGCATTTTTTTATTCGTTGCAAATGAATTTTGTGTTTGATGTTGTAAACCACCCTTTGGTCTCTTGATGAGGAACAGTGTATCAATTTAAAAAATAACAATGGTGATGATGATGATAAATAAAAATATGGCATTTAATTGAATTTATAAGCTCATTTGTGATCTTGTGTGCATATTGAGAATCTAAAATATTTGAGGTTTTCTGCTTTTTTGTTGTAATTTTGACATTTATTACAAGAAATATGAAGTACACTAATGCTTCCTCAGTTTTCTACAAAACTGCTAATGTCACCTTTCTGGATGCTTACTACTGAATAATTTTATAGTAATTGTTGCTTAAATTTAAATATTCACTGGAAATTACTGAGAAGTTCTAGATCATTAATGTGAGCTGATGCTAAATGCCACTTGGATTCATTAAAAATGCTTTAAGGGGAAATTTAAGCTGAAGTAGGGCGTTATAAAGATCTATAAACAAACCCAGATGTGCTAGGTGAATGCTTGTTTTTAGCCAACAAGCACTAAGAAAACCTGCTGGAAGTACTTTGCATTGCTAGTGACCAATCTCTCTTTCAAAGCCTCATGGGAACAATGTCTTTCAGTTCCAATAAGAAAGATGGCCAGTGTTATCAGATGTTTTATTACCCTCTCTCTTCCCCCTCTTTTAACCCCCCCCCCTTTGCTTTGATACTATGGAAAATGTCTGCTGGACAGGCATTTTTGGAAAAGATTTCCAATGACTCCCTTAAAATGTTCCATGGGATTAATTATATAAGGCATTTGGAATTTTTTAAAGCTATCAATTGCAATTGAATCATTACAACTTCTGATACATCTCTTTTTAATATGAGCTTTACGTTCAGATCAGCTGACATCTTTTTGGTTATTTCAGCTGCACAATAAAGAATCTTTTAAAGCTTCCCGCGAGGGGCTAGCAGTAGCTCAATGTTGCCTAAGTATTTCCATTGTACTCTCCTTATTTTTGCTGCAAAGCTTCTGGAAATGTCAACTTTTGGCCTGCAATGTTGTAGGACTGGTTTTTGCTTGAAGAGTGATTTAAATTATGAAGAGACCAGTTGAAACATTTTTAGAAAAGAAAAGTAATATCAATGCACTTTCCACATCCATACAAAAGCGTGAGAGAGTGAGAATCAGCTTGGGTTGCCAATAGCTGACTGGTTAAAGCAACTAGGTTTATAGGATGACCACTTTAAGGTATAGGATGGGAGGTGAACCAGTCCTACCACCTCCGGTCCTAAAAAACAGAACTGAGAAAATGATGATGTAGGTTTTCTTTAACTGATTAGGAAACGGCAGGGCAGGGATAGTGATAATATGCTGTGGAGGGATGAGCTATAGCAGAAACATAAGCTGAAGAGGGCAATGCAAAAAACTGATGGCAAAAAGTGGGATATAATAATGTTGATGATGATGATGATGATGATTTTATTATTTATACCTGCCCATCTGGCTGAGGTATAAGCCATCTGAGTGGCTTACAGCAGAATATCAAAATACAATGATTCATTAAAAGATTCCCTAAACAGTGCTGCCTTCAGATGTCTTCTAAAAGTTTGATACTGTAGTTGTTTATTTCTTTGACATCTGATGGGAGGGCATTCCACAGGGCAGGCGCCACTACCGAGAAGGCCCTCTGCCTGGTTCCCTGTAACTTCGATTCTCACAGTGAGGGAACGGCCAGAAGGCCCTCGGCACTGGACTTATTAAATAAGTAGTGGTCTGCCTGCAAGTACCACTGTTACAGCTGTCAGGACCTTCCTGCACATGCACACATTGTTAATTACCCATTTAGAGTCTGAGTGCTTTATAAGCAGCTTGCAGCACCATTAATAAGGGACACTCATATTGAAATGTAAGTGTGATACTGTACCTAAAAATATGTCTCAGAAATGCTGTTGCTATTCACTGGGGATCTGTTTATTGTCAAATTTAGTTTTCAAACTAGTTGCTTGCGTATAGCAAGATTATTATTATTTTTTTAAAGGGGTGCTTTATAGTGAGCTATGGGGAAAAAATTTTTTTTGGGGGGGTGGATCTGAAATTAAAAGCATTACTGTATTACTTTGCTCCAGTTGCCAAGTGGCTATAATACATTTCTAAAAACCATACCTTCTGCTTAAGAGGCTAGCATGTGTACAACTTTCTAAGTTGCCAGAAGGTATTATAATCTCACTGCTTTACAGCTGACTGGAGGCAAAAGCCTTTAATTTTGCAAGAACCACATTTTAAATCTGGCACTTAAAGGTATTATTTCCATACTGCCTTCTTTGTGGCTTCCAGGATTGACTAAGCATTTTGATATATTTTCTGTCAAATCTCAGTTAAGAATTGAAATTTTAATTTAATTCAATTTAAAGTCAAGCCCAACTGAATTTTTACTACAGCCCTAGTGGTAGCTTTCTGTAGGAACTGGGATGTAGTACAGTTCAGGGAGTAAGAAATAATGTCCAAGAAGGCAAGAAAATCCTGAGAGAGAGAAGTTCTTTGTAGGTCTCATACTGATAACATATTCCATACATGGTTTTTCATTCTTCTCTTTCCTTCTGCTTTTCCATACAAGCCAAAGAGGTGGCAAAATTATGTATTTCCATGTAAAAATACCACAAAGTGATGCATTCTTGAGAGTAATTACTGACCCAGCAAAGCAGAGTGGAAGTTTTTGGCTTGGTGAGCACAAATGAAAACTATGATGCTTTCTTACAAAGTGAGGGCCATGTGTTTTACTGCAAACAGCAACTGAGAAACAAAACTGATGTGGAATATTTGGTATTTGTTGGCTACAATGCTTTAGGTTGCTTAGAATCAGATGGTGCCTGCTGCATATTTGAGTCATGCTAGTGTTGTGGAAGATTGGTTTCATCAATCCTTCTAAGCAATGTATTTCAACCATTTCATTTACTGTAGGCGTCATGCAGATTTACCTGCAAGCAGAGAGTCTTCCTGCTGTGATGAGGGTTTTCCTAGAGTCTGTGCCTACCACAATTCCCTGCCTTCGGTCCTTAAGCAATACATGTACAGCCTCCAGATTGAATGCAGATTGTCTCTTTTTACCTCTTTCTCCCATGCTTCAGGTCAAGTGGAATGCTTGCTTGTTTTTTCTCTTACTCTCAAGTACTTTTGCATCTTCATGTGAATAAGTACGTGGCACTCCTTGAAGAAGAAGTCTTAATGTTTTTAAACTCTTGGAAAGCAATTCTGAAAAGAGGGGTGCTAGTTTCATGATTGACTCAAGGGCCAGCCAATCAAATCTAGCTTCTGCTCCTTACCGTGTGGTAGGAGGGAACAGTTTCACTTACCTCATTTTGGGAGAGAGGATTGTACATATATGCCACAGATATAGTAAGTGCACTTCTGCAAGAGCCTCATAGAAAAAATATCAAATCAAATCAATCTTTATTACGGTCCAGAGACCCCACCAATCATTACAAAGCAATGCACAATTCATATAGCCTACCTCCAGGTTAAACAAGCATTTTGTTCAAAATATAGGGATCATTGGTTTTGGCAGCCACCGCTAAAAACTTTGCCACCGCTCATGTTCTAGCGTTTGTCCGGTCTTCCAATAGGAGCCTGACAGAGTGAGCCTCTGATTTTCGCGGGAAAGGTACCAGCAAGGGTAATAGAAAAAATATGTATATTTGTATGCACTTCTAATTGAAGCCATTTCTCCCTCTCCCCCAACCAGAATACGTTAGTACCTAATCAAGTGAGCAGCCCCAAAATAAATATGGGCATAAGATTTTTGGCTCTTGCTTCTGAAGCACAAAATAATGGAGCGAGCTGTAATTTTTTATTGGATCAGTTCTTTCTGACTGTTAAGTGTGTGCTAGTCTTAAGCTTTATAAAGTAGTTGTTCAGGTTCAAGGAGAAGAGCTGAGCTTTATACAAATAAGAATGATTAGCATTAAGCTGTGTTCCAGCCATTCTGAGAAGGTACAGTTTCATTTGCAAAATGTTGAATCAATACATTTGCTTTCTTGAGAACAAATACTGGGGAAAACTTGCCAAGAGAACAGGGCTTTTCTTCTTCCTGCAACATGCTATTGAGATTCTTTTCTCCACCATCTGCTGAGAAAGCTATGTACTGAATGGGTTGATCTTAATCCCCTTTCCACAAGCTCTGGATGAGATAACCAATAGAAAATCACTAGGGTGGCAGTGAGAAATGGTTGAATTACATGAGCCAAGACTTGCCCTTCACCAGCCTCTGCAACATTGAATGGAATCCTGGAACACTCTTCTCAAGATGCATGCTGCAGCTACTTCTTTTGGCTGGCTTGAATTGGAGGCAGTGCAGGAAGCTGTGTGTGAGCCAAGAGGTATATCCTGGGAATTGCCTGCAGCATTGCGAAAGTTGTTGAACTGCAGCTTTAGTATGCACATTGCAGCCACATTGTACAACAACCCATTTCCCTTAGCCACCTTGTCTTTCACAGGCTGTGCTTAATGAAGGAGAAGGTATCCTGCAGGAGGCTGTGGATGTGCCCATACAGTGGTACCTCGGTTTACATACGCTTTGGGTTACAGACTCCGCTAACCCAGAAATAGTACCTTGGGTTAAGAACTTTGCTTCAGGATGAGAACAGAAATCATGCGGCGGCAGCAGTGGGAGGCCTCATTAGCTAAAGTGGTGCTTCAGGTTAAGAACAGTTTCAGGTTAAGAACGGACCTCCGGAACGAATTCAGAACGTAACCAGAGGTACCATTGTATTTTGTTTACAACCAATACATGGTGAAAGCCTGCACTAGATTCTCCATTATTCAGAAAGCCTCCTTTCTCCTACCAATGTCTATGCAGAAGGCTAAATTTATGCTTCCCTATATTTAATGCTCAGAGAGTGCAGCTACACTTTTTAAAAGCTGTTATTTCTTTTTAAAGGGGACACAGGTGGCGCTGTGGGTTAAAGCCTCAGCGCCTAGGACTTGCTGATCGAAAGGTCGGCGGTTCGAATCCCTGCTGCGGGGTGCGCTCCCGCTGCTCGCTCCCAGCGCCTGCCAACCTAGCAGTTCGAAAGCACCTCCGGGTGCAAGTAGATAAATAGGGACCGCTTACAGCGGGAAGGTAAACGGCGTTTCCGTGTGCAGCTCTGGCTCGCCAGAGCAGCGATGTCACACTGGCCATGTGACCCGGAAGTGTCTCCGGACAGCGCTGGCCCCTGGCCTCTTAAGTGAGATGGGCGCACAACCCCAGAGTCTGTCAAGACTGTCCCGTACGGGCAGGGGTACCTTTACCTTTACCTTTATTTCTTTTTAATTTTGCATATTTGCAAAAGCATTTGGCATACTCCTCACGGCTAGCTTTCTAAATCCCCAGCCTATCTCTGATCCATTTAGGGGAAACTGAAACTGTGCTTAAGGGTTTGTTTCAGAGCCTTTTGCCTCTCTTCCAACATGGCAGTTTCTCGTGTATCCATCTCACATGTATTATTTCTAAAAGCTGTTCTTATAAAGAGGTTTTACAAGCTTACTCTTGATTTGGTAAAATATCTGTTTATATAATTTTTCTTTTAAAAATTTGTCCCCTCAGGATCTCAGGAGGGGTGTTTATATTAAACAGCATTTATGTAAATCAGTATGATTATAGAACATGTTGGTTTGCTGATAATTTCAGAGTCAGAAAGCAGTGGAACAGGCAGAAAAATACATGGGCAGCCCTGTGTCTCACAAGTCCTGTGCATGGCGTAGGTTGAGAAGACTGTTTAGAAAAGAGTAGTTATTTTTGGCATTTTCTTCATGTTGTGGACAGAGTCGGGAACTGTTGTTTCTAGGAAATTCTGACATTAGGTTTAAAGATGGAAAGGCCTGTTGTGAAACAACACTGGACTTTGTTTAATACATTGCAAGTGGAATTCCTGTTAAGTGTAATAGAAGAGTGCTATCTGGAATAGTTTCCTGCCTAGATTGCCATAGAAGTAATTAATATAGGCTTTGCACTTCCCAAGTAATGGCTTTTTGGTGAGGAGCTCTAGTACATTGTGTACGAAATGCACTTAAAACGGGTGAAAGGACTGCCTTTGAAGTACTTGAACTCAGACACATGCTCCCCTTACCCAGCGACATGAAATTGAGTTTACAGAGAAACAAACTGTATCTCTTGAACCAAATGAATTATTCTGCTTTGATTCCCAAAACAGTTTAGATGTGTATGGTTTGTGACAAGACTTGGTGGTGATAAGATGGCAGTACCATCTGAACAGAGGCAGGGCTAGTTTTTCAAGTGCTTGTCACTTAAAGGGTTAGATTAATGGTGCCTATGTCTTGGAGTGGTACAATGAATGGCTCAAGATATGGGGGTGCAGCAGGTATATTGTACCCCTGCCTGTGGTCAAAACGGGGCCTGGGACCTCAGAAAACATTTGCATATATTGTATGAAGACTAGCATTTACATTTTGTGTAAGCCTACATAAAACACCATGATATTTCTTCTCCCAGAGCATAGGTTAACTTCAGCTTTGCGTTTGGACTTAACTATTAACACCAGAGTAGGAGGGAACACATGACCCCTCAACTTGCATATGTCATTCTATGCAAGTCTAGTATTATATCTAAACCAAGGCCTTTGACTGCTTTCCAGTTCTCTGCTAGTGAGATTTAAGTTTGGCTTGTATTAATAAATTGTAATCTACAAACTGTAAAGTACCTTACCCAGTTTGGATGTAATGATGAAATCTGGTTAGTACTTTATTAACAAGCAGATGCTTCTGATCTCCTCCTTGCAGCTGTTCCATAGAAAGATGTGGGAGCATATAAACCTAGGTTTGCTTCTATTCACATAGCACTATGGTTTAACTACAAGATGCAAAGTAGACCTGGTATCAACCTTATTAGATCCGTAAGCAATTTTTAGAATTTTGTGGACCTGATAATACTCTTCTACAAAAATCAGAATTTATTTTAGCCTTAGTGGCAATGATTATAACTTATTTTTAGAGCAGTTTTGAAAAACCGCACATGGTTACTGCAGCAGGGAGAGAACAGGAAAAAGTTTGCATAGTGAAGAATACAGCCACATGAAATAGTGGTTTATTTTTATTTTCACAGTAAGAGCTAAACTAGGAAATTACTTAAATTTGATGGCCATCACCGATCCGTGTCTCTTTCCCTTGTCTCGTGGTGACATCTAGCTGAAGCAGATGTGTGATGTAATGCCATCGTGACCAGCATTTCTCAGTCCCTGTTCCATTTCATTTACCACTTCATTGACTACTAAATGTAAGTGGTGAGTGAAATACTAAATGTGATGCCTCTTCAAGCATCTCCTTCAGCTAGAGGTTAAGAAGAGACAAAGAATCATGGATTAGCATGGCCATGTGTTTCAGATAATGTCTACCTCTGGCCCTGAATAAAGCTAGTAATATATTGGCTCTGATTCAGGCTCTGTCAGCGTTTAAGTTGCTAATAATTATATTGCTGGCACTTACTATTAGATTGTTGTTTATTTCTTGTATCTGTGGATAGTGATGCTGAAAACTGCATTCTTCTTTCTGCCGGACATAATTCCCCATCCAATATGCAACCATCAGCCTTCTGCTTTCTTAGTATAATCACTGCAGTTAAGACTGCTACCTGCGGAACCTGTTTGATGCCAGCTAATATTGTAAACAGTGTCCAGCAATGGACTTTCCTCCCTCGTCTTCCTTTCATGCTTGCTAGTACTAAAGAAATTTGATCAACATGAAGCTTTGGCTGTCTGTCTGCTGTTACTATGTGTGAGAGAAAAGGGGTGGGAGAGAAAGGGAGACATACCAGCATACCTATGACAAAAGAGCATGTGCATAGATATGCAGACTGAGAATTCACTCACTACTTTATGCTTCCTTTTTGCAAATTGTAAGCAGTAAATTCCCTCAGATTTTGCTTACCTTCTTTGTGTTTCAGAATACCCCGAAACTGCATCCCCTTGGCTCACTCATACTAGAAGCCTTGAGTGCTCCAGTAGGTTTATGGATCAGCTCTACTACACTCCAAAAATAGTAATTCAGCCCAGCTGCTTTCAGAGTAATATGTTAAATACAAAAAATGACACTAACGTAGTGGTAATGATTAGACTTTATACCAATTTCTTTCAAACTGTTCCTAATATTCTGCTTCTCATTCGTAGGCAGACCTACGATAATGTGATTGCATTGAAAATGTCATGTGAAAGGCGGTTTCTGTCTAAATTAAGTTCCAAAATACATAATAAGAAGTGTCTTAAAATGTGACTACTTGTCTGTATTCATTGTGAAAAATGGCAAAAGGACTTAATTTTGCAGCCAGCTGTGTCCTAGAAAGATTTCATTATATTATACTTGTATTGCATGGCAGCAACTTGTCATGCTCTCTTGTTTGTTACCAAGACATTCACAATACTTAGCCAGGCTGTAACGGCAAGCTAATGTGTGTCTGTGTCCAATACTCTGAATGGTCAAGAGCGGTTCTTGTCCCTGGTCCTGGGTGCTGTACTTGGCAGAGAGAAGTGACTCTCACATGAAAGTCAAAATAGAAATATATTTTGGGTCAAACTGGGCTCTGAAAGGCATTTCTCTCTAGTAGTCATTAATCTCCAAAAAAACAAGCTTTGGAACTAAGCCAGCTCATATTATCCAAAGCTCATATTATCCCTCATATGGCAAAATGCACAATACATTACTTGGACTTGATCAGACCAATTCCCTGTTCCCCATTTTTCTCCACTACTGGTTTAAAAACATGTGAGCAATATAAATTTAAATTCAGTCAGAGTTGTTGTTTCTCTTTATAAATATCCTAAAATTGTCAATTCCAACAGCTTTCTAGAGCATCCATAAATGAAGACCTCTGTAAATAGAGACATGTTTCCATAGCAAAAAAAACAAGTGCTGCTCTGGTTTTGTTTTCAGTTTAAAACTTCAGTGTGTTTTTTTGGCCCTTGAATCCAGGCATCTGTGTGACAGCTGGCTTTCATGGGCGTCTTCTTCCCTTTAATATTCAGAAGACTAAAAAGGATGAAGGGTGAGCAGATAACAAGATCTAGTTCTTACAGTGGTGTGAACAGCCAGTTGATGGTATGACTACAGTTGTGATAATGGTGAAGGTCTGATGTGGCACCCTCCAGGATTAGGGCAAGCTACCCAAATATACTTGGAGAAACAGGCAGTGTAAGATGACAAATGAAACCTAGAAAAGGATGACTAAAGTGACTATCTGGCTCTCAAACAAACAAACAAATCATCACTAACAACCACAAGAGTGTATCTGAAAGGATTTTTTATGATGAGGGATATAAATTATTAATTAAACAAATAAATGTCACAAAAATTTAAGTACTCTTTTATACCGTATACCAGCTCTTCTTAAAATTAGCACTTCATATAAGTAACATCTGTTTAAGAGAAAGTGAGTGTGCTCTTGATTATTCTTGTTATGTTTTGTCAAATTCTTACTGCCCATTTTATTTCTAAGTCTTGTCCTCTTGTGCCGGATTTAGTAGATGTGGTTGAGCCTGAACTAGGTGGAGCTCATTGTGTTGCCAAAGAAAATAAGTTGTCTCTCTGCATGTTTTAGAAAACTGATTTTGGAGATACACATTGTTTGTAAGCTTTATAGGCCTGTCTGCACATATTTTGCTTCTATTAGTCTGGTATGCTACATTTTTATGCAGTATTATGAATTTAGTGTCTGCTTTACAGTATTTGAATTAAACTGTGTATCTGAAACAATATATTGATTTTGAAAACTTATATTAAATATACTAATTAATTTTCAGAAGAAAACTAAATCTCGTCAGTGGCATCTCTGGAGGTTTTTCCAGAGTCTAATAGTTTATTAGCTTGTACACAGATATTGAATTTGCTGCTGTTGTTTACTTTCGAAAGAGCACAAGAAGCAATTTCCCTCCCCTGCAGTTTTTCCATGACCTTCTAGACCAGTGGTTCCCAATCTTTACAAGTAAATGGACTCCCTTTTAACCATGAAGATGTTGCAGATTTGCACATACTAATTGTTGCAATTTTAGGCTCCATAAATTAGGAAAATAAATAATGACAGCAAACTATTATGAACTCAGTAACCTTAGATGAGGTAGAGATTTGATCTGATTCAACAGGGCTCTTCTTGTATTAACACAACTGTGCATAAGGAAAAATTGAAACAGGTGCATATTTTATACCGCTGCAGCACTTAAGATGGAGAAACAGAAACACTTCTGAAATACTGTCTTCTGCACTATTTTCAAACCTGCGTGTCTTTTCATCATAGCATGGCCATCTGCTTGTCCTCTGACTGCACTCCTATGCACTTATTTTGAGGATACCAAAATAAACGTTATGCAGGGGATTTGCTCAGTAATTGGAAAAGGACAAAAGATGAAAAAGATTTAAAAAGCTGGTGTTTCTGGGCTCTTCCTCTACCATGTTCTTGCCATTGCTTTGCTGGGGAAGCCATGTGTATTAAATATCCTTTAAATATATAGTGTAGCATTGGCCTGATACAATTAGAGACTGTGTAAGGAGAAGTTTAATTGTGCACAGATGACTGATTCCTGAAGGAAACACAGTATCTTGTTGAATAAAATGAACCCCAAAATATGAAAGGAAGTAAGTATTTATTCCATCTAAATTAGAGTAAATAGATTTTACACCCACCCAAAAGCCCCTCTGAATATTTTCTATCTCCTGTTTGCTATACACATACATTACTCAAAACAAACCATTTAGGGGTGGGGGACAGATTATGTGTCTGATTGTTCTCTCCATGCCTATAAATGCATGAGAGGGAAGAGAATTGAGAGAAAGACCAAAATACATTGTGTATGTAAGTAAGTGTCACTTTGAGACAGAAATTTTAAATCCTGTGAATTGACATGTTTATGAGATTGAGGGGAGGGGAGATTAAACACTTATATGGTATTGCTGCTTGGTGAAAATGAGAGTAAATGTAAGCATAGAGAAGAAAGAGAAAATGACAGGAGGAATGGAAAGGTCAGGATTGAGTTCACTGTTTCTTTTTCTTTGCAAAAATTCACTGCTGCAGCATAACCCATTATCATTCTCCTCCCTCTGAGACAGACACACGCATACAGATCCACACACACACACCAGTTACCACTTCTGGGGCAAAATAAGTTGGCCCCAGTGACCATGCGTTGGTAAGCACAAGCTTGGACTACTTTAATGTGCTTTATTTGGGGTTGCCTTTATGGGTAGAAGTGTGGCTAATTGTTAATTGAGACAGTTTACTATGAGCATGTAACACTCCTTATAAAAGTATGCACCTGGGCCAGTTTTAAGGTTTTAGCTATAAAGCCCCAAACAGCATGGGGCAGGGTTATCTGAGGGAATGCCTTCTCTCATATAATCCTGCCTGATCACTAAAATATTCCAACAATGGCCTCCTGGTGGTTCCTCAGCCTGCAGAGGTCCATCTCCTAAGAAATGGTGTTGTGGTGCCCAGTCTATAGAACAAGTCTTCCACTGAGATAAGGCAAGTGCCTACTGTTAATGGTTTTCAGGACTTGGTAATTCCCCCAGTCCTTTTATTTTCCAGCCACACTGTGTGATGTCTCCTACCAGCCTCTTCTGTTTTGAATGACATTAGTATACTACTACTCATGCATTATCTTGTTGTAATCCTTACAACAACTCTGTAAAGTTTAATATTATCCACATGATGCACTTAGGAGGCTGAGAAGGGTGACTTGCTGAAGACTACGTAGTGAGTTCATGACAGAAGTGACATTTGAATGGAGGATTTGTGGCTCAACTGTTTTAGCCTCTGCACCACACCAGTTCTGAGTATTAGATTTAGAAGCAGTAATTTTCTTTTGATTTAGTTTTCAAGTCAACTGAATGGCATGTTGTATATTCAGTTTTTGTATCAAAATTAGGCTTGAAGGATTGTTCTGGGGTGCTTTGCTAGAATTTGAGGTATAGTGTATAGGAATACTGTATGTTCTGAACTGTATGATTACAGTCGTATCTTGGATCCCGAACGCCTTGCGAGTCAAATGTTTTGGCTCCCAAATGCCACAAACCCAGAAGTGAGTGTTCCAGTTTGCAAACTTTCTTTGGAACCTGAATGTTCAATGTGGCTTCCACAGCCTCCAGTTGCGCCTGCAGCCAGTCAGAAGTTGCGCCTTGGTTTCCGAATGTTTTGGAAGTCGAACGGACTTCTGGAGTGGATTCCGTTTGACTTCTGAGGTATGACTGTATTGGTTTTCTTTGTGTAGCTTCTGGTTGGGTATGTGGATGCTATCATCATGAACTCTGAATTGCATATTTGGAATAGCTTATACTGGAAAGCTTTTTGCATCCTTTGCAGGGGCATTCCTAAGATTAAAAGAGCCACAGGTTCCCTGACTCCTTTTTCTCTGTTTGATTTGCCCCCTATCATTGCTGGCTGCTGAGCCACATAGTTTTACAATTTGAACTTAGGTAATAAAATCCTTTCTCTTCATTGAGTTCCTCCCCACTTTTAAAAAAAGATTCTGCTTCATTATATTTTTCAGGTTCTCAAAGCCAGCACCAATGTTTTTGGATGATTCCTTCAGAAAGTGGGCACGAATCCGGGACTTTGTACCGCCTTTTGGAATTAAAGGGCAAGGTAGGATAGCAGTAGTTCATTTACCATAACTTGAATGCCCTGCTGAAGTACAAAAATAGAAGGTGCCTATAGTTAAACATACTCTATGTGTCTATGGTATCTGCTGCTTGTGGACTTCAACTGCTAACGAGCCCCATCAGCAGTAATAGGGGGAGCCCTGTTGCTCCACTTGAGCAACAGGGCTCCCATTATTTCCCTCCACATGACCCTGTGGCCCCTGAAATTGGCTCTGAAATATCACGTGGCAAGTTGAAATGCTTGTGCAGACAAAACGTTTGTAATTGTGTGATGTTGAATTCTACATTCTTGAGTGGGGACTAGGACACCACCAGGTGGATATTGTTACCCTCTACTCGATTGAGAGGCAGAGCTTTGACTAGATGTCTGGTCCTCCCCTTCCCTGAGGAACAGTTCGTTTTTCTGCCTCACTTGCGAGTTCACTTATTTTCACTGTGCATTTCTGGCCTCATTTGAAATTCACTGTCTGATTAGAAGAACGTGTGGATGTTGTACTGTTATTCTGAGTTCCTATCAACACTATTTTTAGTTCTGCCTGATTACCAGTTGGCTTGCTTCTTTGCAAACTGAGCTTTCCCACCTCAAAAATTCCTTCCTACTTCCTCCTTCAAGCATATCAAGACATTTAACAGCCCTCCACAAGCTCTGGTGCTATACTTTAAGAATTAATTGTACAGCTGATTACCCTAAGAATTAATTGGAAAATTAATTATCCTTTTAAAAATAGAACTGATTACCAGTTAAAGGAAGTTGATCCTGACTCTGTGATTACCCACACCTATTGACTCTGATCCTGTGAATTAATTACCTAAAGTGGCATAGTTTGTACTTTGATCCTTTTGTAGCCACTTTGGAAAGATCAATGAGTAGGGTGCAGACCATGGAAAACTTAAAATTAATTCTGCATCTCAGAAATTACATTACTTGCCTGCATTATTTGTGAATATTGGGATTATTTGGCCCATATTGTAAGACTTCAGTTCATGATACTGGGTATAACATAAAGTGATCCTAGAATTGGGCTCCATGAGGTCTTGTGTATTGTTAGATATGATTTAATTAACACTGTGCATGGGGAACTGGTAACAGTCTCACTGTAGCATCTGTCTTCACACTGCAGTAGGAGCGGGACTGAGTGTAAATAAATCTGCTCTATATGAGGCAATATATATTATTATTCATATAATGACATTAGTTTCCCTAATAAGGGGAGGGTCTTGGAAGCCTGAGCTTGCCATTCTTATAGTCCTTGTACCTAGTATAAGGAGGAATTTGTTCACCCTTTCCCTATCATTGTACCAGACCCAGTCAGTGTAGATGTAATAAGCTGTATACATTGTTCTTCTCTTATGCTTCCCTCTTAGCAAAGCAGATGATTAAATACAGCTGTGCAAATTGTCCAGAAATAGAAACTCTTCATTCACTGCAAGAGATTTGCACCATTCTTTATCTGCTGGCTTTCAAGGTGTGCAGATACAGAGAGGAATACAGGTCTTTGTAGTAGGTGGTTTTAGGTCTCGGAAGCAGCTGATCAAGTCTTTTGCCAAGTAGAATAAAAATGGAGAACCTCGGCACAGGATGACTGAATATATTTGGCAGTCTTTGCTTTGCATTTCCAGGTTGCTGCCAGCTTGTGTCACCACTACAGTGTTATGTAAATCCAGGGTTTTATATTGGATTTTCTTCAGTTAAAAACAGAAACTGCCATTACTTAAATGGCTGGGAGCTGAAGCAATGGGAGCAAAACAACTGAATGGATTGTTTAATGCCCTCATGGGACAGAACTTTGTGCCAGGATTCAGTCCAAGGCAGTTTGTATATGTGGGAGGGAAGAATTATTACTCTCTGTAAACTGGTGAGCCTAATGGCTGTGCTGACAGGCTAGGAGCGTGAGAGAGGCAAATGGCAACCTTCTCGCATCACACGTCACTGGGATTCTTACATCAGCTTTTTCTGCTTATCCCAGGGGATGCATTGGGGATGAATAATAGTGACCTGATGATGGGATCAGCACCTCATTAAGGTCTTCAGTCAGGGCTAGTCTGGTGCCAGTTGAAAGGAGACTGCAAGAAGAAGTTTCTGGTGCTTGCCAGAACTACAGCAACTGGAGAAATTGGGCGATGCTTGAGAAGAGGATGTGCCAGTTTAGCATCAGAGGGCAGCTAATCCTTCATAAAGACCCTACCTTTGTCAAGGAAGTGTACCATGAAAAGTGCTTGGTGCAAATGTTCAGGAGCTTCAGTCTGCTTGTCAGCTGTTTGATTTGAAATGGCAAGGGGGATTAATTTGCTTTGTTCTGTGAACTTGGGATCACCCTGGCTGTGATGTACATAGTCTGCACAGTAACATTTTAAAGTTTCAAGCTGTTGTACCAGACTGTTTTAGTCTGTGAGTTGTTTGTCAAACTGATTCCGAGAATTGTTCTTCTATGCCTTTTCTGGGTTGGCGTCACCAAGAAGCAAGCTAACCCAAACGTTAGTGTTGAGATTGGACTAGGTTTCATACCAGTAGACTACAGTATATTTTATAATTATTAATAAGCATGGTTGGTTTCAACATAGCAATTTGTTACAAATGCCACACGTGCCATAACTTCTTAAGTTATTTACTCAAATGCAAAAACAAATAATAGCAATAGAAAAAAACTTATTCATTCATTTATATAACAAAGTCAATATGCTGCTTAATCAACAAAACTATGCTATAAAACTATGTAGAATAATGTCTGAGAAGGCACACGTTAGGAAAATGTCATGTCAGAATTCTTCACCTGTGTGAATTTTCTGGAACAGCTCCTGCTGGCTCCTGATCATGGGATTGTCCTAGAAAAATCTGTGTGGATGACCAATTTTAACTTCACATTTTTCACATATATGCCTACATTCCTGTGGAGGCAAGTGTTACGTCAAAGTGTTTGCTTTTATGAGCTCTGCAGGGTAGAAAGCTATGCATGCACAGTTGGAAGTACTGACCTCCAGGGCATACTGGAACAAGCACATCTGAGCACTACCAAACACAATCTATGCCATTCCCTTCCCTAAACATTCTTTTAGCTGCATAGCAGTCTCTTTTCACATCTGGCATGCTGATATAAATAATACTTTATCTCTGTTGATAAAATACAGATGCATGCTGACATCAAAATTCAAATTTGCACTGAACCAAACTATCTGTCTTTACACCTCCTTCTTGGCTTCTTGCCCAGATCTGTGTCTGGAGGAGCTGAAGTTCAGAGAGCAGGAGTTCTTTCCCATTTTCACTCCCTCATCAACCTCCTGTGTTCATTGAGAACCTTTTTTCAGTCTGCTGTGTTATGGTAACTATTCTACATTAACACGATGAGGTTCAGCAGTCTGTTTCTTTCATGAATGGATCTCTTGCTATCTACAGAGGTTTTAGGGTGCAACTTCCTCCATCGTATAATGAAAACAATTGTCAAAGAGTATAAATAAAACACTACATCCTTTCCAGTTAACCTGCCCATGCATAAGATTTACATGAGAGACCCTTCTGTAGGTGCCTTCCGCCTTCAGAAATTTAGGCAAGTGGCAAATAGGTAAAGAATAACAATTGGAGCACCAACACTGACAATCCCCTTCACCTGTTTCCCACTTGCCTAAATCTCTGTGGTGGGTGGGTGGGGGGCAAACAAACAAACAGTTTAACCATATTGAATGGTTGGGGGCTAAGGAAGGGGTGAGGTTCTTTTTGTTTATCTGCTAATTAGTGGTTGTGAGTGTTGCTTTGTTTGTTGTTTGCTTATTGCTAATGTTGTTTATTACTGCTAAGGTGTGTTGATTTTGTTTTCCTAATACGTTTTATGGAATACTAACATATTCTATGATTCCCCCCTCCTTTTTCCTAAGGTATAATGTACTTGTATATATTTTTCTGTAACATAAGTCACTAGGAGGCTCTTGAGTAACAAGTGACTAATAAGTTTAAATAATAATAATAATAATAGTAGTAGTAATAATAATAATAATAATAATATATTACACCTTTCCTCCAAGAAGCTGGTGGTTCATGTCCCCCACTTTATCCTCACAAGAACCCTATGAAGTAGATTTGATTAAGAAGGCTTGCCTTGCATGTAGCCACCCAACAAGCTTCATGGCCGAGTGAAGATTTGATCCTGGTTTTTTATGTCATAGTATGATGTAGCCAAAGTGTTTTGTTCCACTTTGGTTGGCCTTTTACTCTGTGGGATACGAATCCCATGAATATTGATTGGCACTTCCCAAGAGAACAGAGAGCATTCTAAAATTACTCAAAGATAGGAGGAAAAATAGATGCAGACCCTTATCTAAGAGTTACCCTTTTCTTAGTTATGATGAACCTAAAAGTATGCATTTTGGATGAGATGAGGCCTTAGCCGGAACCCACATAACTTCATTGGCCTTTTTTTCCACCAAAGCTTCTATTGAAACCCCTTTGAAGTTTTTCCTAATACCCAAGACTCTGGAAATAGCTTGCATGCCCCTGGCAAAAATCCTAGAAGCTTGAGGATCAAGAATAATACCCCCTAAGGAATCAGAAAAGCAAAAGTATGTTCCATGTACAGCTGGATGTTGCTCAACATCCAATTTTGATGTCTTTCCACATGTGTTACAGCTCATCTACATAGTTTTCTGTGGTCCTGATTTATTGCTATTATGCTAATCTAGGAATTTAAGAAGTTAAAACTCTCAGAGCAGGTACATCATAAACTGGGTGTGCCCTGCAGTAGTATCATGTATCTGGTTATGAAAACTACATATATCACTCCAGAGCAAAGCATCCTACATCTGATTGCATTCATTTGAAGAGCAACTATGTGGCACTGGATATCTTTGTGCCATGACTGCTTTGTTTTCTCACAATATAAACTCTGACTTCAGTTGTACTCATCAGCTGTGTGCTCCTTTTGCAGAGTTGTGAGTCACAAAGTGCTGAACATGACCTAGAGAAGGCTGATCTATACCAGAATCCTGCAGCAGGTACCTTGGTTTTAAGTTGCTAAGGCAGGGTCAAGCAGGGTCAGGTAGGTCAGGACCTGGGACAGCTCACAGTGCAAATTCCCAGGAACGGTTGAAATTGTTCTGCCAAAAGATCTGGTATTTGTAGTGCAGATTTAGATCTCATACACACCATGCATTTCTCCCACCCCCAATAATCCTGGGAGCTGTAGTTTCTCCCTTACAGAGCTACAATTCCTAGCACCCTTAGCAAGCTATAGTTCCTAGGATTCTTGAAGGGTATGTGTGTTTTAAATGCACTTAAAATGTATGGTGGTTATGCAGCCTTAGTTACATATCAGAAAAAGAATTGTTACAGGGTTGAGAGATCTGTGTCTGCATTCCGTATCTTCACCCACCCTCTCTTTACTTGCTGCAAAATACACTTGCATTTCTTAGGCTGTAAGAATCTCATAATTTCTTGCAGCATTCCAACAAAATGTGTCTTGGCTAAATTTGTAGCATATAAAAACGGCAATGCTAATCTTGTGGCCTAGATTTTTCTAGCACAAATATTACCAGCTTTCCTAGCACCTGACAACATTGTTACACTTTGACTTGTGTCTCACAAACCTGTTCCATGTAAAGTCAAATTAATGGCATGTGTGCAGGTGCCAGGTGCTCATTGCCAGAGTTCTGCTCAGGTGAATTTTTCAAATAGAGACCAATGGGAGATAAAATACTAAAATTCACTTTTTCTCATTGCTTACTGTTTTGGAACATTTTTTAATGAAAGACACTATATAAACTTAGATGGAGCTGACTCATGTGGCAAGCTGACCAAACTTGCTTGAAACACTGCATCCCATCAGTGCTTGTTGATCCCTGAAGTGGATGCTGAGTCATTAAGCCCAGTGGCTGTTTATTTAGCCTTAATGTAGAAGAGGAGTGAGAACAGCACGTTGTAGACAGGAAGCGGAGTATTCTCTGGAGGGGAATTTGTATGGTTTGGACCTCTGGCAGAATCTCTGCTTGTTTGGGGTAGGTTGGCTTTAGATGAGTGCAACAGGATGCACCCAAGAATTTTACTAGGATCATTTTGTGATCTAGCTCTATTACAAACCTGCATAGTTAGAAAGCTGGAAAAAGACCTTGTTACTTGGGAATAACTCATACTAAATAAGCTGGGGCCAACCTGGGTTGTAAAAAAATATTAACTGTGTTATTATCTGTTCAGTCAGCTCCCTGAGCACTAAGGAATCAGTATTCTTATGTGCATGCCAGCATTTCATAACAGTTTATTTTGCTATGTGCTATCCTCCATTGCAATACATTAACTTATAGAAGTTGGCATATATGAAAACATAAAACAAAAATGTAAAAATCCATTAGATAGCTATTGAAAGCCACTATAATTTCCTTAGGAGAGTTCCCCCCCACCCCTGAATTTTATTCCACTAATACAAGATGTACACCAATTTTTGGCGGCTTCTTCTGCGCTAGAGCCTTGAGATTTACTAGCCTGAACCAGTCATAAAAAGTGGAGCAGGGCTAGTTGAAATTATCTGCTGTCTCCTACAATGAGTCATACATTGGGATACACAGTTTACATAAGTTACTGCTTCACAGGATGTTCAACTGAAAATAGTGCTGAGAACACTTTCCCTTCTCCCCCTCCATTTTCAAAAGAAAAAAAAACCTACTTAAGGAAGAGCATGCCTCAATGGAACTTTATTCTGAGTGAAATGCATAGGATTATACTCTCATTGTCTTCTTTCCCATCCATTATTCATCTTTAAATAAAAGGTCTGGCCTCTACCATTTTAGCAGGGAGCTCCAGCTAAGGTGGGGAGTTGTAAAAGGTTTGCAACATTAGGAGGAAATAGCTTTATGCCAAGTCAGACTTTTTCTCTTCTTCCTCCCCTCTCCCATTTACCATGCTGCTTGATAAAAGCTGCCTCCACTCAGGATATACACTCTTCACAGCCCTTCAAGCAGCACACTTCTTTACTTTACTGTCTAATGATAGATAGATCTTGTAATCTTTGCATATTATATATTATCTGCCTTTTCCATTAACTTGCATAATTCTGCTTTCATAGTGTAAGTCTTTCCCTTGTTTAAATGTGGTTTGCAAATCCAAACTCCTAACTCTTCTGCACCTTTTAACTTGTTGAAAAGCTCAGTGCCTGATAGTCTTGCCTCCTTAGAGTCATAATTTTAGCAGTAGCTATTTGCAGTTGTCCCAGTTCTAAATTATAAGTAACCAAAACATACAGTATTTTTTTAACGACGTTTATATGCCAATTTTCTGCCCACACACCCAAGACAGTTTGCAGATTCCACCTTTTTGGCACAATATAGAAATCCAGTCTTTAGTATTGTGGCACATACCTTTTGGAACTCCTTCTTGTTAAATATATGTCACATACTGAAGACAGGCACCGTCACCATTGTCTTTTTGGCACATACTGAAGACCTTTCTTTCCGAACAAGTCTTTTGAGTAAAGATCTTTCCCAGACTGCATCTGTATTGGAATTGTTTTTAGATGCTTTAATTGTTTTATTGCTTATGTGATCACTGCCCTGGACTCCTTTGGGAGGAAGAGTGGAATATACATCTAAAATACTACAACTACTAATGCTTTGTAGACCTACCTGGTACCTAAATGTGAAGTGAAAGAAAATTAATAAGAGAATCACCCATTCAGATATATTCACTTGTTATGAAAAGCACCAATTTTGAGTTGAAACAATTTATTTTTATTTATAAAAATTTTACAATAGTGTCCAAACCTACTTTTTAAAATTAAGGAGGTAGCATTATTTTGAGAATGCACAAAAGAAAAAGAAATACCTCCAGTGAGAGCAGGATCCAGTACACGATACTCCTGATTTAGTGCTACGTCATGCATCATTCTGGTTCTTGGTTAAAATGAGCTCTTTATTGTTTACTATAGTATCATGTTCCAAAAGCAGGTTCAGTGCTGAAAAGTCATGTGTACATCTTTAATAGCCAATCTAAACTAAACATTGTAGCAGTCGTCACAACTTTGTAAGGTTTGGCAGTTAGGCATTGGTTGAACTTGTGTTGGGGGAGGTGAGGTGTGGCCATCACCTGCCCCTCCAGTATTAAGGGTATTCCATTAAAGGAATCCGGGGGGGTGGATCTTGTCCGAAGCCCAGGGAGGGTCTAAGGCCATGCCATGACCCCATCGGGAACCCAGGGGGAGCTCCTGTTGATTTTCATCAATGGGGCTCCCCCTATTGGTGGTTGACCCTTACAAGACTCCCTGCATGGCAGGCAGGAGTCAGATATAGTCGGGTCAATTCCAATGCCTAAGCCAATACCAATCACATTCTGTAACCAATAAAGTTGTGGCCAAAATTTGCCCAATAACCATTAACCTAATATCTGTGTCCTTGTGTCTTATTCATCATTGGGGGGGGTGACCTCGGGGTCTTGACACGCAAACAGATTCACTGCTGAAAAGTCATGTGTACATCTTGAATAGCCAATCTAAACTTGAGTTTGTAGTACATCTGTACAAGAGTTGGAGCCCAATGCTCTGGTTATGGCATAGAGGTGGGTGTCTACAAATCTGCCTGTCAAGATTGCCACATTGCTGTTTGCTCCCTGGCTCAGTAGATAGAAACCACATTAATCTACCAGGGGCTGCCTGTAACTGCACTACATAGGGTGGCATCTAATGTTGTGGAGTTGACTTATGGCATACTTTCCAAAATGGTTTCCCAGCCTTGATTGCACCGAATAGACCTGTTGCACATATGAGTAATGCAAGTAGCTCCCTCCTTACATGTAGAAAGTGCTGCAGATCTTTAGTGAAAGCAATGTGGTTTATTGTTCAGGATATCCACTTGGTACACATCAGAAAGAGAAGCAAAGAGGGAAGACACTGTATGTAACAAAGAAACAATGGAGAAATAGATTCTCAAAGGTGCCTGTGTTTATTGAAGCTCAGTCATTTTGGAAATAGAATTTTATTTTTCAGAGTCAATCTGAAATTTTAGCTCTAGGATATTCTTGAATCAAAATAATGTGCTATAACATACAACCTAAAGAATGTATTTATGTAAGGTTTGTTGCCCTTTGTCTAATTTTTAATTGTTATGCTGTAACTTAAATATACCAGTGCAAATTCATTCATTAATCATCTTGGTCCCTGAAGTCTTTGTACATCAATACTCTGGGGGGGGGGGGGAATGAAGCAAGCTAACCCTTCCAATGTATTTTTTTCTTAACAGATAATCTGATCAAAGCCATCTTGTCAGCAACCAAAGATTATCGTCTTACTCCAGCCCTTGACAGGTGAGTAGATTCTTTTGGGAGACTGAAGGAGCCCCTGGGAGTTGGTGGCCATTAATAAACTGCTTCCCTATGGGCTCTTGGCTTTGGAATAAAATGAGGAGCTGGGAATGATGCTCCTGTTCCAATCCATGGGGTCTATAAAATAGTTTTTTTGACAGCTTCACAAATTTTATTCTCTAGTGTGACCGCAATCTGCTTGATTCCCTACATTTCAAAATAAATAACTGACAATCTTTCAACAAATGCATTAACTTGTCACAACCTCCCCCAAGGTATCATTGTAAGGCAGCAGAATTGCACAGTGTTTATTCAGACAAATATAAGGTTCAGCTTGTTCTCACTAACAGCTCCTCTTCTAAACCCTATGTTTATAGCTGTGGGGCAGTGGAGCTGATAGCAAGACTGATTATGGAAATTTTTACCTGGCTTTCGGAGGCGTGAGCTGTTAATGCACATATTCATGGGAGCAGCAAACTTGGATGTAGTGGCAGACATGTTCATTTCTCGTCCCCCCCTCCAATATTTTGCTTTTAATATAGAACGTTCTTCACTAATCTATTGGCACATGGTGGAACCTCATACCTATTGTTGTTGTCTAATACTAGCTTAGCACCAAATTCTTGCTGTTTTCCTTTGCCTCAATTTCTTCTACTGAGCTTTGTACCTCACTAAACATATTTTACATTCTGAATTGGCAAGAAAAATTGAGATAACTCTGTTCTGGGTCACCTGTCATAACCCATAGTTTAAAACATAGTTTAGTGTGAACAGGCCGCATGTCCCATTTCTACTGCTGCAGTTCCATGGATGAACCAAACCAGAATCTGGCATGTTGTGTTGCTCACACCCAGGAAAACCACAAGTGGTAAGCAAGGTTTGTTCTTGGCTTACTGCTTGTGATTTGTTTGGAAGAAACAAGCCACAATCCTTGGTAGAGATTAAACTGATAGAAGGGAAAGAGATAAGAGAGACTTGAGGAAGTATGCAAAGAATTAAGGCTACACAGACAGAGATTAAAGGTTAAATATGGAGTTCTACAGAGTAGAGTTAACCCATCCTAAAATCAGACAATTTTAAATAAATACTTTTTCAAGCTTTTAGACAAGCCATTTTCATTCTCCTTTCCATTGAGTTACCTTAAAATAGTAAAATAGAAGAATAATAGTCCATTTTTATACAGACTGGATATGAGAAAGAGTTAAATCAAGATTGCAGATCACTGTATATTCTCGAAATATTACTGAAGTGAGGTGATAGTATTGCAGTTTTCAGTTGAAGCAAGAAGTGTTACCCTTGTTCTTGAACCAAAAATTCGATCAGCATCTCATCTTGTCTAGGAGCACTTCCAAGTGTCTGTCTTACTTCTGATGTGACAACTTTATGGAAATGTGGTCTGGTTTACAGACAGCCTACTATTGTGCTGTACTTTCTGCTTCAGTTGTGGTACTCCTTTGAGGCAGTTTTCAGTGTTTTTCTACACATCTTTGTATTTATGGTATCCCAGAGCATTCCTACTCTCCTGTTTCACATTGTTGGAGCCACTAAATGTAACCACAAATCATATGGTATTTGGGACCTAGTTTCCAATAAGTGGAAGGAAGAAGGAGAAAGAGTGAAATTAAGGAAGTGGCTTGTGTAGTACATAGACAGTTTTTACGCATCCTTCAATTCCTCAAATTCCTGTTGGCAATTACTGTACTTTTCTGTGTACAAGACAAGGGTTTTTTACTTGAAAGTAATGTAAAAAAATCAGGGGTCGTCTTATACATGAGTAGTGCAGAGGAGGGATGTGCGCAGCTGCAAGCAGGAGCTTGTGTGCGGCGATTGGGTGGGTGAGTTGTGGCTGCGGCAAGGGCTGCCATGGATTGGCTGCTGCTGTGATTGTCAGGGTTTTTCAGTCATTTGATTTATTTTCGGCATTCCCCCCCCCAAAAAAGCTCAACACTTCTGGGCCATTTCCCCCCATTTTCTCCCCCCATAGTCTTATACATGGGGGCATGTTATTCACGGAAAAATAAGGTAATTCTTAAAATTACAATGCTCTTATTATGTCCTTGAAAGAGGATGTAAAAAGGAGCCTTTGAATGTAGTCGCTTTGACTTCTCCTGAACTACAGGAAGCACTGATGAGGAAATGTTGAAGGATCTGGATTGGGAATTTTATCTTGTATAAAAGGAGGAGACAACTTGGGACAATAATGCTTTTATATTATTTATTTCATTTATGTCCCACTTTTCCTCCAATGATCTCAAAGTGGCATACAACCCCCCCCCCCTTCCACTGTATTCTCACAACAACCTAGTGATGCAGGCTAGGTGAAGGGAAATTGACTGGCCCATTGTATGTAACAGGGAGTGAAGCAAAGTGTACCATCCAGTCCATTGAGCAGAGGACAAGAGGAAATTGGATTAAACACAGATCCAGGTCTAATGTCAAAGTGAATAGCAAAATAAAGGGAAGAGAATTGCAATCGGAATTCTAACATGATTTTAACTAACAATCTGTCATTTTCCTCTTAAGGATTGTTTATTTGGGACCTTTCTCTGCATATTTTCCTGTGCGTAGATAAATGGTATTTAATTAAGCAGTTACTATTCTTCTGTGTAAACAAAATCTGCACTTAGTTTCACTGTTTAACTCTTCCCTTACAGTTGTTTCATTATGAAAAGAAACATTTTGTTAGCTATTTAAATGCAGTGATTTCATCTTGAGCCAATAAGCCTAAGTAGATATGGTGAGAACATTTCCTCCTTTTGCTACCTGTGTTGCTATGCTCCCTGTATTATAAATTGACAGAGTTTGTTACTGCAAATTAATAGAGTACAGCCTCCTGATTATACTTACAGTGCCTGAATTGGATCTTGACCAGGAGGAGCTCTGTGCTTGTGGATTTTACTGTTTACCCAACTGCCCTTATCTCTGCTTCCTTCCCAGTCTCAGTTGCCGGAGATGTGTTATTGTGGGAAATGGTGGCATTCTAGCAAACAAGTCACTGGGTTTGAAAATCGATGACTACGACATTGTTATCAGGTGAGTTGTCCACACAGGGGAGAGGAATAGGTGTTCTATAAGTCTTTTCCTACTATGTGCAGTAGAGGTTTGCAGCACCTCTGGCCCTGTCAGATTCCAGTGTCCTTGGCACAATATGCCTCACATAAAAGACTAAGGTTGGAATTAGAAAGTGTGGCAGATGTGGGGCTGCTGCTAAAAACAGCAGCTTCTTGTTTCATTCGCTTCCCCTTCCGCAGTAGCAACCAATAATACAATGTGTGACATAAAATCATCTCATTCTGAGTTGCAAACAGCTAATGAAATGTAGTGGGGAAACCTGGGGGACACTGGCAAGACATTAAATGTTTTTCCTTATCGGGGAGGCATAGGAGGATATGGGACTACTGCTTTTCAGAACAGCCATTCTGATATTGTCTAGTCCTGAACTATAAGAGATAGAGACCCAGTTGCCAGTTTCTTGGTTTCCTGTTGGAAGGAAATTGTGGTGCAATGGTGATATCGCTTCATATGTCGAGTACCCAAGGGCATTCAAGGAGCTCCTTTTCCAGAGTTGGATACCAAAAATTTTCATCTTCAAGTGCTTAGGGATGCTCTGGTTTGTGGACAACTAGTTTCAGTTTATAAGGCAGTCTTCCTAGCACTACCTCATGAGCATGATTATACCACAAAGTAAATTGTAGGTGAAAAGTTCTATGCACTTATGCTTTGTGATAAGCTTTGATGATAAATATCGGCCCACACCATAGTCCTAGTAGAGAATAACTACTTACCAGCAGTTCAATATGTTCTAGGAAAAATCAAGATAGTGTAGATGGATGAGAATGGGCACTAATAACTTCTTTTATATTTGTATTGAGAATAGTGGCTGGCTCTTTATTTGAGTGCTTAGCTTCTCACTTTGGCCTGTGGAAGAATCAGGAAACACTAAATTCTGAAATTCTTGGTTGCTCAGTCAGGTCTAATTGATCATCTACACATTAACTCCAGAAGTTGGATGCAAGCAGTTTTAACTGTTTCACTGGCAGTTACGAGCTCTCAGCATATTTGCTCATGTCTGACTTTTGTTTAATTTTATAGTTTCTATCCTGTGTTTTTGCTACCATTTCAAATTGAACTCTGGTGTAAATGCAACTGGCAGCTCTTCTCTGAACTCTCTGAACTCTCTGTAGGCTGAACTCTGCTCCAGTGAAAGGCTTTGAAAAGGATGTTGGTGGCAAGACAACAATGCGAATAACATACCCAGAAGGGGCCATCCAGAAACCAGAGCAATATGAAAAGGATTCCCTCTTTGTGCTGGCAGGGTTCAAGTGGCAGGATTTCAAGTGGCTGAAGTACATTGTTTACAAGGAAAAAGTGGTAAGAGTTACTCTGGAGAAGAACTCCTGGTATTTCCTGACTTTTTGCTTGTAGCTCTCAGTGCTGTGCTTACATTTCTTGCACAGCTCTGTTTCTGTGGAATGCATCCTATCCATTTGCCTTTCAAAGTAATAAAATGGGCTTCAGAATGCCTTTCTAATCTCAAATGACCCTGAGTTTGAACACCGACAAAATGAAGCAGAAATGTGGGGTTTGAGGCATGTAATAAATAAATAATTTAAAATGGCAGCGTAAGAACAACATATCTTTGTAGGCTGCTTGTTATTGATAAAAACAAGGCTGATAAATTAATCCAATATTCAAGGCAAATAAATTCAAACAAAATAGGAAAATGATTTGGGAGATAAGCTAGGCTATCTAGAAGCACCTCAGCCCATTGATAAACAGATTCAATGGAGGACTTTAACGAGTGTTTGAGGTAAGAACACTCCAGTCAGGCTGCTATTCCTTTTCAGGTTATTTTTGGTCTCACATACCTGTTTCATTCTGGCCTTTTTTAGCTGCTTGAGACATAAGCTGTACTGTAAGCATAGAACACATTTTTTCATAGGTTGAGAATCCAGTGTGGGGTAGTGGAACCCTGGGAGTCTAGGGTTCAAATCCCCACTCAGCCATGCTCACTGGGTGATCATGAAACAGTTACTGCCTCTCAGCCTAACCTACCTCTTAGAGTTGTTGTGGGGCTTAAATGTTGAGGGAGAGAACCATGTCCACCATCCATAGCTACTTAGAGAAAAAAATGAATATAAATGCAATAAGTTAACAAACATTAGGGATAACCATGTTTCTAGTTTGGAAGTGTCAGCATTGTCTCATCTTTTCTATTGGAAAAGGCGGCAGCAGAAAGAGACTTAAAAATGCAGACTGCCAAACTTAGCTCAGACACTTTTTAAATAATTGGGCAGCCCTGATTCATACATGCAATGCTATTTAGTGGGTTGGATTCAAATATACTTCCTTACCTCAATAAAATGATTTCATCTGTAGGAAACTCTCCTTGAACATCTGGTTCATGTTGGTAAAGGAGCCAAATGAGGGCAAAGGTTTCCTTGGAAATAAGTAGCCTCTAGGTTTTCCCCGCTCTAAAAAAATAACCCTATACCTACTTTCACCAGTAGGCTGCCAAAATGAACAGCTTATGGAGCAAGTGCCTGTGGCATCAGGAAGATGTCTTTAGTAGTGTAAGTCTGCTGTTGAGTGAGCACCTGCCTGCAAGTGCAGCCACGCTCAACAGCCTGCTCATTGCAGAGGTGTGTCTGATGCACACTGTGCAGGGATGACGTTGGAGGTCGAATAGGGTGCAGCTGAATCTGGGCAAGGGGAAATGCTTCTGTTTTTATTCCATGTGCATATCAGTTGTCTTCTATAAGATCTGAACAATCTTCAATCTACATATCTTAGGAAGGAAAGACAAAATTTACCGTATTTTTCGCACCATAGGGCGCACCCAGTTTTTAGGGGGGGAATCAAGAAAAAAATCCCCCCAGCCCCAAAGAGCAGCGTACAGGCTGCGCACAACCTCTCCCTGCCGGAGGGGTTGCGCGCGGCTATGGAGCAAGCCAAAGCAGCAAGCGGGATGGATCCCGCTCGCTGTTTTGGCTTCCCCTTTAGCCCCGTGCAGCCTCCCCCGGGAGGGAGAGGCTGTGTGGGGCTAAAGACTCCATAGCCCCGTGCAGCCACTCCTTGCCGGAGGGGTTGCGTACAGCTATGGAGCAAGCCAAAGCAGCAAGCGGGATGGATCCCGCTCACTGTTTTGGGTTCCCCTTTAGCCCTGTGCAGCCTCTCCCTCCTGGGAGAGGCTGTGTGGGGCTAAAGACTCCATAGCCCCGTGCAGCCACTCCTTGCCGGAGGGGTTGCGTGCAGCTATGGAGCAAGCCAAAGCAGCAAGCGGGATGGATCCCGCTCGCTGTTTTGGGTTCCCCTTTAGCCCCGTGCAGCCTCCCCCGGGAGGGAGAGGCTGTGTGGGGCTAAAGACTCAATAGCCCCGTGCAGCCTCTCCTTGCCGGGAGACGCTGCGCAGGGCTTTCCTGGCTTTACTAGGAGGTGTGGGGATTCACCCACCTCCCGCAAAACCGGCAGAAGCCGTGCAACTCCTTTAAAGAGATTGTGGCTTCTCCTGGCTTTTCTGGAAGGTGGGAGAAGGGACTGATGCGACTTCACAGGAGAGGTGCTGCGCAGAGAGGGAGAAGGGGCATCGCCCTTCAGCGAACCTGGAGAAGGAACAGAAGGAGACCCTTTTGTTCCTCCTCCGGCTTCGCTGGACAGGCGCGTTGCTGAAGGGGCGCTGTGCCTTCTCTCTCTCTCTGCACAGCCCCTCTCCTTCGCAGGCTGCCGCCCCAAGCCTCGCGCGCCTGGCAGGACCTCCCGCTGGGCGCGCAAGGCTTGCAGACACTCGCCCGAAGTACGGTGAGCCCTCCGGAGGGCTCCCTGTGCTTCAGGCAACAGGCTGCCGCCCCAAGCCTTGCGCGCCTGGCGGGACCTACCGCGGGGCGCGCAAGGCTTGCAGACACTCGCCCGAAGTACGCGGAGCCGTCCGGAGGGCTCCGCGTGCTTCGGGCGGCAAGCTGCCTCCCCAAGCCTCGCGCGCCCGGCGGGAGCTCCTGCCGGGCGCGCAAGGCTTGCAGACACTCGCCCGAAGCACGGGGAGCCCTCCGAACGGCTCCGCGTACTTCGGGCGGCAGGCTGCCGCCCCAAGCCTCGTGCGCTCAGCGGGACCTCCCGCCAGGCGCGCAAGGCTTGTGGACACTCGCTGGGGCTGCAGGCTGCTGCCCGCAAGCCTTGTGAGCCCGCGGGAACTCCCGCCAGGCTTGCAAGGCTTGCGGATAGCTTCCTGAAGCCTGGAGAGCGAGAGGGGTCGGTGCGCACCGATGCCTCTCGCTCTCCAGGCTTCAGCGAAAGCCTGCATTCGCACCATAGGGCGCACACACATTTCCGCTTCATTTTTGGAGTGGAAAAAGTGCGTCCTATGGAGCGAAAAATACGGTACTATGAAGCGAAAAGTTCTCTCCTAGCAAATCTTAGTATATGGGCTCCAGAGGCACCAGTGGAGGAAGGAACAAAAGAAACCATCTCCTGTACAGTACCCACTTCAATGATTATTTCATTAGAAATAATGGGGAAATGTCTTACTAAAGTGTATTTGGAATTTTTTCTCCATATGCTTATACCTGCCTATGGAACCATTACAAAAGAAGGGCAGTTTTATCAGCTTAGCTCTCTTTAGGACCATAGAAACCACTATTTATTGATGGCAGCAAGTCTTTTTTCCCTTTTCCCTTTTCTTTACTGGTTTTGAATATTGTGTAAGCATGCAGAGAACAGTGGATAGCTCAAGTGGCAACTAATTCTTCTTGTGCAACACATTACCACTGTGGGTATTACCTTATTAGCAGATTTATTTAGTCACACATGAACTCTCTGCCACCATCCAGGAAGAGCCAGCACAACAATACAGTCTCTCCCCCCCCCAAACCAATGAATGATCCAAATAGGTTAAAATTAATCCTCTTTGCCTTGCATCAAAGAGGAAATGGGTGCTTTAAACATTTAAAATGAATCACAGTCACAAGGTAAGCAAAAGGGGGGAGGGAGGGGCAATGCTATTAAAATGATTCTCTCTACAAGGTGTTGTACACACAGGGAGTGGAGCAGAAATTCTCTTTCACTCCCCTTCTTTGACCTTGTTCTTGCAAGGCAGTTTTCCAGGACAAACTGAGAGGCACGTTCAGGGAGGAGTTAAAATATGTGTCATAGGAGTTTGGGAAGGTCCTTTAATCCTTTTATAAAGCAATTGCCAAACTGCTGCTGGGACAGGAGTTAGCATTCCTGGGGGACAATGTACAGAACTGTAGTATTCCTGAACTTCTTTCATCCTGCCTAAATAAGAATAAACGTTATCACATTATAAATATGAAAGGAAATGGAAAAGTACTTTCTGCTTTGAAGTTTTAGCTTTAGACCACTTGACAATGCTGCATCTGAAACCTTGCCTCTCTCCCCACAAGCTTCAGGGAGATGTACGGTACTTCTCCTTGTTGTTGTTTGGGCATTGTTTCCCAGATTTGTAATCTGCTGGTATTTGCAAATACTATTAGCATAACTTTCCATTGATATGCTCATTTTTTAATGTTCTATTCATTTTTTTAGTGCTCTCTGTAGGTGAGGTAGTGACAGTGCTCAATAGCTTGCATAGGATGTCTAGTTCCCCATGCATTTATTCATTACCAAGGAAGGAGTTTATCTCATGCTGTTGCCTATTTTCAGCGTTCTCAGTCACCAAGATGAATTATCACTAAACATGCTGTGTTTCTTTGCCTCCCAAGCTTTACTGTCATTTCAGTTCAGTGATTTGTTTGTTTTTGAATTTATTTATGTTGTATTTCGGGGGGGGGGTAGGGGCTTCTTCACTACTCTCAGCACTCTTAACAAACTACAGTTCACAGGATTCTTTGGGGAAAGCCATGACAGTGCCCCAACTTATAGGCATGTGAAGACTTTATTAGAGCTAATGGGGAAATAGTTGACACTTAACAGCACTTCCTGTAGGATGGCACGCTTAAGTACCAATTTACAGTTGGAGGGGGAAGTCTACCAGTGGGATGGCACAGCACTGTCAGAGGCCTCTCAGAAGTTCCATAGAAAGAGTTCAGAGATGTGCATGTCCTGCTGGCTGTGTTATTGCAGTGACACCAAAATTGTAGTCAATGGGAGGAAAACAAGAAGTAGAAAGGGGAGAAATAAGAAAATACCCCTTCCTGTCCTATAGAGAAGACTGTGCTGAAGCTGCTGGAATCAGCTTTAGTTTTGCTATGCCAACTAAGATTAGCAGTTAGGTTTATGGCCTTTTTGGCTTGTCTGTGCATGGCTGTGTAATAAGGAGACACACAAGTTGTCCCAACAGCTTCATGCAGAACGGTAGATGCTGTAAATTCTTCAGTTTAGCACAGCAAAAGATCATACAAATCCATGCAGGTTAAACACATTTTGAAAAGTAGGAGCTTGTGTAGGTACACACACACACACACACACACACACACACTCACAAAGTGTATTTATGTAAACATAAGGCAGACATTTCCCTGCTGAACTCCCAGTTTGTCTTAGTGTTTGCCATATATAAACCATAATTTAGTTTATATGTGGGAGAAGCAGAAAATCTGGCAGCATTGCCCTGCCCACACAACAGTAGACAAGCATAAGTCTACAAGACTATACAGGTTTGCACAGGATATCTTTGGCAGTGCTGAAACTGTTCTTTTCACTGTGGTGCTCTCCATCAGTGAAAGGGAAAAGTGCTTAATATTAAGGTCAGCATCACAGAAATGACATAAAATGAGTGCCTTTTTGAGAACAGGTGACCCATCAAATCCTTAGAAAGTGTTGAATAGAGTATTACAACTGAGAATACGCATGAGTTCATTTCTGCAGCCTACAAATACAAAACCCATTGGGAGCTCTTGAAGTTAGAAGGCATTGTGGATGGTTATGAAAATCATGTACTTGAAGTATGTGCTATACACAAAGGTATTTGACATTTCTTCCTCTTTCTTCTTAACGTTTGCGTTTCCTCTGATAGCCAAATATCTAAGTACTGTATTTACTTACGCCAGTTACCCACTTGTAAACACTGTGGAGAAAAGCATCTATGCACTGAAGGTTTCAAAGAGAATATTTGTGTACCATGAGCATGGTGATCTGAGTATTTGTGATTCCGTTTCTTTAAAAATGTGTGTTTTTGAGTGCTCAGAACTACATTCTACAGTACAGTCTTCAGACCTTACTTCAGTCTTTTGATTTTCTTGGAGGGCTTCTGCTTAGGTAAAGGCAAACATTTAGCATCTAACTTGCAGCCCGGAACAAGAAACATTTTAGACCACTATATTCAAAACCATCAGCAAGTACCATGCAAGCTTACCAGCTACTGACTAAAACGCCCTGTTTAGTTAGATGCCTTTATTATGTATCACATCAGAATTCTTCTTCCTTTTCTTCTGTTTGTGATTCTCATGAACAAATGTAAGCAGATGAGTCTTGAGTTGCTAATTGAGAGTGCCTACTTTGGGGCCTAACCAAAGTTATATGTGGGCAGAAACACTTCCCATTTGTCAGTCTGGTAAACCTACCTTTCACTTGTGCAATGGAGTCAGGGGTTGTATAACTACATTCCTGGTTGGGTGGGGCACACAAAGAGGCACATGGTGAATTGGAGCATTGTTTGGTCTACATCTGCCCTTTTCCGTTTCCTCTCTCAATTGTTGCCAATTGTACCAAAGGCCAACTGCATTCACCTAGATACTTTGAGGCAAGCCTCCGTTCTCATTCATTGTTCTGTGTAATTTTCACAAACTTGTTCCTGAAGTATAAAGCACAAAAATATCCCCTTACAGAAGCCCTTATTTCCAAATGATTTGTCTACCAGCCATTCTCATACAACTGATGTGCAACTAATTAGGGATCAATGAGCAGTTTTACAGGACTAAAGTTTTGTTTGCAGGACGTGGAGTACTGTATTGTGATGTAACCTGCAGAATCTGTGAGATGCACAGCTATGAATCAACACACCTCCTGAGTTACGGCTCTTTAAACGAAACTGGGTTGAAGAAACTTCATTTCTTTGCTGCCCTAGGGGCATCATGCATCATCAGGCTAACAGAGTCCTGGTATCATTCATTTCAGGAGCGACAAATTTGGAGTGGAGAAGTAGCAAGAGTACTTAACACTTTCCCCACCTACCACTTCTCTGCTGCATATCACCCCCACCTGCAGCATTCCAAATTCATGTTTGTCCTTGCAATGACTAGGAGATGCATGGGAAGTAATTTTGACCACAGAAATAATTACCTGGGGAAGGGTAATGCACCCACCTTTCAGTTCTTTATATGAAATTGAGGCAGCATAGTGACTATAGACTCAACTACAGAGGAACAAAATGTGCACAAATAACTCATCTTTGCACTATTTTTTCTATTTTTTGCCTGTCTCTGGTCCCTCACCCCACCCATTTTTTGGTTAATTGGTCAGTTACATTATATTTTTGCACATTTTTCAGCAGTACAACTGAAAGTTCAACCAGGGCACGGGGAACCTTTACTAGGAAGGTAGCTAATAACCCAATCGTATCCATGCAACTTAAATGATAGCTCATTTATCCCTTGGGCAGATGCAAGTAAAAAGAAATGCAATTCAAATAAAAAGTGTGAGAAGGAATGTATGACACCAGACTGTTGCACTGTGAGCAACATGAACACAAAATATATCTAGGAGATCTACCACCACCCCTACCCCATGAGCACACCTTTATGTGAGCTCTCTTTGGACCTTTTTCTTTGCCCCTTTGTGTGAGAAACTGGGAAAAGTAGGGTTGTCATACGTCTAGAATTTCCCAGACATAAACAGAATACTGCAGTTGGAATCAGGGTCTGGGCGGAAATCGGCAAAATGTCCAGGAAAATTTGGATGTATGGCAACCCATGTTGGCAGTGTAGTTTTTGCCGATTTTCCTTTAAAAATAGCTCAGAACCATTTGGGGTTTTTTTTGCAATTTTGCAAAAAATAAAATAAAAAGCTCAACAACCTTTGTGTCTGGGTTTTCACTTTTTGAAATATGGCAACCCTAGGAAAAGGCAGGTACTATATGTCCAGTGGAGATGTGTGAAGTCCACTCTGCTACATCCACAGGCTGAACTAATCCTGCAGCTATCCCAGTCTAATTGTTGGTGGCTGAACAAAGAGACAGAGGAGCTGTTAGGTCTCCAGAGTCACTGGTGGCTTGGAGATTTGCTGGAGAATCATACTTTCCTTTCTCTGTGGAGATGCTGGGTTCAAGGTCTGGGCTGGACTGAATCCTGGCACTTGGATACATTTAAGGACATTAAAAATACAGCCTGTTAACTAGTTTTAGTCTTTTGCACAACATGCAACATTTATTACATGCCTCCAGCTTGGAAGCTTTTCAGAATGCATTCTTCATTAGTGTCTATGCACTCCACTAAAATATGATGGCTAGAAAAGTGCCATACTTCAGGAAAGAGCTTGCATACAAGCTATATTCTAGGTGGACCTATCAGGGGTTGGCTGTTCCTTCATGGTTTGTGGATGTCAGGCATTTTGAGCCAGTGTGTTTAATGCTTTTTTAAAAAAGTCAAATAACATTTTAATGATAGCATATAATAAAGCCCATTTGAAAACATATCTGAGGTTCATAGTTGGGTGAGAAGAGTGGTGATTATGTCGGGGAGAGCAGGCGCAAACCAAACTAGACTTCACCAACTGCCCACAAATCAGAGATTCCTGGTGGCCATGACCAAGCTACAGAGCAACAGAGCAAACTCTGTATTTTAAGGGCTGTTGCTTCAATGAGAGCAGGGGTGTCCAGGGAATTTCCATTGGGTTTGCTTTGCCCAGTTTCTGCTTTCATAATACAACACTCCTTATTTGATGACAAATGCACTTCATTGTGAGACTTTATTGCTCGCTGAAGGAAATAATTACTTCCTGCAACTAATTATATAAAAATGAAGTCACAAGAACAGGCCAATTGCCTGGGAAGTGACTCAGTGCAATGATTGTAAGAAAAGCGCTGGAAAAGATCTCAGTAGCAGTACTTCACTAGACCTCCACTTTGGTGTTCCATAATGAAGAATAGATAAGCATCTTTTTTTCTGAGCCTACCCAACACATGACTGCAAAGGAGTGGAGAAATTGGCAGTGTTGATACCATCCTCCACACATTCTTGAGATAGCTTGGTGTTTTTAACACCCTCTCTGGTGTCATTACTCGGTTCAAGCATTCAGATAACAGAAGGCCAAGGATACCCTGACATCCCCCAAGTTGCTCTCCTCGGTTCAACCAGTATTGGCAAATGTAAGTAATGACAGGCACCGGAAAACTCGCAGCTCTTCAGGATGCAAACTCCCACTTTGATGGTGGAAACAACCTCAGTGCCTTGCAAAGAGGGGGGATGGATATCGTTTGACTGAGAAAGAAGAATGAATTTAGTCACAAATCTCAAGAAGGAATGTAATGTAACAGCACAATCCTCTACATGCCCTCTCAGAAATAAGCCCCATTGAGTTCAATGCGTTCACTTGTGCAATTGAATATCTGCCACTCCCCCTGTTATTCAGGTGGAGACAATAATAGATTCTGGAAGAGGTAAAGGCAAACTCAGCTCATATGTGCCCTGCTTTCACCTGTGCTCTCATAAATGAAACAATTATATCCTCCCAAATCTACCTTACAAACCACATTCCATATACAGTGGTGCCCCGCAAGATGAACGCCTCGCAAGACGAAAAACCCGCTAGACGAAAGGGTTTTCCGTTTTGGAGGCGCGTCGCAAGACGAATTTCCCTATGGGCTTGCTTCGCAAGACGACAGCCCATAGGGAAATCTCCGGGACAGTGGGGAAGCGCAGTGCGTCTTCCCCGCTGTCCTCGGACCTCCTCCGAAGCCTGGCGGCGGGGTGGGGACACCTCCTCCCGCCGCCGGGCTTCGGAAGGATGCCCCGATGCCGGGCAGCGGGGCGGGAACGCCTCCCCCCGCCGCCCGGCTTCGGGGCGGGAAAGCCTCCCCCGCCGCCCGGCATCGGAACGATGTCCCGAAGCCGAGCGGCTGGGCGGGAAAGCCTCCCCCCGCCACCCGGCTTCGGAACGATGTCCCGAAGCCGGGCGGCGGGGCCGCAAAGCCTGGGCGCGCTGGCAACTCTCCGCAAGGAGCGCTCCCGCTGCTTGCGGAGAGGTCCGCGAAGCCTGTCCTGGACCTCTTCTGAAGGCAGGCGGGGGGCAAAAGTCTTTGTCCCCCCCGCCTGCCTTCCCAGGGGCTTTTAAATCGCCCCGGACAGCGGAGAAGTCCTCCGCTGTCCCGGGCGATTTTAAAATGCCACCCGCCAGAAGAGGTCGGGGGAAGGCGGTTTCCATAGGAACGCATTAATTGATTTTCAATGCATTCCTATGGAAAACCGTGCATCGCAAGACGAAAAACTCGCAAGACGAAGAGACTTGCGGAACGAATTAATTTCGTCTTGCGAGGCACCACTGTATAGAATGTCCTTAGCTGTGCTCTTCCTGTTCGCTGAGCACTTCATGTAACATCCCACATGATGTGGATTCAATTGATTCAAGTGTAAAGTTAAAGAAATTGGAAGGAGGGTGTAATTTAGCCCTCCACTCAAGAAGAACAAAATAGGAGCCCTCCCTAATTACTGATCACTGGAGTAAAAGCCAAGTAAGAAGTGATATGATATATGTGTATAAAATTATGCATGGCATGGAGAAATTGGAGATAAAAAAGTTTTTATTCATTTCTCATAACAATAGAGCTAATGGACTCCAGTGAAGCTGAATGTTGGAAGATTCAGGACAGATGAAAGGAAATACTTCTTCACACAGTGCATAGTTAAATTTTGGAATTTGTTCCACAAGAGACAGTGATGGCCACTAACTTGGGTGGCTTGAACACAGGTGTCTTCAAGGAAGATAAGGTTATCTGTAGCTACTAGCTACAATAACTGGCAGAAGTTTATTCCAGATGCTTCTAGAAGTGAAGCCCTTGATGGTGCCGAAGCAGTGTCATGCTTCTCAATACCAGTTTCTGGCAACCACAGGAAGGGAGAGGGCTGTTGCATTCAGATCTCACTTGTGGGCTTCGCATGGGCATGTGGCTGGCCATTGTAAAAACAGGAAGCTTGTTGGGTCACTGTCCTGATCCAGCAGGGCTATTCCTATGTTACTACTGCTAAGATACTGTAAAATCAGCTGCTTGTCGGATTGAATTTCTGCCTCTTGAGATACAGGGTACTCACTGTATTGAATCACTTCCCATCAACTCATCTCTAGCCCCTATCCTAAAAAGATTGCTCTTATCCCAGTTCTGAGGAATATACTTTTTGATAAGGTCTATACAAACATTCAGAATATATCCCTTAGCTCTCTTCCCTTGACTGAGCTGAATGAGCTCTAAGAAATGTGTGTTTTTAGTAGTGCCTGGCATTTGTTAACTGCCCTGTCTGTCTGCTCCTCTGCGTCTAAAGAAGGGCAGGTATCCCCAATAGGAATTAACAGCTTTAGACATTTCCCCAAGCATCTGTCTCTAATCAGACTATTAGACATAATAGTGGCTGCCCCAGTAGAACACAGCAGCTGAGAGGATACCTTAATACCAGCTGCTAAAGCCTACAGGGGTTAGTGGCTATGGAGCCAGCTGCCTGTGGTTTGTATAGTGGTGGATATGAGCTTTATAGCTGAGAAACAAGGAGCTGTAGAACAAAACCACAAAGCCTCTGTTTTGGAACCCAAACACAAGGAACAGGATGCTTTTATTTTGAATGCATTCAGCATGGTAGCACATTTCAGTAATGTTGATAATCCTAGAATAATACAAATGAAATAGACCAGAATATCACCCGTATCCTGTTACCCAAAGTAGAATATATTTTCAGTGTGCCCAAAATAGGTTGAAGCAAAGTGTACCATGGTAAAAAGACTGCACAGCTAATACCTCTGCAAGTGAGCCCTGCCACCCTTAAAGGGAAAGCAATCCAATCCAACAATCTGGTTTCTCCTCCCCCTAGAAGTCAAGTCCTTGATGGTCTAGAAGCAATAGGTCATATTAATTCTAGCATTAAGAAAAAAATTGAAATACATACACACATTTTTGATGCATTAAGTTTGCCTGCCCATCACTAGCTCCTGGAGTTTACACACAGATGTTGCTGGCAACAAGACAAGGTAGTTCAAATAAACCTAGAAAATTTCATGTTTAGAAAACTCCTTGTAACATTTTCTTTGATGCCATCCGCAAAATGAAAATATTGCTGACTTTGGGGTTTTGTTTTCATTTGTAGATGTTTCAGGATCACAGCATTGGCTTCTGGGCATAAAGACAAGCTATAGGAAGCTTTCCTAGTTGATAATGTTTTGTTGACGATTGTTTAAACCCCAGAGCTTGCATAAAAGACAGAAATATATTTAATCCAATTTGTAAATACTTTATTTAAACAAGCAGTCCATCTGCTTCAGTTCACAGTTGCATTCAAAGCACTGCCCCACATGTTTCTGAGTCATGGGCCACCCCTTCTTATTGCATTGTGAAATCGGCCAAGATCCTTCCATTATCCTGGAGTTGCAAACATGGTGCTCATGACTGATTACTTCCACTGGTACCTTTGAAACTCCCCCCCTTCATCATGAGGTATCAAGTATATAGAGCTGAAGAAGAATTTAGAGTTACATTCTATCACACTGCCTCTTTCATCTGTATTTACACTTCAAAGCTCAGAGCAGCATCCAAGCTGTCAATCTGAGTTTTACAAAGCACATAATGTTGGAAGAGGAAGGGGGAAGAGTGTTGCTCCTTTCAGCTTCCTCTTTCAGTTGTATGAGTTTTTCAAGGCTCAGATTAGCAGCCAACATCTTGTCAGAAAGTGAGGTGACCCAAAGGGTAAGAGGAAAAGCAGGATATAACAAAAGAGGAGTGGTCTTTATATACCCCACTTTCCCTCTTACCCTTTCTCATTGGATTCTGCACCAGTTAAAGTTTCTGAACCATCTTCAGAAGCAGCTCCATGTGTAAGATGTTGCAGTAATATAATCTAGAGGTTACCAGAACATAGACAACAGAAGTTAGGCGGGCTGTCCCTGTCCAGATGGGGGCACAGCTGGGCCATCAGCCAAAGATGATGGAATGCACTCCACACACCCAAGGCCAGCTGAGCCTCCAGCGATAGCAAAAGATCCAGGAGTACCCTCAAGCTACATATCTGCTCCTTCAAAGGAAGTCTAATCCCATCAAGAGCAGGTAATTTCCCAACCATCTGTTCTATGGAACCACCCACTAAAAATGCCTCAGTTTTACCTGGATTGAGCATCAGTTTATTGGCTCTTATTCAGTCCATTACTGAGGCAAGGACTAGAGGGGTTTTATTGGAAATACTGTACACCTCTGCATTTCCCACCTTTCTTTCTCTAAACTGCCACTTCAGAGTGTGTTCACACATGAAGCATTTTCTGCATAGATGCCTTAACATGCAGTAAATTGCATTCGTCCCCTACAGTGGACACACATTTCTGTTCTCCACGCCTATATGTGGTGTGCCACAGTAGTGATTTTATTATAGGAAAACTGGTTTGAATGTTTTGTTACCTCACCACCACTTCCAGGTAACTCCAAATAGCTTTACAGGATGTGATGTTGAAATCCATCATGTGAATTACAGCACTGTTTCTTGATACTAAAACTTTTAATTGTTTCTCTTTGAACATTCCTTTAATTGACATCTCTCTGTCCACCATAACTAGTACTTCCCAGAAACTGTTAGCACTTTTTCTCTCGCTATAAACACTGCCTATCAACTGATGCTGTAATATCAGTAGTAACTCATGGCAAGTCTTTTTATTTCACGTATTTCCAGGACTCAGGGCAGAGGCTGTAGCTCATTGGCAGAGACTGTGCATTGCATGCAGAAGGTTCCAGGTCCAATTCTTGGTATCCCTGGGTAGGAAGAACTCTAGTCTGAAACCCCCAAGAGCCACATGAGCTAGATTGATCAGTGGTCTGGTTCAGTATTAGGCAACTTCCTGTACTTATCTGCATTCCACTTGGTAAGGAAGAAGTGATACTTCTGCTAGTCCTTATTTTGATGATGACTGTTTTGTCAGCTTTTGTCTTTGTATAGACTTTTTTACCCTGGGGAGCAGAAATTGCTGCTATTTAAAATTATATGAAAATTGCTTATTTAGTATAGGAGAAAGCACAAACTGTTTAAAGTGGAAACTGGCAGTGTGTAGAAAAGGCTGTGCTCTGCCTTGAAGCTGGTGTCCTCCAGATGTTTTGGACTACAGCTGTCTTCAGCTGCAGCCAACATAGCTTCACTGACTGGGGGTGATGGAAATTGCAGTGAAAAACATATGGAGGGCGCCAGATTCAGAAGGCTGTTCTATCTACAAGGCTGGGAGCAAGCAAAAAATAATAATGAAATTTTGGTGGGAAACTCTCTGTTCTTAAGGGTTGAGAACTATGGCAGCAGGTGGGAATCTCAAGGGAGAGAGAAGAAGCAAAAGCCATGGGAAAACCAGTAGGGAAGGACTGTTGGAGCTGGGGCTGAAATGTGCCCATCCACTAAGCTGCAGGCCATTTTTATGCCCACATTTCCATATACATCTCATCTGTTTGGGCATTTTGTTAGTTAATTATTAAAGACCAATAGATTTTATAATTGCTTTAAAAAACAACTGGTGACTAACATGTGACCCTCCTTAATTTATTGGAGTACAGTTGCTCTAATCCCTGGCCATTGGGCATGCTTACTGGTGCTGATGAGTGTTAAGAGTCGAATAACATCTGAAGGAGCACAGGTTAGCTGCCAGTATTTTAAAAGCAGATAATTCACAATGAGTGGATTGTGGGAATTCATTAAAAAACATAGTTTTGTGTGTCGGACTGCTGACTAGATATCGGCACATCAGGAGCTTCTGGGAACTCTCAAGAGCAAGGTGTGATCTCTGTATCATGTTGAAAATTTAACACATGTTTCTAGTTCCACTGAAGATTATGGTTATGGAGTAAGGAGCAATAGTGCCATCTAAGTGGTGCTGTCATGCTCCATACTGCACATTAATCTTCAGAAGGTAGTCTTCTTCAAAAATATTGTGTTGCATATCCTAATGATTTTCTGCTGTTCATAATAGAAATTGAGCACTTGTGAAAACAATACCCAAAGCATTGGATTAGGAGCTGCAGGGAATCAGTGCCGTTGCAGGCTCTCTGTAATTGGAGCTGCTTGATTTGTCTCCACTAATCTTTCCTCGGCTGTGGATTTTACATCAAATAGCTGGTTTTCTCAGGGGCACAATAAGAAGTACAGACCAAACTACAGTAAATAAAGATACCTAATCCATTCTAGACATGAGCCGAGAGCCTAGTTTCCTCATCTGTCAGAGTTCTCCCTTCCTTCGATTTATGAGGTGTTTCATTCTGCAGACATTCAGCTTTTCCTTTAGCCCATGGGTGCAAAGGGCAGGGAGTATATATGGTTCGCTGGGAGAACAAGAGAAATATATTACCAGTGTTGATGGTCAGTCTAGGGAACAGGCAGACTGAAGCTACTTTCATTTTGTAAATTGAGTTGAGATTGAACTTACAGTTTTGAGAAAGCAAAAGTCTGGTGGTGGAATTTTAAGTGATTCTGGTCATATTTTTATGAGTTCCCAAATGCACTTCTCACTTATACAGCCCATCTACTTAAGCAATTGTGTTTCTGCTTGATATAAGTAGGCCATGACCTATTATTGCTGTCCAGAAAATATTTGAAGTATGGTTGTAATTTGTAGGAAGAATGCAGCAAACCTCTGGTCTTGGATGCACATAATCTCCAATGTTTCTGCAATGAAAATTGGGACTTCCCATTCCAGAAAGATAAGTTTACTATTTATACCCCACACATCTTATTGGGTTGCCCCAGCACTCTGGGCAGCTTCCAACATATATAAAAACATAATAAAGCATTAAACATTAAAAAACACTTCCCTATACCAGCTCTACTTCGGCAACAGAGTTGGCGGGGTGGGCAGTGTGGCACTTCCCATTTCATCCCAAGTGGAGAAATGGGACACACTGCTCCTGCTCCTGTGCTGTGGATGTAACTGCTACTGGTGGTTCTCCCACTTTACGTTGATAGGTGTTTTCTTTCTCTTTTCCTGCCATGTCCACAGCTTTCCAATTATAAAGTATTTCCAAAGAAATCCCCTAGAAGGTACACAATGGAGAGTGGGTGTTAGGAATGTAAAAAGCAGGAGCTAGGCCTATGTGTAAGGGACGCAGATGGCTCTGTAGTCTAAAGCACTGAACCTCTTGGGCTTGCCGATCAGAAGGTCAGCGGTTCGAATCCTCACAACGGGGTGAACTCCCATTGCTCGGTTCCAGCTCCAGCCAACCTAGCAGTTCGAAAGCACACCAAAAAAACTGCAAGTGGATAAATAGGTACCGCTCCGGTGGGAAGGTAAACGGCATTCCCATGCGCCGCTCTGGTTTCAGTGTTCCGTTGCGCCAGAAGCAGCTTAGTCATGCTGGCCACATGACCTGGAAAAACTGTCTGTGGACAAACGCCGGCTCCCTCAGCCTGTAAAGCGAGATGAGTGCCACAACTACAGAGTCGTCTGCAACTGGACTTAACTGTCAGGGGTCCTTTACCTTTACCTTTAGGCCTATGTGTGGGCCAATTTAGTAAGTCCCCCCCTCCAAGACTTTGTAATAGTACTAAACCACCACCAACACCAAACCCCTTCTATTATGCTCACAATTTGTTGTCGTTATTACTTCCCCTTTCCTGTATGTGTATGTGACAAGACTTATTTGTCTTTGATTGTAAATCAGATGTGACCTAACAAGGATGGCTGAAGTTGGAGTATGGGTGGAATGTATCTTAAAAGCCCAGACAAGAATGGCTGGAATGGACCCATCATTCAGGGCTTTTTTGTGTAACCTGCCCATACCTTGGCATCATTCCTTGGTAGATCCTAGAATATGTTCCTAGGATATAATTTCTTTCTACAGAGCTGGCAGGTTCAAATGAAAAACAGGTTTGTGAGATTATAGCATGTCAGTTATCTAACCATTTGCGATGGGCCTTTGCTTTTCCACAGAGTGCCTCTGATGGCTTCTGGAAATCTGTGGCAACCCATGTTCCAAGAGAGCCACATGAAATCCGTATCCTGAATCCATATTTCATCCAAGAGGCAGCTTTCAGCTTTATTGGCCTTCCTTTCAACAATGGTCTGATGGGCAGAGGGGTAAGTGTGCAGGAAGCTTACCCCCAATATGACACTTTATTTTGTGCTGCTGATAGAAAGCAAAATGTGAATTTAATCCATGATCCGTAGTCCTTTCCCAAAGCCACACTCATCTAATAGAGGTAATTCCTCTGGTCAGAGACTCTGTAGGTACTGGAAGTTTATAGGTCCTTGCTAGGGCATTTTCACATTATTAATATTATTATTTTAAATAATGAAATAATATATTTCTGAATATTTGGGGAATCTCCTCAATATGCAGAATTACCACCTTTGTTTGGATGATGGACTTGTTTTGCTTCCATACTGATGGGCATGGAATCACCTAAGTTTTGTATTAGAGGGGATGGTGATATTTTCATTTTATTATGTATTTTATGTTCTCCTTTTCATTTTAATATTGTGAACGGCCCTGTGATCTTCAGATGAAAGGCAGTATACAAATTTCAATAGTAAATAAATATAAAAAACAACTCAATTCCATTTTCATCATTCTTACGTCCTTCACTCAGGAATGGACTCCCTTTCACTTTGAGGGATTACAGCAAAAATGTTCCCTTAATTTCTCCAGTATGTTAGCAGTGTGAGTAAGCATAGAGTATAAGGTAATTTGTAGATGGAACAGAGCTGCTGATTAGAGGACACAGAAAAGAATGTTTCATCTATGTCTGAGATACACTTCATCACTATACAGTGGTACCTCGGGTTACATATGCTTCAGGTTACATATGCTTCAGGTTACAGACTCCACTAACCCAGAAATAGTACCTCGGGTTAAGAACTTTGCTTCAGGATGAAGCAAAGTTCTTCTCAGCATGAAGCAAAGTACTTAACCCGAGGTACCACTGTACTAGGGGACGCAGGTGGCGCTGTGGTTTAAAGCCTCAGCGCCTAGGACTTGCCGATCGAAAGGTCGGCGGTTCGAATCCCTGCGGCGGGGTGCGCTCCCGCTGCTCGGTCCCAGCGCCTGCCAACCTAGCAGTTTGAAAGCACCTCCGGGTGCAAGTAGATAAATAGGGACCGCTTACCAGCGGGAAGGTAAACGGCGTTTCCGTGTGCGGCTCTGGCTCGCCAGAGCAGCGATGTCACGCTGGCCACGTGACCCGGAAGGGTCTCCGGACAGCGCTGGCCCCTGGCCTCTTAAGTGAGATGGGCGCACAACCCCCAGAGTCTGTCAAGACTGGCCCGTACGGGCAGGGGTACCTTTACCTTTACCTTTACCTTACCACTGTACTAGAATTGATAGAATGGGAAACCATGCAGACATTCCTTAAGCCTCTTCAGGTCCTATTTATTTCTGTTACAATATATTCCTGTCATTATATATAGAAAAAGTAAATGATCCTCCCAAGACCCTTCCTCATATGCCTTTTAAATATCTGGGTTTCTTTTGCTGGAAGAGGACAAATTGCCCAGCTAGGTCAGTTCTGTGCTTCAGCATTCTGTCTTCATCATTAGGCTGCATTATCTGATTCAAAGGAATGGGTAAAAGATAAACAATTGTTGCATAGAGCCAGGACAAGTTGCCTGTTAAGAAGATTTTAACACCTTCCCCACAGTATGTTTTTTCTTGTTCCCCCAGCAAGGTAGATAATGTATTTTGAAAAGCTTCTTGATTAATATTTGGAATCATTTTCAGTTAAACTATTTTTTTATTGAGTATATACCCAAGTATATTCTCATAGTTGTGTGGGTTTTTTTAATCCTCATAAATTTGTTATCCTACTTTTTTGTACTAGTGACAACCAATCTAAAGGTGACATTGTGCAGAAAAATATTTCCTCATCTCAGTTTTCACTCTTTGCTTCACAGAATGGCCCTTATTCTTTTATCCTATGAGGCAGGCAGGCTAGATATTGCCCCTCTGCATTCCTGTTGGACTTTGTAATTATAGAGATGTTTGTCATCTCCTCTCTAAGGTAAACAATCCCAGCCTTTGCAATTTTCCTGTACAGAAGAATCAGCCCAGACCCGTGAGAGTTCATTCCCCTTCCTTTTCTGGCATACTCCACCCCCACAATACATTTTGAAGGTGTGTTTTTTTCATGAAATGGGAGACTTGGAATGAATACACTTTGCTAGGTGGGATTTCTAAAGGTGTGCCATGGCCTGCTATGAGAGAGCACTAGGCAGTAAGCTTCTTAGAGAGTGAGTGAGTCAGACCACCTAGATGGCGAAGAGTCATGTGATGAAATTCAATCAGTTTATTTATGCAGACAGACATCGAGAAAAAATATCTAGTGATTAGACTCTGAAATCAAGAACATGCAAATTTGGTGTAAGATGCACTTCCAGTCATTAAGAATAATTGCACCCAAAGCGACTCAAAGAGAATGATGAGAAAGCCAGAGATACTACTGAGATTGACTATTTTCTTAAACAAATGTAAGTAACCCAGGTGTTTAGTTTCTACATACATAAGAGATAAAATGATTATTTCCCCCACACACCAGAAGTGGGAAATTAGTCAGACCTGAACATCAGGAAGACATCTTGCGTTATTTCATTTTCATTTTCAATTAGGCTGGATTTTAACACACAGCAAAGCAACTCATTATTTACAGATATGCTGAAAATATGATTGCAGAATGCATAGTAGAATACTTTAATTGTGTATTTTCTGATGGTCATTTTTATATTTGTGTTCTGCGTACTGACTATAAACATATATGAAATCTATTAAAACCAGCCCTTTCATTAAAAGCCCCAAAGCCTGTTGGAACAAGAAAGTTTTCACCAGCCAGCACAAGGACAACAAAGAAGGAGCCAGTCTAGCTTCTCTAGGGAAGGAGTGATTGCAATTTAACTTCTCAAATATGCTCTGCCCCTAGTAGCATGTATATTCTTGTACCAGAACAACCGGCTGATTGTCAGGAAAAGTGGGGCTTCAAAGCATTGCGCAGGTTGAAAATGGGTCTCCTGATGTATTAGTGACATCAGTTGATTGACAGTTGATCTTCTGGTGGGGGATATGTCCTGCTTCTTCTAGGGTAGTTTGTCCACCTTTGGTCCTCGCCTGCACTCAGTTTTCATCTGTGGCTCCTAGATGCTGTCAGCATGCGACAGCAGCCACACCTCTGGAAACAGCTTTGACTGGCTGGCTAAACCTGGTGAAGGTAGCTGATAGGTCTCAAACTCTCAGTGAGTTAGGGTCTTTCCCTACATGTGAAGACAGGCTCTGGCAGATTGAGTGGGTCCAGTGGTCAAGAGGGTGATTTCATTCATGACAGAAAGGCTTTGGGAGTGATCCCTGTGGAAAAATCTTCAGGAGCAGAAAAGGCTAAGGAATAAACCTGACACAAATCCTGAGTGGAGTCCCTAAGACGGTTGGATGGTGTCTTGTATACCTCCTTCCGGCAACTCTTGCAGCCAAGCTGGTGCCAAATGTATTGCTCTGAATTCCTTTAGACCACAAAAGCAAGGCCAAGAGGGGGGTCTTGTCACCTGGGCAGCCCAGGATCTCCATATACATTGCCCAGGCTTGCACTCCCAGGAAGTCACTATGCAGTTTGACTTCACCCCGTGAGGCAAATTCCATTGTCTCTTGAGACAGGCACTGCTGTGAGAAGATTTTCTATTTTAGCAAGGATTTCCCTTATCCAAATTATGTATGTATCCATTTCCCCCTACTTTCATTCTTATCAACAAAACAGCTTCTGATGAGGGGTTTTGATGTGTATGGTGGGTGACAAACATTTTTTTGCTAGCCTCTTTTTGCTCAGTTTATTTTTATTTTGAAAAACATTATCTTAAATACACATACAATTAAATTTCTTTGGAATGTAGAAAAGAGACTGCAGAAATGAACATGCTCTGAATTGAGCTTTCTGAGGTTTTGATAGGTTGTGTTACAATATCAAATTGGTAAAATCAACCAAGGAGGGCTTTAATTAGAACCTGATGTTTAACTTTATGAAAGTATGCTTGGGCATTTTTTAAAAAAAATCTAGTTTATGAGACTTTAAGGAAAACAGATTTTTGCCAATGGCCTCTATCAGATGAAGTAAACGGTAAACTATTTGGTCAGATGCTTTGAACAAAAGCAAAATTAGCTATGCAGGTGTAGGACCTTAGAAAGTTAGGATCTTGTGCTACACATAGGGACAATTACAATCCCATCTGAGAACTTGTTTGCATCCACTTGGGACCTCCATGTACTCATGAGTTATACTTTAGTGCACAACTGGAATGTATGAAGCAACCCCAGGGAAAAGGAGGTTGGCTATGAAATAGGGTTTCTCACAAAAGCATTGTACCTTTCTTTGTATAGACTGTGACACCTATGAGCTGCTTGTTACTGTATTACTTTAGAGCAGATGCAGTGGGAATAGGAGTGATTTGCAGCACCAACCTACCAAATGGATGCCAAGGGTAAATCTTTGCCATAAAGACACTGCAGAGTCCTCTTCATGTAATGTGCAGCTTGCTCTTTAATCTTTGTGGTATCTTAAGAGTCAGTTAACCAAACCTCCTCTTTTTGTCAAGAACTTAATTGAAAAAGGTACTGGGGAATTAATGAAAGATAATATGTAATGAAAGTCCTCTCACAAAGTGCCTATCTTGAGCATGTCCAGAATTGTACAAAAAGGCACCAGCAAAGCATAAGGTCAGGCAGAGGCTTGAGGTAGATCATCTCCTTAATAACTAGGGCCAATCTGAAATCCTTATAAAGGGCCGTAATATTCCATACCTCTTTCCAAGCTTAAATAAACTTCAGGGCGCTGCTAGCACACCACATATGGTAACAATGTGCTGCCAATTAACTTTGTAATTTTAGGGGGGTTTTCAACAGGGTTGAGAAGGCTGAGTGAAATGGTTCAAGGCTGATCTCAAAGTGTTTCTTCCAGGATTTAATAAATGGTTAAATGCAGGAACATTCTCCACTTTGAGACTATAATTTGTGCCAGATGAATCTGGAGAATACTGTGAGGTACAATAGTGCATAGACAGCAAAGATGGCTGAAAGATTCATTCAGTTGTGTGAGACTTGCTTTCTAGGCAGAATTGGATAGGGTATGTGGAAAGTGGGGAAGCTTCAGTGTGTTGTAGGCTTTTTAGTGATATATGCCTCTGGATTGAGAAGTGGGTAAGGCAAACTTTCAGGGAAAGACCATCAAATCTTTCTCCTTCCCTTAACACTGTCAGCATTATTTGGGGGTATAAAAGAAACTTTTGGTGCAGGACTTTAAGGTAGGGTATTGGCAGCATGTCACCCCACTGCTCAAACTGCACTGGCTTCCATATTGTCTTTTGGGCCCAGTTCAGAGTGCTGGTTTGGACCTTTAAAGCCCCATACCAGTTAGGACCAGGATATCTGAGGGATAACTGTCTGAATCACCCTGCTCATTAAGATCATCCATAGAGATCCACTTGTCGGTTCAAATACATGTTTTGAAACAAGGAAGAGGCTTTATCTGCTACCACTCCCATACTCTGGAACATCCTGCCCTGGGGAGGTTTGTTTTGCCCCCTGTTTGTATGCCTTCTACTAGAGCAGTGGTTTCCAGTTAGCTAAGTACTGCAGACCCCCTGCTTTTCAAAAGCCAAGCTATGAACCCCCTACTTTTGAAAATGTTATCTATGTGGTAGTTTTTATTATGTGCATAGTGCCAGCATAACCCTCCAACATGTCCCAGCACAAAACCAGGACAGGCATCTTCCAGCTTATAATTCTTTCAGGTAAATAACTAAAGACCACTACTTCTAATTAGCATTCAGGGTGCATCCTTATAAATCATTTTTTGTAGCAGATTGATTACGCAGAGTAATTCACACTCTTATCTTTTCTGTCCTTGCCACTATCATTCCAATTATACAGAATGGAAACTAATGTCAGTAGAGATAGTATCTAGCTCTCTGTGTGGTCTTGGGTAATTCATGAGCTAGGCTTTAGTTGTCCTTTCAGCCAGTTTGTTGCTCTAGTGAGAAATGACATCCATAGGAGTGACTGAATTCAGCTGATACATATTGATGCTGTGCTCATGACCTGGCTTGTTTACCTGCTGTAAATGTGTGTTGCATTTGTATCTGTTCAGCATGATCTTAAGCCATAGAATGCACTTTTCTGCAGTTATTTGGCCAAACTGGACGTTGCATACAACAGCATGTACAGTGGTACCTCGGGTTACAGACCCTTCAGGTTACAGACGCTTCAGGTTACAGACTCCGCTAACCCAGAAATAGTACCTCAGGTTAAGAACTTTGCTTCAGGATGAGAACAGAAATCGTGTGGCGGCAGGAAGCCCCATTAGCTAAAGTGGTACATCAGGTTAAGAACAGTTTCAGGTTAAGAATGGACCTCCAGAAAGTTCTTAACCCGAGGTACTACTGTATACAGGACCCAGCCAGGGGTGTATGTTAGTCTGTCTGTTTAATGAAAAGCAATCTTGAGGGGCTGTACTTTTCCATGAAATAGCTGAGACTGTGTGAATGCACACTTTAACTCTTTCCTTGCTGGCCATATTCCTGCTCAAAATCACCCTTCCTAAGCTGCCTTTTTCTGTGATTTGGATTATATTTGCCGTTATAAAAATGTATTTTTATGTAATGTCTCATATGCCCCTTATTCTGCATGATACCTCAAGTATATGTTGAACAAAAGATTTCTAAAATTATTTCCTTTTCAAAGGACATTGATTTGAGCCTCAAAAGCTGGAAGAAATGCTAGATCTTTGACTTTCTCCATTATCTTCACTGTTAATTTATCGAATTTGTTGTAAGATACCCTCCCAATGGAGACAATGCCTGAAGACATTGTTGTAAGCTGCCCAGAGTGGCTGAGGCAACCCAGTCGGATGGGTGGGGAATGATGATGATGATGATGATAGCAGCAGCAAAGGAGACGCAGATTTCTGATATATGCTCCCATCTTCTTTTTCTTCTCCACACGCAGGCTACATTATCTTCATCTAATCAAGAAATGAAATCTATACTCACATTCTATTGGGATTGTAGTGGGAGTTACTCTGGCACTATACCAGTGCAACAGCCACCATATCCAATATATTCTCAGCCCTGAAATGGGGCGGGGGGGGGTAAACAACTAGAAAATATATAATTAAAAAAAGCCCTCATAAAAATAGAAGACATGACCATAGAGTCTCAGTAGACTCTGCAAGTGCCCCATCCATCAGGATCTGTGGTGCTGCCACCCACATGCTACCCGCACATGGAGAGAGCCAATTAATTTATGATGATGGGGACACACGCCCCACAGCTCCATAGCACCTCCCCTCCATCAGCCCCAATCACATAGCCTGCAATGATCCCACTTTTTCCAGTCCTACATGCAGAAGTTTTAATCCACTTCTGCTACTCACACCCAGCATTTGTAGCACAATGCACAAAAGGGGAAGATGAGGAGCCCTCAAATTACAGCTCCAACAGTTTCCTGTGTAGGACACCTGTACAGAGCACACACAGCCATCTTTGGACAAGGGCCAAAGCAGCAGTGAGATTCTAATAGCTACCCGTCCCAAAGAAGCAGTCTGCAAGAAGTGGCTTCCTGACTTTGACCAGGGGCATGTTTGCAGATGAATCCAGGGTTTTTGGCAGAAGCTAAGTACTACTTGAAGAGAAGACTCCCTGGAGAAGACCCTGATGTTGGGAAAGATGGAGGGCACAAGGAGAAGGGGGCGACAGAGGTCGAGATGGTTGGATAGTGTTTTCAAGGTTACCAGCATGAGTTTGACCAAACTGCGGGAGGCAGTGGAGGACAGAGGTGCCTGGCGTTCTCTGGTCCATGGGGTCACGAAGAGTCGGACACGACTAAACGACTAAACAACAACAACAACAACAAAGTACTACTTATTTTGGTGGCCAATCTGGCTGGATGTCAGATAACTTGCCTCTTACCTACAAACATCCATAAAGCAGGTTTACTTTCCTGCGATGATGGGGTGGCCAAAGGCAAGCCAGCTTTGAATGGCAAAGGGCACAGGCAGTGACTGTTGGTAAGCATCACAAGACAGTTTGTCCACCACAGTTAAGAGGCCACAAGGGATCTGTGACTAATCAGAACTCACAACCGGATGACTGAGGTGTCCCTCATAAGGAAAAGAAGAATGCATTTTTAGACTTAATCCAATTACTGGTGGAAGATGTTTGCTGTAGGAAGCCTTTTTTTCCCTTTCTTGAAATTAATTCATTGATTGATAGTTGAATATAGGTATTGGAGTATATGCTTGTGTCAGATATGGCAAAGGTTCTGGGAATTAATTAGACTTGCGCTTCTGTTGCAGATTATCCAAATACCCACTCACATACTTGGCTACTGCTGTGGGAGTAAGATTGTTTTCCTCTGGTATGTTTGTAGTAGCACCACACACGTTGTTCAGAGCAAAACCAAACTAGGCACACAGTTCTGGTCATATGTAGTGTTCCAGATAAATGGAATTTCTCAATAATGATGCACCCATGCAGAAGCATTCATTTCTCTTGTGCACCTTTGAAATGTCTGTCCCCTTAAAGTCCAAGGAACACTTTACTAAATGAGCAGTGGGTGGAGGAGCACTGCACCCAAGGCCATCAAACTTACTGCCTTTCCACCACTCCACTAGTACAGAGGTTTTCAACCTTTTTGAGTCCACAGCTCCCGTAACCAACTACATTCTTTCTGGGGCACCCCTGTGCGGCTCAGGAGCCCTGTTGTGTCACCTCTTGCCTGCTGTCCCCCTTTCTTGAACAACCTCCCTTGTTCCCTCAGCTGCTTCTTCTCTCCCCTCCTTGGGAGTCTTCCAGGCAGCTGCTGCTCCCCCCCCCCCCCCCCCGGTCTCTGAGCTGCCCCCCTGCCCCCAAAGAGAGATGCCTCCTCACTCCTGGGATTGTCTGAGATTGTCTGTCCATTCCCAACAGCAAGGGCTGGCAGACTGGTTGGCTGGGGTACCTTGCCCACTTGCTTGCTTGCCGACAGGCCACTTCAGCTCCTGGCAGCCAACACCTTCTGACAACAGCCAACAGCCCCAGAAGCACCATTCGCCTGTGGAGCTTGTAGCCAGGGCTGCTGCAACAAACAGCTGTGCAAGCCTTTGGGAGGCAGAGAAATGAGAGGGCATCAGAGGAAGGAGGGAAGAAAAGAGGGACAGAGGCCAGTGTTGTCCGTTGCACCCCAGGGTGCCACAGCACACTGGTTGAAAACCACTGCACTAGTAGGATCTGAAGCCAGATTCTACTATACTAGGGTGGGGAAAAGGATTCCTTACCAATCACTCTAGCAACAATGCATGCAGCAGTGCCAAAGCCCTTTCTGAACAGTATCTGGGATGAAGGAGATCCTGAAAAGGGGAAGGCAAATGTGTGGGGCAGTCTGAAACTATCTTGTACCTTGGACACTGGTTGAACAGACAGCAGGATAGCATGTGCAATGTCTCATATGGCACAAAACCAAGTTTGGAAGACTTACTGTTTGTCATGGAACTTGAAAGGATACAGAAGCCTGCCTGGAATGGTTAGTTCAACAACCCCACAGAGGAACAGCGGGGAACATCCTGGTCATTGCTGCTGATCATGGGGTGGGCCTCGCTCACGATCAGCATGGAATGGAGTGTGGGATATATTCTAAATCTGGGAGAGAGCAGCCTGCAGAGAGCAAAGGAAGTAACAGAACAGAAATAAAAAGCAATAATTAGGAGCAGGCGCACATAGTCCCTGGACCTAGATGCAAGTAAGATTTTTTTAAGGTTAGAGAGGAGATGGAGGTGTCACATAGGTGCTTAGTTAGTACTCATGCATCAGCCTCCCCATCACCTCCTGAGTATACTTCCACATTCCCCATGGAGTTTGCAGGGGAACTCTGACATTTGCAGGCACAGCTTGCATACAGCCTGTGATACTGCAAGTTATAAGTTCTCACAAGTGTTTGGCCAGTAGCAGCAATGGTTAGATCAGAGTGCCTCGCCCTTGCCAACAGAGAGTTTAGTTGAATCATAGAATCATATAGTTGGAAGAGACCACAAGGGCCATCGAGTCCAACCCCCTGCCAAGCAGGAAACACCATCAGAACACTCCTGACATATGGTTGTCAAGCCTCTGCTTAAAGACCTCCAAAGAAGGAGACTCCACCACACTCCTTGGCAGCAAATTCCACAGTCGAACAGCTCTTACTGTCAGGAAGTTCTTCCTAATGTTTAGGTGGAATCTTCTTTCTTGTAGTTTGAATCCATTGCTCCGTGTCCGCTTCTCTGGAGCAGCAGAAAACAACCTTTCTCCCTCCTCTATGTGACATCCTTTTATATATTTGAACATGGCTATCATATCACCCCTTAACCTCCTCTTATCCAGGCTAAACATGCCCAGCTCCCTTAGCCGTTCCTCGTTTCCAGGCCTTTGACCATTTTGGTTGCCCTCCTCTGGACAGGTTCCAGTTTGTCAGTGTCCTTCTTGAACTGTGGTGCCCAGAACTGGACACAGTACCCCAGGTGAGGTCTGACCAGAGCAGAATACAGTGGCACTATTACTTCCCTTGATCTAGATGCTATACTCCTATTGATGCAGCCCAGAATTGCATTGGCTTTTTTAGCTGCTGATATGGGAGGCACTGCTCTCTGCTGTTGGGATGGAACAGTGCTAGTGCAATACAGTTGAGAAAAAAATGCAGTAAAGGGGTGCAAGACATAAAATTGCTGCAGCGTTATACATTATTATAATATGTGATCCTTCTTGTTAGCTATACAGGGTACTCTGTCCTGCCCCTCCCCCCATTGGAGTGGAATGGGAATTGCTGTTGAACATTTGTGTCTGGAGTCTCAAAGTGTAGTATCAGGGAAATATTAGTAATGTGTGTTGTGAGGTCAGGCTATTTTCTCTCTGTTTCCCATCACCAAAGTTCCCTTGTGAGTTGTAGTCCCATAGCACAGACCCTTGGAGTTGTGATCTTTCACTGTGGGGTTTATATACTGTTTCAGTGTGCTGTGATTCGGTTCTAAGTTACACCATGTCCTGTTCCTTGTTGTGGCTAGGCAGTTGTCAGTGCAGGGCTGTTTCTTTTATTTTCCTCCCTCCTGTTGAAGTCAATAGAAGGGAACTTTGCTCCAAGTCTGGGGCTGCTGCAAAGGTGTGCCATTAGTGAGGTGTGTTTCTGTGGATTAAAGAGGTATAGCGTTCTCGTCCCATGTACTGCCCATAACCCACCCATGAGTCCATCCAGTTTCAACTGGGGTATCTTCACTGCCATAATAGCACTGCCAGCAGTATGTACCACTGATATATCAGATGACCTTCACCAGATTATCCACTATTGGCTCAGTTTTATGTGAAGCAGCAACCATCAATTGCTCGAGACTTCTTGTCCAGTCTTTCCCTGACCTATAAGATCAGACCCTGTCTTCGTTTGCCTGACTCTCCTGAATTCTTGTGTTCATATGCTTGTATTGCTGTTTTACCGGTTTTCTGATGTATTTTTGATTTAATTACACTGTTTGTTGTTTTTAGGCTGTACTCCACTTAGAGATTTTTAAAAATTAAAGTGCTTTATACACGCATGCATGCATGCATAAATAAATAAATAAATAAATAATATCGATTATGGCAGTGGCATATTTGTTGTTCTTCTGGTATAGTGGAGCATCTTTCAAATCCTGCAGTCCCTCAACCAATGAATAGGTACAGTTGTGCCTTCATGCCAGTGAGTAACAGGCCTATGGGAAGGGTTGGTATCTCCACTTCTTGCAGTGGTGCCAGTTTGCCATGGAGCTTAAAATAGTTTACTTTACATTTTAAACTCAAAGCATGTAATTTAAAATCTCTAGAATCCTACCTTTCATTTTGAAAATATGTGTGTAGCTTAAAGACATTCTATTATAATATAAATATAAACTGCAGAATAGGCTTTTGGGCCACATAAAATTCTACTGGATTTTCCATCTCCTTATGAAAGGTAGCTAGCTGCCTTATACCAGGACAGATTATTAGTGCATCTAGTTTGGCTCTAAGTGCTCTGTGTGCCTGTTCAAAATCATCAGGAGATTATGAGGGCTGGAAGCAGTGATTTCAGCTATGAGGCAATGAAGTGTGCAGGATCATTCCCTTCCTTTCACTCCCTCATCAAAAAAAAAAGAGTGTAAATTAATGCTCCTATTTAAGTTTTATGCATCTTCAGGCTTGTTGCTTTTATCTATATTTTCTTTTTCCAGTTCTTTTATCTGTTTGTCATGGATTTGGCTTAATTCTTCTGTTGCTATAGTTGTTTTTGTTAGAATCAAGCCTTGTGTTATGTTCTGTTAGTTTCATTTCCATGTCCTCATGACCACTGCTCCTTGTGCATTTTTCTAATCTATGGGTTATGCCGAAGAAGATTCCAGCAAAACAGTCAGATTGTCCAGGATCACTGTCCTACGTTGTTATTCATTTACTACCTCGGCACCATGAACGCCTAAAAAGTTTTACCGCTTAGCCCACAGGATAGCTTCTATTACTTTGTTTCAACCATAGACTTATTATACTTCTACGGACTTTCAAAGATTGACAGATGTGTGTTCATTTGTTTTCAAATATATTAGAGAATTTACAAGTGTACACATTTTGTTTTTGTTGTACTAAATCATGTATATTGTGCAATAAGAACTACAGTGCTATCTAGTATTCTGGTCCTTGTGTTGCTTGTGTTGTTTGTTGTGTTAAGTTTGCAACACAGGGGTTTGTTGTTCTGTATTGGTGATGCTTTCTAACTTGACTATAAATTACTTGTAGTCAAGGTGAGCACGGATACGGTCAAGTTTGATGATGATACCAAATTGTTCAGGTTGATAAAAACAAAAAGTAATTGCAAGGAACTCCAAAAGGATCTTTCCAAATTAAGTGAATGAGTGATATGTGATTCAATGTAAGCAAATGTGAAGTGATGAATATTGGGGCAAGAAATCCTAATTTCATGTACATGCCAGTGGGGTCTGAACTGGTGGTGAGTGACAAGGAATGAAACCTCAGGGATGGATATTGATTACAGTGTTTTGTTTTTTTTAATATAATTTTTATTAGGTTTATAATATACAAAATTCAAATTGCAAAAACATATTTCCATAAATCTAATGGGCTCCCCCCATCTTCCGAGCACTGCATTCTCTGTAAATCCAAAACCTCAGCAATTTGTTGACTTATTTTAAACATAATAATATATCTTCCATTTTATCGTGATATCTGGTCTCTAAGCATTTCAATCCAAATCCATTAATTTTTAATTTCAACACAATAAAATTATTTCATTACACCACTTCTGTCTTGTTGTGCCTTATTTACCAATTCAAAAATTTACCGATACTGAAGCTGTACTTTCCTAGAAAGGAGCATTTTTTTAACATTCATACAACTTATAATGCTTTTTCAAATAGTCCTTAAATTTTTCCCAAACTTCCTCCGTTTCTTCTTCTCCCGAGTCTCGAATTCTGCCAGTCATTTCGGCCAGTTCCATATAGTCCATCAGCTGCGTCTGCCATTCTTCCAGTGTGGGTAGATTTTGTGTCTTCCAGTGCTTTGCCATCAAGATCCTTGCTGCTGTAGTAGCGTACATAAAGAAAGTTCTATCTTTCTTGGCCACCCTCTGGTCTACCATGCCCAAGAGGAAGGCCTCCGGTTTCTTGGGTACGGTAAATCTAAGCACCTTTTTTAGTTCATTATGTATCATCTCCCAGAAGGCCTTCACCTTCGGGCAGGTCCACCAGAGGTGTAGAAATGTCCCTTCCTCTTCTTTACATTTCCAACATTTATTATCAGACAGGTGATATATCTTTGCAAGCTTGACTGGGGTCATGTACCACCGGTATGTCATTTTCATAATATTTTCCTTCAAGGCACTACATGCCGTGAATTTCATTCCGGTGTTCCATAACCTTTCCCAGTCTTCAAACATAATGTTATGCCCCAAGTCCTGCGCCCACTTTATCATAGAGGATTTAACAATCTCATCCTGTGTATTCCATTTAAGCAGCAAGTTGTACATTCTCGAAATTAGCTTAGATTTTGGCTCAAGCAACTCTGTCTCTAGTTTCGATTTTTCCTCCTGGAAACCCACTTTTTTGTCCGCTTTAAAAACTTCCTGAATTTGAGCATAATGCAACCAATCTCGCACCTTGTTTTTTAACTTTTCCATACTCTGCAACCTCCATTTATCTCCAATTTTTTCAATTATTTCCCAATATTTAGGCCAGTGGGCCTCCATATTGAGTCTTTTACGTGCTTTGGCCTCCATCGGTGAGAGCCACCTCGGAGTTTTACTCTCCAATAAGTCTTTATATTTTGACCAGACCATAAAAATTGCCCTTCTGACAATATGGTTTTTGAACAATTTATGAACTTTAACCTTGTCATACCACAAATATGCATGCCACCCAAAAGCATTATCAAATCCCTCCAGGTCGAGGACATCGGTGTTCTCCAACAAAATCCAATCCTTCAACCAGCAGAGGGCTGCAGATTCATAATATAACTTCAAGTCCGGCAGGGCAAACCCCCCTCTTTCTTTCGCATCTGTTAGTATTTTAAACTTTATTCGGGGCTTTTTGCCCTGCCAGACAAATTTAGATATATCCCTCTGCCATTTTCCAAAGCATTCCACCTTATCCACGATCTGGAGGGCCTGAAACAAAAATAGCATTTTCGGCAATACATTCATCTTTATAGCAGCTATTCTGCCCAACAAGGAAAGTTTCAGTCTTGACCATGTTTCCAGGATATTGATTACAGTGTTGACCCAGTGTGCAGCAGCTGTGTAAAAGGCAAATTCTATATTGAGGGTCATTAGGAAAAGGATTGAAAATAAAACTGCCAATAGGATAGTGCTGTTTTTCAGTTATACAGTGTGACTGTACTTGGAATACTATGCGTACTTCTGGTTGCAGCACCTCAGAAAGCCTATTGTAGAGCTGGAAAAGGTGAAGAAAGGGGCAAGGAAAATGATTAAGGGGCTGGAGCAACTCCCCTATGAAGAAAGGTTACAACATTTGGTGGTTTTTAGTTGGGGGGGGGGGAGAAGCAAGTAAGTGGAAACATGAAAAAAAGGTGTATAGAAGTATCCATTGTGAGAAGAAAGTGGATAGAGAGACTTTTCCCACCTGTCTAATGTCCAGTGGAGCTGACTCCAGGGCAGACAAAAGGAAGTGCTTCTTCACACAGCACATATTCTATTAAATATATTTCCACTGGATGTAGTGATGGCCGCCAATGTGGATGGCTTTAAAAGGGAATTAGGCAAATTAATGGAGAATAGGGCTATCAGTGACTACAACCATCATGGTTTTGCATCTAGCATCTGAGGCAGTATGCCTCTGAATACCAGTTTCTGGGAAGCATCAATAGAAAGAGTGCTGTTGCTCTCAGATCCTGCTTGCAGGCTTCCCACAGGCAAACAGGGTGCCTTTGATCTGATCCAGCAGGGCTCTTCTAATGCTCTTAGCCATTAAAACGGGTAGCAAACATGGTGCCCTCTGGATGCTGCTGACTTACAACTCCCACCATGCACATTTATCTGTTAATGTATTTCTTGGTTACTTACTGTTATTACAATTGTCACATTTTAGTACTCGCCCTTCACCCTAAGGCCCCAGAGTGAGTTACATTTATTAAAACATAATATTACACAATATTTAAAACAGTACAGAAGAACTTAGATACAAAAATAAGGTGGGTCCTAAAAATACAAACCTCAGGTGTCAAAAGCCCGGGGTTAAGATAATAGTAGTGTCAGCAGTAATAAAAATGAAGTACTTGACTGATTTTCGAAAGTGAAATGAATTAATTGGTGACAATAAATTGGAAAATTCATTTAGAATTGGTAAAATTTATTTACAGGTGGGTGACAGAAAGAGGGGATCTTGATACACAGCCTGAGGGTGACAGTAGCTGTCTCCAAGCTCCTTTCTACTCTGGAAATGATATGGCTGGTTGCCACTACCCCTTTACTCAAGCCACAAGGGCTCAGCTTGCTCTCTGCTCTGCATGGCCCATTGATGTCAATGTACTGTTCTTTACCATCCTTTCACAGGGAATCAAGCAGGTCACCACACCCCATTCTTGATCCTTCTTTCCCTCTTCTCTCTGTTCCTTGTTTTCCTTCACCCACCAGCCATCCAGATTGCAATGGGGAATGATAGCAGGATGATAGGGGGCATCATTCAGAGCTTCCCATGGCCATCAGTGTGTGTGTTTCTTAATGTTTTTTACCACCATTGATTGGGAGGAAAATCACTCTTCATTCTAGTGGAAGGATGTAATTTTCCCACATTGCTGAAGAGTGGGTTAGAGAAGCCTGTCTGCTCTAATGCTCTGTCATTACAGCCAAGAAGGCACAATTTTCCTCCCCATTGGCAGTGGCAACATAATTAAGAAACACGGTTGTCAATATCCTCACTGAGGAGGTGATCAGAATTCAAGTGCTAACAACAATTTTTTTATTTGGCCAAAACCAATTAATGTGAGTTACAGGAGCTTCATGGGGTCATTTTATGACCTAGGATAGATTTACCCCATTGTCTAAAGTTTTTTGTACTGTCTGATGAGTATCAGTTATTTATGCCTGGCCTCTTTCTCTTGTTTCAAATGTGCAGGGTAGCATTGGTGACTCCCCCACCATGCACAGAAGCCAATAAAACTTTATTCTCACTTGGATGCCAGTAGACTTTATGAGTTATATGAGGAAGCTCCTTGTAAGGTGGACATCAAAATCATCAGACTATTTAGAAATCATGAAGCCTAATTGCATCAAGTTCTTCATTTGCATTATCATTTTTAAATCATTTGTATATAGAGCATTCACAGTTTCTTGACTTTTCATTTTTGTTTGACAAATCTTAAAATAGAAATTGATACTATTCACCATTTCATTAAGACCTGAAGATAATGCATGATTGATCTCCACCCTCTTTGGAAACATATTCTGTGATTGTTTGTTTCATTCTATTGTCATGGCAATGGCTGGGAGTTGTATTTTGGGCCTCTGAATTTTTCTCCCTCAAGGCACCTCAACCTTGCCTAGAGAAACTGCATACTACAGATTTAGTGTTACGTTTCAAGTCATGGATTTATATCTCTGTCATGTTCTGACATCCCTCACACCCTTGGGGATTAACCTCTGAGGTCAGGGAGACTGTGAGATTCACAGAATCATCACTTCTCAGCTGTTTTGTAGTTTAGGCATAATGGTATATAGCCCATGATGGGCCCTTTGGCTTTGGGAGGCAGTCTAGCAGGATCCATATTGGCCAGCAGTGGTGGAAGTTGCACCAGTAATTCCTGCTGGTTTTGGGCCTGCTGCTGCCAGTATAAGCCAACAGGCTTTGAGTAAAGAAGTGCTTCTGCTTTAAATTGGTAGAACTGCTATCCCGTGCAGTCTACTTTGTTCATGTGGTTACCAGACTCTTTCTCAGAACAGAACTGTACTATTCTCTTCCATTCACCTTCCAGTTCCCTCCTCTAGGGTTTCAATTTTGCTGCACTTAACAGAGAGGCGGCATGATTGAAAGACTGCAGCAGCATGGGGGTGAGGATTGTAGTATTCTGCCAAAGTGTTTGTATAGATATTTTGCGTATGCTCCAATGTATGGAAATCCTGTTTTCTTCAGATCTTCTCTATATGGCTCCATACATTTATGGTGTAAGGGTGAATTTCAACAGTTCTTGAAAGTCTTGTTTTAACTTGTACTGAGCCATTAAATCTATCAACTATATATAGTTATCAACTCAGACTGAACTCCAACTCCACCTCACATATTCCCCTAGTGACACTCCACGGTCTAGCATCACTTCAAATGTAAGTGAAAATTTGGCGGACGTATTGAGCTTGGATCACAAATTAACTTTGTGGGATCTTTCCGTTCTTAGGAAAAGGGTTGTCTCTCATTACAAACATATTTAGTAGAAACTCATATGCAGAAAGAGAACAGATGTCCTGGACTACTATTTGTGTGAGGTCACTTCATGCATATTATTTTAAAAAGGTATCCATATTATTTTAAACAACTTTTACATGCCTATGTTTTAACTGTGATCTACTGAACATGATAGAGCACATTTGTAGTAATAAACTGTTGAGTTTATACAATTCCACTCTGCTTCAGTTAGGAAGCAAGGCAGTCAAGCAAACACACTTGTACTTGCTTTGTTTACAAATAATTCCAACTTTGTGAATTTTGGACAACACAGTATGTACTATTTATGAACAGAACAGTTCCTTGAGGATGCTAGATTAATGAATTGTGGTTAGTCATTAAATTGTTATTGACAATTAAACAACTACCCAGGCTCCACAAACAGTTTTTATTGTACTATTCTGCTAGTGAAATTTGAGGCATCATCATGTCACACTCTGCCTAATATCCTCACACATCTATATTATTTTAATGTAATTTATTATTTTAATAAGAAAACCACCTTGAGGTCCATTAGGAGGCTGAAAGTCAGGGCATAAATTTTCTAAAATAAAATACACAATAATTTAAGATATATGTCCTTTCATTTGAAGGAGGATGTCAAATGAAGCATTTAGAAGCAGTTTGAAATGCACAGGCCACAAAACACCTTTCAAAGGACTCTGGAAGACCTGACAACCAGCTGTTGTCTTGTGAAGCCTATGGTAAAGTCTCCACCAGTCCGATCTTGTGGAAAACTTTACAAGGGGCCTTGCTGATAGTCAGGTTTTTTGAAGCCCTTTGCCAAAGGGCCTTGCATGTGCCACCAAGCAGCTGATTGGCACTTTATGTGATATATGATATCAGGTGTGGGACAGATGAGTGTGACTTGACTAAAATGTCCAAGCAGGTGAAATAGCGGAAGGCCTGGTGGGCCTAATTAAGCCTGGTGGTCAGAGGTTCCGCACTCCTGCATTAAAGGATGTACTTTTTAAAATAAAGGTGCATCTCTTACAAAGTTATTTTAATTGTATTTAGTAGCTTCAGAATGACTGGAAGTAAAAATCCAGAAGTATGGTTACAGCATATGAGCAGTTCTCTACTTGCCAGAGAATTTATAAAATGTTGCTTGATACCCTTGCCAATAGATTTAATATTATTTCTACTCCAGTTTCATCTGTGGGGTACAACCCCAACATGATTAGGGGTTAAGATGTCAAAATTGGAGATATTTTTACACTAGTCACAAATGTGCTGTTTAGTTCTCTGGTTCTCCAAACCAGCATTGATTTTTGCCTTTTCTGTATTCTACTTCATGAATGGACCAAGTGCCAGTTGGTCAGCCTTTGTGATGCTTTGTTGAACAGGAGGATTTCCCCCACAGGCACTGCAGTCACTCATGTTCTCAATTAAAATACTGTCTGTATAATGAGGAACACTCCGTTCTGTTATCAGCACAGCTTATTTACCTATCATTCAGCTGTGCTGAGAGCAGCTCTGGTCTGATGGCCTTCCACCTCACGAGAAGTAGTCCTTCTGGGTCACCTTCAGACTGCTCATCATACACGCTAAGTTTTCCATCAATTAGCCCTCTTATTCCTTGCTTTTGTTAGATCCTTTACTTCACATATGCAAGGTAGTGTCCGTGCCTTCATCCCTAATGATGTCTTGAACAAATGCATAGTTCTTGCACAGCACGGTGGAAGCTTCTGAAAACTTGTCAGAGGTTTTCTGTGCTTTTTAAAAATCATAAATAAGCCATTTTTATTTTATGGATTCTCATTTTTCTTTCTCTGATGTCATACGGAGTTTCACACACTTACCATATCTATTTAATAGTGAAAATGCTTTCATACACAAAACTTAAGTAACTTTTTCTCCACCCAAAAGTGATAGAAGGAAAGCTCAACCACCTGGCTAGAATTACTGGATTTTGGATATATCTAAAGAAGAGGTAGAAATACCTATGGTGCCTTTCATCATGGCATGTATGGTCCTATAGGCATGTTTGTGGTCTGAGACAGGCTTTAATGCCATTGCTTTTGCTAAAAAGATCTACCCAACAAGCACTTGGCAAGGGATTGCCACTCCATTTGTGAGACCGTGTGGGTATTGCTTGCGGAAGAATAAATGTTGCGAAAATCCAAATGTTCTCAAAAAAACAATATAGATGTATTATGATATCTTGGCTGACTTTACTGGCATATTAACTTAGTGTTGGTTTCAAATTTCACCAATTGAAAGCTGCTCTTTAAAAACATTTGTGAATAATTGCTGTATTGTCAATAAATATTTTAATGACTATTTGCAAGCTGGAAAACCTAAGTTAATACCTGCAAGACAATTCAAATAAAAATACTGTAAGCTAATTGTTATCCATTATGTTATACAGACTGTATACTTATAAATTTATAAGCATAACATTATACTTATTTTTAAGTGGATCACAGCCAAGATATGTTCCCTGAACAAAGGGACCTTCCAGAGGCTTGCTGTTTTTGGGTAGGATTCAATCACATACCAGCAAATTCAGGTTTGATTTGGTACTCTTTCACAACAAACTCACTTCCCTAAAGAATCAGATTTTTAATGATAAAGAAAGTAGCAGGTACATGCACTGGAAAATGTGGGATAATGCTTGCCACACCATCTTATAACATTGGCACAAACAAATCAGAATGCATGCTCAATAAATAACCGATGTCATACAACCTCCCCACAAACTTTATGCAAACAAATCTGGATGGATGCTCAATATACAGGGCTTCTGGAAGTAACAAAAGAGTTTAAAATACTAATTCTTGCAAGTGATCTCAGACAGATGCAAATGTGAACCTCAAAGGGGACTGGGAGTCTGGGCTTCAGGGACAAGAATGGACTGTGGTTTGAAACTCCAACAGCCATTCCTTAGGGATGTCAAAGCCCATTAGGGTTCATTTTTCATCCAGCCTCAGAAGTTTGGCTAGAATTGTGTCTTGTTGTTCTGTATGTTTGTATGTATGTTTACTTGGATTTATAGTCGGTCTCATTGATTGTGTTTATAGTGACTGCAAGGGTGTTAGATGCTGTGTTTTAGGGACTGGAACTGGTTTTCAGGCAAGGAAGTTGATTATAACCCTCTGTTGTTAACCATGTAAAGTTGGCTGGTTTTAACAAGACAAATTGCAGAGAGCTGTCTTGAAGACTTGTGACAACTGCTAGACCAAAAGAATCACATTTTGCTCATTATTCTTTTGAGGAATCAGCATTATAGGTGGCCTGTCCCCCACCATTGGATCAAATAACAACTAAAACTTCTACACACAATGTAGGTGTCAGGTATTTCTCCAAAGAGATTTACTGCAACCATTTCCTCCCAATCCAAAAAGCAGTGACATAGAAATGACCCCCACACCCCATAAAGCTGGCAAGGCACTGAAGCAACAGGAATTTTCTCATACATCAAGCCCACTGCTGCAGAAAATGTTGCTCTCCTTGCTTTACAGAAATAAAGTGTGAGTTAGCGGGTGTCATAGTGTCACCATGCATAGGATTTACTGTGGTACCTCGGGTTACAGACGCTTCAGGTTACAGACACTTCAGGTTACAGGCTCCGCTAACCCAGAAATAGTACCTCGGGTTAAGAACTTTGCTTTAGGATGAGAACAGAAATCGTGCTCCGGCGGCACGGTGGCAGTGGGAGGCCCCATTAGCTAAAGTGGTACCTCAGGTTAAGAACAGTTTCAGGTTAAGAACGGACCTCCAGAATGAATTAAGTTCTTAACCGGAGATACCACTGTACACTGTTCTGAAGCTACTGATCCTGTAACTGCTATGCCCTGCTTCAAACTGCTTCTGCTTCTCTCCATTGCGACTGGTATACGTGTATCAGCAATTTTCGAACTCCTCCCACATCCCATGAATCATTTGAAAGTTGCTGAAGGTATTGGTGGACCACTTAATGATTTTTTTGCCTGTTTTAGCAGTTTTAATTCCATAGAAATTTGTAATACATTAAAGTACAATATAAGAAATAAAAGGAGCAATAAAAATAAATGTGAATATTTAATGCAATGGATGTCCCATCTCCCACTTTCAAACACAAATCCAAAGACACACCGTGGACCATTTGAATGAAGCTTGCAACACTGGCGGTCCATGGATCACAGTTTGGGACACCCTGGTGTGTAAGACATGCAGTCATGTTGCTCAGAACACTTGGTTGCTAGCATGAGGTCCAAGATTTAAAATCAGGGCTGTGTATAAACTCTGTGATAAAGCTTTCACTAGCACAGGTTGACATAACAAAAACCTCACAGGCCAATTCCACACACACACACACACACACTATTATTATTTGCAGCTCCCTTGAATAATTTGAATGCCCATTCCTTGTGGGTCTTTCTCACCCTGATCAAGTCAAACAATTACAGTGGAGGTAGAAGAATTGTATAATCTGCATTGCTCCTCCTTGGATCTAGAGGTGTGAGGTGCTGCTGCCAGAATCTGCATGCCTGCTTCAACCACAAGCCACCCCCACTGCATGGCTTCTTTTGTGTCTAAGATCTTGGCTGTGAGTTCTAAAAGAGCTGCTCCTGCCATGCACCTGGCCTGGGAGGACGGGACCCTGACTGACTCCAGCTACAAAAGCTGAGGTTGCTGAACAGATTACTAGGTTGGAGTACTGTTTGTGGGGCAGGGATGAGGGTTGTTGGCGGGGTTGTTACTGTTATTGATGCTAGTTTTTGTATCTTTATTTTTAGATCTTACCATGATTTATATGGAAATTGTTCAATTTAGTTGCACTTTTGGTTGTGTTTTTTATTGTTTATGCCTACTTGTGTTATATTTGTAATTATGTAAAAGATTCCATGTTGTAAGCCACCTTGAGCATGGTTTTAACTATAGAAAGGCAGCCTACAGATCAAATGATGTGTATATGTTTGTATTCCCTCTGCATATGAATTGTTGGGAGAGTGAAAATTTTATGTTCTGTTGTTGTCACTGAGGTGAACATGAAAGAACAAACATAAGGAACCAAATGATAGAGAAGAAAACATGGTAAAAAGGAAGAGTGAAGGAAAAAATGGTGGTGCACATAGATCTGTGAGATAAAGAGAAGAAGAGAGGCAGCAGGGAGGTGATGATATAAAAAGACTTGTGAGATGGGAAACAAAAAATAAGAGTAGGTGTTGGATTTTGTCTGTAGAAATTCAGATGTTTGGATTTATAAGGGTCAGTAGCCTGCTTATTTATCCTTACGGGGCAAATCAAAACTTTTAAGATGGCAAAGGAATGTTTAGGACTGTATATAATGAATCATTTAAAGTTAATATATACAGACAAAACTGTGTTACAAAATGCTACCCAAACATCTTACATCTACTGATGTCACCATCTTACATTAATAAAAGTGTAAAAGTCACCCTCAGAATGCTTTGAATTATATGCCCCTGCTCTAAGGCAGACATAATCTGGAGCAAGATATTCTGCATTAAGGATCACCTTGGTACAGATTCTTCCTTGAGCAGCTAGGCAGTGAGAGAAGAATGAGACAAGTGGCAGAACTATAGTAAGGCGGAAGTTTGTACTGTCCTCTAAAGTCTAAGGTACTCCTGATTTTTGCTAGTGACAACATCTGAAAGAAGTCTGAGTAACTGGAAACCTTCTACAGAGGGAAGACACACACATTGCTATTCTCATATTAGTTCGAATGGCTTATTGTTCTAGCTCTTGAATGTATACACATTTATTTATTAAATAATTAATTAACAACAGAACCCAACTTATTAAACAGCTCCCACCTCATATTGTTAGCAGCAGGAAGTGAACCAACAACAAATAAAATGATCCATTAATACTGAATGGCCTCGTTTAAAGATCCTGGGAAGGATTCAACATTGTGCTCTTCCATTTTTTCCATCAGTACAAACATTTCAGCTTTCCCAGTGGAATAATCGAATATCTCCTCCTCCTGCATGCTGTTCTGGGGGTTTTTCAGACCCCATCCCTCCCACCCCTGAGCCAATGTGGGGGGAGGGGAGAGGAGGAGAGGGAAGAAAGTGCCTTGCACTAGCAGAACTCATTGCACTGATTCCTGCTAGCACACCTACTTAGTTGAATCCAGCCCACTGCTCTTCTGTCAGACTCCCCTCAGTTGCTTTGAAGCTGCTGTGTGCCATCAACACTCAATGCCAGAGTTATGATCTGTGGCTCTTCTCTCGGGGATTATTGTGAAAGTATTTGATCCCTTTTTGTTTTTCCATAGCCATTCCAGTTGAAATCCTTTCTTCTCTCCTTCCCTCCTCGCCATCTGTGTTCTGCAAAGCTATTTTTCTCTTCTCAATTAACTCCCTTTTTCTTCTTGTCAATTGCCATGGATCCTTCTTTCCCATTTCCCATGTGCAACTTGCTCCCACATTCTGCTCCAATAGGGATTTGCACTAGTTACACACACACACACACACACACACACACACACTTGGGTGCCATTAAAATGCTATTGCTTAAGAAAATGAAAACTTAACTTAATAGCTTGCATTGTGCTTCCTTCCCCTTTCCTCCACAGAACATCCCTACTCTGGGAAGTGTAGCAATAACCATGGTGCTCCACAATTGTGATGAGGTAGCAGTGGCTGGATTTGGTTATGACATGAGCTCTCCAAATGCACCACTACATTACTATGAAAACATCAAGATGTCTGCCATCAAAGAGGTAAGGTACTCTATGTTCAGTAGGCAGTAGCCTTGATAGCTAAATCCATGTTCAGAAGCAGAATATCTCTGAATACCAGATGCAGGAAACAAACAATGGGGGAGGGCTGCTCTCTTCCTACACTTCTCATTGGTTTCCTGAAGGCATGTATTGGCCACTTTTAGAAACAAGATGGTAGACTTTGTGGACCCTTGAACTGAGCCAGCTATTTATGAAGCAAAATAGTTAACTAGTGGTTTTCCCTCCATGGAGGAAGCTAGGAAAGACAACAAAGCAAATCCAATATCACCTGGATATTGTGCTGCTAGGAACTCATACAAATAGTGGAAGCTCATATTTCATGGTACCGCTCAAAGGATTCATTTACAGCAGAATCCTTTTCTTTTTTTTCACTTCCCGACCAGCCATTATAAAGGAAAATGTACAGGAAAGTGTGATAGAGAACAGATAGTTTAGAAGAACAATGTGGGCCTTAGCAAGGCGTTGTTGGCCATTTTCCATTTATGTAACTTACAATTGCTACTTAAGCGACATCCAAGCTACAGACCCAAACTGGTTTTAAATAGTTTGTAACCATCATGGTTTTCCCAGAACAATGCTGAAAAACCATATAGTGTGAGGCTATGAATAAGTTTTTTTAATTGGAGATCCCTAAATGGAACTACATTTCTGTGAGTTCTGAGGGTGGGGGATTGTGACAGTTTTGTGACAGTTTGAATCACACAATATGTATTTATTTGATGTACACATATAAAGCTCTGGGAGTTGGTTTTGACTGTCCAAGGGAGAAAATGGTAGGGTTTGAACTCAAGTGGTGGGAATTTTCAAAGCCGAAACAATTAAGATCTATAATTATAATCAGGCAATATTTTAACCAAATATATTCTTGCTATGAGTACTCATTCCATAATTAATTTAGTAGTCTTTATGTTATTGTAGAACTTGTTTGGTTGTTGTTGTTTTTACTTCAGTGGAATACCATTTTGGAATAATTAGATATTCACCTCTTTGGAAACCAGACTATACTCCCCTGTGCATTACACATGTGGACCAGGGGTGGGGAACCACAGGACCAGGGGCCATATGCAGCTATTCAAGCCATTCTGTCTGGCTCTCAGGACTCTTCCCAGACTGTACCCTTCAATGGCCCCACTCTGCACTTTCTCAGGTGCCTTTGGAGTTATACTTGCTGCTCCACTCACTTTTGCCTCTGACCCTGCTCACCAGGTTGAAAAGGTTCCCCACCTCTGGTGTAGAAGACAGGACAGATTAACTTACCCTTCCTTACTCCTATTCAGCAGTGAAACAATTTGTCCCATATCTGAACTATTTTTGCTGCAAAAAGTTTTATGGAGATGAATATTTGCCTTATGTCTGCTACAGACTAAAGTAATCTGTGAGACACACTTGATTGTCAGTTAAAATGACAGGCAAATGCAGCTGTTATGGACAGACCAGTCTTCAGTAAAGGTAAAGGAACCCTGACAGTTAAGTCCAGTTGCGAACGACTCTGGGGATATGGCGCTCATCTCGCTTTACTGGCCGAGGGAGCCAGTGTTTGTCTGCAGACATTTTTTTTCCAGGTCATGTGGCCAGCATGACTAAGCCGCTTCTGGCGAAACCAGAGCAGTGCACGGAAACGCTGTTTACCTTCCTGCCGGAGTGGTACCTATTTATCTACTTGCACTTTGACGTGCTTTCTAACTGCTAGGTTGGCAGGAGCTGGGACAGAGCAATGGGAGTAAAGTAATCTGTGAGATGCACCTGATTGTCAGTAAAAATGACAGGCAAATGCAGCTGTTATGGACAGACCAGTCTTCAATAGAGTCCAACATTAAAGCATCCTCGACCTGCAAACCATACTAATGGAGGAGCTGCTCACTGATATATGAGGAGCTCTGTAGACAAAGGTACAGGAGGATGACCAGCCTTTATGAAGTATCTCTGCCTTCCCATAAGGATTCCAGGTTACATGCAGAACCATTAGAAAGAGGTATGAAGAATGAATTGCTTTCACGTCATCTCCCACGTAGATTGCCTTTTCTCATTATCTGGTCTGTAGGTACCAGGCTAATCCTCACCTCTCAAACCCAAGTTCTCTTAGGTTTCACTTCCCCTAATACAAGCAGAGCCATCTGTTCCCAAGTATCAATATTTAATTCTTCTCTAGCCTTCTCTTCTCCCCTCTGGACTAATTGTTTATAATATTATGGAATCTAACTACATGAGAGGGGATTGCATTTCTGCCTTGCCTCGACTTTTTAATATTAATGGCAGCTAGTAATTGTTAGCCACTTGGGAATTAAGATGAAAGGTAAAAGGGGCAGTGGCTTGGTTTGTCATCTTCTGCTTTTCCCAGGAGTGTAACAAGTGAGAGTTTGTAGTGCTGCAAGACTGGTGTTCCATGATCAGTAGACTATGCAAATGCCAAAAGGTGAGAAGAATGTTGTGCTATTAGTGATCCATGGTACATGTATTGTCTCTCATAACCAGTGCTCTGGAAAGAGCAGCTTTGTCCTTTTGATACTGGGTCAGCTGAGGTTGTATCCTTACTTACCTTTATGTAAGGTTCTATATGCTCCTTTTACGTTACAGGTGCTTGTTGGCAGGATATCCCACTGTATGCCATAAAGAGCCAGTTCTATCTATGAAACTTTGAAGCTTTTTGAACATCAGTGTTAGTGCCAAATAGGTACAAGGTTTATACGTGTTGTGAAAGAGAGGAGGAAATTAATCATCATAGCTCTTGGGACACAATTATCCATAACAATGGGAGGGAAGGGTAATGAGGGTGTGTTGAATATAATTTTCTTTCTTCTATTCTGTAGTAATATTTACATGTACAGTAAAGCCTTGAACAGTTTCATTTGAACTTAAAACCTATGCCTTTTAAAATGAGTCTTTGGGATTCATCCAGGAAGGTAGGCGTAACATTTTTGAGGCCTAAAACAACTATTGGATGAATGAATGACCTGAGTCTAAACTGTTTTGTCATAGGACAGGGGAGTAAAGTCCAGTGTACAACAAGCAAAAATGCATTTTCTGTAAATTTTCAGACAAATCAATCTACAGAAGACTGAGAGAACCTTGAAAATGATGGCCTGTGTGACTAAGCACAAAGTGTGTTTTGCTTCCAGTGTGGCATCATGTATAGCAGGAATGGAGAACCTTTCTGGCTCTGCAATACAGACCTTTTTTTAGGATTGGCTTTGCAGGCCAAATTTGACAGGTGGGTGAGGTTGCCCACCTGTCAATCACTTGACATCACAATGACATAAGAGCCAAAACCTGCTTTCTGGTGTGGTGAGGGCTCTACTTGCTCCAGGAGGGTTTCCATTGACAGTAGTTTCATTGAAACCACTTCCCACTCCTGGAAAAAGGCATGCCTCCACTCCCCGTCTGTTTATGCAGAGGGAGTTCAGTCGTGCTTTCTTCATGGATCAGCAGCCACATCTCCACCTGCCCCAGGGCAGCTGGGTGTGGCGTGGGGGAAACTGCCTTGCATGCCAAACAGGGAGAGCTAGTGGCTCAATTCATCCCACAGACCAGAGGTTCCCCACCATGATATTTTAGGAAATGAGAAGAAATTGCTTGTTGCGTTTCACTTGGTACTGCCCTGTGTACTGCCCTGTTAGAACTTCTGTTCTGATACAAAAGAGAAGGATGGAATAGTCTGATAAAAGAGGTCTGTGTGCTCTAAACAATATATATAGGTAAAGGTAAAGGGCCCCCTGACCATTGGGTCCAGTCATGACCAACTCTGGGGTTGCGGCGCTCATCTTCTTTATTGGCCGAGGGAGCTGGCGTACAGCTTCCAGGTCATGTGGCCAGCATGACTAAGCAGCTTCTGGTGAACCAGAGCAGCACACGGAAACGCCATTTACCTTCCCGCAGGAGCGGTACCTATTTATCTACTTGCACTTTGATGTGCTTTCAAACTGTTAGGTTGACAGGAGCAGGGACAGAGCAACGGGAGCTCACTCCGTCACGGGGATTCGAACCGCTGACCTTCTGATCGGCAAGTCCTAGGCTCTATGGTTTAACCCACAGCGCCACCCGTGTCCCTAAAAATAATATCTCTCTCTGCTAAACTCAGTTCAGGAAGGTAAAAGAACCCCAGCCCAAATCTCCATTGTTTTTACATAATAGGAATAAATTGAAAATTCTAGTCCCCAAAGTGTATATTTGCGTGCACGCGCATGTGCGCAGTCATTAATTGGAGCCTCTCTGGGAATGTCCATCAACCGGCAATTCTTTTGTGCTGTGTCTTAGAGGGAAGAGACCTGCAGGCTACGGTGTGTGTTCCCTAACTCAAGGTGTGTCATTGATTTACACGCAATGTCTGCTTGACATCTCCCTGGACACCATTTAAAAACCCAGTGACTCATCTCTAGGGAATTTCTTCTCAATACACACAAAGCCAATGAATTGCATTTGTTTGCAGCTGGGTGGAGATGGCCCCTCCTGTGCAAAGACATGAGCGATAAAACCTCAGGATAGAAACAAATGGCCTTTTTCTATTACCTGCTGCACTATGTAAGGCTGAAGGTTTTGCCAGATTTTTAAGGGCAAAAATGCTGAAAGCACAGTATGTTACTGTGAAATCATGCATTTACCAGCTACATATCTGTGGTGTAAATTATATGTATATGAAGGTATGCAATCATCCAGGAAGCATCCAGCCTAGATGGAGCAGGTAGGACTCACAGAACTCAGTGGGACAGCTCATGAGTAAATTTGCATAGTTGCATCCTTATGGTAATAGTTATCAAACATCTCCCAAAAAATCTAGACAGATATCCCTCATCAATAGCCTTATAGTCAACAGGCATTATTGGACACCCACTTCAAATGTAACAGCCTTGGTCCCCTGCTTACCATGAGGGTGACCCTGATCTTTAAAGGTAGCCAATCCAGCCCACTGCCAGAATTAGAAACACTGGGAGGTGGTTGGGAGGATTGCAGACAGGAAGCAAAACTAGTAAACACTGAGCACTGTTAATGCAAGATAAGAACACCTCTTCTCTGTAGATTCAGAGAAAGAGTCCAGCAGAGTGAATGACAGCTGCAAAACCTTATCCCTAAATATGGTCCTGGCAGACTAGTGGATCTCATTGGACAGAGGATATCTGAGAGCAATGAAGCCTCTCCTATCCTGCTCCAGATGCCTTTTCAAGTGGCTCCCTGTTGGAGCTTTCACACCAGGAACCACCTTTGCAGAAGGCCATATCATTATCTACCACAGCCCCATGGTATGATGCTAGGTGCACAGTGCTGCTCAAGCCCTGACTTTAAGGTAATTGCTGGCGCTTGCAAAATGCTGTGTACAGGGCTTTGCAGAACACAACAATTAACTGATTGGTGCTTGCGGAACACTATGCATAGGGCTTTCCAAGACTCAGTGATCAGCTCAGCTGGTCTTTACCTTTTCCACAGCTAATTCATATATAACTCCTAATACTGGAAAATCTAAAATGTGAGCAAGTGCTTGGTTTTGGTCCAAAAATATGAACATTCAAGTTTTCATCTTAGGTCCTCATGAGCATAAAGTTGGCTGAGAGATTGTGCTTACATTGAAGGTGATGTGCACAATGCCTACGCAAATAAAGCTGTTGATGAAAGACACTGTCTACTTTGTTTAACCAAAGGGTTGAGGTGTGTGGTGTTTTTTTTAAACAGGTGTTTATCTAATATTCAGGGTCACTGAGAGGGAGTACAGGGGGTACTGCGCTGTTGGGCAGGGAGCCCAATCCTTAACGCTTGTATACCAAATCTTATGAAACAAAATTTCAGGTGCCATTTGACATAGTTGTTTTGTGAGATATGAGCTTGATCCCGCCTTTCAGTGCTTTTAGTCAATAAGTGAAGGCATAACTGATTGATGAGGCCTTTAGCAAAATTTTGTTAAACAAGCACCTTGTAAGGCTCAAAATCAAAATGACCTTCACCAACATAGTAGAAGGGTCTTCCTTAGTCATTTTGAAACTGTTTAGAGTCTTCCATGTATGACTCTTAATTTTCCTCTAGATTCAGACAAGAAGGAAAGCATTCCTGAGTTCCTTTTGAGTCCTCCTTCCTCTAGAAATGATATTTGTCAAGATAATATACTTGAGGAATCCATAATTTTAGTATAGCAAAAATGACTATGACTAGGCAAAAGCATCTCCACCCAAAAGCAAACACTACACAGACAGGACTTTAGGGTTATTTTTTCTGAGTAGAAAAAAATAACACTAAAAGATTACATTGCTAATGCGAATGCATATACCAGTTGCTCCAGGGTGGCAAAGCTGGCATTGTTTACAATGCTGCTGGAGGAAATAGAGAAATATATTGCTTCTTGAAAAAAAGGAGAAAATCAAAGCGACACTGGAAGTATGTTGTCTTATCAGTATGGCCACTATATAGAACATACTGTAGAAGTCTGTTTGATCCACAGTTGTATAGGCTGTATGTACAACACTGGTCCCAAACGTATTCCATACACAATCTAACTGAAAAAGAGAGAAATACTTCGTTATGAGAATTGTTTGTTATTTTACTTGTAAAACTGTTCTCTTTATGAAGGTGAGGCAGTTCTTCTGCTGAACCCTGTTGATTGGCTGAGGAGGGGGGTTATTTCCCCATTTCTGCTCATCAGATGATCAGTCTGATGACTAGGGAGAAGGCAATTTGCAATTCAAACAGGGTGCTAAGCTCCACCCACTCCGGCGCTTTGTCTACATTTATATATTTTCTTCCACTGCCAAGATCAGTGGGGACTAGGTGTGGCAGGAAAATTTGCTTGTGGTACTGGATCAGGCCTATGAGCTAGGTTACTCAGTCCTGTTTTACAACAAATGTCCACATAATTTACAAAGAACAACCTGGAAACAAGTTTGCTATTTTTTATTTGCCCCAGAACACTCCTCTGCAGTGATCCCCCCCCCCCCCCAGTTTCTATAATCTAGGTCAACCTTTTTTTTCTATAGTCACATTCAGGCAGTGGGTGAATCCAGAAAGTATAATGGGCAGAACCAGAAACAAAAGTGTCCTGGATTAACTTATCCAAAATAAAGGTGACCTTGCTTCAGTTTTCACCATGCATAGAATTCCCAGTCCTATGCAGTGAACCTGACTTGGCTTGATTTTTATTTATAAGAATATTTCCGAACTGCCAGCTCTTAAAAAATACCATGGTGGTATAGAAAAATGCATTTAAACATCATAAAATTATAATATAATGGGGTTATTTTCAAATAAATATTCAAAGATTTTGTTTTAGTTGGATGGCATTCGACTACCATTTTACTCAGAGTAGACATAATGAAAGCCATAGACCTAATTTAGGTATATTCATAATTTCAATGGGTCTACTCCAGATAAAGCCTAGTTGAATACCACCCTCTGACTTTAGTGTGACTGTAACATATACATATGGCAGAAACCTGCCAGTTTGTTCTGAGACAGCTGAAAAAGAAAGTATTTTTCCCAAGCTATCCAGACAGGAAAAGGATCTTTTAAAATCTGTTGTTTTTTATCAAGTAAAATACGTTACTACTTCTTCCATTTGTTAAAAGTAAGGAGTCAGACACTCTTAAGAACCTAGGAAAAGATAGGGAGAAAGAACAGGAAGGAAGGAATTCTGATAGGATGGAAAAACAGGGCAACTTGGAAAGGTGTCAGGGGCTTTGTAAAATTAGGTTGGCCTCTATGCCGCAGCTTGTCTCCTGTAATTTCGATAGTGGGGCTTTAATCACACACCCATGCACCCCACCTATCCCAGGGGGTGTTTATTTGCCAACCCTAGTAATGTAGAAAGATAGATGTGGGTATCTGATTTCCAAAGAAAAGGGCTGGGTGTAGCTCAGGAGTACAGAACTTGCCTCCTGATCAGCTGCTCTCTGCAAACACATTTCTCCCAGCCTGAGCTCTAACACCAGATGTGACAGTAGATACGAGAAAATGTTCCTAGGGAAGGGGGCTGAAAGGAGGTAAACCATGGGGGAAGTTTTATTTTAAAAAAAGTATTATATTAATTTTATTTTAAAAAACAAATATGCAGCTCTTCCATTGCTCAAAATAGTTTCCAAATCGGTAATAAAAGATACAGGGTTGACTAATTTGTTGCTTGATTTCAGTGGGTGTGCTCTGTGACGTAGTATCCAACTATCAACAAAAACAGATTCTCTCATCCATCAGCCTCTTCTGTTTTTTTAAAAAAATATGATCTCTTTTTCATTACTGGGATAGTTCCGTGCTTAACCGTTTGGAACTGCTGTCATTACATTTAGGTTGACCCTTACATTTTAGCTTTAGATCAGGGGTCAGCAAACTTTTTCAGCAGGGGGCCGGTCCACTGTCCTCAGCCCTTGTGGGGGACCGGACTATATTTTTTGGGGGAAATGAATGAATTCCTATGCCCCACAAATAACCCAAAGATACATTTTAAATAAAAGGACACATTCTACTCATGGGAAAACACGCTGATTCCCGGACTGTCCGTGGGCTGAATTTAGAAGGTGATTGGGCTGGATCTGGCCCCCGGGCCTTAGTTTGTCTACACATCATCAAAACTAAACATATAACTCTTAGTTTCTGAAAGGGAGGCAAATCACAGGAAACATACAAAGGTATGCAAATACATTTACTGGAAAAACTGGGAGGGACGGAGCTAGTGTTGAGTCTGTGCCATAATGTTCAAATGTTAGTGTGATGAGAAGCAGACCAACAATACTGGGGTTGGGTTTTTTCTTGTGTCACTATTAGTTAAAGAAGTATGAGAAAATATGTGCCACATTGTTATCCATAGTGAATCCCAGTAATTGCTGGTAAGTATGAAGAGCGAAACTCCTTTCAAAACATTATATAAACCTGGCCTAATGACTTATGGTCTGGCAGCATAGCTGCTCTTCAAGCCTTCCTGGTGAATAGCTCTGGAAATGCAAGAAACATCACTGGCTGAAAGAACGGTCACTTTTGGGAGGCAAGGGGTTGAGGCATTGTGATCTGCAAAAGGATAGTACATTTTTAGGCACCTGCAGTGATGACTGATGTGGTTCATTCTCTTCCCCCCACCCCACCCACTCACCCCACCTTTTATCTATCTGTCTGTTCAGTTACAAACACACACACACACACTTTCTGCTTTTGGGCTTTTTTTCTGCTCCTTGGTAAAAAAACAGACTAGCATAAATGATCCTTTATTGCAGGTGTGTGGAACCTCTGACCCTCCAGATGTTACTGAACTTCAACTCTCATCATCATTGGCCATTAACCATGCTTGTTGATAACATTCTTGAAAGCCAGAAAGGGCCTGAGTAGTGTTTCTAATAATCAGGGTGAAGCAATAGCTTCCCTACAGATTCTAGTAGTGTCATCATCCCTCATCTTCTCCCCAGTTTGTCCTTCTGCGTACATAACCTGTTGCTTCTCTGATTTTGATAATTCCCTGGGGAATTCTCTGGGTGGAAATGAATAATTCAGAATTTTAAATACTTCTACCACATTAATAGAGCAGTCAAATTAGAAAAATATAGAAATATGCCACATTTTCCTAATGCAATTGCAATTTTGGGGGATTGCAGACTTTTGGCATAACTTGAATGTAGAATTTGCATTTTTAAACACTCTTGCACTTGTAATTTATATAGCTAAAAGTGTCCTTTTGAATGCATTCCCCACTATAGAAAGTGGTTTTTAAAAAGCAGTACAGTACCATGGTTCCCAATCAATAGTAGTATTTCTTGTTCCTAAGGCACATCCTTTGCCAGCCACATGGGGGCAGAATCAAGCTGAATCTCAAGAGCTCTCAATAGGAGAATTGGTTCCTCCTACCCAGATCTAGTTTAATCTTGGTGTAAAGTTACTTGCTCACATCTAACTAACATCATTTGAGCAGTCAAGTGTCAGCTCCTCACTGCATTAAAACTGTAGTCCAAGGGGTGGGAAATGTTTTTTCAACCCAAAGGCCACATTACCTCATGGACAACCTTCCAGAGTGTGCATGTCAGTGGTGAGCATTGCTAGAGGCAAAAAATGGGTGTAGCAACAGTTGTGACTCTTGCCCTTGTACAGTAGACCAGTGTGCCTTGAATGATGGTCGGGGTACCGCAGACAATACTGGCCTCTGTCCCTCTTTCCTTCCCTCCCTCCTCTGATGCCCTCTTACGTCTCTGCCTCCCAAAGGCTTGTGCGGCTGTTCGTTGTAGCAGCCCTGGCTCCAAGCTCCACAGGCTGGTGAGGGGTGCTGGTTGCCAGGAGCAGAGGCAGCCTCAGATAAGCAAGCAAGTGGATGAGGGAGCCCAGCCAGCGAGTCTATCAGCCCTTGCTGTTGGGAATGGACAGACAAGTGAGAGGCCAGGCGGGCGGGCAGGCAGGCAGGTGCCATGTTGGCCTTTCTTGTGCTTGCTGTGTGCCTGGGAGCTTAATGCTCGGTGCTGAAGGGGCACTTTCTGCCTTTCCGCCATGCATGCCCAGCAGCTCCTGCTGCCACCACTGCTACCTCCCAAGGTGAGTAAATTGGTGGCCTCACATTCACCTTCTGCCAGTCTCCATCGGGCTGCTAAGACTGGAGGCATCCTCTTCCCAGGCTCCTGTGGGGTGATGTGAGGAGTCACCTCTCTTTGGGGTGTGTGGGGGGTAGCTCAGAGGCCAGAGCGGCCATGGTGGCTGCCCGCAGGACTCCCAAGGAGAGGGGAGAGGAGAGGAAAGGATGCTGAGGGAACACTCCACAACAGAGGGTGTTCAAAAAGGGGCGATGGGCTGCTGGATCTGCAGGCAAGGGTTGAAATAACTGGATTTCTGAGGTGTGAAGTGTGTTTCCCCATAGGGGAGCCACAGAAAGAATGTAGCTGATCAAGGGAGCCGTGGACTCAAAAAGGTTGAAAACCTCTGGGCTAGACTGAGGCCATTCCCTAGGCATTTCTGCACGTGCAGTTTTCCATCCAGGCAAGTTAGAGGCATTATCACTCTTCAAGGGCACATTCCAGCCAGGCAAAAGGAGGGGTGGAGCAGGGCCAATGAAGGACAGGGCATGGGGAGAGGCCCAAGGGCGATATAGAGGGGCCTAGAGTGCCCTAGTTTAACCCTACAGCCATTTTGACAAGACGTAAGTCCCATTTTGCTCATTTGGGTTTACTTTTTAGTAAATGTACTAAATATTGAGCTATAAAAGACAAGAAGAACCAAAGAGTAGGTATGCTGAGTAATGCCCATCAATGTCTTCAAATAAATTATCCAAGTGAACCCCCAGGTTTTTAATTCAAGAATATGACTTGATTAAGAGTGTCATTTCTGTTTCCCTTCCTCAGCTGTAGAGCTGAGGGTAAACACATACAGAACTTGTAAATGTTTGTGTGGAAGAAGGCATTTCAGCAGATTCAGCATTTCACACCTCTGCCAAAATTCACTCTTTCCTCAGTATTAGATGTCCAGAGACCCTAAGATCCCTTGCCTCTGGCCACTCTCCACCCCCTCCCTCCCATAGCTTCAGATTATGCTTCCCTATGTGTACTTGAAAAATGTCCCTGTTTGAAACTTCCATACAAGAGGCATGCAGGAAAAGAAAGTGGAGATTAAATACTAAGTTCAGCACAAAATAACTTGACAGGTATGATCCTGCGTGTGGCTCATTAGCCAGAAAAGAGCTACTTAACCTCAGGGGAGGGGAAGGTAGAGTTGGGTGTCCACAGATGGTCAATAGGGAGCTTTTCCTGCTACAAGGCAGCAGCACAGTTTCCTGGACATATGGCTGGCTTTCTGTCAGGTGGCAAATGCATTAGTATCAGGGCATTTCAGGAAACGACCCTCCCAGCCTGCCATTCTTAAGCAACAGGGCTGTCTTCTTATAGGTTTTCCTCCTGCGATTTAATCTTTATGGGATTTTGGTGTGCTGGTCATCAAGATAAGTATGTCTGATAACAGGGGTCCAGCAACTGCAGTGAGGCTAATTGGCTGTAGCTGGGCAGCTTTTCCTCCTGTTGAGTTGGTTTATCACACATCATTATCAAACCTGGCACAGTTCTCCATTTGCTATTTGTACATGGAAGCAGTACCTTATATAAAAGAGGAAGTGGATGTTATTCATTTGCACGTATTTAAGACATTCTAAAGGCTACATAGATAATTAAATAAAAATGCAAATGAAGGGACAGTTACTGAGTTCATGTTACGTTGGCCCCTCCTATTGTTCCCCTTGCCCCAGCCCACACTCTTTCACGCTTGCTTACAGTGAATGCACCCAGAATTCCAAGGAATGCATTTCACCTTTTGTTTTGCAGAGCAGATTTCTATCATCTCCTATTGCTCCTGTTACCACTGACAGAGCACAATATCAGACAGTCCAATCAAGACTGTAAACAGAGGAAATCCTATCTTGATCCCCAGAGAGCAGGAAGAGATTTTTTACACCACATGGAGCATTCTGGCTGGAAAACACAGAAATCTGTAATTTCTGCCATCCCCTCAGACCTTCAGCAGGTTTGTTTGCACAACTGAGAACAGTTCAGAGTCCTCATTGGAAATGGGAGACTGGGAAAGGGGGAGCATGAAAGGAGTGGGCTGAGAAGTTTGTCTAGCAGGCTACAAGCATGTTTCTCCAGGGCTCAGTTCCAATAATAATAATCATGGGTTGCCTGAGGCTAATATTGTTCTGACAGCATGGCTCTTCTGTAGAAGCCCTGGGTTTATGCTCCTTATACTGACAAAAGAGAGTTTGGGGTATGTTACCATCACGTGGCTAAATCCTTCTAATCAGTTCAAGTCATCTGCCATAACTGGAGTCAGTTCACTGCAGCAAGAGCCTAGCGAACAGGACCAATGAGGTACAGAACATGAAACCAGGGAGCTAAATCAATTTTGTGTTCCACTGAACCACACATTCTCCTGACACCCCTGCTGTTGTTGGCACATGCATTTGATTGCAGATAGCTCTGCCTCACTGCAAAGAGTAACAGGAAACCCCACCATTAGCAGGAAATCAGGCTGGAAATGACCCACCTGTGGTAGTAGGACAGATGGGAAAGCTGAAGTAGACAATGCACTCTTTCTAAGCCACCTGAACATAATTTGTGACTAGTGTAACTCATCCCAAGTCATAACTAGCAGTAAGAGGGAAATGGTTCATACTACCATGTTGTCTGAGGCATCCCAAGTAGGGTTAATTACTTTTTTGGAATGGCTTCCCATTCATTACATGCTCCAAGTAATGGACAGCCCTGTGATGGAGTTCCCTCTGTAGTATATATGTTCTCATGGGAGGCTCAGTTCCACCAGTGACATCAGTAGCCAATGTGTTTCAAATGCCTCTGCCTACTTGGTCATCTTTCTTTCTCAGAAAGGACAGCATGGGTTTCAGTTCATCACTCCCACCTTATCCTCACTCTTCTAATCTTAGCTAAATGCAGGAATGCAGTTTTATTTGCCTGATTAGCCATTTGCAGTAAGAAGATTTTCTTCTATAATTGGTAACCATAGATGGAGCGGGGATGAGCCTCTTCTTTTCCCCTCAGATTGGTATGTCCCATCACTTAGCTAAAATTATTTATGTGGACCATGGCACCTTGCTGTGTTTCTTGATGCAGGTGAGGGGCTCACTTGTGGCAAATAGTGTCACCAAGATCAACAACTGCAACTTTGTTCCCAGATCCCTGGAAAAGCTTTTAGCTAGGGAAGCAACTGTTATGGCAAATGACAGACATAGCTAATGCAGCCTTTTCAGTGGTACCACAAGTAGATGCTCAACATGGCAGCCTTAATATTAAAACAACAGATGCTTGTTGCAATGATATGCAGTATCAGTAATATTCAGTCCAGGTATCAGTTTACATAGCTCTCTTGGCATGGTGGAATGTTCACCAGGGTGAAATAGATCCTGGGGATTTGTGTTTTATTTGCATATGATATCCCAGAATCCCACATGTTAAATGCAAAGATCCAACACTACCCCTAAGGCAGGTTTGGTGTGACTTATCAGTCTTCATCATGTGCCAAAAGGCTGGGTCAGGCAGTGTGAGGCCATGACACATGATGCAGAGATGAGAAGGCTACTTTGTGTTCTGCCATTACAATAAAGAGAAGTTTCATAATTAGAGGCAGCTGTCAATGAATGACACTGGGGCTGTGGATATGATGAGAAAGATCAGAGACCCATGGATAAAGATTTCTGTAATATGCATTTTTTCTAAACTTGGTCCCTATGTCTGTTTGAGACTGTTTGACATTCACTTTCCAGCTTTCTGTTTCTGTCAGCTGGGCAAGATGCCTATCTGCCCAGGTCCCTCTTTGGGAATTTCTGTACTCCTTCCAACAGTGCATCCTAATTTCCTTTGTAAAACAAGGGGCATTGGGTATTAACATCAGAGGTTTTACTGCAATTATCCTAGTTGATGATGTGCTTATTTTGCCTATTTGTTAGAAGACTAATAATGTTTGAATAGTGACAGTGCATTCATGTATACAGTGGTACCTCAGGTTAAGTACTTAATTCGTTCCAGAGGTCCGTACTTAACCTGAAACTGTTCTTAACCTGAAGCACCACTTTAGCTAATGGGGCCTCCTGCTGCCGCCGTGCCGCCGGAGCACAATTTCTGTTCTCATCCTGAAGCAAAGTTCTTAACCTGAAGCACTATTCCTGGGCTAGCAGAGTACCTGAAGCATATGTAACCTGAGGTACCTCTGTATATGACTCAGTTTATGCTGGGGAGCATAAGTAAAGGAAAGAACCCCTGGATGGTTAAGTCCAGTCAAACTTGACTATGGGGTGCGGTGCTCATCTCACTTCAGGTCGAGGGAGCCGGTGTTTGTCCACAGACAGCTTTCCGGGTCATGTGGCCAGCATGACTAAACCACATCACATATATATAGAGAGAGGCTTGTATCTCTCTGAGGCAAAGGATTTGTCACTGTGGTATTGGCTGAAGATACTGAGTAACTCAGACAAGCAGCTTCTGGGATTTGTTACTCAAACTTTACCACTTTGCAACAAGCTGTAGTTAGTGCATGCCTGCTTGGCAAGTGTAACTCTGATTCAGAGAAGACTGAGATTTTAGGCAGATTCTCCTTAGCCTTATGGAGAACAGAGGCTACATACCAATGACCTCAGCTCTGCCTCTGTTGCTCACTCTCTGCCAGCCACGGCACGAGATAGTGATTAGCTGTCTTCATGGCCCAGTAATAACCATCTCTGAAATGTTCTGCATGATTAACCTATTAGATACAGTACAGCTCCCAGTATTCTCAAGCTCAGCTTCTGTTTGCTTTCTAGCATCCATAAAGAAGTAGATGAAAGGAAAGAAGTCTTGGTAATGCACTATTTGGGGGTGCTAGAACAGGAGAGGAATGTCTTTTCTTGGTCGAGGGAAAGGCATTTGCATTCATTGTTTTCAGGCAATGTTAATAGAATATATGTCAATTGTTTCTGCAGCTGAAGCTATAGTTGAAGATGCATCTGAATGATTGGTTAGGGCATAATCAAGAAGAGCTGGAAGTGAGAGGCTGTAAGAATATAGTCTGGCTGCAGTTTTATGCGCTGCATGAAGCTCTCTATTTTATTTATTTAGCTGCATTCATCATAGGGGCTGATCCAGAAAATAACAGCTCCTGGAGAACTACAAACCACTGCATTGCTCTGTATCATCACATTACTTCCATAGAAAAGGACATTATGCTGCTTTCAGCAGGTGCCTCCAGAAACTGTTGGAATGCAATGCAATTTAATCCCAAATTTGTAATTCTGGCTTTTATATATTTTCACCTTTAGATTTAAATGTGGTGTTCAAAGAATAGAAACACCAAGAAAATGTTTTAACAAACATTATAAGAAACTTTGTGAGGAGGTTAGATGATGTTGCATTGAAGCAAATGTTCTCCCACATTTTGCCAGCACATTTTCCGATCATTTATTGCAAAACATGTTATGTTTTTGGAAATAATATTTTGGGAATAATATTAAATAATATTTTGTTGGGAGGCTTCCAACAAAATATTAAAATACAGTAATCCATCAAACATTAAAAGCTTCCCTAAACAGGGCTGCCTTCAGATGTCTTCTAAAAGTCTGGTAGTTGTTGTTCTCTTTGACATCTGATGGGAGGGTGTTCCACCGGGCGTGTGGCACTACTGAGAAGGCCCTCTGCCTGGTTCCCTGTAACTTGGCTTCTCGCAGTGAGGGAACTGCCAGAAGGCCCTCAGTGCTGGACCTCAGTGTCTGGGTATAATGATGGGGGTGGAGACACTCCTTCAAGTATGCTTGACCGAGGACCTTTAGGGTTTTAAAGGTCAGCACCAACTCTTGTGCTCAGAAACATACTGGGAGCCAATGTAGGTCTTTCAAGACCCATGTTATGTGGTCTTGGCAGCCGCTCCCAGTCACCCGTCTAGCTGCTGCATTCTGGGTTAATTGTAGTTTCCAGGTCACCTTCAAAGGTAGCCCCACGTAGAGTGCATTGCAGTAGTCCAAGCGAGAGATAACCAGAGCATGCACCACTCTGGCGAGACAGTCTGCAGGCAGGTAGGGTCTCAGCCTGCTTACCAGATGGAGCTGATAAACAGCTGCCCAGGACACAGAATTGACCTGCGCCTCCATGGACAGCTGCGAGTCCAAAATGACTCCCAGGCTGCACACCTGGTCCTTCAGGGGTAATAAATAATAACAATAATATGGCAAAGGATTTTGGATTAATTTAAGAGAAAGCATGCTGCACCATGACATGTGGCTGCTGAGCAGCTATTCCTTTTTTTTTTTTTTTTTAAGTGTCACAATGATGCCTCAAGAGCAAAAAGCCTTTGAATGCACCTGTATAGGGCAAAGTCTTGATCGGGCCTCTGTGATCGGAGCTCTGAGACTAACAATAGTGCTTTACAAACCTGAAATGGGGCAGTGATTGACTTTTTCTTCACTTCTTCTTTTTTTCTCTTTCCTTTTCCACTCCCCACCCCCTGCAGTCCTGGACGCACAATATACAGCGGGAGAAGGAGTTTCTACGAAAGCTGGTGAAAGCTCGAGTAATCACAGACCTCACCAGTGGAATATGAGGAGGCGCAGCCAGTGTGCGGAATTGCACAGCTACATGCATACAGCTGAGGACAAGGGCAGCAAGAGGTCCTTGGCAAGAATCCCGGCTTTTTAGAGACACACGGTGCCCTTGAAAAGTCTCCCTGGCCTGCTCTGCCTGCCTGCACCAGGGCTCACAGGGGAGCAGCGGCTATTGGCCTGAGGGGGCAGGTCGCACACTCGGAACTGCAAGAGGATCTTGTGCTTGAGATGGAATATCATTGGAGAGAACAAACAGAGTGGTAAAACAAAACAAAATTGTGCCAAATGGGAACAGGAGCCAGGCCAGAGGCAGCGGTGTTTGAATGTCCAATGCATTATTTTATATGTATACATACATATATATATATAAAGAAACTCTTGAGAATCACACTAAATATATCAAGTGGAGCCTGGCCTGTGCACCAGCCCCATGGGACACCTGACCTGGTGTTGCACTTAGCCTGCCTCTGTGCCAGCCACAGCCCCTTTGCAGGGCTTGAATCCGTCCAAGAATTGTCTGTTGTTGGTGCTGCTATAATTTAAAAGTATTGTGGCCTCACTTTACCCTAGATGGAGCAATTGAGAGGTCTATTGGATCTTCAGACTCCCTGCTTCTCATGCAGCAGCCACTGCTGCCAACATTCACCAGGCTGCATTTTTAGCCATTGTTCACAGAACTCACTTCAATGTGCTGAGGGATTTCTACTGTTTGGTAGGATAGCCACAGGCCCTACTGGAAGAAACCCCAAAATATTTGTTTTCTGTGGCATCTGCATCATGGTTCTGAAGTGTTCTGTACTTTTTTGTTTTTGTTTTTTTGCTTGGGGAGGGAATAATTTATTTTTGGATCAGGTCAGAAATTGTCCTAAAATATGAAGTTTCACCAGTGTTCAGCAACTAATGGTGCCAGAAATTTTACACTCATTCGGTTGTATTCTATTTTAAGTGGTTACTACCTTGATAGTGTTTAAGCTCCTCTGGAGATACTGATAGAAATTGCCTGGCCTGCAATTACCCCATTTTTAGCTTCCATGTGTCAGGTGTTTAACTCAGTCTGTTACCAAATCCTTCTGCATCCTTTTAAAGAGGACAGAGAGGTGTATTTGTATTCCTGTGCGCTAAGTGTCAGATGCACTATTTGCACAAGTGTATTCCATTTGTTTTGGAAAGGTTAGAAATATATTGTGCAAAGTGACCAAACAGTGGGAAGGGTCAAATGGCATAATTTGTCTGGGCATCTGTGCACCCAAGAAGCTTTCTCAGGGGCTCTTACGCCTCCTCTTCTAAAATACGAATATATTTTGCATTGACGTGAGGTTCAACAGTGCATTAAAATCATTGGCTTGCCTTTCCCTTGTACAGAGAGGATATGAGAATCTGAACAACTCTTGTTATGCAGATAGACATGAAGAATGTTTATTCTGTGTATGCCAGTGGTGTTACCCTGTATTCTGCAATGTGAGTGTGCATTTCCATAATTGTTTTTCAGGGTCATTTGGAAAGGTAAGAGCATAGTTACGGAATTAGTTAATGATACAAGAGCTAACTTAAGTCCCCAGGCTAGTTAACCTCTGCCTCCACTGACCCTGTACCTGTGTAGGACTACTTAAGGTAAAAGCATTTCCTGAATGTTGGCATTTTTAACTTTTACTGACCCAAAACGCACAAGCTGACATACTCTGGGCAGGAGTTGAGTTGAGCCTGGCAGAGCTTCCCAAGTGTGCAGTTTTCCTTGCATGTGCATCAAAGTGTGTCAGGCTTGAATGGCAGCTCCTCATAGGGGAGGATGGCTGCTTTGTTTGTTAGCCCTTGTTGGCTGAGAGTAATGAGCTGGAGTGTGAAGTATTGAATTTGTAGCCAGCCCTTCTTGTATTGGAATTAGTGCATTTGAATACATCTCTATTATTTGTTTATCTGCTCCACTAGCCTCCTGATTGTTTTCAGAAATGTCAGACCTGGTTTGCTAAGCATCCAAATTTTGCCTACTTGAATGCTTTCTTGTGAGATTCAAAACTGAATTGGAATTGCTGCCCAGGCCAGAAGAGTGGAGCATAATTGCCCCCAAATGCTCTGTTTTCCCCAAGTCACACTGGTTCACTTTGAACTGGTACTCAAATCATCTTAACTTCCACTTCGGTAGTTTCTGCAGCTGGGTTTGCAGCGTTCCTGGGAGAGCTATTTCAGCTACATGAATCAATGAGAAATTTCCAAGATTATAGAAGTTTCTGAAAAATATGTCATTCATTCATCACTGTACATAGCCTGGATGGGAGGTATGTGTGTGTTATGATAGGCCCAAAGAGTGTGAACGAGTTGTAGAATTGGGGAGCAGGCCTCCACCATATTGACCAGTGCTAAGCCTCCTATTGGCAATCAAGCCACACAGAAAGCAAGGCTATGGCATTAGTCCATCAAGAGTGATGTGCTGAAAAAGTATTAAGATGATAATGTTGTTAGTTCCTGTGCTCTGTGTTGAGTCCATTTTATTATCCTGCCCTGGATCAGTTACCTCAGGGTCCTGGCCAGAGAGCTACACTTGTGGATTCTCAGAGTGGAAATGGAGCCACTGCCACTTTTCTGGATGTAATGGTAGAGTGATAAGAGGTGGGTTGAACTCTCTTTCCTGCCAATCTATGCTATTTTAGTGCATTTGCTGCCCCTAAGTGCATGCACTTTCTATCCCATTAGTCATGTACCGTTCCTACGACATGTGCAAAAGAGGAACATTTGTCAGGAAAGGATCACTGATACACAGAGGCTATGCCCTCAGTCCACATCCATTCTGAGCTAAGGTTGCTACCCAGAGGAGAAAAACAGACATTGCTCATTGGCAAATGTTAACTCAACTGCATGTGCAAAAGGGTAAAACTGAGTATTCCTAATATTTTACAAATCTTATTTCTCTCAACTTCATAATAATCATGTAAAATTTGCAATTATTCCAATTTTAGTAGGGCTGTCACCCAGTTAAGAAGAAAGCTTATTATATGAGTTTCAGTCAATTAATCAGATTTGTATATAGTTCAGAAGCAAAAAATAAAATAAAATCATGCTTCCGTTGCTCAGTGCACATGTATGTCATTGCTGAAATCATCTTAGAAGAGGCATTCCCTCTTGTTTGATGGGAAAGGATGATGCCTCTGTTAAGATTATGCTTGGCATCACTATTTCTTACAAGTATTTGTATTAAATGTAATACTCTTTTTTAAAAAATCTGCCAAATTAATCTGGACACTTCTTCAGTGTTTTAACTGAGTAATCAAACCAGTTAATAGATTAAATGTTGCAGTTCTATAATTTGCAGATAGCTGAACTGAAACAGGGAGAGAGTACTTTACCCAAGGTAACCCAGCAATAGCATACCTTGGGATAGCGAAGATGTTGCACAGGAGATAGATAGCAGGATCTTCTGCTGCTCCCTGATTTCCCTTAGCCTTGGACTCTGAAGGAATGTGGTTTACACTGGAATTACCCACTGATGTATACCATTTGTCTGATCATCATAGCTGGGAGCTTTACAGTTGCCTTCAGGCATTTCCTACAGAAATAATGCGAAAACTTAATTGTTTGTGATAATTACTAAATGCCTGTTCCATTTTTGTGACTATTTCTTCAATGTCTGAAACTTCACTTTACAAGTTGTTTCGTAGGCTTCAGTGGGAATACAGCAAATCCTTCCTAGCCTGCAGCTGTTATGGACAGAGGCTGGCGACGTGCTTTACAGATCTCACAGAGAGACCCTTGTTCATGCCATTCACTATCAGTCACCTCCCTGGCATCAGCAGTTTAGAAACACAGTCTTTCTATATCATTCAAGGAGTACAAAGTACTAGAGTGAGCTCTGGGTCTTTGCTGGCCCATCCTACAGAGGGACTGAACCACATTGCGGTGGATGGTGAAGGGGCCCACCCTGTTAATGTGCTTGAAACAGGCATAGTTTTATTAAATTGTGCAGTTTCTATTGTTTGAACTTTCTTTTTAGCTAAGAAAGAGGTGGTGTGATGTATGAGCCTCCAAGTCACTTGTGACTTATTCATATCATGGAAGCAATAAAACTATAAAAGACGTCTGGATTTCTGTGTCTGTGTTTCCCTCCCTCCCCTCCCCTCAAGTGAAAAGGCAGAGGGATGCTTACAGATTGGTGCAACTTGTTCCTGGAGTCGCTTCCATAGTTAGCAAACAGCTACTGGTGAAATCACACAGAAAAAATCAGCTCCTAGATTTATAAGGAGCAGTTCCTGTGAGAAAAGGAAACTGGAGCACCTTTATACTGTATTTCCACATAAAAAGTCAAATGGGTGAAAATAGATACTTTAGGCCTTGTGTATATAACCTTATTTTCAACCACATTGGGCAGCTATGGACTAGCTAACCTCAGCACATAGTGTTCTTTCATAGTTTAATGTGCAGACATATCTGTATTCTGGGCTTTAGGTACCACTCTTTCACAAAAACTCATAAGAGGCCACCTGTTGTCATCTGAGGAAGTTGCAGCTTATCTATACAGATCCCAATGGTGCCATGCCACAGCTGGGTGTGTTTTTGTTGTCGCTACTATCTGGTATCTATGTGCAGACAGATACCTTACATAATATCCATCCTGGGATTATTTGGAGAATATCATATTTTATTGTGCAGTATACTCAATCCCTGCAAACAACAAGCTCATGAGGCTTCATCTGATACAAACACATCACTTAACTGCAATTGACAGGGGTGTGAGTGAGCCTGGATGAGTTGTGCAGAGTTCGTATTAGTGCTGTAGGAATGCCATGTGGGAAAAGACTGCAAGCATTGCTCAGGTCACACCAGCTACGCTTTGAGTTGCATAAAGTCATATTGATCCAAGAACATGAACAGGTACTGTAATGATGTGCCCACAGAGTGGAAACTTGGTAGCCTTCCATGAAATCTGCTTTCATTCTGCTTTCTTAGAATCATTGAGTTGAAAGTGACGCTGGGGTTCATCTAGTCCAGCCCCCTGGAATGCAGGAATATGCATTCCTTTATAGGGATCAAACCCGCAACATTGGCATTATCAGCACCACACTCTAGCCAACTGAGCTATCCAGCTGTTTCTTGCATCTTTGAAGGGTGCGGAGTAAAGTGGAGCAGAACATGTTGGGCTACAAAGCAGGTAAAATGGTCTCTTTCCCTGTAAGCTAGGGGAAGGTTTTGCTGTTTAGAATGGAGGCACACACTCATTTCCTCAACAGTTCTGAGACTGACTTTTAATAATTAGACCACTCCAGGGAGGCTCCCCTGAAAGGGGAGGCTAGGGACATGATACTTTAGTTCCTCTCAACTGAAGAGATATTTATTTATTATACTGCTTAGCTGCATGGAACATCCTGAAAAGATGAGATGTAAATATATTTTTGAAAAGCAGAACTGTGTTCTGGAAAAGTCTGGTTTCTTGAAAGCTTACTGACAGTGCCTTGATGCAAATATCCATAGTGATGGACAAGTTTCTGCAACCTCCCTTTACAATGTGCAGCCACAGGACAGTTTTGGTATAGGATTGCCACCTTGCTATAATGTTTCCCATCTATCTATATCCTTTTCTCCATCCAAATGCCCAATTTACTCAACTAGTTGATGAATTTTGGAGACAAACAGGGTTATGCAGGAGGGGGAGGAGAATGTGGTCATGGAACCAAGGTATGTTCTGAAAGCACATTGGGCAACCACTTGGCTGAAGCTAAGCATGTCTGGGTCTGGTCAGGGCTTGGATGGGTAGCCACCTAGGAATTACATGATGCGTTCCATGATGGAAGAAAAGCAACATATAAAGGTAAGAAAATAGTGTTCTCCCTGTGTATTTGGATGGAAAGTGGACAGCTATTTCACTGAGCCTGGGATTGAGGCAGCCCAGAGAGAGGATAAAAAATTGATATGGATATGAAATAAAGAGAAACCTGCAAGTGATCATGAGAGGAGAGGAGAAAGCTTCAAGTGGATTGAGAGATGGAGGAGGAGATGCACAGAAAAAACAAGAAGGAGGTGAAACAGAGAAAGCTATGTCCATGCCGTCGTCAACAGAAAAAAGGATTTCAACATAGCTTAAAGCAACACACAGCAGTCCTTTTCAGTACCGAGAAATCCCTACTGGAAACAAGTACCTCTGAGATGTCTGTTGAGGCCAGCTTCCACACTCCAGCTGATGTACATACTGGGGAGAAGAAGCGGCCGTAGCTCAGTGGCAGAACACAAGTTTTGTGTGGGGAAAGTCCCTGGTTCCATTCCTGGTGTCTTGAATTGAAAAGGTCAGGTAGGAAGTTATGTGGAAGAATCTGCCCTGCAGAGCCACTGCCAGAGTAGGCAATGCTAGGCTAGATGGACAAATTGTCCGACATGACAGAAAGCTACTTCCTATGTTCCCAGCATGCTTAAAAGGAAAACATCATGGAACTTTCAGTCCTACATGTGGAGCATTTGGTGTTTTCTGCCAGGTTTATATGCACATGGGTCTGGATCAGAAGCTACACTAAGAAAGAAGAAGCTACTTGCTGTTCTTGATTAGCCCAAACAGAGTGTTCACTATTTATTTTATTTTAATTTTAGTCCTCTTTTGTTGTTTTTACATAAGATAAATGGGACACTGAGGCTTTGTCTAAGCAGAATGCTTCCTGACATACCATTTGCATTGGGATAGGCCACATAATGTAAATTTTAGGACAGCTTAAAATGTTAGGGAAAACATCCATTGTGTCAGTTAAGTAACAGAAGAGAATAAACTTGAGATAAATATCGCATAAGAAGAAGGTTGGTCTTGAATAATAATTTTGGATTATTATCAAGCACTACAAGTTTATCCAGTTGATCAGTCAATGCAAGGCATGCCCCACCCGTCACAAGAACCAAATAGAACTTCAGTACCCAATTCACACATTACTTTATTAAGAGATTTACTGGGGTGGTATAAACATAAAAACACCATCATTCTTAAAAAGAATTGCCATGGCTTGGCTAAGGTTTTACAGAGACTTGCCGTGAAATTGGCCCTGTAGCCTTAAGCGAATCAGGATGTTGACAGGACTGAGACAATGGTCATAAAAGTCAAACCTGATTGTCCCTAAGGAAGGAAGGGGGGATGTCCAGAACATCAAGGTCTTCAAATGCTTTTAAGGCATTTTCTATAATGTAATCCTATAGCTTCTAACTGTGTGTCACCCATGCAAATCCTCCTTTGTGCAATATACATCTTATAGGGAAAGCCGTAGACCTCCTATGGCAGGGGTCTGCAACCCGCGGCTCCGGAGCCGCATGTGGCTCTTTTACACCTTTGCTGCGGCTCCAGGGCAGATACTAGCGAGGGGAGGAGGCGCATTGTGCGCCCCGACACTCCCCACTGTGGCGGGCGCTGTACTGGCTGTGACGTCACATGGGGGCGGTGCGTGCGTTAGTCACTCACCGTCCCGACGTCACCTTCCCGCCCGCTGTCAGATCGCGGCTCCGGAGATATATTTGTTGTAAATGTGGCAATGGTTTTGCGGCTCCCATATTTTTTTTTCCTTCGGAAACGGGTCCAAGTGGCTCTTTTTGTCTTAAAGGTTGCAGACCCCTGTCCTATGGGGAAGGAGAAACTCGCTCATCAATATGTGTTTCTGCATTCCTGCAGGCCAGAGTGAGGCAGCCACCTCAGGCAGCCGATTGTGAGAGTCACGAAAGGACAAAAAATAATTTATTGTTATTTTATATTATTCCTGAGGAGAAGTGTTTTGTGAGATTTTCTGCCTCAGGTGTCAAAATAACTCGGCCAGCCTTGGGTACTGGGGGAGGGAGGGACACCATTTCTGTTTTGCCTTGGGTGAGTTCTGCATTTAAGCACTGAAGAAAAGTACAGAAACCACTGAACTGTCAAGAAAGATGCCAGAGCTCAGACACGGATGAGATTTATAAAAACGAAAATCACAAAATACTTCTGTCTCAAACACCCTTTAAAAAGGTAAAGGTAAAGGACCCCTGGCAGTTAATCCAGTCACGAACGACTCTGAGGTTGTGGCGCTCATCTCGCTTTACTGGCTGAGGGAGCTGACCTTTGTTTGCAGACAATTTTTTCTGGGTCATGTGGCCAGCATGACTAAGCCGCTTCTGGCGAAACAAGAGCAGCGCACAGAAACGCCATTTACCTTCCCGCTGGAGCGGTACCTATTTATCTACTTGCACTTTGACGTGCTTTCGAACTGCTAGCTTGGCAGGAGCTGGGACTGAGCAACGGAAGTTCACCCTGTCGCAGGGATTTGAATTGTCGACCTTCCTATCGGCAAACTTTAGACCACAGTGCCACCTGCGTCCCTGTATCAACCCTTTACTGTTTGTTTAAAAGATTTCCCCTCACCCCTTCCCAATTATACAAGCTGGTGATGTGTGACATATGTTAATCAGCCTCCATTTCCCGAGGCTTCCCCTCTCACAACCCTGCCCTCCTTCAGCTTACTAGTATGTTAAATTCTGTGTCTACGTATTCTAAAAAAAACTGAAGAAAGGATGCGGTGGGAGGGAATAGAAGGAACAACACAAAACACAGTATTGATGGCAAATCACTTTTAACATTACAGACATTATAAAATAGGTGATTTGACATTTCTGCAGCCACCTTCTAAAGGTCAGTGCCAACAGCAATGATATCTGTGGGAAGAACCAACATACTGAGGCCTAAACAACAAAGATCCTTGTGGCATTTTGAACTAACAACTACCTAGAGACCCTCCTATTGAGACAGAAAGGCAGGACATGAATGCTGTTAATAAATAAATAAATAGACAGCTAAAGTCTTGGAGAAAGTCCTTTTCCAGTCTTGAGAGGCACGGAATATCTTTCTATGTTAAGGGCTACCTGTCTACCAGTGTTGCCTGAGTGGTCTCCTTTGTGATGTCAGTGGTAATGACAGGAGCATAGCACCTTAGCTGGGCCTGGGAACTTAAAGGAAAACCCCCCACTATTTTTGCTTCGAAGAAAAATGCCAGCTACTACTGATATTGCACTGAAAGTCCCTGAAAGGGACAAGGAGTGGGTTCTGGTTATTAGAAATTAACTCAGCTGAAGTTCAGACACCTTTTCCTCCAGCAAATCGCCTAAGAAAATACAACTTTTAAACGATTTGAAATTGTGAACTGACTGAATGTTATTTCGGAATTACCTGTTTTCCCCTATAACTGTATATTTTAAATCTGACTATTAAACAACCTGCTTTAATGAGGGAAGATTAGATTCAAGCCATTACTTCAATGGCTCCTGATGCTCCTGTCAGAATGACTCATCAAAACAAACAAACCCACTCCAGTGACATTAACAGAGTTATGAGATAGGATTTAATACAAGATCTATAAAATAAGCCACAGAAGAACTCAATATTTGAACAAACTAAGCACGTGTGGAGGAAAATAAACTAGGTTGCAAGTATTTTCAGAATTTGCTCTTAATTGTTTTGGGCCAAAGTAAGTTGTTGAGGTTGGTGGTTGTTTTTTTCATAAGAATGTAGAGAGGACCTTTTAATGCAAATTGCATATCACGTACTGTCAGGAATTTATGTTCTTAATGCCTTTCTTCATCTAGGTCCCTAGGTACAACCCTATATATTATATATTGACTCAAAAGAATGTCCTAATAATGTGGTGTGGCACCTCAAGTGTTGGACTAGGTAGGACATGGGAGAGCAGTGTTTGAATTCTCATTCAGTCATGAAGCTTACTGGCTGACCTTGGGCCAGTCACAGTCTTTCAGCCTAACCTACTTAACAGGATTGCTGTGAACATAAACTGGAGTGTGTACCACCTTGAGCTCCTTGGAGAAAATGTGGGATATAAATATAAATAATTATGTTCAATGATGTTTACTCTGTAGTGTGTTTTGGATTGCAACTTTAGAGTATTGTATTTTGAGTTTTTCTTTGACTTACTTAACAAAGTTTGGGCACTCCAGAATTAGTGAGGAACACACAGTCTAGAGGGAATATTATTATGATTATAATTTATTAGGAAATGTCAGGACAGTATTGCAAGGGAGGAAATAATCTTGATGGGGTTTACCCAGCTCGTTACACATTTAACAAGGCTGCAGTTGGCACTCCTGCTGTTATGCTACAGAAGGAAAGCTCATTAAAGACCTTTAACTCCTGAATTTTTTTAAAAAAAAGAAACATGTTTTTTAAAACAACTTCAACAACAACAACTTTAAAAGTAACACCAGGGGGTGGGGAAGAGTGGTGCTTGTCACCAGTGACATCACTGACATTAACCAAAAAGTGCTTCTGACATGCCAGAACCACATTCCACACCAAGCACGCTGCTGCAATTGACATGCTGTCTGGAAGAAGAAACACTTTCCTTTCTTTTTTTTCTTTACCAGCAACAACAAGAAAAGCTATTTATTGCTGGGAAAATGTTATTTCCCCGCAAAACAAGTGATAATTTGGCCGACATTTCAGAATGATTCCCAAATCGTAGGCACACTAACTGAAAAAGAGCAGCACATTCCTAGCATAGAATGTAATAAAACCTACCAGAATGTTAAAAAGGTCCTAGAACATTCTCCGACCAGGCGAGGGGCAGAAGATGGTTTCAAAATTGATAATATAGCCCAGCCTTTACCATCCTAGTGCCCTCCAGATGCTTTGAACCATGTTGTCCATCAGATGCAAGATAAATGATACAGTATATTCTGTCCTCACTGTTCTTTCCCTTTTCTCTAGAACCTTTAGCAATTTCACTGCAATTCAACCCTCATATTAGCGGTGACTGAGGAAAGGATGAAGAGCATTTATGCTGATGACATGATTTGCATGTTAACTAATCCACTGGACACCTCACCAATGCTAAAATCAGAATTAGGTCAGTTTGAAAAAATGGCAGGCCTTAAAACCAATCTCAATAAATCATGGATCATGTACCACAATATAGGCCCAATGGAGCAAATTAAGCTTCAGCAAACACCTATTCCATATTGTAGGACTGATTTTTAGGGGTAAAAATCCCATATAAATTGAATAAATTATACATTTTAAATTATACTCTTATAAAAAGTTAGGAGCCTTGGGTTGATGGGATAAACTACATCTTTCAACTTCATAACTGTGTTTATTCAAATGATGATAATACCTACAATTTTATATCCTTCCCAATTGCTTCTAATTTGATTTCCACCCAATTGACTCAAGAAATGGTAAATGATACTTTAAAAGTTTGTGTTTGTGTAAAAAAAAAAAAAAAAAAGGTCCAGCCTGGCTATTATTATTATTTTTTACAGGAAATCAAGGGAGTGGATAGGGGCTACCACACCTAGCCTTATCTCACGATGCACTCCAACGATGTCAATGTAATTTTATCATCACTAAAACAAATAAGAAATGGATTGACCTCAAAGACTCAAATGATATAAAATAAAATATGGGTACTCCTTAATTTCTAAAACAATTTTAGATAAAATACCGCAACCCATATACAAAGAACACAATATGGAAAAGGTTCCAGCGATGTCTATCTTCTTTGTGTTCACCTTTAACATCACTTGGCTTTCACACCCAAGTCCAAGATCCAGCTCTATGAAATCTCATCCTATTACGGAAGAAAAAACATTTATTTAGACTTTGTAGTTTTTATGCTAATGATAAACCAATATCCAAAGAACAACTAACAATAAATACAGGTGAATTGAGACTCTACTGGTTACAATAAATACAGTTCTCCCACTTATTTAGCATATAATGCTTTAATTGCACAAGCCACCAGACCGTTAACTAAATTTGAATTTATACTCTTAAACCAAGGGCATGTAGGAAGAGGCTTGATCTCTACCATGTATAGTATAATGAATTATTACACAACTACAGGCCAATTAGTTGGCCTGAAAACTGCATAGGAAAGAGAACTTAATTTGAAGACTATGTGGAATGGTATTTGCTCAAGTAAACCCTTCGAGTCAATATCTGCTTATATTCAAGAATACTCTTTGAAAGTACAATATTACATAGATGGCACCAAACTCCTGTTCAGATCTCACACATAAACTCTCAACCTTCCCAGGTCTGTTGGAGGCAGGGGCGCCGACTTATAGAAAATATTGGGGGGGCGGGGGCCCATACCGACTTATAAAAAATATTGGGGGGGCCCAAGACCTCCAAACCGCTGCTGCTGGGGGAACGAAAGGGGCGAGCCCCGGGCTGCCCCGACCTTAAGTGAACCTGTGAGGGCCCGCCCTTTGCGGCAGCCGATTGGCTGCCGCCGTGGGCAGTGAATATTAATGAGCTAGGGGGAATCCCCGCTTCTCGCGGGGCTGACGCCAGCCCCGCGAGATTGTTGATGGGTCGAGAGCCCGCAACCCCACCCCCTCTCTAGATCAGGAGTGGCTTTGTTTTAACTCATTACTGAATGTATTTTAAAAGGTAACTATCGTCAAACAAGGAAAATAAAAAATACCAATATAATTTTGTGATTTTACAAAGCATAATATAACTAATAATTTTCTTAAATTATTGGGGGGGCAGAGCCCCCCCAAACGAATTTTTGAGGGGGCTCGGGCCCCCTCAGGCCCTATGGAGTCGGCGCCTATGGTTGGAGGAGGGTGTGCTCAAAAGGGAACTTTTTCCCCTTTATGGTGAGAATGTCCATGAAAGAGATATTTGCAGAAATGTCAGACATATTTAAGTTTCAGATTCAAGCAACCCCACACATTCATTCATTCATTCATTCATTCATTTAATATGTGGGATAATAATATGAAGCAGTGTCCTTCAAAAGAGCTATTACTTGGATGCTGGCAGCTGCCGGAATTTCTGCAGCACAAAAATGGAAGACATTAAAGTTGACTCTTGCATTATGGTACAAAGATTTGCAGACTGGTGATCACTGAAAAAATAACCCACAAACTTTGTGTAATTAAAGGCAAAGATTCTTTAGAGCACTTCTATGCAATATACTGGGACTTTACCAATAATCTACAAGATTCTTTACCTGCACATAAAAAGAACTCTGGACTTCATGATTAGAATATATTGTAAAATGAATGTATCGGATTATACTTACCCATCTTACATATGTATGCATCTCTCCTGTGACTTTCCAGATTTCCAGGCTGAAGTCAGTTGCTCTTTGTTGTTACCTGCAAAAGAAAAAGTATAATAAGAATAATAAAAACTTCCATCAAATCGGGTGGAAGTTTTCATCTAACATCTCTGGAAGCCACCAAGTTGGCAAAGGCTGCTATAGTTGTACCTCAACCAATCTCCTCTGAAACTATTCTAGAAAAATATTAGAATTTCTATTCTGGCAAGGAGGACAATTGATCCCCACAAACAACATTTTTCCTGTGCTACAGTATTTTAAGGAACAAATATGCTTTTGATGCTGTGTAGGCCAAGTGGCACCTGTCATGGTTTAACTCTTTACTCTTTCCCTGTACCTTAAGTAGATTCCATTCTCCTACCCCACTTTTTAAAATAAAATATGCTTACTGTATTCAAAAACTAAGTAGGAGGAGGTGTTGCATTTGCAATTGGTATTGTTCACCCCAATCTCCAAACGGCAAGAGACTTACCCAATGCTTACCCAGGTTTCCGGTTTCAGGAAACAAGCTCAAAAGAGACAGTTATGTCTTTATTTGCACACATATATACAACCTGAACATAGGATTGGCATAGAAGGGCTGACAGCATAAACACACCAACAGATCTTGCCTCCTCATTAGGTTCCCAGGGGGATCCCCAAGCCACAGCTTTTGAGTCCAGCACAGACCAAGCCTCTCTGTCTCCAGCTTCCAGTGATAGCCAAAACTCTCTCTCTCACAGCCCCTCTTTACCTATTGTTTTCAATCCTAGGATGATGTGGGATCCAGTCAGGTGAGGTGGGAAAAGACCTACTCATTTGTCTCTATGACAACAGGACTCACTCTTTAAGATGCTGGTGATGAACATTTAGCTGAGCTAACAAAGGAACTGGTTTAACTGGTTCAACAGGTTTCATCTTACATATTCTAACCCAGGGGTAGGCAACCTAAGGCCCGGGGGCCGGTTGCGGCCCAATCGCCTTCTCAATCCAGCCCGTGGACAGTCTGGGAATCAGCATGTTTTTACATGAGAAGAATGTGCCCTTTTATATAAAATGCATCTCTGGATTATTTGTGGGGCATAGGAATCGTTCATTCCCCCCCCCCATATAGTCTGGCCCACCACATGGTCTGAGGGACAGTGGACTGGCCCACAGCTGAAAAAGGTTGCTGACCCCTGTTCTAACCCCACAGATACAATATCTCAGGCCTGGAAGGGACCCATGGATATAATCCAGACTGCGCCCCCATTCTATACAGTTTACTCAGCTATACAATGTAAGTACAGAGAATGAAAAATTGTGCAAGAACATTTTCTTTATATTAACTTAGAACATCTGTCCAGTATCTGAAGCCGATGTCCAACTATTTCATTTCCAGAAGTAAGAAAACGATAAAGTACATAATTTGACCCATGTGTTTCCCCTTTAGCAACTTTTACTTGGTTGGTTAGGGGTTTTTTTGGCCAAGGGAAGGTTGCACACTTTGCTCTACCCATGGTCCAATCATGTTACTGCTCTGTGTTAATTCTTAGGTTATACTTGCATGGCTGCACCTATCACAAATAACAGACTTGTTTGTATAGCAAGTTTTTGTTTTGTCCATGCAATAATGAGATCAGCTCCAGCTTTAGTGTACAATATATCTGTTGACCTTTTATAGTAAAACTTTTAACCAAAAAATATTAACCGTTCCACAGGTCCACCTCATGTGGAAAAATTATCCCAATTAGGGCCTTTGTCGCCAGCATTGTGGACTGGTTGTACTGCTTAGTTTTGGCAGTGGAAGGCAGTGGATGATTTTAAATGTGTCTGCTCCAATTGCTAAAATAGATTTAAATGGTTAACACAGCTACACTTGAGGCTTTTTTGAGATGTGACTTTTATTTCTTCAGAAGGTCAGGCTAGCTGATTGCAAGCAATTTGCTTCATTTTATTTATAGTCCATCTTATCTCATGGGGTCAGGGCAGGAAACAATCATTTTATCAAAAAATGACAGGCATATCCCCATCCTTGAAGGCATAGGAAATTGATACAAATGGCTTAGGGCTGTTGGGGGGTGGTGGCGAAGAATAATACTACTACTAATAATAATTTGAACACTGGTATGCTTCAAGGTGTCAATAAAAGCTAACCCCATCTCACCCGCTCACACCCACCCATAGCAGGGTGTCAGCAGCAGTTTATAGATATAGATAGATGATTATGATAGATAGATGATAGATAGATAGATAGATAGATAGATAGATAGATAGATAGATAGATAGATAGATAGAGATAGATAGATATAGATATAGATGATAGATAGATGATAGATAGATAGATGATAGATTGATAGATGATAGATAGAGATAGATAGATAGATAGATAGATAGATAGATAGATAGATAGATAGATAGATAGATAGATAGATAGAGATAGATAGAGATAGAGATGATAGATATGCCTTAAGCCTATAACTATATGCACTGCTGTTGCCTTGGTCCCTGACATGTCCCTGACAGCCTGCAACAGAGAAGATCATCCAAGATTTAGCACAGACCATAAATTCTGCAGGCAACCAGCTTTCTGTTCCAAAAACAGGGAGAAATATACCTTCTTCTTTAAATAGCTCTTGCATCCACTTTTGGGTTTCACTGTAATCAGACTCAGGCAGTCTTTACCATCTGTATATGTGTTATTTATCAAGAGGGTTTCTTCCCAGCCTCTCCATTTCTAGACCCCACAAGGCAGCTTATGGAAAACTGATTTAAAAATACATAGCAACAACAAACCAACGCTGGTATTAAAACGGAGCAAAAATGGCAAAAAAGCATATAGTTCAAAAAGAACCTAGAAGTGCAGTGCTGATAAAAGCGAACATAAAAGACTCCGTTACGCTACATTCCTAAATCCAGACAAAGGTCATCTGAGGTGTGGTATAAGTGCTCCCCTGCTCCCAGAGAAGTACTTGTGAGGCAGTATTCATGCCACCAAGGGTCCCCAGGTATGTCCATGGAAAGCTTATATGAAGAGAACTGTTGGATCAGACAAAAGGCCCATTTTGTCCAACACTGAGTTGGCCAGCCAGATGCATATAAAGCCTGCAAGTAGGACTTGAGTGCCAAAAACACCTTTCCCCAGGAACTGGTATTCAGTTGCATACTGCCTCCGACAGTGAAGGTAGAACATAGGATGGTTAGTATCCATTGACAGCCTTAGCCCCTGTGCATTTGTCTAATCCTCTTTTAAAGCCATCTAGGTTGGTGACCACCCCAACACCTTGTGGGAGCAAATGCCATAGTTTCACTAGGCAGTGTGGGAAGAGGTACTTCCTTTCATCTGTCCTGAATTTCCCAACATTCATTGGATGCCCCCTTCCCTTTTGATTTCAATTGTTATGCTTTCTCATTTACAAAGTACCTACATTTTTAATAAACTCTGCACAGATTAAAAACATGACAGTCCCCGCTCGCAGGCTTACAACCTAAAAGGCAGGACCCAGAAAGGGGTGGGGGGAAGGGGTGGGGTAGAAAGAGCAAAACAAACATCTCTGGCACCAGTTATTGTTCTTATATTTCCCAGTTGCAACACATCAAGTGAGGGGGTGGGGTTGGCACTGCTCCTTGTTGGGGCCAAGATTCAAATCTCCTCCTCCCTAAAAACCCAGTTTGTCAAGGATCTTGGGTCCACACTAGTAGATTTAGCACAACACCTTGGTTGGGTCTAAAGCTGGTGCTGGTTCTCTAAAGCGTTATCCCGCTGAGACTGCCTTGAGCAGGGCAGTTTTAGCAATAGGTTTACTTGACACTATAATGCTTATTAAGATCACTGCACAGCAAGTGTAAGTAAGGGAGGAGTGGCTACACTTTAACGAAACGGAGCTGTCATACAGGATAATCCTAACGGATTTAAGCAAATGTGCTCAGGGGTAAGACCCTATGTAGCTAAGAGTAAATAATGCTTGGCCTATATATAGCTGGCCCAGGGCAGGAGGTGGGGGAAGGGCCAGGTGCAGAGGCATCCCCCAGGCCCATTCTCTGGCCAGCAGTGGAAACCACTAATGAGCGTGCAGTTCCTCTCTGGAGCAAAGAATTATTATATAAGCCCAGAGAGATTGGGTTGGCAATTTATCAAGCGATCCCAGTTTAGATCCTGTGCCAACAGCAAGCGCCCCATTTGGCTCTCTCCATTGGAATAGCTAATTAGAGGCAAGAGAGAGCAGCTGAGGGCAAGTGCAGCCAGCAGAGAAACGGTGCAAAGGGGCTTACGATGTACAGCAGCAGCAGCAGGCAGGGAAGGGGACGGGATGTGAGAACTGGATGCAAGCTAGTGCCCTTGAGAGCTGCCTGGTGCCAGGGGAGCCGGGAAGGCGCAGGGAATACATTCCCTTCCCAGGCCTCCAAGGGGTAGGGTGCTTGGGGACCTGGGGTGGTGGTTCTGCTGAGCCATCTCAGTCCCTCCGCTGAGGTCCGGAGAAGAACATAAGAGTTGGAGGTAAGAACTGAGCTGTCTGCCCACAAACAGATTAGCAAGGTATACCCTCGGCAGCTATGTGGGAGTTAATCCATGATCCATTTGGCGTGGGGAGGGGGTTCGTGGGACATGTGAGCAACGCCAGTGGTGATTTCTAGAAAAGATCCAGGCTTCTCCTCCAGCCGGCAAGGAAGGACTGTGGTTCAGCGGCAGAGCCGAAGGTCCCTCTTCTAGCCCCAGCATCTCCAGATATTGCTGAGGAAGGTCAATACTGGAGAACTGCTGCCAATCTATGCGTAGACCAGCCTTTCCAAACCATCAGCCCAAGCTGGGCAGGACTCATGGGATGGTGGTGGAATTCTGCTCTAGATAATAGCAAGCTAGATGGACCAATGATCTCTTCTTGGACTAAAGCAGCCTTTTATATTTTGAATGAGGAACCGTTAATCAAAGTAACCGAGTCTTCCAAAGGTGCATATGAAAACCAGTGTGCCATATCTGCTTACATTTGTGTTGAGTCCCCAGCAGGGCCATCTTAAGCATATCTGGGGCCGTGGTGTAAAGCTCCCTCTGGCGCCCCCGCCCCCATTTCCCATAGTTTTTTAGGGAGGACGGTGCTACCGGCGGGGCTGGAGGAGGCGGGCAGCGGCTGGAGGTTGGCTCCTCTGTCAGGGAAGAGGTGGAGGCTGGCCGTGGTGCCTCCCGGCTCAGCTGGCCGCTGCATGCCATGGTGGGCAAGGGCGGCGAGCTGATGCTGGCAGGTGCCGCGTCCAGCCTCTGCCTCTTCCCTGGCGCCCTCCAGAACCTGGCGCCCTGGCGCCCCTAGCCTCTATGGGTAAGACGCCCCTGGTCCCCAGCAAAAGCAGAGTGGCCACAGGCACCAGCCTAGCTTAAGGAGAGAGGGGAGTTGCATGTGTGCTTGAATAGCTGGGGAAAGGGGGCGTAATTGTTACACTGGGTGGTGCCTTGCCTCTATTCCATGGAATCAGAAAAGGGAAGACTTTCCAGTGTGGCTCAGCTGCTCTCCAACAAGACCACTGTACCCCATAACCCAGAATCTCCCAGGCCCCTAGCACATGCTCCTGGGCCCTCAGGCCAGGATCTGGGGGCAGAAGACGGGGGTCCCATGCAGCAAAATGATGAAGGACCCCCAATGCATGACTTCATAAGTGAGCAAAGTCATACAAATTATTACTATCTAAGGATGATGGGGAGGGGGATAGAAGACAGTTAACTGCTACTGAGCACCTGGAAGTAGGGACTGGGGGAGCTTGATGAGACAAGAGCAGAACTTGGCAGAACAGCGCTGTGCGTCTGCCATTCTGTCCAGGGAAAGGCAGCCGTGATTCAGCTACTGGGGTCAGGGATCAGCACTGCCAAGCCGCTGATCACCAGCACTGGCATGGACTACAGACCAGTTCCTGCTGTGGCACAACATCCTTGAGAAGTTTGGGTGGGCAAGGACTGCTCTGTACCTCCCCTAGCAATGGATGTTAGGAGTAACTGCCACAGCTTCCAGCCACTCATCTGCTCTCTCCTGCCCTGGGCAGCTCTGCCTGCGGGTGATGCAGCAGTAAGGACTGCCCAGCTTGAGAGTGCAAGCAAACGTCATGCCCAATACTGTGCCACCACGAGGGAGGATGCAGGTGAGAGTGAGTATGTGGGTGGCCCACGTTTTGCATGAGCAGCTGCCTCTGCTCACCTGCACCCTCCCTGCTGTCCCTCCCTGAGAGAGAGAGAGAGCGCAAGCCGGCAGAAGCAGCACCTTACTCTGGCTCTCCTTGGGCCCAATCCTCTCCACCATGTTGTCCAGAGAGCGAAAGTGCCCGCAGCCTCCAATCCCCCCACTCTCTGGTGGCAGCGAGGACTAGGAGGCAGAGAAGTGCCTCATGACCGTCGCCAGGGCGCCAGCTGCCCGAGGGCCCCAGGGGCCTCCGCGCCGGTCCCAGGGGCGGCGCCTGCGCCGGCTGCTCGGCTTGGCGGCCGGGGTGGGGTGCGGCGAGGTCCCACCCGTGGCTCTTTCTCTTGTCTCTCGGGCGAGCCCCGCCCTGGGGATCAGGTGACAGCGGAGGCTGGAATTTGACACCAGACTCTGCCAGCCGCGGAGATGGAGCCGGTGCTTTTCTTCCTGCCAGAGGCCGCCTGTCCCGGAGCCCGGCCGGCCGTAGGTCCGCTTCCCGAGGGCCGAGCGCCCCGCCGGCTCCCTGCCTCGCCGTGTGCGGTGAGTCCGGCCCGGCGTGGAGGGGGGTCCCGGGATCGGAGCTGCCCTGCCGACTCTGGCCCGGACGCCAGCCGCTCTAACCCGATCTTTCCCCGCAGGGGGGCGCTGAGCCCACCGGGCACCTGCCGGCCATGCAGGCGACGTGAACGTCGGGCGCCCGAGGGAGCGATCCCGGCAGGGCCGGGCTATGGCCCCCGGGGCCGGGTGAGCGCAGGAGCCGCCGAGGAGCCGCTGCCGCCGCCGCCGCCGCCGGGAGGTAAGGAGGGGGGCTGGCGAGCTCGTGGTCCTCGCGGGGAAAGGGCTGTGGGTGTGCGCAGTTCTGTCCCAGAGCGGGGAGAGGCGAAATCTCTGGTGGTCGGGAAGGGGCGCGGGGGCCCTCCTCTTTGCTCCCTCCCCGGCCGATCCCGGTGTAGGTATTCCCCGTGGCTCTGACCAGGCCGCCGGTGACCGTGTGTCTCCCGTGCAGGGAGCGGATTCGATGCCCTGGAAGGGCCGGTACCCGAGGGCAGAGGGAGGCGCTTCCCGGCCCGGATCCTCGGAGCATGGTCCCCGGAGAGCCGCGCGCAGCAGGAGGCGCCCGATCTGCCGAGACGGAGCGCGCGGTGAGTGCGGCGGGCGGGAAAGCGCGAGCGCAGCGCCCCCTGGACTGGGGCGGGGAGGAGAGAGCGGGGCAAATGCGCGGCTGGGGGGGGGGGGCGGAGAAGCAAGACTCTGGAGCGGAGCAAGTAGGCAGGCTGTTCGGAAGGGGAGCGGGCGCTTGTCGCGGCAGGGCTGCTTCTCCGCCGCCGACCCGGGTAACTCTTGGCGGACTTCGAGCGCCTTCGTTCTCCAGAGGGCCGCTTGCTCGGAGTCGAACCGCTCGCTCTCTCGGTTCCCCGCACCCCACAGCTCAGGTCTGCCTCGTGGCTCCAGTCTTAAGTTTTCCAGGCAGCTCCTCTGGAGAGAATCGATGGTTGAGTGTGTTGTATGTGTGTGTGAGAGAGGCAGAGAAAGACAAGAGAGCCGGATGCAGGGTGTCTCTTTGCCTTTTCCCAGGCGGTCCAGGTCCTCTTCTCTTCTAGAATTTCTCTGGCATTTCTCTGCGTTTCCTCCAGTCCAAGAGTGGCTAACCTTTGGCCCTCCAGATATTGCTGGACTACAACTAACATCATCCCTGACCATTGGTAATGTTGGATGGGACTGAGGAGTCATAGAATCACAGAATTGTAGGGTTGCAAGGGACCTCCAGGGTAATCTAGTCCAACCCCCTGCAATGCAGGAATGCTGCTCATGGTACCTGGGTGGACTTGACCCACCAAAACAGCCAGATGCACTGACCCTACAGAGCCTAACAACTTCTAGCAAGCTCTCTGGGGCTGTTAGACCAGGCCTATCAGGAAGGACCTCTCTGGCTTCCTCAGGCACTTCCAGAACATATTTCCACCAGCATTCAAAGGAGAGAGGGAGAGAGAGAAGAATTCGACACAATTTCTACATCATCAAAACTTGAGAAACTCAGCTCGTCCACCTCAGTCACTGAGCCTACAATGCTATCCAAACTTACCTGAGAGCAGCGGGACTTATGTCTGAGTAAACGTGCCGAGGATTGCACAGCAGGTCTGTTTTCCACTCCCCATCACCACCGGTGTCCGGCAGCCCACTCTTTTCTGCTGTGGTTCCGATCCTGCCGTGACTTCTCTGTTGCTTCCTAGCAGATATAATTCCTGCTGTTTTTGGTTACTGTTCATGAGAATGTGGCGTCAGGTTGCGAGTCCTGCATTAGCTTGCTTGCTCACTTAGTCTTTTGACTGTGTTCGTTGTAGACACCAGGGACATGTTGGGCTGCTCCGGTGGCTGAGTGTCCAGAGATGAGGCTCCAGAACTGACACTTTGGCATGCTGTTCCAGCCACAAGGGGTCCAGGATAGCATATGCATGGATGCTTTACAAAGTGAGCAGGATGTTCAGAGTTGTGGGGGTGGGGTGGAGGAGCAGGAGAAGGAGCGGGGTGTATATTGGCTGCTCATCAGCTTCAAGGAAGACTTTGCTGCCAACATCTCTTTGTTTTGGAAAGTAAACATAAATCTTCAAACCAGCTTCCTTCAAAAACTCCTGCAGCTCTGCAACGGAATGCCTTAGAGTCACCACTTCAGATTGTTATGACAGTTCGAGGCACCAGAAAGATAATATTCTGTTCTCCCCGCCCATACTAACCCATTCCTTTCTTACTAGCCATTGTTTTGTATATTTCCCTAATTACCCACAAATAGACTATGTGGTCCTATGTGCTCTGACTGCCTATTTGGCTCTCCCAGAACCTGTTCCAAACACTCCTCCCTGATTTGCGAAATGCAGCACAAGCAGCCCTTCATTTCTTAATCGAAACAGCTGCATGACAGGGGAAGATGCTGTTTTGATAATGCCCTTGCCCCTGTGTGCTACTAGGTGGCACATACCAGGCAGGAGTCTTCAGGAATGCATTTCAAAGGATTTGTGTCATCCTTCTGACACAGCTTCTGAATTCATTTTGCAGCCAGCAGTCAATGGATAAGTCTCCCCTCCCTTCCATTCTTCTCAGTCCTCTTGGGTTTCCCTGGGAATTGAAGCTTGATTCCCCACCCCCATAATTCTGATCCAGGTCTGTGGAAGACTTGCATTAATGAACACGAGTCAAATTCAGGCCTCTGCATCAGAGGAGGCATGGCTTTTCCACCCAAAGGTCTTGGGAAAGCGGAAAGATGTCTTTGAAGCTTCCAGAGTTGTTGCTGGAAGCTGATGACTCCCAGAAGCTCTGCAATCAGTGTGGTTATTACTCTGTGCTGGGTCTGGCAAGATATGGAGGCAGATTTCCACTGGGCCTCAATGTCTGCATGGCTGGGGACTTTGCATACTAGGTATGGTTGCCTGGATGGCAGAAAATAAACAGAAGTCTGAATTCTGAAGATCAGTAGTATCTATTAGGATGTGCTTGGACATTGGACCCAGAGGATATAATTTCCACATTTCACAGGTTGATCTTCAGAAGCTATTCTTTTCTCTACAAAATCACTGGTAGGACCTCCCCACCTTCCAGGACAGACATGGATATTCTGTGCAGGGCTTAAAGATAGAGATGTATCTGTTTCAGTGGAAGGCTCATAGACTATAGAATTGTAGTGTTGGGAGGGGCCAAAATGGTCCTCTAGTCCAGGGGTAGGCAACCTAAGGCCCATGGGCCACAAGCAGCCCACGGGGGTCATTTAACCAGCCCATGAGCTGTCCCCTAACTGAGCAGCCCACTTGGCGAGTCCCCATGCACTGTGCTAAACCAGCACAGCACGGCACAGGGACTTGCTTTCACAGTGCCGGAAATCACGTCTGCGCATGCTCAGGCGCCGGAAATTGCGGCCGTGCATGCGCAATCTGGCCCATGGAGGGATCTCTGCTGGAGTGAACCGGCCCAGGCGAGGTAAACCTTGCCGACCCCTGCTCTAGTCCAACCCCCTGTGATGCAGGAATTCTTTCCCCAATGTGAGATTTGAACCCATGGCCCTGAGGTTAAGAGTCTCCTGCTCCACTGACTGAACTATCCCAGGAAGCCTGTCTTTCTCACAGCTACCCGAACTGCTGCGTCTTTAAATCATTTTGGAACTCTCTGTTTCCCAGTCTGCGGAATCAGGGCTAGTTTCTCCCTCTTAGCCACTGAGATGAGATAAAAGGTTCCCCCCTGTGTGTGTGGTATGGGCAGCGTAAAAAACGCAACAAAACTCTGGTTCTCTGTTGCCACCTTGTGGGAATCTGATAAAGTGCACATCTCTGCAAACGACCCGATTTCCCGATGTTCCCTCATGCAGGAGATGAATCCTGTCTCGTCAGGTCAGATCAATGCCAGTTGAAGGTAGTCTAATATCAAAGCTAGCTAATTAAGGTGGTGGCAACTTCAGATGGAAGGATAATCAAGAACCAAAAGGGTTTGCCTTTGCATCCAGCCTCTACACAAGCTCTTTTAAAAGGGCTCAGCTGTTTAATACTCTGGGGAACCGCTCTCTGTAGTTGCAGGGCAGAAAGTAGTGTGAGGGCAGACTGTGCCTCTGATAAAATCTGGTGCTTCACTCAGTGGGTTAGCTCTAACAATGAGCTTACAATCTAAAATTTTACACTGGGGTAAAACTGTCTGCAGTTGTGGGACATGTGTGCTCATACCTCACAATCATAGCAGTGACATAATAAAGTACCCATGTTGGAAGCACATACTGTCATAATAGACTCTTCCATGTGAGCGTTTCCTGGTTGCATGCCTGGTGGCAGCCCTTACAAACCCCAAGCCATTTGTGTGCATGTCACCGTAAACATGAACTAGCACAAAACCTTCAGAAATTATCAAGCCAGGTCTCGATCAGAGTTGGAACTGGCCAGGAACCTCTTTTGTCCCAGTCCTGATCTCTCTCCATGGTACTCCTCTAGATGATGAAATACAAGGAGCTGCAACACTCATGCCTGTTTTATTTATTTCAGCACCAGCATCCGCAAGATAGTTGCTTGCTGTGGATATTGGTGGTCTTAGCTGATGCTAAGGAAATGGCTTGTTTTAATTTTTCATTGGCAAAGATACATTATTGGGACAGAGCCATGGGAATGTCTCATAGCCCAACCCTGTTCCTGTTACAGACTCATACCAGATCCTAAACTGCAAACTTTCAGGTCAACTATCTCTTGCAAGGGTCATCTTAACTGCTTTTATTTAGCTCAACTGACTCACTTATCCAGAGAGGCTTGCAGTGCAGGAAGGAGAAGTGTAGATCTAGACAAGGGTGATGTCTGGGCCACAGTAAGGCTGAAGGTGTGGAAATTAGGCTATCCAATTAGGAAAGAAAGGCCCGATTCCTGAACTGTGTCTTTGTGTTGCAGGTAGGATGGAGTGGAGAGTGGAGGGGCCAAGGCACAGATCGGACAGATCTCCCTCTGCCTACAGGAGTTTGCCTGTCCAACAAGAGCGATACAGGGTGAGTTAGCCTCGCCAGAGGGTGTTTTCAACACAGGAGCAGGAGCCTCAGAAGCAACGGGTAGGTAGAAAGGCCCTTGTCTGCAGGAGGATCCCAGCTCTCCCAATGTATGAGAGATGGAATGGCTTCTTGGTACATCACTTGCCTTGGGTTTCCAATGCATGAATCTGGTTCTTTGCTGCTCTCTGTTAGCCTAGCCCAGTGTTTCTCAAACTTGGGTCTCTAGCTGTGGTGGGACTACAACTCCCATCACCCCAAGTTAGCATAACCAGTGGTCAGGGATGATGGGAGTTGTAGTCCAACAACAGCTAGAGACCCAAGTTTGAGAAACACTGGCCTCTCCCCTTGTGGGAACCTTGTCTTGGAGGGCCGCATTGTACATAGCAGTTTTCTTACATAGGTTTCATTTTTATGTAGGCCAAAGCTTGTCCATTGCTCATGTGAACTTGCATATGTCTTCTTTGCTGCATGCATCTATAACTGTAGCTTCTCACTTGGCATGCATGTGATGAAATGGATTCCTGGGCACCTTTATCTTTTCACATAATGGTGCAATTATGGCACATATACATGGCCAGCATGTGTTTTCCAGCACAGAAGTGACACCCACGTTAGAAGGTGAAGTAGCCTCGAGACTCCAGCACAACACATTGCCTCCTCATCACACCTTCCTTTGTAGGACAGCAACTGCTGCATTCTCTGTGCCCTTGTTTCCATGAGGTGTGCTTACTGAGGTGTGCCATTATCTCTTTCGTAGGAGCGGGGTTTGTGGGGTACAATCACCCTGCTATCATTGTTTGCTGGTGCAGTCATGGCAACCCCGCAGACCTGGCACAACAACCAGACATTGGGAGCTGCCTCTGATGGAAGCATGGGCACTGCCAGCCCTGCCTCTCTGGAGGAAAACAGCAGGGAAGCATCATCACTGGGCACATGGAGCCACTGGCACGGTAGGAACCTGGCATGTCTCGTGGGGAAGTGGGTGAGAGTCTGGGGTAGTGAGGATCTGAACTTTTCCCAGTCGGATCCTCACCCACACAGTGGTCCCCAGCTTCCTTTGTCTCAGGCACTGCTGTGATGCTTTGCCTCTCTTTAAATCATTTACCCATCCCCCATGTCCTTTGAAACAGGCAGTCCATTTGCAGAGCAAATGGAAATAGGTATATTTCTGCCTGTTATCTTTTGGGCCGATTGAGCCCCATGCCCTTTTCCTTGATTCCCGGTGCCTAACATTCTCCCCATGTCCTCCTTTCTGCTCGCCCCTCTTCTTTTTTTCCTTCAGGGGGAAACGTGACCATAGACAGGCTGAGCTCTTCGGAACTGCTCAGGGCTGAGCGCTCCCCAGCCAGCTCCAGCAAGGCCAAGAAAGGATCCAAGAAAGCCGGTCGCAGCAAAAACAACCGCTTCTGCCGCCTGCACAGCCGCCTGGTGAAGGTGCGGGACCTTGGGCTGGGCTTCGAGTCGGAGGAGATTGTGCGGTTCAAGTACTGCAGTGGGTCCTGCCAGCGAGCCCGCACCAACTATGACTTGGCCTTGAGTAGCCTGCTACAGCAACGCACCATCGTGCCTGGGCCTCATGACCACCCTTCCTCCCACCCCTGCTGCCGCCCCACCCGGTATGAGGACTTCTCCTTTATGAATGTGCGCAATGCCTGGCAGACTGTGGACCATGTCTCAGCAGCAGAGTGTGGCTGTGTGGGCTGAGGGGGCTGCCTACTCCGAGCTCGCAGTTTGTCACTGAGGCTGCAGCCATGCCTAGGGCCTTGCTCCATTGGTGGGGCATGAGACACGGAGAGACACGGTCTGTGGTGGGGCTTTCCAGGTCAGGCAGAAGCAGCACATGGACAATAAGCAGGAGGAGAGCATGATGGCCACAGCTCGAAGGTGCCTGGGCCTTCATCTCCACATCTGTGGAACATTTTCATAGGGTACTTTCCTCATAGCAGCAAGATGGTGAGATGGAGGCCAGCCAAGCCTTTGAGGACTGCAAACCCACACTGGGAGGAATTCTCCCCTTTAGGGTTTGGTCCGTCAACCGTGTCGTGCATTTGCTCACCCATCAAGTTGCACCCTCCAGTGGAGAAGCAGCACTGGGATTTCCCATACCTTTACTGAAGGGATGAAGGATAGGGATGTAGCCTGAAAGACCTGTGGTGCAAATGGGTAGGTTCTTGAGCATCTCTTCTTGCCACTTTGTCAGGCAGTGGAAAGAACTGGCTACTCGCTCAGGTCACCTGGCCCTGTCAATTGCAAGGCTGATGTTCTCTCCCACTTTAAGCCCCCAAACCTTTCCCTGAGCAAATTGGTTTGCTCTATCAGAGAGCAGATGTAGTTGAACACGAAAGACAGAGTCACAATGCTTAGCAGCAGCATCAGGATCAACCTACAACTGGTGAGCTTGTGCTCTGACGGTCCAGCGATTGCTACTGCTGTCAGTCTTGTGCTGGGATGTTCGGCACAGTTGTTGAGGACTGAATGGAGCACCTTCCTGGTTTTGTACTAAGATGGTGGTAATTCTTAGAATCTTTGACCTGGTCTGGGGAGCTTCTCCTGGTGAGAACAAGCCCTTGGCAGATGGAAGGCTGGTGGCTGGACCTTGTGGAGATCAAGAAGCACAGCTGATGGAAGTCTTATGTTTCCACAGCGTAATTAAGGCATCTATTGCTATAGAAAATGGTCTTATCCTATAAAACCAATGATGGTGTTAACATCCTGGTTTGCAACATTCCCTAACACACCAGCAGCAGCTTGGAGTTTGGCCACTACAGTTGCCAGGCCAACACTGGAAGCAGCAATAGCCCCTGCCAATCCCCGAGTCAGCCATCACTTGGTGCCAGCAGGGTGGGGAACTCTCTGTCCTGGAAGTGACACTTTCTGAACAAAGTTATTTATTCTCTAACTTATTTATTTATTTGTTTGAACCCCACTCCCCACCCTACCCACCCAGTGGCACCTATTTATGATGCTGAGAGTCGGGCCTGGTGTACCATTGAAAACGGGTGCTGATGTTATGTCCCGGCCTGTGACCAGCAGTTCCTACTCCCTTTTCCCTTCTTGGCCTGATCAAAGGCATTTCCTCTTTTTCCTTTCCTGATTTTTATATTCTCTACCCTTTATTTGCATTTGAATAAACTCTATTTTTGTACAGCAGCAACTTCCTGTAGCAATAAAGCCTGTTAAGGCAGTGAGAAATTGGCTTCATGTGTATCTGTGTAGGAGGGGGGAAAACAACAAATATGCAAACCAGCTTAATTCATAAATATAGTTTCTGAAGCAAGTGTGGGCGCTGACAAGCATTTGACTATGTGCCTTGTCATCTCAAAGTTTATCACCCATGTGCCAAACCTCTTGTTTATTTATACGTGCTTGGTTGAAAGTGAGTTAAAAGGCCAGCAGATTGAACTCTGGCCAGCAGTGCCTAGGAGAATTTACTAAGAGCTGCTTCCTTTCTAGGTAAAAACCTGCAAATCCTGGGAGTCCTCGCACCTCAGTTTCAGGGTAAAAAGAGGGTTTTGTGCAACAAACGTTAAGTAACTTTGTGAAAAGTATTACAGACTAGTCCATCTTAACATGGCAGTTGACGTTCCTTTATTCAAAACTGAATCCGCTGACATGCAGTGTTGGTAAATGGTTGCCAGATATTATAAAAATAAGCTCTAGAAACCTCTGAAATGCTTAGAATATGTTATTTTATTCATTTCTAACAACAGCACAAGTGGTAAAGAATAGATTGTGCTGCTGAGCTTCTCCAATTTGAGCCAAGGTTAAGCTGGCATCTATCAACACATTCCTGAAAGGAAAAAGGGAGTTCTGTTGGAGTGACTTTTCCACACTGAAAACAAAAATTATGAAAAGTAAGACCCCATTAAAACTAGAGACAACATTGTACAAATCACATCTCCCACACTGGTCAGAATAATCTGAGATGTTTTCAAACTTAGCAGGTAGTAAATATCAGTGGTAAGCTATTTTATTTATTAATTAAAATATTTACAACCTGCCGTCTACACCAATCATTAAAAAGAACAAATCCAACTACCGATCAGGATTGGATAAACAAATAATAAAGAATCTTTAAACACAAGTGATGGTAATAACAAATTAGGCACGCATAACTGCATGTACTCCAGCAGTTAGTTATGCAAACACGTTTCACACATTACTAAATCCTGGACTAGTGCCTACCACACAAGTAGCTTAAGCAGTGTTTATACTGGCGCCTGTTGTGCAGTGTTTACTTAGAAGTTAGTCCTGGTGACTTATTCTGTTGAAGAGTGTAGAAGTGCATCTGTAAAGTAGCTGCCCCCCCCTTTCTGCCCAGGTTCATAAAGACACCTAGTTTTGTTTTTTATGTTGCTGGGACTGGTGTGGTCTTAGGCTTTGGTTGTTTGTTGTTTAAATGTTTAAGCAGGGCTGAGGAACCTCAGGGATGGGGGCTGATTGTAGCTCTCCAAATTCTCTTTCCCGCCCTGAGACCTCCCAGGCCACATCCTTCACTGACTGGCCTATGGGCCTATGCCTTTTAGGGGCCCCTCGACAATGGAGCAAAATAATATTGACTTGGTCTTTTAAGAAATTACAAAAAATGTATTAGGGGATAATTTGTGAGCCCTCCCCCAATATTTCAACTGCCATGGGGCCTCCACAGGGTTTAATCCAGCATTGAAGAAGAAGAGTTTGGATTTGATATCCCGCTTTATCACTACCCGAAGGAGTCTCAAAGCGGCTAACATTCTCCTTTCCCTTCCTCCCCCACAACAAACACTCTGTGAGGTGAGTGGGGCTGAGAGACTTCAGAGAAGTGTGACTAGCCCAAGGTCACCCAGCAGCTGCATGTGGAGGAGCGGAGACGCGAACCCGGTTCACCAGATTAAAAGTCTACCGCTCTTAACCACTACACCACACTGGCACATTATCACTGACTGTGCTCTGTGCCCCCTTCAGCTTTTTTATCTGACCAGAACATGTCATTGAACTGTAAAAAGTAGTCCACTACCCAAAGGTGAGTCACATCCGATGCTCTGCCTTCTTTTACACCTGACCCCACCCACCAATGCCACTTGAAAGGTTGTCTACCGGGAACGGAATGCTTGTGTAAGTTGCTTTGAGTGATTTATGGGTTACCTAAGCGTTTCCATAACATTCTATTTTATACCAGCTGCAAATTTGCTGCTGCTACGAGGTACCTGGACCAGACTCCCTTACCGGGGTGCCACTTCCAACTTCGTCCGCCCCAGTCTCGCAGAATCCCACTGCTTAGCTGAGATTCACTATTTTTTCCCCCGCCACCAGGGGGTGCAGTAGGCAGAGACTCGCCACACTGCAAGAACTACAACTCCCATGAGCACCCCTCGGCCAATGTCTCTCTCGCTTCCGGAGCTGGGAACTACAACTCCCATGATCCTTCCGCCACAAGCTTGGTCCTCAGCGGGAAGCGGCTGTTCTTGGCGCCTGACTGGAAGCGAGCGAGCGAGCTGGCAAGAGGGCTTTTGGCGAGGACAACCCGGCAGCGCGTGAGGCCCTCCCTCCCTCCGCTCTCACTGGGTGCCCCACTGGGTGCCCGGCCCAACTGCCAGTCAATTAGTCCGACTGAGCGGCCAGGGAGGCGTCTCGGCGGCGGCGGCAGCGGTTGCCGCCTCAGGCAGATAGAGCGACCCTCCTCGGGGGGCGTTGAGCGGGAGGGGCCGGGCGAGTACGAGACCGGCAGACGCCCTTCTGTCTGTCTGTGTCTGTGGCGGGTGATAGGCAGGTACCTCCTCCGCCATTAAGGGCAGAAGGACAGATTCCCCGCTTCCCCAGGAAATTTGCGTCAGTTTATCAAGCCTTTTCTGTGCTCCCTCCCTCCCAATAATCCCGCTCAAGGCGGGGCGCAGATGGTCCGTGCGCTTTACCGGGGCGGAGGCAGGTAGCTTCCATTCACTCTGAATCTTGTTGGGAACAGGCGGGATATTCTCCCCTTATTTCCCTGCTGAGAGTCCCGTCTCCCACACATCACCCTGTGGGGGGCAGCTAGGCATGTATCCCTCTTGCAGAGAAGCTGATAAGACATCGCGCCTTTAAAAAAGAAGAATATTGGGAAAGAATCCGGCAGCCCCCACCCCTTTTTTAAAAAAGAAAAACCCCTCCCATTGACAGGCTGAGCACACGTAGCACTCCCCTTTCCTTCGGGCGAGACACAGGCAGAGAGAATTGCCCTTTCTCTCTCGTTTGGGGGGCTGCTCTTCTCTCCTTTCGCCCGTCCTTCCACCCCAAGATGCTGCCGCCGCTGTCGCCGCCGCCGCCTACCCCCCTGTAGCTGAGCCCCAGTGCAGGGCGAGGCTCAGACCGTCGGCGTGCCGGCGCCATGGAGCGCCGAGGGGAGGCTGCCGCCGCTGCCCTCCCGCAGACCCTGGACTTCACCGTGGAGAACGTGGAGAAGGTGAGAGGTGGGGAGGAGGGGCCGCTTTAGGGTACCTGTGTTGGGGTTGCGGGTGGCTTGGGTGGAAGTGCCTAATCCTGCACCCCAGTTAATTTCCGCACACTGGATTAGGAGCTTTCAATGTGCTCAGGCTTTTAGTGTACATTTGTCTCAGGCAATCCTGTCTTGAGTTCCAGTAGTTTTGTACTTCACCTATTCGGTGGGCATAGCTGCTCCCATCTTGATCTTTTTCAGGAGATTGAGAGTGCCCTTGGCATGTTATTGGTCTCTGACATTGGCTTCACGGTTTAATTTGCACTACTGTAGCCTCTGAATCCCATTGAATCGCACACACACTCTCTCTCTTTGGAGTGGCAGTAATATTGGTCCTTATGTTATAATCTGGGAACCTTTCCTCCGCTTACCTCCTTCTGAGAGCGTATCATGATGAGCCTGGCGGGGTGGGGGGTGCTGACACTACTGCTGCTGGCTTGAGGGGGCATTTGCAGAAGTGATGATCTGCCCTGGCAGCATACCCAGGGGGCATCCTGTTACTCATTGAATCCTTAGCATGTCATAGTCCGAACTCATGGCACTTTGGGCTTTCTCCTTTAGCTTCACTCCTTAGGAGATACCCTCTAGTTGTAGAAAGCAAAGTGGCCTTTAGAAACACACCTGGAAGATGAACTACTGTCTGGTGACTGCTTTATTCTTTTGGCAGTCGTGTAATCACCTGCCTCTGTTCTCTTTTAGATGTAGGTATAAATGTTCCCTAATTCACTGGAGCTATTTAAATGGTATTGTAATACTGGCTATGACTCCTGGCACCTCCATGTAAAAGGTTCTGATGGCAGGTGATGGGAAAGACCTCTGTCTCAGACCCTGGAGAGCTCCTTCCACTTAGAATAGTCTGTCATAGTATAAGGCAGCTTCCTATATTTACATGAATTTTGTAATGAGAGTAACCTTTTATTTTTGAGGGCCTCATTCCCTTAGCAGTTGTCTGTCGGGGACTGCATGCTGATCATGGGTGGGGCTGCCACCAGCTTTCCTTTCTCTTTTCTGCCACTCCTTACTTCTCTCTCTTTCTCTCTCTCTCTCTCTCCTCTTTCTCCTCCTCCTCCCTGGCCAGCAGGCTGGGGGCAGGGGGAGATCACTCTTGCCAGAGATGGCTTGCTGAGGGTTTTTAAAAATTGGTTAGCAGGTGGCCCACCTCTGCTATAGGCATACCACAACTTCACTGGCAAATATGCTAGACTAGAGTGAGTGCCACCACTTGGTTCAAGGCTAAAGAGGATCTTACCTATGTAATTGTTCCACATTCCTTCACTGTAATGCTTTTGCAGCTATTTCTCAAAATTCTTTGTGGTGGCCTTGTGGAAGGCAGGCTGCTAATGAAAATACAATTGTGCTTCAGATTTATACAATGCATTTTTGAAAGATCAGAAACAACCATATACTGTAGACAAGTATTTTTGTTCCCATGTTGCAGATTGAATGTTGAAGCTGATGAATAGTAGCTTATTCAAGACTATTTAGTGAGTTTATGTGTGGATTGAAGATGAACTTCCCAATCAAAGCTCACACTCATAGTCACTACGGTATATTGCAATAAAACAGCTCTTTATCTGTATCCAGGTAAACTATCTCTATCTCTGGACTGTGATGTGTTGTATAATGGACATTAACAAGGAGAAGCAAGAAGAATGGATGCTGTGGTACTAGTTACTGAAAGGGCACCATATTTCTTGAGGCTCCATCTTAAGTTGTGGGGCAGTCTGTGTTATGATAATAGTGAAGATTTCACTTTGCCAAGTGATTGGTGTCTTAACTGTTGCTGCCTGTTTGTAAGAATAAAATTCTACACTTACAAGATAGAAAAGCATGAGCTTGGAGCTGTTTTTGAGAGGTTGTTAAGGAATGATACTTAGAAATATCTATAACTATGTGTTTTTGGAGATTTCACTCAAGTGTAAGTAGAACTCCAGTCTGCTCCCGTTTCCCACATTGGCATATGTATAATTCATTATAATTGATTATGATGAATATAATTTATCTTTAAATGAAAAGGAACATTTCTAGCCTCCAGGTTTTTGAAGGCGGGCTTGAAAATATGTGAACAATATCTGATGAAATATTGAAAGCCAGGGATACCTTGTAAGTTTCCTAGGGGCCATGGAACTGGAGCTCTGTGGCCTGCATAGCTCCAGGTCTAGGAAAAGCAGAATAAGTGCACTCACTTTGAATAAGTTATACATACTGCAGAAATTTTATTTTCCTGGTTGAAACTGGGATACTTTGGCCTGAAAGAAATTAAAAAGCAGTTTAGGGTTAGTCCTGAACAGTTTATTTTTCTCCCCTTCTGTTGAGTAAAGTTCTGCAGGATGGAAATTGTTATTTCTGTAAAACAACACGCATCTTCCATTGTGGCTTTGTAGAGTGCTCTGTTGTGGACCTGTCACTATTCAGGCAGCTTTAACCTGCCTTTGCTGCCCATTGTATTTTCAGAAGCACTGGAGTAGCCACTCCCTATTACACCCTGAATTCTGTCATTCTGCTCGTGTTAAATTGTCACACAGGTTCCAGGCAGCTCACTAGTAGGGATTATGACATTTAGCCCTCTTCCTAGCAAAGCCCAGATAGTGACAACTCACCAAGGTATATCTTTAGCTGGATATGGAACCTGACTTGCTTCCCTTTCTTTGTTTATTAGATCCATAGCCAGGAATGGCAGACTCCTAGTCCAAGATTTTAGGCCATGATGTTAAAAACCTCCCACTTTCATAGTGCATATGGAATAAGGGTTTGTGCCTTTCTGCAAAGTTATGTAGCAGCACTAGCTTTTGTGGCCTAATCTGTTACTGGGTAATGCTGCTTTATAATTCCCTCTGAAAGGAACGCACAGGCAGCTTCTTTGTGCGAGCTGACAATAGAGCAAATGTTGACATCAAGAAAGGTCAGTACACCCCAGGTGGTGATTAGCTCAGCAAGTGCTGGGGTAGAAGTTGGAGCCATCAGGGGTGTGCCAGAATGGCTTCCACACTGGCTGGGAAGGGCTGTAGCAGGCTCTCAAGGATGCTTCGGCTCCCCCCCCCCCGTCTGTCTCAAACCTTATTTGCTTCGCTGCCTAGCACTGCTTGCATCAAGCTTTCCCGTAAGATACAACTGTTATGCTATAACAGTGGAGATTGGTTGGCTGACTGAGGAGGAAGGGTGTAAGCAGGCAATTGTGCCATAATAGTCTGTATTTAGTGCCAGTTTATGCTGCAGGAAGCATTGACTATTGGGGTCAAGATACAGGTTTTTGAGTAGGGTCAAATCTGCCATGCATTTGCCTCATCAGCCCAAGGCTTTTTTTTTTTTTTTTTGCTGCAAGTGACAGAAAGTGGTACTCTGCCAGGGTAGATTCAGACTGCTTTCTTACACACGTGGTGTATTTTTGTAATAACAATCCTCTCTGGTCTTGAGGCTGCCTCTTCATGGCAGGTGCCACAGATCCAGGGAGTCAGCATCTAGCCAAACCAATATGCTCATGCTCCAGTTCAGTCCTGAGGTAACTGAGTAGGCTAACCAGCTTTTGCAGGAGCTCATAGATTTGGTTTGTAGTTATCACTGTACCAGACATTTAGACCAAAGTAGTTAATGACATCTTGCTGTCACAAGCAGTGGTTGAACTAATACTGGGCACTTCTTTCGTATTCAGTGCAGAGCTACCCAACCTCACACATTAGTATATGAATGAAGAAGCTTAATTGGTTCTGAATGTTTGAATTATCCAGTTCAAAACTTCAGTGAGCAGGGGAAGCTTGGGAAAAGCAACACAAAGAACAAGGAAGTTAAAACAGTTATACCAATTAAAGTGCAGCTTAGATTTTAACCCTAAGGAATATTTATGGTACAGTGTTCAAAACATTGGGGTTTTTTGTGGGGTTTTTTGGGAAAGGTCTTTCTTACTCTTAGCCAGAGAGCAAACCAGGTAGCTTTTCTGTTTCTTAGCCTAGACAAGCTAGCTTTTCATACAGGAGTACAGACAGGATGCAAGAAACTCCAATGAAACCAGAGACATGCCCTTACATCTAAAGCCTTTTTGGTCTTGTGATAACACAGGCCCATTTGGCTTAGAGTGAAGTATTCTGGTTGCATTTCACATTGGATAAAGGCTTCAGGTCAGAGGCAAGGGTGTAAATTGCCATTTTGCACTTTTTATAGGGTGACCCTAAGGAGGTGACTTATCTCGCAGCAGAAGCCAAGGGATGTGAAAATGTATAGAGGAATTATCTTATGCTGTGTGTAATGTAACAATTGTTTGGGGTACAGGAAAAAATGGTTGCACTTTCAATAAGAGATGTGTAAAAAAATCATATTTCTCTGGCTTCAACAAGTTGGTAAAAAATAGAAAAAAATGAATCTGAAGATGGGAACACCTTGGAAACACCACATTTCCACCACTGGAAAACATTGGGTTGAATCTGTACACACATGCACTCCACTCTTCCTATAGCCATCTTGATGGTACTTAGGCGGCAGTTCCTGTTAACTTTATGGCTTCAACATCAGACATAACCTTTCTGCATTTGTATGATTGTGTTTGTTCTCAATCCAGTGTGTTTTAATGGTTAAAGTGTTGGGCTATGACTTGGGAGACCAGAATTTGAATCTCTAGTCAGCCATGAAGCTCACTGGGTGACCTTGGATTTCTCAGCCAAACTACCTCACAGGGTTGATGTGGGGATAAACTGGGGAGGGGAGAGCCATGTAGACCACACTGAGCTCCTCAAAGGAAAAGGTGATATATAAATGAAATTAATAAATCAAATCCTCCCACGTCCCCTGCTATTCCCCTTTTCTTGTGGGCATGTGTGTGTATTTGAGGTGAGGGCTGTATCATCTAGGCTCTCTCCCTGGATAAAAAGGTTTTGGTTTCCATCACTTCTAATTTGAGGTGGTGAGCCGCAGGCCTGTGTGATGTGACAGCTGAGACAGCTGCCTTCAGACCAAGATATTGGGGAATAGAAATACAAGTGAATCTGCCTCTTTGACTCTTTAAAAATGCTGTTGCTGATTTACTGTTGTCAAAGTAGTCTGAAGATCCCCTTCCTTGTATGCAGCTGGGAGCAGCTTTCCTGACCTGCTCCTTTTCCATTAAATTTCCATAGTACTGTTGAGGATTTCATTGGACTTTCAGGGTATAGTAGCATTTCATTTCAAATGGAAGTCTGCAGAATGATAGTGGTCGCGAGTGCAAGCCTTAGCTCAAGTTTCACCTGCTGGCCTTGTTTACTTAGAATCATAGAATTGTAGAGGTGGATGGGACTCTTAGGGTCATCGCTACTCTAACACCCTGTAATGCAGAAATCTCTTTTTTTTATATATAAATTTGTATTAAGTTTTCTTTTACAAAAAAATTTGACAACCGTGTTTGCAAATTTACAATTTTTTGAACTTCCACCAGCACCTCCCTCAATCATCCATTTTTCATATCTTTACGCATTTTCCATGTAATATTGCCGATTTGAAATTAACCTTCCATCTCAGTTCCATTCTTACAATATACCTTATATTATCACAAAGCCTCTTTAAAACCCACTAGCGTTGTCTGTTCATCACATATAGTTTTCAGATATTCCGTAAACTTTCCCCAGTCCTCAATGAATTTGTGATCTTTCTGATACCTAATTTTTCCAGTCATTTTGTCCAATTCTGCATAGTCCATAAGTTTCATTCCCCACTCGCTCAAAGTTGGTAATTCCTCTTGTTTCCATTTTTGGGCCATTAATATTCTTGCCGCTGTAACTGCATATTGAAACAGTTTATAATCACTTCTTTTTATCTCTCTTCCTGTTATTCCTAACAAAAAGGCTTCTGGTTTTTTAACAAACGTATATTTAAACATCTTTTTCATGTAATGCAGAAATCTCAACTAAAGCATTAATGACAGATGGCTATCCAACTTCTGCATGAAAACTTCCAGTGAAGGAGAATCCACCACCTTCCAATGGAGTCTGTTCCAATTGTCAAGCAGCTCTTACTGTCAAAAAGTTCTTCCTAATGTTTAATTGGAATCTCATTTCTTGTGAATTGAATCCATTGGTTTGGGTCCTAGCCTCCAAAGCAGGAGAAAACAAGCTTGCTGCATCTTCCATGTGACAGCCCTTTAGATATTTAAAGATTGTTGTCTTTCTCATCTTTACATACCCAACTCCTTCAACCATTCCTCATAAGGCTGGGTTTCCAGGCCTTTGATCATTTGGTTGCCTTCCTATGCATATGTTCCAGCTTGCCATTATCTTTCTTAAATTGTGCCCAGAACTGGACACAATACTTTAGACGTGGTCTTACCATGGCAGAATAGAGTGGTAATATTGCTTCCCTTGATCTGGACACTATACCTCTGCTGATAACTGGGTTATTTTGTCTTATGCCTGGTCTTATGAACCATAGTACCAGCACATGGCCTCTCCACTTGCACAGAGCTAGCCCTGGAAGTGCTGCTGTTGAGAGCAGCAAAGCAACAGGTCCAAGAACACACCATCTTTAGCTCTAACAGTTTTGGGTTGCCTGGCACAACCCTGTGCTGGCATCAGCTAAAAGTGACTTCCCCAAGGACATGCCTCTGCTTGATTTCCAGGGATAGGATGCTGGAGTATTTGGAACAGAGCAAACCACTACCTGTGCATATTGTGGCTTCTTAGGTTTGCTTTACACTGTTCATTATGAATTGTGTTGCAGAAGGTATTGGTGCTGTGCATGTTAGAAAGAAGTTTTTTGTTCCTGCAGTACAAGATGTCATTACTCATAGACAATGGGGCTTCTGTTTTTTACAGGGTATGTTTGAATTTGCTTACAAAAGATGTTGTGTAGCCTGCGGTATTGTGTCGCCTGGTTTCATGGTTGCAACTGTGATCAATGCTGGTCTCTTGTGCCAAGCAAAGAGTCAACCATATATTCTGATGTTCTTGCATACCTCCTAGTTAACAGCAAGTAATAGGTGTTTCCTTCATGATGACAGATGGCCAATCATGCTAGCCCTTATCAATAGCCCATTTTAGAAAGTAAGTGAAAGAGGCAGTTTGTGATGTTTCAGTTTGAGAGTTTATTTTTTAAAGCAATTTGCTAGCAAGAAGCAATCTCTGACATGGACTGCATATTTCTGTGACTTTTGTAGTCTTGATTCTTTCGTAGGGTTAACATTAACTGGGCATATGATCCCCTTCTTCTTGTAAATTTTGTGTCTGTGTGTGTGTGTGTGTGTGTGTGTGTGTGTGTACACCCACACCAAGTGTCTGCAGTACTTTCCTCTTGTAAAGAAGCTGACTCTAGTGTACTAGAGGTGAAGAATGTGAATACTTATGTGTTCCTTTGTCTGGAACTTCAGCTGCTGCTCTAAATGTAGGCTTTCTTTCTCCCAGAATCTGCATTCTTTGAACACTCTTCTGTTCCGAAGATCAGCCCTGGGTCATCACTCTTCTTCTGTCACTCCTAAATGTCAAGCTTCAACCACGTTGCAGCTTAAGCCCTAGAACTCATGCCCCTTCCCTAGTTCTAGTCAGTAGTAGTGGCATACTCACTGTAGCAAGAGCTATTGCTAGAAGCTGCTCTTTTGTTACTGAATTAGCTTTTTTAAATAAACTTGTTTTCTGTCTTGTTTTAGTTGATTGTACTGTATGTAAGCTGTTCTGCAAGCCTTTTCTGTGAAGACTGGGTACAAACATTCTAAATAACACCATCACTACCATCTAGTCTTCTTAAGCTGTTGGTCTGTTGGTGCTGAAGGCTGGCCCATCTTCCTCTGTTATGTGCTTTACTGTCTTTGGGGTGACAGTATGTTGCGTACTGTGGGGGTTGAAGGCAGTGGGTAATGCCAGCAATGTTTTCGACGTGTTGAAGGATGTCATTGGCTGCTGGCAAACATGTCTGGCGGCTTGGTTGGCACAGAACTCTATAATATGGGCCCATCAATATTTGGCTCAAGTGGGTGGGAGGAAAATGCTTGTTATGTTCACGCCTGTATTGTGGCAGAACTGAGACTGTGGTTGCAGCTGACTGCGCTCAGTACTGCAGAACCAGGGCAATTCTCAGCAACCTTTCCGCCTTCTATGTAGATTGCCTGTGCCCTCTACGCCATAGTGGAGAGGGCTAGGTCTTTGCTTGAATGAACAGATGATGCTCTGGTTGCTATGGTTCCTGTTGCTTGGTGGCAATTGGCTGTGCTGTTCAGGAGATCAAGATATTGGGTGCTTTGGACAGGACTGAAAGGAAAGCAACCCAGAATGCCTTCCAGGAGGTGAGGAGTGGTAGTCGCTGCAGAGTCAGCAGCCATACAGTCCCTCTTTGGCCCATTGGGGTCATTGGATTATGAGGCCATATCCTGAGTGTGCACAGTGACATCATGTTGGTCTCCATTCACTTCAGTTTGATGGAGCAAGAAGTATGTCTCAAACAACTGCATCTCCTGCAATTCCAGGGAGAGAGATTGTATAGGAACACGGGATGGGTTTTGTGTGTTCACTAACCTGGAGTGGCCTCATGTACTCATGCTATCTTTAATTGTTGATATCTGCTGGAACTCCTCTTCTCACTTAGTCTCTGGGACTTTGAGAATTCAGCTTGCTGTTATTTACATAGTGCTGTCAAGGAGACAAACTGCTATTTTCTTACTCTTCAAAAGCTCAGAGGAGGCCTGGAAGGAGGAAGCACTGCACCAGGGACACTGAGCTTGTGGCAGTTGCTGCTGCTACTTAAGCATCAAAACCTGATATGTCACATTTTCATTCATGCTCCTTTAATAAAGCAAACCCAGTGCCAATCTGCTTGAGAGGTCAGAGAAAAGAAATGAATCCTGTTTTGGGTCTCTGGTTAAGGCTCAGGGTGTCAATAGTGTTGTCTCATCAGTTGAACTACATTAGTATACCATGTGCTGTGGTGTTCATTAGGTGAGTTCTTTCCCAGCAGTGATCCTTTGCTGGCGAGACCTCACTCTGTTGCACTGAAAGTGCCGTGCATGCTGGGCTGCTTACAAGATATAACGTTACAAACTTTGCCATTTCTATTGGCCCAAGAATAGCACAGTATTTCAGGCTTTCTTACGGCACTCCATTCTGCATCCATTTCTTTAGTCACCGGATTGGACGCTGTATGCCAACTCCTTATGGTGTTGAACCCATAAAGCTGGTCTGAGGCTTGAGAAACCGTTATTGCCACTTTTAAAGTGCTCGTTTGAAAGATCCCTTGCTTCCGTTGTCTAGAGGAAGGGGCATATGTATGCTGTTACTTTAAGATGCATTATCTGGAGCAGGGGTCAGCAACCTTTTTCAGCCATGGGCCAGTCCACTGTCTGTCAGACCATGTGGTGTGCCTAAATTGTTTTTTGGGGAAATGAACGAATTCCTATGCCCCACAAATAACCCAGAGATGCATTTTAAATAAAAGGACACATTCTACTCATGTAAAAACACATTGATTCCTGGACTGTCTGTGGGCTGGCTTGAGAAGGCGATTGGGTCGCATCCGGCCCCCGGGCCTTAGTTTGCCTACCCCTGATCTGGAGGTTTTGAAGTCTCAGCAGGTCAAGTCATGAGACACTTGTGTAGGGAGACTGTAATATGGTTTAGTTTATGCAGCAGTTGAGCTCCTGTGTGTTTCTGTGACTGTGTTAGTTATGTGCTGACTACATTCAGTAAGTGTGTGAGCAAACTTAAAGCCCGAGTGGTGTAATGTTTATTCATGTACTTATTAATGTTGGATTTCAGCTGCCATTTTGTTGCCAATTCATCCAGCTAGGGACAGCATCCTGGAGCTCTTCAGTCTTGCTGAGATTTCACCATCCTGAATAATTTGGCATCATCTGCAAATTTGGTTGTCTGTCAGTTTCACTCTTACTCCAGACCACAATGGACAAATTATATAGCACCAATCCAAATACAAATGGGCATGGTTTACTGTCCTCCTTCATGAAAGCTGTCAAACTCTGCTTTCTGTTTTGGTGTTGGAGGCTCTTAAGAAACTTGGTTACCTAATGACAATCCTTGCTCAAAAATATAAATAATTTTAACCCTTATATTTCAATAGATTCTGGCTGCATGGGAACCTACTATAAAGTTCAGTAGTTAATAGGAATTTTATGTGTGTTTGTAGTCTGCTTCAGATTTGTACAAGGACCAAGTGCAGTCTGTGCCACATCTTGAGAAATATCATTGATTACAATTTGTGGAGAACCTGACACAAAGTCAGGCCATGGCTGCACAATGCACTCGTTGATCAGCAGCCTGATGCTTTTCTTTGTAGGCACTGCTTAAAACATCTGGAGCTATATGACTTCATATTGTATTTTTTCCCCTTTGCTACACCTACCCATTAAAATATTTGCATTTATGTTTAGAGACTTCTTGTTTTTACATTTGATAAAACTAATCAGTTTTGTGGTCTCTGTTTTTCAACATTTTGCATTGTTAAAAGCAATGGTTCCCAACTTTTTTATTATGAAGATCCACTATTAGAATCACATGAGTTTTGTACTTTAGGTCTTCAACAGATGTCGATTTCATGCATTTTAACTGCACGTTTGCCTATTTTATAACCATTATTTGAGGCACCCAAGCAAAAATTTATTTAATGCCCCTATTAATATGGAACTTGTTGAAATATTTATAATACTTACAGAGATACTCAGTTTTTTATGGGAATGTAACCACCAATCACCTGGTTACAGAATATTGCTTCATGAGCTATTAAAAATATTTTAAAAACATGCTATTACACAAGCAGTGTTAGATATTTTGAACTATGAATATTTTAAATAGCTTTATTCACAATAAAGTCCATTTTGGCAAATATAAGTGGGATGGCTGAGCTTGCACTTCGCTAATGAGTAGATCAATGTGGGGATTGATGGCTGTCAAGCATAGTCTCATATCGTTATTGATACATAGCCGGCTACTGTATTTATAGTATTTATACTGTATTTATACTGTCTTCATAGTAGTTATTGCTGAAATACCTGTCTCGCAAGTATATGCACTATCAAATGGCAGCAGCACAGATTTTGCTTCATTGGCAAGCTCAGGATACTCAGTAGTAGCTGAGTAATTTTGGTAACCTGAACCCAAAATTCAGAGAGCCTCACTGTTATAGCTCGCCTCTGATGGGCAGGTGCACAGCTTTTCTGAGTGAGAGACAGAAAAGAATTTACTAGCTATGTAGGGAAGAATTTACTGTCTATGTAAAGAAAGTGAACTTCCGGGCTCGTTCACACTTCCATTGCCCCTCTGCTTCCTCTGGGGAAACCCTCTCATTGCCACTACATCGTAGCAGATGTCAGTCGAATTTTCAGCAGATTGACGTTCAGCAGATTAACTCAGCAGTGAAGAGTGGGGTTTCCCAGAGAAAGTGGTAGGGCAAATGCAAAACCGCCTGGACGCATGCTTAGAAAGTATGGGGCAAGGTGAAAACCTTTCAGACCTGTGCTTTCTAGGCATTGGACAAGTGTGGAGTAGCCTTAGCTATAACTCAGTATATCCAGGAAACAGCCACTACCAAGATGGACCAGACTGTTATTCCCATATGTAAAATACAGAAATAAAAGGTTTTGGTTGGTGGGGAATATTGCATTGTGTGTTCAGCAAAGTGGCACTGAAAACTGGGTTCACCTAGATGTGACAGCACCATGATGAACAGGTATTAAGCATGGGATGGGGTGGAGGTGATTGTAATGTATTATAGAAACAGGTAATATAAAGGGGATTCTGAATCTTCTGTTTCAGAATTGCCACCCAAATACTTTTCTCTCGTCATGTTTTGGAACCCAACTTAAAAATAAGCAGCTAGGGCAGAGGAAGTGTTCAGCAACTTCTTCCATTTCCCCACTTTCCTCATTAAATTGCTGCTCCCTTATATTAGTTCTCTACCATTCCTAGTTCTAAAACATGAGCTCTTCATTGTGGAAGGATATTATTACAGCACTAAAGGTTTGAAATACAGTCATACCTCGGGTTGAAGTAGCTTCGGGATAATTATTTTCGGGTTGCGCGCTGTGACGACCCGGAAGTAATGGAGCGCGTTGCTTCCAGGTTTCACTGCTTGTGCATGCGCAGAAGCTGCGAATCGCCACACACGCAGATGCAGATTGCGTTCGCTTCTGGATGCGAACAGGGCTCTGGAATGGATCCCGTTCACATGAAGAGGTACCACTGTAGTAATTAACACTTTCTGTTCACTGACTTAGAATACTCTTATCCTGAATTTCTTCTGCTGAGGGCAGTTGAGACTTTTACCAGTCCCCAACTGCTGTGTTGTACTTGATTGCATGGTTATCTGTAGTATCGTCCCCACTCAACCATATCTGCCCTCTTCTGATCTAAAGTACGGGAGAGCAAGGGTGTTACTCTTTTTTGTAGTATGGAGAGAGTTAACGTTTCATGAACCAGGTACCTAACAGTAAGGGATCTGGATTTGGCTTTTTACTGTCTTACAAGCATATATAAAACAGTGGCTAAGTTGCTATTTTCTACCTTCTAGGCACTTCACCAGTTGTATTATGACCCCAACATTGAAAACAAGAATCTGGCTCAGAAATGGTTGATGCAAGCTCAAGTCTCACCACAAGCCTGGCACTTCAGTTGGCTACTTCTCGATATGGACAAGGTGCCTGAGATCCAGTACTTTGGGGCCAGCGCCCTCCACATCAAGATTTCACGCTACTGGAATGACATCCCAGCTGACCAGTATGAAAGCCTCAAATCACAGCTCTTCAGCCAAATAACCCGTTTTGCTAGTGGTTCCAAGATTGTGCTGACCCGGCTTTGTGTGGCACTGGCTTCGTTAGCACTAAACATGATGCCAGAGGCCTGGCCATGTGCTGTTGCTGACATGGTGCGCATGTTTCAGGCAGAGGACTCTAATGTCGATGGGCGAGCACGCTGCCTGGCACTCTTAGAGCTGTTGACTGTTCTGCCTGAGGAGTTCCAAACCAGCCGCCTGCCTCAGTACCGTAAGGGGCAGGTGCGTAGCGTCTTGGCACAGGAGTGCAGTTCTGTCTTCCCCCTGCTAGAGCAATTACTACAGCAACAAGACTCTCCCAGCTTCATTAAACAGAAGGTGTTGAAGTGCTTCTCGAGCTGGGTGCAGTTAGAGATTCCCCTGATGGAGTGTGAAAACTTGATCCAGGCAGCCTTCACCTCTTTGCGCGATCCAGAACTCTTTGATACAGCTGTGGAGGCCATTGTCAATGCCATTTCCCAGCCTGATGCTCAGAGGTAAGTGTTGGTTCCAAATTGTGGGTCAGTTGTGGTTACAGTTGTGCAGCCTCCCCTGTAAGCTGACTGTTTCCACATGCAGCAATCAAGGGGAGAACCTGTATTGACAGAACTTTCAATCAGCTTTCTGAACCACACTCTGATTCCAACAAAGAGGTTATAGAGTGTGCTTGTGTAGAGTTTCATATCCATGGACAGTACATAAATTCCGCAGGTCTTCTTGAAGATGGGGGGCAAGGGAGGAGATTGAGGAACTCTTGAATTGGCGCAACCATTGGCAAGCAAGCATCAACCTTTTGTGGACTTTTTTAGTTACTACGTATCAGCCAATAAAAACAGAATTACCAGAACTGAAATTAAGCTAAAACTAGTATTATTAACTTTTAAATAATCATGTGGTTGATTCTTGTGAGACAGAATTCTACCAAGCTTCAAAACAGACATTCTGTAGCCACAGCCAATCTACAAGAGCATCTGTTGGTTCTGTTCTAATTTCAACTAGGGAAGGATGCCATGCATCCTCTCGTAAGCTTCAAGAGAGTTCATGGAGTGGCCAGACAGCTCAGCTTTGGGCCCCTACCCATTAGAGTCTTGCATTGTGTCTTCATCCAGGTCTTAAATCACCTCTCTGTGAATTCATTTGCTGTGGCTGTTGGTTGTAGTTCTTTGTCTTGTGTGATATGAAAGGTAGTCATGAATGGAGGAATTCACCTTTTTTCTGTAGAGGTTCACTGGTGTGCATTAATTCAGTAACCCCTTTGGGCACAGTATGGAATCTAAGTGAGTAAGGGAGTTGTCCAGGACTATTGGTCTGTTTCAAAATCTGTTAATGACTAGCAGAGCTAGAATCTGTTGTGACTACATTGGTGTGGTTCTGGGTGCAAACATAATTGGGAAGTTTCTGTCAGCAGACAGGGCCTGTGATATAGTTTGCTTCCTATCTCCTTTCATCTCTCTTTCCTTCTCTACTCCCAACACCCCTCCTTCCCTGACTGTATTTGTTCATAGTACAGATTACATCCTTGATGTCTGGGAGTGAGAGACCTTGCCCACAGGTTCATCAACAAAGCTGTTTTTGGTTTTTTTAAGGAAATGAGTGCTGTGGTTCTTCAGGTGGCAGAACTATTCATGACAACAGATATTATAGGCTTGGAAATGTATAACATGCTCAATTTAGATAAAAGAAAATTATAGGGAACATGATACCAGTGTTCAAATATCTAAAAGGATGGCAGAGTAAACCACTATTTACCAGTGCTGCTGGAAAAAAGAGAAACATTGGCCTTTAGTAGTAATAGAATAGACGGGTTAGATTTCAAAAATACATTTTTCATAAGAATAAAGGTGCAATAGAACAAACTCCTCAGGGTTGAAGTAGAGCAGGAGTCGGGACTTTAAACCCGGAGGCCAAATGGGATCCTCCAGGTCTCTTTCTGGCCCTCAAGATGCTGCCCAGGCCAGGCCTCTTCCCCAGGCCACACCTCTCATCAGCTGTACTCCACTCCTTCCTCAAGTGCTTTTTTGGGGCTGAAATGTGTCCTTGAACTGTGATTGATAATGTCTCTTGCCTGGATGGGGAATGGAGAAATAGGTATGGATGTGTAAAAACCTGACTTTTGCTTAGCTGGAATGTGGTCTATTGTACCAAGTCACAGCTGTTGCTTTGTTCTCTTTTGCCTCTGACCCTATTTACTACTGGCATGCAACCTCTGGAAGGTTGCCCATGAGAGATATGGCCTTTGGGCTGAAGAGGTTTTCCCATCCCTGCTGTAATGTCTCATTCTAAGCAGTTCTTATGAGAGCTGGATGAGCATTGGCTGTGTGTGCATGAGTTTAGATCTTAGAGTGGTGATCCAATTTAGCCATACTCTTAATAGACCCATTGATATCAGTGGGTTTACTCGGATGAGTATGGCTAACATTGGATAATCACCTTTTTAGTCTCTTGCATTTTCTTAGTGGTTGCCAAATTAGAATTATAAGGTGTATAGTAAAGTAATTATTTCACTTGTATTCAAGTGTGTTGTGACACTGGGCCATATTCAACTAAACTGTTGCTCCAGCAGGAGCCAGTGCAATGACCACAATGGGACTTCTCCCTTCTCCCCCCCCCCATCATATACCCCTGTGCCATCCCCAGATCTACTCCAAAGCGTTAGAAGAACCCCCACAATGGGGCGGGGGCGGGGCGGGAGATGGTTTGTCAGACAAGCATAAATTCTTATTCTGATGGAACAATTCCCTTAGCACTAAGTTGATTGCAGCCTATTCAAAATGGACCAGAAAGGGAATTTGTTAATCTTCTTTAGCAGTAATATTAAATTCTGAATTATGCTTACTGCTACAACCCACCATTTATTTAAACTCAATCTGCTGAATGACTTAAAAACCACTAGCAAGGACTAATTTAGATGTGTCCTAGTTACATGATGTGAGGTGGTTCAGCCACTACTAGCTACACCAAAGTGGTACATACAGAAAGACAACCTTATGCTTACCATGAGGAACCAGCAATGTCTTGCTGGTCCTGATTATGGAGATCACACATACACAGATGTAGTTGCTGTGTAATGACAAGAGGGGGGAAGCTTGCTTTAGTACCAGGAAAAATATACAAGGTAGTCATATCACTCACATTTCATTGAAATCACTTAGGAGGTATCTACACATTTTGCTCATAGAGACTTTTTTTAATGAAAGCTGAGTCTAGGGCACCTGCCCAGTGGCACCACTGGAAGCCTTCATAGGTGCCATGTTGCCTGTAGCAACCACTACATGAGAGAGGATCTTTTTGTGGTGGCTCTGCACTTCTGGAATATTTCCTTGTCATGGTTCATAAATCATCAACCCTATAAGCAATTACGAGAGCACTAAAAGGCAATCCGTTCTCACTGGCCTTTGCTTAAGACTGTGTTTTGCTTCATGCTATAGCTGGTGATTTTAGACTGTATTTTATGATTTCATAGAATCATACAAGTGTAGAGTTAGAAGGCACCCTGAAGATCATCTAGTTCAACCCCCTGCAATCCAGGAATCTCAACTGAAGCATCCATGACATATGACCATCCAGTTTCTGCTTAAAAACCTTCAGTGAAGGAAAGTCTACCACCTTCCAAGGGAGTCTGTTTAGCTTTGGGTTGCCTGAATGTTCATTATTTTTTAAGTAGACTGGCTTTTCTGAAGCATTCTTATCATGGTTGCATTGTGCCTTGAGAGGGTTTTTGTCCTTAAAGGTGGTCTAAAAATATTATAATTCTCCCTGTCCCCCCCCCCAAAATAAGAGCTTAAGCAAGGTCAAAAGAAACTTAAAACACATCACTAGTAAATATACCATAACTATGCGTTTCAGGGATCAGAATACAGGCCACGGAATAGCACTGGCACTCACTCTCAGTCGGTCAGTCTTTAATGTTTTAACCATAGGTTAGAACAGAAGCACTCGCTACCTTAGGGAATAAGTAAACTTGTGTGTAGAAGCCCAAAATGATAGACACTGGGTGCCATTAGGTGGCCACAAGGAAAGATGTGACATAGAGACTAGTTTGAAAATGGGTGGCAGCAGGGCAAGATAGTGGTTGCATAAGCTTTGTAGGGAGGGAGCAACAAGGGTTGTGTGTGTGCATGCAGTGCCATTGTTTTCACTAGAGATCAGTGAGGAATGAGAGGAAGTTGAATAGCAATATGATTCTGGCTGGATCAACAGGATTAAGCTCTGTTTCTCCTTTCAGTCTCTGTTGCTCTTAAGAATCTTCCTTGAGCTCTCTGAGTGTGCTGCTGCCCCCTCCCCCCATTGCATTGTCTGTGGATGCTTGCTGGCAGCCTTGATGCACATGCTTTTCTGTTGTCGGAGACCACTGGAGCTGGCGCACTTCCCCTCCTCCACCCACTTCAGTTTTTGCACACAGCAATGCAGAACTGGATTCATTTGAGTTGCCCCTCGGGGCATAAATGCTGCCTTCTTCCTCACCTCCTTCCTACGTTTGCAGCTTATTGAGCAGCCTGATCTCTCTACCCCAGGCTTCTAAACACCAGTGACATGACCACGTACTTTTCCCTTTGCAGGATATTATATGCCTAGTGACTGTGGGGAGATGGGCATCTGTCTACTAGCTTAGGCTGCTTTCAAACCATAACCTGGCATTCCGTGATATGTCCCAAGTAAATTGATATGAGGGTGGTCCTAATTGTTCTGAGAGCTTAAAAAAATGATAGAGGAATTGGGTCTCCAGTGCAGAACTCAGCCTTGAAGGTGATGCTAGCATATGGATGGCCTTTGAACTGTTTAGTGCTGCATGCATGCACATTGGTGTGTTCTTCCACCTGTATCTGTGGGCTGCATGTGCGATGGCGGCAGGCATGCGAGTGCAGAATAACTGCTCTCCAGATAATATGCCTCAGTAGCCAGGTAACTGACAGCTGGCCGATTAGCCGCCAGCACAGCCTCTCTCTGGGGGCCATCCTTTGCTCTTCCCCACCATTTCCTCTGTGCTTGTTGTCATGGTTACAATCACTTATTGGCAGCAGCAGGGAGATTGACAGGCATGAAATTGCTTATATGGTGCTGGAATACTGCTGTGCACAGGGAGGCAGTAGCTGCCTGGATGCCCCCAGGAGACCACTGTATGAGCATTGTACTTTTGATTTTAGGAAATGGATATTCAAGGGTCTTGATTCTTTCAGCCTCCCCCCTCCCCTTTACCAACAGATTCTTCAAATGGAATAAATTCTGTGAATGGCATACAGCTTTAGATTTGTATTCCATTTCAGAATATGTTTCATCCTGAATGCATGAAAATGTTGACTTTGTGAAATGTTGTGGGGTAATGGAACTATACAGAAGGAAGGACAAGCACTGAGCACTGAGAGTAGACCAGGGAAGCCAGAACAGGGAAACCATATGCAGATTATTTTCCCCTGAAGTTTGAGCAGAACACACTCATCCTTAAAATCTGAGTTCAGATTTTAAATTCACCTGTAGCTGGTAAATTCCAGAAGAGTAGTGATGTTGAGTTTTTGCACCAAAAACCAAAGTCCTTTACATTTATGTATTGGTTGAGGTTTAAGGGCCATATCTCAGTGGCAGAGCATCTGCCTTGCATAAGAGGGAGATAAAGAACTACAGAACTTTTAAAAGACATCTGAAGGCAGCCCTGTATTGGAAAGTTTTTAATGTTTAATGTTTTACAATATTTTATATGTGCTGGAAGCCGCCCAGTGGCTGGGGCATAAATAATAAAATTATTGTTGTTATCAAGAAGGTCCCAGGTTCAATCCCTGATATTTCCAGCTAGAGCCAGAAATGTCTCCTTGCTCAAACCTTCAAGAGCTGCTGCCAGTCAGTGTAGACAGTACTGAGCTAGATGGGCCAGTGGTCTGACTCGGTATGAGGCAGTTTCCTATATTCCTGCGTGTGCAATTGGGCCTGTGCATGTATGGGCACCCACCTCATATATTAAGTGGTGTGTGTGATGAGAGGGAAATGCGCAGCTGCATCTCCACCAGAGTTATATTTTTTGATCCTGGTATCTAGTGTGTGCTCATTATTTTAAGTGTTTGGATAACCCTCATAAAGCAGTTTGTATAAATCATTTAAAATAACATGCTTCAATTAAAGTACAATGACAATGAACATAAACAGCAGGGGAAAAACAAAAGCCAGATAAAACCATCATTTGAGACTAAAAGACACTAAAGTGTATGGCTGAATGAAAAGATCCTCATTTGGTATGGAAAGTAAGTAGAATTAGCACCAGGCAGACCTCCTGGGGAGAGCATTGCAGAGACAGGGCATCACAGTAGAAAAAGCCCCATTGTGCATCACCATCCATCTTGCTTCAGATGGGGGAGGGCACAAAAAGCCTCAGAGGATCTTAAAACCCTGGCTGGTTCATGTGGGAGGAAGTAGTTACTGAGGTATCTTCATCCCAAGCTGTTTAGATCTTTAAATAGCACAGTGAATTTGCTCTGGAAATCAATGCAGGAGCCAGTGCAGTTGTTTTAAGACTGGCAAGATGTGTTCCATATATCTCATCCCAAGTAGTGCAAAATATGGCAACTAGGTTACTAACTGACTTCCAAACTCTTCAAGGTCAGCCCTATATACAATACATTGCAATAATCTGAATGGGATTTTCCTGGAGCATGAATAATTGTGGTTAGCTTGATTGTACCAGCCTAGAGTAGTAAAAGGCATTTCGTACCGCTGAGGTTACTTGGGCATCCAGAAGTAAGGCTAGATCTCATAGCACCTCCAGACTGTGTATCCAATCTACTAAGGCAGGCAAACCACCTACCAATAGAACTTGTCATGATTGAGCTTCAGGACATTGGTCCTCATGCAGCCAATTACTGGTTCCAGGCACAAATTCAGCATTTTTAAATGCCACAGCACCAGCTGAATTAGAAGGAAAAATGATAGAGGTGGGTGTCAAGTGCGCCCTAAATTTTCAAATCTCACTCAGTAGTTTCATGTAGATCAGAGATAGAGAACACATGACCTTCCTGATGTTGGTGGACTCCCAACTCCCATCAGTCCCAGCCAGTGTGTGTAATAGCCAGGGATGATGGGAGCTGTACTTCAACATCTGGAGAACCACTGGTTCCCCATTCCCAAACAGATGCTGGTATAACATGGGAAGGGCAGATTAGGGTTGTGTGGAACAACATGGCATGACTGTCATGGGTCACAGCAACAGTCCAGCACCATGACCTTCTAGAACTGATGATTCAGGTTGGTATGGGATCGCCAAAGTGTGGTTCCCCTGTTCTCCCCCAGTGCAGCCAATCTAGAAGGATAGCAATGTCAATAGTATTGAAAGTCATGAGGTGTATAGTTGAATTAGCAGGGTCTCATTCCCTTGGCATAGGTCACCCAGAAGGGAGACTAAGACAGTTTCAGTTCCAAAACCAAGCTGGAAACTAATTTGAAATGGCCTCAGAAAATTAATGTTGCTCTGGGGAGCTCCAGCCCTTTTCAGCACCCTATTTTCTAGGTTATAGCATGTGCCCTAAACAGTTACTCTTCTAGCATGCATAATAATAATAATAATAATAATAATAATAATAATAATAATAATAATATCATCATCACCAGAATCATGCTAGAACGTGACAAAGTAGACTGAGTTGTGAAGCCTACCTCTCTCAACATTGTTATCAAGGCCTCTTTCACTTGTTCAACCTTCATGAGATATGTTCTGTCATCTGCCTTCAAATCTGTATCTGTTATCCTATGTAGAAAATAACAGAGGATTCTTAAGATGGCTAGGACATGATGTTTGTTAGCGAATTTTACACTTTACATTATCTTTTGGTATAAAAAGGGATTGTTGATGGCTACCTCACTGCATCCCATGAAGTGTTATAATCATGGTTTCATCTTGCACAGAAAGGACACAACTTAGTGTGAGCTGGTTCCTTTGGCATTCATCTGGGGAAAAGAATGCATCTAACTGGGTTATGTGTTCATCTGCGCTCAGCAGATATTACTACACTTAGGCTTTATTGGGACCAGGATATGTTATATTTTGTTGTCTTGGCCTTACTGTAAAATACTTTCTCTTCCATGGTGTATACAAACCTGCTTCCTATTTCAGGTATTTCATGTAGGCTCATGCCATGAGTTACAGTGGTACCTTAGGTTAAGAACTTAATTCGTTCTGGAGGTCCATTCTTAATCTGAAACTGTTCTTAACCTGAGGTACCACTTTAGCTAATGGGGCCTCCTGCTGCTGCTGCGCTGCCACCACACGATTTCTGTTCTCATCCTGAAGCAAAGTTCTTAACCCGAGGTACTATTTCTGGGTCTGTAACCTGAAGTGTCTGTAACCTGAAGCATCTGTAATCCGAGGTACCACTGTATTAGTCTTTAAAGTGCTACAGGACTCTTCATCATGAAAGTTCTAGGTATGTTCTCTCAGCAGTGTTTGTTAGCTTACAAGACCTGTAGATCAGGAATTTTGAAAGGTTTGTTGTGGAAGAGAAGGCCATTTAATGTAAGTTATCAATATTCTGTGCCAGGAAGAATCATTTAAGAGGTATAGCAAATCTCATATCTGAAAAATTTCACTTCCAAGAGGCAAAATGGGGATTGATGTGTTGGTTAATGTGACAGTAGTTTGCATGTGACAAGCCTATAGAGATAACAAAATACACTCTTTACAGTTGGCTTGGGTTTCCTGACTGATGTTGGCACTTTCAGAGTTGTGGAGGAGGGGTCTGTGTAAGATGCCCTTGGTGTTTGGGGCTTTTATATTTAGATAAAGGACAAGAAGAGGATGATAGAGCTTCAAAAAAATCATGAGTTATGTGGTGGAGAATTCTTTTCTTCCTCCCAAGACTCAGGGTCACTCACTATTGATTGGCAAATTGAGGATAGACAAAAAGAAAATAGTTCTTCACACAGTGCACAACTAACTTGTGGATTTCACTGGTGCAAGAGATAAGCCACTTTATGAAAGGTCAGAAGCAATAGTATTTACAGAAACTCCAGGTTCACGGATTATATAACTCTGAGTACAGTTGCTGCAGAGCAAATTGCAGGACAGGATTGTTACCTTCATCCCTTGCTTACGAGCTTCCTGAAGCATCTGGTTGGGCAGCATGGGGAATGGAAGGCTGGGCAAAACTGATATCTGGCTTGATTCAGCAGGAGTCATTTTACATTTGTGATTGACAGTTCATTATTTTAGGAGGCTATATAGGCATAAAGCCTCCCATCCCCTCTCTCCCTTGGCAGGTATGTGAATACTCTTCTGAAGCTCATCCCACCTGTTCTGGGACTCCAGGAACAACTACGTCAAGCAGTTCAGAGCAGGGATATGGAGACATCTCATGGGATCTGCCGCATTGCTGTTGCCCTGGGGGAGAATCATTCCCGGTGAGGAGAATGGTGATGGAATCTGATAGCAATGATCTGTAGAAAATGGAGCTATTTTGGGGGGTGTTCCCTCTGCCCTACTAGCTTCCTTTGTAGCTAAGCAGCCTATAAGTCTCCCAAACCTCATTCTAAAGCAGCTCAAAGATCCAAAGGGTCATATGGACTCTAATGTATCTGTGCATGATAGCAGAGATACTATACCAAGTGTGGCCAAACTTGGCCTTCCAGCTGTTTTGGGACTACAGTTCCCATCATCCCTGACCACTGGTCCTGTTAGCTAGGGATGGTGGGAGTTATAGTTCCAAAACAGCTGGAGGGCCAAGTTTTGCCTTGCCTGGACTATACGGAACCCTTTTCCATCTGGAAGCCATTGAAGATCCTAAACCTACTGTATCTAGTCCACTTGCTGGGCAATTTGTTCCATGAGTTGGCCGAATCCCTTTCAGTTTGCTTCCTAGCTCTTTTCCTGTAGAGCACGCATCCCCAAACTCTGTCCTCCAGCTGCTTTGGGACTACAATTCCCATCATCCCTGACCACTGGTCCTGTTAGCTAGGGATAATGGGAGTTGTAGTCCTAAAACAGCTGGAAGGCTGAGTTTGGGGATGCCTGCTGTAGAGGGTATAGCGCACTGATATACTGTACTGTATTATCCCAAATGTGGGGTGACTGCTGTTTCTATGCACCTGCAATGGCAGAGCCAATTCCTGATGCAGTGTGCCTACTATCTCCCACAGAGCTCTCTTGGACCAAGTGGACCACTGGCAGAGCTTCCTAGCACTGGTTAACATGATCATGTTCTGCACTGGGATCCCAGGACACTATCCTGTCAATGAGACCACGAGTTCGCTTACACTCACTTTCTGGTATACACTTCAGGTAAGTGTTAGCCACCTTCATGAAGTGGACTTCTTCAGTGCCATCTTTATAGGTTTGTTCTCTGGCTTGTACTTGGTTGGTGCCAGGCATGTTCTTGTACTAGTGGTTCTGCATGCCTCTACATGAAAAAGTTGGCAAGGCTAATAGCTAGCACATTAAAGTTGTTTATGACAATTACACTAATTTTTCTGCATATGCAAGCACTTGTCATGTAGATTGTATAGATATTGGCTCTGGATTGAGTATAATGGAATGTTCTAGAATTGTCCACTAGAAGCTCTGAGGCCAAACTTGATGTATGCTCTGTGCTTAATAGAGTGGAAATTCTTGCATTCTTGCATACATATATTGAAGGCCAGAGTGAGTGACAAGGATGTATAGTAATTCTGCTTACTGCATAAACATGGTGTATAAACATGGTTGTGTTCCAGTAGTATGTTCTGTGGCAACAGAGAAGATGCTCAGATATACCCGTGAGCCTTAAATTCCCTTTAGGTGCTGCAGGTATTTATTTGCAGCTCAGACTCCACCATCTTCGAGAAGTGTGTAAACTAAACACCTCATTACATGAATCAAATTATTCGCTATGAGGTAGATTTATCATCTTCCTCTCTTTCTGCTAGAGAACAACTTGACTGTGAGTACCCTGTTTTGACAGGAAGAGAGCTCCATTTAGTTTGCTGTCTAGTGGTGGCAAGGTGTTTCTTTACTAGAGTAACCCATAGTGCATCAGTGGCCTTATTAGAAGAGCCTTACAGATAATAGCTCTTTTCAGCTATGAAAGAAGACCAAGTTTGTTCTCTGTCTTGACAGGCAAAGTGCTGCTATTCCCAGTTGCAAGCACAATTAATGCAGATGCAGATTTGTCTGTTGTGGTGTATGCTTGCTGCTATGCTGAGACACAGTCCTTGAAGCAGTGCAGCCTGGTCTGACTTGCCCTCCCCACCCCCACACTTCCTTGGAGCCCAGAAGCTTCATTAGCATGGCAAATTAGCCTGACATACTCCTGCACTGCCCAAGAGCAAGGCTAGCTGTTGAGCTGCTGCTTCTCTGGGTGCCAGCTTGAAATGAGATGAGGTCATGCATTGTCTCAGTGTGTGACTGGCGCAGTACTTGAGTCCACAGGCACATCATCCCTAATGAAGGGAACAAAACTGAAGCAGCATCTTTTATAGGCTGCCCAAGAACAGAGAGACAGCAGAAGACTTTTTCTGCATGGTCTAACCCACACCAGTACACACCTTTGCAGTTTCCAGTGGGTTCCCAAAACCTTTGGTAATTTTGTGCCAGGCAACCCAGGATCATCCTTTTCTATTTCCTTCATAAGCTCTGCCTAGTGTGAGAATCTTGAATCAGAGGTTTAGTGAAGCTCCAGGATTGTATTCAGTGACCCAGAATCCCTTCTTACTTTTCTTTTCTATACATCTGTTTTTGCATCAGCCTAGTTTATAAGGTAACCTTGTCCATGCCAGCCTTGAGCAGCATAGGAATACCCAGCTTTCTTCTTGGAGCAGACATTGCTATACTGTAGGGGGTGGATTTATTCCTTACCTGGCTAAAACTGTCTCTAAAGGAAAAAACAAGGTGTTGGTCACTAAAAGTAGAAGAAAGCAGACGTGGTCAGCTGCTTTACCAGCCTGTGATGGCTTCTGTGCTTGTCTAGTTGGTGTCAATGTGTTGAGAAGGAATGATACTACAGAGAGAGTGACCTGACAAAGTATTATGTAGAACTGCTCCTAGAAGCTAGGAAGGATCTTAGATGCATTAAGGAGAATATTTGAGTGGAGTAACTTGACTTTAAAATGTCATTTCTGGGTTTCCCATATAGAGATTCAACAGCAATGAGAGGTGATCCCCCCCCCCAATCACATCAAAATGCTTGGGGGACTGATTGTGTTAACATCAACATGATTGCTGGAGTTCAGGGCTGATTTTTCCAATCTCCACTTGTTGAATGATCTTTTTCTTTACAGGATGACATCCTCTCTTTTGATCCAGAAAAGCAGGCCATGTATCAGCAAGTGTATCGGCCTGTCTATTTCCAGCTGGTGGATGTGCTCCTGCACAAGGCACAGTTTCCCTCTGATGAAGAGTACAGCTGCTGGTCCTCTGATGAAAAGGAGCAATTTCGGATATACCGGTATGACCTTTTGCCTAATCATATCCCTTAGCATTCAGTTGGTGTGCAGTGCTTATAATCTGCAGAAGAGGAAGTTGATCATGCTTCATTAATGGGAGTAAACATTGAACTTGCCCTGATTTGGCTATGGGCTATAACTGTTTCAGCAATTTCTATCTAGCTGCTATTTGGTAATGTGGGAGTGTTTTGTAACTTTTTTTCTATTGCTCATTTCCTCAGAGTGGACATCTCTGACACCTTGATGTATGTGTATGAAATGCTTGGAGCAGAGCTGCTGAGCAGCTTATATGACAAACTAGGTCGCCTCTTGACCAACACAGAGCACCCATCCTCATGGCAGGTGAGTGGAGAACTCCACCCTCAAATGGAACACCAAGCTAGAGGAATGCAGCAAGCACAGAGGTTGAATATGCTGCAGATTTTTAAGAAAGGATGGTACTAGTCCTGGTTAGACCTGGGGAGAGAGCATTGTGGAAGAGAGGTGCTAAGGTAAAGTGAAGGTGCAGAGTGTCTTGGTTAGAAGAACCATCTGTTAAATCTCAGAGCAGCATGTGTGCAAGGGCAATCCAAAGTCACAAAGCTCCAAAAAGTTGTTAGAAGTGTTGAATGGGTCTGAAATGTGTAAACCTCTTCCTTGTAGTACTGAGTTGGTGGTTTATAAAATTGGGACTGAAGGATTACTTCGATGTCCCAACTTCCAGCTTGCTGATTTCTCTCCTAGTGTAAGACACTGCTGGTGGTTTTTGCAATCATTCTGCCACACCTCCCATCACTGTGTGGCAGCAACCAAATTATGCAAGATACCTGACAGCAGGATTGCGGACTCAACAAATGCATGCTCAATTACATCTATTTTTCCTTATCATAGGGTTTGTGTTACCACATGTTTTTATCACTAGTCTACAAGTTAGGTTTCTGTACTGGGAAAACTGAGGAGTGTAGTTGTCCCACTACCTCCAGTGTTACAAAGAAAATATGCCTTTACAGTTTGCTGAAAGATTCTTTGATATGTCTCCTGTGCCATGATGGGTGGTAATGCCAGGCTAGAGGTCTCTGTGTGGCAGCTAATCAGAATGTATCTGTTCACCTTGGCATGTTGACAGTGTGTTACTGGCACAGCAAACAGTGATGGGCGTCAAGGACCAGTGACCGCAGGGGCTCCTCGTTCATCAATGTGACAGCCAAGCAAAAACCCTGCCTAGCCATGATTTACAGTCCACGCACCTGGAAGACTTAAGACAGTAGCAAACATACCAGCACTCCAGCATACTAAGTATGCAGCCTCAGCAGTCCATATCTTGCTAGAATAGCCCTTGGTGAGAGGGAGCATGGATGCAGGTGTATCCTGCCTCCTCTTGCGGGTGCAGGAAGGGGAGAGACTACACAATGAGCTCATCCACACTTGCACTTGCCCCGCCCCTTTCTCCCCAGGAAACCCACTTTTTACTGCTGAATCAGAGCAAACGCCAATCAATTTTTCTGCAGACTGGTGTTTGTTCTCATGGAAAGTGGTGAGACAAATAGGACAAGTGGAAAACCTCTTGGACCCATGCTTTCAAGGTATGGGACAAGTGGAAGTGTGGGTGAGCCCTGTGTGTTATATAGCCAGTGGTTTCAGGATGCCTAGTTGGGGTTGCACTGAAGGATAGCAGGTGCTTTATGTTGCTGGGGAAAGGGGTTCCTTGACCTGAAGAATTTGACTCACTAGATATGATGCCCCTGCAAAAAGCTTACTGGTGAAATAATTATTATTGTGCTACTAAGTGTAAAGGATCAACAACTCATCATAACTTTTTATGGAAGTTAGCCCTACATATTTTTTGTAAAAATGAAATCTAGGTTGGGGACTTTTTCAACATACCGTGTCTCTGCCTTCATTGCCTTCAAGTTTGATTAAATAAATTTTAAATATTTATATATCTGTTCATTTGGGTAGTGGTGTTTGAACCACCCTTTGTAAAATTCAGCACCAACATGCAGTCCATGTTGCAAATCGGATGAAGGGAGGTATATACATTTAATAAATAAAAAAAATTAAAATATCTATGTGGGGCATTTTTCGGCCTGGGCTCAAGAATGAAATCTTTTTTTCTCTGGCAGCACACAGAAGCTTTGCTTTATGGGTTCCAGTCCATTGCAGAAACAATAGATGTAAACTACTCGGATGTAGTGCCTGGCCTCATTGGGCTCATTCCTCACATCAGCATCAGCAATGTGCAGCTTGCAGATACGGTTATGTTCACTATTGGTAAGAAGACTGGGTATGGGGAGGGAATGGGTGCTAAAAGGGAAGGTTAACCCAAAGAACCTCAGGCTGTTGAGGTCTTACAACACTATGGAACCAGCAGTCCATAGGCTGGATGTGGCCTGTAGGGCCTCTTCTTCCACAGTACCCTCTCCTTGCCCAAGCCTGTGCTACAATTAGGCTGCAAAAAGCCTTGTATTGTCTCTGCTATGTGTATATGTGTGCCAGCTTTGAGTGTGGCCAAAACAGAATGGGGCAATTTATTTTTTTACTCCCCCTCCCCAGCATGTAGCTCCCTGAAGGTTGGCAGTGAGGAAATGTGGCCCTTGGAATGAAAAGATTCCTAATGCCTGAAATTGGTGTGCATTACAGTAGTCCATATGGGGCTTCCTTGAGATGGTTTGGAAGCTATATCTGGTGGAGAATGTTACAGCCAGTTTTTTGAATGGAGCACCTTGATGTGCACATAGTGCACCTGTGCTGAGGGAACTGCACTAGCTGTTTTTATGATCCTGTTTATTGCTGTATTTTTGTACGTTGCTTAGACCTTTAATGAAGTGGTTTAGTAATGCTTTTAAATAACTAAATACTGATGGGTGCTGCTTTGCTTTTTGTGGACTGTACTGATAGCATTTGGCACATTAAACAGAGCAGCTCCTGACTCTGCATTTTCTATCTTTCTAGGAGCACTTTCAGAGTGGCTGGCTGACCACCCTGTCATGATCAACAATGTCTTACCCCTGGTGCTACAGGCTCTGGGCAATCCTGAGTTGTCCATCTCTAGTGTCTCAACCCTTAAGAAAATCTGCCGTGAATGCAAGTATGACTTGCCTCCCTATGCTGCCAACATAGTTGCTGTCTCTCAGGTAACTGAAATACAGTAATGGTCTAAGGATACATGGTTTTATGAGACAATGAAAGTTTAAGTGACTGACTAGTTTTGAGCTGTATGTAAAGGAGAGATCATTCAACAGGGCTTAAAGCAGTAGGAACATTCTGAGGAGGATATCTGCGTGTGTATGTGAGATTTAGTGGGGTAAATATTTATTGCACATTGTCAGAATGGGAATTCTGACTGCATGTATCAGTTAAAATAACTTGAATCTTATCAGTTTGAAGGTATGCGTGCATCTGTTTTGGCAGCTGGCAGGGTGGGTTGACTTTGAGTTACTTCTGCAGTAGAAATTTGGTCAAGATTCAGCTCAGCCTTCTGCTTAACTAAATGCTGTCTTTGGTTTCTCCTTCACATTTCCTGCTAGAAGAGGAAAAATTATGCTTGCAGGGTGTGTGGAGGAAACAGAACTGTTGATCCTTGTTGCTGACATTATGGAGCTTGGGAGACAAGCTATATGAAACCGCTGCCTATAATGAATCACTGATGACTACTTATCCATTATGAAGCATCCTTGAGAAGGGTTGGCTTTCACTGTAGGAGGGAGAGGGTGCTTATTGATTATTTATTCAGATATTTATAAGCTGCATTTTAAGATCAAGCCCTCACTGGTATGTAAAAAGATTGATGCAAGATAACAATAGGTACATCAGACAGGTGTACAACTACTATGAAAAAGCTGCTCTGAATCATACAAGTCTTTAACACTCTTCAGGAAAAGCAGTAGAGAGCTGTTCAAGGCCCTCTTAAAAGCATGTATGGAAAGGGCCAAGCTTAAGAATAATCAGAAGGGAGTTAGCCTTCTCTTGCTTATCCACGTTTCCTTGAAATTTCATAGCGCCCATGCTCCAGATCAGTGTTTGTCTCCCAGAGTTGTCAGTTGATATTGTGGTTGGAGCATTGTTAAATGTTTCTGCTGTGGGGCGAGTACTCACTTTCTCACATCTTTCCTTCTATAGGATGTGCTAATGAAGCAGATTCACAAGGTAAGATATTTATACTCCTCCCTGGTGCAGAGGGTCAAAGAGTGTATGGAATATATGATTACCTATCAAGTTATTATTTCCGAAGTATTGAGCATTCCAGTCAATGAGAGGAGGATTAGAGGAATTGGTGAAATTGGGTGCATGTCTCCCAAACAGAGTTTTGATCAGGAGTGAGGAATCTGTGACCCTCCAGAAGTTGCTGGCCATTGGCTTTGCAGGCAAGAACTGTTGGGAGTTGGAATCCAAAAGCATATGTAGAGTCACACATTTTTCTTTCCTAGTTTAGATAGACATCCATTATGTTTCCAGGCATTCCAAAGCTGCATGAAAGAGTCTTATTTGTGTTTATCTGTGACTCAGGGCTCTGACAATGGCTATTTTGGTGCTAAGTTCTGGCACTAAACACAGGTTTCTGTGTTGAGACTTCCAGAAGGCATAGCTAAGACTTAAGCATTAGAGTTGACGAAGAATAGAGAGAGAATAAACTCCAACTGAGATGTAGTGTAGCATGACTTTCTGAGGATAATAGGAGAAACTAAGAATGTTGTCCATCTTGTTCTGCCCCCAGACAAGTCAGTGCATGTGGCTGATGCAAGCTCTGGGCTTCTTGCTCTCTGCCCTCCAAGTGGAGGAGATTTTGAAGAATCTGCACTCATTGATTACTCCTTACATCCAGCAGCTGGAGAAGCTGGCTGATGAAACGGTGAGCTACTTCACTTGCTTGGTGGTGGCTGTTTGCCAACCTTCTTTTAAGAAAGAATAGAGCCTGTTGTGTGTAAAACTCTACTCTTCTTCTTGCAAGTTGTGCATTGTTTTAACCATACCTCCCTGGTCTTGCAAGCCTCTCATTTCTTATCTCTGTCCTCTGGTTTTTAAATTCCTTCCCCCTGCCCTGTTTTCCATTATGCTTCTGGAGTCAAGAACGGAGTGGGTGAGAATTGGCTGGGGGTGGGGGTGGGAATCAATCACTAGACTATGCTTCACAGTTGTGCTGTCCATTCTTGCTGCCAATCTGGGACATCTGATGTGAGTGGCCCATATCCTGGGTCTACTGTAACTGCTATAGTGATGCCTTGCCTTGCAGCCAAACCCCTCCAACAAGCTGGCCATCATCCACATCCTGGGCTTGCTCTCCAACCTCTTCACCACATTGGACATCAGTCATCATGATGATGATCATGAGAGCTCAGAGGTCAAGAAGCTGCCGGTGCCTCAGGGCCCCAATCCGGTGGGTGTTACATGTGTCTGAGTAGTTCTTTTTATACATTAGGGCATACAACTCCATGTTTATTTGGCTGTGCCTCTTCCCTGCCATGTAACTGTAGGCAGCTTCTTCTAACTTTTGAAGGGCAGTAGCATAGAATGGTTGAAGGGTTGTGAAAATAGGTGGTGTACAACATAGCACTGTGTGTGTGTTACTTTAACTATTGGAATGAGCCCGTGTAGATTAGCCACTTCATCACCGCAGATTGTGAGCTTTTTGACGTGACTACTGAGTGATCAGAAGAGAGCTCAGAATGTCCCTTCAATTGCGTATATTTTCTTTGTGTTCGCTTTTAAAAAGAAGTGAGGGCAGCTGCACATCTGGTATTGTGAGACTTTTGAAAACTACTCTGGCATAATATGAGTTGTGGAGCAATCTCTAGAGAGGCCTCTAATACCATCTTTTCATCCCTGGATCTGAATGGTTGTGAGCTGTCTCCTCCTCCTCAAACTGTAGTAGACCAAGCCAGTTTCATAATTATCTTTTATCTTCTTCCTCTAGGTAGTGATGGTGCTGCAGCAAGTCTTCCAGCTTATCCAGAAAGTGCTCAGCAAGTGGCTGAATGATGCCCAGGTTGTGGAGGTAATGCATCTTCTAGGTTAAAAAACAAGCAACACTTTGCCCACATAGCTATAGTTAGATAGGAGATTCCCAGGTTGGCACTGGTGGTTGTTGGTAGAACTTGAAGAATGTATGTTTGTGATGTTGGATAAGTCTCTCTTTTCAGTTGATTCCCACATTCTGTTCAATTTGGTATTCTACTTTTAGGCTTAGGAGTTTGGCCGACCACGCCAAACTTACCTCACAAAACTGAATTGGAGGTGGGTGGAGGAAACTATATATGGCACCTCAGGCTTCTTTGAGGAAAGGTGAAGTACAGAATCAATAGATATTTAGCTAAGGAACAAGTTATTTAACCACTCCTCCCTTGACGCAGCCCTTCCTCTTCCCACAGTCTGTGTGCTCCATTTTTGAAAAGTCTGTGAAGACCCTCCTGGATGACTTTGCACCCATGGTGCCTCAACTGTGTGAGATGCTGGGCCAGATGTATAGCACCATTCCTCAGGCATCTGCCATTGATCTCACTCGACAGGTAAGTCTAAGTACTAGAATTCCTGGAAGCTACTAAGTTTACAATGGAGGCTGATTACTCAACAGATTAATTCCTACCCACTTAGTATCTTTAGCTTGTCTCCTTTGTTTTGTTCAAGCACAGATATTGCTCAAAATGTGTTTTCCCCCATACACGCGAATTGTGTATGCACATATCTGAGAAGCTACTGTAGTGTTCCTATGCCAGCTGGTCTCTGTCTCCTTTGCTGTGTTAGCAGCAAGGGTCTTGTTGATGTTTTTAGGCAAAGAACAGGCAGCTAGACTTACACGGGGGATAGCTAGGGGCTACAAATATGGGATGGAATGGAATGGGTCAAACCAGACTGCTCTGGCTTCAGTCTCCTTTGTATTTTATATCCCCAGCTGGTTCACATCTTTGCCCATGAGCCTGCCCATTTCCCACCTATCAAGGCGCTCTTTCTGCTCGTCACATCAGTTACGCTAACACTGTTTCAGCAAGGTACGTGTGCTTGGGCACCTTCAGTCTTGTGAGGCTGCCACGTTGAAAACTGCTGTTCCTGGTTTCAGCTGTTCAGACTCGACTATAAGGTGTGTGCAGGTGGGGGGAGGGAACACCTTCCTCAGGTCATGGCTGTGCTCATTCAGTTCCAAAAGCTTTTAGCTGGTACAGATGAAGATGAAAAGCTCTTGCTGAGGTGGACTCTCTGGCATGCTTCTCCTCAGGTATCAGTGCCTGAGTGGACAGTAGTGCTGCCATTTCTCCCTCTTCTCCTGTCCTTCATGACTGGAAATGTGCCCTCCCCGTGTCAGATTCCTGGGTTAGGGCCCCAAGAGGAAGATGAAGCGAGCAATCGGCTCTGAGTAGAAAGCAAGAATCACTCAGGAGTGTGTTGTAATGTCTTTCAGTTAACCCCATCATGGCTCTTTATGGAGTCGACCATATTCATCAGGGTGTTTTTTTTCCTGTGGCCTAAATAAAACATTTGTCATGTGGACTCTGTATCCTATCTCCCTGGTTCTCCAGCTCAAAGGATTCCTTTTACAGCTTTGTGAAATTCCCAGCAAGTGTTTGGACTTGCCTTTGCATGGAACTGCCATATTGACTCCATGTTGACCCCAGCTGAGATGAAAAGCTTGGAATACATGTACAGATCCAGTCAGCATGGTTGGTGGGGTATCTGCTTCCTTCTCCAGGTTCTTGTTTGAACTCAGAATTGATGGGAAGCAACTAGTACTTGGAGTGATGCCCTGTTATTGCCTGACTGGGTCAGGCATAGCCAACATGGAGGAAGAGAATTCTCAGATCCAGGAAAGCTTATGTGATAATAAATTTGCTAAATTTATAATGCCACAAGGCTTTCTGTTTTGTGGAATGGAAGTATGCTTACCAGCAACCACACTGGCCTTTCCCTGCAGAAAATGCCAGAAAGTTGGGTTCTTCCCAACTAGGCAGGCATGTGGACATGGGTGTTAGGAAAATATTGTGTTGGGACTGTCCACCCGGCACTCTAGTGGATTTCCAATACTTTGTGCCTACTCCATGTCAATACTGGATTTGTTGTTTGACTCTGGAGTTGTCTTTCAGGACTAAGTAAATCATGATAACATGTATCCAGTTCAAATGTGCTCGTTCTCCACATGAAGCTGGTGTCCAGTTAGCTCCTGCTTCTCTCTTCCCTTGCTAGGGTGCAATGAGCTCTCCCCTTCCTATCCTTGGTGCTTGGCAGGGGACTCTGGGCACAGGCCTATTCCTTTGCACTTTCTTTCTGTTCTTGGGTTTCCAAGCTCCATGATTTTTGTATGTTTTGTTTCTTTAACTTGCTTCAAGCTGCTCATGTGCCTGCCCTCCTCGACCCACCCCCTTGCACCCTCCCCTTCCTTCCCTTACTCCTGTTTTCACTTGTAAATTCTTTCTGTATCACATAACTATATGATGTTGAGTTGCTGTTTGTATGATTTTTCTCTTCAGTTACATCTTTATTATATTTTTAGGGCCCAGGGATCATCCTGATATTGTTGATTCATTTATGCAACTCCTGGCACAGGTGTGTTTTAGTTTCTTATTCATTCACTTTCTGTTCTCTCTCTTTCTCTTTTTTAATTCAATTTAAACCTATTTTTAGCTTTCTGTTGACAACGTTTTTTCCTTTTAGTTGAATATCGAGTTTCTCCATCTGTTTCCGTGGAAGTTGAAAACAAAACATTCTCCTTTTTCATAGGTGTGAGTTTGCCCTTTCCATTCCCCAAGGGGCAATACCTAGTGATGCAACAAGGCTTGTAGGTTGGGTTTGTTTTCAAGTCATGTGGTGTGGCCTTGCCCAGGAGGGGGCTGCTGAAAAATTGGTAAATGTAGTTCAAGAGTTATGGCAGCAGCATTCCAGTCCTGGTATAGATCTGTGTGCTTTTCTGAAGTGACTCTGACTTCTTTACAAATGCTGGCAAGTCCATAGTTTCTGTTTATTAGGTAGGAGTGATGTATTCAGTAACTTGGTGGATCTGGGAGGGGCAGCTGATCTAATGGGCAAGGATAGCAGATGAGCCTTGTCTCCCGTGTTTGACCCCCAAACCCTTCTGCACTCCAGCATTTCTGCCAAGGCTTCCTGTGTCTGGTGTTTTGTTTTTCCCCCCAGATTGTGCTTCTTCCATAGAGCTCTGTCTCTAATGCTGTAATGACATCATGCACAGGGCAGGGCAAAGCAGTGGTGGTGGAATACAAACAGAGGCTGGTGGGTATCATTCCCTGGAGTAAGTGAAGGATGAAGCACCCCCAGCAAGTGGATTAGAATGAGCAATCCCTAGACTGAAAATAAGCTGCAGCACTAAGAACTGATGGAGCAGAATGGGGTGGGATCTTATATATTGATCTCCTGACTGTAATAAGATGCTCTCTCGTTGGCTCTGGTTTATTGTTGCCTAATGGGGTTTCTGTATACTGTGATGGGGGAAGTATCTGAGTGCTTAGCTCCCCCTTGTGGCAGTTAATACAGATGCAAATATGGGAGGCAATGTTTCTAATAGGTAAAGGTAAAGAGACCCCTGACCATCAGCTAATACTCACACTTCTATTCAGTAACACAGTAACAAACTTCCAGAAAATTCTGAAATTTGACAACAGCAAATCGCAAAATTAAAATGCCACCCTTTAGAGTTCTTATTCTTGTTTTGTCATCATGTTAAGGGGATGTCAGCTATCAATGTACAGTTAAATATCAAATACTGAAATCAGTTATAATTATATAGGTGGAACCCTATGGTGGATCCATGTTCTCAGGAAAGGGTTGGAACAATCTCATCCTAGGAGGGGGGGGTAGGGAGTAGCTTTAGCCAGATGAAGGAAAAGGAGTTGGAATGGTAGATGTGAAGAGAGGGACTAGGAGAAGCCCCTGGGGCATCCAGACACAGTTGAAAGCCCCACAGTAGCTCATGCAGTTCGACATGGAACAACTTGGGACCCCAGATCTTCTGACTGACTGCATCCAGACGAGACCTAATCATCAGCCAATATTCATCCTGAAGAATTAAAAAATGCAGCACCGTGTCTGGGACAGTGGGTGTCATAGTTTGGCTCATGCTGGAAATTAAAGCAGTAGTGTTTCAGTGGACTCAAAACAACGCTATTAATACTTTTTTATATTGTATGTCTTCCTCTCTTGCATATATACACACATACACACACACTTTCCTCCCTTGGTTGAATAAATATTGTTTGTTTGCCTCCATAAAATTTGAGAGAAGCTCAAATTAGAAGTTGCCTGGGATTGGGCTGATTTAGCTACTAGTGCCCAGTATGTTTTGTTCACCACTTTTTTTGGAGATGTGAAAGCTGGTGGTCTGGAGACACTGTACTCTGCATCTTGGTGTCACTGGCATTCTTATTCTTATGTCGCTTATTCTACTTCATCTGTGAGCCTAAGTCCCATTGCACTTTTGCTATCTCTCAGCATTCACATTAAAATTTAACACACACCCCAAAAGAGGAGAGAGAGGCAGCTGATATACTGGTTATTCCCCATATTGTCATTAGCACTTTCATTATTTCTTTGAGTAAAAAAATAAAATACTACCTCCTGGTCCACCAGTCCCACAAAACAGCTTACAATAAGATACAATAAAATTCTGAAGCAATATTCGAAACACTTGTAACTAAAAGATTAATTACAGTAGTCCAGCATTTGAAACTCTTCATCTTCCAACTGCCTTGCTAAGAATATGTTTGGGCCATGCACCAAAATGCATCTTAGCAGACTCTCTAGAGAGACACTTCCAAGGGCAGGCTGCCATCACCCAAAGAGTCATGCTCTTTGTGGCTACCAGTCTACATACACCTGTAGTACTTGGAGCAAGAACTCAACTAAAACAAAAGAGGCAGAGTGGATTTATATGGGAGAATATGACCCTTGAGGTAACATGGTTCCAAACTATGCATGGTTCTGGATTCTGTATGAGGCAAAGAGGACTGGGTTGCATTTGAAAGTGCAACTTCTGCAGTCTGCCATTTTCCTATAATTTGCTGACGGTGTCCCATTGGCAGAATGTCACCTATACCCTTCTCTCCTGGAGTAAGCCTAAATTGGCAATGCCCTAGAAGACTTCTGTTAACATTTGCTATGTTTAACTTGCCCAACTGGTGGCCCATGTCCAGGCTCGTTCTGTCCCAACAACCAAGTTAAAAGACACTGGATATAGGAATATTTGAGAAGTCTGAAATCCTAGGGGAATGTTCTCCCCTCACGCTTAGTGTGGAGACAATCAGTAGGAAAATTCTTCACAGCATCAGCATCAGGCATGCACTTTCTTTGAAGCCATCTAGTGAGACTCGAATACAGGCCTAGCAGAAGGGTCAGTTTGCTAAAATGAGAAGACCATTGAGTATGTAACAACACTGCTTGTCCATTCAAGTGGACTGGTACATTGTGAAACATAAATGTTGTGTCTGTGTGCAGAATAATGCAAGAATATATACCATTTTCCTTTCTTTGTTCAAAAATCAAATCATCTTGATTTGCAAGTATTGCCCCACTAATGCCTATATTATCCCTAAATCAAAAGACCAGCAGCCTAGGCTTAAATATACATTTGAGCTTTCCTGAAATTGTGTGTATTGCCTTGTAGAAGAAAAAAAGAAGTGAAGAGGAAAGGGAGATGCAAAAGAATGATCTTTTGTGAAACAATTTTAATTGCTTAAAATGTCAGAACACTAGAGTCATTCCTCTAGCATAGGTGTTTACATGAAAATTTTAAATATGTTCTTAGAGGTCCTAGTTTTAGCGCACCCCCATAAGGTTGCTTTGATACAAAGGTAGTTGTTGAGAGACAAAGGGTTAGTGTCAAGTCATGAGCATATTGTGAGCTAGCACTGAGTTTCCTTTAACTGGTTGTCATTATGTGGTATATTGGCTAAATTGTTTATGGAGACCTGTATAGGTATTAATATAATTTATTCTGCATGGTTTAATTTGCTTCACTTTGGATATGAGCAAATGTTTCAGTAATGGAATACAAAGATTTGTGGGCTCAGACATTTGATTTAATTGGCCTTTTTATCTATTTCTATACTGATGGCTCACAATGCACTGTGTACTAAGCAAATCTGTTTCCACTTAGTTGGCTGTAACACATTGTGGGAGGAATTCAACATAGCACTATGGCAATCATTCTGTCAAAGCAAGCGCTTCATCTTGCCATATGGAATGATGCCCCTCTCTTCCTCCTGCAGGCTGTTTTGGGGGGGCCTCCTGGCCCTTCTCCAGCCAATTTGGGTGCAGGGAGAGGGAAGAGGGGAAGCCCCATTGCGCTAGTTCTGCTAGTGGGGCTCATTAGTTGAAACTGGCCGTCAATATGTAAAAATGTACTTGGAGGGATGCAAACAAACGAAACATTCTTTACTAGGGTGATGGAATAAAAATTATTTTTAAAACTTTAGAGTATTAGCAGTATTCCATAGCAGTTTTAACAGTAGCATTTGCAATACAAGAGCCATTGAAAACTCTGCAGATTAGCACCAGGCAGATATTTACCATTGCATGACAGAAAGGGACATAACGTTGGATCATAGGAAGGTGCCTTACACCAGGTCAAACCATTGGTCCATCTAGCTCAGTATTGTCTACACTGACTGGTAGTGGCTCTGCCAGGTTTCAGGCAGGGGACATCCCTAGCCCTACCTGCAGATGTCGGAAATTGTACCTGAGAGCTTCAGTGTGCAAGGCAGATGCTCTGCCACTGAATTACAGCACTTCCCTTAACTCTCTTTGCTCCTTCCACCTGGGTGATGAACAAGTGGACAATCAAGGTGTGTAGAGTGGAAACTGAGAATGCAAAGCTTTGGAAGCTAGTCATTGCAGTGATTGGTATCCAGTTGCAGGTACAACAAGCAATACTTCTGCAGCCCCGGAAGATCGTGCTTCATTGACAAAGCACATACTTCACATAGCTATATGGGAGTATAAGTTGTTTAGGGCCCTGTTTGTTAATAGGTCTCACCTTGTTTTGCGAATGCCATGGTGGAGCAGATGTTTAGGTCATTCAACAGTGGGGACTGCTGTCCAAGGTGCTGAATTGGATAGGCTCGCAAAATTCTTGCCTGTGCTTGCTGTCTATGGTGCTGAAATAAGCTGCCAGGCAGCAATATTTATATTAAGTCACAAGTAAAATCAGCCTTTTTGTAGTTTAACAGGAATACTGAAACTAGATGAGCCCCCTTTCCTGACGGTCCATATCTGGATTTCTTCATTTGTAGCAAAGTAGGAATCCTAGTAGGTTGTTTCTAGGTAATGTTTCAATTACATGTGTCTTCAGAGGCTCTTAATTACCTGGAGTCCTTGATGCCCTTGACTTCAGAAGTGTCCTACTTATGTTCTTTCCCTTCCTGCCATATCTGACTTACTGTGCACCATGGCTGATGGCCAGGTAAGTGCACATGGGGGTCTTGGCCAGGGAGCTATTCTGTGGCACTTTTTTGCCCCGGTTTGCCAGAGCTGTGTTTATTGTCTGTGTATGTGTGTGTACCTTGCAGGCACTCAAACGGAAACCTGACCTGTTCCTGTGTAGCAGCCTGGATGTCAAAGCAGTATTCCATTGTGGTGAGTAGGCAGGCCCCGTAAGACTAAGCTATCAAAAAATTGAGCTCCCTTGATGCAGTTGGGAAAGCTGATTTAGCCAAATGAGGCAGTGTTTCTTAAAGGTTCAGATATATGACAACAGCCTGCATGTTTGATGTAGAAACACCCCTCCAATCAGACCAGCTGAAGCTCCATGTAAAGTCCTTATGCTTGCAGAAGGGAAGGCTCCTTTCCTTCCTGCTCCTGTGGAAAGCTTTGAATTGTGTTAGCTGAGTCCTGAAGTGTTGCTTTCCCTCTAGGTGTGATCTCCTTGAAGTTCCCTGAAGCACCAACTGTCAAAGCTGCCTGTGGCTTTTTTGTGAGTGTTTTGCTTTTGCTAGATCTGCCATTGGCCAATGGTACAGGCAAAGTTGCGTTTGGGCCAAGTGGCTTGGAAGCACTTGTGCTGGGACAGGATGGAGAAGCACCCAGAACTGGTGAGAGGGAGCCTCCTCCAAATTCCAGAAAGGAGCTTCTCCTTTCATAAGTTGCCATTTGGGCCTTTTTATTTTCTTTTGCAGTTGGGATTTTTTGTATGGAGGCATTTTCTCCTAACTGTATATGCCTCCACTCTGTTTGGACATGTATACAGGCATGTGCTTGTCTCCTACATGGAACTGGAGACAGATGGCTATATATCTGAGTTCTAGCAATACAGTTTGCATCAATTCCTTCTCACTGTTTCTTACAGACTGAGTTATTGCCACGTTGTGGGGAGATTCCACCGGTGGGACAAGTGGTACATGAGAATGGCAAAATGCTGCTGCAGGCTGTGCTTGAGGTAAGGAGTGGGGCTTTTCAAGCTAAGTCAGGGACAATTAGAAGGAATAACTGGAAGGAGCCATGTTCACAGATAAGCTGCACTTATTCCAGTATGTTTTATTAATTCAGCTCCCTTCTAACCAGAATATCCCTGTATGATTTGCAGCCTGATCTAGTATTTCGTGTCTTACTTGGAAGCGTGTTCCACTAGGTTCAGTGGTGCTTACTCCCAAGCAAGTGTGCCACCTTGGCCACTTCCTTTTTAAAAACACTTCCTTGATGCAATCTGCTGGAGCCTTCTTAGGTTTGTAATGTAATGCTCCCTCCTGCAGTGCAGTCTCCTGGGAGGATTATTGTCCGGTGTTAACTGGATTTGCTCCATCTGCAGGGTATAGGTGGCCAAGCCGCACGCAACTTGATGGATCACTTTGCTGAGATCCTCTTTGCTCTCAACAAGCACTGCTTCAGTTACTTGAGTGTCTGGATCAAGGAAGTGATGCAGCAGGATGGTTTTCCATCAGCCCGTGTCAGCCCTGAACAAAAGGAAATCTTCAGCCAACAAATTCTCAGGTGAACTTTCTCTTGAAGACTTTTCTGGAAGACTGAGTTGGGGAAGATGTATAAGCGGGTTTCTTGGCTCTTCAGCTTTCTATCTGTGCCCCCAAATTGTCATGAATGATCATGATAGATACTGAGCATTTCCCCAGGTTCAACTGTTCTCCCCAGAATCATCTACAATAAAGAGCTTGTTTATTTTTTTATTTTTTAGTTAATTAATTAAGATGTTCAGAAAGGTTCAAGGTATTTATATAAAGTAGAGGTAAATAGAAAAGTGTAGCACGGAAACTAAACATGAACTTGAGTTTTTATCCTTGTAGAGACATGCTACCTATCTTGGTGTTGCTTTGGTTTCTCCTTTAAGCCCTGCTACTCCATGTAAAGACCCATGAATTCACCAGCATTTAATAATTATTATAACAGGAACATAAGCAGAGCCTGCTGTATCGGGCCATTGGCCTGTTCTGGCAGGCTCTTCTTGTATTCTTATGGCTGGAAGAGCAGGATTCACTAGATTAATCCAGACACCGATGAACTGAGATGCACTGGTGAATGATAATTTGCAGAACAGGAACATGAGTTATTTGAAAGAGGATGTCTTAATGGAGGGCAGCAATGATTATAGTAGCTGTGCGGAGCACGTCTGCAGTGCCCAGCTCTCAGTGCTGGGGATTCCATGGGTTTGGCACTGGGTGGTGCCCTTGTGTATGGGAACATCCGACTCAGCTCTAGCTGTATTTTTAAGTGACTCATTCACCATTCTTATATATCAGCCTTTCATCGTTCTTGTTCTGTGTTAGCAGAGAGCGAGTGAACAAACGGCGTGTGAAGGAGATGGTAAAGGAGTTCACGCTGCTGTGCCGAGGACTACATGGTACCGAATACACAGCAGACTACTGAGGGGCCATGTAGCAAAACAGGAGCATGAACAGATCTGCTGGCTACCTGCCACTGCCTAACGCTGCTATTGAACCAGCTCATAGGACGATAACTGCAACTAACCTGCTGAGGCTGCTCCTCTCAAGAATGAGCTGTTTGTCCATCCCTCCTGCATGTTCAGAGGCAGCAGGCTACAAGGACTTGGAGCACAGGCTGGAGCTGAGGAGATTTCCTCCCCCTGCTAGACTGGTGCAATGATTGCCCCTTGTTTTCCCGGCACACTCCTGTAGACATATCTGTGGTATTGTCTGTTCCTAAAGAGTCTGCCTTTGCCCTGCATGAGGCAGCTTGTGTCTGACTGAAGTGGAAGGCCCTGCAGCCTTGAATTATATTAAGGCTATTTCTAAGCTGTGGTGTTTGGTGAATTGGGGGAAGAGACGTAACTTCTGGACAATATTGGGCAGGGGAGGGTAAAAAGCTGTAGCAGCTGCAGTTGCACTTATAGCTGCCCTAGCCTAACGGGTAATAAAGAAGAGTATGATGTCATTTTGGACAAAGAAGAAATCCAAATTCTGCAACAAAGTATTGGAAAGAATCAAAGTTAGCTTCTCAGAAGGAAGCATACCTGCCAGCCTTTGCATTTATTGGTGTGCTGGCAAAGTTGCATAACCAGTTCAAATTTTCTTTTTGCAGGCAACAATCTATAGGAGCATCCCGTGGAAGGCATATTATCATACTAGCCTGTAATATGAATGATAGTTTCTAGGTTCATTTAAAAGGATTGCAGCCACCTTTATGTGCTCTGATGAAAAATGTCCCTGGTTGCTTCTGCAGCTGAAGATCAAGATGTAACAATGGATCTGAGGGTGTGCTACTGTTTATGGTGGAATGATGGAAGAGGAGCAAATCATTTTCATATGGGGGATTGTTGGTATTGCAGGTTTGGAGACTAACCAAGTTGAGCAAATGTGCAATTCAGAATGACTCCAGGGCCCTTTTCAGTCTTACCTCCCCATACAACACGAGTAGGTTCCTAACCTGAGACTTGCTGTAATGTTTCCTAACCCTCGGTAGTGAAGCTCAGTTTACATAAGAGCAGGTTGGGATGGCTTGAACCTTAGTCAATCCTTTCTATTTAACAAGAGCTTACCAAAGTAACCATTGAACCATCTAAATAACAATAGCAGATACCAGTGTGGTAAAGTACTGGAGCAGAAGTTCTCAAACACTTGCAGGCTCCATTGAGGTGGTTTGTGGAGTGGTCACAAGTATCTGTACTTGGCCCTGCACTTTATATTTTCTGATGATAGAGATGGACTTCACAGAACGTTGCTCACAAAAAAACAGGCATATCCATCGCATTAGAAATAAAAGACTGCAGTTATTTAGAGTATGAGTTATAAAACAAAAAAGTAGCTGGCTGAGACCTGCACCATCCACAGCATTTTCCAAGTGGTCCATGAAAAAATGGTTTGGGAACTGCTGTACTAGAGGTTTATGTAGACATCAGCTGGAGCTTCTGCATTTCCAAGGCAAAACATGTTCTTGGGGAAGAATATGCTTATGGGACAACAGAAGCTGAAACAAAACCAGGCATCTTAAGTAAATGCAAAAAGTAGCATACTGACAATGCACTGTTCTAGGTCAAGTCTTGAAAAGTGAATAGGGTATACCGTATTTTTTTCCAAGTAAGGGTTGTTCCAGTTCAGGCAGATGAAGTACTTTGAATCTGGAAACAAGATAAGCATTTTGTGTAATCCTGGCTTGTTAAGTAACTGCTTTCACTGGTTAAAAAAGTCAAATTATATCAGAAATCTTCACATCAAATGTGGACTTAATGTTTAGCTAATCAGTGCAACCAAGTAGTTTATGTGTTTTGATCAGAAATTGGGAGTAGTGATCTGTAATTAAGCCACCAAGCCATCTTATAGATTACTTATCTTGAATAGATGTGAAACCTTCACAATGCATATGGAAAGAACAAAGTACAGTTGGCTATATTAGGGAAAAAGCAGTACTCTGGTATTTCTATAGCAGTGGCCATGATTACACCCCGGTAAAGAGAAGTATCTACATTAATGCACAAAACAAGCAGTACTTGGCAGAGAATGTGCCTTCTAGGTTTGGGCATGTGGTACCTTGCTGCACCTTCTCTCTTTCCATTGATTTCAGTGTTTCTGTCTGGTGTTCTTTGCACTGAAACATTCCTTTAAAAAGTAGCATTTTGAGGCTGTGTGCTGTACCTTTCAGTTATTTATTTGAAGCTCTTACTTCCATGCTGCTTATCTAAGCACTCCACACTTTGCCTTATTAGGAAAGGTATTGATCACTGGTGTGGTCATGGGCTGCTACAGGGCTTAGCATATGATGTTGCTGCTTTCCGGAACCTGATACCTATGCAACTGCTGCCCAGGACCTTGACTGATGAGCTTGCATTGCACACAGCACTTGACCCACGTCTTCATAGGTGGTATAAGTAGAGTAGAAGGTACAAGCAAGAGACTGTAAGAGGCCATGGAACTGAATCTTACTTTGCAGCATGGAGCAAAAAGCAACATAATCATTACTAGCTTGTGCAAAAGACTGCCTGTTATACCTTTCTTGTGCTTTTTTTTTGGGGGGGGGGTCTGGTATGGCATGGCATGGCAGTTGGAGAATGGAATGTGTAGGTGATGTTCTGAAAATAGTGTTCAGAGGAAACAAACTTACGGAGATTAGGAGCAGTGCTCATGTCTAAACATGGCTTCTCCAGTTATGTTGCATTTTGTAGTATGGTTTATGGAGTTGCATACTTCCTTGGTTATTCAGTATTGTTTGCCCCACTCCTGTCTATCTTAGCCTTTCTGTCTATAACTTTTAAGCTATTGCTATGCGGTGGTCTCTTTCTTCACTTTTTGGACCATGTGTGAAGGGTAGAGGTGTGTGACTTTTCTCCACAGCGGGTGGCTGTGTAAAACAGGTATATGTGGTGCCCTCCTAATTATGATGGGCTACCATTACACCTAATGGCTATGTTGGCTGAGGCTTGTGGGAATTGTAGTTCAACAACATCTGAAGGGCCAATGGTTAGCCACCCTGGTGTAAAATAACTCACCTGGCTGCTTCTAGGGCCTTGGCCTGCTACAGTATGCCCCTCTCACTTCAGCAAACTATTATAACAGCAGCAGAAGGTGAGCGGGAGCACCAGGAAAGCAGCTATGACACGGTATAAGCAGTGTTAGAAACAGAAATATGAAAGCTAGGAGCTAAATGGCAGCTTAAACTTGGGGTATGGGCGCAACAATGGAATGTCTAGGCACACTTTTTTGTAACAAGAATGCAAAGCTGAAAATGAATGAACTGCAGCTAAAATATGTTCATTTTTCACATGGTCTCTCCTTCCGCTGCTCACCCACTAATATTCTTGAGGGTCTCTTCTCCAGTCTTCAGAGAGTAGCTGGAAGTGGAGAGGCAGAAAAAGGTCCTTTCCTTCCACTCTGCAGTTTTAATCTGAAATCTTAGGCGCAGTACTGCACCCAGAGGTCAGAAGCTACTTGTGCTAACAGAATTCCCTGTTGCAAAATGTGCCTAGAACAATGGGAGTTTTGAACACTGGGTATAAGCTAGTCTTACTTCTCTGTACTACCCTGTGCTAATTTATGCTGTGCTCATTTCTGGAGGTTCCCATTCTACCAGTTACTATCTCTCCCTCTCCCACTCCCATTACTTTTCTTTTTTGCTGGTATGTATCACAAGCCCCCACCCCAGGGATCATACATACGCAGCCAGATACTAAGAGCATTGGCCAGATGGGCTGTAATGTGCATAGCATACAGTGGCCCTCCTATTATCTGATAAACAATTATGAAGTTGATTTGGGTGTATTAATGCTTCAGAAAAGTTGCCCAAATAAGGAGAAAGGAAGGATGCCAATGGATTTAAAATAGAACTTTATTTGGCATAGCAAGGTCTACAAGTAGTGTTTAAAAATGTTTTTTTTATTGGCAAATTATTCTAAGTCTTAAAAATGTTACTAGCTTTAACTGAAGTAGGTTCTTGACTTAAGGGATGTATATATCCCTTATCCGGTACATCTTGTACCTTGTGCTCAATGCTGTTTTGATTCCTGATTGGATGGCAGATGTTTACACAACACAGTGCCAGCTGTGTTATATTTTTCTTCTCTATTAGGATATGGAATGATGTTTCTCCTCTCTGTTTGATAGGCAGTGCCATATAGTCATGTTCAACCGAAATAACTTTGAGCATTATATCGGATGGTACACATCTAAGGATGTCAGTGACTTATGCTTGTGGGTCGGAAATGACGAGTGGATAAACATACCCTATCCTGCTACTGGGAGGAAAGATGCTAGTACAAAACTCTTTCGCTAACACAGATCAACAGCCACCCCTTTCTTCATTCTGTGCTTTTAAACTCCAAAGAGCAGCAAAATATGTAACCTCCAGCTGAGCAGACAATGCATATTTTGTAGGAGTATAACTGTATGGAGAACTATTGGATTCCATTTCTACTTGTTTCTATAGGATGCCATTGCCTCTCGTGTTCTTGTGTGCTTCCCATAGGTGTAGGTATGTGGTTGCCCACTGTGGGAAACAGGATCCTAGACAAGATGGGCCTTTGGTTTAATGCGGCAAGGCTGTTCTTATTTTTTTACTACATTTGTATCCTGCCTTTCCTCTAAAGAGATATCAAGGAGATATATATACTTCTCCCCATTTTACCTTCAACCCACCTTACAGGGTTGTAGTGAGTTGAGTAGCCCAAAATCACCCAGTGAGCTTCATGGCTGAGTGGGCATATGAACCCTAGTCTCCAAAGTCCTGTTCAGCACTCTACCCACTATACTGGCTCTTTATCATAGGATTCTTATGCCCCAGCTATTCAAAGCCTGGTTCTTGCTTCTGAATCCTAAAATTCAGTTCCTCATGCTATCAGCAAATCTAACTCCTCGAGGATACAAAATCCTAGCCTCAATAGGAAAACTTTTCCCAACTTCTAGTTACACCTTTAACACTGGATGGTGTGGATTAGCTCAAGGTTCAACCAGAGTATAGAAACCTGCCCTCCTTCCTCAATCGCACTCTTATCTGCTTTTCCCATGTATGAGAATATGGCAGAGGTTGAGCCTGGGCATGTAGGGGCACAATTGGCTTCCAAGAGTGCCCTAAGTTATAGCTAACTATAACTTCCACTTGCCAGTGGAAGCTGGATAAATGGGGATCTGTGGTATAATTTCACATGTGAATTAAGCTGCAGTGCTACATACCCCTGTTCCCCCAACAGAACCCCAAGTCTACTGTGCTGCTACTCTTAGCCCAGGGCTGCTTTATGTGCACAGATAAACACCAGCACAATTGAGAGTACAGTGAGAAGAATAGGTTTACTTAGCTTCTTAACATAAAAAACACCATTTGGCAGAACTACTGTATTGTAGATGTCAGCCTGTTAGAATATTGATCTATCCATCCACCAAGAGGAATGTCCAGGCCAGGGAAAGTGATATTCCTTGCCTTATACATGTGTCTAGTTATGGATAGGAGGAAGAAGGTTGTGATAAAAACCATGTTTGGTTATCTCATCTAGATGCAGAAAGGGAAGGCAACTTTTTCTCAGCATGGCCCGGCTGGTACTGTCATCCAGAAGGCTCATCTTCATATGCAATGGCAATTCCCCGTCGTCCAGCCACGGCTTTTGTGACTGCTGACTGCCCCAGCTGCTGCTCCAGCCCCCGCCAGCTTCGTGACTCCAAAAATGAGGCTAAGACACACAAAAAATCAATCAAACAAAAACAAAACAGAAGAACAATGATCATAGCATAAATGATTTCCCCAAGCTGAATTCCAGACACCACTCTGGAAGAGAACAGAGCTTACAGTATATTCAAGATTATGGATGAAAGAGCCCATGGGGCCCACTGCCCCACTCATTACTGCAACAGTAAATGGAGGAAGGCGACTAGGCTGCTAATTGCTATTCTGACACTAGCATAAACCTTTGAAACATTCACCACATAACAGACTTCAAAACAGCCATTTTCATCTCCCAAGAACAACCATTAGTCACAAGAAAGGTCCTAACAGATGAGATTTGCCACCATTTGTGTGGACCGTTAACATAATCTGTTCCCGACCCCTCAGACACATACCTGCTGGGCTACTCTCAGCCATATGCATATGGCTGCGGCAGGTCACAGAAGTGCCAGAGCTTGGCTCTGGGTCCGGTGCTGTATAAAGACAAGTTGAGCGTAGCTCGCCGGTGATGAGTGAAATGCTGGGTTCACTGTCAGCCTCTGAAACCTTGTCTGGGAAAGGGGTGTGTTCACATGCTCCTGCAGGCAACAGCAAGGGAAAGAGTAATAGCTAAGCTTGGCCCATCCAGAATCATGCCCTGCTTTTATCCACCTAAGGATGATCAAGAGGTGCAGAATTAGCACATGGAAAACAGCAGTGGGTGAGGTTGGCATTGCTCGCCTGGCTTCCCAACATGCTGCTTGTTACTGAGAGGTTGGGGAACTTGGTAAGGGCATAGCTACTCTGATGCTTCCTTTCCTGCACCTATACCACACTGAGCTCCCCACTGCCTTGCCCTTTCCCCTCTTGGTCACTGGCAGCAATGCATGGCATGGGGAAGCCAGGTGAGCAACATCAGCCCCACTGGCCACTGCAAGGTGCAACTCTTATTTGACCATTTCATATGGCAAATGTGGAGAGGACTATGGGAGGTACGCATAGCCCAATTATATCTGCTTGCACAATGGAACTTCCCCATTTCCTCCTTCCCCAAATCAGCTCTGAAGGGTTAGGGGAACCCCTAGAATAGATTCAGGGCAAGAGGAGGGGGGAGTTTCATTGCGCAAGTGAAAGTCTTTGCACTGACAGGACATGTTACTATTTTGGATACAACCCTATGTATTTGAATTATCCCCAATGTAGAAATTGTTCCCTGCCGCTGGTCTGTCTTTGTGTGGGTGTAGGGAACTTTATGGTCATTGCTGCTGCAGCAGACTATGCCTTCAGGGCAGGCCCAAGAGCATTGGTAGAGCTGTGCAGCTTTTATGAGTCTGAAATTGCAATTCATCGTGAGACTCAAGTTATCATTATAATAAAGCAACTTTCAAACCCTTATGCCTGCAGAAAGAATTTTGGAAGTGTGTGACCAAACATAATTTCCAGAGTCTGGTGTGAAAGGAGCTCACTGGTTTTGCCTCTACTCATTTCTCCAGTTACGAAGCCTAGTATTACCTGGTAGGAGGTGACGGAAATCTGTGACATAGCTGCCTGTCCAGGTCCGTGCTGGATTGCATGCCATCTCCAGCTCGTAGGGTGTGACCACAGGCCGGTAGAAGTCAGCTGAATCAAGCAAAGAGTTCTGTGGGCAGGCTACCAACACAAAAATGTCCACCTCTGGAAAGTTTGCCAGCTTTGCAGGGTTGGGTTTACCCACAGCCAAGGTATAGGCCCGTTTGCCTGCCCGCTGAATGATGCCACGCAGATGCTCCAGAACAGACAAGTAGTCTGCCACACCAAGAGTGCCCACCACAATGCCCACTACTTGGGCATCCCGTGCCCGCTCCACTAGATAGAGGCGTCGCCTCAGGGCCCGGTTCACATCCAATGTTTCCCGTCGGCCTTGTCCTGTCTGAGGATTAAAGGAGCTGAAGGGACACCGGTTCCAGCTCAGCATGAAGTTGGTGAGTTCTGGGCCTTCACAACCCACATAGAACATGGCGTAGTTGTCAAGACCATGCTGACTGTCCACTACAAAGTGCCGCCCAAATTTCTTCACCAGCCCGGGAACTGGCTGAAGTTCCTTGTTATCCAGTTGAGAGAAAACTACATTGGGATAAATGGGGTGCAGCAGAGCGGCCAGGTTATCTGAGGGGAAGAGAAATGAAAAGTCATTCAGTTTAGAGACCATAACTGTCACATACGCCTCACTGTTCCAAATACTCAGCAGGCCTCTTCCATGGACAGGGAAGGGCCCTTGTGCTAGACACTAGGTTTAAAGCTGTGATGGGGAACTCCTATCAGCCTCATGCAGCATAGCCAGTGGTCAGGGATGATGAGATTTCTAGTCCAACAACATCTGGAGAGCAATAGGTTCCCCATCCCTGATTTAAAGGATGTAAACAGAGGGGAGTTAACTGAAAGTGAATATTACAAGGAAAGATTACTTCTGTGGCCCTTTAAAAGAGAACCCCTCCAGCCACCAAATCAGAAATATAAATTGGAACATTCACAGGAGTATTGTTTTGAATTTTCTCACTTTCATAGAATCACAAAACATATAAAAGCCTCTTTGGCAGGTATCTGTGCATTAACTGACCACATTCCTAGTTCATTCAAACTACAAAGGAGTAAACACTAATTAATTTATGTGGTTTTGCCTTTGAACATTAGCATGCAGGTCTATTAGCTTTGCTCTGAAGAATGTTATTGTTGAGGAAACTGCAAACTAGTAACCTAGTGGCAATTGAGGTGGGGAGCACGGAGAGAAATAGGCATTTCCTGGTTAATCCAGCCCTGAGGATAGTAGAGAGGGTTAAAAGCTGAGACTGAGTAACATTGGAAGGCAGCTAAGACATAAAGGGCAGGACTGGCAGGGAGAGCACTGTTTGAGGTTAGAGGATGCCCACTGTAGCTTTTTCCCATCCTGGCCTGATGTACCTCTTGAATACCACCCACCACCCACATTGTGATCCCCATGGTCTCACCAAGAGAATGAAAATAGGCCACTTCACTCAGCACAACCACATGAGCTAGAGGGTCTGGATGCAGCTCCCGGAAGACTTCTGTGCAGCGCGCCACGTCTAGTTGTTTGCGGCCAAACACATGAAGCACGGGCAGCTTGCGGCAGGGACTCAAGCAGGCAGGGCCGTAGTGCACCACAGCCTCAGCGCCCACGTGCTCTGCTGCCACTTCATCCACGCAACAGCTAAAGAAAAGCAACAGCATTAGCTATGGAGGGCAGCATTCCTCAAAACACCTACCACCTCTATCACACAGAAAAATGCTTCCTTTGTAGTTACCATTGTAGAGACTGGATTTCCCCTGTCACTAGCTCACTCAGCATGCAAGGAGCCCCAGGCCTGACAGCAGATGGGAAAAATACTCTGTTACCAACACCCAAAATGCAGGAACTGGGGAGCAACTAATGATCCCAAAGTCCTACTCTCTTGTCATAAATAGTACCCCCACCCCAGCTGAGGCAGTCAAGAGACTGCTGAACATCCAGAGGCTGACATATTACTACAGAACCCCTTGAAAATGCAAGCCTGCAGTATAGTCCTATGCATGTTCTCAGCACTAAGTTCCATGTTTTCAATGAGGCTTACTCCCAAGTGTCTATAGGACTACGGCCTGAGCTTCTATCATGTGTTTATGTGGAAGGAGGTTCCTGCTGTGACCTCACCTGCCGTATGATGTGTCCCCCAGAATGTACATTTTGGCACCAGTTGCTGCTTCCATCTTGCTAGCAAGGCTTGCTGAATCTGGCAAGAGTTCATCGGGAAACTGAAGAGCAACCTACAAAACAAACCCAAGATAATTATTCAGTACATGTCCATTGTACACAGCTAGCAGTACTGTGGGTTTCCTGGGGAATTAGGCTTTGAAGAAAAAGGTCCCATCCACATGGACAGGATTTTTTCTTGTAAGTCTAATTGCCATGGGGGGAGGGGTTTGAAGGGTGAGGGTGGCAGCACTGGGGAGAGGGTTAATTTACCCCCCCCCCCAATCTGCATTGTGACTCCCTCAAAAACCTACATACTGAGCGAAATGAATTTCCTCTAAGCTTAATTGCAGCAGGGAAGGGCAAAGAGCAAAAGCAAAAAAAGGAGGAAGAATGGGTGGGGAGAGAGAATAGAATGGATGGACATACATGTGTAAGCAGTGATGTGGGTTTGCCAGTCAATTCTGAACTGGAACAAAATCCTTTGAAAATTAGGATAGTGTGAACAGGGCAATATGTGATGCCCTAGAACACTGGCCTTCAACAGGTGTACTTGGACCCACTGGTGCGTCACGGCCTGATCCAAGATGGGTCACAACAGGAGCATAACCACCATGCAAATATATGATAAAAGATTAAGAAATAGTTTTCCATATGTATGTTGGGGTTAAAAGTGGGTCCTGGGTCTGAAAAGGTTGAAGAATACCTGCCTTAGAGAAGGGTCTAATTTGGTATTTTTATTTTACTTGTATTTAGCAAACAAGAGCTAAAAACTTGAAACTGCCAAGTTTGCCTAATGCTGTATTTGCAACTAGCATCCATTCATTGTTGATCGTGACCTTATGAAACATATTTTTTCCTTGTAGAAAAATAAAGCACCAGAAAGTCCACCTCACATCACTGGTGAAAAGGAAAAGGTGGGGGGAGAAGAGATGTACCCCAGCTCTCCCATCGCTGGCATGTTCCCCCTGGGAGATATGGCCCTTGGGGAGGATTCCACATCTCTGCCTTAAATACTGTAGTGTGTGAGCTGCTTCTACATATTTATTTGTTTGACATACTTGGAAAACAAAACTTTTTAAAAGTCCCCCATATTTAGTGCCCCAATACTTGATTATTTGGGGCGGGGATGTCCACTAACTCTAGGGGAAGAACTGACATTCATGCCTGTAGCTTTCTGGCAAAAGGGCAAACTACTGTCTCACCTTAGTGAAGCCATTATCAGATACAAATGCAGCTGCTCTCTCCAGTTCATAGAACTCTTCCAGCCTGGTGGTTGGGGGACGTCCACTTGCTTCTGCAGGAATCACGGCCCGCTGCATAACTTCAGCACCATCACTGCTGAATGCTGTTGCCATGGTGGCCTATATCCAAACTAAAGTACAAAAATACAAGGTGATGCTCGTCCGCATAGCAATATCCCACTACTAGCAAGATGCTGGATGAGAATGGTCGTGAGCGTCAGTTCTCCAAGGTCACATTTACAGGATCATATTCTATATTAATCAGTAGGGAACCGACATAGCTAAAACCCTTTGTATCCATGCTTCTAATCACTAACACTGATTAGAATGCCTCCTTCATTCAGAAACATGCACTGAAATGGGGTTGCAGAGACACAAGAAAATGGCACTGAAGCGGCTTGGGAAACAGAAGAACTCAGGAAGGCTCCTTACACAAAGACAGACCACCGGTCTCTCTAGTTCAGGGATAGGCAAACTCGGCCCTCCAGAAGTTTTGAGACTACAATTCCCATCATCCCTGACCACTGGTCTTGTTAGCTAGGGATGATAGTTGTTGTAGTCCCAAAACATTTGGAGGGCCGAGTTTGCCTATGCCTGCTCTAGTTCCATGTTGTCAAGAGGACTGACTGGCATTTCGGGCAGAAGCATTTCTCAACCTTACCTGGAACTGCCAGGAATTGAATCTGGAACCCCTTTGCACGCAAAACAATTGTATCCCCCCGCCCGCCATAAGAAACATTAACTACTGTGCCCCATTACTGCCACTCTACTCACCTAGAGGACCCCCCAACATCCACCACATGGCCACCAATACACTTCCTGGGTGGAGTTAAAGGCACCCAATGAGAACGCCACGCTCCTTTCCCTATCGGAATGCGTCTTTTTTCTATCGCTTCGCTTCTCTTTCTCTCTCCTACGTCATTAGCGGGAAGCTTTGCAGCCAATAAAAGATCCCGACACAGCAAGGCCCTCGGAAAGTAGAAGAAACGGGAAGCCTATCAGCGCGCTGCATTGTGGGGGTTGGAGTTTCGCCTTCCTCCCATCCGACCAATCATCCCAGCCGGCGAGAGGCGTCAGATAAACCTCGTCTGGTCACGTGGAGCGTGGTTCCCGTCATTCTGTGGGTCAGGTGATTCCCGGTCGCGTTCAGTCCGTGTTGAGGACCCGCCGCCGCCCGCCGCCATGTCCGGTCTCGCGCTGCTGTATTCGGGACTGGGGCTGACCGCGGCCGCCACCATCACCGGCATCGGTTAGTGCTTTGAACGGGGAGCTGGGAGCGCCGCTGCGAGGGCCAACGCCGCTTTGCCGAAGTCCTCCTCTCCCCTCCTTTCGCCGGGGCTGTGTGCGGTTATACGCAAAGGAAATGGCTGTGGGAATTGGCTTGTCGTGGGCGGGCGGGGGGCGCAGGGCGCGAGGAAGCACACTTGGGGCGCTGGGGGTGGGATGCCGCCCTCCAGGCCCAGCGAATGTTTTTGGGTGCTTCTTGATCCGCGGTGCTGCCTTGCCCTACCCTAGTTTGCCCGTCAGGCTGTTCTCGGGGTTGGGGGGCGAGGCGACATCCCTGCTGAGGGGAGACTCGCATCCTCCTGCTTGCGCGGGGAGAGCCGTTTTGTCTTCAGGGGGTGGTCCGGAAGATACTGTACTTGGTTCTCCTTGTCCATGACCTTCTCATAGGGAAGGTTTCCGGAGGGGCCCTCGCATGTGGGTTTCCCACGGCAGGCCCCACCTCTTGTCGTTCTCCACATCCTTGGTCTCAAAAATAAAAATAGTTTAAGAGGCGACTCCAGACTTCCACCATATTGGGCTCTGTGGTGCTCAGTTTGCTTCCTCATCTGTGAAAGCAGCGAAAAGGCGAGGGGTGGGGAAAGGCTTTCTTAATGGCTGTTCAGTGCTAGTTGTGAATTTTGATGCTGTGCACACCAATGGCATTTTGATGTCTGAAAGTAGATCAAAAGAAGTGCATTTGGAGGAACTTTCTGAAAGTGCAGTGTTGTTTCCTTTTTTTATGTGGTGAAATTTGAGCAAGGCCTAGAGGTTGTAGCCTTGGAACCAGGGGACCTGTGGCAGAGTCGGAAGCTGCTGTCCCTTGGTTATCTTTAGTATCAAAGCAATTGCACTTTAATGAACTCCTGACTAGCTACGTAAATGTTTATACATTGACAGGATTACTGGGTCTTAATGTTGATATTGTATATATCTTTTCCTTCACTACCAAACATTGATTTCATTGTTCATCATGGTTTCGATGTTAACCATCCTAGCATTGGTAAGAAGTTCTGCATGTTTTTGGGTGAAGGAGACTTGGCTCACCAATAGTCTGGATTCATTCTTGCTGGAGAGATATTTCCATTTTCTGGTAGTCTCTACATTTGTTCAGGTGATAATTTGTTCTTGGTGAGCCCATGCAGGTATGCTGTGTCCTTATTCTAAACAAGGAACAATTCAGAAAGTCCTCCATCATGAGTTGAATGACATATTTGTTCTTGTATTGTGTGGTTGCAATTTATTGGGAACCAAAAAAGCGTTAACACTGTTGGGGGAAATGTGATGAACCATGCAAAAGGTGCACAGTGGACTCTTCCCCCCCCTTCAGTTTGTTTTGTCAACAAGCTTTGGAGCAGTTGTCCTACAACAGTCCTGTCCCAGCTCTCTGGGAGCTGTTGGTGGCTTCAACTGGATTAGCCCAGATGATTTGGTTAAGACTTCACCAGTCAGGGTTGAGGAATGACAAACAGCAAACTAAGCTCTGACCTTCTGATTGAAACTCAGCTTCTTTAAGGTCATTTTACCAATTGGACACAGACCTTGCTTAGAAGCAGAGAGTTTCTTACTGGTTCCTGTTGGGACTAAGCAGTCTGCTCACGTATACCACTCTACTCAAACAGTACTCCATTTCCTTTTCTCCTTCATTATATCTTATTTGCAGCTAGGGTTCTTCTGCCCCTCCCCTCCTCTTTTTGCAACTTTTCCAGTGGTAAGTGTGACTCTTAGTTCCCCTTTCAGATCAGCATGGATGGGAAGAACAGAACTTCTCCTTTTCTAGCCATGATTACTACAGCTGTACCAGGGAGGACATTAACATTTTCCTTTCTTTTCAGTAGGATGTGAGCATAGATGCCTCATGGTGGGTCTCTGAGTATCGCCCTGTCTTGGCTTCTGTGGACCCTGAACCAAGCATGGTTCTGTTATTACTCTGGGACATTCATGCACCTCAGTTTTGTCAGACTGGTGGCTGGGGACTGTGGCCAGGAAGGAATGTGCTCCAAGTCATGAGACATCTGTCCCAAAATGTGAGAAGCTATTTGACTTATAGATGGGCTACATAGGTAGAAATACCTTACCCCATCCCAATATGTATGTGGAAGGGACAATGAAGAACTCTTTCCTATAACAGTACTTCAGTGTTCTGCCTCATGACTAAACTTATTGGAGAGGAAGCAGAGCGGAGCACCACTTGAATGAATAAATGATGTATGTAACCGTACTCAGGGGGGGTAGCCTGTCATTTGACCTTGCTACTATAGGGAAGAAGCAGTGTGATGAATGGAGGTTTATTCACTGTGCTGTCTCTTCTTTTTTATGGTAGCTTGGGGTAGCTGTTGTTGCAAAACAGGGACTTAACTTCTCAGATGTGATTGAATGATTAATAACTTTGAAGAGTCTTAAAAGTTTTGGATCTTAACCTTTAGGATCACAATCTTTAATGTGAAGGATTTACTGAAATGGTATTCTCTCTAGGTTTTATGCTCGAAACACTGTTCCATTTTTATTTTTTCATCATTGTTAAACAATTAATAAGATCAGTTGTACAGGCCAATTCTCAAAGCATCAGCAGAATCATGGCTTCACTGGTCAGTTTGCTGTTGTGCCAACTCTACTTTGTGTAATAAACTACACTTAACTTGGTTTTCCATAGTGTCTGCTAACAATTTTGGGACTTTGTATGGGTTGTCTGGGGGGTGGGGAGTTAATTTCCCCCAAGAATTCTTGTAGCTTTAAAACTTTTTACATGCACTGCATACAAGGGTTTCACTCATGTCTTCTGGCAGGATGATGAACCATTTGGTCTTGGACTTAGAGGTAGGATAGGTTTGTGTTGCTTTTTATACTATCTGGCCCAAATTTTAAGAGGGCTCCTGTACCTCTAGGAGTTTTACAGAAAGTAGTGTATTTTCATCAATTGCTGCAACACTGCGTTGGGTAAAACAACTCTGAAAAAATGCTACCTGTATTCTGAAATAATGCATTCCAAAATAGTATTGGGCCTGAAAGTGGTAGTTTGCTTCCTTTCTTTGCAATTGCATATTCCATCCTTGCTATGTGTTATATACTTGTAATATAAATCAAGGAGGAGAAAAGTGAATGACTACTACAAGAGACAAAAATCTGGAGCTGGTCCTATTGAAAGTAACATATCAAGATTAGCATTGTGGATCTGAAAAGTAAATACCAGAATTCTGGGTGGGAATCTTTAGCCCACTTCCTGTTAGGCCTCACAGGGTGCCATGGAATTTTCTCCCCTTCTGAAAGTATAGAAAGAGACTCTCCAGTCTACTGAGTGTATTCTCTACTGCTTATAGTACAAATTGATTTGGAATATAGAGAGGGATTGTCCTAGTCAGTATCCACTGAGAAAGCAGTGAACAAATCCACATAAGGACAGGAAGCTTCTTTTGCCAGCTCGCTTCACACTTTTCTTTTGAAGAAAAGTAGAGGTGTCCTTAGGGTTCATTTTTGGCCCTTGAGTTCTCCTGCAGTATGTAAAGAAGATCCTTCAAGCAGTGTGAGTAAACTACCGTTCAGCTGTGCTTTGTCTTATTATGCCTTTCCATTCCTGTATTCCTCCATTGTTGGGATGCCTTCAGATACCTGATTTCTGACTTCAAAGTTCACATTGTGTACTGTGTCTGAATGATGCTGTTGTAGTACTTGAGGGTAGCTAGAATTACTGATATGTTTTCCTACCATGTTGTAAAGACTTGGGATGGATTACAAGAACCCCTCTTTTTTAGTAAGGTTCTTGCACTCAGTGGGATATGCCAAGGTTGCCCACCACCCCAGGATGTTTTATTTAATGCTGCTTAGCATGAAGCCATTGGTAAGGAGAATTTTGAGCTAATATTTGCCAGATTTAAAATTTACTTGTAAATCGGTATGCACTAAAATATAGCTTTGGTATAATATAATAAAAATATAACTATATTTTATGTAATAAATTATTATAACCAGAGAAAAAGCTTTAATTTATGCTAGTTGATCTAATTTTCTACATTAGAAAGGGGGACCATAAGTTCTCAAATTGTCCCGTTTATTTGTCTACTTTTGCTTAATTGTACTATTTCTCTTTAATTTCGTTACTGTAGCAAGATACCAAACTCTATCTAACCATTCTCATTCTGTTGAAATGATTGGAAAATACCATTTCACTTCCAAAATATATATTTTGGCAGCAGCTAATAAAACCCAAATGAATTCCCATGTTCTGATCTGACATCTTCATTAGGATATTCCAGAAAAAATATTAGCAGATTTATAAGTATGTGATATGCAATTATAATTATATAAATGCATCTAGTGGTCTTTCCTACCAAATTCCTAATTTTGTCTCATGTCCATCAGACATTAATATAACCCTCAACTGTTTCCCCACATTTCCAATATATTCCACTAATGTCTTTGGTTATATGTTTGGTGAATATTTGAATATAATTTGATGTGGTGTCTTTTATAAAAAAAAAAATTTGAATTGAATATAATCTGGAGCTTTGGGCAGTGATGTTATTGACATAACACCAAGCTGTAAATGTTGTTAACTAAATGAACGGGTACTACTATTTTGGTTTTAGTTAACATTGACACATTTTGGTGGAGTGGATGGTTAAACAAACTAGATTTGAATTTAGGCAAGTTGAAGATAGTTCTGGTAGATAGTTCTGGACTGGTAGCAGCCCTGCCTCTATTAGACAGAAGTGACAGTCACCGCATCAAACTAGTTAGGTGTCTAGAAGTATCGTACCCTTAAACCCTGTCTTATTTTTTGACAGGCAGGTTTGGGGGTTTCCAGGAGCACCTTCAATCAACTACATCTATTGTGTAGCTGTGTAGCTTTCTGGAGAGGAAGGCTCTAGCTATGCTTTTTGATATTGTGTAACCAGTACTGTAGTATGGAACTTCCAGAAATTTTTGAATTAGATACCTTTCTGGGAAACTTTCTTATGCTATTAGGCTAATTTACACTGTAGATAATTCAGTTTGTGTTGGAAACTTTTATTACACTCCCAATTTAGCATGTTCATTTTTCTAATATTTTGTAAACAAAGTAAAGAAACTTGGGCATTGGCAAGCTTGCCTGTGTTTGCAGTTGGCATCCAACTCACAAAATGGGGGTGGGGGGATTCCACAGCAAAATAAATCACTGGTAAATTTTCCATTCCACATCTTGGTTTGTAACTGCCGGGTTTGACTACTTTTTGTAAGGAAGACTGCAAAGTGCAGTTAATACAAAATGGCATCAGATTATATCTTATGCTAACTTTCTCAGTGTTGGTGGCATGGCTTGGCAAGGAAGGATGCTATGCCACACTCCCCTCTTCTCCAACCTTCACCTGGGTTGCTCCAAAAGAACACTTTGCCTTCATGGGGCCCCGTTCCCCCCTTGTGCATAGACTATTAACCTGCACAGCATACAAATTTGAATAGATTCTGCTCCTAGTTCTTACCTAAATGTCAGGAAGAGTGTAGCTCTCCCTGGGTGTATATGCCCATTATCTCTCTCTCTCCAGTGTTGCTTTCAAAGCCTGTGTGTGCAGGGAAAGGCAGCAGGCTGTTGGCTCCTGGTGCCAATTTTTTTTGAGATCAGAGTCTGCTGCTGCTGAGTGAAGGTTCTGGAGTTGGCAGTGCCTGGGGCTTAAAGCTGTCGCTTGGAGCAGGCTGCACACCTATGAGCAGCTAGGCTTCTGCTCACAGGGATGCGAATATGACCCTGATGAGCTCTGAGCCATTGAATAGAGTCTTCAGTTTCCTGACCCACTTTCTTCTGCTTCCCCATACATGGTTAATTCTACCAGACTTGTTTTTGGTGTGGTGTATTATATCTACAATGTCTACTGATAGGGACTTCACACCCTCTGTTGAACTGCCTTGTTGTCTAACACTTCCTAATGTCAACACTATTTTTTAAAAATAGATCAAAGGGTCACCCTACTTGCATTCTCTCTTTAGTTATTCTCCATGGGAGCCAATCTATCCTTTCTTCCCCAGTTCTGTGACTCATTTGTTCTCTATCCTGCCCCATGATGCTCTGTTTCTGCAGCCTTGCTCTTTCTTTCTCAGCTCCTTCCCACCTCTGTGTCTGTCTGTGTCTTTTTTCACATTGTCAGGCTCACAGGCGGATAGTTCTGCCTGGACCTTGCAAGTGGAACATTTGCATCCTGTGACTGTCCCATCATATTCTATTCATATATCCCGAAATACAGTTCCCATCATCATGTCATTGACTCATCTTCTTCCACTCTGCTTCCCAGTCTGAGATTGTGGGGTGATTTTCCCTTCCTGTCTGCAGTATGTGATACTGCTAACTTTTTCACAGCTGGTTTTTGGAGGAAAAAAGGCCCCCAGAGCCAGAATTTCTGTGGATGTGAAGGCACACCATTCTTGCTTATCTAAGAATGAAAGCTGCTGGGGATCCTTTTGGTATTGTTAATAATAATAATAACATTTCATTTATCAGTCACTTTATGCAATAAAAGGTCTCAAAGCAACTTGACAAATTAAATTACAACACCATTTAAAGCCAGAAAAGTTTAAAACAGCGAGAATATATAGTACATAAAATGCACATTCATCAACAAATTAATAAGGACCAAGTCCTACCCACCCCACTAAAAGATGGGCCCCACCATAGGAGGCAATATTAATTAACCAAAGGTCTTGGCTTGCTGCGCCTAAAAACTGACAAAGATGGTGACAGGCGCATCTCCCTAAAAAGAGCATTCCACAGGTGAGGCGGTTGGGAACATCACAGAAAAGAATGACTGATTATAAAAAGACTTCATGAATAACTTTGTTTATTTGGGTTGGTCACGAGTAGTGTCACAGATGGATGTGCTTCAAACTGCAGCTGTTAGATAACTTTTTTCATAGCAATCCCCATTAGGGCTACCACAAAGGGGCCGTGCCCTTCCAGTTAGCTGTGTGAACATGGGGATTTTATTTTTTATACATAAACATAATATTTCAATGAATATTAAACTAAGAAAGATTTTCATTTATACGTACAGAAAAAATGGGGCGGGGGCAGAAAAGTGTTTCCATTACTGCACACAGTAAAATCAGCAAATCTATAGACATAGATTCATTAAGCATTATATTAAATCACCCTGCTCCTTATTTATTTTAGGAATTGCAGTACATCATTTCTCCTGAAAGCCGACATTTTGGCTAGATAAGATGATTCCCAGACTGTCACTGATCCTTCCCTGATGATATAGATTGTCCTTCCCATTGTTTGGCATAAATCAACTTTGCAGCAACCAATAAATTTGAAATCAGCTCGTGCAATCTTTCACATATTCTTCTGTTACATAATTCAAAAGAAGGAGGATCAAATGGCAGCTACATTTCATTTTATCACTCCCACTAGCATTTTCCAAATTCTCTGGTTCTTATACAATTTCACTACCTGCAGAGAAAATGTGTTTTCTTTCCCTGATGCTAAAAAGGTACCCAGTATCTGGTTTACACATTTCTGTGGCGTAAGATGCCACTGAATTGCCATGTTATAGCAGTTTCCCCTTAAATTGAAGTACAACGAAAACATTGACCTTTTCATAAATAAAAATGTCTGCACTTCCACAGAAGTTTTGTAAGTTTCTTTTTCAGTTTGTCATAAAAGAATTTGACTATATGCACTAATGGAAGATGATACAAGGGTGGTTGTGGTTTTTTTTAACCGGAGTTCATTGCCATTATCTCTCTGAACATTTCATTTTCTTTTTGTAGAGTGAAATTATGAATATAGGGATAAAAGGCCATATTCTTTGCCTCCAAGATACCTGTGACTTCTTTATAGGCAATCATAGGAGATCTTCGTTACATTTTTCCAGTAAACTGAAACTTTCTAAATATTGATAAAGATCTAAATCACTTGTTACCCAAGCCAATGTGTTGTATCAGGAGCTGTTGTTTAGATTTTGAGGATAGACATAGACAAAGATACATTAATGATAGGTGGAATGATTACATCTCTTGAGTTTTTCTATAACTGCCAATTGTGCCATTAGGAAGCTTCCATCATAGCTACACAGAACATCCTGCCCATACATTGGTGGCTGTTATCTTGCCTTTGGCTGAGCCTGGCTTCTGCACGGGCCTTGCAGAAGTTCGAAAGTGATTGTTTGAGGTCCAAGGTGTTGTATTCCTATGTGGGTCAGTGCTGCAGCACTCAGAAGATAAAGAGTGAGGTAGCCAGTATGGTACCCCAAATGTTATTTTTGCACTACTGACTGGAGATGATGAGAATTGGAGTTGCGCAGCATCTAGAGGATGCTCACATTGGCTACCCTGGAACAGAGAGGGGCAAGACTTCCTGTTAGTGCTGAAAGGATTAAAAAAAGTGTGCTGGTAGGAAGCCTGTAGGATAGGATTCCTTTTCTGTCTCTTATTTCTAGTAAGTAGTGACCTTTTGGGTCTTGTTAAACAGAGCACAATAGAAAGGAATAAGTGATAGTTTCCCCATGAAAGAGGTGATTTGGAAAGGGGCAATTTGTGGTGTAAGCTGTATGAAGACTATATAAACCCTTTCTGCTCTCCCTGTGGGAGATCAGCACCGGTGGCAAGGTGTGAGCATCACAGATTGAGCTTTGAGGAGACCAAGACAAAAGGCGGAATCATTCTGTGTTTCTCTTGTTTTTCAGGAATCTGCTACACAATATTTGACCTTGGTTTCCGTTTCGATATAGCATGGTAAGATGGCACTTTTTCCTAGAGGCTGGGGTTGGAGTAGCATGGGGAACAGTAACTTATTGGTGTTTTCAGCAATATATCGGGGAAGAAAGCATGAGGAAAAGCAGTAATTTCCCTTCGCATTTTCTTTTCCATGCGCGTTAATTACTGAAAGCCCAACAGTGCTCTGCTCTGAGGAGTGGTAGGCAGGCAGACGTTTGCATGGTTGCTTCCACAGGCAGGCCGTGTCTCCCACCCCCCTTCCCCTGTTGGTTGACAACAGTATTGATGGCAGTGTCCCATTTCACTAGTCGATGCTGCTAATTGCCTCATTTTGCCTGCAGGTCAGCTGGCTGCCTCTCCTCTTCCCCTGCTGTTGCAAGCCACTTGTCCCTGTGCTTAGCTAGGTTACAGGTCCTGTGCTGCTCAGATTCTGTTGGCACATCCGCACACACATCTTGAACATTTTTGGAGCACTTTTTTCTGTGCTTCTGGACTATTGCTTGGGCCTGAAAACAGTTGCTTCTCCATGCACCCACTAGTCTTAATGGTATAGGATTAGTGGTCTTGAGGACTTGCCATGACCCATATCCTGCTTCTGCTAGTTCAAGAGCTAACCAAAGAGTGCTGTATTGAACAGCATCTTAAGCAAGTCTCTAGCTCACCCTGCTTTCATGGACCTCCTTTCCTGTTGGCTAAACTAGCCTAGGGTTGCTTGGGCTCAGCACAGCTTTTCTATAGTGTTGTTTTGTAGCCCAAACTATAACAAATAACACCTTTCCTAATGGGTTATGAAGTCTCCTAGTTACTGCTAAAGAGGCAAGGCCTACTGGGTGCCATCCTGGGCAGCAGGCGTTAGTTCTATTTTACCACTTACCAATTGTGCAGGATGGGTAGACTGACCTGACCAAGTTCTGTCCAGAAATGGGATGGATTGGTTTGACTAGGGCTGCTTCTCCCCTGCGGGTGCTATGACTTGATGCTATGATGGAGAAAGGAATAGAGTATTCATAAGGTAATTCCTCCTATGTACAGGTTCCTGACAGAGACCTCGCCATACTTGTGGTCCAACCTGGGCATTGGGCTGGCCATCTCATTATCAGTGGTGGGTGCTGCCTGGTGAGTACTTCATCTCTCCCAGCCCCTAGCGATCTGTTAATGGACATCATTCCTCAACCAATACTGCTGAGCCCTACTTTGGGCTTCCATTTTGGGGGGTTAGTCCCAAGGCACAGTCTGAGGGCACATGATGCAGCCACTTCACCAAAGGTCTGTGTCTGGTCAGTGCCTGGAGGGAGATCCCCAAACTCTGTCTGGATCCTGGGATTGTCATCTGAGACCCTTTTCTGCCTGATGCATCAAAGGCAGACTCAAAGAGTGGTGATGAAAGAACAGGCCTTTTCTGCAGCTCCCCAACTATGGAGTGTGGCAGCAATTCTGTCATAGTTCAAGTACCGGACAGATACAGTTTTGTTTCCCTGGGCATTTGGGAAGCACCAATGATTGGATATTCCCCTTAACTCTGCCTGCATTTTTAATATGCTTATGTGTTTTCATTACTGTATTCTATTATTGTTGTAAATCACCCTGGGAATTTTGGGATTCAATAAACCTAACCTAACTTCATGTACACCACCTTGACTTCTATAATGGAAGAAAGTCAAGATATAAGTGTACTTAAATAAGTGTAGTGCTGGGCATTAATGAATAATAAAATGATTTTGGCAGGGTGCAATCTAAGCAAGCCGTCCCCCCTCCCCTTTGCTGCCTATCAAGTACCACTCCTCTAACCGCTTCTGTAACTATTTTTTCAGGGGCATTTACATTACTGGATCCAGCATCCTTGGCGGTGGTGTCAAAGCACCTAGGATCAAAACCAAAAATCTGGTCAGGTGAGAGGACCCCCTTGTTCAGCATATATTCCACAGGTATAGGTACTGCAAAGTCCAAAAGCTCACTTGCCCATCCTTGATATGCCTTGTTTCCTGCTTCACAGATTTTAAAAAAATTGTGCATTCCTGAATTGGCTTCTGTGTACCGTAAAATCCTTGTGAGAGCTAGGCATTGAGTTTGATCCAGCACAGGTGTGGGGACCCTCAATGCTTGCAGGGCAAAAGATGGAACTGGGCACAGCAAAATACAAAGAAAAAGCAAATAAATAAAATCCCCTCTAGTTCAGTACATTACCTGTTCCTCACCCCTGGCTTAATGGGTGGGGTGTGAGAATAGGGGTGTGAGAACCTTGTGGAAGGATCTGCTTTGGGCCGGCGCTGCCTATGCTCAGAAACACTCTGCCTTAAGTGTCAAGCAAAGACTTTAAACAAATGAATCAGCTTTACTTTTGGGGGAACAAGGTGTGCTCTGAAACTTGCTGCTTCCTTGGTTGCCTGGTCCTTCTCAGGCTGCTGCCTCATCTGCAAGGTTACCACCTCATTCCTAGCTAGCTAGGGGAAGGAAGGAGGTGGTTGGGAAGCCAAGGAGGGTCCCAGTGGTAGATGTGCCATTGGAGGCCAACCCATTCCTCCCTCTCTCGTTCCCTGGTCCCATGCCCACATTGTCACCCTTGAGATGTTGCAGCTGCTAATCTGTGTTTTCTCCTGGCAGCATCATCTTTTGTGAAGCTGTGGCCATCTATGGAATCATCATGGCCATCGTCATCACCAACATGGCTGAGGTAATGGGGGGGGGCAGGGGCTGGCTTGTATGGGAGGGACACGGTTGTGTGCCAAGTCTCGCTCTTGGCCATGCTCCACGGTGTCTGATTTGAAGGGAGCTGAGCTGTATTGCCAAACGGAGGAGGGCAAAGAAGGTAATCAGAGAGGTATTGATGGAGTCCAGGCAACTGTGGAGCCAAGTGCTATGCTGGGTAGAAGCCCAGTTGCAGGAGGCAATCCTGGCTCATGCCTCTGAGCAAAAGTTTTCTATCCTTGTAGGGGAGAACAAGCCCTGACTAATTGCTCTTGAAGCAGGGGCTGGTATCGACACAGGGACATAGTATTGACATAGAGAGAAATAGGAGTTATTTTCACCTGGGATGAATCCCACTACTGAGCCATAGATCGCCCAAGGCCTTGGAGCAAGGTTAACCTGCATCTGGCAAAAGTTTAGAGTTATGAGCTTATGAAGAATGAGGCACCTTGGTGGGCCGCAGCCCTCTCAGCTCCCTTTCCCCCTGCTGTAATTCTGAAAAGGGTACGAGTTTATTTCAACTCAAGTCTGGATAGTGCCTATCTACAGTGACGTGCCTTAATGCCACATCTAATGTCTTTGTCAGAGACTTGCTTATTAAAATCCTTCCTTTCCTTGCAGCAATTTTCGGGCAGAACCCCTAAGACGATTGGCGCCCAGAACTACCATGCAGGTAGGCTGGGTTTGTGGGGACTGGGGATAGGCAGGCATAATGGTTCTTGCCCTTGTGATATCATCATAGGAAACCTAGAAGGCTGTCTTATAGCAAGTCAGCCCATTGGTCCATCAAGGCCAGTGTCCTCGACACTGACTGGCAGCAGTTTCTGCCAGCCCTACTTAGATGCACCAAAGATTGAATCTGGAACCTGCTCTGTCTCTGAGCTGCAGCCCTTCCCTAGTTGAATTGTGTCTTGGCACAAGTTCACCTGCACTAGGACAGCTTTTTTCCAATAGGCCACTGAACATTGTCTGACAAGCAGGGGGTATATGTATTATCTCCAGTTGATTTTCTGGCTTTGCAAAGCTCCCTACCCCATGTTGCAGTATCTGATGTGCCAACTATATCTGTGCTGTCACCCTGGGGTGGTGGGTATATCATCTTTTGTCATCACAGAAGAGACCGACACATCTTGACATGTTTGCTGGCAGCAGCTGTCCTCTTGGATGGCTATAGTGGCAATGCTATTCTTGTGGCATGCCACAGATGCAAGCCTGAGCGAGGTGTGAGCTGGGCCAAGATGCTGTCTTTGGCTGTATCCTGTCCCAAAGTCTTTAGAATTGTGACATCTAATACCACCCTGTGGCCTGAGAGGCTTTCTAGTGCTCCAGAAATAACTAAATAAATAGTATATAGCCATTGTTCTGCTTAGATAGTGTTGCTGTCACCAGTCTTTGCTTTGCTGCATTTCCCCTGAGTGAGTCAGGAACACCTTTAAACTTTGTAAATCTGAACCTAGTAGTCTGGTTCATGATTAAGGTGTGGCGAGGGAGGGTGACAGGGAGAGCTTTCTCCAATAAATAAGGAGCCCTTGCACCAGTTGCACTAAATTCCTAAGAACTGGTTTAATTTATTTGTGGATTAAAAGGTTTGCATATAGAAAGCAAGGGTTAATATACATAACATGCACCTTTTCTTCCTAAGGAAAAATCGGTTTGTGTGTGAGTTTGGGAGGGAAATTGTTACAATTTCTTGTTACCTTATTTCCATCTGCAGATAATGCATAACAAGGACAGGCTTAGAAAAAAACATAAGGGCCTTCATCCTAACGGTCTCTGAGGCCAGTCTTGTCAGGCCTGCAATGATCATCAACTGAAAATATAACTGGGTGCCGCCCATTCCTAATACTCTTTCCTCCCATAGGTTTCTCCATGTTTGGGGCAGGCTTGACTGTGGGCCTGTCCAATCTCTTCTGTGGTATATGTGTGGGCATTGTGGGCAGTGGTGCAGCATTGGCAGATGCCCAGAATGCCAGCCTCTTTGTCAAGATCCTCATCGTGGAAATCTTTGGCAGTGCCATCGGACTCTTTGGAGTCATCGTGGCTATCCTGCAGGTGAGTCTCTCCGGCCTTGCTATCCCCAGACAGTCTTGCCCATTCCCACCTCCTAAGCAGAGGTAGAAGGAAGAATTTAGAGAGGATGAAGGTTTGGAAATGCCAGTAGTCATGCCTAGACTGCTCTTTGCAGATTAGCGAAGCAAAAAAGAATTTCAAAAACTAATTTGTTCCTTCAAAGGGGCTCTCATCTACTCTTAAGTTGCGCCCAATATTTACTGGTTCGGTAGGTTAGGTAGTTATCTCGCGGTACTGGTGTTGCTTTAAGGAATCCCCAAGCCATCCCTGCTTCAGGGCAAGGAAGAGGCAAGGCCTTTAATGGGTGTGTGTGGCTCAACCTTTAGCCTTCTTCAATGACAAGAAGCTTCCCTGTCCATAAGATCTACTATGGCTCTATCTCTTCAGCCTCCCTCTCCACAACTATTGCCCCTCACTTTGGGCTGCTGCTCTGTGCACCTGTCCTGAACAGCCATATTTCCTCATGAACATGTACAGGTGGATGCATTTGCAGTGTTAAAAAGCTGCTACATGCGACAAATATGATAGCATGCCCAGTTTGCATTTCACAGTCTGTAATTGGTAGTTAATGGTTTACTGTGAAGGCACAGAAGGCTCCCAATTTGCTCCTCCCTTCTAGTCAGCAGGAGCAACAAATCACCATTCCTGGCCTGGGGGTTGCTGTTTGTTTCACTCCAAACACTCTTAAGCCAAAAACAAATCCTGGCATTATTCTTGGCAATAGTGGGGGTACGTAGGGGAGCTTAATTCATGTCCCCTGTGTTTTCTTACGTTCTCTCCTTTTTGTCTTTTGCAGGTGTCTAAAGTGAAAATGGGCGACTAAGCCCTTTGCCACCAGCCTGTCTGCCAGCTGCAGACTCTGTACATATTTATTTAATGTCTTCTGTTGGCTTGGGATGGAGCTTGGTGTATAAATTTATTCCCGTGATCTTTCCCTGCGAGGCCGTGGAAGAACCTGACCAATTGATGTGTGTGTGAGAAAGAATCTGTCCTCCTTTCCTTCCATCCTTTCCTGCTCCACTTCCCCTGAAAGAAGGGTCTGGATGGACCTAGGAGAAGGAGCCTAGAGTCTTCCAGCCCTCCACTCTTTGTGGCAACCACTGCCAACAGCAATGCCATGTTCTGTGAAATAAACTCATCCGTGTCCCAAGTAGTTTCCCTTCCTTGTGCTGCTGTGCCCCTCCTGCTACCCTGGCTCCTGCTGCCTCTCACTGTCCACATTTTCTGGAACAGCCAGTGGTACTGGCTGAAGATTTGGCTCTGCAGGCTATGGGAGGTGCCCTCCTAGGCACATCTGTTCCATACTGAAGGGGTGCATAGGAGCTAAAAGTTGTGATTTTTTGAGTTCCCTGAAACTTCACAAATGATTGGTTAATTAAAATTAAATATGGGAAATGTCTTGTCCGGTGATTAATCGTTGCTGTTTCTCTGTGGTGTGCCTGCTGTTCATCAAACTGCTCAATGCAGGGCTGGGCAAACTTCAGGCTTATCTGATTGTCTTTGTTTCTTTAACTGGAATCCAAAATCTACTAACCAGGGGCAAAATATAGATTATTATTCTTTAGAAGGGGTTCCTCTGAGCCCATTTTGAATCCTAGGAATTGGTTTTCAGTACTAGAACGGAGCTCATAGTCCTTTTGCCCAAGTCTTCTCCTGCGTAACTTTCATCATTTCAGCGGCCAAATTTAGATGGGAAAGGTCATTTTGTTATTTCCTTTAGACAACTGATAGTTGAAAAGCCCTGCTGATTGATTGCAAATCACCCAGAGGTTTGATAGAGCCTGTGAGGTAGGTGCAAAGGCTGTAACTGGCCCAAGGTCACCCAGTGAGCTTCATGACTTGAGTGGGGATTTGAACCCTGAAGTTTTAAAGTGTTGTAAACTTTAAGGGTTTTTTTTCCTTTATAATGTGGTATAGAAATGAAATTAATCATCATCAACATCATCCCTGAGAAAGAAAATGAGACCTGGACATTCCATTGTGGCAGCCACAACCTAGGTTTAAATTACCATTTAGCGAATAGCTTATATATCTGAGTCTCTACACTGGACCCCCATGGATTGGAGGTTCCCTCTCCCAGGGTAAAGAGTATTCCTGCTACCTCTTCCCAGGGGTGGGTAGTTTTGCAGTCCTAGGACCATGAAGCATATTAATTTACAAAACTGTATTTGTATCCTATCTTGGGAGTTGCCAAAGGCAGCTTTCAGTTAAAGCAAAACTTAGCTGAAAATTAGAAGCCAGAGAGTCACATTGCAGAAGGGGAAACACTTCTTATGGTAGGATGAATCTACAGATCTTATAGCTTAAGCCCTGAGCAGGATTTGCCATCTGTAATCCAATCCCATGCCAGCCTTACCTGGTAACTGTAAGGGTGGGAGGAAGGAGCTGGATTCTAGGCAGCAAAAATTGTTATTTTCCCTGCAAAGTTTAGATAGTCAAATGGGGGGGGGTGTATTGTGATATATTCTTATTTTAAGGAATATATAAAAAAGAAAACTGATTCTGTTTGTTTGTTATTTCATTATTTACAGCAAGACTTCACTGTTCTGATTGGCTCAGTGCTTTTGGAGAACAACAGAGCTGTGCTTATTTTTCTACAGGAACTAAAAAAATTATGTGGCAGGGTGTTTAGTGTCACCTTTTGGGTTCCTTGCTGGGACAGAGCCCCACCCCGGGAGATTTCCTGAAACACTTTTGACAACTGTATATTTAGCCTCTTTTCCACGTTTCCCACTACTCTGAGTAAAAACACTTGAATTTACATGTGTGAGCCATTCTGGTGCTTGTTCTGAAGGCAAAGATGTTCCTTTGGGACACTCTCGGTACTTCTCAATGACATAACTAGTGTTCATCTAAATAAAGCTTTTAAGAACATTGCTAGTGGGGCAAGATCTGACCCATATAAGCTAGAGCAGGGCTACCAGATGGGGTTGCATGTTCCCTTGCTCTCCATAGTTTAATTCTCAAACTGTAGCTTTATCAGCATGTGGTTATAAAAGTCATCAAAGGATAGAAAACATCATCTTTATGTTGATGATACCCCGATGCTCTCTCATAGGCTGACTGAAATGGATTCATTTAGTGTTTAAAAAATGATGTAGGTCAGGTGGTGGAAGAAGCCCTCCAGTAAATGGCTCTGTCAAGGACGTTTCCTTCAGTTCAGATCTGTACATGTTTTGATAGCTAGATGTGATGGCTTGTGTAAATTTAGAGGACATAGAGCCTCAAATTTCAGTTCAGCTTGATAACTGACAAGCCTAACATCTTGCTGTGGGGCAAAACGGATTTCAAAAGACAAACATTGTTTTGTCTAGTGCCACGTACATTCTTTCCTGGTGATGTATTTACAAAATCTTTCCTATTTAAAACATATAGGACTATAACAATATGTCCAGAATAGCCTTAACACAAACTGGAGTTGCTATGGGTGGGGATGAGGGATTTATTTTCCTAACCTTTAAGCTGCGCTACAAGACTTACCTGCTTTTGAATGCAGCCCAGTGGTCCCTACACAACATTTCTTAAGCACTGAGATATGTATAACAAGTCTCTTCAAGGTCTGCATCTCAGTTACTTGTGATGGCTTCGTTCGCCTGCAGTTCATACTCTTAATGTTCTTCTCATTGTGATTGCAGCTCGGGGGGGGGGGGCTTTTCCTTACATAGATAATAACTCAAAATTTGACCTGTACACGTAACCTCAGGTCCTTGATTTTGCATACCCCACTTCTGTGTATTTAAATACAGTCATTGGGTGAGCAGTCAGTATCAGAAGATGAATCTTGATCCAAACAAAACACCTACATTCTGATTGTCATATGTGAAATCATAGTAACTGTCACTGTTCCAAGAAATGGGCTAGTTTGGCTTTATTCTCATTGGAAATATGCTGGAGAAGTTGTGAGGGTTCCTTCAGATCAGGACAGGTTGCTGTTCTGTGGCATGAGTAGGGCCTGCTACACTGTAGCTCCACATTTCCCCCCTCAAAACATGTTGTGGTTACTGCCTTGAGGTGGCTTATCTTGCTGAGGCATAACCCTGGCAAGCCTATTGCTTTTTAGGAACCTTACACCGGCCTTGCGTGTTTCTGTGCTGCAGATAATTCTCTCTATTTAACAAATGTGTGCCCTGCCCTGTCTGCTATGTGCCAGGCTGATGGTAATAAAAGCAGCTTAAAAGAAGAACAGATTCCGACTAGTGAGCAATGGAAGTGGCAGCACAATCAAATGCTTGAAAATAAAAACAGCAGCAAACTACAAAACATTTCAACTGATATTTAAAAGGCTAGGAAAATAAAAGTCTAGGAAATTAAAAGGCTATGTGCGTCACATCAAAAAGGCATTGTAGTTGGCACTAGGTGTGCTCTCTTGGGAAAGCATTCCAGTGATGTGCTAAAATGGTGAAGGCCCTTTCTGTAGTCCCCACCTGCCACCTGCTGTGTTTTTTCCTACACTGAAATGGTGTTGCTTCCTAGCACTATGTTAGGAGCTGTTGTCCTCAGGAATCTTGCCACACCATTTTTCTGAGGGTGTTTCTTTCCTTAGTGCCATGAGGTCCTGTGTCTCATGTGGATGACCTCTGAGGCGGTGCAGACTGGGCCTGAGCCTACACAAGGAGTGAAAGTGAAGTCCTCCATTTTCCTCTCTAGGAGGCTTAAGTACAATCACAGTGCTTTTGCTGGCTTAGTGTTGGCTCCCTGGGTGATTCTGCCACATCCCTGCAAATCTGCTGTAAGATGCAGAAAATCCACTCACTTTGGATGTTTGTAGAGTGCCCGGCATAAGGAGCCAAGCTGGCTCATCAGACTAATGAGCTGGCAGGGATCCTTGGAGCATCGTGGGTGGGTGTTGTGGGGAGAGTCTTCCAGGATATTTGTATCCTGCCTCCCACTTAATGAGCATGCAAGTTGCTGGGTGTGGTAGGAAGGTAAAAATTACCAGATCGAGGCACTAGGCTGGCATGCAAAGCTGTAAAGAAGAGCTGGGGAGCTTGACAGCTCTCACACAGAGAGAGAATAATAAACACATGAGCCCCGCAATATTGCACTGGGACTGAAGGAGCTCAGATGTGCTTGGGCAAGAATGTTGGCATGGCTTGCAGAGTGCCTGGAAGCACTGAACTCATTAGGTTACGTTACATGATAGTTGGAGGGGAAGGCTGGGTGGGGCTGGGTGGCTGAGGGGAGAAAAACAAAAGAAGCTCTTTGTTCAGAACTTACAGGGTTCTCCAAATTCTAGTGAGGAACAGACAATACTTCCTGATGATTCTTGAGGGTATTAGGGTGTGGAGATTTTGGAGGCTAGTGTTAATGACACTGTCTTGGCAACAGCAGCATAGTCCTATTGGCAGAGGTTATACCGGTAGTTCCCTGGAGGAAAACGTGTTTTGCATGCAGAATGCCCCAGGTTCAATAATTAGCATTTCCAACTGAAAAGATACCAAGTGGAGAAAAAGATGAACCTTGGACTGCCACTGCTAAGAGAGACAGTGCTGTCTATTGTGAGTTCTTCCCAAGGTCTATGTAACTATGACAAGTTCATCGTTCAAATTTCCTGGGCGCCTCACCATTGTTAACATGTAGCATGTCTGCCAAACCATATTCTCATTTAATGAGCTCCTTCTCTCCTAGAATGTCCTTTATGAAGAAGGCTCGGTTCATTTCTCAGTTACCTGGAAATGTATCCCAAAAGCATTCTATAGTACAGCTGGAAAGAGAAACTTTGGGAGGAAGGAGTCACAAATTGAACTGAACTGGTGGGGTGGGGGGCGGCGGCAGACAGACAGACCAAGACAGAGAACATTTGAATGGTCCACGCCAGGTAGGAAGGTGACAGTGCACTAGCAGACACAGGTTGGATAACAGTCTCCTAAACACATGGACATTTTGGGAATCCTAAGCAAGTTAATACCTTGCTACAGCCGATGAGTTATATTTTATGTATGCTTTATTTTTATTCATTTTGCATATTTTTATTAATGATGTAGTGCTGGAAATGAAGAACCCAAATCTCTGGTGTTAGGCACATCTATACCCTACCAAATTCCATGGGTCTGATTATGCACCCCCTTGTCCAAATGATAGCCCAAAGTTCTTAGTAATACAGAGCTTGCTTCAGGGAGAGGCAACTGCCACTTGCTGGGTTCTGTTCTACTCCAGCATGCCTAGAAGTGTGACTTCTGTGTGCCGTTTCTGTGGGCAGCATTGGCATCACCCTATCATACCTTCGGCAGCATGAATTTCCCTTGCATCTCCACTTCATTTCCAAGTTGCCTAACCAAGCACCAACATGGTGACAGCCACATTTTACATTTCTGGCTATATAACCCTGCTGAGAGGCGGGTCCTGTGATGCGACATTTAGTGGAAACATTCAGTTAACACTGTCCTGGGGCCTCAGCAGATGTGCTTATAAACTTGCCACCTGACCATTTATATGCCAAATTCAGAGAAGAGTGGAGAGGCATCAGGAAATGGAAGGACCTTCCCCTTTGCTTTTGCAGTACCCTAGACTTGAAAGGAATCTTAAAAGCAAGATTTAAAAAAAAATAAATTCTAGAGCTGCAGATTGGAAGGAGGCCCAAACTTCCTTGTTTGTTGCATTTCACCAGTTGGGCTCAGGCTCCCTGATGGTTTTGGTTACCCTAAGTAACACCATATTCTAGCTTAAAACATGGCGGGCAGGACTAGTAAGTGGCCTATGATGAACCACAGTGCCACAGAAAATGGGTCAGGGTGGCGAGCTCTGTGGAAGGAACAGATGGGCCACCACCCTATCTCACATGTCAAAAACTCACAACCACAGAAAACATTAATTTTGGAATACCAACTAAATGCTCCTTTTTTTTGATGTGGCAACCCAACTCCTCCTGTTCGATGTACCTTTGTAAGAGTGGGGCCTAGATTTCTGCGTACCTGGGAGTCGTGCTGCTAAGTTCAAAAGTGAGAAAAAGGAGTGGGCTATTTAGAAGGGAGGGAGATGCATTCTGTATGCAGTCAAACCCGTTCCCTTGTTGCATCTTCACATGCTCCAGAGCCCACGACTGAAAACGTGTGTGTCCCATGGAGCTGAGCCCACAACGTTTAATATATGCGATTCTATTTCTTTTATTTGCAATATGGTGTGTACAGTTGACATTATGGGAAAATATCATGGCGACGAACAGCATAAAATCAACAATAACATGCGATTCACAAAACAAGTACGAAATACATCACAGATCGGCAGAGGAGGTCAATACATCGCCGGTTCACCCCTCAGGTGAGCATCATCACCACTGGGTGATGAGATTCATGCCTTGGTTGGAGTGCGTGTGTGATGAATGGGTACTCCCCACCCCACCCCCTAGGATCTTCTCCTCTGATCGGGACTGAGAGCCGGCGAGGAACCTGTGATCTCCACCAATCCCGAAGACGCTCTCTCCGCGTTCCCTACTCTCCCACGTGACTTCTTGGAGAGCAGCCCCCCGTCCTGTTGCACTAAACGGGGCTGACGAGGGCGGCGGCGGCGGAGACGGCGGCCCGGGGAGCGGGCTGGCTGGGAATGGCTGGCCGGAGCTGGCAGGGGCGGCGCTGAGCGCGCAGGAGGCGGAGCTGCCGGCGCGCCCAAGCAGGCCTGATCCGCTCCCCGGTGTGGGCGCCGCTCATCGTCCTGCCTGGGCTCCGCTGTGCTGCCCGGGATGGGGCGCAGGAGCCGCTGTTGCAGCTGGCCGGGCAGCCGCCCGCTCTGAGGCCGGGCCGGGCTGGGCTGGGGCCGGGGGAGCCGCCGCGCCGTCCCCTGAGCCGCCCGGCCCGGGCGCCGAGAGACAGCGGCGGCCCGGGCGCCGAGAGACAGCGGCACCACGAGCGCACGGCGCGGCCGGGAACGAGCAGGCGGTGAGCTGGAGCGAGCGGGGCCGAGCCGGGGAGGGAGTCCGCTGCTCGGGCGCGGGGAGCCCAGAGGGGCTGCACCCATCGCGGGCGGCGGGTGGGCGAAGAGAGAGACCCTGCCTTTGCGGCCGCCAGCCTCCTTTTGTTGTGGAGAAGGGGCTGGGTGTGTTCCCAGCAGGTCTTCCTCACACGGCTCCTCTCGGCGCCTCCATCACCTGCACCCACCTCCGGGGTTCAGGGGCGCATCCCCAGGCGGGGCGCTTCCTCCGGCACCTCAGCCATGTTTCGTCTGATCACCCACTCCTGGGCAAACTGGGCATTGTGTGGACCGATGGGCTTGGGCATAGGTGTGTCGAGAGGCGCGGATGGATGCTCTCGCGTGTACCGGTTCTCGGTGGTGTGCAGCGTAGATGCGTGTCTCTAGAATAGATAACAGTTGTGCACGGATGTCTGTTTACAAGCAGGTACGTGGGCGAGAGTAAAGGTGTGCCTCTGGCTGTCTGTCTGCGCGTATCTCTAGGATGCTGGCACTTGAGCCCCTCCCCCAGCCAGCCTCGCTCCCCCTCCCCCAAGATGGCTCCTGCACAATCCCCAAGGCGCTTCTTCGAGCAGAGAAAGGCTGGGGCTGTGTCTGGGCCGCCTGGGAATTGGGGAGGGGGGCGCTCTGGCACCTGCTGCACAAGCTTGTTCTCAGCCCCTCCGCCTCTGGGCCGGATCACTTTTGAGGTTCTTCTACCCGTTTGAGGTTCCTGACAAGACGGGGGATTTCCTGTTCCAGGCAGGGGGATCCGTGGAGAAACAATGTAGCCTTTCTCTTAGGAAAAGGGAAGGGGCAGCTGCTTTTAGGAACGAGGGGCCTCACAGCCAAGGCAGCCCAGGCGGAAAATAATGGAGCTTGTATATGTTTACCAGGCTGTGTGGAACAGAATGGCCTTGTTGCTGTCTTTTGGATCAGTTTTGCAAAAAAAGAAGAAGAGAGGAATAAACACACACACACAACAGCAACCCTTGGCTGGCATCCACTTACCTTTCCCAGAGCTTCCCCATGGGCTTGTCTTCAGCCAACTGGTTTTTTGCCCCTTGGGAGCCCATATGGGACTAGGGGCTAGCACTATATATAGCCTAGAAATGTGTGTGCCTGGGAAGCAGGGGGCTCTGTGCTGCCTCTGCCTTCCTGCAGGCACCATTTACGAATGTTTCACTTTCCTGTTTTCACAGATAGGTAGATAGGTAACTTTCCAAAACAGGTAACTGTTAGGGATGCTTATGCCAAGTCAGGTCAGCAAGGAACATTATTGACCCGAGACTATGTTTTCTGACTCCAGTTAAAACCTGGATATTTTTTAATGCCCACAAATTGTATAAACATTGGTGTCTGCTCTCTGGTGATCATCAGGCAGAAGACAAGACTGAATTTCCAGATAAATTATTCACAGCCAAGAAGCAGCCCAGCTGCAGTCTGGCTCCATTAGTGGATTGTTAACATTGCAAAAGCCCATCTCTCCAGCTTTGCTAACTTGTATTTTGCACAGCTTGCCTGCACTCTGTTTGTACAATGGGCTATCCAGCTACATACTTAATCGAGGGGAAAGGAATGGAGAGACTCCTGTGAGGCAGGCAGACCTGGGATGCCATCTCATTTAAGAGGCTGCTGTAGATAATATCCTAGGAATAAGATGGTGGCTAATGGGCTCCTGCAATGTGTACTAGCTTCACAAATAGTCTTTCTTGCCCCAGAGATGAGCTGTCTCTGACACACGGGCCAAGTTGCCACTTAAGCAGTTTCTGACTTCTGCCTCTGTTTCTCGTCCTCTTGTGTGAGAGGAGGCCAGGGGTTTTCTTGAATGCAGTGGATGTAGGTTGGCAAAGGAAGTATCTGAGGATGAACTAGGGGACCAGCAAAGCTCCTGGGAGGAGATAATTATATTCCTTTGGCACCCACTCCACTAGCCAGAGTGCAGCAAAGCCATAATTTTGAAGGAATTACATGATGGACTACAATTTTACCAGGCCCAGCTAGCATGTGCCATCTAGGGCTGTTTGGGAGTTATAGTTCAAAACTTTGGAGGGTGCTATGTTGACAAGGGCTGCTTTAGGACAAGAGACGTCTGGTTGACAGGTAAAACATAGTGGTTCTAGGATGCCAATGTGTATCCACATATTCTGTTTTGAGATATTTTGTTCCTTAAGAGGAGCCATCTTATTGTGAACAAGGATGTGTCTGGACTGGTTTTCTTAATCTTCAGGTTCCCAGTGGCAGACTTTGGATCCCCAAATTTCAGTGGCACCCTGTGTGATGCTAAACTTTGGTTCCCCCCTCTCATGCCCCATTCTACATCACTGTTGTGGTGCCCCCCTGTGGTGCCAGTTCCTAGTGCGGCCAAACTGGCTGCGCTACCTTAAAACTACCCTTCCATTTAAGCAAGGCCTTGTTATCTTCACCACGAATAGAGCAAACTCTGGTGAGGTTATTCATCTAGCAGACTCAGCAAGGCACTGGGATGCTGTCCTGGCACACGTTCTGAGAAATGGCTACTTTTGAGATTCCAGCTCTGCAATGTGGTTGGAGTAGAGCAAGTGCACCCGGCCCATTGCGAACCGTTAGGAAGCTACATGGCCCTGAGACCAGTGTGATGTGCTCTGCAGCCCGCTTCTGCTTGGAGCATGACACATATACAGCAGTGGTGCTGGTGTCAGTTGGTTTGGCAAGGAAGCTGCAAATTTGTACGGGGCTTCATTCATTCCCTGAACCATCAGAATGCCCCTGGCTATGTTGTCTTCTGCTCTTGAGCTCTCCTTAGTGTATGCTTTGTTGGGTGTGCCGTAGTGGCAGGTGAGATGTGTGAATCTCTGGAATGGGAATTGTTGCTTCAGCTCAGTTGTTTATATTGTTCCTCTCATTGCACTTTCCTCACTGTGTCCTGGAGCAAGTAAGTAGGGTGTTTGGGACATGCAAGGTTAAAATTAAATGAGAGTGCCTTATAAATCCTTTTTCCACTCTGCTGCATTCACAATAAACATACTTAGGGGCATCACTAGGACCTTAAAATACTCAGGGCACATGCCCATGATATATATTTGCATATGTTAATTTCCGTTCATGTGTAGGTGTAAATTTAGGCTCCCTTTCAAAGGGAAAGCTAGCCTGTAAGCAAAATGGTTTTGAAAAGAAAAAAAGAGAGAGGGGGGCAAGAGATCTAGGACCTAGTGCAAAAGATCCAGGACTCAAGACTTCTGTTCTATCCCCCATATAATGTCCCAGCATGTATTTCAGAAGTTGTGAAAAGCTGTGGTTTGTGTGCCAGGGTGAACACTGTCGTTTTAGTTCAACTCTTTTCAACCCCTAGCTCACAGCTGATATAAAAACTCCCTGCTCATAGAAATGTGGGTGTTTGGGAGAAATCCATGCTTTCCCTGACATTTACATTACTTTGTGGGTGCATTTTTCCCCATGGGAAAGCATTCAACCTCACTCCAAACCTTAAGGTCAGATGATAGATCTTTAGGAATAGTGTTACAATTTAATCTGTTGGTTGTGTGATCTAGACCTGGATGAAGTGAAGATTCCTATCCATTAGGGTTGCATCCAAAGCAGCATCAACAGAGTCCTGCTGGCAACAGTGGCACTTCTGTTTCTTCTCCTACCCCTGGTGTTCCCCCAAAATCTTCTCCAGAGGGTTCCCCAATCCTCCAGAGCTGATTGTGCATGTGGAGCTGAATGGGAGAGGAGGTTCCATTCCATTAGCACAAGGTCTTTTGTACCAGTGGAACAGGAGCGTTGGACAATGCCCACAGTCATTGTGAATTTGGAGGCAGAAGGAAGTAGTGATGATCAACTGATTGTTGTAAAATGAATACAGGAGTGTTTTCTTGTGCATACATATTTTGGAAAGAGTGACTAGTCCCACACCCACCACCAAAAATTTATTCTGACAGCTCAATTAAAAGAGCATGAGACTCATAATCTCAGGGTCATGGTCAAGGGTTCAAGCCCCATGTTGGGTGAAAGATTCCATTGCAGGTGGTTGGACTAGAATAGATGATCCTTGTGGTCCCTTCCAACTCTACAATTCTATGATTCTGTTATTCACTGCCTCCCCATGTAAGGAGAGAGTTATTGGCTTCTTCCCTTTTTGTGAGGGTCATAGAACTCTATAGTGCAGTAGTAAGGCAGAAAGTCTGCTGTTTCAGTCACAAAGGATGAAAGAGATTTTATGGGATTAAGGTATGTGGGTGAATGTACTGAATATGCAGCTGTCTAACATGCTAAATGCTTTGTGATTAGCCCAGCATTTGCCTGAATGAAACAGCTTATTATAACTTTCCTCTGTATTAAGCTGAGAGCCAGGTGCTTTGTCCTGGTGCCTGAAGTAGTTACTTGAAAACTCCTATTTCCTTCCATCAATGGCAGTGAGTGCAGTGAAATGTTTGACTTTGGCATAAGGTAAGACTCCAAATAAATAAATCTATTGTTATAGAGACTTTATTCTTCTTCTAACACAGGGTTGCAGAACCCCTGGCCCTCCAGATGTTTCTGAAATACCCATCAGCCCCAGCGCAGAAATGGACAGTGGACAGGGATGATGGGTGTTGTATTTCAAGCAACATCAGGAGGGCCAAAAGTTCTCCACCCCTGTTCTAACAAAACCTACTTACACACAGTCCCATGTTCAGTACTTCCTAACATTTCAAACAGCTAGAATGAATTAAAGGAGCAGGTTTATTATTATTTTTAAGCTGATATTTCATGCACAGTAACTTGAGATGATGATGATGATTATATATTTATGCCCTGCACTTTTCCCTCACAGGGATTGTGAAGGTCTAGGCGGGGAAACAAAAATATTTGGAGGGGATATCCAGTTCCACACCAAAAAGCCTTACCCTGCCCCCTAAAGTGAAAAAATAGGCTTATGAAACATTTTCTTTTGGAATGGTGGATAGAGTTTTACTCCCCAAAATGATTTCTAAAAACTTCATAATAGGAAGACTTTTATGTAAGACTTTGTACAGTACAAGATCCTTACAATATTATTCCTGTACACTTAGAAGTTGCACACTGAAAGCACAATTCTCAAATGCAAAAGCAAGTTTCATTGCTACCTCTGTGAGGCACTGCAATTGACATGTGAAAGATCCAGTTACTTTGCTTGTCGGCTTCCTCTTGTTGGCACAGTTGTTGGGTTTGTTTCTGTGCTCTTGCCTGGGCCTCAAAGGACTGTGGGTGTGAGTGGAGAAAGTAGAGGTTTTAGAAGTCTCTGATAAATATGACGACAGATATTAAGAAGCGGAAACTGATGGCAATAGCTCTGAAAATGAGACTGATTAAATTCCATGTAATATGCATTGAGTCTTGGTCACCCTCTTTCCCCCTCTCAGTTCTTTTTATGGAATTGAGTGCTTTATGTCTGCTTGACACTGGAAGTCTGGAGGAGACAATAATATTCTTTGTCTTGCTATAATGTTGATGATTCATTCTCTCTGTATAGTGTTTTGCCTGCTCCTCATAAACTGGTAGAACCAAAGAGATGCTAGGTTCCTTACAGCCTTCTTGACCATTTGGCCCACTATTGGTCTCTTCTGCTGAACATATTGGAGCTTGTCTTTGCATACAGGGAAAGTCCTTAACTTACTGAGCATTTGAGATCCATTGGCCACCCTTACCTGGTTTAGCCAGCCAGTTGAAGCCATTTCCTGGAGTGTGCCACTGTCACATTCTGACAGCCTATAGGAGCCACAGGTGAGAGCTGAGTGCAGGGTGGGAACCAAATGTGGACAAACTTTCCCAGAAAGAGCTTTACAACTCCCCTGCCAGAGGTACTCCTCCTCCCCTAACACCCCTCAATCTGCATAGTGCATTAAAAAAGTATTGCAAATGTTTCAGGGTCCCCAGAAATGTCTGTTTTGAGGTAGTGGTGGGGAAAACCCTGGGTTTTTAAATCATGGCTTCAATATTTCCAGAAAATTTACTTCTCTAGTTAGACCTTAGACTCCTTGGGAATCCTGAGAGTGCCATCCTAACCATTCCTATTCAGAAGTAAAGGTACCCTTGACCATTAGGTCCAGTCGTGTACAACTCTGGGGTTGCAGCGCTCATCTCGCTCTATAGGCCGAGGGAGCCAGTGTTTGTCTGCAGACAGGTCATGTGGCCAGCATGACTAAGCCGCTTCTGGCAAAACCAGAGCAGCGTAAGGAAAGTCGTTTACCTTCCTGCCGGAGCAGTACCTATTTATCTACTTGCACTTTGATGTGCTTTCAACAGCCTATAGGAGCTGGAACTGAACAATGGGAGCTCACCCCATTGTGGGGATTCAAACTGCCGACCTTCCGATTGGCAAGCCCTAGGGTCAGTGGTTTAGACCACAGCGCCTCACGCGTCCTTCTATTCAAAAGTACCGAATTTTTCGCTCTATAAGACGCACCAGACCATAAGACGCACCTAGTTATTGGAGGAGGAAAACTAAGAAAAATAAATTCTGAATCTCAGAAGCCAGAACAACAAGAGGGATCGCTGCGCAGCAAAAGCAGCGGTCCCTCTTGCTGTTCTGGCTTCTAGGATAGCTGCACAGCCTGCATTCACTCCATAAGATGCACACACATTTCCCCTTACTTTTTAGGAGGTAAAAAGTGAGTCTTATAGAGCAAAAAATATGGTATGGTAAGTCCTATTAAACACAGTGGGGCTTACTCAGATAATTGGGGCTAGGAGTGCAGCCCTGCTCTGCATTCTGTTCTTTCTGCCTGCTTTCTGCTATTATCCTACAAATTCATTTTCACAGATGGGGGGGGGGGAGATCCTGCTGATAAGGATAAGATCAGATACTCTTCACATGTGTGCAATTGTGCCTTAGATCCAGCTTGCCTTTTTTTATCCCCTCCACACACACAAAAGGGACTCCAGCATGGGATGGCAGGATTTCAAAGTGAAAGTGGAACAGCCCCTCTTCAATAAAGCTCCTGTTGAGAATTGTTCCCTTCCAAATGCTGTGGAACTGGTGCCTTTTTCTGATAAGAGGTGTGATGATGGGTGATTGATCTGTGTTATCTGTCATGTCTGTGTGTGCAGGATGTAGGTCTTTGAGGGAGCAAAGGATAATTGAATACAGAAAAGGGGGCGTAGGGGGTGCTGGTCTGGTGTGGTAAAGGTCTAGTTCGAGCTGGTATCTGAGTCGCTGTTGGAGAGATAAGACAGGCCCTGGTCCCTGGAAAGGGATGCACTGCCTAACTTGGATCATTCCCCTCTTGATTCCTGTGTCTGCCCTCCCCAAAGCTCAAGGGACATCTGCCCTTCTTCCATTTCTGATGTTAAGGGCAGGAGGATATCAGTGCTGGCAAGTGGGAAGCCCTCTCCTTCCTTCTTAATAACCCCTTGTTGAGTGCCAGCCCTTCATCTCTTTTGTTTTTGTTTCTTTGGCTGGCCTGCTTCTTGCCCATTTGCCAACATTTCTTTATAGGGGGAGATAGAATGTCAGGAGAGTTATTAGATTGAAAAAGCTCATCTACTTAGACTGGAATCAATGCCATAGTGTAAGCATGCATAGTCATTCTGCAGGTTGTGGGTGATGGTAGTGATAGGATGGCCACCCTTTCCCCATGAAACATGCCCAAAATTCATGGGGAAGACAGAAAGGGTAGTACTCGCTTGCCTTTAACACACTGTACTCTTATGAGAGTGATTGGTGGGTGCTGCTGGTAGGGAAGGTGTATTTGCTGACCCCTCCATCTTTCCCAAACAGGCTTGGTGCCTGGGCCAGAGCCCCCTACACTGTGCCCCCCTGATGCTGGCTGGCCTGTGCCCAGAAGATGAGCAGATTGCTGGTGGGAGTGACCCTGGAGAGGATCTGCAAAGCTGTGCTGCTCTTATGTTTACTGCACTTCCTCATCATCATGATCCTCTACTTTGATGTCTACGCCCAGCGCCTGGACTTTTTCAGTCGCTTCAATATGCGCAACTCCTCCCGCACTCTGCCCTACGTCAACGTCTCTCGGCCTAACGGGACCGCCGGGCCTCTGGGCCCTGAGCTCCTGGCCCCGAGTGTGAAGTCCGTCAGTATGAACAGCACTGTCACCGAGAAGCCCTTACCACCTTGCCCAGAGATGCCTCCTGGCCTAGGTAAGATTACAGATGAGCTCTGTCTGCCTCATGCCTAGTCCTACAGAAGGCCCTTTAGTAGGGAAACTGTATTGCAGTTATTGGGTTTATTTGTGCCCTGCTTGCCACCTGCTGTTTCCCTGTCAATGCAAATATGTCAAGTGGCTTTGGCTCCTGATAATAGGAACTAGAAGATCTAGGAATCTGCAGAACAGGCATGGTATTGCAAATCATAGGCTCCAATAGCCTCTACCATTGGAGCCAATCCTGCAGTGGAAAAACAGTTGGGAATATGTGGACAGTATTTGTTGAAAGCTGGCAAACTGAATAGTGTTCTTAGTATATTTACAGTGATCAGATAGCGGATTTTTTATTTCCCTTTTTGCCATGGCAACTCATTGTCTCTTTCCAACCCCACTGTACCTAGCTGGTGCCTTTCTGCAAGTGGGCTATAAGTAATTGGGGAAAGGGCTCAGCTTCTGCACAGACACGGCTTAGTAGGGGCTACAAGAGTTAGCTCCTTCTTATGCTGATCTCTTTGAATGAATGCATGACCAGCTTTCACTCACCTGATGCCCTCCAAATGTATTGGACTATAACATGGCTGCGGCTGATGAAACGTAGCACAAAAACATCTGGAAAGCACCTGGTTAGTGAAGACCAAAGTAGACCATCTCCTCACCCTAGGGGGCGAAACATTTAAGGCATAGAGAACTTAATAGCCTTATTCCTGACAGGTGAATAAAGAGTTGAAGCATAAGCTTTGGTACAGTGGTACTTCTGGATGTGAACGGGATCCATTCCGGAGCCCTGTTCGCATCCTGAAGTGAACGCAACCCGCGTCTACGCGTGCGCGGGTCGTGATTCGCCACTTCCGTGCATGCGTGTTATGTCATTTTGACTGTCTGCGCATGTGCGAGTGTCAAAACCCGGGAAGGCCCCGTTACTTCCGGGTCGCCGCAACGCGCAACCCGAAAATACTCATCCCGAAGCTACTTTAACTCAAGGTATGACTGTATTGATATTTAACTGGGGCTAAAACTTTTATTAAACAATGCAATCTGCAACAAGCAACAACCTTTCCTGTTAACTCTGAATCACTTAGCGGGGTATTCAAGTTAACTCTGCTTTGACTGTTTGCTGTCTCTATGCTTGATACATGTGTCGGTATTTAGGTTTCTTTGCTGGTTTTTTTCTGGGCGGTGCCCCACCAACTTGGCTGGTGAAAGGGACATGAGCTGTTTGTGTAAGTCAAGAGGCTGTGGCTGATGCATAGATAATGGAGTCCTTTCTCCTGCAGTGGGCCGGCTCCTTATCGAGTTCAGCACTCCCATGAGCATGGAGCGGGTGCAACGGGAAAACCCAGATGTGCGGGAGGGCGGCAAGTATTCTCCCCCAGACTGTGTGCCTCGCCAGAAGGTGGCCATCCTCATTCCGTTCCGGCACCGGGAGCACCACCTCAAGTACTGGCTGCACTACCTGCACCCGATTCTACGGCGCCAGAAGGTGTCTTACGGCATCTATATAATTAACCAGGTGCGTAGAGAATGATAATGTGGGGGCAGTGGTGCAGTTGGGTCATTGAGTATTCTGGACTGAATGGTCTCATGGGCATCCCCTTCAGATGGTAATGTGCATTACTTCAAAATATGGTGTTCCAGCCCTGCTGTGCTCCAAAGCAGAAGGAGTAGAGCCTGGATATCTGACCCAAAGTTCTGTCCTAATGGCACCACTGATGCGGAAGAGAGCAAGATGGTTGGGTTTAGAACATATTGCCATCCGGTTCCCTTGAGAGGAACCTGATTAGGGAAAGCGGTATGTTAGTTTTCATGAATATATGCCTCTCTGTTCTGAGTGGAAGCAAAGGCTTCCTGCTTTGTGGGGGAAGTTGAGTGTGGGCCTTACAATGCACCATGAACTTTGCACCTATGGTAAGTGTGGAATGTGACGTAGATGCTTCTCACTTGCTTCTTGTTTAAGAAAAAATCAGGCCTGCTCTCTGACATGACAATAAATCTGCAATACAGTTGGTGGGACTTTGCAAGATCTATAAAGGGAGATATAACAGTTCTAGAAAAAAATAGGAAAACAGTAGAATGTTATTCACAATGAAATGTAACAAGCGAGAGGTCAGCCAGATGCATCAGGTAAGAGTAAAAGGGTTTGTGGCAGTTGATGTGATCCTGTCCTTCATTATCTTTCCGTACAGTTTGGTGAAGACACCTTTAACCGAGCTAAGCTGTTGAATGTGGGCTTCCTAGAAGCCCTTCGAGATGATGAGAGCTATGACTGCTTCATCTTCAGCGATGTTGACCTGGTGCCCATGGATGACCGGAATCTCTATCGCTGTTATGACCAACCCCGGCACTTTGCTGTTGCCATGGATAAGTTTGGCTTCCGGTGAGTTTGTGCACTTTGATCTTTTTTGAAATGCCAGTGGCCCCTTGAAAATGTTCAGAGTGTCAGAGGCAAAATTGAAGGAGGAATATATGACTTTATTGCACACATAACTTATGGGCTCTCATTCTGTGTGGCTTGGACATTGTGGGGACCTGCAAGCTGTGAAATGTGTTTCTTAACTAGATTGCAGTACAGGAACCTCCCCCATTCTTAAGACTACCATGTCACATTTCTTCATAATTTGCAGGGGTTTTGTACTTAAAAGTGGGGATATACAACGGCTTTGGGTGAATCCCAAGCCAAAGCAGGGTGCTTTGCAGGGATTCTGGGATTGTCTGAGACAAAGTGGAACCTCTTCAAGGATCCAGAGACAAAGTGGGGAGTTCCCAAAGTGCCTCATGGCACCGTGACAACTCTGACAATTGTCTGCTGAAAGCAAAACTAATGTAGCTAACCTTAGTGTATAAGGAAAACACAAGGGGTGTGGAACAGCAGAAGTAGAACAAATGCCATGGTAAGGGGGACGGGATTCTGCTGTGATGTGACTGACAGGTCAAGCTTGTAACCAGAGGGAATGAGTTCACCTGGAGTCTTCAACCCCAGTGCTTTGTGAGGAGGAAAGGAAATCCTTTTTAGTTCTGTCCCCTGCCTCCCAAGATTAACTTTAAAAGTCCCTAGTTCACAAAAGTTGAACCAATTTGTCTGCCATTGGCAAGTTTCATACCTAGGGAAACCTCTTTTGTGTCTGGTTTCCGAACAATTGCCCTCAAAAGACATGGGAAGTTTAAGTGGACACTTTTTACCCATCCCCAAACTGTGAAGGCTGTCCTTGTGGGGAAAACCAATGAAATTATCATTCAGAAATTTGACAGGATTCATCTTTCTTGGAGACTCTGATGCCTGCAAATTTCATCCAATAGTGGGGGAGGGGGAAAAGTTTCCTTAGAAAAATAACCATAAAATTTCAAAGGTACCTGACAGAAAAAAGCCCCACCCTGGAACTATTTGGCTGGCTGAATCCGCTGTGGAGCGGCAAATGTGCCTGCAAGGGGGAAAGGTATAGCTTAAAAAACAACAACAACCCAATAGTGAACGAGGGGAAATGAAATCTTGTTTTCCCCCAACTCAGACTCAGAAGCACTTGGGACTGAGGCATGTTGTTTTCTGAAGTACTGACTCAAGGTCCAAACTGAATCTTCTGTTTGGTGCACACCCCTAATTTAAACTTTGCTGCCTCTTATATGACTAGATGAAATGCTCCAGGGAAGTCCTTGTGATACTACATTATGGAATAGGCACTTGCAAAACCTATATGAAGGTGATGTAAACAAGCAGACAGGATCCCCACGTGAATGTTCTGTGTTGCCTATATTCTTACCTGCCAAACATGGCAAAAGGAGATGGAGGAGGTACAGTGTGTATAAAATGGAACCCTGCATTCCAGCTAAGGAGAAGGGAAATGGGAAGGATTTAGGAGAGACCTGATGCAGTGGGAGCAATGGGTGACATCACATGGCTGATTTGGAAACTGGGATTTAGACTGTGTCAGGTGTAGCTTGGACCACCCAGGTTCTGTGCTCCTGAACCCATTCGTGGCTTGACTGATTCCCATCTCTCCTGCTTGTCCTCTGCAGGCTGCCATACTCTGGCTACTTCGGAGGTGTCTCTGGCCTGAGCAAGACACAGTTTCTGAAGATCAATGGCTTCCCTAACGAGTACTGGGGCTGGGGTGGGGAAGATGACGACATCTTTAACCGGTGCGTGAGAGGCTGGGCCAAGCCTAGCCAGAACTTGTTCTCTGCAAGTTGGTTGTAGTAGCCATGTAGTCTGTTTTTCCGTGTGGTGTCTCCTGGGAATGTGCTGAGTGGCAGGGAACAGCATTCTCTTCTGGGGTGGGGTAGCTGTGCAAATGGCAGGTGGCAATATGCAACACCTGCCTTTCCTATAACAATGCTCCCAAATCTGAGACAGGGGGACATAGGCAGGTAGGTATTCCACAGCACATAACAGGCAGGGCCAAATAGAAGGCCTGGGGAGCCAATACTCTGAAAGCCAGAAGGGGTTGGGGGTGCTGAGGACTGGAGGGTGAGGACTAACTCCAGCTTTATTTAGAATTTGCCCCCAACCTGTCTGCTGGTCTTTGAGCTGCACTTTTTCTTTACACAGGATCTCGCTTAATGGCATGAAAGTGTCACGTCCTGATGCCCGCATTGGGCGCTACCGCATGATCAAGCACGAGCGTGACCGACACAACGAGCCCAATCCCCAGCGGTGAGAGAGACAATGTGCTTGCTAGCTCCCTACCTAGTCCATTGCAAGCTACATAAGGAGATAGAAAGCTCCCACATAATTTCTGCACCATTTCCCTGGGCACATAATGGCTTTCAAGCCTGATTTCCAATGGAATATAATCTTCCAGACACATCTTCCCTTTTATAGCATACTACTCTACACCTCGTGAGGAGAGAGGGGCCACATTTGTTTGCCTCCCTGTAGAATGTACATGAAACAAACCAAGATAGCCTACAAGTCCTTAGCCTTCCCCCAGAGAGTGTTTTCTATTACTGCGTGTGCATTCCTCTCTTTCTGATCTACCCCCAGTTTTAATTCCACTCTCTGCCTCTTCTAAGAGACACAGACATGAATCAGAGTCCCAACCATGCACCAGGTGTGTTTGGTTAAATCTATGTTATGCTAGTTCTAGGCAAGGAAAGAGAAAGGGCCTCCTGTCCTGTGCCCTAACATTTATTGTCTGGAACCAGAGAAAAGCCACAGCTGGCATGGTTTCAGGGCAATACACTAAACCTTATTTCATGAGACCCTGACATTCCACTTGAGAAGGTTGTGTGGTGGTAGTAATCACCTATAATGAGAACTAAATGCAGTCACCATCCATGGCCCTCCAGGATCCTATGACGCCATCACACTTTGCAACCTTGCTATATCATTTGACAGGGACTGTTGTTTTACAGCTGAGCTCTGGGTAGAGAAGCTCACTCTGTTACTTGGGACTTTCAACCTGGAAGGGCTGTGCATGGTGATTGTCCGTTCATGTGTTCATGAAACACAATTTCATTTCGGAAGTCCCAGTGCTTTGTATGCTGGAAATCTGACTTAAGAAATTGCTTTATTGTGTGTGGATAATGCCACATAAGGCTCTTCCCAAAATTCTTCCAAGTGGCCTGAGCTGTCATTAGACTCTCTATTCCAGGCTTCCTCAAACTCAGCCCTACAGATGTTTTTGGCCTACAACTCCCATGATCCCTAGCTAGCAGGACCAGAGGTCAGGGATGATGGGAATTGTAGTCTCGAAACATCTGGAGGGCCGAGGTTGAGGAAGCCTGCTCTATTCCATTCATCAAGGAATGGCTTGTAGGTTTAACTTGAATTAACCTAACTGCCTACTTTCATGTGTAAGATGACTTTCTCTCTGGTTCTCCTGGCAGGTTCACCAAAATCCAGAATACCAAGGTGACCATGAAACGCGATGGCATTGGCTCGCTTCAGTACCGCCTGGTGGAGGTGGTTCGTCGTCCCATGTACACCAATGTAACCGTGGAGATTGGCCGCCCACCACCACGCCCCCCTCGGGGCTGACTCTTTGCTGCCTGGCTCTGCCCATGGCCCCATGCATGAGGAGCTGTGCGGATCCCAGCCCTGACTGGTTCAGAGGACTGTGTCCTGGCTTGGAGGAGCTGTCTGCCTCCTTTGTGGGGATGCGGGAAAGGCCAAGACTACACCTTTGCCTTGCCCCAGCCTTTGGCTGAAGCCCATCTCCTGATCACTAGTCAGTTCTCCACAGTGCCCTTCACAGGTTGGGGAGGAAGTATGAGTGTGTCATGGTGCCTGGCGCAGCGCATGGGGGTCCTGGGCACAGCCAAGCCCCACTCCTGGCTGGAAGGCACTGAGAGCAGAGAAACCTTGTGCAGGTTCTTGAACCTCCCTATCCTCTCCCAGAACTTTTCACAGAGCGGCATCCCTTAAGGATCCCGGAAGTACAGTACAGGTAGTTGTTTTCCTTTCCTCTCAGTGTGCAAGAGTGCCGTTTGAGCCTTCCTTCCAGGGGGTGGCCTGGCCTTACGACAAATGCCAGCTCGCAAGGTGTCCAGGTGGTTCACTCGTGCCCAGCTGAGGAGAAGCTCTTCCAAAGGAGAAGCTCTCATGGGCCTGGCCACTGCCCACCTCCATTCATGGCTTGGTGCTGTCCCCCTGCTGGGCCCTGGGTGTCACTTCTGGCTCCAGTAACACAGGGGCGTTTTATACAAAACCCTCATTAGAATACTTGAGTGCTTCCTGGGTTAGTTTGACAGGTAGCCTGTCTGTCAAGGGACAACAGGTCATTCTTCCTAACAGTGTTTGCTCTTCTGTCTGTGAATGGGGAATATTGGTTGGGCAGTGTGTGCTTCACTTTTCAGCAAGGATGGAATCAAAATGGCATGGTTCGGCCTACTCTCTGGTGTGGGCTGGCTTCTCTTTTTTACAGGCACCAATGGGCCTATGGCCATACAGAACAGAGGAAGGTGAAGTTGGCTTCTTGCTGCCTGTCCCCTACCTCTCACCTCCAACCCACTTACCCCATACCAACCCTCACTCACCAATCAACCTTCCCGCCATCTGCCAGGCAACCTGCCGTTGACCACTCATCGTGCCCTCTTTGTCAAGCTGCCATCTGCCACCACCTGAGGCCAGGCCCCTGGGTCCGACCGTCTGCTCATGACACATGGTGGCCGTGTGCCTAATTCCTGGAGCTTGGAAGCTGCTGGTGTCCCTCATCTCTGGTTATGGTGCCTGGCAGGTAGAATCTCCTGTGCCGGTCCACTTTGGGATGGCAGCTGGGCCAGGCTTGAAGCCAGGCACCAGCGTGTTGCGCAGCCCAGGTGTTGGTGACTTTTGTACATTTGAATGTTTTGATCCCTTTTCAAGCCTATGGTGAATGCAGCACTGGTCACTACGATCAGACTTTTGTATTCAATAAAGTTTCAAAACTTGGGAGACTCCTTGCCTATGGGATTCAGGTGGGGTCTGTGGATAGGGGCAACGCTGCAGGTTTATGCAATCTGCAGCCTCCCCTCCTTGGGCTCATCTTGGCAAGGTACAAAATGAAGAATTAAATTCGTTTCCAAATGAATGGCACCTCATTGTGCTTCCCCAACAAGTTTGTTTAAAGCAGGGACTGGGTTTTCTGGCCCAGGAAACTCTGGGCATAGTTACTCAGTCCAGAAGACAAGAGCGAACTATTCTACAAGGTTCTTTTATTGATGCTCACACAGAGAAAAACTGTTAAATAGTAGCAAAAGATGCTATGTTTAGTTGAAGCTGGAGTGGGAATGTGGTGGTGGTTGGTGGGTGATTCCCTAAATCATATGGGGAACCTCTGGCTCTCGAGATGTGGCTAAATTATTCCTAGCCATTAGTCATGCTGGCTACAGCTGATGGGAGCTGGGAGTCCAACTATATCTGAACGGCCACAGGTTGCCTATCCATCCTAAATAAAATGGGCTTTCTCATATGAGCTACTCCCCTGTGTAATAACTCTAGACATTGTCAAGGGAAAGGGGGTAGATCTGGAAAGGGGTCTGCGACTGGCAATTGCTTATGTGTATGGTTGAAGGAGTTGGGCCAGGGCTGGGTGTAAAGGCACACTAGGGCTTGTCTGAATAAGCAGAAGCCTTGCAGGTGCTGAAGAATGGCTGGCCCGGGAATTGTTTGGTGTTTGGAGCAGCTCAGGTGTGATGTGCACCTGTAGCCCGGCATCCCCGTAGCCGCTCACATTTAGCTAAGCGGTTTCCTTCCCAGTAACCGGCGTCCTGGCCATCATGACAGTGGCAACGGGTGCAGGGCCCCACCCATATGCTCTCCCCAGCAGGAATTACGCGTCGCTGGCTCCCATCCACGTAGCAGTTGGGCCCTGTGGAGAGACATGTCCATGTATTAGAGTCTGCCATTGTTTGCAGAAGTCTCATCATGACTCTTAGAAGCAGAAATGGCAAGCAGTTTAAGAGTACATATGTAGGTGGGGGGCAACCCAGCCAGATGGGCAGGGTATAAATAATAAAATTATAAATTATTATTACTCCAGCCTTGCACCCCTATCCTCTACCGGGAGCTCACCTAGTGCCTGTTCGTCCACAGGTTCTGTGCTAGAGGCTGCTTTTGTACCAGGAGGACATTTTTCATTTTGGGGGGAGCCCCTCTTCTAACACTAGGGCCAAACACCTGCCAAATCCTTCAAGATGAGGTGGGGGCTACCAGGTGTCCCACCATCATTTCTAAGTAGGAGGCTTTCTGTTCAGTTAAGCAACCTTGTGTCTCGTCAGCTTGGCCCAATTCCTCTCACTTCCCTGCTCCAGTAGGACAGGGGCCCTGAACAGTGAGGGAGACAAAGTTCTCTCCCCCTTCTGGACAGCTTGAAGTGGAACATTTGTCCCTTGCTGTGAAGGTGTGTCTTTCTCACCGTCCTCACAGGTGGGGCAGCAGTGGCCCTTCTCGTAGACTGGATTGACGCAGGGCGGAGGGGCGCAGTCTGCCACTAGGCAACGAGCGATGCCATCGAGGTCACAGGTACACTGCTCACACTCTGAGGGCTGTGAGAGACAAATATTGGTCAATACAGCAAGGCAGCTTTACGTGGACAGCACACGGTTATGATGATGCAGCTCCAGAACTATTTTGCATCAGTGGTGCAGAAGCTTATTCTTTTCTGAGAATTGCATTCCCTTGGGAATCTGTTCAGAATTGCATGCCAGTGGTGTGCTGGTCCAGAGTCAAAGTGGGTAGGGCACCTCCTCTGCCACCCTGTTTCCCTCCCCCTTTTCCTCCTAATGAAATTAGGCTGAGAGAAATAGGTTACCCATCCACCCCACACCACCATGTTGCAGAACTGACTGGATTTTGCGGTTCCAGAATGAATTAGTCATGTCTTCTGTCTGTAATTTGCAAAGAGATGTGTGTATGCAAGCAGGTGGGAAACTCATGCCTCAGATACTTAATTGGATTAGGCTCCTGGCTGCATCTTTGCTTACCTGTATCTGTGCTTTAAGTATCACAAAAGAAATAAAAGGCCCATCATCTTCCTTTTTTTGTAATGTGTGAAGAAGCATTCCAAACTGAATGCATAGCCATGGCAGTACTGGGATTATACCATCAGATGGCACTATCAACCAAAAATTGATAGGAGGGAGAAAAAGCTTCTGTCCCAATCTCCCTTGACTTTGTGTATCTTGTCAGCTCTGGCCAACTCAAGATTACTCTCAAATAATAATGCAGCTGGCCACTGGGGAAACTGACTGGTCATAAGAAAATATTGAATAGAGAAGACTGTGAGTGAGTGAGATATTGTCCCCAGTAGCACAGAACCATCAGGGATCCCAATATGCTAAAAAAGGCCCATGAATGTGTTTTGGAACCCATTACCCAATCAAGCTCCTTAAAATATCCAGCAAAGGAGACTGAAGTCATTTTCAGCACCTCACCTCTCATTCGCCTTCTCACTAGCAAAACATGAGGCTAATTCTAGCCAAGCCACATGCTTTTGTTCTCTGCCCTAAGGGGAAAGTTCCAAGATTCTACCTTCTGTCAAATTCCCTCCGTCCTGAACTGTCTGATTTCACACCTTCAGGGTGGGTGATGATAAAGACTGGTCTCCACTGAACTTCAAGTGGTTGCAGATAAAAACATTGGTCACTTGCTCTAGATCACTCCTCACAATACTTTAAAATATTACAAAGCTGGAAGATGACATCAACATTTAACACCAAAAATCATATCTTAATGATATAATTGTCCATGATCATCTTTATAACTCGAGGGAAAGAGATTGCACAACTTCACTGGCAAGTTGATATCCTGCCCTTACTACAAACCTACAGTACAAAGGAAAGTGTTTACCCTTCCTAATTACAGAACTTTTCTCTCTCTAGATCTATAGCACTTGTCTTGCTTATAAGCAAATGCAAGATAACCTAGTTCCAGGAGGTGCTGGGAAGCAGCCCTATATTACTGTATCCACAACCCAGATGTTCTGGACCTAGAGCAAAATCTGGCCATCCCTAGTAAAGAACTGAGAAGCTTTGGCTGAGCAGAGTATTTTAGGGCAAGTTAGGCCCCAGCTGAATGGTTCTGGATAATCCAAAGCTTGCTTGCTATTTTATGATATTTCGGTTGGCCATAATAAAGTTACTATTTTGGGGAAAATTATGGCTCAATATTGCTTTGCAGAAAGCATTTACTTTCTGTGTACCTTTCAATAGAATTTTGTGTTTGGGTAAATGGGACAGGCCAAGAGATAAGTCATCAAACAGACACACAATAATTTGGTGTTTAGGTAACGGACAATTCACCTAGGAAGAACCCCACTGCCCATTCTTTGACTATATGTAGCAACTGGTCCTTTCTTCATCAATACATTTATTTTTTGCAAACACTCAATTCATGATATCCAAAGAGGCATGGAGCCCAGGAATGGAGGGCTTTGATCTTCCACCTGCAGCCTCAGGGCCAGAATTTGACTCCCTTCGGCTAGTGCAGGCTTAGTGCCAAAAATACTCCTTTCCGAACCCACCCTCAATTGTCCAAGTCAGCCATGCTAGAGATTGTTTGGTCTGACTCAAGTCCTAAAATAAACTACACACATTTTTGGCAGCAACAGACAATAGCCAGAAGCAAGGTCTGAACAGGTCAATGTCAGGCCTAAAAAATGGATGAAAATGAAATTCAATTAGTCAAAGGATGCTCAGCTAGGTACTACAGCCAATAAAATTGCCTTCTGAATTATTGGTTTTATGGGAATATCTTAAGAGCACCTACAGCTTCATAGAGCACTTTTGATTTGGTGCTTCTCACCCCTTTTGGAAAAATGCAATTTATTAGTTTTGTTTGTATTTTCTTTTGCTTCAGCCAGTAATGAACCAACTATAAAGACAGCGTTCCTGCTTCCAGTCTCTTACTCTCCTGCCTAGGCCTCCCTTTCAGAACAAGATTTAAGAAACAGAAGGGACTGCTAGAGATTCTTTTTCAGGAGCGCTCGCTTTTTCTCCTGCTTTTGAATATCCTCACTTTGCCTATCCATCACCTATTCATCCCTGCCCACCTCGCTCTAGATTCCTTCTCATGCCACCCCTTTGCCTAATTCTCCCTTGAATGCCTTACCTGGAAATGCTGCCCCAGCTCATACACTTGTCCACGGTGCTCACAGCCAACCCTTTCGCAGCGTGGGCAGCAGTCGCTGGGGTAGTGGCTGACGTGAATGCAGGCAGGTGGCAGAGCGGTGCAGTCCGTGCGGGCGCAGGCGGGCCCCTCCGCTGTGCACTCGCACTGGGTGCAGTGGTCACTGTCCAGGAAATACCACTCCCCAACATAGTACAGGCTCCCGTTGGCATCGCACGTGGTCACTGGCCCTGCCAGTCCTGGGATGGGCACCAGAGTCAGCAGCAGCACTAAGATCAGCTGTGCCAACGGAAAGGGCATCGCTGAACTCGAGGGACAGATGCCGGGCATGGGAGTTGGCGAGAGGGAGGAGCAGAGCAGGAGTAGGGAAATGAAGCGGAGGAGAGCTGGCGGGGAAAGTGGGCATCCAGTCCGCTCCAATGCCGCCCGCGGGGTCCCGCCGGGAGGTTGCCTGCTGAAGCTGCGGCTAAGAACCGCCCTGGCGTGCCTCGGCCTTTGTGTAGCCGCCGCCCGGCCCGGTCCGCCCCTTCTTGCAACCCGAGCCCGCCCAGGGGCACAACACCCCCTCCCCAACGGAGCGGGCGGGACCGGGGCGGTGGGAGGGACCTGGCCCCCTATCTGCACCTCAGGAAAAGCCTACTAAGACAAGTCCACTGTGCTCCCTCTCCAAACCCCTCGAACACTTATCCGGGGAGCCAATGCTGCGTCTCCCCAGTTCCCAGTCTCCGCGGCCTCCAAAACACGCGCGGCGCTGGATCTCTCTCTCTCTCTCCCCACCCCCTTTATTCCTAGGAACATTAATGGGCAAAGAAAGAAGTTTCTCAATACTGTACTGTTGCCAAAGCAAAAAGCCAGTGGGACCCCTTCCGGATGAAAACTGGCCGACGTGTGGCTGCTCTTTACCTCCGATTGCTTGGGTGCAAGCGCGGGCGCACCAAGAGCTTCAACGCACACGCTTCCTTCCCCCGAGACCCCCGTCTCCACGCTCGACCGACATCCTGTCTGCCTCGTGGGCACGGCTCCTTTAAGAGGCGAGGCTTCAGAGGAACGCGGCGGGGCGTTTCCATGGAGACGGCGAGTTTATATTCCAGAGAGTTAGAGGGTGGAGGGGGCTCGCATAGGGCAAGACGCCTGGCCCTCCGCCCGGTGTCGCCGGTGAGGGCTACCGCAGTTATGTCCGTGGGTCCGTAGTAAGAGAGGAAGTGTGGGGAGAGTAAAAGGTCTGGGGCGGAAGTGGGCTCGGTGGGCCGAGACGTAGGTGAGTTAAGCACTGGGGAGCAACTATGGGGAGGGATAATGGGCAATAGGTTACATTTGGGGCTATAAACAACTACCTGACATTCAGAAGACATCTGAAGGCAGGGTCCCCTGAAGTTCAGGGAAGTTTTTAATGTGTGACATTTTAATGTATTTTTAATCTTTGTTGGAAGCCGCCCAGAGTGGCTGGGGAAACCCAGCCAGATGGGCGGGGTACAAATAAATAACAACAACAACAACAACAACAACGATTAACGGGAATTAGTATGACTCTCAAGGTTAATGTGAGGGGATGAGTTTGGTATATGGCGAGCAAGAAAAATTATATGCTCTTATAATTTGTAACATGATTTGTAGACAGTAGTGCAACTCAGGGGGAAAGTACAGAGCACCACAAAAATGGGGTGCCTCAAATGGCCATTCTAGAGAGTGTCAGGTGATGGAGTCAGGAACAAACGACCTGTGGCAGCACCTGGGCTGGCATGGGCATGTTGTGGTCTATTGGCGCTGATGGTAGTCACAGCGGCATCCTTGTTTTCTACAACAGTTTTAGTCAGAGGGTCGTTAGCCAGGCATGTACATGGCACTCAATTCTATTTTTTACTTTTATTTTCATCCTTGGTGCTCCCCCACCCGAATAAACGTGTTTAACATCAGGGCAGCAGAAGCAAATTCCATTGTATTCCTGTAATGCTAGTGCTATGACTTAAGTGAGTTTAGAATGTGAAACTGTACATGCTCAGAGTATTTCACAACCATTTATCTATTGTGCTAATGTATCAGGAATGTAGGAGCAGTTATAAAACATGGGAATGGCTTAACTGACAACTGACAAATGTAGTATGTGTGACTGTCTAATGGGAGAGGGGTGTAAAACCATGGATGTGGCCAGGATTTTAGTTGGGGAGGGACAAAGTTGTTGAGCTTTTCTTGGGAAATCATGGGTGAAAATACCTCATAAATAGGACATTGCGGGGGGCCAGGCTTCTGTTGGGGGGGGCAGAACCTCACATAATTGAATACTTTCAATGGTTTTCAATAATATTTGTGAATCTCGGGAGGACAGCAGCCCATGTGTAAAACCATTAAGTTCAGTGTCTAAAATTACCTAGGTGCACCACTGCATGTTGCACCAAGTACAGTAGTTGTGATGTGGAGCTTCTACTCACTGTCTCATTGGCACAATCTTTTTTTCCTTTAAAGCCTCATTTATCGTGGAATCGGATACAGCACCCATGTTGCCCTTGCCTGGTGCATCTGGGGAATCCTTGCAGTCCGTGCCATCACTCTGGACAATGGTAGAGGAACAATTAGCACCCAGTGAGAGGCTTGAGGCGAAAGCTATCTTGGGTCATGGCCTTGTGGAACGGAGCTTGGAACTTCATGCTGAGGTTAAGTACCAAAATACTGGATCTCCTATTCAAAATGATTCACAAAAGAGCAGAACAAACAAACCACCTCTCTTACTACACAATTTAGAAGTGGCTGGTGACAAAGGGATATCTGAATAAAGCATCAAATCTAGGTTTCATCAGCTAAAGAGGCAGCACTAATTTTGTAAGGGGATTTGACTGATGAAAGGGCCCGCCTTTCATGTCTATAGATTTGAGTGGAGTGGACAGTGCTAAAATTGAGTGGAGCTAAGGGAGGGCTTATAAATTGTATTAAGCCCCCTTTCACTGAGCAATGGCCACTAGTTTTGGCATACATGCATTTTCATATAGAGTAGCATTCATGTGTATGATAATCTTGTATGGAGAAAACCTCTGGTTTGCCACTTACATCTGCTTTGAGTGCTGTTTAATTTAAGTGAAAGGAAAGCATATCTGAGAAGGCAAGTCAAGGAGGGGATAAAATATTGCAACCACCCCCTCCCTGTTTGACAAGGTCCCCATTTGCCAGCTCCCAGCTCAGCTGGTTCCTAATGCTTGGCCAGAGCCCCTAATCCATGCTATTCCAGGCCCTTTGTTCTCCTCCAGCCATTCATGCCCTTTCTTTATTCAGCATGGTCCTGACTGCAGCTGAGAAGAACAGTAAACATCCCAGAGGCTTTTCACATGGTAATTGCCTTACCTCCTCCTGAAACCAGAAGAGCAAGCACAGCACACCCTGACAAGATGGCACCTTTTTCACTCTATCACTTCTTCATGTTAGAGCTTTGCTTGAGATCCAGCCCCCCCCATTGTGATTAGTGACCCCTCCCCAGCCTTTATGGGGTCTCTCACCTGGCTGTCTATTACCTCTTCATCACAAGCCTGATAAATGTAGCCCAGGTACTGCCTGTCTCCCTGCTGTGTTCTTGTATGTGTCTCTGCTCCCCTCCCCAATTGGATATCTGAGAGGCCGCCCAGGGAAGCAGCTGTACCATAACGTTCCTCTTGTGGATGTGTGGGGCCAGAAAGGGAGTTCTGGCGCTCGCCTGCCTTACAAATATCCTGCAGATATTTTTGCGGCATGACCTTGACTTTCCTCATGGGGGGAGGGAGAGAATGATTGTGGGTGGGCTGTCTGCAGCTTTGCACCTTTTATGGAGTGTACAGACGGCAACAAAGTAGTGCCCTCTTGCCAGCTACATTGGAATGACAGTGTCCTGGCTGGTGTTCTTATCTTCCGCAGCCAACTTTGCCCATTTTCTGCAAAAGAGTTGTTTTTTTAAAACCTAAAAACTTCACTCTTAATCCTAAAATACACTTCACATAAACTAATAGCCTCATAGTCTGTTCCCAGTCTTTGGGGAGATGCAACGTTTTACTGAATTCAGTGTGCTCTCACACACATTTATCACATTTGAGGCATCTTTTATTCCCCTGATGTATGACATACTTCCAAAAAGTTGTCAGTTCCCTGACTGTGGCCTTTATGAAATGTAATTGTCTACCATCAGGTGAGTAATTAACTCATGGCTAGGTATTGGTTTTCTTTTCTTGCAGGCAGGCACCTGGCTTGATTTCCAGGTGTGCAGAATACCAATACTGGGAATGGGAGTGCAACGTGTATTTTTAGGTTGTGTCAGTGCTCCATCATTTGGGGAGGTGGAGGGTGGGGGAAAGATTACTTTGAGAAAGTTACTGCAGTTTGTGTCAATGTGCACATGTGTGAATTTCTGCATGTGGCAATGCACTCCAACCCCTTCCCTATTTACAGGTGCGGACACTGTTGGAATTACATCAGGAGTTGCAGTCAGGCTGCCTTGGAGTGGAGCAAAGCCCACTGCAAGCGGATGACAGCTGGGCCTTGCTGGCAGCTCCCCCCAACCTCAAGGAGCTGGTCAGGGAGGAGATCCGCCTTCTTCTAATTGGCCTACAGCAGAAGGCATCGCAGGAGGGCAGGTACTGGAGATTGGAAGAGAAGGGACTTGAGAGAATTAAGGGCTGAGCTGAGGGGGAGCAGGTAGTAGGGATAGAAGAAAAGCAAGCAGAATATCTTAGGACCTGAAGCCTATTTGATATAAAAATGAGCCCATTGGTTTCCAACTGATGTGGCTGGTGGTATTTATGTGTGCGGAATGGGTGAGTTTTATATCATCTTTTGGCCAAAGCAGTCTAGATTGAGGAAGCCATAACTATTTGTTATGAGAGGCTTAGAGTTTCATGGGACAAATCAGTTAGGAGGCTAGACAATAACCTGATTGTCTCTCTTAACAAGAACAGGATGAGGGAAACCTCTGATTCCACTCAGATATAAATAAGTCCAGTGCCACCTAGTGACTAAACTATATATTTACACTATTTATACAGTATTCTTTCTCCCTTTGCCTTCTAAGGGTGACTGTTCCAGAAATGCTTACTAGGAAATATCAGCTCCAATGCAATTTAATTGGCAGTTCCAGTATAGTTTCAACATGATTGCCACTCGGATGGCCAATGTCCAGCAAAAATAACCTGTACCAAACATATGTTTGCACCACACACCTCCATCTGTAACTTGCGCTCCCATTCAAGTGCAGCTTGTCAGTTTGTGTGTCTCTCTAGTCTTTTTTATATGTAGAATTAATTCCAGCCTTACATTCCCATTCTTTGGGTCTCAATCATATAACCTTTGTCATTCCCACTTAGCTCCCTTACATCATGCAGGAATTGCATTGCTGAGCGCTTCTATCAAGAATGCCAGTCCTGCTAGTGCGTTTGTTTTTTATGGTGTGTTCAGTCCATAGCCTGAGGCTGAGATTATGTCCCACCTCCAAGTTCAAAGTGAGCATTCATCCAAGTGAGCACTGGGATCAGCACCTGCTGGAACCCTTGCCTGAGGATTTGCTCCCTGCCTTAGCCCTGTGTAACCAATGAATAGTTCAGTGAAGGCACGGATTAGAACAGGCTGGCTAGTAAGGGATGAGCTCTCAAACTCCTCATGCTGGAGTTGTTTGTACCATGTTGCCGTATCGGAGAATCCCTTCACACCCTTCAAACCTTTCTACTATCTCTCAGTCACAACCTGAAATTCTGCATTTGTTACTTACTTTCAAATAGCTCCCCTCTTGTTGAATTGACATGAGCACAGGTCATGGCTCCCTGTGTTCTGCCTAGAACTGGGTGGTCCAATAAATGGCCTGAGGGCTGCATGTGGCCCTCAAGGCCTGTTTTGTTGGCCCGAGCAACATTTGACACCCTCCCCAGCCCTCATGCTGCCTTCCCAAAGCCAGATAAACAAGGCACTAGGCTTAGCGAAGGAGGTGTACAGGATCTGGCAGGGTCCTAAAGTCCTCCTGTCTCCTACCCAAAGCCTAATTGCTACTTCCCTGGAGTGCTCTAGGACCCTCCCAAAGCCTGTTGTCTCACTTAGCTGGCTTTGGGAAGGCAGGGCAAGGACTGGGGGGTGGCATCAAATTTTTGCCTCAGTCTCCCCACTGCACAATACAGTATGTGTTCTGTTGGTTCTGTGTCAAACTACTTTTGTGGTCTACCTTGGTATGGAAAATTGGACCTCACTGGGCTCTTTAGTCCAGCTTGTTTTTCCTTTTAGGCTTCTATTCATTCCAGCTACTGGGTGGTTTTGTGACCCTGCACTGCCACCAACTGGTCTTCTCTTGTCCTTGTCAGCCCAAAGACTGGGGATGAACAATTGCCTTATAGCTGTATGTTTTCTGCTTCACAGGAACCAAGATTGTGCCATCGCTAAATACAGCCCTCATGTGGTCACCTTTGCATTGAAGGCAAATGCTGGCAATAGTCAGTCTTCATCTGGGAGCAGTGCTCTAATCAGGTAAGACTGAAGGAAGCTGCAGCCTCCACACAATGAGCCTCTGGCCTGTGACTTGTTCTTACCCGGAACACCATGAACTGTATCACCACAGGAGGTCTCAGAATCCAGGACTGATTTTGTCTGTAGGAAGCCTAACACCACAGAGTGCCATATGCCATAGACTTAGAAACCTAGCAGCGATAGGTTCTTTTTGCATCTATGGGCAGTTTGGGGCTGATCACTATTATCCCATTTGATCCTTATACAAGTTCCAGGAGCGGGGTCTTGCAATGAGTTGGCCTCCCTGCTGGTTTCAGTCCCATTGTGGCATTAATCTAGAAATGTGTTTGCATTATTTATATAGATATGCATATTATGCATATGTAGAATTAGCAGTGGTGTGCCCACTCAAATTATAAGTCTCCATTTTGGATAGAACCTTAATGTTAAGTCAGAGAGGCTGTGAAATTACAGACTCAGCCAGCAAAGATGGGGCAATACCAATGGGGTGGGGTGGGGAGACTCACTGAGCAAGCAGAAATCTTTGTGCAGGGCTTCCACTGACAGAGATGTAGGTGAATCCCACCCCTAGTATGTTTTCCTTTTATATCTAGTTGAAGAAACCAAGAGCAGGTTGGTATGCGGAGGTACAGTCTCTCAAACATCTTGGTGAGGTTCCTGGGCATATCAGCTCCAGTTTCTGTGGTGTTAAGTACCACCTGTAGGTGAGTTTCAGAATGAGTTCCCTTCTTTTGGCTGATATGGACTTAAAGGGAGGTATAGACCACATTCTAGTCCATTGGGTGGGGTTAATTTCATAGCCTATATCATGCTCCCATGGTTCTTTGATTGCATCAGTGTTGTGGGGATTTACTTTAGTTTGTTTTGGAGAAATGGGTGTGCTGTTGTGGGGATGTTTTCGATGGTATCCCCATGAATTTTTGTTCTTCTGCAGTTATGGTTGGCATGGTCAGCCCTGTTAGGAATCTTCTGATTTCATGTTCAGGTGGGTTGCGGGAGGTGTATAGGTTGGCATAAAATTCTGAGGTTATTTCTTTGGTGGTGGATGTTAACGCAATCGTCTTTTATAGTGACACAGTATATACCGTATTTTTCGCTCTATAACACGCACCAGACCATAACACGCACGTAGTTTTTAGAGGAGGAAAACAAGAAAAAAAAAATCTAAATGAAATAGTGGATATATGATTTTTGTGGTTCATGCTGTGGCCACAGACATGTGATCTGACAGTGAGTTTGGAGTAGCCCAATGCAAAAATCCTGAGGATCCATGTGGATCCATGCTTTGTAACCACGGGGGAGGGAAGAAAGGGGAACCATGGATCCTGTGCTCACGACTGCAGCAAATCCCCCCCGCCACCCGCAGGCATTCGCTCCATAACACGCACAGTCATTTCCCCTTACTTTCTAGGCGGAAAAAAGTGAGTGTTATGGTGCAAAAAATACGGTACTTGTTTTGAGTGATTCCCCCCCCCCCCCGCATCTGTTTGCTAGTAGTCTGGAGTTCTTCCCTCCATATTCGTAAAAGCATTGTTTAGGATATAGGATGTTAATCATTGTTTTATTGATTTCTGGAGAGTCAATTTCCCTTCTTTTTTGTTCTATGAATTTAATGAGGGTTTTTTTGGCTCCTGTTTGTTTGTAGTGTGATGACAAGGTTGAAATGTCTTGTTCTAATTTACCAATTTTTGAGGAAGTTTGTTTTTTAAGGGATGTCCTCTCCTTTATGTAAGCTCCTCTGATGACCACTTTCATTGTGTCCCAGAGAAGGGGGGTTGCAATGTCGTCTACATCGTTGTCCTTAAAGTAGTTTTGGAGAGTTTTCAAGAGACTCTCTAGGTAGTTCATTTGTGGTTAGGATGGGGCTGAAGGACCATGATTGGGTGGTTTATGCTTCCTCTCCTGTTAGGAGGGTTGCTTCTACTGGGGCATGGTCTGTGATTTTAATGTTCTGTGTCTGAGTCCTAAGAAGCATGCTAGTTCGGTTTGATGAATCCCTGTCCTGTGACAGCCATACAGAGAGGATGGGAGTACAACTTGTTGAAAGAGACTAGGGGTCCTGGAAAGAAAATGACTGACATCCCCAACCAAATTCTGTTACCTGATCCTTGTGCCAGTGTCCCATTCAAGCTTTGTTTAGTGCAGGAATGCCCAGTTGCAGGCATCAAGCCCGTCTGGTCACAGGAAAATGCAAGTCTCACCCAATTTCTGTTTCCTTAGGCCATTATTCTCCAGAACCACTAATCTGGAATCCTTCTGTAATAAACTGAATATTGCCCATATCAGTGAGGTAGCCTCTCAACTTCGGTAAGTTTTTGCTCTATTAGGTTTTTTATTTGCACAAATATTGTAAGAGGGAAGAAGGCACAAGAGGGTTACAGGTATCCGTTGCAGGTGTCTGGAAGGCAGATATAACAGAAGACCTTGTGTCTGAGAACAGTAAACTCACTGCAGAGACAGAAGGGAAGCTGGGGATGGCATTGTGTGAAAATGTGTGCAGATGGACCCAAGCAGCTTGAATTCTACCTTCTAACTCTCCCCATCAGCTGTCTCCCAGTCTGGCCTATACCACAATCATGAAGACAAGGAGGGGCAAGAGTCTCTTTCCAAACTTCCTCTGGGTACAGATATAGTTTCTATGGCACATTTTGCTCTGTGTAATTGCAAGGAGTGAAGCAGATGAAACAACAGTTGTGGCAGAACTTGGTGGGAAGGGCATAGCATAAAAAGGTGGGAACCTCAAGAGAAGGTCAAGAAGCAACACAGGAGTGTGGTGTCTAAGCCATACATAGTCTTGGCTCCCAGTGCAGTCTCCAGTGGGGAACACACAAAGGGCTTTGTAAAGATTCTTCCATCTTGTGCCACTGGGCATCCTGCATATTCCAGGCAGTATGTATAGTTATTGAAGGGAGCTTGCTCAAGTCCACCCTCAGAAATGCCAGAAAGTGTTCAACAGCAGAGTACAAAACAAGGTTTAGAAACACTGTCAGCATTAGAGATACTTGTGCCTAGTTACGAACTGTTTCAAAGAAGTGTGGTTTTCTCTTCACATCCCTAGCAACATGAGCTGCCATTGCAAGCAGATGGTGGCTATCCTCACATCTAACTTTCATTTGAATTGCCAGCCCCCACATTGGGAACGTAAACAAAAAGTGAGGAAGATGTGGAGACACCAAGTCTGCAATGCTGGCAATTGTTTTCTGTCCCAAATGTATCACCTCCTTTGGGTCTCACTGGCTGTACTATTTTTTCTAGAACCTTGCTAGAGGATGAGTGCTCTGATCTGGAAAGATACATCCCCTATTTACAGGTAAGGGCTGAACCCTTCTCATCTCAAGGAGGGTCTCTAGAGTTCCTCATAAACAGTGTTTCTCCCATGCGCTTCCAAGCATCTGCTTCAAGTTTTGGCCAATAGGTCTGTGAGACTGGTTTTTGTTGCAGCTTGGGTAGAGCATCTGCAGCAACATTTCCTCAGCCCTTCTAGACTATTGTGTAAGAACAGAGGCAAGGCTCTGTGGGATCTGACCAAAGCCCCATCTAGTCTAGCACCCTGTTCTCACAGATGCTTATAGAAAACTTGCATGCAGGATATCCCCATGGCACATCATCTAAGTTGGCACCCATCCCTATATCTCATGGGGGCAAATTCCATAGTTAACTTTTGTTTGTCCTGAATGTTGCAACCATCTTCTTCATTGGATGGACCCAAGTTCTAGTATTACTGCTCTCATGTCTTCCCTCCTGCCCACGTACATAGGAGCTTGGTCTCAGAGCTGTATCTACAAAGCTGTTCCCATGGCTATGGCAGCCTGGGTTAGAACAGGCCTTGGGTCAGAACTCTTGAGAGGAGTGACAAGGGTGTTTGGCTTCCATACCAGTTCTACAACTGCCCAAATAGCTAGCTTTTTTGTCTCCTTCCCAAATCTGGGGGACAGGGAGCAGCTGAGGAAAGATGTGAGTGGCAGGAAAACTGTTATGATGATTTGGATGTGAAAACACCATCACATTGGGCTGCAGGACTGCTGCAAGAGTACTTCCTGTCACCAGTGTCTGATTATTATTATTATTATTATTATTATTATTATTATTATTATTTTAAAAACACACCTTTGCAGCAGTACACCCATAGTGCTGAGAGCTGCCAAGTTATGAAATCACAGTGACTTGTGACTGCGGAATCAGGGTCAAAAGAATTGTTGAACTGCAGTTGGCATGATCATCTAGTCCCAATGATCATCTACTCCAACCTCCGGCAATGTAGGCTATCCACTGCTAGAGCATCCCTGAGAAGTGGTCATTTAGCCTCTGCTTAAAAGCCTCTAGCAAATGAGAACCTATTAAGTCAGCCCACTAAGTTTCTAAGTCAGCAACCTGACAGACTATTTTCCAGAAGAATATGAAACGAGCGTCATCAGCTGAAGGGACTGGATATGCTGGTGTGTATCCATTAGCTTTCTGCAGTGACTGGGGCAACTAGAAGGCTGGGAGGGAAAGTAAGGTATTTAATACGGGAAGACATTCCAACACGAGGAAAACCTGTAAGCAGAGACATGTACATCTTTAAGAGAAATTGTATAGTTAAAGGTGCAGCTTCTTTCTTCTGTGTTGTGTTTCCTATAGCATTTTTCATGTTCCACAGTGCCAACTGGAGGAGGTGCATCAGCATGCTACAGAGCTGCTAGAGGCAACACATGAGCCCACCATGGCTGGTATGAAGAACCCGAGTCTCGGATAAGGCCAGGCTGGGAATTGGGGAAGGGATGCAGCATCATGGTGCCTATAGCCATCATCTTTAGGCAGGTGTTGCCAAGGAGAGGCGTTTGCAGTGGGGCATGGTCTCTTTGTGAGTGCCAGCCCCAATGCTCTTCATGATTGTTGCTTCCCCCAACCCCCATGAAATAGGGTCTTCTCTCCGCAGAATTACAAGAGGAGAAACGTGCCATGGAACGGGATTTGCAGCTAAGCCAGCCTAAGCCAGGCACCAGCCCTTCCCTGATGTCGAAACATCTTGGGAGTAGCAGCTACCAGCCGCAATTCAGGTGGGCCTGCAAGCACCAAAGCTATGATACCATGAAGCTGCATAATATTATAACTGAGGGGTAGCTGTCAAACTGGCGCCTGCAGCAGAGAGGTGCAACCATAGTTCAGGGTTGGTTTATTATTCTATGGCAGGGGTCACCAACGCAGCACCCTCCAAGTGGGGCTGTTGGGAGTCTAACATCTAGAGGGGGCATCTTGTTGGCTCTTTGTGCTGTATGGTCTCTAGCATACCTGCCATATTTTAAGTAAAAATTCTGGAGTTTGTTCTGCGCAGGACCCATTAGTTCTGCTGTAGTGACTAAAGCTTTTCTCTCCTTGATGCTTTACATGGAAAGATGCTTGGTCAACACCTCCTGCTTCTTGGTAACCCCTTCCTTTCCCTTCGCAGTGGCTTGAGAGGCTCAGCAAAAGGACCAAGCTTTGGAGAGGTCAGTCCTGCTTCTTCACCAACTCTCAGAGACCAGGCTTCTCCTTTATGCCATCAGGCACTACCCCGGCAGGGCCACTCAGCACGAGGGTCCTATGGATGGCCGCAGCGAGATGGTGAGGAACCCAACCATGCCAGGAAGGACAATGATGTTCTGTTGCCCAGACCTGTGCTGCCAGTGCCTCTGAAAGGGGGCAGGATTGCTTCATCCTGCGGGCTGGCAGTAGCAGGGTTGGACCATGTCTTCCACCCCACGCCTCCTACAGAGCCATGCCCAGTGCCCCGCTTCTGCCCTCGCACTCGGCTGCTGCGATGCAAAGGACCCAGCTAGGGAATGGAGAGCTGCCGCCTTCCCTTAAGTACCCCATTTCCCGCTCCCATGCTGCAGAGTCTTCAAGGGACCTAGCCCTGCAGCATCCTGTGCCTCAAGAGTTGCTGCGGTTGCCTTTTGCTCATCCTTGTGAACAGGGTCAATGGGATTCCAGGGAAAGCGAAAAGGCAAAGAACTGCATACACACAACCTCCCCCAACCCATGAATGCAGATAAACTACTTGCAAGTGGGACCCATGCCAGTGAGATGCTTCTTCTCCTTCTTGTCCACAACACAGGACAGTGGGCCTTGTGGCAGTGAGGCTGTGAACCCAACCCACACCTTCCCCATTCCTCCACGCACACCAAAGAACTGTACCACCCAAGGTTCAGGAATATAAATTTCATTAAAATCTATCAGACTTTAAAAATCTACAACTGGAAGAGTCACAGTATGGGAGACGCGTCACAATTATTGCTATGAACAATGAGGCGGCAATGCTAGCTGCCGCCTTCGACACAGGAGGAAAGGACAGACACGGAACCATGCATTAAATAGTGCAGCCTTGGCGCAGAGGAGGGAAGGTCTGGGGGCTTGCGGCTTAGGGCAAAAGTACCATCATGGCATGGAGCCATCTGTCCCCCCTCTCCCTCTTAACTGCTCACGATGCAGACGTTTGGCACTTGAACGCTGGCTGCTATGCCCATGCCACCGGCTGGAGCAGGTACCACGTGGGTAGGAGCCAGGTGTGCCCTTGCTGTTGGCACCATGGCTACACCGCAGCAATCGTGCACGGCTGGGAGCTGAGGGGTGCCCCCCGACATGCACTGTTTGGCATTGGTTAAGTGAATTGGCATCGGGGTACAAGACAGGATTGTGGCTGCCGGGGTCTCCTGTCTCCTCCACCCAGGCGTTTCTAGGGGGTAAAGTGCAGGCAGCAACACTGACATGGAAACACGGGACGGTGAGGCCAGAAGACGGAACCATTAGTACCTCCTACCCATCTGAGGCAGCACAGGCCCTGCTTTGTGTTAGGGAGAAAAGCCATGGAGCTGGAGACGGGGCTGGTGCCTATGGCCAACTTCTCCATGAAGCTAGCAGCTTCTGCCCCCACCACTAGTGGAGAAGTGGGCCACATGGAACCCAGGCCTGGCCAGGATAGCCTTTAGGGAAGCTTGTGCTTTTGCTCTATGTGTGTGTGTGTGTCTTTCCCACCTGCAATGGTGTGGGCAGGACTTGGCACATCATCTGCTCTTAGCACCATGGTTGGCTCTGTCCCTTTCCCTGTGGGATAGGGCAGAGCTAGGTCCCAATGGTCTCTTACCTTTGTGGAGACCCCATTCAAATTAATTTATTCCCTTTAGGGGAAGAGTGTAGAAAAGTGCTTCAGAATAACAGGCTTGGGGGAGCATCCAGAAGATGCTGTCTAGACCAGGAATGCACACCTGGGCAAAATCTGTCCAGTGGGTTGCGTGTGCTGCCCAGAGTCTGTGGCACTGCCCAAGATGTCTATCATGGTAATACGGTGCATCCAGCCTCTCAGCTGTCACTTTTTCTATTTGTGAGAGATGCTGTTTGCTTATGTTTCGCTCTGCAGGTGTGCGATTCTGGAAGGTGTGCAAATAAGGCTCAATATTAAGATCAGGAGGGAGACAAGTGCATATTTTTGTTCATGGAGTTGTGATCCTCCCATGCTCTTGCAACCCAATTAAAGAGAGCTCTCCTGCCCCCTGCCCACCCACCCCAATCATTAACCTGCCAAATTCAATACTAAGGTTCTAGCAGGAACGTTTCTTATCATGGGAGACCATGGCGAGAAGTGCAAATTGGTAAGTGCTGGGGAAGCTAGCTTTCCTTTCCTAGGTGGGGAAGCTGGGAAGGTCTGTGCAGTGGTTGGGGGGGGGAGGTGCAGTCTTAAGTGCATCTCTGGAAAAGCCCTCGCAGGGGCAACAGCCTAGCTGAAGGCTGCCTAGCCTGTGGCCAAGCGATGCCTAGAATGTCAGGATTAACATTTACAATTACAACCAACCCTCTTGCCCTCCCCCCACCCCAATCCCCCATTTGCTTATCTGTGGGGCCAGTCCCCAGGGCCCTGATCCAGGGCAGTATGGGGCATACCACCCCCAATAGATACCAGACCCCCTGGGCCCAGGTGCAGCTGCCAGAATCCACCCCCAAAGGGGTTGCTGAGCCAGCGAGGCTCCAACCGACCCTCCTCCTGGTGCCCTTTCCCAAGGCACCCCCAACGGTTCAGCCAGTACACACCCTCCCCACCCCTGACCCTGGTCCTGGTTGCGAATTGGGGCCATCCGAACATGACTGTAAACATGAGGGTTACAAGATGGCACGGGGGCACTAATGAGGTGGGTGGGGTTGGAACTCACAGCCCCTCCCCCAGAGTCCGGCGCAGCCCGGGAGCCAGGGCTCCCCCACCCAGTGGGGGGCGCTGTCATATATCTGAGCAGAGTAGGGTTTGGAGAACCAGGGCAGGTGGGAGAGGGGAGGTGCAAGGAGGGCTCCCTGCCCTGCCTCCCAGGCTCATGTTCAGATCTTGGAGTCCTGGCTGTGGGTAGAGCCGTTGGTTCCCACGGTGATGGCAACAGCCACGCCAGCCTCGTCGCTCTTGGGCTTCTCGGGGTTCAGCAGCTGCACCTCCAGCTGGGACTCCGTGGAGGAGCTGAGTACTGGCGCATAGCGGCCTTTCCGGTGCTCCATAAGGGCTGGGCCCCACTCGCGGCTGGGACGGGTAGCGTTTTTCAAACGCTGCAGGGAGACAGGAGGCAAGGGAGCGGGTTAGTGGTTTCAAAGCCCTTGGCCATTGGGATTCAAGGCAGGGGGCGCTCGGCTAGCCTGCTCACGGACAGCCTCACCTGCATCAGCGAGTCCCCTTCTGAGCGCAACACGCAAAACACGGCATAGATAGGGATGCAGATGACCGACGAGAGCGCCATAAGGAAACCGATAGAGATGGCCCAGGTGGGGTACACATAGGTATTGTAGGAGATCGGTCGGTACTGGATCACTGTGAACACGAGGATGAACTGAGGAGAGAGGGGAAAGAAGACTGAGTGATACAAAGCCCAAGGGGAGCAAGGGGGGGTGGCATCAGGCAACTGGCCTAATTCCACACCCTCCTGTCCTCCTTCATACTGGTTACGCTTATACCCAATGTTACACTCACTGCATCTTTGGGAACCCCTCTTGCCTCTGCAGATGTGGTTCTTCCTCATTGGTATTTCCCTTGTCTTCTTCCTTGGCACTGTTCTCTCCTGTACTGGTGCGCTACCTAACGTCTCCCCCCTCCCCCAACTCATATGTGAGTGGCTGTTCACAATCCTCTCCCTCCCATTCTAGCCCTCTCTCACTGGGAGTGTTCTCGTCACACACTCACAAATATGATAACAGGAGAGATGAATCTCCAGCAGATTTGGAAGAAGATGGGTGGTGGGAAGCCCAGCATCATCTCAATGTCCTTGAAGTAGTTCCGGTGCCCTGTGTGAAGCAGAGGCAAAGGGTGGTCAGAGGAGTGGCATGAGCCAGGGATGTTGTAACTGGGCACTAGGGCCAGTTGCAGGTTTCCATGGGCCCTGTTGTATGTAGTAGGGTGTCTGTGGGACTCCACGTTGTAGATTGTGCACTTTCTCTTCCCACCCCACATCATGATTCCACAGATTTTCCCTGCTTTGACAGAGGAAGCAGAGCACCAGATAGGTTCCAACTGCTTCATGGGAAAGGACCTGGATGAGACAACGGAGCTGAACCCTTGCACACAGCCAGTTCCAGGGTTGTGTTTCTTATGTGGGGTGGGAACTGGGCCCTCTAGTGGGCCAACTTCCACAGACAGCTAGGAGATACCCTTGTACTTTCCCACAATGCCCTTGGGTGCCTGATGTAGCTCTAGGGCACTGTGGGAAATGCAAAGACTTTCCCAGCTGGATAAACAGCTGTTTACAAGAGTATCCACTCCTTGGGGTTTTAATTGTATTTATTGTTATTGTGTTTTTAATTGCTTTTAATTATTTTAAGTGTACATTGCCTTAAGACCAGTGGTTTAAGAAGGTGATCAATAAATTGTGGTGATGGGAGTGGTGGTGGTGGTGATGATATAGTGCTGCCTGCAGTCCCAGCTGAAAGGCATAGAGGATCCAGAGCAGCCATCAGCATTGGTGGGCCAAGAAATAATACCGAGGCCTCAGCAGTTGTCCAAGATTCCAGATGCTGACACCAGGCCTTGCTCTTGCACAGTTTATTTTCCTAGCAACAAGCATTTCTCTCACTGTCGAATGGGAAATCAGGCCAGCATCTTGGACCTCAGCAAGTGCCTCACCAAACTGACCATTGGTAGAAGCCTTGTTGGACATGTTATCTTCAACAGAATCCGTATCGCCCTGCCTGAGTGACGTTACTCCTATATGGATTTGGGGACTAGGGAAAACATTGCCTTCATCGTTAGTCTGGAGAAACTAATCTATGGTGAAGGTTTCACAAGCCAAGAATGAGCAGAGGGTTTCAATTTCCCTAACAATCCTGGGTTCCTATCTGTCAGTCACACTGCAGACAGCAGGAAGATGTCTTGGTAGTCTTGACTACCAGTGAAAGGTTTTGTTGGACTGTGGAATACCCTGCCCAATTCTGATTGGGAATGCTAGTCGCTGCCCAGCTTATTCCTGACATAGCTTCTAAAAAGGACGAAGTGCAAACGGCCCATATCTTGACTCGCTACCCCAGAAGAAGCTTCCAGGCAACTCTCAGGATACTTACCATAGATGTACATGATAGAGACACACATGATGCACGAAATAACGACAAGTGAAAAGCTTGCTGCATAGTTGTCCATTAACAACAGCCAATAGATGCCAGCCTGGAGAATGGAGGGAAGGAAAGCTGTCAGTATGGGCAACACCTATTGCCTTCAGCTCAGTAAGGGCTGATTTCCCTAAGAATGCCCCCTCTCCCTGTGCCCCATACCTGTGTAGTGAGTGGAACCCCTAGAAGAAAGCCCACTACAGCCACACCTAGAGTCACAAAGGTTTTCCGACGGATGATCCACTCATTTCCTATTTCATCCACAATGGCTGTGACCAGAGTCTCCAGGAGGCAGAACTAAGGAGAGAATTGACCAAGGAGAAACAGGACGTGAGGAATATTGAGATGGCTCCAACCTCTCCATCCACCCCCTTTAGCAACAGGGCCTGCTGCCTTCCTCCTCCACCTGAACCAGTTCTAATACACTTTCAGGGCGAGGATCTGGACTGTTTGAGATGTGGCCCGCAGCCTGTGATCAAAGATGCTTTCTTTGTTCTTTGGGACAACGTGGGCACAAATAACATTTTATATAACACCATTCTTATCTGTTCTTATTTTATCTGTAAGCCACATTGAGTCCCTGTCAGGGTAAAAGCTGTGATATAAATAAATGCATGAGGATGATAATAATAATAATTAAAAAAAAACAACTTTTTTGTCTGCAGTAGGGATAGCCAAAGAGATACCTTTCAGATGTTGTTAGATTACAATTCTTACTATCGTTGACCATTGGCCATGTCACACGGGGCGGATGGGAAATTTGTAGTCCAAAACATCTGGATGCAACCAGCTTGGCTACCTATCCCTAGTCCCTAAGCATGTGACTCAGCTCGTCCTTGCTCTACCCAGTCTGGAAAAAGGAGAATTCATTTCTGATGCAGTGCCCTGGGTGATTTCTGTCAAACCCTCCATCACCCAGTTCTGCAATGCCTCAGACACCAGTGCCCACTCTCACATATCCAGCCCTCCATTACTAAAGCACTCAAGTGCCCCAATTGCAAATGTGTCTGTTCTACATAGGTGCCCATAACCTCTCTCCCGCCCCACAATATCTGATGGGTCAATTTCCATGATTACCTGTGTTCCCAGCCCCAGCAGGATGAGCATGAAGAAGAAGAGAACAGACCAAAGGGGCGAGATAGGAAGTAGTGTCAGTGCCTCTGGATATGCCACGAAGGCCAAGCCAGGACCATGGTCAGCCACCTTGGAAACATCCACACCTAGATGATTGGCCATGAAACCAAGGATGGAGAAGATGACGAAGCCTGCATAGACACTTGTGGCGCAGTTGGTGATGCTGATGATGATGCTGTCCCTGTTGGAAGTGGGAGGACATGTCACATTATGAGACACCAAGGAAAGGGTCAAAGAATGAGCCTTGGAGGTGGAGAGAAGGAGAGATTACTTCAGCCATGAAAAAAATCATCGAATGAAGGAGGAAAAGGTCAAGCGAATGGTTTCATGGTATCTCATGTACTTTGTATTTCCTAAAGCTAAGCGCTTCTAGCTCTCAACAATATCACCAGAGACCCTCTGTAGAGCCCCAGATAAGCAGCTCTGATTTATGGAGGAACAAAAAAGCGTAAGACACAAAATTTAAATTTTAAAATGAGTAGGGAAAATCACCTCTTACTTCCCTTAACAAAGTGTGGCTGACATATGTATGAGGTAACTAGTCCACCGTGTTTAATTCTGAACATATCGCCTATATTAGGGGTAGCTAATCTGTGGCCCTTGGAGTACATAATCCCTGACCACTGGCCATGCTGGCTGGGGCTGATGGGAGCTGGTGGTCAACAACGTCTGGAGGACCACAGGTTAGCCACCTTGCCCTATATGTTTTGTTAAGGCTCTGGTGATGAAATCAAGTCCCTAGACTTCATGGTTTCATGGAACAACTTGAAAATGGGCAGCATCTAAAATTGAGCACCTCAAAATGGAAGGGGCGCACCTCCCTATAGACACCTTCCAGAGACAAGAACTATGCCACGCCAACAAATAGTTTCAACATCCTTTCGGGATTGCTTATAGAATGAATCTTACCTGTAGCAGTTGTTGTGGAACTTGTTATATGATGCCATGGTGATAAGTCCACCCCAGGCACAGCCCAATGAATAGAAGATCTGGGAAGCCGCATCTCCCCATACCTATGAAAGACAAGGAAAGGGCATTACCAGCACAGCTCCTTGCCTAGTTTACACAAGCCCCCAAACTCCTATGGTAAGGAGGGGAGGGGAAGAGGTGGTGTGATCATGAAATCCCAGAGATCATGTCCCAGGGGCAACAGCTCAAGCCTACCAGGCTTTCCACACAAGTACCTTTGCATCAAGAATTTTGTCCCACTGCGGTGTCAAGTAGTACATGATCCCGGTAACGGCTCCTTCAAGGGTTATCCCCCGCACAAATAAGATTGTCAGCACCACGTACGGGAAGGTTGCCGTGAAATACACAACCTGGGAGTCAATAGGAAAGTTGGATGAGAACATTAGAAGAGTCAGCTGGATCAGGCCAATGGCATCCTGTCCAGTGTTCTGTTGTCACTGCGGCCACTCAGATGCTTGTGGGAAACCTTCAAGTAGGACCCAAGCACAAGAGCACTCTACCTGCCTATGGTTTCCAGCAACTGGACAAAGATGTCTTCTTCCCCAGAAAACTTAGTTTCATCACTGTGTCAGTCGCAACAGGCTTGCAACTTAACTTTTACTCCCCGTCCCGCTCTTAAGGAAAACTTGCCACTGTTGCTACTGCTATTGTTGAATGTTTCTTTAGTACAACGTTTCTCAAACTTGCATCTCCAGCTGTTGTTGGACTATAGTTCCCATCATCTCAGACCACTGGTCCTGCTAGCTAGGGATGGTGGGAGTTGTAGGCCAACAGCAGCAGGAGACCCAAGTGAGGAACACTGCTTTAGTACCAACAGTCTGTTAGGCAGCATGATTTTTCTGCCTATATCATGAATCCGTGTCCCCTGCTTAGTCAAGGTCTAAGCACTGGGCACACAGCTCAGCCTCTTCCTAAGGATCTAGAAGGGCAATTCTGAAGTAAACGTTTCTCACAAGCAACTTGTTAGGCCTGCATAAGAGAGGAGGGGTAGACTGTTCATAGGCATTGGGTAGGCCATGTTGGAGGGCCAGAGAGGTCATTGTGCTTTGGGTTTCCATGGAGAAGTTAGAAGAGAAGGAACACTACTTGCTTTTCCTGAGGACTTGACACCCTTGATGAGGCAGAGGAAGACGACGACCCAAGAGACGCCCAGACAACCCAGAAGAGGGAGCCGTACTTCGCCCAGGTTCCCAATGTCATCCGACAGCTTCAGCACATACCGCCTGGGGTAGAAGACAGCAGCACAAACCAGAGTTCATATGTGCTCCAGAAAACACACCCCAACTAATCTGCACCTGCCCAACCTGCCCCCACCCAAAGGTCCAACCCCAGACATTAGGGCTGCTGATATTGCCAGGAGTGATAGCCTATTATGTTAAATGCTGGCGTAATGGCCTTATGACATTAGCTGCTTTGATTAAACAGTTGAAAATCGGAGATAGGAACCTGTGCATAAGTAAGTAAGCAAGCAAGCAAGCAAGCAAGCAAGCAAGCAAGCGAGTGAATGCACACAATTTAGCACTAGCCTCAAGGTTTTGGTTATTTCTAGACCACTTGCATCATGAGACTTAGAAAAAGAAAAAAAATATCACAAGCATCTCTCAGATTCCTATGGGAACAGTCCATTTATAACCCTCCTCACAATATAAGAAACATTTTGGGGCCCGACTGGAGCTGAGGTCAATCAGAAGATGAATATAAAAATAATCCTCAACATATATTCTGTTCCAATCTTGTAATTCAAGAGGCAAAATACACAGGATGGTTTTGAACTTTTAAAGTGAAAATGCTGCAGGCTCATATTCACACCTACTATCTCCATCCCTTGGCTCAGCAATAAAGAGCCTGCCTTCTAATTATCCAGATGTGCTTGCCTCTGGCTGCAAATCCTTAGACACTCTCCCATCATTTATGACAAACAAGAGGTTTCCCCACATTCATTCTGATGACCCATGAAACTTTCAGGACAGCTGCATTCAGAACTTCTGTGCTTGGTCCCTATTTGGGGCAACATCTCTCCAATATGCAGCCTCCCTTAGAGACACCCAGTGATCCCAGGTCTGGAGGGTTTTGGTAACATCCTTAACAATTTAGGGAAGGTAAAAATAAGGCCATGATCTCCATCTGGCATATTTGAACTAAGATGTGTCCATGGTGGTCAGCTTGTCGTCTTGTGAGGCAGGCCCTCAGTTCCCGACTGACAAGCTGGTTCCCTCTTCATCCCACACCCATTTGCCCTCCTCCATCATCATCACCTCCAGTATTCCTCACTGGGGCTCGTGCGCTTGGCCGTCTGGTTAAAGAGTTGTGTGAAGTTGAGTGATGACCCAGCTGAGCCATTGGTAACGTCCAACACACCAGCGCAATCAGGTGTGTTCCAGTAGTTGCCGCAGTACGTCCAGGGTAGCACCCGTGTCATTGATGAGAAGAAATAATAGAAGGCGATGCAGATCACAACGTTGTAGTAGATTCCAATGTAGCTGGACACAACCATCATACCATACCCAACACCTGGAGGGAAAGGAAAGCATGAGCACAAGTTGCAAGGGGGAGAGCTCTAAGGCATCTAGGGATGGGAGTTTGCAGCCAAATAAAGTATATGGCCTGTGCAAGTAGGGACACACATACACTGAGGCTGTGGATATAAGGCACAGGCAGACAAACTGCAGCACAATTTGGGCCTGGTTACGCAATTTGTTGATTTATTATTTAACGTGCCAAGATCTCAGCTTTCTGCCTAGTCAGCACTCAGGCCTGCATGCCTGCCCACCCCTTTCACACATTAAGCTGCTGCCTGCCCTCCCTGGTTCACTAACAGCAAAGGCACAACTGCAACAAGGAATGTGGGATGCAGGTGGAGGGAGCACACTGGCTGCACAGATGCTGCATCATGCCCTGCATGGTCTCCTGCACTTACAACACGTGAGACTAAGCATGATGAAAAGGAAGTGGTATTACATGTGCAGTATTACATGTTCTAAATGTTGCTTTTGAACTAATCCTGCCCAGAGATGCCAAAGGTCCACTGCCCCAAAATACTGATTATCTGTCTTAAATTGATTTTGCTCCTAGCAACTCCAGTTGAAATGCAAATACTGTACAGATGTGCGCACAAGTCTCTACCCACACATGGGAAGCAAAGGATGCAGACTGCAAATGTGTTTGTAGCACAATAACCGGACAGAATGTATGCACTGAATGTGCTGCCTCTCACCTTTGAACATGGGGCTAATCCTCCAGACACCAAGGCAGCCCTGGCTAGCAAACTGTCCGAACGAGAGCTCCATGAAGAAGAGGGGGATCCCGCAGAACACCAACATGATGAAGTAGGGGAACATGAAAGCACCTGGAGACAGAAGAGGAAATGAGCACCGGAGAGGAACCATAGTTCAGGGGTAAAGCACATGCTTTGTAGGCAAAAAGGTCCATCTCCAGCATCTCAAGATGAAAAAGCTCAAGATGGGATGTAATATTCATTTGTTGTACTTACATCCCACTTTCCCCTCGTTTAACTCCTCCCCCCGGTGAGGTAGGTTAGGCTCAGAGGCAGTGATTGGCCTAAGGTCACTCAGGGAGCTTCATGGTCAAGTAGTGATTTGAGCCCTGGTTTCCCCCATGTCCAGTCTGAGGCTCTGAACCACTATATCACATCAAGGGAAGACCTCTTCTACCTGGCACACTGGGCTAGATGGACAAATAGTCTTAGTACAAGGCAATTTCCTGTGCTTCAAGCCAGTGGAAAAGGAGCTTCAAAACCCTTAAGAAATGCAGAGATTTCCCCCAAGTGTCATATTCTGGGTGGGGAGAAAGCTGCCCAGAGTGTGGCATGGAATCCCAGTCCTCTCCTGCAGGAGGAGCCCTATACTCACCGGATAGTTGTGTATGAAGCTCCTAGGACACACCTTTGTCTGTGGGGACAAAGTTGCATCCCGGAACTAGCAGGACACAGCACTGCAATTCCCACCACACACAAACACACACACCAGTGCTATGCCAGAGCACTGGGCTTAGTACCGGCTGGGGGCAGGGAATCAGTCCTACCCTGCTATTTGCAACACTGCACACGCTCTAGCCCCAGACAGTGTCAGGGCCAGGACTGTCAGCAAATGCAATGCAGAGTGGGTCCTATCTCTCTTGTGCTGCATGCACCCTTCCCCGGCCAATACTCACCTCCTCCATTGCGATAGCAGAGGTAAGGGAAGCGCCATACATTGCCAAGCCCAACAGCGTAGCCAACGCTCGTGAGAACAAACTCGATCTGGTTGCCCCAGTTGCCACGCTTGAGGTTCTCGTCTCGCTTAGCCGTCTCGCCAGGCACAGCACCATTCTGCCAGAAGAGGACAGTCAGTTATTGCAGGTAGGGGAATGGCAAGAGGGTGGGCGGAGGTAAGTTATCCTATTCCTTCCTTCTGGGTCTCCCCTACTGTCAATCCTGTAAGGTCTTCCCACAAAAAGAGGGGCTTTAGAAGGGGCAACAGGCAGATAACAAAACAAGTCATATGGATGGGGACACACACACACAAACACACACCCTTCTGCAACTTTGGATGCTTGCGCTGCTGGTGGTTTAAAGTCACTCCCCTTCCCCAGCTGGAGGCAAAGCAGGCAGGGGGCGGAGAGTTTGATTATGCTAAGGGGGCTGCTACCCCCTGCCTGCCCAGATGAATAGTCCTGGGTCAGGCTGTAGGGAAGCTGGCAGCTGCAGCCCATACAAAGCAGGCATAAGAGGAGTCAGCACAAAGGAGCCTCTGTGCCTGTTCCCTCTGCCTGCCTACTGATGGAGCACAAGAGGCCACAGGAAAGGCAAGCAGATCCCTTTACCCACTGGCAGGGAAGCTAAGCCCATCAGGGCATCAGAAAAGCCCTGCTGGACCACACCAAGCCCCACCTAACCCAGCATACTGCTTCCATCAGTGGCCAGAACAATTGCTTTGGGAAGCCCACAAGCCAGGAGGGGGGCTTCATGAAGATACCTGTTGATTTGTCCCTGGCACCTGATATTTACAGATTTATCTGAATCATTTATGTCATTACTTCATGAATGAACTCTCCATGTGGAGGTTTCATTTAAGCCAAAGGTTTTCAACCTTCTTGAGTCCATGGCTCCCTTGACCAACTACGTTTTTTCTGTGGCACCCCTGTGGGGCTCAGGAGCCCAGTTATGTCACCCCTTGCTTGCAGAGCTGGCAGCCTCACACACTTTTTTGAACACCCCCCCCCTTGTGGAGTGTTCCCTCAGCCTCCTCTCCGCTCCCCTCTCCTTGGGAGTCCTCCAGGCAGCACCTTAAATTGGGAGGCAGCAGTGGCTGCAGCAGGAGCCGCTGGGCCTACATGGCAGATAGGCTCCCCTTCAGCACAGGGCACTCGGATCCCAGGCAAGCCTTGGAAACAGCAAGAACAAGAAAGGCCAGCGCAGTACCTGCCTGCCTGCCTGGCCTCCCAATTGTCTGTCCATTCCCAACAGCAAGGGCTGGCGGACTGGCTGGCTGGGCTCCCTCATCCACTTGCTTGCTTACTCCGAGGCTGCCTCAGCTCCTGGCAACCAACACCTCCTGGCCAGCCCCACAGGCACCAGTTGCCTGGGGAGCTTGTAGCCAGGGCTCCAACAAACAGCTATGCAAGCCTTTGGGAGGTAGATGTGAAAGGGCATCAGAGGAGGGAGGGAAAGAAAGAGGGACAGAGCCCAGTGTTGCCCGCAGCACCCCTGACCGTCATTCAAGACACCCCAGGGTGCCACAGCACACTGGTTAGAAACCACTGATTTAAGCCATTGTGACCGACTGCTGTTGAGACTTCGCATCCGGTAATTATTTATCGCCCTTTATAAAGCCCTATAAGCCAGTGACCATTACTGTATCCTGTGACAGGGAATGCCCAATGCTAACTATGTTTTGTGTGAAGAAGGAACAGAAATATACTCGTGCTTGTTCCTGGCAATCTCAGGAGGAAAACTGGATCCTCTCTTTGGCTATTGGTAGCTAATTCAGAATATACCCATTGAGCGTACAGTCTATGGATGTTTACATGGCATCACTAAATTGCCCTTTTATAGATGTTAAGTCCCTTTTATACTCACAATAAAAGTGGGGAAATTACTATATCTGACCTGTCAGCCCATAAGTGAGAGCTGTTCTATTAATAACATATAATGGTACACGGACTACAGGCAACTCCCCGTTTGCATGAGGATTGAGTTCCGGGTCATGCGCATGTCAGCGGTCACACGTAAGCCTGTTCCACCCCCACCCCCATCTGGGGCCAAAAACAACATATGCACCAGCAAATTTGGGTTGCACAGTTATAACTTGTGTGACAAGCCAGCTTCTTCCCTGTAAGACTGGAAACTGGTGGGAAGAATACACTAGAGAGTGGAGAGGGTGTGGAGAGAAACACTTGCTTTGACGCAATGTCATCTAATCTCCCCCAAAACAATTCTGAACCAATGGTCATTAAATAGCCAATGTTATCTCCCTGCAAACAAATCAGGGCGAATGCTTAGTAAACAGGTCATCTGGAAGGAAGTGCCCACGGTGTGTCTATCTGTGACAAAGGCTGGTTATTGGCTGTAGTAAAAGGATATCACCAGCAGAGGGAGCCTCAGTCCTCCTTAATCATACCGAGTAAGTTTAAGGTCTGTCAGAGAAAATAAATGATACTAAAAAATCTTGGCCCATCACCCTAGAGTTCCCCTTCCGAATGTGTCCAATGCTAGCCCAAGCCTTAGACAGGCCCCCAGTTTCTCTATCCCCTAAGGGGCAGGGGGGAAAACAGAGGCTACTAGCCGCAGCGTTGACAGAGCCAAGGTCTGAGCTACCTTTGGAACAGTACGACTTCCAAGTGGCTGGAAGCACTCAGCCCCACACAGAAGAAGCCCAAGCACCACACAGGACAGGATGCTGTCATCAAGCGTAGCCGCTTTCCGCAGGACAAAAATGGAGCTTTTGTGCATCTAGCTCCATCCTGGCACCACCAGTTCCCTGTACTGCCCAAGGATAACAATGGCAGCCTTCAGATCAAAGGAACGGGAGATGTGCTGTGTCAACAACAAAGCCTGGCTTCTCCTCCCTTAGAGCGGATGGGGCACATCTGGCCGTGCTCTGGAACAATATTTCTCTGGCGGCTACTGCCTGTACCTTGCCCCTTCCTCCTACTGAGAGATGGGACATCACCTGAAGATGCTTCTAGGTTCAGTTCTCCTGCATGAGACTTAAGTGATCGTTAGTTCGCTTGCCTACGTACTTGAGGGGTAAATCAGAATTTGAAGTAAGTTGGGTCAGCAATTTGCAAAGACTCTCCTCTGTCAACTGCCACTTGTAAAATTATTAACATCTTATTAAGAAAATTTCAGTTATATAGAGAAAATAAAGTGATAAAAGAGAAGGGAGCGAGAGAAGAACAAATAAAAAAGCAAAAAATTAAAATATAAGAAAAGACATAGGATACACTAAATATAATCAGCTATACTACCATACATTATTATATAGATATTACAGTACTATTATTGTCCAAATACATATATGATTATTGATAATCTACTATATTCTGTATAATCTCATTCCAAATGCCAATATATTTCACCTATTATTCATAAGCAATTAAATAAACCATGACAGAGCTGCTTTTTTCCAGTTGAAGGCGTCAATAAGTCAATAAGCGAAGATTGGGAGCAAGGCGATGCAGCTGGCGCATCCTAGAATCCCTTGGTTATACGGATGGATGATCAGCCCTGTGCTAGCAGCTTTTGCATCTTGACTGTTTAAAGCAGGGGCAGGGAAACTTGTGGCCCTCCAGACACTGCAGGGCCGAACTTCCCACCATCCTCAACCAGGGATGCTGCGGTTTGTAGTTCAGCCACAGGTTTCCCCAACCCTGGGTTTAAACCTCCCCAACCCAATGCTGCTGCTTCTCATGAGGGTCTAAAGCATTTCCTTTTATCTTCTGAGAAACTCACATTGGCTCCTGTGGTTTGCACCTCACACCCAGCCAGTGATCCCTCCAGTTGCTGGTGTGTTAGGAAGAGGGTGCTGCAATTGAGTGCTTATGGGATAGGTCAGCTTTACTACAGGAAGGGAGAAAACAGGGTATTGTAAAGAAAAAAGTGGGTGTCCTAGGAAAGGAGCACTTGGCCTCTGTGGACCCTCCCTCCTGTTCATGGCTGGGGATCCAGCAGCAGCCTGCCCCTGCCCCATGTTCCAGGATGCTTTGCTGGGGAGGATGTTGCTCCCTGAGCCCCACTACTTCTCAGGAGCTCTGAGATGAACAGGCTGCCAGCAGGAGTCTTTTGCAGGAGCCTCTCCTGTGGATGCACCTCCTTTGCTCTCCCCCTGGTGCACGCAGCACACTCCACGTAGGCGCACGTGGCTGCCCGCTGATCGCAAACAATTGCTGTGAGCACTCAGCAAATGGAAGCCGTCATTTCAGCTTTGCCTCCTGCCACTGGGATGGGAGGGGGCTGGCAGCCGGCGAGTTGTGCACCTAACCGTGTCATTCAATTAGAGCCAGCAGCCGCTCTGGCACAGAGCTGCCAAGGAGCCATCTGCTGCGCTAACTGGGGGGACTGGCAGGGTACGGGAGAGCCACGCCTGCTAGAAGTGACCTCTGCTGTGAGCCCTGGCCATGGAAGCCGGAGTTGGGATTGTGGCATCACGGGGACTCAGCGGCAACCTAAAGGATCACCTCCAAGCATCTCCATGTTCTGCAAGGGACAGGGAGACCCTGCACACAACCTGTCTCAAAAGAAAAGACTGCACACACAATACATTTATAGCACACACCCCCAAAGAATCCTGGGAGCTGTAGTTGGTTAAGGGTACTGTGAAGTGTAGCTCTATGAGGGGCAAACTACACTTCCCATTATCCTTAGGGGGGGTGTTTTAAAAGTATGGTATGTACACAGCCAAAGGTATACATTTGCCAGTGGCAAGCAGGGAGTAATACCACATCCTAATATCCTTATCCCAGTCTTTCTCTGTATTCTTCACATCCACCCTTGACACGAGGGAGGCTTGAAGTCATTTCCCCATGATAAGTGGAGTCTTGGAGGGGCAAATGCAAAGAGGGAAAATCAGCAACACTTTGCACACACAGAATGCATCCCAACCATAGTTGCAAGACAAGGGAGTTAGGCCAAGAGACAATCCTGCATCATGGCAACGTTTGACCCAGCAGTTCCAAGGGCTGCTCTTATGGGGGATGTTTGTGTTTTAGGGGCAGAGAATCTGGCACTTTTGAAGAGCTGTGGCACAATATGACCTTTAACAGATGTTGCCTCTCCTCCATCAATTCTGAAATGAGAAACAGAATATGAACAGAGCCCCAGAGCGTTCCAAGACTAGCAGTGAGATACATGTATTTATGCATATTTGTCCCAAGGTTTCTCTGCATGTTTGTTTACAGAAAAGCATGTGTGTAACTGTTACATACCTGCACATATACATGTGTATACATGCACCTAGCTATGTGCAAATAACCTTGCAGGGTTTGCTTACAGAGGGATAAGGTTGATGGCCTGAGCATTGCCAGCAACTTTCCCTTGGTGCCTTTTGGCTGAAGGCTAAACCAGCCCTGCCACATGGGGTCTTTAATATGGGTGGCTACTCTTAACCAAACAGCCTTCTCCCCCCAGATACAGTCAAGCTGTTACTGCATAAATGCAGCTTCTGGAGGGGCAGTTCTGTTAATCTGTTGCAGCAAAACCAACAAAGTGCCTTGTGGCATCTTAAAGACTGAACCAATTTATTACGACACTAAGTATTATCCTCATTTGGTACTGTAAATACACCACACACTCACACTGTGCATAGCAAGAAGAAGAAAAAGGACAATCAGTGGAGCGGAATGGCAATAAAATGCAAAAAGTACATGCAAAGACTGATTTGAACTTAAATGGGGATGGGAAGAGCAGCAGCATTCACAACAGCAGTAACTAGTAAAAATACAACCATCCTAGCATTGTTAATTAGCAAACTGTACTGGGACATGAACCACTGTGTCGATTTATGCCCAAACGGATACAAGAAAACTTCTTAATAAGTTCTGATTCAGTCCTTTCAGCTGCTGACATCTCTCTTTAACATTTCCATGTTGAAGAGAAGCAGCTTCCAGGTCAGCAGTGGAGTGTGTCGGAAGAATTAAAAGTTCGCTCAGTGGATTCTGATAAAAAGGCAGGTATCTCACCATATCAGACCTGGGCTAGCAGCTCCAGTCCACTTGGATGATGGTGTATGTGTAATTTTATCTCAAAGAGTCCCTACAAAGACAATCTGAGGAATTTGGAGTAATAACAGGTTATTCCACTCCTGGCTTTAGTGGCAAGTTTCCTATTAAGGTTCTGGGTCTGTACCCACCTGAAGGAAGCTTCTTTCTTTGGCTTTGTAAGATGTGTGACACAATGGACAGCAGAGGCTCCTCAGTGCTTTTCCACTTAGACCAATAGGCCTTTCACCAGGGCACAGCAGGGAATCTGGGGCAGAGAGAGGAAGTGCTAGCACCCCCTCCCTTTCTCTCACCCGCGGAAGCAGGGAGTCCAGATGCTGTAAATCAAGCAACGAGTGCGTTCCCAGCTCCCCTCCCGCTCTGCCCCCCATTCCTTCTGCATTGATCGAGTCCTTGCCGGGCGCTTGCGGCCATTCATGTTCCCTGAGCATGGGCTCGGGACGAGATGTTCAGGCGGCAGCCACATGTGACCGCGTGGCACGTTCGCTGGCGCAGCTAATGGGGTTGCCAGCCTGGCTACAACAGCACTTTGCAAGGAATTGGATACACAGCCTGGTAGCCTTCCCCATAAGAAGTCATAACGGTGCAGTAGCTGTGTCAGGCTGTTGCAGCAAAAACAGCAAGAATATTGCGGCATCTCAAAGACCTGTGGAATAGAGTCCACGTTATCAGATGCATGAAGCGTTATCCTGCATTTGCTGTGGTGGTGGGGGTCTCTTTCTGAGTGCATGTATGTATATCAGCTGTGTCTGCATGCCACAATAATGCTGTTGGAAGCGGAGTTCTGATTTGTTACCATGAAATAAACCAAAAATGTAAAGCCAAGAACAAAAGTTGACTGCTGTTCACAACTTCCCAAAAATAAATATCCCATGAATACGTTTGTGTGTTTTTTTATACTAAATCTTTGTCAAATCGCTGTACAAATCGGTGTATATGGCCAACACACAAATCCTCTCACTAATAATTAGTAAACTAATTAACAATGTGGTAAGATGAGCTACTGTTGCTCGATTCTGGCACAGGTGAGAGAACTGAACTTTTCATAAATTACAGTTCAGCAGTTTCACGCTGGAAGTCTCCCTCTGAAGTTCCTTTGCTCAAGAAGGCCAGTAACAGTGATCTGGGTGGTTGAAGTGTTCTCTCCCCCCCCCCCCGGTGGTTTCTGAATAGGGTGGCAGTTTATGATGTTCTAGTACTGTAACATGAAGCTCCAGGGTATCACACAACACAACTGCCTCTATCCTTTATATTCTACTTGTGCCAGCTTGACATTAAAGAATGACTCTACACCATTAGGCTGTGAAGAAAAATGGTCATAGTTCGTCCTACCAGTTCAGCTGCCCTAGCTGGTACACAGTTTTCCATGGAGCAGCATCTCAAGAGTAAGGGCAGCACTATAGTTGGCTGCAGGTCAGATCCTCCATGGCTGACTTCTTAAAGCATGCTGCTCACTCTGAGTAGCCTAATCCAACTTGAATTGCAAAGCGAGCACTAATGAGGCTTCTGTTCTGCTTAATTAATGGGAGCTCAGTTCACTCTGGCCACGTGGTGGTCTATTGGGCAGAGAACTCCCAACAGGAGCTCAAAGAGAAGGCTGGAGTGAAACTCATGGAAGTAGCCCATTGACTTGGGCAACTCCCAGCATACACTGCTGCTTCTTAGCATGTTAGGATCAAGCCACTCTTTGGAAACTTTGGACTATTTCATTTCACCTCCCTGAGGAGGAAATGTAGGGAATCAGTCCTCCACTGCTTCTGTTACTACTACTTAGAGGGAGGTGAGTACCGAGGCTAATCCTCCGTTACCATTGCCTTTCCTTCAGCCACTGGAAGAAACTACCAACCCTGCCATTTGGGGGCAGGCAAGACAAGCAGTGGCTATAGCAGGGCAGGAATGGGCCACACATTCCCTTATTAGAGGAAGACATGTGAATTAGTTCCCACAGTGAGTCAGAAATTAAATCAGTTGACTTTTCATGAAGGAAAACTATCTTGGTAAGAAAACAGGTATTTTGCGGGTCTGGCCAAATCATGAATTGGTGGCAGCAATTTTACCTGTCGCACACAGACAGAATGTTTCACTGTTTGGAAGATTTATAATGATATCCTCCCAGAACAAGGGCTGATTTAAATCAGTGCTTTAAATAGTTTCCAGCTTTCTAATTCATGTATTTACTCAGCAAGTGTATATACTAAACAGATGAAAGTCAATGAAATTCTATATATTTTATACTAAATTCTGCCTCAGCTTTATACTACTACCTAGGAGCATATATGGTCATGCAGCTTTCAATGGTGAAGTTAATTATTCTGTTTGGCATTCTTTCTATACATATGTGTGTATCTGAAGAAGTGTGCATGCGCACGAAAGCTCATACCAAGAACTAACTTAGTTGGTCTTTAAGGTGCTACTGTAAGGAATTTTTTCTTGTTTTGACTATGGCAGACCAACACGGCTACCTATCTGTAACTGTCACTTACTTGAATACTTTTATACAGAACTTTCCAGAAACAAGGGCTGGTAGTTACTGTATAGAAGAGCACTGTTTCTCCGTGGTTATTTTAATTTGTTTTTTAACATTATTTTGTTTTCCCCCCATTTTGCCAGCAGGACTCCCCTGTAACAGGCTCTCATCACATTGCCAGGGCATGCAGCAATACAGCCTGCTCACGCATTCCTACCCAAGGCCTGCCAAGCCTCCTCAGGAAGCATCCAGCAGCTCATTCATCCTCCAGACCCAAGGGCATAAGAACCTCCTGGAAGGGGGGGGCAGAATAGGAGAAGAACCATGTATGGGGGGAAAGTTCCACACACCTTTCTATACTTGTGGAAGAGGATTCCATTTGGATCAGACATAAGAAAGTGATTCGTAAATTAAAAAATAGCAGCAGCAACAACAACCCTGGTCCAACAAACCAAAGAATAAGCTATAAGAACACAGACTCCTGCCTCTTCCCTTTTCTCTTCCTTAATTCAACATTTCCTTGTTTCCTGAAAGAGTTTCCAACAATATATGAACTAGGAAATGATCATTTGAGTGATCCCTGTCAAGGAGGTTAACAAACCATGGACTGCTATCCTGGTTTGTAGGGATCATTCAAACCACATTTTCTTAGTTTGGACATCATGGTTCGGATGCCACCAGTTTAATAACTTAAGTAGTACTGAATTAAAGTCCATGTGGGATAAAAATGAAAAGTCTAAAGCAAGCTGGTAGGCAGACACACACACTTTCATTATCAGTTTATGATTCCAAGCTTCTGTTCTGACTTTGTACTTGGCAGTTCTAGAGTGGCATCTGTCTTAGCCTATTGCAGCAACAACAAAAGGGTCTTGTGGCATCTTAAAGGACAACAAATTAATAAAGGGAATTACGGCATAAACGTTTGTGGACTACAGTTGATTTCATCAAGTACATAAAGTTGCAGGTATATCTTCACATGGTTATTTGGGGGGGAGGGTTTTGAAGAATTGCAAATGCTGATGCCAGAGGTAGTAATGAATTGTGTAATTAACAGTGGTAATTTACAAAACATTTGTTGCTGATAACACAGAAACCCTGACATCTGTAAGCTAGGTTGCACGCAGAGTGTGATAAACAAATAAGCAATGTCCCAAATTTCCAATTCAGTCAACAAATTATAGCATTGAACCTCTTGATGAATTCAGTGGTTTTACACTGCAATTTCTCTTTAAAGCTCTGTGATGTCCTTGGTTTCAGCATGCATGCACAGGGGCCTCCTGTACTGACATGGTGCAGCTATTTCATCACACTACATTGGTACAAGATGCCTCTGTGCAGGTATAAATGTATCACCTTACGTGCCAGACAATCATGATGAAAGCTGCCAAGTTCTTGGTCTGCTGTGGAAGCACAGGTTTCTACCAAATTCTACCTCAGGCAGAATTGTGAGCCCTCCTTAAATGCTGTTTGTTAAGTCTGGATTTCCTCCCCATACATAGGCAGTGCACCAGGAGTGGGTGCAAACAGTCACCATTCTCCAGACATTTAGCTTGCCTCTCTCCCATTACTGAAATGTTGTGGCTACTTGAGGGGGAAAATGCATTTTTAAATGTTCACCTCCCCAGGAAGGCTCTTTATCCCTGGTATGCTCCTGAATATAGATTCTTCCTGGTGCTGCCACTATCCCCATATGAGTGCGGTACTATACCTTTCCTCACTATTTGTGACTATTGCAGAAATACCAATGCCTCAATGGGCAAAAGCAAATGCTGCAAATGTTTTCATATTCAGCCGGAGCCATGTTGGAACTGATCCTGAGCAATAGTTTGAGGTGGCAAAACTAGGGGAGCCATTTACCCTGAATCCCCATGAATGCCATTAACCTGCTTCTCTCTCTTCTTGCTCTAACAAAGCATAAAAGGGGAAAGTACCACAAACTTCACTTTTTACTTACAATGCTGGTGAATTCAAGAAAAAGTGTGTGTGCATCTATATTCACATACATGCATGATTTAGCATCCTCCTACCTGCACCCATCAAGTCAGGACTCATTCACACTTCCACATGCCCTGCTGCTTGCCCCCGGGGAAACCCAATCTTTACTGCTGAATTGGAGCAAACATCAGTTGGGTTTTTGTCCAGATTGACATTTGCTCTGATTTAGCACTAAACAGCAGGCTTTCAGGAAGTTGTGGGGCATAGGCAAAACCACTCAGACCCATGTTTTCCAGGCATGGGACAAGCGGAAGTGCGGAAGTGTAGACGAGCCCTCAGTTGCATAGCAAATGTGGTACAAATACATACTGAATTTGACTCAAGTGATGACACAGATCAGAGAGTCACCCATGGTTTCTCCTAGAGACACAGCAGGATTTCATAGGCATGAGAAGGGGAAGGAAGTTCTTATACCACCTCATGCTCATCCATCAGGACTCCCTGGCAAGAGCTACCTTTCTTATGCTAATTCACCTGTTGGCTCAACTGGTGGGCCTCATGGCTGAGCTTGTAAGGCCACTGGGCTGCTTCCAGAAGGAGGCTTCAATCAGGCAACAGGATTTATGCTACAGAAGCTCCTGTCAGCTGCACAGCCCCTTCCGGCAAGTGGTTCCCAAGGGACATGCTGCCCTTGCGGTGGTGAAGGAAGAGAAGCAGGTCTGGGCTAAAAGCCAGGTGGCAAGGAAGGCTTAGCTAGGAGCCAAGGGAAATCCCTCTTTTGATCCCAGCTCACTCATTGCTGGAGTCAACTGGAGCCTCACCTGACCCCCAGTCATTACCCCACAAAGCCTCCAACTCTGGGGCAGTGCAGGCAAGAAGACAACTAGCTGCTCAGCTTATATCAACAACAAGAAGCCTAGAGTATGCTGGAGTCAAACTGTTCATAACATGATGCCCTCAGTACCAAAGGGAACAGGGAAGATCATTTTGGAGTGCCAGTGGGTAGAGACTGGGCACAGAATGTTCATCCTAGGCTAGGAGCTGCACAATGTGTGTGTTTCTAAATATGCTAGTGGAAGTCGGGAGGAAAAGAGAAAGCAGCAGATATTACCAGAAAAGCTTTTCCCAATTCCCCCAGCCTTGCTGGTCAAAGGGCTCCCATGATCACCTTCACATACTGCACCTTAATTGGACTGAATCAGTGTTATACTCAATATACAATGGGTCAGAGGGGAGATGACCTTTCTTAACTTATTGAGGGTTCTATGCTTCAGTCTGAAGCCCAAACATTTTAGTAAAAGTCACATGGGACACCCAGCAGAGGTGCTGCTACCCAGGTGTGTTCTGAAGGCACAGGAGGTCACCACTTGGCTGATGCTAAACAGGTTTGTGGCTGGATTGCCTGAGAACTACATGCAGGCCTCCTTGGATCCCATGATAGAAGAAAGGAAGGATATAAGTGTAATAAAATAAAATAAAATAACATAATAGATGCTATTCACACAACATGTGAAAGTATATTTAATTGGAGGGAGATGCCTGAATCAGGAGATGTTGAAAGAGTGGATTATTATGCCAGTGAGAAGTTAACATTAAGAATAGTGAATCCAAGCATCAAATTAAATATTATTCAGTGTTTGATAGACAGGGCTGATCTTTTCTTTTCTTTGCCTTCTTTTGCTACAACCTTTAGACTGCATTCACTATCATTCTATAGATTTTCTCCTTCTCCAACACATATCAAGTATGAGCACGGGAGAGGGGGGCTTCTCATTTCATTTGCCCCCAAACTTGAATCCTTTTGGCGTATGAAGCAGCACTTCCAAAATGGTGCTAGGCAATAAATTGCGGGGATGGAAGAGACAAGCTGCTTTCCTAGGTGGGATGTTTTCTCCGCCTCATCCTTCTCTGGAATTGCAATAGGGTGGTGGCACTTTAGATCAATCAGCCTTCCTCAGCCTGCTACCCTCCAGATGTGTGGGACTATAACTCCCATAAGCCTCAGCTAGAATGGCCCATGGTCAGGAGAGTGGGCATTATTGTCTACTAACATCCAGAGGGCCACAGATTGGGGAAGGTTGTCCTAAATGGATGACTAAAAAACAAACTTGCTTGCCATGTGCATCCTTGGTGCCATCTTGCAGGCACTTTCCCACCTGCCAGTTCAGGGGCTAGAGCTCTTAAAGTTAGGGTCCAGGGGCAGCATATTTTGGAGAAAATCTGCCACCCCTAAATTGCTCTTCAAATTCATTCCCTGTGATGGGGCTTTCAGCTTGCTTGTCACTCTGGTGCTTCTCTGTAAGCTCACCTCAGCACTATTCTATATATTTCCTCCATAAATTATTTGCTTATATTACCACCCTCTTAATTCAAAATACCGTATGGTTTAATGGATGTTGAACTAAAGGGAGCCTGTTGAATGGACAGAGGCAGGAAATCAAAGGCTTGTGTCAAAAGTAGCACTGTCCAGCATGCCAAGAATAGCCAAAACAGGTAGAAAAGAATAAGGAACTGAGGTTGTGCATCCAAAAATAAGACTTATGCCACCACAAGTTCTATATACACACACAGCTCTACAAGGTGACATTGAATTGCATTTGGCCCAGTGCAATTCAAACATAGTTTTGAGCTGGGAGCAGGATGAATTCATTATGCAACCCATGACCTCAAAGCAGCTACAGAACCACCTGTATGATCTGTAGCAAGTTCATCAAATCAGAAATCTCACTTTGGGTAAACCTTTGAAAGGAAATGTTGCTCCACACTGCAAAAGAAGTCACCAATTGTGATGTCCCTCCCTCCCTTCATGTACTGATGAGCAAACTTCTTTTTAATCACGGAAATTATTTGTCTGCTTCACTGACTATAACAACGGTTTGGACTCCATCTGGCACCCAGGCTGAACCTTAAATTGCTACAGAAAGCAACTGAGGGTAAAACATATGACCTGATTAAATCTATGCATCAACCCATCAAATGCAGGATAAAAATAAATAGGCAAACTGAGGTTTTAAAAGAGGCATAAAGGAGTGAGCCGGGGACGCAGCACTCAACTCTCCTCACTCCAACCCATACACAAGCTGCAACCACAATCCATCTGGCCTCAGACTTCCTTTAATTGGGATAGATCAGCTTTGTTAGCTATCACATTCAGTGTGACAGCAAAGAAATCGACTGCAGTATCGGAGCCCCACAAGTCAGGTTGGGAGATAACACATACTGTGACCATCCAGGATTTTGGGTAGGTGGGATTAATTAGTCAAGGTTTAGCCCATGTACAGGCAATTCGTGGCTCTCCAGATGCTGGACCACAACTCCCATCAACCCCAGACAACATGTCCAATGGTCAGGGATGAGTTGCAGTGCAGCAATTATTTGGAGGGCCCAGTGGCAGACCTTAATTTTTAGGGCCCTGAAGCTTGAATTGTTATGGGAGCCCCTTTGCAACCAGCAATTAGGTCTGGATAACCACTGTTATCTTCTTCAGTTGGGTTGTTTACAATCTTTTCAACATCCATGCTACTGACTCTCAAAACTCTGAGAAATATATACAAAAACTAATAAATAACCAATCTGAGCCATGCAACTCAAATTGAGTCTACTAGACCCATTTTTTAAAAAAAGCAATGTGGATGAAAGTTGCTTCTGGGGCCCCTCTGGGATTAAGGGCCCTGAAATTTAAACTTCGTTAGTTTCGTAGCAGATCCACTCCTGGGTTCCCCATCCCTGGTTTAGGCTCTTGCCTTCGGAAGGGTGCAGTCAAGACTGATTCACAGAAAAGTAGCAATGGAAACTCAGAAGTCTTTGCCGAAGGGAGAGGAGGGGGTATCCTAACCATGATGGCTCTGGTTGTGATGCAAGCAATACATTTGCTTGCAGGTGTTGAGATTTGGTGAAGTTGGTGTTCCATTTTTTGGAGACAGTTCCTAGATATCATTCTTAAAAAGGTGAAACCTGTTTCAAGGTTCTACGAGAAAAAACCAGTAATAGGTCCCACCCCCAATAATCTTAATTAATGAGTTGATTTTTCTTTTGTACTTGTAGTCATTCTGATACTTCATTTAAAGTTTCATAGTATATTTCTTGGTACATCCAAAACTAAGGGAACTGAACGTGATTTTCATTTTTTAAAGTCATTCTTGCTGGCTGTGGGACTTCTTCTAGAAGTGCAAAAATGCTGTGTTCCCCTTACCGCAAGCCAAGCTGCAGAACTTACAAATTGCAGCTGGCTTCCAGTATTTGAAGTTTCTTGCTAGTATTGATATCTCTTGTAAAAATGATAGTATAACCAAGTCAGTATTAATACATTTTTTAAAAGGTTCAATTTCCTCTCTTTTAATTTTACTGCTGACAAATCACCAAAAATATGACTATTCACCCTATACTATACTTTGTGTTGAAAGCCATGCATATAAAGGTATTGTTTGCTTGTGGCTGATGCAAGACATTTTGCTGCCTTTGGCAAAAGACAAAATGGCGTCTCACCATTCCATGTACAGAAGCCAACTAGATTAGTATTTAAATCTTATTTCAATACTAGCAATGGTATCGTGTCCACCATACCTGACAGCAGCAGACTACGTCTGTGGTTGCAGGATAGGTCACAAGGCAGCATTGCCCACAACAAAATGGTATGGTCTAGAAACTCACTAGGAGGAGAACCCATGGGGCTGCTGTCATTGCACCCCAGGACCTGGTAAATTAGACAGTCACATCACTCTGTCTAATGGTAGGGCCGGCTTTATTGACGCCTCTTCTTCTTGCTTTTAGTTGTTTTCACTTTTAAAACGTTACTGAGAGCATGGATCCTGCAATCTGTTTTAGGAATCCCTCTGTTCAAAGGCTCAGATAAATTCCTTGTCCAAACCCCTGACCACAGGCACTGTCCCAGCAGAGCAATCAGTGCATCTGTGTTTGAAGCTTCCCCTTTACTCCACACAGAGCATCAAAAGTTCTGGACAGGTGTTACTAAGAAAAGTGAGGGGAAACTTCTTGGCTCCATGGGCCAGATCCTTAGCAGGATCTGGTCTAGTCTCACAGGCCAAATTTGACAGGTGGGTGAGGCTTCCCACCTGTCAATCACCTGACTGCACAAGGGAATCAGTGCTTTGAGGTCTCAAAGCTATGACTTCAAAGCACCACATGCAGCTAATCCAGCAGGCTTCCGATCCACAAATTGGTGGTGGGCAAGCCTGTTTTCCTTTGCTAATTCACAACAAGGAGTGCACTTCAAGGTTCCTGATTGTGCATTGGCAACTGCATCTTACCAGCCCCGCACCTAACATCATATATGACATCAGGTGTGGGGCAGCTGGGGTGGCTGGCCGTATTTGAACCTCTGATGAGCCAAGTTTGGTCCGTGGGCCAGAGGTTCCTCACCCCTGTGCTAAAGTGTGCAGGAAGTGGAGTTACCAATAGCTACATGGCCTTTACAGCCCCTCATGCAGTAAATACTGTTCTCTGGCTCTCTCTAGAGGCCACGGGGAAACACAGCAGCTCCCCACACCTCCAGCTGGCAAATGTAATTTAATGTGTATAAGCTGTGAGGGTACAATGGTGACCACAATGGTGTAGGGCCTGAGCAGTGCATTTCCTGCTACCAGACAACACAGACCATAAGGTGATGGAAGCGAGCACTACAAGAAAGCAAGGGCTAGAGCCCTCAAGAAGAAAAAGGCCACCTTACTGAAGTCCACAGCAGGGGAGATAATGCACATGTGCAGCCACAAAAGTTTATTCACTCACACCTACAACCATAACCAACCTTAAATGCAGACTTTCTGGCTTCATAAAGCGGATGGAATGGCAGCCAAGGAGCAGCCCCCCCCTCCCTGCACTCCTGTATGTTTATGGGCTGGAGCCCCCAAACTGTTTTATGCATCTCCACCCTCATGAGAAACAGCCTGGCAGTGATGCCTGAGCCACATTGAGCCTGGCAATTCCTCACCTCTTTGCGCTGTCTCCCCGGGAGCCAGCACAAAGAGGCTTTGAGAGAGTGTGGTTACCAGCTTTCATTGAGTCTCCGGCATTAACTTCTCCCCTTTACCCCCTTTTTAAACTTGCTGTGGCAGCCGCAGCAACAGGACCCCCTCGCTTCTTTGTGGAACTTGAACACTCACACACACTCACACACTCACATGAATCCTTCCTCCCCCATTGGAAAAACGGCTCCCTCCCCTCCCCCTGACTTTAGGGCTTTAGGGAAGATTCCCCACTGACCTGCTCTTGGGGGCAGGGAACCCCTTGGCTGCTCATTCCCGGTATCCTGGGGCGTTGCTAGAGCTGTGGCTGTTTGCTGCCTCCTTCGCATCCAGCCCCGCTGCTACTGGGGCGGTAATGTGCTTGCCTCTCCCTCATGAACTTGGCATTACTCTCAGCTCAGTTCTCCCAGCACCATGCTGCCCCCGCCTGCCCAGTGCCCAGCACCGCGCTGCCCTGCACCCGCCAACATTCTATACCCAGCCACATGGCTCCCCTCTACTGCTGCAATCTCTCCCTCTCTCACACACACATATACACAGAAGCCCACACTCCCAGAAGGACCTAGGATCACCAATTTCCTCTGTTATTAAGGCTGTATACACCCCACTATCACCAAATCCTGGGAACCATAGTTTATCCATTCACAGAGCTGCGATTCCCAGCACCTTTAATGAGCTACTTTTAATGTATGGCGCACATGCAGCCTAGTCTCCACTCTCATGGACAAAAGGTGGCTCCTCCTAAGAAGTGATAACCTACAGTACACAGGGAAAGCTCATCATGTTATCTGCAGTCGGATCTTCCAGTGCTTTGGTTTTCATTAAAGATAGGGTCAGGGCAGAACTGCTGTGAAAAGCAGCATGCAACTCCTCTCACTCAAAGCATTTCCCCTGAGGCTATTTGTACCACTGCAGAAAGTGTACTTGGTAAATGATGAACAAACGTGAATGAGGTAAAGACTCAGAGGGAACGAAGAAAGAGCCTGGAATCCCAGCAAATTCCACATGCTTTCAGGCTACAAACAAATGAAGCTGGAGGGTGCAAAGCAGTGTCAGGATATGTTTGGCCAGCCTGACTAAACCAAGCAAAATGAGCCTGGAGGTCTATCCCTGTCGTACAGCCCATATCCATTTGCTTTCCAAGGGTCCTATGTGGAATTGCTCTTGTGAGGCATGGATGTACTTCATTTTCCAAGTGTGGCTCATTCCTTCCCAGCATTCAGTATTCAGATCCCACTGAACCAGAACCTAGGAGGCTGCCATATACCAAAGCCAGGACATTGGTCTAGCTAGCTGCGTAGTGTCTACATTCAACTAGCAACAACTCTTTAAGGTTTCAGCCAGAACACTTTTCCATCTCTACCTGGAGATGCTGGGGACTGAACTGGGTACCTTTTCTATGCAAATGGTTCCCATTATATCCACTGGCCTGTGGAGCTAGCTATAAGCACCTTCAGGTAGAGATGCAGCAAACAGCTCCAGGGCAGGGATCTGGCTTACCTGAAGCTGAGACTTGCATGCACAGCAACATGGAAAGCTGCCGTATATCATTTAGCAACATGTGGATAGCTCAGTTGTTAGAGCATGGTGCTGACAATGCCAAGGCTGCAGGTTTGATCCCTGTTTGGGGCAGCTGCATATTCCTCCATTGCAGGAGGCTGGACTACAGGACCCCTGGACAGTTAAGTCCAGTCAAAGGCAACTATGGCTCATCTTGCTTTCAGGCTGAGGGAGCCGGCGTTTGTCCACAGACGGTTTTCCAGGCCATGTGGCCAGCATGACTAAACCACTTCTGGAGCAATGAAACACAGTGACATAAGCCAGAGAGCATGGAAACACCATTTACCTACCTATTTATCTACTTGCAAAGATCCTTAGGGTCCTTTGCAACTCTACAATTCTGTGATCAAGTCAGACCCTTGGGCCCACCTAGATCCCCCCTCCTGCCTTTCCCAGGGATTGAACCTGTGACCTTCTGCATGCAAAGCAAATGTTCTACCACTGAGCTACAGCTCCTCCCCAACATCCCCAACTCTGACATCCCCGCCCTGACTTCCCAATTCTATTTGGAAATGGAGAGAACTCTGGGATGCAGGGCTGAAGGAGCATGTGGGGTCTCTTGCTCCGCTTTGCATCCAATCGTGGCGCAACCCTTTCCCATTTGCCCAGCAGGCACGCAGTGTGGTGAAAGAGCCAGCTCAGCCTGACCTCGCCTAATGAGGCCTCATTAGCAGCATCCAGCTGTTGGCTGCCCCTCCCTTTCAATTAGCTAGCACTAGAAGGAGGGGGCTGCCTCACAGATGGGCTCAGACCCCACAGTGCTTGGGCAAGCAGCCGGGCGCCAAGAGGGAAAGGCAGCCAGGAAGGGCTTAAGTTTTTCTTACTCCTGCGGTGAAGGAGACTCCACCCGCTTCTGCCCCCCCCCCCGCCGGCCACAGGCAGCCCCTCCCAAGCCCAGTGCGGGCTCAGCGCCTGTGCTTTCAGCCTGGCCCGGCTCCTTGGAGGCGGTAATACCTGGCACAGGATTACAGTCTTGCTGGAGTCTGCAGAGGCAGGCATCCTGGGCCCAAACAGATTTCATAACAACTCATTCACAGTGCTCACATACAGTATTCCTTGCTGAGCTATTTAAGTCTTGGCTTGGCACACACCCCTGGCCTTATAGGGACTTCTGCCTGCACCCACCTGTTGTAGGGCATCCCAAAAAGCCCAGCCAGTCACAGAGCTGAGAAGAACTCAGAGCTGTAAAGAGACAGTTCTGAGACGTGTGCATGTACGTGTGTGTGTGTGTGTGTGTAGCCAGGCTTGAGTCTAGTTCTTGGCATGACAGTGTAGGTCTTGCCCCACAGCCAGCTTAGCCCTCTGAGGTCAATGGCAACTGTACGCAGCCGCCTGCCCCTCTGCAGGGGCCTGTATATAGCACCACAGTCTGCTTAGGATACAGCTATCTAGCACTGGGCCTGGACTGGTGTCGAAGGCTTGATTGTGTGAGCCAATGTTCCTCTTTCTCCTTGCCACCCTTGGATGTGTGTGTGTTCTGTAGCCACGCCTTGGCCAAGTAGCTCTGACACTCAGAGAATACCGAGAACTATGACAAGACGGTAGGTTTGAGGTCCCAGGTGGAAGATCAGTGCTGGGGCCACCCTCGGCAAGGCTGGGGCACAACACCAAAGGGGGCAACAGCAAAGGGGAGTTATCCACTGTGGGGGTGGAATGAGGGTTTGAGCCAGTCCCCTTGTGTTAAAGTTATTGTTTTCACGGGGATGTGGTTTTAACTTGGATGGGTGCTGTTTTATTGGGAGGGTGGTGTTGTTTTAAATTGTTTTTAAATGTTATATGTTAATTTGGATTTTTCTATTTGTATTTGTGGGTGGGCTGGAGCATTGTTTAGGGGCTTTTGTTGGGGAATGTATTGTTTATTAGTGTCTATACTGTACATCACAATTGTTTATTGTTTTGATTATTTTTATCATATATTTTGTGCTTTGATTATTTTTCTTATGATTTTATTGCTTTGTATATTGTAACTTTGTGTTGTGAACTGCCCTGAGACCTATAGGTAGAGAGCGGTACGCAAATTTAAATAAATAAATGGAAAGCTTTAGGCAGGCATATTGCTGGATACATGGATTCATGACATAAATTTGCATTCAATCTCCATATGCTAACTTAAATGTATAGATATTTATGGGAAACTAAGGTAGCGGGTGACTAAGGTAGTTGGTTCATCGGTAGTGAACTCGGCAGTGTGCCCAGCTGTCCTATATGCAAACTGACTTTTTAAACGCCCCCCCCCCCAAAGAGGCAAAGGAGTAGGCAATCCAGAGCCTATTGCAAAAATCATGGGGTTCAGCAATACCCCTGCCTGCAGGTTCTCCTTCCAGTAGAGAAGGGCTATAGCACAGTGGCATGCTGACAGTCCCAGGTTCAATTCCTGGCCTCTCCAGGCAAGGTAGAGAAAGATCTCTGTCTGAAACCCTAAAGAACCTCTGCCAATCCTTGTTGACCATACTGGGCTAGATGGACTGACCTGGTGTAAAACACTTTCCTATATGTGAGTCTGGGTTTTGCTCAGAGTAGACATTGAGTAAAACTAGCTATCACTCATTTCCTTAAACCATTCCATTCCTCACTGAGACCTTCTGACTTTGTATCACAGTGGCATTAGGGTGCAGGAAGGCAGGGTGAAATCCACTCTGCAAATGTGCAGTGCTGCTAAATATATCCTAATCCCCACCATGTTTTAACAATGCCTCATCTTTGGTCAGTTCCGGCTCTTTGGGTGGATGAACCAGATATGCTTAGATTAACTTTCTGAACCTTTATCCCACTATCTTGAGATGCAAAGGTTCCCAAAATTGATTGAGGTAGTGGCCAAGGGAAAAGAGCAACAACTTATCCAAGTGGAAAGGGAAGCCTATCCAATAGTGCAGACCTCACCAGCCTGGTGCCTTCCAGATGTTTTGGACTACAAATCCCATTGGCTGGAGGGCACCAGATTGGCAAAGCTGCTTTAGGGACATGTGATCCCTCAGAGCCATCCCAGGTTGCCTTTCCTCCAAGAACCACATGCCACATCCTGCTGCTGCTCTCCCTTCCTCTTGATGTCAGCAAAGCCATCTCCATGGTAACCATTTATGAAGTCACCATGCACTGAGCTGACCATCTGGTGACAACAATGAGCAACAGAAAAGAGGGGAAGTTAAGATGGCACCACAAATGTCTTCTATTTTCTCCAACTTGGGCTCCCTCATAGGGGCACCAAGAACTTGATTCTCAGTCTCCCCTTTTGGACTCAGTCTGACCTGCCTTGTTCTTTAGGGACGCTCTTGTTGTCTTTACTGCTTTTGATAGAATGCTAAGCCTCCCCACCTCCCCAACTATGGCTTCGAGCACCCCAGCTGTTTCCTGAGCATCAACTGTCCAAGGAGCCCAATGAGGCGTGAATGAGACAGCAGAACATGGCAGGGAAGTGCAGAGAAGGGGGAGGGAGAGACCAGATGGGGTCTGGGGGGCTGCCATTGCTACACATGGACAAGGCATGGTCCAGTGATAAGCTGCCACACGTGGGGGCAGTCGGCATGCAATACTAGCTTAGAACCAGTAAGTCCCACTCTGCAAAACCTACTTGCCACCACAGCTGCAAAAGGCAAATTGAGGGTCATGCCAGCAACAGAGTCTGATTCAGCCAGAAGGTGGAGCTAGACAGGATAGGCAGGATAGGAATCCTATGTCAGATATAAAAGCAAAGGGCAAAGGAGACACATTCATTCTTGTTAGTTACATTCATTCTAATGCAAAGAAGGAAAAATACAGTTGGCAGAATGATAATGCTTTCCGTGCAGATACAAATGTCTTACATTTCAGGAAATCAGACACCAGACTGCAGGGTGAAACTGTGGTCTTGGGGATGGCTTATTTTTAATGGGAGATACTTATGACCAGCACACAGAAGGAACATGCTCAAACATCTCAAACTAGAACAACCGTGTTCTGCAAGGGCTACATAAATCCTGGATGGGTCAGTCTCAGAAAACCCAGCCTGGCTAAAAAATCTTGAGCTGAATGGAAGCTTAGTCATTCTTCTAAATTGGAAATATGTACAAAGACTTTATTCTACCTTAAACCATTTACAACAACAAACAAAGCAAGAAAGAGAGCGTCTTTCCATTTAAAACCACCACACAAGCATTTGTGCCATATCACAGAAGAGCTTCACACTGGGTTTGGGGTTCCATCTTTGAGTCCCTTTGCTGTCACTTCTCATATTTTCCTTGGAAATAAATCCAGCACAGGAATCATGGTGTACAAGTCCATGTCACCTACTATCACTGCTTAGGACAATGGTGTTCTTTGCTAGTCTCTGTGGTCCAATAATCTCCTTAAAGTCACATCATGTACTGTGTCAATCTACATCGCAATAACTGTGTTACAGGGCCACATACCTGTCTCTGGACATCTTTGGGGTGTTGGTGGGTGCTGCAGTGGCCTATTACAGGTTCAATGGGGTGTGCTCAGGTGTATTATCTGCCGATGAACATGTATAAAGACTAAATGAATGTACACTGAAACTCTCCACAAAAGATTCTTTCAGTTGCAGACTTAGCTCAATTGTTTAGAACGATTCCCCTGTGTACACACACACACACACACGGCTTGCACCTTTTGGTTTCCATGCATTCACAACAGCACACACACCCACTTCATACAAAGGGATTTGCACATCTCTTCTCCTGATCCCCACTGGTATATCACCTTGAAGCAGGTCAGAGTTTCTGGCATGCCCTTCTTACTCCCAGTTTCTCAGTTGTGTACACGACAAGGATGCGTACACCCTACAGGAACCCAGGAAGAGTGGGAGCAAGCTTTGGAAGTGTTTTAAATTCCTAGGCACATATTTATTCTCAGGCTCAGCATATGAAGGATGAGAACAGGTCCTGACCAAAGGCTCCTACGGACAAGTAGATTTCCAGATGAGAACAGGAAGGGAATAAATCTGGCCACAGCCTTAGTTGCATCTGTACTGGATAAATGTAATGCATACACAGAGCTACCTGGAAACATCTGCTGGTAGTTCAAAATGCAGGAGCTAGACTTAACGGGTGCTGGTTTATTCGGGACATGCAACTCCTCTTTTGTACAAAGTACACTGGGTACTAGTTTGCTTCCAGGCACAATCCAAGGGTTGTTTATTGCCTTTAAAGCCATTGATGGTTTGGAGCTTACACAGCAATCCAAACCCCTCTTGGGCCTGGCTATGGCGGGGTTGGATAGAGTGGAGCTACCTTTCAACTCAGCACTGATGCCTGAGCTCGGCCTTCCACTGGAGTAACTGCCCACTGGCAGTTTCTGCACCAGCAGCAGCCAGTTGAAATCCCCAGAACCTGGGTGTTCCAAGTGCAGGGAGGTAGTAGAGCAGCGCTGGCCCAGAATCTGCTGGATCTTGAGCTGGTCTTGCTGCCACCACCTGATGGCATCAGGCTCAATCCTCCTCCATGCCCCCCCCATCCATATGTGTGCCGCCACCACTGCGAGCAGCTGGGCTGCAGATGCTGCTGCGGCTCTGCTGCTTTGCACAGCCCTGCCAGAGGGGTGGGGAGTTGGGCTGCACTCATAGATACCTAAAGGACTGCCTCCTCCCATAAGAACCCACCCAGCTTCTATGCTCAGTGGGAGATCCTGTTCCTCATGGCCTCTCATCTTCAGAAGTACAGCAGGTGGAAACAAAAGAAAGGGCCTTTTCTGCCATGGCACCCACAATGTGGATTGCTGTTCCCTAGGATATTTCACTCACCCTCTTTTTATTTTTCACTCTTTTAGATACTTTTCTTGTTCTAGGAAGCCTTCACCATGCTTATTATGAGATTTTGTTTTGCTTACCCCACCCCACCCCAGAAATTGTTTCTGTAATTTTACACATTTTTAAAATGTATATGTTTTATATTTTTAATATATTAGCCATCACGTGTTTCATGAAAAAGTAAAGATAGGTACGAATCTTAAAACAAATAAAATAAAAATTGGTCACACAACTGAGTAAAAGAATCTAAACAGATGGGCATATAACTTCAGTTGACATTTTGCTACGGCCAGGCTTCCAATGAATTACTCAGAATGCAGGTGAATGCTGTGAACTGAAAATCTGGCCATAACTTCACCCATCCTCTTAAAAAGGGACAGTAAAGGCTCCTACCATTTCTGTTGTACAGTGTGAATGGGGGAGCGGTGGTAATAACTTCCGAGACTATAGCTGCAAACGAGTACTATATATTCCATTACAGACAGATGGAGTATCGGTACATTCCTCACTGTGTATGTGTGGGGCGATAATTTCACCTTTAACACTGAGGGGGACAGTAGAGTGGCATGCCATTTCTATTATAAAATAATCTCGTCACCTCACCCTCTACCTCCCAGGAAGCAGCAACAATGCAACTGAGGTGAGGTGAGCCCCACTACCCGTCATGCATATATCTCATTCTCTAACAATTTTCTATATCTCATATCTCTATATCTCATTCTCTAACATCCAGTCGGTGTTACCACTTCGTGGATGTGAAACCAACTGAAATAAGTGAATGAACTTATGCAACAGCTTTTCTGAATGTACGGGAACTCCCACAACAGCAGCTGACAACAGGTCTTGGGACACTTCCTTTCAACAAAAAGAAGAGTTTCCCATTTCTCATGTAGCTTTAGTAAAGCAGCCAGCAATGCTCTGCAAGATCAAAACTTAAAACCCAAACGTATCCCAACCTGTGAATCGCAGCCTTCCTGAACCACTGTGAAAGTCAGACCAGAAGACGCTCAAACATTCAACCCACGCCCAACACAGCAACATAGAATTCAATGGTAAGCAGCAAATACAAATCAGTCAACAAGTTTGGCTGCTATGGAATCTTTTGTCTGTGTAACCTCTTGTGGACAAAGGATTAGAAGATTAGAAACCTTTGTTCAATTTCAGTTCAGTGATGTTTCATTGCCATTACAATATACAAAACTTTTGGCAAAGTGTATTAGAAGGACTTGCTCTCTGAAGTGTTCGTCAGAAAGTACAAGTTACAGAGCAATCCTATGCATATTTACTCAGAAGTAAGTTCTACTCAGTTCAGTGGGGCTTAGTCCTAGGGAGGTATAGGATGTCAGCCTTAATGTACAATTAGCTTACAGAAACCATTTTCACAAGATATGATTGTAGATGTTTTTTTAAAAAACAAAATCCAAGAGCTGGAAAAATTCATTGGGAATAGGAGCTATACAGTGCCTTTTAGAAAAATAACTAAAAATAGAGGCCCCCATGTTTAGAGGCAGCAAGCTTCCAATTATCAGATGCTGGTGGCATAGAACAGGGGATGGCTATAGTTGCCTGTGGCTGTTTTATGTAAACTGTACTTAACCACTGGTTCTTTATTGGAAAACTCCCACTAAGAAATAGCCCTATTAAAGCAACAATCCAAAGAACTACAGTACGTTTGTATATCCAGTTAGTTTTAGAAGATTTAGTCCCATTGATTTAAATGGGTCTATTCTAAACAGGACTGAGCCTGGACCCAATCCTACACTGTTGACAATATATGGAACATCTTAGGAGGATTAAATATGCTGATTCGAAATTGTATATATGGAGATTAGATAACGCACATATGTGCAACTATATTCAGTCAAGCTTCTTAGAAGGTGAGTTAGAAGGGAGCATAGCCCAAAGGTGAAACCTTTTATTAGACCAACTTTTGTGCGGTAAAGAAACATGCAACCACTGGAAATAATACAACACTCTTCTCAGGCAGATAAAGGTTTTAGCATGATTTGAAGGGCAGCTTGCTAAACCAATAGAAACAGATCTAATTACCTTATTTATTTTTACATGTTTTAACTTCTCTGGGAGAAACCTGGCAGTGGAAGTTTATGCCAAAAGAAGCCAAGACAGATCTAGATATCTTAAAACATATTCCACTCATATATCAGACCATTAGAAAGAAACCGTGATCAGCTTGAAGTTGTTCAATATGCCCAGCGTGCTTTCCCCCCTTAATCCCAAATAATTATTTTGCTGTAATCAGGAAGGAAAGCTTCCCTTTTTTTCTGTTCCAGGTCTCCCATGTGAGGAAAAGTGTGAAAGTGGTATCTTTAAGCTACCAGTGTTTTCAGACAACTTCAAAATTTGAAGTTCAAAGAAGAAGAATGTGTGCGTTCAATGCTGGGGTGTGTGTTCTATCCTGGGGGATGGAGAGACCAAGATTAATGGAAACTACTATTCCAGTGCAGTCCATTTATTATCCAAATCAATGTAACCGCAGGGATAGGAGGATATGTATTTGCTTATAAAAAGCATGTCAAAGGAAGGAGAGGCACCAAGGATGCTGGCTTTCTGCACTTAAATACACCTTGAGCATGCAACATCAGAAAATGCAGGCATCCCCTCTTTCATTTCCCCCAAAAGGAAGATGTCTATGACAAAGGTGTCTCTCACTAAATGTAAATGAACTGTGAAAAAGACTACAAATTGCAATTGGAGACAATAGCTGTACCTGTCCCTCTTTGTCTGTTTGTTTTGTAACACAAAAAACCTTTTACAAAAACTAATTAGAAATTAAGAAAGAAAGAAAACTCAGACATAGTGGTACTGGAACATCTGGTTCTTCAGCACTGGCAAATAATCCATTCTCTACCATCACCATCAAACAGAGGTGAAACAGAACTGAGACGAGAGCATGGTTAGAATCAATAATTGTGCACTGAAATCACCACATTCTGCAAGCAACATGCCACAGTTTCTCAATTAAAATAAAGTTTGCATAAACCTATGTGAACAGAGTCCATACTTGGCTGGAAAATATTTTTTAAGTTTTTTGCAAAACTAGGATTTTTATCTTAAATTATTTATAGTAAAGAAGTGTTGGGATTCAGACAAGAGTGAAGAGGAAAAGAGAATATATGCAGGAGTTTGGTGTGGGGTGTAGCTGTAAGGAGTATGATAAGTTAGGCTTATTATTGTTTTGACCTTTGGAATCCTTAAACATGAATGTTCTGTATTCTGTGCTTTTTAAAATATGGACCATGTGTTTTCAATTTTTTCTCTGCAATCATGCAAGCTGAAAAGCCATTACTAAGAAGTAATACCACCAGCATGGCAGCAGGTAACTATCAGAAGAAAACCTGCCAGTAAGAAAAGAAAAAATAAATTCTAACAAAGTTTCTAATATTTAAAAGTCAAGATGTATGGAAATCCCTGTATATTTCAAACCATAATCTCTTTATTATTAGCAATTCAAATATGGTGGCCATCTTCCCTGAACACCATTTTAAAAAATAACAACAGTGCAATCATATGCAAAAGTAAATCCAATTATGTTCAGTGGAGCTTATTTTCCAGTAAGTGTGCTTAGGTCACGTTCTTAAGCAAGCTAGGATTCTTGGGATTTTAGCTATTGTGTTCCATGTTAAATGTTTATTCTTTGTTCTATGGCAGGCATGACCAAATGTGGCCCTCCAGATGTTTTGGGACTACAATCCCCAGCATTCCTGACCACTGGTCCTGTTAGCTAGGGATGATGGGAATTGTAGTCCCAAAACATCTGGAGGGCCAAGTTTGGCCATGCCTGTCTATGGCATGACAACAGCCAAGCATATTTGCAGAACTCCCAAGGACTAGAATGCCAGCGTGATAAAGGTACATTGGTGGGACACTACAGATAGATAAGAGGTAACTCGGAGTCTAGGCAATCTTATGGCACATCACATATAATGCTTCAAGCAACTCTCTCTAAATTTCCACTCAGTTGATGCAGATCAGGGGGACAGAGAGAACCCACAAATATTCTATCAAGCAGAGCATCCCTTAGAAGCCCATTGAAAAGAGTGGTGTAAGGTGTGTCAGGTCATGCTGGAAATATGTGTGTCAGGTCATGCTGGAGGGGTTGAGGGACTGGAGTGACAGAAGCCTTTGCCTGAGCAGACAGACAACTTGATGCAGTTGAGCCTCATCTACCCTTGATTACACTGTGAATATCAGCAACAGGGCTGGCGTGCCAGGTACATATAACACCTCAGGATACGATAGGTGCATTTCGAAAAGATGGGACCGGGTCCTATCTAGCTGCCTCATTCACAGGTGGCAGCTCTTGTCTCTGTCATGGGTGTGGGGGGAGAACATGGGGCAAGGAAGTGGGTAAGGAGGGAAAGAAAGAGGCCTGTGCCAGACACATACATCCTCAGGCGACTTTCTCAGGCCCCGCTGACAGCCCGGCCTCAATTCTCCAGGGCTGCTCAGGCAGAAAATCCTCACCAACCCCCCTCCTTCTGCTCCCCCCCTTATTATTCCAGCCAGAGGAGCTTCCGCAGCCTAGTAAAGGCTCAGCACCCACAGCGGGGGTGGTTTGGCCAGAGGCCGGCAGGCATGAGCCAGGCTTAAATCTCTTGAAACCCAGAAGTAAAATTCCCTCATTAGGCTTGAACCCCGCAGCTAAGTGGAAGACAACCGCCCGGGTCATCACTGCAGTATATGCCACGGACGCCCCTGCCCTCTTTACCCGCCCCGTCTGCCTAAAAATCCCCCAGCAGATGCTGCAAGCCCCCGGGCAGCCAGGGAATCTGCCCAAGAGTCAGGAGGCGCTGGCAGGGGTTGCTGTGCAAACAAAGGCAATGGCAAAACCAAGGACAAAACATAATGTCCTTAAAAAACGAGCAAGTGAGAGAGTGTCTGGCACTGACTTCTGCTGGGGGGTTGGGAAATGCCACCCCCTCAATGGGAGAAAACACACACACACACCCATCAGGCAGTGTCAGGGCAGCAAATGGGATTTGTGAATGGACCCCCGTTCCAGTGAAAAAGGCAGCTACCTCAAGAGCTCAGCATCCCCTCTCTCACTCTACTTAGTACCCTCTCCAGGATTCACTGTGTCTCCTGACATCTCCCTGGAAATCAGAGTTCCCAGCTGAATTAAAGGTACTGCAGTCCACTACACACTATCGCAGATCCCCCTTTACTGCCACACTAGCCATCCCCCTTTACTATCTGGGCCCCAATCCCACTGCAGGCAGCCTGGAGGGATGCTGTAGCTGGCTGGAGCCCAGGTCTTGTCCATCCGGACTCAGGAAGCTGCAGGACAGAGCTGTTTTTCTCAGGTCCAAGTCCTGCCCACATCCTGGTGTTTGCAAGCTGTACTATGATGGCCCCATTTACAGAACTTGTGGAGGGGGAGCAGGATCTAAGTGATCTAAAAATGTCCTGCTGGCACATTTGCCCTCACCCCTGCATTGGACTCCCAAAATGTTGATACTGCCTTTCCCTGAGGCACTTGAAAGCATTTCCCAGCCTGCAGCAACCCCTCTGAGGTAGGAATGCCATACAGCATCAGGATTCCCACCCTAAACCCCCTTGATCAGAAAGAACCGAAACAAAATTCTCCAGAAGTTGGCTCCACAGCACAGCACTGAGAGGTAGAGTTAACACCTGACACATAACCGTTCCCTGTCTTACCATCTCTGCCTCTTTTCTGTAATTGCTGGGTGCTTCCACACAGCCTGCTCACTGAATATTCATCCTGATGCTTGTAGGGCGATCAGACAACATTGGTTATTTAATGAGTGCTCTTTCTGATTTATTTTCTTTGCATTTTCTCATATTTCCTTATCCAAAAAAAGTCCAATCTTTCTAGGGAGTGTGGAAACTATAAGTCACAAAGCAATGGGTACTTTTTAAGTTTAGAAAGAAAGAAAGAAGGAAAGAAAGAAGGAAAGAAAAGAAAATAGAATGAGGCTACAATCCTGTTCCTCATTTTTTCTTACACATTGTATAGAACTCTGGGTTTGAGGCAAGCACTGCTGCCATCCCCAGAAAGTAAAAACAAGGCCAGTCCAGGACTAAGAGTCACATACTCAGAAGGGCTGGAGTCAGAGTGCCAACACCAAGTAAATTTGAGGAGAAACATCCACACCAGTTTTGGGGAGCATTATATACACATACAGAACTATGAACACACAGTTCTTCAATGGCTGAACAGACCTAGATGCTTCTCAGTGGCCTGTCTTCCTCCTCCTCCCTGTTTTAAAATGAATGGTTCCTTCTTTCACCTTGTCCTAGAGCATTAGAAGCAGGAAATACACTGTCCCATTGACAGAAATATTATGTACCCACAGATTTCCTAGTAGCTGACTGAACTGGGCAGAGGCCAGATGGAGAAACCCCATTGCACCACAGATACCTGTAAACCTGGCTCTTGAAACACTGATCAATTCCACAAAATAGATGCTAGCACTATGGGTGAATGACATCGTTGGCTCATGCAATCATCTCACTTGTGGCTTTGTGCCCAGCTTGCTCCATCTCCCCAATCGGCTGAAAAACTGTAATTTTCCACAACGTCAGACTGATCCACACGATGTCACTTTGGGTAAGAGGTAAATAGACCAAAGTTGGCACCTCTGGGCATACCTGGGCATTTGATCCGTCCAAACATCAGAACCCCAGGCACTGCTGGCTGATGTTGGCGGCAAAGAGTGCCAAATGAATGGAAAGGGCCATCCAAGGCTAATTACCACTAGCACTTCTGGATCTCACTGTGTGTCAACAACACTTCCCAGTCTCTACTGCCTTTATGTTAATCCACAGCCAATATAGAGCAAAGGGACTGGGCAGCTGCATAGGTGGCATTTTGCAAAGATTCAGTCCAAAAGAGCCCCAGTTATTGATAGAGCCAATTTCATGACACACGTAAACATGCAACAAGATGGGGAACAAGACTTGGCTACTATGGCTCCAGAAAGAAGCAAGTGGCCCAAAACTATTCCCCCACCCACAACTGCATAATTGTCTTGCTCTGCACTACCTATCAGAAATAGGCATTGTGACAATAGTTGAATGCTGTGCAATAAGAAAGTTATGTTTTGTGACAGACAATCCTTGAAAAAGCCAGGAAATATTCTCTTCTGAGGGCAAATCCTATGCAACCACAAGTCCGCCAATGCTCGTCAGATGAAAGAGAACTACCCAAGAGGACAAACTGGGGGGTGGAGAACGTGACACAAAGAGGTGAGAGAGGTGACCAACAGGGTTTTTATGTGCTATTGACACCACCACCCCTTGTTTGTCTCTTCTTGGAAATGCTTGTGGTTCCAAGACTGGGACATCCTGTGCCAAGGTCATGTTTATTTGGTATTTTGGGGAATGTGGACATTAGCAAATCAAGCCCCATCAAAAAGAAGTGCCAGAGAGAGCTGTCCCATTCTTTCCCTGGACCTCAAAGAGAAGCTGTAGGCTCTGAGATACTATTACTGTCTTGGGATAGGCGATTAGTGGGTGATGGGTTTATGCTGCTATTTCAATTATGTCTAGGCAGCTCAATGAGGGGATTAGCTTCTTCTCTGTGGCCAGAAAGCTCCGAGTGCCTGCTCCAGTGACCTAGAGACACTACATGAACTGCATGAGAGCAAGCAGGAAACTTCAACGCCAGGTGACTGGGTGGGGTGAAATGCAGGGGCATTTCTGATTCACCTTCCCATCATAGAGTTGGAAGGGATCCCAAGGATCACCTACTAGTCCAACCCCTTCCCTTGTCCTAGTAGCCTCTGCAAACATCCTCTTTCCCATTTGACAACACTGACTCCCAGAATTGGTTAAAGATTGACTCGGAATATATGTCGTACTCCGAAGCTACGCTGGACTCTCCCCGCCGCACATCCTCTTTTCTCCACCCCAGGGCACAAAACAACATTGACAAAGGACTCCAGAAACAAAAGTAGCAGCCAGAGCATTGAGCAACAGTATAAAAGTTTTGTCAAGGGAAGAAGGCAAGGATGTGCAAGTCATTATATACCACTTCACACAAAGAGCACTGCAATATAGCAAAAGAGGAGCAGTGCTCTTAGTGCCTGTGCATGTGAAAGCATGTGCACACATTTGCAGACCTGCTGGGATGCTTTCTAACACCAAGTGCTGAACCTGGGCAGCAAAGGGTATGTGCACAGTCCAAAATGTCCCGCAACCAGGCAAATATGGGAATCTGAGTAGTTTTTGCACATACCCTTTGCTGTCTAGGTTCAGCCAATCTGAACCGCACTTAGGCAGGTGGTTCACCCGTTTATCATCTCCTTTCATTTTGATTAATGCTGGCTGGCCTGGCTTGGTTTCTAATCAGCAGAATCACATTCAGTTGAATGGAGATGACCCAACGGGCACAGCCCTTTACACCTGTGTTTGTGTGCATGAAAATATGTCTGTGCATGCATTGATGTATTATTATTTATTACATGTGTATCTTGACATTCCTCCAAAAAGAGCCAGCAGGTCAGCGAGCAGAGCAGCAATAGCACAATTAAAACATCTAAAAACAATTCCAATACACATGCAGACATGTGGATTGAAAAAGCTATGGGAGGAAATAGTGTGTGGGGGTCACAGATCATACAGTGCTGTGCTGTATGCACAAATGCCAGGGTCTGAGTGCTCTGTGCTTGCAAAACAATGTTTTATGCAGGAAAAATATAAAGCAGCACATGAGAGGAAATGTGTAGAGGAATGCATGGACGTGCCTGTGAAATGCTGCAGTAGAGAAGACCTGCAATCTCTATAGATGGAATGCAAGGGGCTTTGGTGTCTGTGTGTTGCAGCTATCCAAACTCCCCTTCCCCCACATGTTCCAGGCCTGAAACTGGCACGGTGCCCCCTGGCTGGGGTGCAGGCTATTTCAGGCGTCTCCTGGGAGCCTCGCTCTCAGTAAATGTAGAAATCCAAAACACAAACAACACAGCGGTGTGGATGGGGGCTAACATTTCCCACTTGCTGAACTCTACATGTTTCCTTGGTAATGTCTGATGACTTGCGGGGGGGGGGGGCTTTAAGGGAAGTAGCATCACTTCACCTATGAGAGAAGCGAAGAGCCTAGCTCTGGTAAAGGCACCTGCAGAAGGCACATCCTGCCTTCCACTTCCCAGGCTATTTGGGGGAAGAGGAAATGGACAGGTGCAGGAGGACTTCTCGGTAGTTGTGCCCGCCCTGTGGAATGCCCTCCCATCACATGTCAAAGAGATAAACAGTTATATGACTTTTCATAGATATCCGAGGGCAGCCAAGTGTGCTTTCTTAGTGTGGGGAATTCCCAGACTCTACATCCACTGCCCTTCTGCTTAAGATTGTTGTGATTCATCTTGTTGTGATAACACCTTTTTATACCAATAGCTGTAAAATATAGGGCTGCGATTTCCTGCACTTGACACATCTGAGGAACTGCCTGCAGGCTATATTATTTATGAAAACCTGGCTACACTGGAAAGCTTTACTGTATCTAATTCTGGCTTAAATGTGCTTTAGCAACTGATAAATAATATAAATTGATACTGTGCTTTAATGATTTATACCGCCTATTCTGAAATGAATGTACTGTGTTATAACAGTACAGTATTAATGAAACAGACTCCTTTGTGGAGATTGCTGTATTATGATTTGAAACGAATTGGTACTGAGCTGTTTACGCTAATGCTGCTTTGCTGCGTTCTCATGTAGTGCATCGCTTTGGGCACATTTGTGCAGAAAAGCAGCAAACAAATTAAGTAACAATTCATCACCCCCCCGCCAGACCACCGAGACCCATGGATCCCTCTCCCCTGCATTCCAAGGGGGCAGAATATGCCAACTCAAACCTGACGTATTCCCCGCAAACTCACCAGCAACCCCTCACTGCATTTTTCTGCCATGGTTGGGGGCCGTGATGTGAGCGCCCAGCTGCCCACTGTCCGTCTTGATGGCTAGGCTTCCCAGGCTACACAGAGAGCTCAGACAGAAGCGCAAATTAGACCAAAGAGACAGGAAGCTGTGGAGAATAAAACGGGCTTTGGTTAGAGAAAATGAAACAAGAGAAGACTCCTGTCCTCTAAATTAGGGGTGACAAAACTTTGGGGGGGGGGAGATTCAAGGGCCGCATTCACTCCTGGCCAGTCCTGCAGGGGCCACATACTAATGGTGGGTGTGGCCTAAAGTTATTGCAGTCACCTCACATTTACACACACACACAGAGCTCCCCTCTCCAGCAGATCAATGTGGAAGGAGGGGGTTATTGCTCATCTCTGCTCATCAAATGATTGATCTGATGATCACAGAATGAGAGATCTGCAACCCCATCAGGGTGCTGAGCAGAGAGCTTGAACCCTCCCTGACCACTCAAGTTCTGTGTCTACTTTACTTCATCCACACCAGCACTACTTTTTTGCCACTGCCATCAAAATTAGGGGCGGGGGAGGTGGTTTGGGAAGGTGGCTGGATCAGGCCTCTGGGCCAGGGGTAGTTACCCCTGCTCTAAATACTCAATGAGGGGAACACACACATGACCAAGACTGGTGCATTTGCAAGGACCATCTCTTTTTACAGCAAAAATTACATTGCCGTTTCCCAGTCTACATTCAGCATATGCCCAAAGATGGTAAAATGAGAGCAGGGCTGGGAGAGGATGCAGAGTTTGGGTTAACAGGCACTTATATCTGCCCCATCATTCCTGGTTCCTTCAGCGCATTGCCATCTCTGAAGTGGGAAGAAGCTGCAAGAATCACACACGTGGCTGCAAAGAGCGTAGCCAGTGCTCAGGGCAGGGGAAGTCTTCAGGGCACCAAACACGCACAGGGGCACAGCTGCCACTGAGGACACAGATGGGAGGCAATTGCCTTCCACCCTGGTGCACCTAGTCACGTGCCAGGTCAGCTCTGCCATTGTGCTAGAGACCAGGTGGTACTGCCAGACAGCGAAAAAGGGACAGCCATGGTGTCTGTGTGTCTGTCCGTGGCAGGGAAAGGCATCGCCCGAGATAGTTTGTAAGAAATCGGCGACAAAAGTGAATTGGTTGTTGGTCATGAAGGGGGCAGAGCATGAAAGGTTGCCTCTATAAACTGTAGCACATGGGGAACAGGGTGGATGGGGAGAGGACAGGGTGGGTACTTAGAGGGACCTTGCTGGTGGTTGAGCCTGAGCCAGTGAGATAAGGAGCTGAATGAAGTGTGCAAGCTCTTCTCTACTGTCTCACACAAAGGGGACGCAAATTCCGAGTCATTTTTGTCTCTTCTGCGATGATTCAACTCCAGATAAGGTGACTTGGAGAAAGCAAACCTGAATTGACTTTTGTTCAGACCCTCAACTCAAATGGTCCAGCTTCATGTTAAATGCCAGGGGGTCAAATACCCCATGGAAACTGAATACCAACCACCCAAAATGCACGCAGCAATTGGTAGTGTTAAAAATTCTTTTTAATGTACTGTCACTGCACTTAGCCGCCACTCCAAGGATGTGGCTACTGTAAGGAAAGGGTTCTGGTAATTCTGTCTTCTCAGCTCCTAGCAGACCTATCTGAGCATCCACTACTGCCTGTGCCTTCCAATGGTGGGCCCCAGGTGCCCTCCCCCCCCCCCCAGGGGGCTGACCTAACTGCATCAGACATTTCTGGTCACCAGGGAGGAAACATCACCTCATTCTCTTCACCTGGTCTCCAGCTAGGGGAATGTGCACATGTAAGCATGAACACCAGAGTCCTGGTCTTCTCTTTACTTCCATAATATACTTGGCTTTGAGTACCAGGGTAAACTGGCGCTGAAAGCAGAACTCGGCAACAAGAAAGTAGACACAGGCTGTCATTCAGTCTCTCTAAATTATTGAATTAAAATTCAGAACCCAAATTCGGGAACACTAACGACTAAATAAAAAACATCAGGACCATAGGATCCGTGATCAAATATAAATTATGAAAACCAATATAATTAAGCAAATTAAGCAGCTATGGTTTTTGCAAACGTAGAACAGGGCAAAAGAGAGAGGTGTTTATAAATAACATGGCGGACTCACTAGTTGGGTTGAAATGGGGTTGGGTGGGGGGACAGCGCTTCATTTCAGCTTCAGGACAAGGCTAGATCCTTTTGCTTGACATTCTATGGATGCTAATTGTATTCAGCAAGCAATAAAGCTGAACAAATTGTGCTTCACTTCCTGTGAACAGGACTGTGAACACAAAACTGGGCCCTGGATATCTTATTGTGAAACAATCACTAAACAGCTGGCACATTCACTACAGAAAAACAGGAGGTGGTCACAGACACTTTTTTTTTCAATTCTCCAGGACAGAGGTGGCAACCTCAATACCACAGGGCATGTTTGGTTCCTGGACACTTGAAAGGGCAGCTCCTGAATAGTTAAAGGCAGTGAACTGGAACAGATGCGTCATGAGTATGAGCACACAGACTTGCCTCTCATCCCATTTCTTCCATCAACTATTTTCTCATGGATTAGTTAAAATATATTCATTTTTTATTTTTATTAAATTTCACACCACCCTTCATCCAAAGATCAGAGGATTGTTTACAATATAAAAACACAAAAATATATAACATAATGACAAAAACAATAACACCCCCACCCCACCCCCCGTTTAAAAGGCTTTAATTAGCCAAAGGCCTGAAATGTTTTTTGCCTGGCGCCCAAAAATATGCCATTCTTTGGAGACATGATTATATTCATACTTAATATTGTATATTTTTCAAAGCACTTTACACACACTGTCAGTTGCCCTTACAACAGCCATCTAGGGTACTCTGTATTATTAGCCCTGTACTGCAGACTGGAGAAAAATATGTCTCGTCCAACATCCTCTACCAAATCCATGGCAGAGGGGATATTTAACAAGGGACTTCCTGGTTCAAAGCTTAGTCATTTAGTTACTACACTGTGCTGTGTTGGGAGCTGGTCAGTGAAATCCCTGCCCTGGAACTTGTGTAGAAATGAATTCTCTCTACCACAAGAATAAGTTTCAAAGCTTTACTGCAGAACCATCTTAAACACTAGTTAAAATAAGCTAAACATTGCAAAATAACAAAAGTAATACATTGGAAATGGGGCCCGGTCCTTTATGCAGTTCAGTAAACTTTTCTCTCTCTGAACCCAGAGAGAGATCCTAAGCTTGTTCATCATTGCAGAGCTTCTTTGCAACCACTGCTGCTCCTGCCAGCTATCTCCCAGAAGCACATGCTGGCTTCTTAAGTTCCAACTTCCTGCTGTGAGAGCTCTGCGGCTCTCCTGTGATGAATCACCAGGTAGTTTACCTTATTGAATGAAAAAGTATCAGTCTTCTTATAGGGCAGCTTCCCATATATTTTTGTACCAGTGGTCTATGTTCACTTCTTATGGGTCCTTCCAGTGTCTAGTTACAATATTTCTAGCTGCTGAGAGTAAGTGACTTAAGCTTAAAGCAGCATGCGGACAAGCAAAGGAGGACACCTTCACCCCAGTGTAGCTCTTTTTTATCACATATAAAGCACAACAAGACAACGACCTATCCCGCCCCAACAGCATACAAACTACTATGGCTAATCTGACCCAACAACACCCCCTCCCCACAGCTCACAGATACAAACAAACCACACTGAAACCAAGCAAGCTTTGAAGCCTCTAATCTCTTGCAATGCCAATACAAATAAATATATAAATAAAGGACCTACACACATGATGCTGACACAAAAACCTTGTGCAAACACTATGCAACAGAATGGAAGATCGCTATCCCATCTCCCTCCCTCTCTTTCCCCCTAACCACACACAGTGTCTATGACAATAGTGTCTCATACCAAATGTAAATGAAATGTGAAAAAGACTCTATGAATCGAAAGCAGAGACTTTCCTTGTTCATTTGTTTGTATTCCAACACAAAACAATCTTTAACAAGAACCAATTCAAAAATATCAGCCTTCTCTGACACTTTTGCTGGAGTGAAACTTCTTGCCTAAGGTAAACTTCCCTTTACGGCATTTTAAATACAATGCATTGAAACAAAGCATGTGATGTACGTTAAACATATAACTATAACATGCTGGCTGCAGTGAGGTGGGGTTTCACTTTGTATTAGAGACTGGCAGCATTAAACGAAGGAATGATCATTACTCCAGCTGAATGCAAATGATAAGGGTGTGATCTTGTGCGCTGGGAAAGGGAACATTAAAAAAACGGTGCACTGCAATCTCTAGGCCTCCAAGTAGTGAGCTTCTGAAGAACACAAGGAGGGAACAACTACCAAGTGAAGAAGAGGAGAGAGAGGTAGCAGTGGCAGGACACAAGGCCAGCTATACTGATAGGCAGAGAGAGGGGTTCACCTCAGGTGGCAGATTTAGGTTGTGGGGAGCAGCAAGGTTGGACAGCAGTTCTGTGTGTGCCACACAGCCCACACCAGACCTCTTAAACTACTACCTCCAGGCAGAGTGGAGGATGCTAACATGTCACCAGTCTGGTTAATTTTAGATAGATGTGGCACTGAGGCTCTCATGTTCTTCAACTTAAGCAGCAAAATGTTTTGGGCTAGCCCTTGTTTGATGTTTGAATTTGTTGGCATATTATTATTATTATTATTATTATTATTATTATTATTATTATTATTATTATTATTATTTCCTGAGGAGGAAGGAAGAAATACAACATAAGAAGTACAGACATAAGTTTAGAAGCAGCCAGAAAATTCAGCATCCTGCGAATTTTAGCTGTTGTTGATAAAGAGGTGGGTGGAAAGCAAATTTCTGGCAGTTCTGAAGGCAAATATAAGCTTGAACATCCAAGTCCCAAAAACCAGAAGGGAAATAAGCACACGATTTTGAGTTCAGGAGGAAGCGTGACAGCGCCCTGCAAATCTCTTCGGAAATCAGGGAAATGGTGATATGCAAAAGGTGCAAATCTGATTTACATGCTTGCTACCACAAATTGTGGCAACCTCTGTGCAGATCTCTCTCTTAGAAAATAAATAAATGCAAGAGTATGCACAGTCTTGGATATATGGCTGCTACACACGAGTTTTCAGCAGCCCTGTTTCAGGTAAAAGGTGAAGTCTCCACAACATTATAACCAGGAAACAGTCCTAGCATAAAATATGAGGCATGAGTGATAACCCTCTCTGCTGCTTCACAGCCTGGCTCTCACAACCAGAAAGGTGTTTAAACCACCAGCCTAGCAAACAAATTGCCCTCAGGATCCTGCCCAGTGCACACTTGCAAATAAATGTTCATTTCACTTCAAGGAAGGACACCATAATAATCACACTCTTATGCTTGCAGCAAGGAACTAGCCAAAGACCCAAGGTGAAAATGCAGCATAACAAAGGACACTCTTGAGGCCAGAGGAGACGTTGTGCAACCAAAGGGACCCTGAGGAGCAGCTGGAACAGAGGCCCTTTCTGCTCCGGTGTCCTAAATATAAGGAAGTACGTGAATGATACACCCTCAAGCTGTCAGGGATCAGACAAGGGGGGGGGGAGTATGCTCTGTGGGGAGGTGCAGGAATGAAGCGACACAGAAGGCATTATGTGATAGGGAATCTACCCTGTTCCTAAGCTTGAGTGACTTGCCCCCACTCTAGATAGACACCGGAATGATGGCTCCCTTTTCATACTTGAGCAGTCCTTGTCCTGCCAACAAGCAGCTACTGAATTGGGATGCAGAAAAGTTTTTCTGCTCTGCCATGCCAAAAGCACGGAAGTGCAATTAAGAAACCCTGCAAAATAGCAGGACATCTCACAAAGGGGACACGAGGGAAGCTGTGCCCAGGGATGGCACTTTCTCTCAGAGCCACTTTGTCACTTTGTCCACACACTCTTTCTCTCTCAAGTGGACTGACCCACCCTGCCCACGGGACCGAACAAGGAGCTCTCCCCCCCTCGCCACAGTCACTGCATTTCGCCAGGGGGAGGGAGCACTCCTGCCAACCATGTCTTGGTTCACTGAATAGTCTTCAGCAGCTGTACGTCACAACTATAAGGGGATCAGAAGTCATGCAAGAAAGTCACTTGCCTTGGAAGAGTTTGGTGAGAGGGAACTTCTGAGACCTGGCGGGAATATATCACACTTGATACAAGAAAAAAATCCTGGCCTTAGCTCAGCCCAAAGTGTTATTTTAACAGTACAGTGGTACCTCAGGTTAAGTACTTAATTTGTTCCGGAGGTCCGTACTTAACCTGAAACTGTTCTTAACCTGAAGCACCACTTTAGCTAATGGGGCCTCCTGCTGCTGCCGTGCCGCCGGAGCCCGATTTCTGTTCTCATCCTGAAGCAAAGTTCTTAACCTGAAGCACTATTTCTGGGTTAGCGGAGTCTGTAACCTGAAGCTTATGTAACCCAAGGTACCACTGTAATCAGATCTCCACTCTTGGCCCTGATTCACTACTCAGGGCTAGCACGACACAATAATGAGGATTGCCCTAGGATTACATGTCTGGCTATTCAAGCGGCTGAACCCAGATGCTAGGAAACTGAGGACCACCCAAACCACACTGGCAACGTCCACAGCTCAGTGGTGCAAACAGCTTGATGCATGAGCACAAGTATGGTTATGTGGAACAGGGCAACCTGCGCTTTTATCTCCTCAAGGATGGATGAGACTGTCTCAGAATGAAGCATTGATCTGGCATGTAATCTAGTGACTCTTGCATGTCCCAGCCCATGAGTGTTGGTACTGTTTTGCTGATGGGCTGAAATGGAGATCTGGCGGAACATTATTCCTCATAATCGGAAATAAAACATTGTTACAGATTCTTTTTTAAAAATTAGAACTCCAGGGGGGTAGCCATGCTAGTTTTGTGGCAGCATAAACAAAAAATAATATCACAGCAAAAAATAATTATACATTCATTCCCCGCTTTCTTCTTTCATCTGTATTCAGGGAGGGTCAACGTATATTTCACTTCAGGCATTTGACGAAGTGAGCTTCGACCCACAATAAACATGTAATTCTTTAAGGTGCCAGAAGGGTCTTTGCTGTTTTGATTATTCAGAAGGAGTAATTTTGTAAGTTTGTTCAGTCTCTCTTTGTAACTGAACAGCCTCCATTTCTGAGTGCGAAGTGAGCTTTGTGCCTTTCAGTCCATCCTCAGGACTGAATCTATTATTTAGGCTCTTTGTTTTAGTTGGGTGCACTTTATTATGGCAAGCTAGCAGCACTTTAAACAAAGTCGTCTGCAGCCATCAAACCTGTTGCAATTAACAATATGTAAATTATGTGTGGATTCCCCCCCCACACTGTACCACTGGTACATTGTTGCATTAACTGATTTCCTACTGCCTGAACTTTCAGATTTGTAATTCTACAAGTCGGCATGTGGCCAAGCTAGAAAGAGGACACAGGATACCGTGAGGCAAGTTTAGGATCCCAAAGTTGAGTGAAAAACTGTAAGTTCTTTTTCGGCATAATGTGCGTGTGCGTGCGTGTGTGGCACACACACACACACACACACAGAGAAATCCTGGTGGCACACCATTGACAAGTGCTGGCAAAAACCTCTCACTGATACTACCCCCAAGCTGATGTAGCTATTAAGTCACTCCTTCAACTCCAAATCCACACCATTCTCCACTTTCTATCTGATGTCACAATACTGAACCCACCACAGCATCGGTTGAAGGAAGCACCACCACCCCTGGCACAAACACACACACACACACACACCCCGTGGGTGAAAACAAATCCAGAGAAGTCCGAAACACCTGGCCAGAGAGGGCGCGCGATCCCTTTAAAAGCAGCGGAGGGGGCAAGAAAACGGGGGGTTACATCAGCTGCCACGTGGGAGCTGCTCCGCGCCCCGCCCCCGCACATGCCGGGGTGGAAAATTACAGCGCGCGGATCCCCCGGCCCCCGGGAGCGCCCGGCAACTTCACCTCCCCTAGGCCAGAAACCCGCGGCGTCCAGACAGGCCGCGCGCACCCGCTCCCTTCCCGCGTGGCGGTTTCCGTAAAGCTCGGGGGTCCGGGACACCCTTTGACAGCCCGCCTCCGGGGCTGCCCGCCACACGTCTCGCCTCGAGGAGGCTCCGGTGACAGCGGCGGATGGAACACACTGGAAGCCGCGCCGCCTCCGGACCTTCGCCGGCGCTTCCTCGGCGGCACCACGCTTTCCTCCTGCCACGCTTTCCCCGCCCCTTCGTTTCTCTTTTCCTCTCGCGCACACCGGCGCGCGTGTCTCCAAACCCAACCCCGGGATCCTTTTCTCTCTGCCCGCGCCTTACCCTCTCCATGCCGCTCCCCGCCGGTGCCTCGCCCGGGCTTTTCAGGCGCGCTGTCAAGGTGGAGGATCCTCTTATTGAGAAAATTGCATCAGCCCGAACCGTACTCCTTCAGCCTCGCCTCGCCGCCGCCGCCGCCGCGCACCCTGCGAGCTGGCCCGCCTGCTGCGCGTCCCGGGAGCAGCGTGTCCGCGCGTGGCAGCCGACAGTCCCTCTTCTGCCGCGGGCTCGGGGGGGACGCCGACTTTAATGAAAGTTCTGGGAGAGGATTCCGAGGGGGCGGCAGCAGCAGCAACAGCAACAGCGGCGGGCACGTCCCGCCTTCCCTGGCCGGCTCCGCCCCGCCCGATCCCGCCCCGCTCGCTGATTGGGGCGATTTGTTTCCCCGACCCGCTCCCGCCCTGCCGCGCCGTGGGGCTCTGGGGAGGGGGCTGCGCAGAGCCCTGGTGGCGGCGGCGGAGCGAGAGGCGGCTCGGCGGGACCCCAGAGGCGGCCCCCTTCTTCGCGCGCGCAGTGTCAATAAATATCGTCGCCACCCACATGACAGGGAAAACATATACCTCGGAGGCATGCTTCGGCTTGGAGGCGCGCGCGCGCGCACGGCCGCAGGGGGCGCGGACGCACAAAAGAAGCGCGCGGAGCAAAACAGATGGCTGTGACCACGCGCGTACTCCGAAGGGGCAGCGGCGCAACGCGCGCTCTCTCTTTCTCAGACAGACACACACCGACGCAGAGAGGCGGCTGGGGGCACGTACATTTTCTCGTGGAAACATGTGCGATGCCCTTGGCACATAGATGCGCAACCAGGAAGACATCCGCGCAAGCGCCCCTCCCTCTTAGGGCTCCCGCTAGCAGACCCGAGAAGCCCCCACGCGCCCAGCAGCACCTTGGACAGGCACGTACCAGAGAAGACGCGCGCGCCCCCGAGGTGCTTTGGGTGGACCCCGCGCAGCGGCTGTAGGCGCCTCAGGTCCTCATTCCAGTCATGCATCGGACGAAGCCGACAATAAACCTGTTAAGGCTTCAGGTTGCTCTCTAGGAAAGCCTCGTTGTCTTGGGCCCCTTCTTACCTGACGATCCCAGCGATGGTTCCCCAGCCTCGGGGGGCCGTGCCTTAGAAGCATCGTGTCTTCCCTGCCCTGCCCTATCATCTTGGGCCCGCTCCCACCAGAGTGCTCGATCTTCTTCTCCAGCCCAAGACCGAGGGCGCCCGGCTTGTTGCGTCTTGCAAGCAAAGGGATCGCATTGCTCAGCCTTGGTCAGACAAACGCGGGGCTCCCTTCTACGTACGAACTGCCCCAGGTGCTGTTAAGAGCCCACTTGAGGAGGGATAGAGCAGCGCCCCCTCTACCCTAGCCCCAGAGTATGAAACGCCCCCCCCCCGGTTAAATTGGTCCACAAATTTTGCTCGAGATTTGCGTGTTGCTACGTGGCAGCGATTCTTTGCTGCGCCAGGGAAGCGAGGGATTTTGCGCGCTGCCGCCCCCTGCCGGCCCACCCTGGGGCCTGCGGGTGGGGGCTTGGGGCAGGGAGCAAAGCTGCCTCTATCCATCCCGGGACGAAGATCGCAGCTTTGAGCCAAAGAGTCTGCTAATCGATCCAAACCAAACATAACAAGTTCCCAGGGTCGACTTCCCTCTGACTCTCAGCGCCCACCTGCCAACAACAATCGCCCCCTTAAGCCGCAGCAAGGTGCAACTGGCTATGACTGTGTCCCCCAGAAGACAAGTAGGAAGTGTTTCGTGACGCTTCCTCGCCCGCCCCCCTCACCGCAAATGCAGATGCCATCATTGTACTGAAGTGGCATTTCTTTTATAGGACAGGCGCCACAAGTGCCAGTGAATCATGCAACGGATTCCAGCAATCATCGCTGTGAGAGGTCGCTGGTGCTGCTCCACCTCGCGTCACGGGGGGGGGGGACCAGTTGACCAAGAGAGCGCCTGCTACTGACCTCTGCCTCTTCCCTCCCCCACCACTGTCAGCATGTCTCTTCCTTACATCAAGAGCACATTGGGGGAGGAGGAAGACTGCTTCCTGTCCGTCTGTTTTATCATGCAGAATCTGTTTGAAGGCTCAGCTGTACAATTGTACCAGGGATGGACTTCAGAAGGAAACTCCAAAGTAGCCAACTCCTGCTTAGCCTTTGGCTGTTTTGAGTTCATTGCTGCGTGCGCCTCTTGCACCTTATGCAGAGTATCTTCTACTTTACACCTCTACTCACAAGGCTTAGTACAGGCTAGAACCCCAGCTTAAGTGTGTTGGGGAATTAGGAAAATCCACCTTTTTGCCACTTTTTAATCACACAGTTGTCAGCACAGCAGAAGTATTACACAATGTTGAAAGATACCTAATCTCTGTTTAGACAGATAACATGCTTTCTAAGGGACATGTTCCAACAGCCAGGTATGGCAGCAAGCAGTGCTTTTTTTGGTATTAAAAAAATGAGGTGCCAGCACTCATATATTGAGACAAGCAAGACTCAACCGCCCATTAGCCTTGGTCCGGCAGCAGGCTGGGGACAGCTGGGAGGGGCAGCAGATCCAAACCTCTGAGGAGTGCACCTCCTGTGCTTGTTTCCCATGCGCAGCCTGGGAAGATGCAGGGCTGCTGCTGCTGCTGCTACCACCTCCTCCTTTCTGGCCTCCTTTTCTCTCTCCTCCACCTTTGGTGTTCCGGGGCTTACCTGGGCCTCCTCCAATTGCCTCAGGTTGAGGTGGGACATGGCAGGGCTGGCGGAAGAGGAGGAGCCTGCTGTGGCAGAGGTGCCATTTTCTGTTCTGCCTCAAGCGGCAAAATGTCTTGGGCCAGTCCTGTATACAAGTGCTGTGGGTGCCAGCACAAAATGGCTGCCACGGGCAGCAAAGAAAGAGTAGTGTCAGGCCGGGGGCGGGGAGGGAGCCCTGGCACTGCGGGCAGTCAGTTTGTGCATGTGAGAACATACGTGTTGAGGTTTAAAAACTCTTTCTGTGTTTGTTGACCCAGGTAATGAGACTGCTGAGCAGTCAAAGGGCCTTTAACTCTACCCTTCTGGGCAAGAAGCATGAAAGTAAAAGTTATGACTGAGCTTGTGGTTTCTGAATAAATGGAGAAGCATGCATACACTGCATGCAGAAACTTGTACTGGCTGCTTATTCACATATCTCCCATCTCTGAGATAAATAAAAGAGTAGGGCTTGCACACAAGCAGGCTTTTTACCCGTTATCTAAGAGGAAATTAAGGAAGAGGGAGCAGCATACATTTCAGTTTATCATGGAAACCACCAGAAATCCCCACCTCCCTGATAAGCAGGTATTTGGGGTGATGAACTTTTCCCAATTGCCTTTTTTCAGTACAACAGATCTTTATCTCTTACTTTTTCCCCCTGAAGATGGTATTTGCAGAAAGTGAAAGAGCTTTAGTGGGTATGGGGGTGTGGGTCCTTTGGCCTCCAGACCTGATGGTGGTAGGGAGTACTGGCATAGCCGGGGGGGGGGGGAGACAGGGAGGGTCAACTGCTCCCCAATCAATAAAATTCAATAAAAATACATAGCAAACTGAGGTTCTGCACCCCCAACAAAGATCCTGGCTATGCCCATGGTAGGGAGCCTTCACACATGAGTGGCCCCCACTGTTTCCATTGCTCAGCATCAAGCCCACATTCCTGATCAGCTCCCACATCAGTGCCTATTTCATAATACCTTTCCCTGCATTCTTAGAGCGTTACAATCCACTGCTTCTTGAATATGATCTACTGCTTTCCTTTGGGATAGCAGTAGATCATATTTAAGAAGTCTGTTTACCTCACATGTTGGCAGATTTCTACCTCTTCCCAAAGGATCCCCAAAGAGTTGCTTAAAGCTTGCACACCTCACACTGCAGTACAAATAATGGAGCCCCGTGGCTCCTGAACAACTAATAGGATATATAATGACTGTTTGTATGAGTGCGGAAGATTAGATCTTTATCTCAGGAAACTGCTGAAGCAGGTGCTTGGTACATATTAGCAGGATTGGCAATCAGAAGCATTTGGCAAAGAAATAGGAACAAACATTGCAGCGCTTCAGGTTATGCCATACACTTGAAGTTCTTTAGAAGGCAAGATTAAAGGCTCAGGCTATCTCCACATGATGACCAACAAGGGATCTGTGTGATTATTTAACTAAGCACACTAGGTAAAGATAAAAGACCCCTGGACAGTTAAGTCCAGTCAAAGGTGACTGTGGGGTGTGGCACTCATCTTGCTTTCAGGCCAAGGTTTTTGTCTGCAGCCTTTTGTCTGCAGACAGCTTTCCAGGTCATGTGGCCAGCATGACTAAACCACTTCTGGCACAATGGATCACTGTGACAAAAGCCAGAGCGCACAGAAACGTTTACCTACCTGCCGCACCAGTACCTATTTACCTACTTGCACTGGTGTGCTTTCAGATTGCTAAGTTGGCAGAAGCTGGGACAGAGCAACGGGAGCTCACCCCATCACATTTGAGCTGCTGACCTTCTGATTGGCAGGCCCAAGCGGCTCAGTGGTTTAGACCACAGTGTCACCTATATCCCTTTACCTCAGGGGTCAGCAACCTTTTCCAGCCATGGGCCGGTCCACCATCCCTCAGACCATGCGGTGTGCCAGACTATATTTTTTGGGGGGGAAATGAATGAATTCCTATACCCACAAATAACCCAGAGATGCATTTTAAATAAAAGGACACATTCTACTCATGTAAAAACACGCTGATTTCTGGACTGTCTGTGGGCTGGATTGAGAAGGCGATTGGGCCGCATATGGCCCCTGGGCCTTAGGTTGCCTACCCCTGTTTTACCTATTGACCCTTTACCTTTACCTATGCATTCTAGGCAATGCTAACTTGAAATATCCTGTCCTCATATGTTATTTTTTATGGTGGGGCTGGGGGAGTGGAATTAACCATTATGCCGTGAATGTCCTTCTTAGTTTCTTTCTTAAAAAATAATAACATACATAGCTGCAGCACTGGTGAAGGGGAGGGAACAGTAAAAACAAAAATTTAAGAGTGAGAAGAAGAAAAACTTTTCACAAGGCAGCAGGGCATTCGTGTATGGGAGGAGACATGCGTGAATGGGCATCAGTGATGTCCAGAAGGCCAGCTAATAGATGTATATGTCAGTAGCATAACCGTAACATATCCATGACATTCCAAACAGATGCAAAAGTGCTAGTAGTAGATGGGGCTGGAATAGCATTTTTTCTAATGAAGGAAAAAATGCAGCTTGTTGCCTAAAATGTATGCTTTCCTTTAAAGGACATGACATTTCAGGAAGGAGATTCCGTTTCCCCTGATTTCCCTGCAGTGAGTACACAAGCTGGAGGAAAGACTTGGGATCCAGTTCAGCAATCGCAACCTGCATTTGTACTGCTCAGTAGAACAGAATTGTTCAGAATGGTCCTCATCTGGACTACTTTGTTCAAGCTGAATGACACTGCTCCTTGCAAGGTATGAGCAACATTTGTGAAGGGAGATGGAGAAGTCTGGAACTGTTTCCTCCAGAAATGAAAAGAGCAGGATGAGAAGATTAAGAAAAGGAAAGGGGGAGGGTGTGTGTGTGGAGAAAACCTTGCACTGTTTTTTGGGGTGTCCATTCTCCTCCCCACCTCACATAAGGCAGGAACAGAACTACTGTACTGTATATAGAATATCCCCAACATACTTTCACCACCAAAATTTCCTTGTCAGAAATGCTTGAGATGGCTCCAAGTCAATCTCATTCTCTCTCTCTCTCTCTCTCTCTCTCTCTCTCTCTCTCTCTCTCTCTCTCACACACACACACACACACACACACACACACACAGCCCTACCTGTTAGGGAAAACTTTCTAACACAGAGCAAAAAATGCATTCCAAAATTATCCACCATATTTGCAGGTGGGAAAAATGGAAGGAGGATTCACTGAATATTCTACAGGGGGAAGATGAATTCTCCAACAGTTTAGGGGGAGAGGGACCCAAAAAATAAAATTGACAACATTTCACAGAAAATGCTATTTCAAGAACTTTTGTCTCAGGTAATACTGAATGGAACTACTGTTAGTCCATGTGGTTGGAAGAAACAATAGGATAAGAGAGAAGGTTTGGAAGGAATACAGTCCACACCCGTTGCTTCCATCAACAATATTAAAATTATATTAAAACTGCATGCAAAACATTTCACCTAATTTGTGAATGCTGGAATTGGAGGAGGGGATTTCACTGAATATTCTCCAGGGTCCTGCTGTGATTTCTCCAAAAATATAATTCTCAGTAAGTTTACCTGTAAATTCTTTCCTGACATTCTATGTTCCAGTTCTAAAACTTCCACACATCTCATGAAAATAGGACCTTGTCACTAAAAGCATATGCCAAAATAAAGTTGCTAAGCATTTACAGTGCCACAGAACTGTTGCTTTTGTTCCCTAATACAGTGCTAGGAAGATAAGACAAAATACATATAGCCAGACAGTAAAAATAATTCTTGTAGCATCACCTAAGTAGACCAGGTAAGCAGAGCAGGTGCATTGAGCTTCATAGGACTTAGCAGGGAGACCAGAGGAGTGTTAATTGGCATCAGTTAAATACTGCTGTGGGAGATTGGGGGCTGGATCTCACTTATGGTTTCTGATGAGTTTCTTGGGTATCTATTGCATGCCTTGAGATGAATGCTGCACTGTTTGAAAGGATACATATTTGTATACACACATCCCTCCTTCAGATGCTTTCGTATTCACCACTGGACATGCAGTACACGGTCAGTCAGTCAGGCAGCTGGACAAATGCCTGAATGACAGTGGGGTCAAGGACAGTTTAGGGTACTGTTAAAGGGCATCATGTTATCACCAATTTGTTTTTTATTTAAACCATTAAAACACACACACACAAATAGAAGGAACAGTAGCAGTGCTAGCAGGGGAAAGAGTTCTTTTAAGACACTGTCGTCACTATCCCCACTTTCCAAAATGCTGATTGACAGGGACAAGAGGAACAGCAATCGTGGATCACTCGTTTAAGGAACAGCAATCGTGGATCACTCGTAAAGTACTAGATGATGCATATTGATATGGCTGGGCTTTACTTATTATTTGACAGGTCTTGCTATACAAATGAGGTTGACCTTTACATTTTTGCTCCTGGTGAAATTCGTTTAGTTTTCTTTGCAGCACACTGCCAAATTAAGGTTAAGCTGTTGTTGTTGTGGTTGTTGATGATGATGATGAAAGAAGAGCTACCGTATTTTTCACTCTATAACACGCACCCGACCATAACACGCACGTAGTTTTTAGAGGAGGAAAATCTGTAGGTATGCCACCCGTAGGCATTCCCTCCATAACACGCACAGACATTTCCCCTTACTTTTTAGGAGGAAAAAAGTGAGTGTTATGGTGCAAAAAATACGGTACATATTTCTCTTGGCATTCTCTAAGCTTGGAGACAGCTGCAATATCTCAGTGTGTAATACAGCTGTAATACGCATATCTCTATAAATAAAAAGGACTAGAAGCTTACTTTCCCCCCAGATTAAAGAAGGGGCCTGGAACACAGGGTGGCAAATTACATAAGATTGCCAGTGTATGCCCCTGCTCCCATAACTATGGTCCTGTGTACACTAGGAATTAACAATTGTGTCTTTTTTTTAAAGCAACAACAACAGCAACAACAATAGTTTTTCATTATCAGGCTGTGTAATTCTGTGTCCCTCCACCATAAATACTTAAGAAGTGCCTTCTCATATATTGTTCTTTCAAGCCACTCCCACCAGGTAAATGGCCATTTCTGGGAAATAAACCTAGCTGTAGTCCTATGAGGATAAAATAGCAAACATACCAAACAAGACAAGCAGAGACTGGAGTAGGAAAGGAGAGTAAGTTTCACTGAAGGACAAAAGGCAGAAAGGTCTAGAGGGCCGGCAGCAGGGAGAGGGCAGAGAGAGAATGCTTTGGGGAAGTGGGAAAAGTGTATTGGGGCACTTAGACAGGATGATGGGTGGATTAAAATAAAGGTTCAAGGATTTATTGCATGTAGCAAGCTGCTTGCATTCAACCAGTCGTTATAAGCACCAGCCAGAGAGTTAAGTGTTATTTAAGTGTCATTCATATTCCAATTTTCTGTATAAAAAACAGCTTTAAAACTGTAAAAATAATGCAACCAAGAAGTTACAAGAACAATACGTAGAATAATAACACCGCTAAAATCACATAACAAAATAAAAGCAGCAGCCCACAAAACGTAGCAGGTGATCAGACATTGAAAGGTTCTTGTAATAAGAGAGGTTTTTTTGCATACCTTTTAAAGCATAAAGAGAGGGGTCCCAGTGGGTCCAAAGATTGATGCTACCACTTAAAAGGCCCTGTCTCTTGTGATACTGAGCATTCAGGGAAAGCATTGTGTAAATTCTAATCATTATATTATAACTAAGATGGGAAGGTCCTGTGCTTTACAGCTGCAGCTGAGCACCATGACTAAATTAAGATTTTAATTGGGGGGTTTCCAGTTTACAGCCAAACACTTATATGCTATAAATTATTCACTTTAAAAAGAGGCCAAAAAAACAACTCGCACCACTTGGGTCCTGTACCTGAGAAAGGAAATGAGATATGTTTCACCCGTGCCTTACCATTTATAACTCTATCTTTCTGAGCTGGTATCACAATATTGTTCAAGCTTCTATGAACCCTCCTATCCACTCTTGCACTGAAGAAACACATTTGCCATATAAAGCAGGAAGGAACTCAAATAGCACAGCTGTATACATGTCTTCTCTGTTTTCCCCAATGGGATTTACTCCCAGGTAAGTGTGTATAATATTGCAGCCTAAATGTCCTTTGCCCCTGAGTAGTTCTGAATGTATTTCATTTCAGGCTGTTGATTTAGACTGTGTTCCTTGTGAGTGGGTGGCATCTTATTTATTTGTTTGAAAAACCATTCCTATCTCACCTTTCAAGAAAAATAAAACTTCCAAATCTACTAGCAGCAGTCATGACAATCGGTTTGAAACAGTTTCCCTGCCGGGGGGGGGGGGAGTATAAATAAATACTGATAATAATATCAAATACTTTAAATAAAATATGAATTAAAACAGCAGTACAATGTAAGATGGAAGTGTGAAGTCACTGTATAAAAAGTATTTCTTTTGTTTTGTTGCTCTCTAATTTTGCAGTAAGGAGGACCTGATTCACTTGATAAGATTAAAGGGCTCAGCTTGCTAAATGATCATATGGAAGGCCTGAACTTCGCCTTCCGTCTTCCCATTCTGCCAGAGGAAGGGCACCGTGAGGTTTCTACACTCTTGCAATTCAACCCAATAAAAGTACTTGTCTTACCTCCTCTAATTATAGCATTCTCGGGACCCCGCCCCTCGTTTCTGGTCTCCCCTTGGCTGGCACTCTCCTGCACAAACAGCCCAAACCTGGAGAGCTCAAGGTTTCTCCCACACCAATTGCCCATACGTCTTCCATCGGCAGGCCTGTCACAGCAATGATCTCCAGGCCCCATCTCGCCCTGCCTGCTGCTGAGGCTGCACAGACAGAGCTGAGCGCTACCCTCTGGAAGAAATGACAGCCGGTGCAGAGACAGCCATGGCACACTCTCTGCTGCAAGCACAATGCCCAGGAGCACTGCCATGTGTCTGCCTTCCCAGCAAAAGGACTGCAAGCCCATCCTCCCTGGGATGACAATTGCCTCTATATCTCAGGAGAGAGCCTGAGTGCTGTGTGTTTGCCACTGGGTGTGCATGTGCTTGCCATAACAATGAGTGCTGCGAGAGGGGAAAGGTTTGCACCTAAGCAGGGCACGATTTCCCCTTCAGATCCTGTAGAATAGAACAAAAACCCTACCGAACACTACTGAAGCCTGCCTTGTTGAGGGAGCCGCATGCTCCCAGCTAACATGGACAGCAGAGCCCCAGACTGTAGTGGAAAACCATATACAGAAATCTGTATGTGTGTCTAACAAGGAAATATCCGTTTTAGCCTGGTCAAACTCTCCTTGTGCATCCATCTCTCTCTCTCTCTTCCTCCCCAGAGACATTTGGATGCTAGGGATAAACACCCCACAGAGCTATGTCAGATTTCTAAAGGAGTGGTGCAGATGTAATCTTGTCTTTCACAGAGCCTGCATGGTGACTGTGCTGGTGCAGACTTCCCGCTGATGAGGCTTTCATTACTCCCAGCTCCACTTGATGGATTTCCTCCTGTAGAGCGTTCAGGATACAGGCCATGCTGGCTGGCAGAACTAAGAGATTTTGCAGGGCCAATGCTTTCATGGCAGGAGATGCTTGTGCGTAGTAAATGCAGTGTGTGGAAATAGTGGCTGCCATATACCAGGACATATTTGTTGCTGTATTCAGCACAAAAAAGCCCACTGTTAATGTGTCCATTTGTGAAGAGGGGCAGCATATTGAAAGGAAAGGACACGGTAGGCTAGCATGCCCTGCCAACTCCCACTTGTGTCTCCATTATGTCGTGGGGATATGGAACAAAGAAAGAATTGATGCCCTCTGAGTCATAGTCCTTCACACATGCTACTTGCCTCATTGTCTATTAGTTCCTGCACTTCTGTTCTGTTTTGTTTGGGGATGTGTCTTCTTTTATGCTGCTAAGATGATGATGAATGCAACTCAGCCACAACATTTCCCAGAAAAGCAGTCACTACTGCAGTGTCATTGCTGTCTCTTCTAATATTACCAGAGAAGCCACTTGTTGGTTGCCTAGGAAACGAGGTAGAAGATTTGGTCCTTAGGATGGATCAATTGTTGCCACCTGAAAGGAGAGGTTTCAGAAAAGCAAAGGGGGCAGACAGATTAATGTCTGAGGTAAGGAACTTCAGTAGATCATTTTCTGTAATGAGGAAGCTCAAAAATCTCTCAGTGCACCTGAGGAAATTGGAGGCTTCCAGTTAATGACCACAGGGCAGTTCTGATAGTTTTGTACAAGGCTGGATTAGCCCCACAGGGCTGGCAATGGCACCTGACTCTGCCCAAGCACAGGCAACCATCTATGCCAGTAGTTAATCACCCTCCCTCCCTTTCCAGACTGTTAGTTTCATTGCATTCTTTTCCACTTCCTTCTTCACAACTGAGATATGATAATAATACTCAATTTTTAAACTCAATAATGCATCGGTAGGGCTATCTCTATTCTACATTCTCCCACTCATTGCCCCAGTTTGTCATGAGGCGTGAGGGTGGCAATGGTGTCATGTGGGTTGTCAGCACCCAGGGCAAGTTAAGGATCCTCAGCACTGCCCACCAGTAATATGGAACAATGGGGCAATAGCTTGGCGGCCTAAACGAGTGGCAGCCATGGTGCCCCATGAGTGTCGAGCACGGCAGAGAGTGGGACAGAGGATTGGTTAGGAGTGGGTATCTTTCTAAAGCCCATGCAGAGGGTGCCTTAGGAACTGGCCATCGCTCAAATCCGCTCCTCTATCTGTCCAAGCAAACAGATGTGAGGGGGAGGGTGCACTATTTTAAATTTATTATTTCTACTTTCTCTTTTTTTCTTTTGAAATTTTGCACCCCTAAGAATTTGGCACCCAGGCAACTGCTATGTCACTGAAGAGTAGTTACATTTTTCTCCCTTGAAAGGGAGAAATTGGAATAGGGACATTCTTTTTCATTTCTTCTTTCAGCTCTATGGGATTTTCAAGGTTCAGATTCATTCTACTAAATTTCAGGCAGGGGTCCTGATCTGGGGGAGGGAGCGGAATGGAGAAGTGACCCAACGAGTCACCTACGACTCTTATTCAAAAATCCAAATTTGCCCCTGAACCTAGACGGTTGGTGACCCCGGATTTGTAACCAGTATTGATACTGCTAAACCCTCTCACACACTGCTTACTTGCCAGAATGAACTGGAAACCTGTGGCCAGCACCTGCTGCATTCTCAGGATGTTTTCACGGTTGCTGCAATGTGAAGCTGACAATCTAGAAGACTTGGACAGTATTGCTGGCAAGCAGAAGAAGGCATGCAAAATAAGGACGCAAACCCGTCTTTGTAACCTTTTTGTGCTGTGTGCCTGAAATGATACATGTAACAAGAGGCAGGGATTCTTTCCCCCCCTTCCCCTTCAGAACACCAGAAATGTGTCGCTTTGATCCGTGCTGCAATGCTGACAAACCTGCACAGCAAAAATGTAAGCTTGTGTGTTGACTCTATAAAGCAGAGTTAAAACATTGGAAGCATTCTGTTAACATTCTGTTTCGTGTATGTATTGATCAGGCTTTTTGAAAAATCACAAAGACTGGGCATTTACATGGCTCCTTACCACATTAGAAGCAGAAGCATGAACACTCTCACTGCTAAAAAGGGAAGTCTTTACCAATGGGCTCTGCCTGTCATTCTGTTTCACTTTGTTTCCAAATTCTGCAGCTCTTCAATGTTGTCATATTGATATATGTGAAAATACAAACATGGTGACACAACTTGTGACCACCCAAACCTTCCAGCTGGTCTGTCTTGCTCCTTCTTGCACTTCCTTTCAACACAGATGCAGAGACTACACATAGTAAAAGGAAAATACAGAATTACATTTTACGTTGTCACAAAATTGGGTTGGATATGGGTTCCACCCTTAAACTGTTCTTGTAGCTACTTCCATTTTCTGATTCAAATCTGTGGTTATTTTGGGGGAGCTTAGAAACAAAGCAAGCAACTTAGTGATGAGGAAATCTGTGTCACACAATTAGAAAATTGCTTCATTTCCAATCAGTGCATGTCCCATAGCTTTCTGCTGAAATTCTGTAAATTTTTGTACCATAAATGTTCTGGTTTATTTTTTACCCCACTTCTGTTTATTTATTAAATTTGTATACCACCTTTCTGTTGTGCTGTGATATAAGAGTGCCCCTCCAGAAAACAATAATATGTAAACATTGGGGAAGCATTGCCAAACACCTAAGAAAGCAGAATGATGTATGGATGGTCCAGGATAAATCCACCACTGATGCCCTACTATTGCATCAATGGCATGTTGCAGAATATGCCATAAAGAAACACCAGTTTCCAGTGGCCTTTTGATGGACAGATACCCTCTCAGGCCAGATCAGTTGTCGGCTTCTGTGAAGGGGTGTTATCCAGGGGTGGGGGAAGAAAAGCTCATAGTTATGGGGGGGAGGAGAAATAAGTTCAGGTTGTGAATTTAAGGCTCATCCACACTTTTGCTTGACCCATATTTTGATCATATTGTGTACCAATTAATTCCCCCATCTCTGCAAGTTTTTCTCGTTGTTCCACAACTGTGCCTTGCGAAACCCCAGTCATATTTATTGCATTTATTGATTGCATTATACGTCACCTTTTCCTCCAAGAAGCTCAAGGTGGCATACATGGTTCTCCCCCTCCTCATTTAATCCCCACAACAACACTGTGAGGAAGGTTAGGCTGAGAGGCAGTGACTGGCCCAAGTTTCATGACCAAGTGGGGATTTGAACCCTGGTCTTCCCCCTAGTCTGACATTCTAACCACTATACCACCCTGGCCTGCACAGTTGAGCCAAATCTCTCTACTGATTTTCTGTGCATCTGATAAGATCCAATTCAGCAGGCAAGATAGGATTTTCTCAAGGAACCAGCCATGAAACAATGAGGAAAGCTCTCAGACTCAGGGGAATTCAGGGGTATTCAGTATACAGTGGTACCTCGGGTTACATACGCTTCAGGTTACAGACGCTTCAGTTTACAGACTCCGCTAACCCAGAAATAGTACCTCGGGTTAAGAACTTTGCTTCAGGATGAAAACAGAAATTGTGCTCCGGTGGTGGGGCATCAGCAGGACGCCCCATTAGCTAAAGTGGTACCTCAGGTTAAGAACAATTGCAGGTTAAGAACAGACCTCCAGAACAAATTAAGTTCTTAACCCAAGGTACCACTGTAATCAAAATACAGGTCAAGCAAAGGTGTTGCTGAGCCCTAAGAGGAGAGCAAAGTTGTGATGAGAAATTGTAGGGTTAACGTTAAGGTTTTCACTATATTGGGAGCAAAGGACTCCACCCTTAGACTGTGCTTGTGGTTACTTTGATTTTCCTACTCAGTCTTGTGTTTGCTTGTTCTTCAGCAGACAGCCTATGATTTGGGACCTATGAAATTTCATGAGGAATGTTGGAGGGTATGTCTGAAAAGTGAGTATTGTAAACCATGGGTGTGGCCAGGATTTTTGTTGGGGTGGCAGGCCTTTTGTTAGGGGGAGACAGAAGCTCAATTTGCTATGCATTTTTATAGATTTTTAGTGATGGAGGGGCTCCTCCCTGCCCCCACGCATGCTGTAAACAGAAGAGGTGGCTGGCTGTGGCCCCAGTTATGTGTGCCCAGAAGGCCCACTGCAAACTGGAACACCTGGCTGCTGAGTGCTCACTAAGCTGCCCCGCCCACACTAGAATTGCTCCCCCCCGGGGGGGCTTTGGGTGGAGCCAATTTTCTAACTGGAATGTCATACTGGGCCTGTATCATGCCAGCTTCTCTTGTGATTTTGTGTGTTGACTGCCAGCTCACAAACCAGCTTGGGTTCACACCCAGCTCCACAGCTCAGTGGCCGATGTGCTGAGCATATGAGCAGTTCTCTCTTCTCAGTGCAATCCAATCCGCACATGCTAGCTGCCAGCAGCTAGGGTCTGAATGCAGAAGAACCAGTTTGCTGGTTGGTCCAAGGTTAAGTTGGCTGCAAGGTCTGGATGCATTTCATGAAACTGTGGCCTTTCCCCCGCTTTATGTGCATTGCATCTGGAGTGCCAGCCACACTAGGTTCAATGTTCCGCTGTCTTTCCTGCTCTGCTTCTCCTAGAGAGGCATTTGGAGAGCAGTTACATCCACTCACTCTAGCAGACCTTAGCAACACTAGCCTTCCCAGATTACAGGGCAAACAATCTAAACTGGGGAGCAGTTGGTATGGTGCAATGACAGTCCTGTCACCAATGAAACCGTACAAAAGGGTTGCTACAAAAGTTGCACCAGTATATACACCACATTGTATTTAAATCAAAGCATGTGCTCCTCTTTTGATAGGCAAGCAACTACCATGGATTCAGTCTATGGTGAGTGTTGCTTGTGGTCTGTCAACAGAAGCAGATATCTCACTTTATCCATTATCTGGCCAGTGGCGGAGTTTCATGCTCTAGCACCAGGGGGTGGAGAGCAGGCGGGGGCGGGGCAGGAGTGTGTCCCATGGGCGTGGCACGCCGCCTGCAGGGGGGTGGCGTGTGTCCTGGGGGTGTGGCACCCAGTGCAGGTGGGGGGATAGCTGTGATGGCACCCCACCGGGATCGTGCTGCCGGGGGCGGTGCGCTCACCCCGCACTCCTGTTCTTCCACCAGTGTATCAGGCTAGCTCTGAACCTAATTTTGCTTAACATGTGTCTCCAACTTCCACTTTTGTAATGTTCTGTAGGGACCAATCTAATCCACGGTCAGATCTCTCAACACCTTTTTTCCAAAACAGCCTGGCCTTACTCAAAATTGGATCAGGACTGTGGCATACACCATTGCCTTGAGTGAAATCACACATGCACACGAAGCTGTTAATACTCTTTCTGGGGCTTAGAGTAGATTGGGCTGAAAAATAACACTGACATCCAGTTAAAGACCTCTCATATATCATCTAGGTTGGTCCTATATAGCAGAATAATAAAAGATGATTGAGGTTTATTTGGGTTTAGTCTAGGCTTGATGCTTTTGAATTATGGTGCTGGAAGAGACTCTTGAGAGTCCCATGGACTGCAAGAAGATCAAACCTATCCATTCTTAAGGAAATCAACCCTGAGTGCTCCCTGGAAGGACAGATCGTGAAGCTGAGGCTCCAATACTTTGGCCACCTCATGAGACGACCCTAATGTTCCTCCCTGGAAAAGACGCTAATGTTGGGAAAGATTGAGGGCACAAGGAGAAGGGGACGACAGAGGACGAGATGGTTGGATAGTGTTCTCGAAGCTACCAGCATGAGTTTGACCAAACTGCAGGAGGCAGTGGAAGACAGAAGTGCCTGGCGTGCTCTGGTCCATGGGGTCACGAAGAGTCGGACACGACTAAACGACTAAACAACAACAAAAGGTTTCTAAATCATGGAGAAAATTGGGCAATATTGAAAGGGGAAAGTTTGTTCAAAACAGAGGACAACATAAAATTAAGATCTATAAGAAAATAAAGGAAACGTAAAATGCATCTCCCCCTAACATACCATTCTACCTTACATTTGAAGGAGAAAGATCACATGGGAAGATATGGAGAAGTTACCAGTCCAAGAATTACTGAAACATATCCAGGCATGTAAAGCTATTCACAACCAGAAGAGCAAAACAAGCACCTCTCAGCTGTATCCGGTTCTTGCGATCCAACAGGCATGTACAGCGGAACCCAAAGAGTAACCTATTGGCGTGCCCTTCTAGAGATGGAAGCACTTTTAATTGGCATGAAATCACGGAGTTTGTTACAGTTGGAGATTTAGGGTAGAATAACAGATGATTCAGAGCTCATTAAAAGTGTTTCAGTTAGATATTGGAAAACATATACTTGTGCCTGCCAGGATATTTTCGTGCTGTAAAATGAGAAGACCTGGGAGCTCAGAGACGTCATTTCCAAGAGGGGCCAAGCTGGTTGTTGTTTGCAAGAAGGAGCTGCAAAAGCATAATTGTGTTGCTTTTCTCTGCAAGGTGCCATGGCTGCTTTTGGGCTAATGTCTGTTTTTAATATGCTTGTTTTTAATAATTTTAATATGGTACCTGATTTATGTTATAAGGTAACCCTGCTCGGTATCTGTTTCCTGCCACGGTGGGTGCAAGGGAGAGAAGGATCTGTCCATTTCTGTCCTCTCCATTTCCCATTTTTCCAATCTTAAATTCAGTTATCCACCATCTTGCAGCAATTTCTGATTAAAAAAAAAATCCTCACAAAAATTCAGCAGCATTTTAGACAAATGTCTCCTTTAAAAAGATGGTTCATATGCAGTTTTGACTAATGTACACATTTTGCAAGCTATTTGGCCCCTAAATTTAGTGGTCAGTTTCTGCAAAATTGGCAGAAACCATGCCTTTGATACCATGCCTTTGCAGAAAGACCCTCCAAATATTTCCAGTCAGTGGCGTAGCGTGGGTTGTCAGCACCCGGGGCAAGGCAAGTAATTTGCGCCCCCTAACCCGTGGCTTTGCGCCCCCTAACCCTAACTCCCAGATGTTGCACCCGGTGCGGCCGGCCCCCCCTGCACCCCCCACGCTACGCCACTGTTTCCAGTGCCTAGAGATTAATAATCTTGCAGACATTAAGAAAAAATCTAGCTCAACTTTTCCCTTTCCCAACTCTGTTCTAGTTGTTACTGGTGGTTAACAGTGCCAGTGAGGACACTGGCAATGAAACCTATGCTGTTATTTGGATAATCACTATGAACACAGTTCTTCAAAAGACGCTACCATAGCGCATTCCCATCAAAGGTGAAAAGACATTCCTTTATGCTGCCGACATTTTGGGTGAAGATGTTTTCAATACCTAAGCTCATTCTACCTCACCCTATTCCTGCCAGTCAGGCTGTTGATGCCAGGGGACCCCAATCTTCCTTGTTAAACCAACCTGGGTTCAAACAAAAATGTTATGAAATGTTAACATTTAGTCATGATTCTTATACTGACCCCATTGGGATAGTGCCTCTCTGGATACCATTTCCTCTCTTACCTTTCTGAAATGCAGGACCGGTTGACACTGACCCTCTAGGCCAGGCTTCCTCAAACTCTGCCCTCCAGATGTTTTTGGCCTACAACTCCCATGATCCCTAGCTAGCAGGACCAGTGGTCAGGGATGATGGGAACTGTAGTCTCAAAACAACTGGAGGGCTGAGGTTGAGGAAGCCTGCTCTAGGCTTAACAAGTATTTCCACTGTCTCCCCTCATTTCCATCTGCATCTCCGTATTACTGAACTGCAAACAAAGATGTTCAGGTCTTTCCCCCTGATTGGCTTTGATTAATTTAGGACCCAGTGATGCGCATGAGTAATTCTTATTATGCTCTCCAATGTGCATTTACTCTGTATTAGTTGACACTGATTTGCATTTGTCAGCATACAACTCATTCCCTGAGCTTGTTTAGGTCCCTCTGAAATTTATCTCTCATAGAAGTTGCACCCCTGCTTTATCCATCTCAGCTCATTTCCATCATCTGCCTAGCTCAGTCACACTGCTTTCTGATTTGTGGTGGCCGCTGTAAAAATAGAAAAGAAAGGAAACTTCTGGCTTTTCTTACCCAGGAAAATGGGTAAGCTCCATTGCAACAGAATGGGATCTGTGTGAGAAGGCAGACACGGTTCCTGCACCTTCAAAAGTTGTGTAGCAGAGGAAATTTCTCCTGCAAGCTTCCATCTGCTGAAATGTCTGCACAATTAAAGGTGAAGGAGCCCTAGTCTCCTATCTTAAACCTAGCCACCCTAGAGCTGTATGATCATATTTCTCCCACCCTCCCTAGCTCTTTGGGAATGTTTCTGTACAGGTGAGATCCTGGGTTTGCCTCCCACCTTAATATTTGTGAACACAGAGCCAGGAATTCTAGTGCTCCACCAATCAAAATGCTTTGTGCAGAGACCGTAGTGGCTAGTGCCCATCACCTCAACCTGATCAGAAATCAGATAGGCTGATTTCTACTTTTGGAACTAGTTCCTAAATGGAGGCTTTGTGAGATGCAGCTCTCAGGCATGCCCACAGTTAACAGTTACAACAAAAAGCAAAATTCCTTCTGATGCAACAGCCAGTTTGAATGAAATTACATAATTTTAGTTCTTTTTAAAGTCTCAGACCACTCAATCCTTTTAATGGTCTCTCATGTAGAGACTTGAGGCTTTCTTAATTGGAGTACAGGTATGCAGAACAGGACAGAACTTCCCCTTCTGGACTGGGCATAGTCATGCTCCCCCCCCCCCAGTCTAATTTATGGCTTCTCTACAGAATTACCAGCTTTCATTCTGTTGGGAGCCCCCCCCCTTGTGGATTGTTAAACTACTGGTTTTAATAGAAATGTCAAGTTGTGGTGTGTGTTTTTTACTGTAACAGATTTTTGTGCTCTTCTCTCTCTGCTTGCAGCTGTGACTGCTAACCATCGTCAGAAATATGGAATGCCAGTAGCGATTGCTTAATTCTGTCAGGGGCCCAGAAGTATCTATAAATCAGTCAGGAAGCAGGAAGTTACCCAAGACTGGGGATAGGGAAAACACAGCCCTCCATATGTTGCTGGACTCTAACTCCCATCAGCCCCAGCCAGCATGGCCAATGATCAAGAATTATGGGAATTGTAGCTCAGCATCTTCTGAAGGGCTTCCCATCCCTGCTCAAGAGCATGGCCGGGAGACTTACGGCACAACCCCATACATGTCTAAGTCCCATTGAGTTCAGTGGGACTTACTTCCTGTTCCAGGTAAGTGAGGGTGCTAGGATTGCAGCCTTGGTATCATAAGAAGTTCAAGGGAGGTACAGACTCCAGAGTGGGTGATGGAGGCAAAAATCCTATACACACTTACACAGGGAGTAAGCCTGATTAATCTCAATGGGGTTTACTTAGGAGTAGAGGTGCATAGGATTGTGCTGTGAAGCACTGGGTAAAAAGTGGAGACAAGCAAGGCTTTTGCAAACTGAATTAGCCAAGTAGACTTCTTTAGGCTATGTGCAGATAGAGAGTCATGAGACCTGGTCTAACAAAGGTGCCAATAGGCTCAAGCCAAATGAAACCAGTCATTTAGGTGAGGTAGCTAAGGTGTAAAAATTTATAGGAGTAGGAATCTGGGCAGCATGGCTTAACATGGCCTCATGAGAGGAGCAGTAAACCCCATTGCCCCAGTGGACATGGACTAGTTGTTGAGCAATTCAAGCTCTGTTCCCACTGGAGATACCAGAATAGTGTAACTCAGGCTCAATAAGATCTAAGTCGAAGTAAACAATCATCCCAACTCACAAGCTCATATATGAGCAGCAGATTGGCTTTGTTTCCTCTTCCTACTCTTGCAATATGCCAGACAAATATTTCCCAATAATAAAAGAAGTAACACTGTTATGCTGTGTGCTCAGTACACTTCCTCTCCCCCAGTCCTCTCCTTTCATCAGGGACAGGGACTGCAGCAGCACTGTGAGACTCTTTGGAGGAAAAGCTGTGAGAAGGAGCAGAGAAGTTTGTTTATCCAGCTAGCATAGACATCTGGAGAAGAGGAAGGGAGCCAACATGGTGCCCTGCAGATATTGCGGGCGATTCACTCCCATCATCCCTAATCCTGCTGGCTGAGGCTGATGAGAGTTGGAGGACACCACATTGGCCGTCCCAGGGCTAGATTAGCCAGTGGGAAGCAGAATTCCATGATTTCATTGTTACTGGAGCCCTTCGGAACCCAGCAAATGCAAAGCATTTCCCCATATGTTGAATAGTGAGATTGCTACCTCTTTTCTGATAGGGCTCATGGATCTTTAACTGCTGCATGTTAATTGCTGTCCTGTCTCTGTGCCTAGGGGAGATGCCCCCTGCTGTATTTCTTCCTACCAGGCAGCTGATAAAGGCACAGGAGCCTGTCCTGGTGATATACTATTTCATCACAGAACAAGGCTCTGTTTTGTAAGCTGTTGAGATACACATGCACACATTGGTGCTGGAGTAAAGATATGCATGTGGTCACAGGACAAACATAACTGTATTTTGTCAGCATGGTGAAGGCACACGGCTATGGGAAGTTTGAACAAAATCTGTATCCCAACCAAAATTCCTCCAGTATTACTTGCTCAAGCTTTTTTGTAAGCACCAATGGCTATAACGCCTACCCTATTTACCCCATGATCTCAGGTAGAGGATCAATTGTGGCTTGATGTTCTTTGCTGCCCTCTGCTGGCAAAGTGAATAGAATTATTGGCTCAGAAAGCGAAAGATAAGCATTCTGAATGGGGGTCACCATTGGGAGCTTCCAGTTGGGAACCATTATTCAAGAGGATCCACCATACCTGCATTTCAAATATGCTAAGTGTCATATTCAGAGCCATAATAAATAACAAGATGAAAGATTAAAAAAATTAAAAGATGATCCAAAAAGAACTCCCTTAAGAGAATCAAGTCTTTTCGTCTTAAGACAGTCTTTGAAAGAATCTTTCAAAAGAATCTTAAAATTGTCTTAAGATATTTCATCTTGTTATTTATTATCACTACGACTGACCAACACAGCTACCTACCTCAGAGACAGTCCATTTTTCACCAAATGGACAGTTATGAAGGGGCACCACACAAGATAGAACTGTCTTTTTAGATTTCTACAAGGTCCTGCAGCTACTAATAGGTGTACAACAAGCACAAAATCAACAAGTGTAGCTAGCTTAGCTACTGCTTCCTCAGCAGTCGCAGCAGCACCTCATGGAAAGCTCTATCTGTTAAGCTGCTTGCCTTGTGTCTGTTAAAAATGTACAGTATTAGCCTTGTGTTTGTGTAGCAAGACTTAAAACTGAAACTCTTTCCCCCCTTTTGCTTGTAGCAGTTTTCTATTCCCATCAAATGGATTGTCTTTTTTTCATGTACTACGAGCAGAATCCTCTCCAGTTTGTAGAGCACCTCTTAAATGTGGATTGAATAGGTAGCCTGTCGACTGTTACAAGTTCTGCTGGTGTTCAGCATAAGCAGGGAGCTACGCTACCACAAAGGAAAAATTGAACACCATGTGCAGGATGATTATGAGTGCTGGTGCTGAAGTGAATGACAAGATCTGTCATCCTACAAGTGTTAAGAAGGCAGTGTGAGAGATCTTGCGCTTACCAGGAACATGCCCAGCCCCAGTAAGGACAAGTGAAACTGTCCCTCTCTATGGCAATTCCACATCGAACGCAGCTTTGCCTCCTGCAATAGTTCTGCAGCTATTTGAACAGGGTTGGGGAATCTGTGGCCTATCAGCTGTTGGAGATCACCATTAGTCATGCTGGCAGGGGATGAAATCCAACCATATCTAGACGACCAACACAGGTTCTCCAGCCCTGCATTAAAGGCATAAGGAGCTTGCCAGCAAGAAAAATGGCTAACAGGTCTAACGGAGGTCAGAAGCAACCAGATCACACATTTCCCTCCCCCTTCAGTTCCGCAGTTGTGTTAGCAGAAATGCATCCCATCTCTTGCCTTTCTGTAGACTGATTTGATGAGTCCCGGGCAGTAACTGCAGTAGCTTCAAGTGTGATGTGAACTGGAGTTTTTTTTTTATAATATTTTATTAAGTTTCTTTTCTTACAGTCAGAGATATATAGATTAAATAAAAAAGAAAAAGAACAAAGAGAAAAAGGAATATATAAAAAATCCAACTTTCCATAATGTTTTTTAACAATCCAACTGGACTTCCCCACATCCTCCAAACCCTGCGTTCTTTGTAATGAAAACGTCAGCAATTTGTTACCTTGTTTCATAGCTTACTGTATCTTTCAATTTATCATGTTTCTAGATTCACAATGTTGTATCCCAATTCTTGTATATTTAAAATAAACATAATAAAATTAATTCATGATTCCGCCTCTTCTTTCTTATACCTTAATTTTCAGTTCACCTAATCAAGTTGCTGAAGCTAAAGTTTCCTAATCGTGCATTTTCTTAACATTCATACAGCTTATAATGTTTTTGCAAATAGTCCTTAAATTTTTTCCAGTCCTCTTCCATTGTTTCCTCTCCCAAGTCTCGGATTCTGCCAGTCATTTCAGCCAGTTCCATATAGTCCATCAACTGCGTCTGCCATTCCTCCAGCGTGGGTAAATCTTGTGTCTTCCAATACTTTGCAATCAGAATTCTTGCTGCTGTAGTAGCATGATGTGAACTGGAGTTATTCTGGAGGCAGCAAGGGTGGGTGCCATTTCTTGGGCAAGGAGATGAACACACACAGGAATGTGCCCTACATTTGGAAAGAGATATGTGGGGTACACACCATCCACACCGTCACATGAGGAGAAGGTATGACTGGGCTGTCCTTGGTTCCATTTTAGACACTAAATCACTAGGGAGCCTTACACAGCAATTCTATACTGGCTTACCCAGGAGTAACTCAATGAGAGCTCACTGAAGCTTGTTTCTAAGTATCTAAAGGGCTGTCACATGGAAGGTGGAGCAAGCTTGCTTTCTGCTGCTCCAGAGGGTAGGACCAGAACCAATGGATTCAAATTATAAGAAAGGAGATTCCGACTAGACATTGGGAATTTTTTTCTGACAGTCAGAGCTGTTTGAGAGTGGAATAGACTACTTTGGAAGGTGATGGGTTCTCATTCATTAGAGGTTTTTAAACAAGCTGGATCTGTCAGGGTGTTTTTTTTAAATAGTTGTGATCTTTCATCGCAGGGGGCTGGACTAGATGACCCATTGGGTCTCTTCAAACTCTATAGTACTAAGATTCTAAATAAACTTGTATAGGATTCTGCTGTTAGGCAAATTCCTGTTCCTTTCAGTCACCCACCACCGTTATGAGGAGAATAATATTGGCCTACTTGGAGGTTGTAAGAATTACAGAGATTATGTCATACAAGATCTGGGGAGGCTGAAACCACCATGTTATCTGAGCAATTGCATTCCCTGAAATATTGCATAATATTTGTATTGAGCTAGCACTTTCCTTTCCCTGAGATACATACAGTTTATCCTTGTACTGTTTTCTTCTTGATGGTCCATTATTCTAGGCACTGTCATTCTTGCAGCTTCAAAATACTAGCTTTAGAGCACTGGATAAGTGCTGTGATTTCTATAGCAATCCCAAGGAGCCCCTGGATGAGGGCACAGAGCCTAACCCCCACTGCTCCTGGATAGCTTTGCCCATCCTTTGCAAGCCCTTCCCATTATGATGGGCACAATATGAAGAGCTTCCAGCCAAGAGGTCTGTATCCATTGCCTTGCCCTGCTTGCAGTGGGGAAACTCAACAGCTGAGCTGTCTGCAGCTGCTCAAAATAACCTCCAACCAGTGAGGCACTATCATGTGACTGGGCCTCAAAAGGGGCCTCAGCAGCTGGGGTGAAGGCATCTGAGCTGGGCTGGCAGCTGGCACCAATTACTTTGAAGGATTTATGGAGTCCATGGGGCTAAGTATAAGGAGAGGGGCTCCACGCATGCAAGGAGTCCTTGCTCCGGTGGGTAGCACCTGCCGCTGTATCATCCTGGGTCTCTCTTGGGCGGTTCTTTCGTATCAGAATAAACAACCTGGAATAAGGCTGTGTACACACTGCCAGTTTCAAATGCTTTCCTCGATTTGCATTGAAGGTGGTTCGCGGAAAAGCGCACCAAAATGCAGAATTTCATGAGGAATGACGGGATGGATACAGGATATAGATTGTGGTTAATATGATGTGTGTACACCACTGCCCAAACCAGCAGGGGGAGCACACAAGATGCAAACAGGATTGCCTCCACCGCCCAAATCCACTCTCTGGTTCTCTTCTTGCTGACAAGGCTTTTTATTATAACACCCACACATTTAAGGACCTGCTCTCAAGATAATTCAACATACACTGCATGTTTTTAAGGGTTTTTAATTATCTAGTTAGGATGGTTTAAATTACAGGGGTCAGCAAACTTTTTCAGCAGGGGGTCGGTCCACTGCCCCTCAGACCTTGTGGGGGGCCGGACTATATGGGGGGGAGAATTAATTCCTATGCCCCACAAATAACCCAGAAATGCATTTTAAATAAAAGGACACATTCTACTCATGTAACAACACACCAATTCACGGACTGTCCGTGGGCCGGATTTAGAAGGTGATTGGGCCGGATCTGGCCCCCGGGCCTACCCATGGTTTAAAAAAAGATGAATCCACTGCTTCAAAGATCAGTTAAGGGATAATTGTCCAAAACCTATAAGAATCTATATAGTTCAGGATTCATGAACTGTCCTGAAGACACAAGTATGGTCCTGAAAGCAACTGTTTGAAACCACTCTCCCATCCTTTAAGTACTTCAAAACCAGTGTCTTACTATTCTAATTGTGGAAACAGAAAGGCAATCAAAATATACTTGTGATCATTAATACTTATAAAATCCTTGCAAATTCTTTCTCTTGCAGAACTTTGCTTCAGGATGAGAACAGAAATTGTGCTCTGGCGGCGCGGTGGCAGCAGGAGGCCCCATTAGCTAAAGTGGTGCTTCAGGTTAAGAACAGTTTCAGGTTTGTAAATTATTCCAGTATGCAGTTACTGCAGCAAGAATTCTACTGGCCAAGAAATGGAAACAAGAGGAAATACCGACAATTCAAGAATGGAGAATGAAATTGACAGATTATGCGGAACTGGATAAACTGACTGGGAAAATAAGATATGTTCGAAACCAAAAATTCATTGAAGATTGGGGAAAATTTGTAAATTATCTGAAAAATGTATGTGATGTGCAAACAACGCTAGTGGGGTTTCAAGAAGCACTGTAAAAGCTTAAGAGGTATTGTCAAAAGAAATAGAAAAGGGAGGGAAGACAAATAGCAATGCAATCAAAGGAATGCGTATTAAAGAGTAATTACGGATGATTACCAGAGAAGCTGAAGGAAGTCCAAAAAGAGCAATCTGTTAAAATTTGTTAAGATTTGGATAATATTTGTATGATTGGAAAACTAATAAAAATTTATTTTAAAAAAGAAGAAGAACAGTTTCAGGTTAAGAACAGACCTCCGAAACGAATTAAGTGCTTACCACTATACAGGTATCTTACACCTGTATATCAGATCAGGCTGGATCTCTGAAGTATCACCACTCTCCAATAGGGGGAGGTATCTATACATGCCGCAACAGAGATAACAGGCTACAAACCTTTCCCTACAGAACAAATGGCTGACAGATTGCAAAACAGGACAAAATGACTGTGATTTTGTGATAGCTGTGTTGAAGGGGGAAGTTTGGAACGTTCAGCTTGTCATGGAGGGATAAGAAAAGCATCATCAGTCTACACAACTCTCCTTTGCTGCCCGGTATTCTTGGAACTGCCTCCTAGATTATATTTGCCATGCCACCTCTCCCTTCCATCAAATTCCTCTTCAAAATCCACCTTTGCTGTGAAGCCTTTTGCATAACCCACAGGCTCCCAGGCCCTCCTGAAACTCAGCCTAGTACACTGACAACTGGAACCACTGCTTGCCTGAGTATACCCGTCTCCATTTCCTTCCTCTGTTGGCTTCACCTGAGTCAGATTTTAGACTGTAAGGTCTTTGGGGCAGGGACCTGTTCCTTTGCACTCTGTAAAGAACTATGCACACTGAGGGCACTCTCTTAAATTAGTTTTGAATCCAAGATGGGCAGCTGTGTTAGCCTGCTACAGTCAGAAGAAAAACAGGAATATTGTGCCTCTGACTAACACATTTATTGTGGCACAAGCTTTTGTCTACAAGAGCCCACTTCACCAGATGCTATGTGTGCACACTCACACATATATATAGGGGTGAGGGGAGAATCTTGTAAACCATGGAGCTGAAAGGCCATGGAATAAGAAATATATGTAATGTAACATTTCTGTGCAAATATATGTAATGTAACATTTCTGTGCAAAACACAAATAGCAGTGTGATCATTTACAACAGCAGTTACAGTGGTACCTCGGGTTACAGACGCTTCAGGTTACAGACCCCGCTAACCCTGAAATAGTACTTTGGGTTAGGAACTTTGTTTCAGGATGAGAACAGAAATCGCATGGTGGCGGCGCGGCGGCAGCAGCGGGAGGCCCCATTAGCTAAAGTAGTACCTCAGGTTAAGAACAGTTTCAGGTTAAGAACAGACCTCCAGAATGAATTAAGTTCTTAACCCGAGGTACCACTGTATAGTGTTCCTTGCATTTTGCAGTCTTTTGGTTCCATAGTTTATTAATTTCCCCCCATGTACCCCAGGTGTACACTCCTGAGGGACCATGTATCTGATGAAGTCAGTTTAGGACACAAGACCTTTGCCATGATAAATCTGCTAGTCTCTAAGCTGCTATAAGAATCTTTGTTGTTACATCTATTAATGGCACAGGAACCTTGTCCTTGGGATTTGGTTGCCCTCATAGTACCTGCCTGCTTAGGAAGACCTCATAGGAACTTGGCTGGAAGCCAGAAGAGTTGGGTGCCTCAAGGACTCTTTCATTCGGCGCAGAGAAGCAAATACAAGAACTGTTTGTGAAATACAGACAGGTTAATTTTAGGAATATCCCGGTTTCTTTTAAAATGGAGGCTGCTTTAATCATCTGGCACTACAGGTCCTGAGATGGGAGGGATTCTGAGTTTTGAAGACTCCACGTTCCCATGCCTTGACTCTGTAACAGGAGAAGCACAAGTGCAGTTGGCTGTGCAAAAGTGGGCCTGATCCAACAGTACTAACCAGAAAGGATATGAATCATAAGAAGCTGTCATATTATCAGGTCAGATCACATGTCCATTTAGCTCAGCATTGTCTTCACGATGGCAGTAAAGCTTGTCCTTTTTACAGGAGATGGCCAGGAATCAGACTCAGACAGCCAGCATGGTGTAGTGATTAGAGCATGGGTAGGCAAACTAAGGCCTGGGGATCGGATGTGGCCCAATCGCCTTCTAAATCTGGCCCATGGACAGCCCGGGAATCCATGTGTTTTTACATGAGTAGAATGTGCGCTTTTATTTAAAATGCATCTCTGGGTTATTTGTGGGGCATAGGAATTCGTTCATTCCCCCCCCCCAAAAAAAATATAGTCCGGCTCCCCACAAGGTCTGAGGGACGGTGGACCAGCCCGCTGCTGAAAAAGTTTGCAGACCCCTGAATTAGAGTGTCACCCAACTAGGACTAAGGGGAGTTGGGTTCCAATCCCCACTGAGCCATGTGCTTGGTTTTTAGTATGGTTGAAATGTTCTGAATTTATATAAATTGTATTGTTTGTATTTGCATTATTTTGTATTGACATTGTTGTATTTGTGTGTATCTGTTGATACTTGAGCAGTGCCTCCCTGGACAAAGGTCCTGTAGCACCTCTGCTTGTGGTTAACGCTTAGCTGGAATGAAATATTCAACGCAGCAATAGAGAAATTAAAATAATAATTTATTTGTCAGACAAATAAATGAGAGGCACAGTGGTATATGGTTACCAAGCTCTGGCCTGCCCTCCTGCCATCCTGGCCAGCACTTATATTCCCTTAATCCAGCCCCCTTTGCTCCTCCTGTGGCTGCCTCTGTCCAATCAGCCTGGTTGGAATTCCTATTGGCTGTTTGGTAGAACCAATCACAAAAGATACACCCACAAAAGATACACCCATTTCCTTGCCCTTATAAGGGAGACAAAGAGCTATATATATGACATATAAGTAATAATATATCTTACATGGAATCTTAATTACCAGCTCACCTCTTGCCCTATTGCCTTCTAAAACAAATGTTTAATCTTACATTTTTATGTTCAACAGATGTCAAGGATCTTGAGTTCACATCAACATTGAAAGATTTCCTTCATTTAAGGTTTCTAAACAAATGCCTGACAACTATATATCAAGAGTGCTTGGATGGCGTCTTCTGTCTGGCAGGGGGGCTAGGCTGGTGGCTGACTTAATTTCAGGATAAATACAACTCTTACAACCATATGAAATAAGAATCTAGCATTCCTTAAATCCTTTGCATAATTACATTTAAGCCAATATATTTAAGCTAATATATTTCATACATTATCATAGGTAGCCTCTTAAAAGAATAAAGCTTCTCAAAGTAAAAAGGAAGGAACTCAGTAAAAAACAGCTTTTAAAAGAAGCCTCTTTAGTTTACACCCCTCCTTTCACCCCCCTTTCCAGCCTAAAAATAAAGTAGAAAGAAGCTTCTTCTCCAGCCAAGCCAGTTGCCTTTCCCCAACATTTTATTGCCCTTTTTAACTCTCTCAGTTTAAGAAAGAAACAGCTTTAGAAGATTTCCTAAAAATGTTCTCCTTTTTCTGTCAGCTAAATGTTTTTCCCATTTGCTTCTGGCCTTAGAGAATTCAGCTCAAGGTTTAACGTGAGGCCCATTGGTATCATTTTACTTATTTACCCATTCTTAATAGTGTTTTTTCAGCCTTGGGGCAGCATATGTAATTCTCCCTTTTTATGACTTTGAGAATTGTTTTTTCTACTATAAATCAATGGGGCCCTCTTGTCTTAGGAGAAAAGCCAAGGTTTTTTCTCTGCCTGGCATGGAACATTTGAAAATCCTTTTTTTTTTTTAAAGCTCATTTTTAAATACAAGCAAGCCTTAATAAAATATATAAGCTTTGATAAAAATGCAGGCTTATCATTAGATGCCTCATTCCCCCCTTTCAAGCTCAAGGACCTTCATCCCAAGTGTCCTTGATAGCTTGACCTTCATCATATTCCTGAGGTAAAGCTCTGTATAGGGCCATGATATGAGGTAGAGTTTCATTTGAAACCATCTTGCTAATTGTACTTCTAAAACATGAAATTATACATGGCATCATACATAAAACCATTACTACTACTGTCAAGAAAAACAAGCAAGACAATAGTATCCCTTTAAGTCCTGTGACATTAGGTAACCAATTGGTGAGCCATCCCATATCCCATCCTTCCCATGTTTGTACTGGGACATGTGCTATATTCTCCATCTTTGTGGCCAACACACGGATTGCCTCACCATTATCTGAAATGTTAAAGCAACAGGCATTCCCTGTCAAGTTCAAGACTCCACATAAGCCTCCCTGCCTGGCAAGTACATAATCCATTCCCATTTTCAGCTGCAAAATGGCGGCTCTACTTTCATCCAACTGTTGTGCAATAAGTCTCAAACTCTGGGCCGTTGCATTGGTTACAAGTTCCACTACTGCTTGCAATCGAATTATTCTATTTAGATTATAAATAGGATCCCGTGCCCCTTGTATGAGCTCACCAGGATTCCAGGAGGCAGGATCATAATAGGCTATAATGCGCTCTGGCGGCCAATCATCAGTACCGCTCCAACTTTGGGTACTTCCTCCTGCTATATGAGAAATATCAGCGTTTCTTCGTGTACGCTTGGCCGAACTAGTGGGCATAATCCACATTGGTGGTAATACCCAACCCAAGAAACAAGTCCCACTCCATTTGGAAGGGAGTTTCTTGTATGCCCATTCTCCACATATCCACCACAACCATCGGGTCTGAGGTTTTTGGTACGTGGAGTGCATAAGGCGAAATATCAAAAGGGGTAGAGAGTTCACAGTGCAGTATGTTAGATTGCCTTTTTCTGTCACAGTTATGTTCCACACCACTTTCCATGCATGAATAAAAGGAGGTGCACAGGGCAAGGTATTCCGAGTTCGATACGTAGTACCGTTTGCCCAGGTTTGACTATTCTTAATATAATCCCAAGTATAGTGGCAATGAGAAGAGCCTATCATGGTAGGATCAGCTGCATCTGATGATTTATGCACACAGATTTCCCCTTGCACAGGTATAACTCGTATTGGTTTAGTTGAGTTCCATCCGGGGAAATTCTGTACTTCTGTTTGGTGTGGCATTTCGCTTACCATACCAATGGCACTTAATGGTATTGGTAATAAGGGCATACCTCCCTCTGAATCATCTGGCCCAAGAGAGCAAACAAGGCAATTAGTCCTATTTGCAACATTGGCTACCATCTCAGCTAAGCCTACCCACATATTGTGGTCATGGCGGAATCCATATTTAGCAAATTTGGTCAGATTCATGGACCCTTCCCCTTCCCAAGGGATCAGGATTAATAATGAAATCATGTTGATGTCTAGCATATGCATTCCTTCCACAAAAGATTACCTTATTGTGATAGCAAATAATTATTAGCCCCAATATAATTCCCCCAGTGACAGAAATGGGGTACCACCAAGACCAAAACATATATCCCGAGGATCCCCAATGAGTAATATCACTTATAATTGTTCCACAAGGGGGCAGTCAATCGATTGTATAAGAGAATCTTCCCGTTCACAGTCGCTGGTTCAGACGCTCCTCAAGCTTCAGGCGTGCGCAGGTCAGCCAGCTTCCAGGTAGTGGCTGCAGCAGGCCGGTCGTCAAATGTTGCCCGTGACCTAGCCCGTTCCCGGTAGGGCTAGATACAGGGGTTTTTGGAGAGAGTCAGTTTTAAAGGATTAGAGGGGTCACCTTTGCATGTCCAACTGCCTTCAGACTTCTTCAAACGAGAGTGATGAATCCAGGGGGTCACCTCAGCTACCTTCACCGCTGTTGGAGTAGAGAGCAAGACGGTGTAAGGTCCACGCCATTTAGGTGCAAGTGGATCGCGTTTCCACTCTTTCACCCATACGCTATCGCCAGCCTGGAACTGATGAATCGGCTCGGCAATGCTGCACGGCGTGCGTTCGAGGGCCCACCTGTTAAGAGAAACAAAAACACGGGAGAGAGATTGCACTTGTCCCTGTGTCACATAGTCTCCTATTTGTTTAAGATCAGCTGGAATATCCTGAACAAAGGAGGGCGGTCTCCCATACAGGAGCTCAAAAGGTGACAACTTAAGTCTTTTTGTGGGTGCACACCGAACACGAAACAGTGTTATGGGTAACACATCTACCCATCCCAATCCCGTTTCCTGGGTTAATTTTGCCAATTGGGTTTTCAGAGTCCGATTCATTCTTTCAGTTTTCCCTGAACTCTGAGGCCTATATGCTGCATGCAGTCTCCATTTTACTTGTAGGACTCGACATACTTCTTGTACTACTTGATCAATGAACGCTGGCCCATTATCACTTCCAATGCATCTAGGTAATCCAAACCTTGGGATCAATTCAGTGAGGAGTCTCTTAGTTACCTCTCGTGCTTTTTCAGTTCGGGTGGGAAAAGCTTCAACCCATCCGGTAAGAGTATCTACAAACACAAGGAGATACTTGAATCCCTTAGAAGGGACCAGCTCTGTGAAGTCCACAATTAGGCTTTCCATGGGGACGTATCCCACATGCTGAATTCCAGGAGGTTGTACTGGTCCCTGCCTGGGATTGTTTTTAGCACAAAGAACACATTTCTGTGAAATGCAAGTTGCTAATTGTGATAGATTAATAATATACAACTTCCGACTGAGACTCTCTCTGGTTGCAGTACCGCCAAGGTGAGTAGATTCATGATAATTTCTTACAATTGTGCCTGCTAGATGATGAGGTACATAAATCCTATTGTCCGGCAGGATCATCCAACCGTCCTTCACAACCGCTCCTTCCTGTTCAGCCCACTTCTTCTCTTCTGGGGTATAGTGAGGTTTAACTTCTTCTGGAACTACCTCTGGTATGAGGGCTGCTATAAATCCTCCCACAGGCTTTTGGGCTGCCTCTCGGGCTGCTTTGTCAGCAGCATGATTTCCTCTGGTTATTGGATCCCTTCCTCGTCCATGACCTTTGCAGTGCATTACAGCAATCTGTTCTGGAGCCCATACTGCTTCTAACAGGATTTCTACTTCAGGTCCATATTTCAAGGCCTTCCCGTGGGCTCCTATTAGACCTCTTTCTTTCCATAGAGCTCCATGTGCATGCAGGGTTAAGAAGGCATATTTAGAATCAGTATAGATGTTTGCCTTACATCCAGCTGCCAACTGCAGAGCTCTAGTTAAGCCTATAAGTTCAGCTTTTTGTGCTGAGGTGCCAGCAGGCAAAGCTTCAGCTTCCACAACTTCCTCATTGGTGACCACAGCATATCCTGCTCGTCTGGCACCTTCATGCAGGTAACTGCTACCATCCGTATAATATACAACATCTGGATTTTTCAATGGCTCATCTTTCAGATCAGGTCTACTGGAATAAACTTCATCCATTATTTGGAGACAATCATGTGATTCTTCATCATCTACCTCTGGTAGGGGCAGCAAAGTCGCTGGATTGAGCATATTCACTACTCGTAGATGAATCCTGGGATTTTCACACAATAGGCCTTGGTATCTAGCCATCCTTGGGTTCGTTAGCCAATAACTACCCTTATATTCCATGAGTGTCAGAACAGCATGAGGTACATTCACATACATCGTCTGGCCAAAGGTAAATTTATCAGCTTCTTTGACAAGGCTCGCAGTGGCCGCTACTGCCCTTAGGCATGGAGGCCATCCTTTTGCTACTGAGTCCAATTGTTTAGACAAATAAGCTACTGGACGGTTCCAACTTCCTAGTCTCTGGGTCAGGACTGCCGCTGCAATCCCATTCTGTTCATGTACATACAGCTGAAAGGGTTTTTCCGAATTAGGCAATCCAAGGGCTGGTGCCTCCATAAGTCGTTGTTTGATAACTAAAAAGGCTTGTTTCTGCTCAGGTCCCCATACGAATGGGTCCTTTTCTGCACCTCGAGTGCTTTCATGTAAGGGCTTGGCCAGACTGCTGAAATCAGGTATCCATAGTCTACAAAACCCTGCTGTTCCCAGGAATCCTCTAAGTTGTTTTCTTGTGGTAGGTTCCTTGATAAGGCAAATAGCTTCTTTCCTCTCTGGTCTCAATGCTCGTTGTTGGTGTGAGATGTCAAAGCCCAAATATTTGACCTTTTCTAAACATAACTGTGCCTTTTTCTGGGAAACTCGGTAGCCAGCTTCCCAGAGCAAGTGGAGCAGTTCCTCTGTCCCTTCTTTACAGGTATCAAAATCTTTTGCCGCTAATATAAGGTCATCTACATATTGCAGAACTACCTTTTCTCCCGGTATTGAGGGGTAACTTGTTAGATCCCTCGCCAAGGCAGTGCCAAATAAAGTTGGGGAATTTTTGAATCCTTGGGGCAATCTTGTCCAGGTTAGCTGGCCTTTTGTTCCTGTTAAAGGGTCTTCCCACTGGAAGGCAAATATAGGTTGGCTCTGTGGTGCCAGCCGGCAACAGAAGAATGCATCTTTCAAGTCCAATACAGTAAAAAATGTTGCTTCTGGTGGGATTAAACTCAGCAAGGTATATGGGTTTGGTACATTTGGGTGCAAGGTCTCGATAGCCTGGTTTACGAGCCTCAAGTCCTGCACTGGCCTGTATTCATCTGTCCCAGGTTTTCGAACAGGCAAAAGGGGTGTGTTCCATTCTGATTGGCAAGGCTTAAGCAGACCATATTTTAATAGGCGGTCCAAATGTTTCTGGATGCCCTCTGCTGCTCGCCGGGGTAAGGGATATTGCTTTACAGATACAGGGGTAGCCATAGGTTTTAGGGTTACTACAATTGGAGCTATATTCTTAGCCATTCCTGGTGGGCTATTTTCGGCCCATACTCCTGGTGGCACCTGTAGAGTTCGGAGGAGCTTGTTTAATTCTGTATCCAATGTGGGTTGGACTTGCAAGGCTGACATTAGGCGCCATGATTGTTCCTTAGGTACTGAGAGGGTAATTATTCCTGCTGCTTTTGGTGGCAGTTTCATTTCTGGACCTCGAGGAGTGAAGGTGATTTGGGCCTGCAATTTGGACAGCATATCTCTGCCTAAGAGAGGTATTGGACACTCAGGTATATACAAAAACTGATGGGTTAAACGATGTCCCCCAATCTGGCATTCCAAAGGTTGGAGGAAAGACCTCTTAGCTGACTGTCCAGTGGCACTTTTAATGACTACACTTTTGGATGCCTTTTTCTGCAATAGTTCTGGGAGTACTGAGTATTCAGCCCCAGTATCAATCATAAAGTCTATTAAATGGCTCCCTAATTGAATCGTGACCGTGGGCTCCTGGAAGCCTAACTTTATGGAGTCCGGTCGTTCCTAGTCTTGAGTAAAATCCTCTTCTGCCAGTCCAATAAAATTGTCTCTACTCCGTCCCTGTCCTGGTCTCTGATATCTTCCATCTCGGATCATTCCCCGTCCCCGTCCCTGGTTTCTTGGGCCGGAGCCTGGGCCTGGGCCTGGGCCTGGGCGTACTTCTTCCAACCTCAAGGGTTCAGGACACTCCCGCTTCCAGTGACCCTCCTTCTTGCAATTTGCACATTGATTCCTTCCCAGTGGTGGATTCCTTCCTCGCCCTCGCCCTCCATTTAAGGGGCGGTGGTCTTGCTTCACTGCTGTGGCTAGCATCACCATCTTTTCCTTCTGCCACTTCTTCTTCTCTTGTTTCTCAGCCTCATCCCTATTCCGATAAACTCGGCGTGCAATGGCCATAATTTGGCTCATCAGCATCCCTTCCCATCCTTCTGATTTCTGAATTTTCTTACGAATGTCAGAAGCACACTGGGCCACAAATGTAGCAGTAATCATTCTGCTGTTTTCAGGGGCTTCAGGGTCAAAAGGTGTCCATATACGATAGGCTTCCTGCAGCCTCTCTAAAAAGTCTCCCGGACTCTCATTTGGTTTCTGTTCTACTTCTGAGACTTTAGACATATTAGTGGGCTTCTGGCATGCCCTGCGGATACCTTGCACAAGCGTCTGGCGGTAGGTGGTAAGTCTGGCCAGGTGAATTGCATTGTTTGGATCCCAATTAGGATCTTCCAAGGGAAAGTTGTCTTGGAGATGACGGTCAATATTAAAAATATTTCCCACTCTGGCCTGCTCACGCAAATATATCTGTGCCTTTTCAATTATGTCTCTCCTTTCCTCAGTGGTGAAAAGAGTATTTAGGAGCTGGCGACAATCTGTCCAAGTAGGGCTATGAGTATTTACTATTGAAGTCACCAAGTCCATCATAGCCTGAGGTTTTTCTGCAAAAGATGGGGTGTGTGTTTTCCAATTCATCAGATCTGTAGTTGTGAATGGAATGTACTGCAGGGTCGAAGTTCGAGGTGGCCGTGGTCCGGGTTGCCCGTTAACCAGCGCAGGCTCCTCAAGTGCATCAAATACTCTTCTAAGAGGGGCTACTACGTGACCTTTCTCTTCACTTTGCTCTAGGGGCCTCAAATCATAAGGGATGGTATCTGTTCCAAGGCGTTCTTTTAGCAGCTTTATACGCCTGGCTGTATTGCTTGCTGACCGATTAAGGTCTCCCTGTAACTTCTGTAATATTTCTCTGGGACTTGGATGTACAGGGGTTTGGGGTGGGCAATCAGTTGTTCCACTAAGGGAGACTGTAGATGGAGGTCTATTAGGAGTCACAGGTGGAATAACCACTTCTGCTTGGGCTTTATTATAGGACTCCAATGCCTCCTGAAGATATTTATCATAATCTATCAAGGAATCAAGCTCTGTGACTCCACCCCCATTATTCATTCCACTTTCTTGCTTCGGGGTTACAACTGGTGGAGTGTTTGGATTAGGCTCCCTTCGATGTGGAGCATAGGGGGGAGGTGGAAGCACCTCTTCCTCTGGTCCCTCAAAAATGGGTTTAAGTTTATTTGGCAAGATTCCTTTCCTAGCTTCAGCTTTTACAGCCAATAATTTGCATCGTTGGACTTTGCATTCCCTTATCCATGGAGGATTTTTATTTAATGTGCTCAGCCAGGAATCTATATATGGAAATTGTTCTGGGCACCCTCCAGTTTCTTTGGCGATATCAGACCAAAGTTTGCTTACTAAATTTATATCAAAGGTTCCCTGAGATGGCCATTCAGTATTTTGTTTTGGCCATTCTAGTTCACATAACGTTCTCAAGCGCTCTGGCGTCATTTTGACTCCATATGCCCCTGAGAAGGCTTTCTTAAAATTATTTAACATACACTCAAGAGGTGTATTTTCCCCCTTTGAACCCCCAACTCCCATTGTATGGCCCTGTGAAGTATCCACTCAGTCACTCACAGACACGCTTTGTGGGTTTCCTTGCCTAGTGAAGTCGCCTTACTAGGAACCGAAGTACTGCCCACTCCACACTCAGGTCAGCTACAGATTGCTCTGTACTTTCTCACACATACAATGCGCTGGATACTTCACCACACTCTACCTCCCAATTTTCCCTTTTCCTCCACCAGACCACCATCTGATGTACCCAACCACCTAGCGTACTCAGTTTCCCCTTACTGAGACGCAGAAGTTTGATCAAGACTTCTCTTCCTCCTAATTAATTGGAGGGCCAAAAATCCCTTTGTGCACTTACCCTTGGTTGATTCCCTGTTTCCCCCGGTTCCGTCGCCGCCAGTGAGCAGGGTATCAGACAGACGAGTCTTCTGCGTTCCCCCTGGAAAAATTTACCAGTGCGCGCTTTGGGTAAGCAGTTGTCCTCTCTCTTGTACCCTGCCCAGTAGGGCGAAGGGGCTGCGTTCCAGCAGACCACTTATCCGAGTCACGGCACCATAAAATGTAGCACCTCTGCTTGTGGTTAACGCTTAGCTGGAATGAAATATTCAACGCAGCAATAGAGAAATTAAAATAATAATTTATTTGTCAGACAAATAAATGAGAGGCACAGTGGTATATGGTTACCAAGCTCTGGCCTGCCCTCCTGCCATCCTGGCCAGCACTTATATTCCCTTAATCCAGCCCCCTTTGCTCCTCCTGTGGCTGCCTCTGTCCAATCAGCCTGGTTGGAATTCCTATTGGCTGTTTGGTAGAACCAATCACAAAAGATACACCCACAAAAGATACACCCATTTCCTTGCCCTTATAAGGGAGACAAAGAGCTATATATATGACATATAAGTAATAATATATCTTACATGGAATCTTAATTACCAGCTCACCTCTTGCCCTATTGCCTTCTAAAACAAATGTTTAATCTTACATTTTTATGTTCAACAGATGTCAAGGATCTTGAGTTCACATCAACATTGAAAGATTTCCTTCATTTAAGGTTTCTAAACAAATGCCTGACAACTATATATCAAGAGTGCTTGGATGGCGTCTTCTGTCTGGCAGGGGGGCTAGGCTGGTGGCTGACTTAATTTCAGGATAAATACAACTCTTACAACCATATGAAATAAGAATCTAGCATTCCTTAAATCCTTTGCATAATTACATTTAAGCCAATATATTTAAGCTAATATATTTCATACATTATCATAGGTAGCCTCTTAAAAGAATAAAGCTTCTCAAAGTAAAAAGGAAGGAACTCAGTAAAAAACAGCTTTTAAAAGAAGCCTCTTTAGTTTACACCCCTCCTTTCACCCCCCTTTCCAGCCTAAAAATAAAGTAGAAAGAAGCTTCTTCTCCAGCCAAGCCAGTTGCCTTTCCCCAACATTTTATTGCCCTTTTTAACTCTCTCAGTTTAAGAAAGAAACAGCTTTAGAAGATTTCCTAAAAATGTTCTCCTTTTTCTGTCAGCTAAATGTTTTTCCCATTTGCTTCTGGCCTTAGAGAATTCAGCTCAAGGTTTAACGTGAGGCCCATTGGTATCATTTTACTTATTTACCCATTCTTAATAGTGTTTTTTCAGCCTTGGGGCAGCATATGTAATTCTCCCTTTTTATGACTTTGAGAATTGTTTTTTCTACTATAAATCAATGGGGCCCTCTTGTCTTAGGAGAAAAGCCAAGGTTTTTTCTCTGCCTGGCATGGAACATTTGAAAATCCTTTTTTTTTTTAAAGCTCATTTTTAAATACAAGCAAGCCTTAATAAAATATATAAGCTTTGATAAAAATGCAGGCTTATCATTAGATGCCTCAGTCCAACTGCCTTATCTTAGATCCTAACTTAAACAGTTCAGGACTGCAATATCTCAAGGACTGCCTCTTTCCATATGAACCTATCCAGACCCTGAGATCATCTTCTGAGGCCTTCCTTTGTGTGCCTTCTCCTTGAGAGGTCCGGAGGGTGGCAACATGAGAATGAGCCTTCTCTGCAGTGGCTCCCTGTCTGTGGAATTCTCTCCCCAGGGAAGTTCACCTGGCGCCTTCATTGCACAGCTATAGGCGCCAGGCAAAAACATTCCTTTTTAACCAGGCCTTTGGTTGATCTGTTTAACATCCTATACCCTTTTAAAATGTGGCTCTTTTCTGTGGGGGTTTTATTGGGTTGCTGTTTTTATTCTGATTATATATGTTGTGATCTTTTCTGTGAACCACCCTGAGACCTCCAGGTATAGGGTGGTATATAAACTCAATAAATAAGTGCTACTACTACTTTCTCCTCCTCTGACCGCCTATGAAATCAGCAGTTCAAAAAGGCCGCCTCCACCTTCTACTCTGCTTGAAGAACTTTCCTCATCCTCCAACTTCTTTCTTTTTGCAGATTGGTATGATTTAGCAATGGCGGAATTAACCCACAGGGCAATGTGTTTCCAGCTTTCTCCTGGGCTGGCATCCATCCCCTCCCCCTGGCTCTGTTTCCAAGGGGTGAACTGCACATGCTTCAGCTGTGCTTTTAGAACATACATGATGCGGCCCAAGCAGAGGAGGGTCCTGCAGCAGGAAGAATGAAGGACGCCTGGCTTCACTGTCCATATCTGTGGCACATTCACTAAGCTCTTTAATTCCTGACTCTTTTGATCCAGGAGATCTTAGCAACCCTTGCAATGTGTATCTTCTCTCTGGTACCTGGCAGTCCTCCAGTGTTGGGGAAGGGCCATAGCTCATTGGTAGAGCATCTGTTTGGCATGCAGCAAGTTCCAGGTTCAATTCCCAGCATCTCCAGGTCGGGCTGTCCCCTGCCTGAAATCCTGGAGAGCTGCTGCCAGTCTGTGTAGACAACCCTGAACTGGATGGCCCAGTGGTCTGACTCATAAAAAGGCAGCTTCCTTTGTTCCTAGCATCTTCCGTGATCCTCACATCCAGGATCCACACCACTGAGTATTAAAGCAGATCAGCCCCTCACTCAAATGCTGTTTTCCCTTTCTGCTCTCAGCAGGACTATTTAGGACAGGGCTTGTGGAACAATTGCCCAAGCTTCTCGCATTATTCAGGGCTTTTCCAGATGATCGGACTGCTGCACAATATATTCACAGTAGTTAGCTGCTTTGCTGTGCATGGTCCAGACATCTTGCCTCAAGGTAATACTTCTGTTGTGGGAGAAATACCACATTTTCAAAGCATCCAAACAGCAGCATTTTGTTCTTAGCAAAACACGTTTGTTTTCCAGCTAGTGCATCCATGGCCATTGTGAATGCTGAGTGTGATTTGGGTTGCACAAGAATTTGGGGTGGATGGGGGTGTCACCTACGGATGATACCCCCCACTCATGCATCCCAGATGGTACTGCTACAGGATGGTACCAACAGCCATGAGGTGAAACACAGCCTTTCTCCTCATGCCTTTCTATCAAATTTGGCCAGTGTAAGGCAGAGTTCCACCAAATGTTGAGTTTCTCCCAGGGAAAATTGGGGTGGGTGGGCAGAAGACATCCAACTGGAAAAAGTGACTATGGCCAACATTTCAAGGGAGAGAATGAATCAGGAGGGTGGGGTGGGCAGAGAAAGTTTCTGCCACTGCAAGGCTAGTATTTGAGGCTTTCAAGTATTGTAGTGCCTAAAATAATTAAGGACTAAGTGTCCTTGTCTCACTGCAAGATGAAGAACTCGAACTCCCAGCTCTGTGTTGTTGTTTTTTGCCACAGGCTTTAATTTGTAAATCAGATTGTGTACGCAGGCCAGACACAGGTTACAAAGTGTGGCAGGTACACAAGAGGTGGCTAAGTGCAAAGTAAGACATTGATCCAACAAGCAACACACTCTGTCTGCACCTTCCGCTTGAAGAGCAGGACAGGCCCAGCTCTTAGGGTGGCAAATAGCCAGAGCCCCAGAACTGGTCAAGGGAACAGGCACGCTTTGAGTGGGTTGGATCTGTGAGCTTGTTCATGCCATCACTGGCGTCTCTGCGTCCCTGGAGGCAGAGGGGTGTCGGCCTCAGCATCTGATTTACTCTGTCACCTCTTTGAACACATAGACTGCCTATGTTAATCTGTATGTTTAAGTTAGGATTGATGCAATGCTTTTAATTGCTATCGTCAGTGTTTATTTGCTCCCTGTTATATTTGCAAAAACAAAGTGTGTAAGACAGAGCTTGATAGTAGCTGCTAGTTTGTTTACCTGTGAGATGCTGATTTGAGAATAACTTCTGATTGTATAACTCAGGTGATCACACGACACGGTGCATGCCCACCATTTGAATGGCAATGTTCATAGACTTTGGGGGCAGTGGCCCCCTCAAATATTTTCGGGGGTGAGCGAAGGGACCTCCGCCCCAAGGAGCTGGCCCCTATGTTTGGGGCCATACAGCACTGGGAAAACCCAGCCCGTCCAACCTGGGCAGAGTGGATGATATCCAGGGTAGAAGTAACAGCTCATGAAATGTGACTTGTAGTCGAATTAGATCACTTGTAATAAAACATGGAGCTGTTTCTTATAACTTTGAGTAAGGGACGTTTTCACTTAAATGTCTGTGTCTCCCAGCACCTGTGAAAAATAACCACTACAGTTTGACTGTAACGCTGTGTCAAAGCACGGAGCAAAGGTTTGCAGGAGGCCAGAGCTGGGATTTTATTTTATTTTGTACGCTTGCATTGTCGCAGGATTGAAAACCAATAAAAATATATGCTTTAAAAAACTGAACTGGAATGCACGGAGCTGCAAAGCATAAGGGGAGGGGGTTTGACCAGAAGCCTGCGCCAGCTGGCATTCCCTAGCAAGCGCTGAAAGCCACGCGGAGGGCAGTGCGAGCTCCCGGGTTACGTAACTCCGCGCTCCGGCAGCCTTACCAGCCGCATCGGCTCAAAAGGATCACAGTGCCCTCTGGTGGTTGCTCTGGATAACTGAGCATTTAGCAAGAGGCTGCGCTCCTTTGGTGCTCCTCCACATTCCTCTCTGCTCGACCGTTTCTGTACTTTACTAGATTCTCAACGGGCCATGCAGCCCGATCTGACGCTGGTGAGAGCAAGGCGGGGTAATGTAAGTGTCAGGACCCAGTGGAGCCTTAATGCAGGCAGAGGCTCATGTTGACAAGGAGCTTGTTGCAGGAATCTTCAGGCATCTGGGAATCCAAGGAGAGGCGTCAACAGGACCCCTTCATCCAAGCAATTCTGGTTGCCAGTTCTTGGAAAATCAAGACAAATATTGATTGATTGATTGATTGATTTGATTTGATTTGATTTGATTGAATTTAACTTCTTCCCTCTCAAAGGAGCCCAGGGCGGCCAATACATCAGTGTTAAAACTGTACAGTTTTTAAAATAATAACATATTAAATAATAAACATCTAAAACAATTGCATACTTCCACAGCAACTGCTTCCAGGTTGCAAGGAACAGAAAATGTTGACCTTCCCGTTCCCCCATATGTAGCCTACGATACCAAGGTCCCTAATTCCCAGACAACCGTATATGGAAATTCATTTCCTAATGCAAACCTCTGTAGGACAAACATGCCAGTTGCACAATCTGAGCGTGTGGCCATGTTTTTCCTTTGCTATTTGCCCAGTGTTACAGCTCTGATCAGATTACAAATGGAAGGCTGAGATTATTAAGCCATGAGCATCACACTCGTACGCACGCACATGGAGAAGCAGGCCGGCCTCACCCTTAGGAAACATTTGCCTTTGGGCACCAGAGTCCACAGGGCAGTGATAATTCCCAGCTCTCCCTTGCTGCCTGATGTTCACATTTGGTGCTATCAGATCTTAGCTGCACTCAAACAGAGATTGCCCTATGGATGGTCACATCATAGCCTTCCTCTGCCTTGCTAGCATCACATCACAATTTGCTAGCAGGGCAGAGGTCTCAACTTGGGGAGGCATGTTAAAGACCCCAGCAGAGAAAGAAGATACTTTGACCCCAGTGAGGGTAGCTAGTGCAACACCCCAACAACTTCAGCCTACCCTTGCCCAGCCCCCACCTGCCTGTTTACTTACCAGCAGGCCAGAGGGTGGACCTAGCTGCTAGCTTCCTCCTTCATAGGGTCTCTCCAGACTGTTTTCTCTGTGTGGGGGAGTGTATTCTACAACACATAATTAATAGTAGATTAGTGGTAGATTTATACTGGACCACCTGCATATCATTCCACTTTACTAGTAGCTCTGCAGTGCTTCCCTCATGTTATTGCATTATTGACATCTTGAAGGACACCCTTGCACGATAGTGCAATAAAAGTGAGACAAAAATATTTTCCCCAGAACCTTTGGCATCATAAAGGTATAGGATTCCATCAGTAAGTACAGGACATGCACCGACTGGAAATGAAATAGTATGTCCACCACAAAACCTGTGCTAAAAGCATGTTTGTGCATAGCTATCCCAAGACCTTCATGAGTGCACATAATCACGAATGCACAAAAAAGGACATCTAAAGGAGCCATATAGTGTTGCCATTATAGATGTCTATATAGGAATGCAGGCAAAATGAGAATTAGTTGGTTCTGCCTCTCATTGACTCCAGCTCCATGTATCATTGGCCTTTTGACCTGTCAGTTCCAATAGGCACCAGGCACCAGTGTCTGAGCCAACACTTCAGTCTAAACAGCTGCACAATGCAGAGCCTAACAGGAGTCAGGGAAAGATAAAGAAATGTCTGAGGTAACAGCGCACAGAACTTACAGAAATACATGATCTAATTTCACTGTCAAACAGGTCATAACTCCTTTTAGAGGGCAATCTGTTAACCATTACTGAGGATAGTAATTTAGTGTCCTGATTGATACACTCTATTGGGCAGCAAGAGCCCACTAGAAGAGAGCATTTACCTGGTGTCCGTAGCGCCATGATTTTTGATTTCTACCATGAATCAGCTATGGTACCTCCATCTAGCATGCTGTTGAATTTAGTGAGCCATGGTGTGGCTTTATAGAATTTGCTAGTGAACCCATGTTCCCTGAGTGATTCACCACTTGTGAGGTGTTTCATAGTGTTGCTTCTGAGTTGACATTGTCAGGATTTTGCTGTTTGTCACCTCTCCCCCCCCCAAAAAAAATTAGAAAGCTACAGACATCATAGTCTTTCCTCCCATGCAAGGTGCTGATAATTTTGGTTGCCCATTCCTGCACCAAACTCTAAGATATCCTTTTTGAGCTACAGCAACTAAAACTGTACACAGTATTCCAAGTGTGCTTGAATAAGGGCATTGTGCTACAGGCAGTTTTGTTTTTTATTCACATCCTAATAATCCCTGGCATGGAATTCACCACCTTCACAGCACACTGGGTGAACATTTCATTGAGTTGTCTACCAAGTTCCCTTTCATTGTGAGCCACTGCCTTTTTGGATCAAATTGGCCTATGTGTGAAGCTATTCCCCCCCCCCCATCACTGACTCTCATTTGCCATCTTGCTGCTCAGTTCAGCCAGCCAGAGAGGTCTTTTGATTCCTTTGTAGCCTGCTTGTGTTTTCAGTATCCCGAATAATGTGAGTATTGAGATGCCACAGATGAAACTGTGTGGCCAGATGACTCATGGAATTTGGAAGCTAGGGCTATCATGATGACTATGTATTACCTCCAGGACCAGAGTCCATAAGCCTCTGAATCCTCAGTGTTGCTGGGGAACACAAGCAGGAGATGGCTGTGGTGTGCTCATGTCCTGCTTGTGGACTTCTCAAAGGCACCTGGTTGACCTTGGGAGGAACAGAATGCTGATGGAGATGGGCCTTTGGCCTGATCCAGCCCAACCTTGTTGATTATGTCTCTTTACTCCCCTACCTGGGGTGTATGGGGTGTTCAATGAAGGGTAGTACCTCTGGTGGGGGACATGTCATGTTCCTTTTGGGGTAGTTTGTCCACCTTTGGTTCCCATCCAACGCAGCTCTCACCTTGTGGGTCCTGGAAGCTGTCAGCAAGTGACAGCAGCCACACCCTGGTAAACAGTTTTGACTGGCCGGCTATACCAGGTAACGGTAGCCAATGGATCTTAAGCCCTCAGTGAGTAAGGGACTTGCCCCTGCATGTGAAGACAGGCTCCAGCAGATTGAGTGGACAAGACCAACAGTGAGCCCAATACTTAAGAAGGTGGTTTCTGCACATGCTGTAGAGGGAAGCGAGGGGCAGAGGGGCTTCTCAACCTCGGAACATAACCCATCTAGGAGGAGGAAAACTCTGATCCTAAACCTCCTCTGCCTTCTGGGATATCTTCAGGAGAAGAAAAGGCTAAGGAGTAAACCCTACACAAATCTGAAGCATAGTCTCTAAGATGGTTGGATGGTGCCTTGTATGGCTCCTTCCAGCAACTCTTACAGCCAAGCTGATGCCAAAAGCACTGCTCTGCTTTCTTTTGGACCACTTCAGTGAGACTGGGGGGGTGGGTCTTGTCATCTGTGCAGCCCAGGACCTCCATCTATACTGCTCAGGCTTGTGCCCCAGGGAGGTCACCGGTGCTTCTAATGCAGTGGTTTGACTTCAACCCCAGAGGTGCACTCCAAGGTCTCTTGAGACAGGCGGGTGCCAACAAACTCCCCTATGTGAATTTCTTATTCCATTTCAGGACAATTATTTACAGTGCAATCCTATACATGACTACTCAGAAGAACTAAGGCTGTCAGAATTAAACAGGGCTTGCTCCCAGGCAACTGGGGTAATGCACTGCCGACTTGTTTTTGGAAAGAAGAAATACATACGATTCTAGCATTCTTATCAAGCTGTGTTGATAGTACACTATACAAAGTCTTCACAAGGGGGCATAATTCTAATTGGGAAATGTAATTGAAGTTAGGACAAGATACAGTACAGCCTCTTTGCATCAAGACCTGCCAGCGACTGAGTTCTTCTGAGAACTCTGACCTTAGCTTTTGTTCTACAAGTGCTGCTCCCTGGAGGCTACCTGGCATGCAGGCATACAGAACTGCTAACTCCACCCAAAGCAGCTCATGTTTGTGATTTTTACAAAGCTAACACAGAGAACACCAGCCACTTCATGATTTGCACTGAGGGCCTCATTCACTTCCAATGGTTGGACCATCACGTAACGTATGCAAGCAGGCAGGATGAGCTGGTTCCACTCGATTTACACACCCCCAGCAGTTCAGTGAGCAACACCTCAGAGGCCAAGTATTGTGATTCTTTCTGCCCTGTTTATAGGATCAAGGCCTCATCACAATATCCAGGTGATTCATGTTTTCTGTCATCTTAGGGCATTGCCGTGCTAGTTGCGTTTTCATTTTCCCTTACCCCACAGAACAGGGGCTTATATTATCACCAAAGATGGTGGAGATGAGGAGCCTGTGGGCCCTTCCTCTTGGTACCATCTTCTTTCCCCTCCATCTTTCACATTTTGCATAGCTGTACTCAGTCCACCCCCCTCCATCCCAACACATAACATTCCCATTAGTACTGCTTTTTCTTTAGATGCCATCTGAGCATTAGACTTGTATCCTGTTTCCAGGTGTTGAATAGTCTCTTTAAATGTGAAGGTTCATTATTGTTCCACAAGATGTGTATGTCTTTAAGGGCCAGAGCAAATAACGAGACCCAGTTTTACAGCTGTGAAACAGTATAGCAGGTGCTGCTAAGTTGTGTTAATTAAGCTGTGTCAGCAATTGGTTATAGTATATAAAGTGCAGCACCTAGCTCTCTCAGTACCCTGGGGGATGGGTTGGTGGTTGGGTCATGCTTGTTGATATATTTAGTGTAAAAGGAGTTTTTGTTTTTATTATTAAAACCTTGCTAAAGTTATTTTTGAGTTCCTTGTAATGCGTGGTCGCCCCAGCAAGCTTTCTGCAGCGCAACTAAACTGCAAATAGCCAACACCAGGGGCATACAGCCCCAACCAGGGACTCAAGCCAGGGGTGGGACAAGAATCACTTATCAGATCATGGAGTGTATGATGTATATATGCAAGATCAAATGTGAGAGAAGTTTCCCATCCTTGTTGCACCATGGCACAAAGGTGTGCATTTTATTTATTTATTTATTTGCCCTTTCTACTCACCTTGCCCTCACTCTGAATGCTTTGAGTACTTGAATCACGTAAAATGTAGTAATTTCTACAGTAGCTATTGTGGTAAAGTGTTTTTTTCTGGCACCAGTGCAGATACAGCTCCTTGCCAAAGGTGCAAAGGACCCTAGGTAAACCTCTGCCTATTTCAGTTTTAGAAGCTGAATAAGGAGTTTCAGAACAATAGACGCTCCAGCAGCTGAAGCTCAGGGAGTTTTCACCTGACCATCTTGCCCAAAACAGCAAATATTTGTATCCCACTCATCTTTGGTTTTGTTTGGTACACCACCTTCTCTCTAGTAAGCTATAAACACTATGGGAACAAATGCTTTATTCCCTCTTGCAAAATATATGAACAGAGCAATACACCACCAAAGATCTAAGTAACAGTGCTGTGGAAAGTAGGGTGTTGTACTCATCTTCAAAAAGGGGGAAAATTAAAGCTCATTTAACTACCAACTGGTAAGCTTGACACCGATACCAGGAAAGGTCCTAGAACAGTTAATTCAACAGTTGGTCTGTGCACACTTAGAAAAGGATGCTGTGATTATAAAGACCCAATGTGGGTTTCTCAAAAACGACTCATGCCAGATCATGGGTTTAGTCAAGCCGGGGCAGGGAGGGGCAGCTGCCCTCTCCCCAAATCAATAAAAAATACATAGGAAAGGTTCTTCCTTGCTTCCCCCAACAAAAATCCTGTCTATGCCCCTGTGCCAGATGAATCTCATTTCTTTCTTTTTTTATAGTTACAAGCTTGGTAGATCAGGGGAATGCTGTAGACATAGTATATCTTGATTTCAGTAAGGCTTTTGGCAAGGGCCCCCATGATAGTCTTGTGGAGAAGCTGGTAAATGTGGATTAAACAAGGTAACTGTTTGGTGGATTTGTAGCTGGTTGACTGACCAAACCCAAACAGTGCTCAGTAATGGTTCCTCATCATCCTGGGGGGGAAGTGACAAGTGGGGTGCCACAAGGTTGTCCTGGGCCTGTTGTTGTTCAACATCTTTATAAATGACTTAGATGAAGGTATTCAAGGGATGCTTATCAAATCTGCAGTTGACACCAAACTGGGAGGGGTAGTCAATGCCGCTAAAGACAGAATCAGGATTCAAGATTACCTTAACAGATGGGAGAACTGAACCAAAACTAAGAAAAAGAATTTCAACAGGGACAAATGTAAGGTTCTACACTTAGGCAGGAAGAACGAGCTCCACAAATTATAAGATGGGGAACACTTAGCTAGCCAGTAGTAGATGTGAAAAGGATCTAGGGGTCATAGTAGACCACTAGCTTAACAATGTGATGCAGAAACAAACAAACAAACAAAGCTAATGTTATTCTAGGCTGCATCAACAGAACTATAGTGTCCAGATCAAGGGAAGTAATAGTTCCGTTCTATTCTGCCTTGGTCAGACCACACCTGGAATACTGGGTCCAATTCTGGGCACAATTTCAGAAGGAGAGCAACCAAGATGATCAAGGATCTAGAAACCAAGCCTTGTGAGTAGTGGCTGAAGGAGCTAGAGATGTTTAGCCTGGAAAAGAGGAGACTGAGAGGAAGTATGATAGCCATCTTCAAGCATCTGAAGGGCTGTCACATGGAAGATGGAGGAAGCTTGTTTTCTCCTGCTCTGGAAGGTAGAACTTGAACCAATAGCTTCAAGTTACAAAAAAGGGTATTTCGACCAAACATCAGGAAGAACTTTCCGACAGTAAGAGCTGTTAGACATTGGAGTGGTCTCCGTTAGGAGGTTGTAGACACTCCATTTGAGGCTTTTAAGCAGAGATTGGATGGTCATCTGTCATGGATGCTTTAGATGAGATTCCTGCATTGCAGGGGGTTGGACTAGATGACCCTTGGGGTCCCTTCCAACCCTAAGATTTTATTATTCTATTATCTGTCATTCCACATAATTTCCCCCCCACAATAATCGCAGGCTGTGGATATTTGCTGAGAGCAGGGGAGGTAAACTCTGAATCCAGCTTTTCCAGTGTTACAGGATGTTTGTAGGAACTAAGAGGCTTAACTATATCAAGAGCAGTGGTGCTCTCTCTCTCTCTTTCTTTCACAAACACACACATACATACATACATACACTTGCCTGATTAATCAGGTATTCAGCTTATCCCACACCTCTTTCTCTGGTCTGTAAACAAAGACACTCCTTAGAGAAGTATCACACACACAAACCTGGATCTATTAGAAAATCTAATTTGAGGCCAAGATCATCTTCCATTTATCCAGCCAGACAAGCATATTTCAAAATTCAAGCAGAGGCGGCCAAGCTTCACACAAGGGACCAAATTAGTTTATCAACACACAAGTATAAAACCAGCCATCTGCACACCAAACTAGCTAGTTTGAAATCAGGTTATGCGCTAGCGATTAACCAAATCCAAAATCATGTCAGCACTAGATTTAGTGAGTCACAACTAGTTCAAAGGCTTCCAGCAGGGCGAAATAAGATTTACACCGTCAGCATGAGCAGAATCTAGCTCTCTCTCTTACAGCAAAGAAGTGAATAAAAGTTATCCTTTCTGGTAAGATGCACACAACTAACTGCATGCTTTCTTCAGATCTCGCTACCAACCAGCTACCCTAGAATACCCCCCCCACAGGATAGCTGCCCTTACTTCATTTTAAACCCCTTAATAAGTTTGCAAAGTTCTCAGGACAGATCGCTATGTACACCCTCCCACTCTGCACCTAGCTAAGTAATCTACAACAGAAAAGCTCCCTCCACCAGATGACTGAGTGGATGGCCAGAGCCCATCATCCCTACAGATTCCTCTGTTCAGATGTGGCCTCCAGTTCCAGCCCCAGCTCATGAAACCCATCTTGTTTGGGACAGTCATTTTGCCTGTGCTAATAGCTCCGCATCAAGTTTGCACAAGCCCAGCCCTTAAAATGAGTATGAGTGCCTGTGGGAGGGAGAAAGACCTGCTTGTTGGGCTTGGGACCTGCCAGAACTTAGTCACCCTTATTAATTTAAAGAGGAAGCCTTCGTGCCTAGCAAGGAGTGAAACTACCAGTAGATCCAGTGCGGGAGCTCAGCTGAGCCAGAGGGATGGGTCATGCCCAGCCTTGATAGAATTTGTGGAGGAACCTGTCCTCTAGCCACCTGGCATCACAGAGACTCAGAAGTCCTTGCTTCCTTTTAATACAGCTGCAAACACAATCCTGGTTCCTGAGTAGGGTGGCCAGCTACAGACAATGATGGGACTCCTGCACCTTTAACAAGTGTGTAGAAGTGGGGATTTTAGCAGGTACAAAACACCACTTACTCCCACACAACTATTAATGGCATAGGAACCCTATCCCTCTTTGCACCTGGCCACCTCATACCTGAATTTCCATCTGTGTTAGGCACCCAAGCAAAATGGGGAGAAAACTGAAAGTGGCACATCTGCAGGTTTCGTTAGTCCAAGTGTTACTGAACTCCCAACTTGTATCAGCCACAAGGGATTGGGAATGACAAGAGTTGCAGTCCAACCACTTCTGGAGGGCCACAGGTCCCCCACTCTTGTTTTTAAACCTAACTTGTGAAACAAAGAGCAGTTTCCTATTTTATAAGATGTCTACCTCGCCATTTCAGACGCCGTCCTCCTGCCCACATTTTTTTGCAGTTAAATTAGAAATAAACTACTTTAGTTCAGATTTTTTTATTATTTGTCTGCATCAGATCAACAATCTTTAAAAGGTATGCATATAGAGAAAACTAACATTTTGCATGGTAGATTGCTCGATGGGCCCAAGCCAAACATACAAACAATATTAACAATATAATACAGACAGGTGCAGTGCACATACCAGGGTCATTTACCCAGCCTATAAAAAAACAACAAAAAACAACAACAATACATTTACAGCATTTTTAAAAAGAATTACAACTTGTTTGCAGGAGCTACATATTGAGAGGGTCCTTTTCTCATCGGAAAGAAAGTTTCAAGTATAGCAGAAATGGACAAAAATGCCCTTTACAAAAAAAATGAAAAGTAAAAAAGCTGCCATGGCAGTTGTAGGAGAGGGATTGCAGCTGCAGCAGTACCTGGCTTCATGATCATCCTTTGGAAGGAGACACCAAAACAGATTTTAAAAGGTTATCAGTTAATCAACCAAATCATTAGCCTTGTAGAACAGATTGCTTTCATGCTCCAAACAGCATCTTTGCTTTGAGCAAAGGAATAGGCAGTTCAGGACAAATGATTGCAAGAACAGAACCATAGTTTTCAGTTGTACTTTTACAAAAATGTCGCTAGCACATAAATCTACAAGAGTCTTGGAGCATTCCTTGCCTTTACACATTTGTTTAAGAAGCAAGCAAAGATGGCTTTCTTTCCCATTTACGAAGACAAGAGGTTGAAAATCATGTTACATTCTCACAAAGCACCTAGAGGTATTGCAACTAAGCAGATGTATGGACATCTTCTTGTCAGTTAAAAGCTAAGACAGTTCAGTTGCAGTACTATGCACACTTATCTGCGAGTAAGCCCTGCTGAAAAAAAGTGGGATTTATTTTTCAGTAAACATATAGGATTGTACAGTTAGCCAGCCAAAGCACAATTCTATATAAACTTATTTAAAAGTGGTTCCCACTGCATTCAGTGTGGCTTGTTCCCTTGAAAGCAAAGATCGCATCCACAAGAATTTTAGCTGGTTGACAGCACCGAAGTAGTACACATTTATATGGCAACTTTTTCAAGGTTTCACCTATAAATATGTGATATCTCAATTTTGCAGGAAAAAAGTGTATTTGAATGTTAAGGCATTTTTGGCAATGCTTTAGCAGCATCCCTGAGCAGGACAAGGGGGAGGGGGAATTAACATTGCAACTCTAGGCATACTTTGGGGTTAATGGCTGACAGGATTCCTCTGCTTAATAAAAGTTGTGTAGAAGATGTAAGCCTGCGTGACAACTTACAACTATTAGACTATACAACTATACAACTAATTAAAGGTGCCGGAGTCTTGTTCTCATTTTCAGCTTGGCCACCTTAGAACACTTGCTAAACTCAATGGTGCTTTTTTTGAATGTATGTTAGTCCCATTAAACTCAAATGAGACTTGCTTCTGAGTTAAGTATCAGCAGGATTGTCCTGCCCTACATTGGTCCTTGAAACCCTTCAGCTCATGCAATCTTCCAGAGTAAGTTTTGCCTTTTGTTCAGGGTTTATATTTTGGTTTTACAGCCTGTTCCAGAAGTGACCATTTTAGAAAAAAGAAAAAAGTTGACTTCCCCCATGTCCCTTCCCGGGTCATTATATACATTGGCAAAACATGAGGTAAACCTCCCCCCAATCTATCTTTGATTAAAAAAATTTGGTATGAGATGCAGATGTTTTAATTCACTGGGGTAACTTAGTTCAAGCCAACCTTTTTGGATCTGTCCCTTTTGGCAACATCCCTTTGAACAAAAGGAGCCAGCAAGTTTAAATCTGTCCCTCTTTTCCTCAAGGATACCTACTATTAAAAGGTAGTTCGACAAGAGCAAGCATTTTACATTACAAGATAAAAAATAAAGACCATTGTACAGAGCAAAACATTAAAAAGTTAAACTCGCTTGAGGCAATTGACATAGTCTTTGAACTATGGCTGTGTGCACACTGAAGATTTGGAATGGGAATGGCAGAGATATGCTGCCACAATTAAAGTGCCCACACACAAATATTTCCAGTGCAATTTTTTCATATACTCTGCTGCAGTTAGATCTGTGTAACTATTCACTCTTAAATACACAAACGTTTTCCATATTGCCATGGAAGAACCAACTGGGTTTCCTCTTTAAATATTAAAATGTTTTACTAATATATACATAATTTACCTCTTCCAATAAGAAAATATTCCATCCCTTCATAAATAGAGTTCAGAGTCTCTTTGCATCCCTGCCCCGTTGTCCTGTCCCATCCCCCTCTTCTTCATCCCTACCACATCCCCCCCAGGTGTCCCAGGGAGCAGGCCATGCTTCACACATGCCTCTTCATGTGCAGGGCCAGGTGATCTGATCGGGAGAAGGCACGGTCACAGAGGTGGCACTGGAAGGGCCGGACACCAGTGTGTTTGCGGTAATGGCGTGTTAGTTCATCTGACCGTGCAAATTTCCAGCCGCAGCCTTCCCAGTTACAGTGATAAGGCTTCTCACCTGGAAAAACAGAAAAGGAGAGAAAGGTGAACTTTCTAGCCTGGTGAGAAGGAGTGCAAATGGCCCTGTCTCCACCCACCCTGGGGCAAACACTCGCCCAAATAAAAGACCAAGTGAGTCTATTCCAGGGAATGTGCTCTCCACTGATCTCACATCCCTGGTGAAAACTGGCCCCAGCGATGTCCTACATTGGACGTAACCGCTTTACATCAAACTAGCATTAGTTCAACCTAGTCAGCGGTCTTAACTGGAGAGTTCTGTAAACAAACTTCCGGGCAAACAACATGCACAGGATTGTACTGCACGCGCCTTTCCAGAAACAATTTAATTCGCGAAATAAAGCAACAAGGCGCACTGGCGCTGTCCTGCCAAGCTCTGCTGCTGCCGCGTCCCCTGTACACAAGCCGCACATTCCCGGGAAGACAGGATTGGCCAAAGCACGCCCAGGTGTCATATAAGATCAGCCTGGCAGAGTTTGCTGCCAGTTTTCGCACACTCGGCGAGTCTGCCCTGAGTCTGTGCGCCCACAAAACACCTCCGCGCTTCCCCCGCCCCGCTCCTCCTCTTGGGGGAGCGCTTCTCCACATCCACCCACCCGAGGCGGTCCGCACCCCCCACCCCCAGCGACCCTTAACTCCACTCCCAGCCCCGCGCCCTCCGGCCCGGGCCCTGCGCCCTCCTTACCCGTGTGGGTCCGCATGTGCGCCTTGAGATGTGAGCTCTTCGTGTAGGTCTTGCCGCAGCCGGCGAACTCGCAGTTGTGGGTGGCCGTGCGCTTGCGCGCCCAGGACCTGCGGCCCCTCTTCGGCTTGCACTCCTCCGGGGGCCCCATCGGGGCATAGTAATCCAAGACGGGCGAGTTGGGCGGCGTTACCAGCAGCCCGTGCAGGCCCTGGGCGTGCGCGTTCAAGGACTCCCGGAAGACGCTGAAGTGTCCACGGAACTGGGGCTGCATCTGCCCGGCGAAGTTGGGCGGGAAGAGGTGGGCCCCCCGGGGGTAATGCTGGGGGGCTCCCATCTGCGCGTGCATGTCGCCGGCCACCTGGCACTGGGCCGCGGGGCTCATCTGCTCGCTGGGGAAGCCGGAGGGCGCGTGCTGCGGGAGGGGCGGCTGCTGCTGGTGCTGCTGCTGCTGCATCATGGCCTGCATCAGGAGGGGCTTGTGGTCCAGAGGAGCGGGCCCCAGGCAATCCGGGCTGCCGCTCATCATGCACGGCTGCCCGTCCATCGGCTCCTGCTTGACGCGCAGGTGCTCCATGGATAGGCCCCGAGCTAAGCCTGGGGGAGCGTGGGCCAAGCCAGGGGCGCGCAGCTCCGTGTATTCCCGCCGCTGCAGCTCGCAAGGGCCCGGCCCTGCTGCCGGGTGCTGTTGCATGTCCTGCGTGAAGAGCTCGGCCATGTAACTGTGGCCCGGGCTGGGCATGTAGGACGCGGCGAACTTGTTGGAGGGCTGCTGGTAGTTGGAGCTGTCGCTGTCGTAGGTGGTGCCGCAGCTCTCGGGAGTCTCGGGCAACGGGTAGTTGGGGTTGGGGTGCGGGGGCGCCGCCACCCCCGAGGGCTGCCCGTTCGTGGTGTGCGCCAGGATGAACTCCAGGTCGACGAAGTTCCCTAGCTCGTCCGCTTCCCTCTTGATGGTCGCGGCGCCCTCCACGTGGGTGGGAATCCTCTGCTGCTGCTGCTGCGTGGATAGGAGCAGCGGGGTTATGGCGGGGAAAGAGTTAAGGTGCCAGGCGCAAACATGCTACTGGGGAGCCAAATCCAGACACTATTTATAGCACCCCCTAACCTGAAAAACGGGTTGCGCACACCTTCCCTCTCCGATGAGTTTAAGGCCAGGGCGCGCCTGGCACTCAAATCACTTCGAATTAATACCAATCTGCTAGGCTCCACTGGATCCCACCAGGTCCCCTCGCTATGTTTGGAGGAGCGGATCCTGCGTCTACACAGCCTACTAGTATGCCAGTCAGGAATGAGCCGGGATCGCTTCCTGATCTCTCCAAAATGTACCCATCTCCTCTTGGAATGTAGTTAATTATGGAGGAGTTAATTGACTTGACCCCCCACTAGCCCCGCCCTCTCTCCGCCCCCGCCCCAATATTTGATTGGTTCCGCTCAGCGAGAAGCCCCTCGCGCTGGAATATGACTGGTACGCTCCGTCCTTTGCAGATTACGGCGGTCTTTAACAAAACGTCCGGCGGAGAGTTAAGTTTAAATTTCTCGGCCGTCAAAAAAACTTCATCCCTGCATCCTTTCCAAGTCCCACAAAAATATGTTCAAGGTGTTTTTTTTTCTAGCTAGCCTTTAAATTGTTAGATCGCCCAGAAATTCTCGTGGGGACAAACATACATTTTAGACGCAAATGCGTATAAGGGAGCCGTGACAACCTTTAAGAAGAAAATGGAGATTTTAAGGGGGGGGGCATGCTTAACCACCTTCCACCTCCACTACCACGCTTTTCTGCACAAAATCGCTTCCCCCAAGAGCCTTTTTCGTAGGGACACCCGGCTTCAAAATGCCCCTCTCCCAGAGCTTGCACGCGCCGCCACTGCCCCTCGGGGTGCCTAACGCAGCGCAGGATCGGGACGCAAATCAGGTAGGAATTCCAGTAACTGTGAGGGGCTAACTTTGCTACCGAACAATTCGGGCATCAATTCAGCCTGATCAGGAACTCCACCCTTACTCTCTGCACGTACTCCTGGACCAGGATAAAACTCTCGCTTATATACATTCTAGTATCCTGCCCGCCCTCCAAGAGGCTGAGTGCGGTATTTTAGCTTCACAGCTGTGAGCTGAGTTCAAGGCATGTGCCACTCCAGAATTCTTAAGATAATTTCGAAAGTTTTTTTTTTTTAAGCGAAAACCTCAGTAACGTTGGTGCCCCCAAACAGCTCAGGCAAGAGTTTTAAATTAACATCGTTGAAAAATCGTATTGCTCGCAGCTGATCCTGACCTGTGTCATTTTTATATGATCCAAGGTAGTTTATCCTACGAGTGCAAAGACCAGAAACCTCCCCAGCAAAGCCAGGCAGGTTAGAAGTGGGGTGCAGCCTCAAGGCGCCGTCGCGCAGTTTCTAACACCCCACCTCAAAATACACATCTGGATCCTGGCGGCGGCAAGGGGAGCATCGGGGGCGATTAAGAACGGGGAAACTGTCCCCAGGGGCCAAGGGCCCTTGCCCCGCAACCCCTCCAAACAGTCTCGGAGCGTCATTCTGTTAATATTAGTTTTAAAGGACGAGAGGGTCTTCCTTGCGCCTTGCCCCTCCGGCGCTTTCCCGAACAGTTCCGTGCGCCCTCACCTGTACCATGTCGGGCTGCCGGTCTTCCAGCGGCACCAATCCGGCAAAGGTGGAGATAGACGGCAAGACAGCTTCCTCCACGGCTGCGCTCATCTTGCACGGTGGCTTGAGCGGGAAAGAGCTAGGAAACTGCCCCGAGTCCGGCAGCTCCCCTCCAGGCACTGAACGAGCGCTGAACTTCTGCAAGCGCCAAAAAAAAAAAAAAAAGTTTCCTTGCGTTCCAGTAGTAAAACAGCTGAGCTCCCGTGCGCTCTGATTGGCCGAGGCGAACTACATATTCAGGAGGCTCATCTTTGGAATTTATTACAAAGGAAACGGCCACGCCCACTACAAAGATCTGGGCTGTAGTCGAAGCTCGTTGACAAGCAAATGGAAATGAGCAAGAAAATCCCATTCTTGGTAAAGGAAGGGGGCACCTTCCCACTTTTTTTTAGATCCAGAAGCAGACCTACTAAGCAAGCGGTCTTTACTCCGGAGCAATTGTCACGGAATGCTTCGGGTAGGCACTTCGTAGGAAATCGATTCGGAGAAAGCAGCCTACTCTTCGAGATCCACGGTGCTAGTGATTAGTTAGTGTCCGCCTGGGTTGGCGGAGAGGCAGGTTTAAATCCCCACTCTGGCCAACTGGCGATGACCACGCAGGAGACCACGCAGGAGGGGTTGTTGTATGCGAGGATAAAATTGCAGTGTGTGTATGAGAGACAGAGGACATCAAATACTGTACCCTGCTTTTCCTAGAAGGAGTGGTGGTGTGTGTGTGGTCGATAAATATGAGATACAGCTTATAACTAAAGTCAGGGTCCAGCTTCTAGGGGAAGCTGCAGCCTTATCAGAATATGACTTGTATCATGATCCTATGCATGGAAGCTTGGACGTCATTCTTCATGCATGATTGCAAATAACAGAAGTGCAGGTGGTGGTTGCCCAGTTAACTGTAATAGCAATGTCAGGGAGTTGTGTTTTGCCTCTGAACATCTCATGAAGCAGAGAAGAAAACAGCTACAATGAAGGACTAAGAAGATCTTACGTGCCCCCACCCCAATGTCCACAGCTGAAAATGGCATAGTTGGGGCTACTGCTAAAGTTCCAAAGAACATACACCAACACCCATTAAAGCCCACAGTTATGTCTTATGCAGTTATTCTGCTTTATACTGTGTTACATTGTATGTCTAATTTAAATTGTTTTCTTCCTTTCTATAAGGTGTCCTGATTTTTCTTTTTAAACTGGACATCCTACCAGTATTGTTCATAAATTTTTTAAAGGGTATGAAATAAGAAAGGCAGGTCAGGTGGCTGAACAGGCATGTTTATCTTAATTAGAGAGTGAGAAGGAATATTGAAAGTCATGTCAACAACCTATACCCAATCAAAATGTTTCACAGCGGACTGAAATCCTCCATAAAAGTCTTCACAGAAAGGCATCCCATAACTGCCCTTAGACTCAGTTCAGAAATTCAGAGGTGCCCATTGCAAAGGGATATTAGGGGTCTATAGAAATACAGTTCTGCTATTCCTCTTCAGTAATTTGCTGTGGAAGTAGCATCTATAGCAAATGAGTTCTGGTTCTGACACATGATTTTCCCTCTACGGAAGGAAGGTAAGAGAAGAAACACACAGGGTGATAGACATAATGTTTGGCACACAATGTGTTTCATGGGTATCTCCACAAAAATAATGATTAGAATTGAGTGAAATAATTTAAGAGAAAGGTCTGACTTCCAAGTTTAGAAACCAAACGGGGCAAATTCTTAGCCCCGCGTCCCAAAAGACAGCAGAAGGGAGATGTCACAATAGTGAATGAAACTCAAAATCATAATGAGATCAATTCTCTGCATGATTACTCGGAAGTAAGCCCTTGAAGCCTGTCAATGAGTTCTAAGCATAATGTGCATTAATCATCCTTTATATGCAAAACCAAAGTCGGTAAAAGTTCTGGATAAAACTGGGACTTTAATTTATATGTGTGATGGTGTGTAGAAATCAAAGGTTGAACATTTTTGAGCAAAAATGATGGATGGTATCCAACTAGGCCATACTCAGAGTAGACCCATTTAAATTAATGGACTTGAGTCCGTTGTGATTTTGTATGCTATGTACATATTAACAGTGTTCTGTGGACAGCTCCTTTGGTAGAGCATGCAACTCTTAATCTCAGGGTCGTTGGGCAAATGATTTCTGCATTGCAGGACCCTCCTGGTCCCTTCCAACTCTACATTTCTGTGATTTCCTAGAGCTATAGAAAACAAGTTGTTGAAATTAAACAATTAAAATCATTTTTAAAAATAGACAATCTGCTGTTTAAATTACTCCTTCCTTTCTTCCTTGCCTCCTCTTATGTATGAAACTGCTACTCATATCACTTAAATCCCAAACCTATTTTTTCTGTGAAGCCTTTGACACAGTCTCTATTTCCTATTGCAATTAAGCCTAAATATGTGTAAACTAGTAATGCACATTCTTCCCTTATTTACCCTGGCTTCAAGTTACAAAGAAAGGAGATTCTAACTTAACATCAGAAGAAATTTTCTGATAGTAAGAGCTGTACGACAGGGGAATAATCTCCCTCTGGAAGTTATGGACTTCCAAGGAAGGATCCTTGGAGGTTTTTAAGCAGAGGCTGGATAGTCATCTGTCACGGATGCTTTACCTGAGATTCCTCCTTTGCAGCGGGTTGGGCTGGATGACCTTTGGGGTCCCTTCCAGCTCTATGATTGTATTATTCTACATGTCCCTCTCCTTTCTCTGTTGTCTCCCTGTGATAGATTATAGATTATAAACCCTATGGGCAGAGACTTATCTTTTTGTACTCTATAAAGCCTCGTACACGCTGGTATTTATATAAATCTTCAACAAAATGTTTGCATTGGGGAGTGTTCTAGGCAGTCAACCTTGGGTTTTAAAAGCCAGGATATTACAGATTTTTAAAAGTTTCTATATCAACTAGAGCCAGGGCTTTCTCGGCTGCGGCTCCAATCTGGTGGAACACTCTGTCACAAGAGACTAGGGCCCTGCGGGACCTGACATCTTTCCGCAGGGCCTGCAAGACAGAGTTGTTTCACCAGGCCTTTGGTCAGGGCGCAGCCTGACTCCCTCCTCTGGCAACCTGCACAAAATTTTGCTTAACGGTTGCCATTAATTTGATTTTAATTAATTTTTATAATGAAATGTTTTTAGAATGTTGGATTATTTGATTGTTTGATTATTTGATTGTTGTTAGCCGCCCTGAGCCCGGCTTCGGCTGGGGAGGGCGGGATATAAATAAAATTTATTAATTATTATTATTATTATTATTATTATTGCTATTGAAAACAGTTGCTTTTTGTTTTATGCTGTCCATTTATCTTCTAAGATATTTTAAAAAATATTTGCAAACTCTTCAACATATCTGTCCTAACTTTATTTCCTCTAAGATGGACCTGTTGCCCAGTTTCGTTAGCCTTTCCAGCTAGGAGTACTTTTAGACCCTTTGCCACCTTTGTTGTTTTCTTGCGAACTCCTTTGTTGCCTGTTAGCAATTTTTCTGAACTGCAAGTGCCTAAATGAATGCAATACTCCACTTGCAACCTTCAGCTAGACCTGGGTGAGTACCATGTGAGTCTTAATGACAAAGAACACTTACTTCACTTCTTCTTAGTCTTAGAAGTGATGCTTCTGCTGATAACAGAAAAAGACGTTCACCATATTTGTCACAGAATTGTATTGCTGACTCATGCTTGGTTTGTTATCCGAGCTAACACTGATACCATTTTCATCACTCTTGCTGCCTGCCTGGTTGTTCTCCTATCTTATTCCCAAACATTTGTATCTTCCTTGCCACTTCTAACACATATCCCACTTCTAACAGATCTGCCTTCGTGTTTCTTGCTGTCTTCTCTTTTTGGTAGTTTGTTAGCTGGGTTTTGAATTTTGAGCTTGAGCAAGTGATAAGGCTTACATTTCTCCCAGACCTTAGGATTGAATCAGACTGCAGGGTCATATTGATTGGATTAGGGTTTTAGAGAAATATTAGCATCCCAATACTGAAATTACATCCATTAGCAGCATGAGATTGCCTGAGGCCACAATGCTAACCAAAATGGAAGTAGGGAGTAGAAAGGTGTGATTGGTAAACTATGGAGTAAATAATGGGTTATTCTAGGCCTACAGATCTCGCATGTCAAGCTTCTTGAAGACCTAGCTCAAACGGGTTGAAGGAGAAAGTTCACAGATTTGTTGTGATGATCACATGAGGAGAGGGATATCCATCCTTGAGCCCTTTGGAGGAAAGGTGGGATATAATAATAATAATAATAATAATAATAATAATAATAATAATAATATAATACAGTGGTACCTCTGGATATGAACGGGATCTGTTCCGGAGCCCTTTTCGCATCCTGAAGTAAACACAACCTGTGTCTGCACGTGCGTGGGCCGCGATTCACTGCTTCTGCGCATGCGTGTGACATCATTTTGACCTTCTGTGCATGTGCGAGCGGCGAAACCCGGAAGTAATGTGTTCCGTTACTTCCGGGTCACAGCGGAGCGCAACCCGAAAGCGTTCAACCTGAAGCAACTTAAACCCGAGGTATGACTGTATAACTATAGCCCAGGTTCATATCAGAATACTCTAGCATGTTTGCAGTTCCTCCAGATGTAGTATCATCCACAAACTTTATAAAGTTAAATGCACTAGACCCTGCAGTACTTCTATGGAATGCCAGTGGCTGTTTATTTTCAGAATCCTATTAATCAATTTGTAACTACCATAGAACCACAGTACAGTTGTACCTTGGATCCTGAACGCCTTGGCTCCCAAACAAATTGGCTCCCGAACAATCGAAACCCAGAAGGGAGTGTTCCAGTTTTTGAATGATTTTTGGAAGCTGAACGTCCTGCGCAGTTTCCGCAGCTTCCAATTGGCTGCAGGAGCTTCCTGCAGCCAATCAGAAGCCGTGCTTTGGTTTCCAAACATACGACTGCATTGAAGAGTTGGAAGGAACCCCAAGAATCATCTAGTCCAACCCCTTGTAATGAAGGGATATGCAGCTGTCCCATCTAGGGATTGAACCTTCAACCTTGGCATTATAAGCAACACCCTCTAACTAAGCTATCCCAGTTACTCAACCCATCCATTCCTACCTCTTCAATAAAGTAGCAGAAGACAATAGGAATGTAGTTTGGATTCATTAAGGCTTTGGATGTAAGAAAGCTTGAGGAAAGTGACATAAAAGAGTAATATAAATTCAACTTTTTCTGCTGCTTTTTTAGCATGCCCAGAGCTGAGCCCACCTACAAGAGGATGCGTGCACATCAAGTTGTAGAAAACAACACATGCATTTCCCTATGTGAGGAGATGCACAGGCTTAGTTTTAGGTGTCAAAACCCTAGTGTTTTGCTTGTTCTTTCCCACCCCCTGAACAATAGTTGTAAATGTCTGAAGCAACTCAGACAATATAGCAAGAAATGAAATTGAGAGGCAGGTGGTTGCTGCTGCTTCCAGGACTAGAACAGGGCCTCCCATCAATTATCTCTGACTTTCTGTTCCTGTGTAAACTCATATCTAGTAATAGGAAATGCAAATATGCCCCTCCCCTCTGTGATAAAAGGTGCAAAAAGCAACATGTACTACACACATAATTCAATAAGAGAGGAAATGCGAAAAGGTAAATTGTTCTATTTGCTTACTATACAAGTGTGGGCACATGACTTCCCTATGCATATTATTTCCATTCTCTGTGTTAGGGCATCCCCACACATGACTTCATAATTTGAAGTATTGTATGAATGCCTCTGTAGTTCATGAATGGATCCTATCCTGTCTTGGTTTCTTGCCTACCTGCATGACTGATGGGGGAAGTTACAAGAATATCCCCTGATTTCACTCTGGGGATGCCCAAGGGAAAGTACCTGCTTATTCTAATTACCTCCTCTGTTTCTGCACTGCAGCACCAGACTGGCAGTGCAAGCACTGCTGCATGAATATGGCCTTACCTGCCAATCTGAAGCACATTTTCTTGGAAGAAGCGTAACAAGTGTCAGCTGCTTCAAAATATTGCACTGTATGTATGCATACACCATACAAGAGATACTGACTTCATTTGCATACGTGTGTGTGTGTGTGTGTTAACCTAACGCTCATGTCACAATAAACCAATTAGCCCTTAAACTGCCATAGCACCCTTCGTCTTATTAATTTTAATTACACGAGAATGCCTCAGAAATTCTCTGCATTGGAATGTTTATGTTTCAGTCCTGATCTGGTCTTCAGAGTTCCCTTCTTTTTTAAAAAACAACAACAGCAACAGACCATTCACTTCCAAGTCTGGAATTTATTTTTTTCTAGATAACATGAGTGTCTGCTGGTGATGTTCGTTGTATATTACAAGCAGTGATAGTTTTATCACTGAGTACGGGGTCTCAGCTGCTGCCTTTTCCGTGAGGTACAGTAGCTGTATATATGTGTGGCAGGAGAGAGATAATTGGGGTTTTTTATGATAGAGAGAAGTTTGCAAAAATGTTAAATAAGCAGCATTGTGAGTGGGAGAACCCTAACAGTGGGAGAACCTTTTGTGATCCATTTGAACATGTAGCAAGCACATCCCAAATGCAGACAGGGTTAAATGTTGTACAGAGTCCCTGTGACCAGCTACTACTGATCTCAGAATATCAACATTAATTATTTCAGCTCTTCTGGCATGGGGTGTATTCCTTTTGACAATCTGGGGCTTTCCATACCCTGGGCATGAAAGGCAGGCTCCTCCTCATATGAGCTCTGCTTCACCTGCCAATGTGCAGGATAGTTGGAAGAGTGACTGTCGCTGGGGATATCTTGGCAGATTCCCAAACAGGGCATGGGCCGGCACACAGGGTGGTCTTCAGGCCCTTGAAGGACTGTGGCAAGTCGGGAAGCAAAGTGTCTTCTGCTTTCTCTCTTTAGCTGGGATCTGGCTTCCAGCCACTCAGTACCAAGAAGCTCCTTAGCTGTTGAGTTTGTCGAGCAGAGATAGGTCTTATCTCCCCAAGCCGCTTGCCAGCACAGGGTTTCCCATATCCAGTTACCTTTCTAAGAACTTTGGGTTGATTCTGCTGTTTGGAAAGTGCACAAGACCATTCTAAGTAAAGTGGATGTGCTAATAACCATCAAGAGAGAGGCACACTGGATTCTCGAGCCTGAATCAAAAAGCTACTCTTCCAGTTACTCTCCTTACCAGACCATAATTATCTGGGTGGAGCAGGACAATAAATGGTTGCCTTAATCCAGAAAAGCAACAACTATGCAAATCTCTCCCCAAGAGATGCAGCACTCCTTCTCAAGGCACATGCCGGTCTCTACAAGGAAATTGGCTCCACACTATCCCTGTTGCTCATCTTTGTTTCAAGCTCAGAATTAATTCACTGACAGTGGCAGTGCAAGACCTTGAAGGCTCTTCTGCCTTCAGGGTAAATTCAAAAGAAAACAGGTCTCTAACCTGGTGAGCAGCAAGCTGCTTTGCTTTTGCTAAACCTATTTTTTGCGTATTAAAGTGACTCATTCAGCCAGTGAGCAAGGCACAAGCCTTAAGCATATTTCTGTCCCAAGAGTCAAGGATGTGAGGAAATGGTGTAAACAGCACAAAATGAGCACAAAGCTTTGGCATCAGTTTGGAGGGGATCCAAAATTTCAGGGTTACACGCAGTGGCGTAGTGTGGGGGGGGGCGGCCCCACCGGGCACAACATTTGGGGGCTAGGGGGCGCAAATCCATGGGTTAGGGGGCGCAAATTACTTGCCTTGCCCCGGGTGCTGACAACCCACGCTACGCCACTGGTTAGACGTTAATGAAGCTGGTTTGTTACCTACAATCATTCATAGAAAATGGAAGCTACAGCACAACTCCTCTTAAATTATGCAACGGACAACCAAAAATCTCCAGTTTAACCAGATGCTTCAATAAAAGTGCCATCTATAGAAGAGTACCTTGATGTATGGTGTCATTGTGGGTGTAGAAAAGGTGAATTTGGATAATGGATATTAAAGAGAATTTGATAAATGAGGTTTGGGGAATGAGATGTTGAGGTAGAAAATGTGAGCTAGTGTGGCGTAGTGGTCAATGCGTCAGAGTAGGACCGCAAAGGCTTGGATTCAAATCCTTACGCAGACAGTGGTGAAGGTCACTGGGTGACTTTGGACTGATCACTATCTCTCTCTCAGCCTAATCTGTCTCACTGGATGTTGAGAGAACAAAATGGGAGGAGGAAACTATGTACAGTGCCATGAACATTTTGGAAAGACTTAAATGTAATGAATTAGTTTTAAATATAAAAGTGGTGTCACCACTTCAAAAGCTGACAATGCAATTCTAAGCATAATTACCTTAAAGTAAGTTCCTCTGAAATCAACTGGATATTTTTTGAGTATGTAAAGTTGGTTAGGATGAAGCTGCAACTGGGAGCAGGGAAGTATGGTAAGCCTTACCTCAGTCCCTGATTGAGCCTTACCTCAGTCCCAATGGCCTTCGGCCACCCGCTATCTCCTAGCTTCAGCGCCATCGCCTCCCCTCCCCTCTGCAATATGGGGATAATACATAATATTCATTGACTCTGCAGAGCTCTTGTTATGAGGATTACTGAGATGCTATTGTGAAGCATGCTGTATTGGTTTTTAAAACACACACCTTGCCACTTAGTTAAAAATGTGCAAGGCAGCTTATAATGATTTCAAGGAGACAAGTTTAGCAATACTGAAATGCTAAGTGTGTTTCTTGCAGTGGTGGCCTCTTCAAAAAGGGCATGTACACACACAAAAAGAAGGTCCAGAGGCAGAGCAGAGGTCTCAGGTTCAGTGTCTAGCATCTCCAGGTAGGGCTGGGAATACCTCCTGTCTGAAACCCTGGAGAGCATAGATACAGTCTGACTCAGTATAAAGCAGCTTCTTAACTTCCTGTGAGATGAGATGGGCTGAGGAGCAACAAGAGAGAGTGAGGCCTTCTGAGTGTAAAAGGTAAAAATGTTTTTGGTTGGTTGTTTTTTTTTAAAAAAAATCCAAAGCAAATTAAATTTTGTTGGATTTTGTTTTATTCTTCTTTCATCAGCTGCTTACATCTCCCTACCAACAATTTAATTTCTGCTTACATATTGTGTTTTGTTTTTGTGTACAGTATTTTCAAAGCCAACCCAAAGGGATATAAGCTGTGCTTAGAAGTATGTCTGAACCAATAAGCTCGGGTTTGGAAAAAATACTAAGCGGAACCATAGCTTAGCTCTGGCTAGCATGGTGGCAGCAGGACCAGGAAAGGAGAGCTGCAGCTGCAGTATTCAGTCAATGAACTCACAAGGTTGCTCATTTGTTCTCATCTGTGGTTTGGTTTAGCATCACATGCAAGCTGGACAAGCATCAAGAAAAATGCAGAGAGCAAAACCAAACCCTGTATATGGCATTTATTGACCTGGGTAAGGCCTTTGACACTGTAAATTGTAATATCCTGTGGACTGTCCTTCTGAAAATTGGCTGCCCAGATAAATTTGTGAACATCCTTCAGCTCCTCCATGATAATATGATAGCAACTATCACAGATAACAATGGCTCTCAAAGTGAACCATTCACAGTGGTATCAGGTGTTAAACAGGGTTTAACTCTATTCATTATTTTCATTCCCATTGTCAAAGGAAAACTCCCCATTGGGTAGAAATCATATATTGAACAGATGGAAAGCTCTTTAACTTGAGTAGGCTGAAAGCAAAGAGTAAGATTACCATAACTTCCATTATAGAGCTTCAGTATGCTGATGACAACGTAGTGTGTGCTCACCCAGAGGATGACCTCCAAACCATCCTAAATATTTTCGCAGAAGCTTACGAAAATCTTGGCCTATCACTCAACATCCAAAAAAACCAAAGTGCTGCACCAACAAGCACAAAAATCCCCTCTGCAGTGCCACAAATCCAACTCAATGGTGTAATGTTGGAAAGTGTCAATCACTTCTCCTACCTGGACAGTTATCTTTCCACAAGGGCCGACACTGATGCCGAAATCCAGCATCGCCTGAGCTCTGCGAGTGCAGCTTTCTCCTGATTGAAGCACAGAGTGTTTGAGGACCTGGATATTCTCAGGGAAACCAAAATGTTTGTTTACAAAACTATTGTACTACCAACCTTGCTGTATGATTGTGAAATATGGACCACTTACAAACACCATCTCCAACTCCTCGAAGGATTCCATCAACGGTGTCTCCATAAAACTTTACATATCACTTGGGAAGACAGGTGAACTAATGCCATTGTACTGGAAGAAAGATCACCAGTGTCAAAGCAATGATTCTTCAACATCAACTTCATTGTACTGGTCATGCTGTTCGGATGCCTGAACACTGTCTCCCAAAGCAACTAATCTATTCTGAACTTTAAAATGGAAAGCGTCATGCTGGTGGTCAACAAAAGAGGTTTAAAGACTCTCTCAAGGCAAATCTTAAAAAGTGTAGTATAAACACCAACACCTGGAAAACACTGGCCTGCGAGTGCTTCAATTGGAGAACAGCCTTTACCAAAGGTGTCAGGGGCTTTGAAGACGCTTGAACTCAGGATGAAAGGGAGAAATGTGCTAAGAGGAAGGCACGCTTGGCAAACCCTCACCATAATCAGCTCCTGCCCAGAAACCTATGTCTCCACTGTGGAAGGACATGTGGATTGGCCTCCAAAGTCACTTACAGACTCACTGTTAAGACCATGTTTATGGAAGACAATCTTACTTGGCTACAAGTGATCGCCAAAGAAGAAAGAAGACACAGTTGGCATGTGGCCCGTGACTGTTTATCGTTGAAGGAATGCAGCCCTGAGTAGAAAGAAAATAGCCTGTTGGTGGTCTATTTGAAAGGGGTTTCATAGGGGCCAAGGTATAAAGTTACAGAATCCAAAATAAGGTGTGTTTTTCGATTATGATCTCTGGTTTATGTGTTCCGTAGAACTAGAGTACCTTTGAAATAAGAAATGCCTATCATGTTCCATGAAGTTGGATTGCTGCAGAATAGGAGACATAATTAAATAGACATTATTTAATTATTTGATGCCTAGAAGCAGGTGAGCACAGAGGTGTGCATTTCTATGGGTTGTGCCTTCCAATCAGCTCTTGCACCAGAGTTTTTAGACTTCTGTGAAAAAGAATGTGTAATTATTCCTCGTTTCCCAGACCAGGAAACAAGGAAAGAATGTGAACAGACTTGATCCAAGTCACTACCAGTAAGGAGTAGTCAGCCCCTAGACTTTTTGCTTGCCATGAAACACACTGGGTGACCTTGGACCCATTCACTCACTTTCTCAACCTAAACTACTTCACCAAGGCTAGAATAAACTGAGAAAATTTACATTCATGTATACCACCCTGAATTATGTGGAGACAAGAAAGTGCTTATTCGTAAAATATTTTGCTAACAGAGCAACCCCGACTTCTCAGATGAACTGCCTGGACAGGGTGAGGTTTGCCCATGGGTGCCTCCCCAGCAACAGAGAGCACCAGTGGAAAAGGTGCACCTCTAGAGCCAGCTGTGTTCCCAGTGGCAGTGGCTGGCATTAGGCCCCCAAACAGGACATTCCCTGGGGTTGAGACTATGGCACGATAGCCTATGGCCAGCCCGGAGCTAGTGTAAACAATTCCACCAATTAGAACCAATGGAGGATGGAAGAAGAAGAAGAAGAAGGGAGGGGGTGAAGGCTAAATAGGCCCACCTTCCATCTCCTCAAACAATCCTGGCTAGCAGGAGTCTGCACAGCTTTGGAAGTGGTGATAGAGCTGCCGTTTCATACACATACAGCAGCCCTGCTTAGGGTTGCACTCAAATTCAAGGAATCTGCTGCCACAAGAAGCAGTAATAGCCACTAGTTTAAATGACTTTCAAAAGAGGATTAGCCAAATTCTATCAACTACTATTCCCCATGATAGCTAAAGGGAGCGTCCAGGACCTGAGGCAGTCTACCTGCTGGAGGAAAGATGGAATTTAGCATTCATAGCAGTAGAACCTGAGCTTACAGATCCTACTTGGGACTTGCATACACCAGAAGCTGCTCTTCCCCAGAAGCGTTGGCCTCTAGGAGTTTGATTGTAGGGAATGGGTCACTTTGGGGGCGGGAGAGGCCCAGTCTCAAGCGCTCCACCTCCATGACTTTGGGTTTCACACATATACAAAAGATTTCTACATAGCAACCATTTCTTTTTGCTTGACTCACAAGTCCTTCTTATCTTTGAAATGGGTTGGGTACTTAGCATTACTGGTGATACATAACCTTTCAAAACACCCTCTGAAACAAAACAGAATACTTGGGTTCATCTACTACCATTATAGTTCCCTCAGAACAGCAATTAACTGTCTCTATGCCGTTGTTTTTAGCCAGCTTAAACTTTGTGCTCTGAAAGAACAGCAGGGCCTTTTGTGAGCATTGTCTAATTGTCACCTTTGAGTCAGTATAACCAATCCACATGTATAGGCAGGCGGGTGTTCACATTATAAATGTGTCTCTTAAAAACAAAGCAAAGAAAAAACTACTGTCACGTAATATTGCACTCCCCAAAAAGAACTGCTTGAACTAACCATTTATCAGGTGTAGATTAATACGGCCACAAATGCTGTGCCTAGGCAGTGGGGTCATAATGAAAGTAAAAACAACTAGAAGAAAATGAAATTCAACCTAGAGTGGCCTCAGATTAAAGGGAGATTCACTTATCAAGGCTTGGCAGGTCCTTCCCTTGGATGGAAAGAAAACAATCTTATCAGGAGTAGCATTCATTTTCATTTGTAAGGAGTTTCAGAGGTGGTGGGGGAACTCCAAACTTTGCTCCAACCCAGGGTGGTAACACACTCCTTTAGGGGGAGAAACAGATTGAAGTCCTGAAAATCAAATTATGTATGCAGCTAGGTTTTCTGGAGGCTATTTGATCAAATCATTACTTGATTAAATCAAGTAATTGTTCTGATGGAATTTACCTGCAAGTTCAGTCATTGTCGTTGAGAACCATCACTATATAAGAGGCTAATTCATCTCTTTCCTCAGCCTATTCCAAAGCTATCTCATAAGTGTCTTTAGTTTTTTTTTTTATAATAATGTTTTTATTTGCTTTTTTCCAAGGTCAGATACATCGTCAGTTATTCAACAAAGGCAGTTTTACAGAAAGAAAAGGAAAAAGGTTATAAGTAAAAAAGAGATCTTACTTTACAAAACAATTTTTCATGATCTACTGGACTTCCCCACATCTTCCATCCCCTGCATCTTTTTCAATAAAATAAAGTTACAGCAAATTAATACCTTGTTTCCTGTGTTTTGTACTTTCCTCAATTGTATATTAGGTTTAGGGGAAATATTGTTAGTTCACAATTCCAACAGTCCTCAATATAGAAACTTTACCCTAGACTTTAGTCATTTCATCATCAGAACTTAAATTCAGCAATATCAAAAATTTGAAATCTGAAGCTTGTTGTCTAAAAACTTAACAAATTCTCAACATTCACATAACTTATAATGTTTTTGTAAATAGTCCTTAAATTTTTTCCAGTCCTCTTCCACTGCCTCTTCTCCCAGGTCTCGGATTCTGCCAGTCATTTCGGCCAGTTCCATATAGTCCATCAGCTGCGTATGCCACTCTTCCAGCGTGGGTAGCTCCTGTACCTTCCAATATTTAGCCAATAGAATTCTTGCTGCTGTAGTTGCATATAAAAAGAAAGTTCTATCCTTCTTTGTCACTCTCTGGCCCACAATGCCCAGGAGAAAGGCCTCTGGTTTCTTAGTAAAGGTATACTTAAATACCTTTTTCAACTCATTATAAACCATTTCCCAGAATGCCTTCACCTTCGGGCATGTCCACCAGAGGTGAAAGAACGTTCCTTCAGCTTCCTTACACTTCCAACACCTTTTATCAGACAAATGGTAAATCTTTGCAAGTTTGACTGGGGTCATGTACCACCTATATATCATTTTCATAATGTTTTCTTTCAAGGCACTACATGCCGTGAATTTCATATCGGTGTTCCATAACCTTTCCCAGTCTTCAAACATGATGTTGTAACCAATGTCTTGAGCCCATTTAATCATAGCTGATTTAACTAACTCATCTTGTGTATTCCATTTAAGCAGCAAGTTATACATTCTTGAGAGCACTTTCGTCTTAGGTTCAAGTAGTTCTGTCTCTAATTTTGATTTTTCCACCTGGAAACCAATCTTTTTATCTTTTTTAAACATCTCTTGAATTTGGGCATAGAGAAACCAGTCTCGCACCTTGTCCTTTATTTTTTCTAAACTCTGCAGCTTCCAATTATCTCCAACTTTTTCTATTATCTCACAATATTTAGCCCAACCACTCTCCATGTTAAGTACTTTGGTGGTCTTCGCCTCCGTTGGTGACAACCACCTCGGTGTCTTATTTTCAAATAAGTCCTTGTATCTAGTCCAGACATTAAACAAAGCTTTCCTGACAATATGGCTCTTGAACAATTTATGTACCTTTACCTTGTCGTACCACAAATATGCATGCCATCCAAAAGCATTGTTAAACCCTTCCAGATCTAGGACATCAGTGTTTTCTAGTAGAAACCAATCCTTCAGCCAGCAGAAGGATGCTGCCTCATAGTATAACCTTAAGTCCGGCAGGGCAAACCCCCCTCTTTCTTTAGCATCTGTTAGTATTTTAAGTTTTATCCGGGGCCTTTTGCCCTGCCAGACAAATTTCGTAATGTCCTTCTGCCACTTTCCAAAACACTCCACTCTATCCACGATCTGCAGGGTTTGAAACAAGAATAACATCTTTGGCAATACATTCATCTTTACAGCTGCAATTCTTCCCGACAAGGTAAGTTTTAGTCTTGACCAGATTTCTAAATCCTTTTTAATTTCAATCCAGCATTTTTCATAATTATCTTTGAATAAGTTCAAATTTTTCCCGGTCAAATTCACCCCCAGGTATTTCACTTTTTTAGCCACATTTAACTCCGTTTCTTTCTGAAACTCATCTATTTCTAAAGAAGTCAGATTTTTCGCCAAAACCTTTGTTTTTTGTTTGTTCAACTTGAATCCTGCCACCTGACCAAACTCATAAATTAATTCTAAAGCTCTTTTAGTACTAGATTCTGGCTCCTGTAGTGTCAAAACCAAATCATCTGCAAAGGCCTTCAACTTGTATTGTTTACCTCCGACCTGTATTCCTTGTACCTCCCGATCCTTTCTAATCAAGTTCAGCAGTACCTCCAGGACCGAGATAAATAGCAGGGGTGATAGGGGGCACCCCTGTCGTGTTCCTTTTTCAATTCTGAACTCTTCTGTCACCACATTATTCACTATCAATTTAGCTTTTTGCTCTGAATAGATTGCTTCTATACCATTTTGAAACGCCCCTCCCACTCCCATCCCTTCCAAATTTCTCTTCATAAATTTCCAAGATATATTGTCAAAGGCCTTCTCTGCATCTATAAAAATTAATACAGCTCTTGTGTTCAAATTTGTCTGTAGTAGCTCCAGAACATCTATAATGTTCCTAGTGTTGTCAGACAGATGTCTACCAGGGAGAAAGCCTGCTTGGTCTTTATGAATTACTTCATTCAGAACTTTTTTAAATCTACTTGCCAGAATGTCAGCAAAAATTTTGTAATCCACATTCAGGAGTGAAATAGGACGATAATTCTTGAGTTGAGTCTTTTCAGATTCCAATTTTGGTATCAAAGTGATGAATGCTTCTTTCCACGATTCCGGAGCCCCCTTCCCCTCCATAATTTGGTTACACACCTCCACTAATGGTTGAATCAAATAATCTTTTAAAACCTTGTAATATTTGGAGGTGAGTCCATCTGGGCCTGGGGATTTCCCCAATTGCATGTTCTGAATGGCACTTTCTATTTCCTGCTGTGTTATTCTGTAATTCAGGGTTGTTTGTTTATCTTGGGATAATTTTTTCAATCCGTTACTTTTTAAAAATTGAATAATCTCCTCCTCCGCCTGTGGACCTTGAGTAAACAGTTTTTTGAAATATCTCTGGAAACACTTTCTAATTTCTTCTGGTTTCTGAATACTTTCTCCATCAACCTCCAAGTTGGTAATAGAATTCAATTTGTGTCTCTTTTTCAGCTGCCATGCTAATAATTTTCCACATTTGTTTGCTGATTCAAAAGATCTTTGTTTCATTTGTTTAATTTTCCATTCTACTTCTTGGTTTATCAATTTGGCATATTGTGCTTGATGGAACTTAATTTCTCTTAACACTTCTTTTGACTTTGGGTTAAGTCTAAGTCTTTTTTCACCCTCTCGTATCTTCTCTAAAATCTTATCTCTTTTCCCATTCCAGAGTTTTTTCTTAATAGAATTTTGTTGAATCAGAAACCCCCTCATTACAGCTTTGCTTGCGTCCCAGATTGTTCTCTTGTCCACCGGGGTATTCATATTGATTTCAAAATAATCCTTCAACGTTTTTTGGGCCTTCTTCACAATCTCCTGATCTCTGAACAAAGTGTCATTCATTCTCCATCTGAAGGATCCAGCTGGCACAAGTCTCAGATCCATTTTCAATGCGTTATGGTCGGAGCAGGTTTTAGGGCAGATCTCTATTTTTTTTGTCTTAGGGGCCAGCCCTCTAGTTATCCAAATTTGGTCAATTCTTGTCCATGATAGGTGAGCCTCAGAAAAGAAAGTCCCTTCTTTACCTAGTGGGTTTTTGGTCCTCCAAATGTCGATCAAGTCCATATTGTCTGTCAGTTCAAAGAAAGATTTAGGTAGTCTGCCATCTTTAGTCAAATTTTGGTTTTGTGACTTATCCATATGTGTAGAGACGACTCCATTCATATCTCCCATCAAAATGATGTTAGTGTAGTCTATATGATCCAACATTATCTCATGCAGCTTTTTGTAAAATTCCGCTTTCCCCTCATTTGGTGCATATACTCCTACTATCAAAAATTTTTCTCCTTGTGTTTGGATTTCAATCGCCAAAATTCTTCCTTGTTCATCTTTAAATATCAACTTTGGTGCTAGGTTCTCTTTTGCATAAATCACTACTCCTCTTTTCTTAACTTTGTCTGAGGAAACAAATTCTTGGCCTAATTTTTTGTTAATTAAAACTCTCCTATGGAGCCTAGTCACATGTGTTTCTTGTAGGCATATGATGTCCAATTGTTCCTTTCTCAATATGTGAAAAATCTTTTTCCTTTTCTCAGGGGAATTTGCACCATGAATGTTCCAACTAAATAGCTGCAGAGACATCTTGAATCAAATTGTTAGCCAGTAGGAGTGTCTTTCTTGCTGTCAAGATCTGGAGGTAATGCACCAGGCGGAGGTGGTGGCCAGGCACCTGCTACTCCTTTCCGAAGGTCCTCCCCGTAGTCGTTCAAAAATTTTTCTTGGTCTTCTGCTGATCTAATTCTCACTTTTTTCCCTTTAATGCTGAAGGATAGTCCTTGAGGGAATTCCCACCTATAAGGGATTGTGTTGTTTCTCAGTAGGCTTGCGAGGTCTTTATATGCAATTCTTAAATCCAACAGCTGTTTCGGAATGTCTCTGAAGATTACTGCAGTTCTTCCCTGAATCACCAATGTATTTTTAAAATGAAGGCCGAGTATGTTATCTTTTTCTTGCTTAGATCTCAAAATGACCAAGCAATCTCTTGGTTTGTCCTTCTTTGCTACTCTTCCCAGCCTGAAGGCGGTGACAATTTTAAAGTCCTTGTCTTCTGCGATACCCCAGAACTTTGATATTTCTGCCGTCAGGTAGCTGATCAAATCTTCTTTCTCAAGTTCTGGTATATTCCTAATCCTAAGGTTGCTTTCCCGGTTTTTCAATTCTGCCATGGACAGGTAGGCTTGCTGTTCATTAAGCTGTCTGCTCAGTGGTCTTACTTCTCCTCTTACTTCCTCTATCCTCTTTTTATTTTGGTCTGCCTTTAAATTTGCTTCTTCGGCTAATTTACGATTTTCTGCTGTTGTTGCCTGCAAATTTCCAATGGCCTCTAAATTTTTAGAAACTTGGTCAGTCAATTTGTTGATTGTGGCTGTCACCTGATCAAACTTAGAGGCCTGCTCATCTGCCTTTTTATTTAACGCTGCCAGCTGTTCCAAAATTTCCTTAGATACAGGATCTAGTCCTCCTGCAGCCATGTCCCGAAAAGCTGGCTGTTTAATTTCTCCTTCTTGCAGACCTGTAACTATTGGAACTGATGATCTGCGAGGCTGCACCGGCAAGGTTGTTTGTATTAGCTCAGATTGTTTTGCTTTTTTGGCAGCTCTTGTTTTTGCGGCTCCACTCATTCCACAGCTGTCCATGTAGCAAGGTCAAATTGTAAATCCCATGGGAAAGACAAACCGAAAGGTAAACATCCAGGCAGAAGCTTTACAAAAAACCCTGCAGTTCCCAGAGACTATATATTCCACAATCCAGTAGGGGGAGCTCCCCAAAAGTTAAGAGAAAAAAAAAGGTGAAAAGTTTCCACCATTAAATTCCCCTCTTTAAAAGTTCCAAAAAGTTCCAAAAGTTAAAGAAAAACCGAAAACCAAGGGGTAGAACCTTCGAAAGTTCATTTAAACTAGCAGAGAGTACGTGTTCTTTACAGTGGTGCATGCACAGTTCCTTATTTGTAACCACAAAAGTAGCCCCAAAGTAACTTTAAAGTCTTATATACAGTTACCGCAGTCTGATGATTTTTGTATCCAGACAGCCCGAGAGCTGTTTTGAAACTTTGTAATCCACACAAAAGAGAAAGGAAGAGGTTGCTGCCTATATCCTCTTGTAAAAAAGAAATTCTCAACTTTTCTTAACTTTCCATGCACTTTAATTCGAATTTGCAAGGTGTACTCCAACTTCTTAAAAGTCCCTCTCAGCGCTTCAGATTTATAGCTCTTTGCTTGGTGTTTAAACAGAGCCGGAAGACGGACTTCCTTTTTAACGTCTCCCGCTTTCAGCCAAATTTCAGAAATTTAGAGTCCCAAATCTCAAAAACCTTACTCACGAGTAAGTTGATTCCAATCGAATGTTCAAGGAAGAAAGGTCAGCGCTCATCAGCAGCAGCCGCGCGGCTTCACTCCCGCGGAAAGAGCGATGAACTCACAGCACCGCTACCCCCTCCACGTTCCGGAGCCCCTTACGGGGTCCCTTCTTCGTTTCCGAGGTCGCTCTTGGTGCCCGCCGAGTCCCACGACCACAGGCTCACTCTACCTGTGGTTTTTCTTAACGGGTCTCCGCTTTGCCGTAGCGGACGACCCTTTTCCGCGGAGCCCCTCTTCACAGCGCGAAGAGGACCGCCATTGCTGTTTCGCGCCGCCTCCGGAAGTCCAAAAGCTATCTCATAAGTGTCTTTAGGATTACAGTCCTTGCAGTTGGTTCAGTCTAGAACTATTTAAATAAACAGGAAAATAAATGGGGATTTCAGTTGGACTCATGTGACTGTAATATGATTGGACCCGGGGGCTTCCAATAAAAATATTTGTGTGAAAATTCTGGGCACATGCTTATCAGAAATTAAACCAAATTGGAACTAATTTTGTACTTATTCAGTTTGTTTCTGTCAATTTGTATTCAAATGGTACAATAATACAGGCTAAATAAGAGTGTTATTCTCTCCTGGGGACTAGAAAGAAGCAACTTAGTAAATGGGTCCTCCCAACACTTGTGCCCTTCTAAAAGCAGTTGCTCAGTTATCTTGCATGGTATGTATACAAATTAATAATATAGTATTTCATAAAGGCATTTTTTTTAAAATCAGCATCTAGCATCGGGGTGGAAAATATGCCTCTTTAGAAACCTTTCTCTTTCCCTCGACTTTCTTATTTGTATTAATTCATAAAACTGAAGTTAGAATGATATTTAATATTGACTATTCACCCTGCTAAAGAGAGTTGTATAATCTACACCTATTATAGTCATGAATCTCCTTTGAAACCTTTAATGGTTACAGACATACAAAATATCAATTAAAAATTTCTGTACTAGAAAATTACAGCCCCACCTATTATTAGGAAGAAGATTTATTATTATGGTTATTTTCCAGGACTATAAAAGGCAAACAGACTGAAATGGCTAGAAGGGCACGAACTCTCCTTGTGTCTGTGTATTAGCGTGCGCACACACACATGTTCAACTGCAATGCAATCAGACCTCTTGGCATTATGAACTGAACAGACATTACCAAACATGTAATTAAGGCTACAGTCTCAAGTAAACCTACAAGGAGTTCAGACATTAAGCTGTATGAGACTTACTTCTAAGTAAACAAGGTTATGATTTGATTATAAAGGTACAGTCCAGATTCCACTGAAATCAACTGAAAAACTGCCATTGATATCAGTGCAATATGGTTTCCCTTTTCGTCTCTGCTGCCTACCCAGGCATGCACACACTTTCATGCAGAAGCACACGCATACTACAGTTACTTGGACTATTCTATGTTGGAGCATTTTCACTTTGATCATGTTCCTTGATGCAGTGGTAGTTCTGCCACTTCACTGCGCATCCCTTCGACTCTTTGTTATAGAATTCACTGGCCCTGTGCATTTCTCTTTATATACCCCTGTTATTTTTAACTCTGCCTACGCAAATCCCAGATCCGGAATGAGCTGCGGCTCAGGGCCAAGGGGAAATGGACACGGCACAAATTTCCTGCCCTTTTTACCTCTCTTCCTCTATAACATGCTAAGAACAACTTTATTTTCTCCTACTCTTAACTTTCACTGTTCCAGGAAAGCTTGCTGGCAGCCCTAATGAGTGTAAGAAGGAAGAGCCCCCAGGGTCCGAGTCCTTCAGATGGAGAACAGCTTAGCCCAGCCGGGCCCTGTGATTGTAGTGTCTTCAAGGGATGTTGAACACCTATTGGATAAGGGATCTGTCAGGACAAAAGGTCAGCCTGTGAAGCAACAGGTACAATCTGCATATGCACTGTCTCCAGGCCAGGCAAGCAGCAGGAGGAAAGCACAAAAGAACAGACAGACAGATGTGCACACATCTAAGGGGGCAGGTGCATTTCAACCTGTCCAAACATATGAGTTGCCTTCCACCCTGCCTAGGTCACTTGTCATCCCAGCTGCTTCCCCAGTTGGGTGGAAGGTGAATCCATAGGAGCAAGCTAGCTTTTGTCTTCCCAGGTTAGGATATCTCTTCATCACATTGAGATAATCGCTGTTAATGGCATATTAACAGATATGTCCATGATTTTCAAGTAGTTAAATTTGCAAGTAAGCTCAAAAGAGGCCATAGCAGATGTTATCTCTTTGTTCAAGCACTCCCATTACCAACCCAGATATCAAAGTTTTATTACTAATACTGTTCTATAGTACATTTCAAGAGCTCTGAGTACTCTTTATATCTCATCTTAGTAATTCTTACAACCACCCTGGAGGGTAGGCCAAGTATTGTTACTTTCATATTACGCTGATTAGAGTAGTGTCTTTGTACTACTGCATAATTTGCCATGCTTTTGTCAAATCCACTACATGGTTATCCTGAACCATGAAGTCTTCATAGTCGTCACACTCATATCAGTGGGTGTTATATATGTACACATTTGCCTGCTTGTGATACGTTAAGCCAGTGGTTTTCAACCAGTGTGCCATGGCACTCTGGGGTGCCTTGAATGATGGTCGGGGTGTTGGGGGCAACACTCGCCTCTGTCCCTCATTCCTTCCCTTCCTCCTCTGATGCCCTCTCGCGTCTCGACCTCCCAAAGGCTTGTGTGGCTGTTTGTTGCAGCAGCCCTGGCCATAAGCTCCCCAGGCAAATGGTGCCTCTGGGAGGCACCCCTCTTTTTTTGCAGCTCAGAGACCAGGGGCGGCTGCCCAGGGGACTCCCAAGGAGAGAGGAGAGGAGGCTGAGGGAACAGGGCCGACACAATTTGGCTTCTGAGCCCCGCAGGGCTGGCACAGAAAGAATGTACCGTAGTTGGTCAAGGGAGCCATAGACTCAAAAAGGTTGAAAACCTCTGCCTTAAGTCTTTAAGATAATAAGGAGAGCCTTGTGAATCAGGCCAAAGATACATCTAGTCTAGCATCCTGTTTTCTCAGTGGCCAGACAGATGCTAATGTGAAGCACTTGATAATACACAGAGGTGAGCCCTACTTAAAATCCAAATTTAAAATTTAAAATTAAATCAAGTGAATTAATCACATTCATTACTTGATTAATGTCTGCCACCCAAATTCAGTGCAAATATACATATGATATCTGTAGAATGAGGGTGGTAACCTTTTTCAGACTATGCAGATGAGAGTGTGTGAACTGCCTATTTCATTGTAGCCAATTGCCCACGTCAACTGAAGGCCCCCCACAAATGTCAATGTTCATGTGAGAGTTTCCAATACAATATGTCATGCAGTCTTGAGCTGCATTAAATCACATAGCTCAAAACTAAGTGTGTTTACTCACCACTGAATTCTGTCCATATCAAAAGTAAATGGGCATTGGATTGCAACCTTATCAACGGGTGTGTGTGTATTTCACTCCAAATCACACTGTTACAGGTGTATCACACCTGCTAAAACAGCATTTGATGAGATTACCAGAGATGGCAAAATAATTATCATGACACTATAGAGTTGTTGGAGGATAGGTCAACCATTGCTACAAGCCAAGGGGTTTGGTTCCAACTCCACCGTCAGAGGCAGTAGGCTTCTGAATATTGGTTGCTGGGGATGGATAGTGCATGAGAAGGAAGAGATTGAGATAGAGATGCATTCTGCTATAATGCCTGTTTCTCCAGGGAGCTTCAACAGCTCAAGCTGGGAGCTTTTATAGGAGCTGAAGAATCCACCCATTCCTGGATCTCAGCCAGACCCTAATCTAGACAGGTTTCTCCCTCCTTTCAAGTAGCCTCATGTGCAGCTAGTGGTGGCTCTGGAACTTCTGTCTAGCTCCCTGTCTCTTCTGCTGCTGGGGGAGGTGGGCAGTGGTGGGTCTGAGAGCCAGCAAGAAATCCAGGTAACTGGTATGATGACCTCCAGTCCTGGGGTAGGATTGTCCAGTTCTGATGGCTCCTCTGAGCCATTGGCAGTATGGAGATATGCTAGGGTTCTGTTGTCCCTGTTCCTCATCCAATGAGATCTCTGGTTCCAGGGCTGGGCAAAGATGGCCCCTTACAATCCAGAAAGCATGGAAGCAGAGTATCTCCTACATTTTTTTTTTTTTTGGAATTCTAAATGGCTTCTGTTTGTGCCCGTTGGGAGAAAGCAAGAAATCAGCAGAGTGCACATTTACCACACCATGATGACCGCCTAGTCCTGATTCAGTTACTGAAAAAATGAACAGAAGGCATTAAAATCCTCAAAAGGAGACTTGACTGGCAGACATTCTTTCTGAATCTATTGCCTTCTCCTCCAACTCACCTCTGTGTAATTTGGTAACACTGGAATAGTTTCCCAGCCATCTTTTAATTAATAATGAATTATTATCTTATGGTATCTGGGGCATGGATGATTCTTACATCTTTGCCGTTAAGGTGGCAGATCAATATTTAAATAAGAAGGACCTTGTGGAGTTTTCCCATGGGATTCCTTTATGAAGTTGTGTTGTTGGATATTTGCCATGCATACCTGTGAGAAGATCATTTGTTCTATGGAATTGCTGAGTCTCTTAGGCAGTTATGTGGCAGTAGTGTGCTCTATACTGCAAGCCATAAAGCAAGGCACACCTGGCTTTCAAACTCAGTAGCCTCTTCTTACTCACCTGCTAGAGATGGAGGCTGTGCTGAACTGCAACAAACAAACAGTTGAATGAAACACATGTATATCCTTGAACATCAGGGATGGCTAACCTGTGACCCTCCTAGTGTTGGACTACAGTTCCCATCATGCCTGAGAATTAGCTATGCTGTCTGGGACTGATAGGTGCTGGAGTCCAACTACAACTGGAGGGCCAACTGGTTAGCAACCTCTGCCATACGTTTTCAGTTTCTCTACTCTTTTCCAGTTGTATGAACCCAATAGTTGCTGTGAAAGTTCATTCAGCACACAGAGAGTTAAACAATCACACAATATTAACTGCTCAGCTTATAATACTCATGCAGGGCAAGTTATCCAAGCACACACCCACACTATATGTAAAAAAGTTCTTTTAGATAACGAGTAAGAAAAACAACAACCCCAACTTAATATCAGACATGTAACATATGCTCGGGCATTCTATTTGCCCATTGCAGCACCACACACACACACACACACACACACACACACACACACGAGTAGACAGCCTTGGTCAGGCACAAAAAGTCTAGAAGGAACAATATCGTTCTCCTGATCAGGGATCAAGCCGCTTTCATGTTGCATTACGTAAAGCTTCCTCCCTCTGTTCCAGGAAGTGTCATTTAATTATCCAGCTTTCATATTGGTAAATAGGTTTGCTACACATCACAAAAGGGTTGCAATTTTTGGAAGCAGGTTTGTTCACTGTTCAGATTAGCTAATCTCTTGGGGCTCAGGTTCCAAAACAGTTTCGGTTGCTAATAAGCAAGGAAAAAAATTAGGGACATGCTTTTCGTCTTCTTTCTTTTAAGAGATCCATTGCTGTTTTCCTCACTCTCTTCCCACTTTCAAGTGCTTAGCAGGGAACTTTAGAGTCTTCATCTTCATCTTCATCACCTTCTGCCCATACTAAAAAAAAATATACACAAATATATGTCACTGAGTTCAGTCCCTTTCTTTAGTTTGGGCCATTTTATTTAGTTCTACAAGTGTGATTGGCAATAAAATCTGGTTGTATGGAGGGCTCCCATTCAGATTTCTAGCCAGTCAGGCATGCTATTTTCTAGGATACTCTATTTAATTTTGTTTCCCTGGTTTTCTATTTCCCCCCACCATTCATCATTATCTGGGCACTGAGCATTGGCCTGTTTTGGGGTTATAATTTCCCCAAGACGCCCCCTCAAAAAAAATAGTTGTTGTGCTTCTGCAAGTTATGAGATTTCCCCATTTTCTTGCTACAAGAATGCTGCTGAGATGTTATGTTGCTATTTGTTTTTGCTTTCTTGTCAGTTTGATTTCCAGTATCCGGTTTGCATTCTTTGAGCTAGACTTTTATAGCAGGCAATTGCTGCACATGTAGCCTGTCCCAGAAGAGGACAAGCATTCAAAACCCTCAATCCTACTTTAATTCCAGACATGATACTCAGGCACTTATTGTAATAGGGGTGCAGTGGCAGGGAACTTTACCAGTTGCTGGGGATCATGAATGGGAGAGTGCTGTTGCACTCATGCCATACCTGTGGGTTTCCAATAAACATCTGGTTAACCACTGACAGAGCACCGGAAGGCTCTCTGAAAGAGTGTCTCCTCCCATGTCAAGATCAGCAAGTGGTTTTTGTGACTTCTCCCAGTCAAGGATATATGAAGTGAGGGGCCCAATAGCATGGCCTTTTCAGTGGTAGCAACAAAACTCTGGAATGACCTCCCTATGGAAAAACATCTTGCTTTTGTGGTTGCTTTAATTGAGGAGACAGGTAAAGATGCAACTTTTTCACCAGGAGAGGAAGTACGATATAAAGTGTAGGCATTGCAGAATGATGTAATTGTTGGAACAGCTGAATGTTTGCTGATGTTACTTTAGTTTGCTGTTTAAATCACTTTAATGTTTTATATTAGGTATTTATGAAGTCTTTAATTTGTAAACTGCCCTGTGTCCATTTGGTTAAGGGTGGTATAAAAATCTGTAAATGAATAAACAGAGTGCTGGACTGTTGGTCCTTTGGTCTGTTCTTAACTGGTATACCCCACGAGCCAAACACAATTGACAGGTGACAAATTCATCTTACGACTCACTTCTGGCCTTCTGGCATTTACAGCTTGAGCCAGTCTTCCCAATACTAACATTACAAGAAGTGGGAAACTAGCAATATACAAATTCCATGGCCCACAGGTTTCTTTCCAGTCTTTCTCTTGGTTCAGAAAAAAGCACCAGTCAATCTAGCTAGTAATATGCAGAAAACCCAGCAGTGACAGCATTATCTATCCCACTAAAGTTTTTTTGCAGGGTTATATTAAGGCTAAATCACTGAGGCAGGGTCACAGAGATAGGAGGAGCAAGTGGGACCTACAACAAAATGTTGTAGTAGTGAATGCTCTTCAGGTTTCCAGCCAGACATACCTTCCTTCAGGGTACTTCACTGTGTTCCACATGAAGGCGTGTGCACAGAAACACACACAGGATTCCAAATGACACAATATTCTATTGTCAGTCCTCACTGGTCTGTTTTTAAGGGAGTTTATATGCCACTTGTTTGGGGGGAAAACCCCTCAAGGTGGTTTACAAAAGACAAGTTGCCCACTTAGGTTTTTTAATTACCGTATTTTTCGCTCTATAACACGCACCCAACCATAACACGCACATAGTTTTTAGAGGAGGAAAATCCGTAGGCATGCCACCCGTAGGCATTCCCTCCATAACACGCACAGACATTTTCCCTTACTTTCTAGGAGGAAAAAAGTGAGTGTTATGGTGCAAAAAATACGGTACTTCTGCACACCTTGAGGTACTTTCTTCCTCAGCAATGCTGATGCCTCCATCTTGTTTCTCAGTGCCTTCCTTTGGGCTGTCAGTTATCATCATTTGAGCTGGCTGTTAAAAGGAGAGCGTATCTGCTATCTGGAAGGGTATCTTAGGACTGCCTCTTGAGCCGGACAAGTCATTCACCTGAAATTCTCCTCATCCCCCTGCCCTGCATAGCGCAGAAGGAGAAAAAGATGGTTGGGAGTCTGAGGCTTTCATAGAAGGCAACAACTAGATGACTAGAAACATGTGAGGAAAGCAGCCAACAAATATTTACTTTCACAGGGGCCTGATGCTCTTCAGAAACATTTTCTTAAGAGAAGTCTCTCAAAATTCAAATACTTTCCTTCTCACAGTTTGCTTTCTCAGAACATTTTCCATCATCCCTCATGGTCAGGTTGGTTGGATATGTTGTGTGTGTGTTTTATATGTATCTTAAAGCCACAACAAATATTGCATTAGGGGTTTTTTTTATATGTATAAAAAAATCCTTGGCTGTTGAATAGCAGGTGTGGTCCTCACTCCACGCCAAAACCAACAGTCACTGTGTAGCAAATAACCCTATGAGCACAACACACACACACACACACACACACACCAGAGAGATGTCAGTCAGAGAGAGAAAAGCAGGCAGGCTTCCTAGATAGGACTCATAGGCTGTGTACACATTACTGTTTACTCTGGTTGAAATGCACTCCCACAGCTGGCTTTTGAATCCGTGTACACACGACGATACTCATGATACTCACAGCTATCTTGTAGTTTCTTGAAAAATACTGATGTTTGACATGTTTCCCTTCAAATTAGCTTCAAAAGGAAAACTTAAGCCCAATTCACTTCACAGTTAAGTGAGGTGTGTACATTTGTGTGTGTACAGATAACAGCACATGTACAGATAGCTGGCACGTGCATGAATAGCAGTTTAGAGATGGTTTGCAGGGATAGGGTAACTGAACAGGAAATGTGCATTGGGTGAAGACATCTGGTGTGCACAGCAATGTGCAAATGTGACTTGAAATGCAATGGGGTGGGGAATGGACAACCTACCTGTATCTTAAGTTGCTTAATGTGTACATGGTACCAGATTAATGTGCAACAAGGCTGTTTTTCCCTGCTGCATTCCGAGTTGCATTTGCATGTCACTGAGCACATCAGAGAGGGGGTGGGGATGTCTTCACATGATGTATATGACCTGATTGGTTTCCTTGCCCCTGCAACCCCCTCCCCCAGAATGCCTATTCATGAAGCTGTGCATACACAATAGCTATCTCAAATATACACACTTCTGTTTAACTGTGAAGTGAATGTGGCTTAAGTTTTCCCTTTAGATTGAAGGTGATTTGAAGGAAAACACATCAAACACCAGCATTTCTCAAGGAGACACAGGATAATTCTGCATCATGGGTAATAATGTAGGTACACAGATTCGAAAGCCAGCAGTGGGAGCACACTGGAACCAGAGTAAACAGTAATGTGTACACAGCCCACAGTCAGTTTGGAGATGGTTTTGGGAGAGTTAAGGACTAAAGGTAGAAGCACAAGCTGGTAAAAGCTGTCTTGGAAAACTGCTTTGTGAAGTCTTTCAGGAAATCACTTGTATTTTTGTGTTTTAAAGTATGTGGGTGAGATGGAGAAAATGGAAGTGCCGTGCCAGAAAGCTCAGTTCTGCTTTTCCTCAGAATCAGCCTTCAATTTATATCAGTATCAACAGTGCACAGAGGCATCCAGGATGTTGTCGGTGCTTTCCAAGCATATGGGGACAACCCTTGCTGTTATCACCTGCAAATGATCACATCCATGTATGCGCTGTCCAAACAAAACTAAGAGTCAATACCACCCCAACCTTTGCCAGCCTGGTGCCCTCCAAATGTTTTCATAGCAGGGTGGTTCTGTGCTGGCTGGGTCTGATGGGAGTTGTAGTCCTAAACAACTGATGGGTGAAGGCTGCCTAAACTCTAGTAGTAACATAGATTTGGCTCCCCATTTCACTCACCAACATGCAAGCTGTAGGGAAAGTATACCGTAACTTTGTGTGTGAGAGAGAGAATAAATTAACTCACTGACTGAGAGTATGATGGGTGATTAAGTGCTCAGCAGCTAATTAAGGCTAAAATCTTATGCACTGGGAGTAAGTTTAATCGGACACAGTGGGACTTCCTTCAGTGTAATCATGTTTAAGAGTGTGTTACCTTCTTCAGAGAGGGTAATGCTGTTATAGTACAGTCATTAACATGTTTAATCATTGTAAAATCTCAATGTATTCCATTGGACTTATTCTCAAGTAAGAGTGCATAGGATTGTAACTAAAATCTGCTGCAGCAGAAGTGGCTGTATTATCATCAGTTGCAGCTGCTGCGAATGGACACCTTGCTAATTTCTACAGTTCAAACTGCTGTCAGACAGATAGCTACCAGGGCCAATTTAAAGTTAGAAGCTTCATAGCTATTGTGTTGTACGCAACTATCTTTTACTCAGTGTAGACCCGTTAAAATTAAAGGAGCTAAGTTAGAGTCATGGTCATAAATTTCAATGGATCTACTCTGATTAAATGTTAGTTGAATACAACTCATTATCAGCAGCTCACCAGATGGTAGTAACTTTCCGTTTTAAACTGTTGCAAACTGAGCAGGCTTCAGCTACAAGCATTTGAAAGTAGAGACGTGGCGGGCTTTGGGAATGGTGCGGTAAGTACTAGGCATTTGCACTGCTGATGAAAATCCAGAAGAAAAGCACACACACCAAACACTCAAGGCAGATTAGAGTACATTTAATTGGTTTTGGTGGAACTCACTTCCATGGAAATGTGTCTAGGACTGGAGGCAGGTGAATGAATGCTGCTTTGTGCTTCTTCAAGGGCAATACATATGAATCCTCATCTAAGTAGGCTTGTATCCTCCTGCTTGCACTTACATAATTTTAGATTCCTGGGTGCACTGTTGTAGATTTCTTGGAAAGATGGTGGGAAGGAATTGCTCTTTAAGAAGAGACTGCCACTGTCAGAAATGCTCATGGCAAAGGGGTGTGCAGAAAGCCCTGAGAAGATTATTTATAAACACAGCCCTGACTACTCCTCTCCAGGTATTTGCCAGAGGAATTGCACACCCTGCTGCAAACAAGCAAATATTAAATCTGGGGAGTACCAGGCATGTAAACACAGTCCTCTGGTGGGGCAAGCTGCCAGCCAGTCTCAGTAGCAGGCAGGACGTTTCCTGCGTAAAATGATTTGAGTCCTGAGGCACTGGGATTTTGCTGAAAATGTGTGAGGGGGAGGAAGCAGATTGTCTTTGCTCTGTGTTGAAGGGGTCAAGCCTAGTTTAGGGTACAACGTATGCATTGCCAGAAAAGAGGAACTGCATCGCCCACCTCATAGAAAACAATGGAGAACACAGACTTGTATAAAATTTGCATATGCTAATGTATATGCATATGTGCACATTTAACAGCATTTCCTGTCATTTAAACAGAAATGCAACCATCTTACCATAGTAAGGACTGGGATCAGGGGACCTGTGTCTCTGTTCAATCAGCTGTCTATGGGATGTTGATCGCCAGCTTCAAGGCCTCTGTGCTCACTTCAGTTCTTTATATTTAAACCTGACTTGGACTGGGCAGCTCTTCCAAGAGGACGCCTTAAAATAGAGGACTGTGCTCTTGCCAGTCCTTGAAATAGAGGACTGTCCTCCATATTGTAGGACACAGGGACACCGTAAGGCTGCCTAGTTGACAAGGCTACATTTCAAAGTGCTGGCCTTAACATCTGAAATCACTGTATGGCCTGGAATCAGTGCACCTCAAGAACCAGCTGCTCCCACCTAAACCAGGCCAGATTTTGGATCCTATTCAGAGGCCCTTCTTTGGGCCCACCTGCCTTCAGAGACAGGACTTTTTTGTAGTGGTGTCCTGGCTTTGGAATGCCGGCCTTATGGCATTCCATAATGATAACATTGTTACCTTTTTAGCATCAGATAATGACCTTTCAATTTGCCCAATCCTTTTAGATGCTGTTTTAACTCATTTAATCATACTCAGGCCTATAGTTTTATTATCTCAACAAACATGAATTCAGTCTCACAACAATCCAAAGGGGATACTTATAAACTTTCTAAAGCAACTTGTTCCATTCCCAACCCAACAGAATATTCTTTCCAATAGTCTGTTCCACTGGAACAGAGAAAACTACCTTCTTAAGACCATTGATCCATTTAGTTCAGTGCTGTCTATCTGGCAGTGACTATCAAAGGCTTCAGAGGAATCATCCCAGACTTACCTGAAGATGCCAGGGACTGAACCTGTGACTTTCTGCATGCAAAACCTGCCCTCTACCCATGAGCCATTGCCTCTCTACAAAAATGGTATTCCTAGGCACTGGCAGTCATTCCTATAAATACTAACTAGACCTGACACGATTTGGCTTCTGAGATCAGAAGAGATGGAACTTGGATAGCTGCTTTATATTGAATCAGACCATTGGTCTAGCTAGCTCATTGCTGTCAACCCTGACCAACAGTGTATTTTCTGGGTTTCATTCAGGGAGTCTTTCTCATCTCTTCCTGGAGATACCAGCGATTTAACCTGGGACTTCTGCCTAAGCATTATTTCATGCTCATGGGTGTGGCGAACAGTTCTCCAGTCTCTCTATAGCCGCCTGCTGCATTTGAAACTGCTTTCAGTCATCTTCCACTTTTAGTTTCTTTCCTCTAAATAAAGTATGCTGCCTGGTTTCTTCCACCTGTTTCTTTTGCAGCCTTTCTTAAAGCATGAAAGGGCCAGTCACTTGCTAATACGATGCTCCTCTCAGATGAGATGCTGCTCTCTCTGCTAGAGGTCCAGAACCGAGGGCCTTCTGGCAGTTCCCTCACTGCAAGAAGCCAAGTTACAGGGAACCAGGCAGAGGGCCTTCTCGGTAGTGGCGCCTGCCCTGTGGAGCACCCTCCCACCAGATGTCACAGAGAAAAACTACCACCAAACTTTTAAAAGGCATCTAAAGGCAGCCCTGTTTAGGGAAGCTTTTAATGTTTAATAGGTTATTGTATTTTAGTGTTTTGTTGGAAGCCGCCCAGAGTGGCTGTGAGGACCCTGCCAGATGGGTGGGGTATAAATAATAAATTATTATTATTATTATTATTATTATTATTATTATTATTATTATTATTAGTCTGAAGTTGTTTATTTTCTATGGGGGCCGGGGAGGCAGTACTTAAGATATTAACTTTTGGTATTTGCAGCTTTCTAGCAGCAAGTTACTGAGAAGGTACTTGGTCAACATCTTCCATTCAACTCAAGCATCATTTATATGCAATCACACCCAGAAACATAAAACCTGCCTCCATACTGATGCAAAACACTACAAGTCATGGCACACAGCCAGGGTATGGGAGGGGGGTAGTTCCCAGGTTCTGGTATAGGTAGGGCAGTGTTACCTTATGGCCATACTCCTAGAATCATACAGAGGTGAGTCTCGTGCTGTAGCACACCCAGGGGTGTGTGGCAGGCAGATGGTGCACTCTGTAACTCTGCCAGTCTCAAAAGACTGGTGAACTAGAGCAGGGCACACCCCCTGCATACAGCATTGTCTGACCAGGGAGGCCCCATGTTTTATTAATGGGGGAAGGCCCTTGGTAGCAAGAGATGCTATATTAAAAGCCTTCCTTATCTGGGGACTCCTGGAGCAAATCAAGGCAGCCTAGCTAACTTTGAATCTTGCTATATTCTTTGTGATTCAGTTGAATGTATAGAAATTTAATTAATAGCAATAATAATAATGTGAGAAAGTTGAGTTTCTGTCATGAGAGAACCATATCTCACCAAGCACATTGATTGGACTAGATGTCACTAGATTTTAATTTGTACGCTGCTTTTCCACAGAAGGGATTGCATCGAAAGCGTCTCACACAAACAAGAATGTCAGCACTACATGATAAAACATGTTAGCAAACACCGGTAAGCATTTCAATGACATTTCATTTCAAAACAAAATACTGACATTTCAGTAATATGGCAGTAAGTCATAGAAAAAATAAATAAAATCAAAGAATTACCTGTCATCTCTGATAACTCTGAAAAGAGATTTTGAATGTGAAAACTTGTATTTGTGTTTGGCAAATGCTGGTAGGGGAAGGGTTGTGGCTCAGCTTTAGAGCACATGCTTTTTCATTCAGAAGGGCCAAGTTCAATCCCTGGCAGCTCCAGGAACGGCTGGTAATAACCTCTGTCACACTCTGGTGAGCAGCCGCCAATCAGATAATTCTAAGCAAGATGGACCAATTGTCTGACTCAGTATAAGGGAGCTTGCTTAAGTTCCTCTTGCTGTTCTCTAACTGAAACAAACAAACAATTTATTTGCATATGGTGTTTTAATCCCTTGTTTATCCTCCCCACCTCTGTTCCCTCAAAAAACCTACAAAAACCAACCAACAAACAAAAAAAACCTAAGGCTATTTCTTCAGTTATCTGTATTATGTAAATCTCCCCCCCCCCCAACTCTGCAAGTTATTTACAAATGCTTGAATGGCTTGTAATCTTTTCCTCCCTTGTTCAAAAATAAATAAAAATGATTTATAAAAAGGAGAGGGGGAACTCAAATGAAGGACAGTAGTCAACAACAACAACAACAACAACAACAACAACAACAACACCTCAGTATAAAAAAGTGCCACAACAACAGAGAGGGCCTCAACTGGAGTTTGCAAAAACACAACAATGAAGAGCTTCGTAAACCACCTTCCAGCCCCCTTTTTATTTTTGCCTTTGACACTGTGGCTACCCCTTAGACAAGGGACATTTTCATTATCTTAACCAATTATCCCTCTCATCTCATGATGGGACATGAGATTATACCTTCACTCTCTATAGGAAGACAACCTCAGTGTACCAAGAGAAGACACTCAGAGAGAGAAAAAGAGAAAATTACGAAGAGGCTGGGATTTTTTTGTTTATTTATTGGATTATTTAGCTGCCCCTCACCATAAGGTCCAAGGATGGGTTGCAATGATAAAATAGTATGTACAAAATTAAAAACAGTTAAAACAATTTACATCAGGATATTGACTATCAAAACCAGTTAAAAGTGGTTTTATATCAGAAGAGGAGGGTAAGTCCTAAAATGTATACTGTATCTGTCAGATACAGTTTAAGACTAGCAAGTCCTGCTATTTCTAGGGGTTGAACTATGAAAGATCTTGATTCCATTATTCTTGTCAGGGGTGAGAGCAATTTAATGTACCCCACAGCAAGTCAGTGGTTCTGCCATTAGAATACTCTGAAAAGTGCCCCAAAATAGCAAGAAACTCTTCAAATGTTTCTCAATTTAAGTTAAGGCCTGAAATGTGTTCATTTAGAAAATTACTGCTAGAGTTGTCTGATGTCCTATTTTTAAAGGACAGCTCCTGATATTAGAATATCACACCCTCCTACTCAAGATGCGGTGAGGGGAATAAATCACCCTCTAGTTCCATACAGAAGCTGTCTTTATCCTTGTCTCAATTTAGTAGGAATAGGTTTCTGCGGCATTCCAGCAAGGGGGAAACAAAACAACCTCTAATGTTGCCTCTCCAGCTGGGAAGGCAACATCTTTCTATCAGAATATAATGGAGATTTCCACCTCTCTTTGGTCCAAAATGATCTAGTACTGAAACACTAGCCTACCCAGCCAGGAATCCAGGCAAAAAGAGGATTTTTCCACCAATATTTTAAATAAATCAGAACACCACGAGGTATTTTGCCTGGACGTCTGCCCTCCTCATGCCTCATTGTTTTGGAACAATATGAGCAGTTTATCACATGTTGTCCTCTAGCCATACAATTCCACTTGTCCATTAAAAACTGCATTGTTTGGAGGGAAAAATTATAATCACAGCCAGCAAAGCTGGGGAAGACAGATATTGTGTGGCATTTCAGCTGCTGCACTTTCAAATGGAATCAGGGGGTCCTGCAGATGTTTTCCATTCTACAATGCTGGTGATCTAAAAGGAATCCCTCCCTCCAGTGTTGTAAAAACAAGGGATTTGAACATCAAAGAGTATGGAAATGAAAGGTCACATGAAGAACCAAGGGCAGTTCTGGGATCCAAATACCTCCCCCCCTTCTTCAGAGGTGGCTTGGCTTCATAGCAATACCACTTTCCTCACCTGATACCTCTAGAGGAGGGACATATCATAGCAATTGCTGGGCTGAGCCAGAACAAGTGCCCATACCACAGAGAAATCTTTCTCCAGATCTAAAGCGCTCCTGAAAAAATGAGGTTCCACATCCAGTCTTTATCATTACCAGTTAAAAAAGTATCAGGTAAGGGTTGCTTCCAATCAGAGCAGATTATTATGGGCTAGATGGACAAAAAGCCTGACCTGGTAAAAGATAGTTTCCTGTGTTCCATTAAAATAAACATTTGTTCTGTTAATTTTAATCTTGGTTATAGTGTTGCATGGCACCCCAATCTCTAGCAGTGCAAGATTCCTGGTTTTCCAGACCCTTACCTAAGGTTCATGTTTCCTTTTGGACTGTGGTGTCTTTATGATATATGCTTTATTTACACATCTATACAACCTGAGCCTGCGAAGGAGGGGTTCACAGCATCAACACACCAAAAAGTTATTGTTTCTCCCATAACCACAGCCTTGGATTCAAATAGAATCCAAACATTTCTTTCATACTTTCTTTCATACTTTCTCGACTTTCTCTCCAGCTTGCTGCTTTCCTTCTAGGTCACATCACTGCTACTTTCAACTCAAAACTCTGGCTTTGTCTTCTAACTAACCATGGGCAGCCCCTCCCATTTTCTGTCTCACACAGAGCCCTTTCCTCCATTTCCCTTAATGGCCCATCACCCAGGCTGTCACCTCTACACAGGAAGCTAGTGGCTTATATGTCAACACCTGCTGGATTCAAGGGACAGGAGAATCTCACATATAGCCGCCTTCTTTGGCAATCACTTATAGCCGAGTAAGATTATCTTCTATAAACAGTTTTAACAGTGAGTCCGTAAGTGACTGTGAAGGCCAATTCTGGATCCACATGTCCTTCCACAGTGGGGACATAGATTTCCGAGCGGGAGTTGATCATGGTGAAGGTTTGCCAAACGTGCCTTCCTCTTAGCTCGTTTCTCCCTTTCGTCCTGAGTTTTGAGCATCTTCAAAACCCATGACACCTTTGGTAAAGGCTGTTCTCCAATTGGAGCGCTCGCGGGCCAGTGTTTCCCAGCACATAGCCTACTTCCTCCCTAACAAACTCATAACAATATTATTATCCATTGATGGATCAATGAATTTCATGGGAATAGTTGGACTCACCTATTTAAAAAGTCATTTTATACATCCTAAAGTGGCTACCTAGCTTTTTAATTTGTTGTTGTTTTCTGTTTTGTTGTTGGTAATTAATTAATTAATTACAGGCATGTAGAGTGACAGCTGCTCTAGTGCTGTGCTTAAGAGACATGAGCTGCAAAGTCCTTCCCTACTTTGACTCACATCCTTGCCTTGAACTTTCTCCCAAGCCTTAGGCTAACCCCTCTCTCTTTCAGTTACAGACAGCCCCACTCCCATCTACAATGTATGTGGATTCATGATATCCCTGCCCAATCAATGAGGTCTTTGAGAAAGTCAATTTTAGCTGTCCCCCATGGCTTGTATGCACCAGGAGTCCTGCATTCTATATTGTGGGTCCAAGTTTATGGAACTCATTTCCAGGTGAGGTTCCAGACAGACCCTCCCTGTTGAACTTCCAGTACCTATTGAAGATTTTCTACTCAAACAGGCATTTTAACAGTATCCTGATTTTATAGTTTTGAGCGAGTTGTTACTGCACTTAGAGATGATTGTAATGAAGCAGTATATAAATTGTCAAAATGAATCAAATCATCATCATCATCAGCCTTATGGGGTTCATCAAGATAATGTATGCAAAGTGCTTCGAACAGTCAAGTACTATATTGCATCAGCACTAGAAGTAGGAAGGAAGTTTCTCAAACTTTGTGAGCTTCTTCGTGAGCTTCCCTAAATTGTATAAAATTTGCTTGATGTGTCCTAAGTGTATGTACTCAAAATATATTGGCTACTATTCAAACCAACATTTGATAGTATTCAAGCCAAATATTAGAAAAAGGAATATCAAGGGAATGCAACTTCCAAAGAATTTTTTTTAAAAGGAAAGGAAAGTAACCCCAGTGGAATAATTCTGGGCCAAATGAAATGTCAGAAATAGTGAGCAGGTTTTCAAATTTCCCAAAACTCTTTTTCAGGCTAGGAAATAGACACATTAAACAAAAAAAAACAACAACAACAGTAGGGGGAGATAAAACTGGAGCGATGGAAAATCCTCTGTCTGCATTTTGCCAAAGTCTCAAAGATAGAAGATTGGTGCTTTGCAGACTTAATTAGGTTAGACCTCTCCTTCTGAAAGCAGAAAAGCCAAGCTATCAATTATGCAGATCTGTCTCTAATCTGTTATTCAGATTAAGATCAGACCAGTTAGTAGCTCATGGAAGAGTCTCTTTGTGTGCAACAGAGGACTGGCTAATGATGGCAGTACTTTGTGATCAACCTGAATGTTAAGTCAAAACATGTGAGGAGGTGTTAATGGGGAAATTCTAAACAGCAACTGAGTAGTGACTCAGCCCAGTAGGAATGCTTTGTATAGATGCTGTTGGGAACAGTGCTGGAGGCCCAGGGGAATCTCATAAAGTGCAACCCTAAACAATATGCTCATAATTAAGTCCCATTGATTTCAATGAGGCTTACTCCCAGATAGGTGTTTATAAAATGTTTGCAAGTTATATCATAGTTTCCCTGTGTGACATGTGTGACAGCACTGATCTTAGTAACAGGTTGTTAAGGAAGAAGACACTATTTTAGATATTTTAACTCTTTTGTGTATATGTAGTATAAGCATCTTGAGTTGGGCTAAAAAGCAAATTGACAAGCTGAACAGAATACTTAGTAGCCAGATAGGTCACCTGTTCACAGTCTTTCTGAGACTATGCTGAGATGTATTGCATTATTCAAATTAGCATATGCAAAATATATGTATATTATTACTATTATTATTATTATTAATGAGTCACTTTCCATGAGGGATTTCCCCCCGCAAAGGCCCACTCTTCCATTATCTCCTGAGACAGACGCATGTCAGCAACAATGAGGCATCCCAAAGTGATTTAAAATATCTATGTCCTCTTTTCTTCTTTTTCATTTTTTTATGATGCATTTTGTCTTCTTTTTTTGGTGGTGTGGAAGTAGCCACTGGGTTCAGTTGATCATTTGCTTATGATAAATACTGCAGCAATGCTTCCAGAATGTAATTTCCTTTTCGTTGTCTTCTTCCAAGAGAGAGACAGGCTTTTACATGTCGTAGGCATGTGGGAAATCGGTACTCATCGAGTTCCATCTCACTCGTTTTGCCTACTATGATATGAAGCTGATCAGCTTAGCGTGGTTTAGCATCCCAAGTAGGCTGATTTATATCTCCAAAATGAAAGTGCTGATTATGTCAGCAGGGCCAGCAAAATACATTGTGCTACTGGAAGAAGAAGAAGAAGAAGAGTTTGGATTTTATATCCCGCTTTATCACTACCCGAAGGAGTCTCAAAGCGGCTAACATTCTCCTTTTCCTTCCTCCCCCACAACAAACACTCTGTGAGGTGAGTGGGGCTGAGAGACTTCAGAGAAGTTGCAGCTCACAGCCCCATGGGCAAAGCAACAGCAGAGGGGCTGGGGGGCACTGATCCATCACCTCTCACATTGCTTAATGAGGGACCCACCCTATATGCCAGTCTTTAGATATTTCTATAGTAGAATGCCTATGTACTTAGTTTCTCCTTTATGATGGTTATGTAGCAGTTTGCCCTATGGGGCTGTTTAGGTCTTGGTGTGATTAATGTATGTGATGCCAGATTGTATTTTCTTTATTCCGTGCTTTTATGTACAGCTCTTTTATTGTATTGATTTTAGTGTTGTTTTGTATCTATTTTATTGTATGGTGCCATCTTTTTTGGAGGTGCAAGGCCTGTGAGAAAACCTCTTCTGTAATGGCCCCCAAACTTAGAATTCCTTTCTTATACAGGTGCATCAGGCACCATCTCTTTGCAGCTTTAGCTGGTGGCTGGAGATGTACCTGTTCTCCTTGACCTTTCTCTGTTGAAATGTTATTGTCAGTGCCTCTCTGGTATGTAATGGCATCACACTGCAGTTCACTTGGCCACAGACAGGTGCTTTTTGCGAAATACGGTGTGACCACAAACTGGGCTCTCAGAGCTGCTGGGTCATCGCATCAGAGTTGGAGGGCGAGACAGAGGCAGTTGGGCAGGTGGCCCCTAGAGGGTTGCAGAGGTTTGGCAAGTGGGAGGTGTTTCTTTGGCAAATTCTATTGGGAGGGAAGGGGCTTTGGCAAGGAGTAAAGAATGGGGGCAGGTGGCTTTGTAAAGTGGAGTTGATGGGGGGTATGCAGCGTTGGGGAACAAAGCAAAGAGGGGCCTCAGCCGCTAGTATGCATGTGTGTACAGAGAGACAGACAGACAGACAGACAGACAGACAGACAGACAGACAAAATGTTATGCTGTTGTGGGTGGGGTTATTTGATTTGTTTCATTGAACTGTGTTATATTTTGTATTCTTCCATGAAAAGTTTGACCTGCTACATTGGAGTGTGTCAGGCTGCTGTTAAAGCTGTAGGAGCAGAACTAAGAAGAAACAAAAAGAAAAAGTGGCAACCTTCCTTGGATGGGGAAAACCCAGCAAGCATCCACGTGAGAGGCCCTCCCAAGGTGAGTGATGCATCATCAACATAAACACCAAATTAGAGGCCTGAGCCTGTGGCTGAGACAGCCCTAATTACAAGTGGAAATGAGCCTTATAAAAAAAATAAGAACATGACAGGGTTTCACAATCCCTGCAGCAAAGAAACCAGGAAGAAAAGACAAAGGGTTGCAGGTCCACATTTTTGTCTAGCAGGAGCTTCTTTCAGATATTTCATTGTGCTATATTTAACAATGAATAGTAGATTTCAGTTACTATCAAGGGTAATTTATATAACTCTTTGGAAACATGCAGAGAATTTTAGCATATTTATTTTGCACTGCCCTCAAAGTAACTTTATGAAGTAGGTTGCTCTTCCCTTTTCACAGGTAGGAATAGGTTCTTTTGTTCACTGTATAAATTCGAAATTAAATTGCCGCTGTCATCTGTTGCAATTCATTTAAGGATCTCTTCTTAGGTGTAGTAGATAAGCTCTTGGTGAAACATTTTGCATGAAAAAATAACCTGATAAATAGAAAGTAAAACTAGATGGGTAGATTTTAAAAAGGAAGAATAAATAATCTAATGTTATTTGGTAGTCTAATGCCAAAATAAGAAGGGCTTACAAGACAAATGAGCAAGGAACCTGCTTTCTACATAGCAAAATCTTTAGGCCATCTTTTTTTAACTTCTGCTCTCTATTTGGAAATCAGACTGTCTGCTGAATACAGGAAAGTTGCCTTATAGAAAATTGAACTGCTGGTCCAACTAGCTCAGTATTGGCTACACTGATTGGCATCAACTCTCCAGAGTTTAATTCAGACCTATTACATTGTTTAGCCACTTAAGGAGACAAAAGGCTTTTCCAAATATCTGTTTTATTTAACAATAAATCCGTTGTCACTTTTTACAGGGGTCCAAAAAAATTTATTTGTGGACAAACTGCATTTTTACCAACAATGAGCTGCCAGCACATGCTGTTTCTGGGCAAATTTCCCACAAAGCCCTTTCCGCCCCTTCAGCGGGGAGGGTGTTGCGGGCAGGATCCTCCCACAATCGTGGGGGCTTCCTTGCCCCCGCGAGACTTGGGGGAATCCCCGGGCGTGACTGCACCCAGCCTGCCAATCGGCGGGCGGGGGAGGCGTGGCCCGGGCTATTTAGGGCCAAGCACGCCCGGGGACCGCCCTCTTTTTCCCCTCACCCAGCTGAGGGGGGAAAGAAGCGCAATCACCTTCCCCCAATGTGAAGGGGTAGTCCGGTAGAGGACTCTGGGGGAGGCGTGGCCTTGTCCGAAGCCTTGTGAGGTAGGGCCCCCGGCACGCCCCCGAGCGGTGACGCCCGTGGGATCCTAGTTGGCGTACTACAACAGGACTCCCGCGGTTGTGTTCAACCCTTCCCGGTCACCATGCCGGGTAGTCGATAGGAGCCAATGCCTAAGGCCAATACCTTCAATTTTCCATAATCAATAAAGTTGTGGCCTTTTATGCCCATTAACCTTACATCATTGTGTCCGTGTCCTTATTTCATTGGGGGAGGTAACTTGCCACGCAACCATTTTTCTCTATTACAGACTAGAACATCATGTGAAATGTGGTTGTATCTGTCATAGGAGCCTTTCGGTGCATGCCAGTGACATCATGACTGACCAGTGACATACTCTTCCATGGCTCCGATTCACTCCATTTTCAGAACTTTTAAAAAAGGTTGTGTAGAATTGAAAATAATTTTCCAGAGCATTCCAGAAGAAGTACTAATGTAACTCTTCAATAGTTTGGAAATGGAAAAGCAAATGACAAGACTATCTTCACCCCACTGTACCCTGTAATTTTGCAACATGTTCCTCTGCTTTTGCATAACTAGGGGGTGCGCTCCCCTCTTTTCAGTGCTGGAATCAGTGTGTATCTACTGAGGGTGAATGTGTTAAAAGCCCGAAGGAACAGACTATTTACTTATTCTACCACGTAGCTATCTTTAGTGCTGCAAGGCTATTCCGTACCCCCTTCAAAAAAAACCCTGTGTGTATAGGTTATTGTGCCACTTTACTGGAGCTAAGAAAATAGAATCCATTTTCTGCCATCTGTAACGACCCGATTACAAAGCAGAAATAAGAGCAAACCACCATTACCCACAGAAAAGCTTCTGACCAGCCCATTTATGAAGAAGATGAATACACCGACTTTGCAAGAAGATGCCAACGTGGCTGTCATAGGAGCCGTCATCGCTGTGGTTTTCGTCACTCTCCTTTCGGTCGTCGTGCTGATCGTCGTTCACCTGTACAAGAACAAAGGCACCTACCGCACCTATGAACAAGCTCCACCAGATCCAGAGGGGTCGGTCCAAATGGAGGATCTCCCGTGTAAAGGCGAGAAGGAAGAATATTTTATATAGCTGCCAGCATGCTTTGGACACTGAGATCTTAAGTAAACTGTTTATTACGTTGTAAACTGTTTATTACATTTGACACCCATTTTTGTCAAGGAATTAAAAGCTGTATTATTTATTTAAAAAAAAAAAAAGAAATAAGAGCAAAGTGCAGTATGCTATGCAGCTGAAAATGGAACTGTAAGATTATGTGAAAACATCACAGACTTCATGTGTATCTGATGAAGTGGGCTCTAGTCCACTAGCATTTATGCCACAATAAATTCATCAAGTCTTTCAGGTGCCTAAGACTCTTTGAGATTTTGCTGCAACAGGAATTAGTATGGCTACCCTTCTGGGAAATATTATGTGTTTGGCTCATAACCACAAATAGCAGTTTACAAATGCTGTTCTTCACTTTGAAGCTGATAAAAGTTCAGTATCTCACTGCTTCACTTTAGCCAATACAATGAGAAGCTACCGTAATTGCCCACATGCTTCTTTCACACGCCCCTCTTCAGGCAGCTAAGTCTCACAAGAGACAATCATGTTGGTCAATGCTGTAATTAGAAAATTATTGTGCTATGACTAGGCCTATGTTCTGGACAATCAGGGCCCTCCCTAAAATAAAGAGAATGGATCGTGCCAGTTGCAAAAGAAATGGACTTTCACCTATTGTCTGATTACACCTCTTAAATATGACAGTGATGACTTGTAACTTTTGTGTGGGACTCTTTCCCCCCTTTCCATTCCAGGGATGGGTTGTGCTACACAAGCAAGCATCTTGTTCACAGACAAATCTATACAGAGTTGAAGGATTAACATCCCCTGCTCCTATCTTCATTACCACCTGCTGCTGAAGAGCCTTAGGTAAACCTGCAGGGGTTTAAACTAGAAAACTGTACATGTATCTTTAACTAAAAGTGAGAAATCAATAACTGCATCTCCTACCCCATTTTTTTCGTTGGGGTAGGTGAACAGGGAGACAGAAGAACCAGCTAGGGTACACAGTGGCTTTCACCCTTTTTTTGCCCTAGGATGTGTAAAGGTATGTATCCTATCTCTGGCATAAACTCCCCAGTCTCACCTGAACGAACTGGAGATAAGATTGGGTCAAGAAACAAACGTGTCAAGCAGGGCAAGTGTGGCTTGTAACACAATGCTCCAGCAGCATGGAGTTTTCCAGCCAGACAGCCATGTCCTCCTTCATGATACTCTGTTGAATAGTATCTCTTCCATTCCCCCTCCCATTCAGTCTTATCCCTCCACCCCAAGTCAGTATTTTATGGCCACTGAGAATGTTCAGCCTTTTCCCCTAATAATTTTATACTTCTGCAAACCTTGGGGTTTCGGCAAGTCTCTTGATACCTCCCCCTTGTACATGGATGGTGCAGTTTCTACTACATAAGAGATCCACACTCCTAGATTTTGGAAACAGAGGGATTCATGACCCACTAAGCAACCTATGAATATTGTCGATAAATATAATTTTAGTAGTAGAAACACTAAAGAGCATTGTGGTATGTCTGGTTTGAGTCACCTGTGCCCCATGATTCTACTCTGTTCTTGGCACAGCATCTACCATCATTTATTGTTATCTTTCTTTCTCTCTGCCTCATTTAATATGTTCCTTTGGCTTGAGCCATTTGGCTACTCAAGCTGTTTCCTAGAATATGCTCCCTGTCTTGCATCAGCAGTCTCTTGGATGAAAGGACACCAAGGAAAGGAAGTAAAGTGTTCAGCAATAAAGATGCTGCTGAGGAATGTTCCTTCATTACCATCTAATTGAACGGATGGGTGCTGAGGTCAATGAATACTTTACCTGAGAACTGGTTTGTGTGTGTGTGTGTGTGTGTGCGCACGCACACACACCTTTTTCTGGGGAATTCTGTAGGCTGTCTATGTGGTGCTTACAAACAGGTTCTATTTGTTTGTTTAGCAGTTACCATTGCTGTGTGAGCCACTTAGTTTGTTCTAGTGATAGCACTTAAATGACCCTTCATTCTGCAGAATTAGAACCTGAACTTCCTGGTGCACAGCAGTCAAATAAGCCCTGGCCTGAGGACTTTGCAGGATTCACTCCTGTAATAGTTGTACGTTTTGTTTTATTTTCATCCCTCCTGGATTTCTGTGCATCTTTCTTTTTGTTTTGGTTTCCAGCTGTTGCATTAAATGCTAAGCTTCTGGCGGACACACCATCAACATGAGCTGTTCCTTGTTGTTTTATTTCAGTTCTGATAAACTCAGTTAACCTTCTCCTACTTGCATCATGAACTATGGGCACTTCCTTCTCTCTGGACCATGGCAGCTGTATATAAGTGCCAGTGGGGCAGAACATCAAAGGACATGCTTGGATCTGCATACTCATGGGCAAGAGACAAGGGCAAAGAAAAGAGCTGTCAACCTGCCACAGAGCTGTAAACAACCTCCAGTGACACCTGCCCATTAGTGAAGGAGACAGTGTGGGAGCTGGCAACCAGAGTAAGGCTGCTCCCACACAGCTGCATGAGTAACATACCTGAGTAATAACAGCATCCGAAAGGAAACTCACTGCAGCAGGCGTGGCTCAAATCCCAGGAGGAAAGGAGCACATTGCACCACATGCCTCCTGCAAAGTCCCCCTAGAGAGAATAACTACAGGGAAGACCTAGACCAGGAGTAGGCAACCTAAGGCCCATGAGCCACAAGCGGCCCATGGTGGTCATTTAACCGGCCCACGAGCTGCCCCCGAACCGGGCTGCCTGCTCAGAGAGCCCCCTGCGCTAAACTGGCTCAGCGTGGTGCAGGGACTCACTTCTGTGGCACCAGAAATTGTGTCTGCACATACACAGATGCCAGAAATCACAGACGCATACACTCACACGTGCGCACAATCCGGCCCACAGAGGGATCTCCGCTGGAGTGAACCGGCCCAGGCAAGTTAAACCTTGCCGACCCCTGCCCTAGACAGTCACAAGGAGAGCTATGCGTCTTGGGAGCGGGGACTTAGTAACTGTTGCAGCAAAAGGGTGACCCAGAAAAATGTGAGGGAGAGTATTTTTAAAAATTTCCCACATTGACATATCAGATATATTAGGAGTACCATCAGCAAAAGCATACAACCTTTCCAGCTCAAAAGAGGGAGAAGCCTTTAACCCTTCTTCATAACAGGCTTGCTCCATCCTTCATGTGATTGGGTGTGGAGACTTGGGGGCATGGCAGGGGGTGCCACAACTATGATGTAAAAAGGAAGGCGAGAGGTGGTGTGGGGTGCTGAATTTTAGCGCTGCACAGGGCGCCACTGGAATTTGAGACCCAAAGGTCAGCCGCTGTTTCCAGCCCCCAATAAATGCTGCTGAATGTGTGTGAGTCACAGCTATTCTGTAACAATAACAAGATTCATTGAGAGATTAAGCATTCTAATAAACATCCTTATTTTTTTTTAAAGGAAACTATTACAGTTAGTTTACTAACACACCCTGTTTTGGAAACCAGTGCAAGACAGGTTAACTATTGTGGAATAAATTAGAACAGTGTAGAGGTGGTGGAGAAGAGCCTTCAGAAATATACAATGGAAAGAGGGTTTATGGCCAGTGACCCCAAACTTGCAGCAATCTATGTCTACCTCACAGGACTGTTGAGTGTGAAATCTGATTACCTAGAAGTAAGTGCACAATCGTAAGTTAAATTAACTTGTCTGGAAAAGCCTGTAGGCATCTCTGATGACAGCTCTAGAGGTATAAAAGAGAATTAAATTAAAGGATGTGGAATGCTCCCTTTAGGGAAGGCACTTTAGTTCAGTGGTGCTCATATGCTTTGGATTAAAGGAAATCTCTGGTTCAGTCCTGGAATCTCCATAATAAGTGATGAGGAAAACCTCTGGCTGGAGAAGAATGGCTAGATGAAAAAGAAGACAGGACTTCTGCACTTTTAATACTTATGTATAAGAGGGAATTTCAACAGGTGCAGGTTTTTCATGCAAGTTTAAAGGTAAAGACATAGTTATTCCTGACAGTTAGGTCCAGTCGTGAACAACTCTGGGGTTGTGACGCTCATCTCGCTCTATAGGCCAAGGGAGCCAACGTTTGTCCGCAGACAGCTTCCAGGACATGTGGCCAGCATGACTAAGCCGCTTCTGGCGAACCAGAGCAGCGCAGGGAAATGCCATTTACCTTCCCACTGGAGTGGTACCTATTTATCTACTTGCACTTGATGTGCTTTCGAACTGCTTGGTGGACAGGAGCTGGGACCAAACAACGGGAGCTCACTCCGTTGAGGGGATTCGAACTGGCAACCTTCTGATCGGCAAGCTCTGTGGTTTAGACCATAGCGCCACCTGCGGTTTACATCTCCTGAAATTTGGTCTTACATACAACTATTAAAAGTGCAGGAGCCCTGTACTCTTTTCCACCTGTCTTATCCCAGCTACTGATCACAGTAGGCAATGCTGGGCTAGGCGGAGAAAGCATAAGGTAACTTCTTGCACCCCTTGTTAGGAGAACAGGGGTATTACCAGAGCATGCTCGTTTTCATTTGTGAAACAGTGAAGGGTAGGTTTTGTTAGATTCCGCAACCCCAAATATGAATACTCATACTGCTTAACTCAGAGGAACCTTATTCTGTGTAAATGTGCTTGGGATTATTTTGTAAGTGTGAGCTGCTCTGAGTCAGGAAGTCCTCAGCTCAGCTACAAACAAGTTAAGGCTGCAATCCTACACACACTCTGGGGAACAATAGGATTTATTTCTGAGTAAGCATAGGATTTTCCTATTTACAGTGCATAGGATTACATTGTAAGTGGTTGCAGGCAAGATCCTGTTTTAGTTCCTACACCTGCAATATAAGGGGAAGGGATATGGTAGTAGTCTAAACCTTATAGGGCTGCTGTATGTGAAGTTTCTGACTACCTAGAAACAACTGTGCAATATCATATTCAAGTAACTTGTTTGGAAAGGTCTGTACACTTCTGTCATGGCAGTTCAAAAGGTCTAATAAAAGAAGGTTAAAGGATATAGAAAGACATTTCACACAGAAAATTATATTTACAGTGGTACCTCGGGTTAAGTACTTAATTTGTTCTTAACCTGAAGCACTGATTTAGCTAATGGGGCCTCCTGCTGCCACCGCACCGCCGGAGCCTGATTTCTGTTCTTATCCTGAAGCAACATTCTTAACCTGATGCACTATTTCTGGGTTACCGGAGTGTGTAACTTGAAGCGTATGTAACCTGAAGCGTATGTAACCTGAGGTACCACTGTACACCTCATAAATGACAATGTTGATAATAGACTCATAGAGTTGGAAGGGACCCCAAGAGTTATCTAGTCCAATGGCCTGCAATGCAGGAATCTCAACTAAAGCACACATGACAGATCTGAAAAGGATTCAGAAAAGGGCCACCCCAATGGTAAAGGAATTGGAGTAACTCCCCTATTAAATCAATTATAGCATTTGGGGCTTTTCAGTTTAGAAAAAATGTGAGAAAAAGGAGACTTGATAGAGGTGTATAACTTTATTTGTGGCACGGAAAAAAAAGGAAAGTGAATAGGCAAAAGATAATATTAGTAGGACTGGTCCAATACATTTTGCCACCTGAGGCAAACCACAAAATGGTGTGCCCCACCCGGCCAGGGAATAAAGAAAGAGTGAAGAGCTACATCAGCAACCAGAGGGAAAATCAAATCAGCCTTACCCAATGGTTGAACTGGGACTCAAAGGCCACGGGAGGTGGGGGGGGACCACTCTGAACCATGCAGGGTGAGTGCAGAGCCTAAGAGACCCCAGAAGGCAGCCCCAACCATTTCCCCCTTAGGGGTGGGAGGAGACCAGCAGTGCCTCCTATTGCCAACACGCCACTTTGGAAGCGGCCTGGCAGAGGGCTGCTGAGGAGACGGCAGGTGCAGCCTCCAAGGAGTGTGCTGCCACCCCCCTCTGTGGATCCTGCCACCTGAGGTGGTTGCCTCACCTGGCCGCATAAGTGAGCCTGCCCTGAATATTAGAACCCAGTTGCTGGGAATCACAAGTGGGGAGAGAGCTGTTGCACTCAGGTATCCCAAAGGTATCTGGTTGGCTCCTGTGAAAACAGATGCTGGACTAGGTGAGCCTTTGGTCTGAGCTGGTAGAGCTCTTATTATGTGTTTAGAAAAGATGCACAAGTAACATAGGCAACATACTTTTGTTTCTTGCTCCATTTTGTTTCCATAACCATCATGTGCTTTCATATAATGGCCTCAGCCTTAGCCTTAGACCAGGGGCCAGCAAGGTTTATCTTGCCTGGGCCGGATTGGTCCCACGGAGATCCCTCTGTGGGCCGGATCATGTACACACGTGAGCGCACACGCCCATGATTTTTGGCGTCTGCATATATACAGATGTGATTTTCGGTGTCTGCGCATGCGCAGACGCGATTTTCGGCGCCACGGAAGTGAGTCGCCGCGCTGCGCCGGTTTAGAGCAGTGCAAGAGCAGGCGGCTCAGTTCAGAGGTGGCTCGTGGACTGGTCAAACAACCTCTGTGGGCCACTTCCGGCCCATGGGCCTTAGGTTGCTGACCCCTGCCTTAGACTATCCAGGGCTTCTGCACTTTTATGCAGAAGAGAAGAGGGTATTTCAGTAGGTGTAGCTTACCATGCAAACTTACATTTAATTAAAGTTGATTAACATGAACTATTGTGGATGTAGGATCATCTTTTTCATCTTTCACCTGGTCACCTTGCTCAGCCTATAGCAACCAAACAGCAGTCCAGAAGCTACTAGCTGAATTCAGATCAGATGCATTTAGCCTTGCTATCAAACTAGATTGGTTTATTGTGCTCTGTTGTACTTAGGATGTTGAGTGATCCCCACTGCCATGTGTGCATAAGGTCTGACTAGGAGGATGTGAGCCAGCCCTTTGCTTCCATCATTGTTTCTGTCTCTGACTGCCAGACCAGACTTTAATAGGTTCGTTCATACCACAGAACGCCAATCTAGAATGGTAAGGTGTTTTTATTAGGCAGTCCTCTATTTGAAAGATGAAGAACCATAAAAAGGGAGAGCAGGGACACTGAAATTGCCCATGGACATTAGCACCTAATGTCAGCAGACTAAGCAGGCACCCAAGTGACTTGGTCAAATTCTTGTCTGCTATAGCAAAATGTATTGCATTTTGATTCAAATTATAGCAATTATTTATAAAATCTCCATCTCTACTTGTAAAGTAGCATATGGAAATTTTATATAAATTTCCATATGCTACTATATATATCTGTGTCCTTCTTTTAGGTGATTCATTTGCTTTTTTCAGTGATGTGTATGTGGCTGCCATACATTCCTCTATACCTATCTGTCAACAGAAGCTATTTAGATTCTATTTGCCTTTCTTTCCTGTGTTGCTTCTGGACGAAAGGTGAGATGTCAGTGCCCTGGACAGAACAGTTCCTAGTTGCGAGATAGAGAATCTGCAGTACAGTATGGGAGCTAGTTCAAGTTTGGTGGCACCTTTTTCACGCTGTCCTTCTGTTGCAACTCCTGCTTTCCAGAATTTGTCAGCTGTGGCTGTAAAGTTGAGTATAACAACAGACCTAGTTAAAGAAAGGTTGCTAGGCTATGTGATGACTCAAACCTGAGCTGGCAGAACAGGTCTTGGGCTGGTACCACTCACTTGCCCATGCATGTGAGGGAGCAGTGAGTGGCCCCAATCCCTGCCTCTCCCAGGACCTGAGCTACCTTTAACTTCCCTTTCTCCTTTCCTGCATGAAACCCTAGCGCTTGGGCTAGGCCTGGGCCAGACCATCTAAGTCAAGCAGACCATGATCCCTAGTGGGCTCAGGGGGGAAACCCACGTCCATGATTCCCTGGATCTGATGCCTTCAAAGCAATGTGATGAATGAGATATGTTCTAACAGCTTTGCAACATATAGCCAACTTCCAAGAGCTGCTATATTTTTCCAGAGTTGCACAGAGTTGATCAAGCACTATTAACTATGTAATTCTAAACATGCCTACTCAAGAATAAACCACACTGAGTTCAATAGGACTGACTCTAACGTAATTGTGTTTAGGACTGCAGCGAAAGAGATCGACTGTAGCTCAGTTCAGACTGGAATTTAGAGCCAAACAGAACAAAATGTATATAGAATTCTAGAATTACTTTAGTGGTTAGACTTTAAACATTCACAATTTAAGAAAGTGGCCAGAAAAAGTACAAAATGCCTGGTCTGGTTTTGCTGATTTTGCTGCCAGCGTGGTTTAGAAGTGGGAAATGTTATATTGATGTTAATATGTAGTTAATGGAGGGATAGTGTACCAAAGGGGTCGAAATCAGGGAAAGAAGAAAAACCTATTCTTTGAATTTTCAGTTGTTGGCAAGTTTGTCTCTGCCAGTTAGTTCTTTTTAGAAATCTCAACTTATTCGTACCAATTTCTCTACACTGCCAGTTACGTAACAGAACCCAATGCAAGTTCACACTATTGTGTAACATGGACCTACCGAACTGGACCACATACAAAGCATAGAGCATTATCAGTTATTAATATCTGCAGTCCCAGCAACTACCTAGCTGCTTGCTGCAGTCTTATTCAATGTCCGGTATACCCAGTCCCTTAGGAAAATAAATGAACAACAGCTCATAAGGAGGGTTCTCTCCTTTTTCTTCATGCTGGTCTCCGACTTGGTTTGCTCATGCCATGCTCTTTTCCATATTCCCTTGTCTCTACTGAAATGTATTTAATATTCAGATACATTTGTTGTCTTTGACAGCAGCACTCATGCACAGTCAGACCAGGAAACTGGAACAAGAATGACCAGATTGTATCTTAAAACTGGTTATTTTCCAATTAGAAAGCAAGACCCAGTAATTAACTCAGAGAGAAATTAACCTAAGGATGGAAATTATGCTCCTGCTACAAAACATACATCAGATAGTCAACATGTAGGAACATAGAACAGATGTTTCTGTATAAATAGGACTATAGAACAGAAGTTTCTCTAGGTTCTACTAGCGGGGAGTGCCCTGTGCTTCCCAGGAATTTGTAGAAATGAAAAAAATAGTCTGATTTTTGAACAGTGTAATTTGTGAGTTTGGACCATCTTGGGAGTTTCTACCATCTTGATTCAAAATGGTGTCTGGCATCCAAATGTTGATGAAGTTCCCCACCCCCCACCTTAGAAACCCTTGTGCCACGTTTGGTAATGATATCTCAAGAGGCAGCCAAACCTATGCCAAAAAACGAGCAGTCACACCAAAGTGATAGTTCATTCTATCTTGTTCCAAAATGGTACCTGGGATCCCAACATCAATGAAAACTGCCTCCCCCACCTCAGGAAGCATTGTGCCGAGTTTGGCAATGGTGGCCAAACCTATAGAGAACAGATGGACAGACGGAAGAACCACTTTCCAATATATATAATACATTTTTTACTTCTGTACACTACTTAGGTATTCCCTGAATGTTTATAAGTTCTGAAATAAGTAAAATGAATGAATGAGGCGTGCATGCCAGGAGTTAAAAAGGCAGAACCGGAGGCAGCACTTCAGGGAATCATGCAGCTGCATGCCAGCAGTCAAGATGGCGGAAGCAGCAGCAGCACTGGCCCCGATGACATCCGTGGAAGTGCGGCACCCAGTTCCCTGCCCTTGCCTGGCTCAGAGCTTCTCCAGCAGGGCGGGCAAGTGGGACAAGGACCTGGGGGCCCCAGGGAACACCATCACCACTAACCCAGGATACATGAGAGGCCATGGAACATACCAGGGAGAGGAGAAGCTCATTCCCTCTGTGGCTGGTGTTGTGGACAGGGTGAACAAGCTGGTCTGTGTGAAAACTTTGAAAACGAGATACAATGGCGAAGTCAGTGATATTGTGGTTGGACGAATCACAGTGGTTCATCAGAAACAGTGGAAAGTCGAGACCAATTCCAGGCTGGATTCTGTCTTGCTCCTTTCATCCGTGAATCTTCCAGGAGGGGAGCTGAGGCGGAGATCAGCAGAGGATGAACTGGCAATGCGAGATTACCTGCAGGAAGGGGACCTTATCAGTGCAGAAGTCCAAGTGGTGATCTCTGATGGGGCTGTATCGCTGCACACACGGAGTCTGAAATACAGAAAGCTCGGCTAAGGTGTCTCATCCAGGTGTCCCCTTCCCTCGTGAAGCAGCAGAAGACCCATTTCTATGATTTTAATTGTGGGGCTTCCGTTATCCTAGGCAACAATGGGTTCATCTGGATCTACCCAATACTCAAACAGAAGAATGAGGAGACTGGGGCATTCGTCACGAACCTAGAGCCAGTGCCCTTGCCTGACCGTGAAGTGATTTCCCGACTCCGGAACTGCGTTGTGGCTCTGGCAGAGCAGAAACTGATGCTCTATGACACCAGCATCCTCTACTGCTACGAGGCCTCCCTTTCTCCTGAGATCAAGGACCTTCTCAAGCCAGAGGTGATGGAGAAGATTGTGCTGAAGACGTGTCAGAGACTGCTGGAACTGGAGGGGTGTTTGGAGAGGAAAAGTGGTGAGGCAGTGATGGTCCTTTCCTTTCAGGGATCTAGCCTCCCCAAGGTTCTTTTTTCCAGTGTGAGATTTCATTACAAATCCCATACCGAATAGAAAAAGGGGAACTGTGGAAGTGATGAGAACTTTTGCTTTAATAATCTTGGTATCCTTTGTTAACCTGTGGCCTTCCCAATGAGTCTGGACTACAGTTTTCACACACCCCCAACCACCAGCTGTACTACCTGCAGGGGCTGATAAGTTGGGTTCCAGCAGGATAGGAGTCCAACAGCTTCTCAATGGCTACTGCTTCCTCAGCCCCTGACCTAGCCGAAATGCAGCATCACAATCCTCTACATGTCGTCAGCATTGTAAAAAGCATCTATGATACTGTGGATGCTTCAAGCTATGTGTGCGCATGCAGGGGGGGGATTCTTTCTTTCTTCGTTTCTTTTTTTTTACTGGAGATATTTCAATAAACTTTAGTTGTTAAAAAATAATAATGAATGAATGAATGACGTAAGGGTAAAGATATCCCAGATGGGGATAACTTCTAGTATTGAGCTGCTATGGGGTGGGGTGGTAGTGGTGGTGCATCAGATTAACCCATCTCATCTGTCTCTTTTCAGCCACTCTTTTCATTCTTTTCAGTACTTTCACGTTCCGAACTCCAGGGCCTGGGCAGGCCTAGGCAGGCTGGGTCATCCTCTTATATACCTGCTGGGATTGACAAGGCATCTGACTCTCACCTGAATCTCATAGCTCTCCTGTAGCTGCCTCTGATTAGTTATCATTAACTCTTTGGGGGAAATAATTAGCATCATACGTCATGTGCATGGAAGTTGCCAAACCAATTAACCAACTAGAAGGATTACTGTTAATAGCACCAGTTTTCATATAACTTGATATTGCTGGATAGTTTTGATGCAAAAGCATTTTTAGTTTGTTGTTGGGAACTTCAAGGTCCCTGCTCTCCCTACTTATGCTCTTTGTACTGGACCTGGAGACTCCAACAGAGAGCATTCCATGTCAAGAAAAAGGGCAAGCGGGCACTCTATCAAATGACAGGGCAGGAGTTACACGGAGCAGGGCCTTTTCACTGGTGGTGCCCATTGTATGCCTCACTCTTCCAAGACTAGCTCTCTTTTGGCCTGTATTTTGGAGCTTTATAATTTAGGAAGACTTTGGAAGAACTGGTTGACAAGTCTTATCAGTTGCTGACGTATGAGCGGATTTTACTTGCTGCTATTCTGTGCTTCTGGTGCTCCAGGGTTTACACCAGCATAATAGAGTTGGCCAGGATGCCAGAAGGGATACAATTTATGAGCTTTCTCCATTATCTGCACAGCAGGGGGTGTTCAGTCAACAGTGCAAAGGCTGAGCTGAAGCATTCCCTGCTGGTTACATGCTTTCAGCAATAGGGGGTTTGGTGGTACCAAATTGGTTAGCTTTCAGATTCTAGAGCTCCCTATTGGTGGCTCTTAGGTAATTCACAAAATACAAAGTCCATTAATAAAACACTGTTCATTCATAAAGCAGTAACATTGCTACATATTAGGTGTATATTTCAGCGGTTGAACGTACAAGTTTATGGCCATGCGTAGTGCTTATGTGACTGTGAATAAAAGGTGGCTGGGCTCATTGTCTCAGGGTTTTGGGGGGAAGAGGTGACAAAACTGATTTCCAATAAATGCCCCCCTTTATTTCCATAACAAGTCCTTGAGTCTGTACTCTGAATGGTGACGCCAGGGACCTAGAAGGTGCAGGGCTTGTCAGTTCAACCCCTGCACAGTCTCATCAGGGCTGACCTTAAGGCAATTGGAGCAACTGGGCCAAATTGGGCCCTGCAGACCCCTCCTAAGGGGGCCCCTGCACCAGGGCAACCTAGATGGATTTTATTTATATCTATAAGATTTTGCAGACTTTGGCTGTGAACTGGGGCCCTAAAAAAATTTTAAGTTGTGCCCCACTGCTTTAAATTGGGCCCCACTGGCTAGCCCTGAGTCTAATAGTTGCTGGGCCTGAGTTGCCCTGCCCTTGTATGAAGTCTTGGGTTTACAATTTTGGGAGAGGGGAGACTGCAGGCTGGTAGGCCCCCTAAATTTAGAGGCCCATTGCCCTGCCGTCACATGAAGTCTTGGGTTTGCAAGAGGGGAGACTGCCCGCTGGGGCAAGGGAGGGCTGGCAAGGCCCCCTAGATTTAGAGGCCCTAGGCTTCCGGCACTGGTGTCTGCTACAGCCAGAACCATCCTCTCAGAGGTAAAAAGCAGTCAGTACAAATTGGTTGGGGTAAACTGTTGAGGCTTGGCATGCGGTTTCAGCCCTTTTGTCAGGGTCTCCAGGGAAAGGAATAAAAGCTCTTTGAGTTTCACAAACAGAGAATGTGTGAGTCATAGGGATTTTAGACTTGCCCTAATTGCTCAGAGGCAATTTTCATGGCACTGCCTGCACACAAAATATAAGAAACCTCAATGGAGAAAATAAAGGTAGGAGGTGCTAATAGAGCCCCCTCCCTTTGTGCCCCTTAGTTTTTAAATGTATTTGTCTCCTCACAGTGTCATTATCACACAGACTCTGGGCCAGATTCAACTAGTGTGCACCAATGTGGTGTAGTGGTTGGAGTGTCAGACTAAGACCTGGGAGATCCGGGTTCAAAACTCCACTACTACTTCATCACCCACTACTTCCTCAATGCTTTCATATCTTTTCTGACCCTGCTCATAACTATTACCAGTGTGCTGCTGAGCAGAGGAGCATATATATATATATATATATATATATGCAGGTTTTGGTGTCCTCGGGTGTCTTCCCGTGTAAAAGTTGGGGTGTCTAGGCGACGTTTCGACGAGGTCTCACTCGTCATCTTCAGGCTGGTGCTTTCGGCTTCTTGTTACTGGAACAGAGACACCCGAGGACACCAAAACCTGCATTCCTGTACCCGTGAAAATCTACGAAAGAATATATATAAAAAAACTGACACCAGATCCAGAGGCACACAGAACGCCATCACCAATCAACCACACCAGACCCAAACCCAGACCCTCTCCACAGATAAATTACAGACACCATCCAGTAGCCAAACCATGGTGGCACCTCCGGATGCTGCACCCCCCTGCAATCCCCACACAGATCTGGCTGACACAGGCCACAAAACCACAGCTCGCCCCTATACACGAAGCCAAGCCAGAGCACAACTAAGTGCAGTACAGCCATCTTCTCAGAAAAACTCTTCACAAAGTTCAAGAGGTCAAGACACTAAGACTTTAGCAACTAATCCACACCTAATGACCCACCTAAGTGGTACTCAGGATATCACTCAAGAAATCACTCAAGATATCCCTCAAGTAATTAAGGAACAAAAGAAGAAAAGGCACACTAGCCTGGGAACTTCCTCTCTGCCCAGAACATTGGAGGCTATACACCACACCCCCTCAACAGTATTTATAGGAACTCAAACACTGAGATCCTGCTCTGTTCCAGTAACAAGAAGCCGAAAGCACCAGCCTGAAGATGACGAGTGAGACCTCGTCGAAACGTCGCATAGACACCCCAACTTTTACACGGGAAGACACCCGAGGACACCAAAACCTGCATATATATATATATATATATATATATATATATATATATATATATATATGCTTTCGTAGATTTTCACGGGTACAGGAATGCAGGTTTTGGTGTCCTCGGGTGTCTTCCCGTGTAAAAGTTGGGGTGTCTAGGCGACGTTTCGACGAGGTCTCACTCGTCATCTTCAGGCTGGTGCTTTCGGCTTCTTGTTACTGGAACAGAGCAGGATCTCAGTGTTTGAGTTCCTATAAATACTGTTGAGGGGGTGTGGTGTATAGCCTCCAATGTTCTGGGCAGAGAGGAAGTTCCCAGGCTAGTGTGCCTTTTCTTCTTTTGTTCCTTAATTACTTGAGGGATATCTTGAGTGATTTCTTGAGTGATATCCTGAGTACCACTTAGGTGGGTCATTAGGTGTGGATTAGTTGCTAAAGTCTTTGTGTCTTGACCTCTTGAACTTTGTGAAGAGTTTTTCTGAGAAGATGGCTGTACTGCACTTAGTTGTGCTCTGGCTTGGCTTCGTGTATAGGGGCGAGCTGTGGTTTTGTGGCCTGTGTCAGCCAGATCTGTGTAGGGATTGCAGGGGGGTGCAGCATCCGGAGGTGCCACCATGGTTTGGCTACTGGATGGTGTCTGTAATTTATCTGTGGAGAGGGTCTGGGTTTGGGTCTGGTGTGGTTGATTGGTGATAGCGTTCTGTGTGCCTCTGGATCTGGTGTCAGTTTTTGTGGGGAGGGCTAATTTCCAGATGTCTGGCAAGCGGGATGTGTCGTCACGCTTGTTCATGTTGTGAGGGTGTTTCTCTATCTCGATGGCTTCCATGATTATTCTCTTGTGGTGATGTTCCATGTTAAAGAGCAATTTGGAATCTGCAAAATTAATTTCGTGTCCTGTTTCTTTCATGTGTTGGAAAAGAGAGGAAGTTTTTTCTTCTTTTTTGACGGCATTCTTGTGTTCTGCGATACGTGCATTTATTCGTCTGTTTGTTTGTCCAATGTACGTGGCTGGGCAGACTTTGCAGGGTATTTCATAGACCCCTTGGTTTTCCAACTGGATTTTATCCAGTTGAAACCCCAAGGATAAAATCCAGTTGGAAAACCAAGGGGTCTATGAAATACCCTGCAAAGTCTGCCCAGCCACGTACATTGGACAAACAAACAGACGAATAAATGCACGTATCGCAGAACACAAGAATGCCGTCAAAAAAGAAGAAAAAACTTCCTCTCTTTTCCAACACATGAAAGAAACAGGACACGAAATTAATTTTGCAGATTCCAAATTGCTCTTTAACATGGAACATCACCACAAGAGAATAATCATGGAAGCCATCGAGATAGAGAAACACCCTCACAACATGAACAAGCGTGACGACACATCCCGCTTGCCAGACATCTGGAAATTAGCCCTCCCCACAAAAACTGACACCAGATCCAGAGGCACACAGAACGCTATCACCAATCAACCACACCAGACCCAAACCCAGACCCTCTCCACAGATAAATTACAGACACCATCCAGTAGCCAAACCATGGTGGCACCTCCGGATGCTGCACCCCCCTGCAATCCCTACACAGATCTGGCTGACACAGGCCACAAAACCACAGCTCGCCCCTATACACGAAGCCAAGCCAGAGCACAACTAAGTGCAGTACAGCCATCTTCTCAGAAAAACTCTTCACAAAGTTCAAGAGGTCAAGACACAAAGACTTTAGCAACTAATCCACACCTAATGACCCACCTAAGTGGTACTCAGGATATCACTCAAGAAATCACTCAAGATATCCCTCAAGTAATTAAGGAACAAAAGAAGAAAAGGCACACTAGCCTGGGAACTTCCTCTCTGCCCAGAACATTGGAGGCTATACACCACACCCCCTCAACAGTATTTATAGGAACTCAAACACTGAGATCCTGCTCTGTTCCAGTAACAAGAAGCCGAAAGCACCAGCCTGAAGATGACGAGTGAGACCTCGTCGAAACGTCGCCTAGACACCCCAACTTTTACACGGGAAGACACCCGAGGACACCAAAACCTGCATTCCTGTACCCGTGAAAATCTACGAAAGCATATATATATATATATATATATATATACACATATACACATACACACACACACACATACATTCTTTTGGTTCCTCAATTTTGCACAAAACCAGAAAACTGTACAAGAAAAGCACATTTAAAAATTGCGTACCAGGTACAGTACTGCACAGCAGTCTGAAAAGTGTGTGTTGAGGGCACATGACATTGGGTATAATATCATGTTTGCTGACTGGGAAAGGTTATGGACCACCGGTATGAAATTCACAGCATGTAATGCCTTGAAAGAAAATATTATGAAAATGATATATAGGTGGTACATGACCCCAGTCAAGCTTGCTAAAATATATCATCTGTCTGATAATAAATGTTGGAAATGTAAAGAAACTGAAGGAACGTTCTTTCACCTCTGGTGGACTTGCCCTAGGGTTAAGGCTTTCTGGGAAATGATATATAATGAGTTGAAAAAGGTATTTAAGTATACCTTTCCTAAGAAACCAGAGGCCTTCCTTCTGGGCATTGTTGGCCAGAGGGTGTTAAAGAAGGACCGAACATTCTTCATGTATGCAACAACAGCAGCAAGGATACTTGTCGCCAAACATTGGAAAACCCAAGATTTGCCCACGCTGGAAGAATGGCAGATGCAACTGATAGACTATATGGAATTAGCAGAAATGACTGGCAGAATCCGAGACCTGGGAGAGGAAGCAGTGGAAGAGGATTGGAAGAAATTCAAGGATTATTTACAAAAATATTGCAAATTGTATGAGTTTTAAGAAGGATGCGAGATTGAAAATAACATGGCACCATTAAGCTAGTCGAAAAGAATATGAGAACAAGTGAAATTTAAGAGAAAGATAAATTTTGGATAAATATTATGTCTAAATTAAGTACTTGGCGCTGTGGGCTAAAGCCTCAGCGCCTAGGACTTGCCAATTGAAAGGTCGGCGGTTCGAATCCCTGCGGCGGGGTGCGCTCCCGCTGCTCGGTCCCAGCGCCTGCCAACCTAGCAGTTCGAAAGCACCTCCGGGTGCAAGTAGATAAATAGGGACCGCTTACCAGCGGGAAGGTAAACGGCGTTTCCGTGTGCGGCTCTGGCTCGCCAGAGCAGCGATGTCACGCTGGCCACGTGACCCGGAAGTGTCTCCGGACAGCGCTGGCCCCCGGCCTCTTAAGTGAGATGGGCGCACAACCCCAGAGTCTGTCAAGACTGGCCCGTACGGGCAGGGGTACCTTTACCTTTACCTTTTATTTAAAATTAGGGACACAATATTGGAAATTTATAAAATAAGAATTGAAACAAGGTGATAAATTGCTGGTTAAAGTTTTATAAATTAGGAACGCAGGAACGAGAGATGTGAGGAAGTCCAAAAAGCAAAGAAAATATGGTTATTAAATATTTGATTCTGTTATGGTATGCTTTTTGTATAAGATGTAAACTCTATTTCTTTTTCTTTTCTTTTTTTTCTCTTTATTGTATTAATAAAATATTTAATAAATATTAAAAAAATAAAATGAAAAGTGTGTGTTGAGATTTTACAATTGCTTTTATTTATTTTCATTCGTAACTACTTCCGACATGCTCTTGGATGGAGGAGAGTAGCTTTATAAGTGTATTGAATTGACGATTGCCAGACTGTGTGCTTTTGTGTACTTTCTGGGCACTTTCACTTTCACTTCCTGTGATTTTTTTAAAAAACAAGGTGTACATGCCTGTCATTACTAAATCAGTTTAATAGAACCGGCAGGCAAGAACAAGCGCAAAAGGGAATGCCTGCTGGTATGAATGGGAAAGACCAAAGTTGCTCTTCATATACAAATTTAAATATTTGGGGGGGATGGATTAACAGCTAATTAATGCTCAGTTGTGGAGTGGGCAGGCCCTCTGATGACTGATTTGGCCTCTTTGACTGATTTGTCTTTTTATTTACCACTGTGTGTATCTTTTTTCAATTGACCACTGACTTGTTTCTATTTGGTTTTATATTGATATATTTTATGTGCCATTTTGTATCCATCTTGTTGTAAGTGGCCTTGTGTTAGATGTTCTTGTATAATGTAAGGAAGGATGCTTCTGTACTGCTCTCATAGTTGACAAATATATTTCTTTTTCCATCCATGGCAGGGCAATACTGTGCTACATTCAACCTGAGAACCACTGATTGGGTTAGGGGTGGCATTGCTCATGTATGCACAACAGAGGGGCCTAACCTGTGGCCTCCAGATGTTGCTGAACTACAGCTCCCATCAACCCCTAGAACATTGGCCATGCTGCCTGTGGATGATGGGAGTTTGACAACTTCTAGAAGGCCATTATTAGCCACCTGTGCGATACAGATTACTATCCAATTAGCCTTATAAGGACTTCTTCCCTTTTCAATAATTGCTTCATCCTTTCTTTAGGCCTGTTGAACTTGTTTACTGTTGATTAAATGTCCTAGATAGATAATGTGGTTCCCTCTGTTCTGACATCATTGGCTCCCTTGTCTCTGGCACAGAGGAGACATTTGATCTCATTTGGCATAAGGAGCCCTTTCCATCACCTGTCCTAACCAACGATTGCTTCACATGCCCCTTCAGGTGGAGCTTGTCCATACTTCTACCTGTGCTGTGCTTAGGTTTGCCTCTTTTCCCAGGGAAAACCCGCTCTTCAGTGCTGAATTGGAGCTAGTGTCAATCAGGAGAAAACCTGAATTGCTGTTTGCTCCGATTGAGCACTAAACAGTGGTTTTCCCTGGTGGAACGCAGTAGGGCAAAGTAGCAGGGCAAGAGGAAGTGTGGGTAAGCCCATGCTTGAAAAAGACTTGTTCTGATGCAGCTCAGATGCTCTTTTTTGAAACATAGTCACATTGCCAAGTCCTTACCATCTCCTTCTCTTAGACAACAGAGCTCACTGCACACTTTGACAAAACACATGCACATTTACAGACATTTACTTCACACCTGTAGAATCTCTATGTATTTTTTTTTTTAAGATTTACTAATTCCTACTTGCCCCAAGTTATGTTCCTGACATGCACATTGTTCTGTTTCTCTAAGAGTTGCTTGCAGTTAGTAATGGAGTCAAGAGGCTATTGCATTTGAAAAGGACGCTAGCTATCAGGACACCAGCTATTGACCATAATAATTGCTCTGAACCCTGGAACCATTCCGAGTGACCCTTTAACTCCATTTCCTAGTTGACCAATGTTTGGAACTACAGATGGATCTTCCAGTGATCTAAATCGATTTCAGAACAACCCAACATGGTAATTTTGGGCAGATACCTGCATCTCAGGGAATTGGACTTGATGACCCTCGTGGTCCCTTCCAACTCTATGGTTCTATAATTTTATGATTTTACCATAGTTAAATGGAGTGAACTGAGAACTGGTTGGAGCAATTGTAGTTCCAGCAGATCTCTCTATGGAAATCAAAGTGGTAGGATACCTAGAGAAGAAAAATGCCATAGCATTTTGCTGTGTGCCTACTTGTTGCTTCACCACACAATCAGAAAACAGCACAATAAAGTTGTTTCCCACTTGTTTTGCACAGTCCGTATATCTGCCCCATGGTGGTACTTTTGTTATTCATTCATATATATATATATATATATATAGTTAAAATATTTATTTCTTTTAAACAAATTTTTGAGAATTGTTGTGGCAGATCATAAAATAGTAAAATACATATAAAGTAACAGCTGCCAAAAACAAAACAAAAACAGAAATGGGCAGATAGTCTTATCTGTAATTTTATCAGATATTGCACTAAGTAATAGCATCTAATTAAACATTACCCAAGCATTCATGCCCTTAGCATGTCATATCCCTCTAGCCAACTTCATTTTGTCAACTTTCCAAATAAATCTATACTCCAAACCCTTTTATACCAGTATTTTTTGACAACTGCTTCTGAATCTTCCAAAAATTGACCTTCATTAGTTTTGCTGCCATTAAAAGTGGCTTATCAACATTTTAGTTTTCAAATTCTTATTGCAACTGGAGAAGAACTTTTTAAAAATTCTTCAGAGGTTGTGAATGCTTTTGTTATACAACTCCTGTGCATAGGTGCTCATATACGGTAATCTTTTAAGTAGCGAGTGCTAGAAAGTATCCCTTCGCTTTTGCAGCAATGTCCCTACTCCCAATTTTGTGAAAGTTTTGTTTATATACTTTGTTTGCCCTGAACAATCTTTTGGAGGTGTTTCACTCCCCTTCTACCACATTGGAGAGAGATCAAGACTGCTTCCATTCTAGGCATTTAGTGTGGAATTGCCATGCTCAGTTCACTCATTTTTTACATCTATACTATTTTTCCTTGGCCTCTTCCATCTTTTCACAGATTACAGAAAGTTTGAGTTTGCCCCCCAGAAGTACAGAAAACTAGGGCAATCTCCCATAGCATAACTCTTTCACCTTTTTAAATGGGTGGAGTTTCTACATGGCCAGTTGAGTATCAAGTAAATGAACCTCAGAAACATTAATTCCAGTCTGGCTTCAAGCCTGATCATGACACTAAAACTGCCTTGGTCACTCTGATTGATGACATTTTTCAGGAGCAGATGACATTTATGGCGGGGGGAGCACAGCGGGACTCTACTTGTTCTCAGTCTCTTGGCGGGTTTCCTTCTGGAGTGTAACTAGGGGTTGGGGGCACTGTGTTTAAGTAGTTCCACTAATACATTTAGAGTCATTTCTGGAAAGCAGTTGTGGGAGACTACTGTTCTGTGCCATGTGAGTTGTCCTATGTTGTCCCACAGAGCTCCATCTTGTCCCCCCATGCTAGTTAACATTTATATGAAGCCTCTGTGAACCGTAATCAGGAGATTTGAAGTGTCAGCAATGTACTGATGACATCTGGCTCTATCTCTGTGTTCCATCTGAATCAGGAGAGGCAGCTGAGACGTTAGACCAGTGCTTGGAGGCGGTGATGGGGAGGATGTGGGCCAATGAACTGAAGTTGAATCCAGAAAAGGCAGGTGTTATGTGTCCCAAGTTCTCATTTCTGGGAGGTGGGGAAATGGCCTGTCCTGGATGGAGCAGGTCTGCAGCTTGGGCGTGCTCCTGGATTCAACACTGTCACTGGAGGCTCACATGCTAGGATTGCCTTTTTCCAGCTGTAGATGGTTCACCAGCCACAGTCCCTTTTGGACAGAAATGACTTGGTCCTTCTACTCCATGCTCTGATAACTTCCAGCTTGGATTATTGCAATAGGCTCTATGTGGGTCTTCCCTTGAAGACAGTTTAGAAACTGCAGTAGCCACTTTGGCTGAAGCTCTAGTTAGGTAAAGGTAAAGGGACCCCTGACCATTAGGTCCAGTCGTGACCGACTCTGGGGTTGCAGCGCTCATCTTGCTTTATTGGCCGAGGAAGCCGGTGTACAGCTTCCGGGTCATGTGGCCAGTATGACTAAGCCGTTTCTGGTGAACCAGAGCAGGGCACAGAAACGCCGTTTACCTTCCCGCTGGAGTCATACCTATTTATCTACTTGCACTTTGACGTGCTTTCGAACTGCTAGGTTGGCAGGAGCAGGGACCGAGCAACGGGAGCTCACCCGTCACAGGGATTCGAACCACCAACCTTCTGATTGGCAAGTCCTAGGCTCAGTGGTTTAACCCACAGCGCCACCTGCATCCCTTTGAAGCTCTATTTAGACCTCGCCTAATCCCAGTTTAAAACCAGCTGCATTGGTTGCCAGTTTGTTTTCAGGCCCAGTTCAAGGTGGTCACTTTAGTGTTTAAAGTCCTAAAAAACTCAGGGCACAAATACCTGCAAGGCTGCTTCCTTCATGACTGCCTTCCTTCCCTACAAATCCCCTCAGGTGTTAATATTGGCAGAGGGAGCCCTATTGGTCCTTCCACCACCTTCAGAAACTCGGGGTGGGGTGGCCCAGGAGAGGGCATTCTCTGTGGCAGCCCCAAAGTTGTGAACCCCATTTATTTATTTTTAATCAGTCTTTTAATTAATACCAAAAAGCTTTTCTGGCTATAATATTTTTAAAATATTAGTGAAGTGCTATATCAATGAAGGAGGGCTATCATGCAACAGCATTATAATGCTATAATTTAAAATATGCTTTTAAAAAATTAATTGGTCAGTACCATTAATCATCTTGCTAAAATGGCAGTTACTGAAAAGGAGTTCCCCACCGTTAAAAAAAAAAAGTTTTATGGTATTATGACGATATGTTATTTCATTTAAGCAGTATTTCATTAATACAGTTGGAATAACCATTTTAGAACTAATTACAACATTGATTAAAAGAATATTGATATAGTAGCTCCCACTGTAAAGGCTGCAGTGAATGTGAGATGAGTTTCAAACGTCTCCTCCAATTAAGTGGACCTCCTCCTTCCACACCATCATGGGGAGGGGGATTTATCGGTTTTCGGTTTTATTATGTATTTTGTGTTTTTATATTGTATTTTTGTGTTGTGAACTGCCCTGAGATCTACAAAGTCAATAGATAATAATGACATAAATTGATATATCATGCCCACTGTTGTGGATGGAACACAGGGTATGCGCACATAGCAAATGTACAATACTCCCAATACTGTGGAAAGTCAGTTGTAATTCTACTTACCAGCTTATGATGGTAGAACTATTATTGGGTTGGCCAAAACCTGTCTAAAAGTAGCTTAACTCTGTTCAGGTGTATAGAAATATATACTACAGCTTCTCTCTTTCTCCCCCATGTTATTCCCCACTCTTAGTTTTTAAGTACAGTGGTACCTCAGGTTACATACGCTTCAGGTTACATACGCTTCAGGTTACAGACTCCGCTAACCCAGAAATATTACCTCAGGTTAAGAACTTTGCTTCAGGATGAGAACAGAAATCGTGCAGCAGCGGCAGCAGGAGGCCCCATTGGCTAAAGTGGTGCTTCAGGTTAAGAACAGTTTCAGGTTAAGAACGGACCTCTGGAATGAATTTAGTACTTAACCTGAGGTACCACTGTACTGGGGCTTGAAGCATGTTTTGATGATCTTTTAGTGATCCTGGGAATATCTTCTATCCTTTGAAATGTGTATAAAACTGGCATGGTGAACCTGTCAGACTCCAGGTGGTGTATTACGTTAGAATTGCATCAGAAACCCAAGCTAGTGTGGCCAGAAGTCAGGAGAGATGGGAGCTATAGTTCAACAATCTGTGGAGGACCACAAGATCCTATGAAAAACAGGTTTGATTGGTCAGCACAAGCATGCTTTCTTTACAACAGCTCTGTCCTTGCTGAGGAACCACTGGGTTTCAGAAGCTGCATCAGCATCTTACAGGCAATACTAGGCAGTTTGCCACTCACAAACTGTCATTCAAATAGTGTAACCCACAAGTTACATGGCTCAAAGACAAATGTATTTGGTTGGCAAACAGGTATAAAGGCACTTTACGCTAATAACTGGGTCATGTTTTGTACTGACATAAAATAAAGCCAGTTAGTGCACTGCTACAATGATATGTTTGTTGTTCAACTCTATAATTCCTTCCTGCATTCAGGACTGAAGGTAATATACTTTGCAAACATGGTGGTTTAGTTTTTCCTTCAAGCAACCTGCTCTTTCAGCTGCTGAACTATTCACGTCAATAACAGTAAAGGTCCTGGGTGCTGTTCACCTTGTGTTGAAATGTTGCCAGCTCCAAGGGAATTATCAAGGGAGAGATACGGCATGCGCTGCGAGTGTCGTGAGCAGAAAATAGAACCATAGAATCATAGAATTGATAGAATGTTTGCTCTCTTGCCATGCAAGCAACCAGTTACCTCTGCTTCAGTACCCTGACCTGGCCCAGCCACTCCCCCTGCACTCCTAACCGCACCCATCTCTGCAGACCACTACTGCCACTGAGTCAGCATGGGCAGGAGCAAGGCTGATAGTGTGCTTATAGTTTCTGTTGTACTGTTTGGTTTCCATGATTACGCAGGCCCCAAGAGACAATCCTATAAAATCTGCTTTTACTATAAGAACTTATTAGTTAAAGTGAACCAGAAGGGAAAAAATGCACAATTTGGAGTGGTTTTTTGTGTGCAATTGGTTTATTTCAATGATACAAACAAGTTAAGGGTAAATTAACTTAAGGAAGTTCACATAAGGGACTTATACTGCCAACCAATTCTTCTTGACACCCTAAAGCTTCTCTGGAAAGTTGAGGAGGCCTTTCTGAACCATGTGGTTGGGGTGCAGGGGGCTGCTGAGGGAAGAGGGACCCCCCTAAAATGGGGTTCGACCTTAATATAACTGAAGGAAGTTTAAGGAAGCCAAGTTCCCCATTCCTTCCTCCTCCCCTCCAGCTGCCCCACCCCATTCCACATTGTTCAGAAGGGCCCCCTCATCCTTTCTGTAGAGTGTTTTCAGTGGTTGCAGTTGGCTGTGGGAGGGAGAATGAGACAGCAAACTTTCCTTCCATAAACTTGCTTATGTTAAATATTTAGGTAGAGCTGTCAACTTTGGATTTCAAAATTTTTGTCTTGAAGCAGTAATGGGAAGTTTATGGCTGAACATCTGGCAGAATCCTGATTTCTCCAGGGATAAGGCAATTACAAAAAATAAATAAAACTCCCATTAGCCTCTGCTGATAGCATGGCCAACAGTCAGGGATAATGGGAGTTGTAGTTAGAAAAGAACAGGTTGCCTAAAATGACTCAGTAGTGTTATGAGGGGAATATATTAAAGTTGAACATTATGAGAGACATTTAGGTCCATCATTGCTTTCATATGTTTCATGGAAGGGAAAGGAAACATATTCATGGACTTAGCTCTGACACAAATACAGTAAAGATCTGTTTATTTATGGAGTATAGTTCAAATGTTCCTGCCTCCCACTGATAACACTGGAGAATATAAAAGATGGGAATGCAGAGGAAGAACAATAAAAAGCCAAGTTTCCCAAAAGGCAGTGCATATGCTACTTCCCTAAACTCTTATTGGCATTCCAGAGGCCATAAGAAGGTGTTCAATGACATGCGCTTGTTCGCTTTGCCTGCCCACACTCCTAATGAGCACCCTTGGGCATCCAATCTCCCTGCAATCTCCTTTGTTCTTCCAAGGTCTTGTTCCTACCAAGCAAACTTGTTTGCATGAGGACTAAGAGTCCCAGTTACTATGGCGTGCTCTGTCATGTCTGGTCCTCACGTGGCACATTAGCCCCATTGCATTTTCAACATTCCTGTTCAGTATGATTCATAAGAAACATTGAAATCTTCATAGAACAGCTGATCCTGGTAAACAAGCACTTATTTGTCCCGATCCTACTTCCTCCACCATCGTGAAGTACTGGTTCATAACTACAGCTGTCTCTAATGGTCAGGGCAGGCAAGATACAAATTATTGAAGGGATGCACACAGTTTCCAAGGCACCCCAGTCACAACGTATCTTCCAATTCTCAATCTCTTTCCCTTGCCTAGTTTTAACACATAGCAGATGAAATGGTAGACCAATGTCTCAGAATGCATGGGCTTACTAGGCAGAATGATCTCTCTCTTTCTCTCACACATATATTCCTTGAGACAGAAGACTAGCATGTCATGGAGAAAGCTTAGAAAGAAACACCCTCAGAGACACCTAGTAAAAAAAAGTGTGATATAGGGAAAAGGGATGAGGATAGATGGATATATAACTCTGGAGATCCAAAGTTCCCATCTTTTTTTAAAAAAACAAAACACGCCTGTACCCATGGGAGGGTATTTAATGTTGGGTTATTAGTATGCGTCAGGTCTTGTCCATTAATTTGATAAGGGTGAAAGAAGGTATTTTTAAAAGGAAGGTCAGATTGTTTTGTGCTACGTAGCTATTTTACTTTAAACTAAACAAGGGGGAAAGTAGACAAGCTGCTACAGAAGGAAATAACCCAGAGGACTGAATTGTAGGGAGAACCTTGTGGGAATCCATCTGGTAGAAGGTTTTCTGCCGATCAGCAGAATTCTGTTGTATAGATATTCTGAGGTCAATGCCTTTACTGCACGGTCCGTGGTCTCCTGATCTGCCTCACTGAGATTGTTCCAGAGTTGTGAGTTGATGTCAGCCACATTTGCTCTTCTGATAGGGTGGAGGGGGGCAGCAGGGGAAAGAGAAAAAGATGAATCATTTTGATGCTATGGTATACTAGCAGCCACACCCTGGGCGCTGCGCCAGAAGCCAGGTATGGTAGAGAGAACAGAGGAGAGTGTTCAGCAGAGAAAGCTGTATACTGAAGCACCTGACCATTCGTGAGAATGATCCTTGACCTTTCCACCTTATATGCTGCCAGTTCCAGGTTTGGAGAACCCTTGCACAAATCATGAGACAGAGAGGAAGGGGCAGGCAAGTGAGCAAGTTGCCCATGGAAAGGAGCTCAGCCAGGGGGGCTCTAGGCAGCGGGCCTTGATGTAAGCTTCAACAGATGCCCATCCTCACCCACATGCCCATTCTGGATAAGAGTTCTAGTGAACTTTTTGACATCTCAGTTGGTTCTGATAATCAGCAGTAGGGGACCTCCTGCCTAATTAGGCCTTCCAGGTCTCCTCATTTGGCCTGTCAGGGAGTTTTAGCCAAGCCACACTCACCTGCCCTATGCCTGATGATGTGGCAGAGCCGGAGGGGGGGGTTCAGGCACTACCAACCCTGCAAATAAATAAATAAATTTATTATTTATACCCCACCCATCTGGCTGGGTCTCCCTAGCCACTCTGGGTGGTTTAAAGCCCCATACACAATGCTCTGCAAGCACTACTAATCAGCACAAGAGAAAAATTGTTCACCTGACGTCCTTGTGACAGCATATGATTGACAGGGGGCGGCCATGTCTCCGCTGTGAAAACTGATCTGTAGGAGATGGTGGAGAGAAGGATTTGGCCCGCCAGTCAGATCCAATTCCTTACCCTTTTAACAAAAGAACTACACTACTTTTAAGGATTTGTTTTTTTCCTAATAAGTCAACACATCCTCCTCCAGTTTCCTGCATCCTACATTTTCTTCTTTGACCAGGATTCCTTTTCTTGCTTGAGCACTCATTTGTGTGAACCAAGCCACAGTGATTAATTCCCTAAAAGGAAGATGATGTGGCTGAAACCTGTCTGGGAGCCACCCTGATTTACAAGTCTTGACCCCTAATCTGGGGGACAGGCTCTGGTTTCTCAACAGTAAAGTTCAGTTCAGTTCAGTTCACTTTTGAGTGATTTTTTTTGTGTGTGTGTGTTTTACTAAATACACTTTTTTTTTTTACTAAATACAAATTCAATGACAACAATAAGCCCCCCAAACAAATAAGGAAATACACTCTGCATATGGTTGAAGCATCCTCTCTTTTGTTAGTACAGTACACCTAGTAATATTTTAGTGCAGATATTTCAGGGTTGAGTTCTGGCACTCGAGACGTGTTTTGAGGTTGAGACCACAGGCTCTAAATGTGAGCCCTGGCTCATATTTAAGATCTAAATCCACTTTGCTGCTGGGCTACTGAAATACTTCCATGTGGAAACTGAGCCCAATCATTCCTGCTGTGATTGGCAGGGTCTTGTTTGCTCCTGTGTGCTGAATTCCTTGACAGAGCCAACATCCCCCTGGGCTGAAGAAAACCTGCCTAGGTTTGGTTTGAAATGTTTTGGCAGTGCGCCCAGTACTAAATCTACAATAGGTGAGTCACACCTGGACCTTGTGTATGTGAACCAAGTGTATTTGTGTCAAATGAATGTGTATGCATATCTATGACATGGGAGGGAGGGGAGGGGAGAGCGCGGCCCATGATTTTGTGCGTGTGATCTAACGAAACAAATAAGTTGATGGCCATGCCTCACATGGCTCAGTAGGGTGGAACAGGCTCAATTTGTGTTAGAGAAAGTTTAGCATTAGAGTACTTACAACACTGCAGAAAGGAAACCTGGAAGCTGTATGACCTTTCCTTCCTGTATTTTTCTATGTGGCAGACTTAAAGCTGATTTGCATGTTGCAGCTCCTACACCCAAAAGCAACTTTCCCAAAGGCACATAAAAATGTCCAGATCAACATGTGTGTTGAGTCCTGGAGGTTCTTCTTTGGTGAACTGTAAAGTAGCAGAAAGCATGCTTTAAAAATTAAATGTACTGTAATGGGATTACATTTTTCATTATTGTAAGGCAGTGGTAGCCAACATGGTGCCCTCCAGATGGATTCCCGTCAGCCCTAGCCAATATAGTCAGGCATCATGGGAGTTGTAGTCCACAACATCTGGAAGGCACCACGGGAGCAGCCCCTGCTACAAGTTACTTTAAGTTTTACTAATTAGTGTGTGGATATTGCAATAAGTTTTATGGGTTAGATCAGTTTCTGGGCAATATCTTATTGTATGGATCATGTTGTTTTTCTCCATGACCAGAGGGGTATTGGTCTGGTGTATCAGAGGATCAAAGACCTGCTACTATTTTTGTAGCAGTGCCCTTGCATGGTCCTTGTTGCCAGTGTCCTACAGCCATCCAATCAACATGAAAGGGGAGCTTTTTAGTCACTGAGATGTCTTCTCACCCTTTGTGCTGATTGGAGTCAATCTGAGTGAAAGGAGGTGAGCCAGCCACAGAGGATTGGCTCCTAGGTTTGCTCTGGAGAAAACACACAGGAAGAACAGTGAGCTGGAGTTGGTCTATATGCTCCAAAGCCAAGCATTTTGGAAAACTGAAAACAGAAGGTGCTTCAGTTTCAAAGATATGGTGTGGAAGTTCTGTTATGTGGAATGGAACTTCAAGGAAAAGGCAGCAAGTCACTCTGAAAGGTGATGGAGCACTACAAATAATTTCCCCATGTATGTATGTGTACAGAAAACAGTAGATCTAGCTGAAAGACAGCACATGGGGATCTACATTGATCATTGCAATGCACCCCTAATTATTATTAGTGTATAATTATAAGATTATTGTAAAATGTTAGAAGGGTACTAACTGTAGCTGTGAGGGGGCATGGCTATAAGAGGTGCAGCTGTGATGTAGGGTCCTTTCATGAAGATCACAGCTACACCTCTTATAGCCATGCTACTTTTGAATTTGCCACTACGCTACTTTCCATGTCACTCCAAATGTCCAAAAATGCTTTGCTGGAGAAAATTGCCTGGACTGTCTAGTCAACAGTCCCCTGCATATAAAAAGCTGCTCACAACATGGTAATTTGAAGTAGTATCTATAATTATGTGGTGGCCTTAGCTATGTTTTATGGAGATTCTGCTACATTGACTTGGAAGGTCCCAATAACTCCCAGCTGCACTTGCCCTCCATTTCCCCTCTAGATCAACATATAAAAAATCCACATTATCATGGGCCACAGAGAGCAGGTTCACTGCCTAACAGTACAAACAGATAGTTCAGGACGTAAGTGTGAGTCAACCCTTGGAGAAAGCAAAATCCCCTAGGAGTATTAGCTCGCCTGACCTGGGAAAAATTCTGGCCCAGCCCAGTTCCTAAGGTAGTCACGAACATGAGCAATAGCCATCAACCTAGTCATCCCAAGAGAAAAATGAAGTCCTTAGTATAAACAGTTCTAATATAAATTTCAAAGTTTTTCTGTATAAAAACTGCTACTTTGGGCTTACAGGTTTACAGTGTTTTCTTTATTAGCATCTTAGTTCTATACCTAATCCAGAACCCTCTATAGAGGAAGCAGGCTGTTTATCCCGAAAGGTGCTATGCAAATGGTATCATGTTATGGAGAAGCACCATGCAGTTACCTTGGACACATATATTTATGTACATAAACGATCATGTACACATACACAGCTATTGAATTCACATATGACAGTATTTCTTAAACTTTATGAAACTATGTTATTCTTCCAAACCTATCAGATTTTCCATGTCCACATTCATACCTACCCCCAAGAGCAAGCAAACTGAAACAGCGCTATTGGGTATATCTGTCCAGTTCCTGTACCACTTGTCACTTTCCTTTCTATCAGGTCCAATGCAGTACAGCATTGTGCTTCATTCTTCCTCTTCTTCAGCACCTATATCTCGTTTGTGCAACGTCATCCTGCTGCCCTCTTCATAATGCCTTCCATGGTGCCACTTAAAGTGTCTGGGGATATTTGACAGGAAACACAGGGGAGATTCCACCACCTTAAAAAGAAACAACAACTTTTGAAGTGGAGATGTGTACACACTGACTCTAAATCAAGTATGTTTCCCAAAGAGGATCAAATATGAGCATCTATTTTGGAAATTAAACTGAAGTGCAAAACCAGGCAGCTCAGTCTCCTAACCCCTCACCCTGACTGCAATACCACTTTGAGCAGTTCTAGTGGGATAGCAACCCACAGTCTGCAGAATCCTATACCTAGAATGTTTACGGCTATATAGCCAGCAAGCCATGCAAAACTGTTATTCTCCCCTTGTGGTGTCCCCTACCATTTTGTTTGAAACAAGCAAACAAAAACAGCAGCTGCCCAGAAACTTTTAAATGCATGTAAGAATGAACAAGGGAAATGAAATGAGGGGCATCCTGAACTCTACCTACTAGGAAGTATCTGAACCAGTCCCAAACAGTAAAGGAAGGAAAGAACAAACTCAAATAAGCAATTTTTGTATTTCTCAGATATTATACAGATGAGTATTCAGCTTCACCTGTGTTACATCATCTAAAAAGTTCGACTCAATTTTGACATTCTTTTTGGCCCACTGAGGGTGTAAATCAGCCTTTCCCAACACAGTGCCCTCTTAGTTATTAGACTACAACTTCCATCATCCCTGTTCCGTGCCAGGCTAATAGGAGTTGTAGTCTGAAACTTCTGAAGGATACCATGTTGAGGAAGCCTGGTGTAAAATAAACAGTCTGTGGGGATTATAACAGGCAGGCGAGACATTCTCATGCCAGCCTCTTCCTGTATGAAGAGCCAACGAGAACCATGGAAATATATGGGCTATGAAGAGGCAAGTGGAGGGCAAAGCAGGATGCTCTGCCAGTCCTCTGTAAATTAAATCCCCCCCCATCCCAAATGCTTGGAGGATCTCCCAGTTATTTGCTTATGCTGTCAACACTGCCCACCTGCCATGCTTGCTGAACAAGTCTTGTTGGAACTTGTAATGATTTCCTGTCTGCCAGTTAAACATCAGCTTGCTTGACCTGAGATCACCTGGACAGTTAGTTACTAGATTCCCCCCAAATGTGAGCTCATGTCAGTGCTTGGAGACAGAATAGTTGGCAGCTGATGTACCTGTTCACCTGCAGGATTTGTTTCCTGCTTCCAGAACTACCACACAGCACCCTCTGTTGGCCCAGAGCACAAAACAGCCTACAGGAAGCACCTCCTTACTGAGAGTCCATTTGAGGTGACGGACACTGCTGGCCAAGCCAGAGTAGTAGATCTCCTACTCTGGCTTGTGCACAGAGCATTTGTGGTGAGGGGACAGACTATCCTCTGCATGAGCATCATCAACTTGTTCTCTTAGTCACGTCAAAAAGAAGCCTGCCTCCTTGCCACTAGGAGCAGCTAGACTGGCTCAACTGGTCCTACCAAGGCTGGCATCCAATTCTATTATTCATCGAGAGTCTGCTCTTGCTCTTATCCAGGGCTGGCCATGTTCCATGCTCCCGGCAGACAGAGCAGAAATTACGTCTTCCTTGCTGTTAATAATTATTCAGAAAGAGTTGGGATAGTAAATAAAGCCAAAATCATCTACCTAGTATGTATACCAGTGGTGCACAGCTGCACCTTGAAAACTGAGTGATTGGCAAAGGTGATGTCTTTTTATTGGGCTAGCTTCTGTTTGTGCAAGAGAGTGCAAGTTTCCAAAACTCAGAGGCTGTTTAAGCAGCGAATGCTCCTGTACACAGTCCTGAAACATGACCCCTTAGGAATCAACTATTTCAGTGACAGAATGCTATTGCTAATGCTATCTCCACCCACCCCAACCTGATACCTGGTTAAGACACAATTATAAACTGATACAAGCAAGAAAAAACACACAACACTAGAGAAGCAGATAGGAAGGCAGCAACCAAAATATTTCAGGGCAAATTGGACTGCACTAAAGAGGTTTATTGTTGCCTGTGTGAGGCCCTTTAAGAAGCTTCCTGAAATGACAACCATGCTGTTTCATACCCCAAAGCAGGACCTTGTTAATGGGCATCCAGGTGTCAGCTGGGCCTGATAACTACGGTCTGCAGTCATCTGACTGACCACAGCACACCAAAGGGATGGTTAATTTCCCTGGCATCTCCAAGATGTGTTTGGGGAGACCCCTGATTGAGACCCTGGGAAACCACAGCTTGTCATAGCCAGATAGACCAATGGTCTGACTCAGTATAAAGCAGCTTCCTATAAGCTGTTAGCATCCCAAAGGTCATGGGTTCAGTTTTCCAGCTAGGGTTGGGAAGAAGCCATTTCTGAAATCCTGGAGATCCATGGCTAGTGTTCCTAATACTGCTGTTGGGAGCAGGAAGATGGGCACATAGTGTACAAGATGTCTCTATTTGTTAAAAATGGCAAAGGCAACCAACTATTAGTAAGAGGACAGAGTAGGCTTCACTATGGTGCAATTACATGCTGGGGAAGATATATTTCCAAAGTGTAAAATTCAGAGGTGATAAAAGTTAAACTATGCACATTGGAAACACTAACTTCATTTTCGTTGTTTTTATTAATTTGTTAAGAGGATTTGTAACCTAGTACTTGAAGCAACTCGCTCTCTCCAAGGGGCTAATAAGGTAAAGAAAAAACAATAAAAACCAGAACAACAAATTCATGCAAGTATAAAACAGCATAAAATAGCAGCAGTAGTAGAAAGTTATGGCCAGATAAAATAATGCATAAAATGAAAATATCTAAAATGCCTAGAAAAATAATGAGAGTTTTTGCCTGGCACTGAAAATACATCAGAGTTAACCATCCTATGGAGTGTATTCCAAAATTACGGAGCCAACCTCATTTAGTAAAGTAGGAAAAAGGCACCAATGAAATGAGAACAAAAAGAGCTGGTAATCAAAATAATGCAACTTGTATTTTAAAAAAGATGCTACAGCTTTTAGCCTCAGCTCTTTGTCAGGGGAATAATTTTTAAACAACGAAAGACTTGCTTTCTAGGCATGTAAAAAGAGTGCTCTTAACAGTACAATCTTCTGAAAATTACTTCTGAATAGACGCGTATAGGATCACACTGCCAATCAGATGGAAGTTACCTCAGTAGTACATGCATACCTGGAAACTGTTGAAAGGTGCAGTATAAATCCATATATATATATATATATATATATATATATGATTAAACTTATATATACAACTTAAGTTGGATGTAACTGATAGCAGCTTATTGATGCATCTGTAACACATACCAAGTACCTAGAAATGGCAGCTGGAAAAAACTTTTACCAGTCTGGCTTATACAAGGGGGGGAGGTAGGGAACCCGTAGCCCACCTGATGTTTCTGGACAACAAATCCCATCATCTGGCTAGGACTGAAGGGAGTTGGTTTCCCCTTTACCATATCATTGATAACTGGCATGGAATCAGAGCAAAATAGTGTTGCGCACCACCCCAGTCTACAAACAGTGTAAGATTCCAGGGGTGCCAGGTTTGAATTTCCTTTTGGGAATGAGGCAGAACAGAGACTGTGGTGTCTTTATGATATAAGGTTTCTTTACACATATATACAACCTGAGCCTAGGATGGAGGGGTTCACAGCATCAACACCCCAAAAGGGTCTTTTTTCTCCCATAGCCGCAGCCTTGGATTCAAACAGAAATCAAATATTGATCTCTGACGACCATCCACTTGCTGTTTTGCATCTAGTTCACACTACAGCAATCTCTGCTCTCAAACTCAGGCTTTGTCCTCCTCTAAGAGCTGGAAGGCCGCAGGTGGCACTGTGAGTTAAACCACAGAGCCTAGGACTTGCCGATCAGAAGGTCGTGGTTCGAATCCCCACGACGGGGTGAGCTCCCATTGCTCGGTCCCTGCTCCTGCCAACCTAGCAGTTCGAAAGCACGTCAAAGTGCAAGTAGATAAATAGGTATCTCTCTGGCGGGAAGGTAAACGGCATTTCCGTGTGCTGCTCTGGTTCGCCAGAAGCGGCTTAGTCATGCTGGCCCCATGACCCGGAAGCTGTACGCCGGCTCCCTTGCCCAATAAAGCGAGATGAGCGCCGCAACCCCAGAGTCGGCCACGATTGGACCTAATGGTCAGGGGTCCCTTTACCTTTAAGAGCTGGAGGGCCCCCTGCCCCACCCAGCTGTTGTATGGCAGAGAGCCCTCTTTCTGTTGCTCTCTTAATAGCCCATCACCTTTTTATTTATTTCTTAATGGCCCATCACCTGGGTGATTACCTCATCAGGAAGCTAGCCTGGCTTGATTAGCTTTTAACGCTTGCTAGGATTATAGGGGTCTGGCACCCACAAACTCATAACACTAGGTTGGAAAGCAGCCCCACCCAGGGCCCTGAAACTGGAATGGTTTAATTTGCTTAGATGATACGTCAATGGCTCATCCTAAAAGCTGATCCAGTAAAAAGATAATCTTTTCCTATTCTGACTCCCCTTTTGTAATATTTACTGCATGAACAACGCCCTGTTCATTTTGTCGGCAAGAGTCTCATGTAACTCAAGTTTATTCTACTTTGCTGAGACGTCTCTCCCTCATTCTTCACGGTGGGTGGGGCTGGGCTTGTGTGTGTGGGATCAATATTTCAGTTATGTTCTATATAGACAATAATTCTCTATGACAACCTGCAGCTGAAATGAATGTTGGGAAATCATAAAGAGCATGGAGAACATCTAAGGGAATTGGGAATTCTAAGGAATTGTCAGGGCGGAGAAGCCCAACAAGCGAGAAAACAAAGAAGTTTTAGTTTACCAGAAAATGTCACAATAAACTAATGGAGGATAGGTTCATCAACAACTATTAGCTGCAATTGAACCTCCATGTTCAGAGGCAGTTTGCCAGTACTAGCTCCCTGAAGGCAAAATCATGGGTGAAATATTGTCTTCATGCTCTGCATGTGTTTTGGCCACTGTGTGAAACAAGGATGCAAGACTAAATGGATTTTCCATTTGATCCATCAGGATTCTTCTCATGTTCCTATGTTTTTTCAGATAACCTCTTAATAATCTATTAAAAGTACCGTACTTTTCTGTGTATAAGACTATGTTTTTTACTCTAAAATAATGTTCAAAATCTGGACTCTCTTATACATGGATAGTATCTCCCCTCATTTTCTTAATTTGGAGTCCCCCAAAATAGGGGGCATCTTATACACGGGGGCGTCTTATAGATGGAAAAATATGGTACCTCTTTTTCTGGGTGGGGTTGGGCACCCAGTGTTCATTTTAGAATTTGGCTCTTATAAAAAAATATTTATAAGAGCCAAATTCTGAAATGAATTCAAATTGCTAAAACAAAGATTTGTGTTGGAAACATTATGTTTGTCAATTAAAACCGAAAAAGGTCTCATTAGAAATGAAAGTGTTGTTTTTAAGGGGATTGAAGAATTAATAGCAGGATCAAGTAAGTCCACCATCACTTAACACTGCAAACCAAGACTGCACGCCTATGAATAATGATAAGTGTTTTCTGTAAGGGTTCAAAGTATTTCACACAATTATTGCAAGAACCCTTCAAATGGGCACCGAACTGCATGGGGCACCACAACAGTGCTGCAGAATGGAGTTGTCATGGGCCAGGAGCCAGCTTTGCCTGCTGAACAGCAGCCCAAAGGGGGAGAAGGCAGAGTGACTTCACCTGTGGCTGATCATCCGTCAAGGACACAGAGGGGAAGGTACTGATGGAGAATACTTCAGCCTTAAGTAGAGCTTCCAGCAGCATTCAGATGCTGGAAACAATGCTTGTAGTTCCTGATCCTACCTTGCTGCTTCCTGCTTGTCTTGACCCTTGACCCCCAGAATCATTGGATTCCCTGACCACTGGACCATCAGACCACGTGAACTGCTGTTTGCCTGACCCTAGGACTAGACCTGGCTTCGGATGCTGACTCTGCCTCCAGGAAAGTATACCTCAGAGACGCTTTTGGTTGACTGGCCTCCCACTCTACTGAGCTCTGCATGTTGCTGCTCAGCGAAGAGACTACAACAGGAGTGCAAGAAGCAGTTGGGGTAGGTACAGAATTTCAGCATTGCACAGGGTGCCACTGAAATTTGAGAGCCCAAAGTTTGCCACTGCTCCCCCTGCTATGCTAGTCCCACTATGGACTCTCTCACCTTCCCATATGTGACATTTGGCCTGACTAATGATAATCAGCCTAGGCTGATTGACATGCCATTTGTGGAGCAGGACCAGTGACAAATAAATGTAATTTTTATCCTTGTACAGCAGACTGGTTTCTAGATACACACATTATCTTTATCTTCCATTCAGCCATGCAAAGACACCCAAGGAGGGTACAAATCAAGGCCAGTGAGGGGTGTGGCTTGGAGAGTTCCAAGGGCCAGATAGAGAGGCTGTAGGGCCACATTTGGTCTACGAGCCTGAGGTCTCCACCCTGACGCAGGCCCTTGAAGTTGGCAGCCATACAGGTCATACATTAAATTGCAGAGGGTGGATCCAAGCAACCTATTAACAGAAATTTCTTTTTGTGCTGAGAAGCAAATCGTTTGTGTGGATTAGCAATTGGACAGTTTGCTATCGCAAGCCACAATGAAGTGGTGATTTACAGAAATGACTCAAGCGATCATCATTCTTCTCTCCTGGTTTAATTTGCATGGTTAGAAACTACTGAGTGGAATGCTCTTGCATCAGAGGCACTCATTGCAGCACTATTTATTTCATTAAAATTTTACATCGCTTGATTGTAAACACCTCAAAGCGGTCGACAAAAGATAAAACAGTGAAATCAAGAAAAAAGTACAACCCTACCTTAAAACCTACAGAAGTTAAAATACTAAAACAGGTTAAAATTACCTCAACTTTCTAAGCATCTGGGTAGGCTTATCTAAACAGGAATGTTTTTAGCAGGTGTCAAAAAGAGTACAGTGGATGCTCGGGTTGCAAACGTGATCTGTGCGGGAGGGATGTTCGCAACCCGCACATCTGCGCATGTGCGGTTCTCGATTCGGCGTTTCTGCGCATGTGCAAAGCGTGATTTAGCACTTCTGCGCATGCACAAGCACCGAAACCCAGAAGTAACCTGTTCCGGTACTTCTGGGTTTGGCGTGGTGCACAACCCAAAATCGTGCAACCCGAAGCATCTGTAACCCGAGGTATGACTGTATAGTGAAGGAGCCCACTTGATCTCAATTGGCAGGGAGTTCCAAAGTATAGGTGCTGCCACACTAAACAACCAGAATGGGTGTTAGGTGCTACTTGTAGTAATGCCATTTCTGTCGATTGAAGCAGTCGAGTGGGCACATGTATGCTAAGGTGATATCATAGTCTCACTTATGCACAACCTTCCCCCTCAAACATTAATAAATTACATAATTAATCTAGAGTAACTACCACCCCCTTGCCTGTAGTTACAATCAATAAAAAGGTCACAATCACCATCTAACATAAATCTGACCTTCGTGAGGGGCCAAATCGCTTTATTTTACTAATTTAATCTATTATTTATTGTAAAAAAGTGAATCATCGTACAGGGTAACTAATCTATTTTATGTGATTCTGGCTATGTGCCCCTTGCCTTGCACATATTGGTGAAGGTTTGTTGGGGCTGAGAGGCTGTTACTTCATAATTAATATGTTAAGAGGATCCCATTATACACGATTGCTTTTATTACCATTGCATTACATTGTGCTCTTCTGACATGCCTTATGGTTTTGAGCCCCACCCCAGAGATGTTGCACTGTTGAACTTCATCACCTTTTGGCAATTCTCCCAGCTCCAACCTGTTAGGTTAGATCAAGTGACTCTGGGTTGGCCTTAATTAAATGCCAATATTTTGAGTAGATGTGTATGGTGTCAGCATCTGCCCATGTGACAACAGAGCTGCGTGTGGGAGCAGGTTTGCAGGAGCCCAAGTGGATAGACCTGAATGTGTTGCCTCTGTGTGTATGTTGAGCAAGTGTGGCTATGGACAAGCACTGTTGACATGCGATGCGTGGGATGGTTTGTTATGAAATGCAGAATTGTTACTGGAGCCCCTCTGCCATGGTGTAACCACCAGCTAGCTTCAAAGTGCTTCATATTTATTTAGCTTTCCAGTCCAAACCAGAGATACTATATCCTGCAGGACCTTGGTTATTTAGAGGGATAGCTAAACATTCAACATCTCCATGAATTAGAAAATAAAATGTAATGAAACAAAGATGTTTTGCACAGGGAGGAAAGAAGAGTGGTAAGAATAATTAGGAGTTTGGTAGTATTATTGTACAATCTTAACTGTAAAGTAGGAAATTAAAATTAAAAAAATAGGGCTAAGTGTCTAAGAAGCAACAATTAAATTTGAGACAGATTTAGGAGTAAACTACAAGATTGGTTTGGATCTTTTCTGGACAAAGTTAGTTCCTTAAATCCCACTGATTGGATAGGAACTAAGTCATGATTAATTTTTCCCACTGATCCAGTAGGATCTAAGTTTAACTAATTCACAGCACAATCCTAACTATGTCTACTCAGAAACCAGGCCTTCTAAATTCAGTAGGGCTTACTCTATCCCTTAGTCACATATCTTATACATACCGTACATATCTCTGCATGCTTATTTCCTTAGTTAATGAAAAGCAGGCTCAGGAGGCTAAGATATTGAGGACTAGAGGGCAGGCGGGGCACTTAACCCCTCCCCCCATTCGTCTTTTTATGATTGAAATAAATATTCCCCAAGCTGCCTTTACCACCACTTCTCCACTCAGTAGGTCTACTTCCCAAGGCAGCTATTCATTTAATTTAATTACTTCATTACACTTTTGTATGTAAGGTATGGCTTGCCATTTAGGGTCTGTCTTCATTAGGAAGTCGAACATGAGTCATGTGATGCTATGACACAAAAAGTGTGTTGTAGTGGACAAGAATGTTTAACTTGGACCCAAAAGGCTTAGGTCAAAATCTTTCCTCAGCAATTAACAGTGCAGTGGGAGACGGGTGAGGAAGGGCCAGTAGAACCAAGGGCCAAACGAAGCTTGTCTAACTACGGTAATGTTTATAAAGAGAGTCAACCTATTTCTTTAGAGAAAGCAGACTTGGGGGATTGGGACAAACATGCAGAGGAAAGGGGGCCAAGCAGAGTCTCCCCCCATGTTGTTTTCTATATAAAAAAAAAATTACCACAATCCCCAAGCTGCTATTTGCCCCTGACGGTGATATTTGGGGGAAAGTGGCTGTGCTGGGGGTGATTTTTCTAGAAGGAAAACAGCACAGGGGAAATGGTAAGACCTTTGTTTTAGATCTTAACCTGGAAAACCTGCATGCAACTGAATCTTCACATTCCTCGTAAGGACATGGCCCACTTTAGTTTAACCCTGCCAGCCAGTCAAATGGGCAGGGCCAGCTCTCAATAAAGGGTCTCTGCAAGGCAAACTGCAATACCTTGCTAATGATGCCCCTCTGGCCAGTCCCCTTACTTCAAAGCCTTAATAGAGAATTGTACAGGGGGACTAGGGGGACTGCCAGGGATTCAATTACTTTGGAGGCAAAATTACAGGTTCCCAGCAATGGCGGGCCCTGGGTCACCTGTCTTGTGCTCAGGTGCAAGACAATTAAAGGTTTACTTCCTGCTGGGCCATATTGTAGCCCTGTGGTTAGGCTTTTGCCAAGACCCAGCAGACCCCATTAGGAAGGCCACAGGCCAGGGAAGCAGTTCTGCTTTGGCAACCCCTGCTGGGCTACAGGCATACCAGCCCTGCCCTACTACTGGGGATGACCAGAAAGGGGGAGGTGGTTCGGGGCTGCACCACAAAAGGCTCCTACAGGGATGGTGTCAGGCTGGACAATGAAGGCAGCAGGTAGTAATGGCTGCCTGTAGGGCCCTCTTATTTCAAAGGCACAGATGGCTCCACCAAATTCTTGGTATTTGATGCTCTCTATTGCTCATACACCTAAGCGTAGCCTGCCTGGTGGGAGAGAAATATTACCAGTACAATGCTATCAACAGGACAAACTAATTCATAACAATTATTAGACCCTAGTTCCATACTCACAATGTGTATTACAATAAACAAATCAGTGGCCACCTATAAACATGCATTGAGAAAGTGCAACCTCTAACCTTCTGCCAATATACTACAGTCTTTTTCAACCTGGTGACCTCCAGATGTTTTGGACTACATCAGCCATCAGGCCCAGGCAGCACCGTTATCCAAAACATCTGGAAGGCACCAAGTTGGCGAGTGCTGGCATACTAGATTATCGTTTCTTACACGCAACATAGCAAGATACCAATTCCTATATGTTCCCTTTCACTAATAAATTTGTATCCTACTTAATATGTGTTTATGGGGCAACTGAATGATAGATAAGGGAGTGGCGCAGACAAGGCACACTGTGGGTCTGCAGTGTTTGCATCCAATGAAGACTCAAGAAGCACAATCAGTGCAGTTCAGTGGGGAGAGTTTTTATGTTTTGAAACCATCTCTCTGGTGTGTTACTGTAGCAGAACATGAAAAAGCAAATATTAAAAATGGCCTTTCGTTTGAACAAGAAGTTGCTTTTGACTGTTAAGTTGTAAGTTGACACATTGTTTCCTTCAAAATCTCAAAATGCACCCTTTAATAACATAATGTCATTGTAGTCCTCTTTTCAGCCATACTGTCTGCTGCTTCGTTCTGCCTGCCCCAACAGAAGCCCATAACCCCTCGCTTCGCTCTTAATTCCAAGCACTGGAGGTGGAGGGTGATGTGTTTGCAGTTTAGAAGGAAAAGCTATTTAGTTAAGGATGCTGCCCTAGTACAGAATTTCCCAAACGTGGGTCTCCAGCTGGTTTTGGACTAAAATTCCCATCACCCCTGACCATTGGTGCAGCTAGTTAGGGATGATGGGAGTTGTAGTCCAAAATCAGCTGGGGACCCAAGTTTCGGAATCCCTGCCTAGTCTGTGGGTCAGTTGATGAGGCCTGGTAGGCCACAAGTGTATGGACACAGAGCTGGATAACAGCTCCTTTTGTATCCACTCTGCCAAAAGCTGGTCATCTACAAGAGGAGGGGGAGAGGACTACTGCAGGGTGCTCATAGACATTTGGTTGGACTGTAAGGAACAAAAGGCTGGACTAGGTGTGTCTGGTCTAGCACGGACCTACTTATGTTCATCCATTCCCCATATATCCATGAAATCCACTTTTCATTTCTGTCTAATTGAAATCCTTTTCCTACCTGTACCCCTCCCCTCCCACTGAGCTTTGAAGGGAGTCATTAAGGAGGAGCTGGTTGATTAGTATGGGGAGAATATTCTGCTCACAAGAAACTGGGCTTTTATAACTAATAATAACAGGCTACTGGAGGGTGTTATTTTGGTCATCCCACCCATTTCCCTCTGTTTTCCAGAAAGGTGGCACATTCTGCTTCTCATTGGGCAACAGCTGGATTGCAGCTTGTGTACCTTACATACCAGTAGCTCCTTGTTGCATGCCATGCAGAGGGCAACAAGGAACTATGTAAGGTACATGGTCCAGAGGGAAGTAAGAGGCAGATGGAGTCATCAACCTGGGAAGGTAGCCCATCTAGGAGTTGACCTCTTCTGCTTTGTGGAATATCTTTGGGAGAAGAAAAGGCTAAGGAGTAAGCCCTTCACAAACCCGGAGTGGAGTCCCTAAGATGGTTCCAGCAACTCCTGCAGCCAAGTGGATAGCAAACATATTGCTCTGCTTTCCTTTGGACCACATCAGTGAGGCTGAGGGGGGCGGTCTTGTCATCTGGGCAGTGCAGCACCTCCATACACTGCCCAGGCTTGCGCCCCTGAGAGATCATTTTGGTGCTGCTAATGCAATGGTTTGACTTCACCCCCGGAAGCACACTCTATTGTCTCTCAAGACAGACAGATGCCAACAACTAATATAATAAGTTAATTTAGTCATGACTGTGTTGTCCCATATGTTATTATACAGTACATTAACCACTGGGGCTGTAGCTATGCTCATGTATAAAATTATAGAAGCTGCTAGCAGATAGGAAACAATTTTTTGTTTTGTTAGCACAGACTTGGCACCACGACTTATGAAGTGACAGGAACTACACATGTCCCTGAGTATTAGGCAAGGCTTTTGCCAACTGGATTATAAAGAAACTGCATTTGGTGCTGTAACCTTAGAGTACTTCTCACAAACAAAGGTGAGGTGGTAAACTTGTTTCTTGACTACATAACTGCAGAGCACAAGTAAGAGCTTATATCACCACTGCTCCATACAAAAAAAAAAAAGGCAAACAAACCCCCAAACCTCTGCACATAGAAAGGTCAATGCCAGAGAGAAGTATTCCAGGCCAGCCTTGTCCCTGACATGCCAGTTTTCTATATGCCAGTAATTTCTGTAGAAGAGCGTTCCATCATGTCATCCTCCCCCTGTGGCGATACAGCCAAGAAACTGCTGCTTACGACAACCATTTCCTTCTGTCATCCAGCCCAGGAAGTGTTTGTTTCTTCCTCCTTAAACCTTCAGTTTATAGCATTCTTGGCCAGAGGTGGGAAGCCTGTGGCCTTCCAGATGTTGTTGAAATCCCAGCTCCCATCAGTTCTGTCTAGTATGGGTTGGGGATGATAGGAACTGCAGTCCAGCAACATCTGGCATGAGAGAGGCTCCCCATCCCTGATCTAGGCTTTGCATGACTAGGTCAAGAAAATGAAAATGTTGGAGTCAATTAATGTATGATGAATGGCAGATAAATTGTAGGCACAAACCCATCTCACTTATTAATTTATTTATAGTCAACTCCCAGTTGGCATGCATTAGAGTCACACACACCGGAAGGGGGTGGAACAGACAGGATGGGGGAGGAACGGGGGGACGGGCTTACGTGTGGCCCGCCAGCACGCACAGTGCCTCGGAACACAACCCCCATGCAAATGATGAGTTGCCTGCACACCATTTATATCCTGTACTTCAACGTAACTTTGAAACAAACGCAACAAATTTAACATAAGAAATAAAAAAGTACACTTTAGTAATAATAAAAAAATAAAGCATGGAAAATAGTACAGCAAATTTAAATAAAGCACAAAATAAAGCAGCAAAAGCCCATTCAAAACAGACAATAAAATTAAAGTGCTCTAAAATACAGTCTTTGTGGACAGATCAATTGACAGGGAAAAGTTTATCAAAGTTAATCCAGTAGATTTTGGGGGCGAAATTCTGTCATGAAAATGGATTAATGGCTCACCTTTCTCAGCCGGTGGCAGGACGACCTGACAAGACCCGCATTAAATTTAGAGACACACCCACACTGCAAAGTCACATGTGGCAATATAACACAGAACACACTGGATCAGAGCAATGACTGAACCACTGAAAAGTGGCATATAAACAAACACAGAGAGAAAGCTGAGGTAGAGGGGTTACTGAGCCAGGAAAAAGTAGCCACAGGGCGAGACACTCAGTGGCATGTCCTGAATGAAGGTCAGAGCAGAGGAGGAGGAAGAGAAGATCTCTTTGCCCCACATCTCCCACCAGGTGAGTCACACATAGCTGTACGCATTGGGGCTTTGCTGATTATTTTGGCTTTTTTGGCCCAGAGCAAGAAGCTCTCCATTCAGATCAAGCACATGGCTGCTTTTGGCCGGGAGCCCATCCAGCCGTCAAGCCCCAGCACGGGACACCAAATTTTTAACATACTTTTCCTGCTATGGTTTGGCAAGGTGCCACATTGCAAGATTTGGCACTATGACCTATGGCTTACAAAGTGACAGTCCCCCACTCAGAACAATGCAGGACAGGTGTAGAAGGGATCGAGAGAAGACAAATTGGCCTGTGGCCTAGGTAGTTAAGCTAGTTTGAAACAGGCGAGATGGCAACCCAAGTGGTAGGTTCTTTTGGCAAAGCCGCTAAACAGACAGGTGGGTGCAGTGGTAGATTGATTGCTTTTGATCTTCTGGAGATAATTTGCTTTCCCCCTAGAGATCAATCTTCTGCCTTAATTATAATGTCTTATACCCATCCCTCCCCCCGTGCACGCACACACTGCTCTGATCAAATTTGAAGTCCCTTGCAGATGCATTAAAGTAATAAGGCAGTGCTGGGTTTAGGGGGGTGCTGGCAGTCGTCCCCCCCCCACAGGGTGCCAAGCTGAGGGGGTGCATAATAATACAGTGGTACTTCGGGTTACATATGCTTCAGGTTACAGACGCTTCAGGTTACAGACGCTGCTAACCCAGAAATAGTGCTTCAGGTTAAGAACTTTGCTTCAGGATAAGAACAGAACTTGTGCTCTGGCAGCGTGGCCGCAGCAGGAGGCCCCATTGGCTAAAGTGGTGCTTCAGGTTAAGAACAGTTTCAGGTTAAGAACAGACTTCTGGAACGAATTAAGTACTTAACCCAAGGTACCACTGTAATAATAATAATCATCATCATCATCATCTATATTTATATGAGTACCTACTGAGGAGATCCATTAAAAAGCAACTGTACCAGAAAGGAATGATTGTGAAAATAAGAAATACTTAGGGGGGTGTGTGCCAAATTTTGTCCTCACTCCGGGCGCCATATTACCAAAGTCCACCCCTGGTTAAGCTAACAGTTTCTTATCTCTATACAGTATTAAGATTCCATAGGAGCTGGAAATTCACAGGTCCTGAAAGGTAACAGGGCAAATTTAATTCACAAACTTTTATGTATGTCTCCTGCCTCTTACCTGCAGTATGTATAATCCACTCCCTTCTTGTCTGGATGGCCATTTTTCACATTCAACTGATTGGCACTTAAGTTTACAATTGTTGCTGTTTAGTCGTTTAGTTGTGTCCAACTCTTTGTGACCCCATGGACCAGTATGTATTAATTAATATGAATATGTTGATGACTCTGCTTTTTTCTCCTGTACTGCTATCTTATTTTTGGGTTATTAGCTTTATTTTTACTAGTCTTTGGTTGTCCTTTTTTCCCTTTTGGTTTTTTTACTATACATTGTAAGCTGCCTTGAGGACTTCATATGGAATGGCAGGGTAGACCAGTTTTACAGCACCCAGTGCTCATTCACCAAGCAGTCTGAAATCCTCCAGCCCAGCCATCCAGCTGCTACCTAGGTGTAAAATGCACGACTTGTGCACCAGGCAGGGGCATCATAGGCTGAACAGGAACATGATGACAAGCAGAGGGGTGAGCTGGAGGGCAGCCTTCCTGTGCTTCTTCAGCCTCCAGCCAAAAATAAACCCCACTTGCTCTCCCAGTCTCCCTGGGTGGTGTCTGTTTATTTTCTGTAAGTGATCCTACAAGGAACAGAACTGCTGCCAAGGCTTCGTGGTGGAAGAAGGGTAAGCTATACTGAGGTCATTGTCCGCACAATACATTTTCCAACAATAGGAAAACGCTTTGTTCCAGAGAGAACAACGCCTGACCCAAGGTTAGGGCTGTAGAAACCATCGCAAAGCCAACATGATGTGGATATGTGAACATGCCATTTGCTGCTGTTGCTACAGAACGGCAGATTAACACCATGCATTTAAGGCACATCCAATGCACATTTAAAGCATGTGCCTTCCCCTAAATAATATTGGGAACTCTAGTTTGTTAAGGGTGTTGAGAATTGGAGCTCTTTAAAGGGGAAGCTACAGTTCCCAGTATTCTTTAGGGGAAGCCAGGAGCTTTAAATGCATGGTGTGGATCTCTGTGTACAAATGTGTATTTATGCATGTATATATGTGAGCTCAGAAGACATTGCCTGGTACCTTCAGTTGAGCCCCATTACTTCACTGACCGCTCAGCTAAATGCTTTTCTACGCAGTAGGGTAATAGCTATGGCTCAATTGTTTGTCTCAGTTGAGTTTGTCTCATTTTTCTACAGCTTTGGCTCAATTCATTGGGAGTTTGTCAATGTGAAAAAAACGTGCTTATCTTTCTTTCAGCACCAAATCCCTTTAAAGTTCCTTGAAATACAGAAATTACAAGTAGAGGAATAAAAACCCAGTTAGTGGCAGGAAATTTTAAAATACTGCTAGCTTTGCCAATATAAAAAATAATAATGCATGTACTGCAGAAGATTTAAAGGGCTGAGCAGCTGGGCAAGGGAAGAGGCTGTTGTATATGAAAATTGACAAACTGGGGGATTCCAGAAAAAAAGCTAATATAACTCCACCCCACTGTTGCTGATCTACTCCTCACCCCTCAGCTTGAGGCATGGGAGACTACAGAGTTGAATAAAGGTTTCTCCAGTCTCAGAATATATGGGTGAAAGGCCAGTAAATGTTTTTTGGATAGCCTGTTTGTAAATATTGATTCTCACATGAAAACTAATTACATATTTTGCATTTGCTCAGATAATAATTGTATCTATGTTATTGTGCTATCAGTTACATCCCCCCTCGTCCTTTCCACCATCTCATCCTAGAATGCCACGGAAACTTGCTATAATGTTGGAAAACAAGAGACACACCTAGAATGGGGAATGCTGGGAAAGAGCATGACAGCAGAGGATTCATTCTTTTGTACTTTAATACCTACACAGTAATTGTGTTTAGATTCTCTGGGTTTATAAAATAATATCCATGGATTACCTACACAAGAAGTAGGATTATGTAAAGACGTTTTAAATGTGCTTGACATACCAAAACCAATGCTACAGTGAATTAATGTTTATGATGTAAATGTGTTAAGTGTACAGTATATGAGGAAAAAACATCGCTGTCCAAAACCCCCACAAATCTGAAATGAAAAATATTAGAGCAGATAGCCTAAGGCAATAAGTGCTTTATCCTAGTGACTAGAAAGGCATTGTTGACATCCATCTGTCTCAAGAGACAATGGAGTGTGCCTCTGGAGGTGAAGTCAAACCGCTGCATTAGCAGCACCCAAGTGGCCTCCCTTGGGCACAAGGCTGAGCAGTGTATATGGAGATCTTGGGCTGCTCAGATGACAAGACCCTCCCCCCTGCCCCCGCTGATGTGGATCAGAGGAAAGCAATACTGGAAGGAGGCGTACAGGGCACCATTCAATCGCCTTTGGGACTCCATCCCTGATTTGTGTAGGGTTTACTCCTTAGCCTTTTATTCTCTGAAGATATCCTGCAAGGCAGCAGAGGTTTAGGATCAGAATTTTCCTTCTCCTAAATGGGCTACCTTCCCAGGTTGATGAGCCCCCTCTTCCCCTCATTTCCATCTATAGCACGTGCAGAAATCATCTTCTTGGCCATTGGACCCATTATTGGTCTCGTCCATTCAATCCACTGTAGCCTGTCTTTGCATGCAGGGGAAGTCCCTAACTCACTGAGGGTTTGAGACCCATTGGTTAACCTCACCTGCTTTAGCTGGCCAGTTGAAGCCATTTCTGGGATGTGGCTGCTGTCACATGCTGACAGCTTCCAGAAGCCACAGGTGAGAGATGAATGCAGGGTGGGAACCACAGGTGAACAAACTACCTCAGAAGGAGCATGACGTGTCCCCTACCAGAGGTAATACCCATCCCCTAACACTCCATATTAAATTTAAGGAATGCAATTAAGGGGGTAATGAAATAAATTTGTAGATACTTGTCAGGAAAGTGTTATATTTTATGTCTTACCCTCCAATAGAGGGGGAGCGGCTGGGGAAACTCAGGTGAGTAGGAAAGGCCAGGAGGGCTGCCAGTGAGGCTCCCTATCCCACCAGCCTCATGCAGTGCCTGAGGCAATTGCCTCACTCTGCCTAATGATAGGGCTGGCCCTGCAGACAATTCAAAGACAGAACAAGCTACACATGCAGCATATTGGAGGGTTGATGTAGTTCCCCTTTATATGCTGTACAAATGCTTTGACTAGGGAAGGATGATTTATAGGGGCAGCCAGCAACATATGAATAATTCCATAATGGATATACTAGTTATATAAAAATATGTAATGACAATGCATTTCAGAAGGAAATAATCCACATGCTGAGTCAGACCAGTTTCACCAAACATTTTGCTAGATCTATCTTGTAAAAATGTGTAGGGTCTTTAAAACCCAGATACTTGTGACCAAGTGTTATCCTGTACAAATAACTTCCACAGGAAACTTGAAAGGGCATTTAGCAGCAAGTGCTGTATTTCAAAGTTAGGTATTTGTATTCTAAATGGATTTGGTAATTTATCTTAAACTTCCCTGTTACCAGTGAGTTAAAGTTTTCATAGGTCCTTGGCACGTCTTAAGATTTTCTTTAGCACATTTTCTGAAAAGGAAGAGCCTGCCTTCCTGGCCGCTGCTCCCACCCCTCACCCCCATGATGAAATGAAGCACTGTGTTCTAGGCTCAGAAACCAAAAAAGCAAATAGGAACTATATCAAGACTCAGTTGTTTTCAAAACTTTTGAGCCCATCCCATTTGTTGCAGATAATGACTGAAAATTTATAAAAGGCTGTGTTAGTAGTAATAGGGTTTTTGTAACTCCCAAGTGTCTGAAAGACCCAGCTGGTAAGGGTGGGGACTTGTGATATTTCCCAAAACATCAGCAATCCACCCACTAAAAATTAAATGCTATACAAGGCACAAAAAGTTGGAATCCATACGTAAGTTGCAGTTTGAAGGCAGCCTGTTTTGATGTAAAGATAACTGTCATGGTCTTTGTGGCCGCATATGGACTTCAAGTTAAACCATAGTTCAGCATTACAAGAAAACACCTTGGTGGCCTGGTTCACACATAATACTAAGCCATAGTTATTTAAGCCGTGGTTTAACAATTAATTTGTTTTTTGAAGGTTAACTGCTTTTAAATAGTACTGTTTTATACTGACATGTCTTCTGCCCTGGGCACCAGTGGAAGAAGGGCAGATATAAATTTAATAAAATAATATAAATATAACTAAATAATTATAAAGTTAACAAACACAGACAGACAATCAAACATACTATTGCTGTTACTTCAAAGTTCAGTTTGGTTTGTTTGCTCTTGCCTCATGTTTATTGTAGTTTGGTGAGCTTCTGGAGTGGGATGATCAAACAAACTATAGTTAAGACAGGGTTTTGGATTCATATGTAACACCAATCCATAGTTAAAACAAACTTATGTTTATAAGCCATGAACCAGCTGTAGCTTCAGATTGTGGTTTGTTGGCAGTTAACAAAACTAGTTAAACTGGGCAGGGTTCACACATAATGGTAAGTCATGGTTTAATAAGCCATGGTTTAATGTTTTGTGTGAACCAGAGTCTTGGCTCATGTGCTCCTCCCTTCTCCCTCAACACAGCTGCAAGGAGTTCTAAAACTTTTGCTTCCATTCTTGCTTAACCACAACTTGTCCTGTCATCTGAATTAACAAAGTGTGGTTAACCGTAACTACGGTTTGTTTGAAAGAAGCTTCAAGTCAAACATTGTTAACATTAATCAAAATGTGTTAATTCAGAGGATGGGACAAGCTGTGGTTATGTAAAAGTGGAAGTGGTGGCTTGCAAATTCTTCCACATGGCCATGGCAGTACAGGGCAGGGAGCATGTGAAACGGAGACTTACTGCAGCTCATTCTCATAATCCTAAAACTATGTTCAGGGCACAGTGGTGTAGCTAGTTGCTTGGGTGCCTGGGGTGTCGCTTGAGCCCTGTGCCTGGGGTGGGCCACCCATGGTGGCGGGGCCAGGGGCCCACTGGGCAGGGCGAGCCATGGCAGAGCATGCTACACGGAACCTCCAAGGAGTCCGCCCACCACCTCCCCTTCAGCTGTAAGGTGGCTGAGGGGGAGGCAGCGGGCAGACACAAGCCCTACACTGGCATTTGGGGCAGTGTGGAGCATGCAGGTGCCTGAGCCACCACGTCACTTCCAGGAGAGACACATAGCTTGGGTGCACTGCAGGCCCTGGTAAGTGATGCCAACCACAGTGTGGTGCGCAGTACGCCCTGCCCGCCCCCAGCTATGCCTCTGGTTCAGGGAAACCCAGATTGGGCACCCCAGAAGTTGGGAGACTCACATACCTCTCAGTTGACTCACTTCCTCTTTACCTGGACTCAGCATCATAACTGCAACCCCACTGCAATAGTTCTCCCTCTTCCACACTCCTTCACAAACATTCCTTCTCTCTCTCAAGCAAATATTATTTCTGGACAAATACAGTGTGAATCAGCCCCTTTTGTTTTGCAGGCCTAGCTTGTCAGGCTGCTGTTTAATGACCCTCGTGCTGTGTACTGTAGGCTGTTCATTAACCTCTAGCCACAGATGGTGAGGAGCTGGCATTGAGCCACTGGGAACAGTTTGGCAGCGCTAACCAGGAGCTGCCAGTGACCTTTACACAGGGATGACTATGCCTACCACAGGGAATCAAGTTGATGGAGAATTTGGTGTGGCCATTTAAGTAATGCCTTCTCCTAATAGGGGTAGTGTCAGGGCCTATGTGGACCTGTGCCTTTGCTTTTAAGGTGCAGGGTTTTAGCAATGAAAATAGCAGCAGCTTAACAGAGTGATAATTTTTTTAATTGCAGCAGGCTTGAAGAGGCTATTTAACCCTCTTCCTCACTTGCTGCAGCCCTGAGAAAAAGCCTTTCTCTGAAGCCACTATTTGCACCAGGCCTCTCCATGTCTGCTGCAATTCCAGAAACTCCCCCAGGCTAATGCAATCTGTGTTTCTAAAACTCTGCAGTCCTGATAATCATCACCCACCCCATGATGCAATTTGCATTTTAAGAAACATTAAATGCCAATATGCTTTTAGCATTATCCACATTCGAACCATACATTTAAAGCACATGACCTCTCTGCAAGAATTTTGGGAACTAGATTCTTCCTCATAGATCCACAGTTCCCATGAGTCTTTGGAGAAAGTAATGTGCTTTAAATGTAAGCTGGATGTGCTTTAAATGTATGGTGTGGATTTGCCAATCATACCTAGTTTGGCCCTTGGCATCTTAATATTATGCTATTGCAATGTATATAGCAGAGGTATTAAAACCATGACCATGGGCTACATATGTTCTTTGTAGGCCAAGCCATACATTTGCATCATGTAAATGGATACCACACAAAATTATTCCCTACACATGCAGTGCTGGTGATGACAGGTGCAGCAGCAAAGGACTCAGGTGTGAAATGTTATTTTGATAGCCCTCTGAACTCTCCACCCAGGTAATAGAATCAAACAAATTGGTTATTAATTAGTAGAGGGGATTAAATAATGACTGCTGCCGTGAGTCACAAGAGAGTACACAGACACACAAGGAGTGTCATTCAGTAAACACACTTGGGGAAACCTAATGGTAATACACACGCATATACTTGAGTCATAGCAGAATCATGATTGTTTACCTGGGGTGCAATATATGTGGAACTGGGAAAGAGACAAAGAGTATATGTTCCTTCCTCACTACCACATGAGAGCATTATTTTGGTTTCTCAGCCTCTGGTGCTATTCATCTTAAAGCATTATTTTGTTAATTACAAAAGCTACCCCAACATTATAGGCATGTCCAGCAAGTTTACCATTGTGCGGTACTTCCCAAATATTTGAATTTGGACCCACCTATAGACATCATCTTCCCTCTGAGCCCTGTCCCCCACAACTTTTGGTAGGCAGCCATGTATTTAGTGTGCGATCACACAAAATCGTCACACACTAGTCACTGCTGCTGGGTGTAAGAATCTGATGACTGGGGTGCTAAATCAATTCTGGCATTAGAAGACAGCTAAAACAGACTTCCTCTTTAAGCCAGCCTCTGAAGGAGACAGAAGCGGGGAGGAGCTGCTGTGGCCAAATATATTTGGCTTGCCATTGTGCAACTTCCATGATAACAGCAATTTTATTGGCTGCAACTGTAAAGCTCTATTGCTGCAAAAGGAGAGCTTTGCCTGCTCTTCTGCCTCCCTTGAGCTTCAAACCCATCCTTGAATTCACTCCTCGCAGTGTCCCATGCAACAGTCTGAGAATTATTTAAAGGCTTTATATATGGGAGAGGAGCTTTATTTATTTATTTAAATTTATACACCGCTCGGTTGGGGGGGGGGGAAATCCTCAAAGCAGTTTAAAAAAGATAAAATGGTAGAATTAAGAAAAAATGTACACCCTTACTTTAAAACATACAAAAGTTAAAATACTAAACGGATTAAAATTACCTTAGACTTTAGTCTAATTCCGGGCACAGGCAAGATGCCTAAACCTAAAACATCCCCTACAGATGCTTACATAAGTTTAACTTATTAAGATGATCCTATCTAAGCATTCTTATGAAGAAGAAATCTTACTGAAGTTAAGGAGACTTAGTCCACAGTTTATACTCAGGACTGAGATGTAAAACTGCTGCTATTATATGTTCCTACATTGCCTTGGAAAACACTTATTCTCCACTTTCCCCCATTGTGGGTTCTTATACTCTAGGGCTATATAGTGCTGTTGATACATTGCTTTTCTGCACACAGCTGATGGAATTAAATGGGGTTCTATATGGCATCTATTTAATAGAGTACTATTTCCTTATAAAACCCAGCAATGTGAGTCCTAACGGGCAAGTGTGCACTTCTAAGTGTGCACTTTGATATGTCCCACTACAGCAAAGTCTTACTTCTCCTTACTTCTGCCTCTTTAATTAGTAGCTTCTCTATTTTCTCTTTCTTTTAAAGTGGCTTCTGCCCCTTTAATTAGCTGTTTCCAGAGTACAGTGGAGTAGCTTTAATCACTGGATATCTCTTTGCAGTCAGAACAATTGCTTGCTTGCTTGCTTGCTTGCTTGCTTGCTTGATTAGGCACATTTTTGCAATTTCACTCTTAAAAATAAAATGAATTAGAACAATTATGCATATCTGCAAACAGGAAACCAGTCATTAATACACACACTCCATGGAGCAGGAGCTAACTAATTACAGCCAATCCAAGAATGCCATGGGCACAGAAGTGAAGGAACTAATTACAGGGGCACTAGCAGCTTTAAATGAAAGAGGCAAGGATGAAGCTAGCACAAATCATTTATGAAAAAAGGCAGAAAAACAAGAGAAAACATTAGAATGTGGTAGGCTGGATTCTCTGTAAAATGGTGAGTGAATGAATGCTGTATTATTATGGGAAACACAGCTAATATGGAAGCAACGGCTGCACATGGCTCGGTTCAAGACTGCTATTTCACTTTTCTGCAGAAAGCCCCCAAATTAGCAGGGCCCAAAGATACATCCCAAATACATTTTTAAGGTTAAATTGTGAAAAGGCAATGCATTTTATAAATATGTGTTGTGGTTATTGTTGGTATCATTTCGTATCTCCTAATAACAGTAGTAATGCTATCAAAACAAAATAAACAAGGCATTCATTTTAGAAGCAAATAGGCTTGTGCTTTTGACATGCATACCTAGTTCTTAGGACTGTTTAATTGTTCAGAACAATAGTCAAGCAGTTGTACAGAGACAGAAAGCTGGCCAGAGATATGAGTGCTCCCGGGACATAATCGCTTGTGTGGTCGAGGGTGGGGGGTTCCTCTCCTCCCTAAATGGTGTTCCTGTTTGGCTGGTTTGCTTGAGCGATTTGAAGTACATACAGGCGAAAGATGCCATTTCACTCATGGTGAGCCATTCCTAACTTATATTTGAGGTTGAAGAGGCTGGGTTTTGTTCAGTCCAGCTGCAATGATTATATTATTCTTTGAAGTTGCAGACCTATCCCACTTACTTGGGAGGAAGCCTCACTGAAATAAATGGGACTTGATTGTGAGTAGGCATGTATAGGAAGTTTTTAAAAAAAACACCAACCCCAACACATTCCCTTATTATTTTCCTCCTCAAGCATCATGTGTCCTTTTACCTTTTGCCATACATCACCCAGTCTGTGTGTCTTGCTGTCTTCTGAATTGTCTTCAGTTAGTATGTCTTCTTTTTAAAAGCAGCAGTAAAGGTCAAATTTATACACCACATCCTCACCTCTCCCAGTGCCTATATTGCCCTATCCCAGCTGAGCTGGCCTTAAGCCTTTCTATTTATGCTTGCTGGGAAAAAGCCCTGTTGGCAACAATTTAACTGGAATAAGTTACACCAGTGTAAAGGAGGAAAAAAACAAAACCCAGGGAATATTATGGGCAGAGAATTGGCATGTTGGGGCTGGAAGGGATAGTGGGGCAAGAAAGTGAGTAGACAGAAGGTCCCCCCCCCCCGAGAAGTTTCCCCCACCCCAAACACACACACTGAGGACACCTAGCCCAAGAGACCCCCAGAACTTGGAGCCAGCACTACATTAATTTGAAACAAGCTGTTGAACTAGAATTTTATTCAGCAAGTCTGCGCTTGGGCTTTTATGATCGAGATGCAGCAGTAAGTCCCTGTTTGTCAGCGTTGCACTACTGATTCATATTCAGAGTATAATTAGCCGCTCTGTCATACACACCCCTACACACACATAGTGTCTGGGACAGTTTTTGGCAAATGGACTCTGTTTTCCCTTCAAGGTCTGGCAAGTTCCCGTTTAAAGAAGGAATGCAGAGTTCCTTTTCCCTCTGATATTTAAGCAGGAATTAATGCTGAGAGGAGAGGCGGACCTGGAAAGGATGATATTGTAGAGCAAATAGCTAGAATCAACATTTTGGCCCAATAAACAATAAGTCTAAGGCTGTGTACACACTATACCTCTAAAATACATTTGAAGCACATTTATGCCTTCAATGAATTCTGGGCACTGTGGTTTATCAAGGGTGCTGGGAAACTGTAACTCTGTGAGTGGTAGACTACAGTGCCCATAATTATTTTGAAGAAAATAATGTGCTTTAAAGGCAGTGCTCCCCCCCCCCAAATAATGTTTAGGGGTACTCTCATTTTCCTACTCATATTGAAATACTGCCCCTCAATGAAGCCAAACTTAGATTCACAAAATGTTGGGGGGTATGCGTACCCCTGCATACCCCCAGAAAAAAGCACTGTTTAAAGGTATAATGTGAATACAACCTAAAGCACATTGAGAAGGTTTAGATGCTGAACTGGTATATGGAGCCCACAGGAGAAATAATCCTGGGTGACTTGAGGAAAGGGGCTAATTAAGCGGGGATAGCTGCCAACCTGTACTTCTACAGTACAGCTCAAAGTCACAGCCTCTCTGGAGGTCTATCTCAGGTGTAGGGGTTGTCTGTAACATATCACTTTTATTGACCTAGGTAAAGGCAGCTCTGTTTCAAGAAACAGGCAAGTGCACAGAGTGGACTTCAGCAGGAAGCTTCTAACTGTCTTTGTTTATTGATGCACACAGTGTATTTATACTATAGACAGAGCCTGGGTTACTCCCAAATTGGAGAAGTTGTGTACAGGAGATGTGAGGGGTGGGGGCTTACCAAAGGGTATTGTGGAGGACAGAGAAAGGAGTTAAGGGTTGAAAACTAACAAAAACCACTGTGCAAAGGCAAAAAGGCTCCTGCATACACAGAAGTGACCCAGCTGGAGAGAGTGTCCCCTGGGAGCTTGCACTGAATTTGGATTGAAGATAAAAAGAGGCTTTCAAATAATCCAAAGTGTGACATTCTAAAATAGCTTCCCTAGCAAAGTTGTGAGAACAAAGGATCTAATTCATTTGAAAACTCAGCAGGGTGTATTTGAAAAATATTGCATGTGAGGTCTATCTGATGCTTCCACATTTTTTCCTGGTGCTTTCTTATTTACTCCCTGAAGTTTTAAAATATACACCTCTGCCATACATGTCTGTGAATTGTAGAACTCACAACCAGCATAGCTGAAGCACCCAGCTTATGAACACTCAGCTTTTGGATGTGGTTTGACAGATTGCAGGATTTCTCCAAGTGATGTTTAAAAATAAAAACCTGCAGGAGTAAAATGGACTACTTTGGACTATTATTAACATTATTATAGTTATTAATTTCATTTAAGAATTGCTTCCTATGAGGCATTCTGAATCAATATAAAATAGAATAGCAGCCATATATAAAAAATTGTATATATAAAAACCATTTAAATAAAACAATTATATATATATACAAAACCAGTTTAAAACAACAAGAGAACATACATAAAATCAATTCAAATCCAAGAAGGATACCCAGAGCTTTTTTTTCTGGGGGTACACAGGGGTACGCATACCCCTAAACATTTTGTGAATCTTCATACTTTTGTCCATTTACTGTACTGTATTTATTTTTCCCGATTTGAACTATAATGGTATTTTCTTGAGTCAAAATGAGAGTACCCCCAAACATTTTTGTAGAAAAAAGCACTTCAGATATCAATGGGGATGAATATTTTAGAAGGCTTGTTGAAGGAGGAATTTGAAGCTACATGTCACAGAAGCGCATCTCTCTCTGTTAAAAATAAGAGCACACATAAGGACACTTCTCCCACCCCCTTCCCCACAGAGAGGGTAGTGCCAATGTATTTTGTGGGGGTGGGTGTTGGCTGGATTACACCTAGTATTAGTAAAACATGGATAGCAGGTGGGGGACCTCAGGCTTGGGGCTGAATGCAGGATTCTCCTCAAGCCAAAGCTCCTCCTCAGCCACACCCCCATTCTCCAGGCCACACCCCTCATTGGTGCTGCTTTGCAATCTCTTTGAGGGTTTGCCTGGCTGGAATGTGCGTTCGAAGTCTCTTCGTGCCTCTTACTTGTCTGGATGGAGACTAGCGAGGGGTGTGTGTCTGTATAAAAACAAGCCTAGCATACAAAGCTAAAAATTACATTAATTGCCCCACCCACTTTTGCTTCTGTCACCACATGGTCCCTGGAAGGTTGCCTAGAAGGGAATGAGGCCCTCAGGTGAACATGGTTTGCCACCCTGACTTAACACTAAGTATGCACTTTAAATTTGTTTTAATATATACAGTATACAGTTATGCTCCTTGGTTTAGGAGAACACCAGAAACTTATTAGCATGGCCGGAAAAGAAATGAAAGCATTGAGGCAGTAGTGGGTGTGGAAAGGAGAAGAGCAGAAATTGATGGTTGATCCTCCCACCCTAAAACACCAAAGCAAATTTTTTGTGACCCCCCAAGTGGAGCAATTTGGAGCCCAATTTCCTCAACTTTTTGGATTATCTCCATATTGGACAAAGTCAAATTTACAGGGGAAAGCATAGATTTTTGTGTTATTTGACTGCACAAATTAAGCAACCACACAATAAATTCTGTGTGGACAAGCCCTTAGTCTCTCTGTGGAACACAATACTTACACATGCTACTGAGAGAGAAAGACAGGACAAATACATCCACTCTCCACCCCAGCAATGAGATGTGATTGCATATGTGAATACATTTTGGCAAAAGTTACGTCTGCTCAGCAAAGGATGCATCCCACAGCTCAGCATGTGAGAGTCTGGTGTTCTGGCAGAGGGAATGTGATCGCCAGCAATGGTTCTTTCTTGTGGTGAGTGCTGCTCTCTTCTGGTGAGGGTGCATACATGCACTGTCTGTCTCTATTTGCATAAAATTGTCCAGGAACTTATTGTGATTTTTCTATCTCTGCAGTTTATTTCTCCAGGCAGGAAGGAAAAGATTCTGCTGAAAGCTTACTGAGCATGTAACCTGACACAGAATGTTCCCTGGATAGTGTGGTACCTGCAGTGAGCATGTGGGTCTGTCTGTCTGTCTGTCTGTCTGTCTATCCATCATGGGTACAGTGAAGAAGTATGAACAAAGGGAAATAATTATTGTGCATCAGATTGTTTTTACTCATATGTACAACCAAATACCATTTGTGGTAAGCAAATGCTACTTTCAGTATTGATATCAACATATGGAACCCACATTGATAGGGGAGCCAACTCCTAGGGGCTGAGGTCTCTTCGCGCCCCCCTAAAATATTTCAGGGGCTCCCTGCCAAGTTGATGGGCATTGCCATTCAAATGGTGTGTGTGTCTCATGTCTTGTGATTGATTATGTGGGGAGGGGCTTACCCAGACCCCCTATTTTATTCAAGTTGGCACTCCTGGTGGCTATGTGTCCTACTTTACAGAGGATGCTCCTCTATTTCCCACTCTGCACTTTTAATTACACCTGGAAAAGAACTTGCAGTCAGTAAAGTTGGAATAAAATCAGAGTGACATGATACGCCATAAAACTGACTCTCATAAAAAGCCTCATAACTTCACTTTGAACCAGCTGCATTTTTGGGATGCTTTTTTGAATGCAGCCCTATATAGAACACATTGACATCTCAGTGTAACTAAGAGATGTGTTACCCTGACCAGTTTTGCTTTTTCCAGAAATCAGTGCAACTGGCATGATAACAGGTCGGCAAAAGTAGTCCTGGCCACAACAGCCATTCAGTAACCTAAAGCACTGGATCCAGGAGTACCCAATTGCAGAAGTCGGCTGCAAATTACTGCATAGACTCTGTGAGGAGTTTGCCCTCCTCCCCTCTCGCAGTTAACCACCGTCTCTTCAAATTATTGCATAGATTCTCCAGGGGGTCTGTCCTCCTCCCTTGGATTTTTCTCCTCCTTTGATGGACTACAGCTCTCATCACATCCTTTGCTTTTAACACAGATACTGGGGAATAAATTGTTTTGTCTGTTTAAATCAGACTGGATGTGTTTGATTTGTAGCTATTCTATGGAAATACCACTAAGATCACTTGTGGGAATAAATATTGTACTAAAATTCCTAACTTTTTTAAAAAAGGAAAAACGTTATGGCGATCATCCAGTTTAAGAATTTATGCAGCGTGCCTTAAGGGGAGGACGGAAAACATGCTGTAAGATGTTACAGGCGCAGTAGCATTCCCTGCTTTTACCTATATTGTAAAATGTAGCTTCAACATACAGGCAGCCTTACGTTTTAGTAGCGATGCTCTGACATCGACTGAGGGGCGATGCCTCTGTTTGCCATGTTTGTATAGTGAAAATCGCATCAGAATTTGACTTTAGTGATATTAGTTTTACGACTACTCTCCACCCTGTACTTTATCGTCAAAATTTTAGAAAGTTTTTTCCACTTCAAGCGGGGAAACGGAACCAGCAAGTTCGAACTCTTGACGCTAGCCGAGCCACAATTGGTGTTGCACGTTCGGACCCAAGTGGGAAACGATTCTCGGATAAACGGGGACCGGAAGTAGTACTGGGATTCCCGTATCGGCGCTGCACAACTGGTGTCCGCTGCTGCTGGTTTAGGGTTGGTAGCGCGTGAAAGGAAAGCGTGAGGTACGGGGGAAGGGAAATGGGAATGTGCGTGGGGGATACGCTGGGAGTTGGGACTGAGTAAGAAATCGTGAAAAGCGGGAAACTTGAGGCGCTCGGAGTTGATAACATGGTTTGGGGAGCCTGGGGCCATTTGAGCGGGCTGCAGCGTATGTGGAGGAGAGCTGGGGGCGTATCTTTCATTAGTATCCGGTGTCTTTTCCCTTGGGGCTCCGGAACTCCAGAGCTACCATAGGAAAAAGTCCACGCCAAAACATCATGAAAAACATATATTTGTTGAAATGTAACGCTATCTCAATACTATTCCAGAAATATTGTTCCATTCATAATGCAACAATTCAGGCCGAAGATTGAACTCCCGAATTCCAACTAAGGCTGCCGTCCCAGCCCCACATGCTTGGGAGTAAGCTCCATTGAGTTTAGGAGGACTTCTGTCTGGGTAGACATACAGTGGTACCTTGGGTTACATATGCTTCAGGTTACATACGCTTCAGGTTACGGACTCCGCTAACCCAGAAATATTACCTCAGGTTAAGAACTTTGCTTCAGGATGAGAACAGAAATCGTGCAGAGGCGGCAGCAGGAGGCCCCATTAGCCAAAGTGGTGCTTCAAGTTAAGAACAGTTTCAGGTTAAGAACGGACCTCCAGAACAAATTAAGTACCACTGTAGTCAGGATTGCACTTGACATTCTTATCAGGGAGCAGCGGGGCCATCTAAACTGCAGCCAGGCAGTAGTGGGAGAGGGCAGATGGGCAGAGACACTGCCTCCTCTGCAGCCCCGTTGTTCACAGTGGCTTGGGCAGAAGACAAGAGGGCAGGCAGAAACCTGCTCTGGGAACTGCTATAGCTTTCAGGTCCAATGGTCACCCACTCATGTTTCGTTTGGAGAGGAACAAGCCACGAGCCCAGGTTTGGATCACATAACTAGCCAGACCCTGACTTGTTTTGTCTGCAGTGCAGCAGGAACAGAGTAGGAATGCTGTGAGAATGTTTGAGCACTTGTCATGGATGTAGCCAGGATTTTTGTGGTGGCGGCAGGCCTCAGCTATGTATTTTTACTGATTTAGAGGGGGCAGCTACCCCCCCTTGGTTACACCCTTGGCACTTGTTCACTTTAAACTATAGTTTGTTTTAAACTATGGTTTAATGTGACATGCAAACCAGGCCAGTATCCCCTTCCTAATGCTTGTCTACCTCCATATTTTAGAATAGTTGTTTATATAAACAGAATTTTATAAACAGAATTGTTTTGATATGATTTCTTATTCAACTTCTTTTTCTATTTTATGTCGTGTCTGGGCCTGGATACCATTATATATTGGGCCGTGGATGCAAAGGAGCTCTTTTATTTAACTCTTGCTAATCAAGTTTGACACCAGGCATGTGTGTAATCTACTAAAATTTATAAATTTTGGTTTGGCTAGATTACATAGATGTGACTATGTTTCCCCCCCCCCCCGCCCCTTCAGACATTCAGGTTTTCAAATAATTTGTCTGCTGCTTTTGACATAGACTGTTAGGAGGGAATAGCAAGAAGATTGATTTGTAGATAGACTTCTGTGATAGAGATAGCAAGGAGCAACCATAGTAGATACAGACACATAGCTAACACGAAACGTCCATCCCCTAGGGGAAGTCTAGAAACCATGTTCTAGGATTCTAAGTCTTTATCAGATGCTGCCTGTGCTTTTCACATAATGCCAAATATCAGGTTCTGCAGTTTGGTGGAAAACACATGGGTACATGGAATAAACAAAGCTCTGGTCATTAGTCCCATGGGTATAGAAGTTTCATGTGCTTGCCAAGACTGTTGCAGGTGCTTGTATTTTCTGTAAGTTAACTGTATGGAGAAGAGAAAATTCCTAATAAGTAAGTAAGTAAGTAAGTAAGTAAGTGAGTAAGTAAGTAACAAGCAGTCTGTTGTATGTAGAGGGAGTCAACAAATTTCACAGCTAATTTTGTGAAGGCTAGTCTGTATCCTTTTGGCTTTTACTTAATTTTTAATTATGCCTTGCTTTTTATTTCAGGTGACAAAATGACTACAGGAGCTGATGTCCGGGATATATTGGAACTGGGGGGCACAGAATCTGAGAACATAGGAACTATTAATAAAAAAGATATCATCAATTCTGATAAGGTACAAAAGGAGTGAGGAAAGGGGATAGGAGGAGGAGAAGCTTTGCGCTTGTAATTCTAAGCTATATGCATGCAACACAATCTTCTTTTTTTGGATCTTGCCAGCATGATTGCTGCACACAGCAATATTGTTTACCCTATTCTTGAACAAGTTGTAAGACTACTTGTCTTGAACAAGTTGTGAGACTACTCCTCTTAAAAAATAGAAATAAAAGATCAGATTCTTTTTCTTTTTTGACATATTACACATTTTTCAGCATCCTCATTCTGTGCTGTCCCTATAGTTCTGCATTTGAGTGTCTAAAAAATGAATATCTCTGTACCTGCTGGTGAAAGCAATGTGGTATCACTTATTTCAATTTTGTTTAATCTGTATACAGCATAAAGCTGGAGTGCATAATTTGAATGTCCTTTTTGGGCATAAGGAAAATAGCAATCCATTCTACTTTTGGTAATGATATTTACATTTTGAATAATATTCTTTACACTAGGATTTGCAGGGTCTCAGGATACCTCTCAGGCTATATTCACTGAAGGGCTCCTCTCTCTTGCTTTTTGCTGCTTCCTGTTTATATTTGTAGCATTGTTTACATTGTTGAGTATAAAAGAGAATCACACCTGCAGCAGAATGACAGAAATGTGGAGGGATGGGAGTATTAGGGAAAGTTGGTTTGTCTGCGGAACTTTGGGAGGTCTGGTTGACACTGCAGGTATTTTCTGTCATCAAATAGAAATTGTGCTATCCTCTTAATCTTCACCTCCAGAATGTTCCTGCATTTTGAGAACTATGAGTAAAGTAGGAAGTGAAGACTTGGCAGGGAAGCAAAATACAAACAACATCCTCTTGCTGCTCATATGTTTTTGTACCAAGAGTTTAAGCTTGACTAAAGTTAGATCAGTAAAGCTGGATTGTGATGTTTTGAGGCACTGCATAGGAGAGAACAGATGCAATCTGTCAGAAGTAAAAATCAGAATAAACAGAGATTGATGCTTATACTCCCACATAATTTTGGTGTTAAGGTTGCACAGCCTTTGATAAAAACCTTACTTTTCAGAAAAAATCCAAGAAGTCATCGGAGACCCTCACATTTAAGAGACCAGAAGGAATGCACCGGGAGGTCTATGCTCTGCTGTACTCTGATAAAAAGTAAGTTTTGTTACCTGGATAGTTGGTGTTTTCCTTAAACCAGCCTCTCATCTACGTATTTGGCAGATGAAAGCCTTGACAAGTCTGTTCTTGAAAATTTACTTTCTCCAGCTTTCGATAGTGTTTTTACCTTTAGCCCCTTCCTAGTATCTATGACTTGCTCTGCTGGAAGTGCTGTTTCAGCATTTTTGATCTCCATGATCTAAATGTGTGAAGCCCTTTTGATATGTAAAAATTTCAGATGTTGAGGGCATGGAACTCTCCTTTTAAAAAGAATGTTGGGAAATACTGAATTGATTATAAGAGGTGATTATAAGACCAACTTTTTGGGTTTTTTGGTTGGCTTTCTCATCTTTTGTAGAGGAATTAAACAGATGGGAAAAAATGATCACTAGAGCTAACCTTGCTGCCCAGTGAGCCTTTAATAATACCACCAGCTCCATCTTTTATAGCTTCAAGCAAAGAGGCATCCCAATCCTGACACATACTTGTTCTTGGGATCTGTCCTAGGAGATCTTTGGACATGCTCTTTTTTTAAGGTCTAACAGTTCCATTTGCCCTTTTTTTACACTTCATGCCAGTGAACATGAGCAGCAACTTGAGGAAGTGGAAAACCAGGCTCCGTGTCAAGAGCAGCTGCAAGCAGAGCTGCTACTAGCCAATGCACATCCAGGCTAAATAACGGGGTGGGGGTGGGACTGATTGCAGACTCTGTACCTCACTGGCCTATGTTCACGTAAGAGACTAATAAATTGTGACCCTCTTTGGTCTGTGGAGCTTTGGGTTGTGTGCTGAGTGTGTAAGATCAATCTACAGTGTTTTAGCTTTACACTGATCTTTAAGCATTCCTCAGAGATCATAGAAGGGGATTAATTATGCAAAATGAGCCTCGTGCAGACAATAGGTTCCATTAATTTGTACCTTGTCTTTGTTTCAGGGATGCACCTCCCCTTCTTCCAAGTGACACAACGCAGGGCTACCGCACAGTTAAGGCAAAGCTGGGATCTAAGAAAGTGCGGCCTTGGAAGTGGATGCCTTTCACCAACCCTGCTAGGAAGGATGGGGCTATGTTTTACCACTGGAGGAGGGCAGCAGAAGAGGGCAAGGATTACCCTTTCGCCAGATTCAACAAAGTATGGAAGCTTGATCAGAGCTTGTATTAAGTATGAAGGCTTGAACAGAGCTTGTGAAATGGGAGTGGGTGGATAAATTTGTGCCAAAGTATCTCAAAGGACATCTCCAAATACCCTCTTTCTTTCACTTGCTATCTCTAGGGTTAATTCTCATACCAACTTCAAAAGTGTAAGACTGATTCTGGTATCACAGGACATTAAACTCTGCAGTATTCTTTAAATTTTTTAAATACTTGAGTACTGTGGGGCGTGTGCACTGTTGCTACTTATCAGTGTTGAATGAATGAATGAATGAATGAATGAATGAATGAATGAACTACTTATCAGTGTTCACACTGAACGTCCTGATTTGGAAGGCATCTAAGTAACATTGGATAGTGCCTCAAAGCCACAAGTTAGCATGAAAAAGTCACAAAAAATTAGCAACACCCCCACAAACACAAAAAATTATGTGAGGTCAGATTGGACCAGGAGCATTGCAAACTTTATTATACTGTGACATATGAAACTGAAATTCTTTCCAGTAGAGTTGGCGCCCCCAGGGTAGAGTTGAACATTTGTTAGATGCCCAAACAAGCTTTGTATTTCTGCTTTTTATACTTCTGATGTAGTGTCCCGAGTGGAGGTTGTGTTAGGAGAGAGGCACATTCCTCAGATGCGATTATCACGTGTACATCTTCCCCCTGTGTTATGTTGAAAGCAGAAAAAATAGATTATCAACTGGGAACACATTTGTGGCTGTTCATATAAGGAGATAGCATTGAGTAAAGGTGCAGTTGCCCCCAAGATTGAGAGGCCCGCCATGTGTGACATCACATGCAATGGTGCATCGTCAGGAGGAGGCCGAGTGCTCTGAAGGAACCGGCCACTAAAGCTGCGCCACATTTGGCTGTGTGCTTAGCCTCCTCTGCCCCTTAAACATTGGGGGCCCAGGATTGAGTAACAGATAAAACTAATGGATGGAACTAGCGGCCCCCACTGTATCATTTGGGTGGCAGCAAAGATGGGATGCGGGAAATAAAGCTTACATTTTGAAGATACTTGTGATTGGGGCATAGAAGAGGGCAACTGGATTTCTTTCCTGTGAAATCGTGGGTTTGTTTTACCTCAAAGTAATCCTGCTAGATGAAACAATCCTGCATGAGGGGGAGCATGTTGTGCAAGCCGTCTCATTCAGTCTGTTATTTCCTTCTGCAGACAGTGCAAATTCCAATTTACTCAGAACAGGAGTATCAGATGTACCTTCATGATGATGCTTGGACCAAAGCTGAAACAGACCACCTCTTTGACTTATCCAGACGGTTCGATCTTCGCTTTGTGGTCATTCATGACCGTTATGACCACCAGCAGTTCAAAGTAAGTGCCTGTCAGCTAATACCGTCTACAGTGAAGTTGCCATGGTGCAGCTTGTTGAATAAAACTTATTTTCAGTTGAAGGATCTGCAGACGTGGACAATGCAGTATGCTGGTTAAAATAATACATGCCTGTTAAGGGTTCCTGAATTCTCTTCCTGAAGTTTTGTGTGAAACATTATAAGCACCAGCTGCATTGAGTAAGAGACTTACAAAAGCAAGGGAAAGCTGGGTTGTTAAGCTCTGAGAGGCATCTCAACAGTGTGTATTTGAAGGTGGGATGGCTAGGACAGAATAGGGATTCTGTTGGTGTACTACCCACCCTGTCACTCAACAGTCTCATTTCCTGAGCTAGCAGGGGTAGTCTTGGTGTTGGAGTCCTCTCAGCTTGTTGTGCTGGAGAACTTCAACATTTGTGCTGATGCCTTGTCAGACCTGGCTCAGGTTTTCATGGCTGCCATGACAACCATGAGTCTGTCCTAAGTAATCTGGCCCTACCCATGCTGCAGGGCACATTCTGGACTTGGTTTTTTGTGCTGGATCGGATTGTGGTGATCTTAGCGTGGAGGAACTTTCTGTTAGCTCCACTGTCATGGACTCGCTGGAGCTCATAACTTTAGTGGGTGTGTGGGTGTGATTAAGATGGTCCACCCTAAGAGGCAAGGTATCTGGAGTGTGCTCCTTTATTCAGCCCTGGGCCCTCTGGTTGGGAGCCTCCCTTACTCCAGCAAAGGAACAATCAGCAACCCACTTTAAGCTTCCAGTAGCTCCTTTGAATCCCCACCCTTACTTGCCCTACACCTGACGTCATGTGCAAGGAGAAGAACTAAGTTGATTAAGCTAGAAAAATAATTTTAGGGTTCCTATTGCTGGGTAACTAATTAAGTGAGGTGAGATGGAGAGTGTTAGTGAAGATGTTGCCATGGAATCAGGGGATATGGAACAGAGGATTTTGGAGAATGGCTATATTTTTAATAAAATTGTATTGGTGAGGGAAGATCCAGTCCTGTCTTGATGTGTGATTATTGAATGAAGAGCAACAAAGCCTTGTATGTAGCATGGGATCACCATCTTGTGATACCTAGCCCTGGATACTACTGCCCAGAGAGCGATAAGATGCTTTGCAGATACTGGAAATAAATAAAACTATTTCCTGTGATAGAGTTCACTCATTGGCGCTAATTACAATAATTTCCCTAACATTTCTCTGATGCTTTGTTCACGTTGCATAACTTTAAGCTATTTTTTCATGGTGTTAGATTTCTTTAAGCTCAGTTGTATCCTTGTTCTCTCCTTAGAAGCGGTCGGTGGAAGATTTAAAGGAGCGCTACTATCACATCTGTGCCAAGCTGGCCAACATCCGTGCTACCCCAGGCACTGACTTGAAAATCCCTGTTTTTGATGCTGGCCATGAAAGGCGCCGAAAAGAACAGCTAGAGAGGCTATATAATCGGACACCAGAGCAGGTAATGTCAGGAAATGTTGCAAGGCAGCCTGGCCTCACATTATCTTACACTGGATCTGTAGCTATAGCTCATCACTTCTGGGTATTCCCCAATGCCCTTCAGGGCTGCTAATGTGACTCCTCTTGGAGGTAGTAGTAGGTGCACCTGTCATCCTCTAAGAGTCATTTATCAAGTAATGGGCATACACATATTAAGTGATCGATGTGAATAATGGAATAACTACTAAAAAACAAAGTGTGTTATAATATGTTTTATTTGAGTTTTGTCATAGAAGCGTAGTGCTGATTACACTTGTCAAGTTCTATCTCTGGATTTCAGACAATGCATTTAGCATATTTATCCTTTCAGTAATGCAGTGGTGTCCACACTTTTTTCAAAGAGGGCCCTAGATTTGATGAAGTGAAGGGCTGTGAGGGCCAACCAAAGGGCCAAAGAGCTTTTTTGGGATGGGCCAGATTAGGTCCCCAAAACGGATTTTGGACATGTCTGCACTACTGCATGGGTAATTGCATTACCTGGAGAAAAACAGTTGCTTTCATGAAACACCCTGGGCACACCATCGTTTTGTAGCTTGTAGTTTGTATTTTGTAGCTCGTAGTTTGGTGGTGAAGGTGCTGGCAGCAACTGCCTGATCTGAGCTGAGAATGTTAATAAACATTCATATTTCTGAGGAAATGAAACAAAGTGAAAGGTAGGTTTGACTGTGTTAAACACACTCAGAAAGCTCTGTGAGCAGGAGTATCTGTGAGGGTATAGCTAGGGCAGCCTGTGTGCTGAAAATGGGGGAAGGGGTCAAGAAAGGAAAGGCATGGACTTGTAAATTATGTGTGGTGGAAGAAAGTGAGACTGTGAAGAGCCCTTATATAGGCAGGAGATATGAAAAGAGAGACAATGAGATAGTGACATTAACAACGTATAATCTATATACTACAGCCTGCTATGTACATTGTGAGAGCTTTGGAATCTGATTGGCTGTGGAATCTAGTATTTCAAGGCTTCATGAGCCTTTAAAAATTGCTTGGGTGAGAACATTGTACTATTTGTTGCTGCTTTTGTCTCTCTAGTAGTATATTACTTGGCTCCCAGAAGACCACAGGGCAGGTGAAACCCAGGCCAGAAGCACATCTGTTGCCATTAAGTGGCCCCTTTGGATTGCTTTTCCAGTCATGTTTCCTTTTCACCTGTAGGTGGCAGAGGAGGAATATCTAATCCAGGAGTTGCGGAAAATCGAAGCCAGGAAGAAAGAGAGGGAGAAGCGAACACAAGACTTGCAGAAACTCATCACCGCCGCTGACACCACCACTGAACAAAGACGTGCAGAGCGCAAGGCACCTAAGAAGAAGCTGCCACAGAAGAAAGAGACGGAGAAGCCTGTAAATATCTTGTGCCTGCCCTCTTTGTTAGGGCTCTACCTTGCCATTTGTCTGCCGCGGCCTGGGGCAGGGAGTGAGGGGTGGTTTGCCGGTCCTCACCATATAAGCATTGTTTCTGTGTTTTTGTTTGTTTCTTTTTAGACCCTCATATCTCTTGGGGTGTGGAGAAAAGTTGGGTTTCAATCATAGCAAGCTGCAGAGGGATTTTGGTTAAGATGGAAGGACTTGAAAGTGCTGCACTAGGAAGGAGAGAAACTGGACTCATGCAAAGCCCTCTCAGAGAGCAAGCAGTTCAGTGGTTAGTGAATACACAGCAAGGAACTTGCTCTTCTTTGTGCCATGCAGCATAGCAACACGAGGGGAGATTAGGGAAATTTGAAAGAAGTACATTTTTCAGCTGGTTTCTTCTTAAAAAATTACAGTTACAGGATGAGGTAGTGGTCAGACTCCCTTCTCGGGTTTCCCAGGGCTTCTGGGTCTGGCATAATTGACAGGTTTGCAGAGGAATTGAAGCTCTTCCAATCTAGGGTTAAGCCAATATTTTTGAAATGTTAAAAGAGAATGATCTTTAGTTGATGTTCCTGCCCTCACCTGGAACAAGTGTTTTTATGCCTTCCTAAAACCTCAAGATGGTAGGTGTAAATGGATAACATAAGGAGCAGCATTGACATTCATTTATTTATAAAGAAAAAAATTATATACAACCACACACAGAACACCAAGGTGGTGTACAAAAAATACCAATGTAAATGCAATGCCTCTTTGCCGCTCTACCTTTCCTATGTTCAGTTGTGAACTCCTCACTCATTCTATGAAATATCAGACCACAATATGATTTACATGTTGTGAGTGGTGGAACAACAGAATATCTTAATAATATATGAAATGTCTAGCACTGTGTTTTATTTAGAATACACTGAGGAATTACCGCATTGACTCCATGCAGTTTCTGGGGAAAGGACTCTGCCTTTCAGATGGCTGTAACGAGTGAGATGAGTAGGGAGAAGCCACTACACACTTAAAAAGAAAAGGAAAAATAGTTTGCACCACTTTGTGTCCCTACAGGCTTACTGCTTGTTATGACTGCTCTGCTGACTTGGGTTGGGCTGCCCTGAAGGTTTGTGGTTTCAGTTTCCCTTTGCCTCTTAGTCAGCCAGATTGTTCCATGCCATGCAGCATGTGGAATCAAATAGCCACTCAAAATGCTTGAGGCGTGTTTGGCTGTCTCCCCCAGTATTGCCTGGGGCCCTTGTGCCTGCCTATAGGTAAGCACCTCAGGGCTCCTGAAGGCAGCTTCTGTTGTTGCACTAGTGCTGTTTCAACCATGACAGAGTCCATTAGGAGTCAATTACCAACTGTAGCAGGGAAATGTGTGTGTGTTTTTTTTGAAAAAAAAAATGCATTTTAACTAAGAATTTGAATTGAGGGCTGTATCAGCATCATCTCAACAAAGGGAAGTCATTTACCAAAGAGTCAATTGAGGTTGAAGCATTTACAGCTCATGCTGGCGTGTGAGGGATAGCAACCTGTTTAATTGCTCTGATGTGAGGTGAAGACAGACTGTGCAGTGTGGGAGGGAGTTAGTGTGTCCCTCATTTTCATTAGGGATTAGGCAGATAATTGTCAAGGGGAGATGGCAGGGGCATGCCCAAAACTGCTCCAGGATTCTCTTGAACAGAATAACATGGAGAAGTTTGGTTGCATCAGTGCCTTTAATATGGAGCAGAGTCTGCAGGTCCCAGCATGCATTGCTGCTGATCCAGTCGGTGTAGAGTTTACCTGTACCCCCTCCTGCTGCCATCACGGTAGTCCATCTTTCTTGCTTTGGTTTCAGGTCAACCTAGGCACTAGGTTCAAATTATAAACTAGAGACTGCAATAAAGTGTTCTTTAATACTGTGTGTGTCAGGCTAAAGAGCCCCCACAACAGATTTTGACTCTTTGGTGAAGGGCCAAATGATAAAGGGAATTTGTCATATTATCTTCCCTCCGGTGTCCCGAAGGGATAGAATAACTAATTTGTTGTAATCAACACAGTTTCCTGGGCTGTGAATGGGGGCTTTCCTTTGTTTGCAACGTGGGAAATCAAATGGCATAGCTTCAACAGGTTAGGTCTTGGCCAAACACAAGTAAGAAAGTTTGCTGCTAAATGACGGGAGATAATTCCCTGCTCAGCGAATTATCTCAGTGATTATTGTACTAGTCATCAGTATTTCCTTGGGTTCACAGAATATATCAGTTGTCTCATGGATGATCCATGGTATATCTCTTTACAATATTGAAATTTCTGGGTGGAAAGGCTTTTTTTAAAAAAATTAATGTTCAATAGAATGATGTGTTGGACTGGTGACAATTTTTCTTTTGAGAAGCATATATGTATCAAAACATATATGTATCCAACTCAGCCCCTGTCTTCTGACTTCCAGTCAGCTTTAACAGCTTCCTAGGATTACTATAGCTCCCTTTTAATTAAGCAAGACCCATGTTATTTGGAGGCAAAGATAAAGGGATCTGCAATAGAGCTTATTATGTTGGGTTTCTTTCTTCCTCTGCTGAGGATATGCACACACGCTTTTAAAATTATAGCTTAATTGTCCAAGAATTTATTGTATTGAAGCATTTGTGAATCTGCAGTGTTTAAACAGCGGATAAATTACACGCTTAGCTTGTAATGGGAAAATATTTGGCTAGAAGAGAAAGACATTATTCCTGGTGAAAAATGCAAGGCACTATGAGATGGGTATATTTCCCCACAGCATGAAGTTCATGCAGGGAACAAATGGCTAGAACAAGAATAGTAAAGTTGTTTAGTACAAATGGTACAGAAGTTAAATAGTTAATGGAAAGTGATACTAATCCTGGTTTATTGGCCGTAAACATGGAACAGAAAACATGCAATGATCAGGTGGGGAAAGTTTAAAGATATTCTTAAATAAATCTTAGATTCTCAGGATTTTGAGAAGTCATAATTTTGCATTTCAGAGTTGCACTACAAAATATATCCACACTTGGGACCACACAGGGTTTTAAAACCTGCTTTATATCCAGGTTTGTAGTTATACTAGTGTTGTGTTGTGAGTTCTACAGGTCAAGACTATAAGGTTGCATTCAGTGTAGTGTTAAGGTGAATGTTCTGTCAGTGTAAGGGTTTCCTTTGCTCAACTGAATGTTCTTTTCTCTCCTGATGCATCCCCAAATCTGTTCTAGGGGTTCCCCCAACCCTCTGGATCAGATTTGGATCACAGGGAGGAGGGAGAGAGAAATCCCATTGTTCTGGAGCTAATCCTTGTGCTTCTGCAAGAATTTAATTGACTATTGCTATAATGCTCTAGGGCTGGGGGCCAGAAGACATACCCTCCAATATTCCTCATGAAAATAGGGACATTTCTGAAGCATAGAATGTCCCTATCTTCAGACTGTTCAGGTAGCAATGGGCATTCTACTGTATGCAGCATAGTAAAAAGATTGAGGCTAAAAAAATCCAGAATGGATCAAAGCAAACAGATTTTAAACCAGTGAGCAAATCAGTGTGGTGGTTGACTAACTTTGTGTAAAATGATTCATAAAAGTAATTTTATCTATTGGAGTCTGTTTTCAGGAATTAGGCAAAACAAAGATGTAGAAGTTAAGTGAGGTTTTGGAGACCTGGGAGACCTGAATAGCATTCCTACAGTCCTAGCTAGTGTGAGGCCCTGAAGATTTTAGCCTAGTAGAATCTTTGTGGTTCATCCAGAAGAGACTGCTGTTAGGGAAGTGCTGCTTTTAAGGACAGTGTCACATGTTATGTCAGTATAGTTTGGGCTATTTTGTTTCGCCTAGCGCTATGAAACCCACTGGTTGTTTTAGATGCAATTTTCCTCCATAATTTTTAGTACGTTCCTAGTATGGCTAGATTTGTACCAGCAGAAATTGTTGATATCTTAACATATCAAAGCCACCTTTGGCAATTTAAAAGGCATTAAAATTAATGGGTGCAGATCTCAAAATCCAAAGTTCCCCCCAGTCTTGCTTAGCAGGGCCTTTTTAGTGCAGACATTGACAGCTGGCTCTCTGTCAGAGAATGGTCTTTGTACATCCTTTTGCATTTCCTTTTCTCAACATATGCTGTCTCTTTCTCTTTTAGGCTGTTCCAGAGACTGCTGGCATCAAGTTTCCGGACTTCAAGTCTGCAGGTGTCACACTGCGGAGTCAGAGGGTAGGCTACTATGTTGGTCGTTGGAGCCCTGTGCGGATGCTTGATTGCCTTCATTTCCTATTTATTCTCCTTTTAAAGCTGTTAAAGGTCCATTGGAGTCTGGGCTGTAATATCAATGTGGGTTCTGGCTGGTCTCAGAAATAATAGCTGTGTGTTTGCACTAGAGGCCCACTAGAGGTGCCAGTTGTGCATGGCTGAACTTGTTTCTTTGCTCCTTAAGCCTCAACTGTTCTGACTATGTCTCTGCACTCTTATGCTTCCATCTGAGGTCAGGTTATCATGCCTGATAATGGGACCCCAGCAGAATATGTAGCCAGGAGAAGAGTCTTGGGAAAATCATTGGGAAATAGATCACAAGCTAGCTCTGTCTTCTGCAAACTGCAATGTTCCCACGAGTAGTTTTAAAACAAAAATTAGACATCTGGATTTTGCAGCATTCTTCATGAGAAGAAGCAGTTGGGACATGGAACTAACTTTCTGCCTCTTTTGAAGTTAATCAGAGGGCATTTTTAATATTACAATGTTAACTTGGCAAATAACTTTCTGTTTCCCCATTCTGTTGCTTCATTCTCTCCCCCCCCCCCCCATTTACATAATGGTTCTTTTTCATAAATGATAAACGAGGCAAAGGTGTTAGGTGCAGCTTAGGCCCACTCACTGCCCATCAGTCTCCCTGCCTGAGCTGACAGAGCTGGTCTCAGAGCCTGTGTTGAGGACTCCCAGACTGTTGGTTCTGGGGGACTTCAACATCCATGCTGAAGTAACTGGCTCTGGGGTGGCTCAGGGCTTCATGGCCACCATGACAGCCCTGGGGCTGTCCCAACATGTCATTGGCCCAATGCATGGAAGTGGGGGATATTGACGCAAGTCCCTTGTCGTGGTCAGATCCCTGTTAAGATTTAGACTTTCAGCACCGTTTCCCCTCTGCAGAGGCAGGGGATCTATTAGGATGGTCCACCCTCAGAGGCTGATGGATCCAATGGGTTTCCAGTCAGCGCTGGGGTATTTTCCAGCTGATATGACTGCTGCTCTTGTCAAAGCCTTGGCCGACCTGGAATATCTGAATGGCAAAATCACCTGCATCCGCTGGTGGGATCTTGAGTTCACGAGTACAACATATGAATTTCAAAGGGTATCCTGAGCACTGTCTAGACCTGTTGTGTTGGATGAGTTTTAGTTTGGAAGGCTTGATGTGGACAAGGTGCTTGGATTGATCAGGGTGACCATTTGCGCTCTGGACTCTTGCTCCCATTGGCTGATAAAAACTAACAGGGAGGGGACAGTTGGCTGGGCCAGGCAGGTGATTACTGCCTCCTTGCAAGATGAGGTGGTCCCTGCCTGCTTGAAGGAGGCAATGGTGAAATCATTCCTCAAGAAACCCTCCCTGGATTTGGAAAATCTAAGTAACTATCAGCCAGTTGTCAAGCTCCCCTCCTTGGACAAGGTTCTTGAGCAAGTGGTTGCAGATCAGATCCCTTCCTTGTTACTGAGCAAGCTAATCACTGATGGCGTTGTCAGGGTTGTGGCTTTGCTGTATGACATGTCTCAGAACTCCTTATACAGTAGGAAGAGTGAATTGGCTACAGTGCATTTATGAGAAATCTGTTGCTGACAGTAGGTTAATTGGTGTAACTTTGGGATATGCCTTGGAAGGCTACTTGGAGCAGCAGCAGGGAGGTGAGTAGCTATCGCTTGGTTCAGCCTTAATAACAAACCATGGTTTGTTTGCTTTGAGCATGAGCCTTGGGTTTACATGGTCTTCCTACCTCTTTGCGAGTGAGGAGAGGAGAGGAGATTGTTTTGTCCAAACCTGAGGAGACTGTAGTTTCTCCACTTTCCAAAAGAAAAAAAAGGAAAGATGGGAGAGTGCATGAGACTTTCATTTGAAACAACTGTCTGAATCAGGCCAAAGCATTGAAGTGAAATGTTCTGGCAAGGTCACCAGGTTTTCCACAGTCTTCATCGTACTCTAGCATGGACGGGGACTTTGGTTTATTAGGCAGGCCTGGGTTTAGTTTTGCAGAGATCCTAGATTATTAATTATTTGAGTCCCTCCTTCTGAACTCAAACCTGTACCATCTTTATCAGCTTCATTTTATGCTCAACATAGTAAGCAAGATTTTATATTTTTGGTTATTTTCATGCAACTATAAAATTAAAGATTAAAAAACCCATCCACCAGCAAGGGTTTCTCATATTCTATATTATTAGAAGTACTTCATTAACAGAGTTTGTCTTTTGCCCAGCACCATTTCCCCCCTTCAAAGATCTTGAGATGCCTAAATTTAAGACAATAGTCATATGCCAAGACTGGTCATTGGTAAATCTAGTTCCATTACTGGGATATGTTGGCATTAAATATCAGCATTGTTTTGGCTAGGGAATCACTGGGTGAAAAGGTATTGGGTGATGAAAATTGACCTTTGACCACTCATTTAACCTTGTCTGAGGTCCCAGTTCATGCATTAGGAGTGTAGCACGGCTGCCATTGCTTTGTAATTGGATCCTTTGCTTCACTGGCAAGATTCACAGGGCAGAACTGCATAGAATGGGGGGATAAAATGCTAAGTTAACATCAGTGCACTAGTGCCCAGGCGTTCCTGCAGCCATGCTATATCCATAATCTCTTAATTGGGCCTCTGTCTTCAAGGGTTAATAGTTTTCTCTATGCTGCTGGCACTCATGGAGTCTGGAGGCTTTACCAATATTTGTGTGGCATTTCCAAAGCTTCTGCAAGTGATTGTGATTCTAAGTGTTGGCCTGGATTGGAAAAAGCTGGCTTTATTGGGCTGTTATTTCTGCCAGTATGTGCTTTGGTGCCAGCACTCCCACCTCTGTTTTTGATTGACAAGGTTTGGAGATGGTGTGCAGTGTGACATACGCAAAGGTGAGCAGACATGGAAGCCCTGGGGAGCAATCGGGAGAGGATTTGTTAACTGCCTGGATTAAGTCCTCTTTCTAAACAGCTTGTTCAGATTTTCTTCTGCAGTTTGTTGCAATGGAGAAGCAAGGGGCAGTTTTGTATCTAAGATCAACGTGATGTTTTCTGCCTAATAGTAAGGGAAACGATTTGCTTGAATATAATAAAAAAACCAGTTCTCCTCCAGTTCTGGCTTAATGAAGATCTTACAAATTAACAGATTTGTTTGGAAGTGCCCTGATAATGTCCTGTATTCTTTACTATTCCTGATAATTTCCTTAATTTGATAATAGTCTTTTAAAGCTTGCAGAGTAACCAAGTGCTGGCAATCAGGAGTTTAGAGAAATTTGAAGGGGGGAAAGCAGTTATCACTACAAGTTCTATACAGATCTTTTGCTTCTACAATTAATTATCTGAAATTAACAGCTGAATTTGGTTTTCAAAAGACCAAACCTGATCATTGTAGTCCTTAAAGAATTGAACAAAAGCAATCTTCCCTTCCTCAATCTAGACCTCTTGGGAAGAGTGGGGTGTAGTAGTCACTTTGAAAAAGGGGCAGTTTTGTATGATTCAAATATATTGTGTGCCAGTGAATTTGAAATGTGTGCACAAATTTCATATCTCCCCTCACTTTTTTTGGACAAATTAATTTATTCCTGTAGACTTTCATGCTGCCAGCTTAGAATAGAATGAAGGCTTTAAATTTGTGTTTTCTCTGAATGTGGGCTTCTTTTATATTTAACCTTAATATTCCCTCTGTGTTAATATACATTTTGTCAGGCAATTTTGGTGATACATTTTCTTGCTACCCTATCCCTCTCGCTAAAGAGAACATTGGCAAAGAATAGGTGTGTGTTTGGGTTCTGCTTTGGGGCTCTTGCCCTGAGTCTATGGGATGAGGCAAGAGGTCTGGACTCTAGACTGCTAAGTCTTTGATAATGAGGCAAAAACAGTAGGATAAAAGAAAGTTCTTAGCAGCCTCAGAGCCAGGGAGCGCACTGGGAGATGCTGTGGCGCAATTGTTTAGTTCACAGCTGGACACCTTCCACCAAGAAAGGCTTCCAGCCGGCAGTTTTACTTGTTACCTGCTAACTAGGATCTTGTAGACAAATTGGTGGTCAGACCAATTAAAAAGAAATAGGGGGAGAGGGAGCTTTCATTCCCATTGATTCACACATCCACCCTCACTGGCTTTTAAATATTTACTAGCCAACTGAGCACTTTTTTAGCACTGATTAATGAGGTACAATCTACTGTGGTGCTTGCTTTCTCGGAGCACGGGGCTGGGGTGGGGGCTAGGATTGTACTACGCATTCAAGATAAACGAGTATTTTGGTCAAAGCTTGGCACGAGGGAGGGGGGTGGCTTAGGTATGTGTATATATTAAATGCATGTTCTCAATATTTGATTTGTTTCGCTGTGAAGCGGTTGTGTGCGCTGCCTGTTTACTCTTCACCAGAGGCCCTTGGCCATGCGCCTTCTCTCTGACATTAATGCAGAGCCAGACCTCATCAGCTGCTAACGGGGGAAACATCTGTCTTTCTTCGCTTGATCAATACTGTCCCTTCAGAGGCCGAGCCTTGAAAGCAGTTACATAAAATACCAGTAATATTTATTTGGATTTGATAAATTTAATTACTTGGAACAATTAATAATTTATCTCTTTAGTATTGACTGTGCTGCAAGGCATTTTGGTGAGATAAGCTGATGGTAATCAGCACCTTCTTATTAGCCGGAAATTGTATGTTGCCACGATGGGAAAAGACTTCCAATGGTTAGAAAGATGAAGTGTTCTTGTTGCTTTTACTGACACATTCATGTAGTAACAGCGTGCAGAGCTAGACTCCACTACACAAATGTGTGAGATAATAGCTTGGGACATGGAGCACGTGGCAAGATGGGCGGAAAGTGTGATTTGAATGTCATCTCTGTTTTACTAACAGATATTGAGCGCTGAAGCAATACAACTCAGAAGTATTCTTCTAACCCTTCATCAGTATGTCCAGTACTGCGGTGGTTCTCAGATCTTTTACTTATGGGAGACTGGTTGTAAAAAATGTGGGGCTTGTGTAATACTGTCATGCCAGTGGATAGGATTTCCTCTCCTCCCCATCTGCTTTAAAGGGTCTCCCAGCTCTCTGGAGGGAATTTGGGGAGATTGCGGAAGGAGGAAAGGAAGGGTAAGCAGAGGTTTTTGTCGTGCCAGTGTGATGCCACAAATGGCTGTCACCCTTGATTAATTGAAAGATGAGATTTCATAAGCTAAAGCGCCTGATCACAAATGCACCAAATGGGCAATGAAGGTTTCGTATGAATGTGCAAGTGTGTGTGCACCCGCTTACCCCCTGCACTTGGGGCCAAATTTAAAGTGTTGGCTTTAGCGATTGAAGTCTTAAGTCCAGGTTATGTGAAAGACTGCCTGTACCTGCATCAGGCTGCCTGAGCTTTATGATAAGTTATGGACACTATATTTTCTGAACTGTAGATTAGAGGCTAATAGGTATCAAGAAAAGGGCCTTTTCAGTGGTGATCCCACAGTTACAGAATATGACCCCCACCCCCTGCCCATGAAGTGACTTTTACTTGCTTTCAGAAAAGAATCCTTAAGATGTTCTTATTTTAATCATCTTTTTAAATTCTTTTAAAAAAAATAGTTGTCTTTTACTGCTAACTTTAAATGAATTACTTATATGATTGAATGCATATGTTCTATTACTGCTTTTATATGCTGCCTTGGGAGGACAATTGTCCTGCCAAGTGGAATGTAAATCTTTAAATAAACAAATACCTGATACCTGAATTACTAGTTTTGCTAATAATATTTGCATATATTGGTTTATTAATTCTGCCTATAGTGCACTTCTGAGATTTAGCTCTAGGCAGAAGGTTGGACATTGAAAGGCTTCTGGTCCTTTCAGAATATTGGGTTTGGGGCATGTACCCATGTAGTAAGGTGTTAAGTTTTGTTAGAGCCCATTATTTGCCAGAACTACTTCTAGGCATGTGCCAGATTGCTTAACATGGCCTGGAAGTAATTTTTGCAGCGTAATCTTGGAAGAATTTGGTCCCCAATCAGAGTCAACCTTCCTGTGATTTGCGTATAGTAAAATGCAGCTGTGAGTGAAAGAATTTCCTTAAAAGTGAGCTGTCATTACAAAAATAACCTAGAATCCACATAAAGGAAAGAACAGCTGAAAAGCGTAAATACTTTGCATAGCTGTGAACAATCAAATACTAAAGGAAGAACTCTACTCAACCTGCAGCTGTGACTGAAAAATGCCAAGAGGATGTTGGGTCACATAAAGGAAGGGAAACCCATATGGAAAATATCCTAATGCTCCTGGACAATTTGATGGTTCCCTCTTATCTGGGTAATGTCTGCATCGCTGCTCACTTTATCCTTCAAAGGAAATTACTCAGTCGGAGCTTGAGAAGGTGATTTCACAACCTCCTTGGGCAGCCTGTTCCATCGCTGTAGTGATCTGACAGTTAGGAAAACCTTTCCTAATGGATGACTTAAATCTAAATGCTTTTAATTGAAATCCTTTGGTCTGTGTCTTATTCCTAAAAGACATGGTGAAGAAAAGTTCTCTCCATCTTGGGAGTTGAGGATGGAGGTGGAAACCCACCAGGAATGCCTTTCTGTGCAACCCTCACTGAAATGAGTTGAAGTTGCACAGCAGTACAGTATTTGTGTGTAATGCCCATTGATTCCAGAGCCGCTGGCTCAGAACCCAAAGTGGATCATGCTCTGCATGTGAATCTTTAGATTTGGTTACAGGAAATCTAGGCTGATGGTATGCATTTAGTAGATTATTGTTTTACAATAAACCTTGAAGAGTGGCAGACAAAAATCTGCCCTTTGATCAGATTTAAATACAACAGAGGATGAGCTCACTTCTCTAGGGTGACCATAGCGTGGAATTTAAAGCCAGTTTGGACATTTCTGTGAGTGAAAAAGAAAGCAATTCAGGGCTTGAGCAATTAACAGGAAATAAAAAAACTCTAGTTCCAGGGATGTTTCTAGTGCCTGATTGGAAGTTGTAGAAAAAAGAAGACAGATTTTTCTGATACTTGTTGCTGCAAGAGTCTGGCACTTTTGTTTGAATGCTTTGCAATTGGACCATGGTCTTCAGTTGAGCCCAGATGTGGTGGCACTCTCCTTGCAGAATTTTATGAGACCTAAATGTATCTCAATCAGTGTTCTGAGCAGGCTTAAGGAAAATGGTAATGGTTTAAATAATACGCTCATAATAGCCCTTACACACATGCTTACACATATTCTTACAGTGTCTGGTAGGATCCTTGATCATTGTGGCATAGAATGTAAGCACAAGTTCTTCAGTAGCAAAACCCATGAAAAAATGTACTAGCTGTGCAGGACAAGTTGGAGCCTTCTTTGTGGTGGCACCTTGTTTGTGGAGTTTTCACTTATTAACAGCAGATGTGGCAAACCTTCATAAAGACAAAGGGTTGCATTCCCATCTGTGAAAGCTTCTTGAGGGCCACATGCCAGTGGCAAATGAGGCTAGAGGCAAATGTGGGCCAAGCAACAAATGTAAATGTTGTCTTTATACCATAAACTAGTTTCTACACACACTGACACGCCCACCCTGCTATTCTCTGTCAAGACAAGCAAGAGGCATTCTCAGAGTTCAAGGACACATTCCAGCCAGGCAAAGGGTATGAAGCAGGGCCTGTGATGGGTGTTGCCTGGGGAGAGTCCTGAGGTTCAGCCAGAGAAGGCTATAGGGTTTCATCTGGCCCCAGGCCTGAGGTTCCCCACCCACAGCTATGTTAGGCACCTACAGTGTGACCATGTGAACAGCAAGTGAGGTGTACCTGTTTACTCAAACTTTTTAGGTTTTAAACAACTGACTGATTTAGCTCTCTTCTCCTTTTTAGTTGTCTTTGTTGGTGTAAGAACATAATTTTTGTCTTACTGCTTTTTAAAAATAAAAGAGGGCTTGGAAGTGTGCCAGGCGTGAATATTCTTGCCTGTATTGGTTCATTGTCTTACTCTGGCAACCAGGAGGTTGTTTACTAGTCTGCTCCCTGCCAGTCTCATTGGTGGTTCAGGGAGAAAGTCCCACCTACTTGCCCCTCTGCAAACTTTCTCTCTTCTTCCAGTCACGTGGCCTTGATTCATATATTGGTGTGTTGCCCTTTTATTTATTTTTCTCTTTCTGCACAGTTCATGCATTTACTGGTTGTTTATAGCGAGGACAAAGGCTCAGAGTCCCTAAATCAAAAGTGATGCTGGCATAATTATAAGCACAAGCTGGCGTTGCAAAGAGGGCTGCAGGGAGAGGTTGTCAGAAGACGGGAGAATCCAAGATATATTAACCTCAAAAATTCCAGCTAATCACTTCTTCAATGTGAGCAATCCATTTTTTGAGATATGATTATTTGGGGACTTCAGTAATAATAAATAATTCTAATAGATTACAAAGAGGGAGGGCCTGACACTACATGCTTTTCAAGAATCCTTCCATTGCACTTGCTTAACAACGAACTTTCTCCGGTGTTGCAGTGGGGTGCTAAGGGAAGCACTTTATTGCCTAGTGGAAAATAGCAGGTTGTGATTGGCCACCTTTAATCTAATGTGGCTCCCGAAGGCTTTCAATCTGCCATAAATCCCAGCATGCAGTGTTGCCATTTTGAGCTGAGATGGGTTGCAAGATACAGAATGGTCGTTTCAGATATGTAGCCTGCAGATTCCATCTATGGCCACCAGCATTTTTTGGAAGCATCTTTGTCAAACTGATTCAGCCCTGTGCCTCATCCCAGTGTTTTGTTTCCAGCACTATCCAGTCAAAGAGCAATGCTAAAGAGCTGGATTATTGCATTAATCTGCCCCCATTAAAGATCCATGCAAGGCTTGTCTGGGAAGGAAATGGAGAAGTGTGCGTAGGAACAAAACTGCACATGCTGCTAATATCAACTTCATACTCGGTTTTACATCAGCCTTCAGTACATGTACCAACATGTGACTATTGACATCCCCAGTTTTGCTCATAAATTGATACAAGCATCCTTTTGAAGCAGAAAGGGTTAATTGGGAATGAAGCTGTATCTCTTCTTATCCAGTGTAGTGGGATCTCTGCTGAAGGGCTGATGTGGAATGTGGACTCTTAATGCAGGGAAACGTCCTTCCTGCACATTATTAGGGCAATAATTTGGGACTACTAGATTAGAGGAACTTTAGTGAGCTCTGTCACAGGTACTGTCGTGTCAGAAAGGCACTTCTATTACAGGCGTTGGGTTACCCAGATCTCTTTGAGGGCAAATAGTGCTGAATCTCACTTCTGAACCTAGATAGGTCTCTGAAGGAAGCAGAAACGAGCATAGAACATCAACAGTTTTAGTCACAGGTCCTGCTTGAGGGAAACATGACACATAGCCAGGGGAATAGGTCCTCGTGGTAGCCAAAACCAGCACCATTTATCAGAGTGCTGCATTTTGTAGCCTTAGAGTTCTGTCAAACTTGATTGCACAAAAAATCTTGCAAGATTTGAGAATGCCTGCTCTTCTTAGCTGCCTGTGCTTTTGGCTGCCGAGGTGAGTGGAGCATTGGGCCTTCCTGCTGCCGTTGAGACAGCCAGGCTAACGGAGCCTACCTAACAGATTATCAGCGCCCTGTGAGTAATAGACTCCTCATTTAGTTTTAATACATTTTGCATAGAGAGCAATCAACCTTCATCAGTCTTAAAGATGAATTGGCTTAGCCAGCTAAATTTTAAAGATATTAGTTCGACAGCAGCCGCATAAATCATAACGTTTTCTTAATGACGGTAAAATTAAAATATACTCTTGCTTGAAGAAGCCAATGGAGCTTTCATGTTCACAGGCCAAATCCTCCCCCAAAATTAAAGGAAAGCTTAATTGATGTTCTCTAAAGCCGAGTAAACTCAAAACAGTCCCGCTTCTCCTGAGTTGGCCTCGTATTTCTTCTGCGGTCTATTGGTAGATCTAAATCCATCCAGACTGCTTCTGTCCCTTTCTATTCTTGAAGCTGCCAATATATCAGGCCAAAACATAGCAAGGCAATAATCCTGGCTGTTTAAAGACTCTGGGTCCAGCTGTCAGCCCTTCCTCGCTTGTCATTGATGGAGCTCTGATTGACACATGAAGGAGATCCTCCTTATTTCCTTCTGCTAGTATATAGAAGACAGCATATCTGGAGCTGCGATTAGCAGGGAGGAGTGAGCTAGAAACCTAACAAAGCTCTTTCAGATAGGAAAGGTGCTTATTCTGAATGGAAAGCATCAAATGGCTTCCCCCCAGATCTCAGCCATACAAGTGTTGTTCTACTGGCTAGAAAACCTATATAGTGAGGTGGTAGATTTTCTAAGGATACATGAAGAGCTTCAAAACAGGATGTGATGAAATAATGTTGCCTTGTGAGGAGATGCTGTTCTCTTAAGCAGGGTACCATGTGTTAAGAATCTAATCTTCCATGTTTTATTGTTGACCCTTGTTGGCATCTTCAGAATCCCATTAGACAGCTCATTCTGGCTACTTCCACATACTCTAAGGCAGGGTTTCTCAAACTTGGGTTTCCAGCTGTTGTTGGACTACAACGCCCATCATCCCTAGCTAGCAGGACCAGTGGTCAGGGGTGATGGGAATTGTAGTCCAAAAGCAGCTTGAGGCCCAAGCTTAGGAAACCCTAAGGGAACCTCTGCCTGCCCTTTGCGGATTTGGGAATTCTTCACAATCACCATTTCTGGCCTGAAGTTCTGAGAACCTACTGCAAAGGGATGGGCACTATGGGGGGTAGTAATGACTAAGAGAAGGCAAAAATTATTGTTGCCTCATGAGAATTCTGATAGTGCCTACTTGAAACCAGGCCTCTGATTGGCTTACCTTGGCAGCCAGTAGAAATCTGTTTCCCTCTCACCACTGCAGTTGATCCCTTCACTTGTAGGTGAGGCTGATTTATGTGAGTATCTGTGCTGCGTCTTTCCTGATTTTAGGCTGATTGTTTTTTACAAGATGGTTGTAACCATGCTGTGATTGTCCATGAGGTTGGCAGCCTTGGTGGTGTGTTCCAGCAGTATTTGTCAATGCAGAGAGACGCTTTACATGATATAATCCTCCTGCGAGTTGGTAATGCAAATCTGCTCTAAATTATTTAACTGGTCAGAGGCTGGAAGCAACTGGGAAGTTTTTCCAGTTTCCTGCTCCCAGTATCTTCATGACTTGGAAGTGGCCCTTTGAGAGAGGCTAATATCTATATTTCCTATTGAAAAATCAAGGAGCACTGACCTGATACTGGAAACTGAGCAATGGTGCAGGGATCAACTTTCTGCTTGTGTAAGAAAAGGGCAAAAGGCAGAAATGGAAAGAGGCAGGTATCCAAACTCGATGCCCTTCCAGGTAGTCCTTGTTATACTTGGGTTTTTGGAAGCCCAAAGGTGTGTTTGAAGGCCATTAGCTTGGCTAGTTTTCCCTGCATGCTCAAGTCCCCTTTTCCCACTTGAAATTGTGCTTGAGTTCTTTGTACTTTTCCTTAGCTGCTTGTTCTGAGTTGCTCCTGCCTGTAGGGTTGTAGTGAGGGTGGTTTGGGGTTTTTTTTTTAGCTAAGCGTGATCTCATGCCCAGCTTGGGTTCCCTGCCCCTGCCTAATACTTCCCTGCTCCCCATACCCCCCTCAGCTCCACTGTGAATGTGTGTTCACACTTCTGCCAATTGAGTTAGTGTGTGTGCTCTTTGTGCCTCTTTGCGTCTTTTGTTAGAAAACTGGCTCTGTAAATGAATCCCACGGCTCTGGGCTCGGCAGGTAAAGGGAGAAGGAAGTCTGTTAGTGCACGAGTCTAATCAGGCTGGCAAGAGCAAGTAAAGTAGGGCAGCATCGCACATTAGCTGCTGTGTAATTGAGCTCTTTGATGGGCAGGGCACTGCGGGAGAGGGTTCGAAGCGGAGCAGAACTTTTGTTGTTAATTCAGTTGCACATGGAAGCTGTAAAGCTGTGCATCTCCGCATCTTGGCACCGGGAGGAACTGAAAAGCCCTTGTGACCAGGCTTTTCAGTCCCTGCCCTTGGCCCTCGTCTGCAAACTTTCAGGCCTTCTTTCTGCCTCCCTCTCCCAGCACTTGATTTCCCTTTTCTCTCTTTCTTTCTTTGGCTCGCTTTTTTCCCCGTGCACTATAAAAAGCAAAGCTCCCTTGCCGTTTGAACTAGGCGGCTGTGAGTGAGGGCTAGCTCAGAGCTGTGTGGCTGTTACCTTTGTATTCCAGATGAAACTGCCGAGCTCCGTGGGACAGAAGAAGATTAAAGCCTTGGAGCAGATGCTGATGGAACTCGGAGTAGGTGAGTAAAGAGGGCAGGTAGAGAGAGAGAGAGACCCATGGAGCAAAGCCTTTGTAGTCGAGAGGGGCTATTTTTTCCCCCAAGTAATACAGCCAGTTCCTTGAATAACACTATGTGAATGGGTTTGAAAATAAGATCTTATGTGTTTTGTTAAAAAAAAAGAAGCAGCAGCAGAGGGGTAAAAGCCAGAAGATGATGCACAAGAATATCCCCCCTCAAAAAATTCCTCCCAGTCGAAAAGTATTTGAACAGAGTCTTTTGTCTCTTTCTCTCTTGTTTGGGTTCTTTAAGCCATCGAGAGTGACAGCCCAGTATTAAGGAGGCAAATCTCTTCGTGCAGGGAGAGGTACTGTGAAAGGGGTTAGTGGCCATTGTCTGTGAGACTCTGCCTGGCTTTTGTGCTTCCTTGTTGCTCCTCTGGATGGGTCCCACGCGACCTGTGTGGGGATATGCCTGGCCTGCACTTTTTGGCTAAGGGGCAAAATACAACCCCCCCCCCAGCCTCTCCTGGGTAGGGGAGGCAGTGGACTCCCTGGATTCAGCGAGAACAGTAATGCTTGGCTTCAGTGGCTTGCTCAGGTTGTGTACTAACGGGGTTGCTCCTCCTTTGAAGAGGAGCTTCTTCTAGACCATCCCAACCTTGGGTCTCCAGCTGTTTTGGGACTACAACACCCATCATCCCTAGCTAGCAAGACCAGTGGTCAGGGATGATGGGAACTGTAGTTCAAAAACAGCTGGAGACCCAAGACTGCAAAATACTGATCTAGACTGTTCTCACATCCCTGGCTTGGCACAGCAGTGAAGGCTTGGCTGGCAGTGAGTCTGATGCAGGCAAAACTTCCCAGTTGTGCTACATCTGGGTTAATAAAGGACTCGACTCTTTAATGCTTTCTGCTTTAGCCAGTTTGGACTGAACCAAGACCTACAGAGGAGCATTGGAACAGTCTGCAGCTGGCAAGGGACAGAGTTCCCTTGCTTAACTTTCTTCCTTTTGCCTCCTCCAGACCTGAGTCCGATGCCGACAGAGGAGATTGTCCAGATGTTCAACGAGTTGCGCAGTGATCTGGTGCTGCTATATGAGCTCAAGCAAGCATTCGCAAACTGTGAATATGAGCTGCAGATGTTGCGGCACCGCTATGAGGCATTGGCCAAAGCGGGTAGCACAGGGCCCAGCACAGATGGTGGCTCACATGCTGATGGACAGTCAGGCTTGTGCACTGAAGAGAGCAAGGGTGACGCAAAGGAGCAGATCATTGATGTGGTGGGGGCTCCCCTCACACCCAATTCGGTGAGTAGATATTGATGTTGGCATGCCCTTGCACCCCTTTTGGCCTGCTTGAAAAAATAACACTGCAAACCAAGACCTTTTAGGGTCACTGGGGAATCGTAGAATTGTAGAGACCCAAGGGCCATCTAGTCCAACCCCCTACAATGAAGGACTCTGATGGCCATCCAATCTCTGCTTTAAAACCTCAGACAGTCCACCACATCTTGTGGCGGTCTGTTCCACGGTTGAACAGCTCTTACTGTCAGAAAGTTCTTCCTGATGCTTAGTCAGAATATCCTTTTCTGCAACTTGAAGCCATTGGTTCAAGTGCTACCCTTCAGAGCAGGAGAAAACAAGCTTGCTCCATCTCCTCTCAGTAAGGGAGATCCTCTGTCTTTCCGCTCCATGGTTCTATGCCCAAGAAAGTTTTTTCCATTGGAGTAAATAGGATTACTCCAATGACTTGTGCTTAACATGGATATGATCAGGTCATTAGTCAGCTGGCCACCAAACCCTTCTTGCTTCCTTGCATAATGGCTGTCCCAGTATGTTGGCACAGCAGTGTGTCAGGATGTTTTTTTTTTAAAAAATGACTTCTTTTTTTGATATTCAAGTAACTTTCTCTGTAAGCTCTAGAGGTGACATGGAGTTTTGAGTAACCGCTCATTCTTAGAGGCTTCTCCTACTGAATGGGCTTCACCATACTATTGAGCCCCACATCTCTGTGTCATAAATTCTCACCTGCTTTGGGGGGCGGGGTCAGCAAGCCTCAGTAGCAGGCCAGTTCAGAATCCTTTTCTTCCTCTAGAGAGTTTTCACTGACTTGTGTCTGTTTGCAAAACATTGCACTTATGTTTCCCTAGTGCTGTTCTTTTCCAACTCCATGCTTGGAATAGGAGCAAAAAGAATGAAGGCAGCACCAGGAGGGTTAATGTGACCTGGGCTCTGACATATTTGAAAGAAATATAATCAAGTTAATTCACTGCAAGGCAAATTTGGTACCTAAAGGGCCCCCCTGTTAAATACAGCTCTGACCTTTACCGGCTGGTTACACAAAGACGACACAATTAGATTAGTCCAAGACAAAAGGTCAAGCGCATTCACACTGTGACCACTTTATGCTGTCTTTGGAGGGGAAAGAAATTCCACCCAGCAGGAGGGGGGCATCTCAGGGAGGTTCACTGTTGCTGCCAAGATGGAGGGGAGGGGCATAAGTATGTGGGGGAGTGGTGTCATTGGGGTGTGTGTGGAATGACACTGCTGCCAATCAGAGAAGCTGCCCCACTTTCGATGGAGTGTGTGTTTCTCTCCCTGACTTTCAGGGAGCTGATCCTGCTGCTGTGGGAGTTATTTGGGCATAGACCCATTCTGCTCCATGACTAAAGCATCCGGAGTATTTTTCCTACTGCCTTTCTATGTATATGACACCACCTGAGTGAACAAGTGGACATTGGCTTAAACAGGTGGTCAGTGAGCAATAATTTTCTGCAATTCCCACGTGGGAGCCATTGTTGTTGTTGTGGCTAGATTATTGGGGTTGAACATGGGAAGCCTGGGTTCAAATCACTATTTGGCTATGAAGCTCACCGGTGACCTGGGCAAGGTAGCATCTCTCAGGCTGGTCTACCACATAGAATTGTTGCTAGGTTAAATTGTCATTCTGAGCTCCTGTGTGGAAAAGTGTGACAAATAAAACACTCTCTAAATGCTTGCAGCTCCAGTAGCATGGCCTTTCCTAATCCATGATATGCATAAAAGACAAGACCACAGAAAAAGCCCGGCACTGACACGCAGAATGAAGTCTATTAGAACTTTACTCTAGCAGCCAGGGTGATTCTGTAGACTAGAGAACACATAAAATATCATGCCTGTCTCCAACAGCTCTTGTTAAGTTCATGGATGCCTGGCATGGAGCTACTATGTATGTAGAGAAACACATCTTGGCTTCACGTTTCACCATGTTCTCTGCATATTAAAAAGTGCCTTGTTTGGTGTCTTCCAAAAGTTCTAGCTTTCAGTTTTCTGCTCCCTCTCCTGACAGCACCTCCTTCCCAGTAATGAATTTGGAATCCTCCCCACTGTATCCTGCATTAGCAACAAACCCACCCACCACATGCTCTCTCATCCCAAATAATATATACAGGCATTTAAACCACCTGTGAATGGCAACCAAATTGCTGGTCATTGGTGTGGAGCTGAAAGACTACACAGGAACCTTAGAGGAGCAATTGTTCATTCCCCAAAGCTTCTTCAATATTTCACTTGGGGTGCTAGCTCTGTTACAATGGAAAGTGGACTCTTTTTTGTAATTCTGTAGGAGAGATGGTCTAGCATTCAAGCATCTGCACGTGACACCACTAGGCTTTTAGTGCTACATTTCCCTCTCACCGCAGGCTGGAAAAAAATAGAAGAGAATATCCACCTTCATAGGCTCAGCTTTTGGCCAGCGGACTGCCAGCCCAGTGCTCCCCAGCCATGGTTAGTCTGCTGTGGGCATGTCATGATGCCCACTGCTGGCAGCCCACAGTGAAGGGAGCCTTCTCCCCACCCCCACCCCAGAGCATTGCTCTGCTGACCCAGGAGGGACGCTACTCTGGGCCTTTGCAGGGTGAAAGGTGAGTATAACTTGGGAACAAATTAGTTCCAAGCAGAAGTGCAGCCAGTTACTCCAGATTAGAGCCTTTGATTTGTGCGACTCAGACTCCACTCGCCCATCCATAATGAGTTGACTCTCCTCAGAATTCCTCACATCAGCGCACTTTGTTCCTGGGCTCACAAGTCAGCCCATTAATGGGGAAAGGAAAGGACCTTGCCTCTAAGAAGTCTCAGGTTCAGAGTCAGAATCATTTGACTTTTAAGCTGCCTTTATCTGAACTCCTGCCGGCTCCTTGTTTTCTGAGCCTGCTTGAAAGTGAGAAGTTACATTGTTAACATCAAACATCCTTCCTTCCAGATGGAGTTAGAAAGCTCGCTTGCGCGTCTATATAAATGTGTATCTGTATCATGATACGTGTGTGTTTTATAATATATATTTTCTCATTTTAAAATCATTCCTTTCCATTAACAGGGAGCCAGGTTCCCAGGCTCTTGTAAATTACAATGTAGAACATTTTTCCTAACCAGACACTTTCCGTTTTTGCCCACGGCGACGGGCAGAGCCAAGCTAGGGAAGGTGATTAATATGAATTTGTGACATATTTGAAAGATGGCTCTTTTGCCATATAAAGATTATCAAACACATGCGCTCATCCCCATTAATTCGGCAGCCTCCCTGGGAAGCTCTCGGGCCCCCACTCCTTTGTTTCCAGGTTGGGCTGGCTGCTTTAAATGTACCTTTGCTCCTAATTTCCCAAAATTCTAGGTATTGTTTTTCACAGGGTGCCAGTTAACGAAGTGGTGTGCTTTCCCCACTAATCAAAGCCACTGAAGGCAGTAGGCATGCATTTTCTGCCATGGAGATAGTTGCATCCCCAAGAAGTGTGGGGGCTTCATTATTAATACAGGCTCTCAATCATTTATGCCTGGAACATTTAAAACAAGGACAGGTGGTGGATGGCAGCCTGTGGTTCCCAAGAGGGCTCATTTTAATTTTTTTCCTCCATTCACCGTGGACCTGGAAAAGGAAATGGTGGTGGGGTTTTTTGTTTGTTTGTTTGTTTAAATGCCTTTCACTTCCTGCATTGGCTTTAAACTGCTAATGTTGCTTGATAATTTCGGTGGATCATTTCTCTTTTTTCTGCATTGCACTCTCTCTCCCAGTTGATCTGTTGAGGAAACTTCAGGCACATTTAGTACAATTTGCAGACATCCCAACTCTTTGCTAAGTTTTCACTGTGTGCCCTTGGGAGGGGCCTGTGACAGATTTAGGGGTCATGCATCAGCCAGTGGAATCTGCTAATCCTGTTAAATGCTAATTCACAAGCTTCAGGCAGGCTTGTGGTTACCTCTACTCCTTCCCTTTATGTGTCAAACCTAGAAATACTGGTTCCGGAAAGGTCTGCCCCATACCAGGGGGTTTGTATTGGAAGTTTCATCCTCTTTCCTTCCCTTCCTTAGTTTTGTCACTAGTCATTTATAAGACCATTTTATGGTGAAAAAACAAGCTTAATGTTGTGCCCCAAAGTTCCTCCAGAGCTTTTAAGTACCAGGCCTGGTCCAGAGTCTTCTCAGGTGTTGTGTGGTGATTTTCTTCCTGAATTCCTTGTCTGGACACACCCGATACCTTGGGTTCTAGAAAAGGGTTTGTGTTGCATCTAGCACTGAGCTGGATGGTCTGACCTCTTGTTAACACCTGTCTTTCATTTCTGCTTCTTGGAACAGAGAAAGCGCAGGGAATCTGCTTCCAGTTCATCGTCTGTCAAAAAAGTGAAAAAGCCATGAATAGCCTGAAGTTCCAGATCCTGGATGTCGGAGGATCGGGACACTGACTGCAGGGGCAAGATGGCTGCATTTGCCAGTATGTGTACATTATGCTATGGGATTCCTGCAGTGACATTGCCCTATCTTGTTCCAGAAAAGGGTGTTGCTGCCCCAGGTAAATGGGTTGGACTTCCTTGCATTAACAGCCTCATACTGGTTGTTGCTGTGGTGATTGTGTTGTCTTTCCTATGTCTGATTTTTGTAAACTTCCTTGTAAATACAGAATCCATTACCTCTTGTTCCGTAATCTGAATCTAATCCAGCACTTGTGGGTGGGCAGAAGCACCTGTATGGTGGTAGGAGTTGCTTTTGTCTAGATAGATCTTGAGCTGGAGTAGGCAGGTGCTGGATCACCAGCTAGATCTTATGGATTAGAATAGTTTTTATGACGCATGTGATGCAGGAGGAGACAGACACACGCCTAAGACTCCCTAGTATAATGCTACACATGATTAACTATCTCACAACTGCAAGGAAGACTAAGGTGGTGGTAGCAGAGACTGCAATGCAGAGCTACATGGATAAATTATTTTATTGAAAACTTATCTTTGCAATAAAAGAGACATACCTCAGGCTGCTTTGAACACTGAAGGTCTTCCACCTTTTGCAGTGCCACCATTGAAGCATGGTCTTTTTTATGGTCCTAGTTGGGCACTAATTCTCACACCACCATCCCATTCCCACTGGAAGACATGCTTGCTTGTTTCTGTCTTATTCTTACAGAATGTTCTTCTGGATGCCCACAAAGTTCCTATTTCCCTCAGTGTTTCATCTAATTATAGAACAGTTGCTTGACTCATGTGCCCTGCATATGAATTAAACAATAGAGTTGAGGAAAAGAACCCCATACTGTATCTTAGGTGATGCATTCATTTGTTGCAGGAGGTATTTCCTGCTCTGATGAGAGGGGGTCATGCCTCTGCCAAGATGTTGCCTGCTCTCCATGTATTTTTCTAAGTCCTTATAGTAAAAATAATTTAGATCTTCCGTTTGATTTAAGCAGTGGCACCTTTTTAGTTAAACAAATTTTCAATATCAATTTAGCGAGCCAATTTAATGCTGCATCCCTAGTTTTCTCATCTCTCTGGTAGGTGAGGTACCCTCCCATATCTGTTAAGAGTAGCCAGAATTATTCTGTGTTATATTGTGGACATACATACCCATACCGAGTGTTGTGGTGAGTTCTTTGTGCTAACATAAAAAAGTAGTTCTACAGACTCTTTTAACAGGACAATCCTGTGTGTGTTTACTTGGAAGGAAGTTCCATTTTGTTCAGTGTGTTCACGGTTGCCTTTTCCTGTTGTAGCCTGCTGCACGCAGACCAATATCTCTTATACCCTCCAGAGGCAACTTGGTGTGTGAGAATTGTGTTGATTAGTGACCAATGGAGCAACCAGCTGTAAGCATGCTGGTTTTCCAAGAACCAAGAAGTATCCATTTCTCATTGCTAGACTCAGCTTCAGCTGTGAAGGTTTGGTTTGGTAGTGTAGGGTTGAATATTCCAAGTCAGTATAATTAAACCTGTGTATACAATTGCAGGAAAAAGCTATGTTTTGCTATTAAGTATAGAATTCAGCACCAAGAAGGAAGTTTCTAGCCCATAAGCTTTTACAAAGGTCACCTTGAAAGTGTGTGAGTATCTCTGGTGAGATCTCTGAAGCCATAGGAGGGCTGAGTAGGACTTCTAGTGATCAGACCGTGGTGTTTTGCATAGCTCTTTACCCTTCCCTAGAGTAGCAAAATAAATTATGCAAAATGAGCAAATATGTGCACATTTGCATAATGCATACAGGCCATGGAATTCCAGTTTTAATTTTAATTTTGATGGGGTTTTTAGTGCAGAACACAAAGCCCTAGGTATAACCCTTGCCCTCAGCAGGAGGAAATTGACTGGCTACGTCTAAGACTTCAGTCGCATGTTCTCCAGTGTGTGGCAGGCAGTGAAGCCAGTGATACCCTCAAGAAGAGCTAACTGTAAGTAACTTTGGTTTCTCCAGTGTAAAAATATTGAGTGCTAGCCTATGAGGTAGCCCTCCATTCTGGTCTGGAGTTTCTCCAGCTTAGTGACTCTTTTAATGACTGAATTGTGCTCTTCTCCCCCCACCCCCGCCCAGCCCTTTCAGATATTCATCTTCCATCACAAACATGTTGGAAGAAGAGCTATGATACTTTTGGCCTGCTGCTGTCAGACCTAACTCATGCTCTACCTTCCCCTTCCCATTTCAAGTGCAACTGGGAATCGATAGTGCATGACAACGCCCTTTGATTTACATTCTTGCTGGCAGAAAGAAAGGTCAAAGGCCAAGTTCTTCGTTTTCATAGAAAACTAATTAGACGACTCCATCGACACTGAATCAATAAAACTGATCAGGTGATTACACAGAGGGAGCCATTAAAATCCCTATGACCTTTGATCTCAAGTCCCTAACCTGAGGTGGGAAAGGCTCAGTTATATTCTCTAGTGCTTGGAGGACAAACCTCTCAAAGTGAGATGGACTGGCCTACAAGGCTTCAGTGGGTGGTAGTGGACACAGGCTTTGCTGACTCTGCTGGTTGTATCTAGTATGTTCTCATTTCAACCCCTACTGCATGAATGGTCATGTGGATGGAAAGGCATGGCAGACAGACAAAGGGTTGATAAGGCAATTACTTCTGCAGTGGTGGCATAAAGAGAGAGGTGGCCCTAACTGGAACAGACCCCCTAACTTTTCACTGCTACAATGGGAGGGGAAAGAGCAGAGACCAACACTGAAAGGGGATAGTGATTTATTCGGGGCTTTGTCTTAAGCTACGGAGTCAATTAGTATGTTCTCCAAGCAGCTTGCTTTGTTTTCAATCTCCCATTTGTCATTGTTGTCTAAATCATAAAAGATTGTTCACATTGGTGCATAAGCCATCTTAGGTCATGTAGCACTAAACAAACATTTGGTAATTATTCATTGGCCTTCTGTGTTCAAGTTTATTTGACTTCTATAAAATGAGTCATGATTTTTTTAACATGTAGCTCCAGGCTTTGCTCTGTTTTACATGGTATATTGTCGTAGCTAACGGAGAGAAAAGGATGGGAAACTATATAAACTTCAACAGGGGCCAGTATCTAGACCTGAGTATTGCCCTCTGTGAGCACCACTTCTACCTGCAGATTGGGGAGGCTGCATGAGCCAAAGTGTTCTCCTGTGGCCCAAGCAGCCTATGAACTTTGTGTGCTAAGCATCCTTGATGGTGCAATGAGCTGAGGTGATAAGATGTAAATATTTGGCTTCTTCAGGGTCCTCCTTTCATTGAGGGGCCCTTCAGTAATGTTAAACAGATGGAACGAAAACATTTTAATGGTGCCCACTGATTGGCAGTGGGTGCAAATACCACTTTCAGCAAAACTCAGCTCTACTTGGGAGCTCCAAATCTAAAAGGTGTCAAATACAAGCTCCACTTGCTAAGGAAGAAGCAGTATCAAACTTTAAGGTTCCTGCTTCTTCCTTTGCAGCTGTATTTGTGCCTGACATCACATTATGTCAGGTGTGAGGCAGGTGAGTGTGACTTGGACAAAATGGCCCCTGAGGCCTGATTAGGGCTGTGGGCTGGAGGTTTCCCACCCCTGGTGTAGAGCACAGGGCAGGAGGCTAACTATTGTGAAGGAAAGTATGACCTATTCTCAAGATACTTTCCTGGGGAAGAACTAATAAGGAAGCAGCTTTTGTTTTGGCTACAGATGGGAATATGTGGGTGATTTTCTCTCATGAAGGTACATGATACTTGTGTCACAAAACAATCCCAGAACGCAAATCCATTTAAGGATGGGAGAAACATCTGTGCAGTTACTGCCAGATTACATGGGCAGTTGAAGAGGTATTGGGAAAAGGAGTTTACTTAGCTGCATATTTCAGATAAAGCCTCCCCCCGGCCCCACTCCCTTACAGCATACAAGGAGCCAGGTTCCTTTCCCCCAAACTTTATTCATGTGGCACATTTACAGCAAGGATGGGAATAACGAGCCAATGAGGAGGTCAGGTTGGGTTCAGCTGGAACATCCACACACCATGCATTATTTACCGGTAAGGCCCAGTGCCTGTATCAGCTCACAGCCTGACTCTTGGTGTGGCTCCCAGGTAGGTGGCAGCTGGAGCCTATCCATCTGGGGATCCATTCAGCAAAAGCTAGGGCAGAAGGTTTCAGGAAAATACTGAGCTGGGAGAGGGCGATTCATTCTTTATTTCCGTCTTCCCATACTGGACCAAGGTGATGGGAATAGGATAGGAAGAATAGGCCACACCTCTCAAAGCAACAAGTCAGTTGCAGCCGTTGTAGGAGGAGGAGGAACTCAGGTGAGCAAAGGGGCAGTAACAGAGATGTCAGTCAATTTGCAGATCCCTGCTGGGTAATGGGAACACAGCCCCTGCTGGGCTAGCAGTAATGGGCACGTCCACTGCCTGCAATGGACTGCATGCTCCATAGGGGGGCCATGCGCAAGTGCAGGGTGGATGCACAGTAGGGTTCCCCATGTTCTGAGGAGGCATGAGCAAGGGATCACAGGGTTCAAGAAATGCAGGACATGGCGATGAGCATCAGCCAGGATGCTCCTGCCTACGATAACCCCTGCTGAATGGAGCCCCAGGGAGATAGGTGGCTCTTGGTGGGCAGGGAATACAGGCACTTTACCTTGAACAGAAAGAGCCGAGCTTCCTCAGATCACATACAGAAGGAATCAGAGGGTTAGTGTTTATTCAAAACAGAAGGGAAGGAGGGAAGAAGCCTGCCGAAGGGGGAGAGGGGGCTGTCTGGATGCTGCTCAGTCAATATTTAGCTGACACGCAGGAGACACAGTAACAGATTCACACAGGAAAAGGGGAGGGGGGCTTGACCGCGGTTGTTGCGATATTGGACTCAATAAGGGCGAGTGCCCCAAACATGGCGCCACGGTCTTGCTACAGGCGCAAATATGAGCAGAGAGAGAGAGAAAGATGCCAATGGAAATCGGAAGCCAACAAAAGGGAAAACAATCTACGTCTCTAACCATGTGGAGCAAGCGCCCTAGGGGGCTGCAGGCTGGGCCAGGCCGGGCAGGCAGCCGGCCCCAGAGAGGGAGTCACGTCAGGCCTACACAGAGATTCCAGTTCCATATATACAGCCTCTACTGGCAGAACAGCAAAACTGACGGAGTCGTGGGTTTGCTCGTTCCTCTGTCCTCTTTCTGTCGTTCGAATGCTCCAGCCCATCACGCCCAGGTAGCAGGAGCCGGCCGCATGCAGCCCTGTCTGGCCGGCCCCAGAGATCAAAAGGGCTTGGAGGTCTGCTTGAAGATGAACCCTCTGTGAGCCAGTGTCTTCATGATGTTGGCAATGTTCTTGCAGTCATCTGCCGGTCAGAGAAAGAAAGGGTGTGAGAACAGTCATGTTATTCTTCCTCTTATTATTTATTTCATTTCTATACCATTTCATATTTTAAAGAAAAATCTCAAAGTGGTTTACAGAATATTAAAACATAAATAAAACGATGTTGAATTGGACAGGTACAAAAATGCTTGGAAAAAAGGATCACACACATACCCCATACTTATAAGGCAGTGCTTTGCTTCTAGAAAAAAAGCTGCCAGTATTGGGTATCCTTGAGTACCCCCAGGAAAAAACCCACTGCTCATAGGCATACAACAATCCACACATAAATGCTGACCTTTCGCAGACATATGTGCCCATAAGCATGCATGCATGCAAACACCTCTATGATTCATGCACACCCTAGATGTGCTGTGGTAGTACTGGCAGCATGGAATGTGCTTCTTGTCTCTGGGCTCGTCCACACTTCTGCTTGTCCCACCACTTTCCCCTGGGAAAACCCGCTCTTTACCACTGAATCGGAGCAAATGTCAGTCAGGATTTTGGCATGTTGATGTTTGCTCTGATTCAGAGGTAAAGAGTGGGTTTTCCTGGGGAAAGAGGCAAGGCAAATGGTAAGCTGCTCAGAGCTGTGCCTAAAAAGCATGGGACAAGCAGAAAGCCTCTTGGAAAGCTGAAGTGTGGACGAGCCCTTTGTCTCAGCCCTACTTAAGCTTCCTGACTGTGGCAAGTAGATGTTGACGGTGCATTCTGCCATTTCCAATAAAGTGGGGTATGGTTTAATTCAGTTTTACAGCCCTCCTCCAACTAGCCTAGACTGCATCCTTTTACTGCTTGGCTGTGCCCCCACCCACATGCATAAGCTCTGGGAGTTTCCAGTAAGTCTCAGCTTTTGAAAAATGGAAGACCACTGCTTTAGAGCAAGGCTGCAATATACCAGCTACTCATTTTTGTATCAGTTCAAGTGGAACAACGACTTCCTCTTCGAAACAGGAATAACATGGCATGTGGTAATCCTGATATGATATAATTGAGGCTAGGTCTAGCCTCGATTTAGTATCTTAAGGAGATTTCTCATTTCATATCTCATAAAAATACATACAGATAATATGAGAACACAAAACATACATTGCTGGTTTGTATTATTTAATTTGTTTTATAACATTAGAAATATAGTTAAATAGAAGTTTGGAATTTCTCACTTCAAAGAGAAATGAACAAGGAGCAGTTTTGTATGACTGTACAGCTTTGGGAGTTATATTGACCACTTGAAAATTGAAAAATTTTAGTTTTGTGAGCAGGGACACATCCTATTGGGGAAAAAACACATTCTGTAACACCGGGTGGCCCTGCTGATTTCTAGCGTTGGAGCATGCATATCTTAGTTGCTAGTCCTAAATGCCAGGCTGACCACAAAAGAAAGAGAACAAACACCATACAATGGTTGCGCTCCACTAGAATAACACTAAACCTGTGGAGGGATCTAATAACACTCATTAGACGAGGGCCCGGTGAGCAAAATGTCCACATTTCAAATTCTGAGGAAGTGCTATGGGTGCCAGCCACAAAATGGCTGCCGTGGGAGCATGGCCTAACACAAAACTAGAGCATAGTTATTGCTGCTTTCCCCCACCCCCAAGACAACCTCATGTTTTCCATGGGAAGTGAGCTATGTCCTGCTGGTTCTGATATTGACCCCCTCTCTGTGATACTGTTGCTGTCTAATAACAATAGGGAGCATTCCCCAGTACCAGGAAAAATATACAGGGTGGCCACAACACACTCTTGCACACGCATCACATGCACACATTCACCATACACGTACAGACATGCACACATCTCTCATTCACTACATCCACATTGCAAGCGCATCTTTCCCCATCTCTCAGCCCAAATGCATCTTTCCTTCTCTCCCTCACCACATTCATATATACTCCCATCTCCCCCACGCATACACCTCTCCCCAACTGCACCTTTCTCAGTCACACACACAGCATGCTTGAGCAATCCAACCACCCACCCATTCAGAAAAGGCTATCCACAAGCAAAGGGAGTGCCTACCATTTCAATCCCCGCCCAACCTAAATAAAACAAATATTCACGGGGGTCACCAGCCCCACCACCCGCAGGCATCGGGCATTGGGGAGGGAGAAGGAAGGCTTTGTGGGTGCTGTGGGGCCCACAGGGGCCGAGTTGGCAGCCCCAGCACTAGAGCGACTCCATCAATATAGTAAAGACGAAGAAAAGGGCTCAGCTCCATGGACTCAGATGTGTTACTGTTCTACCAAGATATCTTGAATTAGGTGTGCAAAAGATTTTGATGATGATTTAAGCAAATTTCCCTGCAAAATGCCCTTTATTTATACAAAATGAAAAATTGCAAATCAACAGAATTTGTTTTTTGTTTTTTGACAAAACAAAGGGGGCAGGGGTTTGGAGACATGAAAGGAAGCTGTGAAGGGGAAATCCCCCCTCACATTCTCTAAATGTTTGAAATAGAAGATAAAACTCCTGGCAACACCACTTATCTATTTTTTCATCCTGAAGCATTAACAGAAACTGCTCGCATTTCTTTCTTTTCAAAAACCAACAATGAGGGATAGAAACATGCTTTTAAAGTTGCATTTCAGATTTTCTAGGTTCTAGGTTCTGTACTGCACAACACACTAAATAAAAAGCCTTGATTAGGGCAACAGCTATAAATGTAGGTTTCCTGCACACTTTTGGTGTGGACTTTCATCACAGGCCCCCACTAGTTCCAGTCCAGCTCTTGCACCTTTCCTCATCTTTTATATTGAAAGGATGACAGAAGGATGGACCGGTAAGTGGAGCAAGCTCCATTCTCTTCTGAACTAACAGGGAAGCAGGGTTGGGCTGGCTCGCATTATTTACCTGGGACTAAACGCAAGCAGAGTTTGCTAAAATAGAAGCAAGCCTTAAATTGATTCCTGGTGTCTATATTTCATGTTGAAAATTGGCTTGTAAATCCATGTTTTGATCTATGGTGGCCGTCTCCTTAAGAAAAAGCAAGAGTAAATGTGTAATTTCTCCCTTGACAGCACACGGTGGCGAGGCGATCCTTCTTCCCGCTCCCCTCCGACTCGGGACAGCTCCGCTGCCTCCCATCAGCACTCTTTCTTCCTCGCCCCACGCCTTGATGTCTCCATTTCATTAGTGTGCGCCCATTCATCACGCTGTTACCGTAAGGGTGACTTTGCCCACTTGCATGTGGCAGGCAGGGCCTGGATGACATGGGGTGGCGCTGCCACTCTGACGGGGGGAGGGAAGCAGAACACCCACCCACACCCCTGCTAGTAAATGGATGTTGTGGCAGAAGGACAGCTGCATCATTACTGATGTGTAAATGATAAAGCAGCGCCTCCACATCCGTCTCTTAACTGTAAATCCAGGGAGTGCTTTATAATCAAGCGGCAGCGATAATAATGTGAAATTAGGTCTCTCTATCAAAGGGGGGAGGCCTTTTAATCACGGCTTAAAGGGTGCAAGCGCTGTTTATCATAATTGAACTGTATCCGGGCTAATTGTGGCCATATTTCACTGTCTAGGAGACAGGCACACCGACTGAGGAATGAACGCCAGGGGCCGAATGGAGCAGGAAGCTGCCACCCAACCTGTCTTGGCCCCAAAGTGCAAGAGCTTGAGTATTTGGGGAGGGTGTCAACAGATACATGAAACAGCCCCCCATTTACCTTCCCCCTGCTTAACCTATTGAATGCTGGTAGCACAACTGGGGGAAAACAGATGGCATTCTACCGTTCAACTGCGTTGGGAGTTTACACAGCTAGGCTAACAAAACCAATAATTTTTTTATCAAAAGCAACTAGAAGATGAAAATTCTGTGTTTAAAAAAAATGGAAATCGGCATACACCAAGGTGCATAAATTAGTCAGTTTGGTAACAGCTGCAAAGAAGCAGTAGGATGACCACAGAAATGGGAGGGGGGCAAGGGATCTTATATAATGAGCAGAGCTTGCCCATTTGCAATGCAACCCTTACCATGTCTACTCAGGAGTAAGTCCTATTGAATTCAGTGAGGCTTACATCTAGGTAAGTGGGGATAGGATTGCAGAAAAAAGTCAGAAGGGCTATGATACCCTTCTGTAAGAGTACCCTAGAGAGTAAGATAGATTGCAATGGAACATGTTATGTGGTGTGTAGCTGCATGTAGTCAAATAGCCTACAGCTGAAGCTGTAGGCTATTTTTGGCCTCCTCAACACTTAATTTCCTCTGTTTATGAGTTTGAGGCACACCCCAAAAAGAATTGGGTGGGGGAACATCCATCAGCTTCACGTCTCACCCACGCTCAGCCAGAACACATTCAAAACAGGGATTGGCCATATCTGCAACAAGTCACTACTAGTATCACTTTCACCAAACTTACTGATCTTCAATCAGAAGGAAGGGCATAAAGATAGAAGTTTGGCCATGTGCACACCTGAGCATTAGCTGCTTCCTAGTACAGCTATCTGGCAAAGTCTCAATGGCTGAAATACAAAGCAAATAGATCCACTTCTAGATGTACAAAATGTCTGATTATCTGCTGGACATTAGTCCCATAACTTCTCTGCCTTGTACAAAGTCTAATGGCTCGTCAAATCCGTGGTGATGTTCAACATTCTTGCAGTATGTTTTTCTGCCTGAAGAGCTCTGATTCCTCTCTGCCCTTGAAAACATCTCATTGATTTCCAGCTAAAGAAACCTGTGTTGTCAGGAATTGCAGAGGGTATCTCTGAGGGGTTCATATTCTTGGAATCTATGGGGGAAAGCAGACCACCACCAATGGTCTCTCTTGATATGTGAAAAGATTTTTAAAGGGGCAAAAAACCCTTAAACAATGGACCCTGGTAAAAACTTGGTTTACAATTATAGGCAAAACTGAGGAACCACTATGACTTAGTTGAACAGAAACATGGACCTGCTTCTGTAAACTCCGTATGTTCCATCTTCTCTTGAGAGATCTCCTTATCTCATTAGATAGAAACATCAAGAGTCTCAAGCCTATTGCTTGTCTACAGTGGGACTTCCTCTTTCATACATCCTCTGGAACCTGCTCTTTCATGCCCCTAGTGCCTGTTGAAGGGGATACTGCAGGCTATCTTTCCAGATGTTCTTTCCTTAACCTCTATAGTTGGCCTAAACTGACCTACACCTGCTCAGCCACTCGTAATTTCCTCAGTGGGTACACACAATGAAAACATCTGGGGAGGGGGATTCTTGCTTCCAAAGCTCACTGTTTTGGTTGCTCCCCTTTGGACCATCCTCAGTTTATATTGTCTTCTCTCTCTGTATGCCCCTTGACTGAATCCATACTGACCTTTCTACATCAAATGTTGAACTTTGATCCCCACCACCCGACCATTGTCCAAACTGGGGGTTGTCATCCAATACCTGAGCACCCAAGGCAGGAGAAAACACCTGAGGATCCAAGGCAGAGGAAGTCTGCCTTAAGATACGCTTATCTTAGCTGCAAACCCTCTTCTGCAATATGGTGATAACTATACTGGTCTAATTCATAGGGCTGTTGTAAAGATTATTGAGATACTGTACAGGAAGAGTTCTAAACACCTGGAATACATTACCCTATTTATAGTAATTATTATACATAGCATCCCAGTACAAGTGGCAGTCTGAATGAGATCACCAAAGATGGGCAATAGACAAATCTCCATACAGATTATATTAGGTCTCCAGTAGCTAGAAGCGATCAACTGGAAGTACCCTAATGTGGGTAACGTTCTGCTACGCATTTCTACTAAAAGATCCAGAATTAATCTGAATACTCACACATCAAGTTCTTTGATTTCTGACATCATATTGCAACTTGCATGTGTGAAACAGTCATCACAGATTGAATGCTACACTCAGAGCTTTCATATTGCCCTACATCTCCCATTTAAAAAGTTTTCAATGTAGGCAATTCACAAATTTGCCAGGGAGCAACAAATAATAAATTTCCATTGCAGGAAGATTCAGGATACTAAGCCTGAATCTTCCTGCAAATAAATTTCCATTGCAGGAAGATTCAGGATACTAAGCCTGACCCAGTGTGACTGGTCCCAATTTCTTGCCATCTGTGGGCTATTCTTTCTGGGCAAATTTACTCTGGCTATGACCACATCCTGTCCCATTTGGTTGTGTTAGTGCAAGGAAAGCCAAGCTGCCAGCCTTCCCACCCGGGACACTCTTTTGTGCCCCTCTATCTTAAACCAGACTATGCCAGGTGTGTTTCAGACACTTGGTACAGGTGGCTCCTAACAAGCCATTGCAAAGCTCACTTGCCACAAGTCATTTAGCAAGACTGACTTCAAATCAGCACGAAGGTAAACACGCTTATTACAATTATCCGTGTACAAAAAAATCAACAACAGCCGAACAACTTTCTAATATGCAATTACAGCCGCTTATTGATTTTACAATGTAATCCGCTCCGATTGATTTAATAACACAATTATAGGCTGGCTCCCGGGATATTAGTGCGGGAGATTTTCATAAACTCCAAAGCAAAAAACTAAGCGGTTTTTAAAACAACACCGTCAGATGGCTGTTTGGGGAATTATTAGCCATATGAAATCTCCTAAATCTCCTCGTTGTTACCTTGGAAGAGTATTTTCTACAAAAATGGCAACTAAGAATAGGAGGCTTTGCTGACACTCAATCCATTTCAAGGGTAGACACAGATGCCAGTCTGTCCACATTTGGACCAGCTCTTCAATGCAGGGAAAGCCACACAATTTGACCCTCTTGTGTCTAGCTGTGCAATCCCTGCACTATAGCCAGACCTGGTTCAGTTTGCTCTTGCAGGGTATATTGTCTCACCCCAATTTGAATGACTTTGTTGCTTGTGCTCATCCTTTGCATGGTGGGTTGAAGGGTTTCTGAACATTCCTCTTTCCTGTACTTTTAATATTTCCTTGCAAACAAATTAAAGACTTTGAGAAAGTTCTCCTAAAAAGATATCCTTTGCATGTCACTGTATCCTATACTATATTCCTTCCACAACTAAGTTGGACCAGTGATGAATTCTTCCACTACCATCCAACACCCTGAGAGAGTCACACAGTGCCAGCTTGGAAAGAATATATCAGATTGCACAAAATGAAACCAAACCTCTGGACTCACACCCAAGCTACCTTGTCTTGATAGAGAAGTGAACAATTCGGAGCCATCTGATTGATACTGGAACTGCTCACCCTCAGCCAATATTGCTACCTTTTCTTCCACTGCAATGATTCCTTGCTGCATTTGCACCAGGTGGGTGAACCTGGTTGCTTTAAGCAGAAGGCAGGGAGAGGCCATCCTGGCACTACAACAATCTTAGCTGAATCTGTGTAAGAGCCATAAAAAGAAAGGCCTGCCATGTGGGGAACATCCACAACCATAAAGACAGAGACCTACACAACTGAGCACCTTCACTCCTAAATGTCCAACCATCCCACCTCCCCAGCTGAGAATGCCACACGTTTGTTCGGAACTGACAAATGCTCCCTTTGTAGGCCTGCCCACTGGCACAGAATGGCTCCCAAACACACAAAACGCACATGCTTAGCTCTTTCCCCGCAATGTATTTGCCAGCTTTATGGGCCCATTTTTCTTGTCAAGCTGACAGCGCTGCTAAGTGGATTTCTCTCTGATATGCAGACAGATTATCACATTACCCCAATGTCCAACACAAACATATTACTTTATATTCAATAGCTCTAATGAATATAAACTGCTTTTTCTCTTTTTGGGAGGGGAAGGAGGCTGGTGGGAGGGGGCAATCTATAGATTTTTAATGAGGGCTGCTATTTACTCCCTCCTCTTTAAAACAGGCTGAGGTGCAGCCTCTGGCTGGAAAATCAATGTTGTTATTGTTGGAATATTGTATATTGATATTGTAATAATAAGATGCAATTGATTTAGGGGTGCGTATGGATGGGGTCAACCCAGGGTTACTCTGCCTAGAGTGTGGTGCTGTCTCTCAAAGTGGACCATTTGTTTTAGGGAACCCAATTCCCCATTTGAACGCAGTGAATCCTCCCATCTGCACCCCTCCAAAAAGAAAAATGTTTGCAAACGGTAGCATAGCACTGGTGGCAGCCCCCAAAGAAGGACCAAAGCTCTGCTAAGGAAAAAACAAACAAAATCTGGTGATCTTAAGAGCTGATTAGGTCCCAGCCCCCGAAGAAAAGTAAGAGGGGGAAATGAGAGACACTCCTAGAATTTCATAAAAGGTGGACCTCTGGGCTGTGTGTGAAAAACAAAAAGATGAGTTGGCCAAGCATGGGGACAGGGCAACAACTTTATAGTTTACATGGCCAAAAGGCTAAAGCCTTCCCTGCCCTTGTGTAAATGAGAGTTTAAATTCTGGCCCCAGCAGATGCAGACACAGACCCAAATGTGAAGTGTGTGCAACAGATGACCCTGCACAGTAGGGACAGCTGGCTAGAGATGCTGAAACAGTCCCTCATGAAATCCCAGTGAGATGCTGGAACTAACTGGTCTCTGCGCCCGGCCTTGGGAAATGTGCTCATTTGGAGTGAAGCTGGCTGCACCTGCATTATAGCCACCAAGACGGATCACCCAATGGCCTGCGCTGAGCAGGTCCATATTTAAGCTGTCCCCATGCTTTATGGTCTGTACAGGAGCTGATGCAGAGGCAGCGAGAGGCCATTTGTCACTGCTGGAATGGCAGATTCCTGTTAATGAATAATATCGCTGCTCTCTTTGTACAACAGCTCTCGGCACTGGGGGTGGGAGGACGTTCATTGGGCTGCCTGCCTGGCTTCTGGCTTCCCTTTATTTGCCTTTGTTACCCAACGAAAGAGTCTGCTCAAACAACCTGTGCGCCGTCACCCACTGTCACAGTATCTCACAACTCTGCCAACGCAACTGGAAATAAGGATGTTTTCTGTCTTGCCATCATACCTGTAAGTCCTAACCTTGCTGCCTGCCAGTTTGCTAACAACCAGCGCCAGACTGAAATCCATCACTCTGTGACCGATGAGCTGCCAGATGATGGCTGTATTGTTGAGAGAGCACCAAGATGCCCCCCACTGTCCATGGGTGGCTTGCACCTGTGCCTCACTCACATTGGTCTCAGCCCCTTCACCCCTTCCATGGGCCAGCTTTCTCTCAGGTTTTTCTCAAGAGCATCCCTAATGTATCACAGGTCAGAGTGCTTTCTGGATCTAGTCAAGCATTATCTCCTGATATAAAGCCTTTTCAGCATCCACTGGCAACTGATCTGCAGACTTCCAGGGCAAAAATGAAAGGCAAGTTAGGGCAGAGTGCATTTTTCTTAGACCAATGCCTCTTGCAGGCTGAGGCAGGTTCTTCAAGGTTCAGGAGCTTCTCCCCCCAAGATGGACCAATGAAAGACAGTATATGCCTCAGCTTCACCTACACTCATTTACTCAGAAGCAAGCACAGCTGATTTCTATTATTTCACTTCCTTGTAGAAAAAGAAACAGTAGTTAGGAGGTCTAAAACTGTCACGACTGCCCCGGCCCTTTATCACAGATAGACAGTCCTGGGATTCTTCACAACTGCATGAACACAAGCTTCCTTCAAGCCATATTAATGATGTTAGATATTATTTGGTTGTGTCTGATTTGGTTCCACTTTTTGACATCTTATACTGAATACAAAACAGAAAGCAACAAGAATAAAAATACAAGAACAAAAATGCAGGAATACAAGAATAAAAATAGAAGTGTTTAAAGCAACATGTTTCTAGTCCTCATTATTCACAAACGAACAAAATCACTAAAATGCACCTGTGTCAATGGGGACACAGAGCTGCATGAAGTAAAGAAGACTGGTCTCATGGGAAACACTCGTCTCCTCCCCACCCCAATATCCTCTCTGCTTTCTGATCCTTTATTATTAACCACAAATGTAGTAATTTTAGGCTGCTGTCCTGCATGCTAATATGTCCCTCTGAAAAATAAAACAGGATGCATGAATGTGCAAATGTAAGGTACTAGTTTAAGCTTTAGCATGCATAATGTTTTCCAATACATATTGCTTCAGTTATTCTCAAAACGACCCTATCAGTTTTGCAAAAGGTGGGGAACTTAGGCAGGATCCACACTAACAGTTTTGCCACATTTCATTTCAGAGAGGTTCCTCATTGTCCCAGGACACATATTTCTGTCTTTCCTGTAAATGCACACTCCTCACAGAATTGTACTTGGTTTTTAAATACATTTTTCTTAGACAACATTGAATTTGTCACATTTCTGATAAGTTTGATGTATTGTGATTTAAAAGGCAGCCAGGGCAAGGGGAATGTTGAAGCAGGATATAGTTTGGATAATATTATCTCCTTGTGGTATTTTCCCTATAATTTTCTCGACTACTTTTTTAAAAATAGTATTTTGCAAAACCTGCAATCAGAATAAAATATAGCAGATTAAGAAACTCTATTTGAATTCTAATGTGTCATATTTGCATCATTTCTAACCAAGGGCACCCTACTGGTTCAAGTTCCAGTTCAGATGCAAAACTAACTCAAGTGAGCTCCCTTTGCTGTCTCAAGAAAAACCACGACACTGCTGCCTGTCCACAAATAAATTCTCAGCCTTTTAATCAGCCTTGTCTTTAGTCACAGGGGATCACAACAGTGCCAGTTTCAATCCCAGTGCCCTTTCAAAATATAGGAAGCTGAGAGGGGCTTGTTGCCACCATAGGCTCAGAACCCCTTGAAGTCAGCCAGTTTATCTAGCCTGTTTCCCCTATTTGTGTCCAAGTTCTGTAAATTTTAAAAGGGGGGATTTATTAAGGATGATGGGATAATGAGCATATGGAATAAGCTTGTTAGAACCAAATACTAATCTCAACATACTATAGTTTCAAGTACGATCCAAAGCAAATACTAAATTTCTCTATAGCTCTCATTGTTTCATCCATACTTCACAATCCTTTGCACCCTCCTTTATTCCCGGTTTGGGAAATTTCACTGCTCAAATAGTTTAAGCCCACACTTGTTTCCATATAACTGCAAAGGTCAGTTTCTCATACTGGCGCATAAAGAATGAAGTCCTAATGCTGACTTCATCCAATCGCTGTGTACTCTGTGAGGAACATCTAACAGATAATGGAGTTAGCCTGAGCGTAAACTGCTGACCAATTAATGTGCTTTTTTGGGGGGATGGAATCATGGCTCAGTGCTTAAGCACATGCTGAAGGGTTCAGTTCCTAGCATCTCTAGTTAAAGGGTTCACAGGTAAACTGGACTAGGAAAGGCCACTTCCTAAAACACAGGTAACTGTTGCTGCCAATTGGAGCAGGCAGCACTGGCCCAGGTGGATCAGTGCTCTGACTTAGTATAAAAAACACATAATATGGCCATAGAAACAGGCGAGGAACCTGAGTCATAAAACAGGGCATCTTAGAAGCCATTCCTGTGAAGCTGATTGTCACGTAGACCTGTCACTTTTAATCACAAACCTCTTTGAGGGAAATGAACTGCTTGCTACATGGAACAGCCACACTAGTACTTTTTAAATAGTCACTACTGTGTGTGACAGCTTCTTTGCATGAATCAGACCAAATTACACCACACTTAGCTCTCAAAGCCTCAGCCACCAACGAGATGCAGCCGCTGCATGTGTATTATCTATGCAAGTTCTTTATGTGTTTACACACACAACAGAAATCTGTGGCTATGAGTTCCACAGTAGAATAGCATGTTTAGTTGAAATAGCACTTGCTGAATTAAAAAGATGAAGTTAATGGACTAACGGAATATGAAATTCCTTCCAAGCCCACAAGACAGTCGCAATGCCACCAGAATACAGAATGACAACAACGAACCAGAAGTGAGAATTAAATTGGGGTGTTCTCTCTCTCCTCCCTCATACCTTCAATATGGCCCCAGTGGGAAGGTCCCTGGGACTGCCGGCAGGTATCTCAGATAGTGCTGACAGCAGATGGACAGAACATTAAGAATAACTTACCTCATTATCTGCAATTACATTACTGCCACACACCTCATTTCTTCGCAAAGAAAAGAAAATTAGTTTTATATTGACTTCATCCTAGCACTTTTCCCAACCGGCCACTGGATAAACCACTCATTGTTTGAAGGCGGGGATTTGGGACATAGAGTGGGGATGGGCTTTGATGCTTCAATGCATAACAATTTATCCTAACCTGTTGCCTAAAGGTGAGACTCCCCTCATACACAGGAGTCCATGTTTTTGTGTGGAAGGATAGGTTTAGGAATGAGACACAAGTTACTAGGGCTTGATCTTGGATTATTAGCCCCTGAAATGAGAAACTTCAATTCACAAATCACCCGTATGGTAGTCAATGGCATTCAAAAGGCCCAGCCTGGAGGTGAGAAGTTCTCAGGCCATATAGGGATCTGTGTCTGCTATACACAACATGCTTCATTTCCATTTCCTGTCTGGCCCCTGCCATGGGATGTCACCTTTCCAACGTACATAAAGACCCCAAACAATGGCCTGCCCTCAAGGGCCAGCATGCCTGAGAACCGAAATGGGGGAAGCGTGCAGGGAAGGGGCAGCAGGTTACAATGGAGACATTTCCCCCTGTGTCGGCATCCTGCAACCTCTCCATCCATTAGCCGTAATTGCTGGCAGCAGAATAACAGCATTTTTAAAAGCAGAGCTTTGCTCTGCTGGGCAGAAAGAAGGGGGAACATGCTCTCTGCTTCAAGGTGCAAATGCCAGGCTCCCATCTGTCAGGAGGAAGGGCAGACGGAGCCACCCGAGGGCCCGTCACATATCCAATTTGCTCGAAAACATGGGATGGTCCTGCATGCAAAGGGAACACAAGGAATCCTTGAGCAGGTAGAAATCATGCCCAGCTCTGGGCTAAACAAGTTGCCCCCTGCTGAGAGATGAAGAGGCTGACAGTGATTCACATCTTCATTTACAGCCTCAGAAAAAGGCTAGACCATCCTAATGGCTCACCACTTTTATCCCTGCAAATATATATTATATCTATATCTTGCCTGCATCCAACACAATGAGCTAAGTTTAGGTTTTAAGGCACCATCCAAGCCACTCTAAATACAGGTTAGTGGTGGCTTGCCAGAATCCTAATCTGTGCTGAATTCAGCCTGTGCTAGCATATGCTATACTACAGGCTTGCGATGGATAGCAGTGTACTGTACAATACAAATGTTAGAAGTAGAAAGTCATTTCCAGTGGTTACTATGAGCTGAAATGTTTGGTGTAAATCATCCCTGAGGCTCAGTGAGGAAGACACTCAGCCTGCTAAATTTCTCACATATTGTGGGTGGTGCTGAACTTAGTTGTGGGTGGTGCCATCACTTTTCAATGTCTCCCTCCCCACTTTGTGGGTGTGGAGGGGGACCTGGCCCTTGCCAGAGGTCTGACCTCATCACTTGTAAATTCCTTTGAATCTAGGCTGAGGGTTTCCCAACTGGCCTGTGCCAACCATGCCAAAGGTCTCTTCACTGAGGACAAAGAAAGGCAACTTTTTTGGAGAATGGCCAATGTATTGTTTGGATTGCCATTTAGTGGCCTCAGTTAACCTGGCATGCAATGAGGTAGAAGGCTGGTGAGGCTCAAATCCAGTTGCCATTCAAAACAGATGTATAAATAAATACCAGCCATCACATCGCCTGAATGATCTACTGTTCTATGTAGTTGTTTCATGTTTATCTTGCTGCTCAAGGAGCTCAGAAGCATTTTGGCCTCCTGAGATAAACTGGGCTAAGAAAGGGATTTGCTACCATATCTACCATACTTTCAGGAAAATATTGTTCCCAGCTAGGAGTTCACAATCTTGTTCACCATTTTTGCCATACTGACATACAGTCAGGCTCTAGTAAAAAAGAGAAGCCCAAGTCTCTGCTGAAGGGAGAAGGAAGAGATACGTTGACTAGTCTCTGCCTTGCTAGGGATTCCAAGTATAGAGGCAAAACAAGTACAGATGGTGACCATTTTAGGCACGATCACTGATGTGTGGGTCCTTTTGGACCTGGAAGAAGTCACAATGGTGTAACAAGGCACAAAATGGTTGTTGCCTGTAAACTTGTTTCCACTTCCCTTGTCTAGCTCTGCAATGAAGCAGGGGCAGAGGCATGTAGAGGCACATGGGCTTGTTTGTACCTGCCATGCATTTTGAACACCCAGCAACTACAGAGGCAAAGGAAGCCTCTTCTCACCTCCAGTTCCAAGATGGAGAGGGCAGGAGGTTATTTTCACACTGTGCAAAATGTTACACCACCACTCCAGCTCCGGACTTCCAGCTGGAGAAGGAAGCAGGGGAATGCTCTCGGATTTGTGCTATGTTTCAGGGGTCCAGTATGCGGTCAAGGACCAGGCCCCACCCGCTGAAGGATGATGATGATACTCTTGGCACCAACAAATTTTGGGTTGGCCACCAAGGCAAGAAATATTTACTGGCCTCTAATCCCAACTCTAGTACCTGAGATTGAAACTGATACCTTATACATGCAAAAAGAATTGTCGCAAAGCAATGATTCCTCCCCATGCTTCTCTTACTGACAATTATGATTATGTTATGAAAACAGTCACTGTTGGCTTGATCCCTAGGATACACCTGTGCATAGATGAGTGTCCAACAGCCAAGGCATTTGTTTTCTCCAGCATTTCCTTCTTTCCTGGCCAAGCCTGAAGAGTAGCTTCCTTGCTATACCCTAGAAGCTGCATTCCTCATCAGCCTCCTTTCTCCCTGGCCACCATCCAAATAAAAAAAGAACATCCCATGACATCATAACCCCTTCCACTCACTCAACGTTTATATTTGTTAAACTTTTTAGCAAACTTTCAGATTTTTGTGTGCATTTGAAGTTCTCAGGATTTACTCAACATCTTGACCCAGTAGTCCAATCAAGCTGGGCCTATTTATTAATCACCTCCCAAGAAGCATCCCAAAATGACTGAACAATAAGACATCAACAGCAAAAAAAATATAAAAACAAGTTATTTATTGCACTTTTAACCCACTCTTCAATCAAAAGAGAGCAGCTTATTTATCAAGACGAAAGTCCCTGCCCTCATATTTATAATCTTAAAGCATAAGAAGATAAGAAGAGCCTGCTGGATTCAGGCCAGTGGCCCTTCTAGTCCAGTGTCCTGTTCTCACAGTGGCCAACCAAATGCCTATGGGAAATTTGCAAGCAGGATCTGAGCACAACAGCATACTCTCCTCTTTTGATTCTGAGCAACTGGTATTCAGAAGTATACTGTCTCCAGCAGTGGAGGCAGAAAATAGCCATCATGACTAGTAGTCAATGACAGCCTTATTCTCCATTAATTTGTCTAATCCACTTTTAAAGCCATCCCAGTTTCAAAACCCAGTTCTGAAAGTTACAGTTCTTATGATTATCAGCTGTTACAAAAACGGTTCAGGTAGACTGACGGAAAGGCTGCTGCTAAGTGATGGTTGGGAAAGCACCAAAGGCTGCTGGTCTCTCGGCAGAATCAATAGAATAGTCCTGCTTCCCTTCTCTCCTCCTGCTCTGCAGCCGGATTCCACCTGCCTTGCTTTGATCTGGAGGGTCAGAAGCTGTGCTCTTTTGCAGCTTAAAGTGTTTGTGTACCTAGGACTGCACTGCCTAAGATTATCTTTGGGTCTTGTATAGCTCTGTAATGGTATGGTTATCATTCAACCCAAGTCATAGCTTGCAAACTAATTCTGGGGCTCATATATATAGAAAGGTACTTTCAAGGCATGTGAGGAGGAAAATTCTATCAAGTCTCCCACCATCAGCCATTTCTAATAATGAGATGTGGTAACAGCCTCCTGTTGTGACTGGATACTAAAGAAAACCAGTTCCTAAAATGATGTGATTTTGTATGCATTGTTATTTATTCTATGATTTGGCTGCTTGCTTTTTATTTTGTGTTCTATACACCATATCTGTACGGTGGGTTATAAATACTTTAATAAAATAAAAATAAATCATAAATGTACATCAGCTTTGTAATACGCTATTATCTGCATCTACCTTAAGATTCATAAATGCTTTCGTAAATTGGAAAAATCCTGTAAGCCAGGCCCCAAATGCAGCCATTATCTCTATTAATATATTTATTTGTATCCTGTCCTTCCTCTAAGTAGCTCAGGGTGAAATATATGGTTCCTCTTCCCTTCTATGATCACACAAGTCACGTGAGTTAGGTTAGGCTGAGAGGCAGGAAACAGGCCCAATGTCAAATAGCAGGCTTTGTAGCTGAGCAAGGATTTTAACTCCAGCCTTCCTGGTCTACGTCCAACACTCTAGTGACTGTCACTACACCACACTAACTCTCACGAGGCCACAGGCAGCTTTTGCTGCATGCTTGAGGTGGCCTTTGGCCCCAGCAATTCTTTATGGGATGCTATTTTCCACAACTCCAGAACACAGTCGTGTTCTAAAGGGAAAAAGTCTCAAAGAGCTGTATTTCTGTCAACCAAGCCCACATTGGGGCTTTCTGATGGCTGTCTTAACAATGGCAAGGCTGGTGAGACATCTTCATTAAGCACAGTCTCAGCCACTTGCAAGATCTCCCATGAATGTCCACCTGCCCTTTCGGACTTACTCTTCTTCACTACTTTTCCTAAGTCCCAACTCATTACTGCAGACAATTTGAACACTGAATTTGTACTGTTGCAAAGAACTCCAGCATTGGAACCACCAGTACCTTGAAATTACCATATGACAGGACACATGCTGTAATAAAAATATCTTTACCTGTCAGTGAAAGACAGTCTGAGAAGGAGCCACCCACATTTTGTGAAGCAATGTCTATCTCCTGTTCCCACAAAATACTGAAGCATATAATATTTATTCACAGAAATGCAGGGCATTCTCCTCCAATGTGGTACCCACTCCTTGGAACTCCTTCTTCTGGCAGATCAGACTGGCAAGGTTGTGAAGAGTTGGTGAAAAACTGTACACCAAGGTGTTTGTGGCTTGTGGGCTTTCACGACTGTTCTTTGTGTTTCTCAATAGTGTTTTATTATGATGGGTTTAGATAGCCTTGAGTTCCTAGCAATGCCTAGAAAGAGTTCTGCAAATGTTTATGCAGAAACAAATAGATGAATAAATGCAGGTGGACTACCTGGGCATATAGTGGCAGGCCAAGGACCTGCACTGGAGAAAAAATTACTCAGCCTCTGTGATTAATACCACTCACCCAGCCCTGATGCATACATAATGCTGCTCAATAGTAATGAAGTGTTAACAGAGCCATTTACTCAGAAATTCCTTTTTATCTTTCCATAAGTCTTTATAAAGGCAGAAGCAACGGCATTTCCCACCTGTCAGGATATTTGTGGAATGGGACAAGTCACTTACGACACTTCTGAAAGTTCTGTTTTATTTATGAAGGAGTTGGACAGACATCCAGTTAAGAAAAACATCAATCTATTTAGCCTGGTAGGTTCTACAGAGTTTTCTTGAGTCTCAGGAAGACGTCCTTCTCAGCCCTGCTATGTGAGAACTTTTTAACCAGATAACCCAAGGAATCTATCTGTGTCTTCATATGAACACTGCCAAGCTGATGTTCTTCCACACTCCTCTCACCTCAGAAGTTTCTCCAGTGGCAGACACTAGACTGGTACCTAGCAACATAACCTTATGCCAAGTCAGACACTGGTCCATCCAGCTCATTGTTGTCTATACAGACTGGCTTGTGGCTCTCCAGGGTTTTAGGCAGAGAAGTTTCCTCCAGACCTACTTGGAGGTGCCAGGCACTGAACTTGGTACTTTTTGCATGTAAACCATGTGCTCTTCTACAGAACTACATTCCTTCCCCTTGTAGTGAGGTCATGGTCCACAAACCTGCAAACCACACTTGGAGGCAGTATACTCCTGAAAAGCAGTTTGTGGAAACCACAGGAAGGCAAAGTGCTCACATGCTCATGCCCTGCATGCAAGTTTCCCACAGGCATCTGGCTGGCTGCTATGAGAATAGGATACTGGACTAGACGGGACATTAAGGCTCTTCTTACATTCTAATGAGCTGCTCCATCTGGTCTCTTCTCTACACTCAATTTTATAGCCACAAACTCAAAAAAAAGTCCACATTGGGGCCACTGAAAGTGCTTGTGTGCACAACAAGAATGCTGGGAGATAGAAATGAACCAGCAGCTGACTGCAAATATAACCTCTGTTCACCAGAAAGCTCTCTGTAAACTCTGCCAAAATGAGAGCTGAGCCTTGCAGCTACACTGAAGCTTTGCAATATGGGCATTGCCTCTTCCTTTGTATAAAGACAGAGATGGCAAGTCTGGATGTGAAAAGCCATGGCATGGTTAGATACAGTAAGGCTAAAACTGTGCCCCCTTCCCCTCCATGAGATAACGACCAGGCTGATATTGAAGGATAACAGTGGTTCGGCAATAAGAGGGGGGGAAAGCAATTTCATCTTTATTAGTGGGAGAATTCTCTTTTAGTAATAAGCACACTTCAAATAATTAGCGTGTTTTACGTAATAATGAAATTATGGAAATGCAGTCCACTTATTCAAACAAGTCACCATTACCATATTTTTAAATATTAGACTTAATTAGAGTTTATCACTTCACAGAAGTACGAGGAGTGGAGATTTTTTTCCCTACTTTGCGCAAAAAAAAAATCCTCATAAAGTGTTTATTAAGAGCGGGTAAGAAGGGGATAATGATGTGTTTGGAAATTAAGGCAATCAAACATTTAATGCTATGCACTCCTGTAGGCAAAAGCATTCAAATGAGTCAATTAGACATCCATTATCCAGGCACGATTAAACACGGCAGAACGAGAGGCTGTCCGCCCCAGTGCCTGTTTGTGCTGAGGACTTATGCCCACTTAAAGCTGGCTAATAAAACACTAAACTTGGAAGAGGATGCAAAATGCGGGTGTGGGGGGGGGGGAGTCAAAGGAAGGAAGGTAAGACATAAGGAAGTGGATTGCCAGGATGACAGGCAGGCCATGAGAGGAGGGACAATGATGTAGTGGTGTCTTGTGGACCAGGGTTTCATAAATCACAATAATTAAGTTAACACGGAAATCAACTTCACCATCCCGTTAAATTACAGCATTTGCATATTAGGGCTCAAATGAAGTCTGTGTTTTGGCAGGACAAGGAGCGGGCTGGAGAGAGGGGGAAAGTAGGGTGGGAGGGGAGGAAGGAGGGAGCTGATAAGGGATCCATTTATTATGGTGAATAACTAATTTCAGAATTTATAGTGCTGGATTTTCGTCCCCATGCCATTTATATTACCGGTGGAAATTAAGGGGCGGGCAGGAGGCTGGCTGGACATCTTTCTGCGTTATTGCTTGTCTGCCATTTGCAAATCATTATTAATTGTGGCCCACGCACATGGTGCAGCAGGCCACAGCGCCTGGACAGACAGTGCCAGCACACATATCTCTTCATCAGGCCCCCAGCCACTGGCCCTGAGAGGCAATTACCCCTCCCTGATTGGTATCAGATAAGGAGGGAATTTTTACAAATTAGAGAATAAATAGGATTTCCACACATGGAGCAGAGAGGACTTGAGAGGCGGTAATGAAAAACGATACATCACCATCAGCTAGACAATCCTATTCATACAGTCCTGTATTATGCTCACCACTCATAAAAATCCCACCAAATGACAGACAGACACCGACAACATGTCTTGCAAAATCAGACACACTCCCCACCCTCAGAGTTTCCGTGGGCAGTTATCGGGGACCTTTCCCTCCAAAATGGCTACCACTAGAGATGCAATCCTGCCAACAGCTGTTTTTTTCACATAAGGATTTCCCTGGGCTAGTGAAGCCATGCCTTCAGGTTTCAACGTCTTGTCCCGTAACTGGAGATGTGAGGTGTGGACTGTGAGTATACAGCGTGGGAGATGCTCAGTTTGTACATCATCCTTAAAAATACTTCTGTGTTAGCACTTCACTTAGACCAGGGCTGAACCCAGCACTGAGAGGAATGAGCTGGAGTTGCACTGAAGACTGATTACCAGTTTTCCACCAGAAAGACCAGGGCAAACCTAATGAATATATTTTAGAGATACAAAACTAATTTTCTCCATCATGCCAAATTTGACTGGCAATTCTGTTTTGTTTTTAAATTCCCATAGCGTATTAACATAAGAAAACTGATTCTGTTGCAAATCACAGCCTTGAGTGGACTCCCTCTTACTATCTCTAAACTATGCCTTAATTCCCTTGGAATCTGTTTGGCTTAATTATATCCCAAGAGGCATTCATTTCTGCACTTCAGGTAGAATTTTGGGGGTATACAAAGCCTGGCTTAGAATAGCAGCAAAAATATCTGCAGGCTTTCTAAGTGACTTCCTTGTAGTGCAGCGTAATGTCCCTCTCCTGGGAATTAGTACACCACTCTGCAAGGGAGCATTTTTGTGCTATACAGTTTCTATAGGTGTTAAGAAATTTCAGAAATCCAGCATGCATCCGAGCAGGGAGGCAAAGAGGACTCAAAACTCACCAGTTGCTCAGGATCTGGGCCAATCCAGAATGACAGACCCAGTTCCCTAAGCATGTCCCCTCTGTGAAATGGACTTGGACAGTTGTTAATCTGGGCTTGGTTAAGAGATCTTGCTATGCCTTGTTTTAAAGGTTTCCACACTGGCTGATGTACCTATCCAGACCTCAGTCTAAGCAAAATTATGAGAACTCCTCCCCAAGTATGACTCATCATTTGACAGCACTAATTCTGGTCCCTATAATCCACAGAAACCACTTTCACTTCAGAATATGCCTTGGTCCCACACTGCTCCCTTTACAATGCTCCTCTAATGTCAGAGAGAGGAGAAGAGGGGCATCTGCAAGGAGACAGAAAGCAAACTGGAATCTTCCACCCTGGATTTGCAGTTAGTCCTCCACTGTGGAAACCATGATATTAATAGCCCTTACAAGGTTACTGGTTTGATCCACACATGACTATGTTCAATTATAACCTTTAATTAACCCCCCCCCCTCATATTTCTACAGCCACATTTCCTGGTCTGCAATATTTCAGAGAAGAATCTTAGGGCCAAATAAATGGGAGAACATTTCAGGCATTAAGCAATTAAATGAATTTTTGGAAGTCTGGATGTTAGGCACGAGAGCCTCAATCCTGATTGAGACCCTGTTTGGAGGAGGAATTTAAACCCTTTGCCGTCACTGCAGTCCCAATCCAGACCAGGCCCCCATACCTGCTACACCAGCTATATTCACTTAAATGAACATTCATACAATTGCTAACTGAATGGTACCATGGTTAAGTTGGCCCACAGGCAGTTATACTTTGGCAACAACATCGTTTTCTGTGCAAGCTCCAGTGAAATAAATGGCAACTGATCCAAAGCATATCCATGTTTTTGAGCAAGCCCCATTCCTCACAGGGGCCTCACACAGAAGATGCTCAGGTTTACTGTGCCATAGGTTGAGTGGTTGTGTGATGCTATGGAGAACAGCTTAAAACATCCCTAATGACCAGAAAGGACCCCAAATGGGATTTAAACTGGGGGAGAATTTGTTAGAAAACAATTGTCACAATCCGTTATTTCCTCAATTTTCTTGTGCATTTAGATGCCTAATTGTATGTGCCAGCTTGATTTAGCCATTATTCCCCAGTTTTGCTCTGGTGGGTGTTCCCGGGAGCACTCATTCACACACACTCACACACACACACAGTGTAAGGGTCAGGGGTGAAGCAGGAGCCAATACTCTTAAGCTGAAAGGATCTCCATCCTTCACTGCTCCAAATCAACCAGCCAGGTGTTTGACTGTCTTGGCAATGGGGATGGATTGCCATTTCCGGCACAGAAGCTGTTCTACATGCAGTTCGAAATGCGTAAGGGAGCTCAGAGACTGGGAGTTGGGGGAGGGGGCACGGTGAAGGTCTGCACTACGGAAAGATACGTCATTAGGTAGTGCCTGAAGCACAACTGTGTTTAAAATAGTAATACCAGGGGAATTGCCCGTATTTGTCGGTGACTATTGCGGGGGAAAGGGTTTGAGTATGGAGACTGCTAGCCCCAAGTGATCCAGTGCATTTCTTTTTGAACAAGAGTACAATGGTACCTAGGTTTACGAACTTAATCCGTTCCTGAAGTCCGTTCTCAAACCAAATCTGTTCTTAAACTGAGGCACACTTTCCCTAATGAGGCCTCCTGCCGCCAGTGCCCTTCCACCATTCAGCTTACGTTCTTAGACTGAGGTAAAGTTTGCAAACCGAACAGTTTGTAAACCGAGGTACCGCTGTATATGTAGGAGCAGTGCTATTTTCCACTCCCTGATCTTCCATGGATCTCTTGTGTGATCACAGATAAGAACATGCTCTGGGCTACTTCCCGAACTCTACTATAGGTAATTCTGATTACAAAAAGTGGGAGAACACTGAACTTTTCACAGCATCATTCCATGGATCTAGTGTAGAAAGAGGTAAGAAGTCACAATTCAATAGCTGAAAATGTTATTCTAAAAGCAACATTGGGAAGGCAGAGTGTGGTGCAAACAGCAGTAGTGTATACCTGCCTGCAAGGACATTGCCTCCTCTCTCACTAGACGAAATGGCTAGAGCAATACTGCTTCTGGTATACAGCCATATATTCTCTAGGGGAAGGTCAGACCTCTGCTTGCTGTAAAGGAGTCATGTCTTAGCACTTATCCTCACAATATTTATGGCAAGTTTATGCCTGGCTGTTAAAGTCAGCAGTAGTTACTGCTGATAAAGGCAGGGCTCTGCTCCCTGGAACTTTCTGCCCTTGCTAAACTGCTCATTGCTGTCTCTTGGCTGCTCCTGCTGAGAACCTCACATGAACACTGGGGTTTCCTTTCCAGCAATGAGTAATTTCAATACTCGCTGCAGAAAAGCACCAGTCACCTCTGCAGGCCCTGAAGAGCCTCTGGGTTCTATATTCCTATGCTTGGATTGCTACAAGCAAGGACCGGCTTTTTCTGTCTACACTTGCACCATGTGCTAGGGACTATAGCCTGGCCTCATGGGTACCTTCACAACCAAAGATTTTAAAATGAAATTATAATGATCACCCATTCAACTCCACTGAAGCCCCACTGGTCTCTTGTGGATATCTTGGGTTGCAAGAGGAACCTGGTCCTAAATATTAACAGATATTTTTGCTTCATTGGTATCTTACACAAGAAGTATGTGACGGGCAAGAAATGGTGAATCTTATCTTCCAAATAGCTGCTTGCACCCTTACTGCCAGATAGAAAGGAGATGCACCCTTTGAGTAGGGTAGCTGGTCTTCCAGCTACTCCACTTGCCCGTTATTTTTACCTTGTCAAGAAATTATTTTTATCATATTCATTGACTTGAGAGCAGCTGCCCTTCCATCCCTTTCCATCCACTGCTCATGAGTGGGATTCAGCTAATAAGACCATTAATGGAATCCCTATGCAAGGGCTTTCATTTGTGCAACAGGGGCTTTCCCACCTGCACCCCCCAAAATTGGCTCTTGGGCAGGGGGAGAACTCTCGGAACAGCCTGCTCAGGAAGGAAAGGGGATATTGTTCAGTCTGCAAGTCAAAATGCTTGCCCTGATGCAACAATCACCTTAGCACGGCACTGAACCCCACCCCACGTCTCACAAGCAAGCCTTGAACAACCCCTTGGTCACTTCCTGGTTCAGCTGAAGCTACTGGGATTGGGACCCTAATTAGGAAGAGACATCAAAGTCAAAATGGGAGAATCTGTTAAGTAGAGCTACTTCTCCCTGAGAGTGACACACCATGACAAGAAAAAGGAATGAAAGGGAAGGGTTGCAATTCCGGAGCTTCCAAGAGTCCTAATATAAAGTTTTCTGCTTTAAAGCCAGGCGAGATGGCCTAGTTATTGCGTTGAAAGGCTTCGGAATGAAACTGCAGAGCTACACTCAAAATCTTTCAAATAAGCCCAGCTTCATTTTGGCAGGTCCAGCAAGGCAGAGGCACTGATTGCACACAGAAGGCCAGCTCTCTTTATCTTGGAGGGAGACCTGCCTATTTTTAAACATTAGCTCCCAATCCTCAGTCCAGCCCTTTGTCTCTCTTGCCTTCGGAAGGACAGATCAAACGCCAGACCCTTGCCATTGTTTCTCTCCCAGCGAGAAGGATGCAGAGCTGTAATCTTCCCACAAAGCCACACGCTTCAAAGGAATCAAAAGTGCTTATTAAAAGTCCTGGGAAACTAATTTAATAACATCCCAAAGGGCTGGAAAAATCAGCACCGGAGGCTCAAAATATAGCCAGGGGTGAGGAACTATTTTATCTAGCTACAGATGCACAACAGCCTCCTGTGCTCAAGAGGGAGTTTCTTCCATCTCCACAAGGGAAGAATCTACATTTGTTTTGTGCCTTTAAATGATTTCTCTGGTACTCTGCCTACTGATAGTTCTTTGCCAGCACTACTTCTAAAAATCCACCGCTCTTCATCAGACTACATGGGCTCTAATGAACTGATCAACATTATCAGTAGCCTCAAAAAAACTTTTATTATGAAAAGCAACCAATAATGTTATGTATCTCTCTGGGTCCCCACCAAAGACAGGGACCACACATTCAACAATAGCCTAGAATTTACAAGAAAGCCATACTAGGAGGTAACACCGTTTGTGTGTGTGTGTGTGTGTGTGTGTGTGTGTGTGTATTTGCAAATGTGGGGAGACAATAGATTAATAAATCAAAGCATAGGATAATTTATTCATTAAACTATTACTTTAAGGATTAGCTATTGGCACTGCTTTTAGAAATAAAGTTGATGCTTAAATTTACCTGGTTTTGCATATGCCTATACAGTCGTACTTTGATTTTCGAACCGTTTAGTTCTTGAATGTTTTGGCTCCCAAATGCCACAAATCCGGAAGTGACTGTTCCGGTTTGCAAACTATTTTGGGAAGCCAAACATCCAACGGGGCTTCCGATTGGCTGCAGGAAACTTTGGTTTCCGAACGCTTTGGAAGTCAAACAGACTTCCAGAATGGATTCTGTTCAACTTCCAAGGTACGACTGTATTGAATGGCTTAGCATAGGCATAGGCAAACTCGGCCCTCCAGATGTTTTGGGACTACAATTCCCACCATCCCTGACCACTGGCCCTGTTAGCTAGGGATCATGGGAGTTGTAGTCCCATAACATCTGGATGGCTGAGTTTGCCTATGTCTGGCTTAGCATATATTATAACCCCCAGGGGTTGTTGGACTAGAATTCCTTCAGCTACAGCCAGAAGACCAATAGGGATGACAGAAGCTGGAGAAGGAACCATGTAGTTCAAGTGGTAGAGCACCTGCTTTCCATGCATAAAGTCTTGGATTCAATCCCCAGCATCTCCAGGAAAATGCACAACCCCATATTCTTAAACTCCAACTGCCTTAAGCAAAAGCTTGTGCATAAAGCTGCCAATCCCCACAAACAAATAACTCCCAGAAAATAAATAAGATAGAATCAGACAGAATAAAGATTTGGAATAATTGTCTGCATCAGTGAAGCTACAACATTCTTGTAGGAAATAAAAAATATTGGATTGATGTCCTAACAAGATGATGTCCTAACAAGATTATCTCATGCCCAAAGTTGGCCTCGGGTTCTAGCAGCCCTCAAATGTCAAAAGATGATTGATCAAGAAAGTTATTAAGATTAATATACAGAAAAAGTATTGTTTCTTCCAACTTCACATTTACATGAGGTTAATACGGTGAAGTTGACCCAGGAAAAGAAATCCACTTCTAAAATCTTAGAATCTTGCTGAGTGTCAGCATGATAACTGCTTCAGACTGAATCTAAAGAATCTAAAGAAAAAACAAGCCTGCTGCTGTTGAAAGTCTTCTTTTCACCATATGCAGAGTTATAGCTGTGGTAACAATTGCATTCATATAACTATTTGGAACATTTGCAGAACTTCACATACAGTACACTACTTTCTTGTAGTTCTTACAACAGCCCTTTTAGGTAGGCCAGATTTCTTTTTGCTTCAGTAGGCATTTCAAGAAAGTTTTACTGATTAATTTTCTCTATTGTATCTTTCTTCTAACCTATGATATTAAGGGGATATAAATTGTTGAAATAAATATTCTTATCAGCACAGCACAGACTGGGGGAAGAGGGATGGAGCTGAAAGTTGGTTGCTTAAGTGAGTTTGTAACACTGCCAAAACGCAAACAGAGAAGCTTGCAAGTCACAGCTCAGTCTCTTAGTCACTATGCTACACCAGCTGATTGATTTATCAACATAAGGGGGCATGCAACAAAATGTTGCAGCATCTTAGAGCAAATTTTTCATGTTGGTGACACCCTTTTTAGACATGCATTATTTCATGACATAGTAATTCAGTTTTACTAGCAAACTGGAGGTTAAACTAACCCCTTTTCAGCCCCGGGAGGAGCCCAGGAACGTTTGTGTGGCACACCTACACACTGCAGCCGACACACTAACGTATCACAACATACAGTTTGGAAAGCTTTGCCTTAGAGGAATGCTTCTGTTGAGGGCTCTAGAGAGTCTGGACTGAGAGACATGCAGACCTGCCCTGGCTTCTCAGGAAGCCGGGAAAGTTTCAGGAAAGGTACCCTGGCAAGACCTTCCCCTCTGGTGTTACAGCAACAGAGAGTTGCTAGCCTCAAACCTCAGTATTTTATAACTATTTACCAGGGAACACACAGTTCTGGAGATGGGAAAACATCTCATCTAACACTACCCCCCACCCCCGTACTTACTATAACTTGTCAGGGGCTTGGGCAGGTCCATTCCTTCTCTTCTTCTGCCTTTCCATAAATGCTTTGTTCTAAAATGGCATATGATGATTCCATGTCTCAAACAGTTCTCAGGCACAAACTTAATTTGTAGACTCACACAGTTTGCCTGACCTCAAGTATCTTTAGGTCATGTCAAAGTGGGTTTTTAAAAGTCATTTTCATTTAATATCATTCACAAACCTGTGTACTTCTGTGTAACAGGGGTGTCTCCAGAGTATGCAGAAGCCACTACCTTATTTTTGAGTGGTTTTGTTTCAATTCCACACCAAGAGGGACTCAGCTACCTGAGCTCATTACTGGGAGCCTGGATAGCTCAGCTGGTTAGTGTGGTGCTGATAACAGCAAGGTTGCAGGTTTGATCCCTGTATGGGACAGCTGCATATTCCTGCATTGCAGGGGGCTGGACTAGATGACCCCCAGGGTCCCCTCCAACTCTATGATTCTATGAGCAAGTGGAATCTGTACCAAAATGTATCAGTGTATCCTGCCTCTCTTCCTGTTCTGGTGCCTGTGAGAAAGGAGTTCTGAAGTGCTGTTTAGGTCTCATTCAGGAGTATCAGGAAGGATGAAGACCCTGAAGCCTTCTCCTGCCACACTATAACATAAAGCTAGAAGGCTTAGGTTTGGGCCTAACTGCTAGGCCTGAACTCGCCAAGCACAGGGGTGGGATTTTTTAGATGTGACAGCATGCATCCCTCAACCCAAATCTCCCCTGCATAATGATAAAGCTGCAGCTTTACACTTGAAGAGACCACTGAATTTTTGAAGCATTCTCCTTCCCTATATAAAGTTTCTACTCTTGTCTCTCAACTGCCTTCAACATTCCATACATCCTGGAAGATCATAGATCCTTGTCAGAGTGTTCTGAGCCCTCCCCCCTTTAATTAACAAGAATATACTATACCTAGGAAGTCCCTTGAGTATGCAGAAACCACTAACCTATTTTTGGGTGGACCCACTTATAGAACCCTCATCCACCCAAGTTCACTATTAGAAGGAATGGTGATACTCATAGGAATGGGATAAGGACTTTATCAGAATGCACACACAAAACAGAAATGCAGAAACTAAAAGAAATGTGAGAAAAATGTGAGGTTTCACTGTTGGACCCAAGGCATCAAACTAGGCAGAGCATGAAGCTGCCTCTATCACAATAATCCTGGCATGTGGAAGTCCAAGTGGAGTACACTCGTACCTTGGTTTAAGAACAGCTTAGTTTATGAACAACTTGGATTAAGAACGCTGCAAACCTGGAAGTAGGGGTTTTGGTTTGTGAACTTTGCTTTGGAAGCAGAACATGTTCCGCTTCCTGTTGAGTGTGTTCCATGTCCTCTGTTGCTATGGGAAAGCATGCCTTGGTTTAAGAATGCTTTGGTTTAAGAATGGATTTCTGGAATTGATTAAGTTCGCAAACCAAGGTACCACTGTATGCAGTTTCATTCCTATGAAAACTGCATTATTTTGTTGTTTAATTATCAGTTTATTCAACTACACATGGAGATTCTGAGGGCGGGGGGTGGGGAGCACCATGGTTCCATAAGCACTAGAACAGAGCCACTCTGTCTTCAGAACTATTCAGTACCATTTAGCCAATGGGTGTTCTTATTCTATTAGACATCTTCTCTGAAGTACCAAGTTCAAGCCTACCTAGCCTGTGAAGTGCCAGAGAACATTTAGGTCCCAAAGAACCTTCTCTGGAAGTTGGGGGGAAGGAATTCGCTTTGTGGGCATGCTACAGCTCCTGCAAGCTAGCTAATATATGGCTTTTGCAAAACTCTGCTCAGAACGGTGAGAGCAGGGAAGCCGTCACCAGCTGCCCCTGTTTGAGGGGGTCCGATCGGGGAAGAGGCCATTTGGGACTGCCAGAGCAGGCTACCTTTGAGAAGGGAAGAGAATAGAAGTGTCGACCCCCATTAGCAGGCTGCTTCACTCCGGATCATTAAATATGTATATCTTATTACACGCCTTGTTAGAGGATCGAGCTCTATTGACTGATAATAAATTCCAAGCCTCATCCCAGCCATAAATTTATCTGGAGACGATGAAGACTCAATAATCTAGTCATGCAGATAATATGATAGGGCCTTAAAAAGATCATTACACTGGATGTCAAAATTAAAAGTGAAATACACTTTATTAACACTGTTTCCACACTCAGGCCCATTACTCGTTCTAGGCCCTATTCCCGCCCATCCAAACCTGCTGACTGATGATTTGGGGCCAGGCAAAACAAGCCCCCGGCCTCCTGGAACTATGTGAGTGTGCAGCTAGCGCAGTGCTTGATTTCTAAAAAGACAGAAGCCAGGGTTGATGGAAATGATAGTTCTGCTCTGAAAGACTTTACTCCCTGATTCAGATGCATTGGGGTGGGGTTAGCTGTGTTTTTTCAGTAGAAACACAAAGATGTTCTGAACTTGCTCTGTTTATATAAGGTGCATGTTCCAGGACTGAGCCCTGGCTTTGAAAGCATGGTCCACAGCTGATATTGGCACATCCTGGCTCAAATTGAGCCTGACTATACCACCCTCACCATCTAGATGGGAACAAGCTGCAGAGCTGGCAAGTCCCATTGAGTGCTATGAGAATCCCAATAGAAAGCACAGCACAAGCCACATTGTTTAAGCTCCACCACCCGAGAACACATCAGCAACAGCGCAAAGTCACAGGTCTGTGAGCTGCAGGCAGCCCTTGCCAAGGCCACAAACAGAGCAGTATGGTGGGCTCAGAGGCTTCAGGCCACCCAATGCCTTCTACTCCCCAGCTAGCTACCCCTCCAGACATGATTTCTCGCTTCTAATCAGAAGGTCACAACCATTTAAACCCCTTTGATTAGGGCTGGCGGCTCCTGCTCTTCTTGTATTGGCCCCACTGGCCTCTTTGTGCTCCTGCCTCCGGATCAATTGTATGTATCAAGTTTAAAGTGGTTCCACCAAGGGCTCACGCACTTCAATTCCACTATACACCCCCCTTTCCCACCTTCCTCTCCAGACAAACAAGGTGGAGGGCACGCGAATCGATAAGGCAGCACAGATCAGCTGCCAGGAAACCAATCGCAGATCAGATTGAAACTGACTTCTGCTTGTATCTTACCAGCTCTCTCTACAATAGATTGGCTTGCAAAATCCGATGGAAAAGGAAGACAAAAGGGAGGGGGGGATCCGATAATACTCCTTGCCATGGCTGCTCTAATCTGTGACAGCCTGAGGATTTGCTGAAAACCATTATCACATCACAGGCTCCCTCCTCTCCTCCTCTGATAAAACCCTGGCTAATCTGTTTGTTGCAAGGACTGAACAAATGCATTTAGCGAAACAAGGAATGGGGATTCCCCACACCCACCTCAGGAAATGTGGGAAATGTGAGCAGGACCTGGTCAGGTTGAGAAGCCTGTTGCAGGAAGAGACCCTAAGCAAAGACTGGTGGGAGGGAAGCAGAGCAGGTGTATTCTGCTTACCTCTACAAGGCAGTTTGGTTTGCCGGTAAATATAGGTGTTAACTGCTGTGAGATTTCTAAAAGTTTTGTCTGGTTCAGGGACACTAGTCACCTAGGGAAGCTTTTAATGTTTGATGGATTACTGTGTTTTAATGTTTTGTTGGAAGCTGCCCAGAGTGGCTGGGGAAGCCCAGCCAGATGGGCGGGGTATAATAAACAAACAAACAAACAAACAAACAAACAAACAAACAAACAGACTGTAATTACTTGGTTTTGAGAATAATTCTTGATGATTTGCAGTGCTTGCATCACAGTACCCTGGGTTCTTCTTGAGCTCAGATTTTGACCCGAGCCTGGGAAGAATTCCTCCCTCCCAACCACCCGGCTCCTATTAAGGCTGAGCAGGAAATTTCTTTCCCCTCTCCAGTGTCTCGATTGCTGTTTACAACAATGCCAGGATCCTTAGAATATGCAGTTTTCTCAGGTAGACAGACACCTTGGAAAAATCTGCCTCAACAGCTGCTGTATCCCATTATCCCAGGCACGGCAGATTGGGGAAAGGAAAATACAACCCTCCCTCATACTGCCAAAGAGGTGGGGGAAGAGACATGCCACTACAGCAGTAACTATTGCCATGTAAAGAACCTGAGTGGCTGCCTCAGAATGACCACTGAAAAAAAGGAGGATTAGCTTCTTTTAGTTCCCTTAGTTAAACCTCTGGCTACCTGATTTGTATGTATAGTTTGACATGGCAGAAAGGGGTGGGGGGTGTATTACACATGTTTGTTGAATGCCCTTTAGACAATGTTGCCAGTCCTTGAGTTCTATGCACACTGGGAACCAGACACCTAACTTATTTACTCATGTAAGTTGCAGGGCACTGGCTCGAACCATCCCTGGGACCTCAATGCCAGTTTGGTATGGTGCTTCTTCCTCCCTCCTGCTGCCAGTTGGCTGCTACAGGCTCTTATTACCTGTACACAGAAAATGCGACGGGAACAAAGGGACTCTGGGATCTGCCATTATTGAAAGGGCATGTCATGCAACAGAAGCATTCAGGTCTCTTGCACTCTGCCTACAGGTCCATGTTTCTTCTACAAGTGTGTTCTGTGTGTGTATGCATGTTGTGGAGGAGATGCCTGGCCTATAAACTAATAATTCGGAATCCTGCCTGATCTGTTCTAACACTGCTTTGCCAGAGGCAATCTCACACAATCTCACAAGATTTAAGGTTCCCTCACTTGTTATCTGCAAAAAGCAGGCTCCATGCATTGAAGACACAGTAGGCTCTGCTGCTGTCCTTGTCCTGAACATCACACTGCTCCCCAGCTTACACCCCAGCCAAGCAATAGGTACATACTGTAAAAAGGCTTCCACAAGAACAGGATTCCAGACTGTATACAAGTCATGCATTGTTTCTCTGGTGCATATGTCCACATTCAATGTGTGGACACCAGGGAGTAGGACTGCAGAGCCATGTGATATTGGAAGACAGGGCCAACAAAAGGCCTTGCTACCTCTTCAACAAGTGGAGTCCCCTTCATGCAGGTTAATACATCAAGGAAGTTCTAGACATCACATATAGGTAAAACAGATAGACAGAAGTAAGTTTGCATAGTCATTCTCAAACACCATTAAGCCTCAGGTTTTTTCCTCATGGTGATAAGCTTACAGGGTGGGCTTCTTGGCAATCCCTCATGCTCAAGCTCTTCTCACATAAACAAAAACAAACACACACTTACTTTGCTCAGTGTAGAGGACAAGGCTTCCACAGGTAGGTTTGAACTGAGATGACCTTTTTCATCATACAGATATACTGAACTATGTTCTTTCAACAGAGAGGATTCATATTAGGCTAGCAGTCCCATATATGTTGCCCCTGTATTTATCATACAAATGTTTCTGTGCTGTAGCCACATAGGAGGAGGAGGATCGGTCACGACTGAACAAGAACAGCTACTTTCTCAGTGCTGAATGATTTCTAAGTTATTTGCAAAACGTCAGCATAGGGGCTGGTTTGGAAAGGGCAGACCAGGGACCGCATACTTTTCCTGATATCCTCCAATGTGAGTGTGTGGTGTACGGGGAAGGCCATATCTGAGCTCCACAAAGCTACGCCCTCTGGTGTCTCTTCATGTCTGATTCTGTGGCTACGAAACAAGAGAAAGGGAACAGGAGCGTGCAGAGCTATCTTTCTCTCCGTGATCTCATGCCTTCAGGCAATCAGTTAACCCAAGCGCCATCTCCCCCTCCCTCCTCCATGTAAAATAATGCTCAACAAAGCTGGGTGGGCGCAGGGCGGCATTGCAGCAGTATGTCAAACAGAAGGACATTTTCCTTCTATCTCAGCTGCTGCCCCAGGGTACATTCCACCTACATTCAATCTTTACTCCACTACACATGTTTCCTCTCCAGCCTGGGATTATTTTTTATCATCAAATTACTGTAGCGATAAGATAGACTCGATGTGATAGCCAGCAGAGGCCCCCGACCTCATTGCCTTCCCCCAGCCCGGCATCACCCACCATGCCTGCACCGCAAACAGGCAGAGTGCTTTATTCAAATGTCATCAGGGGGTGAAGATACGCCCGTCGGCTGCCTTATTCACTGGCTGAGACCAAACAGCATATGACAGCAAACGCCTGGGAAAAGGAGGCGGCTGTTAGCAAGTTAGCTAGGTTTTGCCAAGGCCTTTGTGGGGCAGCAGGGAACTTTCACACACTCACACTTTTAGCACAAATGTAGCTGGAGCTGCAAAAATGATATAGGCAGAGGTGCAGGGCAACAGGAGGGGCGAGCAGTTACTGTTTAAGGGCAATATTCAGTAAAGGCTAGATACCAACAGCCAGTTTGTTCCACCCATCTGTGCATTTCTATACTAACAATGCTAGTAACAGGGGACACTTGTGGCCTGGTCTTCTGCTAATAGCAGCCATCGCAGCATAGTGGCTAAGAGAGAGAGTCACAAATCAGGATACCCTTGGTTCAAATCTTGCCTCTGCCATGGTCTCACCAGATGGCCTCTTGCTAGCCACTCTCTCTTAGCGTTCAGACCCCCCAACAATCTACGAAATGGTAATACTGACAGACATTATACTGGGGCCGTTGTAAGGATTACTATTAGACAATACACGTGAAGTGCTTTGACAACACGCTTGCTAAAGGCCGAACTAGATAGACATGAGGTTGATGGCATGATTGAAATTAACATGTATTGTCTTAAAAGATAAAATAGCTGCCAGTTGAGAGACCTGAGGGAGGGGGGGTTGGTTACTCCCCCTCCCCATACATTGGTCCTGATGAAACTCCTCGCCCCCACAAACCGCTATTTACTCCAGGAGGGAAGCTTCCTTTTCAAGGCAAACAGCAGCTTAAAAAGCAAGGGGAGGATTTCAGTGAGATCAGAGTAGGGGGAAGGGTTAATCCTGACTGTCATGAACTGCCATTGGAACAGGGGAGGGAGGCAGGGGGGCCATTGGGATACAGAGAGCCTCCAAAACTGAGGAGCAGTTCCTCTTCCAGCAGTGGGAAAAGCCACACCTCCAGTGCAGAAGAGGGGGAAGGCTCGAGGAACCTGCGGAGAACCCCAGCGCCTCATCTAGCCAGGCTGGCCAGGAGGGAGGCACGCCCCTTCTGTCACCTAGCTTGCGCAGAGGGGTGAAACGCAAGGAGGGGAGGAGGAGGCTTGGGGTGCTGAAGTTCTCCTGTTGGGGGAGAAACCGGAAGGGGCCACTCCCGGATTCTGCAAGTGACTGAGACGGACATGAACTTGGTAGATCTGCACTGTAAATAGTTTGCACAATAAAACCTGTAAAAGCCAGGTCAGAGTCCTGCCTGGTTACTCACGAGCAACCACCACCACCATCTGACACTGACAATTCCCATCCTGATTCTTTCCCTCAACCACATGGCTACTATTTCTATTTTGTAAGATTAGGCATATTGATTGCAATCACTCTAGGAATGGCATGCCTAGTTTGGCCCTGATGGAACCCTAGCTCAAGTAAAGCTGGTTCCCATATAGAGTACCAGATTTGTTACTCCCCTTTCAAGTGCATTATTTAACAAACTGTATGCCCAGCTTGACACCTTTAGTGTCTACTTTTCACTGCAACCTTAGATGGCTAGAAATGTAGCAGCTGGTTGGAGCCAAACAAAGTATAAAGAAGAGACACACATTCTTAAAAAACGTGTGTGTGTGTGTGTGTGTGTGTGAGAGAGAGAGAGAGAGAGAGAGAGAGAGAGAGAGACTCCTGAGCAAACAATAGCTCCCTATCACAGTTTCACATGTGCTTAAGGAAGCATTTGTGCCTTTCACACTTCAGGTCTGTGCTACACAGGAAATACTATGTCCTTACAGCAAATGCAACTGCCATATAAAGTGTGGAATGTCTCATACAAGGATCTCAGAAAGCTTAAGAAATAGACTAGAAGAAACCCCTCTAAATGCTTACACAGTAGGTTGGGGGGGGGGGAATAACAAGGAATTGTTGCTGTCTCGCATCATTCAGAGCATCCCAGCACTGGGCCAATTTGTGTCATGCAAAAACATCATAGGAAATGGTGCCCCACCTGCTGTTTTCAGTCTCACCAGAAGTCTCACTATTCATCCTTGACTGAGCAACCCAAGAGGCTCAAGTAAGGCAAATGACAGGTAGGGGATCCAAAACAGATGGAAGGATCCACCTGTGCTTGCAAAGCCAAGGAAACTCAGTCAGGCCTTTGTGATGAATCTCCTCTGCTTCTTGTTTACTCCAACCCCTTCTCTGAACAACTGCCTGCCCAGCTGCATGTCAGGGCACTCCCTCTAATCCCTATTAATTTAAGCAATGCTGGGCTGCTGCTCGCCCCAAACTCTTTATTATTTATCAGGTTTGTTTATTTGTAGCTAACAGGTAGTGCTCAGCGTGGGCCCCCAGGACAGAGACAGGGGCCGTTAATCATATTGGCTCCCCCGCCATCCGCCATCCGTCAATTACTCCTGCTTCCTTTAATTAGTAATGAGGACTAATATCCCTGCCTCGCACACAGGCTGGAGTGGAACTCCCCTCCAGGGGAAGGAGAGAGAGAGGGCCAGGGGAGGATTCGAAATAAATAAGGGAAATGGGGCTCCTCTTTCTCAAGCAGCCACTAAGCCCCAGGCTCCTGTCACTCCTGGAGAAACAAGCAGCCCCCAAGGCCCTTATTTATCACCCACTTGAGAGTGCCTACTGCAAAAGGCAAGCAGGAATTATTTTTCCAAGCAGCAGACCCCTCTCCAGTTGATGCAGAGTGAGGAACAAGACAAGCAGCCTCAGTCACAGAGGTATGCAAAGAAGATCAGCAGGCCAAGGTTCTGTTCACACACAGAGGGCTTTCAAAATGAACCTGAGGGCAAGAAAGCTGGATGGGGCCCAAGCTCTGCAATGTTGGCCATCCAGAACTATAGTCCTGGAAAGCAAATACATTTTCTGATGCCCCTCAGTTCTGACCCAAATCTCTCTCTGTGTGTGTGTATGTTTCACCAGTAAGCCTCACTATAATTCATCCCAGACCCAGCCTCTGTGTCCAGTCTTTTAGATGCCCACCAGCTCTAATTCCACGAATCCCTTGCAAGTCCAACCACACTCCTTGCTCAAAATTTTAATGCCCCACAGTTTCGATTCATGCTTCCAGCCCCAAATTATCTTCTTCATAGTTTAGGAGATTAGCTATGATTTCCATGCACAACCTGCTATCCCATACAAACATCAGGGGAAAGTGCCGGGGGGGGGCATGAACACCCCTAGCCTTGAAGCCCAAACAAGGAGTGCCCCAGAGTAAAAGGAGGAATGAATTTTACAGCTCTATATTTCTGACTCCCTCCTTACAAGATCGCATTAGACATTTCCTCTTATTGGCATGGAATGGTATCCTCCTATATGTTTCCTTTCTGAAGAAACCAAGTCTAGACAGAATAACGTTGGAGGAGGGGAGAGAGGAGTGACTGAGAAAGTCCAACACTAGATTAGAGATTGAAACTATTTACAGAACACCTGCCACATCCAATTGTTCTTCCTGTGAGTTCCCAAAAGGTAGTGGAGGAAGAAAGTTAAGTCAAATGGTCATTAAAGCTGGCTGTTGTGGGGAGTCTTGTGTGTGAGTAGGTTTACCCAATGCCTCAGGCAGCATAGGATACAAATTATGCCCTTGTGATTTATTGACTGGGGAAGTTTTTACACTGCAGCCCATTAAAACAGATGGCTCTGTTTACAGCTTGGGCTTCATGCCGTAGAAACCTACACTGACTGGATGTTAAGCTTATGATGACTCTGCAGGTGGACATCTCATTAAACATATCTGTATGCACTGTGCTCAAGATCCAAGCTTCATGAGCCCTTAGGGAGGTTTTTAATGAGTTTAATAAGTGAGATAGGTTATCAACTGTTCAGGCCTCTTGGCTCAATGGATCTGTAGGAGAACATACATAAAACTCTACAAATCAGAGCTATGTAGTGGTAGCTGTTACCACTTGAACACTAAGGTAGGGTCAACAATGGCCAGACCAGGCCCGATTTTGCCCTCCAAGGTTCAAGGGATTAAGGAGTCTGTATGACTACTTTCTCAATTTTTCAAATTCTTCTCACACTTGAAGGGCCTCTGGGTTTGGCATGGAGACTACTGTGGTTTCTCCAGAGTAAAAAATCTGAAAGAAAGTTGCTTGTGCCATAAGGCAGTTGGGGGGGTCAGAGGTTTGACTGCCAGGAGAGTGCTTGTCCTAGCTCGGAAGCTGCAGGGCTAGTCTGGTCTGAGGCTGCCCAAGGATGATGGAATATCCATGCTTCCAGACCCTCAGGATTTTACAGTGCCTTGGATCCAGAGATCCCATTCAAACATGTGGTCAGTTACCCAACACCCTTATCTACAGTTGCCTGAACTTGTTGAAAAGCTACTGTGGTGGCTAACCCATTAAATCACTTTTCATGGAAGGCTGCAGCTACTCTGTGGTGGTAACTAATGGAGGCAATGTGTGTGTGCGCGGGAAAGCACAGTATCAGTGCAAAAGTTCCTGCTGCCATGCAGCTCCACTAGGTACCACTGCTGTTGCTGCCACTACCTGAGGGTGAAACAAATGCTCCTTTCTCTGATCACAGAACCAGGCCCCATGTGGGGAGAAAATAGTTGGGAGGGAGTATGCTGGAAAGCAGAGCAGACAAGTGAAGGGAGCTCTCAAGATGGTAAAACAAACTTTTCTTAATTAATGCAAACTTTCTAGTCCAACATATTTATGAAACCTACTTTGCATGGTAATGTTGACAACTGTACAAATCCTTCTGGGCCTGGAATAAACTACTTGTGTAGGCCATGATAGCCAGCTATTGCCCTCCAAATTGTCTGGGTGGAAGTATGGGATGGGAAAGAAGAAACAGGCAGAGTTGGCATTTTCACCACTAATTCTCTCCTAAACAGGCTGCATCTCTCAGAAATGAAATTTTGTAGGCGATTAGCTCACAATGTGAACTTAATCGCTTTGGGTATTTAAAAAGCCCCATTAAATTAAATGGCCAAGATATTGAGGTTTAAGCAGTGGCTGCGTCCAATGCACAGTAACTCCCAAGCTCATTACCAGCATTGCCAATTTTGCAGTTGGAATTACAGACCCATGAGAGGCTGAGCTATTTAATGCCCATTCACAGAACACAGCACAACAGAGCTTTTTGGGGGGGCTGAAATGGCTGCAATAACACATAGCTTGTGGCAAAAAGGGCTAATGTGACATTCATGTGTAAATAGGGATGAATTGAACATGCCATGGGGGGGGGGGAGAGATAGCTACCAGATACCACACACAAATCAGAGTTCCAAAACCAGGGTGAAAAGGAAAAATAAAGTGGCAGCGGCACAAATGCCATTTTGGCAACATATATATGGAATGGGAAGTTGATACACATGGCAGATTAGTGATCAGTCTAAACATAGTGAAAGAATACTGTTGTTATGAATATGTTTGCTGTCTGTCCGCTAGTGCCTATCCATTAGGAAGAGATGGGGATACTCCCACTTCCCAAATCAAAGAAATTCAAGTTTGCAACTAACTTTTAACACAATATGTTCCTTGAGGCCACGAAATAACCAAACACAAGACAAATTTGTGATCTTGCATGTTGACAACTAGTGATGTATGGAAGTGAGAGCTGGACCATAAAGAAGGCTGATCGCCGAAGAATTGATGCTTTTGAATTATGGTGCTGGAGGAGACTCTTGAGAGTCCCATGGACTGCAAGAAGATCAAACCTCTCCATACTGAAGGAAATCAACCCTGAGTGCTCACTGGAAGGACAGATTGTGAAGCTGAGGCTCCAGTACTTTGGCCACCTCATGAGAAGAGAAGACTCCCTGGAAAAGACCCTGATGTTGGGAAAGATGGAGGGCAGAAGGAGAAGGGGACGGCAGAGGACGAGATGGTTGGATAGTGTTTTCGAGGTTACCAGCATGAGTTTGACCAAACTGCGGGAGGCAGTGGAGGACAGAGGTGCCTGGCGTTCTCTGGTCCATGGGGTCACGAAGAGTCGGACACGACTAAACGACTAAACAACACAACAACAACAATGTTGACAACTGTACAAATGTACTGTGTAGGACACTGTAGGACACAGCAGCAGCGAGGCCCACAGGAGAGCTGGCACAAAACCAAACAGATTGTTGTTTAATTCCAGCTTTGAGGAAGAAATAGTTGGAATGACTGAAGAGGCTGGGCTCTGCTTTACATTCCTCTCTGTAACACTATTGAGCTGTAAGTGATTGCAATTTTACCTGACATTGTTCATTTAAATTATTTACACTCCTCAAGTGTAGATATGCAACTTTTCTTGGAATGCCTTGCGAGGGGAGACTGGGACAACAGCTTTAAAATTACTTGCATCTATCACTCAATCGCTTTCAAGTTGCACACACCACTCTGGACTTAATGACATCATTTCTGCAGTCACAAATCTGTCACTGATTTTGGTTTAAAGCCAACAGGATTCCCTGTCTGAGAGCTGAAATTACCAGGCTTCTCAATGATGGAAGAACCTCATCACTCAAACTACACTCTTCCTGCAAGTTGTGAAAAGTGTGGTTTCCTCTCTCTCTTCTGGCATGAAACATGTTGCATTGTAAATGCTATGGAATACAGAATGGACAAATGAAGCAACCCAATCCCTCATTCTAATTCTATACTGAGTATAGCCAATATTTGCCAGAGGATGGGGTCAAGTAAGGAATAAGACAAGACGGGAGAATCCAGAAATCAACATGGCTTATTATCCTTTAAAGAAGCTCAGATTCCCATACTGCCTCCCCCCCCAACATTAACATAGGAATTAATTCCAGCGGGTCAGTGGCCAGGGAGAGGGGGAGGGAGAGAAAATCTACACTATTAACCTTCTGTGGCTACCCATACCAAAAGAGCAACTGCATCAAATAATTTGCATGAGCTTGCCTGTGCATAAGGTTAGCTTTAGAGGCCCAGCTCCTAGTCCATCTTTACTGAATATTGGATTGATGAGTACTACAGACAGTGCTTTTTCAGTGGTGGTACCACAGATATTCTCTGCCTGGGAACAATACCCTCTCTTTACATTCATGAAATAGGCCTTTTATTATTATTATTATTAATATGGCAGGCATTTTCTATTTGATCTTTGCAGTTCTAAGAAAAGAATGGTTTTAAGCGCAATGGTTTTATTGTGGTATTTTTAGTCTCATTTTATTATTTCTGATAGTTTATCTTTTTATACTGAAAGCAACTTTGATTAAATCGGTGAAAAGCTGAACAGAAATAACTTTACATACATGCAAACTAATGAGCCACCAAACCCTTTTGGAAAGCCGAAGCAATGAGTGCAGTGCTGGTACAATTAACTCAAGCAGTCACGAATCTTTGCTTCTGCCATTGATTTCGATTCAACTCCAATTTTATGCTTTGACCTTCTCCCCACAGCCCTTGCTCCCAAACCAACAAACAAATCTTATGCAGTTTTCTGTCTGAGAACAACTATAAGAAATCCCAGTGAACAATAAGAGCACCTAGGGAGAAGAGCACCCCTCTGGCTTTGGTTTGTTTTAAGCCCTCAGGTTTCTGTGTAGAAGCCTCTTGGCTGAGTGGTGATGCAAAACGAATATTGTGAGCTCCAGGATGGCTTCCTCTGCTGCCAGGAAGATATTATTCTGATGAAAGTAATATACAATTCAACTTTAGCAGAGAAATAGCCCCTAACAGAATTTGTATCTACAAAAGCTCATGCAAGTTATGGTTTCAAATGATGATCCTAGAAGGAAGATGAAAAGGCAAAACAGTCTATTTGTCTAACCACAGACTTCTTCACTGCTGATCCTTGGCCAAACAAGTGGATCAGAATGATTCCAAAATGCAGCCCGATGCACAGAAGCCTTTTTCTTCAACTGCCAGAAAATGGTTAGCAATGGCAGGCCATTTAAAGTAAACGCAGGGTCTCTTCCAACAAGCCTGACTGATTCAAGATTGGCAAGAAGGTGCCTGTGTGCCCAAGCATAACCAATCAGGGTTCAGGACAGGGCTGGCCTTCACTGTACCATTTTCCAGATGTAAAGCAAAGGGGCGTTCCTAATGGTTTATAATTGTGTTGGAAAGATTTTGCTTGTCCCTTGAGTGGGAAAGGTCATGAACCATAGCTACTGCCCAACTGCTAAGTAATGGTTGTTTTTAATCTAAATTGTACAGATAACAAAGCTGGATTCCATCCAAGACTGTTCATTACTATTCCATTCATCATGTGACAACCAATGCTGCAATATCTGCCAGGAAGGGGAAGAAAAATAATAGCAGTGTCGTGGGGCTGCTGTCAAACACAACCAGCCTAAGCAACAGGTATGAGTGCCTGAGGAATGGGAGAAGGGCATTGGAGGTTAGCTTCCTGTTAACATACTGAAACATGAAATCAAAATTTCAGTTCATAGTCAAAGGGCAGGCATATAGTCCAAATAAAAGCAGGTAGTACTGGGTCCTGATCAAACTATGTAGTACTATTCTCTGGGGTCCATTCACTCTCCACAATACATGCATTGTGACAGATCCACCAAACTTAGGAGAGGTCTAAGAGTTGAAATTTTCTACACCAGTCCTCAATGCTCTGTCCTGAATAGCATGCCCAGCAATGGTGCCTGCCAGTCCCCTCCTTTCTTCTTTCCCACTGCTTAATGGAATATGAACCAATCATTCAGAAGGAGTTACACCATCAGGGTGTAATGCACTAATGGGTAAGAGAACAGATTAGGGCACCACTTATGTTACATCCCCATCGAGGTGGAGCAATGGGTTGGATCTCCTGGAATAATATTACAAGAGGCAGAGATGGAAGGCCTTCACCCCGCAGAGTTTTGTTTCTGTTCAGCAGCAATTTACCATGTGAAGGGACTGGATATTTATAATTATGCTCAGAGTGGCCACTTTGAAAAATCTATATGTCTCTAGGCTCTGCGTACATCACCATGTCAGCTCTCTGAACAGAGGCATCCATCAGCTACCACGCATCACAGATCTTGGAGAGCACTTGAGAAATGCTTAGTGAGGCCTGTGTCCAACCATCCTGGCTGAGAAGGCATTCTGGTCCAAAGCAGCCACCTTAGCCTGGGCCAATAAAGTAGGGCATTGCAGCCACACCACCACCAAAGAATAAGACTCAGTAACTGGAGCCCGGGTTTTGTCCAGGAAGTGATGCCAGCATCACAGGATTTTAGTCTTAGCATCTATGAAGTTAGCAGAATCTTGTTTTGTGCTTTCTCCAATCATACTAGGTATACTGGCAGAATTATGGAGTCAAGATGTACAATGATGGAGGGGGAAATCACTCAAACTGACAAAGATGAGATACAGAAACTCATGTCCACATCTATTTATCCATCCATCGAGAGGCAAAAGCAGGTGCAAGGGGACTTTTGGATGACATCACACTGGCAGGATCCTTCCAAATACTTTTCATAATTCCGTCTCCCCCAAGCAACTCTCATCGTAAAGGTGAAGACATCAAGGTCCAATGGAACTTCTTGAGAATGTAAGAATCGTCCTGTTGGCTCAGTCTAAAGGCCCATCTTGTCCAACCTGTTATCACAGTGGCCAGCCAGCTGCCTTGGGGAAGCTTGCAAGCAGAACATCAGTGCAAAAGCACTCTTGATGGCACTCAAAGAACAATGACCTCCATCCCTTTTATTTAAATCATGTGTTTTTCCCAGGATGTGGGTGGATATGCTCTAACTAACCTGCCACGCTTCTGCGAAGAGTGAAGAAGAGCTGTTATCAGGCACAGAGAGGGCTGGAAGCGGACGCACCATGCTTCCTTCCCTAACACTCTGCCCAGGCTGTTCTTAAAAATTTATTACTCTGTTGCAACATGAAAAATAAGACAGAGAAGCAATCATTAGTATAACTATAACTCCCCGTGCAATAGTCACACTTGTAAATTGAGATTTATGATTGCAGCTGCCGATATTTTAGAGCAGGGTGCCTGCGCCGGCATCAGCAAAGCCCCGCTGCTCGCTGCCCCGGCGCTGTTACAGTTTATCACAATCTGCAGAGATTATTGCAATGAATAATACAGAACAGGCTGGCAGTGAAGAACTATTCCCGATCAAACGCTTCTGTAAACAACTGAATAAATAATATTTCTCATCCCCTCTTTGAAGCCCTTGCGGGCCTGGGGAGATCACTCATTGCACAGTAGAAGAGCTAAGGGCTTGGGGAGAGTGTGGGGGGGAGATGGTCATTAGATTAAATGCAACACCGGGCATGCGGTGGAAGCTCTATGAAGACCAAGCTCTATCAGTCACAGCTCGCAAAACCTCCACTTGTTTACGGAGGAGCAGCCAGTGAAGAAGGGGCATGACTAAGACTGTATCACAAGTCTGTGGCAGAGAACAGATTGAATACCCAGTCTTCTGAAATTTAGCCCAGTGAAATTGAGAAATAATCAGCTAGGATTGAGCTAAGTATTATTTCAATACATATCTACTTGTCTAAGTAAATGAAAAGATCACATTGAAAGACAACAGAGAAAGAGGCAGACAAGAGAAGGAGGAATTTGCTCACAGGCAGGTTCAGGAGCAGGTGCAAGTATGATGAAACGACATCCCCGAGACACACCAGGGCTGCCTCTCAGGCCATGTAGAGTTTGAGGGTATGCAGGGAGGCCAGACTCTCCGCATGCATAAATGTCAATAAGTAATGTAACATGATGAGGATTATGTGCCAACAACTGCAAAAAGGGCATATCTTGCAGGATGTTAAAGGATAAAGTTCACCTCTGGAACAGCCTTCAATTTTTCACTGCTACAGCAGAGCCATTCTTGTCTCTCTTTAACCCGTTCTGTGTGGTTGCAATGTTCAGCATGACAGCTCAAGTATTGGGGAGCCAAAGGGACGTTAGGCCAGAGCTTTCTATTTTTCGTCATCTACTACTGAGTTATTTCAAGAAAGGCACCCCATTCAATTTTTTTGTCATCCCAGTCTAGGAGACTGGATGGAAATACGGCATACATGTTCATAATATTCATAGTTAACAAGGGAACATGGAACAGGAACCAAAGGTTCATTCTGGGACATGAGCACACAGCTTTTGTGGGGGGCGGGGCTGAAACCCCTGCACCACCACTTTGCCTTATAGAAAACAGGCAGTTTTAGTGCTGCATGAAAGGTCTTATGGTGAGTGTGGGAATGGGAGAAACCAAGTCACATTATTTAATTAATTACTGTAGGATAGCCAATTTCATTAATAGTGATGAAAAATGAAATAGCTTTGCAAAATGCACTTGAATGTCTGGTGCCCCTAAGATGGTGTGAGAGCAAAGGAAGCACAAGAGAGAGATGCACACCAGTAGAGCAGAGCAACTCCCAAGGGAAGTTCTGCCTCATTCAGAAAGACAAAACAACCCTCCAAGGTCATGAAGGTAAGAGGCAAGGATTAATCTGATTCTTTGGGCCTTGGCTATTAGCTTAGAAGGCTTGTCTGTATGGATTGCTCTAGCTTCCTCTCTACCTCCAGAAAAAAAAGTGAAGAGGAATACCTTTTTATAAAGTTTCTCAACAGTTCTGACTTACACCTCTATTCAGATTGCTGCTGCCCTTATTCTCACTGTCTTCTGGCTCTCCTTTACTCATTTTTCTTCCTATCTTACTTGAGAAAGACACCCTAGCTATATTCTGAATTTGTACTTATCTTCTCCTTGGACCACCATTAAGGTTGTTCCAAATACTGTCTTTCCCAGGGTCTTAGGATCACTTTACATTACACTGATGTTTCACCATACAGTCCAACAGCTTGTTTCCGATGGCTGAGACAATGAATTTAAATGTTCATGCCAGAGAAACATATTTATAGTATCAACTGCTTAGACCACCATTTCCATCCCATTGCCACAGTGAGTTCCAAGATGATGATTCCATAGCCGGTGGAGTCAACTAACTTCTACTCAGAGTAGACCCATTGAGATAAATGAACATGACTTAACCTAAGTGGAGTCTACGCTGAGTAAAAGTTAGTTGAATACAGCCTTGTGTATAGAATTTAGAAGGATATCTTGTTAATATTATCTCTCATCCCAATTGACTACTAATATTTCATAGATCCCCTTAGGAAATGCTGTGGCACCAAGTCTGGAAGCAGATACAGATTGCAGTTCCTGTTCTTGCATGGTCTGTATTGGCCCTAGATATGAACCATACACAGTATGGGCCTTATTCCTTTCTGAGTTTTAGCCAAGTCTTTGGTTATGTTCTTTCTCAACCATCCCACCAAGAACTAACAGAGATAATTACTAAAGTCCTGTATATTTGCTGGGCACTTACAACTACAGTGGTACCTTGGGTTACAGATGCTTAAGGTTACAGACTCCACTAACCTAGAAATAGTACCTTGGGTTAAGAACTTTGCTTCAGGATGAGAACAGAAATTGTGCGCTGGCAGCGTGGCGGCAGCAGGAGGCCCCATTAGCTAAAGTGGTACCTCAGGTTAACAGTTTCAGCTTAAGAACGGACCTCCAGAACGAATTAAGTTCTTATCCCGAGGTACTGCTGTATTGGAAAGGTATCAACAAATGAATGGCAAAAGTCTGGCCCCTGGGAAGACATTCTTCACTACAGAGACACCAGTAAATAATGCACAATTTTCTGAGGCTGGCCAAACTCCCAAATACCTCAGCTTTTGTGAGGCCAGGAATAACTTCGCTTTGCATTCTGAATGCGAGCCAATCATTCCACTTTCCTCAATCATTCCACTTTTCCTCAAAGGGCCCCGGTGGGACAAGGGCCCAGTCTCAGCGGAGAGAGGTGGTGAGTCTGTGCTCTATGAGCAGGAATCGGTTCCAATTAATCCCCTCTCAGCTTGGCCTGCCCGCTTCATTACCTCCCCTTGATGAGAACCATCAGTGGGGCCTGTATGATTTTGCTAATTAGCCTCACTTCGTTTATCATTTCCATTTTCTCTCAGCGACGCACGGCTTGCTGGGCGACAGCTTCATCTCCTGCTGAAACAATGCGGCCCCTTCTGTGCCTGTCTCACTTAGCGCTGTCACTGCAGCCATTATGAAATTGGGGTTTCATTTACACACTAATTAAACATTACAGCTTGTTCACAATTACAACACGGGGATGAGGAGGTAACTAATTACTTAAGAAATGAGCTAACATTTATCTCCAATTCTCTTCTTTATCCATCTCCCCTCCCCACTCCCTCTGCAATCAAGATTAGATTGTTGTTCAACAGAGATGGTGCTGGAGGCCCTTGGTAGCCTCAACCCATGCAGCCCCCCTTCCGAGTACACTTTGCGGGGTTCGGTTGTAGGACAATAAATCAGTCCCTAATTGCTTCTAGGGTTGCAGGGGACCACCAGAGTCACTAACACACCAGACAAAGGCGGAGGAAGCAAGCACCTTGGCACTCGCCCTAAGTATTGTTAGGGAGGGCGGTTGAGTTGATGCATGTGTCTCCCCCACCCCACCTCAGGTAATAATAAGAAAAATACACGGGGACCAGCATTTTTCATCTGGGGAAAACAGACTAATTCATTGCTAATTTACCTCTGAAAAAGGCCTCTGACCCCTATTCTTAATCACTGCTTTGCATCAGGCGCTGCTCTAGGTGTTCGTGATTATGCCCTATCCTTCATTAAGCCAGTAGCCCAGCCCCACAATATTTACTGACTTGCTCCCCTCCAAGTGGTCACAGTCTCGGGCTCAAATATGTGTTTGTATTTGTGCTGTTATAATCCAGAACCAGGCAGTACAAGCAATGAGGAAAATCAATGGTTCTTTTTATTTCCCCAGGGAGGCTTAGACGGGCAGTTAACTGCCACGACAGTTTGGGCTGGAGCCAACACCACTGTTCCCTTCTGATTTGGTCATTCCTGTCACATAGGGAGGCAAGCTAGTCTTCTTGCACCGTTGCAACAGAGACTAAGCTGTTTGCCAAACAGTATTCACCCCCTTCCTACCCACAAAAAATTACCTTACTGAGTAAAGCTAAGCTTTTGGTTTAACTTGCCTACTTACCTGTTTAAAATTAGTTTGCTTGTAACACTTTTTAAAAAAAAACACTGAAGTACTTTAATGAAGTTTGGTGCGCATGTTCTAGATTTCAAGTTTTAAAACCAGCTCAGCCCCCATACCCATCCTCAAAGTCAGAAAGGGACCTGCAAAATATTATGGTATTTGCCTAAAAGGCAGAGACATCAGGAAGAATGTTGGTGTGCACTTTAGAACATTTTTTTAAAAAGGGGTGCAGATTACAAAATATATTGGTATGTGATTATTTAAAGTAAGAACTCTAGAATGTTGTCATTTACTAATAATATTTGTGCTTTATTAGTATTATTTGTATTGCACAAATGTTCTTAAATGGAGCAATTAATACCTAGAAGGACAGCTATTACCAAAAGGTCTCTCGGCTCAAAATCAGAACAAACTGCCAAAATGTGTGCTTATTGGTTTCATGCATCTCCCACTCTTCCTTTAGAACTAATTAGTTAAGAAATGAGCTAACTTTTATATCAAATTCTGCTCCCCTTTGTTTTACCATGTTTGTATCACAACCAACCCAGTGTGGTAGGCTATACTGAAAGATAGTGACTGTTCAAGCCATGTGGAGCTTGGCTGAGTGGAGATTTAAACCTAAGTTTCCCACATACAAATCAATATTCTAGCTGCAACGCCACAAATGTTTTTATACACTCTGTTTACAGAGTAAAACAATTGTAGATGCACCATTCCACCAAAAGCCAGGGATCCTAAGGGCTAGGGCAATATTGCAGGAAGGGTTGGATGGGCCAGGCCCAGAATAAAACCTTTTCCTTGAGATGGGTTTCCAGTCAGGCTATCAGAGCCGTTGCCAGCATTTATATATCCAAATAGGTGCAGGCATGACTGTGGTGCTATACGAGAGGCCAAGAAGGGAAGATGGCCCAGGGGTGGGGGTGGAGAAGGGGCACAGATGCAGCTAACTAGCTGGGTAGGCATGATGTCTGTCTACGTTCTCAACTACAGGGGTTGAGATGGACCTTGCACACACTCTGATGTGTTCAACTCAGTGACGGCCAACTCATCTTGAAGAGACATTTTCTTCAGGGAGGAATTAACATTTACAAATGAGACCTATTAGAGTAAATAAAGGCGATTGTCATTTGGCTCAGGAGGCAATGGAGACCATAGGCTTAGATACAAATCTGATTAGGGAGATGCGCCATTTGGAGGGGGAGGCAGCCTTTGGCATTGATTGGGTGTGTATGTTATTTATTTATTGACTTGGACACAGGAGCATTGTGCATTTAGCCTAGGCAAAGCAGCAGAATGGCAGGGGACATGCTTATGAGGCAGATTTGGAATGGACTAGGCAGGTTGGTGAGGAATATTACCACAATTATCAGGTCAAAATAATCAGGACATGGGGGGCACTAAACAGAATGACACCGTTGAGACCAACAGTATATCTTCCTTTGCAAGGGTTGCGGGTGGCTTTGTGGTCTAAACCACTGAGCCTCTGGGGCTTGCTGATCTGAAGGTCAGCAGTTTGAATCTGTGTGACTGGGTGAGCTCCTGTTGCTCCATCCCAGCTTCTGTCAACCTAGCAGTTTGAAAGCACACCAGTGCAAGTAGATAAATAGGTATCACTTCGTCAGCAAGGTAAACGGTGTTTCCATGCGCTCTGGCTTCCGTCACGGTGTTCCGTAGTGCCAGAAGTGGTTTAGTCATGCTGGCCACATGACTTGTCTGTGGACAAATGCCAGCTCCCTCAGCCTGAAAGCAAGATGAGCATCACACCCCAAAGTCGCCTTTGACTGGACTTAACTGTACAGGGGTCCTATACCTTTTTACCTTACATTACTTTTAAACGAGCAAATAAAAAAAATTATAAATCTGTTACTGAGTTGAGTGGTCTGATTAGAATGCAATAATGCCCTTATATACCGTGTCATGCTGGGGTAAAAGGCCACCATAAGCTCCAATAGATTTAATGGCAAAAACAGCAAGAAAGGAAAGAGGAGAGGAAAGACAAATTAGGATCACCAACGTAAAGCACCAAATGCTGTTGCCTACAAACCCAACTGAAGAAGAAAAATGCCACCATACCTGAAAATGCTTCTTAACTGTTTTGGTAACAGGATCTTTCCTAGTAAAGTACCAGAACATTAGGGAGGCTGACCTGGAGCCAGTTCCAAACAAACTGAAATTGGGGGTGAGGTGCTACAACTTTTAATCCACGTTTCCCAGAAAGAAAGTCTGATTTATGCAAATAGAAATGTGGAGCTTCTTGAAAGAGAACCAGTACATGACAAACCAATCTTGTGAAGTAACTTGCTGCCTGTTTTTCTAGTGATACTCACCACATCATCACAAAACCACAAAGAAAGAAGATATGCACAAGGCCTGGTGAAAACTGGAGTGGCAGAAGATTTCACACACACAAGTATCACCCAGGTTCACTGCAGCCAGTGTTGCTTGTGTTAACTTTAAAAAATAAATGCCTGGACATTATGAAGGTCCCCAATTGTTCCTTGGCTACATAATCCTGGAGTGTACCATGGACAGGGGTAGTTTTGGCTCTCACGAGAGAGCGCTTTAGGAATGCTTAAAATATATGGGCCTAGAAATAGTTAAAGAATGAACAGGGATGGGGCTCTGTGGACTTTAATAATAGTAACTCCTCATTCTCATAGTTTTTATCCTTCCTGTCTTTGGCCTACAAAAAAATTCTCAGCTAAACTACTGACACCGGCTGGGAGCTTAGAACTCCCAAATCAAACAGGGCCCTTGATTCTCCAGCACATAATTGTGCTGCCCTTTCACCCCCACCTTCAATCAGTGCCGTTTAACTATCTCGTTTAGCCTACGCGACCCACCCCTCTGCTAACTAGCAGCCATATTCTTCTCATTAGGACAGAGGCTGCTCTTGCTTTACAGACAAGTAGAGACAAATCTGTAATGTCTCTCTCAACACAGTTATATATAGAAAGGGTTTGACGGGGGGAGGGGGTCAGGCAATCATGGTCTCCCACAAAACAGCCCAGCTTGCATCTGTCTCAGCCTGAATAATAAACCAGAAAAATTACTGTATTTACCTTGCTCTTATTCCAGTAAATAAACATCAGGAAAGGGGGGGGCAGTGGTAGGGAGGTTCACTCACCACAGAGTATATCTTTATACAAAATGGCTGCCCTTACTGTGGGACAAAATGTTTCCAAGGTAAAGAGACAAGCACTCTCACAAAGCCTTGGCTAGTCTTTGTTCATCAGGAGTGCCTTTCTCCAGAACAAAAAAAATTACGACTTTTTGTTCAAGAGCAAACTGTACCTCTCTGCAGTAGTGCAGCTAGCAATGCTGGGGGAAGTTGGGTTAATTATTCATTCTATGTACTCATTCTCTGCCTGAGAGGTCCACTTTTAAACTTCTCAGTCTTATGGGTCACCCAGAATCCAGAAAAACCCAAGTATCACTATGCCAAACAAAATATCCCCAATCTTTCTGTAGTCTATTCCACCAATGAAGCATCCATATGCTATTATGTACACAAACCTATTCTCTTATGTACCATTCTACTAGCTCTGTATTTGCTGTATTGTAGCTGTCAACGATTGGGCATAGAAAGCAGAAAGATTCTCTTCAGCACAATGACCAGGACCTCTGACATGATAAATCAGCATCACCCAAGCCAAAGTATATCAACTGTTATGCTCCTGTTGTTCCAGAAATTCTTGGAAGCCCAACATGAAAAACTGAGAATGGAATACACCAATCTTCTGCAGACTGTATCTCAGTAACCATTCATTGGCCAATATCTATTACTTAGTTTTCAGGCCACAGGAAATACAGGGTTTCCAGGCACCATCCATACACCAGGCTCGAGATTTTACATTGTTGAAGGACAGAACCTCAAGTATAGCTTTGAGAGCTATTGAAATGAAATTATAGTAAGACAATGTTCGGCCTTTCCCATCCTATACTGACACCATGTTAAGGTACTTAACTGTATAAACAGATTTTCAGAAATACATCAGTGGAAGAACTGGTTCATTTCCTTACTCCAATACATGTAGGTGTGTTTCTTTGGTAGAGACCTATCAGTAAATAATATAATAAGTATCAATAGAAATAAAACCAGCAGCTGCCCCAAAGTGATCAAAGTTATATGAGACAAAGATGTAGATCAGTTAATTAGGTTTTCCTCCTTTTCTGATGATGAGAACCCCAGCTTGGGGGGACAGGGACATCTTACTTCTTCCTAAAAGCTGGTGGCCTATCACAGAACATGTCTTTTGGCTGGTGACACCTATTCTTTGAACTCTACCTCCTAACACAGTGCAGCAGACTCGATAACTTGCCCCTTTAAAACCTTCCTTTACAGGCCTGCTTTTTATTACAAGGGCTTGGGGTTTTTGTTTTTTTATGCCTACTTCAAGTTTAACATGTCGTTCTTTTTATTAACAACACAAGAAGAGCTTGCTGGATCAGGCCAAGGGCCCATCTAGTCTGCCAACCTGTGCTCACAGTGGCCAACCAGATACCTATTGGAAACCCACTTGCTCCGCAGCTGCAGTTTCCAGCAACTGGTAATTCAGAAATATACTGCTTCCAAATTTTGTACTTTTTCTGCATTGTTAAAATTCGCTGAATTATTAATTGTACCTCATTGTAGGGTTTATTATTATTATTTTTTAAAAAGAAATGTTGTAAAATAACAAGTGAAAAGGTTAGGTTTTTTCTTAAATTGGGGCAGCTACTTGTTGCAGAAATGCATGGTTTTGGTCACGTTACTAATATTCTATACTGATATATACCAGAAGCCATGTATTTGAGCTTGAAAGTTGGACAATCTTTCCCAGGCCTGCAAAAGAGCTCTGTGATGTTTTAAAGCTTGTCTCTTCTTCCAAGAAATGGTAGTCCAATAAGAGATTCTACTTGACCCACCTTGTCAGTCTCTTGCTTGCATCCTGGGACTAATACGGCTGTGATCAGCTATTAAAAACATTCCAAGTTCATTATCTTGCAAAGACCAGCCAGGACATGGGGCAGTGAGGCTTAAACCAATTAACAGAACACTTCAGTTTTTAAGCAAGAAGAAGCTGTGAGTCAGGTCTTCAAGAGAGGGATGTCAATGCAACAGGAAGAAACATGTCACGGGTCACAGCAACTCTGAACAGAGGGGCCTGTTAGATCTTAACGATGGTTGGGAAAAGCTGGTCAACTCAGGTCAGATAGTGCTGTTGCCAAGTCTAGGCTCTGCCACAGAATGCTTCCAAAGAAAGAAAACTTGAAGTTTTCAAGAGCAATATAGAAGTCAGCCAGATCTCCCAGAAAACAGGAATCCTGCAAGCAGCACAGTGCGAAAGTGAATGATCAAGCTCCTCATATACTGGCAAAAATCTCATGTAGTCTCTAAACAAAATACCTGGTGAATGTATGCAGGAATTTCACCTCCGATTTTAGTGAAAAGAAAACAAACAGATGAAAATAACAGAAATTAGTCAAAAGGACTAAACAAAAAACCCTGGACTTAGTTTTAACTAGGCACACTTAGAACAGCTCTTTCTGTTAGGCTGACAGAAATAAATACATAAATGGATGGTTAAAGAGATTATTTTGTCCTGACCATGAACACTTAAGAATAAAATGCTCAGCATGAAAGGGCCTCTTTCAGAAGCAAATGGTGTCAAAGGAAAAAAAACTTATTCTAATTATATAATTAATATTATCATACCACCCAGCTTCGTATCATGCTTCTGAGTGAAGTTACATAGAACCAAAAATCAAAGGCAAGGGAGGGCCTAGTAGGTACGCAGAACAAAAACAGGATGTGTTATGAATTCCAAAGACGAATTCCAATTTGAGAAGTATTTGGCATCTCTAATTATAAAAAAATCTCTGAGCCCAGTTTTTAAACTGCTCTCCTTTCCTCATCTCAAGCCAGGTAAGACAAGAGGAGAAGCTGGTAGTTGTTCTGGGCTTCAAAACTTCCAATAGATGAATGATTGAAAATTCAGTAATACACACTCAATCAAAACACTCATAGGTAAACCCTGAAAGAGATAAAACATCACGGCAGAGACAGTCAAGGGTGATCAATTTTGAATGAAACAATTTTTTGGCCTTAAAATCCAGAACATTTTGTGACGGCATCCACCTGTCTCCAGTCTGAAAGTCCTGATAACTAGTTCCAAACAGAGCAAACTAAATTTATGCCCATTTAGCACAGTGGCTACGGTAAGTCAACATCCCATTATTAGCTGTCCATTAGTCAATTGGCTTTAGGTGGGAGAACTATGTTTAAAAGATCACGCTATACCTCACACATGCTGGGTAGCAAGACACCCCTTACTGTCCCCCTGTCCAAAGGGAAACTTCTTTAAAGGCCTATTTCAATCCTTGCCAACCCTTTTTTGCTAGAGGAAAAGGGGAGGGATAGTAAGAAGTTAAAGAGAATTGTCTTGCTACTCAAAGCCTTTAACAACTATTTTTAATATCAGGCTGAGGAGCTGGATTTTGAAATGAAACAGCCAGTTCCCCTTTGATGCAGGAACTACAGATCTTGAAACAAGGTCCATTCCCTCCTCCTTCACTAACTAACAGCCATATTTCTCTCATTAAAAGGCAATCTGACTGTATTTCCAAACTTCTTAACAAGGCGATCACCGTAATTTGAGGTTTCTATTATCCCTGTCCTATTTCAGTTGGATCGAGAAGCAGTGTGCTCTTTGGGGGCTGGGGGGTGCAGTTGCCTCTGTTCACCACCCTCTCAAACTGCTGCCAGTGATAATGATGACTTGTGAATATTGATTAAACAAGACTACCGAGAGGGGGATGTTGGCTTTTTTTGTTCTGGGTGGAAGCAGATAATAAGAAATAAAATATAAGCCAAATCAAAATGAAGTTTGTTTATCTCCCATCTAGAGTTTGGTCTTATACCTCCTGGAGGATACAAATTAATCTGATGCACCCTTTCTCCTTCCTATCACTTCCAATCTCCCATCACCCTGTCCCCTTCCCAAACGCATAGAGCTAGAGCTCCAAAACACCTCCCTCTTTGGATTGTTCTCTGCCCGCCCAGCACCCTCACTCCTCTGAGCCAGCTCTGCCAGATGGATGCAATTTGCATAATATCACCAGCAGAGGCTGCAGGATCAACAGGGGTCAGGCTCTGACATCTCCAGCACAGTCTATCTCCGAGTGCTAATTTGGACTGCATTGATCTCTCTTTCTGATTTCTTTGTCATTTATGTCTGCAGCAGTTTGACAGGAGATATGGAGACAGGCAAGGTGGGGGGGAGAGAGGCAAGTGGGGGGAGGCAAGGAGAGAAACAAAGATTGTAGTTACAGATGTCTTTAAGGAAAGAAAAAGATTAAGCCAAGGACTCCGCTGAGGGTCGAAGCTCAGAGACATCCTAATTACCTTGTTCTTAGGGATTCTTGTACAGACTTAGAGGGGGGTCTTGTCATGGAACTTGCAGGAAAGGAAACTTGTTAAATTGCAATGGAGTGCCTCCAGTTGGCTGCTATCCACACACCCCCACAGCCCACCCCCATGCCACACCTCTCAGTGGTTTCTCATTAGGTAAATGCTGGGCTGCTAAAAGCCAGAATCATCCAAAAGCACATCCTCACCTCCATACCTCTCCAGAATGTCTCATTAAAGACAAAAACAAGGCCGCTCCATAATGCAGCCAGGTGCCTTCTCAAAAAGCTGGCAATGAGCAATTTCCCTGCCACACACCCATGGTTTGGAATGTAATGGGGAAAGTCCAGCCCCTCGCCAAAGCACCATCAGTGCCCAGCCACAATGCAGGATGCTTTCTGCTTTGATTATGTTTTCACATTGTTTTATGCATTTAATATTCAACTTTAATGTCAACCAACTTGAGGGCCTTTGATAGACAGAAAAGATGTGGGAGGGGCCAAGCATGCTATAAATACTTTCCTTCTTTAAGCAAAGCTCTGTTAGATACACCTATTCAAAACATTCCATTTACACTCATTTTTATGCACTTTGCACGATCTTTTGCCTGCCCATTTCCGAAAGCATTAAGTTTCAACATGTTGGTAGCCAGTCAGCATTTGAAGTAGGCCCTAATATCTCCTCTTCCCCAAGTCCCCTGTCTCTCCTACACAGAAGACTTGGGAGAGGAATTCAGTCTCTCACCACATACTAGGCTTGAACCCTTTCAGAAACAGCACTGGGAAACGTTTCTATCTACTTGAATAAGTCTCCAGATCATGGTGTAAGCAAACTAAATCTCTTTACCTCTCTTTTCCCCAAGTTCTAAAGAAGATTGGAGAGGGAAGGAATCATTCTAGCATCTTGCACAGGATTCACTTATGAGTGTCTCCCAGACCAGCATCAGCTATGGAGTCTGCACAACCTGTTTCCTGATTTGGATGAAGAGCTATTTTAAGAGGAGGAGGAGGAGAAGGAGGAGGAGGAATATTAAAAAATGAGTTTTTCCAAAGTCCCATGCTCTTTGTGTGCATGTGTGAAGCTGTACAAAACAGCTTCACAAACTCTGTTCCTAGCCTTTTCTAATGTACTGACATCACCTCAGTCCTCAACTTCAGGGAAGGCAGCTACAGGATATGTGTTTGATGTGTTGGAGATCCAGCTTGTGAAAATCCAGACACAGGCTAAGGATGACCCTCTTCTAACACTAGTCAGAGCCTGAGGTCCAGACATTCAGTGACATGAGTGAGCACATTTAGACAAGGCTGTTCCATGCCCTCACCAAAATCCACCGTTTAATCCGGCTAACTGCTGGGGTTTTTTTCTTCTAAAAGGAGAAGCACTTGCTGTGGGTTAAAGCCTCAGTGCCTAGGACTTGCCGATCGAAAGGTCGGCGGTTCGAATCCCCGCGGCGGGGTGCGCTCCCGCTGCTCGGTCCCAGCGCCTGCCAACCTAGCACTTCGAAAGCACCTCTGGGTGCAAGTAGATAAATAGGGACCGCTTACCAGCGGGAAGGTAAACGGCGTTTCCGTGTGCAGCTCTGGCTCGCCAGAGCAGCGATGTCACGCTGGCCACGTGACCCGGAAGTGTCTCCGGACAGCGCTGGCCCCTGGCCTCTTAAGTGAGATGGGCGCACAACCCCAGAGTCTGTCAAGACTGGCCCGTACGGGCAGGGGTACCTTTACCTTTACCTTTTTATGCATGTGTTTGTGTGGTTTAAGCAACATACACATGAATGAAAAAGTTTCTTTGCAGCATTCCTCCCCAATAGTTTTGAAGAAAGAAGCTGCACTAATGACTGCATGCAGCAAAAAACAAACAAACCCATATGGTCTGGACTGTATCACTAGCAATCAAGCTAAAATGGCCAATGCAGCTCACTTGGCAGCGACTATCATGGATAGCCTACCCAAAATATTATGGGTCTACCTCTGCCATTGCTGGGTGTGGAAACTATGCTGCAGTGAATAGCAGAATGACATAGAAAGACAAGAAGTCAACACAAACACCCAATCATATTCTATCATCCCACCCCCACCCCCCACCCCCGGCAACCCAGTTTCTTTGTTAACCATAGGAAACAGTTGAAAGGCCTTGAGTTCTCCATTGTAACATGCATAGGAATAGAGCAGCAGTGATAAGAACATGCCCCCTGCCGCTGCCAGGAAAAAAGAAGCGCTGAATCTTTGCTAAAAAGGGCTGAACGCTGGCAAGAGTGTTCTGTCACTTTTGCGCACAGTAATCCACTGTGCCACTGAGTCCCATCAGAGGGATTTTGAAAACTTAAATGACTGAAAGCAAAAGAGCACCAGCTCAAGGTTCCCAGCCAGCCCAGACATCCTAATTAGCTTTACACACACTCCCACTCGGAGGGGAGAGAGCACACACACAAAAAGGACTGTCACTTTGCTTTTTTCTCTTTCTAAAAGCGTGTCTGCGCTTACTGGCTTTCCCACTGTGACACCTCTCACAGTAGTTAATTAGAATCATGTCACCACGTTAATGCGCTCTGACTGGACGCTGACAGACATTCGGCCTGTATCCTGCCCAAACCCCCTCCTCCCAGGCCAACAGTACCTACGCAAAGCACCTCTCTGCTTCCAAAAACCTCTCCTCACATCCTGGGCAGAAAGGGCCTTGTCTCGTCCACCCGCCTGCCAGCCCATACTCTCTCCTTGCCAGAAATATCTGCCATATTGCCTCACTCACGGAGCATCCGCTTCACCTGTTTTGAGCTTCCTGACCTTTAGCAGCACTAATTCAAAATGACACTGCTCATTTGATGACATTTCTGATGATTTTTATTTTAGTCTCTTTTAATTATTTAACTCTGGAGTCTTTGGCCCTATCCCTTAGGCTGTGAGATAGTTGGCCCCCTACCATAAATCTGGTCTAGGGCCACACCCCACTCCTGCCCATTCTCTGTGAGTAAGGGGCACCACAGTGAATCAAACGTAGAGCAAGATGTTCACAACAGACTGATGTGATGTAGTTTGAGAAACCTTAAAACTGGGAACTGGGCCATATCAGTCACAAGATCTCCTGCTTATGTCAGAAAACCATTGCTTGGAAAGCTATCAAGGGATCAGAATTTAGAAAGGCACTTTCTTTTTAAATACAATCAGATTCTGAAGAATCTGAGCAGCTACCAACTTCATCATGGCCATGGCACACTTCAAGACTGAGCTGCATCTAACAAAGTTGTTCTGTTCATGTAAGGACTTCTGCTTGCACAATAGAACTTCCTCTCCCTCTCCTCACCTCATGTACCAATCTGCTCTCAAGTTTTCCCCAAACCACCAGGGCAAATTTGAGGAGTGGGGGGCATGCGGGGAAAAGAGACGGAGGGGAAGTTCCTTGCATGAATAGGACAATTTCACTGGATTCAACCATCTAAGAGGATTTCACTACAGTTTGTCTGGAGCTGCTGCCAGGTAATGCATAGAAGCACATGGCACACAGGTCTTCAGGCATGCTAAAATTAGTATGTTTTCAGTGCCTTGGTTCTCTCTACCTTGAAGTCAAACAGTATGAAGGAAAGATATACTATTAGATCATGTCTTTAATTCCCCCCCCCCATATCACATTTTTCAATTCAAAATGCTTTTTTCGGCTATTAGAAAAACTTTGAAATATTTATATCTAAAATTATCAAGGCACACTAAGCACAAATGAAACAAACTATTTAGGGCAGCAGAATATATTCCAATTCAAATTTTTCCACAGTATCCACATTCACTGTTTGATACCCAAGACAAGTATTAATGAGAAGAGTATATACCCTGAAATGCAGAGAGGCCAAGAGAGTGCACAGAAACAAGAAAGAACATGCACAGTAAATAAAGTCCAAAAAGACTAAAACAGTGGATGAAGTGAAGCCCTTGCTGAGTGGTATGGAGTTGGTTGTGTGCTGACTGAATCTGTTAACAAATGAATATGCTGTCTCCTAGGTGAGCAGATCCAGGATGTGATGAACAAGTTGTCAAGTCTTATCAAGTTCACCGATCATTATCCTTTCTTGCTTTTCCCCAAGGGAATGAATTACACCAGAGACAACTATGAACGTATCACATTCGACTACAAAACTCTGAGGGGGGAGGTGAAGGACCTTGGGGCTCAGGTGATGTCCTTGTCAATTCTTCCTGTAAAACAGGAATGAGGAATCTCCAACCCACCAAGCCTCTCCATGTGGCTCCTGACTCTCTCCCCAGGCTATGTCCCCTTTCCCCTCACCGACTCACTGCAGTACTCAGTGCACCGACTCACTCACCGACTCAGGAACAACAAGCGCTGAAAAATCCTGTAGATAAAAGTGCAGACCATTTTTTTCCCTTGCGCATTGCTGCAATGTGTCCCTAAGCTGTGGTAACAGAAAATATACAAGGGAAGTCCACCTTCCTGGGAAGAATGTGTCCTTCATTGTGAAAAACATGCTTATGATTTTGCCTTCTGGGACGTTGTGCTCCTATGAGCTTCCCCAACAGTTTGGCCATTGTGGGGACAGCATAATACAGGCCTTTGGTCTGATCCAACAGGGCTGTTCTTATGCTCCACTAATCACATATTCCTCTTTTGGCTCCACTCCTTCCCTATTTTAGGTCTGGCCTGATTGCTCGTGTAGCACAGCCCCTGGGTTCTTGGGCTAAAAAAATATTATTTAGGCTGCAAAAGGCAGATGACACAAAGAGTGGGGTGTGTGTGTGAATACAGCAGGTGAATAACTAGCAATGCAAATGCTGTTGAGAAGAAAGGTTGGTTTTTAGGGCCACAGCTTAATTTTCCTCAGTAAAGGACTCCTGGAAAGTAGCAGGTGAACCTGATCAGGAAGGTTTTAAACTAAAGCCTGATGTTAAGTACCCCATCCTGGTAACACTACTGATGAAGGGACGGCGGCAAATCTTCAATATAAAGTTAAGCATTAGAGAAAGAGATTTAGATATTATAGGAGAAACTGCAGGGGGAGATGGCCGATGTGGGTGTATAGCAAAACACACAATAAAACAGCAGGAGACACATTGTAGCAGATTATTTAAGGTTTTTTATGTCTATACACTACTGCACACAGCAGTAGTAGGAAATAAACAAGATGAGCTTGAACTGCTTGTAAAGCAAGGGAACTGCGACAATAGGTATTAATGGGACTTAGTGGGATGGCTACCATGACTGAGATGTAGCAACTGAAAGATACAGCTTGTTAAAAGAGGACTGACACAACCAAAAGGGAGGGGGAGCAGCAGTATGTGTCTGCACCTGCACAGAAAAGCAAGAAAGTAAACACAGTGGGTCTATGGGGATTATATGGGTAGAATGAATTGGGAAATTAGCAAAAATAATCCAGTGATGAAGTCTGCTACAGACTCCACACCAATGTGATGAGTAACACATTACAGATGTTTCAAGAAAGGAGGAATTAGTAGTAATGGGGACCTACCTTGGTATCTGCTGTGGTGCAAACTCCACTGTTTGTTTATTTATTAATTACAATTTATATACTGCTTGATTGCGGGGGGGGGGCACCCCAAAGCAGTTTACAAACAGATAAAACAATAAAACAGAGAAAATTCACAACCATGCTTTAAAACATACAAAAATTAAAATACTAAAACAGATTTAATTACTTCAACTTTCTAAACATATGGGCAGGCTTGTATAAACAAGAATGTTTATACCAAAAAGAATATGGTGAAGGCACCTGCTTGATCTCAATAGGCGGGGAGTTCCAACATGCAGCTGTTGCCAAACTAAATGGTAAGAGTTCTTACAAATGCGGAAGAGGCATTATGTGGTAGCTGTAGTAGTGCCAATTCCACTGATCAAAGCAGTTGAGTGGAGATTGTAAGGAGGCATAATAGCAATCTTCAAATATCTAATAGGCTGTCACATGTAAGAAGCTTCTTTTCTCCTGCTGCAGAGGCTAGGACCCAAACTAATGGCGTCAAGTTACAATAAAGGAGATTCTGACTAAACATCAAGAATAGCTTTCAGACAGTAAGAGCTGTTTGGCAGTGGAATGGACACCTATGAATGGTAGTGGGCTCTCCTTCCTTGGAGGTTTCTCAGCAGAGGTTGGATGGCCATCTGTCATGGATGATCTAGTTGAGATCATTGCAGGGTTTGGACTAGATGACCCTCAAGGTACCTTACAACTCTACAATCTGTGAGCAGTTCAACAATGGAACTAATTAATCCTAAGATCTTCAAGCAGAGGTTGGACTGCAATCTGTTGGGGGTGGTTTAAGCTCAGGATTTTCAGAATCAAGGAGGGCATTGGACTAAATGCGCTAAGAAACTAGATTTCTATGAGGTTGTTATGGACTACCAAAGGGCAGCCCAACGTACTAGCTTCCAGAACAAAGAACATTGCATGACAAGGTATGTCATTCCTACAGTAAACAGCCCCGGCTTGCTGGCACACACGGCAAGTGCATGAACACACCCACACAGGCACAATCATACGTGTCCTTTTACATTAGACATGAAAGCCTGCCTGTGTCTCTCCAAACACAAACTCTATATACAGAATGAGGAGTTTGTAAAGATAAGAGTCTGCACCATGGCAGCTCCCCATGGGGCAGGCGGGTGGCCAGCTTGGTGGGAGTTAATTAGAATCTTGTCACTAAGTGAATGCGCCCTGCCTGGACTATGACAGATGCTCCCCTCTGACACTGGGGGCCAGGAGACAATCCACATCAAGCTACTGCAGGATGACCCTTTTAACACAAAGAGTAAACTCACTGCACAGCAAGTTGAAGCTCATTAAAACTGTCTACTCTGTGAGCATCCCATTAACCTCCCTGTTAAAAACACGCAATCCCTCTTCTTCTTCTGCAGGCCTAATTAATGCTCAGGATCAGGAACAATATAACACCCTAACCTTCCTAGATTTCCAATCAGTAAATGAAAAGAGAGAGGGGAAGCCAGAAAGATACAGATGCATCACCTGCACTTCACACCGTATTGGTGGTTGACCCTTTCAAATAGGTAGGCTTTCCCATGAGGCTTTCGTGAGTTAAGGGAGATGGCCTGTGCATAGCCAGGGCAGTGTAATCAGGCTGCCATTTGCACTACATGCTTTGGTTGGGCAGCTTGTAAGGCATCTACATTCAATTTCCAAAATTGCTCTGCATGCTAGGGTATATGTGTGCACATACGCAGTTCTCAATTCCTTCCCACACTCCAAACAGCCCCATAGTCAGTTCATGGGTGCTAGCTTTTTGATTCATGCAGCAATGAGTAGATTAGGCTACTGCATATGCACTAACTAGGGGTTTGTTGGGAAGGAAGTCAAGTTGTATAGACAGAAAGGAAGGAAAACAGGTAGTCCTTGGCAAATCATCAGCAGAGTTGTCTAACCAGTGTTCAGCACTTGCTGAACAATGAAAGCGAAGAGGCTCCCTCAGATCTCAGCCCATTCTATTGTAGGGTGTGTAAAGCAAAAACAAACAAACAAAACTGCTACTTCATGGCAACTCGGCCTAGAGGCCAGCATACAACTATAACTGCAGGGTCCTTCTTCGACCCTTTACCACAGGAAGGGAAAACAAAGGAACTCCATGCCACTACAGGGATGCTAAGCAAACCATGCACAGCCAGAAGCGATAAAGCTTGAGGTGACTTGTATGGGAGAAGCTGCTCCCCAAGATATGCTAGGCACAAACCATTTGGGCTTTTATAGCCACCACTTTAAATCAGGCCTGAAAGATAATTTGCAGCCAAGAAACTGAGGAAGAATTGCCTTAATATATTCTCTGTGCCCATTTCTCAGAAAGCTCACCACAGAATTCTGTGCCTGATAAGAGTTTCCAAATCATTGTCAAGGACAGTCCTGTGTAGACTGCACATTACAATACTTTATCTGAAAGGTTACCAAAGAATGGAGCAGAGTGAGGACAGGTATGTCTCCCAGGCTCCCTCAGCCACTGTATCAGAGGAAGAAAGTGAGAGGTTGCATCCAGAACATGTGATCCTCCCCTACAACAGACTGCCAACCATCACACCTGTTGTCTAGATTCAGTCTAGCATTCATCCAGCCCAGAATGTGCTGCTGCTGCTCCTTGATGTGATGATGAAGAAGAACAACAACAGAGCTGAATCTCATCAGAATATCTGATTTGAAGTTGCTTCATCTCTAGTGAGACTACTCCACCTGCCAATCAACCCCTCTTTCACTATTTCTGCACCCTATCGGGGCTCCTGGCCTCCCCAATTGAAGTGCTTGATCTGAAATGTTCTAGACCAAACTAACATGACATTACACCGTTTATGGCAAGTAACACTTACTAAAGTCACTGTCAAGCATTCAGAAATCATATACCGTATTTTAAGAATATTTTTCTATATAAATGCGCAATGGTTACTGAATAGGTCCAGAGAAAAAAAACACATTACTGTCTTCCAGTAATGGAAAATATTTATTAATTTTAAAACTACACTTGACACACATTGTTAGGGTCTACACAAATTGTAAAAGAGCCACGACAAGCTTGAACGAATCACAACTCCAAAAGCTGCTTTACCATTGTTTGCAAAATGGAGTATGTTTGGGAGAGTAGGGAGACATACTTGGCACAATACTACAGTGAGAAGGAAAACTTCCCTTGTTAAAATGAGAAGTCAGGCTCGACAACCTTACTCAAGGGCTAACTGCTGGGCTCAGAGCAGATATGGCGCAGTGTTTAACCTCAGCGCTACAACCTCAGATGGCATGCAAGTGCATCACACCAAAAGCAGCAGCAGTAGCAGCAGCATGTGCTCCCACCTCAAGGCTGTTTAACTGAAATGAAGAAGCAAGAGCCCCTGGAAAGAAAAGTCAGTCAAGAAGATTGGGGAAAATAAACCACTATTGTGCACTGCTATCCAGCAGGGCAAAGCCAACTAATGACAGTCCGATAAATGTACAAGGTAATTAAAGGAAGTGACAGATTATATTCTAGGGATGTTTGTTGCTTTAGTGTGGTAAGAGGAGACACTATAAACACTCCTATAAAACACAGAGAGGAGATGAATGGTTCTAAGGGGTCCCTAGCAACAACGTGATACAGGTTTTGCATCAGGCTCCCCCTCCAGCCCAATTTGTGGGCTTTTCCTACAGCATACATATATTGCTGAAATGAATTTACACTCAGGCACAGAAGCAAAATTTCAATGCTACATCCTATCAATGAAGCAACCAGATCCATAGTTCAAAAGGAGCTTGCTAATTAAAAGCTGGTAAGCTTTAAATAATTCATCTCCTTAACTCATATTGATTTGGTAGTTTAGTGGTTAGGATCTTGAAACAATATTAAACAGCTTCCTCCAGGCTCGGGTGGTGGGTAACTTTCTCACATAAGTCTCTCACCCTAGGAAATGTAAATGCACAACAGCAAGAAGCAGACAGAGGTGGACACGCCTAGGCAGGGGCAAAGGAAAGAAGAAATGCAACTAGTCGGATTAAAAGGTCAGACATTAGAAGGGTTTTACATAAAGAACAGGAAACAATGAACAGGTTGTATTAATATCCCTCAATCTGAGAGCTTTTCATATTTTCCTGGACTGGCACGACACACAGGTTCCTAAAGAACAAACCCTATAGTAATTCTCCCGCGCACAGGACAAGGAAGCACACAGATATATATTGGCCCATGCCAGCTAGGACTGTCACATTAGATATTTTAGGACTTTGGGGCAAAAATTCAGAGAAGTACAGCAAAAGCTGAAGAGAAGTACAATATATACTCTCATAGCTGTATGCTAGCAGGACTAACAAACAGCCAGCTCTCCAAAACTTGTTGGATCCAGAAGGTGGGATGATCATGGCTAAAACACACACACACTTGAGTAGAAAAAATGGATTCTAAAATCAGGGGCCAAGTGAGGGGTGGTTTGGCATGACCTCAGGAAGGACCCCCCCACTATGGGGGAAGGAAGACAAAGGCATTGCACTTCTGAGGCATCATGTTCATTGTTGCCACTCAAATGCAGCAGCAAGTGTCAAGTGGCTGAGAAACATATATAGAGGTAATGGATCTGGATGCTAGACTGACAAAAGAGAAACGATATCAAAGTGGAGCATGCTTATTTCTCTACTACCAGCTCCTTCGGAATCCAGCATCCTTTTGTATTCCAGAGGTAGTGGCAGCCCTAAACCTATGTGCTCAAGTTCTTGCCACACCAAAGATAGTGATAAGCTGGCTTCCACAGATAAGAGAGCCACACATCCTTGGGAACTGCAGATGAGCCTGCCACTATACACTATTCCACAAACAGAGAAAAATACACCTGGACTGGAGTGAGAGAAGGAAGTCATGTTACTGACCTATCCCACTGTGAGGCCTTCCTATGTGCTGTAGGTTCAGGCCTTTGTTCATGTCTAAGAGTCCATTCTTTGGCCAGCTCCCCATGGCAAAGCTGTATGCCTGCAAAAGAAAGCAGAAAAAGATATTTTAGATAATTGTACAACAAGAGGATGGCTCAGTATCACAAGGCCCGACCCTACTGAAGCATTGTAAAAAGTTACATAGTACCTTTAGGCCCTCTCTTGCTGATATTTGGCTGATTACTCAGACAGAACACACAATATGATCTGCCCAGTGCTTTTACTTTGAGCTTTCCATCTCCACATAATTCTGCAAATACAAATTCTTACTCTCTTGTCTCAAGCTTTCCTTCTATCTCTCACAACTTAAATCTGTTTTAGTGCAGATATTGCTGACTTGCTGTCTTAGTTTATTCCAGGTCCCACAACACAAAATGCCAAGTTCTCCACATTTTCTGCAAACAGAATGTTGAAAATTGAATTAAGCAAATTTTCATTGACCATTTCCACTAATAAATCAATCAGATTTGATTTGTTGTACATAAACACCATTTACCATCAGCAACATTGCCAATAACTCATTCAGAACTGTGCCACCCACACTGATTAAAGTACTCCAGCCTTAGCAGATGCCAACAGGAAAGGGGGAAAATATAATGGCAAGCAACAGTCATGGGGGGGGGGAGCAAATGCATAAAGCAGGTGACGAGGTATGCAAAGATTAAATATGACATTCCCCTAAGCTGCACTGTGTATCCCTCTCAGAACCCTCTGAAATCTTTATCAGTCACTCTTGCATCTTTTCAGATTTTTCTCTGCACCGTGAGGGCAACACACATTTTAAAATTAAACCTCAGAGTCTATCTGACATACCTCCTGTGTCACCTCATTCCTTCTGCTCCAGAGACCGATGAAAGCCTTTTTCTTATTAATTTACAACCATGTGAAATTTTACTAATCAAAATATAATCAGGTTAAATTGGGTGGGGAGCTGGGAGAGAGAATTTGCCTGCTGGTGGAAGCCACCTAGAAGAAACCCCAATTATTTGTTTTCCAATAATGAGAACAAGCTTTCGACTCCCGAACCAACTATGACATTGTTAGTCCTAGATCTCAAAGGCACCCACAACCGTTTCTGACTAAACAATGTAATTGATGTTCTACCAATACAAAGGGATTTTGCCCCGGAGCCTCTAAAGCCAGCCTTTCTCAACCTGATGCCCTCCAAATGTAAGGGACTGCAACTCCCATCAGCCCCAGCAAACATGACCAATGGTCAGGGATTATGGGAGCTGCAGTCCAGTATATCTGAAGGGCACCAGGCTGAGGAAACTTTGCACTCTTTCTGATGCTCCTATATGTTTGATCTCTAGCCATAATGTGTAGGGACTTGCAGCTCTGCCCTAACCTGATTACTTTTGTATTGCAGTCTACAAGAATTATCCCAAGATGCTATGTGGATTTCCATTTCAACAGCTAAGTTGAGAGACTACTCCATACTATGCACTGTAACCACTTTGAAGAAGGTTGGATAGAAACATAGTAAGAACAATAAACTCTGGAACTCGTCATCAGTTATCCCCCCCCCCCCCCCGTCTGCCTTGAGCTTAACATATTTAAGGAGATATTTGAATACATTAGTTAAGCAATAGTTATTTTTCTATTTGCTTGAATCCCTCAAACAAGTTTAAGGATTGCAGGTTTTTGTTATAAATATATTCTTTTTGGCTCAGCTATTCTAAGTTTAATTATGCCTAAAAATAACAATGTTTAGTGCTATAATATGAATCTAAGCAGTTGGGTGAGGACACTGATCATGTTCTCAGCTAAATTCTGTTAAAGAAAATAAGGTTTAAACCAAATGCTCCTGTTATTTTTCCAGGTATCCATTAAGGCAAAGCTTCTAATTAATAGATGACAGGGACAATGTTCTTTTGGAAAGAAAGGTCCAGCATAACAACTTGTGAGTAGAGTTCCATTTAGAGCTCCATTTTGACTCTCACCCAGCTTGTGCAAGAGGACGGGTGCAGTTTAGTTTGGGTAACTGGCTCTTGGCAGCCACTGTTCCTTCCTTCATTCCTGAACTGAGATTCCAAGAGTCCCTTCTTTGAGGCCCAGGAGATAACACTGCTGTTTGCCATCTGCTCTTTCCAACTCACTCTGTCTCATCATGCAGCGATTGTCAACAGCACTTCTAGCACATATTAGACCACAAGGCAAGGCATTCACTGTTCACATCACTGAACTGTCCAGGTGCTATACTTGAATAGCTTGGGAACCAGCTAACCCTACAATAATTATAGAGGAATATTTGTTCATGAGCAGAAGCTTGAATACCCAGGGTTTATCTGGAGCAAGGGAAACACCTTACTAGAACAAACTTGATGGAAGAGGATCCTAGACTAGTTTGGGCAGAGGGACAAGGTAGAAAAGAAATGAGCAAATTTAAGCATGCAATGTGGAAAAGTGCACTAACAGCTGCACAAAGCCTCAGGGCCTTAAAACACCACAATAATTATGATCTGACAGCAGCATAACTTCTCTACCACAAGGTATTACAGAAGCTGTGTCATTGTGAGATATTAATGGTGCAAGGCTTAGCTATACTTAAGTGCTGGGCTGCCATGTGAGCCATTGTTCCCAGACAAAATCATGTCAATCCACAGAATATATCACCGCCAGGTCCACTTTATCTTAGCTACCCCAGAAATAGGCAGAACAGGGATCTTAACAGAGTTAGCAGCTATCCTTTTCCTTACCTGGCTAACCACAACTTGGAGAAGATAACAGCCACAGTAGTGTCTGAGGGTTGTTACACTGGAAGGGGGGAATCAAGCCCAACTTTGCTCCTGTAATCACTAAAGTATTTACTGGGTCAGCTTGTGGGGGAACCCATACCTACTATACTGTTAAGATACTCACTGGGGAATCTTCATCTAATACAAAACGGTCTCACACTAGTTTAGAATGCTCCTCTATCTGCTGGTGCCCAAATACTCACAATATCCACCTTTCTGGTATGCAGAGAATTTCATTTTTCTAAGAAGGACACAGAGGGACCAATTTCATTTAATATTTGCTTTCAGATATCTTTTAGCATAGTATGTACTGTGTTTCATTTTCTTCTATTAGCTTTTTCTAAGCCTTCAGAGAAACTTTAGATCAAAATAAAAGCAAACAAACAATGCAACAGCATTAAAATCAACCTCCTTACATTTGGTATCCTCAAATCTTCTGGTAACACTGATTTCTTTACAAAAGGGGGTCCAAGGCTCTATCTGGGAACTTAAGATTTCTTAGCCTAGGACTATTGAACACACAGAAGAACAAGCCTTAGTGTACAATTCTGCCCCCTGTCAAGCAGTGACAGAGCTTGATGTGCTCTATGGGGAGCTGGCTTTGGGCACTAGGCCTGGTGGCAGACCACCACTACATTATAAAGATGTCTCCAAATGTGACATGAAAACCAGCAACATTAACCCCACCATGTGGCAATTCCTTGCAGATAACCACAGTGCTTGGAAGCAATCCGTCAGGTTGCATATCCACAGCAGTGACCAGAGGAGGAATTACTGCTGGGATGAGCACAGAGAGAAGAAATGTCATGGTGGAAACCTTCATTTGCCCCAGCTGCAGTAAAATATGTCCCTCCCTTATTGGTCTCTACAGCCACAGTAGGTCCTGTAACTCTCCAATGGTTTGACTTAACCCCCAATGGCTCACTCTTGCAAGACAGACGGATGGCAACAAAATTAACCTCCACTGTACACAGTTCACTGAAAAACTCCAACTCCACATGCAGTGCAGAGTGGAGAACTCTACACATCCAGATGGAATGTGTAGAGTTCTGTACATCCCATCTGAAAAACACAGAAAAAACTGCAACAAAAATGATCAAGTGCTGGAGCACATTCTCTATTAGTAAAGCCTTTGCTGCGTTTTAGTTCAGAAAAAGGACAACTAAAGGGAGCCATGATAGGAGCTTTATAAGATTACTAATGACACAGAGAGGATGGATAGAGATTTTTCTCTTTCTCTCTTAATATTAGGACTCAGGGTTGCCAAATGAAATTGATCAGCAGTAGATTCAGAGCAGACAAAACGAAGTTCTATTTCACCTAAAACAAAACTACCTTAGGCAATTTACTGCCATGGTATGTAGCAATGGCCACTACCATACATGGCTTTTAAAAAGGACTAGACAAATTCAGTGGGAGAACAGGTCTATCAAAAGCTATTCGTCATGGTAGCTAAGTGGAATCTCAATGTTTAGAGGCAGGATACCTTGGAAGGCATACAGTGTGGGAAGGCTCATGACTTCTAGAGGACTTCCCAGAGTCCTCTGGAAGGTCACTATTAGTATCATCTAGACTACTGACCAGTTAAAACACACACACTAAAATACCCAAATACAATAAAATAAAAATAAAACGGTCTCAGTACAATTATTAAATATGGCTAAAGTGACCCTTGCTCATTTATCACCCTCCAAGTGGCTCCTCTGAAGGTGAACCTCCATTTGGTGTCATCCCTTTGATGACTAGCCGCCAGTGGTGACCCCTTACAAATAAGCCCAGCAGTGAGTCAGGAACACAGAAGTCAGCCCTTACTGGGTGGGACAGATTCTCACTAAGATGCTGGCTTTGATAGGCTCTTGGTCTGATCTAGCAGATCATTTCTAATTATCTTATTCCCATTTTAAGGGCATGCAAAGCTGACTGCTTTGGCACTCAAGTATTCTACTCACAGAAGTTTTTGGAAAAGCATCCTTTATGAGACAATCACTGCAAGGGAAGCAAGGAGTGAACACCCCAAGGAAAGCATTTACAGTCCCAATAGCCACATAGATACAGAGCTAGGAGACTCCTGCTGTACCACCTACAGCTCTCCTGACTAGCAAACTCTCTCTTTCAAAGCCAGTGTATTTAAGGCCCCTCCCCACCAATCAGTGCCACTGCTGAGATGTCCCTGGAGTTCCATCACAGGGTTTTGGGTAGTTAATTTATTGCCACGTATGTAGCCATTTATGCTGCTTTGTTACTCCTGCCTTAGCAAAACACAGGGGCTCCACAGGTAATTAATAGACAACACTGCTAATCCTATTGGGAGATGATTAGCAATTAAAACTCCTAATTAAGTCTATGCATAATTCACTGAAATTACATCCCTGTGTACACAATAGAGAGGTTTCCTTCGCCTTTGACAAATACGCACTGATATCTTTATTACTCATTCAAATCACTGTGGCCCAGGATCTGGTCTATTACCCACAAGGGAGACTGAACTTCTGGTTTTCTTCCTCTTCTGTTGAGCTGTACTTCATCCCTCCATCCCCTGCCATGCAGCAAGAAACTTCTCTTTTTTATTATTTGGATGGGGGGAGCTGTTCCACCATAATACCAGGAGGGAAAAGCAGCTCAGCTCTTTTTAAATAGGCACAGTGGTGCCCCCTCCTGGCTTTAACTTATATTTGGAAGGTGCCAGAAAGGAAAGTCGTGCAAGCAAGTTAGTGGAAGATACATTGGAAAATGTAATCTATAACAAAGGGGCAGAAAGCTTAGCCAAGAAGGCGAAATGGTAGAACTCTCTCAGCCTCATCCAAGAAGAAGCCAGCAAAATTAGGCTCCACATGCTAAGTACTGTGCAAAAGTTACCAAGAATTTGAGACTCAGAAGCACTTCACACATTACACTTTGCTTATATAGTTCTGCATACTTCTGTGCATAGAATATTACACACAAAATGTATACACTATAAAGAATACAAATGTCTATTTCACTGCATGTTTCCTTCATGCACGTTCTTCACAAATGATCATATATATGTTTTATAATAATACTTCTTCCTACACATAAAGGCAAATTGCCTCACTCTCTGTATGGCATGCACCCATACTTTGCTGGACTAATTGCATCATATGAAAAAAAGACGTGGTATCAATATGATGCATAGGAAATTGTGCTAATCTGAAATGGAAGTCTCATCTCTACATTGCATAGAATAATACAGTAATGAAGAGGTAAAATGGACTATCCCACTTTAAGCTGTAGATAGGGGAGCATTCAAAAATGTGATCTGTGTAAAAGTACCACCTCCCTGCAAGCCGAAAAGTAGCAAATCAGGAAAAGTAGTTTTCCCTGATGTGCTAGTTCCTTTAGTTAAATGAAGAGGTGCTTTTGTTCACATGGAAGAGCATTCAAAAACTGAATCTCCTAATTGTGGCTTGACATACTGCAAGTACCCTTTGCCACCTCAGGATTCTAACACCTTGTTCGGTTGCGTCCTACACACGTGTGTGCATATTCACACTTATGTAGCCTAAGAAACAAGCTCGTTAAATGACCCTGAACCTTAATGAACAGAAATTGTCACCTAAACAAAATCCAGGCTGACACCAGAGGGTGTCAAAGCCTGTTGATAGCAGCTCACTGAGGCTCCAGGTCAAGATTCCCCCCCCCCCCAGGTCCCATAACAGGAATTGCTGGGCGTTGGGCTTGGATCCTCATATAGATACAGCCCCACTTCACACTCTCTAGGTCTATCAGCTTATATGGAAGAGCCAGTCTTCTAAGGCTTACATCTGAGCCCCGAAGTCAGGATCAGGACCACAACTGGGCTTTTCTTTGCATCACATTCTGCTTTGCTCATCAAGGTCGTTGAGAACGGCAGGAATACCTGAGCAAACTTGTTAAAGAGGCAGCATGGAAGGTGGCCTGAGCACTGAAGGTCAAGTGTGCCCTTATGCATATTCACAGCTGCCTGCAGGATCGATTGGGTTTTAATTGTTTTTCCTGGGGTTTTGGAAGGAAGTGCCAGGGGCATTGATCAGCCCTTGACGAAGCCACTCACACTTGGGGCCTCACATAGGCTGTCACTTTGGTACAGGCAGACGGAAACGAAGGAGCTAAGAATGAGAGACAGAAAGCAAAACATGCCACTTGAGAAGGGGATGCTGCCCCAATCTGCGCCGAGTAGAAAAGAGGGAGGGGAGGCGGGAGCTGCGCGCGGAGATGTGTGACCAGTGAATTGTATTTGAAAATAAAGTTTTTAATTAAAATGGGCAATTCTGAGCCGCCTGCTGGCAGCGGCCAAGCAATCAGGAGACAGGAGCATGGCTGTTTAATATTTAAACACAACGTTTAATCTTTAAACAGGAAAGTTCTTCTTCTGACTGTTAAAGCCTCTATTAAAGCAGGATGGAAAGGGCTTCACAGCGGCTGCCACTGGGGCTTCCCAGACCATCTAAGGGGCAAGACAGATGAAAGGGGGAGATGTAAAAAGAAAGCGCTCTCTCCGGGTACACATCCCGTAACAGGAAATCCCATGTACTGTGAGTGGAGGAGAGACAGAGTCAAATAACCCAACTAACTATTCATCATCCAGGCTTCAGAAAAGGACTGGGGCAGGGAGGCACAGAAAGGAACAGGCACAACCCAGTACCTGTAGTTTGCTTAGTTTTACCCACAGCCATTAATAATGAAAGGAATTTCAGCTTTAGAGAAAAATAGATCTCACGATTTTACCGCAAATTTCAAAATATACTAGATTTCTATATATTTCCTGGAGCCCTATTTAAATTAATGCTACCAACCCACAGTGGTATCAGGAAAGGCTTAAAAACGCAAAAGGGAAAATAGTCTGGTCTGCCCTCCACTTGCACATGGGAGTGGAGAAGTGCAAGCACAACATGGGTCTCTCTTGATTCTATTTTTATTGTCATGTAAACACCTCCATTAATATTAGATTTTAACAGGACCTCTTTATTTTATGAACTCATTTTTCCATTGTACAATCCTATTAGGATGTAGCAGAGCCTCCAGGTTAGCTAAGGAGATATTTTCCTGGGTAAAATACTCTCTCCAAAGGACACTTGTGACTATTGTACATTTGCATTCCACAGTTCTTTCATTCCTTCTTCCAAAGTGTGAGGTTGTGCCCCCTGTCCAAAAATGGAGATGTTAGTTAATATGTTTGTGCACATGCCATCAGGAAAGTTCCTCTGCACAAATGGTAGGCATTGTCCAATATTTTCTCAACAGCTCTGGGAGGCAGCATAACCCCACCAAATGCAAACCAAGCCTTGCTATTAGTGAAAGCCCCATCATAGGGGCAGACACAGAGGAAAATTGAGGCACAGGAAGGATTCAGCACTCTACAAAATAAGTATCTGGGTTTGGCACCCAGCCCTTCATAAGACAGCCCAGATGCAAATACATTTCAAACTGAATCTTATGTCCAGTGTGCCTTTTGACTTGCCTAATGAACAGGCATTTCATTTTCAATAGAAAACCTTTATTCACACCCACAACTGTGCGTGCATGTTATCTGCATTCTCCCCAAATCTTGTATGATGTTGACAAGACTATTTACAAAAGACATATTTGCACATTTCAAGTATGCTTGCAATTTTCTTTACAAGTGACCTGTTAAGGATATAGTCTACCGTTCAAGCTATTTACAATATTTGGACAATTTGGACCCAATCCAGCAGTGGTGTTATCTGGGAGTGAGAGCTCAAATCTAACTTTCTGTGGTAAACTGGTAAAAAATGGGTGCAAGACAGACTAGGTGTCTTGACTCATGGAAATCATAGCCTTTTCACCACTCTTCCAAAAACAGCTTAGCATGTGACATGGTAATTCTAATCCATGTGACAGCAAAAAAAACAAAAAACAAAAACAACCACCAGGAGCCAGACTGATTTATCCAAAATAAAAGAGCCCAAGATGCAATCAACATCAAATTCTTATTACCATTTAGTTGTCTAGCCCTCCCCACAACTTTGCATCCTAGTACTACAGCTCCCTATCATCTCCATCACATTTCTAATCTGGACAGGGGGTCAATCCACTTTTTCTCTCCCTTTGCCTTCTATAATAAAGTGAATTGTTGAATTTATTCAATACTCAGTTCAATGAAAGGTACCCAAAAGCAGTATGTCCTCTGTCCTATTGCAAAGTAGGGCAAGCACTCTTCCAACCATCATCACACACGATACTTAGAGCACAGCATGACACAATCAAAGAGTTGGCTAATTAAAAGTGCATGTAAAGCAAACAGCTGCAGGAAATGAATAGCCCATATATGAAACAGAGAAAGGCAACTTCCACTTTCTTGGGAAATTGCTAGCCAATATGTTTTGGAAGAAAATTCCTTCAAATCAGTCATAAACAAAATGTATCTATGCAGTCTTCTTCTAAATAAGCTTAGAACTTCCAGTTGAGAAGAGGCCACATGGCAAACAACAGGACCTGCAAAGGGAAGCAAACTGGTTCCAAGGTCAGGTGCAGTAGCGGACTGCATGGTGGGACAATGGCACTCACCTGACCACCCAACAGCTGGGTTGCTGCTGCTTACTAGGAAGGAGAGAGGAGAGGCAAGGTAGTTAGAAGGTTAGGTCCAGTCGCGGACGACTCTGGGGTTGCAGCGCTCATCTCGCTCTATAGGCCGAGGGAGCCAGCGTTTGTCTGCAGACAGCTTCCAGGTCATGTGGCCAGCATGACTAAGCCACATGGTGGAAACACCAGCAGGAGTACTGTCTTGGCTCCTTGGTGCATTTGAATCACACCAACCTCCACTCTATCCTCCCAATAAACTGCAGCAACTCAGCTGTTGGGTGGTTAGGTAAGCGCCATGACCCTATCATGCCATCTGCTACTGTTTAGGTGGTAATTTTTTCTTGGGAAATGCAGACACATACAAGGGACTTTGAACACAGTCTCCAAGATCTTGCTCTGAACTAGAAACTGTATGCAAGTGTGATAATTGAGAAGAACAGCTGAACATAGTACAATGGAAAAAAACATGGAAGAAGTTCACTTTGCTGTGGTCTTAAATCTGAAAATGTATGGCTAGCACTGTGTTAGGGATATATTAGGTCACACCTCAATGGATGAGGATGGGCCAGGCTGGTCATCAGGCACTTGTTTAAACCTACAACCATATGACTTAGTGCTATGAAGTGGGAGCTTCATTACGAAGACAAAGGATATGACATGAGCATTTAGCTCATGCAAATGATTATGGAAAGGTCTGTAGATTTTCCTTACAACTAATCATCTTTGCTTAATGCCTCAAAAACAACCATTTAAGTAGTATCGTCAACACAATGGCACAGGTCTTTTATTTGACACGTGTATGTATATTTCTTGCCAACCTAGCAGTTATAAAGCACGTCAAAGTGCAAGTAGATAAATAGGTACTGCTCCGGCGGGAAGGTAAACGGCGTTTCCGTGCGCTGCTCTGGTTCGCCAGAAGCGGCTTAGTCATGCTGGCCACATGACCTGGAAGCTGTACGCCGGCTCCCTCGGCCAATAAAGCGAGATGAGCGCCGCAACCCCAGAGTCGGTTACGACTGGACCTAATGGTCAGGGGTCCCTTTACCTTTACCTATGTATATTTATTTATAAGATTTCTTACCTGCCTTTCAACATAAGGTCTTAGGAAAGGATACAACAATATAATACAGTAAACATTTATAAAAACAGATTGAACTATTACAAATATAAAACAAGTAAAACATTCTGAATGGAAGAGAACAGCATACATAAGAAATCAAGCAGTTAGAACACTTCAAAGATATGTGTACATTTTCACTAAAACTGTAATTACTTCATTCAATGCCCCTTATTCTAAATTTCTCACATCTTTCAAATACACTGATCCCAGGTTAGGACCCTTAAGGTTCTGCTCTTGTGAGAAACATTCCCTACTGCACAAACTGAAAAATCTGGTTGCAAACAAAGAAATGTCTTAAAAAGAATCAGCAGCTCAGAGGTTTGGTGTATGGGGCCCATCAATCCATTCTCCAATAGCTAAGAAGGCACTAAGTACATCCAAGTAAAAATTCCAATCATCAAGATTCCCATGTTCAGGTAACTCTGGGTCTGTATAATATAAGCCTTGCAACAAAGCCAGCTGAAAAGAAAATTATACAATGCCTTCTCTTCCCACTCTCTAGGAAGCTAGCAAACTTTGTACATAAACAGGATTTCTCACACAGCCTACCCATCTCAGTCAAAAAGGTATGTACAGCCTTCCATGCCCAGCTCTACATACACCAAGTATGTTCCTTTTTAAGCACTTTAAACAGAGGTGCTGCTACATTCACAACTATTCGAGTATTTTTAAATCACTTACAAAAGCAGGATTAAACTATCAGAAATTCCATTTAATAGGACAAATAAAGAAATAACAATAAACTCCATCAGACCCAGGAAGGCAGGTTTGATTTTAAAAAAAGGATCAGAAAAAAGGAAGAGAGGGATAAAAAAAAGGATAATGTGTGTTTACTCAAGCAAAGAAAAAAATATTTAAGTGATGTAGGAGAGAAGATTGCAGTAACTAGTGAAGAATAACATCGTCTGCTTTGCTGTCAAATCACACAAAAATTTCAGTAATAGATTCTCATTCTGACACTCAATTCAATTCGAAGGTGATCCTGCTTTATCCCAACACATCAAATATTAAACACTCGTATTAGCCAGGGTGCTGTCGCCTTCCCCGGCTTAGAGACACGGCATAGGAGGGGGAGGGAAAAAAGGGGGGGACCCTTCTTCCCTTCACTCACTATAATATTCTCAATGTTATCTAAACATGCCTTCATACACTAGGCTCCTTATCAATTCTATTTGGGGGAGGGAGGGGTACTTAAAATGGTATTAGTTGTGGGGAGCTGTATTATTCTGATTTCCAAAAGCTTTTCAATTTTGTGTGGAAAAAGCTTAAGAGGAAGCTGGGAAGGGAGGGGAAAAGGGGGGTGGGGAAAAGAGCTGGAGCAGGAGAGCGAGAGAAAGTCTAAGAAAGGGAAAAAGCAGCCAGCAGCTCTCGTTTGACGGATGCCTTTCAACAAGGGCAGTCTAGCTTGTCAAAGCCCAGGCTGGAGATGAATTGGCATATCTATTCAGCCTGCCTCTGGATGTCATGCAATACAGTTTCATATTCCAAGATAAGGCATGATAAGCAATTGCTGCCCTGACACCAGTTCCATCCACCCCTTGCCTTCCTGAGCACATGAGTGTGCACCACATCCCTCCGCTCATCTGCTAATAAGCGGCACTCTGCTATTTTCAAATGCCTAGGTAAAAAAGTACCTGGAAACATCCCAGAAACTCCCCAAACACACAGAAACCCACAGCAAAACACTATTAAAACAGTTAATGTTTAATTACTTTCCTTCCAATGTGCACTTCATGCTAAGCAGGCATGGGGCACGCATGCAAAGCACTCAGAGTGGTACAGACACAGAACAGCAGGAATACCCTTGGGTGGAAATGCCTGCTGATTCAAGGGACAGGATTTGAGCAGAATTAGACCTGCCAGATTCAGAGCATGACCCAGCAGAAGTGGAAGGTTCTGGGGAACAGACAGAGGAGGTGGTGGTGGGCAGAAACAAGAACACAGGCCAGCTAGAATCCCTAAAGCAGCTACTGTAAAGAGACAAAACGATGGCTGGGTCTTCCTCAGGTGGGGAAAGATACCAGCTGTCAATAGATATCAGAGCCTTTTCTTCTACGGCAAAACTAGACAAGATGGTGGGAGTTCCATGACTGTACCCTCCCATGCTTTGTTTTGTAAGCCTAAAAAGCATCCACGGGGAGGGGATTGGGGCCACAGCCCTTGAGGGAATGTTAAACTTCCCTCACACCATTCTAAATCCCCCTGAAGCTGCCATTTGCCCAAGTGGAAACACATAGGAGCCTGTACCAATTCCCCCACAGGGCACATATATCAATTGGGAGAATTTATATCCGGAAAGCAGCATGGGGTTAATCCACCCTCCCACCTGTACTGTGGTAATTGCCGCATTTTCCTGTCTATAAGACGCCACCATGTATAAGACGCCCCCTATTTTGGGGACTCTGATTTAAGAAAATGGGAGGGGGGAAAGATGTATCAGTGTATAAGACGCCCCCAAATTTTTGACATTATTTTTTAGGGGGGAAACCTAGTCTTATACACAGAAAAATATGGTAATTGGACTAATTCTGTTGCCGGAAGAGCTCTGATAAAAGAGAGAGACTGTGTCTCCCATCAGAGGATGACTGTTTCCACCTGCCATGCCATGCCCTGCTGAAATTACCCATTCTTATTGGTAAATATTATGTTCTCTTAATTTTCTTTTGATATCTTTTAAATTATTTGTTAATTGTTAGTGTTAGGATGTAGTGCTATATCTCTAAATATGTATTATGGTTATCGTACTACTGTATTTAGACTGTCTATTTTCAGTGAACCACTTTCAGCAGAAACATCTGCAAAAACATGGTATATAAATAAACTGATGGTGATTATTGGGGGAGGGGTGGAATCACCTGGTTGCTCTGATGGGGGGGGGGAGGCCTCAACATGAACAGGTGACTTTCCAAAGATGCATGAATGGAACCACATATATAGCCACTAAAGAGCATGGGGCTGCATGATGGCAATGCACCATTCAGAATTTAGAGATTTTTTTAAAATATTAAGCAGTATATTAATGCTTTAAAATAAATTAATAGATACAAATATGCCTCTCTCCTTCTACCTTCTAGGCTCAAAGAGCCAAGAGAAAGACAAAGAACTTCCCATGGCCAGCTTCCACAGCACAAGTCTATGTAACCTGTGCTCTGCAGTTGTATGTGGGACTGTCATTGTTCCTCTTCCAATCATATAACCTGCAGTTTTACAGCTGGAAGGCAGAGAGCTCAGAGTGTTACCTCCACAGCATAACCCTGCTTAAAAAAGAGGGACACTGGAGTGAGGTGGGACAAAAGGTGTAGAAAGAGATGGAGAACCACCCCATGCATCCTGAATTTACATGTCTTACTGCATTGGTGGATCCAGCATCCTCTGTCACTGGGCATACCTGTCCCAGAGTATTGGGGTAAAAAAAAATTCTCTAAAACATATTGACCCAACCTGTTAGACTAACACAGCCAGGGGCGTATGAAGTGGGGAGGGCGGAGGGGGCGGTCCGCACAGGGTGCCACTCTGGGGGTGACACAAGATGGCACCTAGTTCCCCCCATCTGTAGAGCGGCCAAGGGCACGCAAAGTCAGTATGGGATGCCGCGTGTGCCCCTTGCCATCCTGCCCGGGGTGCCAGAGAGGGTTCCTCCGCCACCGAATACAGCCACACTAGAAAGAAATGGAATCATCGGCAGCATCTATTTCATATGAAAGGCTGGGAAAGGGTACTATATAGAAAACGACAACTCACCACAGGTTGACTTGGTCATCCCTCAATATCCCCCTGTAGCATTCCTAGTATCAAGTACTTAAAAATTACGAGTCATTCCTTCAACCCACTAACCATGCATAAAGAGGCTAATGGATTAATTAAGATTCTAAAATGCTTAAAAAGTCTTTATCTCTCTCCTGAGTTCTGGAGGTATGTTTTAAAACTTTTCTTCATAGGGGGAGGTAGGGGATTGACTCCAGGGCTAAGACCCATTTTTGAAAAAGACCAACAACAATATGCTGTTTGGGATTTAACCAAAATAATGTTCAGCATTGTCTTTTATCTGTTTTAAAAATAAAAATAAAAAGTGCCTACCTGGAAAATGCCAATTTTAATGTATATGTCATTAATTCAATTACCATATGTGCTATTAAAGTAAACAATTGCAGTATCTCTGAACAGCATATACTTTTAACAGCCTACAATTAAAGTGCTACATTAAAATATTAAGAACCCTGTCGGCCTGAGGGTGTAAATAGGCTCCATGGAATATTCTAAAAGTGCATTAGCCTGAGTTACGAATTCTATTCACAAGATGGGCTGCTTAAAAAGGGACACCCTGTCAAGTAATTTAGGCACTACCATGATGATACATTGGATCAAAACACACTCCAAAGAGAATTTTCTCTAGGTCTATGGGTTCTCAACAGTTCATTGAATTTGAATCATTCCTTATTAAGAGTTAGCCGACAATCTGGACTAATGCACTGAGTCTAAGAACTGATTAAGGGCACTACAAAATATGTGAGTCTGGTTAGCGATCTAGAACACTGGTTACATTGCAATTTAATTGTTATTTGCAGAATCTAGCTTTCTACAACAAAATACAGTGGTACCTCGGGGTTACAGATACTGCTTCAGGTTACAGAGTCCACTAACCCAGAAATAGTACCTCGGGTTAAGAACTTTGCTTCAAGATGAGAACAGAAATTGTGTGGCGGCGGTGCAGCAGCAGCGACAGGCTCCATTAGCTAAAGTGGTACCTCAGGTTAAGAACAATTTCAGGGTAAGAACAGACCTCCAGAACGAATTAAGTTCTTAACCCAAGGTACTACTGTATTGTGCTTTTGTCTACATCAGAACAACACCTGCTTTCTTCTTCATCATCATAATCATTGTAAACACAAATTTAAAATCATTTATAACTGCAGAGAAACATGTTATAAGACATCACCACTTTTTGTTAAGAGTTCTTAAAGCACAACAGAATCTGGGCACACTTTCCCGTCCCTCCCTATTAATCCATGTGGCTACATGCATTTTCTTCTATTTTCTTTTATACCCTCCCCCTCCCCTGCACAAGATCTCTAGTTGCCAAAGAATTTCAAATTATGGAAAAAAACTGTAATCTGAAAAAGAAAAAATGGTGTCAGCTTTCTCGGCCTGGGTAGGATACCTTCTGGCCAATGTGCTTCTGTGGGTATATGTTTGGAGACATACATGTCAAATTCTCTCTTCTTCACATCATCATCTTCTTTAACCCAGGACTGAATAGATGACATCAGCCAAAAAACTGGAACTTTAGGGAGAAAGGTTCAGTATAGCCCAAATCCTGATGTGCTAGGTTACTACAGGCAGGGAGGTTTTTACATGGGAAAGCATTAAAAAGTGTTCCCCTATCTGTAGCCTGGTGGAATTCCAGACTCTACTACCTCATTCTGTGTAAAGTGCAGAATTGTTTTAAACTGAGCATGTACTGTGGCACAGGACCGAATGCCACTGAAATACCACCAGTAGTGCAGGGTCAACAATTCAACACCAAAGTTTTCACTATGATTTAGCAAGGCATATGAATATCAGTAGACGTATCACCTAAAACAGCATCTCATTCTGGCTGCAATTCACCTTGGTTCAAAAGAAGAATCCAATGCTTGTGTTGTTAAGACTGCAATATTATGTGCTAGCCTTTGATTTTGGTACTTCAGCATCCATGCCTCAGCTACTGTTGTGCACCCAAGGGATGGTCAGAAGGCACATAAGGCCACCAATGTGGTGAAGCTAAGCAAACCTTGTCTACATAGCTGACCATTTGGAAACCGTGTTAGTTTCCTTGAGTTTCTTGATGAAAAATAGGCAGGTTATAATTGTGAGGGAAAATAAAATACCCTGGCTAGCCCTAAGTACAGCAAGTTGTACCTCATTTACATATGCACACATATTTAATATTCAATATGTTTGTGTTATAAAGTTTTATAGTTAGTAGAAAAATCCAGGAACCTGGAATCTGTAGTATGTCCAGGGTTATAAACTAAACATGATTCCTTACATTGAGCACAAATTATAATTAACAGGGAGGTGAGGGGGCACAATGGCACATGCGTGCGTATGCACACACACACACACACACACACACACACACCTCATAATATAGACTAAGAAAGATTATTTGATACTAGTGGGTGCTGCTTGATATAAAAAAATGCATGAAAGAAACAAAGGACAGAGACCTGAGAAACCAAGCCCATGCTGTCAACAGTCACTAAACAAGAATACTTCCATGCCAATTGCTTTCATTCCACTGTTGCTGCAGTCATAGTCTGTAAAACAGAATAAACTCAAGTTCATGAAAGCTTACACCACAATCCATTAGTCTTAAAGGTGTCACAAGCCTCTTAAGCCACTTTTGCGTGTATTTAGTCAAATTATGGCTTAAATGTCACCACACTACTTTGGGTTAACGCTATGTCCAAGACTGGGTTCATGGTATGCCTTGCTCCAAACAAACAATGAGCTGTAGCCAAGGTTTGTTCCTGGCTTACGGTACGCAGTTCATTTGGAATGAGACATACCACAACCTGGGGTTCAGGCGCAATGCTAAGCCAAACCATGGCTTAGCTCTTAGAAGCAGCAGAGGAGTGAGGCAGGTACAATTTTCTCACTGTGGAGCAGCAGCACTGTAATTCCCTTACGTTTTCCAGGCCTGCCTCTGGTTTTGTTTCTCAAGAAGGAAACTGGTCAGCCGGAGATTGATCTCTTTCATTACATGCATGAAGGGAAGTCTGGTCCCCAAAATCTGTTACTCCTTAAAGGTGCCACAAGATTCTTTGTCCCCTTCACAATTTAAACCTGATACTTCCCTTCCCTCAGCATGCACACACATTTCCACTTAATCTGTGTTAAGACGGGGGTTACCATTTAAAACACTGAGCTCTCAAGCCAAGTTCTATTTTATACCACACACGCAGAGGCAAATACGTACACACACACACTTTCCAATTTCCATGCAAGAGGGAAGCAGGTGCCCACATTCCCGTAAGCACTCCCATCTCTCATTTCCCCCCCTGCCTCCGCCACCCTCCTTGGATCCTGCCCCATTAGTTTAGTGCCCAGCCATCTGCGACGTCTCCTGTAATGCTCTCCCCCCTGTGTATCAGGGAGCTTTTCCATTAGCGCCTTTAATATTCTGACACCTTAGCACAGGCTGCTATTACATTCAAACACGGATCGCCCTGTGAAATTACATTGCCAGGCTTGCTAAAATGGAATTGGGTATAATCAGGCTGCTCCATGCGCTGTCAGTCCCATCACAAATACAACGCAAAGCAGGCTTATGGATGGGCTTAGCAGCTGCTACAAGTGTATTTTTTTAATAGATGAAGTATCCCTTATTTAAAAGCATTTCCTTAAGAAGAAGGGGGAACGCACACATACACACGGTGGAAAGACAAATCAAAAGCTGCGTCACTGTGTTACCAATACCTCAGGTCTCTTAAAAAACTGTTATTTACTACGGGGCTATCTGTTTATCTATAACTATATCACATACACAGCGAGGAGGAGGGAGAGATAAAGGTAGTTAAACAGACAGCCAGTGAGATATGTGCCACCAGGAATTAATAGCTAAATAAAAAGCCCCATTATTTACTCCAAGGAGGAGGGAGTCTGGGGCGATCTCACAGGTGTCTTGCTCAGATGCTAACATACAATGTGGTGTTTCTTTACAAGAATCTGGTTTGTGAAGACCAGTGCATACTGCCTGCTAATAGTACTACTGCACATTTGCATGTGTCATCAGGGCACACATAAGTAGATTTACCAAAAACATCCCAGAATTGTTTATTCATGAAAAAGCATTCCATGTATTTCTGGAAGAAGCTTAGAGAAGGATAGCACTGTATCTTTGGGGTTATGGGAAGAATAAAGGATATTCAGATTGTGGGTGGCTAGGCAGAATATCAGCCTTAAGTACTGGATACAAGAGCCCAAGGTAGAGAATAACTTCCTGCAAATTCAACAGGTAAACTTCCACCATCGTAAAAACAATTAACTGGGAAATCACTAGTGCCTCAAGCATTTTGGTGATCATTTGTCCATGACTGCTAGTTAAATGTTAGAATTCATAGAATAACAGTTCTCTCGTTGTCAAGGACATTAAAATTAAACTAAAGCTATGGAAGACCAATGAGACCCAGCACAAATACATCATAGCGAATCCAGACAAGAGCCCATCGCCTAAGGCAGGAACACAGCCAATTGATGGCCATAGACATGATGTTGTCAGGCTCTTCCAACCCATTGCCACACTGGTTCTTGACTGCTCTACTAGGCCTGGAGTGCGAAAGAGGGAAATCCAAAGGGAAAGCGGCTTTGTTGCTTCTTCCATCATATGTGATCACTACTCCAAGAGCCCTATTAATAGCAAGGCTCACAGGAAAGGGAAGAATAGAGGCACCTCTGTCTATATGGAAGCTAGAATAGGAATCAAAGTTCCTTTGCTCTTGGATCATCTCTCCACTGTACACTAAATCTAGCAATTCTGTTACAGAAGTGTGAAAGGCTGGTTCTCCAAACATCTTTGTTGTGGAGGGTTCAGCCCCCAGAAGTTGGCCAGCCCAGTTTCAGATTCTAAGGTTGAAGGTATTCCTGGGACCATCTTTTCTAACTGGTATGCCTAAGATACCACAGTTACAGAACACTAAGTCCCACCTTATACATTGCTCTCTCTCCACACAAGTAAAGGGATGTTCCCAAGGTACAGTATTACCGTACTTGAAGGCACATGGGGCCACCACCTTGATGAAGCTAAGTCAGTCTATGTCTTGCACCTGGACAGAAGATCACCTGGGAACCACATGTATCCTTTTTTGGGTTCCATGATGGAAGAAAGGTGGCATATAAATTTAAGAAAATAAGTAAATGCATCAACAATCAGGTCAAGAAAATATTTCTTTCTGATCCACAATAGGAATAGGAAATTTGTGCCTCTCCCATAGGCTACTATACTACAACTCTTACCATTCCTGAATTGGCTTTGCTTGATAGAGATGACAGGAGTTTGAATTAAACTACATCTGGAGGGCCTTAAGTTCCCCATCCCTGGTCTACAAGCATGTGATTTACATACTGGGAAGTCAGAAATGTAAAACTGCCATTTATACATTATATAGCATATGCTCTGGTAGAAAAAGATAACATCTGAGGCTACCTAAGTCTCTGTTTGAATACACCAAGGGACATCAGCTGCATTACTCCCATTGCACACTGTTACCTTCAGGGTATTTTTCATACTGATCAGCCTCACCCAACCCACAAATATCCATTAGATTATTAATTAGATGTAGCTCCCATGCTAAAGAGTCAGGAACTGAAATCCCAAATTTTAAACGAACAAATAAATCCTCAAATGGCTCTTCAGGCAACCCTGAAAAATGAGAAGGCAGTGCAACAGGATTGAGCATCTAACAAAAAATGGTAGAAATGATCACAAAGACTGTGATTATTAGTAACAGAGACAAAACATGCTGAGAGGCAGCACAATTGCTATGCCAGGAAGTCATGCCTCACCAATCTATTACAGTGCATTGAGGATGGCAACAAATAGGTGATCCAGATAATAATGTGGCGCTTTCAAAAAGCTTTTGTCACATTTTTCCACCCAAGAAAAGGATGTCAGGTAATCGTGGATTAGAAACAAATTACTTTTCCTGTATCAGCCACAGGTTAACAACTAGGAAGGGAAGAAACATATGGTGAGTTTTATTTATGATTTATTGATTGCTTTTGTATCTCACCTTTTTCTCCAAGGAGCTCAAGGTGGCACACATGGTTCTCCTCCTCCTCATGTAAACCCCACAACAACCGCATGAAGTAGGTTAGGCTGATAAGCAATGAATGGCCTAAAATCACCCAATGAACATCATGGCTGAGTGGGGATTCAAACCCTGATCTCCCAGATCCTAGTTCAACACTCTAACGACTACACAACAATGGTTCAGTGGCCCCAGTGTGGTACCCTCCAGATGTTTTTGTACTATCACTTCCATAACCCATGACCATTAGCCATGCTGGAACTGATAGGAGCTGGAATCTAACATCTTTGGGAGAGTACCACACTGCTGATCCCTGCAGTGGAGTTCCCCCAGTGAACTAGTGGGACTACTTTCAACAGAAAAACACCACATTGGCTAAGATTTGAGGCCAATGCAAAATTATTCAGAGAGGGCAAAATCAATGATTAACAGTTTACAGTAGAATCATGAAAATCTGGGTAATAGGTTTTTGTGTGTGTGTTTTATAGACTAGTCACAAACAAGTGTCACTCATTACAACAAGCCATTAGAACAAATATGACAATTAATACGTGGTCACTTTGGGCATGAGGCTTGTGCTCTTTTGGGGTCACGAGTCCATTGCATCCCGCTGTCTGCACCAACAAAACAGAATGAAATAGACATCTAGGTACCAGGAGGACCCATTGAAGTAGACTTGCAAGATATCAAGAGATTGGTTCTGAGAGCTTGGGATGTTTTTCTCTGCAGGCCAGAGACTAAATCATGTGGTCTGTCAAAATTAGCTGGAAATTCTGGAATATTCATTAAGAGCCTTTCAGAGCTAGCAGCAACATATTCATGAAAGAAGGAAAGGGCAGAAAATAGAGGGAGCGGAAACAGGGGCAAAGAACCAAGTTCAATATGGATAATCAGAGCAGTGTTTCATGTCATTTCCTATCTAGTTTCCAGAGCACCTGAACTGATGTCACATGAAACAGATAGAAACTGAAGTAGCCTGAAGAGCGCATGCAACCTGTGCCGGTGACATTTACACTGGGCTACCTTGCTATGTGCTTTTCTGCAATTGTTGATTCAAGTCAAAATTTGGATACGTGTCCACGAGTAGTACTACATGAGGAAGCTAGAGACTGAATCAGAGCTGGAGCAGAAGATGAGCAAGGAAGCTGAACACTCAATGCGGAACAGTTGATAATAATAATAATAATAATAATAATAATAATAATAATAATAATAATAATAAATTTTATTTATACCCTGCCCTCCCCAGCCAAGACTGGGCTCAGGGAAGCTAACACCAAATATAAAAACAATTGATTGAAATACAGCTTAAAAACAAGATTAAAACACAACATTAAAACATTAAAATGCAGCCTCATTTCAGTGGAAATTCAATCAAAAACTCTTTTAGAGATGAAAACGTCAAGTCTTCACCAAGGTTAACTATCCAGACTGGTCCTACATGGGCCAGAAAAAAGCCAGGGAAGTCCCCAAATAAGAGTTCCAATGCAGAAGGAGAAAGGAAAAAAGAAAGAAGGGGATGGAATCAAATTGATTCCAAGCCAAAGGCCAGGCGGAACAACTCTGTCTTACAGGCCTTCGGAAAGAAATCAGATCCTGCAGGGCCCTGGTCTCATGAGACAGAGCATTCCACCAGGCTGGAGCCAGTGTTGAAAAGGCCCTGGCTCTGGTTGAAGCTAATCTGACTTCCTTAGGGCCCGGGACCTCTAGGGTGTTGCTATTTATGGACCTCTGTGGTCCATAAGGTCCTCTGTGGGGAGGAGAGGCGGTCCTATAGGGTCCTAGGCCATGAAGAGCTTTAAAAGTCAAAACCAGCAACTTAAATCTGACCCTGTATTCCACAGGGAGCCAGTGCAGCTGGAAAAGCACTGGGTGAATATGCTCCCATGGCAGAGACCCCGTGAGGAGCCTCGCTGCAGCATTCTGCACCTGCTGGAGTTTCTGGGACAGCTTCAAGGACAGCCCCGTGTAGAGCGAATTACAGTAGTCAAGCCTGGAGGTGACTGTCGCATGGATCACTGTGGTCAGGTCAGGGCGGGAAAGGTGGAAAAATGTCGCCTTGGCTGTTGCTGTAACCTGCGCCTCCAGGTTAACCCAGCAAAGGTTCAGAGAACACCATGAGGCTTACATTCTCACTACCAACACCTCCTTTAACTGGTCACCTTCTAGGTTATGATTCATAGTTGAGTCTTCTTCCTTCTTCTTCCTTCTCCCACATACAATCTTGCACTCAAACGAGTCCACTGGTGATGAAGCCTTCAGGAAGCCAGACACACATATACCAACTCTAGGATTCCTATTGGGTTCATGCCACCTTTATTTTTAAGGGCTGGGTGGCAAAGGGGAAGAATCAGGATAAAGACTAGACTGGGCTGTGTTCTGACAAAACATCCATGAGCTGAGGCACTTTCGGCTCCAGAGCCTCAGTTGTATTGGGGTTCTCCGTAGGGTCCTATACCTCTTCCTCAGAGGAGATCTTTCTGAGATCTGGGTGGAGTGGGATCCTGACCACAGGTGAGGTCAAGAGATGATAACATGCTGCAAGCATGGAGCAAGAAGATTACAATGCACAGAGGAAATTGAAGTGCTGCTAATTAAGGAAGCAGAATATATTTTTTCTAGTCTGGTATGGATACCAAAGTCCAAGAGACACACACCTTTGCCAGTTAAGAAAAGCAGCTATTTAAACACACACACACACACAGAGAGAGAGAGAGAGAGAGAGAGAGAGAGAGAGAGAGAGAGAGAGAGAGAGAGTAGGAGAGGGAGAGGGAGGGAGGGAGGGAGAGAGAAGGGGGGGATGCATCTTTTCACCATAGCAAGTCCAGGAGAGAGTCTAGGATAACCAGACAGGAACAGGCACATCAATCAGGCAAAAGCAAGGTAGAGTAAGACTAAGGAACACAAAAGAGCTAGCAAGAAGGTTCAAGGGATGGCAAGTAAGCTCTAAGGAGGAAGGTTGACCAGCAGCCTCTACCTTTTTCCTTTTAGTTGGTGTTGGCCTCTGGTAAATGTTACCAAGATCTGAGCAGCAGGAAGCTATTTCCAAGAATTTGGGAATTCAATATTTGATGCGAGTATAGAACATCCAGTAAAAGACAAAATTCAAACAATGAGGCATAAGAATATAAAACTGACAGACAGAATCAATGGTGTGTCATACAACACTAAGCAGGACCAGGAAAACAATTAGAGAGTGGCATGGGATAATGACAAAAGGTGCTAAAAATAAGGAGCCACTGTTGTGGTAGGTAGATGCTCATTATGTGCTTGCACAGATAATGTAGCATGAAAGACCGAGAAAGTAGCTTAAAGATGTAACAATATGTAAGGATTCAGAGCACTTGGAGAGCCTCCAATTCACAAGTGTGAACAGAGAGAGCAAAGGTGCATTAACGGAAGGCATTAAGAGGAAACAGGAGTGAGAGGAGACCAATGGCATGGCCTTGTCATGCCAAGTTCCAAACAGAATCCAGCACAGCTGGTAACAAGCTACGGACGTCTTCCCTGCAGCCTAGGGAAGCGGGCAAATGGGCCTGCGGCCAATCTGCTCCCTGTAACTAGAGCGAGCCAGTGTCTGTGTGTGTGCATTCATGTTCCGCTTGAGCTGAAGCTCGGTGTTAAATTCAATGCCTTGAGTATTGATTTCCTCGCACATGCAGAACTTTGTTAAAGGGTTTGTTGTGAACTGAGATCAAAGGGAGGTTAACTCACTTCTCATAAGTGATAAAACAGACCTCAAGAAAAATTCTGCCACCCGGTCAATCCTCAGAGGACAGCAAGCAAGAGCTGTTAGTTACTCTTGTGTTGCAATTGTAAGGCTGCAAGCCATGAAGCTTCTGAATAAAGCTGGGATAAAAAAGAGCCCAACTCCTCACAGTGCCCTATATATCATCATGTGGAAATTCCAAAACCATCCTCACCATTTCATCTCTAATGTCTCATTCCCAAAGTGAGAGGAAAGGAGTTCATCAACTTATATCTAGGAGCTAGCAAAGGAGATGCTTCTGTCCTTGTCAGTGGTGGCTTCTTAATGAAGGGTGTCTCTAATTATTGGAAATTTATATTAAGACCTGAATACATGTCTTGTATAGCCCCTAGTACTGGCCAAAGTCAACGTCATATTACTAGGATAAATGCATCAGTCCAACCGAGTAAGTTTGCTTGGCTTTGGTTTCCTTCTTAAATATCTTTAGACAAATGAACCACATTCTATTTCTATAATTTATATAATATCATTAGTGTACACAGCACTTTTATAGAGTTGCCTAATCTAAAACGTCAGTTGCCAACACCTTCGCATTATATAGGGCAGCTTGGATCTTTTAAACAATCCAAAGCAGGTTTTCAACTCTCTCTATCACAGCTCTGCAAAAGAAGCAGCCTTGCTGGGGCAGCAAAAATACATAATCTGATAGAACAGCACTCCAGCAGAGGAAATGGGGAGAACAAGTATCGTAAGTAATAAAAAGGTGGGAAATAATATTGTAGGGAGATGAGCAAAGTGGAGTGAGGAACCTTGCTGGTCTTTTTCTCTTTTATTTTTCAGCTAGGAAAGCACCCTCACGCAATAGTCACACGGTATGGAAGAAGAACCAAGTTCACCAAATGGCATGGCAGAACTGACCTATTGACATGGATACTGGTGGCTGCCAGAATGTCAACTGCCTCAAAATGGAAAACCTTAAGGGACTTGCAACTCTTGCTGTGGTATAAAAATATGTGGATTTTAGCACTAGCTGAAAAAAGAATGCATGAATTAAGTGTCGCTAAAGGCTTGGAAGATCCCAAAAAATTCTATGCTGTTTAGTGGGATTTTATCATATATACAGGGACGCGGGTGGCACTGTGGGTAAAACCTCAGCGCCTAGGACTTGCCGATCACATGGTCGGTGGTTCGAATCCCCGCGGCAGGGTGCGCTCCCATCGTTCGGTCCCAGAGCCTGCCAACCTAGCAGTTCGAAAGCACCCCCGGGTGCAAGTAGATAAATAGGGACCGCTTACCAGCGGGAAGGTAAACGGCGTTCCATGTGCTGCGCTGGCTCGCCAGATGCAGCTTGTCACGCTGGCCACGTGACCTGGAAGTGTCTGCGGACAGCGCTGGCTCCCGGCCTATAGAGTGAGATGAGTGTACAACCCTAGAGTCTGGCAAGACTGGCCCGTACAGGCAGGGGTACCTTTACCTTTACTATCATATATATATATGTGTGTGTGTGTGTGTGTGGAGAGGGAGAGAGAGAGAGAATGACAAATACAGACGTACAGGACTCCCTCCCAACAGTACAACATGAAATCTGGCTTTCCTAATGGTCTTAAGTATTCTAGAGATAGTGTCTGGTTTTTTGTATTTGTACTTCTATTATTTTTATTCCATTTCTTTGTTTGACTTACTTCAATAAAAAATATTTTAAAAACCAATCAAATCTTAAGCAATATTCAATAGGTGCTGGGAACACTTGTATGATCACATTTGATACAGGAATTGCAATAGAAAGATTTGCTTTAGTTTAAGAGTAGTGGGAGCCTTATTTTCATGTGTACAAAAATGAAATTCTAATACTGAAAAGAGTGAGGGAAGCCTGGATCCCACACTACAAATGGGTAACAATTGCATCTTTATTGCACACAATATGTATGTGCACTCAAACCTGAGCCCTGCAGGTTTAAAATCTCAATTGCCCCACCTTGTGTTACCATCTAGCTTCTGCCTGGATACTTTATCTGAATCAAATGCCGGCAGTGTTTATAGAGCAATTGCTGTGTGTTCTCCACTTGCACAGTGATGAAGATTTCACTTAAACTCTCAACATCTGCACATTTCAAGTAAATTAGGCCATTCGCTATAAAAGAACACAATGACAGTAATGGAATAATAACAGCATTAATAAAACACAACAATCCTTGGATGAGGAGCAGATGCATTCACAAGCTTCAGAGACAGAGGGAGGGAGGGAGGGAGGGAGAAAATGAGGCTGCTTAGAAAGTCATACAATGCATATTCAGGTCGGGGGGGGGGGGCGACCAACAACGAAGACAGGGTCAGGAGAAAAGTATATTTTACCCTTACAATAAAGTCTTCCTGAATCCAGAAAGTTCTAATCTCATCAGAGGAAAGGGTTTCCTTGGAAAAACATGTTTGTAATGGGCATCCAAGGAGCACGAACACAAACACATGAACACACACACACACACACACACACACAGGGGGGGGAGGGGGGACCTGCAGCCCTGGAATCACATGCAGCCCTTAGCCTAACTTTAAAAGCCCTTTTCAAGCAATCAGTTTGAACCTCTGGCAAGAGCAGTTGCCAGACAAGGAAGACAAGCAGCAAGGAGAGAGACAGAGATCAAAAGGGTGGCAGCAAGTGAATGTTAAGGGGTGGCCCTGCCCGTAATCACTACTAGTTTCTGACTTCATACCACCATGTGGCTCTTGAAATATCACCTGTGAGGCCATGTGGCCACCAATAGCAAAAAAACCCCCAACACAACCACCATTGTCCTCTCCTTATCTACATTTAAGTACTCTAAATTCTACTGTTGGGAAGCCTTGTGAGCCAAACAAAATATACAAAAGGGCAATCTGCAATAATCTACAGGCGGTAATAAAGTTCACTAGCTGGCAAGGGTTCTTGAACTGCACTGGGCAAACAAGTAAATGCCGAAAAGGTTTATTTAGGGGGGAAATAGAATACAAAATGAGGTGCACACCACACAAAAATTGCATGGAAACTGAGTTCGAATACCAACTCAGAGATAGAAAACATTATGTCAAGACAAAATTCTGAGTTAGCAGAGCTAAAATAGAGTGAGTAATCAATTGACAGGTAAATATTTCCACCATCAGAGAGCAAAGTTAGTCTCCCCTTCATAGCAATGGCTTAGGAAAATTAAAAATAAATATCCTCCAAAATGCTGTTTCCCAAGGAATAGATTCATACCTTTTATCAGAGGCGAAAGCCCAGTCTCAGTTGTAACTAATGACCAGTGAGCCAGATGAGACCCAAACTGGAAAAGGTGACTCACATATTAAAACCCGATTCTCAATGTGGATGGTGATGTGGGCGTGTGGGTTGGGACTGGCAAGTAGGTAGGAGGCCAGGTACAGTAGCTTCTTCAAAGCTCCCAGATGCTTCACTTGAATCATAGCCTCAATCTGCCACCTCCTCCTTACCAATGCCAATCAATATCCCACAATTTGAATGTCTCCTCCTTCTTTGTTCCACTATGCCACATTTTGCAATTAGGTTGCAATATCTGACCTGTTGGTTTTTTCCGTGGAATGTTCCCCAAAATGACAGACAAGCCTAATTTGCCCAGTTCATTCAGTTAATTTGCTAAATTTGGGTTTGGCATTCCAATGAAGGTCTGTACCCAATTTCCAGCAGCTTCAACAAGTTACACAATGTTGCATTCTGATCTCTATATTTGAAGTGGTCTCACATGTTCACTTCGTCAACTACTACTTGGCAAAGAAAGTGATTAAGGTTGTGATTTGCAGTTTATTTAAAGGAGTGGACCCATGGAGGTTCGGTTATTTTAAATACCCACAGCTACCACTCTTCTCAGAAGTGAAAGGCTGAAACGTGCTTACTTTTATTCCCTTTTGTTTTATCAATGTGCTCCTTTAACTTTTATGTTCTGAATCATTCTGAAATTGCCTTTGGGTTGAACAATAACATGAAGGACATTTTGCCAGCTTCTTTGTGAATTATGAGCATGCCAAAAAACATCCCTCCAATTTGTGAACAGAGGAAATAATTGTCTCCCCCTTATCTGCCCCATCCTCTCACATAATAAAGCAGCAAAAATAAAACACGTAGAATTCTAACACTCAACATGAAGCTGTAATCATTAAACAAACATTGAAATACATGATAATTCATCCCAGCCAGAAAATGGACCTATCATGCATGCAGGGGTATCCTAGTCCTGTTTTTTTCCTGCCAAGTTATCTAGTCTGGCTCAGTATTTCAGCCAATATTACCTGTGGCAGTTTGCATTGCTCTAAGGGCAATTTTTGCAAGGGTGGGGGACACAATATTTCACCTGTTTAGTTGCAGCTCACCTAAATGCACAAGCTGAGCGCACTATCTCTACTCATAATTTCTTAACAGAGCTAAGAGAAATGGGGGAAATGAAAGAGACCAAAGAACCGGTTGCCCAGGACACAAACAAGGTTGCAAAAATCTTTGTTGACACTACAATTTCTTCTTCCTCTGCTGATTTTTAGCCATCTCTGCTTCTCCCCTGAGGTGCCTCAGGTGATTGAATGAAATACAACCCTCAGCTCCAATAAGCGTATTTCAATTACATCTGTCAACACATAACGACGTAATGATATATCATGTGATATTAAATCCATGGTAATCATATCAGTGATTTTTTTATAGTGTGCTAATCATGTTATTACATCTCAATAATTAACAACAGAAGATCTGGAAATCTCCATTACTGTGCTCATTATGTCTTCTGCTGCATACAAAAAGCCCATAGGATGCCAGGAGGGCAGAGACTGGACATCTTAGGCTCATGAGGCAACTGTCAGGCACTGAATGGGAAGAGCAAGAACATACCAAGTATAAGATGATGGTGATTATTTTTTGCCTCTTGTGTCTTCTAGAATGAAGACAGACAAGTCAGTGATGAGGGAGAAAAGAGATGAGCAGCAGTGCTACCACTGTGTGTTTCAGTCTGAAATCATCGTTAGTGGCTATCATGATTAAATCTTAGGTTTAGTAAGGAAGAAGCACAGCAGATAGTGACCCTCTGTGTCCCCAACCAGTACAGATCTGCTCAGCAGCCGGTATTCTCCTCCCTTACCTACCTATGGTAAAACTAAAGATCAACCCGATTGGACTTTTATGTGACTAAAAGGGTGGGGAACGCAAGTGTCAAAATTAATTCAGATTATAGCATATCATACCCTCCAGAAGAGGGCTACCTACTGCCTTCCTCCAATGATTTTGTTGGAACTCGTCCTTAAACCGTGGATCAGTGCTTTATTTACATGGGAACTGTTTGCTCAGTGGGCCAATTGATCCATTCTGCAAGCAGGAAATCATAGTCTTGGAGAGCAAGCTGAGTGCCCAGGCTGCACACTCCTAAAGTCAAGATGGCTGTAAGATGTACAGAGAGAGATACAGGGATTATGTGGTTCCAAATCCAAACTGGGGAGAATGGTGTTTTTGGGAGGTATATTCCAAGCTTGCCTGGAAGAGGGCAAAGTATTCAAAAGTTACCTGAGGGAGAGAAGGCTACTCTCTGGCTGCAATAGAGCTTTTACACTTATCCCATTTGCAGCCTGATCAATCTAGCAGTTTCCACTCATGAGCTGATCTGAGAGAGCCTCATTACCTGCCTTAAAGTTGCAGCCATGCACTTAGCTCTTAAAGATGGGATTTCAGGAATATCTGACTGATCATTTCTCTTCTCATTTATTTCTGCTGCCCTGAACCAATTCAACCTGTAAAGTCGAAAGAGGAAGAATAAGTTGGAACATATTTGCAGAGCTCCTGCCACACTCTGCTCCTGACTTCCTGCATCCTTTTGCAAATCACCCCTACTGGATGCCATGCAAGTGGGGAGCTATGCCTACAACTCAATTGTGTCAAATGGGAACAAGGAGTAGAAGATGCCCCACTCCATTGCTGGCGAAGGGAACAGAACACTATCAGGGAAGCCCATTGAGTCGCAATACCTGAGAATCTCTCCCAAGAAGTATGAAGCTTGTCACACTGACAAGACTACTCTTGCCTCAGTGAGATAGAAACTGCTAGCCTTCTGTCTGGAAGCAGGGAAAAGCAGTGTCTCTCCACCATGGGAGGCTACAAACCAAATTTAAATAAAATAAAAAACAAGTTTTGTTTCTCAGGAACAGAATTATGGGCCAGATTTTGGACTGTATAGTATGGTCATACCCAGTGCTTTTTTTCCTAAAAAATGTTTAGGGGTACTCTCATTTTGACTAAAGAAAATCACCGTTTTATAGTTCAAATTGGGAAAAATTAATGGACAAAAGAACAAAGATTCCCAAAATGTTTAGGGGTACGCGTACCCCCAGGAAAAAAGGCATTGGTCATACCATTGGTCTTAACATAGCTGTACATTCAGTGTGCGAATCCAGGAAGCTGCTTTATCCTGAGGTCCGATCTAAGGCCAACCCTAGTTAGTGACCAATGTGGTACAACCCTCTTTTGGACCTAAATCACTTCAGCTTTGATACAATAAGTTTCTTGTTTGAAGACCCGCATATATACACATCCAATACAAAGAGAACATCCCTTGTAAAAATCCTTCTCTCTGAGATTGTCAGACAAGACAATTAGCCATCTCTGAGGTGGAACCATTTTTGTGTAATGTGCACACAGGCAACTCACCATGCGAAAACCATGTGACAAGGGGCCTATGAAAGCCTTGCACTGTGTCAATCACAGTACATTTCATCTCATCTCATCAGCAGTTCCTGGCATTAGGAGAACAGAACCTGTAGATTACAAGTCAACAAGCACAGTATCTCAGTCAACACTACAAGGATCCACTTTACCAACCGTTATTAGCACCACCTTGACATTGCCTGTGAAAAGGGTTCAGTGACAGGAACAGACTCTGTTAGGGGACAGTCCACAGGAGCAGCTTCCCCTGTATATGGGGGACTATGGCCTATCCTCGGAATGCAGCAAGAGTGGAATACATCGTGAGTCAGGGTAGACATTAATATAGCCATAGCTATTTCTGTGACCACAGCAGCACTTTAGAAGAACTGGTTGCCCTTGTGTAACAATCCAATTTCACAGAAACATTTCTCTTTGCAATCATGATTGAAGAGAACCTGCATCTGTACATAAGGGAGAAACAGCAACAGTAAGTAAAGAAGAACAACGCAATCAGGAAATGCTTCCTTACTTTGTACTTTCAGTTAAAGCAGGCAAAAGGGAGACCATTCTGCTTACCCATACAAATCTTTTACATACAAGAAGTGCTGGAAAAAATATTCAAGTCGCATATGTCAATCCACCTCCATACTTTTTTTCTTGGTCCCTGCCCTCTTTGCTTTTATTGAATGTCATCTGATGAAGAGTTGGAGGGCTCAAACATGTGCACACTGTTTTGTAAGATATTCAGGTTGTCGTAACAAAGGTATTGCTCTAATAAAGATTTTGAATTTTCTCCTATAGGCCAAAGCAGCTACCTTGCCTGTGGCACCTGCAACAGTGTCAGTTTCACAGATTGAATCCATCGATAGTCTAAAGAAATCCCACATGTAAACTGTTTTCAAGGTGTTAAAAACTTTATAAACTATGAAATAACTTTGAGGGAACACTTCCCACACTCCATCTCTTAAGACTCCAACCAGATGCAAATATGGATAACTTGGTTAACAATCTTGTTTTCTTCTTCTTTCCCCAACTCTCCCAAACTGAGTACCTTAGCATCTAACCGAGGACTGGAAAAACTATGGCATTCCTGATATCATTGAACTACAGCTCCCATCATTCCTAACCACTGGCCATGCTGGCGGATGCTGATGAGAGCTGGAGTCCAGCATCTGGAGGGCCATACGTTCTCTGCTCTTAATCTAGCCTAATGAAGGTTTCTGAAGAACTACAAAACATTGGCTGACCTACAAAACCTATTGACCTAATGTGTATTTTGGAATTTATTTCTAGGTACAATTTGATGTGGACACCACACTTGCTACACTGCTAGAGCTTTTATTTAATTTTCAGTAAACGTTTGCCTCCTTGAAGTACAATCTTTTTAATAGTGGGCATGCCTCATTAACTCTGCCTTGAGAACCAGAAGCAGCAAATGCAGGATGGTGTGGTACTACTGGGGAGGGGAATGTCCATTATTTTGCTGTTAAAGGGAGACTTTCAGAGAAGATCCTGCAAGAAACCATTTTGTTTTCCCTAAGTTTGAAATCACTCATATCAACCCAATTCCACTCTACTCCACATGTGACAAACTAACAAGAATGAAGTTGGTCAAGACTTGGAAACAACTTATATAAAGCTGAAACTCCTGTCCATCAATGTTTGACCCGACCTAAATGGAATTCAGATTATTCTTTGAACCCAGTTCGTCAACCTGGTCAGTTTTCTTCTATCACTTGCAGGGGGAAAACCTTGGTAGGAAACTGTATGTACGCATGCAAAACAGGGATGTACTGAATAGGCTCTTTGCTAATCTGGGGTGAAGCAAGTGGGGTTTAATATTTTGCATAACTCACTGTCATATCCCTATGAATAGTGTGAGAAGAATATTTTTCTTCTTTAAAATTGCTTAATTTCTGAGATGGGTTACTGACCATTTGTTTTCTAGCTTATTTATGCATCCCTAAGGACTAGTGACATGAAAAGTAAAATAAAAGAGAGTCTGAGAATTCTGGATTCTGAGTTTCTTCCATATAGCCATAGTCATACAGAACACACATAGCTTTGCCTATATGAGTCAGGCACATGGAGGGAAATGTTCCTGTGTGGGTCTTCAGCCAGCACGACAGCATACAAATTTTTAATACTCAAGCTGTTCAAAGGATCAGCAGAAGGCCCCCTTATCACACTCATAATTTAGAATAGAAGCTCTTGTACATGATACAATCCCACACCACTGGAGTGTGTGTGAATACTGCAACCACGGGGGGGGGGCATTGTGGGGAAGGAGAGATTGACAATATAATGGAACACTCTCACCAGACCATTGCCCACACTCCCATCAGGGAAGCAATTAGGTGGTATATACCTAGGGAATCAGTCCCATACAGTTGCAACATTCACATCCACTTCCCAATGGCATGGGATAACACCATGATGCAGCATGGATGAAGGGGGGAATACTTTATTAAATCAGCTATAGTGGCATTGACACTTTAGATTCACAGTTAAACTAAAGAGAGAAAGACCTCATACTTTAAGTGTACTTCCAGACAGCACTGCATTTATGGGCAGTTGAGCATTGACTGTGTCACTACCACAGTGAATCTGCACAGCTTCAATCGAGGCAGAAGGGGCAGAATAATACAGTCATACCTTGGAAATCGAACCATTCCAGAAGTCTGTTCGACTTCTGAAGCGTTCGACTTCCAAAGCGTGGCTCCTGCAGCCAATTGCCAATCAGAAGCCGCGGAAGCTCCGTTGGATGTTCAGCTTCCAAAAGAACGTTTGAAAACCAGAACACTCACTTCTGGTTTTTGATCGTTCGGGAGCCGAAATGTACAAGTTACGACTGTACTGGCAAAAGCTGGAGGAAGAAGACTGATTTTCACATGTGTAAACCAACGTGAGTGTGCAATACTGAAAACTCACCACTAGGAGATAAGCATAAGTGGAGAAGCTGCAGATGGAATGGAATCGCAAACCAATAGCCACTGTTAGACTTGTGATGATCTTACTATCCAGCCCCATTTAGAAAGAACACCATATAAGCAGTAGGTAATCAGCCAAACCACCATTGATGCACCATTCCAAGTTTGGCTCTGTCTCCTTCCTTGCTACCTCTCCCCAAACATTTAAACAAGGAACCCATGGCATGTCCAAAAGGTCCAAATCTTTCCAGATACATTCCAGTTTGAAACCGGAAACACACCATCACAGTCATGCATTACTAACATGCCAACGCAGAGCTTTCTTTGGCTTTCCCCATTGCTCTGTGCCCAGAACACACATTCCAGCAATCTCTCCACTGCAGCTTGCATTGCTGGGGAAGCCATGACCACAGCCACAATCCTGGGAAGGATCCTACCTCTGCACAAGGCTGTCCAAGAACTTGACAGGGCTCTGTTTGAAAAAAGCTGTTGAAAGAAATGATCTCTTTAAGTGCAATGGGGAGATATTTGTCTCTGATTTACCCTTGGCTTTTTGCTCTGGTTCAGGTAGGAGCGGCGTGGGATGGCTGGCAGATCTGAGAGCATGGCACGCCCCAGCGGGCAAAGCGCGCAGTGCGGAGGAATGCGAGAGTCAGTTTGGAGTGCTCTCCATTTATCAAACTCATGCAGCCCGCCAGCAGAGCGAGTCTTTCTATCATTACACCTCTCAAAATCCGATTCATACCACTAATCCTGCCTTCATTCCCCCAGATTAATAACATCTCTTTCAACCTTCACAGTGTGATAAATAGACAAAGAGAGAACAAAAGGAGAAACAGAAGTGAGGGAGAGAGCCAGAGCAACTCCAGATAATAAAGAGAACCAAGAAAGGGGAAAGGAGAAAAAAAAAAGCGAAGAAAGAAAGAGAAAAGAAAAGAAAAGATATCTGACCTGACTCTGCCATCTACCTTAACAGAACCTCAACGAGAGCCGGCTCAGCAGAGCTTTAGAGAATGTAAAACATTGCTCAAAAGAGAGAGGGCTCGTTAGCAGCAACTGCCAGCCGGGTGTTTGGCTGGAATCCTTTTCACTTCCAGCTTCACTTTAGGTCGTAAGTGGTAATAAGTTTGTTGGTTTCTATTGCAGCTTCCCAATCTGCTCCCTTTAAGGGGAAATTTCCAGCGCATGCTCACTTTTTCTTTTGCACAACCAGCCAGCTGCCCGTAGCCTAGCGGTAGCCTAGCACAGGATGCCACAGGTCAGGATGAAGATGTGTTAGAAGCCCAGAACTTGAGGAAACTGATGTTTCAGGTGGTCTTTTTCTGGTAGCAAAGGACCAGATAAAAAGGGATGCCAAGCATCAGCATGGAGGGGCACCAGCAGAGGAGACAGTGCCTGCGTGAAGCCCAAGCAGCTGACGTCAGAATGATTACATCCCTCTAATGCACAAACACTGTTGTTACTTGTCTCCTTCTGTCACAATAGGGCACTCCAAAGGACAGAATATTGAAGAGGCTATTCCAAGCAGCTAGGATTCATGAAAAATAGTGCCTTCATTTTTTAATGAGTATTAATAAATAAGAGAGCATCTAAGAAATACTAAAGGAATAAAGTCTGTGGGGCTCAGTGCAGGAAGTACAATATTCCAATGGTCTGGTATTGCTGGGCTACATTGCTCATGTTCAACTGCATTCACACAAGCCTTGCAATTAGTTACCCATGACAAGTGATTATCTATTGGATTTGATATTTATATACTTGGGTCTATTTGACCCCAAACCAACCCAATACCAACTAGTAAGCAAGTGACTAGCTTTGCCAATGAGAAACAAGAAAGAGGTGTCAGCACACTAGGGGGAACCCTGAGGTTTGCAAACATAGGTGGCTTTAACACGGGGTTTAAAAACATACAGAAGGGGCCCCAAAAACAACCCAATGAGGACTGCTTTCTCTCTCACCTTCAGTTTCCCCTTGTTCAAATAAGGGAAATTGCAGGAAGGAAGAAAAGAAATAATAGAATATATCCTAAAATTAATGTCAGGAAAAATTAAGGTTGTAATGTGTTATGCATAGTTAAGGTGTAGGCAAATAAGTCTTTCCACTGAAGGTTCAATTCATTTCCTGTTCTCTCCCTGTTAATGAAGATCATTAAGGCATATATATCCTCTTGCTGCGATGGTGCCCAAACCACTTTCCCCTGGAAAAAAGATGGAAACCATTGACATTGACTAGAGTAGTCTCTACGCAGTAAACTGTGATGTTATATGCCTACTCTAAAGCATCTGGAACTGGACACTGTTAGAAATAATATAGCTATAATACTGGGCTAGATGGGCCATTGGTTTGACCCCCAAAAGATTGTTCTTATATTATGCACTGCTCCACTGATGTTTTAATAGTCTTTCATATCTCATCCCATTAACTATCCTGCCCCTGCTTAAATCCCTCAAAAAGCCTCATCTCGATCCTGTGCCTAACCTCCCTCTGTCTGCAAGGACCTTGGGTGTGCACTGCTTCATGCATCATGAGGTACAGAGCTAACACAGCATGTGCCAAATCACATCTACCACAGGTGGATTTTAATGCCATGTTAAATGTTGAGGCAGGATACTGCCCCCTTTCCGATACTGCCGCTTCCAAAAAATAAAAATAAAAAAATCCCCCACAGAAGGCTAGGGTGGCTTTTAAAAAACTATTCTATATTACTTCAAGCTTTGAAGTACAGAGAATAGCAACACTCACATGCGGGTTGATTTTTCTTTTTAAATGCTGCCTTTATCAGAATAAATCTTTTCCTCCTCTGTATCACTGGAGATAGATAATCAAGTCAAAAAAGAAAGTCTCTTCTAACAATAGATTTCTTTTTCTTTCTGAACTTCAAATGGGAAACTCTTATCTCCAGCCACAGTTGACCAAGAGAAGAAAAGAACAGAACACACAGGCACACTCACCAAACCTTCCATTTACTCCAAAGGCCATGCTAACTCCACATACCCGCACCACTTCCCCCTCTGCTTAACAGAGAGAGGCATTCAGAACATTTTATAGGACGTATTTACTCACTAGAAACACTCTTGAAACAGAATGCTCCTTTTTGCTCAGAAGATGAACTTTGGTCTCTAAAATGGTATCTTGCCAGGTAAGTGTAGCTGCTCTGAGCATGAGAGATTTTCAAAGACATCTTCCATACCCAATCCTCTCTGACCAGCACTGTGAGCTTCCCAAAGGTATCTGGGGATCCAGCTTTGGGAAATGTTCCCATTTTTTCCAGTTCTTCATTGCCAGTATATCTGGGGGACTCCTTTTGTTCCCATACAAAACCATTGTGGCTTTAACCCTTTGAATTATCACTGGAGGTTACAAATCTCCTTAGGAAAATCATGGGGGATTTCATAAGGCACTGATTTGGAGAAACATAGGGGCGCGGGTGGCGCTGTGGGTAAAACCTCAGTGCCTAGGACTTGCTGATCGTATGGTTGGCGGTTCGAATCCTCGCGGCAGGGTGAGGTCCCATCTTTCGGTCCCAGCTCCTTCCCACCTAGCAGTTCGAAAGCACTCCTAAGTGCAAGTAGATAAATACGGACCGCTTTATAACGGGAAAGTAAACGGCGTTTCCGTGTGCTGCGCTGGCTCACCAGAGGCAGCTTCGTCACGCTGGCCATGTGACTCAGAAGTGTCTTCAGACAGTGCTGACTCCCGGCCTCTTGAGCAAGATGAGCGCGCAACCCTAGAGTTGGACACGACTGGCCCGTACGGGCAGGGGTACCTTTTATGGCGAACCTACACTTAGCTTTTGCCCCGCTATTTTCAGGCACAGGCCCATGCTTAAAAACTCTGAGTCCGAGCCTTTGTTTGTTTCTGCCCGAAGCTTGTTTGTTTGTTTTTCTGTCTGTTTTTGCCTTGCTCTTTAGCACTCAATTGGAGCAAACCTCAATTCGAGTTTGAGCTTTAAAGAGCAGGTTTTCTGAGAGAAAGCTCCAGAACAAATGGGGGAGGGCGCCTCTCTCCGATAAAAAAAAAATCAGATATAAGTAGTTTAAGCCAGTGAAAATATGACCATATACAGCTACTAGCCCAGAAAAAATACAATCCCGAAACAAAATACTATAATTTCCTTTGTAATTTGTTCAAAATATCAATTATTCTACTAATGTCTATGGAAACACCACTGGCTTTCTCTGAGGAATCTGCATTAGAGCAGTCTCAGAAGCCTCCCTCTCACATGGGATTATCTATCATACAAGGTACCCTCACTTCAAGCTGCCTGATGACTGATGTTCCACTAGCAGCATGTTGGGATTGGCTGAGCACCCAGACAAATGCTCTATAATCCCTTTTTTCCCTCTCCTCTGCCAATGTCTCCCATGAGAGGTGTGATGATAGACGGTGACATAACTGACTGTTCCCAATCAAGGTAATGTAAGTAATGACAGCTGACGTGATTCCTGGAACGTGTTTCCAGCGGTCGGCCTATCTGCTTTGCCTACTATAGCAGAACATGGCAGCGCGTACGGAAAGGGGGGAAGCGGGGGAAGAACCTTAGCACAGGTCTTAAAAAAGTTAAAGAGTGCCTACTGGAAGATCTAAACCGAAAAACTGCATCAAAACCAGAAGTAGCACAAAGGCCCCATTAACACATAATCTGCCCCAGGAAAGAACTCCAATAACCTAAACTCCTCTCATGCTTTGGTGGGAGTCCAAGAGGTGAAATTGTGTGACTAAGTGGTACCCACAGTCATGGTGACATGAACACCTGCTACTTGAAAACCTCCAAGCTCAGAATGGCTTCATATGTTACAGAAAAATGTGCCGGCAGGGAAGCAGAGATGTGGGGAATACGTGTCTGATTTCCACAGTTCATTCAGGCTCTGAAGCAGCAGTCCACAAATCTTGGCTGACATTATTAGTGACCATTCCCAGCCCTACGACTCCCCTGAGTTTTCTGCCATACACAAAAGGATCTATGGGTAAAGAGCAGTGGACTTCTCCCTTTGCACCAAGCTGGGAGACACCCCAAAGCAGTAAGAATATCTTTGAACCCTGCAATCCAAATCCCAGCCCAGTACAGAGGACTGGAGGAAAGGGAGGGGTTAATGTCTCACTCCACAACAGGCAAAAAGCGCTTCCCCCAAAGGTGAGAGAGACTTCCCCACCCCACCCCATGGCATAAAGGAAGGTGACTGGGCTGCAATTCTAGTGGCTTTGGTTTGATAGGCAATGAGTCATGTGCAACTCTGGGGATGTCTGTTGAGTCTGCAAACCATAAAGGCAGCAGCAAAAGCTGGCTGCTCTAACTAACTTGATCTTAAAATGACACAATTGCTGCTGCACCTTATCCTCGTATAGCTTGGGGTTAGTGAGCCTGTCAAAGCAACAGCAGGGAGGAGGAACAACAAATGTCATGGACAGGTTGGACCCAGAGGAATGGTGGGAGGAACCAGCCAGGGTACCACCAAGGGAAGGAGGAGGCTCAGAGCCCGGAGAGTGGTGGTGAGATGACAGAGATTGATTGGAGGGAGAAGACTGGGAAGAAGAAGTGTCGGGAGCTGAAGGGGTAACAAGCCTTAGTGAGCTGGGAGAGTCTGTGGCAGAGGCAAAAGCTGGAGCAGGCAAGTGGAAAGAGGGAGGCCAAGAGGCAGAGATGAGTCAGGCTGGTGAAGAGTCATGAGTGTCTCCACCTCCTGCTGCAACTATTTCCCCTCACCACTTGTCTTCCAGAACCAGAAGAGGCATGAAAAGTGTTGAGGAGAGGTTGGCTGCACACAGGAGCAGTCTTTGATTGCTTGGGGAAAGCCCTGGAATGGAGTGGAATCTAATATTAACAAATGCAAAACACTTGGAACCCCTGGATTGGGAAGGACTAGGGAAGTCAAAGGGTTATGTGGACTATTTAATTTCTTTCTGCACTGGAAAGCTATGGAAATTTGTATGGGAACATAGTGAAAATATCAGTAAGTATTTGAAAGTAGGTAATACAGAATAATCTGAGCAGTGCTTAATTTAAAGACAAATAGGTAAGAGAAGTTCTATTAATAATAGAATCTCAGCAAATACAAGAGGGGTGGTCCAGTTAGTGCTGACCAAGGAGAACTAAACCCACTCGCCCTCCTTGGGCACATCCATGGAAGAACCCTTACAAAGTTGCAAGTTGCTCATCGTATCTCACCCAGAAAAAAAATTGCATGGAACGTGCCATCATTTACCTCTTGCGCTATTGCTCAGCAGAGCTAATAAATCTTGCATGAGCAGAGCAGATTGTAATTTTCTAATATGAAAAGGCATTTGGATTGAAAGAGGGAGGGAAAGATAAAAGTGATTGAATCCCAAGTAGCCCAGGGTCAGTGACAAGACACTCCCAAGAAGCATGGCTCCCTCTTCTCTCTCAAGCTTTTCATACATCCATTTCTCCCTGCTCTCCACATGTTCTGTCTTAACTTCCCTTATTGACAGCACTTTGCTTTAAATGGTTACACAAGTTATCATTTTCCCCTTCTGATCAATCTGAATTTTCAGGGCAATTACCCTCTTAATCAATTATTGCCACCCAAAGCCCCTCAGATTCTTCCTCAGACAAGCAGTTACACCTCTCTGGTGCAGACAGTACACACAGAAGCAATGAAGCTGGGGGCAACGCCAGCACAGGCAAGTCTATCTTACACAGACACACCTGTCTGCTGCAAGACTGGAAAAGTGTGAAGGCCACTTCAAGGAACACCTGATGAAAAGAAATGAGCATGTGTAGGTGGAAGGCCATTAGAGAAGGAAAGCAATATGTAAGGATCCACAAGTAAAGGGGGGAACCAATCGCCTAGCTGGAAAGTAAACAAATTTATGCAGCCAGGCTGCCTGTAGACCATGAAGAAGCTACATGATTAAGGACTGCTTAATGCCTAGAAAGGCAAATAAAGAGCCACAATATTTGACAAGGCCCAAAATCAGCAGTCCAACTGCTTCAGTACGTGTCCATTTCACAACAAAACCCATATTAACCACACCGCTACTCAACTGACTTCTGGCAGCTTTGTTATGACACAATAAATGTGAGTTGAACTCAAGTCCAAGACAGTGCTGCACAGACCCTCTCAACCCACACCCACAATAAACCTAGTACAGTGGTACCTCGGGTTACATACGCTTCAGGTTACATACGCTTCAGGTTACAGACTCCTCTAACCCAGAAATAGTACCTTGGGTTTAGAACTTTGCTTCAGGATGAGAACAGAAATCGTGCTCCGGTGGCACAGCAGCAGCGGGAGGCCCCATTAGCTAAAATGGTGCTTCAGGTTAAGAACAGTTTCAGGTGGACCTCTGGAACGAATTAGGTTCTTAACCCGAGGTACCGCTGTATGTCTTAAGAATCTGCAAATTTCTTACAAGAATCTGGTACATTTCCTGTTAATGGCAAAATTCCACTTTAGTAACTCTTAAAATATAAAATTTGTTGGCTAGAATTGTTTGATTAAGCAATTCTTCTGGCTTAAATCACACTGATTGCAGAAAGCAACCTCTCTCAAAATGTGCTGTTGTTTTTTTATCAAGGATACAGATTCCAACTACTCTTTCTGAATTTGTTGTGCTACATTCTTTTTCAACTAAAGCTCAGAAAGATTAAGTTATGCCAGCAAGATTTTACTGAGTAAACACAATCCTGTTCCCATGTGGAATTTTGTATACACTCTTTGGTCCTATAGAATCTAGAAAAGCAGAAGAAATCTTGTGGAATCTGCTTCAACTGCTCCTACTATCTCCAAGTTCACTTTAGAGGCAACACCATCAACATTTTGAGAAGGACAGCCGGTGTTCTATAATGCTAGTGCTAATAGTGCTAACAGATTTTTTCCAGGTGCTGCAAGGTCTTTGCCAATCTGACCCACAAGATAACATGATAGATCCCTGGAAGCCAGCTGTGACATGCGTACTACGCGTTTTGAAGTTAAAAATGCTTGTATGAATTTCAACGTGATCTCTGCTTTATGTGCAAGTCCATGAGTGAATACACCCAGAGCACCATCTAGTCTTGTTTTCAGTTGTGGAGGATCAATGTTGTTGACAAGGTGCTTGGAGAACTGCAATTAACCTGTTTGCTTGCCCCTTGCCCCTCCGAGATTTTAACATCAAATGGTAGAGGATTGGCCAGCTGAATCCAGGAAGTTATAAGTGTCTCAGCCGCATTTAAAGAGAGGGTCATAAGGCCACTCTTGAAAAAATCCCCTCTAGGCCTCTCAGTATGATTTCAGTTATAAGTTAATCATAAAAATTCCCTTTGGGGACAAGGTACTCAAACAGACAATAACATAAGAAGAGTCCTCCTGGTTCCAGGAAGCTCATCTTCTCCAGTATCCTACTCTCACAGTGGCCAACCAGATGCCTATGGGAAGCCTCCAAGATGATCCTGAGTGAAACAGCAGAACATAGCCAGCATGGGTAATAGTGAGTGACAGTCTCAGTGGATCTGATTTGATTTAACATTATATTATGTTTTCCCCAAAACAAATACTGAACTCAAAGCGGCTCACAATATTCACAGTAGCATCAAAACAAACACATTGCAATCACTCTATCAAACACAATACCATATAAATAAAACAAGCAGCAGCAACAAATTCACCAAAACAATTTATACAATTCAGTAACTCCAGACAGTTTTGGATGACAATGATTCCAGCCCAGTTTTGGCATTTAAAAGTGAAGCTCACCTTCATGTGCCTCCTTTACAAGAAGAGAGAAGAGCTTTTTTTAGCACTACAGCCCACATAATATTCTACCTGGAGCCAATATTTACATTTTTTGGCACCAGGCAAAAATGTTTTTGCTGAATCATGCATTTTTAACTGCTGGAAATGAATTTTGTAAATTTTATTCATTGTTTTATTATTGTATTTTGCTATGAGTATTGATTGTGCAGTGCCCTGAAATACAAAAGGGTGAAGAGGAGAATAAAAAAGCTTTAAATGAACAACCCTCCTGGTACTTTTTGCAGGTTTCAGCACTATCAGCCACGATATCCTTCTTGCTTGGCTACATGAGATGTGCACTGGGGACACTGGGCCACAGTGGTTCCATCCATACCTAGGTGGCCATTTCCAGAAAGTGATATTGAGGGACTACTACTCTGCCCCGTGGCATTTACGACAGGGTTCCACTCCAAGTTCTATTGAAAACTACTGAGCAAGTTCATCCGGGGATTTGGGGGTGTAATGTCATTAATATGCTGAGGCTCAAAAGTGTCCTATATCTGCCTAAAAATAAATGCATATATAAACGTATGACATTCAGAAGTAGCTGGATGCAGAATTCCCTACATGCCATTCAAAGTTGCTGATAAACTAACAAAGTGCCAAGGTTTTTACTTAAGTTCTTCATAACTGAACAGTTCACTTTCCATTCTATGGGTTACACAGGAAATCCATGCTCAACCCTCCTTCCCACCACCCATTCTTTATGGGTCCTGCTTCTCCAGATGCACTTTGAAATATAAATCTTGCCCTTCTTCACAGAGAAAAATACCTAGGATCCCTGGCATCTTCATTTTAAAGGTTTTTGGTAGCAGATGTCTATTTGAAGACCCACTATCACTGGGCCAGATAGTCCAAGTGTCTTGATTCCAATTATAAAGACAACTTTGGAAGATTTCAGATTAGTGCTTGAAGGGTAAACAAGCATGTAAGACATAAACATTAAGACACCATCCTGAAGTAGCAGTATTCTCAAATGGCAAGTATATTTCACCCTTAATTTAGGTAACTTTGAGGATGATGCTCCTGCAGAAGGAGCACTGGCTTCACCCATCAGGCTGGCAGCCAAAAGGTGCCTGCAGAGACAGGAGAGCCTGGAAGGGCCAGCATGTCAGCAGGCCAGTCGTCGGCAAAATGCCTGACTGATGGCCCTGAGCTTCACTAGCTATTTTACATGGAGTATGGCTGATCAAAGCTATCCCCACTGTGTACTATGGAGCAATAAAAATAAAAAAACCCACAGGAAGAATTCCTTAGGCAGGTAATGGGCACTTTATTCCTTTTTATGGCACTAAACATAGGCAGCTGGCATAATTACACTACAATAAAGGCATAATGTGCACCCAGCAGAACGAATGCGAGGCTTCTGATAATTAGGCAGAGCAAACAGTCTGGGATTCAACCACATGGTTTTACTTGGTCTCCTGGATCTGTCTGAGCCCAATTCCCAAAGCAGGCCAAGTCTGTCCCCCATGAAATCTTAACCCAGCTCAACTTTATCCTGGCTAGGATTGCTCTCTTTATTATTGCTTGTTTCTCCAATCTCACAAGATAAGAAGCACAGCCCCAGCTAGGATCCCGTAGCTCTACTAACAGAAACGTATCAATTCAAAAGAATATATGGGACCTAGATGGTAACACAGAGTTGTGCCTTGGGTCTCTGTACTGACATTGGTATAAACTTCTTTTTGGACAGCTGTATGCACCCAGCTCTGAGCAGGTTATAAAACAATACAGCAAAGAGCAAATGTTGTACTGTCAATCACTGCCCAACTACTTATACGACGGAAATGGGGATCAATGAGAATAATACATGTTTGAGGGTGACTTGCTTTGAGAACCATGGCAGACACCCAGGATCTGTTGGTACTAAGGACTAACCTATCAGTTCTGAAACAAAAAAAATTGAAGAATGGAAAAAGATAACATCAGGAGCCTTCAGAGCTATAGAATTCTCCTACTACCCCACAAACAGCAATTCCTCAGGTGTCAGGGTCTCATTAAGAATGATGATGATGATACCACCTTGCTGGACAGGTTTATAATCTTAAGCACTCACAACATGCAGCTGAGATCTAGGAGAGTAGCAAAATCTGAGCCAGCATTTCTAAACAGTCTTTAAAATATTAATCAAGAAAAGAAGAAGCAGATTTGCAAGATTGAGCAGAACTCAAAGTTTAGGGCTCAGCACGCTTGGATCATTGCAAGAGTTTCCTCAAGTGTAGGGAAAAAAACCTTTTTAGCGTGAGCATGTGCATCTGGGCTCTAATTGTCATTGCTGAGAGTCAGTGTTACTACAATCTAGATTCCTTGGGGAGCAGACCCATATTTTTCACCCTACTAACAAGCCTCAATAACATAATCAGTACCCCTCTTTACAGCCAGAGTTGTGAGATCTTTCAGACATTTCTATTAACACCATTCTAACACTTCAGAAAGATGTTACCTGCAACCCTGGCCTTGGGACAGCCCTCGATGACACACACTATGCTGGTATGGTTTTTACTAAAAACAGGTAACACTATGTTCCAAGAGTAAAAGGAGGCATTGCATATAGGAGAAATGAGGGTCACATGCAGTCTGGGAAGCAAGCAAGGGGCAGAGAAACAGAAAGGGGAATCTTGCCCATTTGGGCTCCAGTCCAAACCACAACGTCTTTTAGCCCGTTCCACTGATGGCATGTAGACCCCACATTAAATTAATAAAGGGAATACAAGTAAATTGAGTCACTTAAGAGTCTGTCCCTCTCCCTCTCTGACTCACTCATGTTTCTAAGCAGTGTACAGGAAACCCAATAAAATACAATAAAAACAAGTGATAAGATCAGAATTCAGTTAAAAAGTCTGCCTGGAATTTTAAAAAGTGGTCCAGTATACCTGAAGGAACATCTCCACCCCCACCATTCTGCACGGACACTGAGGTCCAGCTCAGGGGGCCTTCTACCTGGTTCCCTCACTGTGAGAAGCGAAGTTACAGGGAACCAGGCAGAGGGCCTTCTCGGTGGTGGTGCCCACCCTGTGGAACACCCTCCCATCAGATGACAAGGAAATAAATAACTATCTGACTTTTAGAAGACATATGAAGGCAGCCCTGTTTAGGGAAGCTTTTAATATTTGATGAATTATTGTATTTTAATATTTTGATGGAAGCCTCCCAGGGTGCCATGAGGAAGAAACTGCAAATACTAAATCTCAAAGCATTGTATTTTAACCTTCAGCCCCACTTCCCGCTCCCTAAGGGAATGAAATCTACAAAGGACCAATGGGACCTTTGCACATCTAGAATTCTTTATGTGTGCCACAGGAAGTGGAAGCGTGGGGGAAACAGGAGCTTGTGTATGATTTACCTTCCAATCTCTTTCCTAAGCCTTTTAACCCCTTCATAGCACATAGAATATGAAATGGATACCAGTCCCAGCAATACGTCTTCCCTTTCCTTCTGTCTACCAGATTCCATCCGATCATTTCCCACACATGTGGCAAGTGCCTCTCCACTCTCACCTGGCCTGGAATGCAGCCCACGTTGCAGGATTATTGTAAGACATGCCCTGTCTTTAATCCCTTCTTCTCTAGTCTTGCTCTAGTATTGACTGCGGGGGAGGAAGGGTCAGGTGCGAGGTCAAGCTTGTCTCTTTCAACACTGGTACGCGACAAGCATTCCAGCCTCACAGCCGATTTCAAGATACACTGAAATCCAGCAAAGCAACCAGAAGGAAAACAAGGAGTTCTATAAGAGACTATGGGGCTAAGGCAGGGCGAGGGCGTGAGTAGGAAGCTAGGACTGTTGACATCTACATGAATACCATCTAACTTTGGACTGGTGTCTCCTGAGGTCTGGCACTTGGCATCTAACAGATAATGACGGTGTTGGGCCAGGCCAAAGAATTATATATCCATATACACAAGCGTACAAGAGAAAACACTTTTAGAGTGAGTATGCGCCCTTACATTCCCATAGAGGCTATACTTTGCAGCTGTGCTTAAAAAGTGATGTTGCACAAAATCCCTCCACATCTGAGAAGCTAATGACAAGAGGTATGGAACTGCACACTAATGTATCAGCACAAGACACCACAAATCTGCAATTCCTGGTCCTTTTGCATTTTGGGTCATATCTTCAGAATATGGGTATCTTGACCAGCAGGTGGTCTTTATGATAGTGCAAAAACATTTATATGGGAGTCCACATCTTTTTCCAGAGTTTAGAGGTCTAGTTGTTTACTGACACAACAAGTACCATTTTCTAGACAAAGAAAACTAACAGAACCATGGTATTTTAATTGCATACTTTTTAGCAGCAATTTACCCACAGCATTTTTGTAGTCTTCCTGCCACAGGCTCCATTATGACTCTTCTTGAGTTGGTGGTCTATAAAAGATCAGACTTACAAAAATGTTGGTCTGTTTCAGCATCCTAGACTCTCACAATCTCGTCTCAGAAAGTGGCCTTCTTATATGCACTGAGCCCTGCATTGTTGGTGTTAATAAGCAATATCTAGTATCTAGTTTGTCTCATAGCAAGTAGACAGCTCTTGCTCGATCTATAGGCAATTCTTGTAGCAGCTGCCCTGCATGCAATATGATGCAGTTTGGGCAGCTTCACAGCAGGGCTGTATATTACAAGAGTCCCCAGTCCTTCTTCCCCAGTTGAGCGGATCAAAATGAACTTTTAACATGGCTTTTTTGAGTGGGGGTCAAGGTTAACTAATTTATGAAATACTCTTTGCCACTCTTAAAAGTTTATGGTGGATTGAAATGGATATGATTTGGAAGCAAAACATGATTTGAAAAGTATATTTTTACTGCTATGAGGCAGCCTAGACAAGGAAGACCCAACTCACCCCAAGTTCAAAGATATTTCCCTCTCTCCCCAACCCCATTAGCAGAATATGACTGACCCTTAATATATCCTAATCTTCTAATGAGATCTGAATATATAAGGTCTGAAATAGGGTTTAATTTTACTCATTTGTTTACTCATTTATTCATTTTATAAACCTGATTTGAATTAGGTCACTAATTTGAGCCCCCAGGATTTTGGTTTGCTCTGTTGAAACCTATAACCTTTTCAATTTTTCTTTCTTTCTTAATATATTTCAGATATGAACCTTACTGGCAAGGCATCACATAGTATTACCTGTAAAGAGGCCTGTTTGTTTGACAGTATCCCAGCTAATTCCATCTTTACAGATGCAAACTACAGAGCACAAGGTCTAAATAAAATTTCAGAAATAGTCATATACAGTAAGATGTCTAAGCTCATACGTCCCTTCACTGTGGCACTGTGCAGCAACAGCATTCAAGCAAGTATAACAGAAAGAGGTCTACATTCAATTAGCCTAAGAAGCACCACATTAACCATCACAGACAAGACCAGATGGCAACTAGCAGGACTGTAAGCACACAGAACAAATGCTCAGGCAAAGTAAAGGAAAGCTGGCTGAAAAAAGCACTGCGTCAACTACTATACTGTTTGCTGTCAAAATACATTGTTTTAAAAGTTTCAGAACTTCAATAAATAATGATGGGGGGGGGAAGCATTGTGGGAAATGTACCCAGAAAGTCGGGGCCTCGGATGATGCAATACATTAGCACATCTGGTGAATGGCTCACATAAGACCAAATTTTCAGGTTTGGGTCAGGCCAGGCCAGGCATCGGCGATATATAGCTTAACATGCTGTGCTTTTCTGGTTAATGATCTGGATGGAAGCTAGTCTGATATGTGAATGTGCCTAACTAGGGATTTGCTTTCCCCAGGGTTAATAACCACATGAGGATTAATTGGGAAAACTCTTTTCTTTCTTAATCCAAATAGCAAATTTATGATAACAGAATCAAGTATGACTCTAGGGTGGCTTGAGCAGGAGCTAAACTCCCCCCCCCCTCTCTCTTCCCCTCCCCCACCCCGGGTTCATTGGATCTCCTAAGTGGCCTTAGACCAGCCACTTTTTCTCAGTTTCAGCCCTCCACCACCAACAATGCAGGGAATCTACATTGCTGGAATCTTAGTTATCCCTACATTACTAAAATATTAGCAATACTATTTTTTTTAAATCAGCATGAAAAAGATATAAAGTGAACAACTGCCACCCACTTACAAATCTGCACAGAGATTCAGCCAACCTAGCCAATGATCCAACACAGTAGGCAAAGGCAACTGGGACTTTTGCAAATTCCACATTCTCTTGCTGTTCCTAGGACATCTATCAATCAACAGTCTTTTGTAGTACATGAGAATATCCCCAGAGGAAATACTACCTGACATAAGTATGAAGATCTGTCACCAGTACCTTGTTCAGCTGGTATAGAATTGAATTCATGCATCTTTGCCCCAAAAGTTGTGATAATCCTACAACTATTTTCTTAATATGCCCAAGGCCTATGTAATTATAATTTATATAGATCCAAGAGGTTCGAGCGGCTTACAAATAACAATTTAAATAGTCACCAATAACTTAATGCAAATCAAGACTATAAACCCAAAATTATATAACAGAGTATAAAAGGACATTTGAAAAACCAACAACCAGGATACCATAAGAAGATAGTAATTCAAATGTAAGTTTAACTTTAAAAACCTTAACACTTTTAACTTGGCCAATGAAAACCTTTCAAAAATGTTAAAAGCATACAAAATTGGGTTCCAGGGGGCTTGGTGACCATCAAGCCACACTCGGGAACTTCCTGAACTTACCTGGTGGGCAGGTGTTACTTTCAGTACCCTATCCCTAACTAATGTTAAGGGCTTTGGGAAAAGACATTCCTCAGGCAACTAGGACCCCAAATAATGTCTAGAGATAGCACAAATTCACCCCAATAATTCTCATTCAAAATTCCTGGAAAACTACTACAGGCAGTTGAACAATTTTCGTTGAAGGGAGAAATGCACATCACCACTGAGATTTGGCATTCAAAGCTCACCTTTCCCCACCATAAATCCAACACTGATTTATAAATTTATGTTTACACATCCAAGTTAAGAATCAAGTAGATCCCTTGTGGAGTACACTGCAGCAGGATAGAGGGGACCCAGAATCTTTAAGGCCTTTCCTGGATGCCCTTTCCGTCTCCAATGACTACCCGCTAGCTCTCTCCCTTTGATTTAAGAGTTCCTCTCGTGGCCCTGACAGTAAGGTATTTCTGTCCCACAGATTATAACTCACTCTGGGCTATTATTCAACTCCCAAGCCCTGGCCCTGCTGCATTTAGTCCAAACATAATATCCTTCATGCATATATTATCTGTCTCCCTATTATCTGGAATCATTTCGGAATTAAATTTCAGTCCTGCAATATTGGCTCGAAGAGCGGCTCGCTTTATGGGCTAGTCAAAGGTTAGAATACCAATCAAAATAACATTGCCGATGCAGCGAGACATTTTAATATTCCAAAACCCGGTAATTGTAAAAGGACATAATATTTTTTCCCTGATTACCCCAAAGGCAACACATGTTAACAAGGCGAGGGAGAGAGTGAAAGGATTTCCAGAGTTCAAGACAGCTGTGTGACAGATTTAAAGGCAAAGTAGTAGAAAGCTGGCCCCATGCAGCCTTCCAGGAGGGAGGGAGGAAGAAGCACACCTGCCCCTATTGATCAGATCAATGAACCCAGTGTCTCTCTCTCTGCGATTGGCTAGTTACCAGTATCATTTGAGCTATCACATGACTGTCAAGCTGATCGCATGTGCTTCGGAAAGCTGCTGGGCTAAAGGAAAAGTCATTACATAAGATAACAACCCACAAAATGGCACAATGAAAATTACTAATTCAAGTCCAGGAAGTGCTGGAAGTTAGAAAGCAGGCAATAAGATAACCATGGCAAGCGTCGTGTTATGATTTCTGTCAGCAACAACAACAAACATTCTGACCCTACTCCTGTAGTCCCTTTCGTTTTTAGGATCAGCCTCTGAATTAGGCATATGTTTTAATGTTAAGGAAATGCTTCAGATCAAATGTTGCTTAGCTTAGTAATTTGCCATGCAAAAACTAATTATTTCCACTATCTGGGTCACTTTGGGCCTTCAGTAAATTTATGTGAACCTAATGTCAATCCTGTTTGACCAGACAAACGATCCACCTAGCCCTATGTCCCATCCTTGACAAAAGCCAAATAAAGATGCTTGAAGAAATATATAGCAGCAGTCCATTCTTGGTCATCCACTCCCAATCACCAGTTTTAAAGTTTAGAGACATCCTAAATATTAGAATAGATGCCCTGAGCATGCTAATAAAGAGCTATTGATATTCTTATCTTCCATTAATTCGTCTAAGGGGTTTTATTATTATTGCCCAGCTGTACTGATAGCAGAGAGTTCCACAAATAAACTGAGGGTTGTGTGAAAATAGTTTATGTGCTTGTTTTAAACCACCTGCTTGTTAATTTCATTGGAGGTTCACTGGTTGCAGTAACTACTTGAAAGGGTAAAAGGTCTGTTTCCTGGCTACTCTTTCTACTCCACTCACGGTTTTATATACTTCTGCTTAGAAAAGTAATAGATGAGAGTGGGTATTACGGGAAAGTCCAGATATTTAACCCTTCCTCATATATGTAAGGTAGTGCATACCTTGATGGTATTTTTCTGCTCGTCTGGAGGTGGAATCCAATGCTGCAGAAACAGCCTTCAACTTGTGCAACAGGACTTCACCTTTTTCTCCCTCACATACCCACAAAATTTACTCCTTGGGATCCCACACCTTCTAAAACAGATTTTGAGGGCATGTAGAGGACTGTAGGAAGGAGAAGGCCATGTCCCATTATGTGAACACAAGTTCATTCTGCTTGCACCCAGACAGCACTGAATATAACCCTCTATTCCTCTTCTCAATTACTTGGGTCTTCCTTTCCCCCCTTTTTGAAGATGGGGGCAACATTTGCCTGCCTCCAATCTGTAGGGACCTCACCTGTTCTCCAATAATTCTCAAAGATAATAGACAAAGGCTCTGAAATTACATCCACAAACTCCTTTAGTATCCTTGGATACAGCTCATTAGGCTCTGGAGATCTGAATTCATTTTAAATAGCTAGGTGTTCCCTTACTACCTCTTTTCCTATCTTGGGCTACAGCTCCCTCATTACATCATTCTGTTATCACCAGGTTGGACAGCACTTTCCTTTTGGGTGAAGACAGAGGCAAAGTAGGTGTTGAGTAGTTCCGCCTTTTCTCTGTCACCCAATAGCATTTTTCCATGTTTCCCACACAGAGGATCTACCACTTGCTTGCTCTTACTTCGGACATAGTCAAAGAAACCTTTTTTTATTATTTTTAACCTCTCTTGCAAGCCTGAGCTCATTCTGAGCTTTAGCCAGCCTGAATTTCCCCAATGTGCCAATGTGCAATTCATCCATGTAGCCTACAAACTGTGCTAAGTCACACACACACACACACACACACACACACACTTAGCAGAAAGAAAACAATGTCAGTTAATATTAACAATAAGAATACTCCATAAAATATAATTTAAACATATGGATTAATATAAAATGCCCATATGTCTGAACAGATATCCAAACAAGACTGGAAATTATAAGATATATGTTCAAATGTAAAAAAGGCAGTATGATCTTCAGATCACTGAGTAATGAGTGGTGGGTCTTTAACCTTCCAATCTTGAATACAAATCTCTTTGCAACTATAGGGGGTCAAAGGATTGACTTTCGTTGTACATCTGTTAGTTACCACATCACAGAAATATAATTTAGAAGTGCATAAGTATAAAAAAATATCAAGGCTTTTTCCAAAGAAAAGTAAATACGAAAAACAATTTCTGACCAAAAAGGCACCACAGGACACACCCTCATCATAAACCTAAAAGAAGTATTATCAGCATTACATCACCAGGATGTATCTGAATGGGTTAGCTGTATATCACTAAGGTTTTAACAGATCAGTGAACCACACAATTGTGCAGAGCATGAATGCAATTCATCAATGAGGTTGCTGGACTAGAGTCTACATGTGATAAAAATGCATTCGGTTCTGCGTTTGGTACTAAAGTTGAAATTGGCAACACTGCACCATCATCGTGTGACATACCAGATGGACTCTGGCCCAGCAACCTCATTAGCTAATGCACCCATATGCTCACAGATATACATATACACAGTTATTCATACACCCATAAGGTTTATGAGGTACAATGCATGCAACATTGCACCCCTGCTTCCTGCCTTCTGCCACAATGGAGACCCAAACAGCACAGATTGCCCAGGATGACAATAAAAGCTATTTTGCTTTGTTTCCATAAGAGCATCCCTTTTGCTCCTTGTTAAGTCTTAATCAAAGTTATTTTATTACACAGCCTAAGGAGCTGCACCTTCTTGTTGGGCAACTACTGCTACTAATCGTTTATATAGTACCATCAATGCTCATGGCATATTCCAGATCAAAGTGAGAGAGATGGATCCCTGTTCTAAAGAGTTTACAGCATAAAATTCAGTGGTAAAATGCAGCTGTCTGACCCAACTGAGCAGAAGTCTTAGCAGACAGATATTTGGAGACGGGTGCTTATCACATAGCTACATATGGCATCCCTCCTCCTTGTAACTATGAGGGAGCAAGCAGTTTTGTGGTTACAGGCCCTCAATGTCCAAAAGACAAATTGAAATGCATGTTATATTTAAGCTTTGCAGCATAGCAAATTGCTCTTCTGTAGTAGGCTTTCCCCATATGTATCTACCCTTTCCCCATAGACCCTCTACAGTTCCAGCATTTGTCAGTCCCACTACTGCTTCCTCCATCCTGGCCTGCAAGCACCCTTAGCTCTTCCAAACTTGGATATCACCATCTGAGACACAGTATCCTTCTTAAAATACCTTAATTTTGATCCACAGACCTCTGCTGCTCATAAAGACAGCGTTTGACAGCTGCAGAAGGGAAGCCAGTCAACAGCACTCAACCACTATCTCAATGGCTGCCCATTGAGAAGGTTTAAGGGGAGATCTGATATATAAGAACATTCTAATAAAATCCATATCCCCCGGTAGCCCCCGCCAATACAGATCTAGTCAAGGCAAAGAGCACAATAAACTCCCTGCCCTAAGTCCTAACTAAACTGACAGTTCATGAAGGATACAAGATCGCTCAGTGACATTAAAAATGTCAGCAAGAGGCCGATGCGGTTTGGCAGACGGGAAGCATTTGCAGGCAGGGGAAAGTAAAACCTGTGACAACGCATCCAGCTATAAGCAGGGCTTGTTCTCATTGCTGCTGATTTCTACCCACCCTAAGGTCTTGCATTTATCCAGCCCCTGCATCCATGTATAAGGCTATTGTTAAAGTATACGGGGGGAGACGGGACCTTTTACATTCAACCTGTTTCTGAACTTGCAACGAAGTCTAAGAATGCCTTCCAATTCCTACTGGAGTGGCTTTCCTAGCTTACACATCCAAGATGGGATGGCTTAAAACCATCTGAAAATCCTGCTAGCAACCAATCAGTATCAAGGACCTAACATGGGGTGGTAGTTAACCAAGTTTTACCAAGTTCATCAAGTTATTTAATTTCAATGGGTCTACTCTAAATAAAACTTAGTTGAATACCACCTGTTATTTCTAAAGTGCTGTGAAATTTTTTTTGCCTAGGGTTGGAGATTTTTCAAGCTTGAGGCTGAAACACTCCTGTCTCTAGGCAGTTTGGAAAATATGGGGGCCGAGCACTTAGACCATTTCTGTTCTTTCCACATTTTGCAGAACAAGTGAGCTTCTATTTCCTTCTGACAAAGCCAAGTATGGGTCACCACACTTGACAAGAGAGTGAGTGGTTTTCTAAGTGATGTTAACCCCGATCTTGTCTGTTTTATCTACATGAGCCCTGATCTCTACTGCTCTACTGATCCTCTGTCCTGGGGTTTCATGCTGCTCCCATTCCTGCCATACTGAAGCATCATGAATTCTGATCAAACATCAGCACCATGAAGCTATTCCCTGAAAGAGACATAAAATTTCCCTGTGCCTGCATGTCAAAATGGATTATACATAATAAAGAAAGCAGGCTTCTAACAGTCTGAACCCGATAGCCCAAAATGATAGCAAAAAAGACATAATGTATTGTCCCAAGGGCAGGAGGTGCAACACAGCTAAGGGTTTCAGCCAGCTAATATCAAACATCACCACGCAGAGCGATTTGACTTTTTTGTATGTCCATCAACCTGCTGGTTATATCACTGCTATCCATTCACCAGAAGTTTAGTGAACTTCAAATGGCGATCATTAATGGTCACTGAACTGCACAACGCCCCAATGTGCTTTCAGATTGCATTTGCAAAAGCCCAGCAATAAGGCAAGAGATTTGCTCTGACAGCAGGAAACCCTTGTCAAGCTCAGTAAGGAACATGCTGCCAGCCTCCCCCTTGTTACATTCAGGCCCTACCCTGATTTGACAGAACAGAAAATGCTTTTTTTATTTTATTTTTTAAAAAAACTATTACCATTCAGAATGCCACTCTTGCTTTCACTTTATTTTTTTAAAAAATAGGCAAAACAAAATAGGAAGAGCCAAATTACGCGAGCATTTCATAAAGCAAGCTCCTACATATGGTTTGAAAATACAAAGCTGCTGAATTCAGTGGCACCACTCATGCCATTCATTAACAGAATACAGAAACTGTTTAAAGCATTGTAACATTTCCTTGCACAACACTGGGTTTGACTTTTTTGCACCAATTGCCTGTATCCACTTCCTAACTGTCTCCTTATCAACACGGGGGTTGGGGGACGGCCTTTTCCATGTATGCAATTCTCTTGTATGCTGGGGGAGGGGGGGTCTCTAGAGAAATACAAAATGCCTGAGTAGTTAATCCATTAGGTTTGAACGAACGAGAGAGGTATCTGTGCTTAAAGCTCCGGTGGTCATACTGCTAAGCAGTTTGGGTCACATAATTTGGAGCAGGGGAGTTGTTTTTTTAAAGGTTTGTACGAAGCAGAAAGTCTTAAGCAGGTTATTTTTCTATGCACTTTCCAGACCTTTAGCACTGAGAAACAGCTGGCTAATATTCACTGGCGGGCAGGGGGAGGTGAGAGGGAGAGAGACTTAGAAGCCCGGGTGGGGGGTGGAGCAGACTTGGATATGCTCCAGCTGACCCAGCCTTTCCCAGAGAGAGGCTGAGTTATTATGCATAGAGGTGCTGTGTTAGGGTGGCCACAATGGGATTCTCCTCAGCTGCAGACCATATTCCATCAAGTACAGTAAGACTCTATTAGGGGAGATACAATAGGAACTTCGCTTCACCCGGCCTCTGAGAAAATAACTCCTCATTTCAATGCAAAACAGCCGTGCTTATTAAATACCTCCTTGAAGGAGCCAAGGAAGGGAGAAGGGGAAATGAAGAGGCAGCCAAGGGGTGGTGGGGAAAGGGAGACTTGCAATGAAAGTACCTTTTTGAGATTAATCCACTGTTTGAAGTAATCAGCAACTGGAAGCCCTAAGTATTGGCATTGTCCAGGTAACCTGTAAGAGAGGAGAGAGAACAGGTTGGATTCCACTGGAGGAGCCTGACATCACAAAATAAACTTTATTAAACACTTCTGGTTTTGAGAAAGAGGATAGAATAAAATGCTCTAGCCTGCATTTCAGAATGGTCCCACACATTTGACAGAGGCCACTCAAACACAGGAGCCCAACCCAAACCCAAGCTTGGGATAGCTAGACAACAGGCATTATACATCCAAGATGCTAGACATTTTCATTGAGGACTTAGAAGTTGGCAATATGTCGCTCGAATTTCACATGCAACCCATGAACATAGCAGTCATTTTTAAAAGGTGTGTAGGCCTGGTTAGATAAAACCAATCATCTTCAACTAGTGGTTAGTTCCATAAGAAGATTAGCAAAGTAGCTCAGTATGTTCTGGTGAGCCCATGGACATATGACTTTAGGCACATGCCTTTCTTTGGTTGTTCCCACCTATGTTTATGCACTCAAGAACAGTCAACTGTGGCTGTATTCGCATGTAACACTAAGCCATGGTTTGCTTTAAACAACCCATAAATTATTTCACAAATAAACAAACAACCCATAGTTTGCTTCCCCCAAGCTTGGTATGTTTTTCCAGCCATTCTTGCCTCATGACTCTCTAATTCGGAAATGTCTGGGGTGGACAAACAAGCCATGGTTAAGCTTTTGGTTTGGCACTCTGCCCGAACCCATAGTTAAAACAAGCCATGATTCATAAGCCAACAACAAACCATAGCTTCACATCACAGTTTTTGTCAGAAAGTAAACCATAGTTAGTCTTCCAGATGATCAAGGGACTGGAGCAATTCCCCTAAAATGAAAGGAGGCACCATTTGGGATTTTTTTAAGCTTACAGATAAGGCGAGAGAGCGGGAACATAATAGAGATGTTTAAAATTATGCATAGTGTAAAGAAAGTGGACAGTAAGAGGCTTTTGTCCTTCTCCTATAGTACTAGAATTCCCAGCCATACTGTGAACAACAGACAAAAGGAAGTATATCTATACACATAGTTAAACTATGGAATTTGCTCCCATAAGATGTAGTGATGACCACTAACTTGTACAGCTTTAAAAGAGTAGATAAAACCATGGAGGATAAGGCTAACAAAGGCTACTAGTTCTACATCCACTGTAGGTGGCTTATGTTTCTGAATGCCATTTGCTGGGAAATCCCATGTAAGGAGAGCACTTGGGGGCTTCACATAGGCGCCTGGCTGGCCACTGTGAGAACAGAATGCTTGACCAGATGGGCCTTTGATCTGGTCTATTGGAGTTCTTATGTTTCTGTATAATTAGTTGATGGTATCCAATTTTAAATGTTTACATGGTTTTACTATATATATATGTATGGCTGTTATAAACCGGCTTTGACTTTTTTATGAATAGCGGTATACAAATATTTTAACAAATATTTCATGTTCTTATGAACTCAAGTTGTAATAGATGGGTGACACAACAAGGCATTGTCTTTGCCAAACTATGCACCCATAAATTATGCCGGTGCTTGCAGCTGGACCCAAAGATGCCAAGATTACCAGAAGTAGGCACACAGAACATGTGGTAAACAGCCAAGACATACCTAGGAGATCACAAACCATCCTCACATTTCTATTCTGCTGTAACAACAATCATCAGAAAGTTATCAGCAAGAGAGTTATCAATACATTGGCAAAACTAGCTAGGGAACTAAGGACTATATCATAGCTCTACAATCTCTCCCATAGTAAGAACTTGTGTTCCCCAGACAGCAGGCATGTCCTAAGCCCCACAACTCCCCCCCCCCCTTCTGCTACTGGAGGGGCAAAGAATAGGCATTGTGTCCATTATCTTGGAATGTAGATTCATTTGTTCCCAATCAATTTGATTGATATGGGGTAGTTAACAGGTCATAATGCTTATTAATGCTTTGCTAAAGATTTTTAGAGATGCCCTGAATGCTGGATGGGGTATGAATTAGGCGAACACAGGAAAGACCCAAAATTAATTAAATAAGTGATTAATAGATCCATTTACACATGGTAATTACTGCAATCCAAGCAATTGGATATGCAAATTAGGCATGCACTTTGTACCCAGCACTTTGTTGTAAACTCCTACAAAGAAAGAAGGGGTTGGACAGGGCAGGGCAGTGCAGTGCTGGTTCCCTGGTGTTCATAGTGTTGCCTCTAAGGGAGCACAATTCAGTGGATCTAGAAACAAGACTTTCACCTACTGTCCGCATCTAGACCTCAATAACATCTTCCCATACACACATGCTATACTTCGACATAAACATAAGAGTTCTGGGGCAAACTGCTTCCAAACAGAAGTTTTGTAAGGGTCCAAGTTATCCTTATCTTGAAGTACACACAATTTTGTTACTTTTCCTTCTCAAATAAAAATACTAAAAAGTATGAGCTAGCAAACTATTGCCTTCTAAACTCATACATGTGAATCCAGACTGCCTTTGTAAGTACAACTTCACAGTTTAAAGAAGCTACTTCAATAAGGTTATTATTATTATTGGTGACAACCTGTCGTGATAGTTACTGTATATACCACCTCCAGGATCAGAGGCAGCATTCTTGTTTTAACTGCTTGTAATATTGTATTTTAAAATTGTGGTATCCAACCTCTGTGAAGAGAGAGTAAGAAAAATAAATAAGTAATTAATGTCACTGAACACCAGTTGCTAGAGACCAACCACACAAGAGGGGTCTTGTCCTGATGTTGTCCATGAAGACTTCCCAGTGTTTGATTGGCTACTGCAGGAAATGCTGACTAGCTAAGCCTTTGGTTTGGTCCAGCAGGGCTCTTATCTCTATCATCTTTTTTGCAATAATAAAAGAATTACACAGATATATTCAACCCCAAAACAAGAGACTAGCTGCTCTTCATGATCTCCAACATGACTTTCATTGGTAGGAAGAGCTTCTCTCTTGAGGCCTGGATGGCTTAAAGGACAGGCTTCATTTGCCACTGTGTATTCCAAATTCCTACATTATGTTCTGCAGTAGGAAAAAAAGTTCAGCTGTAACCTAAATACTGTATGTGTCTAAAGAATCTGAATTTTATACATCCTGCTAGCCATGTAAGAGAAACACACACCCCTGACCACTGAACATCCTATTCACTCTTCTTATATTTCACTCCTGCACATTTTAATTTTCCTCCCAGAGCCATAAAACTGAGAAAATTAAATTTAAAAACTAGAGAGATTTGTGTCAAATTCTAGCCCAGTATAATGTGAGGGAAGGCTTCTAAAATACACAGGGCAGTCTGACTGGCTGCAGAGGAGAATGATACGCAGATGGAGACAAAATCATGCAGCCCTCTTTCTTCCTTTGAAGCCAACTCTCCTTTCTTTCAACCAGGAAAGAAGAGCCCAGCTTGGCAGTGATAAACAGCCATGCTTTGGTTATCGCTTTCCTTAAGTTGAGGAGAGGCAGCTAGTGATGGATGGACAGGAATTTGGTTATCAGGCAGGGCTGTCAGCCAGAGTTGCAGATAGCGCACACACATTTAGCAGGGCATCATTATGCAATGGCATGGAGCTAAAATATGGCCAAGGGTATTGAAAGAATGAAAGAACAGGATTTAGAAAAAACTAGCAAATTGAGCAACAATAAAGGAGCGCAAGGCGAGGACGTTATCGTCCTAGTGACACCTTTTATCTCAGTCTGGTTAGCGAGAGAAGGGCACAAATTGGTCCTTCCTCCACCATTGTATCCTCTTGTACAAACAGAGGCAGATAAAATGTGTCACCAATGTGATAGCATATCAATTTAACCCTAATTATCCAGTGGGTCACGCTAAGAAATAAGGGTTTCTCATTTCAACAGGTCCCTCGGTTTCTGCTATGGAGGAGCCACATTAATAACACAGGGGGGAAGGGGGGGCAACGAGAAAAGGAGGGAGCCTGTAATTGAATTCAGTCACTCAGGTGGTCCTAGTGTATAAAAAATTAATGTACAACTCTCCCAACTAATCAGAGGCGGTTAATGTCCATCTGCTTCTGGGTTCAGAAAGTCAGAAGCCCAAGAAAATAGGGCCATTTCCTACATGCTGGATTCATTGATACTGAGCTGGCTTTTTAAAGAGTCTCCTCCTTTGGAAAAGATATGGGGAACATTAAATCTTGATATTTATAGACCCAGTCAGGAGGCATTAATAGAACCTCATATGCTGTCATGTTCTGAAAATATACAGAAAGCTTTGTCACCACTGCTTCAGTGAAGGCCTTTCCGCATGGGTGGTGGAAGGAGAGGAGGTTGTGGAGTAGTAGAAGGAAGGGGACAACACCGAGGTCTGCTGCTTTGTGGTCTAAAGATAATTTCTGAATGAAGTTACACCATGTTCTATTTTTATTTACTTATATATTTAAAGCACCAATGTGCTGCAGTAAAAATGCTTCAGGAAATCTGCCATATTGCTTATAAAGTATGTGAAAGTAAACATGAAAGCAGAGTGACACAATCTCTTCCTCATACTTTAGAGGAAAGTCATACATCCCTTATACCAAGCACGTCCAACAGGTAAGATCATGATCTATCGGTAGATCACTGGACATCTGTGGTAGATCACCGGCTCCCCCCAAAGAAGCTCAACAACTTTGGCTCCCCTAAAAAAAGCTCAACATTCTTGTCCTGCATCCCAAAGAAAATGGGCTTTCCTCTTCCCTAAATAAAGCCCTACAACTTTGACCTGAACCCCTAAAAAATGGGCCTTCCTCCTTCCTAAAAAAAAAAAAGCTTAACAATTTTGACCTGAACCCCCAATTAGATCACAGTCTATTGGGAGTTGGCTGTCCCTGCCTTATACCATTTAGATGCACTATAAAGTAAGAGAACAAAAACTATGGCCATTCATGTATTCAGTCCTATAGATGTCTATAGAAACCCAGAAAGCCTAACAATGCAAAAAGCATGTGCTACTCAAATGCGCTGCTATTCCTTAATGCAATAATAATTCTTCACTTCAATTTACAGGTGGCATCGTCTTACCCCAGGACAAGTCTATGGATGGTAATGGAAAATAGCCAGTGAGAAAGGGATGCTTTGCCTAGTATAACCAACTGATACATAGAAATATTAGATGCAGCTTTTAAGAAAACAAAGAAAAAAGAATGAATCTACTGCAGAGGAGAGGGAGTGCTTACTAGTAAGTGCATGATGTTGTGCTAAGCTCTGACCTGGAGCAGGACATCAACTCCTCAGAGAACAAAGCAGATCTATCACCAAACAAATAATAAAGAGAGCAAAAAGTGCCCCCCCCCTTTGCCAGCTCTGAAGATCCCTTTCCTGGTTTACCAACAGAGAATCTTCTCAAGGCCTCTCAGAGTAGGTGCCATTCGGAGCGTCATCAGATGATCCCCCAGTGGACTCAAAGGGAGAGAACAAATTGCAGGCACCTAAAACATCCAAGCCTTCCTGGACTCTACGCCCTGAATTCAGAGTCTTGATAATCTGATGTTAGTTGTTTTAAAAGCAGGTTTCTAGCCCTCATACAAATGGAGAAAATCTAAAATGTGCCTGTGGCAGATCACCACCACTCTAGGTTGTATGTGACAACTGCCACTGCACAACATATTTCCAATTATTTCCAAGCTTAGTGCAGGACTTAATAGCTTGCTGAAAATGTGATAAAAAGTCAGTTTTGTGCTCTTCTGAATTGCAGTAAATAAGCTTCAAAGCTCTGCAAAATCACCTAAATGCCTTCTACAAAGAACACTTACTTTTTGCTCCTGTGTCCCCACAACAGACTTAATTACTTTTTTGAGTCATCTTGGTAGCATCCAAACAGCCAGAGGGGTGGCTGTGGTTCACATTTGCAAGTGACAGCATCAGGATGAAATATTCTAGCTTGGAAGTGCTGGGATTAATGCAGCACTCAATTTTCAGACCAACATGAGACAGATCTCCCCTTTTTCTGCCCTCAAATGTGTCACAGCATAGCCAAACTATACGATGCATGTCAGCCTCACACATCAGTGTGCATGAAGCAGAAACATGAGAAAAAGAAAATGGAAAGGCACTTCTACTGTCAATAGAAACTGATGAATTTTTGCTTCTGAAGGGTCGATTGGAGTTGCCTCTTTCTCTCAAAGTTCTACAGTGGAAAAAGTCACCTGAGCAAACAGTCAAAGACCTATTTAGCTTCTTGCCCTGGAATTCCTCAAGTGGCCATAGATCCAGGTGATGCCCAGAAATTCACTAATGCAACAAGAAAGTCACCACCTCAGTCTGCTCAGGTTCCCTCACACATAAATCGTCTAGTCTCAACTCCCCAGCTCACGAGCGCCACACTTCTAACTTTACAAGCATTCCTCACATCCCCCATCACTTTGTAAGCCCTCAATCTGAAAAGCCATTAATGGCAACAGCCTTAGTGCACAACATGAAGTCAGTGAAAGTTTTGCCTGCAAATGTCAACCTGTCACCTCTAAATATTAATGAGGGCTGACCAGCAGCAAAAATGCATCCATGCTCCGTTAGTAACAAGATAGATACATTATAGTAAGAAAGGAGGAGGAAAGAGCATAGCTGGAGCAGACAGAAGCCAAGTTTCAGGGCCACAGGTGCTGATCTGAGCAGTTTTGATGTACAAGCCTAGCTCCCCCTCCACAACACTATCTAGGAAGGTAACCATTTCCAGTATAAACGCCACACATGAAAGTGTGATATACACCAAAACAGAAATACCTAATTCAAAGACCTATTGACATGAACTGGATATTGCTTCTTAACTTGTACTTGCAGCATATTTGCTAACGACTGCTTTCCTCTATTTTAAGCATCGTCTTTGCATCTACTTTGTAAATGTGCCTGGAGTTCTAGTTAAAACAACAAGCACAATACACAAAAATTAAAATAAGAGGTCAAGGAAATAAGTAGCCTGAGATATGGACTATCTGCAGCAGCAGTAGCCAACACAGTATGCACCAGATATTGTTGGACTATAATTCCCTTCAACTTTAACCATTGGACATACCGGCTCGGAACATCACATAGGCTACCCCGGATCCCATTCAGAACAGACATTAAAGGTTCTTTGTACAACATGGTATTAACAGCAATTCAAATTCCTTTTGGCCAGGTTGGGGTGGGATGGGGTGAGTGTGTGCGAGTGGATTGAGCAAAGGCACCTCTCCATCTAGCCCTGCTGATCTCCACCAGTACAGAGCTTCTGCTTCTGCCCTTGGGTTCCCTGCTGGTGGCAGCCAGCAAAAAGTCCTCCAGTTAGATGTCCTGGGGGCCAACCCCACTGCCATTACATGACAGCTTTGCAATCTCCCTTCCACCTCTACCACCCATCCCAGTCGGCATGTTTTGCAGGGATGCAAACCCAACAGTGTCCTCAGCACTCCTATAAAGCCTCACCAGGCAACAGCTAGGGTTAGTCTCTGAATGTTATTTTTTTTAAGTCTCTGAACTTTGAATTCTTTTCAGAGAACACATTTTGTACTTGGGAACCTCAGTTTCTATAATCATTCCACTAAAGTGGATTCAGCAAACTTTCAGATTTTCAGAGGATCAGAGTTTCAGGATTCAGGAAAAGCAAAAGGAAGAACTTCTTCACACAATGCATAGTTAAGCAACTGAATTTGCTACCACAAGATGTAGCAATGGTAACCATATTGGAAGGCTTGGAAGGGTTCAAACAAATTTGTGGAAGATAAAGCTCCCAAGGGCTCCTGGTTGCAATGTCTAGTAGGCCTCGGAATAAGCTTTCCTTCACAAGCAGGATGACTTGAATTTTACATTTTTTTAAAAAAGTTAAAGTTCATAGGAAATAGATAACAGGGATTTCCTCCTATGTGTGTTCTTTTCTTTTTATTTTACTACAGTTTTAAAAATTGTTTTATCCTGTCTCTACTGCAGCTTTTTATTGGCTGCTTTTACTGACTTATCTTAATTCATTTTGTTGTTTTACTTTTATTGCTTATTTTGTACACCACTGTGAATAAATTTTCATGCAGAAAAGCAGGACGTAAATAACATGAAATAAGACAAATCTTTCCTGTAATACAGGAGAACGCCAACTTATGAACCTAGGAAGTTGCCTTACACAGAGTCAGACCATCTAGCTCAGTACTGTCTATGATGGCTGAGAACAACTGTCCTGGAAGAGGGTTTTCCCAGCAATCTCTGGAAATACTGAGGGTTGAAACTGGGACCCTTTGCATGCAAAGCATGCGCTCCATCACGGAGCAACAGTCTTGCACCCAGCTCTTGCATCTTACACAGAATTATACATAAGCTGCACATAAAAGATTCAATAATTCTGTGCTATGGTAACTCAATCTGTGCTCCAAAAGTCTGCAATATTCTGCAAGACAGACATTCTACATTATGCATTTTCTTAATTTTGATCATTTAACTCTGCTCCTGCTGATCATGGAGAATGGATAACAGTTGTGCAGGGGACCACTGTCTTGTCACCTGACCATCAGAAATTCTGCTTGACGCCATTTCCTGTATAAGAGAGTTCATTAAGCAGTCCCTACATGTTTTCAAGCCTATCTTCACAACTGTGAGGGCTAGATTTGCTTTTTTAATTTTATTTTTAAGTGAGATAAGATCTTCAGTATACCAAGTGGTACATCAGGATACCAAGGTTAGCAGTCACATAATGGACAGAAAAGTCATAGAATTGTAGAGCTGGAAGGGACAATGAGGAACTAATTCTAATCCAACGCTGTACAATGCAAAAATCTTCTTGCCCAGCGTGGGACTCAAACCCACAACCCTCTTGAACATATAAACATCATTAAGTTTAAACATACAAAACTGAGTTATGCAAGAGTCCGACACTTGATTCATCTACCTTAGTATTGTCTCCTATAACTAGGAGTGGCTCTTCATGATCTCAGACAAAAATCTTTTCCATCACCTGGTTTCTGAGTGCTTTTAATCAGAGGTGTAAGGGATTATACCAGGGTCCTCTCGCATGCAAACATGTGTTCTATGAATTGTGGCCCCTCCCCTCCTCTTTGCTGATATTTAAAAAAAGGATTCTCTATCTTGAAGTGTCCATTTTCAGTGGGGGTGGGGGGGGGGGCTATGCCAAAGCAAACGAGAGTTAATCAAAAACAGACATAGAAAAAAGTCAAACACAAACAGGCAGCTCCACGGATGATTAGGTTGCAAACACATTTTGAGAAAAACTGTTTGTCAAGGCCTGACTAAACCCAATACATGAAGCATCTCTCACTTCCTTCCCACCAAAGTTGTCAACTCCCTCTCCAGCTAACAAAGCATGCCGGAGAACCAGAACGTTGCCAGCCCATCACCCATGCCTTCCCAAAGTGAACATTAACTTCAATTTGAAAAAGCTGATAGGAGAAAACAGAAAAATCAAGCGGAACATGGGCACCCTCTCCACTGAAGAGTCAGGCACTCTTAAAAGAAGAGAATGACAGAGAAATGCAACAGAGCCAAGCAGAAAGCTGCACAATGCCAGCGAAGCAGCAGGTGACAGCAGAGCTTAAAATTTCTCCTGGGTTCTGGAATCTCACAGCAGGCAACCTCTGGCATTTGGGCCCAGACAATGTGAGACGAGCTGTGTTCTTGCTGTGACAAAACACCCCGCCCAGAAACAGTCACCATTAGCATGTGTTCTGCCAGTGAGAAACCTCCAGAGCCAAAGGACAAGTGCAGCAATTAGAATGCAGGGAGGGAGGGGGGCAGGAGCTGTTTAACTGCACGACCCCAGAGGTCAGTGCATCTGACTCCTAGCACTTCCATAAATATTACATGAATGTGTGGGGGGGGGGATGTTTTAAGCTTCCCTGAACGAATTCTCCCTTTGACCCTTCCCCTCATTCTCACATTCTACATGCAGCTCAACATGTTAGCAACGTTATGTACACATGCAAAAGGCCAGATAATAATTTGTGTAAATGAAGGGAAGTGGATAAATTTGTTGACTGCAGGAGTGACCTAGAAAAAGCAGGGCTCTCCAATACCCATCCATGTTCCATATGCAACAGTTCTTCTATATAATGCATTTATCATCTGCTCAGAGTCAGTGCCTCACAATCAGATCCATCAAAGCACAGGACACCGGGAAAGGGAAAACAGAACTTTCAGCAGTACATGGATCATGCAAGATATGAAGAGTCAACTTGCCATACGACTGTAATTGCATTCCATCACCACTGAACCTCATCTACCATGGGTAGGGATGCCAAATGAACTGGTTTGCTCTGAATTTCAGAGTGAACTGACCTGATCTGCATCTCCAGGATTAATGCACAGAATAAAATGTGATTTTGTGGTGTTTGATTTGTTTGTGCACCTATACACACACAGATGTGAACCTATGGCCACCCGCACCCCCCTCAAGTCTTTCCTGGCATATTCCTACAACTTTTCTTTGCATAAAAAAGCTCTAGCATCTCCACAGCTCTTTTCGGAATATATATACACACATCCCAGCCCTGTTTTGCCTTTCTTAAAAAGAAAATTAAAGTCACTTGAACAGTCTTCCCCAACCTGGTGCCCCCTGATGTTTTGGATTACAACTCCCTTCATTCCTCAACACTGACCATGTTAGCAGCGGGTGATGGGAGTTATAGCCTAAAAGTGTATGGAGGGCACCAGTTGGGAAAGGCTGCACTAGAGAGAGAGAAGAAACAGAATCCTTCAGGAATTCACCTAGCATGAGGCTCTCACCAAACCATCCTGCTTCCATGTAATATAGTAATCACCAAGTGACTCAGTGATCCTAGTGTACCTCTAAGCCTGATAGCTATTTGACCATTTAGACATTTCCCACACTGGTGGTATGAAGGCAAGGTCTGCAAGTATCCTAGAACTGAGAAAGAGCCCCAGCCTTCATGCATCTCCTATGATCGTGCTCTAATGCTCCTTGACATCCCTCTGAAGACGGTGAGCTATTTGTAGTCACCACCATGATTTGTTAGTAATTATTTTCATGGTGTCACATTGCTGTCACACTGCTAACAAAGAGACAGGCAGCCCGAGGCTGCTTGCAAGAGACACTCAGAAAATGTGGCGGGGGTGGGGGGGGTGGGATTGTCAGGCACCCAAAGACTCTCTTTGCTCAACAGAGCTTTCGAACCAGAGCCCTTACAATAGCCTAAAATCAATGGTTCCTCAGAAGCAGCAAGCCAGCACTATCTTGCACTTTGGCCACAGAGGCTGAAATTAATTACTATCCTCCTCTGCACTATCCCTGAAACAAAGCCAACAAAGCCAGTGGGTTCGGGGTAGTTTTAGATTTCCTTAAGCTATTAACGTGCTAGACATCTAAAGCAAAGACACATACAAAATGTGGGTGCAGATGACTTTAGCTATATCCTTTCAAGCTGCATTTCCCCCCCAAGAACTGCAAAACCACTGCGAAGTCTACAGTATCCCAGTATTGGCAAATATGCTAATTTATACACAGTGACAATGTGCTGTATTTCTTCAGTCTGGCTGCCTTAGCTGTTTAGCATTTCCCTGTGCTAAGGGACAGTTGCAGAGACAGACACACACACACACTGTCACAGCCTAATGGCTTGTGCCCGTTTCCTTGCCCTCGTGTCACTGACATCCCAAGATCTTCCTATATGCCAGCTCCATCTATCCATCTTGCACCTGTGACTGTGATACTTCAGACTGACTTGTCAGTCAAAGGTAATCATCCTTCCCCCACTATCTGCATTGCTTGCTTGGTCCCATGAGAAATGTCAGCAATTCTAAGACCTGGTATGTTGCACAATACAAATACAGTCAAATGAAAGTGAGCTGCCACACCAGCTGACCCTTCAGGCTGCCTTGATTCCAGCTGGATAGAATAAGGATGAACATGGCTCCTTGAGCAATCCTAAATGTTCACAGCATCCAATAGGTATGATCGTCCTTCTGCTCAATGTAACAGCTTGCACATCATACATCACGACAACAGAAGAAAAGTGCCAAAGAATTCTGAGGCCATTAAAACTAATCGTAGAAGCTTAACCTGGAGAGTGTGTGTCACATCAAGACAAGTTGTGAAACTTACCATATGCTCCAAAAATTGATACGTTTCCCCCCCCCCCCTTTGAATGGCCCTAATCACTACTTAGAACGTTTAAACGGTCCATAAAATGTAACTGATGCAGCAGCTCATGGGGCTGCAAAATGATGTCACAATTCAAGAGGATGGTTTGACCTCATCTGTACCTGCAGAATTAATGGAAGGAGGAGGTTGGTTCCAAGTTTGTACTGTTTCCATAAGCCATCAAAGTCCTAGCACAACGATAGCTAAAGAACATGCAGATACATTCACACCTCAAAAGGCAGAAATGGTGAAACATTGTTCAGACAGCCTGATAATGTCGGCATCGATGCAGCACAGAAAGGATAAATAATTTAACTTCAGCCATACCTAATACTCCTTTGCCCAGAATCCATTTTGCTTGTCGTCCCCGCCCCCATATGATAGTATATACTGCTTTTTCAGCTTCAAAGTACTGCCTCCAACAATATTGAAGGTTCTTGGTCAAACACAGGGGTCAGAAACCTTTTTCAGCCGTGAGCCGGTCCACCGTCCCTCAGACCATGTGGTGGGCCGGACTATAATTTATTTTGGGGGGGGGGGGGAATGAACAAATTCCTATGCCCCACAAATAACCCAGAGATGCATTTTAAATAAAAGGACACATTCTACTCATGTAAAACCATGCTGATTCCCATGGGCCTTAGGTTGCCTACCCCTGGTCAAACACTCAAAGTGGAGTCTACAGCCAAAACAGATCATCCTGTATCTTAACAGGTTTCATCTCTGCCTTTCACTAACAACTTAAACAGATAACTGCCATTTAAGTCGATTTTGTTACAACCTGGCCAGCCAAAGAACATAGAGCCCTAGAGTTTTCAGCATCACACAAAAAAACTCCAGGTCTCTAGAGCTAACAGAATGGAAAAGGAGCTCCAAGATTATCTACCTAACCCGACGCACTGAAAGAATTATCCAGATCATATCTGGGCAACTTAAGACCCATATGCCAAATACAAATTAAGGGCATCCTTTCTGTAGCTTGTCAAGTATTCACTGCATCACATAGCATGCTAGCTACCACCTTACATTGTATTTTATTACACTTTAGCCCAGTATATTTTTCAGGAAATAGCTCTGTCCATTTGGCAGAATGCAGTGTCAGCAAACCCAAAGTGTAAGTTCTCTTCCCGATCATGGTCCAGAAAGCTTCAGCAGGTATACAATCCAACCTACGCTCAAAAAATCATCCAGCAGAACGCTATGCTAACTGATTGTGTCTCCCCATGCTTATTAAAATATCATCAAGCAAGGAAGTTGGTCAATAACCTCAAAAAAACCCTATATGAATATTTGGCAATATGCAAATATAAATATAATTGATGAATAATCAATTACAAAGCTGGTGAAAAAATCAATTTAAAATATCTAATCAGCTAACTTTCCTATTTCTTGATTTTCTTAGGCCTCATGTGGAACATGCATCAACAGAATAATGTCCTGATTAAAGGAAGTAATAGTACCGCTCTATTCTGCCTTGGTCAGACTACACCTGGAGTACTGTGTCTAGTTCTGGGCACCACAATTTAAGAAGAATGTTGACAAGCTGGACAAGATGATCAAGGGTCTGGAAACCAAGTCTTTTGAGGGATGGTTGAGGGAGTTGGGTATATTTAGCCTGGGAAGGAAGAGACTGAAAGGAGATCTTACAGCCATCTTCAAATATCTAAAGGGTTTATTGACTTATTTATTAAATTTGTATACTGCCCATTCAATGATCTCAGGGTGATTCACAGCAAAAATGCAAGATAAAAACACAAAACACATAATAAAAATAAGAACAAAAACAAAACAATAAACCCCCTCACCCTCACTCACTCCCCTTGCTGCTGGTGTAATACAAATGACTAATGCAGTATGTGTGGGTTAAAGGTAAAGGTAAAGGTACCCCTGCCCGTACGGGCCAGTCTTGCCAGACTCTGGGGTTGTGCGCCCATCTCACTCAAGAGGCCAGGGGCCAGCGCTGTCCGAAGACACTTCCGGGTCACGTGGCCAGCGTGACATCGCTGCTCTGGCGAGCCAGAGCTGCACACGGAAACGCCGTTTACCTTCCCGCTAGTAAGCGGTCCCTATTTATCTACTTGCACCCGAGGGTGCTTTCGAACTGCTAGGTTGGCAGGCGCTGGGACCGAACAACGGGAGCGCACCCCGCCGCGGGGATTCGAACCGCCGACCTTTCGATCGGCAAGCCCTAGGCGCTGAGGCTTTAACCCACAGCGCCACCCGCGTCCCATGTGTGGGTTAGTGGGCTGTTATTTCATTTATCACAGTTTTAAGGGAGAAAAGCATGCTCACAGTGACATAAAATAAATGCTTATGGACTAGTAGCTTTTACAGACTTTTGTATGGCTATGCTACCCTGTAGTACAATCACTGCCAGTCTCCGCATACTTTTTCTCAGTCTCAATGACAAGAAAATAGGACAATGCCACCACCCACCCCAATTATGAGTAATAAATTAATTTTTATTAAATAACTAATCACTCTCTCTCTAATATTCTACCCTAGATATCAGTTTCTCTTATGTTTCGCCCCCTTTCTTAGCGTTTTACTATCCCTTTTGATACTGTTGTCTGGCTTCATTCCCATGGTCTTAATTTCCAAACCAATACCACTGTGCTCTCTCAACTTACACTGTGTCAAAGCTCATTATGCTTTCAGCTAACACACCACCAACCCCTTCAGATACAGGGATGAAGCTCTTACCCTTTGTGTATAGAAGATTAGACAAGCTGAAGTTTGCCGTCCATAGCAAGGTAATCCCTACGTGAACGGCTTAGTTACAAGCATCTCACCCAAAACCAATTCCTAGAAACCACAGGGAGAGGGAGAAAGGGGGGAGGAAGACACTTGCAGGATTCGACATACAACCCTCCATTCCCAAACAAAGCAAGAAAAAGAAAGCAGCAGAAAAGGTTAGCATGCAGAGCCATAAAATTAGAAAATACAGGACTGAGAAAGTGGTTGCTTGGATTACAAAACTAGTTTAAGTTTCCTTTTGTCTTGAAGAGTGAGAGATTTGGGGGTAAAATAATAGTCAGGGGTTTAGAAAAAGCTCATTGCCTGCAAAAGGTTCAATCTGGCCTCCTGTATTCATTGATATCTTTATGTATCTGCTGGGAAAAGTCATCCAGGGGTTTGAGTTGAAGTATCACCAAAACGAAATGGCATTCATTTCTACCTGTCTACCCACGGGAGGTTGTGGAAGCCCTCCACCAAGACAAGAGGAGGTGCTGTGGATTGGAAAGTCACCATCTCCAGATTCAGCTGTACAAGTAGTCCTAGATGAGACTGTGGCCCCCAAGGAACAGCAACCACAAAAAAATCCAGAACAGATTTAACGGATGCATGGGGAGAGGAGGGAGGGAAATTTACGCTGTGCAAACAAATGTCCTTGCACTAATTGAACTACTGTGTTGGATACCACTAATGTTCTGTCGGTTTTAACTCCAATGGGGAAGTTATGGCCTAAATTTTGTAAAAATTTAATTCTGCAATGTTGCATGTTGGTAATTGGTTGTGAGCCACTTTGTGAAGAAAAATTCTCCCAAAAAGTGGGGTATAATTTTTTTTAAATAAATAAAAGCAATAGCCAGATGAAACAGAATTCAGTACATACACAGTACACACATAGGTCTTCTACTTGTTTATTCCAGAACATATTATGCTGACAGCAATTTTTATGGTGAAGCATGTGATGTAGCAGCATAGGTATTATATGTACTCGGAAAAACAAGCCAAGGATCAGCACTTAACCATGGTTTCCCATTCATGTATGAACAGAAACAATGTTTAATGATTTCAAGACAAGCAACTTTGAACTATGGCTTAATATCCTGGCTTGTTTTGAAGCCACTAACCATACTTTCCAGATTCACACATATTGGGGAGCTATGATTAAGTGAGGAATCTTGTTCTGTTGTTTGCGTGAAGGGAGGAGCTAAAGGGCAGAAAAGAGACTGTCTGCAGCAGTTGCGTACTGCTCATGCATATCTTAACTTTTAAAAAGAGAGAATATTTGGCTTAATAGTATGTGAAAAATGGTCTATCTGCTAGGATTCTTAGAGGATTGTGAATTCTGCATTTGCATGGCTTGACTGCAGAATACACATAATCCTGCCCTTAATTCGCCATTGCTACACCTGTCATGTAATCAGTTGTGAGATCTGACAAATTCTCTAGGCAGAAATTTTAACTGCTTGGCATTATTCAAAGTAACTTATTTGTGTGACTGGTTAGGTTTGTGTTGTTATTTTTAAGATGTAAATTTCTTGATTCAGGAGCAAAATCGCTCACTCAACGAATACAGGGCAATAAGCACAATAGCACTATTCCTAAAAAGTCACACATCCACCAGTATTAGCATCTCGGGAAGCAGTCTCTCACACTAGAAGATATTAGAACTGTGCATGAGTCGACAGTATTAATAGTGAGGTCCAGTGTAGCATGAGCAAATGCAACATGATATCTCCTTCTCCTCCAGTCTGTAACATGTTGCATACCTCCAAAATCTCCGGAACAGATTTTGGAGTCACAGGTGGAGACTGGAAGGTGAAGGAAAGAAAGCAGAATTCCTGCTGCACACATGGATTTCAGCAAGCAGATGGATCTTACTGGGTGCCACCATAATACTGGACTTCAGATAACTTAAACCTAGAACATGTTTGGTAACTTAAGACCTTGGATCTATGAAAGTCAAGTGGTTTATTCTCTGAGCTTGTAATAGAGAGCTTCTGTCTTTTCCATTGTTCTTGATATATTCTGAACGTGGCATCGCCAACTCTTCTTGTAAAACTTGGACAAGGGAAAATTAAAAACAGTAAAATCAAATTAAGCAATGGTATAATTCACTGCTAAGGATTCACTAATGTGCATCCCAAGAAATGCACCAAGAGCTATAAATGTTTCTAGTATGCTTTATCACCATATTAGAAAGCAAGCATTTGCTTTTTAACCACTTATCAAAATAAAAACTTCTGAGCAAGTAGTTTCCTGGAGAGAAATGAATTAGTCAAGCCTTTCCTGCCATGGAAATAATCAGATACGCATTTTCATGTCTTAGAAATTTAGCTTTTGCAGGTGGGACTTGTTCTGCTTCTCATTCTCAGCCCCAAACAGTACTTAATAGTCTGTTTGGATCAAACTAAAGGTTCGTCCATCCCATCATACTCTTTCCCATAATGGTCATGGAGATGCTTTGGGAAAGCCCACTAGAAGCAGAGTGTGAAGGCAACAGCCTTCCTCTGCTGCTGCCCACAGTAACAAGTAGGTTCCATTGAACTATCATGGCTAATAGGCATTACAGACACATTTGCCAAATCCCCCTTTGAAGTCAGTCAAGCCAGTGGCGATAATGACATCTTCTGTCAGACAGAAGATGGATCTCTAGTCTGACCCAGCTTGGCAACTATTATACTAAGTTATCTTGGGTGCTACTCCAAGTCAACACAAAAGTGAAGTTCCTTCATGATATAAATGGGGTGCAGTATGACAGCCTGTTCCTTGTATGTGTGGAGGACCTTCTCAGGGATGCCTACTATTTTTATATTATATGCAGGTTGTGAATAAGAGCAGAATGAACAGGGTGGAGATCAAGCCTCTATATCTGCTTCCAGAAAATCAGACAAGGTTGAAATATCTATGCTCTACTTCTGGTTCTCCTGGATGGTAATGATGAAGCTAGACAGGCTGAATTATCCAGGATATAGCACAATGCATCAATATAATGATATAGCAGACAGGAAAGAATGACTCACCAGGTGCTGGTTTGCTTTGAGCAGAGAGAAAAAGAATACAATGCCATCCCACCATACTGTTGGAACGGGGAGATTTTCCACAGAGATACAGGGCAGAACAGGGAGGCTTACTCAGAGGGAAGCCTGGTGTGAATAAGCCTGAGGTAGTTCCCTCATCTGGCCCCTCCAAGGAAGCAAGACCCAGTGGTTTGTAACAAAAAATACACAATTCACTGCTCATAACAAACAATACACATCACAGTTTGCTATAAATCCCACGCTACACTGATTTCCAAGAATGAGCTGCTTACCCCAAGTCCAAGCTTTGCCTTGCAGTTTCACATTCTCAAGTAGCTCCTTGGAATCCCCTTCCCACAGCACTTGTTCTCAGGCCTAAGGTCCCATAAGCTTAACAAGGCTGAATCTCCACTCACACATTTCAGCCTGGCAGGTCTGGTGCCTCTTATCTCGAGCTTCAGGTAGTTTCTTTTTAATTAATAGCATTTCTGTATCGATGGAGGAAACTCTAACACCCAGAATGAATGGCCCTCTCTCATTAGATCCACTGCTGTCATGATGTATTCAAGCTGTGGAGGAGAATTCATTTCCTCTCAGGTGCATGGACTTTTCTTTTCCTTAGTGGGGGGAGGTTTTTAGAATGAGTGACGGTATTTGCCAAACCTGACATGAGACTACGTTGATGTGAAATGCCTTTGTCAGGACAACCCTTCAGAAAGGTGATGTTCCCACTCAGGGGCTTTTTCCTCGTTAAAGAAATTGCATCTTAACAAGGAAAGGAGGCTAGTAAGCAGGAGGAAAACAGCTGTCTTCCTTTTGCCAATCCGATTCTTGCTGATCAGTGGGGGCTGGGAGTCAGGAAATCCTCCCATGCACATGTTGGGTACAGAATCAGCACCTGGTTTCTGACCCCAGGGTTACAATGAGCCTTCTGGGCAACAACTCACCACGTATTCCAAACAGGTCCATGATACTATTCTGACCTAAGCTCATCACTACTGGATATTCACTTATGCCTCGCTGCTGTCAACATCTAATGAAGAACCCTGGAACCCTGAAGCTAAACAAAATAATGTGATAGTATGCCAGCTACGAATCTACTGGAACAGAAACAGCCTTGCTTCAGTTATCCATTACCTGGTAACTTCCTGTGTGGACTACTGCAATGCACTGGGTCCCCAGATGCATTTGAAAATGGTTTGGAAACTCCAGTTAATTCAGAATATGACCATGAGACTGCTAACTGGGACCAGATGATTTGAACACATCAAGCCAGTACTTCACTGCCTTCACCGGTTCTGTTTCTAGGAGGAGTTAAAATAGTGTTGGTATTTACTTTTAGGGCCTTTCAAAGCTTAGGAGAAAGATACTGAATAACTCTTTTTTTTCTATCCCTACACATACCTACCTAACACTTCAGATTTTCTTCAGGTCCATCTTCATGTGCCCCTACCAGGTGAGGTGCAGGATGTCGCCCCTCGGATGCTGCTAAACTACAACTCACATTCTTCCTATCAGCCATGCTTGCTGGGGCATTTAGGAACTATACTTCAGCAATATATGAAGGGTCACAGGTTAGCACCCCCACTGCAACAACAAGCGATAAAATCTTAGAATTTTTTTTCTGAAACACTGAAAGAAAGAGGATGGAAAGTACTGAGAAAGAGCCACTGATTCTTATTCCAACAATGAATTGGAACTGTAAAAAAACCCACATGTTTGCTCCTTGTACTAAAATGCCCATTAAAGAGAAACACAAGATAGAGAGCTCCCTCAAGTGCAGAAGATATATTTTCAGAAATATATCGTTTAATTTTCCTGTTATTATCTGGAATAAAAAGATTAATACCTGTTAACCTGCCACATATTTTTGCAACTTATTTGATACTAGTCTGGCCTTTGACTTTTAAAAAATCTGGATCTGAACCAGTATGATTCCTGAAAACTCACACACTCATCTATCATAAGCAAAACAGCTGTTTATCCTTTGCACAATAATGACATATGAGTTAGCTTCCCTCCAGTGCACTCTTAGAATATAATTGAACTTTGCTGAGGAATACATCTGAGGTATGCTGCACATCCAAGCTACTGTGCCTCTTTTGGTCCTTGAGGCAGCATATCAGCTCTTCACCAATCCCATTTGAAAAGAGATGTAGCTCAGTTCTGCTTTGCTAAATCTTATTTGGCAATGTGTCTAAACACATGCAAACTTAATTAGTTCAGGAGGGAGCCTCAGCATTCATAGTGATGGATAAAAGTAAATGGGGAAATGAGACGAGTCAGGGCTGGCAGCAAGCGCTCTCTCACTCAAGCTCAAGCCATGTTCGCCAACATGCTGCTAATCAGATGTGATGGCACTAAGGCTTCCGCAGCCCATCTCCACTGGGACAAAGTGACGGGCTGTTCATTAACAGGTAGCTGCTGAAGCCCTTACTTCCATGAAGCCGGAATCACAAAACCACAGGTTTCCCACTTGGCACCAGAAACATCCAAGCATTAGCCTCTGAAACTGTTGTGTAAAAGAACATTTAAAAATAAGATAAAATGCATGGTGGGGGAGATGAGCCATTTACAACATCTTCTGAGGCTACAATGGAATGTCCTCTCCCACATGAATGAAAATGCATGTAGAAGATACGCAAAGAATGACGTTAACAAACTCAAAAAGGATCTGTGGTGTCTCCTGCTGGCCATGAGGCCTCAAATCCACATTGCAGGAAGGAAAATCCTCATTAGTTCTTTTCCCTCACAGAATCATAGAAGTGTATGATATGTTTGTCCTAGATATATTTTGTAAGGCTTCCATAATAGAATTATACACCTCAACTAGCTAGCTCTATTGCTTAACTGTTTTAGAATGAAGTCCCTCACTCCTGCCAACCAAGTATCCAACTTAAAATAGGCCTGCACACACTTGAACTATTGCTTCTTGTTCTGTATTTAATGACTCTGGTCTTTCTTCTCTATGTCAGCCTCTTCCACATTCTATTTGCAAACAAGCGCAAATGGACCTGATAAATCTCAGCAAAGCTAGTTCACTCAGCTTTTATGTTTTTTATGCATTTCAAGCTCTTTACCATCATTGATGCTCATTCAAATCCTTTCCAGTTTTGTTTGTATCCCCCTTAAAATGTGACAACAAAAACTAGACAAGCTGCTCCAGCTGAGCAGCACCTTCCATCCTTTTTGGAAGCATTTCTGATCATGTGATATATGAATTTGGTTAAATAACTAAATAAAAATGTGGACAGGACACAACAAAAGAAGATTCACTACCAGGGAGTCTAAAAAGTTGACAACCAGAATATGTAACTCCAAATGCTCCAGGTAAACAACTCCAAATGATGCAGGTAAACAAGCTAAGGTATATATGTTTATTTTATTCTGGAAGCTTGGAGGCATGCACGACAACAATCTGAGATTTTTGCAATAAAGACTGAAGTGATGGTGAAAGGTGGCAATGATTCTGGAGGCACACAAAGGCAAAAGATAAGAATTAAACACAAAAATGTCCTTATGGAGTACCAGAATCAGCACTGATACAATGACAATTCCTTACCTAATCCCAAAGACACAGGCTATATAGATATGACCTAAGGGATCACTTGGCCACCTGTAGGGACACTGATCCATCACATAAGAGAAACTCACCTTCATTCACCTTCACCAATCAAGTGACCTTCAGACATTTTGGACTACAACTCTCCTCAGCCCCAACCAGCACAGGTGGCTGGGATTGGTGGAAATTGCAATCCAAAACATCTGAATGGCATCAGGTCAGGGAAGGCTTGACTTGCCCACAAAGGTAACTCTGTGTTGCAGATTTAGGGCCAGATGCTCTAACGCCAAAACAAGATGTAGAGTAACTTGTAGGGATAAATAATGTATATTTAGGCCAGTGAAATTCTGAATTTTCTCATACTGATGCTTTAAAGGAAATTAAGCCCTGATAAATCTCTGCAACAAGGTCAATCTATGGTGGCTCTAGACAGGGCTTCAAAGAGGGCTCAGATACAGACTGTTCTGCTAACAAATACAAAAAAGTAATTATTTTGTCTAAAAAAGAGCAACACCTTTTCTTTCCACATTGGGTCTTTTGCTGTCAGTTCAGCCCCAATTTTTAAAGTTAGCACTAGTAATCAGTCCAAGCAAGTAAGTGCTCAAGAATCCTTCTCAATGCTGAATAGAATAAGCATGAGAGATTCTCTCCGGCAGCACGCCCTCTTATGACTTGTAGAAATTCACGTGTGATTGAAAGCCAAGCAGCACAGCTAACAAGTTGTGGATGTCAGGTTAGCACTGCATATGTCAAGTGCACAACCTTTTTCTTGTAATATAAATGGCATCACTCTGCTAGAGAGGCAAAGATCGGGTCACATGAGCCCCAGTGCTTTCTGTCTGTCCAGATATTACTGATAAACAGGGATAAGTGGCTTTTATGTACATGCACTCAATTAAGGAACATAATAACCCACTGTAGTTGAACAGATTCAAAATGGTTGTGGTGTCTCCTGCTGGCCACTAAGTCTCAAATCCTTCTTCACACTGGGTGTGAATGAGAGGACCACAAAGGAAGTACACTTTCACATGCCACATGGAGTATGCCATGAATAGCTTTAAAAGGAGGTTAGTAAAATTTATAGAGGATAAAGCTATCAAGGACTGTAAGTCATGATGGCTATATACTGCCTACAGGATCAGAGGAAGAATACTGAACACAAGTTGCTGAGGAACAGGAGCAGGGGAGAACCCTTGCTTTCATGTCCATGAGTTTCTGCTTGACTAGTGTGGAAAACAGGAAGCTCAGCTAGATTGGCTTTTGGTCTGATCCTGCAAGGCTCTTATTATGTTCTTAACCCCTTTACATCAGTATAATGCCAGGCACCTTGTGTAGTTCAATAATACAAAATTGTGGCAGACCAAGTCAGGGAGTTACAAAGACATGGAGCTGTATCAGTTCCTCCAGTATTAAGTTGTATGGCTGTTGACTGAAGTGAAGTGCTGTAGCTGATTTTCTATAGAAGGTGTCTAGGAAAAGAGAGCTCTTGGCTAATAAGGCCCCAAACAATGCAGATTAAAATATATGTCAGCATCACAACTATTGTTTTAATTTAATTTTGATGTACAGAAGCTGATATCTTTCAATATGAAAGTAGAGAAAGACCATCCCCTTTTAAACCTGCTGACAGTCTTATTTGGGGGGGGATAAAAATGAATCCTATACATTCATCTTTTCTCAAGCAAGAAATACAAAGTTCCTTGCTCTTCAACTTAGTCATCATCTCTGAAAGAAAGGATCTTCAAACAGACAGTAATGTGGTTCAAGTTCAAGAAAAAATGCACCTGCCATTATCCTGCACTCCGTCTGTTTACAATATGGACTATTTTGACATGCTGAGATGCAGGAATGCATCAAAGCATGCAACTTCTAGGGCTACGCGGGGACCTCAGCATCTTGTGTATCTGACCAAGGAAATGATGGGTGCCACCTTTACTCCCAAATGTGGCATGCTCCATAATGTCCCCTCCGAGATGGCTAAGTGCTGGCACAGAGGCAGAGGGAGAGAGGGACAGGCATGATATGACCATTACTAGACAAGTATCAGTACCACACCATTTGAAGACATTTTACTTCCAAAAGGGTGTGCTACCTAGAAAGTTAAGATATAGGAGAAATGGTAGCACACACTTCCCTTCGCCAAAATAAGGAAGATACATGAAAATCCTAGCGCAGGAGGAAATATTGAGTAGCGGCAAGAGTGCTCATAGCGTGAATGCATAATCCTCCATCCCATACTCACATTACTTTCAAGTCCCAGTCTCCACAGGTTACAAAAATCGACTTGACGCTGGGATCCAAGAGGCCTTCCTTTGCCATCCACTCATCGACCCTCTGAAAGAAACAGATGAGCTTTCTGAGACATGGAAAAGAGACACAACAGTTAAATGCTGATAAGCCTCACAATCACAAGAGAAGAAAATTGTGATCTTATCCGACACGGCTGTCCCCCCTCCCATCTCATTCTGTTCCCCTCCTCATCTCTATGAAAGTATGCTTGGACCTTTGAAGATTTCTGATAGGAGACATCAAGCGGCCAGAGAAGGGGTGATCTTATCAGGAATCACAACACTTCTGCTTACAGAATGGCCGTCACATTTTAATATTACTTGGCCATTTCCTGTGTGTCTTGAATAGCCTTCCCCACGCCATAAAACAGATAGCTTGTTAAATCAACAGTTACAAAAGGTCCTTTTTCAACATACCCTAAGCAATTGCTTACAGAATCATGTTCAGATCTGAACAAGCTGGACTTTAACCAAGGAGACCTATCAAGCAATTAATGTGGAATAGCGGAGTAGAAAAATAAGGGTTCCTATCCAAATCAGTAGGGAGTGAGAAAGCCTTGCAAATAAATAACCTTGTAAACACAATTATTCCGCTGTTTTATTCTTCTAACAAATATCAATTTATTCTCTGTAATAGACAGGTGTAAGGACACATGTTCCTCTTTCCAGAAGCAGAAAAGTGGTACAAGAATATGAAACAAGGACAGCAGATAGGACACAGGGATCAAAAGGGACCGATAACATGGGAACAGGCTATATAGTAGGAGCACTGGAAAGACACAAGGAACCATGCAGGGCATTAAAATAACAGGTACTTTCACTATATTGTTTTCCGTGCCTGCTTAAAAAAAACCTGTGTTTCATTATGCTCACCACGAATTTAATTTTAACATGCAATTTTAACAGGTGATTTTAGTACGCATAATTGTTTTAAAATTACTGATTTTAGTTTACATTTTGTAATGTAGCTTGTTTTTAATGTTTATCTCTTGTTAATAACTTGGAGGTATTTTGCTTGAGTGGTGTACAAATTTAATTAAATGAACGAATACCAAAAAGAAAAGATCCCAGGCACATTCTTGACACCTCCAGATACAGGTAGCAAAGACTCCTGTCTGAAACCCTGTAGAGTCACTGCCAGTCATTTTAGGCAATAGTGATCTAGATTGTCCATCGGTCTGACTAAATATAGGACAGATTCTCATGTTCTCAGCAGGGTGTATCAACCCTTTGCTGGAGCTGCAATTCTTCAAGTGCCAACGTTACTCAGTAGCTCCACCCTTCTGGATGGACTTGTAAAATATAATTGTCTCATACTGAGCACCCTATGCAAATTTCTTCACTTGTCTTATATTTAATGGGACTTCAGGGTCTCGCTGGTGGCCCTAACCACAGAAAGGAGACCCAAAGAGTAGTAAACTATGAAAGTACATTCCACCTGTCAGGGGAAGTTTTTGAGCAAAGAGCGGAAGAAAAGTCTTCTTATCCAGGCCAGCTGAGGCTGCTTCTAATGCAGTCAGGAGGAAGACTCACAACTGAATAGCATCCAGGGATTCATAGCTGTCCCCTTTTGCCTCACTCAGGCAATTTAAAGCTACCCCTGAAGCAAGAGAGCACAACTTTAACCTCTAATCAGATTTCCTTACACTAGCTGTGGTTACAATTGTTTTGATTAAGAACCATTAGGCACAAATCCTGATGGGAGCAACACATCGAGCTGCAGTCAGAATAGGCTCTCCCTCCTGGAGGACTCCATCCATAGATGCCAAACAACAAAAGCTATTGATTGTAAAAGTACTTTCAGCTAATTAAGCCTTAAATGCGGCAGGAATTCAACATTAAGCAGATGGCACTATTAAGATTATCTCCAGCATTCAGGACCCTCACAGACAAGATTTCATGGGCACTATTCTTTCTGTTTATTACTGAGTATTTAAGTAGATATGTCCATTAATTTATCATCTTTCATGCAGTTGTCTTAATGCAACATTGCTGACCCCTGAAGACCATCTCCTGTAAGAGAGTCCCCCCAACACACACCTCCCCTCATGACTTCTGGCAGGAGTCTGGACATGCTGTCAGTACCTTTGACAAGAACAGCTGGAAATGACAGATCAATGGTTCAATATTCTCAACAGCATGTCACTGATGTGACAGCAAATGTTATTCTAATGAAGCTGTAATCATAGTCAAATTACGTGGTTCAATACACAGGAAGAGGAAGGGGGAAGGGAAAGGAGGTGTCAGAGGTCAGGAACTAAAGGTTATTAGGCTTACCTCAAGCACTTGCTGGAGACTGGGCTGTCCATCCACCATGGCTTGAATAATTCCAGTCAGCTGAAACAAAGGAAATGGAGAAAACAAAAACAAAGAAATCAGTGATAACACTAAAAAGAATGGATTTTTTCCCTGCTCTTCTTATTGATACTGCAAAATACTGCTGTGCTGCATATAGATGGTACCAAAGCACTGGCACTCATAGAAATCCAGATGAGAGATCTGCCCGAAGCAAGGAAGAATACTGTTCTAAGCTTCACACTCAGCTAAGTTTGAGATTTTAAAGAGAAATAGCTTATTGGAGACCCAAACACAACAGTTATCCCAGTTATAACAGGAACGGTCTTTGGTTAGAAGAGCATTTTCTCTCAGCTGAGATTTATTTGGGGCCCGTATCTTTCTCTTGCAGGCTGGGGCTCTGGTTCACCAGTTTGATCTATCAAAATTCATAGAACTAAAATTATTCCTTGCCCAGGCACAATCAATCTTGCCCACATCTCTTCTCTTCTTGTGCACAATAATTTAGCTAATAGAGCTGACATATTCATGGGGATGAGTCAGAAGGATCCTCCTCTTTCAATTCAAGGTGTTGGACTAGATGACATCCATGCTTCCTTTCCAGAGCCACATTTCAGTGATTCTATGAACCTGTTCAAGATGTATGTCCAGTGTCCTCCTCAATGTACCAACTGCTAAGTGCAGTTGGTGGATGAGAGAGAGCCTTTTCAACTGTGGCATCGAAACTGTGGAACAGATCCACATGCATGTTCATGCACTCTCTCAGCCTCAAACTGTGATTCTGAGCAAGTCAGTGTCTTTTACTTACACTCTAGTTCGCTTCTCATACGGTAGGGCAGGGGTTTTCAAGCTTTTTGAGTCCAAAGTACATTCTTTCTGCAGCACCCCTGTGGGGCTCATGAGCCATGTTATGTCACCCCTTGCCTGCAGAGCTGGCAGCTTCTCACCCTTTTTCAAACACCCTCCCTTGTGGTGTGTTCCCTTAGCCTCCTCCCCTCTCCCCTCTCCTTGGGAGTCTTATGGGCAGCCACAGCTGCCATGCCTGGTCTCTGAGCTGCCCCCCCTGCCCCAAAGAGAGGTGCCTCCTCACACTGCCCCACATAAGCCTGGGAAGTACCCCCTCACCAGCTCCAAGGCACCATTCGCCTGCGGAGTTTGTAGCCAAGGCTGCTGCAACACCTGTGCAAGCCTTTGGAAGGCAGAGACGCAAGAGGGCATCAGAGGAGGGAGGGAGGGAAGGAAGGTAAGAAGGACGGAAGCCAGTGTTGCCCACGGCACCCCTGACTATCATTCAGGGCACCCCAGGGTGCCACAGCACACTGGTTGAAAACTACTGCTTTAGGGAATGGAAGAGAAGAGACGACAGCCTTGCTGTTTGTCACAGAAGAACAGTTGTCATGTAATGATACAATGATATCAGGACCAACAGAGCTATATGAATACTTTCTTCAGAGTATCAAATATTTACCTTAGGGGAGCCCTGCAGTTGGTGCTCTAGTTTAATAGAATAAGTAAAACGCCTGCCATTTTAGTGCCATTCCTACTGCATCCCTTATTTACATTTTACAGCCCAAGGTGTCTTTGGACACTCCCGTACACTAGTGATTAACACAAGAGAAAAGGACCATAAATAGATAGATAAATAAATAAATAAATAAATAAATAAATAAACCTCTCCGGAAAAGTGAGGTGCTCAGGGCATCAGTGGTGCTGCTTTCCATGGAATGGAGGAGTAAGTATCAAAACATTATCAGACAGGAATACAAAGCTATCGTTCCAATTTTATAGACATTTGCAAATTTAATTTGAGAAGAATACTTTGCATTTTTAAAAACCGCAAAGACATCATTCTCAGTACTCTCCTTATACTTACACTGTTATTTCAAGAAGATTACCCATGGGTCTACATTAAGCCTGAAGCAAATAATTTTCATAGTTAAGACAGAAACATAAGGTTGTGTTCAATGCTGCTGTTCCACTTGCACAGCAGACTTCCACTTATGCAAGGAAACTTCCCCCTCCTCTCCCCTGCAGCCCCCCACCACCTCAAAATCTGCTCCAGAAGGTTGGAGGGACTTCGCAAGCTGATTCTGGGAGTACACAAGGAGAGGCATTGAAGGGGAAGTCCCGCTGTTCACTTGCAGAGTATTGGCTACAACTCAATAACTCTATAGCAGTGATAGCCTAGAGCAGTGTTTCCCAACCTTTTTTGGGCAAAGGCACACTTGTTTCATGAAAAAAATCTCGAGGCACACCACCATTAGAAAATGTTTAAAAAATTAACTGTGTGCCTATATTGACTATATATAAAGTAACTCTCTTGAATAGGCATCAAATAAACACAAAGAAAGTATTTTATAATTACTTTATTATGAAATAGGACGCACCTACTTTTTTGGGGGGGGGAAATAAAGGAAAATTTTTTCCCCTTTATTTCCCCCCCCAAAACCAGGTCGGGGAACAGTGGGGTGGCGGTGCTGCGCCTCCCCGCTGTCCCCCGAGCTTGTGGGGCTGGCCCATGTCTGCCTGGCGCGAGGGGCGCTCTGCTTCAGGGCGCCCCGCGCGTCGGGCGGCAGGCTACAGTCCACAGCATGGGGAACCCTCTGTTTCAGGGCGCCCCACGCGCCCCCGGGTGCGCAAGGCTTGCCAACACGAGCGCGGAGCACGGGGCGTCCTCCAAAGGGCGCCCCGCGCTCTGCGCTGCCAGCTGCCGCCCGCAAGCCTTGCGCTCTCGGGGGGAGATCCCCCGGGTGCGCAAGGCTGGCCAACACCAGCGCGGAGCACGGGGCGTCCTCCAAAGGGCGCCCCGTGCTCCCGGCTTCCGCCCGCAAGCCTTCCGCTCTCGGGGGGAGATCCCCCGGGTGCGCAAGGCTTGCCGACACCAGCGCGGAGCACGGGGCGTCCTCCGAAGGGCGCCCCGTGCTCCGCGCTGCCGGCTTCCGCCCGCAAGCCTTCCGCTCTCGGGGGGAGATCCCCCGGGTGCGCAAGGCTTGCCGACACCAGCGCGGAGCACGGGGCATCCTCCGAAGGGCGCCTCCGAAGGGCGCCCCGTGCTCCGCGCTGCCAGCTGCCGCCCGCAAGCCTTGCGCTCTCGGGGGGAGATCCCCCGGGTGCGCAAGGCTGGCCAACACCAGCGCGGAGCACGGGGCGTCCTCCAAAGGGCGCCCCGTGCTCCGCGCTGCCAGCTGCCGCCCGCAAGCCTTGCGCTCTCGGGGGGAGATCCCCCGGGTGCGCAAGGCTTGCCGACACCAGCGTGGAGCACGGGGCATCCTCCGAAGGGCGCCTCTGAAGGGCGCCCCGTGCTCCGCGCTGCCAGCTGCCGCCCGCAAGCCTTGCGCTCTCGGGGGGAGATCCCCCGGGTGCGCAAGGCTGGCCAACACCAGCGCGGAGCACGGGGCATCCTCCAAAGGGCGCCCCGCGCTCTGCGCTGCCAGCTGCCGCCCGCAAGCCTTGCGCTCTCGGGGGGAGATCCCCCGGGTGCGCAAGGCTGGCCAACACCAGCGCGGAGCACGGGGCGTCCTCCAAAGGGCACCCCATGCTCCGTGCTGCCGGCTTCCGCCCGCAAGCCTTCCGCTCTCGGGGGGAGATCCCCCGGGTGCGCAAGGCTTGCCGACACCAGCGCGGAGCACGGGGCGTCCTCCGAAGGGCGCCCCGTGCTCCGCGCTGCCAGCTGCTGCCCGCAAGCCTTGCACTCCTGGGGGGAGATCCCCCGGGTGCGCAAGGCTGGCCAACACCAGCGCGGAGCACGGGGCGGCCTCCGAAGGGCGCCCCGTGCTCCGTGCTGCCGGCTGCCGCCTGCAAGCCTTGCGCTCCCGCCGCCCGACTCGCCCGCCTCCCTCCCACGGCACACCAGGCAACGTCTCGCGGCACACTAGTGTGCCGCGGAACACCGGTTGGGAAACACTGGCCTAGAGTGAAAGGGTGGGGTGATCATTTTGCTTAACAAAATACACCAAACTGATGACAAAAACACAGAGGTAAGTTAGTCCCAGGCCTCTGTTCTGATACAGGAAACCCTAATCCTTATGTACCATTGGGAGATGCTTAATAATAAAAACTCCATACACAAACTCTTCACAACTTCCCTCCCCCCATCCCACCAGGGTGATCTACCACCATGTGCCCTGTGGGAAGGATTCCAGGAGTAGAAGGAAGGCTGCTGCAGCTGGACTATTTCCTTCCCACAGGATCCTGATGGGTTTTTAATAGTATTGTTTATTGTATTTTTAAAGTATGTAATTGAATGTTACTTGTAAGCAGCCTTGGTAGGATTTATATCTCAATAGGGAAAATATAAATAATTTAAATAAATAACACTAAATAAACACACAATTTGACACTTTTTAGTAGATTTATAATGGGGAAATTTCTTTCTATAATCAAATCTATTTAGCAAGCAGTTTTATTGTGAAAGGCAAATAATAACTTGCACCCCAGAAAAGCCAGATTGTCACTGAACCTCTATTCTAAGAATTAAGCAAAGGCCAGACTTGCATTTGTATTTCTTTTTTGCTATAAAACTTCTGTTTCCCTCTTACAGTGCACAACATTCTTCTCTATCCCCATTTATTCTTTTTGGTTTAATGCAACTAAATGTAAAGTGGTTTGAGTCTATAGTGGGGATACATAAGGCAAGTGAACTGGTCAGTCTTTAGGATGGGGAACCTGTGGTCCACCCAATATTGTTGGACTCCATCAGCCCCAGCCAGCACTTTCAGTCCTGTTTCCCAACTGAAACCAAGCCCAGGTACATGAAACTTCATTTTGACTCTCCCTCTTCTATTGCCTCTCCCACAACCACAAGCCAGTTCTCAAATATTCAAAATTTAGACTGTAGACTCCTCAGGGATGTGTGTCTTGCCATTTCTTTATGTTGTAAGTGCCACTGGTGGTGCTATACAAATAATAAATAATATTAGATAGAAAACATGGTGCAGCACCACCAAGCAAGATTCCACGCTTGTGTTTCTTTGGCTGGCTATCATTGGAGTGTGTGTGTGTGTGTGTGTGTGTGTGTATAAAGATTAAACTCCAATTAAACTGTAATTGAATCTAATGAATACCAAATACCTGACTAGCTGAATAAGCAGCTCATAATGGAAAATTATTTTCTTGCAGTAACATCCCTAGAATGGTAGCATATACCTTTTAGGGGAAATTTTTAATTTTCAGAATGCAACGTTCCTCTAGGTGGACTCCTGAAGTTCATCAAGTCATTATTAGGTGGAATTTTAAGAAGAAGAGAGGGGGTCAGAGAGGCTGCATTCTTGAAACTGTTTTAATATTAATCCATAGTTTAATTAGGTAATAGCAGATGCCTACAGGCTTCACATACTCTTGAAAAGGAAAATAAGTGTGTATGTTAACCGTTCTATGCCTCTTTCATTCCTTTTCTGTGTTATGAGAGAAAAAAATTCCAACAACCAAAATGGACTGCAAAGAATAGAGCGACATGGACCAGAATCCAAATCTATTCTGTATATGTCATGGCTGTTCCTGCAAGTCCAGTTGAGATGTCTATTATGACCCCAGACTAAGAAGAAAACGCCTACGGTCTGCCCACCTGGCTTTAATAGTAGCCAGAATTTGAGCACTTTACACCGCAGGCCATTGTGGAAGAGTACAGTGTAGTATGGAAAAAAGAAACTATGTAAGTTGGTCCATGTCTTCTAGCTCCCTCTGTTGACAAAGTATTTCTGGCCCTGTCAGCTAGGTTATCTAGGGAAAAAACCAGCATTTGCCCAGACTCACAATTCTGTTTAATTCCACATCAGTAAAATAGATCTCATGGTGCTCCAGGCAACAAGTCACATTTTTCAGATAACTCCACAGAAATTTGGATAAAGGTGTGCAATTAGTCAATTTGCCACATATGCTTCCCTTTGCCTTGGCAAGCCCTGCAGCTTTCCCTTATGGAAATGGCGAAGACAGAAGAGGGCAGCACACCAGACACACTTCAAGACAATGTCAACAGCATGGATTTTCCTCTGGTGTTTATCTCGTACACCATCGTATTTCTAGCTTGAGACAGTTTGCTGATTACATAAGCACTTGTCTCTGGCGTACCATCAGATAATCGGACCTGGCCTTTCTGTGCAGACAAAAAGACCTATAAAGCTTACTGTCTATAAGTAGAGGTGCAGAGACAAAGCCTTTTACCAGCATTTAGCAAAATCAGTGCTTTGGGGAAAGCACAGAGGAGGGTTGCCGTTCACAGCTATTTAGACAAAAGCTTACAATAAGAGGTGAGAGAGAGGATACACAGGGGAACAGAAGAATAAGGGGCTCATTAGGTGACCCAGGAGCTGTGTAGCCTGCTGCCCATGCTATCATTCACCACACTAGACACTACCATGACAGCTAGAAACGCTGGCAGAAGAGGGGAAAGGATTTAAATACCCTTGAATGTCATACAAAAGGGAGAAGTTGGGCCACGTTCACCTTGTCCCATCATAGTAACATGCAAAGACATGACATGCACCTGTTGAAATGATACCATGCATGCATCTGCTCAAAATGCCACATTTTGTATGGAAAATTGCAAGCAGAATTTCTGCTTACATTAGAGCAATAGCCTCCCCTTTCCCCCATGCCATTTCCAAATGCTGTTTTTGATACAGAAGTTAATCTAGGTATCAGGATCCCAGCACTGAATAGATTATGAGCATAATGTACAGTAGTTTGTCTTGAATATTTCACTGTACCACAACTTCTTTTCTTCTCCATTTTAAAACTAGGAAATAACTAGGTTATTTTGGTGAGGAAGCCAATACACCAGACTTACCAGCAAAGTTTTAGCATTATATGAATTAGCCTGGAGAGTTGATGGCATACACTCTCCCCTCTCTTCCTTTCATGTGTAGCAATTCCCTCTCCCTTTCCTAACTTGCAGCAAACCATAATCCAGGGTTTAATTTTTTAAACATTATTTTTACTCTTAAAAAAATGCTCCAAGAAAGGAGAGGGGGAAAGTGGCTTCATGATTGGCACAAGAGCCAGCCAATCAATGCAATGCAAATCCAGCTTCTGTTGAACATTAGAAAAACAGTTTCCCCTGAGTTTAGTCTGGAGCAAATGATTTTACACGCACTTCAGAGTGGGCTCACTGGTAAAATTATGTACATCTAGATGCATCCTGAATTTGGCAGCCATATTTAATCAATGCACAAACTACTTCCTGCTGAACTGAAGTTTTTGCATGGGAACTGGACAGTGGCAGGAAGGCAATAAGGAAACTGGGGGAAATATGTTGAACCAGTGTCAGTGGCTACAGCTGATTAAGGTACAAATCTGATCCTGCTGCAAATTCTCAATAGTTGCAAAGCTTGTACTAGAAACTGCCTAAACATTTTCCACCATTTCTCCATGATGAGGAGAGCTAGAAAATGAGTTACAGCTATCAATCTTAGCTTTGTAAAAATCAAACTCCCTAAACTACTTCAATGATACAAGTATCTCAGCAACTAGCTAATGCATTCTAGTGCACTAATAAAAACAAACAATAAGCTAAGATTTCAGCAACTGCAGGGAAACTGCAGCAACAAGAAATATTCAGCTCTAGGGAAATGAAGTGTTTTACCTCTGTGCAGAAAGGTGTGAGCTGTGGATGGACCACTGGCTGCACATACATATGGAAGGTGGATTCAATCTCCATTGTCCGACCATTTAGCTTCAGGATGGGGAACTCAATGATCTCCTACAATAAGAAAATTAATACATTAAATGTTACTTTTAAGAAACATTCAGGGAAGTTAAAAGGCAAGCTACAACTGAAAGGAAAGTACACGTAATATCTTGAAATCGAAACCGAAGAACTACAAGCAGAATGAAATGAAATGGGGATTTCCTGCCCCCTCCATCCTGCTGAGCCCCCTGCGCCCCTCAAAAAACCATTCAGGAGGGTCACTGAATGCAACACAGAAGACTGCAGCAACATGAGCAGAATTCCCTGCTGTTATGGCTCTGTTGGATGGATCCAAGGCAAAGGGATTTTTCTCAAAGGACCTCACCGTTCTACACAGGTGGGCAAATTTAGTCCAATTTATTACTGCATCCCTTCTCCAGGACTTATTTTTTGCAGCTACAACACTCTCAAAAATCTTGCACTGAAGCCAACCACACACTGGTTAGGGCAGGAAAGGCAGCAAAGAAGGCCCATTTTGCTGCTGCCACTTCATCCTCTGCTAGTCAGCTTTCACTCTGATTTGCAGTGATCTTAATGCCCTAGTTGCTAGAGAACCATATGAGGTGTCTAATGTCACAACTGGCTGGGCTTTGTGGGATCAGCTTCAGTTGATGCAGCCTGAGGACGTTGACAAGTTGCTTGCAGCTGTGCGTCAAAACTACTTACTTGAGCTCAGTTCCTCAGTGATAATAAAACTTAGCCAGAAGGGCATGGCTAGGTGGATCCAAGCATTAAATGTCAGGGTGGTGTCTGCTGCTGTGAAAAAGGCAGGAGTGTGTCTATGCCTAAAATTGTTCGCCCTGTGCCTACTAGTCTGGCTATCAACTGGTTTCTAATACACCTTTCTTGGGAAGTTGATTGAGAGGGTTATGGTGTGCAGCTGCAGGCATGCTTAGATGAAACTGATTATCTAGACCCATTTCAGTTTGGTTTCAGACCTGCTTTTGGGAACAAATCAGCCTTGATCACCCTAATGGATGGCCTTTACTGGGAGAGGGCTAAAGGGAGTGTGGCATTGCTTCATCAGCTTGATCTCTGTTATTTTTATACCATCAACCATGATATTCTCCTGGACTGGCTCCGTGGGATGCTCTGGAAGTAAAAAATGCTATTGCTAGCTACTGCCTGTTTACTACATTTCTGTAGATCTTATTAAAATTGTTAGCATTAAATATTATCATTACTTATTATATGTGGCCATCTGTTACATGATACTTTGCAAAGAGCAGGCTTCACAAGTTCCTACCCAAGGGGGCTTTAAACCTAAGGATACACACATGAAATAGAGGAAAGGGAGAAAAATGTACATTGCATGTAAATATACAAATAAACTTCAGCTCACATACCACAATATCATCCCATTTGTCCCAGGTGCAAATATCTAGAACTGTAGGCACAGCCTGTTGGGTTTCCGCTTTTGAGAAACTCTTCCACAGAAACTCAAGACAAATGTTAGACTATCTTCCACCCACACACCATATCCATATATACACAAACACTCATGTACATAACCCTGTACACTGTAGACATTATTATGTTCTGTGGTAAATTTATACTGATAAGAGGGAAAGAGAAACAACAGCATGTTCAACTATTCGAAAAATCAAAAATTTACATGGGCTTGTTAATAAAAAGTTTAAGCAAATGCAGTTATGATAGATTTAGCAATTATTAAAATATACACATGGAATTTAAAAAAAACACCCAAGGAATAAAAACGATAAACTCCTTTGTCTCTTTCCTCCACACTCCACCCCCTCCCGAGTTTAATGTAAGAGGAGTGACAATTTGCTTGGTGTCTTTAAAGGATAATTTGTCTGCGTTATTTAATAGAGAAGCATGATGCTCGGGCTCTGGAGTGCAAATGAGCCCACTGAGTGATAGCCAAGCATCGAGCCTCTCAAATCACTTGTGGAGAAAAGAGAGAATAAAAAAATTGCTTTTTAATATTCAAAAACAGTTTGCAAAATTTAATCAAAGCACAGCAAAAGCTAACATTTTTACCACTTTGACATTTTTATTAGTGCTTTCATAAATTTTTAAAACATGAATAGAATTAGTTTAAAAACAACAACAAAAAACTGCCTGAAAACATCTGGAAGAGGGAAAAGACGACGAAAGAGAAAAAGAAAAGCTCCTCTGCCACGCAACATTTGCATCTTAAGAAGCCAACTGCTGCTGTGCAGGCGCTGAACAAAGCTTTTGGGCCCTGACCAAACCACCACTGCCCATCATGACTTGTGAGGCCATAAATGTCAGGCAATAACATCAGTATGCTGACAAAGCAACATGTATACAACAAACAACTTTAAGATTTTGACTGTGTATCCCTCCTTTGGAAATAAAAAAGGAAGATAAAGAAAAAAGGAACCTATGTTTAAATTCTGTAAATACTCGTATCAAGCTTTAATTTGGTGGGCACCAATATAGAATTTATTAAAACATAGGAAATACAGGACTCTAATCCTGCAAACTACATTTACGAGAGCAGGTATCACAACACCACCCTCTGTATCAGAGGCACTGTAGAGAGGAACTGTAGAGAGATAGGGAGAGTGAGGAGAATTTTTCTATTTACAATTTAAAAATATGAAAAAAAAATCAGAAAGATATTAAACACTCAAGAGTAAAGTTAAGGTGTAACTGCTTTTCAGCATTCTGCTATTATAAAGCAAAGAAAAGTATACTACTAGGAAAAATAGATAGTATTTGTCAGATGAAATGAATTTTAGAATAGGGAATCTCCATGATGAGGGCAGACCATTTGTACAAATTTCAAATAATTCAGATTAAAATGCCTTAGTTACAGCAGTTTACAAATTTTGGCTGGAGTGATTTTTGCCACTTCCAACTTTTTTGTTTGTTTCTGGACAATAGATAATGTATCTTTTAAGACAACGGTAGTGCATGACCAGGACAAAATTCAATAGGTACAATTTTACCACTTGCTATAAACACACACTAAATTCCTGTTCAGTGATCAGCAATTACATGAAGGGTGATAACTGTTACAGAAGGTGCACTTCACTGCATTTCCTTTAAAAAGTGGTAGGGGGCATTTTAGAAATCAAAAGATTTTTAGTTTAAGAAAGGCGTTCAGGCACCAAAAAATATAGAGATTAAAAATTAAGGGCTTGCACCTTAACTTCTGCAGAATGTAAGCTTTCTAGTCTTCCTATAGGCTCACATGCTGCATTCATATGCCCACAACTAGAGCAGAGTATGCCTGTAAAACTGATGCGCTGATAATGCCCATTAGTAACTTTGCTCAATTTACTCAACATGCACATGAGCGGGGTCTGCAGTTGATAACAAATTTGCATGAGCTTGGTTGTCATAATTTAACATAGCATATATTGTATTAAACAGAAACATGTCACTGCTCCTATTTCAATACAACCACAAGCTGTAACCAGGGTTTGTTGCGGGGCTTGGAGAGACAAGCCACAAGTCTCTGTTTGGATACCATGCTAAGTAAAACCCTGGCTTAGCTCACAGGAGTGCAGAAGGAAGACTGGGAAAGTAGTCAGTGGCAGATGTTCTTCTCCAGGAACGTCCTGCTCTCCCCTCATTCTGTGCAATTCACCTCAAGGAACACTCCTCAGGTTGAGAAACAACATATGGGTATACACCCCACCTTCAAGTTTCCTTTTCCATACTACGCTATATGCCCCCTGCTCACCCACAAGCCTCATGCAACACACCGCAAGAAGTGGACATGGTCTGTCAGTGATAGGGCTTTTAACAGCATCAAGCCTGCCTAAATCTCTCTCTTCTACTACTCCTAGCAGATCAGCTCGTGGGACAACAGATGATCTTAGGCATTAAGGAAGACAGACCCAGGCAAGCAGCACAACTTCAGGAGGGCTAGTTTAAAACAGCTGGAGGAAATAAAATGAACAAGTCTGAAAATTTTTATGATAGCCCAAATTATTGCTGGCCTATGAAAACTATCAGACTACAAAAGACTGACAGGGAAAAAATCAGATGCCCTCAGGAAAAATACAACAGCTTTACTTTCCCACCTCCTTTTCTTGGCTTTCTTGAAAGGAGCAGAAAGGGCCTTCCCAAAAGGCTGTTATCCCAAAGATGGGGGGGGGGAGGCAGAGAGAGAGAGAGAGCGAGGGAGGGAGGGAGGGAGAGGGAGAGAGAGAGAGAGAGAGAGAGAGAGAGAGAGAGCGCGCGCGCGCAAGGACTTTTTCTTCCAATGTCTGACAATGTTTGTTCCACCGGTATCTACAACAACAGATACCAGCCCTATGAAACCAGCACCACTGCTCACTAACAATGTTAACCAGCCCCACAATGAAATGTAACCTGCGACACCCTGCGCTACTTTCCATTTAAAACTTCCATTTGAAGCACAGCAGAATTTGGGGAGCCTGCTGTCCATCTTGCTAATAAAGACAAGTGTTGGGACCTTTAAAGCTGCCATTCATCTTACGCCTTTATTAATTTCCATTTTCCTAAACCCATGATACATCACGAAATTAGGAGCTGACATTCCTGCAGAAACAAAAATATCTATCAAACATAAAGAGGGAGAAAAAGCGCTCCATTACCCAGAATTTATGGCTTAAAGCCGATCTGTTTCCACTTTTTTTACAAGCATATGGTTTGTTTTAGATAGCCAAAATGTTATTACAGATCTAGAATTTCATTAGGAGCTATTATGAAATGGTAAGCACTTACACACACACAAACAACAGGCTGTGTTTCAGAGCACATAGACACAGACTGGCAACTTATCCAGCTTTCAAGTACCAGAATACATTCACACTGTCAACCCAATTCACAAAGAATTGATGGGAAAAGAAGAACAGAGAGAGGCTGGAAGTTCACGTGGTTGACCTAGCTTGAGCAAAGGGAGTTGGTGCTGCAACAGTACCACCACATGAGGTACAGGGACAGTTGAGAACGTTTCTGACTGAACCAAATTGGTAGTGCAAGTACAAAAAAAAGCATATTTTGGAAGTTCAATCCACCTTTGCCTTTTCACCAATTTAAACACTCTCTTTCTTAGCATTCCTGTTCGTTATTTTTAAGTGAATCATGCCACTTAAGTCAGGCACGTTCCATCAGCAGAATATTATCCGTGTTCTGGCCACACCACCTCTCTTCCAAACTCTGACCTAACAAAGGAAATCCCCACCCCCTGCAAAGTCTTTTGCGCTGCATTAAGCCTCAGATTTTGCCCACTGTTGACAGATTAGCAATCCAGGACATGACACTCATTTGCTTAAAGAACCCCATGACACCAGCACCTCAAACACTGAGCCTAGTCATCACACTGCACTTTCCAGGCAAGCAATAACTGTTGTATGCCCAAATTGTGCACTGTCTATTTTTGCTTTAGGATTTTGCCACAATGCCAGCACAAGTTCACTACAACATGAGATACTACAAGTATTACTCAAGGAATTATTATGCCATTCCCTTAAACTATAAACAGAGCGAAACCTGTTTCTGTCTGCAAAGCACACTGTCACAATCTAACTAAAAAGGAAGGCAAGGATTCAAATTGCTGGTGATGAAATAATAATCTTTTTAATTCTCTCTATCCATTATTATGAAATCTGTCTACAATTACTTGATTTGAAAACGTCTGCACGTAGCCCCAACTCATGCACAAACATATTTGCATTTATATGGTGGGAACACAGTTTCTAATAGCAATTCTAACCTATAAGAGAGACACTAAAAATCAGCTCAACACACACACACACAGAGTGTGTAGAGAAAAAAGTTATAAATACTCTTACCAAACATGTCTGCTTTAAATCATTTTGTACACAAAAGTCTGCAGTACTTGCGTTCTAAGGAGTTGGCAGCCCATGAAGTGTTTCTGACCTACCACCCTCAGAGGAAAACACACACGCACATGCACACACAGGCAGCCCCCTTATGTAATTTGCCTACCCCACAAAAAGTCGTCAAGAAACAGATGGGAGGCTGAATCTCAACTGGCCTGTTGAAAACTTAAAAGAACTTCCCTTTCCAAGGGATTAGGAAAATTCATGAAGGCCTGTGATTTCAGCACTATAAACCCACCCTATATTTCACTCCACCCTCCTAAAGAAAAAAAAAGCACAACCTCCTTAGCATGATGTCGCTAAGACAAGGAAAAGGGGGGGCGGGACCTAAGGCTCTAGAAACTGTGAGCTTTCTTGCTGAAAGGAAAAGCTACAAGCTTAACTACCTAAACAACTTCTGAAGAAATCTTGACTTGGGAACACAACGAAAAGAATTACACCGATATTCACAGCGGAACATTTTGTCCACAATATTGGAGGACCTTATTAGATTACAGAAATAAAATACCCACAAAAACATTCAGACTCTCAAATGTTTATCTGAGCAGTGGGCAAGAAGTACTCAAAGATCAGTATAAATTTATTGGCAGTGGATAAGATTACCCTATTCAGTTCAAAAAACCGCAATTGAGAATAATGTATTTCTGCCCCCCGCAACCGCCCTTGCCATTTTTATAAATAAATATAAAAAAATGAAAGATGCCACGGGAAAATCAGAGCTGACTGTTCTTCCTGCAATAAAAAAGCCCAGTGCTGCTGATAGTAAGAGATGTTTCTGATAAGAGAAAGGGCAGCGTTCCTTACTTAAAAGACATCCTATTTGCACCTCCAAGAGAGGAAGGAAGTCAGAGTTTCAGCGGCAGCAGCTCATTTCATTCAACAGTTTTTCTCCTATTCTTTGAAAAAGACAAGAAAAAGTCATTTTATGTACAAGGAGCTTGTTTCTTAAACAAACACTTGTGTTTTTGATTTACACCACAGGCTGCTCCTAAATAATTTATGGCGGGTTAAATTTATTGCATAGCCCTGGCCGGCTGCAAATTCGAATTGCCAAATAATTAGATTTTCGGGCAATGCTTATAAATTATCCGCCGATTTGTCCGGACTTGTTTGTCAGTCGCTTTGTGCTCCAGGTCATCTTTGGCATTTTGCTGTTTGTGTTTTAATTGCTGATTTACACTTTGACAGATGAGAGTTGATGCCTCCAAGTTGGGGAGGGGGAGTAAGAGATGTGATAGAAGAATCGGAGATCGTAGAAGGCAGGGGTACCATCCCCCACCTTTTTTTCAAAGGCAATTAGAAGAAGGGACAGCATGTGGACAGTACTGGCCTAGTGAATTTTTAATTATTATTTTAATGAGAGCTGGCTGAGTTGAGCAGTCCTACACTGGCCTCCAGGGGTAATGGACAACATGGCTAAACAGCCGTCTGCCCCCACCCCACAGAGAGATACACAAATACATCCTCAAAAATTCTACAGAACTGACCACACAGACTCATTACAAGAAAGAAAAGCCACTACTGTATTAGTTTAATGAAGGGTCGTTAACTATTCCAACACACATTTACATATATTGCCATTCCAGCTCAACACATCTGTCTTGAAATACTTAAACTGGTATGTTAATCAGGTATACCAAAAAGCCTTTCTAGAGAGTAGTCAATTCCAAATTACATTTGCTGCAGCTACCTGGAAAAAATAAATATGCATACTATCTATGTAACAACGTGCACACAGAACATAGAATTTTAAATTTAACTGAATTGTCAAATGTATATGTGCAGGAGAAGCAAGAAAATGCCAATTACATAAATGCTTAAAAGTTCCATGAATAAGGTTTAACAACACAGTAAAGTGGCATGAGATAATGAACCAGACAAAGACAATTATATGCTAATTTCTGCTGCCAGAGTTCTGAATTCTATGCTTTCCCCTGTAACTTTTTCAATTCATAACCTCTGCCATTTCACACCATTAATAAATCCTAAATTTAACATACTAACTTAAAGTACTGTTTCCCAAGCATCTCCTCCTCTTAAGTCCAATTCTACAACATATCTATGATTTGGTTGCCCTTACACTCTTCATAATATCTAGCTACATTCACTCTGCAGTAAATCATTGGCCTTTGATACTTGAGGTGTGTGCTTTTAGAACTCATCCTATTCCTTATAATTGTACAGTAGTTTGTTTTAACTGTTTTTAAGTCTGAAGTTCAAACTGTTGAAACCTGCCCTGGGACCTGCTGGAGAACGGCAAGTAATAATTTATTACTCCTACCACCCCCTTTTAAACACAAAATCATTATCATTCAAAAATTTAGGAACCTCAAAATGCAGTATGGTAACCATCCACTGAGGTCACTGTTGAATCACAAACCATACTACTTAGTGTGAGCTGAAGTTCACAAGTTTAAAATTAATACAATTTTTCATAAATGAAACAGGGGTGAAGTGTTAAAAAGAAAATTTATGCAAAGGCCTATAAGACTACACAGGTTGCCTTAAGTGAAGAATCCAATCTGTATAGTTCAACCAACACTGGAAACAAAGAGACAAAATCTGAATTTTAAAAAATGTTTAGAAAGAAGGCAGGAATCAAGAATGACTCTTCAACAGGTATTAAGAAACATGTTTAATATGGACAGAATGCCGCAGAGCTTGAGACCCTCAGGCCCACGGGCTGAATGCAGACCTACAGGCCTCTCTATCCAGTTCTCAGGGCTCTTCCCCAGGTCATGCTCCCTCCACAAATACTTCTGCCTGGCTGGAATGTATCCTTCAACTGTGATAATGCCTCTTGCTTGCCTGCATAAACCTCTGATTTGTGTGTGACTAAAATGTAGCCTGGTGCACTAACGTAAGAGCCACATCCACACCCACTTTTGCAATACTGGCATGCCAGTTGACTCCAGAAAAGCTGACCATGAGGAAATTCAGCCTTCAGGCTTACCCCTGAAGTAGATGGGATACCCATACACAGGCAGCCAGGACACCTTTGGTGAAGGCTGTTCTCCAATTGGAGCACTCACAGATCACAAAAGTAGAAGAAGATGAGGAGGAGGAGACACAGGCACTTCTTGTACTATTACATATTTCTTTCCTCTAAAGCAGGAATGGCTAACCCCCAGTTCAGGCAATTGATAACAGGTCCCCAAGGAATTTCTTCTGGCCTCAGAAGACCAGAAGATTTTGTCAGCTCTAATAAAAAAGGGGGGGAGTAGAAATAATAATAATAATAATAATAATAATAATAATAATAATAATAATAATAATAATTTTTTATTTGTACCCTGCCCATCTGGCTGGGTTTCCCCAGCCACTCTGGGTGGCTTCCATAGAAACCAGAAAACACTAAAATATCATACATTAAAAACTTCCCTGAACAGGGCTGCCTTCAGATGTCTTCTGAATGTCAGGTAGTTGTTTATCGTTTTGACATCTGATGGGAGGGCGTTCCACAGGGCGGGCGCCACTACCAAAAAGGCCCTCTGCCTGGTTCCCTGTAGCTTTGCTTCTCGCAATGAGGGAACCGCCAGAAGGCCCTCAGCACTGGACCTCAGCGTCCGGGCAGAATGATGGGGGTGGAGATGCTCGTTAATAACCCCCTCCTCAACTAATCTGCACAGATCTACTGAGAAGAGGCTGTGTGCCTGTATGTACAAGCACGATTGTGTATGAAAGAGTGTGGTGTGGCCACAACACCCACTACTGACACGCAACCCTCATCGAGTGTTGGTCAAGGGTGAAAGTGGCCCTCAGAACAAAAAAGTTAGTTATCCCTGCTTTAAGGCAGATGGTGGAGAATACTGTTTAAGATAGGATACCAGGCTCAGTAAACTGCTACCTTTATCCTAGCAAGGCTATTCTTATGTGGGAATATGACAGTCATAAAATGGAATGTGCAAGCGAAATGGAGGAACCAGAGTAATGTAGAAAATAATATTAATGACCTTGAATGTCAGGAAAACAGTATGAACCAAAGCATGTCTCCGAGTCAATTCATATAACACTGGATGTGTATTAGCTGCTTGAAATTCCTTTACATGCCAGCTCACTGTCCCTGGCTAGCCGCTCCATACAAATACCACCAGAGCAAAAGTCACATGTCAATAAACAAATGCTACATTGGTACCTGGTTTTCCCTATATGGCACTGTCTGTACACCATTGTCTTGTCACAGGAAAAGAACTAGCGGGCAAGAACTTCAAGTAGTTACCACATATACAAAATGGTTGTATGAGGTTTCTGAACTCCAAAGAATGTAGTGCATGTGCCTGAGGCATAGACTTAGACAAGGCAAAGAATCTAGGGACACACACGCTTAGACTTATGATCAAGAATGCCACCCATCAGACTGTATACACTACAATGCAACTACACAAAGCTACTGATGTAACAAGAAATGTCAATTTCGGTGACCATTAGTGAGAGCCATAATAAAGAAATAAATCTGAGTACCTCCAGAGCACATGGCTCTGGAATTCTTGGGGCACTTTGCTGCCTTTTTAAAAACAAAATTGCTTGAATATTGTTACATAGAACAATTACACTAGTAGCAACGTTACATTAATTAAACATTAAACCAACTAGCACTGCTACAAGCAACAAAAATTAAATACACCCTCACTAGATGAGATACATTGGACACTGCCTTTTTCTGCTACTGGAGCTGAGCATTTTCTTTTACTGCAGATTTTAAGCTATTAACTAAATTTGTAAGCACTAGTAGCCCATGTCAAAGGATTCTTACAGACTTGGAGCTGTGAACGCGGTTTTCAAAGCTCCCCCGCAGGGATCTGGCAAGGTGGGGCCTTGTCAATGATGGAGGAAGGGGGGGAGCGCACCGCCCCCGGCAGCGCAATCCCAGTGGGATGTGATCATGGCTGCCCCCCCACCCGTGCTGGGCGTCACGCCCCTGCAGGCGGCGTGCCATGCCCCCAGGACACCCGCCAGGCCTGCCCTCGCCTGCTCTCCGCCCCCCATTGCTGGAGCATGAAGCTCCGCCACTGGGCCTTGTGTGTCATAAGAAGCTGCCTTATACCAAGTCAGACCATCAGTCCACCTAGCCATACCTGAAGATACCAGGGAATAAACTCAAGACCTTCTGCATGGAAAGCAAGCGCTCTACCACTGAGCTATGGAAGAGAAGTAGGTCCAGCACTAGCAACTGGAATACCTGGGAATTGAGCAAAGAGGACTAACCAGCATTGCTCTCCCCAGCCCTTCCCTTTTGCTGCTGCCAGCCTCCTCTAGAGGAGAAGAAAGGGAGTCAGCTGTAAGCCTGGTAGGAAGTCCCTGCCCGCTCTGAACTGAACTTAATCCAGGCTGCTGTAGGCTCCTAAAGTGCATTTACTAGCACCAGTTTTGTGGACCAACTTAATTTCAGTTTTTTGGCATCTTTATTTTGGTTGTCTTAATTATATATGTCATTATAATACAGAAATTACCCAATGATTGTTTTTATCTTATTTGAATGAATCAAAACCAGTGCAGCTGCTGCTTCTCTGCTGGTGGTGGAGGTGGCAAGGCAGGTACGCTGCCCATGTGGGCACCTCCTCACTTCACCTCATGGGCAGGACAGCCCTGGTTCTAGGCTACTTGCTCCATATCCCAGCTTTGCCGTGCCTGGCCCTCTATTTTATTTCTGACTTATCGCCCTGATCCTACAGACTGGTCCCAAACACAACTCCTGGTCCTCATTGTGTAGGCCATCAGGAGTAAGTTGCATTCCATTTTTTAAGACGATGGCTTTCTTAGAATAAACCTGGAGTTATGCCCTGAAGCTAAACCTCTTATGCTGAAGTTCACAAGGGCAATGGCTGGTTAGTTCAGGTGTTGCTGTTCTTCAATCTGTCCTGAAGTCCAGGGCTCTAAAATGAAGCTCTTTAAATAATTTTCAGCAAAGGATTCTGCAAGCATAGGTTAGCTAATCTACACATCAGCCTGTTCTCCAAAAGCACCTCTCTATATTCACATTAAATGCACACAAGTAAAGATATATAACTTTGACACACAGAGCAAGTTCTCATTTTTAGTAAGATATTTTTGAGTAAAGTCCCTTTAGTGTCTCTACAGGTTCCAACAAAAAGCATAGCAAGACACCCCTGGGCAAAGGAATGCATGGTGCAGGTGAGCCCTGGGCACAGTTGATGAAAAGATCCAATTGAATAACGTCCAACCTTAATGCACTATCTTCCCCACAAAATATATAGCCAAGCTGCAACGGCACATATTGTTACATATTCCACAGCAAGGACTTGGGGGGCATAGCTCCTTAAAGTTGTAGTAATAGTATTCCACTCATGCTCCATTTTTACTACCAGCTGTAAAATAGCTCCACATGCATCATGGTTTTGCATCAAAATGAACACAAGTCCAAAGGGACACGCTAGAGCAAATTTACAGCTTTGACAGGACTTTGCACCCAAGGCTGGGTGCACAGGAAATAGCTAGAGAAAAGTTAAGGTTTTCCTGCAGAATTACTCTCAAAAAATCAACCGTGCCTTCCCACAGACACACAGGAGTTTTGGAAGATTGTTTTTAGCCAGTTTATTTCAGGTTACAGTAAGCCTGTGACTTATGTGCATTTAACTTGTGCACATTCAGCTTTGAATGTGTGGCAAAAAATAATAATAATACGGGGCAGAAAAGGGCCAAGATTCCAGGAAAAAAGACTTTGGCAATCCCACCCACCACTGAACCCAGTGGGTTTCAACTATACACAATTTTGGCTTCAGGCACAACCCCCAGAATGTAATGCCCATGTAAGTTTCGGGCTTACTGTAGTTCCTCTTCACACAGCAAAGTAACATAAAAGCAGGCACATCTACAAGATGGCTAATATTGAGCGGCATCTTCTCTAAGAACTGAGGCACAGATTAAAAACACTCTTTGAAACAAAGTAAGAAGAGGGCTTAGAAAGGAGGCTGAAGATGGTAGTGTGATTTACAGTGAATATCACTCCAGTATTCTCCAGGGCATCAATTATTGGGGAATGAGACGGAGGAGACCTTAATGAAATCTACACCCCCCCACACCCTCCAATTCCCCCACCCACCCATTTAAGCTAAGCAAGCCCCACCCACATTAGTATTCTATAACTTTAGGTAAGAGGACAATACAAAAGGGGTGGGCCCTTGATCCACCACAACCCCCTTTAAGCATTATGGTCCCATTAGAAACAAACAAATAAAACAAAATCAGGAGGAAAGTGCTTAAGATAGCTTTAAAATACTTGAATGCTTAATGCATATTGGAAGAAACACACTTTGTCAGCCCAATGAAATAATATACTAACCATATCGACTCACAATTCTAACTGCAAACCTGAATTAAAAACAGCCAGATAACATGGCTCTACTGAAACCCACAATCCTGAGTGTTCATTACCATGCTGACGAGGAGGCTCATTTTGATTTAGCAACCCTTTCCAATTCAAAATATTAAGCAGGGAGACTAGAGATCTCCATAGCCATAACAGTATAGAAATCTCAGCTGCATAATACATAACAGTCATATGCAATATCCTGAGAATCTCCACTTTCATTTTTTAAATGAATTTTCTTGCCCTGCTTAGCTGTGAATAATGCTGGATTATTCGCATTTAGAAGAGGAAACCAGAAGGGATACATATTGTTTGGGCTTCTGGTGATCATGAAGGAAAGAACTAACGCATCTCCCTAGGTCTACCTGCACTCATACTGCCAGAGTATCCCAGGTGTTTCTTTCCCTTCCACTGCTCTGCCAGAATAACTTCCCAAACTGTAAATGCCACCATTTTTAATTAGACTTACTGAGCAATCCTAACACCAGATCAACTTGCTACCTGGGAGTTAGGACTGTGGGGATGTGGCGTGTCCTCTGCTGGCTGAAAAGAGCTCCAGCGGCTGGGGCCACATCTACTGCAGAGGCCATTACTACGTCAGTGAAAAAGAACTTATCTACTGTTGGCAGTGTTCCCACTGACAGTAGTCAGCATTGGGGCCCCAAACAGGGTGTTCTGGGGCAGGAGTGCAATTGAGGCAGCCTTGTAATCACTGGATTCCAGGCCCCTTCCCATTCAATGGGCATCCCCCAGGAATGGTCCTCCCATCCAAACAAGCCTGGAAATAGATCTTCCAGTGAGGGGGGTGCTGGCCAAAATAGACAACCATGAATGCGGGGAGAGGTAAGTATGCCCCCCACACCTCTCATCCTGGACTGTGCATGCCAGCAGGGGCTTGGGAGTGGTGGACCATCCACCGCTTCACTCCCCATTCCTCCCCACATCAGATTGCACTCTTAATCAAGTAACCCGAGCAAACAAATAAATGTGATTTTCTAAATATTTTTTTAATTTTTTATTGCAGAATATTAAGTATGTGTTGCATAGAAACACAGACCCAACTGGCAAATGGGAACCTACGCAGTGTTTCCAGATGTATTTTCCACGAGGATGGTAAATTCTAAGCAAAATTGCGGAAGCAAGTTGTACAATCAAGATTGATCCAGAAGCCCAGAACAGCTGGAAGGTACCTTTTAAAGTGGTAAAGAACATTGGACTTCATAATTACCACTGAGTGAGAAAAATGCAAACAGGGAAAGTCAACAATTTGAGGTGCTGTAATTCCAGCTCCTCTGTCAAATCCAGCATACATTCACACTCAAAGCCGTTTCACTGTCTTGCAAATTAGGGGAGTTGGCTATTCCCACTGAAAAGAACACAGGCAGTGTAAAGGACAATAAATGCAGTATCACAACTTAGAAAAGATGCGCTTTCCTCCAGAGTCCATGCTTTCTTAGGAGGAAAGGCTCGATAAAAAAATGCATCATGAAGCTCCTCATGCCAAGAGAAAAACAAAGAGGTGGATCAGCAACTTACAGGAGTGAACAAAGGGAAAACATATGACAAATTATTATGAATTTCTCTAGCGCTTTTAAATGCAGAATACGTTTCTGTCTTCATAATGACTCTGTGTAGTAAGTAGTTTCTCATTTTAAAGATGAGGAACTGAGGGTGTAAGAGTGGATTGCCAAAGTGTGAGCTTACGAGGAAGCCTAAGATCTGAATATTCTAATCCAGATTCTACATTATCTGCTAGTGAGATACAGATATCTCAAAAAAGGGAAAGAAAAATGCTTAGGAAACAACTACTCTTCAGATGCAACATGTTGGAAGACACAGATTGCAAAGCCCTCAATGCCAAACAGAAGGTCTCCTGGAGAAAACTAGACAAACTAAAGCCAAACCATTACCTGTGGATGGATTTGCGGCTTGTCACATGTGGCCTCAAAATCCAGCACTAAGAAGTAGTGATACCTCTGCGGGGGAAAGGATGACATTGCTGCCATGGAAGCAAAGCCGTGAGACGCCAGTTTCCCGGTTGTAGTGGAACCGTACCGCTGGAGAAAAAACCGCAGAAGGGAGCGCAGAGTATTCCTCGCTCTTGGGAGTAACTTGAGGTGAAGCCTTGCTGCTGTGGTACGGACAAGTGCTACCATTGAACACCTAGCAGCATCTGGAACTTGAGAGAAGAGAGAGAAAGAAGCTGGTGTTACTCCCAGATACACAGTTTACAGATCAAAATTTGTATTTCCATGATGGCAGTAAAGTATTTGGGTGGAGAGATGGAAAATAATTCTTATTAAAATAATATTTATTTAAAATACGTACACCCTGCCATTGAAACAAAGGATCCACAGCAACAACAAAATAACTAGAACAATAAAAATGCAAGAATCAAATCATTAAAATATCATATAATGCAGTTCAATAAAACAGCAGGAGAAATAAAAACCCTTTATACACCTCCCTTCCCAAATGCTTAACCCCTGCCCCCCAAAACCCTTTTTTCATACTTGCTACCAAAAAGCGAAAATAGAGCTAAGAGAGCATCTGGTGAGCACAGTAACTATAAGGAGCCAACACTAAAGTTACTATGCCTGGCCCAGTTCAGACTCAACAATGGATATGACACATGGAATAACACATGGGTCAGCAAACTAAGGCCCAGGGGCCGGATCCAGCCCAATTGCATTCTGGATCCAGCCTGCGAATGGTCCACAGCGTGGACTGGCGTGGGGATTCTGATCTAATGCTGTGCCATTTCACACACACACACACACCCCGCGGTGCCTCCTCACTCCCTCCTCCTGGCTTCTCCCCGCCCTGCCTAGAGGAGGAAGGGGGCTGGGCTTTGTTGAGCTGTGGTTGGCTGAGCGCCATTTTAAGCAGCCCCTCTCTGGAGCCAGCCCTTTCACACCGCTCATCGTCCGCCCGTCCGCCACCACCAGCCCCTGCCACTCGCAAGGCACAAGTAAGCAGCCACTGGGGCTCGTCCAGTGCTGTGGAGAAGGGAGGGGGGATTAGAATGAGTAGAGTTGCACATAAACTAGGAAAACACATGTTCAGCTCCCTTCTAGAATATGAAGCTCACAGGGTGACCTTGAAGAAGTCACAATCTCTCAGCCTAACCTATCTCAGAGGATACAATGCAGGGAAGACTAGGTACATACAATGAACTCTTTGGAGGAGCAAGGTTGTTGTTGTTTTAAATTTTTTTGCTGCTATTTGGCATCACTGCAAACTATGTATACATATGATTAATAAACTTTTAAATCATACTGATCAGTGACTACCTTCAGTGCTACTTACTTGCACCATATTTGTGCAGCTTCTATAGCAGTAGCTTATACTACAGATGTCTAAAGACAGCCAACTGTAAGCTTCACCTGTTAACTCATTCTGACCACAAGAGACCTGCTTACACATACCTAAGACCTTGGCACTGAAAACCCCCCCAAAAAAATCATTTTCAAGATGCTTGATCTTCAGCACCTTTCCTAAATGGATCTCCAAGATAAAGTTACTGCCTTGCAGAGGTTTCCTATAATATTGTACCCTGGAATACTGAGCAAGGATTAGAAGCACACTCAGCTTCCCATATTGAAAGCTCAAACTGAAAACAAAGAAACAAGAGTTGAATCCAATGATGCATGAGCAGAGTTTCACTAGTGCAATGACACTTTCCCATCCTCTCTTTGTGTGCCACTAAAATATGCTTGGGGGGGGGGGGTTCCAAACCTCTGGAGCAGATTGGGGGGCACTGCAGAGCAGAGGAGAGGGCAATTCCATTGCACAACAGAACAACCCTAAACTTTTAAGACCCTTCGAATCATTTGTCTATACTCAAAACTAGCATAAGGTGCGGGATGAAATTATTCAATACCTTAGTATGTTAGACCAAGAACACATCTTAGGTTGGCTGAGTCACCCTTACTAGACCCAACAATACTAACTGAGCAATACCAGCACCACACACACTACCTAAATCCATAGCTTTTCAGTAGGTCTTACTGTGCCATAAAGTTCATCCCCAAAGGCCCTGGCAGGTTAGTGCTAGTTCTTCCCTCCTGCTGATGGAGGCTACTTGAGGTGGAAAACTGCAAAGCTTTAGACCTGCCCTCCATTGGTATGTACATTATTCACATCTTCCTGCTGCAAGCAGGAACAGGAAAGACCCTTTGATGACCATTAGGTGGAACAGAAAGACTTTCCACCAAAAACACAAAGGCGGGAGGCAGAGTCCCTTGCAAACATTAGGGGTTATTTATACAACAGACACCAACTGCTCCTCTGTACCCCTTAGTCCATCAGGTAAATAATGCACGTGCCAAAATACACACTTAATGAGGTAAATAATATGCCTTAAAGAAGAACTAAAGCTGTATTTACCTGGGAGACCAGTGAAGGGCCAGATTAGAAGATAATTGAAGATGAGCAGGTCAGGTAAATACACATTTTATAACCTTCCCACACAGAAGGATTTTTGGTTAGAGAGATGCACTCACATGCACACAGAAAGGTTAAAGACTGGGCCACTTTGCAAGTGGAGATTTTTACAGAATAGGCTGGTTCACACTGTGGTGCATTAGCACCGGGGGGAGGGGGAGAGAGAAGAGGGGAAATGGCAGAAGTGAAAGATGTTGCTTCCATAAAGCAATGGACCAAGCCTCGGAAACTGGAAAGCCAAGCTACAAAAATAATAAGCAGCTGCCCTTGTAGCCTAACATTATATTTATCCTAGAGGTTCCTTGCCATAACTACCATCTTTCCATCTAGCGCCTTTTATTGTCATTAATAAATACATTACAGCCAAATAGAAGTTAGTAACCGTCACTTCCAACCCATCATAGAGTAACATGTATTTGAGAGAGACGCCTTTTAAATCTTCAAAGCTGCCAAGCTGTGTAGCTGTAGGGCTATCAGGCAGATGTAATGCTCTGGAGTAAAACAGCTTCGCTAATATTTTACTGTGGCAAAACCCAGGCCCTCGCCAACTGTACAGGGAAGTATACATAACAGGAAGAGCCATTGTATCAAATATTAAAATATATCCAAGAAATGCATGCAGCTGTACCCAGCACCCAGCCACACATGCTTATTTCACATATATACACCTCTTACACATAAATTTTCATGAGCATGAGCAATTAACCCTATTTTAGAATCTAGCTCTGCAATTCGTACAGGGGCTAAGACAAATTGCCCCTTTCCCAGCCAGTAACATGAAACAAGATTAACTGATACTTTTCTTATTGAATTGAGATGATGGGATGTCTCCCAAACCTATTCATGTGTAAGGCTTCCACAAACAACTGCTTTGCTTCATATTCTTAGATATGAAGCCTGCACCAGAGCGTGTCATCCTCAAGGGAGAAGAATTTCAGTCATGGAAGAAAAGTAAAGGACAGAAGTCCATAATAATCACACATATCCAGTGCTTATTTTTTTGAAAGAGAAGTGTCAGGGTTCATATCTGTCTGGATATCCATCTTCTAATATGGAAGCCCTGCTCCGGCTTCCAGATTTAAGATATACCATGGGGTAGGAGGACCGTGGTTCCTTTTGGGTTAAGGGAATTCATTCTACATGGGCTGAGAAAAATTCTCCTTCATCACCATTTAACTTCACAAGTTCTGAAGTACTGCTTTTAAAGCAAGTGCCAGGACTCATTGCACAGATTCAGAGGGGAGGAGTTGGATGAAATTAAGAAATGCCCATGAGAAAGAGCACACAAATGGCAATACTGACATTCAGACCTCAACAAGCTACTTTAGAGAAGGGAAGCAGCAATAACATCCCAGAAGTAATTGTCTCTATAACAGCCCCAAACTTTGAAGAAGTTTTTTTCCTAGAAGCCAGCTCATACGCCATTTTAAACTACATTTCACTGTTCATGCGCGTCTCCTCAGACCCACCAAAGTGGCATCAGTCCCCAGATACCATTCTGATTCTGAACAGTTGGTGTGGTACTAACTAAGGGGTGTGTGTGTAGGATCCCAAGTCCAAGCTGGGAGGATAAGAAACATTAACAAAATCTGTGTGTCATATTCTTTTTTAAAACATGTGTGTTCTGTAACCTGTATAAACTCTGACCTGGTTTGGGCCTGCCTGGTGCAATTTGACCCATGACACTATTTCCCTCAAAGCAACACCAACCCACCCATCAGCTGATATTGCTGGTGGCATCAGCTGGTGGGCGGGACTTCCTTTAAAAGCATGCTCTGCCCTGATCCCTTCAACCTCCAAAAAGGATCAGCATGGAGCAAGCTTTCCAAAGAATCAGCAAAAGCAGGTAGACCCAATTTTGTCTTCATCACTGTGCAACAGAGCAGTCACTGCCAGAGTCGGTCACCAGCACTGGCAGAGACTGCTCCATTGCACAGCAATGAATAAACAGGTGATGTTTTGCAGCACTCTTTGAAGCAGTCTCCTCCCTTTCCCTTTAAAGACCACTGGAGCAGTGCTTCAAAGAGCACCTGCTTAAGGGCAATCCCCACCCTCCCATGCTCAGATGGGATTGCAGGGTCTGCCTTAAAACAGGTGCTCTTTGCAAATGTTCCCCACTCCCTTAAAGAGTGCTCCAGCGATCTCTAAAGTGGGGATGAAGCTGCTGCAAAGAAGAGTTTCCAAACACTTTTCAAGTGTCTTCACCATTCCTTTCAAGTGCTGATTGCCACAGGTGAAAATCACGTAAAGGGGGGGCCACGGCACAATACTAGGGGGCCACAGAGGGAAGTGAAGAAAACAGAGAAGTGACTGAGAAAAGAAAACAGAAAAGAAAACAGAAAACAGAGAAGTGAAGTATTTGGTAGAATGAGATTTCTGTTGTGCAAATTATTTACGCAGCCTAACGCAGAATCACCTTAACATAATGGACAGAGGTGATCTTCGGTTATCCCTCACAGCAATAGAACAAGATATAAAAAAGCTTGTTTCTGGTCATCAAGCACAAAGGTCACATTGATCAAGAAATACTTAATAGTATAATTTTAATGTAATTGTATTTTGTACTAATTATAAAAATTATAAACAAAACATGTTCTATTTGCAAACAAAACATTTAAATGGTTAGCTTTCTACCAGTAGGATGGGGGACCACAGGAAGGAAACAAGGTTGGAAGAGGGTTATGGTCCGGAAAAGGTTGAGAAACACTGATTTATAGCTTGTCAGTTGTCCAGGAGAGCTAAACCACAAGCCAAGATTTGGATAACACAACAAGACAAGCCATGGTTTAGCAGAGCATGGCACAGTAGAGGAACTGGGGAGAAGCAATGCAGCTGAGATCTCCTCTCCAGAAGCTGACATATTAGAGCTTAGCCATGATTTGGCTTAGCATGACATGTGAACTAGATCTTTCTCTCTCCCTATCTCCCCATCATGAGTCATGGGGAAGGAAAATGAACTATTCAGGGACCTGAACTCCTATCCTCCGACAACAGAAAATCCAGTTTAAACTCACTCATGCAGTTCCCACAACTTCATCAAGCATCGTTTCATGTTTTCAACCTGTCACAGGTTCAATATCTATAATTTCTTCAGTAAATAAATGAAAGCTGAACTTCTGAGTTTTCAAAAGATCATTAAGAAATAAAATGAAACGTCATCTAGATAAACACACAGAGAGAATGACGTTTTTCCTGTATGTCAAGGGTCAGATTATAACCTTTGACTGAGCAAACCATCCCAACTGGCCAGTCATGTCAATGTTTCATATATATTCTCCAACTATTACTACTCCATGTTGCTATAAAATATGGCTAGGCATCATGAGGTACTTTAACAGAGTCAGTGTGTGTGACATGGAAAAATGTACAACATTCAAACACCCAATAACTCGGAAAATATCCACCTGGAGGAGTGCAAGATAAGACATTTATAGACCATTACAGATTATAGAAACTTGTCCATGATTTCATCTCCTGCCATTGGTAACTTTTTCTTATGAAATACTAGAATGCTTTAAAAAAAGAGGAGGGGTTAGTTTGCTCAAGACATTCTCGCACCTAGGGCAAGTTTGTCTGTGCTCTTGGTCACTAGTATATCATACAAATAATCCTCTCATTTTTTCTATTGATCGGAAAGAAAACTACCATATGTGCCTAATCAACAGCTCCTTTCAGATGTTGCCTCCACAAGTAGACTAAACATGTGGAGAGGAGTCTTGCAACTGCCAGTCTCACCTCCAATGCACCGCATTTTCCCTATCCCCATCCTCAACTCATAAAGGTAGGTGCACAAGAAGGGCTGCCTACCCTGTATAGACGTAGGCACTCCACATACTGTGGAGGGTTTCCAATTGCATTGAGCATGTTCACACATACAGTTGTACAGATGATGGTGCCCCTTCTTGGATCTTTGGCCCTATGCACAAAGCCTGTATGTGGAACCAACATGTACAGTTACACACCCCACATTGACTCTGTGCATTGAGGGAACATGCCAAAGGAACTAATGGCATGTGCATATTTTAAGCATTTTTATACATTTCAGGAACTAGAAATTTCACAGATAAGAAAAATGAAAATTATATCTGATTCAGATGTTGAAAGGTGCTGATAATGTAGATGTACCTGAGGTTGAGGTACTATGTAAGTAACAGAAATTTACCCACCCACTCCCCTCAAAATAAATGAGACAAGCTTTTTAGAACACAAATATATCAATCCAATAAAATATTGAAGATAATTTAAAAGTATTTCAGAAATATTTTACATTTGAACATGGCAACACCGGGGTGGAATGAGCCATTCCAGTTGGCTGCTTTATTAATTAATAATGATGTGATATTAATAAAAAATAGACTGCTAGAAATATTAAGATACAATATCTTAGCTATAGAAGACACAGGTTCTTGAGAGTGTGTGTGTGTGTGTGTGTGTGTGTGTGTGTGTGTGAAAAACGGTCAGAGTTGAGACCCATGATAGCCTCTAAACACTGTAGATGAAATTAACTTGGCACTTCCAATTGTTCTAGAAAGTTACCTGACCAAAATAACTACCTAGAAGATTCATGAAGATTCACTTAAAGCTTAATTATATTTTGTATTTTGATATCCCTGTAGAACAGAAGCAATATTGTATTGAAATTGGAGCTTGCAGGGGCTGGGAGATTTCCCTTCTTTGGCAGAAGGTAGCAATTCAAATGTATTAATATCCCATTTCACATATTCCAGGGCCAAGCTCTGGCACAGAAACCAGGTTGCAGGACTAAGCCCTGGTAAACTCTGGCTCAATTGAGCTCTGATACTAAGCTAGATGGTGTGACCCAGGAAGGCACCACTTATGCTGCATTATGTTCCCAGCTGCACTACACTGTTTGCCAAGGGGCTACTGGGAAGCCCTGGCACCAAGGCTGCTACACAGCTTGGATATATCAGAGGAAAAAGTAATAGAAATAGGGACTGTGTGTGTGTTTGTGTGTGTATGTACACATGCACATCCATCCCCAAGAGAAAGAAGAGGGGGAAACAAAGGCAGACAATGGCAGGGAAGAGAGACCTTACCTGCCCCACGAGAAATGCTTAATGCCTGCCTTGCAGTTACAAAGAACAAACAAGCAATGAATGATACTCAGGCATGCAACTAATTTTTGCAGTGAGACATGTTAGCCTATGAATCTTCGTTTTATGGGATCTTTGTGCATAATACTAATATTTAAATTTTACAGGCAAGTGTAATTAAAACAAATCAAACCCATGCATGGGCATAAATGAGACAGATAATTCCAATAGCTGGTTTTCAACAACAAAAAACCCAACCCAGATAAATTCATACAACAGTCAATCATTGGCATTTGTTGACATCATTCTGTAGCCAAGTGCTGCAAGGTTGTTGTTCTTTTGTATAATTTACTAAGGTTATATTATGGGTTACTGCCCTTTTATTCTTTGTGGTCCTGTCACCATTAAGTCCAATGAGGCAGCATATTGCATCTTCGAAATATACGCCATCATTCCATCCCCATAATACAAGATCATATTTGCACTGTAGTGTGTACAACCTCTAAACTGTTGTTTTGTACTGTACATGAGATGACCCACCCATTAAAAGATTCTGGGTCTCAGCATGAGGGCAGTTTCTGATGCACACGCAAACTGACCAGCTGCAAAAGCCGGCACTGGTATGCCAAGAGCTGGAAGCATCCTATGCCAGAAAAAGTCGGTGTATGCAATGGAAAAACCAGCATTCACTTTGTAGGGATGTAAGGCCATAACAGCCTTCTCAGGGGTAGGCCTTTCACTTCACCTAGCACTTTCAGAGGGACATGTACCTACATTTCTACACTGGCAACATTGTCACAGTAGGAAAGCAATAAATGAAGCCCAAGTCCACTTCCACTAATCTCCATTCAAATTGCTTTTTTTCTTTTTTTTAAAAAAAAATTATTTAAATAATACAGCAAAAACAGAACACCAACAGAACAGAAAAAAAGAAAAACATACTTATTGCATATTACTCCACCCACCCACCCGCGGCTTCCCTCCACCACAATTCAACTTCTTTAAATCTCTATCAAATTGCTAATATGTACATCATATTAGCTTCATCTATAAAAGGGGCTTCATCACCACCACCAAGAAAAGAATGTATATATTAAAACATTAAAATCAGAATATTGAGGTGCTTTCAGAACTCAAAAGTGTTCAGAATATATATTTTTTTTAAAAAATCAGAGAAAGAACAGAGGGTTATGGAACAAATGGATCTATGACCATGGTGCCATAACGCCCTCTCCTGCTTTCTCCTTGTGGCAGGAATAAGTGTGCCTCTGTAAGGATAACTAACCTATGGTGAAAATTAAGAGACTCAGTCTGTCAGGAAGGATTAAATCATCTTCATTTATATGCTAGGGTGTATGGTGTTAGAGGAGGGGGAATACCTCTGGTGGAGGACATGTGCGCCTTCTGGGGTAGTTTCTCCCACTTTGGTCCTCACCCTGCAGTCACCTGTGACTCCTAGAAGCTGTCAGCATATGACAGCAGCCACACTCCAGGAAAGGGCTTTGACTGGCCGGCTAAACAAGGTGGAGGGCAGTCGACGGGTCTCAAACTCTCAATGAGTTAGGGTCTTCCCCTGCATGCAAGGACAGTCTCTGGCAGATTGAGCAGATGAGACCAATAGTGGGTCCAACAGTCAAGAAGGTGGTTTCTGCATGTGCTGTAGAGGGAAGTGAGGGGCAGATGGGGCTTATCAACCTAGGAAGGTAGCCCATCTAGGAGAAAGAAAACTCTGATCCTAATCCACCTCTGCCTTGCAGAAGAAAAGACTGAGTGTGAACCCTACACAAATTCAGAGTGGAGTCCCTAAGAAGGTTGGATGGCACCTTGTAGGCCTTCTACCGGCAACTCCTTCAGGCAAGCTGGTGTCAAATGTATTGCTCTGCTTTCCTTTGGTCCACATCAGTGAGGCCAAGAGGGGGGTTTTGTTGTCTGGGCAGCCCAGGACCTCCATATACACTGCCCAGGCTTGTGCCTCAGAGAGGTCACTTCGGTGCTGCTAACCCAGAGGTTTGACTTCACCCCCAAAGGTGCACTCCACTGTCTTTCAGGATAGGCAGATGCCAATAGTATTCTGAACCCATAAAGCCTACAGTCCAGTTTATACTTAAGCACATCTTGAGTGTATTTGAAAAATGTACTCATTAGTATGATGACTGAATGCAGTTAAACTGGTTTAGTGAGACATGAACAAGCCTAGCCTCCTCTCAGTTTTGCACATTGCCTCCTTCCCACATGTACAGGACGTTCTGAGGAGAACTTCAAAAGCTTTCACTTCTATTTTTGAATAACCATAGCTTATCATGACATTTGTACCCAACCAATTGTGGTCATTCTTAACTATGGCTAGTTTCAGAGACGCTAACTTCAAACCAAATTTCCTAAAGCTGGTTTACTTGAAACTAGCCACAATTAAGATTAACCTCCATTTGTTGTGTTTGGATGGTTAATTAAAAGAAGGAGAGAGAGCAGGAACCCAGAAGTCTAGGCTCATGGATGTCACACTAAACATAGGTTAGTGCAGGAGCAGGGAATCTTTTTCAACCCTTGAGTCAAGCCCAGTTAAGTCTCATGCTCTAGCGACCAAACTATCTTACTGTATCTAATGAAGATTCAGTGAAACCAGTGTTAGAAACTCATATATATCAGCTAGGCGCCAAATGGCTCCTTAAACCAGGATAACAGTCACCAAAATGGAATGTCTATTGCCATTTTCAGGCCAGGCAGTTCAAAAGTCGTATTTTTCAATATGACTTTTTGGTTCCTTAAAATTCAATCTGATTGTGCAGATAAAATATAAGAGATACAATTCTACAGAATGTGTTGTGTGTGAAAACAGTCAAGATCCAAGGATGGTGGAGATGTCAGGCACCATCCTGGTCCCTGGGCATCTTCACTTGGTCGCAAGTGGCCAATTGCCAGGTGCAAAATGCACATGGTGAATTTTGAACACTGAGTGAAATCCACAGGTGCTATCCTTAGCTGCAGGGTGCAGAACTTTTTTGGCCCAGAAGACCAGATTTTTATCTTCCTCCACTGCTACAGGCTGTGCTCAGTGCTTCCCAAGCAGAGGGCTTGCGAAGAACTTTGCACAGTGCTTCTGAACTGCCCGACAATCAGCATACCTGTCAGTCAGCTCAGGACAGCAATACCTCAAGGACTGCCTCTATCCATATGAACCTACCCAGACACTGCAATCATCATCTGAGGCCCTTCTCCGTATGCCTCCTCCATAAGAGGTCTGCAGGGTGACAACAGGAGAAAGGGCCTTTCCTGCAGTGGCTGCCTTGCTGGTGGAATGCTTTCCCCAGAGAGGTTTGGCAGACACCGTCATTATACACCTTTAGGTGCCAGGCAGAAATATTCCTCTTCAATCAGGCTTTGGGCTGATTAATATTCTACGGCCTTTTAAAAAAATTTTTTTGGGGGGGCTACTGGTTTGTGGGGAGGAAGTTGTTCTCATTTTATTATGTATTTTGTTTTTTATCTTATATTTTTACATTGTGAAACTGCCCTGATATCTAAGGTATACTAAACAAATACATAAATAAATAAAAAATAAGTCACATAAATGTAAATATGGCTTGCCCAAAATAGTCTCATAGGCCAAATGGGGAGGACTGGTGAGCCAAATTTCACCTGCACACCTTATGTTACCCCAACACAAAATACTGGAACCGTGCACAATTTATATTTTGTCTCTTGATGCAGACAAAATTCCCTACATCAAAGCAACTATGTGTGTACCATAATTAATAGAGCCAAAATGAAGCTAGGCATTAAAATGTTCTTTTAAGGAATAAAACCAAATGTGAAATCCTTCATCCAAAAGAGGTATTGGAACAGGATTCAGTTGCACGGGGGGGAGTGGTTAGAGAAGAGGTCCAACATTGTTATTCTAACAGCTTGGTAAACCTATATGGATATTCCTAGCTGATCACATTTATTTTCTTTTTACTAAAACAGGTTTCTACATCTAGTCATACACTCCAGATTCCAGTAACTTCCATTATATGGTACAATCCTACATATGGCTATGGGCAAAAATGGCTAACTACCCTGGTTTAGAGTTAGTATAGAGGAATAGCAGGGCATCTGTGCATTTAACAGCTGTGTGGCAGGCAGAAATTCTAGTGTGGAAATACAATTGTGGGGAAAGCCTCAACTAATGGCATTCTGTCAGACATCTTAGCGCTTGTATGTGGCCCCTAATTTATTTGGCTCCTCTGTACCACCTGCAAAGTGGTCACTGGTTTGCCTATGATAAACATGCAAATTTTATGGAAATCAATGGCCTCTTGCCAGTAAGGTGGAGGGACTAAATAACATGCAGTGTACTAGGTACAGAAAACCCTACTGGCACCCATGAGCCATCTCTGAATAAGTGAATCATTATGGTCAAAGGATAGAATTCACTGAACATTTTATATGCAGGAAATGTAGAACTGACCTACTGTAAAGCAATAGAATATGTAAGTAAATATTCCATCCTATAACTGAAGAATCAGGTTAAAAACTTTATTTAAAAAATCAACTTAGCTTCAGGTATGCTTGGAGCATATCTGAAACCACAGGTTTTCTTACCACTCCTCAGTGAGCCATTCACTTAACAACTTTTGGCACATCGATTATTTTTCAAACAATATAATGAGCAAAATCTCACATGCCAAACTTACATACAAGTGTCCTGAGCATTAAAAAGGACTACAAAAAATGTTTTAAGTAACACTACAAAAATAGAAAAATGTCTCACAAGCCAACTATTTTCAGAAACTCCCTAACAAAACTCCTCCTCCTAGCCACCCACTATCCCATTTGAGATAAAATACAATTCAGTTAACCATGTCTCTGCTAGATCCTCAAGACAAACCTGTGTAGATTTCAAACTGTGCTGTAGAGATCCCCGAAACTTTTCATAAATTCCCAATGACAAAATCAATAGTGAAAGCTAAGCTTTCCTGAAGCACAGTATAGCCACAACTGTTTATTAAGTGTTGGCGCATTCTGGAGTGTGTTCTTAGTTCGTGTAGAATTATTGTAAGACCCAACTAGATTATCCAACACCACACACAAAGTGTGTGACTAAACACACAATCCAGCTACAGTGGTACCTCGGGTTACCGACCGTTCAGGTTACAGACACTTCAGGTTACAGGCTCCGCTAACCCAGAAATAGTACCTCGGGTTAAGAACTTTGCTTCAGGATGAGAACAGAAATCGCGCAGCAGCAGCAGCAGCGGGAGGCCCCATTAGCTAAAGTGGTGCTTCAGGTTAAGAACGGACCTCCAGAACGAATTAAGTTCTTAATCCGAGGTACCACTGTACTCTACATTAACACACAAAGATATTCTTCAGCAAACAAATTAATGTGGAAACAAACTCTGGAAGCCACTGAACTAGAGGCAACATCACACAAGCCTGGCAATGGTATAGCAGAGAAATCTAATTCAAGAATCATGGCAAGCTAGAAAGAATGCTAACTCACACCTCTCCATCAATATATCAATACAATGGTACCTCGGGTTAAGAACTTTGCTTCAGCATAAGAACAGAAATTGCGCTGCGGCGGCAGCAAGAGAAAGATAGCTAATGGATTTCTGTTCTCATGCTGAAGCAAAGTTCTTAACCCGAGGTACTATTTCTGGGTTAGCGGAGTCTGTAACCTGAACCGTCTGTAACCTGAAGCATCTGTAACCCGAGGTACCACTGTACATGCATTTCTATGTGAGATTCTTATAAATGGAAATGTGGCAAACAGTGTAAACTGTGAAGGCAAGTACTGACAGAGTAATCCTCCCAACAATGTTTTACTCAGAAAGACATCTCACTCAATTCAACGGGATTGAATTCCTGGTAAATGGTTTAAGATTGCAGCCTAAATGTGCAGTGGCAGGCTCCTTGTCCTTGTGTTTCTCCAAAAGTATACTCCCCCAAAGTCCACATACCCACTTTTATATATTTTAATATTTACCACCCATCCATGCTTCTATTCCTCAGTTACTGGTGCAGTTTATGCATGTGTGTGAATATAGATTAAATGGTTAGTTTTTCCAACTCTAGAATTCCATGGAACACCTGCAGCTGTATCAAATACAACCCTTAAATATTTAAAAATAAATAATTTAATTAACAACCCCAGTCTACCCATCACCCCAATTCCTCCTGTCACTACAGTCCATTGCCTTAGATTCTGGCTTGGTCTCTACCAGATCTCAATTCTCAATGCATCCATACCTGACATAACCCAAACATAGCAGCATCACTTCTGACCCAAGTCTTAATGCTACACTGGCACACCTCTCTTGCCTCACTCTTCCAACTCCAGCTTTTCTCAACCATGGGTCCCCAAAATGTTCTGGTACTACAACTCCCATCATCCCTAGGCAGCAAGACCAGTGGTCAGGGATCAAGGGAGTTGTAGTCCAGCAACATCTGGGGACCCAAGGTTGAGAAAGGCTGAGCTAGATCCCTTGTGCAGTATAGGAACAACCTATAACCCACTTAAACCAAATCCCCTTGCTTCCAACCCCTGGCCCAATGCAATCTGCCCTCCAGATCGGTTATACCCTCGTGTCTCAACACTACAAGAAGATCCTAGGCACAGGAAAAAATACTGCACCAAAGGCATCCAGCCCCCTCCCCGCAAACCACGGCATTGCTACTCCGTGTTCGCAGTCTCCTATGCCAATTCCTCTATGCTCAAAGGCACGCGAGCACACACCGGCTAGCACAGGCCCAGCACCCCCCAATGCACCTTTGCCAGCCAGGCCTTACTGGGTTCTCCCTTGCCTCTACCTCAGCCCATCCCCCCACTCGATCTTGGTAACTCCGTTTCCCAAGCGCGTCCCGCCCGCGCTGACAGGGGCACCGGCGCCCCTTGATCCAAATACTCGGTGAGATTCCCTCAGCCCATCGCTCCAGGCCGAGCTCTGCCGCCCAATGCCGCCTGCTCAGCTCCCCCAACCCTGGCCGTAGGGCCCAAGCGGGCCCTTAAAGCCCCATCCAACACGCCCCTCAGCTCCACGCCCCTTAGCTATCTCCCTATCTAGCGACACCCGACACCCCCGCCCCCCAGGACGGCCCCGGCCACCCCCATCCCTCAGCACCACGAGTCCCCAACAGCAACCACTCACCTTCGCGCCCTCTGACCCTCGAACTCACTCTAAGCGGCAGCCGTAGCAACCAACCACAACTGCGGTTCCCGCCCTAAGGGGCGGGATTCATGGATTCGGACATGCGCACACTAAGTTTGCCGCGCGCCGCTCTCTCAGGTGGCATCGTGGGAAATGTAGTTTTCAGACCTTTCAGCAAGGCGGGGAGGCGGAGATGTGTCTGGCTGGAAGCATCCCGGAGCTCGCCCTTCCAGAGAAGGCAGGAACCCTTGGAATGGAGATTAAAGTTATGGCACGGAAACTGCTTTTAACACACGGGTTTCATATCATTATGTGCGCTCAGATTTGACTTTAGCAAATCTTTTGAATTTTAGATTCCAGGCACTTAGTTTTAATTCAGGCATCTCGTTGCAAGACATTTCTCTTTATTGGGGAAAGCCTCACAAAAGTAAGCATATTTAGAATTGGGTTTATAGCCGTTAAAAGTGTGTTATGTGTATTTAAATATATGCTAGTGAATTTTTTTTAAGTTTTATATTTTTGTACTTTAAATATTAACTTTAAAAGTTTTATGTTATGCAAACATAAAGTATGTATATAATAAAGTTTAATTTAAAGAGGGGATAAACCAAGAGTTTTAAATGAATTTTCAAGTCTTGTTCTCCTTGGGATAGCACCCTTTTAGATAAGACAATAGCTCATCCCCATGTGTCAGTGGTTTTGTATTTACACACCTTTATATTTAATGCCTCTTTATTATCTACCTTTTTCGTAAGTTTTCAGTCTAGTAACATTTTAACAGTTTAAAACTGTTGAGCAATACATCCCTTTTACTACTTAATAAGTAAGAGGAAAATAGAAAACATATGTAGGATACGTTCCCATTTTTAATGGAAGGTGAGAAGCAGGGGTTTTTGTGGCTACCCATTGAAGATGTGTCTAACCTAGTGTTTAAGACTGCAATCCTAGTTATGTCTACTGAGAAGTAAATCCTGTTAAATTCAATAGGGTTTACTCTCTAGTAAGAGAAGTTAGGATTGCAATCTAATACAGTGGTACCTCGGGTTACATACACTTCTGGTTACATACGCTTCAGGTTACAGACTCTGCTAACCCAGAAATAGTACCTCGGCTTAAGAACATTGCTTCAGGTTGAGAACAGAAATTGTGCAGCGGCGGCGCAGCAGCAGTGGGAGGCCCTATTAGCTAAAGTGGTGCTTCAGGATAAGAACAGTTTCAGGTTAAGAACGGACCTCCGGAATGAATTAAGTACGTAACCAAAAGTACCACTGTAGTATTATGTTATATTATGATTTATTTTCGTGCTGTTTTTTGGCCCAAAGGCTCCCAAAGAGGCAACCAGCATATCAATGGGACACATACACACACTAAATACAACACATAAATCAAAATAATCTAAAATAGCAAAATTACCAGATAACCCCCAATCTCACTGGATAGTGCAAATATAGACATGTCTACTCAGAGGTAACCCAAATGGGGCTTATTCTCAGAAAATTGCAGCCTTAAATAGCAACCCTATACCCCAACAGGGTGGAACACAACAGTAAATCAACCACAGCATCTGAAACTCTGTAGGCTCAGAGAATCATAGAATTGTAGAGTTAGAAGCGAGCCCAAGAGTCATCTAGTCCAACCCCCTGCAATGCAGGAATCTCAACTAGATCATACATGACAGATGGCCAAACAACATCTGCTTAAAAACCTCCATTGATGAAGTCCACCCCCTCCAGAGGGAGTCTCTTCCACTGCTGAATAGCGCTTACTGTGAGAAAGTTCTTCTTGATCTTTAGTCTTGATCTCCTTTCTTATAACTCGATTCCACTGGTTCAGGTCCTGCCCTCCAGAGCAGGAGGAAACAAGCTTGCTCCCTGTGATAGCCCTTAAGATATTTGGAGATGGCTATCACATCTCCTCTCAGACTTCTCTTTCCCAGGCTAAACATACCCAACTTCCTCAACCACTCCTCATAAGGCTTAGTTTCTAGGCCCTTTATAATCTTGGCTGCCCTCTGCACACGCTCCAGGTTGTCAATATCCTTCTTAAATTGTTGTGCCCAGAACTGGACCCAGACTCCAGGTGTGGTCTGACTAAGGCAGAATAGAGCAGAACTATTACTTCCCTTGATCAGGACACTATACTAGAATAGCATTAACCCACAATGCCATTGAAGACAGAATCAGGATTCAAGATGATCTTAAGAGATTGTAGAACTGGGCCCAAACTAACAGAATGAATTTCAGTAGGGACAAAGGGACTTAGGTAGGAAGAAACAGCTGCAGAAATATGTTATGATGCAGAGAGGGGAACCCATAATATAATGTAGACAGAAAGGTAAGAAATGGAGCTTACCTCTCGCCTCATTATGTTTGACACACACCCAAAAAAAGAAGACAGAATGGCATTGAGAAAACTCAACTCCCTTTCTGTCTCCCTGTACACACATAGACCCAGAGGAATAAAGAGGGCTAATGCTGGTAGTAAAGTTCCTGGCATGGTCAAGTGTTCTGTTAGGTCCAGTGTCAGTGTGTAGCACCATCAGGCCAACGCTGTGGCCCCAGCATCCCACAAGGCCCACTGTTCTCCTTCAAATGTATTTGTTTACACCTTCAGTCATCTAAGGGACCTGTGCCTAAACCATTGCTACTATCTTAATTCCCCCACAGTGCCTCTGGACTCCTGACATTGCTTCAGCTTGTGACATTCCAGCCCAGAGGAATGAAGATGATGACAGATGCAGTCTTCTGGTCTGGTGCTCCCCTCAGCACCAGCAATATATCCAACTACATTCTGCTTGGAGAAGACCCATTAAAATTAGTGGATCTAATATGATCATGCTTATTGACTTAATTAGGTCTACTCTGATCAGGACTAGCACTGAATGCAGCCCCTAATGTAGGAGCATATCTTTCAGTAATTGCTTCTTTCCCCCTCTTCCACATCTGAATGTAGCAAGGAGAACAGACGTCAGAAAGGAAAAATGTGGGTTAAAAATATATATACCGCCTTTCAAAATAAAATTATTCCCGGGGCAGTTTACATAGTTATTTATTAATTAATTACATTTATATACCACCATGACTTTTTTCAGCTGCAATTCACTGGAACTCAGTTCTGACACCTCATAGATGGCTCCTATTGCCATTATAAGAGAACAAGGGAGGTGTTCCCTTATACACTTCTTTTTCCAGAAAAATAGTACTGTATACATACCACCTTTTCCTCCAAGGAGCTCAAGGTGGTACACAATTCAAACTCCCCCCCAAAAAACTACTTAAAATATCATAATCATTTCAACACAGTTTTTATTAATTTGTTAAAAGCAATATGCCAAACAGTAGTTCAGCAGAGTACTGAATAGCATAATACCACAAGTTTGTGCTAATTCTGCTTTACTACTTCACTACTTTAACACTGTGCACTTTCTTATTCCTGATTCTTATATTTTCTTGGTTCTAATTCTGGCATCTATTTTGCAGAGCCCAACCTCTCATCTACATTTTCCATGTAATCACCTTTGATTTTATTCTCTCTTTTTTTTATAGATATTTATTAAGGTTTTTTATAAAAGAAATACAAAGATAATAAACAACATTACTTTTATCTTAACAATGTTCCATAACTTCTTTGGACTTCCTCACATCTCCCGCTCCCACTTACATCGTTAATAACTTTTTTTCAAGCAAATTATCCTCTTATTTGCAATTTTATAACCACTCCTTTAAATATAATCTAACAATTTTCCAAAAAATTTTGTCTCTCTTAATCTCATTTATCATCAAATTCCGAACCAATTTAGTGATGGCCAATTATTTATAATCAAGCATCCTTCTTAACATTCCACCAAATTGCAATGTTTTTGTAAATAACTCTTAAATTTATTCCAATCTTCTTCAATCCTTTCTTCTCCCAGGTCTCGAATTCTGCCAGTCATCTCCGCCAATTGCATATAATCCATCAGCTGCATCTGCCATTCTTCCAGTGTGGGTAGATCTTGAGTTTTCCAGTTCTTAGCGATGAGTATTCTTGCTGCCGTTGTTGCATACATAAAAAATGTTCGATCCTTCTTTAACACATTCTGGCCAACAATGCCCAGAAGGAAGGCCTCTGGTTTCTTGGTAAAGGTATACTTAAATACCTTTTTCAACTCATTATATATCATTTCCCAGAAGGCCTTCACTTTAGGACAAGTCCACCAGAGGTGAAAGAATGTTCCTTCATTTTCCTTACATTTCCAACATTTATTGTCTGACACCTTTGATTTTATTCTCAACTTGGCTTGAACCTATGATTCCTGACTGTCTGGCTACTATCTTTGGCCCACTCCTGTTATCTCCTTGCTAGGTGCAGTAGTATCTCTAGTTACAACCTGTGTCATACCAGGAAGGGCTAAAAAGGAACAGGCAAACTGAATTAAATGTGGGCAGGGCAGACCAGGCAGTCAGTCATAGGCACTGTCAGTGCATCCTATGTATTGGAAGACATCTAATTCTCTGATCAATGGTTTGGTTTGAGGTTTAGGAATGAACTTTATGGGCAGGTGTTCTCTTCTCCCTGCTTTCTCCCCTCACATTGGTTTGATTAATAGAACTTCCTGATTTGTCAAACATTTTGTTGCACACTGTGGTTTGAACAATCCCTCAGGTAATTCTTTATCTTCCAAACAATAGTTTGCAGGACTGTAGAACATTTTATTTCTCTTGGAATCCTGGAGGACCTCTGATTATTACATGGTATTTGGCACTCTCAAGAGAGGTTTCATAGGGATTGGCCAGAGCCGTTATGAGGAACTGAAGACCAAACAGCCAACTATGGCTCTTCTGGATGAAAAATAGAGTATGGAGCAACCGTTCTCCACTATCTGAGGCCTCTTAAAGAAGGATTTGTGGTGGGTCCTATATCAAGAAAAGCTGTTAAAAGCACAGGAACTGTGCCAGATTGGGTACGGGGGGAGTCCTCTTGTAGAAAAGGCTTTGTTTTAAAGCAGCTTAATTAAAATTATGCGTAAGGGTTACAACAGATAAAGTTATATGTTCAAGAGGTAATATAATTTGGCAGAATAAGGGCAAGATCTCGTATCTCAACAGCACTCAAGTCAGTGGGAGGGTGAAAAGTAGGGAAAGAGATGGATTAACTTGAAGCACTTTGTATGCTCTTTGGCAGTTTTGGCCCTATGCTGAGAAATTGGGATGGGATTTAGGAAGCACAGGAAATTGCAACCGATGGCTGCCATTACCTCAGGCCAGGGTGGTCTGCCATAGGTCCCCCACCAAATTTAGTACTACCCCATGGAGAATTAAACTTAGAGCTCTTCAAGAGCTTCAGCATCAGCCAGAATGGATTACACAACCGTCTTGTTTCTGAAAACAGTTTCCGTATGCCAGCATAATCACTTTGGCTGAGTACAAATATTGTGATGATGTCTGTAATACCCATAAGGAGAAATCTTATATTATGCTATGTTCTGTTTAACAAGTTAATAATGTGTCGGACCAAATCCTTAAGTTCCTAACTTTGCCAGTGGGACTAATTAACCATCTTGGAGGGAATACTAATATTCACAGTGAACATTTTTATATTCTTGTTGTTTCTTGCAACCATGCCTTTAACTGCAATGTGTTTGGCTTAGAGACATTACTTTGAAGATATTTATTGCCTATATTCTCTCCTCAGTTTTTCTGCTGCTTTAATTTCCACCAAGATATTATGGGAAGTGACATCAGTAATAACTGTCACAGAGGAAAGGTGTTTCTATGTGTTGATGTTAGAAAGAAGATGCAATCCCACACATCTGTCCAATACCCCTGAGAATGGCTGTAGCATGAAAAATGGAAAAGTCCATATTAGGCCAATACCTTAATTAGACTGATCAAAATATCGCAAAATAATGTGCAAGCCTTTGAGTTCTCCATAACGTCATCAGGTTAGATTGTAAATGGAGAGAGGGGAGAACTGATTTATTTTATGTTCTTCTTGTTATTATTCTGAAATGGTGGTCAATATGAAATATTCAGCAAAGTGAAATACACCTTAAATGGGTAACTAAGACAATCAGGATGGGGATGAAGACTAGTTTTAGAGTAACTAAGTAGGTTCCACTAAATCCATAGTTCCTCTCATAGGAGTTGTTGTGGGTAAATGTGTAAAAAAGGAAAAATGGGTCAGGTTGCTAGGAGCCTGAAAGTTGCGAGTGAGAGCAATGCCATATGTACACCACTCCCTGGTTCCATATTCAATCATGAAAAGAGATTATAATATTTTCTACATCCATAATTATGCACTGAAAGATCAACATCTACCATTCTTTAACCACACTGAATCTGAGTACAAAAGGGTGATGGAAGTGCATTGAGGAGTAACTAATCCAAGTTTTTACTTAGACTTAACAAGGGCAGATATTAGATTTTTCTCTCTAGAACTCATGCATTTGGTAAAAAGGCTGCTTTGTGACTCTGAGGCTTCAATCCTATGCTCCACTGAACACAGAGGGACTTACTTCCAAGTAAGCGTCCAAAGGATCAGGCTGCAAAATATTGTCCTGTCCAAGGAAAGTGTCTAAACAAATAGATTTTATAACTGAGAATCTGTTTTTTGTTTCTTTTATTTTCAGATATGCCTGATTTTTCCTTTTTCTGCTGAATAAACTTTATTTGATTTTTAATCCGTACTATTTCTATGTAATCTAATGGTTTCAGCCTAGATACCCATAAGCCTCAGCACACTTTTTTTCCTTGTTACCTGAATAATACTGTATGTAGGAGGGCTATTGTGAGACTGGAAATCTTCTTTGAATAACCAAGAAAAGATGCATGGACTTCACATCAGTTCAGCTCCTTTTTAAAACTAGACATAGCAGTCATAACAAACAAAAGTGTATCCCATAAGAGCCACCTTCTCATTTTCCCATCCTGAGTTACATTCTCAAAATCACAACAGGGAATAGTTATATAGATTTAAACATGTGGTAAAAATATGGCATCTAGTTGTATCAGAATTGAAACTGGCTAGGCTAATTCTGCACTAAGTCAACCTCAGTCAGGTTATGTTAAATTTACCAGCTCATCTAAAAGAGCTCTTTAGTCTATGAAGGGATTCCAGAGATATGATAACATCAAGGTATGCCTAACAATATCATACACAAAATAGCTGTATTGCTTATTTTTGTCATATGTGGATTATGTTGCCTTTCCATTTTTACTCCACGGCTAAAGGCTTCTCAAGAGCACCCTTCTTGTGCAACACAAAGCATAATTGTTGGCCAGCCAGAAGCATGATTACCGGTACCTCAAATCATAGATATGGGGAGATTTGGTTGGGACCTTCCCCAGGGCTAATTAATTTATCTTGTAAAATTTGGTTCAAAACTAGTAGGCCCTCCTCTTGGAGATCTTGGGAAGCAGGGAAAAAAAAGCAAAATACAGAATTGGGCCACATTACCTAAGTGACCACCTCACCCCATATATTTTGTAAACTAGTCTGAGGTTGTTTTTGTTTTCTTTCTAGAATCAAGCAGTATATAAATTTTATGAAATAAATAAATCTGTGTAATAAATGTATCCCTGCTTGGCAACTTCTCAGATGAGAAGAGTACAACATGCCCCAGAGATTCACTTAGTTTGTACTTTAAACTGAGCTTTTTAATGTTGCAGCTCCACCACCCTGGAATCAATTCTCAGCTGAAATTAGACATATACCCAGTATCATTATATTAAGGCACCTACTGATTATTATTGTTAAATAAGGCTTTCATTATGGTGTGACAGAGTCATAAGAACATAAAGAGAGCCTGCTAGATCTGACCAATGACTCATCTAGTCCAGCATCCTGTTCTCACAGTGGTCAACCACATGCCTATGCGAAGACCAAAAGAGGGATCTGAGAGCCGCAACTCTATCCCCACTTGTGATTTCCAGCAACTGGCATTCAGATACATACAGCTTCCATCAGAGGGGGACAGTCTTTTATGAAATATTAATTGTACGTCTGTTTTTATTGCTTGTATAAAGGTCTTAAATTTGCTATTACAATTTTGCTCTCGACATTTCAAGAAACAGGGCTTGAAGAAGTCACATGGTTAACCCCCTGAGTAGACCAGCCATTGTCCTAACAAGGGAGGTGTCTCCATATATGATTTATTAAATGTTACTGGTTCTGCACAGAGAGGGAGGGATAAGGAGGGAGGTAGCAGGGAATGACAATATGAACAAATTGTTCCATTATTTCAGGGATGGCAAACCAGGGGATAGTGGATTAGAGGGATTTTATCTAGCCTTGGTGGACCTCACCATCTTGAATCAATATGTGGCACATTTTTGCCAAAATATTAAATCTTAACCAAAGCTGCTCTCAAAAGCAGTGGAAAATGAATAATGTGATTGGAGAGTTATACACTTTAATGTTATATTTATTTTTGTGCCTGAGCACATGTGTTCCACAACTGAAAAGTACTAATTGTGGTGCTGATTTTATGGTAGAGCCTGATCAACCTTGAAGGAAGCAGATTCTTCCGCAAAATTAACTTCCAGCCTCTACACTACGGCCCAGGGCCAGGGACAGTGTGGCCCCTATCAATGCAGATTGGCCATGCATTCATTTGCCAATGTACTTTTCTATACTTCAACTTCTCATATTCTGACTAACTGTATCTCCTGCTGTTGAGCTGGTAGGAAGGTGATAGTCCTTGCAATCCTTCTAAAGTGAGATCTGTAATCTGGAGCGGGGGGCGGGGGGCTGGGAATGAAAGAGACTACTGTTTCAGTCCCTTGGAAGTTCCTCACAGAAAAAGCAAAACTCTGTCCTTTAGAACTGAGCTGTATCCATTCATCATATCATCTGGAGGTTGCCTTCTGATGTGGCTCAGGTGGAAACTGACCAGGGCAGGAGGAACACAGTAGCCTGACCACTGTTGTCAGTGTGCTGATAACCTCTGGGTTGGATTACTGTAATATTATTGAGGTTAGTCTGGAAGCTGTAGCTGGTATAAAATGTGGTGCCTTGACAGCTTGCTGGGACAGAATATCACCAACATGTTACCCTGCTGTTGGAAGAATTCCACTGGCTGCTAAATAGCTGTACGGCTTGTTTTGATGCATAAAGTCCTATACAGTTTGGGACCAAGATACCTGAAAGATCATCTCACCCCTTATATATCCAGCCAATCACTGAACTCTGTAAGTGATGGCCTCCTGCTTATACTGTATCATATTAACAGAAGGTCCATTCTGCATAATAAAGGAACTGAGCCTTTAGTGTTGTGGCACACACCCTTTGGAATTCCCACCCCTTAAATATTAGGTGCATTCTCTGTTGTATTGTGCCTATGAAAGACTTATCTCTTCCAACAAGCCTTTTATTGGTGCACGTGTGTGTGTGTGTGTGTGTGTGTGTGTGTGTGTGTGTGTTTTCCTGGATGCCATTCATTAATTTATTCGTTCATTCATTCATTTTCTATGCCACCCTTCAACCGAGGATCATAGGACAGTTTACAATATAAAAGCACAAAGATACACAATGTAACAAAAGCAATACCCCCCGCCCCAGTTTAAAAGACCATAGATTGTTTAATTAGCTAAAGGCCTGGGAGAAGAGGAATGTTTTTGCCTGGTGCCTAAAGATATGTAGCAAAGGTGCCAGGTAAGACTCCCTGGGGAAAGCATTCCACAATCAGAGAGCCACATTTGGGACAATCCCAGCAGAGATTTTAAGTCACAAAATACGCAACAAAGTAAAACATGAGAAATATAGACTTTTAGACCTTTAAAATAGATACTTTATAGTGATTTCTAAAATATCCCATTTTAAAGTTTCTTTCCAAAGTTTCCTTCTTCCCTCAGCATAGGAAAAGACCATGTTTTGTAAATTAAAAAATGGTTTACTTACAAACTCTACAAAGGTCATATTCATGTTATTCAGAAATAGTTGCACATGCAGTAAAACATAGCTTACTTACAAAATGTTGAAAGTTTCTAAATTATTGGTATAGAAACTCAAGGGAGAGAGAGCGCTGTGTGGACTGAGCTGGAACAACTGGCTCAAACTTCTTCACACACTGAGGTTCGCAGTTAGACTGGGGAGAAAGAAAGGTTTGATTACCTAGTTCCTCCTAAGGTGAGGAGAAGTGGACATAGCCAAGCCTGGCAGGTCAGCTTACTGTATGATATTAACCGCTTCATGCATTAATTAGACTTCAGCACATTGGTTACATGAGGATGGTTATCCCACACCTTTTAGGTAGAGAATTTTCCCAGTCTCTACTTCAATTGGAATTGTTTGTAAGATGCATTTATTGTGTTATTACTTGTTTACTACCCTAGGCTCCTTTGGGATGAATATATATGTAATAATAATAATAATAATAATAATAATAATAATAATAATAATAGTAATATCATCACCATTTGTACTGTTGAAAAAGCAGACAGGTCTTCCTTTTGCATTGTGCAGCATTGCTGGATGCCTGCCATTCAGGGATGTTCCCTGGATCTCAAACAATCATTACTATTGTGACCTGCAACTGAACTAAGAGACAGATGTCCCTGACTGAGTAGGCCAGTGTAGTAATGTGCTACCTTATCCCTCATGCCACCAACTTGGGTCTATTTAATTTTCTCTTTGATTTTAATACAGATTTATTGAAAGTTTCAGTTATCAAAACAAACTGCAGTGGCAAATTGGTGTTCGTCTGCAGCCCTACAAGCACCTATAAACCTGCCATGGCATGAAATAAATGGCACTATATTGGAGGTCAGTTATTGCAATAGTAATCCTCCTGGGATTTCCACTGTGCAGTTTAATATTTTTCTTATTACCCTCTTTCTTCATTGCTATTTATGTCTTTCTCTTTACATTCAGAGTAACATGCTGCTGTCCACCTCAATAGGCAGAAAGTCACCTCAAATAAACCTGTGAACGATGCACAGCCAGAAATCCCCAGAAAATCTGTCTAAGAGAGGCCTCATGACACTAGGGACAACCTTATTAAAAAAATATTCCGGCTGGGCCCACTGCTTGTTTTTCAGCAATACCTCCAAAAGCGCTCTTTTCTGTTCTTTCTCTTTCCTTCACAGCAGAAGTTGGTCCTTCAGGTAGTGTTGTCTCAAGTTCTGTTAGGACAGCAGGAGGGGTTAAGTAGTGCCCAGGCCGGAGGAGGGGTGCTACAGGTGGGGAAGGGTCTGCTAGGTTGAATACCAACATGACTTTCACAACCAAATGACAAACAGAACCACACAGCAACAACTGGAACAACAACCACAACAGCAGCAGCAGCAGGAGGAGGAGCTGTGCTGCAACCGGAGACAAGATTAAGGCCTAGGCAGCCTTCTCCACAGGAGACCCTCAAGGTAACACTGGAGCCGCTCTGGATGTGCTTCCTTTCTATCACCATGATATGAGAGGAGGGGGGAAAGCAAAGAATTATACTTGACTTCCATGCCAGTAAAAAGAAAGCACACCCTCATGAACCTCACTCCTGCCCACCCCCCCAACCAACCACACACACACTATTATTTCCATGTGGCTGCCTTTGGGATTTCACAGATTGCTATCCAATAGATGCTGATTATATCAAGGAATCCCTGTGTTGCTGAGGGGCCAAACTCACCCTCTTTCCCCATATGGCACCTCAGAAAGGAACCAAGTCTCCCCTACCACCGCCTCCCGTGAAGGAACCAAGGAACTGTGCACTCTGATTTCTGGAAAGGCCTCCCTTAGGACTGTTTTTTTCTAAGTCTAGTTTATTCTCAGGGATGCTCAGATAGGGATTGCCTTCTCTGAACACTAGGGGTCGCTCAGCAGGTCTCTTCCTTCTCACAGGCTCTGCTTCTGGGCCTAGTCACCCTTGCTGCAGGGGCCTTTCCTACAGCAGGGTGGTGGTCAGACAGAAATTGAGAACTTCAAACATTTACACACGTGGAAGCTACTGCTGCAGGAAACAGGTTTGGCTCAGCTCAGGCAAACTCCTATCACAGACTGGGGAAGGAGCAACAACCCGCTCTGTGTGGCAGTGGCCAGACCAGCGCATGAACTTCAGGGAAGCATTCGCTGTGGGATAAACAAAGGGTTGTGGGGAGACAGGCATCTAGCAGGAGGGAGGTCCAAGTCAACAGGGAGCAGCAGGGCAGAATGGGATCAGGTGCAGACCTGGACAGATGCCCTGAGCTGAGGGAGGAGAGGAGGGCAGGCAGCAAGCAGGAGGGAATGCGTCATCAGTAGGGGGCAGGGCGTGTGAGTCAGAGGGGCAAAGAGGCCAGGAGGGGGTTTGACAGCCTACTGAGGCCAGGCTTGGCAGGTTTATGTCCCAAAGTATTTCCTGGCATTACTGTCCTGCAGTACCAAGGGGTGCAAAGCCACTTCTCTCTCGACTCCCCTTCAGGTGCCCTGGTCTGGGAGACTCCTGCCCACCCAGGCTGACATCCGTGGGCAGCTACCACACCAGCACCTCATTGTATTGTATGGCACATGCCACCTTTGCTGCCGTTTTCGGGAAGTGTGCCAGGTGTCCCGCCTCCATATGACTGAGGCAGTGGAGCTGCATTTTCAGCGTTCACAGTGCACACTTGATCACTATATGTGCTGAGCAGTGAGCCTGGCTGTAGCATGCATTGTGCTCTGGCACATCCATCAGATAAGGGCCTCAGCAGGCAGCCATGGACAGTGGGACGGAGAAGACAATGGTCAGTGACATCCCACATGCCTTGTCAGCCAAGCCGGGGCGGGGCGGACAAATGCCAGTGGTAGGCAAGGCCCAGGTAAAAAAGCAGGTGGAGGAATGCTGGTGATTCCTACCTTGGAACACTAAGCTACATTCCAGCCATGCAAAAAGTCAGAGTTTTCCACATACACATCTCTCCATCAAGGCAAGCAAGAGGCGTTGTCATAGTTCAAGAACGCATGCCAGCCAGGCAAAAATGCTTGGTGTGGGGCAGGGCCAGTGAGGGGTATAGCTTGATAAGAGGGGTTATGGCATGGGAAGAGGATGTGGGCTAGGAGAGTCCCAAAGGCCAGATAGAGATGCCTGGGGAGCTACATTCAGCCCCCAGCCAGATGTCCCCCCCCCAAAAAAAATATGTTTTTCTCCCGTTTAAAAGTCAATAACTTTTAAACTGTAACTACACTGGATTGCCCTAATTCAGGGGCTGTCCTGCATACATCATTCAGAATTACCAGCTCAGCAGTTCCCGCTTCAGACTGGAGCATCTGAGGCTTTGTTATATCATTAGGGGTTTATTCTATTGCGACAGCGGCATGTGCAGCTGTGCCTATGAGGACAGAGTCTTGGAGGAAATACACTGTTCTATACAGCCAGATGATTCACCTTTGCACATAAAGAAGTTTTGTTTTTACAGCTCTTGTTAAAGACATTTTCTCATCACGGCACCAGACATATTAAAGCCCACAATAAATTACACTCCCGCCCACCTAGAGCTCAAGCACACTGCTAGTTAAAGTTTCCTACCCAAACTTCATTTGCCTGCTTGTTGACACTGGGGTGTTCTAATGGTTTGATGAATACTGCATTTTTCATATCTATAGATGCTATGGATTGGTTATATCTATACTGAGCACAATTTTGAGGTCAGGGTGAGAGCTAGGGTCAAGTTGGACGTATGATTTTGGCTTTGTTTGGGTTTTATGTTTGATGCACAACAAAGCAAATGATCCCTGAGATAAACTCATTCTCAGAAAACCCTCCAGAGAAAAGGTCTATGCTACAATTTTTTTAGGTCACTTGTCAGTTGTTTATCCACTGTACACCTTCTGTTTGTTTCACAGAATCACTGCTGAAGCTGTACATCTTTGTGATGGTGCCCTTACAGGAATGCAAGGCAAGAAGACTACACGGAATGGAAAAGGCAACAGAAGGATGCAGGGGATACTGGAAAAGTAGAGCTGAGCGACCATCATTGTGAGCCAAACTTAATTTCCCATAGTCCCACATAAATTAGGGGTGGGAATGTTAGAAATGTCGATCCTATGTGAACCAGGTCAAATTAAATCACATTTCCAGGCTAGGGAAATTACTTTTGCCTGCAGCAATAGAGAATGGCACACAGCACAAATTAAGGCAAAGAGCCTAGTGCCCCTGGGCTGGCTGCACTTGTATCCACTTAATGCACAACGGATGGAATCTGTAATTAGTGCATTGCAATGGATCCATGTGGGACACTTGCTGACTGTCTGGTAGAAGGTTACTTTGGCAAGGGAACTGGAAATGGGATCTGTCACAAATCTCTTTCTAGTTAGGAACTAAGCCCACCCTGGATCCATAAAGAGGTGTGCTCTTTCTATCTCTCTTGATGTCCCAGGCAGGATTGCGAAGGGTCTGTGAAAGACTCCTGTTGGAAATTGTGGAGAGATGCTTTCAGCTAGTATGGACCATCCTAAGCCAGATGGATCAATGGCAGCTTCCTATATTCTTCTTGTTGGGAGGCTACCAGCAGGGCTGACCCAATACATTTTAGCACCTGAGGCAAACCATAAAATAGTGCTCCCCACCTCTGTCCAGGGAAGAAGGGGTGAGTGAAGATGTGCATCAGGAGCAAGGGGGCAGAATAAAGACCTACATCAGGAACAAGGCTGGTAGGAGACTAGCAGCACCTCCCCAGAGACTGATATAGAGGCAGCATTGTGGGGGCTGCCGAGGAGGCGACAGATCCAGCCCCCACGGAGCATGCTGCAGCTGTCGTTGCCACCACAACAGCAACAGCAGGTGATGCATTCCTTGGAAGCTGGATCTGCTGCCCCTGTGAATCCTGCCACCTGAAGCATTTGCCTCACCTTGTCTCATGGATGGGCTGACCCTGGTAGCCAGGATCAAACCATTAGGCAGGGCTTAAGAACTAATCAGTAAGATAAAAAAATCAAAGTGCAAAAGAGCATGTTGGTCAGACAAAGTTCCATGGAGAGAGGTAACCCTCTTAATACTCTTTCCTCCTGAGAAAGAGCCAATGGCCAGCTTTGGCATAGTAATTCAGGAAAATTATTGCCTGAGAAGATGTAGTGATAGTGCTCACCGCATTACGACTATCACTTTACTCAGAAGCCATAGTGATGCAATTTGCAACATAGGACAATTGTCAGCATTTCCTGATATGCTACCACCAACCAATGTTTAGGGTGATCTTCAGTGGCATGCTAAGAGTCAATTGTCAGTTTACTATAAATTGACATGGCTGAAAGTCACATGGACAGAATTTCCCCATGGTTAGATAAATATAATCTATTGAGAATTAATGTGTTTTGGATAGTTGGGTGCATCCACAAGCTTCTTTCCCCCATGGCTGCCACAGATTATTGTCAGAATCAGCATTGAGAGTACTTGGAGATTTGCATTAGTTCATTAATGTTAACTTAGTGCTTTTGCATAATCTAGCACAGATCAGATGCTTTAGCCTTCACTGGGTTGTCATTCCCATTTGTTAAAAAATGACAAATCATACTCACTCTCCAAAACAAATCACAATAATTCCTTTATTGAAGCACTACTTTGTTCTCCTTGAAATGTTCCCATGATGCCTATATAAAAATGGACAAAGACTGGGTGGCAGGTCAAAAGGGATCACTGATCACTTGTATTGCTCCACTCTTTCCTCAGAGTAACTGTAATTTTTTTACCATTTGCTTTTCTCCTCCTGTATTTAGGCTTTGAGAAGGGCGATATTTCATACTCTGTAGGTTGTCTGATGCAATCATCCCCAGGTCTGTGGCTGGGATTCCTGAAGGATTATAGCTTTGCTTAAAAGTAATATTTTTATTTCCTTTGTGCTTTTCAAGCCCTTAGCGTTACACCATAGTTGGGTTTCGAACAATTCTCTACCATATGGAAGAGAAAACATGAACTTGTTCCTCTTAAGGCTGTGCTTCTCAAATGTTTTGAACTTGGCCCCATTTCTAAAACTGCTGCACCTTCTGCCAGCACCAACCATCTGCTGAGCACACAGATATCCTTGTATGCATCTGAGTACATGCATTCTGCCACAGTGCATGGAGATCTATGTATCAAGAAGAAAGGATATTAAATATTACTTCTGTTACTTAGTTGGTAGAGCATAAGACTCTTAGGGTTGTGTGTTCAAGCCCCACGTTGGGCAAAAGATTCCTGCATTGCTGGGGTTTGGACTATATGACCCTCATGTTGTTGTTTAGTCGTTTAGTCGTGTCCGAATCTTCGTGACCCCATGGACCAGAGCACGCCAGGCACTCCTGTCTTCCACTGCCTGGTCAAACTCATGCTGGTAGCTTCGAGAACACTGTCCAACCATCTCGTCCTCTGTCGTCCCCTTCTCCTTGTGCCCTCAATCTTTCCCAACATCAGGGTCTTTTCCAGGGAGTCTTCTCTTCTCATGAGGTGGCCAAAGTATTGGAGCCTCAGCTTCATGATCTGTCCTTCCAGTGAGCACTCAGGCTGATTTCCTGAAGAATGGATAGGTTTGATCTTCTTGCAGTCCATGGGACTCTTAAGAGTCTCTTCCAGCACCATAATTCAAAAGCATCAATTCTTCGGCGATCAGCCTTCTTTATGGTCCAGCTCTCACTTCCATACATCACTACCGGGAAAACCATAGCTTTAGGCCCCTTCCACCTCTACAATGCTGTGAATCTATTACCCTTTGCCTGCTCCATCTAGACAGACAGATGACAAAGGTGTAATTTAGGGAGTCCAGCAAATTTAATTTCCCACCTGTATTCCAGGCTACATATGTTTATTATGTACTCAGAAGTTCTTATATCTCTGGCCCATTTACTCGGTCCACACTTGGACAAGACATGATTGTATCTGATTAAATGGATCTAGGTGCTAGATTTGTATGTTTGTATTGCAAAGAGCTCCAAACTGGCTGTGAAGAGCTCCAAAATAACAAATGAGCTTCACTGCGAAAAATTATGCGAGACACAAAGGAGCAAAAAATCCTTACTTCAAATATATAATGAAGAGGTTCAAGCTGGAAGTAACTGACCAGAAAGGGATTTTGGGGTCAGGGTGGACAGTTCCATTAAAATGTCAACCCAGTGTGCAGCAGCTGTGAAAATCAAATTTATTAGGAATCACTAGGAATGGGTTAAAAATAAATACTGTTTACAAATCTATAGTGTAACCGAGCTTGGAATATTAGTTGCCATGCTTAAAAATGACATTGTAAAGCTGGAAAAGGTGCAGAAAGGGGGGGGCAAAGTGATCAGGGAATTGGAACAACTTGCAAAGAAGAAAGGTTACAAAGCTTGGGGCTAATTAGTTTAGGGGGAAAGGTGACTAAGGGAGGGTATGTTATAAATGTATTAAGGCTTTGCATAATGGGGGGGGGGAGTGCTCAGAGATGTGTTTTTCTCTTTGTCCATAATACTAGAATCTAGAATAAAGAAATTAATGGAATCAGTTCAATAATCTGGAATGATGTGAGATTCAAGAGAGTCAAAACACTATACTTTTTCAGACAGCCCATAGTTAAAGCTATGGAATTTGCTTCCACAACATATGGTGAACATAAAAGGGGAATTAGATAAATTCATGGAGGATAAGGCCATCAATTGCTATTAATCATGATGGCTATGTAACACTTTAAGGATCAGAGGCAGTAGGCCCCTGAGTACCAGTTGAAGGAAGATGATGGCCTCACAGAGTAGTTGCGTCCTACTTTTCAACTTCCACTGGGGTACCTGGTGGAGAAACAGGATGCTGAATTCAAAGGGTCTTTTGTCTGATTTAGTAGGGCTCTTTTTTTACATTCTTAGATTCACCAGCATAAAGTTATAATTATATGCTTCTCTGTTTAAAAAATGCCTAAAAAATAAATAAATAGTGACAATTGTTTTTTAAAGGAACCCCAGAAAAATCTCTTTAATTACACCTTTTTTCATTTAATCTTTAATATCTACATGAGTGGGCTTTCAAATCTTGATAGTCTTTCTTCACCACCACTTCATCCCTGAATTATGAATTTATCACTGACAGGCAGGCTTTGTGGGGCTGGCATAGAGGAGAGAGGAGGAGGAGGAAATAACAGGGCTTGCTTGGTTTCACATATTGATCTGAAAGGCTGAAACTGAAAAACTAATTCCTCCTGGATTCCTATCCACCCAGAGCAGAAGTGGTTTCATTGAGTTGAAGGCTTGGATTCTTATTGTATTACAAAAGATCAGAGACCGACAGAGTATCATGAACGTTCCTTGCTTCAGTATGTTAGGTTTAGATACCATCTGTTATTTTTTGGGATTTAGACTAGGCAACCCTAATTCCTAAATTCTGATTCTTTCCAGCAGAGGGCATGGGGCAAACACACTATTTTAGCGGGTAGTGATCTTTAAAAGCCTGTCCAAAAAACAGGGCTTAATATGAGCTAATGTTCTCTAAAGGTGGGTCCCAGAATTTGTTTTCCATCTGGAGCTCAGCCCTGGACATGTGCATTTGCATCCTGCTAAAAAAGAAGTAGCAGCTCCTGGCTTCTGCTTGCACTGATATTTCCAACAGTCCAACACAAATCATGTTTACTTGAAACACCCATCTCATGGATTTAAGTGGAATTGGCTTTGAATTAAATATGCTTAGAATTACTAGTCTTAAAGAGATGCAGAACAGAAAATCCCTATATTACATATCACTTTCCAAGCAGGTATTTTTATACCATTAGATAACTTCCTTAGCTAGAAAATAAGTTAATCTACTTCAGTGTCTACATTAAAACAGACTAATCAGTGTGAAGTTAATGCCAGATACTGGATCCATATCACAACTAGACTGCTTTCATATGTAGGTGTGCCAAGACCCAGTTGACATAACCACCTTGATGTAGCAGTGCAGCCACTACAAATTACCATCTCCAGCGTACTGGCCAATCTTGTGACTTCTTCAGCATGTGTTGACATGGTGACTCTGTGCACATCTTAAAGCATTTTATGTAATATACAGTCTGTGGTCTTTTCATGTGTCAGAGCATTCCCTACTTTAGGGAGAAAATTACAGCTCCTGGGGGCTTCACCACCTTATCAAAATGGTTGTGTGAATCAGCCTGTACAGTACCTGAATGCTTTCCAGTTCCTTATTTCTCTCCAGAAACAAACAGCAGAGCCAGGGGTGCAGGAGAAAGCTCTGCTTCGTTTACAGCTTCAGCCTGAAGTAGTTGCTTGGCTGTAGTAGTTGCTTTGCCTATAAAGGGAAGAAGAACTAGTCATAGTCTGCCGGTCAGTCTGGGGGGCTATGTCAGGGAAATGGTGGTTATTTGGATTCAAAGTCTTCTCTGTTCCACCCCAGCATCAGGGCCAAACCCATGCTTTTTTTCATTTGGGTCAAAGCCTGGCAGGCCCCAGCTGTCCCCTTTTCAGCCCCTGCCATCCATGCCACCACAATGAGGTTTCCAACCACTGACCTCCTCTTGTTTGCAATCACTTTTTGGTTTAAATGTTTAAAATGAAAACATAAAACAAGAATAGCAAAGTTAGCAAGATACAATATCAAAGTGCACACAACAGTGTTGGCTACAGTGCTTCAAGATGTCACATTTCAAGTCAATAGGTAAATTACAATAAAATATAGTTATAAGCCAGAGTGGACTGAAATTACAGAGAGTTATCTTTAAGCAGAGTCTAACCTTTGAATATAACTTATTCACAATGTTATCTGAACGATGGATATGATATAAAGAGCTACTATATTACATCAGATTTATCTCTCTTAGCAATGCTGCTAATTACTCAGTTTTGATATACCAGTCATTCTGATAATGCCATATCCCCAAATTCTGTCTAGCTGACCTTTCATGGTGAACCCTATTGTCTTCCAATATTAACCTCCTTATCTGACTGTGGAAAGGGAGTTCCATGGTATTCTAAGACCTCTCAGCTGCCCTCACATACAGCAGAGAATTACTCCCTTCATCTGTAATGGTACTATTTTACTGTAAAATGCATACCTAATTAAAAAGGAAAAACTCCTGCCTGTAAAAGCAACAACTTTGATTCTGGAAAGGGTGATTGAGGCAAAAAACATAGCCCTGTTCTGCAAGTGAAACCTAAGCTCCAGCAAGTTCCAAGAGAGGTCTTCAATGATCAAACTAAATCCACAAGTTTAATTGTATGCCTGAAAATAATACACTTGTGTTTAAACATGTGGAACATAAACTCTATATACAAAAGCTTTTGATCCTTCCAGCCATAAGTGCTGGCTCCCTGGGGCCCTGGGTGCCCGAGCACCTACAAAATTCTCCATGAAAGGGCTGGGTACCCACAAATTTCGGCTCCAGGACCATGCACACTTCATGGCACCCACAGATCTGAGCACCCATGGTCATGGGGCCAAGCTGGCACTCCTGCTTCTAGCTGATGACCTGTTGTTTCTTACCATATTGACCCAAATATAAGCCGCACCCGAATATAAGTTGCACCTTTAAAATTGGGGGGGGGGAGAAACAAAAAAGAAAAAATACCCGAATTTAAGCCTCTCCATTCCGCTCTGCTCTTGGCTGCATACTGGACAGGGGAGGGGGAAGCCGCACTGTGTTGCCTTCGGCTTTTACCCTTCCTCACTCTCTCCCTTCTTGGCCTTGGGGGAGAGGACAGGAACCAAGCATGGGGCTGGCGCCTCTTTGCCACGCTCCTGGCGCTGTTTGCTCCATGCTCCTGGCTGCATACCATAAGGTTGCGAATATAAGCCGCACTTTAACTCTTCATGATCGGAATTTGGGGGGAAAGTGAGGCTTATATTCAGGACAATATGATATTTAATGTTTTGGTTATTTGAAACAGTATATCAGAAAAGCCAAATTAGGTCAGACCAATGGTCCATCTAGCTTGCAGTCCTTTCCTTAGCAGGAACCTTCCTAAAGAAACCTAAACAGTGCCCATATCCAGGTGCTTTAGGAAGGTCTAGCTCCTAAACGTAAGGATGCACTAAAAGCAACATGATAGATGCCCATAGAACATGATGCAGCAATACACTAAACTTGTTGGGTGTTTCGTGTGTGTGTGTGTGTGTGTGTGTGTGTAAGTATGTTTCTAGTGGTTCAAAAGAATGTATCTGCTAAGCCCATACCCTTGCAGTGAGTTATAAAAAGGGAAGGAATGACTAGAGTCATTACATTTCTGAGTACCAAGGCTTCCTTCTTAGGAATAAGAGAATCCAGAACTGTAATATTTAATTCTTTCCTATGATTTGTCATCACAGTAGTAGGGTATTAAAGTACCTGATTTCAAGAGCGCTTAAACATATGTTAAACTTTTCTCAAAAGGGATTATTAATTTGGATAAAGTTTCACATGTGTTTTGAATAGTTGAAGGATTTGAAGCTCTTGTAGTCTCCTTTGGATTTGGAAAACATGTTCATAAGAAAGACTGCACTTATAATTGTCCCTGACTAATGTGAAGTTGATATATCTAGTTCCCTCCCTCCTCCACTCTTTCTAAAGACACACAAAATTTGCACTTCTGTACATACATCACACTTCAAAAATCATGGAATGTAATTTTAAGTGGGATTCCCCCCCCCCAAATATCCTTCCAAAGTTGGAAGTACTACTGACAGCATACTTATGAATTTGGAAATACACAAGATCACTACCAAAAACATATAGGAATCAATTTTTATTTTAAAATATTTATATGCTGCTGTTCTAGGCAAATGTTGCTTTTGTAATATTTTAAAATAAGGTTCTGAAGCTGAAAGCTATATCTTACGTTTTGCTGACATGGAATAGTGATTGATGTGACTTCATATTCATTAAAATGTTTTCTGTGGATGGGTTGTTTGCATATCCAGCTTCTGAAACATCAAAAGACATCAGATTCAACTTGGCAAATTCATATATATGTTACACATGTAATATGAGGACTTGGCAATGGAATCCAAACCCTTTTTTCAGCTGGACTGGGTGTGCATGGGGGGAGTATATTGGGCAGAGGTGCCCCTCCACCCAGCCCAGCCAACCTCAAAGTTCAAGAGTATACAAAATAAAATGAATATGTGCAATTATTATTACATGTTTGACATTTGAAAAGTTGAACAAAATTATTTGAACACAATTCTGAATTCCGTAAAAAAAAGGCATGTAATTTTAATTTTTTTTAATGTACCAAATGTTGTTGACCCCATTATTTTAATGTTGAAAAAGTAATGAAATTACTTTTATATCTAATTATTTTGTGGGACTACCAGTGGCCTCCCAGTGGTCAATATCTGCTTTGCTTCATCAATAATGCTGTATCAGGTTCTTCCAGATAATCTACTGGACCCAATGTTGACATTATTATTATTATTATTATTATTATTATTATTATTATTATTATTGCAGAAACCAACATGTATTCTTATCAATTTACATTTTTAAGGTTCCTGCTGAAAATACTAAATGCATCTGACTTCCTATCCTTTAGCATGCACCTATCATACTTAGCCTCGTTGTTGACATTTTTCAGTGGTATGCTTCCCTGAGTAATGTTGCTGGGACTGCCATAATATGGCCATTTGGAATAGTGCAGCTGCTCCTGCTGTTAACAAGGAAGATGTAAAGTGCCTAGAGAGTTCGCCCCCCAGCCACAGCATCTCACTGATTTCAGGGGCTTGGAATGTTGCATCATTTTTATTTTGGAATATTGTATGTGTAAAAGGGGAAAGCTTATTGCTTGGCTCATTTTATTCCCATCATCCCAAAGTTTAATCACATTCAGGGTGGCAGTGGGAAGGGTGATGATAAGCTAAGAGGTCTGACTCTGTGGTGACATAAAGTGTGTGGTTCATAGCAGCCCAGGAGATGTGCAAAAACAATGGAAAATGTGCTGACCTCTGCTTAATTGCAACAGCACACTAAAAATTCTGCTTGGTTTCAGGCTTGTGGAACGCACAGTCACTATTGTGGATTTCAGCAGTTTCCGGAAAGAATGTGCTAGTCCAAAGACAACGTATTTGGATGACTTTAATGGTGAGTGTCGTTTATTGGAGGGATCCTATGCAGCATGCTTAGAATTGGAGTCTTTGCAAGGAGTGAGTAAGGTGGGTTGTCTCAATAGATCAGGTAAGTATGAAGAGGGGAGTAGGCAGAAGAGTCGGTAGTTCTAAATTAAATTAATTAGGTAAAGGGCTGCAGGACCAGGAAATCGAGCATGAGCAGATGGGCGGAATATGATGTAGTATCTGTGAGTTGCACATGTGAGGTGCTTTGATGAACAGACAAATTCAGCTAGCAGGAAGGAAAAGCAATACTGTATAGGAACAGGAAAGGACAGAAAAGAACCAATCACAGTAGGAGCGAAGCAAAGATACAGTAAAACTACTCGGGTCTGTGGAGGCCTATAATTTGCCAAAGACATGCAGCAGCTCATGGTTCTCTGAAGTCCACCAGTGGCTGATTAACGGGGGGGAAATGAGACACAAACTTATAATTGTTGCACTTTTCTGTTCAGGGGACTAACTGCATTTGACTTTAGAATTTGTAAGTTTTGTTAAAATACAGGCACTTTGAAAAGGTCTAATACAACTTTATTGTTGAAATAAGAATATAAATTGTAATTGTGAACATTTCACATTTTTTAAAGAAATACATTTTAACTAAGTCAAAAAAGTATTCAGACTAATAAACGATTTGAGAAAATATCTATAAGATTATGCAGGTAACTAAAAACTATAGCAACAGCAAATAGTTATCAATAGTTGAGAAGGCATTGCCTTGTTTTGTTATTTAATTAATGGCTGATTGAATTCAAATATTAAGGGCAACAAAATTGCTGGGTAAAACGATCTAAAATCAGAAAATCAACAAAAATATAATTAGATAAAGCAGCACTTAAAACAATCATTTTAAAACAGATAGAAAACTACCCTTCCCCTCAAAAATCAGCAATAAGGTACCGTATTCCAGAAAAAGAAAAAGAAAAAAATCTTACAGCAAGCCAATCTAATTCAAACACATAATCCAGTGACACAATGACATACCTATGTTATACTATATATATTGCAAATATATTCCAAAACCCAATGACATCCCGTTTAAAACAAGATTTACTGGGTTAAGTCACATACATAAAATTAAAGTCATCTGTACAGCGAAAATGGAAGTTATGGGGTTTTTTTCCTCAGATGGATTTGCAATAAAGATAGGTGCCCATCATGAAGTTACATGACTTGGACACTGAGGACCTGAGTTAGGGAGGTTTGTTGGTCACCAGTTCTCCCTAGTGTTATACAGTGTTATACTGTGGAGGGAGCGGTGGCACTGTGGTCTAAACCACTGAGCCTCTTGGGCTTGCTGATAGGAAGGTCGGTGGTTTAAATCCATGTGACAGGGTGAACTCCTGTTGCTCTGTCCCAGCTTCTGCCAACATGACAGTTCTAATGCACACTAGTTCAAGTAGAGAAATAGGTACCACTGCAGTGGGAGGTAAATGGCATTTCCATGCACTCCGGCTTCTGTCAAGGTGTCCTGTTGCTTGATGTTTTCCTTGGGAGGGCTAGGCCCTAGTAGCCCTAGTGTAAGAGCCTCCACTGATAAGATCATCGCTAGGTGGACAGACACCAAGCTGCTTCTGAATTTCTTGCATAGAGCTGACTGCTTGGTTGAAAAAAATAAATATGTCAGTGTTCTCCCTCATCTTTATCAACTGCTCAATCATTAGCACTGAATGATCACAACTCTGCTCTGCTTCTTTGCTCTCCATGAGGACATGTTGATTTAGTCAGACTGTGTGGCATCTGTCAGTGTCTTGCATGGATTTTCTGATGCTTAATGAATTTATTTTGTAAAACAAACACCTTCTTGCAGTCCACACATCTATGGGTTTCTAACACATTAAAGTTGGCGTTCAGGCACAAATTATATTTTTGTTTTTACTTCCTTTTTTGGAGAATTGGCCAAATGTTTTCTCACATTTGTTACGTGTAAAAGTTTTGTTTAAGGGTAGCATTGCTGTGAGGCTTGATTTATTACTGAGGTTTTCCCCACAAATCAGTCATTTATAAAGTCTTGCCTGTTAATAGATCTGAAGGCAGGCATCCCCAACCTTCGGCCCTCCAGATGTTTTGACCTACAACTCCCATGATCCCTAGCTAACAGGACCAGTGGTCAGGGATGAGGGGAATTGTAGGCCAAAACATCTGGAGGGCCGAAGGTTGGGATGCCTGTCTTAAGGTGTTTCACAGGGGTAATTTTCACTTTAAAGTTTTCTCACACCCAGTATACTTACAGAATTTAATTCTTGCTGGCACTTTTGGATAGATAATTACAACCTTCCATATTTTGAGTTGTATTGTAGGACAATATTGCTGTCTTTCCTGATATTCAGGTTTGCAGAAGCGTCTCTTCCCCCATCGTTCAGCCCAGACCCTGAGGTCCTCCTCAGAAGGTCTTCTACTGGTTCCTTCACTACGAGAAGCGAGGTTACAGGGAATGGAATCAGACAGAGGGCCTTCTCGGTAGTGGTGCCCTCTCTGTAGAACACCCTCCCTTCAGATGTCAAGAAAATAAACAACAATCTTTTAGAAGACATCTGAAGGCAGCCCTGGATCGGGAAGTTTTTAATGTTTGATGTTTTAGTATGTTCTCAAATATGCTGTGAGCTGCCCAGAGTGGCTGGAGAAACCCAGCCAGATGGGCAGGATATAATAGCAATAATAATAATAGCAATAATAGTAATTCCAACCAGGATTAAGCAGAGGATGTAATCCATCCCTGAGTTCCCACATTATGTTTCTCTTCAACCATCACTCATGTCTACCCTCGCATCACTCATGTTACTTGCAACGAATGTAGGCAGTGTATACCAGAAGTTTAAGGTGGATCAAATGCTTCCCTGGTGTGCATGTTTGTTGCATCATCCACAATATCTTGTCCTCATCTTCAAAATGCAGCACTGGACTTTTTGGAAGCCCTTTGGAAGCAACTTTGAACCTTGCTTAAAGAGGAGAAAGTACTTTCCATTTAATGGAAACTGCTTCTCCTGCCCTGCCCTGTTCCTTAAACTTCTGATTTCAGCAGTTTAGAGGATCAACACAAAACAGCTTCCAAAAGATAATTTCTAAAAAGTGAGAACCCTGGCTTAAAATTTGCCTAGAGTTCTCAAGAATCCTGAAGATTTTGTCAATGACCTGGAAGCACTGACATAGACCATAATCACCTGTGTGTGAGCGGCTTATCAAACAGCACTAAGCCTGGTTTCCTGTTGTTGGATACACCAGCTCAGATGAACAGAAAATCCCAATCCTGTCCAGGGAGCAGCAAGGCAGAGCAGTTGACTGACTGCTGCATCCCATTTCTGCTGACTCAATAGGTTAGTGTGCATTGCTTTCCAGGTTTTTTATTTTACTTCAGTTTCAGGCTGGTATAGTTGAAGAATTAGGGCTCTTTGGGGCCCCATGTGGCTGCTGATGCCCCACATCAACCCCTGGGCAAAGCTCTCCGAACCAACAGTGCTCCTATCTGGCAACAGAGGCCAGTGGAGCAGTAACAACACTCTGTCCTGCCTGCCCCACCTTCTACATTGTAAGGACATCTGATCTAGCATGCTGTTCTCACAGTGACCAACCAGATGCCTGTGGGAAAACCTCGAGCAGAGATTGGGCTCTGCTACAATTAATACATTTTACAACAAATTCTGAACACAGGCAGTGAAGGGAGGGTGCAGTTTGCCTCATGATGCAAGTTACAGGTCAGAGAAATCCTGTCAATGATGGAGGTAAGGAGCCCATGGTCCAGACATTATGGGACTCCGGTTCGCACCCCCAACCAACATGACCAATGGTCAGGGATGAATAGAGGTGCAATCCAACAGATTCACTATCCCTGGTACAGAAAATGGATATGGGGTTGAAAGGATTTCTTTGTATCTTAGCACAATACTTCATGTGAACATGACAGTAAAACACACAGTGTTAAAATCTTGCACCTGCCACCGATTTCTACATGCAACAAAGGACATCACCAACCTAGCCAGCTTCTAAATCTGTTTTCCAATACGTCTTACTTTCCAGTGATGGTAAGGAATGCCATGGAATGTCGCCGAGGCAATTATATCAGTGCCTGACAAAGTTTGTTGTTCTAAGTAAGGCTGATGGTAGCTAGGTGGTGGTTCTGTGCACAAGGAAACGGTGATGAATTTGGATATGCTGTGAATCAGAAAGTCCGGAAGAAGGAGAGCTGGTAATGATGCAGTGAAACACAATAACAATTTTTAAGGGTCTGGAATTACTTTCATATGGGGAGAGACTAAAATGTATAGGGGGAAAGGGAATATGACACACAACAGTACTAGAACCAGAAGCGCCAGTTAAAATCAATACACATAAAGTAAGTAACAAAACCAGTCTATGTAAAGAAGCCTCATATATAGCTCTGTTGGTCTCTGGAACTAACTGGTTAAAGAAACAAAACCCACTAGAGCAGAGGTTTTCAACCTTTTTGATTCCACGGCTTCCTTAGCCAACTACATTCTTTCTGCAGCATCCCTGTGGGACTCTGGAAATCACTTATATCACCCCTTGCCTGCAGAGCTGGCAGCCCCTCACCCCTTTTCGAACACTCCCTTATGGTGCTCCATCAGTCTCCTCTACTCTCAGCCCAGGTCTCTGAGCTGCCCAGCCCAAAGAGAGGCACCATTTGCCTGTGGAGCTCGTAGCCAGGGCTGCTTCAATAAACAGCTGTGCAAGCCTTTGAGAGGGCATCAGTAGGGAAAGAAAGAGGGACAAAGGCCAGTGTTGCTCACAGCACCCCTGACCATCATTCAAGGCATCCCAGTGTGCCATGGCACACTGGTTGAAAACCACTGCACTAGAGTAACAAGGAGGTAAAGGACTATCTCCTAAGGTGGACAGGCCGAGTCCCATAGTCAGGCCGTATATCAAATGCACCTAATCTCTTATGGTACTCAAGACCAAGTGCTGCCACCTATATGACTCTCTTACTATTAAAACTCAGACTTGTCATGGTGTTGTTCACAAGTGACACTTGTGTCCCAAGCACTCATGCCAGAGAGTAAGTTCTATTGTACTCAGGGTGCTTCCAGAAATGGGGCTTCGTATTGTAATAGGGTAGTTTAGATATTGCAGATGGGTTGTTGGCAACAGTTTTTTTTTAACTTTACTCACCCCTCTCATCTGAACAGGTAAATCTGGATTAAATAAGGGTTAAATACACACTGGTGTTTTGAAGCTATGCATGCTGTGAAAACTCTGCATGCATCCCACTATAAACACTGGCAGTACCCTCAGTGTATCTTACTTATAAGGACAACTTTTAGCCTGTAACACATTTTCACAATAGAGTTTGGAAAGGACCTATGAACTTCACTTGGGATATGTGTGCAGTATGTAGGTGTTGTCAATTCAGCGCTGCAACCAGATGAGAAATCAAATGTTGTCCTGACCTGTAGCAGCCAATGTAGGCTTGACTTCAGCGTTACAGACTAATTTAAGCAAGAGGTGATTTAAATGTAAAGGTGGTGGGGAATATCAAGGTACTAAAACAAACAAACGAGATCACACCTTTAGTGTTACATGTGAATATGTCTATGAACAGACAGATAAAAGCAGTACCATTAGCACTGCAGGCCAATTTAAGCCTTTACAAAGGAGAATGTTGAATGCTGTTGATGTGGGAGAAAGCAGAAGAGCTGTTTTTAAATCGAAGAAATCACAGAAATGGAAAGGCAGATTTAAGCATTATTGGTGAAAAGAACTCCATCCTAGACGGGATGTGCTCGCTCACCCCCAACCACCCTGAGTTTGAAACGCGAAAACAGCTCGACCCTAACCTCCCCGACCCCCTTCGCCAGCTCCCAGCCAAAGTTCATGCCTTGCTCGGTGTGGGGCAGGAGGGGGGGTGACGGACGGGCTCATCCCTGAGCAGCTGTGCGTCCCAGCTGTGGACTCCATTTCCCAGGCTTCCTCCCTGCCCTAATGTATTCCGTTCTCAGGCCGGCTCTGTGCCTGTGTGTGTGTGTGTGAGAGAGAGAGAGAGAGAGAGAGAGAGAGTGTGTGTGTTTGAGAGCGAGAGCGAGCGTGAGTGTGTGTGAGTGAGAGAGAGAGAGAGCAGCTAGGAGTCCCTGGGAGAGTGGAGGCTCATTCACTGATTAGAGGCAGCTTCGAGAGGCAGCGCTGCGCTCTCCTTGGCTCCCAGCAGCCGTGTCAGGCTCCTGCTCACTCCCATGCTGGCCGAAGGCGCTTGCACACACGCGCCGGGCTTAGCACGTCCGGCTCTCCTCCCCGCGCAGCGACAGACCAGGCTCTCGCTCTCCGCAGCCTGACATTAAAGGGGGACGCCACCTCTCGAGGAATTTCCACGGTGAGTAGCGGGAGATCCCAGGGGTGCATGCGAGGAAGCCAGGGGTGCATGGTGCATTGTTTGTGCGCGCGCGTGTTTGTGCCTAAACGTATGTGTCGACCTAACTTTCCAGCAGGGGATCTCCGGGGTTTCGATTCAGTTCTCTGCCCTCGTACTTTCCCCCCTTTCTTCTTCTTCTTCTTCTTCTTTTTTACTTCTCTTGCAAATGCGGGCGCCGATGTTTCGAAAAGTCAAACTTTATGAACCAAGTTTGCCTCTCCATTTTTTTCTCCACGCCCAGCTCCTCGGCGCAAAATTCCCACGGAAGAAGATGCTCATCGGGGTCCAGGGGTGGGGATGCTGAAAAAGCGCACACGCGGGGGGGGGGGGGGTTGGAATCTTAATGAGTGTTTTTTTTTAAACAACAACAAAAATCTGATCAATATGGTGCCCCCTCCCCTTTTAAGGGTAGCTGTGTTCCCGGGACTTTCCTCCTCCTCCTCCTGCTGTTTATTTTACTGGGGAGGGGGTGGGAAGCAGGCGACACGGGGAGGGGGCTGGGTGGGATCAGGTGCCGGGGGAAGAAGCCTGCAAAACGCAGCCGAAAACCGCGCGGCTCCAATTAGCGCAAACAACATTTAGTTTTAAAAAGGAGAAAGAGAAGAGCGGGGGGGGGGGAGAAGCGATCCCCGTGCAAGCCCGGGAGATACTTCCCGGCTTTCCTTCGCGTGTCCCACGGTCTTTGGCTGAAATAACGCAGTTTCCCCAAACAATACCCAAGACTCGGGGTGGGGGGTGGGGTGAAGAGGACCTTCGTCGAAAGGGACAAGCCTGCTAGTCTCCCTCTGACACGACCTAGGTAGATATTATTTTTTGCACAAAACTCAAAAGGTTTAAAAATCCAGCATTTGCTCTGTGCGTAGAAAGCACCGCATAGAGTCAGGATCGTCTTTCCCCTATCAGCTTTCAGTTTTACTACGGAACGGGCGCACATGTGAACTTTGAGTATTAGAAATTACATAACCGCAATTAAGGCGTACTTTCCGCCTTTTTCCCCCTCCTCCTTTTGTCCCAAGTTCCTTTTCGCTGCCGCGATGGTTGCGCACGTGAAATGTTTGCAGTTTGGAGGAAAGGTTGAAGTTCGGACAAACAACTCTCCTTCCTTCAAAGAAAGTCCCTCTCCGCCTGCATTTTTATCTCCGAGATGCAAAACAATTTTTTAAAAAATTGGTCGTTAGTTGTATGTTTGCAATTATTCTCCTGCAATGAATAGCATAGCAAAAGCGATGTTGTGTTGTAGGGTCAACACCGGTGCAAGTGAGCAAATAGAGAACCCGGCTGGGAACCCGGTTGGCGAGAGGAAGTGGAAGGAAATTGGAATATGCATGTTTAGCTGGGCTTCCTTAGCAAAACTTTCTTCACATTTTCAGCCCGAAGCCGAGGAACGGCCAGCTTTTGAAATGAAACAACAGCAGCCGCTGCTTGCAGCGGGGTAGGGAAGTCAGTACAGAGGTTGCAAGGAAGGGGAAATAATTCCTCACCTTGTAGAGCGAAATACATAAAAAACATCTGCTTGGGCACAATGAAATCATTAGGCAATGTCCAGTTCAGGAGTTGCATTGAATGCTTTCGCCTTCCAGGCAGGAAACGTGCAGGGAAGGAATTGTTGCAATAAATTCAAACAGCACGAGGCATCCGCACATTTGATGAGCTTTGTTTAGTATTTTAAAAAGAAAACGAGCCTTGAACAGACTGCAGAGATTGCGGTGAAGGGAGATAGATCTCTGCTCCCACTCCACTCCACCCGCCCCGCACATATTTCCTGGAAGGAATGAAAAATTTGATTCCTTTGCAAAGTTGCGAAACCGATTTTGCACAGTTATTATTCTTATTATTATTTTTTCTTTTGTCGATGCAGAGCATTTGGCGGGGGTGTTCAGTGAAAAAAGTGACCAGGCGTGGCCGAGCGGGCGTATTAGCGGGGAATTAGTTTCCGATTCCTGTATCTCTCCAATGCACTTTCTGAAATCTCTACCCACTTTTTTCTTTTTTTATCCCCGATGTGGAGAGGACAGTGTGTATATAAAACATGGTTTGAAGTTGTAGTAAGCCGACCGAATTCTTTTCGTGCTCAGTTTAGGCACCGGGAAAAGGACAAACACCTGTTTTGATTTGCAACTGCAGAAAGTGGGAGAAGGGCGGGTTAAAGCTCCTCCTATGAAATTAAAAGCGTGCTTGTTTTCTGCTTTTGCTGGAAAATGGAGATTTCTGGAACAGAACTTTAAGATCCAAATCGATCAAGTATTATTTCTCTACCAGAAAACTTAAGAGTTTGAATAGTTTAATTTTACACTCCACCCCCCCCCGCCGCCGCTTAACTGGGGAAGCGTTGTGCGTCCATCTCGTGCCCCTTTTTGGGTCGGGACTGGAGGATGAGATGAAGGCCCCACAATTTGCAGATCAGAACCTCCTTACTTTGTGTTGTTTACCGATGGTTAACAAACGCCTTTTGGCGGCTTCGACTTCTGCAAGTTATTACTTTGCTTAACAAAAGAAGGATGCATTTTGCAGGGGTAGGGTGGAAATCTGTTATCTGTTTTAGTACCTTGGCCCGTCCCCGTACTTGAATTTTATTTTCCTTGTTATTTTTTTGTTGTTGCAAAGCGGGCGGGGGGGTGTCGCAAAGCGAATTGGGGAGAGGCGAGGCGGCTCCTTTGTTGTTGCGCCAAGGGGCCCGATTCACCATTGGTTTCATATAAATGTGAATAGATCTTCGTACTTTCCGAACTGGCATTTTGGTCGCCGAAAAGGCAGTGCCCTTATTCCGCCTCGCCCCCTATCCCGGCCACCGTCTCATAATCCAGTTTGGACACCCACAATTCCAAAACCATCCTGATGTTTAGTGACAAGGAATACAGACCTATAGATTTTCTTAATTCAACACTGGGATCTCCTGCTTGTTCTTGTCCTCAGTCTTGCATTTGTTTTCATTTATTAGGAGGAAATCCAGTTTAGTTTGAATAAATAATCCAGTTGCACACTAATTCCCCCCAACAGCTGGGATAGTTTTGTTTTATATTATCAGGATTTTCTCAGTAGGAATAAATCTCCAAATTCCTGCTTCTAAAATTATGTGATTAGAAAGTAACAAGAGCTCAACCTGTAGTTTCCAACTCTCTGTTCTTTCCTAACAGCTTGAACTCTTAAAGAAAAAGTTATTTCTTTCTCTCCGCAAACTGCAGGAATTTTTTTTTATTCCGTTATTTTATTTATTGGAATTGGGAAATAGCAGGAGGATCACAAAAATGCAACCTGTTTTAGTAGTACGGGATGTGTCGTTTATATGTTTTAATTAAGAATGGCAAAGTAATTTGTTACACAGAAACTCTGCCTTGCTTTTCTGGGTTCTGTATATTAATATAAAATTTATATTAATTAGCAAATGAGTTTTCCACCTGCAGCTTGTGACCAACTCTGTTTATCCACTTGCATGATGGCTAGAAGGATGCATGGTGAATTCTGCATTATCTTAGCCTCTCTTCATTTTAGTAGTTCTCCTCTGGGGTAATTAAAAATAACATTATAATAATTAATAAACAGAGCAACCAAAACCTAAGCTGTGCATAACATGTTAGATTTTGTTCTAAGTTGTGGGTTTGTTTTTGTTATGAATAAAGGCTGAAGCTTTTAATTGGGATTCTCTTGGTCTTGCCGCTTCACTTTGCATTTAAGTAATCGGTGCAAATGATGGGTGTTCTTGCAAGGAATCATGCTTATCCATAAACCCAAATGGTGATTTTGAAAATATAAGTAAACAATTTTTAAAAATTATTAATATTATTATTATTTGTGTGCTGATCTAACTCGGATACCCAGTGGACAGTTTATGTAGCTTCATAGATTTATCTCCACCCCCATGGCCTCCTCCACTCCTTGTTTAGTTAATTTAACAAAGACTTTTTGCAATCTGTTTGGAGTTTGTCTGATGCCATGGAAAAGTATCTGCTGATTTATTTGGTTGCTTTTCGATTTCTGTCGCTAGACCGTCTTTTCTCTTCCTTTCAGCGAGGATGTCAGCTGTTATTACTTCCTATTGATCCCTTTGCAAAGTGAGAAGTGAACTAAAATTAATGTCAATTCCACTGCTTGGATCAATAGCTGGAGTTATTTTAATCTGGATTTGCACAGGGTGCTAAATTAAAAAAAATCAGCATAGAGGCAGAAAAGTAACAGTTACTTACTTTGGCTGTGCCCGCTCCCTTCCAGTCACCCAAATGTTTCATCAGGCTGGTTATCCTGCAATCCATATTTTTTTAATTAAGCAGGTCAGTTAGTTTTCTTATTTTGGGTTCCATATTTAAAAACCAATGACATTTTGACATTGGGAGTGTATTATCTATAGATTTTCATAATGACTGGCCTTGCCGCAGCCTCATCTGTACATGCTCCTAATGATGGTGGTGATAGGGGATAATCGTGTGGGGCAAAGAGATGGTGGAAAAGAAGGTAAGAGACAAGGAGAAAATGGGGGAGAAAAGGATGCAGGAGGTTTTTTTTTTAAAAAAAATAAACTTGGCTTGGTGCAATATCGTAATATGTTGATTTATTCTCTATGTAATGAAGTTTGCGAACGAATAGGGCGATTGGAGTGATTCACAGTATTCTACAAGGAGTGTCAAGTGTGGCTTCCAGATTACTAATTTATGAAATACATTTAACGTAATGAGGTGACAGTGGAAGTAAAAATAGAAAAGCAGGCACAGAGGCATTAGTAGTGTGCTCTCACCCCCCTCATTTATTTAAATCCTAGAAAGGCTATGGTTTTCCCTCAGTCCCATGGGTCAATTCAGATATTAATAGTGTATTTATGTATTTATCTGGGTAGGGTGTTCCCCTCCCTTTAAAAATAATTGAAAATGAGCATTCAGGTCTCCTATCCCCTGCTTCACCTTCACCTATTATTGCAGTTTTTTGCTTTAAATTTGTTTGCTTGCTTTTCTGTGACAAATCAGCTATGCAGAAAACAGTGCAGAAGGTAACTCCGAAAGAAGGCCGACCAGATTCTCCGTGGCACCTTTCTGTCCATGGCTAGTACTTGACGGAAAGTTATTTAAAATTTGGAAGCGACCAAAACTTTGTTAATGTGAGATCTATAATCTGGTGATTTAGCCCTGATCTGTATCAGGAAGGGAGCCAAATGAGGAAGAGGCAAGATGATGCCCTCTCATCTTCACACTTAATAACAGTCACTGAGCGTCTGGATACAGAATGGGAGAAAAGGAAATGTTACTGCTGGACAGCATGAAAGGCGCAGTCAGGATTCCACAGAGTTTGTTAACCTAGCCTTGCTCATTCACAGAATACAAAAGCCACTCCATTAGAAAAGAGACTCTTTCAGTAAGTTTTATTTGCTATGTCTGACCTTCTGGATCTAACAGGCACATTTTGTAACGGCTTTTTTATTATATGATTTTTTTGTGGCCTTTTGAGTGCCGCAAGGCTAGCACATTGTTTTAAAGTAACAGTTCTCTTACATTCAAGTGCATTGTGGCATTCTGAATGGTTGGCAGTGGAAGCTTAAAAAGTGGAGGGGGGGTGGATTCTAGGTTGAAGAGGAGAGAACGTGATTTTGATTTCAACTCTAAAAAGGGTTAGAGGGAAAGTTAATTTTATTATTTATACATACATGTAAATGTAAATATCTGTACTGATACTTTGCGAGTGGGGATGATAGGTTACTTAAAATTTGTAAGTAATTTCAAGGAAAAGCAAACCTAGACGTTTTGTTAACATTTTTCTCTAAATGCTAAATCCAGGACAGTTTACAAATCTACTTAAGCATGAGCGCATTAGGAAGTAAAATTACTGATCCGTTTTGTGCTGTCCTCAACCTAAAAGGCAGATGCTTGCAAGAGATCATATGGCACTGGCTCCCATTATGATTTTAAATATTGTCAGAGACGCCAAGCACTTTATTGATGAAGTTGCTGCTGCTTTCGTAAAAGCACACAAACACCACATGGAACAATTCAGAGAAATGTATAAGAGAGGCATGTTTATGCCCACATGCACCATTGAATATAAAGTGAAATCTATAACTTGTATGTATATCTGCACAGGTAAATATTCACATGGGCCTCTTCAACAGAAAACAGATACGGTTTCTACATTATTTTTTCTTAATGGGCAGATATATGCAGAAATGCTTGTTTGTAAATTGTGAATAACTTACCAAATTTTTAAAATAGTAATTACTTTCTTTAAACATAATAACCTAAAATTGCCACCACTGATTTCCACAGTCCAATATTTCCCCCAAAATTTTTGTCTGTAAGGAGTCAGGTCATTGGCCTTTCATTTGCTCATTAAAGATTGTTTTCATCCCATATAGCCCTTATTCAGAGCATTCAGTCCCCACAAACCACTCATTCTGAACATGCACTAGTTTCTTGCCCTTCTTACAGCAGAAGGTGAGGTCAGAGCAAGTTGCACTACCTGCATGAACCACAGAGTAGTGTTGGTGTGTGGAAAAGTGCCCCATTTTATCTACTTTTAGTGGGGATCTTCTCTTGACTTCAAAGTTTGGTGCTAAAGCTGGTAGCAGGAGAAAGACTTGTGCTGACACACCCTTAGAGGGAGTTAGAGACCCTTCTAGTTATTTGTGAACTTTCCTGAAAGAGAACACATGGAGGTTTGGTTCTTTGCTCATACAATTTTCTTGTTGCATTCATGATAGATAACTGTCCAGGATTGAATGGCAATTAACTATTTCCTCCCCTTTCCCCTTCTTTTTCTCCACAGCTTTGGAACAGTGATGAAGCCTCAGTGAGACCCCCCAGCTCTACTCCCAGACGTTGCTTTGTTTTCCATCCAGGGAAGACCGTTTTCCTTGCGGCCCTGTCAAGGAAAGAGACTCCGATGGACTTACACCGGGCAGCCTTCAAGATGGAAAACTCCTCCTACCTTCCCAATCCTCTGGCATCTCCAGCCCTGATGGTTCTCGCTTCTACCGCTGAAGCAAGCCGCGATGCTTCCATCCCTTGCCAGCAGCCAAGGCCCTTTGGTGTTCCAGTATCGGTGGACAAGGATGTGCACATCCCATTCACTAATGGCTCCTATACTTTTGCCTCCATGTATCACCGACAAGGTGGTGTGCCAGGAGCATTCACCAACCGTGATTTTCCACCTTCCTTGCTGCATCTGCACCCCCAGTTTGCTCCCCCCAATCTGGACTGCACCCCAATCAGCATGCTGAACCACAGTGGCGTTGGGGCCTTCCGTCCCTTTGCCTCCACTGAGGACAGGGAGAGTTACCAGTCAGCTTTTACACCTGCCAAGCGTCTGAAGAACTGCCATGACACTGACTCTCCCCACCTTCGCTTCTCAGACGCTGATGGCAAGGAGTATGAGTTTGGAGCCCAGCTCCCATCTGGCTCCCCCGGCTCCCTCAAAGTCGATGACACGGGGAAAAAGATCTTCGCTGTCTCTGGCCTCATTTCGGATCGGGAGACCTCATCCAGTCCCGAGGACCGAAATGATAGATGTAAGTACCTCAACTTTGCTTAGCTGGGGCAGAAAAATGTTCAACAGCTATGTTTTGCAATGCTAGGAGGTGTCATAATACTTGTGCTCCTGTTTTTTCCTTTAAACTTATGATAATGGGTTACAGAGGGAGGGGGATTGAAGGGAATCTACGCAAGGAAGCTGTTATTCTCATACTAGATTGGGATGCTGAGTCACAGAAAAATGACCAACATTCCAGAAATGGGAGGGAATCTCTATGTTGTGAATGCATTGGAGGTTGTCTCCCTGTAGTTACGGAGGAACATTTGTTCCAGACCACTTGCCTATTCCATGATTGTTGCCCTACTGTCTTGTTGCACTCCCTTCCCTTCCTCCCGCCCCAACCCTTTCCCTCACATATTTGTCTCCGGTTGTAATCAGTGCACCATTATTTGCTCCCCTGATCAGTGTAAAGGCATTATTATTGGATGCTTAGCGTAAGCTAACTTAAGCCCTTTCATCAAAGCAGAGAAAGAAAGAGAGCTGGTGATGCTCTAGGCAAGGAGATCACCCTGCCCCAATAACTATTAAATGGGCAGAGATGTTTCCTGCAGTTCCTTCTTCAAATTCAGAAGTGATATTATTTTTTGCAGGCCGGGAGCCAAGCTGAAGCCAGCCTGTATAGTATTTGTTTGGGGAGCAATGCCTGTTGCAGCATTCCTCTCCCACAGCTCACCCCCTTGGTCATTAAGTGCCATGAGCTCCCCACCTAAGAAGTGGAAGATAAGGCAGTATTTGGCTTAGGATGGTCCGCTCCAAATTCAAATGCACAGCTTAGATGTTGAGCTGAGATTCCCCCCCCCCTTTTGTTCGTTCTTGTGGGACCTTGTCCCCTCCCGCTTATTTTCCTCCCGCTTATTTTCCATGGAAGAACCAGCCAATTATTTATTTTTTTAAAAAACTTCTACGTAGCTTCCCAGTTACCCCTTGGATACCATTTTTCTTCTGCTCCTTTATGATGCCGAGGAGAGTAATAGAGACGTTGTTGCGCTCTCTCCCCTGTCGGTGCTGCTTCCTCGGGCTGTCTCCTTGAATTAGGCACTGTGTTAACTTCCCAGTGCTACGAGGCATCTGCCGAAAGCCTGCGTACCTTGTCAATAAAAGTCACCATAAAATCAACCTGCCTTGTAAATCCATCGCTCTTTGGTTTTGAAATATGCCATGAGTGTGTCTTTTATGTCAACGTTTGTAAGTGTGGAATGATTCCCTCTTGAAGACAGAAGCTACATGTTGCACTACAGACGTGTGCGCTCTTTTTTGCCCCAGAGCGGCTTAAGCTGTGTGAGAAGAACTACTTGCATGTGCTTTTTGGTCTTTGATACCTGTGTGCAACAGTTAAATGTGTGTGTGTGTAAGAGAGAGTGAGTGAAGTAGGGAAAACATTAATAAAAGGAGGAAAGAAGAGATGTATCATGTTCCCAATTATATGTTTAAACTCCATACGAATATAAAATTCACTCAGATCATGCACACTGGAAGATAAAAATAGTGTAAAAAGCTGGCTTGCCAATTCAGTATGTCTAGAGCATATTGAAGATTGCATGTTGCTAACTCCTGTCAAAAACCAGTATAAAATACCTTATATTAATAATTTGACAATATTTAGAAAGAGGATATGACGGTGGGCACATCTGTGTTTACATGTACTCACACACATTGTCTGTCTTCCTCTGTTCAGAAAGGACGTATCTTCCTTTCACTGACTTTGTTGTTAGGAGTACTGATGAATTCCCAGATAGTAAATAGATGAACCTCATTAAAATATGCCATCTAACGGGGGCTGGGGTGGGGAGGGTTTAAGGAGGAAGTTTTGGAAACACACATTGAAAGTTGGAATAAAATCTGTGCAGACGGTTTGAAAGGTGTCAAGATACAGAACGTTTTTCTTCCTTGATTATCCGTTTGTTGCCATAAAAAACATATAAATTATTTTGAATTTATAAAGCTCTTGTGGGAACAAAACAAAAAACGACTTTTTACCCAATAGGCTAGGTAAAGTGCATATTAATGGAGACTGACCAGGTTCAGCTCTAGTCCCGAATATTGCACCTCATCTAGTTAAAACTTTATTTTAACAGGCAAGGGTTTTAGAGGTATTTTATTGAAACTTCGTGCATGCGTGTGAGCGAGAGAGCATTGTTGCAGCTACTTACGACCTTCAGATACCCTTGGCATGTTTAGATATTATTTCATAGGATATATATTTGTGGACATTTCAGTATTTTGGAGAAGAGTGGGGTGTATGTTCCATGTATGAAAGGTTCTTTGTTGATAGCTAATAGAATGTGTCTAAGGGCTGAAATAGCTTTCTAGTGACACCACAGCTCTGAACAAAATTAGAGATATTTGCATGTATGTAAATGTGTCCTTACGGGCTTTTATAAATACCTGGTCATTGGCCCCTAAAAAGCTGTCTCCGTTTTCTTGCGCAAACAGTATATACAAACCTTTCCTGTGAAACAAGGATTCTTTTCACCACCACCCTAACATACATTGCAGATAAATGGTTGTATAGACAGGCTGGTCGGCAAAAGTGTATTGATGGAGGTAGTAAAAGCCATCAGATCAGCAAACCCTTTATGCCTCCAATAGACACCCTACAGAATTGCCGGACTGTACTGTTTATTTGTATTCTCCCAAATACTGCAATGGAATCATACCACATGACGGGTGAATAACTTTAATTGCAACACATAACGTTCCTTGTGCCGCCACCAACAGACTAAATTCCATTTTTTGTTTGTGTCTTGTAATTTCAAAGTTGGATTTCTCACTAACTGGTTCATTTGATTTTAAGAAGGGGAATGCTACACAGTGGGTTTGTAGGGTGTGGTTTTTTTGTTTGTTTGATAAAAAAAACACACCTAAAGACAAAGCTGTCCAAGGTGTTCTACAATATAAATAACAGGGCTTGATGAAGGAAATGTGTGGCTTTGTAGAGATATAAATGTGGGAATCTCATTGTATTAATTAGATACTAAGTGATACTTCACGTATTTATATTCCCATTAGGCTACATTCTTATCTCTGTTAATTAGTGTTGTAAATTTGGATTGATTCTCATACCCTCTTGAAAGTCGTTTAGGATTTACTTTGGTATAATAGAGTTTTGGGTTCTGGCTCCAGAATATGTTCTGAGGTTTCACAAAATAGCCTAGTTTACGGCGTTGAACTTCAGATTTCAGTTTGGATTCAGCACTTTACCAGTGCACAATTGTACCCCAAGTCAATGGCAGGAGTTAACGAGTGCATCATATGCCTTTAACATATTTTTGCTAATTATTATTTTGCAATCCGCTTCCTGGAGAGAGGTCCGCAGTACCTTAGCAAATACACTTCTTTCCTCTGGATCCCTAGGGTTCCAGAAAAGTTGGAGTCTCCAGGAATTGGGCATGATCCTAGGAGGGTTTGTTAAGGCAAATGTTTTGTCCAGGTAGCTCTGTTTAGATGTTCATTGAGCATGCTAATGACATTTATGGAACACTGCTTACACTGCATTTGTGTTGCACAGGCATCTACAGACACATTCCATGGGGTTCTTCAGACAAACGTGTCCTCATTAGTGTGGAAGTTTCCAGCTGGAGTGGATATAAACGTATCCCTGTGTGACAGATATCTATAACTCTCCTTTTAAAAACCCTCTTTATTCTTTGGCTTCTAAAATAAATTGTCCTGACTGCTCCCCACAGACTAGTTGCCGCAGTGTTTCCTCTCAGCAGGGGGAACTGGCAGAAAGGTCCGCAGCAGCACCTGGATCATGCAGAACATTTTTTTTTTCTGCTGAGCAAAACCACTTGGTTGTTGCAGTTCCCTTCCCTCTGTTCATTTTGGGGAACTCCAGAATGCATTATCTCCTGTATCCCTAGAGTTACTTGCAATCTTTGTCCTCAAGTTTGAGTCTACAAATGATACTTATTTCTGTTTGAGTCACTTTTATTCTTTATTACAGCTATTTCAAAGTTTAGCCTGTTGCAGAAGAATATTTCTGGACCTTGCTTTCCACATAATATGGAACATAATTCTTTCTCTCTCTTTAGTTTGAAGAATCATATTTCCAGAGCCTCTTTTTGGCTCTTTGGTTCTTTCTAGCAGTTTAGTACCAAGTGCCCCTGGAATGAAGCATGTAAACAAATGGCCAATCTAGGAGAGCAGGACAGGGAATAAGGCACCATCGACTTCTTCATACTTCATTATTTTCTCACAATTTTGCGTCACAGTAGGGAGTGAACTTCTTGTTTGGGCGGCTTTTGAAAATCACTTCAGTAACTTGTAGCTTTGAAACTAATGAATGGAAACATCTGAGAGCAAATCAAAGCACTGTTCTGTTTAAATGCCAAATAGGAATTAATAATAATATATCAATTCCTGGTTTTTCTTTTCTTTTAGTATATTATGCAATGAACTCAAGTTTTGCTTTAGCTGTGGCTCCTTCAGCAGAGCACGTGTTGTCCAGCTGTTTGCATACTAGGGCCTATACTAAGGGAGGGATATGCATTCTAATTATTCCATGTCCAATTTGTAGACATGATGTTTGATTGGTTTTTTTTTAATTTGTTTTTTTTACTGCTGTATACTGCTATATCTTCAAGCCTTTCCTGTGAAATGTTTTAACTACATTAAATTAGGAGCTAGAAGGAAAACCATGTTGTGAATAGCTATTTGGGATTAGGATTACTTTCAAACATAGTGAAAACAGCTATGTTTCTAAAGAGTTTTGTGTGTGCATGTTTGTATGAGGGAGGATACTACAGGTGAGTTTTAAATGAGTGAAAACTGGATTGTGAATACAGAAAAGATTGTCCTGACAGGTCAGCTTTTGATGTCAGTTATGCCAATTAAAACTCATGGATTTCAGTAGCATCGTTTCCGATTTGTACTGGATTTCAGATTGTTCCAGATATGTACTGGTTTGTCATACCTCAGATTTCAGTGGAGCCCACAGCCAACCTCTTTCCTACACCTTTATTTCTGCATTTTGGCTACAGCTTTCCCTTTCTCCCCCTCAGCAAACTGTTGCCGTGACTCCTTGTCATTGTCCGTCTCTTTTAGTTGTATTGTTGGAATAAAGAAATGTTTGGGCCGTTAAAGTGGCGGAGAGCTGCGTGTGAGCTGCTCCAGTTCTTCCGGCTGCAGGACCATCTGGCCCTGGCTCGCATCCGCTGGTCTCCAGCTTCTCTTTCTCTTTATGTTAGCTAGGGCTATCTTGCACACTTGGAATGCCTAATCACCATGGTGAGAGGATGGGCCTTGCTGCCTGCCCCTTCCCGTCAATTGTCATGCAGAACCGATCGGGACAAGCGTTTTCTTTGCGGCAGTCGCTTGCCCGTCTTTGCCTGGCTCTTGGCAGAAGGACGGCTTTTAATTGATCATTTGTGGGGGAGGGCTGGGGTTGTTTGAGCCTCTCAAATGTTTCCCCACACAGTCTCTACCACCCGGCCAGATTTCTCATTTGTTGGGAAATGTTAGTGATTTAGCTTTTCCTTCGTCTTCCTTTTGGACTCCTGCTTGTTGCTGTTTTATGGGGAACTCTGAGGGCTTGTAACTGTGACTCCAAGGAGCACTGAGCCTGATATAAATGTTGTGTTTATCTATCCACAACTGGGAAGGGGGCACATATGGGCACTAAATGTTTATTGTCCTTCTTTCCACTGTGTGTTCATGTTTGTATTTGCATGAACGCTTATGGATTTATTATCTATGGGCAGGGTGAACTCTTAATCTATTTTGCTTCATGAACAAATCCAACCCTTTTCACCAATCCTAAAAACATGCCCCCAAATCTGGTGGTTGAATCCTGTAGAGATTTGATTAAATGCTGAACTTGACAGAGTTTTCTGTTAGAAGAAGATTTTTAAAATATATATACAGTGTATAGAAAGAAAAATTCTTTCGGGGATTACGGCGCACTGGAAGTGAGGGATAACCTGTGCTGATTTTTGAGGCTTGTGCTTTTTTGTGTAATCTTTAATGCCACAGTTTCTTTTAAGTATAAAAGAAGAACTGATGACCTCGAGCGCTGGTCAGCCGAGTCAGCCCTGCAGTTAGGCAAAGTGGGCGACTTGCCTCAGACAGCAGTTTTTTGAGTACAGTGCAGCAAACTTCTCAGTTGATGGTGAGGAGAGGGAATTGTTTTGATTTTTTGCCTCAGGTAGCAAATTGTATTGGGGTGATGGGATGGTTTTCTTTATTTTTAAAATATTATTTCAAACTGCAGATTTTGTCATAGGCTATGATTGTGCCATTTGCCCCTGAAATTTAAGAGCATTCAAACAGGTATTTATACCAATAAACAAATATTTGGCTGCAGTACAGAATATATGTTTGTATCTACTCTTAGCTACTGCTATTAAAATAAAATGAGCAAGTGAATGACATGGAAACCGTTCATATTGGAAAACTCTTTCTGCTTTGTAATGTACTAATATTTTTATTTAGTAGCATGTACATTTTGCAGCACAGTCCTATTCAGAAGTAAGCCCCATTGGCTCCAGTGGGCCTTACTCCCAAATTAAGCCAGTATAGGATTGCAGCCTCTGTCACCTTAAGCAAACATCTATGGTAATTACAAGGATTTCTCTCAATTCATTTATCCCTAAAGACTATTGGTAAATGTAATACTATAAAATCTGTGTAAAAGTTAGTTAGAATAAATAAAACAGAGATCCTTTTGAGAAAATCAGTTAACAGTGTAGTAAATGCACACTTGTTACTTAATCGTTGCAGGGTGACTAGGTACCTTTCCTCAAGGAAGCATTTCTGTTGCGGGGATACCACATTTTGCCAGCATTTAAATGCAGTTTTGTTACAGGGAAAGCGCCCTGCTCTCCTCATGTAGTGTATCTACGGCAATGGTGAATTTTATGTGAAATGGGATTGCGGGATTGCTTGATACTTATTGGGCAGAGCTGATGACATTCTTAGTGGTGAGTGTCGCAGTTTCCAGACCCATTTGAAAACATAAACAAAGAACAGCAGAACTATACTTGCATCATCTCTTAAGTGAACACAAAATATAATGTTACTGGTAGTGGATTAGATGTAGTTGTTGTATCATTATGGATTCACATTATAAAAAATCTGTAAAGACTCAGATAGCTAGCAGAGCACTATTCTATCCATAAATGAGGGGTTGTTTGCATATTATGGTTGCCGCATAGATACCACTTTGAAATGCTCTGCATAGTGAACTATTTGTGTGCAGTGGCTTGTCAGGTGGGTTTGGTGAATTTTAGTACCACAAGCATCTGAGTTCTGCTCATAGTGAGCCATGGATAGTCCACTCTTTGGTAATAGCTGCCATTCAGTAATAAGAAAACAATAATGGTACGGTTTCTTAATATAGCAACCCCTTTCTATATTCTATTAACAAAATAGAATGTACAATGTGAACATTGCCTTGGGTGCCCCATGGCAGGGTATAATTTATAAATATTAGCAATAACAAATAAATAACAGATGTATGCAGAAGACTTAAGTTAAATAGTTGTCTCCCGATGGCTGGCTATCCCTGCTCTGCACACATAGTGCAAGGAAGTGTGAGAAAATAAAGAGATGAAGCAACATTTTATTTAGGAAGACTGCTAATGCCACAATCCTGTGCACACCTACTTGGGAGTAAGAGCTACATTGGTATATATGTACAGGATCATGCTGTAAGGTTTTTTGAGACAAAAGGTGTAAATCTATTATTTTTCTTTTAATGTTCCTGTGGAAAGCAGGTGTGTTTTTTTTTAACCTCAAATTTCGCAATCTTTTGTCTACTGCCATGTTTGTACGTATCATAGCTAATGAATGAACTTTGCCCTCACCATATTATTCAGAAGAGAAAAGTCACTTGAAGGTTTTACAACTGGATTTTTTGTTGTTGAAAACCCTGGTGACATCATTTCTACAGTGTGAAATTACATCATTACAGTTGTGTACTTACTGTGAAAGAAAAGTGTGTGTCAGATGGATCTGCCCTGGATGTTAAGTTTAACTAATCACTGTAACACATGTAATTCACAGAGATTTCAGTCGATGAACATCTTACTCTGGCGTATTCATATAGACTGCAATAGAACTTCATTGAGAATATGCTGGTGTAAGTAGTTTGTGGATTGTTATAATTACATATTTCAAGTTAACAGCAAGTTCGGTTCTCCTCCTCCTTCTGAATACTGAAGTATTTACCGTGCTAATGCTGTGGGCTAGTGTTGATAGCTGCTGCTTCATGAGCTGAAAACTTTACTCAACAAGAGTTTAATGATGTTAATTTGGCATTTTTATCAGATCTGTTAAAATGAAGAAACAGTTTGCAGCCTCCGTGCCTCAAGCCTTGTAGTCACTGAAATGTTTCTGTGGCAGGATCCAGCTACATTTTGAATTTTGACAAATGCTGATGGCTTGTGTGGAATGCAAACAGTGATTTAGATAACATTTGCTTTTATACTGGACCTGCAGCAGTGCCTATAAGCTGAAGCTGGGGAAAGGCCCAGGGCATTTGGGACATGATGTGACAAGGACTAAGTATGCTTCTGCAAGAGGTGTGCATATATGTGATAACGATGTACACATTGACCCATATGAGGCACATTAAAATATTTAGAATGCTAATGTTTTTAGAAATGCCCTTCTCACCATTTTCTACTGCAGTAGAAGATCCCACCCTCAGAAGACCTCTGATGTGATGTTTATTCATGGCAAAAAAGCCAAGTGGCAGCTGTTGATGCACTGTGTTAACAAGCATGACAATTTGCAGGAAAAATGCATGCATACCAGATAATTTGCATTAAATAGTTACATTTCTAGGCACCCAATCTTTTGAATTAAAAATGGGTGGTATTCAAGTAGGTTTTACTCAGAGTAGACCCACTGAAATTAATGTGGCTAAATGTGGAATGCCCTCCCATCAGATGCCAAGGAAATAAACAACTATCTGACTTTTAGAAGACCTCTGAAGGCAGCCCTGCTTAGGGAAGTTTTTAATGACTGATGTTTTAATGTATTTTTAATATTTTGTTGGAAGCCACCGAGAGTGGCTGGGGAAACCCAGCCAGATAGGCAGGGTATAAATAAATCGTTATTATTAATTTTATTAAATTAGGTCAATTAATTTCAAAAGGTCTCCTGAATAAAAGTTAGTTGAATAATAGCTGGTGGATTTCAACATCACAGGTAATATGAACTATATTTGCAAATCTGTTTTTAAAAGCCAAAACAAAAGCCTGTTTTCCATGCCATTTTGAATGTGTTGTTAAAGGTTTTCTGCTGGGCATTATGTAATGGTCTTCTATAGTTTAGGCTGCTCCCATTTACTAACCTGCCATGGCCTTTTCCTGCTCCCTTTTATAGGAGCTGATAAGAGTCTAGAACCAAATAAAGCAGACGTGCTTGTGGCCTCTGATGAGCTTTAATTCCTCAAAGTAAGGAGATGCAGAGGCCATGTTCCTGATGATTGATAGTTTGTGAGGATGGCAAGGACTGGATAATTTATTTGATATTGTGCTGCATCTTCTCCTTTCTTCTGTCACAGAAGCACACAGCTGGTTACTGAGATGGGACACTTCCATCTATGGGGCAGGAAGAAGCATTGGCAGTAGTGATGTTGTGTATAGGTGAACTATTTACCTATCTTTTTACTGCGGTTTCCTCCTGTTACTGCTGGGCAGGAAGACAACCTGTAGCTGTGTGCTTGAGATGGAAGCTACACAACCTCTTCTTGTCTCAAGGCTTTGAGGTGCTTCATTTTCCAGTAGGAGATGACTGGCAATGCAGCAAATGGCAGGAGCAGAGTAGCCAGCCAGGAACTGTAGCATATACTACTCGATATTCTAGAACCACACATTTTTAATGCGTGTTTGTCTTTTCCCTTATTCTCATTCCATTTGACTATATAGATATAGAAGTACTAGATTTTATTGGTGCCAAAGTCAGGTTGTGCACAACCCAGTATGTCAGATGACCAGATGAGGTAACAACCCTTCCATTTGCAAGGGGAAATGACAAGGTACAACTCGTTGGTTAAAACTTATATCTCATCTACATCAGATTTGGTCATTGCCTGTTAGAGCAGATAAACATTTATGAATGATAAATATGATTTCTGTTTTTTATTGCTTCAGTATCTTCATTTGTTAGCACCTTTCCCCTTCATTTAAATATATTCCATTTTTAGTCTGAAATTTGTGAAAATGCTATTTTCTCTTGCCTCACCTGAGCCCCTATGCAGCTCTGTGGAATGGTCATTTCCTTCTTATTTATGCTTCTAAGTTGCATAGAAGGATCAAGACTAGTATTGTTTTGACCGCTTATGCTCTGTTTGGCTTTGTCCAGGCTTTCCAGGATAGTGTAAGGGTATCCTCTCAAGTTTTCATTTCTGTTTTGAAAGATAAAGCTGAAGGCCCCTTTTTTGTTTACCAGTCACTGTACAAAGCAGATGCTGACAGTGATAATAATGTTTACTTGCATTTGTTATAACTAGGACTGGAAATACTTTGCATACATCAGTCTTTTATAAAACTTCCACCCTGCACGGAGCTGGTTTTATTTTCTATTTTTAAAAATATTTCAATGTGCTGGTATCGAACTTTCTAGGTACCCAGGCAACAGGTTCCTGAGATTTGTCCAGCCCTGCTCACAACTCAAAGGAAGCAGCAAAAACAGGCAGACTGTGGTATTTCTTTATACTTTACATGATTTCTGCAGATTTAATGGCTGTTGGATGATTTCATGGCTTAACATGAAGTTCCCTGGACATAGCACTGTACTAGATGGTCCACTGATCTGCTCCCATTTATACGGAAGAAAGAAAGCAGTTGTGTTTTGCCTCGTTGCAGAAATTGTCTGATTAAGTACAGTACAGAATGTGGAAACTCAAAAGCACTTTGCTTTCTAAGAAACTAGCCAATTAGGCTATAGCTAAAATTGATTCCTGTTTGGAAAGAGTAGATTAATTTATCAAATGGTAGAGTCATTTCAAGTTTGGGGTTGGAAGTGAAAGACGTTACTATGGTTTTACAAGTTAGATGATCCACAAAGGCTGTAGTAGTTATGGAGTTTTGAATGCAGGGGGGAAAAACTGAAACAAAGGAAGCAGACGCAAGAGACATTTTTGCTGGGGTAATGCTGGAAGCTGTGAGGAATCCACTGCATTCCTGGAGGCAAAGCGAAGAATCCAGTTTCCTTCCTATACCATAAAATCTCTTTTTCGCCTTTAAAAGAAAACCTTGAAACAACAAGACTGGCTGCCTTAGCTTCCTTCCTGACACACCCAACCATGTGATGCTTCTGTATATTCTTGCTTTAATCATGGCTGACTGATTAACAGACCAAATTGAACCTGATCAAAAGGTGAAATAGGCAGTTAACCCTTCTGTCTAATTTAAGTGGCTTACTTTCTGCTTTGCTTGCCTTTAGCCCTTCATTCCCTAACATGTAGCACAACCCATGCCTCTGTTCGGAAGAAATTCCTGTTTATACCCTCTGCACCTGAGAGTCAGTAAGAAGTGGCTTCTATAGATTTGGTTTGTGCTCTTTGTTTGGGTTCAGTTTTTCTTTTTCTTCTTAATACTCTAACTAGCAAAGGATTTTAATACTATCTCCTTCTCTTCTTTGTACGTGATACATTTTAGGTCCCGATAAAAAAGCAACAGCCCCTTGCATAGAAACCTGTTGTCGTGGTGCTCAATTTTCCCTGCAACAGCAGCATAAGAATTCTCTCTTCCAGCTCTTTCAGCCAAACAACACATCTCCTCAAACCAAGGATTATTACATGGGATGAATGCAGTTGTTCTCAACACGCAAGCATAAACACCTATTTAATAGAAACAGTCATAGAGTTGGAAAGGATCCTAAGGATCATCTAGTCCAGCCCCCAGCAATGCAGGCATATGCAGCTGTTCCTTAATGGGGAATCAAACCTTTGATCTTGGGTTTCTCAAGCTGCATCTTTGTGGTTCCATACAATTGTTTATATGTGGATAGATATGTTTTGCTGGGTGGGATGGTGAGTGGTGGATATGTGTGACTGGATAGATGAAGTGGTGTGTGTATTTGTGTGTGAAAGAGAGGGGAGTGTGTGAGAGTTGACTCTGGCCCTGCCCACCATTGGCATTCTCCCAAAAGTTTACTCTCAAGGAAATGCAGACATTGGTGGGGGGGAAAATGTTCCCCAGTCCTGATCTAATGCTTCACTTCAATTCTATCTCCTTTTCTCTCTATCTGGCCAAAGCAGACATGATGTAGAAGATCCACCATGGGATTGCCATGGGAATTTTGGTGTGAGTTAATTTTAAAGCAGCTATAGTGTTGATCACAGTAGTAGTGTTTGGTAGGAGGAGATGTTCAGCCTTTTCCCTCCATGCAGTTTTTCTGATCTAAACTCCCTCCACTTGTCCCTTACTACCACCAGTATAGGGAAAAAATATAGGTACAGTATATGCACCTTTATAATAGGTTATGTAAATTAGGGAAATGGTATAGAGAAAAAAGGTTTTTTAAAACAACAAAAAACCTTTGCTGCTATCACAGCTCCAATAAATATCAGGACACTGACACACACACTTTAAAATAAACAAAAATCTTGGGAGATCTACTTGTAGATCTCCTGTGACACATCTATTCTGGCCCTAAGCTAGCTTTGCTAGCTGTGATACTTCATCTTTTCTTGGTGAAAAATGATAAAACTTTGATCCTTCATGAAATTTGGGAAATATGCAAGTTTGGGTATCTTACAATAATTGGCAAGGCCTTTCCCCCAACAGTGTCAATTATGCAAGTATCTCCTCCTGTTAAAATAAATTATTTCCTCCTTCCTTTTTTTTGTATTGTGCAGGTCATAATTTCATAGATCAGAGTTGGGAATTACTCTTTCATTCTTAAAAATTACCTTTGTGGACCACATGATGGAGCAGGAAACCCTTCTGGTCATGACCCAAAACAGCACTATACAGGTGCACATTTATTGTTTTTGTGGATTGAAACCTGGTGGTGTTGATCATTACATTTTAGTATTCATCATTACTGACTACCTTTAACTTTAGCTATCCAAGCAGTAACAAAGTTCCCTTATTTTTTTGAGTGGTGTCCAGTAATGCCTCACCTGTATCATGAGAACTTGAATGATGACAGCAAGAGTCAGGGCTGAAGAATTTAGGAACAAGGAAGCAGCCTTATACTGTACTAGATAAAATTGTCCATCTACCCCAATACTCTCTTCTGGCTGGCAGCATCTTTCAGGCAGGAGTCTTTCACATTCCCTGTTTCCCTGATCTTATAGATGTGGCTGTTGAAACTGTTTCTGCTGTGAATTCTCCAAAGCTCTCTGGGGGTCTAAAGCCTCTTCTAAGTTCTCAGCAGCTGGCAAAATATTTATTTTTGGGTACGTACAAATATCCTAATTTGAGGCAGTGTAGGATGTTCAGAGCGAGGTGGAAATGTTTTCACTTAACTGTTTGATGTTGCAAGATATTTCATTCTCCATCACGCCAGCATGTGGGTGTCTAACATTCTGGGCTTGTACAATTTTCTTACTGTGATCAACCCTGTAGTTTGACAATGATTTTTCCAACAGGTAAGTCACAAGAGGCTTAGCAGTTTCTTTCTCTTCAGGAGGGACACTATTGCTTTGTGATTTTCCTGGAGTCTGTGAAATGTGTCTACAATGTCCAATGGTGAGTGGAGCATTCAGAAGGATGTATGATTAAAAAAAAAATCCATGGAAGCAGGGACTTTGATAAATCTGCAAGCAAGTTTTCTAAGATTCAAACTTCTCTTCTGTCATGATAAATAATCTCAAAGGCACAAAACATGTTTCCAGATAGCACTGGTTGTCTGTCTGAAAAGGGGTATATAGATAAGATTTAGCAGAGCACAGATTATTGTACTTAACACCTACTTTCAATAAAATATTGGGTAACTTTCTTTCTCTTCTAAGTGAATGTCTGTGTGTCTGTTTTTTTCCTGATTTCTATGTGCAAATTATATATAGTTTGCCACTAAATATTGTAAAACATTTTCCTGGTTCTGAAATGCATATTTTAAAATGATAAAAAGGCAACTGGGAGGTGGTGGGATAGAATCTCAAGCACCTAATAGGCTTATCCCTAACACATAGGTGGGCTTTGCTATACCTAAACCACTGCTTTCTGACCCTTATTCAGCTTACTCTTGCAGCCATCAAAGAAAGGAGACTCTATAATTTCCTTGTGTTACTTTTTTATCCCTTATCTGTTACAGGAAATGTTTCCTAATATCTTATCTACTTGATCTAAATTCCTCATCACCACCGGTAGAGTTTTGGAATCACCTGTTGGTATTGGCCTGTAGCCTAGGAACCACACATTTGTAGCTATTTTTCTTTATTTTCTTCTAGGTTTGTATCTTGCCTTATCGCTGAGGTCTCAAGCTGGCAAACAAAAGCAAATATTAAAAACAACCAGGAGAAATAACAATAAAAACAGATGCCATCAAAAGGACAAAAGGACTCTTGAGATTGTGCTGGGCACCTAAAAGAGTATAATGCCAGCAGTTGATGAACACAATATGAGAAAAAGGTTGAAATTTTGAGTCCCATCCCAGAAAAGACCCTGTCTCATTTCTGGTAGCTGTGGACTGAACTTCATGTGGCAGAAGCACTTGGACGGACAGGCTTATATAGGAGAAGATAGTCCTTCAGCTACTCAGATTCTAGGCTGATCAAGGCTTTAAATGCCCAAACCATCATGTTGAATAGTAGACACTAGCATAGTACTTTACTTTACTTTACTTCACTTCACTTAGCATAGGTAGTGTCCTTCATCTGTTAGGATCACAGTTTGGTATACAAAATTCATTTTAAAATGACAATGAACCTAATCTTAAAAATAAACCAATGACTGCAACCAAATGGTTAAAACAACAATCCAGTGACTATATTTCTGCAGCAAACCGAACATTTCAGTTTCAGCTAGTATCATCAAACAGCTCAACTCAATATCCTTCCATGTTCATCCCAGCCTAGATGCAAAGGTAAGTTTCAAGGCAATGATGGAGCCTCACAAACAAAATATGCCATACGTGCCTCCAAGGAGTTGCATGTTCATAGTGAATGTTGCCAGTTAACAATTTGGCCTTCACATTTTGATCCTGGTGTAATTTCTGTACTGTCTTCAAAGTCAGCTCCATGTGCAATTCATTACAGTAATCTATCTTGGCTATAACTAGGCCATGGATTACTGTATCTAGATATTTTTTCTTCAGAGAGAGATGTAGGCTGTATGCTACGCTGACACTGGTAAAAGACTCAGCAAGCTATCATTGTGAGCACCCACTAATAAAGTTAGATTAAACAGAACTCCAGACTGGGCCTCAATACATTTCAGTTTTTAAGACTTGCTAATTGCATTTATATCATTTTCTTCCTTTAAGGTGTTCAGGGTAGTAAAGGAGTGATCCATTCTCTCCCTCTTACTGTCCCACAACAAAGCTGTGAGGTTGGTTAGGGTGTAAGAGAATGACTGTCTCAGGATCACTCAGGGATCTTCATAACTGATCAAGAAAAGCCTAGGTCTCTACACCGTCTATCAGGAGTTTCTCATCAGAATCAGTGCATTTTGTCTTGTCACTTGGGCATCAATAACTAATTTTAAAATTTGCATTTGTCATTGATGCCCAAGTGACCAGACAAGAATTCTTGGTGTGGCTCTTGATGGAAGAAGCAATGTGGCAGCAATACATGCTTTCTTGCAAATAAAATCCCATTGTATGTGGTGCTAGTGAGCAGTGGTTCTATATCTTTAGAACTGAACATTGGAGTGCCTACAAAAGTTTCACATAGAATTAGTTCTGGGTATTTTTTCCTGCAAAAGGTAATAATTTTAACGTTTATCTGATCCTTTTCAGTTTTGCTTTCTTTATATGTGGCTCTCAGTATTGTATAAACTTAGTCACGTCTTAACCTTTTTTCCCCATCTGCGCGTGTGAACTAGACTCACCTTGCTCCACAACATAAGCTGTGGTTACAGATAGGTAGCCGTGTTGGTCTGCCATAGTCAAAACAAAAAAAATTCCTTCCAGTAGCACCTTAAAGACCAACTAAGTCAGTTCTTGGTATGAGCTTTCGTGTGCATGCACACTTCTTCAGATACACTGAAACAGAAGTTTCCAGACCCTTCTATATAGTCACTATATAGAAGGGTCTGGAAACTTCTGTTTCAGTGTATCTGAAGAAGTGTGCATGCACACGAAAGCTCATACCAAGAACTGACTTAGTTGGTCTTTAAGGTGCTACTGGAAGGATTTTTTTTGTTTTAACATAAGCTGTGGTGTGGGAAATAGCCATTATTGGTGACAGCTGCTTGAGAAAGTCTGAGAACAGTGGGGAAGCATGACATTGGGCCATGGTTCTGAAGGCAGCCATGCTCTAGATTACATTTCGGGAGCCACTCCTAGGCATTTTCAGTAGCACTGCCCATTCCTGCCAGCTGCTCCCCCCCTCTTTCCTCTGAGCATGGTCAGTCAAGCATGCTAATTTTCCAGCAGAAGTGTTGTCATAATTAGGCAGCTTGTCTGAGGGTTTAGTGGTACTTAACCAGATGTGAAAAGGCTGGTCCCCTGGTCCTGGCTTGCTCACAGGAGCTTTTGCCAGATGCCTTGTCACTGATGTTCACGCTGCCCGTAATGGGCTGCCAAGCTCCCTTTCCCACTGCTTGCCTCTCCTTTTATGCTAAGCATGCATCTGAAAACTTTGTCCACAACCCTCTTATTTGGTTGCCTTCTTAATAAATTTGAAACAACTAGAAAACGGGGCCTGTGTGAGGAGGTTGGAAATCCCTTGTACAAAGCAGGAGACAAATTTAGGTAGGAAGAATGATAGAAGCGCGCTTTTACTAACAGAGAACTACTTTCATAGAGCAGTATATGAGGCAGGGCCATAGTTCTGTGGTAGAGCATCTGTTTTGTGGCCAGAAGGACCCAGGTTCAATGTCTAGCATCTCCATGTAGGTCTGGGAGTGTTCCCTGTCTGAAACCCTGGAGGGCTGCTTTTCAGACAGACCCACATTTCCTTCTGAGCAACCTTGTGGCGGGTGGGACCAGAGGCAAAAGTGGGTAGAGCAACACCCCTCCCCCTGTATCCTCCACCCAAGCAAACAGGAGGCAATATTGTAGTCCAAGGATATTCTGCCCAGCCAGAATTGTTCAAGGAGGCCACAGAGCAGGGCTGGTGAGGGTTGTGGCCTTGGGACAGAAGGCGTGGCTGAGGAGGAACTATGACCTGAGGAGAAACTCAAGATCCGGATAGAGAGGCATTTGGCCCCTGGGCCTGAACAGAGGAGGATTTATGGCAGCCCTACTGGTTCCTCCACACTGGACACTGAACCTAGGGGGTTCTGAAGGGCATTACAACTATGACATAGTGAATTAAGCAGAATGGAAGGTGAGAGGTGGGGGGCACTGAATTTTGACCTTGTACCGGGCTCTGCTGAAAGATTGAAAGAGCAAAGTCTGCCCCTGGCCTGAGGTTCCCCACCCCTAGTGTTAAGCAGAGTTTAGTTAGTCAGGGCGACTCATATTTTCATACCAAGTGTGCTGCAAAAGTACTTCGGCACAGAAGCCACAAGCTACACACTGCCTTGTCATGCTGGGGTAGGAGAAGTGAGGCCAAAATTTGACACACACACACACTTACACCCTTGCATTGCCTTCCCAAAGCCAGGAAAGTGCTAACTGGGCTTTGGAAAGGAGGTGGGAGGACTCTAGAACCCTGTCAGAGCAATCATGCCTCCATCCCAAAGCCCATCTTCATTATCCTGCTTTGGGAAGGTGGCACAAGGGCTGAGGGGCATCACACGTTGCTGAGGGATGCGTGTGGTCCTTGGGCCATGCATTGGACCATCCAGAGCTAGATGGACCAAGGGTCTGACTCTCTAGAAGGCTGCATACCCATTACTGTTTCCTGTGGCTCCAGTGTGCTCCCACCACTGGCCTTTGAAGCCAAGTGCACCTGATGTCAGCCACAATCTATGTGTATCCTCTCTGTAGGGGACCGGGACCCACAACTTTGCTTTGTTTTAAGCTGCTTAGCCTAAGACAGCTTCCTATGTTCCTATATATATTTTGGAGAAGGGTGTAAACACCTTTTGTATTAGTAGTCTGTCTCCAGAGATAGGACATCTCTGATTTGTATGATGCTCTCCTGTTTAGCCAGTCCTGTCTTTAGGCCCAATTCATATGGTCAGTTGAGGTCACAGTGGCTGGCTTCCTCTGACAAGCACAGCATTCATTTCATAAAGAACAATAGCTGATTTGTAATGACTTTTCATACAAGTAAGTATCCTATGATAATTACAGTTACACATGGTAAACAGGGTGGTGAGCCAATCCTGTCATTCTAATATTAAATTCCTTTCCTGACAGAAGCGTCTCCTGATGCATCTGAGGGGTGTGCCGGATCTAGCTGGTGGGAAATAGGGTAATTTGCTATCAGTAATTTTATACCTCTTCTCCTGGTAATGAGAGACTAGCTTTAACTTTGGTATAGAATATTATGAAACAGCCCCCAGATTTTCCAAGCAATGCATTTAAATCAACTTCAACTAGGTGTAAATTGGGCATATACTCAACATCAGCTAGCATAAAAACTTTAAGACACTTTAATTACTCCTTGCACAATCCAGGGTAGTTAAAGAGTGAGAAAATAACTGATTTCTCCCCACTTCTCAATGCATGCTGATGGATGGATTGTAAATGGCTGGCTACTACATAGATTGCACCCTAGGTTAAATGCACAAGTCTGAGATTTCATTATTTTTGACAAGAAGTGTAGGGTGCATGTGTCTGGTTTTGTTTTGAAGCATTGATCCAGGTTACCTTAGTATCAAGATACTCCTTGGGGGTCCAGTTGGGCGTGTTGCACACGTTCTCGCACAAAAAGTCTTTGCTAACTAGAGAATGAGCACTTGTTTTGCAGGGAATTTCTGCATTCTGGGGGTGAAATTTGGTGTGCCTTGGTTTCTGAAATACCTGAATGTTCAACCTAGAGGGAGCTCTGTTACACAGAGAAGATTAACTGCTATTCACACAGCAGTTGCTTTTACAGAATCCAATTATTACTGTTGTTATTTAAAAATTTTATGTGGCTTTTCAGCCAACCCCCGCCCCATAGCCCCCTTTGCAGATGGATAATATATTAGCTACAAAAACTTTCTTGGTTCCTCTCATTCTTCCATTTTGTTATATTATTGGAATGTCAGCATGTCATCCATAATGTTACAAAGTAGTGTTTTCTGATAGTTTTCTTGGGTCATGGTTTGTAGCAGCCATGGCTAGTAATAAAGTGTGACCTCTGAAGCTTCTGGCACAGCAAAGCTGCCGTTATCCCAAGTGCAGCACTTTAGCGTTGCCTTCAGGAGTGAACGGAAGCTGTTCACTTATATGGGAGAGAGGAAAAGAGTGCGCTTTGGGGTTTGTCCTGTGCTATACCTGAGCCTCATGCTCCGGTTTCTGGTCAGAGGTAAGGTGCCCTGCCCTTGAGTTTCTTCCAAAGTACAGCCTATTTGTCTTGTCCCATAAAACTTAGTGGAAGCCATTATGAACTGAAGCACCGTTTCCATAGCCCTAGCCCACAGTCCTGTGCTGAATTCTGTTTCTGTTTAGAGTTACATTCCAGAGTGAGATTATCCTCTTTTGGTGTAATAATTAGGATCAGGCAAAGTGGGGATGAGGATGCTAGCTTCACTGTTTCCTTCAAATGTGAAGATTTGAAGTGGGAAGCCTGGTACTCGTAGGAGCTCTGCATGTGAGTTTCAGTGGACAGGGGTGGAAGAACGGAAATTCATGCTGGCGCCTTCTCCCTGCAGCTCCTGGGCCTGCCTCCAGGTGAGAGAAATAGAATGTTCTTCCACTTTCCCCATTGTTCGTTATTGGGCCTCTTCACCGTCAGGTGTGATAGGCAGGTGTCATCCCCAAGTGTAGCATTTTGCATTTCCCATAGAGACAGAATGACTGCCATTATCTTAGGGTGCGTTCAGAAGAGAGCTCTTATGTGCAGTTGAAACATCACTCTTAGGACCCTTGTTTTTGTGATTGTAATAATTTTAAACTGTTCTTAATATTGCATTTTAAATGGTTGTAACTTATCCTGGGATCTTAAGGTGAAGGGAAGATAAGTAGGAGTAGGAGTAGCAGCAGCAGCATATTTTAAAAGTGCAGTTAATTTCAGATGCAGTTAAGAGTGGGATAAGAGATGGTATTATGATAGAGCAAGTTGGCATTTTGCAGAAACATAATCAGTTGCCTTTAATTTTCAGTATAGTAGCAATTAACTCAGTTTTGTGTTTAGGGTATGTTCTAGCTTTGTAAAGCTCTAGTTGGGTAGGTAGGAGGCACAGCCTAGGGTGGACAATGCTGATTTTGAAAACACTGTCGAAGGGCAACAGAGGCCTTTGAATTCACCAGAGCTATCTTTGAAAGCTGCGCTTTTCTCTTTCTGCTAACAGGAAGTTAAATATATAAATTATTCAGGCATCTCTTCAAAGTTTGTCTGACTTGCTGAATTTCTAATCAGACAAAAATCAGAAAATGAAAAAGAAGAAGAAAAAAGGACAACACAAATTTTATTTTTTATTTTTTTCTCTTGCCCGACTAGGAAAGTACTGCTACGGCTGCAGCTGTACATACCTCTTGTACTCCTTGCCTCTCCACATACACCCATTCCCACCCCTCCCACATGGAGCCTTAGGCCTTTCCTAAGCTGCTTGGCGTGGTCTCACTTTCTTCAGCAACATTCTAACTTCTAAGAGGCTTAATAGCTAGGGAGATTTGGAGGGGAGTGAAAAGGTGGGGGTTTCTCTCTCTTTTTCAGCCCTGGCTTTAAGGAGTTTATTTTCTTAAGCTTATTGGGAAGAATATCGAGTGGACTAGTAAGGAGGTTGTGACGGGCAGGCTTTTTCCAGGATTTGGGAATGTTAAATGCACATGCTGCATTGTGGGCAGTTTTCTTCAAAAATTTCCTGGGGCGTTTCTAACCACTTCTCACAGCTTATTTGATCACTTAGCTCATTTTTGCAGCCAGGTTGATTGCCAGTGAAATTAACTTTCTGTCCTCATTGTGTAGGGTGGGGTGGTGACAGAAATTACCTCAAAAAGAAAAGTATAAACCGTGTCACATAAAATGAAGGAGAACCAGGATAGTGACAGTACAAATAAATGACAGGACAAAGAATGCCCCTCTAGGGTGAGAGGACGTCTTATTGTGAAACTTCCCCAACTTGATGCCTTCCAGATGTTTTCAACTACAGCTCCCATCAGCCCCAGCCAGCATGGTAAGGGATGACTGAAATTGTAGTCCTAAACATCTAGAGGGTTCTGATTGTGAAAAGCTGTTGCAGTGGAATGAACCACTGTTGTTACTTTTAACTTGCTTTGTGTAAGCTTCTCTGAAAATGTGTTTTCATTAGAGGATGTGATATACATTCATAAAATGAAATAAGTGATTGCCCATTGGACATTACAATGAGATATTCAGGGAACTCTGGGACTCAGTTTGTTTACCAACCCTGAGTGCATTGTGGCAATGCCAAGAAGGAACAAAAGTAAGATGGCAGAATTTGGGTCACACTCTGTCACAAGACAGGTCTTCCCTTGATTATCTTACACGAGCTCTTAAAAGTCTGTTGGCATCCTCTGTATCGTGTTAAAAGGCAGCTCACTTTATTATATTATTGGGCAGTGTCCAGGTAAGTCATTTGTGTAGCCAGGTAACTAACATATGGATGCTCAGCTCTGAGGGATGACAAATAATTTGGTCCAAGGCAGCTCTTTTATGGGATCTTACAATTAGCAATTAAAGCATAAAAAATAGTTCCAGGCAGCAACTGCTAAATAAACGCTTGTCACTACTGCTGACTGGGGCTGCTTTATTTCCCTGTGTGTTTCCGCCTCTCTGTATAACTTACGGTGCTGTAAATGCACAGCAGCTGTTAATATGATTCTGTCGATACATTTACCATGGTGATTTGGCAGTATTTGGCGACTGTGTGAAGAAATCACTCACTGGTTGGAAGGCAAGAAAGACAAGCTGTCAATATCTCAGAAGAAATGCTAATAACCCTGGTGACAAATTGTCCCAGGAAGTCTCGAAGGGTTAAAAAAGAGAGAGCATTTCCAGAAACGAGGATTCTTGTTTTTGCTCAAGTGAAGAGAACTCATCTCTCCTAACGCTGCTACCAACTGCTCTCTTGCTCTAGTTACTGGTTGTTTTACCTAATAAATATTCATGGGCTTGTGTGAGTTGACTTAGGCATGCTACTATATAGATTAAAGTGTGAGGGAGAGGAGATTCCTTGCAATGTGCTTCTGTCTGATTTGGAGCAATTCCTGATTCCCATTGCAGCCCCACACCCTCATACTGCATCCCACACCACTGAAGAAGCTGCCACGACCCACTCACCCTAGGAGAGTCTTGTCAAGAGGAGTTGTCTGCAAGGGGGACAAGGAGGTCCCCTTTTTCTGATCTTCCATTCATTCTATGGATCTCAGGATTCAGCCCTTGATGTGAAGTGAACATTTCACACAATGAATCATTTATTACTGTTTTAGACCCCAAAAAGAACCCTTTAGACAAGCCTTAGATGAAACAAGGGTTCCTCTCCTCTCATTCTACATTCCACCTGCAGAGGCTAATAAGTTGTGGGTTTTTTTTAATAGGGTTGCCAGATAACTTCTGTTTAAATATTTCTTGGAACATAACAGTAAATCAAATTACCACCCTTCACAATTTAATCACATGACTCAGGGTTTTTAAAAGAAGATTGTATCAGCATGAAATCAAAGGAGGACAAAGGCTTTGTTTCTCAAATTCCTGCTCCTTAAGTTTGGTGGAGAAAAAACTGAAAATGTGACCATAGGGCACAATAAAAATTAATAAACCAAAAGCAAAATGTCATTATTCTTAAACCACTCCAGCCTCTAAAGAAGTAAGGAGCCCTTAGGAGGGATGAAACCTGTATTTTACAAATACCCTGAGCCCTGAAAACATACACAGTGCCTAAGTTGCAAATTAAAATATGAAAAATACATGATCACTGCTTTAATGTGTGCTGCATGCTTTCGAAATTGGAGATCCATCTGGCTCCCACATCTCTGATTTAGGAGTTTAGGATGTTTAGCAAGGTTTTAAGAAAACTTAGGAAGGAAAGAAACCACTTCAGAAGGTGAAGAGCCCTTAGGCTTTCTTAGTACAGGCATTTCCCCACTTATGCACGATTGACTTGTGTGTGTGGTGCCCGGAAATAAATAAATAAATAGATTCAAACCTGGGAATGATAGGAGAGAGCTGGAAAGTTCTTGTTGCTCATCATGAGACCCTCCCCAGAGGCCGAGGAGGATGTCAGTGAGCCAAAAGTGCAGAAATAAAGATTTTAAAGGCTTTTTTAAAAAAAAAAAAAAGATGGGCTCCACAATGGCGCATGGGAGCTCTCGCTGATGTTACGCTATCCCACTCAACAGCTGTTGGGAGGGAAGCTGTGTTGCAGCGGGCTCGGACACACGGTTCCCTGCATTTTCTCGCACTGTGGAGGCAAAGGTACAGTATAAAACAAAAGGGCATTTCTGATGCCTCTTAAATCACTCTAGTTCCCTGCTTTGACAAGGCTCCCCACTTACATGCATTTTGCTTATATGCACGGGCAGGGATGGTGGGCATTCTAGAAAGCATCCAGATTGGGAAAGGATGCTGTAGCTCTCCTAGCCTTGCTTGTCTAGAAGTTTCTGTGACCATGCTCATTCCATGTGTCTTTGCATGTCCAAACCTTTGACAGGTCTGATATAACATACAGGTTTTTAATGAATGGTTTATTTCCTCTCATTTCCTCTTCCATGTGCAAATGTTCAATGTTCCTTTTCATCTGAGGGGATATCTAAGCATGAAAGGGTGCTGGTTCCACTGAGCCTGTCTCAGCCCCTTAACTGTGTTTATTGATGTACTCATTGTTCTATTAGCATTTTAGTGTTTTTGCAATCATGGCGATAAACAGATCCATAACTGTATCCTGCGGGTGTAGCTGCCCATGTACATTTAGATGCTGATGAGACCTCCATACAGAAAGTGTCTCCAGATGTGCCTCCTTGGCAGTGTGATACCAACATGCAGCGTCCCCTGCAACCAGTGGCTAGGGGGAAACTGCAGGGTACTGGGGCAAGGAATAGGAACAAACTTTATCCAAAAAAAAAGTGCTGGAAAGCGCCAGATTTTGCTGATATTAAGTTATAATTCAAGGCAGTGAACATGTGCTCTGCTGGCAGCAATAAAGATTCAAATCATAAAGTTTTACAGTGGAACGGTTTCTGTAAAAGCATCGTTACAAAGTGGGAACCGTGCCTTTAATTCTTATGACATATGGGACCGCCTGCTTCATTTTGGTCTCAGCACTGTTTAGTGAATCGGTTGGGGTGGTGCAATGGGGGGCGTCTCTGTAACTGAAGTCAGGTTTCGTTTCCACCACCCTCCCCCTTATTCCCTGGTAACTCAAGTTCCTTGAGAGGTGCTAAAGGCCGAGCTAAAGAAGTTACTGTATCTTCATGATTTAACATTTTCAAAACACAGGAGTTTGGGGGGTTTAAGGGGGGGATTTTCTTATGTGTTTTTGACTTCACCACCAATTAGAATAGATTTCATTTCTCTCCATAAAGAAAACAGCTTTTTTTTTGTCTTTGTAGTATTGTCTTAATCACCATTGTCTTTTGTGTGTCTACTCCAGAGCATAGGTTCTCAAAATCAAGAAATCAACTGTAATTTTGCACATACCCCTCCCACACCACATGTACTGGGACAAAGAAGCATGGTTGGTCTCATATTTTTTCTACCTTTGGGATCTTGTTTCTGGTGTGGGAAAAGCAGATGAAAGGAAAGTGCATAGTGTGTCTCATAGGTCTCTGCCAAGTTTTAAGCCCCTTGGGATGGAGGGTTCTCAGGATAGGTCCATTGAGCATCAACCCTTGCTATTAATGTGGAAGGAATTTACAGTCCACCTTCTTATATTGCACTGATTGGAAGGGGTGGTGGTGATTGACTATTAATTGCCATCCTGAGCCAATGTAGACCCTTACTGGGAAGGATGGAGGAGGAATTCCCATCTCTTGTAGCATCTCTTCACATCTCCCAGCTTCAGAGTGCAAGTAGATTTAAAAGACTACTGTATTAATATTTCGTGTAGGATATATTTTTAATACACTGACTAGCATTTGGCCCACAATAACTATTAATATCAATAAAATGCAGTGTGTGGAGGTGCATTTATGGGCTTCGTTGTTTCTCAGGTATTGTTGGAAGCAAGGGTGCAAGCTGAAGGTTGTGACTCTGAACCCCCTGCTGTGAGTTTGGTAATTCTGGATATGTATTGAACTATTTGGGGGTAGCATTCTGGCCCAGAGGTGGACCACAGCATCCCCCCCATAATTCACAAAATAATAGGGTGCATCTGTTGGCTTGTGACATGAAAATTCATCAGGTTGCTTACACGTAATGAGAGAAAGGTCACATTGGAGTGAAAAATATGTTAGGGGGCCACTTTTTGTCCAAAAGCCATATTGTGCTGACCTGTCCTATGAAGTATTTGCTGTCATGATATTTTGACTTTTCTTTGGGGCAGGATCTCTTTAGCCACTAGAAATGCAGCTTCTGCGCCCCCTAAAGAGTTATGCGGTACACTGCTGTGCAGGGTTTAGGAATGATATCAGCCATATGTATGAACATTTCAGTTGGGTCATCATCATCTGAAATATTAATGACTGAATTTCAGGATAGAAGATTAATACATTTAGGTTTCAGGGAAGAAATATCCTTCAAAACCAATAGTTGCTGACAGGGCAGTGGTAGGCAATTTAATCTGTGCCTAGGATACTGGACAGACAGGTTCTAAAACAGCCAAAAACTGTTATTTCCAAATGGAAACAGGAACAGGTTGGGTGTGGTGGGCTAAATGCTAGAGCCAATATATTTCTAGAGCAGAAATTGGTAGTTAAATTAAGTTGCCTGTGAAATTGCCACCTAATCATTTATATCTCGCTCTTCCTTCAAGAATCTTGTGATGCAGATTAAGAGTTTTCCCAGTTTGAGGTAGCTTAGACAGAGGCTTGAATGCTCAAGCTTATGCAGGGAGCTGAATAAGGATTTGAACCCAGGTCTGACTGGACCAAATACAATTGTCTATCCAGTGTTCCAAGATTGCTGTCATCAATCAGACGCAGGTGACAGATGAAGTAGTTAGAGATGAATAATATTTTTTTAATTTCAGTACTTACTTTGTCTGTGTTTATCTTGTGTTGAAGAACTGACTTACAGGGTAATCCTAGCCAAACTTACCTAGAAGTAAGTGTTCCTGAATTCTGTGGAATTTATTCCCAGGTAAGTGGGGCTAGGACTGCAAACGAAGCTGTACTTGGTTTTCATGTTTGATGGTTTCTGTTTAAGGCTAGGGGTTCTGAAAGCTTCTATGAGTTAAACCTGGGATTCTGAAGAATAATTCTTTAGTAGAGTCTGAACAGAGCCTTCCTTACACAATATGGGGATGGGTGCTCTGGGAATAGCTTCTGAGCAATTGCTCCCTACAGAGTCTATGATTGTAGGTCAACCATAGTGATGGTGCACTAAAATTACATAACTCTCATTGGCTTGAAGTAAAGAGAAAAAAGTATGTATTTGCCACTTACTTAGGTCTAAAGATGCTCTTTTGCCATTAGTTATTGACTATTTACATGTCACACACTAAGCTAGGATTGGCTCGCTAGGCTATTTTTGGCTTGTGAGGGTGCAGTGAGGATGGCTCAACTCTAAGAGGGCCGCATGCCAGCGGTGGATATAGCCAAAGCTGCCAGTGCACACTAATGCACAGATGTACACACTCTCATTGCACATACAACCCACATTCCCACCCACCCACCCACACCCTCACACACACACCGTGGTTTTCCAGTGATCAGCAGAGAAGCAGGGGGTTCCTCCACATTACATAACTGGGAACAGATGTTCCATTTCTTCTAGCCCAAGTGCTGCAATGAGATCAGTCTCCAAAGAGGATGCGCGACAGCACATCTTGGGTTTGTGTGCTTTCCAGTTCTCTTTCTCTGGCACAGTTGCAGGGAGAAGGTAAAAAACTTCCACTTCCATTTTACATTGACCATAATTTAGTGTTGCATCCAAATCCTAAATTGTGTTTAGTCTTATCTAAGGTTTTATGAAACAAAACAAATTCATAAGGTGGAGCTTAACTTTGACTTGTTTAAGCAAACCATACTTAAGGTTAACCACAGTTTGTCTGGTCTCGGGCATCATTACTAGTTGCAGGAAAGCAAAAACTTTTGAACTCTTCCCACATCTACACTGTAGGAGGATCACTGGTTTGTCCTTGTAACACTAAACCATGGTTTACCATTTCATGCTAACACAGCCATTATGTCTGTCAGTGCAGCTGTCAACCATTTTATTGGATTTTTGTGACAGTGCAGCTGAGTATCCCTACGTACACATGTTATGGCCCAAATTAGATTATGGTGTGCAGAAACCAGGCACTACTGAACTTATCCTAATGTGTTCTGCAACAGTCACAAAAGTGTCTGACTGGATTTGCAGGACTCAGCAAGGGATGGTATGGTACTGCTTCCTTGGAGGAGCAGATCGATAACAGAGGCTGGTGATACATGAGGGAAGTTAAGGATGGATAATCCGCTGAATTTACATGACCCTGACTGGCCTGTGAAAGGCTGCAGTTTTGTTGGGCAATTTTCCATTTACTTCCTGCCCATTGTATTTTAAAATTGCCACAAGATTAGTTTGGGTGCGTGACAGGGAAGCTGACTTTTGTGGTTCAAAGGAGGCACTTCAGAAAGGAATAGAGTTCCTAACTATAAGAGGTTTGTGTGTGGCTGATCTAGCACATTCCCATTCTTGCCAAATTCCTGGAAGGTCCTACTGTTTTTGTGCTTTTATTGTAATTACATTGCATTGCTTGTTGTTTCTTGTGGCCCTTTGAACCTTTCCTTTAGGATTACACCACCTGCTCCTCCAGCTTTGTCACTTGTATGTGTTAAGGTGGATACTGGTTTAAAATTAACCAGAAGAGTTAATAAGATATTGAAGACATGCTTCTTTGTTGTCCATCAGTCCTAATGGCAAACTCAGGTGGTGAACGCTGACAGGACTGGAGCCAAAAGGGGGCCACGGAGCAGGAGAAGGATATATGGTGCTGGTGCTAATAGCATGCTTGGGGCACCCAAGGTTGCCATAACTTCAAAAATATTTTAAAAGTCAGACCTAAGAGTTCAACATCGCCTTCTGCAAGATCTTAATGAGCACTGAGCATGCTCAGTAGCCATGGAGTGCTGAATGTCAGTTGGAAAAGGAAAAGAGAGAGGGAGAGGGAATGGACTGGAATATCCTGAAGTATGGCATGGCTGACTGGCAATCTGCACAGGAGTACTGCTGTTAGGAGGTGAGGAAAAGTCCAATAGAAAATATGCTACAATAAAGGATACCCTGCAACATTCAGTGTAGGCCCATTTGTCTACTTCAAAACCTGCAGTTGGTGACACAGTATGGATAACATGATGCTGAAATTATGTGCAGTAAACATTTCCGTATACAGTACTGATATAGGACTGCACCAAGCTGTTCTTACGTTACAAAATCAAATAAAAAACCCTCCGTTCCACATTTAGGTAAGAGACCATTTGGGAGGGGTTAAATCCCTTCCCCACCTTACCTCCCCCTGCTTAATGTCTGAAGGAGAAGTTTTGGATTTGACCCTCCCCCTTCTTGGCAGCTGGCCAGTTTATGAAATAGGTAGAAGGAGACAATAGAGTTGGTGCCAAAAAGCTTCAGGTGATTCTGTCTGCATCATTTTGAAGAAAGAAAGAAAGATGACTACCTTTAAAATGGGCAAGTCACATTTTGGACTGTTCAGTAGCTCTTAGCACAGACATGTATAAATTATTTGTGTTCAGTGTCACTGCAGATCTCTTTCCTATTTGGGGCTTTAATTTTTTTTTTTATAATGACAAAATAATAAAAAAACTAATTAAAAAGGGCCTCGGCCAATAAGGAACTTCACAATGACAAAGCAGCAAATGTGCCTGCTTAAAACATTTTTATTTAGGCAAGCCTATCCAGTCATGTAGATGTTAGTGTGTTTTGGTGTTTTTCACTGTTAATTCTAATTACCTTTAGATGTTTTTAAATGTTTTAAACTGTTTTTATTGATAATGTTAGTATTTATTGCAAACCACTTAGAGGCTTTTCCACAGCAAGTTGTATATAAATTCTGTTAAATAAATAATACGCGAAGGAAGTGCTGCGATAATTCTGTGCATGCACACTGGAGAAACAAAATACAAATGGATGCAAGATGGCATTTTCCACTTTTTGTGAGAGCATGTACACAAGTCCTTTAAAAAAATGTACATCATGTTTAAAATAAGATGTAAAATGTGTAAACACTTGTGAATATATTATTATTATTGTTATTATTGCTGTCCGTATGACCTACATGCCTACATACATTTTGGGCCTACTCAAGGCCCAAGTTCTTTTTCACTGTTTCCTGAGAGAGAGGGAGAGAGTACCTGCTGTTTCCAGCTTTACGTAAAGTATAGAACTCCCTCCATGTTTATCTACTTAAGAAATTAGGCTTCTCAACCTTTGCAATAAAACTATCTCACCCCTCCCCCGTCCCCCCTCAGATTCATTTGTTGTCATCACAGTGGTACCCTCCTTACTGTGTTTTAATTCCAGTCTCTAATCTCAGCGCTTCTGTGATAAATTAATTGTAATGATAGAGGCCACAGTTACGAGGGTTGCTCCGCTTGCTTGTAATCTGAGCGACAGGTTTAGGGCCTGCTTTATTTAAGATGCAAGGGTAATTACATGGGAGTTCGCATATGCAGGCAGAGAGATATGATTCATTCTCCCGGCGACGGCCATGACACAGCTGTTTGTCGGATAAAATAGCGGAGCCGTGTTGTTACAAAATGTTCTCCTTATTATACCTCATTAAAAACAAGGCTGCGATAAGTCAGTCCTGGCAATGAATAAAACGTATTGCCCCCTGTAAAAGCTGATAGGAAAAATGGGGCTCACCCAAGCAGTATCGGGTCATTTATTTATTTTTGAGACCTCTCCCATTCTCTTTACTTTATCCCTCTTTCTGTACTTTTGAGGCCGCCAAAGAGATATTATTTCCCCCCACTTTGTCACCCATTGATTTTGTTCGCTCTCTTGTGCTACCCTGCTTTTTCCCAGTGTTAACAGACAAATACAGAAAGCACCGAGAAGCAATTAGCAAAGACTTTTGCCAAGAACAAAAGAAGGGATTTGTTCTTCTCAGCCCAACATAAGTTGTTCCTCTTCACCTTTATCAAGAGCTACAGGCATCTGGAAAGGTAAAGATCTTTATGGGGCTTGACTCTTTAAAAAGCAGGTTGAAAAAGAAAAAGACCCTTCCTTAAAGGCAAGAGAAAATATCCCCTCTATTCTCTTTCCCTGCCCCCCCTCCCACCTTCACAGCTTCCTTTTTTTGCTTTTCATTTTTAATAGCCTTAAGTTTAAAGTGTTGTGGGTTTCCCTCCTCTCTGTTCTTTGTTACTCTGAAAGAAAACAAAAAAGTTGAAACAATAAAAAGGCAATGTGGAAAAAAGTGAGTGACTTCTGAGAATGGCATCAGGGTGAGCTGTCGAGGAAAGGGCTCTCTGAACTGGCTTGCTGGAGCAGCTGTATCAATCCTGCATCTGCCACAGTTCCTGGGTGCTGGCGTTCAAAGAATGGCTTTGGTTTGTATGTGCTTGGATTTCTTTTTGAATACACACTTTAAAGTATTGTGCTCTGCTGGGCTGCCCAGGATTTGGATTAATTATTAATTTCTTTGTCACTTTTCTGGCCTAAGGGTGCTTTTTAGGCTTGATTTTTACTGATGGGAAAAATCAGATCTGTAAGGCTGAAAATCCTCTTCATTCTTCTCAACCTTTTCTAACATCTCCTAGAACAGGGATAGTCAATGTGGTGCCCCATCATTCCTGGCCTTTTGCTATGTCGGTTAGAGCTGAGTTGGGAGTCCAACATTGGGAAGGCTATTTGTTCCCTGTAACCTGCACCAAAAAAGTGAGCATGAAGTTACCTGTCTATACTGAGGAAAACTGAGGCCCCTGCTTACTTAGTATTTGATCGAGCCAGAACCGCTTGGAAGGTATTTCAGTTTATACAAATGTTCTGGTAAAGGAGGGGGGCAGGAGCACTTAATTGGTTAGTCAGCTAATTAACCCCAGATTATCTATAATGTTCTTAGAAACCTTACTGCACAATGAATTGCCCCCAAAATTTATTACCTTAATGCAAAGAGGACATAGCTTAATTGTGACAGAAATTAAAAAGAATAATCTGTAGAAACTGGTTTATGATGCATGGTACCTCCTGTAACAACAGCAGCAGAGTAGTAGTAGTAGTAGTTGTAACTATTATTTTTTCAATGCTTTTTCCAGAAAATAACATATTAGAAAAACATAAAAGAAGGGAAGGATCAAAAAGTTGTGCAAAACTCAGGAAAATTAACGATACATAGTAGTACACAAATGATTTTTGTGCAATCCTACCCAAATAGATACCAAGATTATTAAGTTTATAGCAAAGAAGCTTAAGGCAGTATACATCACTCTCTTCCATTTTATCTTCACAATATCTCTGTGAGAATTTAGGCAGAGAGGTAACCACTGCCTTAAGTTTGTCTGTGAATTTTATGCCTGAATGGGGATTTGAACCTAGGTCTCCGCCTCTAACCACCTTACCACAGAGGCTCACATAACTGTGATTAGGGCTGGGTGATATTGGGTTTTCAACATCGTGGTGTATTGCCAGCCAATCACCTGGGTTTGGCGATATACCGCAATACTGAAAAAACCTGCAATGGCCCCAGCTTGTGAGATGCCAGGTGAAACTGCTGCAGCTTTCATCTATCACATTGTGGGCTGTGGCCAATACAGCTGGCCCCAGCCTTCTGCTTAGCCAGGGGGCAGAAAGGCTCCTGCCTCCAGCTGAGCGAGACTTGAGGCCCCTGCCGGTCGTGCTGGAGCAGCAAGGACCTTGGGCCTCCTTGGCCAAGCTCCCTCTGCTTTCGCTTGTATGGGGGGGGTGAGTTACCTTGCCAGCTTGCCCCCCACTCCCTGAAGACGGACCAAGCGACAGTAGCCAAGGACACAGAGCCTGCCTTCACTTTCACACGTGAGGGTGCGCTGTCTCTTTCCTCTCATGGGGGTCGTTCACCCCAGGAGGAATGACGCAGCCCACCCTCCTGGGAGAAGTTCGTAAGGTGCGGGGTACAAAGCCACCCTATCCGCGCCTTGCAGAGAGGGGCTGTTGGAGGCTGCTGCCCAGTGCTGGCCCACCAGCAGCAGCCAAGAGCCCCTACACTGCCTGGCTGCCTTCCACCGGTGCTGATTCAGCTTCATTTTCCCTCTGCTGGGGCAGAGTACAATGGTGGTTTCATCGGTATGTCGCTGGTAAAACTGCCGCAATTTGAGTCCCTCTGCCTCCAGCTCCCATCTAGTTTGTTCATCCCTCAGTGCGCTGGGCGCTGGAGGCAGTGGGCCTCAAGTGCGGTGACATTTTCACCAGTGACATACCGCTGAGTGAAGCTGTCATTGTGGTCTGCCCCCACATACCGGTCCTGGGCGATATATTGATATATCACCCATGCCTAACTGTGATAAAAGTTTCTTCCTACTTCTGTGTTTCCCGTGATCCCAGAACAGCTAGTTGCTGTGGCAACAGTATCTTTATTTGGTGCAGAGAACCCCAACCTGACATGGTGGCTACAGGTGCCAGGTTGGTGGTGCTGGGGTTTTGTTTGGAATTTTTTGGAAATGGCAAGCACTTTCTTCACCTGTGGAGGGGTTTTACTGAATGTGTGTGTGTGTGTGTGTGTGTTTGTGTGTGTGGTATGGAAGTGAGAGAGTGAGATGGACATGAGAGAGAAAGAAAAAAATACACACAGGATTCCTGTTCCCGGACCCTTCTTGTCTCAGTGAAGAGTGCATAAGCGCTCCCTCATTCTGCCCTCTTCCATGTCCAAAAGGGCCCGTGAGCCTCCAATCATGCGTCAGCTGGATGCAACTTAAATGGTTGCTGCCTGTGTGGATATATATGTATAAGTATTGTATATGTAAAGTGCTTGTGTGTGAACGATGCATATGTGCCTGTGGTGCTGTATATACGAGAGTTAGTGTGGTGTGACCACCCCGATTATTTTTCCTGGCACTGGGGTATGTTCCATGTTATTATTAGACAGCAACTGTGTGTGTGTGTGTGTGTGTGTGTGTGTGTGTAAATCAATATTGTGTGATTTCCATAGTCAGAACCAGCAAGACATAGGTGACTTCCTACAGCAAATATGAGGTTGCCTTGGGTAGGGGGAGTTTGTTGGGGAAACAACAATGACTGTACTCCCTCTAATTGTGTGCTATGGCATGCCCCTACAGCAGCCATTTTGTGTAATTCCATGCCCTCACAGCAGCCATTTTGTGATTGGCACCACAGCACTTTGTCAAAATTTGAAATGTGCCCGCTGGTCTAGGATGATGGCTGGCATCGAGCCAAGCTGTGGCATAGATCTGCCACAATGATGTGTGTATCAAGTCTGAGTCCATGTTATGTGAATTTTGTTCCGCTGATCATTGCTCTAGACCAGATGCTTCATTATTTGTGGTGTGTCTTGAGGGTTTGACTTAGGCAGAGACTTCTATTGTACCTGTTCCTAGCTGAATTGTAGATTTGCTTCCCATTACTACACTGTGTTTTGAGCTCCTATTGCAGTTTAGTAGCACCCCATAGCTTATTAGCAGGTGGTAGGATGGCCATATGAAAGAGAGGGCAGGGCTTCTGCACCTTTAATAGTTACATAGAAGAGGGAATTATGGCAGATGTAGCTTCCGTGGCATTAAATCTGCTGAAATTCTCTCTTTAATTCTTTCTTTAGCTTCACAACTGTTCAAGATGCAAAAGCCTTCCCCTCTTTTCTTTTGGGCATTGTAGCAAGTGGATTTTTAAATGTAACTGTGTGCGTTTGCTTTTACTGGCCAAGTAGAGGTTTCACAATTCAAACCTGAATGAACTTCCCGAGTACTTTCCTTAAGGGCATTTTTAGCAAATTTGTAAGGGAAAGGACTTGATTAAAGTAATTATTGAGACAAATCTATGTGGTTTTATCTTTCAAATTAGATGAGAAAGTCCAAAGTAGCTAGGGCAACTTGTTACTTGACCTCTATAACTCTCATAATCTCTGCATGCAAACCTCTTCCTAGCTCTCTGGCCTTTTCTTCATAGTTCTTGAGTAGAATTGAACATTGCACTATTGCAAATATTCTGTCTGTGCAAGCGTTTCAGCTTGCCAGACAGAATGTCTCTCCTTCTCACCCTGTGTGCTATCCTGGGCATTTTCCTGATCCCACCAGAGCCATTCCCAAGGGGCATGTGGTGGGGAAATATGAAAGGCCTATTGCACAAGTGGAAGCACTTACACAGGGCTTCTGCTGATGTGGCTCATTAGATGAATTCTGCCCCTTAGTCCCAAGCAGGATTGCTATGCCTTAGTTCAGGAATGGTCAGCATATGGAGCCAAACAAAAAATATACTCTGACTCGGTGAGTCCCAGGTAAATTGCAGTTTGGTTTAAGATGATCAGTGTAATTTGCACAGAGGTTATGGCATCATCCCATAATAGGTAGAAGTGTTATCTTTCTTAAATGACAGTGGGATTATTAAACTTTATTGAAAATAATAATAATTTTCTTACCTATACCCTGCCTAACTGGTTGTGTTGCCCCAGCCACATTGGGGGGGGGGGGGGAATACAAATGCGGACCTTCTGAACTCTTGAAATGCACAAGTTGTGAGATGTGGATAACAATGGATTTGGGTATGCTTTTATATAATTTCTTTTTGTGCTGATTTCTGTAGCCCAAGGGTAAACAGAAGCTCCTGGCAGGTGAGCCACTGCTGCTTACTTAGGAAGGGGAGAGGCAAGGTGGTGAGGAAGGTGCAGGAATGCCACACTGACTCCACTAGCGTGTTGGTACAGCGCTTACCTCTCTGCTGCATTACCCCTCCCAATAAGCAGCAGCAGCTCGGCCCCCCCAGGAGGTCAGGTAAGCATTTCTGCTCCACCGCACTGTCCACTAGTGGGAGTAGACTCTAAATCGCTTCGGCTACCTTTGCTGTGCCAAGGTCTTGCACCCTGAAAAGTTTATCCATTTATTGATGGGTAAGTCACTGTACAGAAAATATTTGCAACAAGAAATGCCTTGGTGGTTAACTATGTTCCCTCTCCTATTCTACCGCATATGTGCAAATTCATTTCCAAACACAAATGCAGTCACAAAGTCTAGAAATGTTCGAACGGTTATAGAATTTAACAGTAACCATCGTTACAGGTTACTACTTTGTAAAAGTATACTTTTATTGTGTATTATTTGGATTCCACATCCCTTCAAGTTACGCTGTTGATCCAGACACCCCTACCAACACTGTCTTATAAATGCTAATTAATTGTACAGGCTGTGTTCAAATACGTTTTACTCAGAATAGACCAACTCTAATGTATGAACATGACTCAGGGTGAACGATGTGTCCTCTAAGCAGTACCTGATGAGCAGCATCATGAGAGGGCTGTTTCCAGCTACCCCACCCTTTGCCCTTAGAGTCCTTATAAGTAGCTGCTACAGGAAAGGGACACTGGGAGGGGTGTTTGTAGGACTAAGATGAAACTGTGATGCTCCCTTGTTATTTTTGATAGTGGATGCTACATGTTGTTTAAGTAAATCTAGGTATATTTCTAGTACTGGAATGCTGGTTTTTGGTACATGATTACATTTGTTATTATTCTGCTGTGTTATGAAATTGTTTTCATAGTGTTTGTTTGAAATGCACCCCTGTCTCTTTGTTGTGAGCAGCTTTTAGCATGATTTTTGGGTGGAAGAGCGGCATACAAATTAAATGAATGAATGAATGAGAATGCTCAGCTTGCAGAATGTGACCTTGTAGGATGCTGAAACAGACTAGTTGGTCAATCTCTGTAAACCCCCCCACACACCATTGCCTTTTGTTTAGGGTTTTCCTGCAAGGAAAGGAGTCTGTTATCCTTAGGGTCTATTCTGCAAGGGATTAAACATGTCATGGCACACTATGAGCTAATAGTTTAGATATGTTTTCAACTAAAGAAGTAGTAACTGGAATTTGGATTTTGATGGTCAGTCTTTAAAAAATAATATTTTTGGTGTTGAGATCTTCAAAACCTCAATAGTGCAGCAGGAGAAGTGTTTGTTTCATAGATTCTGAAGTCCTTCAGTCAAGGCACAGTTGGTTGCTAAATGCTGCTAAAGGGGCTAGATTCCATGTATGGAAGGACAGGCTGGTTGGCCACACAACTGCTTCCACTCATTGACCACAACTACCTTTCAACTTCTGAAAGGTAGAATTAAGAAGAGTGGCCATGTTAGTTACGAATGCAGTGGGCTTGAGTGCCTGTGAGTGAGCACAAAATCCAATCCCTCTCATGGTGCTGACTTCAGCATAGTGGACTGAGGTCAACTGCCATAGTCACCAAATGGTGTTTGCTCTCAACGCCTCAAGAAGCAGGTGAGTAAATCTTGTGGCAAGCTTTGTTACTGTGGAGCTCCTTTGTATTGCACACAAAAGTCTACCAACTCTTTTATTTTTGGCATGTGTGTGTGTGTGTGTGTCTGTCCTCTGGAGCCCCTAGATCACCAGCAGTAGCAGCAGTGGAGAGGGGACAATAGGCTTTGTCAGGGCTGGGTTTCTCTCTTACATCGCCTCTGTCCTAGGGAAGGGGGGAGCCTGTGCTACTCAAGGAGGCTTTGTCTTGCTGGGTTTTATGCACTCTCTTTTGGAGGTAGGGATGGGGTGGGGGAGCAGTGGAACTCCTGAATTTTAATCAAGTTGAGCTTTGAAGAATTCAAGGCGGGGTGGGGTTGTTGAGAAGGAGGGGAAAAGAGGGGGTTGTTGAGGAGAGGTTACTTTCTAACTTAGACCAATGTGTCTGTGAAGGGGTTCTCCCCCCCCCCCAATCAACATTTGCAGCACCCATTTTGGCCATTGAAGCCTCAGGTTTAGAGTATGTTTTTTTCAAGATTTGGGGGAAATGGGTGGTGGTGATGGTTATGCTATTTGATTGAAGAGTGGTAGGCAGCTGCTTTGTAACTGTTCAGCAGTGGCAGCAGACACTTGTGGCTGTGTGGAAACTTCTGCCTGAAATGTGGGTATCTTTGAATGGCCGCTTCTCTGTCCAGGGAAGCACCAGCCTAACTTATTTCTCTTGCCAATGGCAGATTTGACTAGTGTCAGCTAAAATAATTCAATCAGCTCAGGCTGTCTTTTCTCCTTCACTGAGAATTCAGGCTGGCCACAGCATAGATCATAGCAGCCTGCTTTGGGATAGCTGCCTAAATGCCAAGCGAACTATTATGGAAATATCTGACCCTGTCAGCATGAACTTAGGTAGAGTGTTAGGACTGGACAAATTTGTGGAGGATAAGGCTATCAATGGCTACTACCCATGATGCCTGTGTCCTCCCTCCACAGTCAGTGGCAGTAATGTTTCTGAATACCAGTGGAATCCATGTGGGGTGTGTGGGGGTGTGCGTTCTTGTGCTCAGGTCCCTCGTGAAGGTTTTCCACAGGCTTCTGGGTAGTTACTGTGCAAACAGGATGCTGGACTGGATGGGCTAATGCCCTGATACAGGAGACTCCTCTTACAGGCAGTCTAGGGGTAGAACTATCAGCTCCCTTCATTTTTAGTCTCTGTTGCTCTTAATAGAACTCAGCAGGGAGAAAGTTGGAGACAAAACTAGAATTAGTTGGTTACTTCTCTCATTGGCGCTGGCTACATCTACACTCCCTGGCATAGCTGTCAAATTTTCCCTTTTTTAAAGGGAAATTCCCTTATTCCGAATAGGATTCCTCGCAAGAAAAGGGAAGAGTTGACAGCTATGTTCCCTGGCTGCTGCCATACTAGTCCCAGTGGGCACCAACCACCACTGTTTGAGAGGCAAAGGGTGGCATGACACACTGTGTAAACCTTTCTGAAGCTCCTGATCAGCACTGAGATAGCAGTGTAGGGCTGGTAGCAAGGGGGCTTACACTTTTCCTTCCGCACTGTGGTTCCAGTGAAAACCCCAACCCCAAATCTGCTATTTGTCATAGGAGGGAAGATTCCCTTACCTAACATATAGCGGCTTCTGACAGTAGCTGTTTGTTGGAACTGCAGCATGGGAAGAAAGAGTTTTTAAAAGATTTCTAGATTGCTGGCCATTAGAATAATTCTGGAGCTATAGACAAGGGAGTGCCTAGTAGTCTCACTTCTCTTTCTAGCTGCTTTGTGTACTCCTGCTAACTTTTCCAGTGATACTTTGGTATTCAGGGCCACAGGGCCACTTTCTTTCATGGGAAGCCTTCCAAAGGCCACATGCCAGTAGTGGGTGGGGTCAGAGGTAAATGTGGGCAGAGCAGTGCATGCGGCTATCTAGGTACAATAGGCTATATTCCAGCCTTGCAAAAATACACACACACACACCCTTCATCCAGGCAAGCAAGAGGCATTATCACATTTGAATGACACATTCTAGAAAGGCAAAAGCAGAAAAGGGTCATTGAGAGGTGCAGCTTTGGAAGGGAGATTGGCCTAGGGAAAATCCCGAGGGCTAGATAAAGAGGCCTGGGGACATTTGGTCCCCAGGCACAGGCTCTACAGTTTACACTCCTGTCGTGATCGATTCATCTGTATCCCCTCCCATCTGCAATCTGCTCATCTTATATATGTTGCTCTCTTAGCCCGTTTTCACATCAGCTGCTTTGCTCTATTTTTCTTTGTACAAACCTTCTGAACACTGTTCTATTTTAATTTCTTTCAAATTTACATTTCTGTCACTTTAAACCCTTTTAAGCAGCCACATTAGTGTAGTATTGCCACACAGCACAGGAATGTGATTCTCCCAGTACTATACAAACCTGTGCCACTTTTTTTCAATCTCCTCTCAGAGTCTCTGTGTAGATGGCATGGTATCTTATTGTATCCGTGCTTGATTTTATCATTCAGCTGCCTGAGAAGTTACTTTCCTTTGTTTTGGGCAGAGTCATTTAATATGAAAGCAAGTTCCAAGGCATCCTTGCACTGTGATTCTTTGTCATTGTTCTTGTCTTCAATAGGACCTGTTATATGCCCTGAACCCCAAGGACTTGTTCCATTGATGCCTTTTTCTCTAGATCAGTTGAGCTCCTGCTTTCCACTAAGACACAGCTGTCCCTATGGGATTGACACTGCATCATGGCTCTAAGAAGGTTTACAATATCCATGGCAATCTTTCATAATCACTGATGCATGCACGTTCCATGTGGGCAAGAGAAGTGCCTGTGTTGGAGCTTTCATATGGCTCCTGTTTTCTGGGCTCAGCATATCCTATGGCTCCTGCTCTCACTTCCTGCCATAATGAAGTGGCAGCAGTGGGAAGTGCAGAAATTGGGTGCTTCTGGACTGATGGGGTTGTAGCCAACTTATTTTTACTCAGAGTAGACTCATTGAAATTAATGGAACTAATTTAGTCATGTTCATTTATTTCCGTGGATCTACTTTTGACTAGGAATAGTATTAACAACAAGTCATGGCTCTTAGCTCTAATCAATCACTGCCCTTCTGCTATAAGCTACATGTGAAATTGCAATGGACTTCCGCGTTTCAGGGGGTATGAAAATTGTTTGAGTGTACACCCCAATTTGTTTGGCCTCTACTAGTGTGTGCGACATAGCTGTATCGGTAACAGGCCTACAACTTTTTTTTAAAGTTGTTTTAGCACTAACTTGGGGGGAGAAACTCAGCACAGGAAAACAACAACAACAATTTTATTATTTATACCCCACCCATCTGGCTGGTACAGTGAAGTAAATGTTAAAATTTTCACTAAAATTCTTAATTTCATTTTACACTGTTTCACAAATATTGCAATGATTTTAAAAATGAAGCTGAAAAGGTAGAGCAGTTTTTAAAAAAGGAAGGTGATACAATTATGTTGGCAAGAAAGTTAAAGTGTGCTGAAAGAGGTGAGTAGCACACAGCCACCCCTCTCTAAAAAGATGGAAGAAATGTGCTGAGGCAATCAACACCTGTGGAGATTGTGCTCCTATTCTGTACATCCCCAAAATTCAAATTTTCTGTGGTCAAAAAAAGGGATGGAAGAACCTTAAGGAAAGAACCACTGTTTAATTACAGTGTCATGTAAAAGTCCTATAAAAAGTGAATGACCAATGTGTGTGTATTGCAGAGTAAATATCCAGTGGGGAAGAGATGAGTAATTTGTGTAGCTACTAATAAGTAATACTCTGACAAACACTAAGTGAGATGGTAAACAGGTGCCAGTAAATCCTGATCTGCCGTCTACCAAGCAGATCTAAAGATTCTTAACAAGATCACCTGATAATTATCAAGAGGAATATATTCTGTTAATGCCAACCAGATTAATTCCTCCCAGGAGCTGGGGGAACTGAACAGACTGGTCTAATTTGTGATTTTTTAAAATCTTTGATTCATATTTGATTGAGTGAGTGATTGAATGATGGAGTAACTGATGCCATTAAAAAAATTAGCATTATTTTTTTTCCATTGAAAATGAGTTGCCTTCCCTTCTGTTCCTGCAAATAACTTTTTATTTTAACATGAATTGCTCTGGAATTTTGACATTGGGGCTTATTCTCACAAGTAATTTGGATCTATTTTCTTTCTGTTTTTAATTAAGGTTCAAGTTGATAACTACCTGTTATGGGCAAGAGTTAAGTCAAAGCTATGCTAGTGGTCTTCACAAGTTAGATGTATTTTATAATACCTAATGAAGCTGTAAGAACCTTCTTTCCTTCAAGTAAAACTATAATGCAGTTTTAATGTTAGCAACCACCAAGCAAGAATAGCAGCTCAAACTTTAAAGCCATTCTTAGTATTCTTGCTTGACTTGTGATTTGTACACATTTGGCCTGCTATATGCCTCCTTTGCTAGGCAGAGGCCTTACAAATTTCATTCCCAGCAGTGCTGGAAATTCATGGGTGGTTGAGTTAAACCTGAGACTGCATCCTACTTTACCTTGTGTTTCCCTCCCCACTGTTGTCTCCCTTAATTCTTTTCTGTGGTTTTGGTCCCACCTGATTCTTGCTTGCTGGATCGCTGCCCCTCTATCTCAAGGCTCAGTTAACTTTCCTCCTGCAGCACAGGTTAAGCCTGTGCTAAGGGATTCTCCGGCACACCCTGCTTGCCTTGCTCTGTTGCCGACAGCTTTTTTCATTATTTATTTAATGTCTTGTACCGTAAATAATGGTGACTTTATGGTTATTAGGAACGGGTTAAGGTACATGCGGGCAGCACCAGGCTGCCTTCAAAAGGAGCAGCCCCGGCATAAAATGTTGTGATAATTGCTTTACTGCTGAGTGCTTGGTCTTTATTTTGTGTCCGATTTGTCTCTTAAGCCAGCGTAACATTCTCCCCGCTGCAGGAGAATGCCGAGAGCAAATTGAAGGTCTGAGCGTGAACAATGCAACATGGTGCACTGCTGGGTTTTTCTTTTCCCTTTCTTCGTTCCTCTGCCGACCACCCCAGTCCCCCTCCCCTTCTAGCTCTCAGCCTCTTTGCAATTATTACACCTCTCCACACCATCTGAACTTAAGAGATACCATTGGTTCATCTGGCCCCAGCATTCAGCCCCCTTGAATGACCTATCCTGGATGCCTCAAAGGAAAATTTAGTAGAAGCCATAGAGTTGTTCTTTAATAATTCACTGTCTATAAGTTAACCTCATTTCTAGCAACTAGAAGTTTGGGGACCACTAGAGCATGAGGTTGAACCCCTACGCCACCTACTCACCCATGTGGCTGTTAGCTGCTAATGAGCTGTTTGGTGCCCCCACATGCTCTACCTCAAGGGCAATGGGAAACAAAGGTATGTCTCCAATGTTTCATGCAGGTGGTGGAGGTAAGGGGCAGTGCCTGTTTGAAGGGAAACAAAATAAAGGATGAACAGTTAGCAGAAGTTTTCTGTCGTTCCCCAGGATCTCCCAAATCTTGTCATCACCAGATTGTTTTTAGATTTTTACTGACCTTGTACCACTGTAGGCTGGCAAACTGCTGCAAAATAAATGTTTAAAATGTTTTTATGTGCCCAAAGCTATTTCAAGGTATCCTCCCAAAATTGCTTTATTACTTCTTCCTCATTTCAAGAGCGTCTGCTGCACTTATAACGCTTCATCTGCAACATTTACTGTACATTCGCTGCTGAAGAGATCTGATCTCTTCCCAAGTCAGTAGCCAAAATGCAGAGCTCCTGATTAGATAGGAGGTCTTGACAGTTTAGCATCTAGTGCCTGTTAAGGCTCTCCAAGCTCAGGTCCAAGTGGCAATTTCATATTTATGTTTGGAGACACAGTGGCGAGAGGTGCTCTAACATACTTTTACTCTTTTTTAGATCATGTGGCCAGACAGGGGAAGCCCAGGGAAGGTGGAATTCAGTTTCCCTCTTCCCTCTTTGAATAGACAACACTATGGCATTTGGAACATTTTCATTATGAAGAATACTGTTTTTGCAGCGAAGGGGGATTATTGACAGTGTCGATTCAGGTGGGCGTTAAAGCTGAAATTTCTTGATCATGGGCTCAATAAGGAACTTCGCTGATTCACTGCTACTGCTTTATCTCTCCCATATTTCAACTTATTCTTTGCATTATAGTGGTGTAAAAAACAAGTTTCTGACAGCTGTCAGGCCTCCCTTGTTAAATCTTGACAATGGAACTTATGGCAGATAATGAGTCTGTTTAATAATGGTATTACATTAGACCATTTCTGAGTTTGCTAATATAAATAGGCCATTTTCAAATGGCCATGTAAGTAGGGCTTACAAGTTCTATATTCATGTTTCCCATCAAAAATTGCTTATGGTTTTTTTCTGTTTCCTAGAGTTGGGCCAAGCCCCCATGAGTTTCCAGATAGATAATATCAATATGACATTGAGGGTGTCTACTCGATATGGCAGAAGGCAGGTAAACAATGCTACGATGTTTAGAAAGGCAGTCATGAGCTTCAGCCAACCTTTCTGCTCTTATTGTCTTTTTAAATGTCTCCTGAGTTTTCAGGCATTCCTGTTCTGTTCATTAGTCCCAAGCTTTGTTCTCTAATATAGGAATTAGGCAGATTAATAAGAAGAAATCTTTGAGGTTTGGATCATGTTGGGTTTGTGAGAGCTTTGTGTAATGCCAAGGGTGAGTAGACTGAGAAGTTCATTTTTGAGAAGTTCATTTCCAGCTCTTCAACTTATTGGGATGCAACATTTTGCAGAAAAGAGGGCAGAGTTTTTAGTTTCCCAGTATCTCTAGATGTGAACTCAATTAGCAAAGTACTCAGCTGGTGGAAATAGGATTGCTTCTCCCGTTCCTTGGGACTATGAGGACTTCAGCCAGAGAATGCTAACTATCTATCTTGGCTGGAGTCTGTAGGCTGGAGTCTTGGCAAGGGGCGAATGAGTGCTTGAAATCAGATTCAGATAAGCCTGCTTCATCAAGAAAATGGGGGCTGCTAATTGATAAAGAAAAGGGCATAAATGAAAATATGAATGTGAGCAGCCTGGAAGGATTTGTTTTTGGATATTGAATAGCTTCAAAATCTTTTACAGTTGGTGTCTCGTTCGAGTAATCCATTTAAGAGGATGCTCTCTTTGGCTAACAAATGTGGGTACTGAGGGACAGAAAGCAGTAGGGATAGTGGGGGAAGGCAGGAGAGAATGTCTGCTATAGGCAGTCCTGAGATTGGGGTGGCCTTGAAGAAACAGTGGCTTTAAAATAAATAAATAAAGGCAAGAAGCTTCCCAACTCCATTATGGGCCTGTAACCGGCCACCGAAGTCAGCAGCAAAATGGCTAGCGCTTCAGCCTCTTCAGGCTTAATGTGTCCTGTTTTCTGACCCTGAAACATTCCCTTTATGAAAGGATCAAGTTGGGAGCATTGTCCCAGTGCCTTGAAAAGAGCGGCACAGAATGTGCTTTTGTGTTAACTTGCCTTTTTTTTCATTTTCTGAGCTACTGCCTGCTGTGCTCCCCCCACCTTTTTAAAGGCGACTAGGCAGAAGGGGGACGGGACGGGAAAGAGAGGCTGGGAAGGACAGTGATACAGACAGAGACTGTCTTGATGAACCATCTGTGCTGGGGTGTAGTCCAGTGGAGCTGAAAAATTAAACAGCATTTTCAATTAACTTTCTGTCCCTTTTTCTCCAGTGCCTTTTCTTTTCCCTTCCCCCTTCCTGGTTTTCTATGGAAGTTTTTATTTTAACCCTTTGAAAGCTGTTGCAGGAGTGGGAAGATGTTTGCTTTTAGGGCAGGTCCTCTGGGAGTAAATCCATGAATTGCTAGGCAGTGTCAGATGGTTGTACTCCATTAACTCCATTCCCCGTTTCTTACAGAAGTATTACTCAGCCCCTCCACTTTTGCAGAGGCTATAAGGCCTGTACCTATTCTTTGTTTTCATATAGGCTCAAACCTTAAGGTTACTCTTTTTGAGCCATCCCATTATCGAGACCTTGTTTACACTTGGGTTGCTGTAATTGTCACAACCTTGTCCTTGTTTATTGTTACAGGGAATTGTGCTTCCTTTTTTCTAAACTTACACACAGTCATGTTGTATATAAGTATTTTCTGTTTTCCATTTATAGACCTGTTACACACTGAGGCAGACCAAATGACTGCTACTAGTGCCTCCTCAGTGATATAGTACAAATGGGAGTGTGGCCCAGGAGTCCATTAGAATTAGGTGAGATGGATAGTGAGGGTTAATTTGCTCCCCATTACTGAGGTGTGAATAGCTAAGGATTAAGTATCAATTGCCCCTGAGTGGCTGTGTTCACACTTCAGCTAATGAGCTACTGTGCAAGCTGCACATCTCACATGAATAAGTAGTAGGGTTACAGTGCCAGTTGGAGGGCACTGCTGGTCATTTTGCCACCACCTCAGGGATTGACCCCAACCCCAATACTGGAATTTCAGCAGCGGTTGGTGCTGCTACACTCATTTTCCTCCTTCCTTTTCTCCTGGCTATATAGCTGTCTCACACAAGGAATTTATGTGTTTCTGGCTGGGCTGGCAATGGTAATGTTTGAGGGCTGCCATTGTGGCCCAGGGTGACCTAGACTGGCATGTCCTTGTGTTTAGGTAAGGTAAATAAATAAGGTAGATAAATAGGTACTGCTGCGGCAGGAAGGTAAACGACGTTTCTGTGCGCTCTGGTTTCCATCACGGTGTTCTGTTGCACCAGAAACGGTTTAGTCAAGCTGGCCACATGACCTGGAAAGCTGTCTGTGGGCAAATACTGGCTCCCTCAGCTTGAAGTGAGATGAGCACCGCATCCCATAATCACCTTTGACTGGACTTAACCGTCCAGGGATCCTTTACCTTTTTACCTTTACCTGTGTTTAAATTCTTTGTTAGTGAATAGCTTTATGATTACTTTCAAGGGAAGATGACTAAAACAGCATGTCTCTGTCCTAGAGTTGGATGCCACTTTAGCCGCAGTAGTGCAGATGTCTCTGTACGATGTAGCTAAATCATGCTAGTGGTCATGTAAACATAAATGTTTATAAAATGCTTCTCTCATTGCATCTGAGATTGGTGATTCTTCTTAAGTTCCCTGACATTGTGTGTCTTGTACTTTGTTGAGCCAAAGATAGCAAAAGTTGTGGACATTCATTCCTAGGTTATCCCAAAATAGCTTCTGTAGGGTTTAAATCCAGCTTTGAGAATAGCAAATGGATCCTTCATCCCTGTAGGCAAAACTGTGTGTGTAGCTCAGCACCTCATTTTGGCTTGCATTTCCTTCCCTTTGTTCGAGTCTTGTCCGCTGAAAGTCTGCCCTCTCAGCATCCATCCCCTTTCCCAGGTCATTAATAAGTGTATTAAAGAGTATGGTGCTCAGGGGCTCTCCACAGTTAATCTTCTGCCTGGACCAAAAGTGGCCGTTCATTCCCACTCCCAGCTCCTCTCTTTCTTAGGCACTTTCTGACCCGTGACAATACTTTGCCTCCCACCCTACATTAGCTTCGTTTCTTTAGTAGCCTTCTCGTCAAAGGCTTTTTGAAAACTCTATATAAATTATGTTAGCTAGTTCTCCTCTATCTGCTCTTTGGCCTACAGACTGATACAATACCAGAAGATAAAGACAGAGTCTATTGTCTTTTGCAGATGCTGTGCTGGTTTTGTTAGCATCCTAATTGTGATTGTCATCAGGATTTATAATTCTTTAATTTTCGAAGTCAATCTACCTGTCACTCAAGGGTGTGTAGCAGCTCATGGTTCCCATGATTCTACCTGCTGTATTTTTCAAAACAGATTTAAAAATTGCTAGACTTGGGCCTCATGGCAGACTTTATGGAGTGGTGTGATGTTTTTATTAGTAAGTAAGCCTTCCCATTGGACTTTTTGAACATGATTCATAAATCAGCCCTTTTTTAAATGGGTCAATAAGGTGAAAGTAAATTGGCTACATTTCGGTTTTCTTCCTTGAGTCAGGGACCTGACTCTTAGCAATACTCTTTCAAATGGGATGTATATGCATGGTGGAAGTGGCAGTAGAATAGAATCATAGAGTTGGAAGGGACCATGAGTTCCTTATAATAATATAATATAATTAATATAATATAATGATTGTGTGACATTATTATTTTTCCACCCTTCGCTCATTTTATAATGGTGTTCAAAGGTAGTTCAAATAGAGCAAGCAGCATTCTTAGGCTGAAGTTCTATACTTGCTTACCTGAGAGAAAGCTCAGTTGAAGTTAATGGGAGTTATGTCAGAGTAGACATGTCTGGGATTGCTCTACGTAGAATCATAATGGTAGAGTTGGAAAGGACCCTGAGAGTCATCTAGCCCAACCCCCTGCAATGCAGGAATCCTACCCACAGCTGTCCCTGTCAGTGGGTCTAGCTGTTAAACCACCAACCTTTTGGTTAACAGCTAGACCCACTGTGCCACAAAATTGCATGACTAATTTAAGTGTTTTGTGAAAATACTCTGAAAGACAGTTCTTTGGCATATCCCTCAGAATCATGTTCATTTCTTAATTAACAAGAAAGTAAATGAGTAGCATCAAATTTGTAGCATACTTTGGCAATGATGTCACAAAGTCAAAATGGATTTAAAACCAAGTTGCAGATTATACAAATAAATTGTTTAATATAGAAAAACAATAAAATTCATTTCATATGTAACATATATCTTGAAATACTGCATTTTCCTTCCATGTCTTCTTTTGCACCTAGGTCAGCCAGCCAGATGGAGAACTACTGAAACAGTCATGGTCTTTCTCTAAACACACACACACACAGACACACACGGCAGCTGCTGAAACTACAAAGTAAATGTGTCTTCAGCACACTTGTTACTCTCTTTTCCACATACAGTTCCTTTGGATCCAGGTCCTCCCACCAGCTTGTTACAAAAACCTGTCATCATCTCCTGTAACACCATGTAACCAGTGCTGTCCCAAGACACTTAAGCACCTGAGGTGGAAAATTCAAATGGTCACACACTGACACTGTGATAAAGCAAAACAAAACCCAACCAACTCCAGCCAAGCAATTTGTTACCTGTCAGTGGCTCCCAAAATCTGTATCACAAGGTTACTATTTTGGTCTACCTCATGGTAGAGCTAATATCGGTTTAATTGGAAAGAGTGTCCTGTGTTTTCTCATAGGAGACCTTGCACCCTGATCCTGAGCATGTAAATTCCAAACTGACGGCTGATTGGGCCCAAGTAAAGGCAGGAGGCCATTGCCTTCTGTGACACTTTTCAGACCTGCTATTGCAAATGTGAAATGTGTGGGAGAGAAACCGGCAGCCAAAAAAACTCCAGGCTCAATCTCTCAGCTGGGCAGGGTTAAGAGGGTAACAAAGTCTATGTCCGCAGAGAAGGCAGGCTGGTGTGCTAACCATTGGAGCGCTGTGACTGGTTGAATCACCACCCTCACAATGGGTCAGGCTACAGTTACTATGGACTGCTGCTGGCATGACAAAGATGGGGGAGTTAGAGGAGGCGTGGGGAGGGAAAGTCCTCACTGAATTGCTTAAAGGCATTCTTGATTTGATTTAAACAAAAACAAAACACTAGCAGGCTGGGTGGGTGGGTGGTTGGCAGGCAGGGACCTCCCCTCCCTTCCCCCTCTCTCACACTCGGGTGGGGAGCTTTCATTCTGCTAGGTCAGCCCTTCGTCAGTGGGAGCCAAAGTGTCTGTCATGTTCTGGCTTCCTTTCTCTCCATGAAAGGGTGGGCGAGACCTTTGCATTCAAAGCAGTAGCGGTTCTGGGAGGTCCCTTTCCTCTCTGGGTATGGGGGGGCGGGGTGGAGAGGAGGACAACAGTGGCACTGATGTGCAGAGGCTGATCCCACTTCCTTCAGAAGGGGCGCAAGAGATCAGCAAGTTGGTTTTTAGACCGGGCCGGGAAATGAATTCTCATCTGTCCTGCTCACTCAGTCATTTTTGTCTCCAGGGCATCCCCTTAACAAAGCATTGTATTAACTATAGTATCTGATAGAGAATCCACTTCCAGGGCTGTATTAGAATTGATGGATTGGGGCCTTTGTCCCATGTGACTGTCAGGTGTTCTACTCCAGCCCAATCACTCTCATTTTCCATGCTGTCAATCTAGCTTTAAAGCTACAGTCCCAAGTGATTCAGATGTAGACCAGGTCCGCCACAAAAATATCCTTCCCTTCCCTGACGATTTGGCAGACAGGTTGTGATGCTGCTGCAGGAAATGCTCTCTGTTGCTCCAGACTTCTTCCTACTTCCTATATTTTTAGATTTGCACCTATATTGTTGTTTTGTTAAAGTGTACCCTTAAAATACGCAAAGTGTGAATGGGACAAACAGATGCTTGAAAAATAGACCTGTCATGTAGATAGACTCATCAGAGCTGAGATTGACTTTGGCTCCCTACTGAGTGTACGCTCTGTGGCAAATCTAGGTTTTTGCAATATAATGGGGTTTGGTTTAGCCACTTCTTTTTTTGTAACCTACAATATGTTGGGAAGAATGAGAGTTAACTGTACCTTTAGTAAGTGGTGTGGCATAAACCCTCTTGTAACCAGGCCAGACATGGTTAAATATACAGAGTTGTCATTGCCTCAGACTTCAGGAAAAATAGCACCCATCCTCTCCATATTTGCTGCTCAATTTCCCTGTACTATAATGTCATGTAGTCAGGAGTCCAGTTGCAACAGAAGAGCCAGTTGTACTCGGGAAGCCTTGCATCTTTGGCCTTTTGACTATTGCTCAGTACTTCTTAAAACAGTCACCTCTGATGACATTTATTTACAACATTTATTTACCAACCCATATCAATTTGATACAGGCACCAGTTTAGAATTATATTTAAGCACAATAAGAAATAAATACATCCATTAAAGCTGTAATAACATAGTAGGATACAAAATCTGCCAACACCTCTAAAAAGCCTGTCTAAACAAGCAAACAAAGTCTTAACCTGGGTCCCAAATGCTAAAAAACGAATATGCTCATGGAGAGAAAATTCCACAACTGGAATGCCACTCCCTAACCACCCCCCAAATGCCCAGTCTTTTGTTGTCACTGCCTTTCTCATGCTGACGGGCACCCAGAGAAGGACACAGATAGGATGTACACATACAGTATTAGGACTCGAGCAGAATGCTGGAACAGAATCATGTCCCATACTGTTAGACCTGGTGCTAGGGTTGCTCTAGGAATGTCTTAGCTTAGGACTGGAGGGGTGATACTGGAATACAAAATCATGGATCAGAAAATAATCAAAAGGTCACTCAGTCAAACGTTCCTTTCCTATAGTAACCTACATTCAACTAACACAGAAATTATTTACCGGTACATATTACAGTTTGTAGTGTTATGCAAACAGAGACCAGGACAAAACAAGATGCATTGTGACATGTGCATGCACAATTAATCTATTTCCCTTTTTTAATGCAGATGGTTCGAGTAAGTGAGCCAAGCTATACAATGCTAGGGCTGTCAAGGTAGACACAGGCAGTTTGCTGTGGTGGGCAGGCTCTGGCAGGTGCTCTCATTTAGTTATCATGATTCCATAGTCTGTAGATAGAGGGGGCAAACAAGAAATGGCAGGATAGCAAGTATTCTTTATGGAAAAGACGGCAGAAAGCTGGCTAAAAAGAAACTCTCCTCCTTTCTACCAACACTCTGACAGCTAGGTATCTCTGGATCCTTACACAGGATGGCAGAATTCCTCTTCTAGGATTATAGGTAATTCAACTTTGGTCTGTTTGGCAACCTCATAGTTAAAAATGTTGCCCATTGCTTTCTCTCCTTTTCTCCCTCTTCTTTCCTTTCTCTCCCCCTCCTCTCCTTCTTTCCTTTTCAGAGTTGACAGGGGCAAAATAAAGACACTTAAAAAAAAACAATTTTGTTCCTTCTGGGAGTGATGGAGCGAGAGTGAACGAAGATTATAGCTCTGTGTGCTAGAGACCTTCGTAATGGGGGGAGCGGCAGTGACATAATGGCAACCTAATGGCAGTAATTGCCCCTGGTTTTGACAGGGCCTATATCACGGCTCAAGGAAAAAAGAGATGTTTAAAGTAAAAATTTACACAAAATTATACGGTTTGGGGGGTGAAAACGGCTGTTTGTTTTTTTACCATTCTGTGTTGGGGGATTTTATCTCCCCCTGTCCTTTTCTCTGGGGATGTTTCTTGGGCCCATGTTTGTTGTCCCTGTTTTGTACATGTGTATTTATATCACTTAATCTACACAAACAATTGATCTCCTCTGAATTGTACAAGTTGTTGTTGCCACTGCTGGGAATGGCACTTTAATGTGCCTGCAAAAATACCACCTGTAGAGCTTTCCTTGGGATTGGTGGTGGAAACATGAGGTGTGGGCTAAGCCTCCTTGGTCCTGGCCAGAACAGCAATAGCAGAAGTTTGAAATGGAAGTTAAGCTTCATATTGATTTGCAGCCTTGATAGCTTAAGTGACTCTACTCTGTAAAGAGGACAACTGGGCTGAAATATGTGTTTCAGGCTCTGCCCACATAAATAGGTTGTTGTGTTGTGCAAATAGGCTTATGGCAGATGGCACTCAGGCAAATTACTCATCACTGGAGCCGTGCAATTTTTGAACACTGCTTTGGTCCCACCCACACTTGCAAATGAGGTTTGTAGTGCACCTAGTTTCCCCACTTTCCATGTGTTTTGTCACTGTGATGAGTCCTATTATTTTTTTCAGCTTCGGTTACTTCCAAGTGGAAGTTCATTGTGCAAACTCAGCAGCATGTGCATGCAAGTGTCATGCAGGGTCTATATCAAATCATCATCAAAATGCCAGCCCATACTTTTGTTACATTTAATTCAGATTTTCACATATCGCAGAAAATTGGCTAAGTTGAAGATAACCAGTTATAAATCTGCAGTCATCATTGGTGTGTAAGTTTGGGCAAAAATCGCATTATTTTGGGCAGGCAATATTATCATGTTTGCATGGTGATGTTTTGGTGGGTGTTCTCTATCGCCACTTCTGCTTGTCCCTAACCTGAGCACAACCTAGCCATTTTGTTTCTGATGATTCAAATGTTTTGCTTGTTTCTGAAGGTACACCCAAAAGATAATTGCAGTACATGTACCAGCCTTTAAAAAAAATGCACAGGCCTTGCTCAAGACTGTTTTTGTAATACACACACACATACACACATATATATATATATATATAGCCCGATCAGGAGTTCCCATTTCCAGTGTCTTGTGCTCTGCATTGTGGCAAGGCAAGGCCCAACCATGGTGTAAGATATGGCAAGGGGGAAATGGTTCAGTCTGGACTCAAAGCAAGGCAGGGATCAGTCTGTCCTCTGGGGAACACAGAGTTCTGAAGTTGTTCCAGTAAGGAACTAGTGGAAACTGAGCCCTTATATACTAGTTGCAGTAGCAGCAGCAGCAGCATCAGGTGCAGCCTAATTGTTGGTGCCACCTGTGCAACAAGATGCTGCTCTGTTTAAAGCGCTCAGCCTGTAAACTGCAATGGAGCAGGGGAGCCTTGGACCTTCTGCAGCAGTGTCCTCTGAGTCAGAGGATGGCCGTGCCAAACCCTCAGGCTGGAGGAGCATTGACCCAGCAGATTCATCTGAGAGCACTTCTAAGGCTTGCCCTGCAAACCCTTCCTCTTCTGTTTCGAAGTCCTTGTCTTCACCCGCTGAAGATGAGGAATCTGACTCCAAGGTCATGACAATTTGCTGTGTGAGGAGTGGGACTTCTCTGGGCCCCCTAGAGATGTGAATGCCTGGGGGGGGAGCAGAAAAAAAGAGGAAACCCTGTTTCTGTGCCATTTTTTCTGGTTCCCTCCCACACACAGTTTTTTGTTTTTTTTTTTAATGGTGGGAAATGCGAAAATGGGGACGGGACTCCAGACCTTGACAACCATAGGGTCCTTACAGCCTTTATCAGCATCTCCGGCTCTTTTGGAGATCCTATATCAGACAGCTCATACTTACCGTAAATGGTGGCGTGGAAGAGCTTGATCTGAATGGTTTTTGTGACTAGGTAATTGAAGGAAGAAGGGATCTTTCAAGGGTTCCTTAGGAAGAATTGACCATTTTTAGTTTAGCCATTAAGCACATCAAAGCTGCTGTGCAATTATTCTAACTCCCTGAATGTTTTTCATCATTCTCATGCAGTAGAAAGGGACAAGGCTTTCCTGTAACACTTTTGAAACTGAGGAGAGATGCTCCGTGGCCTTAGCTCCTACTAGCTAGCAAACCAAATATGGGGAAAGCAATGATGGGGATAGGTATGGGGAGCAGCTGCTGATGGTCATCTGGCCACATACAGTCAATATGTTGCCCACTCTGGTCTTTCGCAATAGCAAAGTTCACAAGCCTATTTACTTTTCAGCTATCCACTATAAGACTCATGTACTCCAAGTAGAAAACAGCCTAAGCTAATAATTTGGTTCCTTCAATTACTTCCAAAGTTGATAGGTCTATTTTTAGGACCTCTGATGTACATTCTGAGTAAACATAGGATTGTGGTACATATGACTGAAAAATTTGTGGACAATGCATCAAGAACAAATGTTTGTACTTGTGCTATCTACACACTCCCATTTGCTCGGCACTCAGTGCATTCCCATTACTAGTTTGGGCAGTGGTGTACACATGATATTAGCCGCAGCCCAGCTATCCTGTATCCATTCTGTCATTTCTTATGAAATACGTACTGCATTTTGATGCATTCCCCCCTCCAAACCAGTTTTGATCTGAATTGAGAAAAAACACACAACCTAGTTGCATTTTAGCCTGGTTACAATTTCAAAGTCCATTCATTTTTAAAGAAAGGATTGGAGAAAGGCCAACATTAAATATCACAATCTCTGTTCTTGTCCATAGTTGTTTAGATATTTCTGGCGACACATGTTCATCTTGGAACTTGTGCTTGAATAGCTGCTGAATGTGCACCTGACTGGCTGTATGCAAGTGTGTGGAACTCATTTCCAGTCCCAGCTCAAAGGTTTGCACAGCGGCAGGAGACGGTGAGGGGAAAGAAACATCTGTTCAAAACCAAACACGGCCTCCTGTTAAATGGCCTAGAACGCTCCTGCTGGTGGGGTCCGGGGTGGGAAAGTGAACCAATACTGGGAATGTTATGTCTGGAGGAGCTGGATAGGGGGTGTATGTCCGTGGCAGGAGGGGGGCTCCCCCTATATCCTGAGAGCTGGTCACATCTGGGGAAGTCGTCTGGACCAAGTTGATGGCTCCCTCAGCTCACCTGGCTTTAATGACTCGTGATGCCGCAAGAAGTGGCCTTGTAATGGCCATTCCATGCTTGGCAAAGGAAAGGGGATGAAGGCAGCCTTGCTCAGATTTTTTTATTCCCATTAGGGACCTGGCACTTTTGCGGTAGAGTTGCCTACAGCTGGACAACATGAATATATGCATCCCCTCATTTTTAAAAAAACAGATTCATGGAAGATCTGATAATTTATTAACAATCTATTGTATGAATATTGCGTCCTGGATTGCTTCATCAATGGATTTTGGTTTGTTTGTATTCTAATTGCTCGTTTTTAAATATTTTTACATTATGGCTCATTGCTCTCAGGATATTTTTATTTCACTAGATTGTGGGTGATTTTTGGTTAGGTATGTTTGGTCACCCTGACAGTATTCCACTTGAACGCTGCCCTAAGCCGGTATACTGTCATGAGGTGCCCTTTGAGTGGGCTGCAGCGTGCTCACAAGACAGTAGGCCTTGGAGTTTTTTGGCTATATTCTCTGCACCAAAGAGCCCCCACTTTCACAGACAGTCATCAACCTTCATCAACCTTCTCGGACATCAGACACACCTTCAACCCAAACTTACATTTTTTTGCCATGGTGGGAATGCTGTTTTAGTGACCCACTTATGACCAAGTATTGACTTGTCAGTTGGAGACCATTAGAGTATGTGGCTTTGAACCACAAGGTATCATATTCAAGTTTAACTAAACTTGCCAGATGTTAGAATCAAACCCGGACAGTAACTGGTGACCCATAAGGTTTTTGATGATCAAAATCCCAAATTGTTTGCATCAAATCATGACATCTAGCAAATCTGTCTAGTACAGGTTGGGGAACTCCCATTCAACCTTCTCTGCAGTTTAATACAGAAGAAAGCCCTATTTTGATTAACAGGGAATGAGTGGTTGTGATTGGATCACCATGCTAGAAAGTCTGTGACTGAACTAACTACTTGTTAAGAATGCCTAAGTTGTTTGTGATGCAGTTGCATCTAGCTTCTTTTATTTTATTCTTCTAGCTAACTGCTTCTTATTGCCTCCCCCTTGTAGGCTCAAAGGTTCCTTCTGGTACCAAGTCCTTTCCTCCACTCATGTGCTTTGACCTCTCAGTTTGTTCTAAATTTGTATTTATTAAAACATTTCTCTCCTGCCTGTCCACTTGAAAACCCACAAGGCAGCAAGCAAAACTTCATTAAAACCTAGTACAAATTTTAAACAACATTAATATGCTACAAGAAAAAATCTGCAGCCATTCAGCAGAGCATCGAGCTATCAAAAGCAGTAAATAAGTGGCAGCAGAATACACACAAGACACCAAAGGACCACTTGAAAAGGATCATCTTTGCCAACAGCCCAGACCATAACAGAGAAGGACTCATGCTTTGAGGAAGTTCTGCAGTGTGAGCACCACTGCTGAAAAGGTTATATCCCATGTGCCCATCCACTAAATCTCTGATGAGAAGACACATAGGGTGGCATTCAACTTAACTCTTAAGTGGGGTATGTGTGTGTGGAACAAGGCCTGCTCATGCAATGAGACTTTCCCTTCTTTCCTCCCCCCTGTGCATGGCCCCCTCATGTCGACCAAACCTGTTCTGGGAGTTTACACAGTCATCCAGAGCAAATTTAGGGGATGTGGGTGGTGGGAAGTCCTGTTCTACGAAGAGACCTAGTTCCACGCATGCAGCAACTTACTTGAATCCCACCCGTAGAGCAGGGCCTCAATGGAAGATTTTAATGTGTAGGTAAGTTCATGAGGGATAAAGCAGTTGTTGAAGTATTCCAGGCCACAGACCTGTTTGGCCATTTATTTGACACATTTCTATACTACCTTTTGTCCCTATAAAGGACTCCAAATGCCCTTAACAATGGCTGAGGTCTAGCTCCAAGGGCCTTCTGCCAGTTCCCTTATTGCAAGAAGTTAAGTTACAGGGAACCAGGCAGAGGGCCTGCTCGGTAGTGGCACCCGCTGTGTAGAACGCCCTTTTGTCAGATGTCGAAGAGATAATTATACGACCTTCCGTAGATATCTAAAGGCAGCCTTGTATTGGGTTGCTTTTACTGTGTTCTGTTCTGTTCTGTTGTTGTGTTTCTGTATATCAGATGGGCAGGGTAATAGTAATAATAATATCACACACACACACACACACTGAAAAACAAAACCAAGTTTAAACAACCAAAACAGTTTTGGAAAAAAGTAGGATTAAAACATAGTAAAGGGTTGCTGGAATAAAAAAATACATTGATTTCATTTAACAACATGAAATAGGAGGCCAATCTATTCTCTCTTGAGAGTGAGTGCCACAACCGGCATGCCAGCACTGAAAAGGCTCTGTCTCGCATCTCTCTAGCTTTTCCTATCTAGGTGGCTGAACATAACACAGGGCCTCCGAAGATGAACCCAGTTGAGAGGCTGCTTTAAGGAGGAAGAAGCGATCCTTCAGCTATTTTTAGATTAAACAAATGGTCTTCTTCATTCTGTTGCTTGTTTTCAGTTCTTGATCATTCTTGCAACCCCCTCTCTTTTCATGCTGATTTTGCATACTAAAAGACAGGAAAATCTGGGTGGCCCCGACTTCACTACATGTGGGAAATGCAGGACATGGCAAGAGGGATGGACTTCTTTTCTTCTTGCTCTGTATAGAGTGTCACCTAAAGCTCATTGCCCAGTCCTGGGTTTTTCTGCAAAAAGTGACCTCTTTCAGACAAAGGATTCAGCAGTTGTTTCTGGAGTATTCAGAGATGTCTGGGGTATTGGGGTACAGAAGAAACAATATAGCCAAAGGAAGTAGGGCACTAAATAGAACTCCTGGTCTTTGACTGGCCTTTGTGTCCAAGTGGCACACTGTTAACTTTGCTGAGCATGTCACCTCTGTCATATGGCTGGAAGTCCCATTAGTCACTGGATAATGGCATCTTTTGAGTCTAAGTGCATATTTTTAACCCAGCTTTCCTCATGACGTTAGCAATGTGGGGCTCTTTTGAGTTTGCACCTGCTTCTGGCTTCATTGTTCCAAGGTGATGGGCCCTGGTTTTAAAGAGACCCAGCACCATTGCTTCAAGAAAAAAGGCTTTGCTGAAATGCAGTTGGATCAGGATTTGCATATGTAGATACAGGGTAGAGCGGGGAAATGCTTTGCCCTTTGCCGGCTGGAGACTGTCCGAAACATCAGTGGGAAGCAGGAAAGTTCCCCTAGCAAGGGGCTCATAAAGCTGCAGGTGTGGGGATGTTGTTATTTAGTCTGCCGCCATGGAATGCGACGGTTTCTTTTAGGCTTGAAGAGTGGTCTACAATAATTAGTCCATTACGACTCTCTCACCCCAAGCGGAGTGGAGGGGGCAGCCCACCCTCAGACTTCTCTGAGTTTCACATCCTGAATTTTATGAACCCAAATTGTTGGGGGCATGGTGTTGTGTGGGAGGGGGTTGAGGGGGTCAGATGCAGTCATCCCCCTCAATCACTCTGCATTTCCATGGCAACCGAATGCTATTCGGACACTTTGCATTTTGACCAATTTGTGAAAGTTTCCGAGGGAGTGAGCGCAAAGTGAGCTGTAGTTTCTTTACTGCGCTTGAACCGTCTCCACTGCTTGCCCATTTTATTACACGCTTATCGCCTCTTTCCCTCCCGCTTTTGAAATTGATTTCCTTTCCTTTCTTTCCCTATTCAGGGCCTAAACGCTGAATGTTCGATATTTCATTTGAGGCTTGCTAATCGCATTACTGCCCTTGACGTTTTACAGATATCATATTATGGGCCCAAATTTGGCAAATTATTAGCGCTGTAATGTATAGCTTGTCAAAGGTATTTAAGACACTAAGAGCCCAGGGCTTATCAGGGTGAGCAGAGAGCGCTTGTTGAGCTTTTGAAATGCAGAGAGGCTGTTATAAAACACACTGGGTGATTCTTTTTTTTTTTTTAGCCAATGAAAAAAAAGTGGAGAAAGAAAGAAAATGGAAGGGAGGGAAAAAAGTGTCATCCATTTATCAGGGTTTTCCAGGACTGATAAGCAGAATTCTTCTGTGTGCGTTTCGCTGGAAATACGAGAAGCATTAAAAAAATTTCACAAGCTGTCTGGGAACAAGGAACAAAATCTTTATTGAAAGGATGTAGCAATCATTTTACTGCCGTCTATCTCCTGGGAAAAAGGCTGTAACCAGCAGCTCCCCTACTGGTCACCAACTCGTATCATTGGGATCTTTAGGCATGGCAGCCCAGATCAGTCTTGCTGGGTGTCCCTTTGCTCCTGCTGGAAACTTCAGGACATGTATGTTGGTAAGTTCTTCAGAACTACAGGATCCTGAGAGCACTTCTGATGCTGGAACCTTGTTGCCTGTTGAGATTGGTAACTTTTTCACAATACCCAAGGGGCATGTAGAAAACATTCCATTGCACACAAGCTGTGGGGCTGGTCTTCATTGGCTTGAAGCATCTGTTTTACACAGACACCTTCTTTTCATTTAAATAATTTTCATAATGATGATTGTGCCTGTTTACTTACTGTCCCTGCTTTAGTTTGCCTGTCGGCATCTAAGAATAAAACTACTTTGGTCTTAAAGCCAAATTGAACAGATCTAAGTTGGCTAATGGCCAATCCTAGTCCACAGGTGAAAGTTATGAAAGCATGAAGAACTAACATTGCTGAGTGGAGGATGCTTCTGCCTCTTTTCTAGGTAGATAAGGGCTGAGTCATGTTAAGAACTAGGACATTCTCCTTGTATGTGCATCACTTGCTCCTTTTAGCTCAAAAGTAGAGAAGGAGGTAGATGAGCCAGGGTCGCCCTTTGCACTCACCATTGTGATGCTAAGAAGCTGTGGAGTTCGTAAACATTCCCCCCTCCTTTTGCAGTTCTCCTGGGGAGGGGGCAGTTCACTCCCTGCTGGCAGCAGAATGGATATCATGGCCCTTATTATGGAGTTAGACAGGCAGAGCCCAACCGCAGAGAGCTGTCAGTCCCACTTCTTGGTGACAAAAACAAGCCATAAATAAGCAAATGCTTCACAGCAAGGGAGCCTGTATATGTGTGTGTGTATGTTGAAGAAAGGGGAGAGAGAGAAAGAGAGAGAATAAAAGAGTGTGTCTGTGTGACAGTATTTTTATTCTGTGTATTTGTGCCTGTACAGAAAAAGTACCTGCTGTGTGTGTTTTGGTGCTTTGACTGTGTATGTGTGTTGTGCTTGTATATATGTGCACATGTGTATGTACTTAAGTGTGTTTCTGTAGCTACATGCAAGCAATAATTTTGTAGATTTTTTTGCATTAGTGGAGATCCAAGAGTACCTTATTTGTATAGGTGCAAATTAGTTTCTGTCTTGTGGCACTGAGGGCAACTATATAGCTAGGGATGCTTATATGCAAATATTAAAAGGCCACACTGTGTTATATTTACAAGAGACTTGCATTTATTCATACACTGTGTATTTCAGCTTTTTGTACAGCATTTTGTGACTGTACCAGAAATGTTTGTGTACCTTGTGTGCAGCTATGCTTTGAATGGTGAGCATGAGACAGCATAGACATTTTTGCTGCCTGATACAAACATTTAAATTGTGTGAACTGTGTAACCTACAGAATATTGCAGTTCACTTCCTTTAAGCAGGATGCACAGAAATTTACTGATTTCAGGCTCATCCACACTTCCTTTTGTGCTGCGTTTTCTAGGCACAGGTCCTTAATTTCTATGTCTGTGCCTGAACACTGCTTTCCCTGGGAAAATCTGCTGTTTAGCACTGAATCAGAACAAATGACAATCAGTGGTAAACAACAGGTTTTCCCAGGGAAAGTGGTGGGACAATACAAAAAACCTGCTTGGACGCTGACCTAGAAATGCCAGACCTGTGCCTAGGAAGTATGGCGCAAAAGAAAGTGTGGCTAGAGCCCTTCATGATGCATCCTGAATACTAAAGCTGATCTTCAGAGTTTCATGGATCTCTTCCTCCACCATTACTACTCACGTAAGTAAACTACATAGCTGAAGCTTACATCACATGGCAAAGGAAATGTCAATTGCAACAAGAGAAGGGGGACACAATATGGCATTGCCTTTGCGGGTAAGGAGGTAGGAGAAAAACAAGATAACACTGGAAGGGTCACAATATAGCACAGTTGCTTTGTGTTCTCTTGTCATGCCACACTTGTCCCCATAGCAGGAAGTGTAATTTGGGTTCCATATGCTTCTACTAGAGTCTGGAACAGTGGACATCAGTGCTACAACCTGCCGAGTGTCTCCTCACTTGCATCCCCCTCTCCACTAGCCATGCTATAAGCTTTTGGTTGAACCAATGCCAGTGCCAGCAGCTCCTTGCATGCTGAGTAAAGATGACTGGCGGACTTGAGTTCAAGGGAGGGAGAGGGAAGGAAGCTCTCCCTCCTCTGAGGTGAGAGGCTTCAAGAAGATGTTGAGGGAGATCAGAAAGTGAGATAAAAGGTTAATATGAAGCAGTAACAACAATTATTGTTTTTATTATAATGGTGGAGGATAAAGAGAAGAAAGCTGTTATAGAAGGAAGAAGTTAAGAAATTGCTAGCTGATTATGCCAAGCTCTGCGTCCATCTGCCACCATTTTGAGACTATCTGTGCCCCTGCACCACCATTTTGTAACTGATAGGCCTCAGTAATTTTAAGGGAACCCTGGGGCTTTGGAGTTTTTTAATTGTGTATTAGAGGAAATAGCTACAGAGACCTTAAGGCCTTAGGTCTTCAAGAAGTAGTTTCTTATGAATCAAAGAAGATGATATTTGTTGAATTTTACACTTAAAAGTACTTCCTTTACTTTTACTGTGAATCTGTTTCGTGCTGTTCTAAACAGCATATGAATAGAATAGGATCAGAAGGAGATCCTGAACAAATGATTACTCCCCCTAGACAGCATCTAGAGAATTGCAGGAGAGATGAGTAAGTGCACCTCTGCCCACTGGAGGAGCAAAGAAGGCGTTTATACCCAAGGACCAATAGATTTCAGGTCCCTAATGTCCAAATCCTTATGATTTACCTTCTGGAATATTTCCAGCACTCTACAAAGTATTGGCCCTAAAAAGAAACAGTGATGCAATGAGGACACCCTCATTCTTTGTCATTCCATTTGTTGGAGTAGAGATGCTTTAAGCCAGGTCATCACCCAGTACCAAAATTTGAATAGTAGGGGTTTTACAGATCCTGAGTTAGGTGTGTGTGTAACGTCATCTGAAGCTTGTTTTTTCTGTTTCACCCTAGACTGGAACTGGGGAGGAGGAGGAACTGTAGAAAGGGCCCTTTTCTTATGTCTGGAGTTAGTTCACTGGAAGTAAATAGCAGGTGTGTAAGATGAAATGCAAGTCTTTGTGAAAGATGAACAGTCAGAAAGTAAGGCTGAGGTCTTAAATATCCAGATCCTACCTCTCTGCTGGTTGGTCTTCGTGTCCCTTCACATTCAATGCCTCTATTTTCTACTTGTAGTTAACACCCGTCCCTACACACACACACAAGGGAATTCTATCCATGCAAAGGTTTTATATCACCCGCCAGCATTGAATCCAAGTGGATTAATTAATTCATGTCTGTAAAAAGCTTGTTAAGTGCTGTAGCGATGATTATATTGTGGAGTGCCTAACAACAACACCCCCTTCCGGATTCCCAATTTGACTCTAAAACTGGAGTAAAGAAGATAGACAGCCAAATAGGGGCCATACTAGGAGGGCTTTAAACTTTGTTGCTCTGTCTAGGCTGAAGTTTGTGCTTCTTTTCTCTCTCCTTTTTTTGTGTATTTTGTTTGGGTTAGCGTGGTTGTGTTCCTCCCCTCCCGGCAGCTGCTCAGGATGCAATATTTCCCCCTCACGCACTCTCTCCCTTATGAAATGGCGTGTCGGTAAGTGCTACTTAAGAAAACACATGTTCTCCCCCTTGAAAGCAGCCCCCCCTCCTCACACCAACACCTTTCTTTATTCGACCCAAACCTCACCGAAGGGAATTCGCAACAACTGCGGTGATAAATCCGCCCGCAGATAATTGGCAAGAAAACAACACTTGTGCAGTATATAACGTTTTATGGTTGTTTCATGTACTTTATTATAATACTAATGAGCAGTTATATATCAGGAGCTAACTGCACGCCGGATTAGCTTGTTAGCATGATATGAAATGGCAGAGCAAATAGTCTGGGCCTCCTCGTCCGCCTGCTCGCTCTTCCCCTCCGCCCTGCTTGCATTCCCATTTGCACTGAGTAATTAGTATGCAAATTAGAGCCCAGGACCACACAAGTTCTAGTATATTACAAGGGCTTTATTATACTCTTGTGAGTGTATGATGGAAATGGCCCATGGCAGTGTTTATCTCACTACCTCTCTCTCTCTCTGTCTGTGTCTCTCTCGCTTTCATCCATACCTAACATTGGCCAAGAATAAACACACATTGCTCTGGGCCCGTCACGTTATGGGTCCCTGAAGAACTCACCAGCTTGGCTTTGCCCCAGCAATGGGATCTTCTGTCTGGAAATGCCATATCAATGATGTTCATGATAATAATGTTGATGTTGGTGGCTGTGATGATGATGGTGGAATGGTGGTGGATATAGCCCTTCAAGCTCACTCAGCTTCCCTCGGCAGCGTTAATAACAGGAAGACTGGGGAAATATTTTTCTGAGGCAAACACTACTCTTTCTGTTTAGTTTGCTGCAACCACTTGACCACTCTCTATGCTGAGCCACTCTCCATACATGCTCTCTTGTCCCATTCTGAAATTGCTGCAGGTTTCCTGTTAATCTGGGTCAAGAACCTTTCTCTGTGAAAGCAAGGTTTTATTCTTTGGATCTCTTGTGTGAGATCCAAGGTACTGAGGGAGCAGAATGGCTGTACCTTTCTTGCTATTGGCACTGTGCTCCTCTCTGTACCGATTGTCTTTGCTTCCTTGTTCGAAGAACAAGTGCAAATATAGCAACACAACTTTTGTGTTAGCTTGCCAAGTGTGTCAGTCAGGCGGCAGAAGCAGGCTGGGTAAATCTGGTTTATATGGGGAAAGCTTCTGAAGAGACCTGATTTCAGATGCCAGTAAGATGAAGCTCATGTATTGATCAAAGGCATTGGACTGATATGGAAGGATCCATTTGATAGAGCATAAAAATAAGAGAGGATTGGCAGTGGGGCTGTCTTCTGGGTATAACTGATGGACTACCTTCTCAAGAGTCATTTTCACATTCAAGGCCAAGAGGGCCTTGAAAAATTGCAGGGGCACCAGGTTTTCTGGTTTTGGTCAAATGTGCCCCCTTTTAGCCATGTAATTCATGATCCTAAAGAGCTAATCCAGCAAGAGGGCTTTGGCCTGGCCTAGAGAAACCACTCTGCCTTACATCTTGTGGAGTGGTGTCTAAATGTACAAATATTCTTTGAGCTTTTATTCAGTCCATGCAAACGTATTGTTCAGTGTGCTGTGCTGTTATTCAGCGGTATTACCAGCATTTCATTGTGTACACACATCCCAAATTACAGCAGCACCAAAAATATTACCATAATATAATTTCTCATGTCCTAGTAAACCAAAATCTGGGCTTACATGGGAGCACTCAGACTACTGTTTTAAGATAGATATATTCCACCCCAGCTAGCTAATTATTAATAATTTGGCACAAATTATTGAATATAGGGTTGCTGTATTTCCAAAAGTGAAAATCCAGACAAAGTTTTTGACTTTTTTGGGGACGGGAACATTCCCCCCCACAAAAAATTGGACTTTTTTATTTTTAAGGCATTTTTCTTTAAAAATTGCCCTAATTGCCATATGTCCCCAGACATTTTGCTGATTCTGTGAAAATTCACCCAGACACCATTTTGACGGTCTGATTCCTGCACGTATGGTAGCCCTATGAATATAAACTGCAAAAAAAGTTTAAAACAAACAAACAAACACCCACCCTTCAATGCTGAGGAGGAATAAAAGCTTTGGGTGGTATTCAATTATTGTGTTTCATCAGCAAAAGGATTCCTGCTTCCACGATGGGGTTTTGAACCCGGGGCCCTACCCAAATCTGCTCCATGTGTTTGGAAACCTCAGAACAGAATTAAGGCACATGCACAGGGAGGAGAGGGAGAGAATGTTCTGTTGCATAAGCAAAAAAAAATCTATGGTGTAGCACTGCATTGGACATAACGATTCTGGTGTATGTAGTTTGCCCTTGTAGGAGAGCATCTGCAGGTATGTTTTGTCATCTAGAATAACCCGCTTTTGCTGAGTGGGTTGTCCATGCCGGTAAGATGACAACAGAGGGCAATTTGCATAGGGGCAGATTGTTCACCTAGAGAATAAATATCAGCAGAGATGTTGCCATGTCTCTTAGCTGTGTACTTCTACAACAGAGCTTTGAAGGTCTTTGAGATCTAGTAAAGAACACGGAAGAGCCACAAGTCCCCAGGAAAAATGAAAAAACAAAAACAAAAAACCTTGACTGCATTAATACTTAGCATAAAATACATGGAGGGAGGGGTAGAATCTGTATAGCCGGCAGTTTTTGCAAAGCGCTGAAGTACGCCACACATCACCCTCTGACAGGCCCTGATGTTAGCTCCCAGAATGGATCACAGGAGACTCATTAGAAAAAACAAATATTATCGCACGCTGTGGTGATTTATGGGAAAAAATGAAAAATTTTGTGTTGTTGCGTCCTCGCTTTCCTCTGCCTTCATGCAGGAAGGTTATTTATGGCACCGGGCCCTTAGCAAGAAACAGTGAAGCTGTTGCTGCTACAAACTGCTTGGGTTTGATTTTTATTAGCAACTTAAATTTTTCTTGGCCCAACCCCTTGCCCCTGTTGTTATTAAATTGGTCTCCTTTGAACATAACATTAAATTTGATCTTTTTGCTAGCACCCAGTGTCATGTAGCAGATTGGGGAGGAGCAATGAAAGGAATTGCTAGAAAATGTTTGTTTCCTCTCATTTGTGTAGCACCATTTTAATTCAGAAATGCAAGCATACAGTTATTGTCAGAGGAGCAACTATAACAATATTTTCAGTTCCAGACTATTGTTTTCCACATCAGTTAGAATTAGCCTGTTGCACTTGAAGCAGCAGTTTGAATTCTACATAGCTATAGAAACATGACTTCAGGCTTGCAGGATCTACTTGGTTTCTTACAAGAACTCAGAGATCCACCAACTAGAGGCAGATGCAAAATGCTAGCCAGAATGGAAGGTGTTGGTTTTTCCAACAGAAGGTGTGGCAGCGAAGAGCCAGTTATCTATTGCAGAGGTTTTCAACCTTTTCGAGCCCATGGCTCCTTTGACCAACTACATTCTTTCCGTGGCACCCCTGTGGGGCTCAGGAGCCCAGTTATGTCACCCCTTGCCTGCAGAGCTAGGATCCTCTTACCCTTTTTTGGGCACCCTCCCTTAGGAGTGTCCCTCAGCCTCCTCTCCTTCCTCTTTGGGAATCCATTGGGCAGCTGCTGCTGCCACCCCTGGTCTCTGAGCTCTGCCCCCCCCTCAAAGAGAGGTGTTTCCTCACGCTGCCACACAGGGGCCTGAGACCTGTATGTCCATTCCCAACAGCAAGGGCTGGTGGACTGGCTGTCTAGGTTTCCTTGCCTGTTTGCTTGCATACTCCAAGGCTGCCGCAGCTCCTGGCAGCCAGCACTCCCAGGGTAGCCCCTAAAGCACCATTCACCTGTGGAGCTTGTAGCCAGGGCTGCTGCAGCAAACAGCTGTGCAAGCATTTGGGAGGCAAAGATGCAAGAGGGCATCAGAGGCGGGAGGGAAGGAAAGAGGGACAGAGGCCAGTGTTGCCCAGGCACCCCTGACCACCATTCAAGGCACCCCAGGGTGCCACAACAAGCTGGTTGAAAACCACTGATCTATTGCATTAATATGACCTGACCATACAATTACTAATCTGCATCTGAGTTGCTGTTGATCAGTTTTTAAAATCACAATCTGGGGTGGGGGGGTGGGAGCTGGAAGCCCTTCTGTTGTTGCTATTGTTAAATATGTTGGAAACGGAAATAGTTGTTGATCTACTGCAAATCACCCAGAGATTTACTAATAGATCCTCATCTGCATTTTGCTTACCCCCTTTACAGAAGAATAGAGCTTCCCACATTTTAAAATGTATATCCTAATGTGAGTTATTTTCACATTGCCACCCAAATGAGTAGCATGTTAATTCAACAATAAAGTTTTTTAATGGTTTTGTCATGGTCATCTGGTCCCAATTCAGTCTGTGGGTTTTTTTGGGGGGGGGTGTTGTAAAATCTATCCCAAGAAAATAATAATAATAAAATACATGGAGATAATACTTGAGCACACTTAGCATGCTTACTTATTTTCTTTTGGCCCCTTGGCAAGCCATAGATTTCTCTGGCATAGAAAGAACAACAGACAAGTTACATTTGATGGCAACCATCACATAAGCGTCTCTAAGGAATGCATGGGGTGACCATGCCATGAGCGCACAGAGGTACCTCTATGTATGGGCCCTAAGACTAGGTCATACAGGATCCTGGCATGCACATTCTGCTAAGGAGTATGGCCCCAACCTACCATTTATAATATTCTGCATGAAGTGGTACTAATGCATGTGCATTTGTATGTATGTGTGCCCTACCTACACAATTATAGGTGGGTGGTTCTTCTACACACACACTAAATTCACACCAGGTTCACATTAAATGACTGCACAGCAGTGGGGCCTGATCCTGTGGCTCATTTGTAGTCCAGTGCATGTTGAACATGTTGGGACCTCATGTGAACTCTTTCTGCCTCAGTTGGGAAAGAAAGATGTAATATATTTGATTTGGGAGTGTTGTCCAACTATAACACCTGCTCATAAGTCTGAGAAATTTGTATTGACCAGCTCACTTCCCCCAGATGTCTCTTTTTATCCAGCTTGAAGAATACAAGCTGATGATTCCTCTGTACTTAATGATCAATGGTGTGTGTACATTAATGCCTCTGCTGGGGGGTCTTGTGGTGTCTGGTCATCCTGGCAGATTGAATAGGGGTGAAGCTAAGAGATAGGTTTGAAGTGGTGGGGGATATGCAGGTGGGAATTTCTCCCAGATTTCTCCCAGATTTTAAGTCTGGGAAGGGTTACCAGGACAGTAGTCTAAACCTCAGTTATGATGCAATCCATCAAATTCACTACAGTAATTAACTTGAAAAAAACAGTTTTCAAGTTTTTATTTCTTCTAAAACAGTCTACAGTACTCGGTTAGAAAGATTTAACTCATGGGGAAGCCTCTTGTCCAAAAGCTACTCTGTGTCATTGCTAAAAACTAAGCTGGTTTTTAAAACTTTTTTATTCCTTAACTTTATTGGGTTTTAACATGTATATAAGTTTAACACTTGAAATTACCAAAGTTGAAAACTATTCATGGCACCCCTTTCTTCCTGTCTGATTTTGAATATAAATGTACCTCTGTATCTTTGTCCTGAATCCACAGCCCTTTAGTTTATAGTATCTTCTTCCTGTGACAGTCTTTAAAACTTGTTATTAAATTACCTATGAAGTTAAACAAAGAAGAACTCCATAAACCTCTCACAATAAAGTCAAGATTCTTTTATCAAGTGGCAAGTCATGCTTGACAGGGGGTTCCCTCCCCCAGTATTGATATGGCTATCAAGTTGCAGTTGACCATGTCTGCCCCTTTCAAGCCATGTCTACTTAGCTATGTGCCTAATGAAACCACCCCACTTCCTTTGTGCTTTAGGATGAGGTGGATTGTGGGGGGCAGAGAATTTCTTCTTAGTGCAGATGCACAGGAGGATACAAGGTAACTCTTTTGTTTGCTGTGGGAAGAGTTGGCACTTTGTTCTTTGTCTTTACGATGCGTTGCATAATGGCAACCTGCAACCCTTGAATAGCTTCAATAGACATCACTCTAATGATCCCATGGTGCTCAGCAGCACAAGTGCTACTCTCAGCTCTTGTAATGCATACTGTCCTCACTCATTTCTGCCAGGCTCCTGGGCACTGTTGCTAAGTGTCCCCAGGGCTGGAGTGAGCATGCCAGCCCCCCCCTTCCCCAATCTCTCTGGGTGGCTAGGCAGTCCCATTTTTTTGCCTGGCTGCTCTTTTGCTAAGCACCCCTGCAGTGATGCAATAAGCTTTCCGGAGCAATGGTTATCGGTTGGCCTTTTACTCTTTTGTACAAAACCCAAATGTCCTCCTGTTCTTCCTTCTCAGCTCCTCCCTCTCCTCCCCCTCCCATCTGTGATTGCCTTTCAATGGAAGGGCCAGCAAAGGAGGGGTTAATACCCAGTGGCACCTGCAGCTTGGCCGGTGGTGTTGACATGAGGAGGAGGGGAGATTCTTGGTGGGTGGGGGGGCAAGCAGAATGAGGAGGGGGAATGGTTGGTGGCTTTATTATAAAGAGCTCAGCAGGCCCTGGGCTCCCATTGTCCAAGTGGCAAATAAATAAATAGGAGAAAGCAAGTCTTCCCTATGGCTCCACCACGGGAGGTTAACAGCTGGGCATGACATGACAAATTGGACCCTTTTTGGTAGAGATGGATCCTATCAGCCCTGAGCAGTAGAGCTTAAGCGGGAGGGAACATCGCAAAGGCTTGTTTAACTTTGGAAGGGATTTTCTTTCCTTGCTGCCATGTATGTGGCTTTCTTCTCTTACAAAGTTTACCCCTTGAAATAACAACATTATGAGCTTAATGTCAGAATAGACCACACAAGCCCATTTGGGGATGGGAAGGGATATGTTTCTTTATGTTTATTATGTTTCTTTTCTTTAGTCATGAAGCCCTTGCAGGGAGCCAGAACCAGATCTGTAAATTAGGTGCCCACCTCCACCACACCCCATTTCATGTTTCATACAGCCTACCTGTTTCTTCCACTGGGATTTTTGAAAGGAATATAGTTTTCTGAAGAATTACAAAATTTTAGATTTAGACTGATACAGTGGTGCTGGGACGGGGGAGGCGGGGGGGGCGTGGTCCTAGGTGCATTTTTTTTAATGGGGCACAACCAGACACCCCTTTGACAAGCTCCCTCATCAGAGCCTGAAACAGCTGAAAGACTCCAGATGCAGCTCCACTCCCAGGTCAAGCCTGACCCAGAGGTAGAGAGAGGAGAGTCGCAGCAATGTTGCTGTCCACTCTCCTCAGTTGCAGTGCGCCAGCCGCAGTAGCTCCACCCCTGGGTCAGGCCTGACTTGGGGTTGCAGCGAGCTCCCTCCAAGCCCCACCCCCCATGGGGGTGCACCCCATGCTCTTGCCCCAGGCAGTGCTAGCCTATGCTCTGCCGCTAGACTGATAACCCCCAGTTGCCTCCCACCCCCCCCCACAAAGAAACCCCAGAACTATTTGGCATGGTATGGTTGGTTTCATAGCATTAGAATCCAATGGATGCCATTTTAAAACTCATGGGATGGATTTGCTTGTTAACAATAGGCACCTCAGAAGCTGCTTTATATTGAGCCAGGCTATTGGTCCATCTAGCTCAGTACTGTCTACACTGACAGGCAGCAGCTCTACAGGGTTTCAGGCAGGAGACATTAGTTCTATCTGGAGATGTTGTGGATCGAACCTGGGACCTTTTGCATGCAAAGCACATGTTCTGCCACTGAGCTGTGGTCCTTCCCCTAGCTAATTTCTGAATTTTGCCTCATTTTGGAACTGAAAAGTGCCAGGCAGGAGTCACCCACCCCATTTCGCTGCCTGCCCCACCTCTGAAGCCTCATTTATTAGGGTCCCATGGCTGTGGTTTTTGGGTTTCGGCAAGATATTCCAAAAAGCCTGTGAGATCTCACTGGACGTCACAGCTGCTTCTCCTTGCTTCTTCAGTGGTGGTGGTGGGGTGCAGGTGGGGTAACCCCCCCCCACCACCACAGAAGTGAGGAGAAGCAGTGGGGGAAAGGGTTTGGAGCAACCAAATTCAGAGAGGTAAGGCCCAGAATGGTAGAAGGTTCAGAGCCTTCTCTTCTGTGTGCTTGTCTTGCTGTTAAAGTATGTGACCCCTCCCCTACTTTCTGTGAGTGGACTGGACAAGTGAAAAATGTCTCCATCACATTTAGTTTTAGCCTAATTCACTTGCAGAGGTGATTAGTGTTAGATTTTCTGGTCCTGTTCTTTGCCCCACCCTCCAGCCACTTTGAAAGCTATTCCAGACTTCCCAGAAGAGGACAGTAGAGACAAAAAGTGACGTCTGGCTACTGAGTGCTGATGGGGGAGGCAAAAGGCTAAGATTACAATGCCTGGAGAATACTTTTAGCACTAATTTAAAGCTGGACAAGCATGAACTTTACAAAGCATGTATTCCATGCCCTTCTAAATACATTGCTGAAAGCAAATTCAAATCTCTTGTGTAAATCTATCCTTTAGAAATTTTAAGAAACATAGAGCAAGATCACTGTTTTTTGAAAGTTGTACAATGAACCCCCCCCCCTTTTGTGTGTAGGAATTTGTGACTGTGACTGTTGCTTTACTTAGGTGTATAAATTAATGCCTCACACTGCCCCCCCAGCAAAAATAACAAAGGGTCTTGTGGCACCTTCAGTACTAACAAATTTATTATGACGTAAGCTTTTGTGGACTCAAGGTGCTTAAGTAGTTTTCAGTGCAGATGAAAAAACAACCTTAGGTGTGAATGTGACAGATATTTTAAATAAACCTCGTTGGGAAAATAAAATCCCACAAGGCTAGGCGTGTAGTAGAAACTTCTTCTGAAGGCATTCAACACTCCCACTCTTTCTTCAGATCCAAATAACTTTCTCCTCTTGTTCCTCATTCTGCAAGTTAAGAGATATGGTAAATACATATAGGAGGGAGAGAACCTGGAAGAGAATGGCAGAGCTGCCACTTGAGCATCAGTATACAAGCTTCCTAAGCATTATAAGCATATGCTTCCTGGGGGTAGACAACATGCCTTCGTTCTGTAGCATGCAGCTGATTCTGTGGAGCCCACCCAAGGGAATAGTACTATTTTCCCGCTTGCATTCCAGCAGTTGAGACTGACCTCAAGACGTGGGGGAAACATTTTCTTTCAAATAAAACAAAACACCAGTCCCTCTATTTCTGAAGTTGACAAGCATATATAAATGGCACCATTTATGTACAAGGAGGGGATATTTGCAGGCTTGAGGGAACACCAAGATTTACAGAAGTACAAAAAAATTAACAAACAAAATACCCAAAGGGGAGACACCCCCCCAGTCGAAAAAGGACTGAGCATGCTTAGTCGCTGCATAATGCTTATTCATTGTTAGAGCTTGGAAGTGCAAATCAGGGAAATGGGAAGTATATCCTATAGAAGGGCATGGCTGGCTGACTGGAACTCTGAATAGGAAAACTCCATGCTGCAACATTTTGTTGCAAGTTCCACTTGTAAACTTCTGGTTTTCTGTGTGTCCACAGAAGAGTCTGTACACCTGATATATTATTTTGGCCTGGGCTACATGTGTAGGTACATGTAGATGGGGTGTGTCTTGTATGCATCTGCAGCCCTTTTGTTCATTATATGTATTTTTAAATTTCAATGTTGAATCAATGTTGAAAACTTATAGGGGCTGAGGGAATTCTGTTTTTCTAGTTCTATTCTGGGAAACCAGAGAGCACCCCTCTCTGTCTTAGAGTAAGATGCCGACCCTGTCCTTCTAAGCAAGAGTTGCTATCCCAATAGTGAGACTGCTTCCTCAACCCATCAAATGGTCCCTTACCCATTTACGGTAAGAAAATTTTCCTTTCCCTCACAACTTCACCTGGGGCTTTACACATAAATACACAATCTCTCTCTCTCTCTCTCTCTCTCTCTCTTTGTGTCTCATATCTCCACTCCTGCCCATAAACGCCACAGTGAGGCCACAGCCTGATTGAATTTGGAAGCCTTTGTTTACAGACGTCTGGCTGGACAAGAGGCTATTTATTGAATTTTCCATGAAATGTTGCTCCCTTAATGCTGTAAAGAGCAGGCTGCCCACATCAAGAGGGAGGTTGTGTTAACAGATCAGGTTACTCTAAGATGCATTGTATGCCTGTCCCACACTCTTTCTGCATGCTCAGGCAAGCTTAAGTGTGTGCCTGTGTGTGTGTATACATACACATATCATTGGGGACTGATGTTGGGATTGCACTATAGTGGGGAACTGTCTTTTGCCCATGGAGTTGTATCTTCCTCACACCAGAAAGGACTGGTAGTTCCTTTCAAAGAGACTCTGTCATCACAAGGCTAGTTGTGCTGGTACATCACCTTCAGCATCGGGGTAGAATGTGGAGTTGAGAAAATTAATTACATAAGATTGTATCCCAGATTCTAGCCCCCACAAGCAGAAATTCATGATGAAGTATTTTGCTTTCTGCTTTTTGGAAATTTTGGCAGCCTAAGTATAAGACTGGCCAATACTCCAATATTTGGAAGGCTTGGACTGTTCCTCAAGAGCAGGTGGAGCTTGTGCCTGATCAGTGTCTGGGCAATGGTGGCTATTTATGGGAGTTAACCAATAAGTGTGATCTATGTATTCATAGATGCTGTGATGCAAAAAGGAACATCATAGAATGCATTACAGCAGAGATGTATTTTGTGATGCAGGTAGTCTAATTTTTGTTCTATTTGTTTTTGTTAGATGTCTTAAGTTAAAAAGAAAATAACAAATTAATGTGACCAAATATTTTGGTGGAAGGAAATAAATTACCGTATGTTGTGTGGGCTGCTTATAGATTAGTCCCTAGTAAATTGACCAAGAAAAATAAAAGCTTTTTTGCAAAGCATGTAAAAGATCCACACCACATACTTTGACCTCTAATCCTGTTTCGCAATGGGGTGGGTGTGAGTTATATTCTGCCTAAAATAAGCTATGTCTACAATTTTCTCCTGTAGCAGTTATCATTACATGGGTTTCCTCTCCTCCTTGGAAAGAGAAAGTTATGTGTGCAAATGTATATTGAAAGGCTCTGAACTGAAAGCCCCAGGATTCCCAAGGAAAAATAAAAGGGCTTCGGAGAGTCCATGTGTTCACCATGTTAGAAAAACAAACCCCCACAAATAGAGCATACCAAACACTGTGAAGAGGAGGTGATTTCAAGGAGAACTGGAGGGGTGTGTCCCCAGCATCACAGCATTTATTTGGGTCTTCCTTCATTGGTGCAGGCAGGAGGGCAGGATGGTTGTGGGATTGTTTTCTCAGACTTGATTGGTTTATTTATCCTTGGACCAGACTCCCATCTGGTCCAACTTCAAATGGGAGCTGTGGCAAAGCTACTGGGAGAGAGCAGCTGAGGAAAGCATAGAAGTATTCCTGGAAATAGAAGTGGCTGTGTGTGAAGGGGAATGGTCAGAATCTGCTCCCAGAGCCAAGCTGTATGACTCACTGTATTTTGCTTGCCTTTATTTATTTAATGAAAATGTTTATATACCATTTCTCTTTAATATGAAGATGGTATATAAGAAAACAATTCAATACAAAATAACAATTCAAAATACAATAAAAGTAATCCAATTACAACAGCATACTACAGTTTCAGCAACCAGGAATCATTCAGTTGATAGGTTCCAGCTATATGTCAGGGGAGAGTTCACTCCACAAGCTGGGAGCCACCACTGAAAAGGCCTACCTCCAGGTTGCTGCAACTTAAACCTCTGCAAGCTAACATAACCTAATAGGGTTATCTCCCAAGATCTTAGTGAATGGACAGGTATATGTGGCAGAAGGTGTTACTTTAGATGGTAGTCAGTGTGAATCCTTTAACAGTTGTAATATGTGCACAGTAGTTTGCCTCACTTAGCATCTTAGTTGCTGCATCATGAGTTGCAGCTTCTGAACTAGTCTTAAGGACAATCCCACATAGAGGGCATTCCAGTTGTCCAGTCTTGAGGTTACCGATGCTAGGCCAGTGTTTCCCAACCTTGGGCCTCCAGCTGTTTTTGAACTACAATTCCCATCATCCCTGACCACTGGTCTTGCTAGCTAGGGATGATGGGAGTTGTAGGCCAAAAACATCTGGAGGCCCAAGGTTGGGAAACACTGTGCTAGGCTATCTAAGTCCAGGAATGGTCGTGACTGATGCAGTTACAACTGGCACTCTTAGCCACTGAGACATCCAGTGAAAAAGATGAATCAAGGAACACCTCCGCCCCAGGCTACATATCTTCAGGGCTACATATCTTCAGGGGGAGTACAACCCTGTCTTGAACAGGTACACTCTTCCAGGGCTTCAGTCTTATCAGGATTCAGCTGCAGCATATTGGCTGTCTTTCTGCTCTCTACTGCTTCCAGACACTATCCCTGAATCATTCCTCATTCAGATGTAACAACATGACAGAAAGAAAGTTGGGTATCATCAACATACTGATAATATTTAGCTCCAAGTCCCCCAATAGCTTCATATAGATTTTACAATCTATATTTTCCTTGCAGCACCCCACAGCATAACTGTCAGGGGTCCGAAAATTCAGTGTTACTGTCTCAGACCATCCCTACAGGCAGAGCAGAATGCAGGGCTTCCAACTCACAAATTATGGAGGTGGTCCAGGAGGAGATACCGGTCAATGATATCAAAAGCCACTGAGAAACTGAGCAAGTATAACATGGTCACATTCCCTTATCTCTCCAAATCATCTATAAAGGCAACCAATCTTTATTTCATCCCCAAATCACGTCCAAACTTAGACTGAAATATTAGATGATCAGTATCCTCCAGTAGTTCAGCTGAACTGAAACCACCCTTTTGAGCAGCTTACTCAAAAATAGGATATTACCAACTGAGTGTTAGTTGTTTAAAAAAAATGTACAGGATGCTTTTTTTCAGATGCAAGTGCACTACTTCCTCCTTAAGATGCCACTCCCTCGTTCTTCATAACCAGGACCCACTTGATCGGCCCACTTTGGATAGATTGAATCAGCCATCTTGGGCAGGAGTTGAGAGAGAAGACAATTAGCTGGACAGTGGCAAGCACACTGTCCACATTTTCAGACCACAAAATCTAAAACTGATCCCATAAAGCCTGATCATACTTTAAGTTTGAGTGAATGCCTCATTTGGACCTGCTACAATAGAGGTGGGAAACTGAATCTGGCTAGTAGAACATAGAGTTCTTTCTCCCACCTCCCGTGGGTCTCATAAATCTCCTGATGTCAGATTACCTTTTTTGCTCATATAGGAATGCAGAGCCATTTTTGTTTTGTTGCTACAGATTTTGCATACATGCACACATACAAGCCCCAGTTTGGACATGATGACTTCCTTGCCAGTCCTACTTTCTCCCCTAACCAGACACTGAATATCATTCTAAATGCCTGCCCACCCCTAGTCACTTACGGATTGCCACAAGAATCAGGAACTTGATTCTGCTTGCCAGCCAATAAGTGGTCATTAGCTGCCATTCAAAAGACACAATGGAGTTCAGTGAAGCAGGGGCTGATCCTGTCTACACCAGGATGGAGGTGTTTTGCCTTCCTACCCAGCAGTCTGCCTGTGAATTTAAAAGTAGTGCAGTGTAAGCCACAGTTGCATGTACATGGCTCAAATTTGGTGGCAGGGCCTATGTGGAGAATGCAGGAGCTGCCCAAGACTCATTTTTCTATATTACTTGAGCGAACAAGCAGTTGGCCATGTGCCAAAGACAAGCAGCAGCTGGAGGTCACCCCTTCTATCACTCTCTCACTCTCGCCCAAGCAAACCTTAGTCCTGTTAGGTTTCAGGCAGGGTGAAAGGGCAGGAGGTAAGCAGGAGACCGTGAGAGGGAAGAGCAAGAAGCAGCTGGAAGAAGGAAATGCTCAGTTCCTGTTCTTCGGGTCATTGCCTAGAGCAGCTGGGCGGGCCACTTATTTTCTTCTCATCAGCTCCCTAAATCAGAGAACCTATATGGACTGTTAAATAGATTTTTAAAGTGAGTACTATAGTGCTAACTATATCCTTGACATTAGCATAAGTTTCAGGTAGGTTTCACAGGTGAACTGGGCAAGTGACCTGGGGCCAGGACTGGCGGGAAACAGAGTATTTCTGCTGAAATAATCATCACAGTATCTTTATAGCCTCAGTTCACATCACCTAGCATACAAAGTCCATGCACAGAGTCGCTTGTGAGGAGCTCCACACACTTGCCCATCAAACAGAAGATTGGTGCTGGGTGAGAGGAGGCCTGGAATGACATCAAGTAAGATTAGAACTGCCTCAATGGCAAATCTATTCCTGAGAGCATCAGTCATCTTTTGTGTTGGCCATTTGAACTTGATAGACAATAAAATAAGAGTTCTGATCAGAAATCTGACTTGCTCTGGCAGGACTTGTCTACAGAAGGGGAAAGTACAAGGAGAACCCTTCCTTGCCACTGACTTTTTGGCTTGCAAGACTTAGGGACACAGTTGTGATTTAGGGATTGTATCCATCTTGACTAATACTCATTGATAATACTCATTAATAATCATTAATCAAACTATCGTTTTTTAACTTTTAATAAACCTTGCTTCCCTCCTTTCCTTTGAAGTGAGCTGCACACATCTGATAGCTTCCATTAATTTGCTATGGGCCTGCTACACATTGATAACTTGAATATCTTAAAACCATGTAGGCCTCAGGGCTATATAACAATGCACTCTTTCCTTCAGCTGGAAAGTAGGTGGAAAAAGAGAGCTAGTATCATTCCTAGGAGTTAGACAAAGGTGTTTGGTTGCACTGTATGGGCACATTGGAAGGAAAACTTGCAAATAATGGGGTCAGCCTTTGCAGAGGCTGGGTTTCCCGTCCCATCACTCCTTAGCAGTCCCTGTTAAATCTGATCCTTTGTTTTAAGGGTCTGCCTGGCCCTTATGGGCAGCTGCAAATGGCAGTTTCTAAACGATCTTCACGCCAACTCCGTTGGTGCAGCAAAAACATCAAAGCCTATAATTCACGCCCTCCTGCGTGCTGTGCCTCACAAATGTTGAACCTTTGATGTGTACACCCCCTTTCTCCTTGTTACCTGCACATGGGGGCTAGTCTGTGTCGACTCTTTGCAACAAGATGCCAGACCTGCTCAGTAAGGCAGTTTTATAGGGCATCTGCTGTCATTCAGTGTTTTTGCCCATTTGACGGGACATCTGTGCAACAGTAGAGAGGGGGAGGGGAGGTGGGGACAGCTGCTAAACAGCACCTAGACCCTTTCCCTCAGCATACACACCTGCAAAGAAGTGGATAGACTTTGTACCAGATGTACCATGTCCACTCTTTAACAATTCATGCTGTGGCAGAGAACCCTCTGCCTATTGCCTTGTGCCTATTAATGTTCCTCTCAGAGAGCTCCGTGTCTTACTTCTTCTCTGCTTTGGAGTCTGAACTTGGTTGCATATACTGGGAAGTCTCCTTTTGTGGGGGAATTGGGGATGTTAGCATTTGCTCCATGATTACTGCTTTCTAGAACAATGATTTTCAATTTTCTGAGAAAGACAATGTTTGCTATGAGAAAAGCAGGAATGGCTCACAAGCTTCTCTGAATCACCACTTCTGCCATTTGCAGCTTTCTCTCTACTGTTTTGCAGCCTTTTGGGAGGACTGTACATGTTCTGTTGCAGGAGTGGAGAAATGCAGGAGGCCAAATACACCTCTTCAGGCTTTCCTATCTAGCTCTTAAGACACTCCAGGCTACTTACTGTTATCAGCCACACACCCTCTCCCAAGGGCATTGTTCCCCAAACTTGGTTATCCGCTGTTGTTGGACTACAACTCCCATCATCCCTAGCTAGCAGGACCAGTGGTCAGGGATGATGGGAGTTGTAGTCCAACAACAGCGGATAACCAAGTTTGGGGAACAATGCCCTAGGGTCACACTCCTCACCAGCCTTACTTCAAATCCCCCTTGGACATTGCATGTTGTTTTTCTTTTCTGGCAGGGGAGGGTTTGCTGAAATTCTGATGATGCCTCTTGATTGTCTAGATCAGGCTTCCTCAAACTCAGACCTCCAGATTTTTTTGGTCTACAACTCCCATGATCCCTAGCTAGCAGGACCAATAGTCAGGGATGATGGGAATTGTAGTCAAAACATCTGGAGGCCCAAGTTTGAGGAAGCCTAGATGGAAGGAGCAGAGGAGTGTGTTTAAAATCTAGTCTGGTGTACAAAGTTAACATTTGCATTTGTTGCTTTTCCCACTTTTGACTCTGGCCTCAGCTACCACTGGTATTTGGCCCCTGAAAGGTTGTCTAGATGGAAATGCAGCCCTTGGGGTGAAAATGGTTCCCTACCCCTGTTGTATGGCATGCCCTAGTTTGTGTAGGATGTGTAGGATGTTTGTGTAGCAATGACAAACCTAGAAAAGCAATGACAAACCTAGACAGCATCTTAAAAAGCAGAGACATCACCTTGCCAACAAAGGTCCGTATAGTTAAAGCTATGGTTTTCCCAGTAGTGATGTATGGAAGTGAGAGCTGGACCATAAAGAAGGCTGATCGCCGAAGAATTGATGCTTTTGAATTATGGTGCTGGAGGAGACTCTTGAGAGTCCCATGGGCTGCAAGAAGATCAAACCTCTCCATTCTTAATGAAATCAGCCCTGAGTGCTCACTGGAAGGACAGATCATGAAGCTGAGGCTCCAATACTTTGGCCACCTCATGAGAAGAGAAGACTCCCTGGAAAAGACCCTGATGTTGGGAAAGATTGAGGGCACAAGGAGAAGGGAACGACAGAGGACGAGATGGTTGGACAGTGTTCTCGAAGCTACCAGCATGAGTTTGACCAAACTGCTGGAGGCAGTGGAAGACAGGAGTGCCTGGCGTGCTCTGGTCCATGGGGTCGCGAAGAGTCGGACACGACTAAACAACAAAGTTTGTATAGGTAACAGTGAGGTCCAACTTTCTTGGCTTGGTCCCTATATAAATTGAGGGTCAACATCAAAGGTGTCCAAAAATCTCTCAGTTGTAGGGATTTAGAGGCAGGTGTCTGAAGGGTTTCTATTTATCATCAAGGGTAAGAAGTCTGAAAAACAATACTGTAGAAGAATAGATTGTTTTAATAGTTCCTGTATACCACTTAGATGTTTTACTACAATCAAGTAGTATATAATTTTAGTTAAATAAAATAAATAGAGCAATGCAGAACTGTAACAGCTCAGTTTACCTTTCTTCTTGCTCCCAGTCCACCCCCATGAGTTTGCCTCAGTGTGAAAATTCTTGAGTGGAGGAGATGCAGGCTTTATTTTGTTTTCCTGATGTTCCCTTACCTGCTCATTTTCACATTTTATGTGCTCTTTCGCATGACGTAAAAGCCACATCTGGAAGTCTAGTTGAATCTAACAGAACTTGAGCTCTGCTTTCCATGTTTACGGTTTCCAGAAAAAAATCCATTTGCAACCATGTAACCGGGCTGGGGTAGGGTGGGAGTTTTCTGTTGCAATTTCACATGACAAAATTTGGGTCAGTACCCTGGCATAAAGTTCTTTCCTGCTGTTTAAAAATTAGTGTGACATGGCAGTGTACCAATAAAAAAGCCACAGTTCCATAATGCAACAGGAAAGGAAAGGGAAGGACCCCATAATGGTTAAGTCCAGTCAAAGGTGACTTTGGGATGTGGCGCTCATCTCGCTTCAGGCCAAGGGAGCCAGCATTTGTCCACAGACAGCTTTCTGGGTCATGTCAGCATGACTAAACTGCTTTTGACGCAATGAAACACTGTGACAGAAGCCAGAGCACATGGAAACTCCTTTTACCTTCCCGCTGCAGCAGTACCTGTTTATCTGCTTGCACTGGTGTGCTTTCAAACTGCTAGGTTGGCAGAAGCTGGGACAGAGCAAACACAACAGGTACTGCAGTGCAAAAAGTATATTAGGAATTGGGACAGAAGGTCTAGCACTATAACTTAAAAAAGCTAATGAAATAAACCTCTTGTCTGAATGTAGTCACAGCTTCACACTAAGCTGGACACTGGGTGTATGCACCTGTTTATAGGGTCTGTAAGCCACCTACAGTAGCAGGGCACTTGCATTTTTCAAGAGAAATGTGCTGAAAGCCCTGCAAGTTCTGTGGGACACTAGGCTGTGAATCATGCAATTTGCCTCTTTATTTAATCACATTGAACTGGTTTAGTTCTCCAATGTCAACATATATTATCTACTTTAAAAAGGCGTTTTACAGGCTTAGGAGTTCTAAATATCATTTATAAATAATTAATTCCACAATTGAGCTTCATGGAAGAAGGATAGCTCTTCATTATAATACCTGTGCCTTTTGAAATATCACTGTTATTTATTGTGGCACCTCTGTATCAGAAGGAATTAGTGTACTCTGGAGGCTACAGTGTGTAATCTTGCATCGTTTCCAACAGGAGCTGATGGAGAGACTAGCTTAAAATGGTGGGTTCTTGCCACTTAGATTTTTTTAGGAGCAGGCTAACTGCACTTGGGATGTTATGTAACCTATGTGGATCAGATTTGGCACGATAAGTGCATGTCTTAATCCATTCTAAGCCACCGGGGCTTGTAGAGAAGTTGTAGGAGGTCGCACTTACTGGCTCAAGAATCCAGTGTGTCCCTTTGTATTCATCTTTAGAGTATCCCATTGGCCTATTTGGGGATAAGAATTGGGCCATTTTAGCTCTGTAATTCACAGCAGATTGCTATTGTATTGGGTGGAACGAGCTGCAAACCTGATCCTCCATTTGAGGAATGAGGTGGTGGTGGAAGGGCTGGAATTCTCCACCCCTCCCATATTATTTGTCAAATTATGACAAGTTAGCTGATGATATAAGATGACATAATAAAAAGCATTGCTTAATAGAGGGGTGTTGTCCCATTTCCTTTCCTACCTCTTTAACTTCAAGGGCCAATTTTATTATTTTTTAATTTTTTTTTGCAAGAGCAGTTCTGTGCAAAACAACATACATACATACATACATGTGTGTATATGTATGTATGCATTTACTGTGTAAGTGCTTTCAGCAGCAACCAGTAGAAAGAGGTGCACTTCATTCACTTCTATGAGCTGATGGAAAGAACATGACTAGATGACGAGCACCCAGCAAAATGTAATCACATTCATTTTACAAAAACCACAACAGCACTGCAGTGCACCCACACTTGAGAAACATGGGATTTTATTTTGGATTTCCTCCTCTTATTGGATTATCGACCCATTGGGAAAATACACATTAATTGAGGGGAAGTGCAGGCTGCCACTTGGATAAGGACAGTGTCATGTGGATGATATGAAAAAACATGCATACGTGGATCGCGTCCACTTCAAACTGCTGTGGTACATACACTGTGATTTCAAATAATGGAAGATTATTCAGTGTATATCATTTTTGATTAATGCTAGAAATGTTATACTGTACATGCAAGGTGCCAATGGAAGGAAAGGGCAAGACATGTGACCACCCCTCTTCATAAACAACCTTCTCTTCTCTGCATCTGGTTGTAACCTTTCTGACATTCAGCATATCCCTGCCCTGCTTTGTTTTGACTCCTGACAAGCCTTTCAATTTGCTCTTTTCTTTGAAGAGCTGAGAAGTCATCAGTAGCCCCTCTCCTGCTCTCTCCTCTCAAATTATTGAGCGCTGGTGTTGAGTTTCAGCCCTGGCGGACATGAATGGGGCAGCACCATTGATCCACAGGGCTCAAGTTCAGCTGGCTGCCAGTGTGACCCTATTCCTGAGTGGGTTGTGGCTGCCTCAGCTTACAGTGGCTCTTGCTTCTTTATGCAAAGGGACAAAGGATCCTGGGGTTCTTTGTGTGTACATGTATGTATCTATGTGTGTGAACTGTTATTGTATCATGAGATGGAAAGGCAGGTGCCACAGCATGCCTGAAGCTGGGAGTCAGGCAGAATGAACAATACTTGGAACAAGGCTATGCTGTGAACACTTCAAGGAAGTGTGCCTGTTTCAGTGTGCATGTGCAGCATGGGATTAGCAGCTTAAATTTAATTCCAAATATTTGCAATAAAACAAATACTGGCATTTTGTCCCTTATCCTATATTTATGTTACTTCTGTGTCTCTGCCCCCAGTTCCCTATTGCATTGAGTTCTGATTCAGAAAATCACAAAATACTCCTCACAAAAGAAAGTTACACCAGTCATCGAGGAAGGCTTTTGTATTTCTTTATTTGTAGGGATGGAAAGACTTCGAGAATGTGGGTGCTGAGAAGGAAATTGGCTCAATACTTTGTAACAACTTAGACATCTAATTGTTTGTCAGGCATCTTCGTGGGGGCAAATCCAATGGTCTAGATAAAAAGTTAGGACTTTGCAGTGCCAGGTGAGAAATGTGAAAAAGAAAGATATATCTGTACTGTATTGCTGAGTGGGACAATTACTGTGTGTAATTTTAGCCTGAAAATAACTTCTAGATGAAGGGTGTGTTTAACTCTTTTTCTACGCAACCACTTTCTCTCAAAAACTCACCCCAACACCTGTTTCCCCTCTACCCCCACAGAGTTCCTGATCCATATTTGAGAGGTTTACATGGTTTTACAACCCTATGAAGAAGAGGAAGCAAGTGGGAGTGGTGGTGGATTTCCTCTCCTGTAGCTTTGTCTATATGAATCACCATTTTCTCAGGGTCCATTACAATATAGTTGCAGTATAATGCATAATTTGGCCCTTTGTAGATCTCTGGGTTCCATTCTTACTTGTTGTTAAATCTGTCTCCAAAATCTTTGACCTTGCTGCATATCTTTATACCACCACATCTAATCTGGTCCAAGATCAAAGGTTGGCTTTTTAGAGAAGTTCAAATGCAAGCTTATGAAAGATAGAGTGGTTTGTTTCCTTAATAATAATAATAATAATGAATAATAAATTTATACCCCACCCATCTGGCTGGGCTTCCCCAGCCACTCTGGGCGGCTTCCAACAAAATATTAAAATGCAGTAATGCATCAAACATTAAAAGCTTCCCTAAACAGGGCTGCCTTCAGATGTCTTCTAAAAGTCTGGTAGTTGTTGTTCTCTTTGACATCTGGTGGGAGGGCGTTCTACAGGGCGGGTGCCACTACTGAGAAGGCCCTCTGCCTGGTTCCTGGAACCACCAGAAGGCCCTCAGTGCTGGACCTCAGTGTCCAGGTAGAACAATGGGGGTGGAGACGCTCCTTCAGGTATACTGGACCAAGGCCATTTAGGGCTTTAAAGGTCAGCACCTTTAAAGTTGTAATGTATTTTGCAATTCTTGATTCTCCTAATAGAAGTCAATGTTGAATCCCTTCCATCTTCTTTATAGTCCAGTCCAAGGAATTCCCTTTTTATTTTCCTCAGTACATTTCTGTTTTTGTACATTAACCATAGTCTAAGCAAAGTAATAAATCTAAGCACACACATATTCCTTGCTGTACAGCCTCTGAAAAATAGAGAAAAGTGTTCTTTTTCTTTTTTGCTATAGGTCCTGCTGCCAGAAATAGTTGACTGACCAGTCAATGAGAGCTGTTTTTTATAGCTTCCCCCCTGTTGTTTGGGACAGCAAGACTTTAGTCTAGAATCACAGGGAAGTATTTCACATTGATTAGCTAGTCAGTGAGGAAAGATGCCTAAAGCAAGATAAAATAAGGTAAATAACTAGTTTTGAGAAAGTCAGTAGAGAACAGCTGTAGACACTTCCATGTGTTGCTTGGAAATGATATTTTCTACCTCACTCTGCCAATGGAGCTAGCAAACAATGTGTTGTTGGCATCCATTTACCCTGAGAGACAATGGAGTGTGCCTCCAAGAGTGAAGTAAAGCCACTGTGTTAGCAACACTGAAGTGACCTCCCCAGGGCACAAGCCTGGGCAGTGTATATGGAGGTCCTGGGCAGCCCAGATGACAACCCTCCTCTTGGCCTTGCTGATGTGGTCCAAAGGAAAGCAGAGCAATATGTTTGGCACCTTTTTGGTTGCAGGAGTTGCTGGAAAGATGTGTACAAGGTGCCATCCAACTGTCTTATCGACTCCATTCCAGATTTGTTTAGGATTTACTTACTAGCTTTTGCTTCTCCTGAAGATATCCTGCAAGGCAGCAGAGGTTTAGGATCAGAATTTTCCTTCTCCTAGATGGGCTGATGAACCCTATCTGCACCTCACTTCCCTCCATAGCACGTGCAGAAATCACCTCCTTGACTGGTGGATCCACTCAATCCACTGGAGCCTGTTTTCACATGGGGGGGGGGAAGTCCCTAACTCACCAAGGATCTGACACCAATCGGCTACCCTCACCTGGTTTAGCCGACCAGTTGAAGCCCCATCCTGCTATTCACTGATGTTTCTCCCGTACTGGCCAAACCTGGAGACAGAGGGTGGAATTCAGTATCATGCTATTACAAATGTTCTGTCTGCATAAGTATATCTTCTTGCTAGATTAAACAATCCCCCCCATATGCTGTACCGGGGGTTCTTCTGACCCTCCTGTCAATTTCTTGGGGGGCACACTGTGGGGAGATGAGAGAAAGCTCTAAAGTGCAAGCAGAAGTCCTTAGGCAGCGCTTCTGCTGATGAGGTTCATTAAATGACTCCTGCTCAGTGTTTTAGTCTGGGTAAATGTTTGGCCCAGCAGGGCTGTTCTTGTGTATATGATGTGAAATTGAGTAGCTCTCAGTTCAACTAGAACTGTGGGTTTGCCTGGCCATACCTATCACATTCGTTATATCAGGAGCTTCTCTCTTGGGCTTGTTTTGCTCATGTTTCTAAGGGGGGAGAGTGCAGCTGTAGTGGTGACAGGTTTTGCAGCTGGCCTGGGTGGACCCAAACACGTGCTTTTAAGAGGAAGGAAAAAGTGCAGCTTTTATTAAACAATAGCATATCTTCAAATTGGATTATGGCAAATTTTCAGGGACACCACAGCATTGATTGGCTGGCCTGGAGTGGGAGAGGCTATGCATAGGCACGCCAGCGCGTGTGCAATCGGATCTCTTCCATTAGACTGATCAATAACTGCTGTGCAAGGGTGGTGGTGGTGTGGAGTGTTGACAAAACTGAATAAATATAGATGTGAGAGCTGAGAAATTGCATTACAACCAGAGGGTCCAAGCACAACACACATAACCCTTTCACCTCGCCACCCAGATTCCTGGGAGGGTTAACTCTTTCAAGGGCAGGGGCATGGCACTGGAAGAACCAAAGGTAAAGAAACACTACAGTATGTCACAGACCGGGCGTCCCAGACCCTTCAGCTTTTTTGACAACTGCTCCTTGCTTGCTATCCTTTTTTCTCTTGTCTTCCCATCTGATGAGAGAAGCCCTACACATCAAGTGAGGGAGTAGAGAACCCAGTCTACCCTCCCATTGCTTTATCCTTTCAAGACGCAGCCTCTGCCTTCTTCAGGATTTACCTCTACCTCATTTCCATGACTTCCTCTAAGACTGACAAGCATCAGGAGGCATCTGGAAGCCTGCAGCCTTTTATCATGCCCATTGTAACTCACCTTCAGAACCACCCCTCCAAGCTGATTACCAGTTGAGCTACTTGCAAGCAAGCAAGCAAGCAAGCGAGCAAGCAAACAATCTAGCAGCTGCTTCTCCACACACTCCATTGCCATGGATGTCATGCTGTGGAGTTCTGTTTTCCAACTCTGCCACTCTGGGCTACAATTATTTTGCTCTGCAAATGCTTGGTCAAGAATCAGTTCAGCAGGGATGAAGGAGTGAGAGCCTGTCCCTGGCAAAAGCCAGGGTTATTATTTCACACCAGTCAACATACTGCTCAGTAAGTAGGAGAACATGGTGTTGAATTGCCATGCTAATGATTCCAAGTTCCTGTCGAGTAGTGGGAATGATTTGGACTAAGATGTGTGGTGTATATATTTTGTGTCTGTGTGCCTACAGTGAGCTCACATTGCAAACCATGCTTACTGAGGTCTACACCTACAGGCGTTGTTTTTATAAAAAAAGAAATACAAGTTGCATCAATGTCCCACTAGGTGGTAAACTTGCTTCCGTTTGCACCTGCTGCAGATTCTCTTCTCTCAACACCCTGTGACCTAAACAAGTCCTGCTGAGGCAGCCATATTGGGCCATCTCTAATTAGTGTTCATTGAACACTGTTTTGCTTTGGCCAGACAACACAGCAGTGACCTCTTGACCTTTCATTTTGGTTCAGAGCCCCCTGACAGCTGTGAACCCTGGGAATGTCTTCTGCTCTATTCCCCTCCCCCTGTCTCATCCTTCTCACCCAGTGGCCCCAGCCATGCTTGGATGAAGGTGCTGACTGGGGTGGCATGTAGGCCAGGAGATAGCATCTGCCTCCGTAAGCTCTTTCCTGAATATGATTTAAAGTAATAAGTGAGGAGGAAACCTGTAATAAAGTCAGCAGCACTTTGCTCATTAAGGGGAAAAAGACTATGCTGGGCTAGGAATAATATAAATTAGACAGATATATGAGGAGCCGGGAAGCCTTTCGGAGATATATATGGTGCCTCCAAGATGGATAAATGGGAAAAGCAGCATCCACACTTTTGGCAAAAAAGAGATTTTGGGGGTAGAGTGGGATGGGCCTGAAGCCATTATGTAAACTAGGGTGACATTACCAAGAAAGGCACACTTCCAAAACAATCTGATAATATCATTCATAGATAACTGATAACTGATCCCTCAGGGACTGGCATGTTTAAGGTTGTTTTGTGGTATATAGTTCCAAGAATGGTGCTGTTTGGGCTTAGCTTATCCTGCCAAGCTCAGAGAATGACACCGGTGTATTATAACTTTTGTGCTCCTGGGTTATAGTTGGCCCAACTTTTCTCATGGTTGATTCTCAGCTTGCTTCCTTAGTACCCCTCCCCCTCCCTGCCCAAGTTAAATATAGCAGCTGACTTTGGAGGTGATTAGTAATAAAAATTTAACAAGCGTCTATATGAACGTCTTTCTGTCACTTTTATGAGGCCATTTACCGCTGGGGAGATATACCTTCCATTTCCCCCTCACAAGAAGTTCCAAAGCTCAGAGGCAGCATACCGTATGGCCAGCCCTCCTCACTTTGACAGGTAGTGGAGGAAAGGAAAGCAACATACCCACCTTGCATTCCGAGCCAACACTGCCATCTCCCTCTGCACAGACTTTCAGGTGTTCTCCATTCTCCAGTGTGCATGGCTCTGACAAAAATCAATGAAGCAGCATAAGATGCCTTCTACTCCTCTTGCCTTCCTTCAGTCTTTGTTTCTGTTTTGAAGAGCCACCTTCTACTGGATAGCCCTTGCAGAGGTGAAGGTAGATCTGGATCTACTGGTAGATCTCTAGGTGATTTGCAGAAGATAGATAAGGCTATCTGACTTCAAATAGTGTAACAACAGCAGCAACAGAATTCACCCCCTCCACTCTGAATTATACTGCTGAAATGAAGAAAGCTTAGGGTAATTAGGAGTGTTATTTGTATGTAGAAGGGCTATGGTATCAGGTCAGGTCTGTATTCAAAAGCAAATTTATGGGCTCAGAATGATTCAATCCTAAATGTATGTCTTTTGCACTTGGCTCTGGATGATGGAATTGAAGTCTGCTTACCCCTTAGATCATTAACATACATAGATGAGTAATGACTCTAATATGAAGAATTGCTATGAGTACAATGGTAATGCTGGAGTATTCAGGTGTCTTCCTATTCTGTCCCTTGGACAGAAGTCCCACATGGCTTATATACAGTTTTGGGTTGTTTTTATGCTTTGAAAGCACTGCACTTCTTTCATACTTGTATTAATTAGCATTTATAAGATTGTGGTCCATGTTGCACAAATTGGTATTTTGGGAATATAGGCTGAGTTGATCTGGGTAGCATTTGGCCCTGTCCTGTTTTGGCTAGGGTGGAAAGCCTGTGGGATACCAGAAGTGGAATCCTACTTTCTCCCCTTCCAATTGGCTCAGGGGTTGAGAGAACCCGCAGAACATCATGCCAGGGGAGGAGATGGAAGATTGTTCCATCAGGCAAGCTGAACCAAATGCATGAGCTGAGGGAACAATTGTCATAACACTGTTGAATATATTCAACCTGAAGAGGTGAAAGTGAGCAGGAGTTGGAAGAGAGTTGCAAGTAATGAATCACCAGCATATCAGGAAGCAGAGCAGAAAGGTATCATGCACCTATATCAGTAGCTGCTCTTCAGAACCTAGGATAGCTCAGAGAGTGGCACTGACATTTATCTGACAAAAGCTGAAACTTGATGGCAACTGCACTAAACCTAGTCCCACAGGTGCAGTTGATGGAATTTAAAGGACCTGGTTTGTTGGAGTGAAGCTGTGTCAGTGAATGACAGGACACATGGTCCAGGGTACTTATCAGAGCCACCCTGTCTGCTTAGTTCCTCCTTGTCTTTCATTCATGGCACCCCTGGTCTCCCTTTGCCAGCAGTACCATGCAAACTGTGTCATGTTTTATTTAAGGGAGGCTGTACATGCTGTTTTGCCAGGCATGTGACTATGTCTAGGAGCCCTTTGAGTATAGGGAGATACTAATTGCAATGGGCTTTTTCCATGGCAATATGGGGTAGAAACTGGGATATAGGAAGACTGACTTAGAAGTAGACAGAGAGAAGTATGGCTCTGCCTATGCTGTAGAACGTATGATCATTCTAGCCTCATTCTGCTGCTCCAGGAGGAGGTCAAGAAGGCAAAGTTACCAGAGAGGTGAATTATCAGAGGGAGTGGTAACAATGGGTCAGGCAGCTCCAAGCAGGGGGTAATAGAGTTAAGGGGCAGCATCTTGTGGGGAGCCCGGCATTAAAGCAATGAGTAGAGCTTAATCTGCCCCGAGCAAGGGCAGCGAGGTCTTTAATATTATGTCAGGCACATGGGCTGCGCTGGCGGGCTATCCTTCACAGCAGCTAATGCCACTGGGATAACTGAATTAGCCCCTTTTCTGACGGGGAGAGCATGGGGTTGGCGGCCGGGCGATCGTGCCTTGCAGCTGCGAGAGAAGCGAGCAATGGACTGCAAATTCAATCAGGTGAGCGGGACCGAAGGACGCAGGTGTTCCCTCACTTCTAAGCAACCTCTTCTCCAGCCCACCAGGCTTCATTCCAGTCCTAAGAGTCCTGATGCTCAGCCCCTGTCCTATTCCAAGCCACTAGAACCTGACTTTGGCTTCCAGTACTTCTCACCCCCTTTCTCCTCCCAGTGAATGCAGCAGTTCTAGTATTCTAGTATTCTGCGCCTCTCACTCTGCAATAATTAAGGACGTCTTGTCTGATTCTCTCAGTTTTCTGAAAGTGATTTAGCTAAGAGGATAGTAGTTTCATCTTGGTTATCAGGAGAGGGAACCCAAGCAACTCCCAAGCAGAAATACAGTGGTACCTTGGGTTACAGACACTTCAGGTTACAGATGCTTCAGGTTACAGATGCTTCAGGTTACAGACTCCGCTAACCCAGAAATAGTACCTCAGGTTAAGAACTTTGCTTTAGGATGAGAATAGAAATTGTGCGGCGGCAGCACAGTGGCAGTGGGAGGCCCCATTAGCTAAAGTGGTACCTCAGGTTAAGAACAGTTTCAGGTTAAGAATGGACCTCCGGAACGAATTAAGTTCTTAACCCAAGGTACCGCTGTATTGCTGATTATGGAGTTCAAGTGCCCTGGATGCTAGTTCCTCCTTGCTTACTGTTGTTTTCAATTGTAGGGCTATTTTTGTTTCATGTCATGTGGGTTGGATATGAGAGAGAAAAAACACTAAATAATAATTGTGACAGCTGTGGTGTTTCCCATTCTTTCATGGGATTCTGCTGTTCTGCCTAAGCTGAGCCAAACCGCGCCCCCCCCCCCATCGTAAGTTAAGTAGATTGTTAGGATTGTTGTTTCTCACAGAGGGTGAGGAACTGGATCCAGCTGGTGATCTGGATAATTACTTCGCCCACAGAACAACTTTGACAGGTGGGTTGAGCCACCCACGTGTTGATCACCTGATGTTATTATGGCACCAAGGGAAAACTTCAAAGCTGTTTTCGGTAACCCCAAACCAGCTGATCAGTAGTTACAGTGAGTTGCTTTGAAGTTTGTTTGTGGGGTGGTTTGGATTCCAACAACTCCTGCAAACAGACACTTTTCCTCTGCAGATCTGCAAGCAGGCTGTAAACAGACAAAGTGGGGCTTGCAGAAAGCTCATTTGAAGGCACATTGTCAGTGCCAGTCAGTTTATCAACACTGACAAGAGTCCCATTGACTGCTCTGGTTGGTTGGCTCCTGTCTGTCTTGGGAGACAATGAAAGATGTGTGAAGTCAAACTGTTGGATCGTTACAGCACCTGCTTTGACCGTAGAGACCAATATGGGAGAGACATGTTTTGTTGCAGCTGGGGCAGATGAAGGCATCCGGTTGTACTGTTGCAGGTGTACCATGCATTTCTTCTTTCTGCACTCCTTCCAGTGGTCATTCCTCCTCTAGTCTTTGCTGTGGATACGCAAGATCCAGGTTTTGTGGTTGTCTGCAAGGGATTGCCGCATGGTGGGGTTAATGTTGCCAGCCGTCATGTCACGTTTACAGACATCTTTGTAACACAGAGTTGGTCTGCCAATGGCCTGCTCCCCATAGAGAAGCCAGCTCCCCAAAGAGCATGTCCTTGGGGATCCTGCCATCTTCCATTCTGTGGGCATGACCAAGCCAGCATAGATGTTGCTGAGACAGGAATGCAAACATGCTGGGAATATGTGCTTGGAGAGTTCCCAATGGGGAACTCCTAGTGCTTCCAATCAGCTGGTTGTTCCTTTGCAGGTGGGACTCGCTGCCAGCACCAATCGGGAGCTCACTTTAAGTTCCCAAATATTATTACTATTATTTATTCAATTTGTTTACCGCCCTTCATCTCAAGAGCCCAAGTCGGTTCACAACATAAAAATACAAAATGAGAATCCAAAATATATAAAAAACCAAAAACAAATCAATAACCCCTTCCCACAAACCTGTTTAAAAAGCCATAGAATGTTAATCAACTAAAGGCCTTGTTATAGAGATACATTTTCGCCTAGGGTCTAAAGATATGTAATGAAGGCACCAGGCAAGCCTCCCTGGGGAGAGCATTCTACAGTTAGGGAGGTACTGCAGAAAATGGTCCCATGTGCACCCTTGTGAAAAGACCCAGAACACACACACAAACCCTAAAGGAGCGTTCACTTGCATACTCAGTCTTCTCCCTTGAGATGAGAACTGTGTAACTGACTAGACGCCTGATTCTTTAAAAGCAGAGCAGGAGTGGTGTGTTAAGTGTTGGCCAGCATCTTTGCTTATGCCTAGCCATATATCTTAGAATTCTGCTGATGAACCGTTGAACCTTGTATCCTGTACTTAAGAGTTGATGCTGAGACTGAGTGGTGATTTCATCAGTTAAGTTTTGGAATTTCCTGAGCCAAGAGTCTGAGTCTTTCATTTGATGATGGGAGCCAGGACAAGCTTAGTCTAGGCCTGTTTCCTACCTCACCTCACCCCTTTTTGTTCATGTGCAGGTATTCTAACTAGGCCTGGACGATATATTAATACATCATCCAGGACCAGTTTGAGGGCCAGATTGCAATGACGCCTTCACCTAGCGGTATGTCATGGGTGGGGCTTGCCTGCCGCCTGGCACCTTACCTTCCTTTCCCTGCTGCCTCCTTCCTCCCTGCCAGGCGCTGGCTGTGTTGAGAGTGAGGCAGTTTCACCCGAGCGCCCTGTGGGGCCAGGGCCTATGCTTCTTGTTCCCCTCTCCACACCAGACACTGGGAGTGGTGGTGGTTTTACATGATACATTGTGATATTGAAAACCTGATATTGCCCAGCCCTAATTCAACCTAGGGCTCCTTGAAAAATCTGTCTTATGTTCCTCAGGTCTGCACTGCGGTAACAGTGCCCTGCCGGTAAACCTTTAAAAGGAAATACAGTGAGGGAGGAATACATTGGAATTTAATCTTATTTGTATTATTTGCAAGGAGGATATTACTGTGTCAAGTATTTTCAGTTCAATAATATGTATCATTTAGTCAAAGGACCCCTTGACAGGTGATGATTTCATACATTTAGACATAGGAAAACTGCATGTAAATCATCATATGTGACAAGCATATGTATTTCTGTTGCCTTTCTTAACATCCTGAATAAGAATGGGTGTGTCTGTGTCTGTTTATTTCACATTTAAATGCAAAACAAACATAATTCACATTTTCTGAAGAAATAACACAAACCAAAACACAACTATCCTTCTAAATTTGCCCTTCTCTCTGTGTGGTGCAGGGCAAATATTGTGCATTAAAAAGAGTATATCATGAAAATGTGTACATAAAAATGCACATATTGGTGAAAATAGCATAGAAAAATGCATTATATGAGGGGAAATTATATACAAAATGTGTATATGAGAAGAAATACAATCAAAAACGCCAATATTGCAAGGGGTTGGTCTAAGTGACCCTTAGAGTCACTTTGAACTCTACAGTTCTGTGATTTGAAGACAAATTCTTATAATAACTTAAAAAAACCAAAAAACTCCTGCAAGTTCATGCGAAGATGTGGAACTGAACTCCATATTATCTGGAGAAGCTGAAAACGACAGATTCGCCCATCCCTTGTCCCAGATTCCTCAGAACTCATGGTAGCTGCTTTTTGCTTCCTTAAGGAGCACAATTGATGCTCCTTTCTCTGTTTTTCCATTAAGTCAGAGAAGCCCAGCTCATCAGAGGTGTGTGGCAGGAGTAGATAATCCACTTTACCCTCACACTCACTACTTTCTTTATCTTCATTCCCTCCCTTTCCATGACTTCCTCAGAGGTGAGGATTCTGGAATCTTTCAGCCTCTCATCAGCCCCACATTAATCCCTATTTGGACTGACTTCTGGCTGGGCTACTCATGAGCAAGCAGTTGGTCTTTCCCACAGTGTGCATTTCACCAAGTCTACTCTTGGTGTATGCATTGGAAAGGCAAAGTCAATCACAGTTCTCATCCTGTCTGTGTACATTCTGCAAAACAGATCTTTTGGCCACACATGATGGTGTGAAATTATATCTCTATAGGGAAATGTTGCAAGCAAACATTAGCCCGTACCCTGCCTAAACAAGAGCAAGAAAATCATCTCCATGTCAAGATCAGTTGTACTATGTAGCACAAGAACTGTGTTTCAAGTTCTGTGAAATAAACTCAACAAGCTTATCCAGTCTCTAATTCTCTCTCTCTCTCTATATATATATCTATATATAAAATTCTATTAAGTTTTCATATTTTTCCCTTGTCACATTCATATCAAATCATATAATCACATACAACTTTGCTCATACCAAGCATCGACTCCCCCCACTCCCACTCTCTGGCTTTCTTAAGCAATCATAATCTTCTTAGCATTTCTTTATCACCCTATTTACCTTTTTACTATACTTTTAAAAAATTACCGGTACTTTAGTATTTGTAAATCAGTTTCAAAAATTATCATTACAAAATATTTACAATCAAATCTGCAAAGGATTTCAAATGTTTACAATATTCTTTCATATATTGTATAAATTTACTCCAGTCCTTTTCTTTTCTTTTCTTTTTTGATTTTATTGTTACCGTTTACATTAACACACCATACAGAAAAAGAAAATAAATTTCCATCACCACCAAAGAAAAAAGAAGAGAATTAATACATCAACTAATAACCTTCAAAACATAAAATAAAAGTGGTCTTTTTCTGTCGACCAGACTTCCTGTCTATTCCTTATTACAGATTCTGTATTATTTGTTCACTGCCATTGCATAACTAGTTTTGTTCAAATTCAGTATCCCTTGATCCATTCATAGGTTTTACCACATTCTTAACACTGCTACTGAAATTATTTGAACACTGCATATGACCTTAGACTACTACTATTATTTTTCAAATATATTTTAAAAACTTTCCATTTTGAGATAAATACCTGTTTTATTTATTTATTTTATTTTTATATCTTTTCTGACATGCTATCTAATTCTGCGTATTCTGCCAATTTTTGAATCCATTCTAATCTTGATGGGACTTTATCACTTTTCTAATTTGCCACAATGAGAACTCTTGTTGCGACCGTAGCATATAAAAAGATCTCTTTAGCCTTTTTAGGAATATCCAAATCTGTGATTCGCAAAAGGAAAGCTTCTGGTTTCCTATTTAAAGATATTTTAAATATTTTTTCCAATTCTATGTGGATGTCCTCCCAAAACACCTTGATTTCTTTACACTGCCACCACATATGGAATACAGTACCTGGCTTTTCTTTACACCTCCAGCAGTTATTTGGGTCATTTTTTAACATCTTGGACAATTTCCAGGGGGTTAAATACCACCGATGCTGCATTTTAAGAAAATTCTCTCTCAGAGAGTAACAGGCTGTAAAATTTCAATTTGTTTTAGGCAGGCTTTCCCACTGCTTCATTGTTATTGCGTACCCAAAATCTAGCGACTACTTAATCACAGCCGCTGTAACATCCTCCTCCTTGACTTCCCAGTCAAGGAGGAGTTGGTATACTTTAGAAAGTGTTTTAATTCTGGAGTTCAGTGTGAATCAAGATCAGGACTATGATGTAGGAATGTAGGATTTATCCCTTTTCTTCAGTGCTGCACTTCTGGTGGAAATTGGCCTGTTGGTGTTGCTATTTTGTATCAACGAGAAGCTGCTATTGGAGCCCAAAAGTTAATTTCTGCCGCCCAACAGATGACATTTGGAAGATAAATGGAAAATAACTTCAGTCACTCATATACAATAGATCACTATTTTCTAGGTATCTGTGAAAGTGTATAAAGCCCCTGAAGAAGGCATTTTGGCTGAAACACATTGGGCTATTTATAAAAATTCATGCAGTCTTTCTTTTTGGAAGCTAATGAGTGTTTTTACCCAAATGTGAACTACCTGCTTTACATTCTATGGCAATTCAGTGACAAGGAGGTAGTATTGGTTGCTAATGTGGTATTTAACTGAGCTGAAGGAGGCTGAACAAGGGGCAGTAGATGAAAATTTCAGTGGAATGTTTTCAAAAGAGGAATAATTTAACCAGGGGTGCCAACTTGAATAAAATATTGGGGGGCCCACATGATCACATGACACAACACACCATCAACAATGCCCATCAACTTCAGAGGGGCCCTGCTCCCTCAAATATTTTATTGGGGTAGTCCAAGGAACCTCAGCCCCTAGGGGCTGGTTCCTGTGAATCTAACCATTCATTGTCAAAGTAAACAAGTATTTCCCTAAACTGTTAGAGCTGAAACTTCACAAATTCACTTAGGCACAGTTTCCGTATTTTGCTGTACTTTATTTAATACTTTTGTATTTGTTTTGTAAAACTAAAACAAGCTACAAAACCTCCAATTTTCATATTAAATACAACTGAGTCTGAACATCTCCAGCTGTCTTTAGCAAGTCAGACCATTCGTGCAGTCTAACCCAGTTGTGTCTGCACTGACTGCCAAGATATCCAAGGTCTTAGGCACAGATATTTCCCAGACTTTGCTATCTATAAGCTTTCAAATGGAGATGATGGGAACTGAACCTAACATTTTGCACATCCAAATCATGTGCTTGTACCATGGGACCAGTGACTCATCTTCTAGCTGTGACTAGAAGTGGATGGACAGAGGAGAGCATACAACGAAAAACATAATTGCAGAATGAAACATATTCACCAGGGTTAATACATCTGCCCTATTCACTTTACCCTTCTGTCAGTTCAAGGGGAAGAGTTGGAGTTGGAGGCCTGAGGCAAGAAAGATCGCAAGGAAGGGAAAATGGGGTAAAAAAACCCTATCTAGGGCTTGGGGATGGAAGTAAGTGAATGGGCATAGGAGGTTTAGAGGCTAGCAAATTGAGTTAGGGAAGTCAACGAGTATTGTCTATTGACTGTAGGATCTTGTATATATCAGCCATTTTTATCATATAGATCTAATTATTTTAGTTTATATCTTAACAGGTAAGATCTGCCAAGTTGGGATAGCGGTGGCAAGGTAAAGGCAAGGTTGAACAAGGCAAAGGAGGCTTATCACTAGTTTTGTTGTTTTAAACTAGGGAACAAGACTGACTTAGAAGCTTTAATAGGGACAGGGCAATACTACTTGCTCCAGCTGAGAGGTCTGATTTTCTGCCTCTTGTCACTAAACTATCCCTGCCTGACTTCACTCGGGGCCTGGTTCTGAACCTACTATGGAAAGCTCAGGTACTCACAATAGCTTTATGAAATAGATTAGACACAAGGCTACCCATCAAGTTTTGTCAGTCAGTGAGTGTTTTAACCTGGTTCTCCTGACCAGACTGAACCTTCAATTTACTCCAGTATGTGTACTTCATATACACAGATGCTTAGTTTAAGTACAAAGTATTCCTTCTTCATAGTGATAATACTCTTTTTTTTTACCTTCTTCTTGCATTTTGTGTTCTCCTAGAGGGCTTTTTTTTTAAGCCCTTCCTTTTGCTCCACCTCTCCCCACTCTCCAAAAATGATTAGAAAGAATTATTGCCATTAGGACGTCTTTCCTGGTGAAAGGAGAAAATCGCCTCATTCATAATTTATACCCTCAATTACTATTAATAAAGAAATATTTCAGCAGGAGATCGCCTGGGAAAATTACACGTAACATTGCATTAACATTCTATTTGAACATTTTCATCACATTTGTTATAGAGTTAATAAGAGGGATATGCTCCCCTGACTTCTTCATGAAATTATGGGCTGCCTGTGATAGTTTAATCTTTTAGACTTTATATAATATATTCACTTTGCTAATTGAGCCATCCAAGGAGCAGTTAGGGATGTTCTTAAATGGGGAAGACAAAGTAATCAGGGCCGCGACTTCCTGACTAAAGGATCCTCTTCCGGAGATGAAGAGCTGTATGTCTGAGCAAGAAGTACATACACTTTGTGTCTCCCTTTGAGACCGTTGAGGCCTTATAGAGCCACTTCATGCCATGCCGTTTCCAAATGTAAGGCCACATCGGGCACCTGATCATACAAACATGTGTGGTTCTAGGTCTGCACCAGGGAGAGCAGGAATCAGATCATCTGACCATGTATGGCTAAAATTAATGATATATGAACCAGGTGCCATGTTGAAGATGAGATTAATGTAAGAGATAATGAAGTTACTGTAGACATCTACTGCACATCATTTGCTTATAGGATTCTGCTCTAAGACATGAGCAGGGATGATGAACTTGTGACCATCCAGGTGTTGGACTTCCAATTCCCATCATTTGCAGCCAGCATGGCCAATGATGAGGGATGATGGAAACTGTAGTCCAACAGTATCTGGAGGATGATCTGTTCCCCACCTCTAGTTTAGGAGGCTTCCTGAGCCCAAGGTTGTACCCTTTGACTACCTGGACTAATAACCTTGATAGTATGACCCCACCTTTTATTATTCCCCCCCCTCCACCCATGTTTTTACACACACAGCTGCCAATTGAAGATAATCAGTTCAGAAACCTGATAGTGGTCTCTAGGACACAAAAGTGCTTTAAATATTAAATTTGTTAGTTAAGGTGCTTATATAGGACTCCTTTGTTATTTTTGCAGCAGACACACAGCCACCCTTTTGTCTTAATAACTGTCATAGAATCCATAACTATGCCCCAGTTGTTAGCTTAATTATGCCAGTGTCCTTCCTATCTCTTACTAATGCTGTAGGCCCATCATGTGCTGTATAGAGTTGTACCATCTTAGCCGAAGTATGTTGCCTTTCACACCTGTCAGATCCCTTCTAGGTTCCTGTGTTTGGGCAAGTGATAATAAAAGGTCCCTTTTATATTTTCCCAGTCACAGTCTTATGGATGTCTTGTGTTTTTCTTGTGTGTCTGAGGCATCAAAGGTGGTCCCAGAGGTGTGGTTGATGGTAGAGTTACAGTCTGAACTTGAAGGCAATTCTGTTTGATGTTGTTCTTCTCTTCCTCAATTGCTTCTTTTTCTGCTTCTAGGATCCTTTTTGTCCTCAGCCAAAATACTTCCCTAGCCTTCTCATTCTTCTCTTCCAGCCAGCTTGCCCCCAGTCTTCTGAGACCAAGGCCAAGTGGGAGTATCTGGGATGGAAATGAAGTCCACAAAGCTTTTAAAAGCAAAACAAGACTTTTCCAAACTTAGTGATTAGCATTCTTCATAGGATACATTCTTTTATATTTGGGTGTAAATGAATTTGGTATTTCAGATTGGACAAGTGGGATGTTAGAAATGAATTAGAATGAACAGGAAGATCACTTAATTAATACTGCAGGGGGTGTCCATTCTATAAACAGAAAACAGTGGATATGGAGTTCACGAGAACACACTTGAACAGGCATGACAATACCACTCTGCTCCTTCCATCCTAGATAAGAAGGCTTCCTCATCACACCTCAGTGTGATCACGTTTGTCCTTGCCACATCACGGGCAGGGTAGGCAAGGAAATGGAGTACAGTGCATAGCTTGTAAAATGCCATTGGATGAGATTAGAGCAGGATGGGGCAACAATGTAAACAGGACAAGCTTTGTAAACACAACTGCAGCTGGGATAAATTTAGCTGGTTGGGGTTGCAGCCATAGCACTGCAGGACACTGTGTCAGGGCATTCTTGCTAGGAGGGGAAACTGGATAAACAAACACAGCTTGTCGCTTCTTCTTTGCTTTGTCCCTCAATTGTGTCCCAACATTGTTATTCCAGTTGGACAATTGTGCCGCACACTGAAGGAACCAGGCATAAATTTATGGGTATTTTGATGTCCTCATCCCTTTACATTACGTGTACTTATGGATATTTGCTTATGAGTGTGGGTCCTTTCTGACTCTCCTGAGAGCCAAACTGTGCCCACCAAATGTTATCCAATTCAAATACAATCTCTTGAATGTTCAGGAGTGTGTGCAATCTGCGTACTGTGTGTTTATTTTATGCCTGGTTCCTTAAATATGTACACTTGAAGGAAGAAACTCTTGAGCCAACACCAGGAGCAGGGGTGGCAACTTGAGTAAAATATGAAGGGGCAAGTAAGCCCTGCCCCACACAACTGATCACATGACACAGTGCACACACGCCCAGCCCCCTCAAATATTTTATGGGGGGGCTGAAGATGCCTTGGCCCCTATGAGTTGACTCCTATGACCAGGACTATAATTAAAACACACAAAAACACAAACAGACAAACTCAGAGGTAGCATTCAGAAGTATGAAACATTATGAACATTATGCTACATTGTAAGGGGAAATATATTCCAAGAAGTATTTGGCTGCTATAGATGTGTGAACTACAAAGGCCTTTAACTTGCTATCTCAAGATATCTGAGGGTCTGTCTACGTTAACTTATAGAGAGAACACTTCAATTCCCAAGCCTTCATTACAAGGCATTTTGGAGATGAAAGTCTTTAGAACTTTCTGAGTATGTTGATAACTTGCACACATACACTCAAAAGAAAAAGCCAGATAAATTTTATCGGTTTTTACTCTGGAAGCAATATGCTTTAAAGCAAGATAGATATATATGCAGTGTAATGCTGGTCTATGCTGCAAGGCCATCTGATTTTCATTTCTTATCACATGGATGCCCGCATTCACCATTTCAAGCACATGCATTCTCACACCTATCTATTGGCAGAAAAATCTGCATACCCATAACATGCTGTCCACATTTGATATAAAATCCAATGACATGTGACATTTGGAAAAGGTCACTTCTCCCCCCAGAATTCATAATCCTGCTCCAGCCAAAGAATCCACAAGGTCATCATCTCTTCAGTGGGTCTATTGATTCCTCGGGGGGGGGGGGGATGAGAAATGGGATAGGGATTTCTTTATCCATCCGGCAAAAGGGGCTGAGGATGGAGAGGTTGTAGGATAATTACTAGGAGATGGGGGAGTTGCCTGTTAGTCTGATGACAGCTTCAGAGATTGCATGAGAGAGGATAATTAGCTGAAAACAATTCAAGAGTCATGGACTCCATATAGAGCAGGTATCAACTACATGTTCATAGGGAGTTATGAAGTAAAGGTCAGGCAAGAGGGGAGAATGGTTTTGTACTTGAGTCATGCTTGTGGACTTTCCATAGGCATCTGGTTAGCACTGTGAGAATAGGATGCTAGACTAACACGCTTGGCAGGCTTGATATAGCTTGCAGGCCAAGGCCCATGCCTGACCCTAGAGTGGATTACTGCAATGCATTTACAGGTAGTTGTCTTTGAAAACAGTCTTGAAACTTCAGCTTGTCCAAAATGAGATAGCTAGATTGTTAACTGGGACTGGCCTTTCTGATCATATGTGAGTATTTGTTGTTTGTATCTGTCTGTCTTGTGACACAATGGAAGAGTGCACCTTTTGTTGTAAAGTCAAACCTTTGGAGAATTACAGTGCCTGCTGTGACTGTAGAGACCAATGCAGGAGAGACACGTTTTATTGCAGGTAGGACAGATGAAGGCATCTGGTTTTGCTGCTACAGGTGCATCATGGTGTTTCTTTTATCTGTGCTCATCCCAGTAGTCATTCCTCCTCTGGTGGCTGCTGTGGATACACGAGCTAGCTGACTCTAGGCATTTTGATCATCTGCAAGGGATTCCCATACAGCGGGGTTAATGTTGTTAACCTTCATATCTCATTTTCAGACATCTTTGTAACACAGAGTTGGTCTGGCAACAGGCCTAGTGCCTGAAGCCAGCTCCCTTTAGAGGACGTCCTTGGGGATCCTGCCATCTTCCATTCTTTGGACATGATCAAGCCAGCATAGACATCACTGAAACAGAAGCGTGAACATGCTGGGAATGTGGGCTTGGGGGAACACATATTTGTTTGAGACTCAGTCCTGGAAGGCATTGAGACGTTGCTACTGTCAGGTGTCAGTTGCCTACAACTCACTTCCATAAAGCAGTGGGCTCAATTCACAAGCCTGGTAGACCTTCATCTTGCTATTAGTTGTTAGTGTCACATTTTCCCATACCCTTTTGGAGAGGTGAGCCATTGCCCCAGCTGCCTTGCCAATACACTTGTCCAGCTCCGTGTCGATGGAAAGTGTCGATGGAAAGGTAGAGCCCAGGTAGACAAAATAGTTTACCATCTCAAGAGTGTGGTCACCAGTGCTGATGTGTGGAGTACTTGCAACATCCTGACCCAGGAAGTTGGTCTTTGTCAGGCTGATGGTGACGCCAAACTAGGTGCAGCCTTTTGCAAAACAGTTGATGAGTCTCTGTAGAGTGGTGTCAAGGCTGTGTCATCTACAGACACCATCTCTCAGATAAGAACCTTCCACACTTTTGCCTTGAACAGACCCCTGTCAATCCTTGAATGGAAGTATGCACCACCTTCAGTTGAGCTGAAGGCATAGGAGAGCAACAGTGAAAAGTATATGCCAAAGAGTGTTGGAGCAAGAACACGGTCCTGTTTCACACGGCTATTTATAGGGAAGGCGCCTGAGGATACTTCATACTGGACGGTGCTGTGCATGTTCTCATGGAAGGACACAATCATCTTGTGGAGCTTAGGTGGGCATCCTATCTTGCTGAGCAGTGTTAAGGGTCCTTTTTGGCTGACAAGGTCAAAGACCATTGTCAGGTCTATGAAGGTGATGTACAGGGGGCATCTCTGCTCTTGGCATTTCTCCTGGCTCAGTGAGAAAATAATGTCAACTGCTGACCTGAACTCTAAAGATGCATTATGACTTGGGATAGGCCCTGTCAGCGAGTAACTGTAATCTGTTGAGAACTATGTGGGCAAAGGCTTTCTCTACAGTACTCAGCAGGGAGATACTATGGTAGTTGTTACAATCATGGCAGTCACCTTTGTTATTATAGAGGGTCAGAATGCCGGGATCGTGCAAGTCTTGTGGCATGGATCCTTTCCCCCAACTACTCCCATGTGAAGAGTGGGTCAAATTCAAAGTGCTGATTTTAATGTTCAAAGCTCAAAATGTCTTGCGGCCAGGTTCCCTAAAGATCAACTCCTCTTACACTTACTTACACTGACCCTAGGACCTTTAGGAGTTCTTTTCAGGGTGCCAAATGAGGTATGGTGGGTGGCTGTCAGAGAAATGGCATTTTTATTGGTGACACCCGAATGCTCTCCCCAGAGAGACTCACCTGGGGCCTATGTTATGGTCTTCCTAGTAGCAGACGGCGACGTTTTTCCTGCTTTAAGATCTAAAGTGGCTTTACCTCAGTTGTGTGAGTGTAAGTTTTATTGTTGCTGGATTTACTTATTTATTTTAATACCATGGCAGGCTTTATTCCACTTAATTTTTATGGTTTTTAGTTTTTATTGTTAACTTCCCATAGGACATTGTTAATTGGGTGGTATACAAAGGATGCAAATCAATCAGTGGATCAATTTATATAGTCCTGGGTTTAACCACATGCTCATGGTGGTTGGATGAACATAGCAGTTGTGGCTTTATTACTATAGAATCAAGAGTGTGTGACGAACAGCCACCTGGACTGCAATTTGTTTTTCCTTAGCAATTGGTTATTACTACAGGCAGTGGTAACCCTAGCTCTCTTGTCTCTTTCCTCTCCTTTGCATATTTTTGACTCATGCTTCTTCCATGAAGCTCAAGGATATTGTATCCTCACAATAAACCTGTAGATGTACTTTAAATTGCATATTTGTGATACAGGTTTATGTGAACTGATGTCATATTTCTGGTGTGTAGTCATGAGCAAGATCAGCCCTCATAATCACATAGCTGTCTAGGTTTGCATACAGCCAGACTGAAAGTAAGTACATGACTCCTGGGGAGGGCAGTATGGTCAGTGTTCCTGCAGAATTTGAATGGACTGTCTCTTACTATGGTACCAATCTGCATGGCACAGTTAACAGCAAATAGATAGCATGGCTCTGTGAAGCTGAGCGGTACATCAGCATGCGAACTTCCTGGCACGTTCCTGTTGAATGCTGGAATGTATAGGAAGCATACAGAAAAGGAAGCCCAGTGTGCCATTGTACAACCTTTCAGTCTTACACTTTGAGAAGCAAAGAGTGTACTTCTTTAGCTTGCTTCTCATTCTTCCAATGTGCAGCACAAATACTTGGGTATCAAGCAAAATGCCAGAAATCAAACACACTGCAAGAATGATTCCCAAATAAATGCAACGTCTTTATGGAAGGCTCAATTTGTAGGCGATTAAGCCGTACAACAACAGTATGCTAGGATTGCTAGATTTTGTACCCATCTTTGCAATCAAAATGAGGTCTAGTAATTAGAATTTTGAAGGTACCAGAACAGACATTCTACAGTAAATTTGCCTACCATTGAAAGACAATAGGCTGGATTCAATTATAAAGGTGGGCTAATGGGAGCCAGTGCAAGGAGTTCTGCTAGTGCAATGGAACTTTCTCTCCTCTCTTCTCCTCCCTCTGCATGCCCCACAACCTAAATTGACTAAATGTGTGTTGGGAGAACTCCCAGAACAGCACAGGGAGAGGAGAGGGGAAATTGTTTCATTGGGAAACTGAAATGCTTGTGCTGATGGAATGATTGGAAAAGTGTGATGATGAATTTCTCCCATAATGTTTGTGCTAAAATTGGATTGTAATTTAAATTGGATGGTAATTTGATTAATTGTAGGAATGACATTAAAATGCATAATTATCAAAACAGATTTCAGAATATCCTTTTTACCACAACACACTGACTGAACCTAGCAGAAGGGCCCCAGTTCCAAAACTAATCTATGCCTACTGAATTATTTTGAGATATCTAGTGGGCTTCCAGGAAAAAAATGCAGATTATAAAACCGGTTTATTTCTGGATTGGGAATTGGGGAAGTTTCCTACTCCCTAATTACAAGCCACACCCTTTGTACAATTCTTAAATGTCTTGTTCTATGTCTTATTTTCCTCTTGGCAATAATGGAGCAGCTGTATGCTGTTCACGTTTACAAGTCTAGATCAGATGTAACACTTGCTGAATTTAAGGGTTGCAATTGGGAGTATACCTCACTGATTTTCAGGCCACCATGTGGGAGAGCATTCCATACTCCTATTGAGGTGACTTTTCAAAGCAGAGAGGACTATTGCGGATGTGGCCCTTTCGTGCTGTCCAAACCACTGTGAGTTATGGCTTCTCCAGCCTCTAATTATGCAGTCAGCCCCCAGTCGCCTGTTCCTAACGAGGCTGACAGGCTAATCTCTCAAGAGCCCTTAATGTGTTATCATCTCTCGCTGGGTGACCTCATATTTCTAACTGCTTTGGTGGGGGGAGGAAGGAAAAGTGTCGTTTGCTCTCCCCCCTCAACATAAGCCCACATCCTCAGGCTCATCTGTTCAGGCAAGGGAGATCAGCCCATCCATCACCTACCCCGTTGGGCTATTAGATGATTAAAGGCATTTTTTATAATATTTGGGCGAGTTTTCAAAGCTTCTTGCAAAGTGTCTGATTAACACCCGTTTTAACCCTTCACTGGTCAGATTGCAAACCCCAGGAGCAGGGGAGATGCACATGGGCAAGACTGTTAAGAGATGCCTGCCTTCAGCAGCATTTGTTTTGTCTGCTCATGCCCAGATCACTGACAAGGTGTGATTCATGGTCCCTGGACACCTGCAGGAAACAGTTCTTCCTTGCCAACTGGGACCTGGTGGTTTATGAGGTTTTAACGGTTCCAGGGGACAGGAAATGGGACCCTGGTTTGTTATGCAACAGGCTGTGCAGGCGCTGATTATGTCTCTCCTTGGTAGCAGATCCATTAGTTGCCCTTAGGAGCAGAGGGTCAGGATGGATTGCAGTTCTGTGACCCAGCAAGGAAAGCAGCTTGAGATGTGAACACCACACAGTCTTTGGCATTTTTTACCTTATCCACATGCCTACCCTTGTGCCCATTTCCTAGGTTCACCCACACCTCAGGTCACACATTCCTTCCAGATCTGTTCCTTTGGGCAATTATCTGTTGCAGCTAAAGGCATGGAGACTGGGAAAGTGAGCCGTGGGACAGAATTGTGCATGGTAGTGGTCTCTTTGTCTACCAGAGCCCCCTTTGGATTTGGAACTTTCAGCCAACTCTGCTCAGGTTTTTCTCTACATTGATTAAAGTTAAGGTACACAGGGTTGTGTACATATGTGATGCAGTTGCACAGTATGTATAGTCATGATTAAGGCCCTTTGCATGGAGGAAGTGTAGTCATTAAAGGGCACTGAGTAACAAACACAAAACAGTTATGGAGTTAAAAGTTGATCATGTCTCAATTGTAAAAAGTGCCAATATTTTAAGAGAGAGGCTAGTTACTTGGGGAAAGGGTGGTTTTTCTGCTTCATGGTGTCTGTACAATAAAATGTTATGCCTACTCAAAGAGCAGACAACTTTCTTTAACAGGTTTTTGAAGTGCAAAGTATATATGAGTTGAACATTCTTTCTACAGTTTATCTAGCCTTCAAGGCAAATATTCTGATGGATGATACCTTATGGGAAGCCGTTAGTTGTTGGGGGCTTTTGAGAAATGGTCTATTCACAAATGTTCCTTTTGTGCTTTGTTTGTAAGACCCCAGCACTTGAAGCAGAAGCTTCAGATGCTTAATCCCATGACGCTTGCTGAGTTTGGAAAATCTCTGCTGTTAAATGTCACTTGCTCAGTAGTAGGAGTCAATTGATTGATTGTCGTCCTTTGTGATGCTCATTGTCATATTTCATAATCTCAATTTCTTGTCAATTGATTGCCAGATAGAAGCGACAGCCAAGGAGGGCCGCCAGCGTCTGCAGGGGCCAGCCAGCGCATGGCGTTAACTTTCCCTCTCTGTAAGTGTTCCCTTCTTTTATTACTGTTGTGGGGTGGTTCAGAAAATGAATAGAAGAATAGTTTGGGTAGATGATAATAGTCCTGGGGATAACTGTGCTGTTAGCATTATCAAACATGTCACATTTTTCAGGCAAGAAAAGAGAACATTTATTTTTAATAAAGGTGTTTTCTGGTGCTTGGCTGAGAATAGCACCTAGGAGTCCTGGCTCCCCAGCCCTCACTGCTCTAACTTCTAACTTCTAAAAAGAGCTGGGAATAAACTGAGCATTGTCTCATCAGGGACAGTTAATTGTAATTTGTGTAGTTTTAAGGAAAATGTTATTATACAAAACAGAGATATTAGTTTAAATGTTGGTAGGGCTGACAATTATGGGTGGAAACTACTTGCAAACTGTGTTCAGGGTGGTAGGTGGGATATATTATTGTTATGGGAGGTTCAACGCCATGTAGGCAAGCCCAATCAAAGCTCTGCCCTCTCCTCTCATGCAGCTGGGAAGACTTCTGCCAAGATTACTTTCAGTTTCAAATAATCTCATTTTAATGCTACACGTGAAGCAGGAATCTTGGTATTCAAACCACAGTTATCAGGACTGGCCCAAGGCATTTTGCTTCCTGAGGCAAAGGACAAGATGGTGCCTCCTCCTCTTCCACATACAGAAACCAGCTGGACTGGCTGCTGATCTTACTTCAACTGTATGACTGTATATCATCCTCCACTGTGCCTGAGGCAGCAGGCCAGGTTAGGGAGACAGTTTAATTTATACAGTTCTCTCCTCCAACAGAGGGGGAATGTCTGGTTTAAAGTTGTTTTGTTTAACAATGAACCAGTGTTCATTTAAAATCAGGATTCCTGGTTTGCACATTATGCTAACATGAGATTATTTGAAACAGAAATTTATGCCAGTAGAAATCCTCATCCCAGCCATGAGGTGGTAGGGGAAGAAAGGAGGGCACAACCTGAATGCTTTGCTTGGGCTTGCTATGGTTCATCCATGCCACAGTTCCTAAACCATTGTTTACTGTTACCTGCAAACCAGCCGTTGCTTGGGTGGGTCAGACAAATAATTTATCATAGATTAGACAGTTTATTTTTATCTATTTAATTCATAACATTTATATCCTGATGAATAGGAGAAAAAATATCCAAGTGGTTTACAAAAAAGATAAAACAATAAAGTAATCACTTGGAAAATTGCAACCATAATTTAAAACATACAGAAAATAAAAGAGACTGAAACCAAATAAAATTCTTACAAACTTTCTAAACATGTAAACAATGACTGTCAACAGATGCTACTGAAGATATGCAGCTGCTTTGCAGTTATGTTAACTCATGACTGTGTGTATTATGCTTATACAATGTTAATTCATGACTGTTTGTATTAGGCTTCTATTGGGCATTAGACCATACATAATTTGAATTCTACCATAGAACCTACAACAGAGAAAGCTGCTTATACTGAGTCAGACCATTGGTCCATCTAGCTCAGTATTGTCCACAGTTATGACTGGCAGCTGCTCCCCACTTTTTCAGAATGGAACTTTTCCCTCGCCCTACTTAGAGAAACTGGAGATTAAAACTGGGACCATTTGTATGAAAAACAGATGCATTGCCGCTGATTTGTGGCCCTTCAATTGCTCACCAAGAACCTCAGCTTTTAATTTATTAATTTTTATAGACTTCTGAGTTTCAGGAAAAACTTTGGAAGTGTATTGGAAATGTCTGATGAGAGCTTAGAATGCAATGGATGTTTTAAACAGGGCTTATAAGAACAGAGCTGCCCTTCTGCTCCTTGTTCCCCTGTCTTCTTCGGATTAATGTTATTCTTCTTTCTTTGCCCTGTGCCACAACCTTTCCATTGCTTACAACTTCTGAATGCAACAAAACTCCATGTTATACAACAAGATTTACTTAATGCAGATTAATTGAGCAATCTGAATGCCTAATTTGCCATGCCAGGGGGTATTGGGCTGGATCCCCTGAGGATTGCTGTCACGTAATGGCAATGGGTTTATTCCAGGCCTTTTTGCTGTGCCAGACATGAAGGTGGTGCAGTGAAGAGGCATTTCACCACCAGCAGCTTTTGACCTGGCGAGTGCAAATGGCAGGGCTGTGTTTGTGCTGCTGCTGCTGCTGGCCAGGGCTTAAAACTGTAGCCTAAGTCCTACATCCTGTGTAACCTATTTGTAAAACACAATTTCTACATGAACATGTGAAATGTGATTGATCCATTGATTAAATTTATAAGCCCACCCTTCACTAAGCATTGTCAGGCTTCGCTTCACTTGCCCCCTGTATTTGCATTTTACAATGAAAGCCATTGAAACCAGAATCTATTTGATGGTCTTCTCCCATAATTCAGGACATCTTTGGAAATTCCACCTCCATATTGTTCAGGGTGAAATTAGAGTGTGGGCACTAGACTAATAGGTAAACTGGTTTGGAGAGTGGCTGCTCAGATGGCTCCACCTGGTTCCTATGGCAGTGTTTTGTGTATCTTCCACCTTCCCCCCCCCCCACTCCAAACAACCTTTACTGGAAAGCATATGGAAAGGAGAGCAGCCGACCTTTGGCACATTTATTGACACTCCCAGAGTTCATACTGCAACTCTACAATCTTTCCCTGAGATTATTAAAAATTAATTGATCATTTTTATATCCCCCCACGGTGCCCGACACTGTCGCTGCGAGAGGGGCCAAGGGGAGGAGGGCGTGTGCAGGCGTAGCAAACACACTGATAAATGTTAATTACTCTTTTATGGCCCTTGTCAAATTCCAAAGCAAGTCATAAATTCATTAAACTCTAACGGATTAAGCACATGCAGCTTATTTAGCCGCCATAAACAAGATCATTTGTATGTTGGTTTTTCCTTTTTTATTGCTTCAGCAGCAAAAAGGAGAAAAAATTGACTCAGGAGCTCCTGATAGGTTTGAAAAGTTGGGCAGTTAATATCCTGCTGCTATTGTCTCTTATTGTTTTGTATACATATAGCTATGTACATTTGATATTTGGCATGATATATTATTACTGTCTTATTTCCAGATAACAAGAGATAATATAGTAATATACCTTTTAGAGAACCAAATTGCATTGGTGAAAATTCATTCTGGCTTTCAAGTTCTTCAGCAACAAATAGATCCAACTCTTTTGCCAGTTGACATTGATCCCAGTACAAAGCATGACCGCCACCTATTTTGTATCTCCCCTGTCATTACACAATGTATAGTATCAATATAATATTATGGTAGTTCTGGTAAAACATGCAGCCTTCTTTTATGAAATGGTTTCTGCTTGAATTGACCGCTTTGGAAGTATGCTCAGGAACACCACATTTTCATAGGATTCAAAACAACAGTATTTTGACTCTACAGAAATAAGATGATTTCCTAAGCTGGAGCATGCATTACCCTACTACAGGCATAAATGTGGCCCCCAGAATGTCATGAGAACCTGTTGGATAGAACACCAGTCTCACTTAATTTCATTGACCTCAGAAGAAGAGATGTTCCTAATAAGAGAAATGAAAAGCTGAGGCAAAGGCACTTGATTGAATTTGTCCTTAAGACTGAAAGCTCAGGACTCATGGTTCAGTGTTATAGCCTGCACAGCTTGGTTCTGGTCTCCTGGTCAACTAGTTGACTGGGTCTTCCTTGGAGGAGAAATGGAGCACTGCAACAAAATAAATTCAGTATACTTAAGCTTCAGCTACTGGAACAATTGTCTCTGCAAATTCCCTGGAGTGTGGATTTTTAAGTACTGACAGGAGATACTGAAATGACAAACTATGGAACTTAGAGGTTCCAAAAGACAAGGGCTTGCTACTGAAAACAGCAGCTATTTGTTCAGGTCTCCCCTCCTCCTTAACATCTGGTACAGCTTATCCTGTGTCCTCCTGATATCATTATGCTGCATTTTCCTGTCCCAGTTCTACACGCTTCTGCCACTGGTATAACATTGGGACATGAGCAAAGTTGCATTACACATTATGGAAACAGAGTCGACACAGGGCTGCCATTTTCAGAAGCTGACTTCTGTTCTTCCATAATGTGGTGTTCTGCTCTGAAATGTGACCATTCAAGTCACAGGGAGACTTCAATCAAGCCTCAGTTGATCCTCTTTGACACAAAAGTCAGTGGTGAGTCTAATTAGCACGCCACATTATAGAAATGTATGTGAAAAGTTCTAACATTCATGCCCAAAATCACCATGTCAGCTCTGCTTTTTCAAGGCTGGCAAAGAGCTCTTATTTTGCATGCCTCAAAGTCTCAACCCCCCAAAACAGTATGGTTGCCTGGAGTTGCAAAGACCTTTGATTCTGTGCATGGCTGCCCCATGTGGTGAGCTATCAGAACTGCAGCTTTTAACATCTACATGGCAAAGTATTCTTAGGATTTAGACTGGCCCTATCCACCAAGGCTGGCCATTGTGTCCTAAGAAGGGCTCTCAAAGTCTTCCTGCTTGGCTTAGGCATTACTTGAGTAGCAAGCTCTTTCTGGCTCTCTTTCTTTTAGGTGTTCCTCAGTTCTTACTTCTTGGTTCAGCTCTTGGCCCTCAGTTAACCTATAACAGATCAGCTTTGACAGACCAATCAATTTATTTGTTTTACTGCAACAACATTATAGAACACATACAGGAATCTATTTTGCAAAACTGCACATGTCACTCAAAATGCTGTCTTAGATAGACAGGACCACAACAGCCTATCATTACAACAAGTGAGATCTGGGGTGGTATAGTGGCTAAAAGACTGGGGTTGCCATCCTAACCCACTTATCTGGGAGCAGATGCCAATGAATTCAATATGACTTGCTTTTGAGCAGATATGGTTAGGGCTGTGCTGTGTGTGACTAATCAGAAAATTTTCAATTCAAATCTCGCTTTCCCCATGAACTGACTTGATTGCATTAGGCAAGTGATTCCCCCCATTTTCTGCAGCCATCCATCTCTAATATAGGAATGATGATAGCATTGAACATTACAAGGTTGTTGTCTACAGCAGGATAATGTATGCCAATCAAGTGCTTTGAACATAATAAAATGTCCAAAGCACATAAACAACCCTTGCTTTCTGCTTAATTATAATAAGTAGAACCCCAAAACTTCCATTGGGACAAATTTGACACCACTGTTTTCTCCTCTGTTAAAAAAAGGCCACTAATAAGCATCCAGATATGGCATTGGTCTTGGTTCTACCCATTGGTGCATTGGAATATCTGTGGGGCTCCCCTTGCCTCGAGACATTAAAATCTGCCCCCATGTTTGATGGATTTATGAGCACAGGGGTGGGCAGTCAGGGGTTAATGGAAGAACTGTGCCCTGTGCTCAGCGGTAGCTAACAGCCACTAGCTAATAACTTTATGGCTTCAAAGCAAGGCATTTATCATGCTGAAGTTTGTTTATGCACTAGTTATACAGCACATTATGGCAGATCTAAGTTGGACTGATAAATTCTAGATGACAAGCAAGGCTACTGAATGGGGCTTGCCGAGTCCAAAAGACCAGTAGCTTTTCCCTGAACTCTGCTTCCAAGATAAGAATGTTTTCCCTCTCTATTGTTTAGTGTGCACAAAAGTGCATAAATTTGATGTAAAAGAAGACATGGATAATGTCCAAGACTTTTGCAAACCTCCCACCTTGTGAACAAGAGCTAGCAGTGTGTATGGATAGATGTGTGCATAACACACTCATTTCTTCAATACAGAAGTGGAAGTATGTGGCCAGAATAAGTACAAATCAGGCACAATTGTTTTCTCCCCCAAATGTCTCTTATTTATGTCATTTAATCTATGTGGATGAGGGGTTGGGACCAGCCATCAGGAATGTTTGCAAAGAGCAAGTGTTGAACTCTAAGCCCTTATCACAAAGCATTCTCTAAAGAACCCTTTGGAATTTTGAGCTGGCACTGGCACTTTTTGCATATTTTCAGTTTTCCTATCAGCATGCTGACTATAAGTTAAAATCAAACCTGAAATTCCTGTTCCATAAGTGTTAATTCCAAGTATGATTTTGCTTTGCTAGGAACAATTCTTGCAGAATGGAATATCTGTGGAATGCTGAAGGAAAAATGTTGGCATATTCTATTTTGGTGGAGACATTCTACATACTGCATTTTGACAAACCTAGGATTGCAACCCAGTGTACACTTTATGTACACTGTACATATATGCTGCATACCAGGAGTAGCCAACATGGTACCATCCATACATTGTTGTATTCCAGTTTTTGCCAACCCCAGCTAGCATGGCCAGTGATCAGGGATAATGGGGTATAGTCCAGTCTCTGGAGGATGTTGGAACTCTGAGGTGCAACTCAGCTTGCTGAGAGGGGTTTGCATGGTGTTAAAACAGAAACAGAAGGGAATCTCCAAATTCCCACACTGTCTCACTGCTCTTTGCCTGTGTTGACTTTATATTTGATCTTAGACTGATATTCCTAGGTTGCAGCTTTCACTTCTGGTCTCCCCTTCACTTCTCTTTTGGATCCTTTTGGGAGAGTTCACCCTTGTTTTGTCTGCCAAGCACAAAGAGAACATTGTGTAGGCTATCTCTTTTCATGTCTTAGTCTCATTGGCACATTGCATTATATGGTATGCGCTTAATAAATTTCCCTGTGATATATTTACAGAAACAAACATAGGCATAGATATACTTGTCAGTGGCTTGTGTGGTTTATCATATAAAAGTGGAGTATAAAGAAATAAAGTTAATAAACTGGAATAAACACACTGGCCTGACAAGACAAGGAATGGAGATCTTGTAAGGTGGGTGGAGACATGAATTCTTGGGCCCCAACAATGGAAGAGGTAAGGCACAGTAGTAGAATGCTCAACACAGGCTCTGCTTCCGTGTGGTGACTGGTACTGCAAGCAAGATCCACACTTCCACTGCGTGTGTATCCAGATTCCCAACAGTTTATGGGGTTCCCACAGTGACCCATTTGTAGATTGGTTGGATTGTGTAGTCTTCATCTATATCTATGGCAGTGTACTGATAGATGTATCCTGAACTGAAATGTTTTGTGTTAATATTTGTATACATTGGCATGTTCACCCCTGAATTGCCTGATAGTTCCTGCATGTGTGTTCCTTGGATACATACATTTGTTCGTTCATGTGACTGGAGAGGTTTCTCTCCATAGTTGTGTATATGTGTAATGATGTGTATGGTGGGCATCTGAATTATATTGTTCTGAGAATTGTGATATGGTTACCTCCTGCTTCATGGCTGTGCACATATGTTTGTGCATGAACACATAGTCTGCTCTGACAGCGTGGTTACATTGTGTTCGTGGGTTGGTGTGCAAGTCTTTGTATGTGAGTGCCAGCCCTTGTGGGCTGTAAATCCTGCTGCCCAGCTGAGGAGGTTGAGCGGTTTATTGCTCAAGGCCAGGCCCATGAATCAGGCAGAGGTGTCGGAAGACGCATTAACTCGTAGCCTTTGCTCAGTTGCTGTGTGGTTCCAGGAGGGGCCCTGGAGGCAGCGATTAAAGGCGGCACCTTCCCCTTTCAGTTTTATGGTAAGAGGAAAGCAGTAAATTAGAGGCCCAGAGGCTTTAGGGCAGGCCTCGCCCTGACATTGCTACCTGCTGCTGCCCTGACAGCAAGCAAGTTAGGCCCAGTCCAGCCCTGGGACAGAGAGTTTTCCAGTGGACTGAGGAGTGAGATCTGTAGTGTGAGAGAGCTGATTTGTAACAACTCTCCTTGGATAACTTTGAGTTTGGGCCTGTATACAGGTACCTTTTCCAGCACAACAAACATTTATTCTTCTTTACAGGCAAATACACATAACACACAGGCAGTGCCACAAACTCTGTGTATGGTTTATAAGGTCCCAAAGTTTCATAACATGGGAATCACCCAGTTGGATTGGAAGTAGAAAAGCTGTACCTGTGAATGTTGACAAAAATTGTGACATGTCTTTGATGTTCACTTTGGGCACCAAGGACAGGGTGAGCTTGAGCAGAAGAATAACTTGAGAGCAAGTAGGTCCTATGCAATTGCTTATACAGTGATGTCCACTTAACCACTTCAGTATCTTTAGTTCTTCCTACAAAGGACTTATTCTCATGTTGCTATTGTTGTTAATATTGTACACATATTTTATCCTCGCCTCTTAGGATAGTTTGCATTTCCTGGTTGCCCATTTCTGCATTCATTTAATGTTGAGAAGCATCGTAGGGAATATGGGAGACACAGGCATGTTGTAAGACTGAGAAAAATAACAGAAATTTACAGCCACACATTTAAGAGGTGACACCAAACTGTGTGCTTGCCTGCAGGACTGCTCGTGATAGTGTTATGCAACACAGTAGAAAGAAATCCATAGGTGATTACTGTAGTGAGTTGTGTGAGGGCATTGTTTGCTGATTGGACATTTATGGGAAATTGGAGTAAGTACAGAGAAGAGGAAAAAGGATGAAAGATGAAGAATGTTAGACATATCCAGCTGAAGTTTACTTTATTTACCTTGAAACTGACTTCCATTTAATAGAAGCTGCCTTCCTTACTTAGCATGTTAAGCCTTTAGATCAGGCTTCCCTCTTGAAGAATCACTGTGGACTTTGATGCATGTCCTATGAAGAACTTGAGGACTGATTGCTTTATCGTAAAATATGATCCATTATGTGAGATGCTTATTTAAGAAGAACATGATTGATTCTTTTGTCATCAAAATTAATTTCTGTGAGTCAATGTCTTAACAAACACATGGTGACTGTTACTGTGGTGTCACAACTTGTGGCATTGGTGGTCTGGCACAAGGCAGTCTGGAATACCAGCGCAACATCATGGTTCAAACAACGGCCACCTTCAACATTCACAGGGAGTTGTATCCAACACTGCAGGCATGGAGTTTTGCTCATGCACTAGGATTTCCCCTCCCTCTCTCTGTCAGTCCCCCCCCCCATCCCCAAATGTGCTCTGGAGGGTCTTCCAACCCTCTGGAGCAGATTTTGAGGGTGCATTGGGGACTGCAGGGGAGAGGAGAAGGAAATTTTTTGTTGCACAAGTAGAGCAGCAGCAGCATTAAATATGAAGCAACAGGGCTGGAACTAAAGATGCTACAAGAAGCCTAGAGCTGCTGCCACTCAGTAACTCTCCCCACTTCTTGGTAACATCTAGTATAACCTAACCTTTGAAATGGTGTCATCATGTTGCCTGTTTCCTCCCTCTGTCTCCCTGACAGCCAATAATCTAATGTAAGAATGGGGATATGCACAACACAATCACTTTGAGTTACGTAATGTGTTACATTAGACCAGCTTTCCCCAACCTGATCACATCCATGTGTTTTGGACTCCCATCAGCTACATACAGCACAGTTGTAGTCTAAAACATCTAAAGGGCATCAGATTGGGGAAGACTGTACTAGACATTGCCAGGAAGAGGGAAGAAAGATGGAGCAGCTGGTGCTCTGTGTCTCTGATAATGTCTTCCTTGTGCATGACAGTGTGAGGTGAAATATTTGTATGGGGCTTTGCAAGTGTTCCAGTTTTGTCATCCATTTTATCAGGTTGTACCAGAGGCGTCCCTGGTGCCTGGGTATGTCTTAATACCCCTAGCACCACTGTAAGATGTCTGCCAAGGGAAATGTTTCTTTTTTTCCCTTTTTGTATTGCTTGCCTTTTGGCCTAGAAAGGCAGCAGCCTCTTTTCCTCTGAAACCTTTTTATGACTCCGGGTATAATTAACTCAAGCCATAAAAATTTTTCGAATCCAAATAGATATAATTAACATTTAATGTCACCGGGTTTTTTGTGGATAGTCAAGACTATTAAGAAGTGAGTATTGATTGAAGAGGTGAAGCAGATGTTTCAGTTATTGGATCAGGACATCAGAGGGAAGAGGGAGCCAGGAGGCTGTGCTGGAGCTGATCCAGTGACACTTCTGTACCTCCTGGAAGAGATTGGTGTGCTAGGAAAAAGGCAGAGATTTTGTAAGTATTTTGCAGAACTCCTCCTCACTTGCACTTGGCCTCATCCTCCTGCTGCTGCATAAGGGAAAGACAGGGAAGCAACATCTGGCTGGTGGCGGCAGCAGCAGCAGCAGGAGGAGGCCAAGCACAAGAGAAGAGGAACCTCCAGCCATTGAAGCCGCGCTGCTGCCACACTCGGCTCCTCCCGCTGTCCCAACATCACGTGTGCTCCATTGGCCTCCTCTCAATCTTCTGCACAAGTAGACCCCTCTGCCTATGAGCATGGTTACCTAAGACTCCTGCTGGCCAGTCTGTATGTCCAGAAGGTAAACTGCAGAGGTGCTTTTTTCTGAAGTCAAAGCTGTTTGAGTTATAAATTCAGAAATAGAAAAAAGTGAGTGGTGTCTACATAGAGTCAAACTACACCTCACAAAGTTTCAGCCATTTGCCTCAGTATTGCACCCAATACCCATGGAAGTGTTTAATCCAACTATGGTAAACCAAAACCAAGGTTATTCTGGTAAGAAGGTTCTTAGATAAGGGAAGGGGGAAATGGAATTGCTCTTTGGGAACATTGGATAGAATTGCAGATCTAGCCTACAAAATTCCTAAACTAAATATGACATGTTAGCTGTTGGGGTGCTAGCCTTTGAGGATTGGGGAACTGGAGGAAGTGGTAGATTCCAGGAAGGCCTGTATAACAAACCTGTCCTGTGCGTGAATTCACTTTAAATTGTCAGAAACCCTTATTTTAGTTATTAGTTACATTTGTTTCACACACACTCAGTTTTAAAAATGCTGTCAGGAAGACTTTAGAGCTAGAGGGCCCGTGTATTCCTCAAGATCCATCATAGCACCTCTTATTGGTCATGTCATAACTAAAGTGATCTTGACTGGACAGTTGCTGCTCACCTCCCACTGGCAGCTGTTTAATACCGATGAATGGTAACAACTACCTGGCATGGGCTATCTTTTCCCTTCCTGGTTCTTATTTAGCTGCCTAACCCCTGGCCTCAATCCTGACTGATTATGCATCTGTTTTCCCTGGTCCTGCAGCATATCTGATTTGAGCCTGACCCCTTGGGCCAAGCCTTGCCTCCTTGCTAGATCCTAGGGCTCTTTAGATGACATTCTTGGCTGATTCCCCTGCCAGGCCTGCTTGGGAAGTGCCAGGCTGGGTGAGAGAGTGATGGCATGCCATATTTTGTGTGCCCCCTGATCCTGGGAGCAAGACTTCCAAGCCCTGGGATTGATTGGGGCTTCTGATGCTGACAGATGACATGAGCACAGGAACATGAGGCAGGTCAGCAGAGCAGAAACCAGCAAATGCAAAGAAACAGGCTGCATTGAGTTTAATAAATAAAAACAGTGACATGCTGTGCTAGGGCTAGGAGTAGGAGGCTAGCCCTGCACCAGCAGCTTCTGGCACCCCTCTGCAGCTGACACCAACATACCAGCTCTGGATTCACCCCAAATGCCCTAGACAGCACAGAGCTGCCTTTCTCTGCCCACACACAAACACTGATTGTTTGGAAGCATCTCCTGCCCTGAATGTTTTGTGTTCCTTGTACTGATCAGTGATTATCATGGTAAGGAGGAAGGAAACACTGTTGGCATCTGTGTGCTAGCATCTCCATAGAATTTATTCACCTTTGCTCACATGTTTTAAGATGCTCAAATTGGTACAGCACTGTAGCTTTCTGAGTTCTTTAAGTACCCATCTTTCATTCCTCACCTGACCATTGAAAGTGGGAGCCATTCTTGTCCAGTATCCAGAAAAATATAAAAAATGTATACCAAAAATAATGGGATTGGGCTATTACAACAGAGGACCATTTTCTACTTTTCACACTAGTTGGCAAGACCAGCTGGGTGGACATTTTATCCAATATAAGGGCCTCCTCAGATCTTCTTCCTCCCCTAATAATAATAATAATAATAATAATAATAATAATTTATATGCCACCCATCTGGCTAGGTTTCCCCAGCTACTCTGGGCAGCTCCCAACAGAATTAAAAACACAAGGAGACACCAAACATTTAAAACTTCTCTAAACAGGGCTGCCTTCAGATGTCTTCTAAAAATCAGACAGGGTGGGTGCCACTACCGAGAAGGCACTCTGCCTGGTTCACTTCTTGCAGGGAGGGAACCGCCAAAAGCCCTCGGAGCTGGACCTCAGTGTCTGGGTTGAATGATGGGGGTGGAGACAGTCCTTCAGGTATACTGAGCCGAGACTGTTTAGGGCTTTAAAGGTCAGCACCAACAGTTTGAATTGTTCTCGGAAACGTACTGGGAGCCAATGTACAAGTCTCTATCCATTTTGATGTGAAGGTGAATTGCAAAGTAAAATTTTGCCTATATGGATTCCAGGACTTATTTTTTAAGGGACAACATCAAGGGGAACTTGGCAGCAGGGTGGAGACACAAGGCCCTGCACATTTTCTATGTAACCTCAGAAAAACTTCCTGGGAGGCAAAGGAGGCAATTTCAAACAGCCCTTTTGGAAGAGGATTATAATGTGGAGAGACAAATGGGTGGGAGGCCTCATGAGTCTCTCCCTAATCTAACATGGCAGTGTTGGTGGAGATTACAGATATGAACTTTCCTGAGGAAGCCCTCTTGGCACAAATGGACATGTAGCCACACACAGGCAACGTGTTGTCCACCCACACTTGGGGAGGAGAGGCAGAACTGTCCACAACATGGCAAGATATGCTGCAATTGGAATTGAATCCTAACAATTCTAACTGATGTAATAAAGTGTCAAGTGACTGAATATCTGGCCTTGTAGTTAACTTGAGGCATTAAACTTATGGTATGGTCCTAGCAATCCTGTGGGCATATTTTCCCACCTAATCCTGCAGCAATCCATAAATTATGTATGAGGTTGTCCTGTGTTTGTGTGTTTAATAGAAGTTTTTCAAACTGTAAATTCTAACTGGTAGGTTTTCAGTATTTGATATTTCAGGCTGAGAAATTGGCGAGTACCCCACTTTGCACTTTTGGGATAGGGAAGGCATCACAGGGTCACTGTTCGAGAGGGATGAGGGATTCAAGGTGTTATACACCAAGCTCCTTGAGACCTCTGGCACACTTAAGCGCATGCACTGTTCTTCTGACCACTACCAGCCTGCAGACCCTTCAGAGGATGCAGCTCTCATAGTGGAGAAGACTGCCTGGATAGAAGTAGAGTCAAAGCAATACTTCACCATGCTACAACTCTCTGTGAACTAGTTGGTGAAAGGCAGTATCTCCCCACTTTTCTTTGGGGCAGCCTTCAAATACTTCCGTTGCCAAGGCCTTGTGGGTATCTGAATGGAGAGGCAGCTTGCATTCAGAAAGGATCATTTTGGGGGATTTGGGAACTATCTTCACCAGTGCATCTGCATTAAGAGATGGGTTTTGCAGCATTTGCTGCTTCCAGGTAAATTCCAGTTCTAGGGTTTCATAAAGTTCCCATTGAAACTGTAGCCAGCAGCAACTGAAATCATGTTGCAGCACTTCATCTAGCAATGTTGCAGTTATCTTTCAGTATATGCTTTCCCCAGCATAGAACCCTTGCATGTTATAATCGTTTTTGCTATTAACAACGCCTTATTGGCATCCCAAAGTTACCTGTAGATCTGCAGACATGGCTACACTGCTTCCCCTCTCTCCTGCAATCAGAGTCTGTCTATCTCTACTATAATATCAGCCTGTTTCTCTTTAGAGTTGGATGGAGTTTGAGAAGGTTTCAGGCAAGGGTCTCTACCTGCCTACCTGTACTGAACCTTGGACCTGCTGCATGCAAAGCACCTGCTCTACCACTGAGCTACAGCCCTTTCCTAAGATTAACTAGATTGCACTGAGTAATTCATGTAAACCTTTTAGAACAGTCTATTCATGTTTCCTGAATGCTCATTCTTCCTCTTCTCGCAATTGCAAACTCAGTCTTTTGCTACTTCAAAAATAACCCATGCATCAAGACATGTCAATATGGTGCAGTGTGTCAAATAAAGCGGGGAAAGAGCCTTAAAATTGGATAGTGATAGGGACAGATTTAATTTCTGCAGAAATCAATTAGCTGGAGAAAACAGGGTGGTGGGTGTGGTGAACAGGTATATAGTGCAGTGATGCAGATTCAGTTCCTCCTGCTCACCTATCTATGTTGTAATAGAGTTGTGGTGGAAAGCTGGCCAGGATGAATGTCAGCATGACAGGTGCAAATTAGTTGTATGAAGAGTTTATGTTTTTAGGTTGTAGTCCTATACATACTTACCAGTGACATGCAGTTAATTTTTTTCATAGGGGAACAGTTAAGGCCAGAGGCACCAACATGCAAGGAGAATGGGGGGGGGGGGCTCACAACTTCATGCATGTGATATTGTGAAGTCCTGACATTGTGTATGTGAGCATCGCGCCTCCCTCCCTAAGCCTGTCAGAAGCTTCTTGGGCTTTGCAAAGGAGATGCCAGAGCTCTGACAGGATGCTAGAATCCTCCTGTCTCCTTCTGAAAGCCAATGGGCTTTGGCAAGATGGCAGGACAGATCTTGGACCCATCAGAGCCTTGCACCTCCCTCCCTAAGCTGAGCAGAAGCTTTGGGAAGGAGGCACCAGGGGAACATTTAGGGGACTAGCCTAGTTCCCTTAGTCCAATTACCTCACGGCACTGATACTTGTCTGTCAATTTCTCACTGAACTCAGTGGGACTTACGGTATTTCTGAATAGATATGCATTGGATTGCTCAGTTAAAAGGTTTTATGCGAAAGCACTCAAAAGGAGAATATTAAATAGTGAAAGACCACAAAATAAGTTGCAGGCTGCATAACCCCCTTGTGCAAATATCAGCTGCAGTGCATGAAGAAAGCTGCCCTCTTAGATCTTTAACGGTCAGTGGTAATGGTGGGATGAGCTCCTGAAAAGACACAGGTGCAAGAACAATGATTGCACAAGTGATCTCCCAATCTGTTGACTTGGCTACACATTGACTGACGTTGAATCAATTGCTGAATAGTCCAGACCACCCTGGCATTGTAGCAAATCTTAAATTGTCCTAGAGACTTGCACCATGATAGACACAACTTGCATAGCGGAAACCAATGGTATTTTTCTCAGGATATTTCAAGTTCCCCCAATTCTGGTCCTCAAGACTGAACAGAGTACTTTTAAAACATATATATTACATATTTGACTGAACACAGTACTGTAGATGATGGCTAGCAGGACTGCATACAAGTGCATTGACTAGTTTTTCTTTATCTTTAGATTCATTATATCCCTCTTTTTGGCCGAAGTCTTTGAAGTGGTTCACAATGACACCTTCATATAAACTACAGACAATAAAATAAAATCTTATCTTAAAACATAGTTGTTAATACTACTAATGCAACCTTAAAAGTAGGAATTGAAAAACAATAACAAATAATTGTAATTCAGGGTTCACGAGTGAAACATCAGTCCTGTTTGACTCGGGGGGGGGGGAGTGCATGCTGGAAAAGATGAAAAGGGAAATTCCCTGAGCAAGTTTGGGCTGCCACACCTGAGAAGAACCTAAATCTTATAGCTGTCTGCTGTACACCAGACAGCAAGGACACTTAAAACAGGGTTTTCCGAAATTATATTAAAACACGGGAAGGGACATGTGGAGGATATACTCCTCCAGATAGCCAAAACCCAAACTGTTTTATTATTTCAGTTCCCACCTTATTTTGGTCACCATTTCTCATGCTTATTTTATCATGCAGCAAACCCCTCTCTATTGCTACTATTTAGCCATTTATTTTCCTATTTTGTATTTGAGGTTTTTGGCCTGTGTTATCATTTTCTTGGAATTAAATTTAAGTGTCCAGTACTCTCAATTTATCAAGAGGGTTTTGAATGTTAATATTTCCTTCCAAAGTGTTAATGGTCCCTTCCAGCTTTGTGTCATCTGCAACTTTGATAAGTGTGCTCTACTCTTTTATCCAAGCCATTAATAAAAAGGTTGAATAGCAACATGTTTGAGATAATCTAATTACATTACTTTGGGCTGGAATGCATTCAGGGTTAGCTCTTAGCCATTGGGTCACATTCTGTTCCCTCTGCTGGATCAAGCGCTTCCTTCAAACTTTGGTTTAAGCTTGCTCCCCTGAAGCCAGAGATCTGAGTGTGATAGCATAGTCTTGCATTGGTGGAAGATGCAGGATGGCAGGTGAGCTTGTGGGGCAAGGCGCCTGGGGAGCTGTTCATCTAATTCCAGGAGGAGAAGTGTGTCAGCCTGAGCAAAATTGGCTGGCTGCTGGATTTATTCATTTTCCCTTGTCTCTGCCTTGTGGCAGGTGTTATGCTAAGAGCCTTCGCCGTACAGCCATCTCGCTAAAGCCCAGGGCGGCTTAGCACTTTAAATGGTTTTGCTGCCACTGCAGTGATCCATGCTTGTCAACAATTTGAGAGCCCTGGAGAGTGTCCACACAAACAAGATGGTAGAGGAGGAGGAAGCAGCCAGCAGCAAAGCTAAAGCAGGTACAAATGCATCCAGCCTAGACACGAGGATAAGCTATTCAGCTTCTCTTATTGTATTTGAAATGTTACTTACCTATGTATGAACTGATTTATATCGGAATCCTAGAAATATCTCTCATCTCTGCACAAAAGCATCTTGCATTTCTTCTTTTCCAATGGCTAAATGTTAAGCACAGAGCCAAGGTTAGGACACTGTCAGGGAACTGACATCTAAAGCGCCGCAGGTGCAAAGGCTCCCTGAGGTTGAGAGAGCAGTAGCAGCGGAAGAGGGAACCAGTAGAGGGCGAGCAAGAACTCCAAGGGAAAGTGAGTCGGAGGGATGGCTCAGAGACGCTTCAAGCGAAACCAGTGGGGAGGTCTCAGGACCTCCTATAGGGACACCCACACCTCGACGGAAACTGTCACGCCGAGAGGCCAGACGACGTGTTTCCGTTAAGGAGCTTTTATGTTGGAAACGTTTCCGAAAGCAGCCACTTTCGGATTCTACTAGTGATTGACGCAGCCATGCTGGAGGGGCTCCGTCACAGGCAGAGGTTTGAAAACCTGATCAAACTCTGAGGGACTTGCATTTTACGCACAAGCAGCTCATCGTCCCATCACAGCAATCCGAAAGTCACCGAAAGCCAGCTTGTGCAGAGAGAAGCATCATGAGCAACCCAGCCGGAACCGGGGGTGCAGGAGCAGCTGGAGGGGGTCCAAGCCTGGAAGAAAGGTACAGAGCGTTGGAGATCCAGTTGGCGCTGCAAACGGCGAGGCTTGAGGAGAGGAGGGCTCAGGATGCAGAAAAGGGAAAGGAGAAAACCACCCCGCTCGCCAGAAAGGTACCAGGATTGGTGCAGAAATTCGGGGGGGATCCCAGGAACTATCATGCCTTTAGAACAGAGATGCAATACGCTCTAAACTTGCAGTTTGATGACTTCCCCGACGAGGAATCGCGAGTGGCGTATGTGATTGGCCATCTCGAATCCGGGGCGAAAGATTGGGTTAGACCCCTGATGGCAGCGAATAATGAGATCTTAAAGGACACGAGGAAGTTTTTTCGTGCCATGGACCTGATGTTTTCCAGCGATATTGAGCAGGGGGTGGTGCGAAGGCAGTTAATGGCTTGCCAGCAAGGAAGCAGATCTGTCCGTGAGTACTGGACTGAATTTACTATGCTGATTCATAAATTGGGGTGGGACCTATCGGCGGAGCCCATCCAAATGCTTTTCGAAGAGGGGCTTTCTTCAACCGTCAAAGATGAGCTTTCCCGGGGGCCCAGGGCGGAGTCTATGGACCAATTAACCAAATCTGCGCTGGCCATAGGAGCGCGCCAGGAGGCGAGGGCTTTGGAAAGGCGGGAAGGGAAAGGAGACCGTTGGAGGGAGTTCCGCATTCCAGACATTCCAGAGCCATCTTTCCCGCCGGCAGAGCCGATGGAAGTTGGAACAGCGCGGGCGCGCGCAGTTTCAAATCCCAGTGAAGGGCGGAAGAAGGAGGGAAAGAGCGCCAAGAGATGTTATCTCTGCCAACAGCCAGGGCACTTTGCCAGAGTCTGCCCACAAAGAAAGGAATGGCAAGGGATGGCAGGAGCTGTTGGGGGAAAGGAAGAGGAAAGCAAGGAGCAAGTAAAAGCCAACGCCTGGCTGCCACCGTCGGGGCACAGCAGCCAGGCCAAAGAGCAATGAAAGTGCCCATGCCAGAACCTCCCAGACCTGCTTTAGTGATAGAGGTGTTACTAGAACTGCCAAACGGACACCCACTAAAGGTCAAGGCGCTTTTGGATTCAGGCAGCTCCTGTAATTTCATGAGTAAGGAGTTTGCAGCTGAGCACCAGATACAGACCATCCCTTTAAGTAACCCCTTGCAGGTGACTACGATTGACGGCAGAGAGCTGTTGGGGGGAGAAGTTAGCCAACAGACTGTCCCGATGATAATGAGAGTGGCAAGGCACACCGAACAGATAGCGTTTAATGTGGCCATCCTGGGAGGAGCGCCCATCATTTTGGGGATGAGCTGGCTGGCGCTACACGATCCGCTAGTGGGCTGGCATCAGAGGGTGGTCTCCTTTGGGTCAGCGCATTGCCTAGAACACTGCAAGGAGGGGAAGGTCTCGGGAGGAGACAGAGTCACCCTAGCGGGGATGGAAGTGATGGGCAAAGGGAAGGTGCCCCCGCAATACGCAGATCTGAGCAACGTATTCAGCGAAAGGGAAGCAGACAAACTGCCACCGCATAGACCCTTTGACTGTCAAATCAACCTACTCCCAGGGGCCCAACTCCCAGTAGGCAAGCTGTACGCCATGTCAGACAGGGAGATGCAGGAGCTGAGGGAGTTCATTGACAAAAACTTGAAGCGAGGTTTCATCAGAGAGTCCCGAGCGGTGGGGGGCAGCCCAGTGTTTTTTGTGGACAAAAAGAACACAGACAAACCGAGACTGGTGTGTGACTTCAGGGGCCTCAATGCAGTGTCGGAGCCCCTGGCTTTCCCTATGCCCCGAATTGACGACATTTTGACCAGAGTAAGGAAGGGAAAGATTTTTACAAAACTGGACCTACGGGGGGCGTACAATCTGATACGCATAAGGAAGGGAGATGAATGGAAGACCACCATGTTTACCCCTTTGGGAGCCTTTGAATACCTCGTTATGCCCTTCGGTCTACAAGGGGGCTCCGCCTGTTTTCAAGCTTTTATAAACCACGTTCTGGGACCTTTGCTCTACAAGAACTGTGTGGCCTTTTTAGACGACGTGTTGGTGTATTCGGAAGATGAGGAACAGCATGTGAGGGACGTTCGAGAAGTGTTGGGCAGGCTGCAAGCCAACCAGCTGTGGGTGAAACTGGAGAAGTGCCAGTTTCATACCAAGGAGGTGGAATTCCTGGGGTACCGCTTGTCAGACAAGGGATTGGCCATGGATCCAGGCAAGGTTCAAGCGGTACTGGAATGGAAGACACCGAAGACCAAGAAGGACGTGCAAAGATTCTTGGGGTTTGGGAACTTTTATCGGAAGTTCATCAAGAACTTTGCCCACTTGACGGCGCCCATCACCGACTGCCTCAGCAGCAAGAAGAAATTTGTTTGGACGGTGGAGGCGGATCGAGCCTTTGAAGAACTGAAAAGGGCTTTCGCCTCGGAAGAACAACTTCTGCATGTGGATTTACAAAAACCCATGAGAGTGGAAACAGATGCATCCGACCGGGCTATAGGGGCGGTCCTTCTTCAACCGGGGAGGAGTGCGTCGGAGTGGAGACCGTGTGCATTCTTCTCGCGGAAACTGAATAAGTCCGAGAGGAATTACACGGTGTATGACAGGGAACTACTTGCCATTCACGAAGCATTCCGGAGGTGGAGACATTTATTAATTGGGGCACAACACAAGGTGCAAGTGTGCACCGACCACAAAAATTTAGAGTATTGGAGAACAGCTCGAGTGCTCAACCAACGACAAGTGAGATGGGCACAGGAATTCTCCAAATTTAACTTTGAGATTTGTTATGTGCCAGGCCCAGAAAACGTCAGGGCGGATGCGCTCTCACGCAAACCAGAATATTGGGAAGGGGAGGAGGTGATCGAAGAGAGACATGTCATCCCGGAGGACCGCTGGGTGTGTGGGGCGGCGCTGGTGGGGCAACGGGAACTGGTGGAGGAAACGGAAAATGATGAATATGCCCAGGATAAGCTCAGAGGTCTCAGGGGGGAGGGCGAGAGCCCCGGAGGTTTTGAGGAAAGAAATGGGGCATTGTATTACAAAGGGGCACTGTATATACCCGAAGGTGAATTGAGGGGGAGAGTACTCAAGCAGTTGCATGATAGCCCCACGGCGGGACATTTTGGGCAACACAAAACCATGTGGTTGGTTACCAGGGAATTTTGGTGGCCTAAGGTGAGGGAAGATGTAAGGGAGTATGTAAGAGGGTGTGACCAATGTCAGCGAGCCAAAGGGGAAAGAAGGGCGCCGGCAGGGTTATTAGAACCTTTACCCACACCAGAACGGCCTTGGGAAGCGATATCAATAGATTTTATGACGGATCTGCCAAGGTCCAAGGGGAAAACAGCCATCATGGTAGTAGTAGACCTGTTAACTAAGATGTGCCATTTTGTAGCATGCTCACATGCAGTCACAGCGGAAGAAACGGCGAAGTTGTTTGTGGAACATATCTTTAGGTTGCACGGGGCTCCCTCGAGGGTGATCTCAGATCGAGGCAAACAATTTACTTCCAGGTTCTGGAGGAAGCTCATGAGCTTGCTACACGTGGAAGTTAATTTTTCAACTGCCCGGCACCCTGAAACCAACGGGCAGGCGGAAAGGGCAAATGGCATTCTTCAACAATATCTTAGGTGTTATGTCAATGACAGAGAGAACGATTGGGTCGAAAAGTTGGCGTTGGCAGAATTTGCCTACAATAATGCGGAGAATGTGTCCACAGGGATGAGTCCCTTCTTGGCTAATTACGGGTGTCACCCCAGGGCATTTCCAGGGGAAGGAGGGGAGAGATGGAGCGTTCCAGCGGCTGAACATTTTGTAGAAGAGATGGAAGCCATCCATCAGCAGCTCCAGCTCAACTTAGAAAGGGCCAAGGCACAATATAAGAAGCAGGCAGACAAGAACAGAAGGGAAGGTGAAACCATAAGGGTGGGGGATCAAGTGTGGTTGTCAACCCAAGGGTTGCCGTTCAAAGGGGGTTGTAAGAAACTGAGGCCCAGAAGATTGGGACCCTTTGAGGTGATTCAGCAGGTCAACCCGGTAGCTTTCAAACTCCGATTACCCAACCACATGAAATTGCACCCAGTGTTCCACAGGTCGTTACTGTCACCATACAGGGGGGGACGTGAAGGGGAGCACGTCAGGGGACCAGCCTTGGAAGAGAGGGAACGCCGCAACCATGTAGCGGAAATCCTCGATTCCAGGTGGAAGGGTAATCAGGTGGAGTATTTGGTGGCGTGGGAAGGGGAACCGGAGTCAGAAAACACCTGGGTAAGTGCAGAGGAAGTCAATGACGAGGTTTTAACAGAAACGTTCCACCAAAGGTTCCCGAGGAAACCTCAGCCTATAGCAAGGTTTAGGAGGGAGTATTTCGGCACCACCGATGAGGAAGAGGAAATGGAAGGGTTCGCGGAGTCGGAGTTGGAAGATGGAGTGGACTCTGATGACGAAGAGTACCTAGAGAGTAGGAACAGCAACAAGTGGAAGGAAGTGTTCGCGACGTCGGAAGATGAGGGAGGTTCTTTCAGGGGTTTTACCTCCTCACCGCCAGTAGGAGAGGAGACGGGAGGGGGTGAAGGGGGCCCTGGAGGGGAGGTGGATGTCAGGGAACTGACATCTAAAGCGCCGCAGGTGCAAAGGCTCCCTGAGGTTGAGAGAGCAGTAGCAGCGGAAGAGGGAACCAGTAGAGGGCGAGCAAGAACTCCAAGGGAAAGTGAGTCGGAGGGATGGCTCAGAGACGCTTCAAGCGAAACCAGTGGGGAGGTCTCAGGACCTCCTATAGGGACACCCACACCTCGACGGAAACTGTCACGCCGAGAGGCCAGACGACGTGTTTCCGTTAAGGAGCTTTTATGTTGGAAACGTTTCCGAAAGCAGCCACTTTCGGATTCTACTAGTGATTGACGCAGCCATGCTGGAGGGGCTCCGTCACAGGCAGAGGTTTGAAAACCTGATCAAACTCTGAGGGACTTGCATTTTACGCACAAGCAGCTCATCGTCCCATCACAGACACTTAAATGCCAACAAGCAAGTAAAGTCAAGTTTGAACAATTTCTGCATTCAATGACCAGCATAGTAGGGGACAACATTTCCACTCAGCCCAGTCTTTATTTACAAGGCCAGGGCAAGAAATTGTATCCAGGAAGATTATATTTCCAATTGAAAATATTACCTAGCTATATGGCCGGTATGGAATATAGCCAAGCACACAGACTCCTAAACAAAACAACCTGAGCTCTTGATGTCCAGGGTGTCTCATAAAGTTTCTGAAAAATCTAAGTCATTTACACACAGGTGTTTGATGTGGATTCCCAAGGTAGCTAGTTCACTGTATCCAGAAGGAAGTTAAATTTTGAAACAGTGATCAATACAATTAGATTGGTGTTTGGAGCACTGAAACCTACTCCCAGAAACGGAATTGCTTCTAGGGAAGTACTGTATTAAAGGCATGTGCACCCAGGCTGAACCAAAAGTGGTTGGCCTCTGAAGCCAGCTTGTGGTGTTCAAACAGTGTTGTAGATCTTGTTATGTGTTAGCATCAGGTGCTTTATCATTAATATTTTTATTTATTTACTAGATATCTATACCATCCTTCATCTGAGGATCACAGGGTGGTTCACAATATAAACACACAATAATGCATACCACAATAACAATAACACAGTACCCCCCCCCCAGTTTAAAATGCCATAGATTGTTTAATTAGCCAAAGGTATGGGAGAAGAGGTGCATTAAAGGAGTCACAATGTGGGCTATACTTTTATTTTTATGCTGAAAGCACACAACTGTTTAAAGATTTTGTAGCCAGCTCCAGTTGCCTGATATTGATGGGAGAATCATGAGACTTCAAAAACAGAGGGGGTTCATTGGTTTTTTGTTGCCAAATCATTATCACATGAAACACCTATGCTTAGTCAAAGACACTTTGAAGGAACTTTTATTTTATTGACATTTATATCTTAATACTCATGTTTTAAGGTGTGTGCCCTGCTTTCTTGAAAATGGTTAAATGAATGCATATTTCACTATGAAGACCATGCGGGGAGAAAAAAAAACAAAGCTACTGACCAAAAGTGCATCTGAGCAGCAAATTGGACATAAATAATCATACTCTTGACTGATCCTAGCACATGGGTGACAGACAAATTAAGACCATGAGATTTTGAGGTGCATGTCAGTAAGCACTGGGTGTAACTCTTGGTCAGCGGGTTCCCTCTTGGGTACAAATTGTTCTCACTGGACTAGAATCTGTGGAACAAATGGCCAACAATCTATAAGCCACCTGGCCATTACATAGGTATCTAGGCCCTTTTCCATATTTTTATGTTTTATTTTGCTAGTTCTGCTTGCCATCTCAGGTGGTGCTGGTGGTAAAACAATCTCCATGAGTCAAGGCAATGGTGCTGTGGCCTGCAGGATACCTAGCGTCATATTCCTCATATCTGGCAGGCTTTGATATGGTTTCAGTTATCCAGCACAATGGAAAATTGTTAATCATATGACTCTTTCCCAAGGAGAGGGAGAAATGACTTTAACAGCATTGGTTGGTTAACGGCTTGGCCTCGCTGATATGGCAAGGAGTTCAGTTCATGTTTGGTTTTAATAACCATCCCTTATTGCTAGCAAAAAAGATTCAAAGCAAACAGGCAACAGGGCAGTCAGAAGCCCTGTTGCCTACAACTTTTTCTCCCAGCCCGCCCCATACATTTACCTAACGCTAATGAGATGTATTGATTGGAATGATGGGATTTGTAAAGGTCGTGGGGTGACAGTCCATAAAACCAGCTGTGCCGGATCTGCAGCATCAGGGCCGATGGGTCTGGGGGGACAGATTAAGCCTTTGCACTGCAAGAGCTGACATCAATTACCTTGCAGATGTGTGAGCAGTTATAATGTATCTTCCCATGAGGCAGTTAACTCCACAGAGGTTCCTTTCCCCTACTCCGTTCTCCAAAGCCTGTTGAGTTATCTGGTTTAATCTTAGTAAATCAGAAAGGGAGAGGGACACAGAACTGCTTGTGCCATACCCTCTTGGGAAGTGCTGGCCCACTTCCAATGCCTTTGTCATGTGCTGTGAATTCTGACTGAGTGATCAGCATAGATATGGTCCCGGAATCTAGACTGCCAGTTACCGTTTTGCATGATAGACACATGGTGTTTCTTTAAGGTCCTGGCCAGAATGCATAGTGAATTTCAACATACACATTTCACACCTGTAGCAATAGATGACTTCTCCTTACCATGTGGCAGGAGATGCTTTCCCCTTAATGTTTCACTCCAGAACATGTGGAATGGTAAAAACAGTGGGCTGTGAGAAACTCTGGAACACAGTAAGGGATTGGCTTGAAGATATTTTTGAAGACGGAACTTAAGGTAACTTAAATAACTGTCAATGCTTATCACTGCATTTGTTGTAAAACTGCCACTACCCATAAGCTCAGTTTGCATTAATCAGCACACATTAGCCTGCATACCCTTAAGGAGGTGTTCCAAAATAAGGTATTTAAAATGCAGTTATCTCTTTTTACTAGTCCTAAAGATATTCCTGCCCTATGAAATTTCAGTCATTTGTGGTCAGCTTCTAATTTTTGCTTGTTTTTATTTTTGAAATGAAGAAATTGCTGATTAGAATCATGACAGCTTCTCTCTAAGGGCATGTCTTTGCAGATCCCATTTTTAGATCTAGTACTCAGTTATCATCTAGTGAAAGATATCTCATTTGAATTTGCTGTCTACTACTAATAAATATTTTTTCAAGGCCTATGAATGTGTCTTACTTCCAACCCAGCCAGGTTATACTACATGTTGAAAGTAGGGCAAGTATCAACAATATCTGGCCTGCCAGTCAACATAAGCCTTATAGTTTCCTTCTTTTGGCCCACTAATTCCTGGTCTGGATTATTAGTTGTTCTTTTGATGCTATCATTCCAGACCTAGTTCAGGATTTGGTGGAAAGCCACATTCCTACTTATGTTGATTTGAATTTGGTGCATGAAGGCAGACCTAATCCCAGTTATTTCATTATTTAGCCCCTTGTTGACTTCCATCCAAGTACTAAAATCCAAGCACTTAATCTCTACAGGTACATAGACCAGCGTATGCATCTATTCTAGTAATCACTCTCTGTTGGTGGGTAGAGATTGATACTTAGGAGGATTTCAGATCCTTACTGTTAGCAGCAGGTTTATTATGCTGAAATGATGTATGGTATGCACATGGTCCACAGTGTACCACAATGGCAGGTCTGAGGCAGAGGGAGTTATTAGCCTGATCCTTGTTGTGCTCCATTGCCATAGATGGTACTACTGCTCTTTAGTCCAGGAGGATCTTTGGTACAGCATACTTTTTTTCTCAGTACAAGCACCTTGTTACTCAAGTTGCATTATGTAGTCTTATCTAATTCTCTTACTCAAATGAGCTAGTGGTAGGTGATGTAGTTCAAGCTACGTCACCTACCACTAGTTCATTTGATCTTTGTTTTCCTTCCTTGGAACCTGGCTATGCACTTTGGGGGAGCAAAGCTGCTTGCCTCTGGCTCTTAGGGCACTTTGTTGTTGGTTTTGAACTGAACATACAGTAATAAAAAATAATAAAAACTGAAAAGTGTGTTTTATCTTAATGTGCACATCTCTAAATTTATTTTATCTTAAAATATATACATTTTACACATTTTAGTACAGTTTATAAGTTGAAAACAGTATTGCAAAATTTGAAGAAGTATGAAATCTGAAATATAGTTACATTCATCCTTAGCCAAAGAGGTGTAGACTGCAGGGGAATTCATAGAAATCAAATTCTTCAGCCATCACTACTTTGCGTCTGAACATCAACAGACCTTCATACAACATATTTTCCCCAGAGGGAAAAGCATCTGGTCCTCTGTTCAAGGTGCAGTCAAAAGATACAGGCTACCGCATCTCACATTTAGTTTCAGCCTTGGATTGCTCTGCCTAGGTAATCCAAGGCTTCCCACATGATGCCACATCATGGGATGGAGCTGCTTCCTGTGGCTACTGTAGTCCTACTAAAATCCTCTAACCACAATAAACCAATGAAAATACATTTGTGGGCACCAGAAGACTCCACCTGATTTTGAAATTTTCCCCAGAGTATGTTGCTATGGGGGAATTTAATATTAAATCCCAGCAAACACCCTCACCCTCTGCTCTTAACTCATCCATGAATGTAGCAGCATCTGTTCCTTCTTCCACCCTGCCTGTGTTTTTGTGTGTGTGAGAGAGAGAGAGGGAGAGGGAGAGTGAGAGAGAGAGAGCGCTCTTGTGGGCTTGCTTGCTCTTTCTCTCTCCTGCTTTTGCTCTCTGCGCTGGTAATGAGTGGTTTGCAGTGGGAACTAAATGAAGTTGATTGCCCACTGGTGTCTGCCATTAGTGGTAATTAGTTAAAACATCAGAGTATAAACAGTAAATTGGATCTAATAATTAATACTAGCACTCAAGCATATGAGATAGACTGGGAGAGAAGCAGCAGCTTGTAAAATCAGTCGGGGATGTTTTAATTAAAAAAGAAAGAATGTAAGTAACACTGTATTGGAAAAAAGGACAAAAGGCATTGTGGCTGCCTGCGCTCATTAGCAGCCTAAGATTCTGTCTGCTCCAGGGCGCAGAGGAGGGACTACTAGCCCCCAGAAAACTCCAGGTGTGGAGCAAAGCAGGATCTTGGGTTTTCCATTGCATGCTGAAGGAGAAGGCGGAATAATTCCTCTGGCAAGTTAATTTCTGGACCAGCGTGACATTTATTGGGGTTTCCCCCATCTTGGGTTAGTAGAAAGGTTTTGCAAATGTAACTTTTTTTTTGAAGCTTGTAAAATTGCAATATTTTCGCATGCCCACCAGGGTTTCCTGTTTTCAAAATCATAAAATTCGCAACAGGTCCCAAGTTTATACTTTTTAAAAAACAAAATCTTTTTGATAAGGGCAAAATATTATTATTATTATTTGCTGAAGACCAGAAGGTCTACATATGTAAAATGAGAGATGTAAAGGAATTAAAATAAAGAAAAGCAAATTACCTAAACAGGGCTGCAGTTTTACACACAGTTAAGCATGATGGGCAGAACAAACTGCAACAAGGCAACGTGTGGCGTGAAGTACCATGTTCACCAGCCCATATTTACAGCCCTAGTGGCCAGGGTAGAGGATAGGGTGGGTTTTTTGTTTTGATTTTGCTGAACTATCTGTCGTCTGGAACAGCAGATTGAGCACCTCTTCAGGAAACAGACTGGCCATGGATCCTGTGGATTTGTCTCTTGCCATACTTCCCCCACTCCACCCCGTGATGCTCCATTTTGTGTTCTTCTGCTGATCACCTCAGGCAGTAGCTTCCCAAATGCCTGTGAGGCCTCCAAGTCAGCTGAGCTGAATGGTGAGAAAACACTGCCTAATCCAAACCCCTTCTAGTGATGCTGAGCAAGGGATTAGGATTGCACTGTTGAAGGTTTTTTATTTCAGTATAAATGAAGCAACCTTTACTGTTGTTTCTGAATCACAATCAAGCATGCCAAAAAGGACAACGAAGTCAGAGTTCATAATAAATCAGAATTTGTTTCATGCTTGGTGCAGCTTCTTTCCACCTTTGAGCCTATAGGTTTGGGGAGCATGTGCAGTTGTCTGCAGTGCAGTCTATTCAGACAGAAGTAAGTGCTACTGAATTCAGTGGGACTTTCTCCTTAGTAAGTGTGTACAAGATTCCAGACCTTTTTTTTTTTTTTTTACTGAAGTTGGCTTTGTGCACATGTGTGGTTATTAGCTTGAGGACAAAGCATACGAGGCTGACCACTCCTGAAATAACAATCAGTTATGGCCACTGGTGCCCTGAAGATCATTCGAATTTCCTAGTGTATATCTGCACAGTTCTATATTCACAGATCTGATGGACTGTTTCCTTGCTTCCCATCTCAACTATCTTTATCCAGAGCTTAGTCTGCTAGTGGCCTGCACTGTTGATGCAGAGTGGCATGGAATCAGGCAAAGATTTTCAGTCCACATAGCTGGCTTCCTACAGTGAATGCAAGAGTGACGTGGAAGAAATAGTACCTGATTTTCCTGATGATGCATTGATGTTTGTGTGCTGCTGAATATGCTACAAACTTCCTTCTAACATTCTTCCATTCGTGTAAGTCATAGAGCCATAGAATTGTGGCGTTGGAAGGGACTACAAGGGTCATCTATTGATCCCATAATGCAGGAATCTTTTGCCCAACATGAGGCTTGAACCCATGACCTGACATTAAGAGTCTCATGCTCTTCCAAGTGAGCTATCTCTGGCTATACCATGTTCACCTATTGTAGGTCCAGTCTGTGTTCCAAAGCTACATTTCCAGAAAGAAGAAGGAAAGATCTAACTTGGAGGCCCACACATTGATGGTGGCTGATATGATTATAACAAGGGACCTTATGCTTCATCCTCCTTTCCTCCCCCATTTCCTTCCTGTCTGAGAATTCATCCACTATCCCAGGTCCAGTGCCTTAGGCTGTCACCAGAGAGAGAGACATAATAAATAATAGTAGGAGTGAGGTGGTGCCACATTATGTCTTCATAATGTACCGAGTGTCTGTGCTAAAAGCATTAGTAAGAAGGTGAGATATCCCTCCACTGGGTAGTGAATAAAAGCTCTGAGTGTGTGTGTGTGTGCGCGCGCGTGCGCATATATATATATATATATATATATATATATATATATATATATATATTCATTACAGCCCTGCTCTTCCTCAAATTAGCTGGAACTGGCAGATTCCTAAGAAATGGCCTTTCCCCCCTCCTGCTCGACACACAGAGGTTTTATGCATTTCCAGGAACTGTGGTATTAAACCTGGAGATGTTGAAATTGTTGTAGGACTAGACCTGAGTTGTATTGTGCTGAATTTTTCTGGATTTTGATTTTCACACAAATGTTCCAGGGTTGAGTGAGGAGAAACTAAAATGTTTATGACGAAACCTCTACTTCCCACTATTTAAATGTGTCTGTTCATGCCCATTCACAGATACTGTACTGCTTTTTCAATCTGTTGCTTCTTTAAAGGTAAAGGTAAAGGACCCCTGACAGTCCAGTCGCGAACGACTCTGGGGTTGCAGTGCTCATCTCTCTTTACTGGCTGAGGGAGCTGACGTTTGTCTGCAGACAGTTTTTCTGGGTCATGTGGCCAGCATGACTAAGCCGCTTCTGGTGAAACCAGAGCGCACAGAAACACCATTTACCTCCCCGCCGGAGTGGTCCCTCCCTGCCGGAGTGGTCTACTTGCACTTTGACGTGCTTTCAAACTGCTAGGTTGGAGGGGGCTGGGACCGAGCAATGGGAGCTCACCCCGTCGTGGGGATTCGAACTGCCAACCTTCTGATCTGCAAGCCCTAGGCTCAGTAGTTTAGACCACAGTGCCATCCGCATCCCTTTGTTGCTGCTTTAAGAAGGTAAAGGTAAAGGTACCCCTGCCCGTACGGGCCAGTCTTGACAGACTCTGGGGTTGTGCGCCCATCTCACTTAAGAGGCCAGGGGCCAGTGCTGTCCGGAGACACTTCTGGGTCACGTGGCCAGCGTGACATCGCTGCTCTGGCGAGCCAGAGCTGCACACGGAAACGCCGTTTACCTTCCCGCTGGTAAGCGGTCCCTATTTATCTACTTGCACCCGGAGGTGCTTTCGAACTGCTAGGTTGGCAGGCGCTGGGACCGAGCAGCGGGAGCGCACCCCGCCGCAGGGATTCGAACCGCCGACCTTTCGATCGGCAAGTCCTAGGCGCTGAGGCTTTAACCCACAGCGCCACCTGCGTCCCCTTGTTGCTGCTTTAGGTCAGTGCAAAAGGGGACACATCTCTGTTGTACCTGAGTTTACCACATAGTGCTGAAATGACTTTCATTTTCTGCTAGCACTGTGAATATCCCTGGTCCAAATGTAGTTGTGTTCAGTGCCAGATCTTCAAATTTGCCATAGAAGGCAAAAGTCTGCTCTGGCACCCACCTCTCCCTGATTGTGAACAATGGGCTGTAAACCTGCAACCCCAAATTAAACAGAGGGAGGAAGCCACAGATCCTGAAAAAGTCCTACAGACAGCCTTTTACAATGCTTAATTCTTTGATGCACCTTAACGTCTTTTACAGTAATGATTTTCCCCAACCCTAAACCAAGCTAAGCAAGTTTGCACCTAATACTTAGGTAGAAGACTTCTAGGGAAGCCATACCCAAGCTTCCTTGAAGGAAGGCTGGATAAAATTTAGCAAATAAATAATTACGTAGTACTTTGTCACTTAGCTCAGTATTGCCTGAACAGACTGGCAGTAGATCTCCATGGTTCTCTCCCAACTCTATGTGGAGATATGGGAGATTTAACCTGGCACTGTCTACTTGCAAAATAGATGCTCTCCCACCGAGCTATGGCCCCTTCCCCCTTGTGAATCTTGTATTGATTTTGAGGGGAAATCCCAACAACACAGATGAAGTATTTTACTCAGGATGGCAGCAGAGGAGGAAAGGGAAAACTTTCCCTCTCCACATTTGGATCACATTAAGAATCAGCGATTGATTAGCTAATGGGGGTGATTTTAGTAGGAAAATGGCACAGGATTACCACCCACCCAAAGCACTGTAATCCTGAACTACTCTTTCTGCTGCTGCTATCTCCCACTAGTTCTGGCCCACTGCTCATTCCTTCACTAACTTTTCCCCTCCTCACCTTCCCATGAGCATAGAACAAACCCTGCATTGTTTCAGACAGTGGCAGGTATGAGAAAGGTAGGGGCAGGGTACTGTTTGCTGCCACCCCTAACCTGCCACCCCGGGCAGTTGCCTCCACCCCTCAATTTGGGCCTGGTTATGACTCTAGGACAGAAAGTGGGTGGGGATGCACATCAAATGTATAATCCCCATCTAGTTCCTTCCCCAACTAGGGGCAGGAGTGTTAGTCTGGTTATAAAATAATAGAATCATAGAACTGTAGAGTTGGAAGGGACCACAAAGGTTGTCTATTCCCTGCAATGCAGGAATCTCTTGCCCAATGTCTGGCTCAAACCCATGACCCTGAATTCAAGAGTCTACTCTACTGAGTCATGCTCTACTGACTCAGCTATCCCAGATATGCTACTTCCCCCCCTTTTCAGTAACCCTCCCACTACAAACATTTTCACACCCTTTTACAAATGGGTAGAAAGAATTGCAAAATGCATCCCTTGCTTCAGTTCAGAAGTTTCCCTAGGCAGCGGCTCTCACTTAAGTGTATGCTTTGAGGGCGCTTAATATTACACACTGTGCATCCTAAAGCATTTCAAGCAGATTCTCTGAGCCTGGCACCATTGCCCCTGCTCTTTGAGGTTTGAGGCACTGGGAAGGGAACACACCCAAATCAGGAGGGCCAGACCAGGAGGGCTGCACATGCATGGTTGTTAATCATCTTCTGAATGCACTAACGATGCTAATGCTGTAAGTGACAGTGGCCCATCTTTAGGGCCATGATTTAGGGGCTCTGAGCAGAAGCCCAGCTCTAGGGAGTAAATGCATGAATTCTCCACTGATACTAAACCTCCTAATAAATCTTGCACACACCAAAAAGCCCTAAGCACTAAATCCCAGAATCCGGTAATTGAAACCCTCCAAGCTCATGGGGATGAAAAGGTAAATTGCCCACGTGTGTTTTTATTATAGTTTACCTGATTATCTCCCAGGGAGACAAAGGAAAGCAGGGTCTTCAAATTAACACACCACATTTCACACTGTGGAAACAGTATCTGTAACATGAGCATATGGCTGAAGGACTGAGTTCTATGCAGCAGGGCCTTGGGATAACTGCAATTTCACCTGATAACTATCCAAACCTGATGTTACACTATTGCCTCTGTATTGCATCTTTTTGCTGTTCTTCATTGCCCTCTGCTGCCTGCTCTGTGGGAGAGCCAGATGCATTAGGAATGGCTTATAATATTGTTCACAACTGTGGTTGTGCATTTCATTCATATAAAGAAACAAGCTAGTGCTGTGCTACAATGCTAACTATCAACACAATGCTGCTGATATTAAACATTATAAAGTTCAGCTTGCTATAGAAATGGTAGAAATGGTTGAGTTTATCTTCTTAATCACAAAAAGCTAGATGTGAGACCCAACATAGTGCTATTGGGTCTCTGCTGGCGCAATGAGACTTTGCCTTCCTCTCTACCCCCTAAAGCCCCTTGATCCAGAAGGTTGGGGGGACCCTCTGGAACAATTTTTGGAGTGCTCAGGAGGCTGGATGCCATGCTAGATCGTATTTTCCCACTTTATACTTTGTAAACTTGGATTTAGGAGAATCACTTGTCCAGAGCCATTTAACTAAGTTTGTGTCTGAGCAGGAATTTTATTTCAGTTCTTTTATTTCTGTAAACCTCACTGTTGAGATGGGCTGGTAGCAAGTGATGATAAAATCTATTACTGTGTCTGTGTGTTTGGGATTTATTAGTGGCAGTTTCTTGAAGGATGCCCTCATTTAGATAAAGAATAAAAAAGGTACAATACAACCCCCACATCTCCTAAAAAAGAAAAGTGCAAGCCAAAGATACATTGGTCCATTTCTTCTTACATTGGTTACCAGCATAGCACTAGATCGCAAAACTACTAGGAAGTCTTTCATGAGATAACTCAGAGATGGGGCACTCAGAGTCAATGGCAAGATGGGACATGTTGCCCAAGACATGGTCAACGCCAGTGCAATGCCTTGTTATTGTGGTGCTCTCAGGTTTTTCCTCAGGTCTTTTCAATGTTTCAAATTCTATCGATCAGAGTGCTACAGTTCAGGGTAATCCTTATAGCTCTAAACTGTTCAATGAGATCATGGTTCTTGGATCTCACTTGTCTCAGGTTCAAAATCCGTAGCATATATCTTTGTATTGGGACCTTCTGGTATCCAGAGTGAAAGGGGCATGCTCCATGAGAACATCATCTTCACTTTCTGTAATAGACTCTGTGACCTGGTATTTTTTTGGGAAGAGGCAAAAAAAAAGCTTCATTCATCTGAAGACACCAGCAGGTGGCTCCTACAAACCACAGGGTGCTATGAAGTTGTCATTTTGTCATGAGCTCCCAGCATGCAGTCTAATTTCTGCCATTTAACTAACCCAGATTCAACTTACCCAGAACTCTAATGGAAGCCAGTGTGAGGGCTCCAGCTAACAACAGTATGGCTTCCTCCCCAAAATCTTCTCTAGAGGATCAGGAGAACCCACCCCCTGCAGAACAGCATGTGGGGAGAGAGGGGGGGGAGGTCATTCCATCTGGCAAGAAGAAATGCTTGTGCTGACAGAATGATCGGAAGAGTGTGATGTTGACTTCCTCCCACTGTGTTGAGGTGCAACCCCTAAGAAGTGTCAAAACAGACTTAAATGCATCACACAATTTGTTGTGAGCTAATGGCAAAATGCTAATTTTGCAGCACTCTGTGGGGCTACAGTATCCCATTTCCTCTAGCACCCCTCTCATTGGATCTGTTGCCTCATGTTTGTCTTCTTCAAGCCCATTAAGTTCATTTCCTTGAAGGTTCTCACCCTTCTCACATGGAAACATTCATGCATACAGCTGTACTTGCAATAGCTTCCTTCCTAGAAATACAGACCCATGGCAGGGGGAGTGGAGGAACTCTGTATGCATCATATAGGCGGATGGGGCTAGTTGGTGCACCCTCTGTGCACCCTCCCCCCCCCCCCCAATACTTGCTCACCATGTAAGAATGATTCAGGGTTTGCTTTCCAGTTCCCTTCCCTCCTTTTCAGTTCCATATTCTAGATTTTTGTTGGCTTCTATTTTATAAAATCAGTAAGTTATAGATATATCTAAAACTGGAAGGCGACTTCTATATGGAAAGAGATTTTCAGATAGGTTGACTTTACCTTCCGAGTAGTCTGAAGAGTTACTAACCCTTTCCTTTCTTACTGGCTGTCCTGCCAACTGTACAGAATGAACTTTCATGGTAAGAACAAATTCCTTTGTGTTCCGCCTTTTATATTAAACCTTGTTTTTCAGGAAATCTCTACTGTCATTACAGATCAAGCAGAATGCTCATGACTATCAGTGTTCGACCAGGTTGTGAGCTGCAGCTCAAAAGATGCATATAACCCTGGGAGTGTTAGCAATGAAATGTCAAATTAAATGAACTGCTGATAAAGACAAAAATATACAAGCAAAGAAAAATGCAGAGACAAATTTGCTTACAACGCTTTTGAATGAACTGCTACCTTTTTCAAAAGATCTTGAAAATTATTATGGCTAGTTACAAAGAACAAACAAAGGAAGCTTAAGAGAGAAATATTTACCCACACGCAATTGATCTTCGAAGGGCCGTGCCACAAGTGTGGCAAATGCCAACAGCATAACTGAGTTCTAAATAAGATTGATGTAAGATGGGGATATCATTTTCTAACAATTAAGATATCTGGGCCATACTTCCTTTTAAAATGGGTGTCCTTAAATATTTGACTAAAAAAAGACTGGAAACAATCAGCCTTTATAAAATCTTTATCCAATTTCTGTCCAGAGTGGGTTACTAGAGTTGCTGTTCTTATGCAGTAAGGCTGGTTTAATCATTGTTGGTCTGCTTGCTTTGTGGATGCTTGTTTTAAAGAGATGCTAAACATTAGAGTTCTCCACCATGTCCTCATTTTCTACTTTGGGCCCTTGAATCCCTAAGCAGCTTCATAAAATGCACTCTGAAACTTGAATAGAGCTGGGGGCACATTCCTGGAAAAGTGCTGGAATCTTGCTGAATTTGAGGGGATGTGCATATTAAAACACTCCAGCTCGAGCCTTATGGAGAGGCATCCGCCCATCATTTCTCAGGTCACCGCTTGGCTAATGGTCTATTAATTTGTTCAGTCATCCCATGTGAGTCAAACTCAATTTCTGGTCTGTGATTCTTCCCTGTCAGCAATGTGATTGATTGGACGTATGACTGTCAGCGGCTGCTCCAAATCCGACCCCCACCCCGCATCGTCCACCACTGCTCACCAAGATGTCTTCCCACCACTTTGGCAGGCACATAGACACACATGCACCTACACACACAAATCTCTCCTAAAGAGCAGTCTGTCTACTGCTGTATACCCAAGGATTTGTCTCTAGCAATGAAAAATGACAGAAATATTTAAGGACAAATAAGGTTTACAAACTCAATTGAAAATTATTACAGGGAGGCCCGGGCTGCAGATGGGCCCAAGCTGATGTGCAGAGGCAATCAAATCGAATTTCCTTATCGCGTTGTTATTTTAGGGCGTTATCTGGTGCCGTAATGCAGTTATAAATTCAATTTTGCTGCCGAGCATTTATTGTTTACCATTGCCTGTTTGCTGGAAAAAATGTAAACACTTCACAGCTGTAAAATTAAGTTCTGGCCTGAGAACTAAGGTAGGGGGTCGGGGATGGAAAGATGGAAAGAAAATAAGAAATCAAAACGGAATGCAAGGATAGAGCATGGGTTGTGTGCTGGCATTCCTGTATTTCTCTCCCCCCCCCCCAACACCTAAACCTAAGTGTTTTTCAGTTCCTGCCTTTTGCCCACTTGCACCTGCTTCATTTTGCAGAATGAGAAGTGAAGTTAGGAGCCAACCATTTTAATTTTCAGCTCTGTATATGAATGCTGTGGATATATGTGCATATTGTGTACATACTATGATTCTCATAGTCATTGAGTCTCTCTTGCAGCAAACTTTGGTCTAGAGCTGGGCAGGGTGGGCTTAAATCTGAGAGGTTTGGGTACAGAGCCGGATCTAATACTGCCATGCACTCACTGAGTGGCCTTGGTCAGTGCACTGTCTCTCCACTTCAATTTCCCATCTGTGGAATGATCTCCCAGCAAATGAGCTGGGAGAGAAGATATGCCATGTAAAGCAGTCATGGAATGGGAGTAGACTGATTCCTCCTGGCCAGTTCTCCAGTGCCCTCTTTCAGGAGAGGCTGATACTGGAATAGCAGAGAACACCCCTTAGAATCACCACCCATAGTCTTTTTACAGCAACCCCTGTTGGAAAATGCGGGACATGTCACATGATTCTCCAATCCTGAATCAAGTGCACCTACTCTTTAGTATGAAGCTGGACCATAACCTCCTTTTCCCTTCTCAGTTCCAGTGTCCCGTTCTTTCCCCTACCCCCATTCAGGCTGAGCAAAGCCAGGAAATGCAGGTTGCTGCCAAAGAAAAGTTGAAGGTCTCCCATTAATTCAAGACTAAAAATGACAAATTCATCTTCTACGACAATTAAATGAAGTCAGTAATTGATGCTAATTGATATTCAGCTGGGAGGGCTCTTACTGCTTCACTGCACTCTGTCGTTTCGCATGCCTGCTCCCCCTTCTCCTCCGCAGTGGCGTTCCACCACCACCCCAGGCATCTGTGCTGCTTGCTAGGAACCCGTCCCAGTGGCTACTCTTTGCTCTTCCACATGTTCGGCATTCTCACCCAGGAAAGTCGTGTAGGCTTCATAGGACTGCGGTTTCGGCTTTCTCCGTGGATACCTCCCCCCACCAAGGCAGGTAAACTCCAGGCCTAATAGAGTTGGCAACAAAGGGTTTATAGCCCACAGCTGTGTAAGTTCCCACTTAATTTTTATAAGCCCAGCATCAGAGCCAGCAGGGGGTAAAGCACACTTGGATTTTCTCTCCTTAAAATATTATGGTGTTAGCACTTTTCTGCAAGACCCGAAAGGAATGACAAGGGGGGGGGGGAGGGAGACCTGGATGTGTATGTGTTTGGATTTTTTTTTTTTTACGAGATTCCTTTAATCTGAAGCCAATATGTCAAAATCAAATTAAGCCTTGGAAAGGGAATGGGCTCCGTGTGCCAAGTGAGCAAGCTGGATAGTAAATGTGCAATTGTTTCTGGGACTGTTATTAAGGCGACATGACTGTTGCCCATTAAGGAAACATGACATCACTTCCTCAGGAAATAGCACGGAGTTGGAGAGAGAGGCATTCACAGCCAGTTGTGCCAATCAAGTTTGTGATGAGCAGGAAACAAAAATAAGAGCATAGGTCTCACAATAAGGGGCATGGGTGAAAAGTCAGATGGACCCTAGTGGTTCATTCAGCTTGGCTGACATTCCTTTGCAGCCACAACAAGAAACTACATTTCAGCTTCTAAAATATGTACCCTCTTTTATCTCTCCTGATTATTGTGTAGTGGATTGGTCAACAATTTACATTATGAGATACTATAATAGGCTTGTATGTTATAAAGTTATTATAGAAATCGGTAGCACTTTCCTGTGAGTTTTCAAATCATCTGTAGCACTATCTTGCAGAAGGGTGATCTGTCTCTATCCATTTAGTTGTGGGTTAATTCAAATGCGTAGGATGGTAATTTAGAAGGCAAAAACCCACCCTGAAAGTTTCCATGAGAAGTGACTTTGTCAGTGGTCTCTTCCAAGATCTTTATTGCAAGGAAGAATTTCAAGTAGTAATGGAGCTTCAATGATGCAATTTCTGAGTCTTCTTTTAATGTCACAAATAAAAACACCACACAGCTTTCCTTTCATGTCATTTGGGGTGTCCGCTACTTTTTGGGGGAGCCTTTGGAATATGGACAGAAATGACCCATGTGTTACTTACTTGCTAGCTTGCTATGCCTTTGTGTGGCTTGGTGCAAATCAAACCCACCCCACTGCCTGTGGGATTCAAAACAGTTTGCATGATGCCATATGCTCTTAAATTTACCATGTGGTACCACTGAGGCCTTTTAATATTTTCATTATAGACCAGGCAAGTATCTCTGGCAAATTTCACAGACCAGAAGAAATTGAGATCTGGTCCCTCTCTCCAAGAGATTCTTAGTTTGAATGTATGTTGTTTATATAACAACTACAAGAGCATGGTGCTACAGGAACTGCAATCTCCTTTTTGCACCAGAAACCCAGGCCATTTGAACACCTTCTGTTGGCTGGCACTCCACCATGCAATGTGAACACACAAAAGTTGCAAGAGAGCTGCATGTAAGAGAGAACATGATGGCCAAGGCAATGTGGATGAAGCAGGCAATTCCCAGACGCCCCATGCTCTCTGGTTTCCAGGAACAAAGAGGGAAATAAATAAAGTGATCCAGACAATTTTGTATTAAACATACGCGACATGAAGGCTTCTCTCCCTTCCCTTCTCTCCTTACTAAGTTCTATTAAACCTGACAAATTATGACATACAGACATGTAATGCAAACTGATCCATTATACATTTAAATATGCTGCACAGAAGCAGTGGGGAAGCAGTGTCTGTGTGGGTGGGAGGGGGAATAGGAAGACAAGTGTATTACATGGATAATGTATTTGACGTATTAATAAAACAAGCAGCATTGCTCCGGCCAGGCAATGGTCGAATGCCGATAGGCGATGATGGATCACAGATTGATGGAATCCAGATGTTTAGAATCATAGTCTTGGGGCCTTTCTCATATTGACTAAAAGTAAAAAATGCAGCGCTGTCAGCACATTAAGTCTCCCTGCCGCTCTTGGAGGCTGCTGAAGTGATTATTTATTTCTGAAAGCCCGCACTACCCAACCCCCAGTCTGCTTCCTCTTAGCTGGGCCACCTGGCTGCAAGGTGTGGGGAAAACCTGGACCTTGTCCCTTACCTCCCAGTGAGGTCAGACTCCAGGATGTTCTCTGCCAAATCAAAAGCATGAACCAGCCTATGGAAATGAAACATTTTAGGTTTCCTGTGCTTTCTTTACAATGACCTGTTTGCTTAACGCTCCTTTCAAACTTTTTTCTCAGAATATTTTCATATAACCAAAATTAGCCCTGATTTGATTCGAAAGGGTGAGTTTTCACCTGAGACAAATGTACCTGCCTTGGGGACAGTGGCAGAGGAAGGGGGTGAGGGGGTCGCCCCGGGTGCCATCTCTGAGGGAGGTGACAAGATGGCACCACACGGGGGGGGGGTGTTGCTCTGCTGCCTCCGGATGTGGCGACGCGAGCCGCTACCATCACACCCTTGCAGCCGTGTGCAGAGGATCCTTCAGTCGCCACTGCAGCCACGAGCAGAGGATCCCACCACCATCCATATGGCACTCAAGCGACGCCGTCAGCAAACTGCCCAGTGGCACATGTGCAGTGCTGCTACGTACACCACATGCGTGTGCGCCATACATAGCGGTGCTATGCATGTGCCATACATATGGCGCGTATGCCGCCAGGCGGTTTGCCCCGACAAAGCCTTCCTTCACCCCTGCTTGGAGAATGAACCTTTTGTCATCCCTTTTAGGACAGATTGTGATTTTAATTTACGTAAACTGCACTAAGTGGGGCATAAGCCTTAGAAAATTGTGCCGGAAATTGTATAAACAAAGCAAACTTTCAGAGTGAATGGCACACAGGAGCAAAGGGACTTCCTCTTTCAAGGAGAAGGTGGCTATGCAGAGTGTTGATTAGCTGCTCTTCTGAGAATCATGAAGCCACTCTTGAGTTTTTAAGATTAAAAACAACAACAACCAAAGGATATTAGATTGGCTTTTTGGGGGGCCCCGGTAATATGACAGATAAACACTGAAATGGATAAACATGCCAGACACTTACGAAAGGAGCTCCAAGTGTCTGCTTGGAGCATAGCAAGAAGGCCAGCAATTCATAGTGGAGTTGGAACAGGTACATATGTTAACAGAGATGTGACAGTGGTGTGAAAAAAAACTGGCACCCATGCCTTGAAATAGATGCTATCTAGTCACAGGCTATTTTGTGTGCACTCAGTGACCCCATGACACACATATGCCACAATGGTGAGCAGGCTTTGAAGCAGGAGTGGAGAATGGGATCCAGCCGATGGGTCAGATTCTTAAAGCCTCCACCCACAACAGAGCAAGTTTGACAGGACCACCCACCTGTCAGTCACCTGGAATCATAATGATGTCAGGCGACACGTGTTGAACTTCAGTGGAGGTAGCTGTAACAAGCAATTGGCTGATCAGTGGTTTGAGGATTTCCCTTTGAAGAAGAAAAAATGTTACATTTTGTAATGGAGTGTTTCCCACTCTGCAGAGGAAATAGTTTCAATCCAAACTGCTTCCCCTGGCCCTCTTGGCTGCATTAGGGAATTTCCATTAGTGCTTCCTGTGAGCCCCCATCAGCTGATTGGTCCTGAGAGGGAGTCCACCTTGCAAAGGACCCATTGGTAGCTCCCCATAAGCTCCCATTTCTTCCTTTGAAGCCATGTCTGTACTTGCCCCACACCTGGCATCCCATGTGATGTCAGCTGCAGGGCAGGCAGGTGTGATTTGTGCGAAACATCCTCACAGTCCAAATTGGGACCTGTGCCATACCTAATTAGGCCTGTGGGCCAGAGGTTCTCCACTCCTGGTTTAATGAATCAGGGCAAGGGCTCATTCTATAAAAATCTGATTAATTCATCCACACTTGCTTATCACTTCATTACCATTTTGACTAGAACTTGACACTGAGCCAGTTTGGCAAGTGCAGCCTTTGCCAACTTGGTACCTTCTAGATTATTTTGACTACAACTCTGATAAGCTCCAGCCAGCACAGCTGGGATTTGTAGCCTAAACTATCTGGAGGGCACCAGGTTGGCAATAGGCTAGTGTTTCAGTTACCTGGCTCTCAGACTCCTACAACTCATGATACTTTGCTCTGAACCCCAGTGCTCAGAAAATTATGTGAAATGCTCAGCTTCTGAATCTCAAAATGCTTCAGTCATGGTTACAGACAAAAAGCTGGGAAATGTGACTGTTAAAAGCTCATAAAGCAGAAAGCAAATAAAAAGGCCTTGGATTTATTAGCTTTTAAAATCTTGTGATTTTAAAACCACTATTTTTGATTGGGTATAATCTATTGACTTTTGATGGTACAGCAGCCCCGTCGTCAGGTTTTATCTATTGGTGCAGTTCATTTGCATGCTTGCGATTTCACCCTGGCATCTGACTGACCACTATCAGAGGCAGAGTAACCTTGCTGTGACCCTTGCCTGTGAATTCTTATGTCCTGATTTTTGCTTTTGCTCTAATTAATTCAATTTCTTTTTCACTTCCCCCACTCAAAAGAAAAACTCAGGGTTGCATTAGATTCAAATACAGTCCTAAAAAAGGCAGGCTTCCAAATCAGTGTTTAAGAACATGGTGCTACATGCTACCCTCAATCTCTGCCAAGCAGTAGCAAGATTCCTGGGGGCTCGAGTTGCTTACGCAGGGTAGCGTTTCCATTGGGAAATTGAGGCACAGCAGAGACTAGTGTTTTTAAGGGAAAAATGGGTTTTTTTACACATGTTTACATACAGAGCCTTCAATGGAGGGGGTATAGAACATTATGCCCCAAGAGTGTCTCTCACTGCTCCCATCATACCTTCAGGGAGCTTGGGTTCAAAGTCATAACCCTGGTCTCTTGGTGCAGCCTCCTCCAGCCAGTGCCACTTGGAGTGCTCCTTACTTCATCCTTGTTCCCAGAACATCTTACCAAAAAACCTCTGTGTTGCATCACACCCATGGTGCCCTTGCAACCTTCCCCTCAGTGACCTGTAGGGTTTTGTGTTTTGTAGGTGGCTTAGTGGCAAGGCCACAATCTCCCTCTGCCCCTTTGTCTGGCAGAAAAACAAACTTAGCCTGTCAGCTCTGTTTAATTCCAGCACCCAATAATCTAGAGGGGGGAAGCCAGCACCCAGGGATCTCGGGAATCCCTGTTCCCCCACTAAACCATAACAATAAGAAGATTCTGCTAGGTGATGCCAATGGCCCATCAAGTCCTTCATTCTGTTCTCACAGTAGCCAAACAGATGCTTGTAAGAAGCTCGCAATCCAGACGTGAGTACAACAACACTCTGCCCACCCACCATTCCCAGCTACTGGTATTGAGAAGCATAATGCTTCCAACCATGGAAGCAGAACATAGCCAGTATGGCTAGTAGCCATCAATAGCCTTATGCTCCACAAATTTGTCTAATCCTCTTTTGAAGCCATCCAAGTTGGATACCATTATCCCTCTAGAACAGATTGCATATCTTAACTATGCTGTATATGAAGAAATGCTTTCTTTCATCCATCCTGCATCTTCCAACCTTCCAATATCTCTGCATTCTACTGTTACGAGAAAAGGAGGAAAACATCTCTCTATCCTCTTTCTCCATGCCATGTATAATTTTATAAACTGGTATCTTGACACCTCTTCCTACTCACCTTTTCTCTAAACTAAAAGGCATCAAATGCTTCAAAGCTTTCCTCATAGGTGAGTCATTTGTTATGTTAGTTACACTTGGGAAGGCTCATAAGTGCTACATTTTTAAAAACAAACAAACATCAGGCTGCATTCACAGCAACCTCTTCATAGCACAAAAACAGAAGCGTTCTTAATACAAAATACCGTATTTTTTGCCCTATAGGATGCACTTTTCCCCCTCCAAGAATGAAGGGGAAATGTGTGTGTGTCCTATGGGGCGAATGCAGGCTTCAGGAAGCTATCCGCAAGCCTTGGGAGCCCGTGGGACTTCGCGCCAGGCTCCCAAGGCTTGCGGAGAGCTGCCTGCATCCCGAAGCCTGGGGCGCGCTGAGCTCAGCGCGTCCCGGGCTTCAAGCAGATATCCGCAAGCCTGGAGAGACCGGCGCGACTTCCCGCCGGACTCCCTAGGCTTGCGGATAGAAGCCTGTTCTGGGGGCTGGGGTCGGGGGAAGCTCGGTCTTCCCCCGCCCCAGCCCTGCACCTGGGGGGGGGGGATAATTTTTTTTCTTTATTCCCCCCCCCAAAAAAAAACTAGGTGCGCCCTATGGGCCGGTGCGCCCTATGGGGCGAAAAATACGGTGGTTCATGTTCATCTTCAACATGCTGCTTTCAATCTAGATTGATTCTAGATCCTGTCTTCCTTCCCTTCACATGTCCCAGGGGAAGGGAGCAAGAAGTAGTGACTGTGACTGTGAAGTATATTGCCACCCTCAGTGTCACTGAGCAGATGTGGATACACCCCCAATTACTGGGACCACCTACATCTGTTTTCAAATGGACACACTGCAAAGTAATGCAATATCAATCTACAATGAGCTTTTATTTTTTTTTAATAAAACAGCAATTTCAATAAGCAGTTTGCAAGGGCAAAATATATGCAATAGATCTAAAATGTGTGTGGACTTGCATAGAAAAAAACAAATACTGTCTCTATTGATTTTAGAGTAAAATGTTGTGTGTACGCAGCCTTAGTATTAGAGGATCTCAGAAATTAAACTTGGAAGTGGAACTCAGTTCTTGACTTATTAGGAGTTCTGTGACAAGTCAAGTGAGTATCTTCTTTAATTAAGGATATTTCCCAAATATTGGATATACATTCCTTTAGTGTGCCTATCAGTAATTTCCCCTTAGTCTCTTAGACCTTAAGGGGCAAATAATCTCTGAGCTTCTTGCTGCAAATTAGTCTATATTTTAACATTGGGCTTAAAGGAACTAGGGTCCAAATCTGTGGGCCAAACTGTCTTGGGGACTCAAGGAGATGCATAGGTTTGGGAGAGAAACCTAGAATGAGGAAGGTCATTTCTGGTCTTAAAAGATTTATCAGAAGACAGAGAAGACTCCCCCTCCTCCCTGAGAGAAGGATGGTGGGGACAGGAGAGTGACAAAGTATGCCGTTCCAGTAGAGTGGGAGATGGTCTGCTTTAGCTCATTAAATACTGCAATAAAATATTAATAGTTATTGTCCCTCTATTTTTTGTAATTATAATCGCAAAGAAGGATCTGCTGCAACTCACTAATGTATTCCCAGCAGTGGGCTGCTTTTTAATACCGCAGCGGGAGGGTTAGTGGGGAATAGAAACCTTAATATGTGACTAAGAAAATAGTAGTATGGTGAGGGTAACTAGTACCCCAGCCCTAGATGTTTTTTGTCACATATCTTCCTCCAGCTCAACCAGTAGGCAGAGTGAAGCAGCTGGCTCTGGCATCAATTGCTTGGGAGTGGCAGTTAAGCATTGAAAGATAGAGTTGTAGTGTCTTGGGCTGGCCAGGCAGCAAAATGGCTGGGGCCAGTCCTTCTGTCCTCAACATGTGTGCAATCCTAGTTTGTGATATTCTGTTGTTGCAAGCATAATTAGTGAAGCTGGGGATAAAGTTCCCTTCCTCTTTCTCTGGCTCCAGAGCTCCCCTATGGGTAACCTATGCATTACAGAAGCGTAGAACACTGATTTGCATGCAGAAGGTTCTGGTTCAATTCCTGGCATCCCCATGTAGTGCCAGGGGAAAAGGGGCCCCGTTTTCAAACTTTGGAAAGCTGCTGCCAGTCAGTGCAGACAATACTGAACTAGATGGACCATGAGTCTGGTTCAGTACAAGGCAGCTTCCGCTTTTCTTTTGAAATGGCATATGGTACTCCAAGTATTAGACTAGGTGTGGAGAACATTTGTCCTCCAGATTTTGCAGAACTACAACTCCCATCAGCCCCAGCAAGCATAGCAATGGCCATGGATGATGGGACTTGTAGTACAGGAACATCTGGAGGGCCAAAGGTTCCCTAGGCCTGTCTCTTCAGGGTGGAGTACCAGCTCTTCTGTCTTTCCTAACCAGATTGTGCCAACTTGTGGAAGAAATTATATCAATGTACCCATATGTCCTCTCTTTCCTCTGCTCACAATGGGGGCACTCCAGGCTCCTAGAATAAGTGTCCAAGGGATCCATTGCTCTGGCTCATTCACACACTGTTTTCTTAGTTTGTGTTTCATGTATGGTCATGGCCAAAAGTGCTACAGTAGCATTTCCAGGCTGGAGGGAAATTCCTCCACTGCAGGTGAGGAGAGTACTATATCTCCTGTATAAGCTTCTCCTATGTCCAGTTATAAGCACTTACTTTCATGTTGGCTCAGCAAATCTGGTGGTGCTGTGAAGTTAAGTATCTTTACATCGAAGTTACTTTTACTGGAATAGGTTGGTGAATTTGCATGTGGTGAAATTATTGTGTGATGGCTTCAGCAGATACCCAGCTAGCAGCTGAATCCATATCTACCACAGCGGTACTCATCTTCTCAAGATAAGTTGAGCTGCAGTATAACTTATAAATGTGAATGAGTTGGGAAATATACAGATGACAAAGCAGTTGCACAACAACATCACTATGTGCTAAAGTCCAACATCTATTCAACACACATTCCCAACACACTAGTTACTTGGCACTCAGAGTCAGTTCATACACTGGCAGGTGGCCAGATTCCCCCTTCCCCTTTTTTCCTACCCAGATTGCATCATGCTTGTGGCATAATGGGTTATATAAATAGTGTGTCATGAGCACAAATTGCAGTTTTGTATGCTACATTCAGCCAACTTTGCAGTGGACTGCAAAATCATAGGCTATACTCATCATTAATTACTCAGACATCCCATTACCCAGGAGCACAGTGCATCTGGCCATGTGCCAAATGGCGATGCAAATTGACTCCTCGAATAAACATTGCTTTAGATTGTTGTAGCCTTTTCAGTAGTTCTGAAGTTCCAATCAGTGCTGCGCTTCCTTTTTTTAAAAAAACCTCTGTTCTTACAGCAGAACAATTTCTGACTTGCACATTTTTGTCATGAAATTCCCATTTTGCAGTCCCAGTACATATTTGGGTGCAGGACATACCTTGCCTCAGGTAGATGTTTGCAAACTCTGTTGTGCTGTAAGCTGCCACTTTGCATGGCTCCATCTCTAAGGCAGGTGAATGATCTTTGCTGACCCCTGCTGGGTATAATACATGTGTGCAAAGCAGGTTACCGGTATCTTGCTTGATCTTCAAGCTGTGGTACCATTATCAATTAATTCTGTCCCTGCTTTGTATTCCTGTCACTTTTTCCTTTCTTACATCCATGTTGTTTCCTTTACATGTTCCTGCATCTCTGTGCTCCTGCCTTCAGAAGGGTTTCTTACTTGCCTTTAATGTTGCTTATTGCCTGCTCCAGATGGGCCATATTGACTGAGTTTGGCTGATCCAGTCCCCAGATTCCTTTGTTGTTTCCACCATGGACTAATTGGCTTCTAGACTTCATACCGGCAAGCCCCTTCTACTGAAGTGGGTCTTGAACATATGACTCGACCTGGCTGAAATTAGGAGTTGAATCCACCTACAGCCTGCCATATGATAAAGCAGTACCTAACTATTCCACAAAATTGAGGGGTGGGATTTCATCAGCTATTGATGTAAAACTGACGTTCATACATATGGAAAAGAACACACATATGTAATACTTTCTTCCTTGCCTAAAAACCCAAATGAGGCTTTCTGGCATGTTGCTCATAATAAGCAGTGTTTTGGAAATTCCATAATTTTCATCTCCTCATCTTCTCATGCTCTGCTTGGACTGTGGGGGCAGCATCATTTTCTATTGCTTTGTTTGACCTGCAGAGGCAGTATATCCATATTTCTTGCAAACTACCCAAAGCTTATTGCTGCCAAGGTTATTTTAGCCTACCTTATTTTGTTTTCTGACCGGTCTAGCATATCTGCTTAAAGGAATAGTGCAGAGTTTCTGCAACCCAGCCATACATCTCATATCCTGAGTTAAATCCTCTATCCAATATTTACATTGTTAAACTTAATGTTGCCAGCATATTCTTGAGGTACTAAGTAGAAAATTCTTAGTTCTTTTCTGTGGCCCCTGTGTATGCACACTAATCAGCTCTGTGCCTGTGCAGAGTAAACTTGGCAGAGTAAACTTGGAAACTTCTTCAGTTTTAGCCAGGGAACTGGTGCTTCTTACCTCTTCTTCACAGAAAGGGGAGGAATGCATGCTTAAAGCTGAGGACCTTCTTGCTCAGTTCTCTTCTAACTGTTGTGTAAGCAAGAGCTTTGGAGAGCACTCTGCAGCATTTAGTCAGTTCCCCCCTTCTTTTGGACCACAAATTTCCCAATTTGTCTGTTTGTTTGTTTGTTTGTTTGTTTGCTTGCTTGTGTGTGTGTGTGTGTGTGTGTGTGTGTGTACAAAAGTTTAGTTGTCCACATTGTAAGCACATTGTCTGCGATGAAGTGGCTGCCAGGGCCACTTTGGTGGTGGTGGTGGTGGTGGGAAGCTCCCCATATTGTCTGGCCATGATAGCCATCTATCATAAAACCCACATTTTACCACTGAATTGGAGCAAGTGGCAATTGGGTTTTCCACAGGGACAAATAAACCCTGCTTGGACAAGGAGCTTTAAAGTGCGGACTTTTGCCTGGAAAATGTGGCACAAAAAGAAGTCTGGATAAGCCCTCAGAGCTGTTCTGTCTGTAAAGGCGTGAGTCCAAACTGTGCTTGCTCAGTGGTTAGGGAAACACATTCTGTGCATGCTCAGAGATACTTTTACTTCAGGACTTAGCCTTGCTCCAGAGGTTGAATCCTGGCACAAATACATAAAATGTGGCTGCATGATACAAGTCAGCCTGCCTGTATCAGTACATCTGCTACACCCTCCTCCTCCTTGTTTCCACTTGTTTCTATGTGAATAAAGTGGTTGGCTTTGCATACCTTCAGTCAAGCACTTTCACATCTCCGGCTACCAATTCTGCCCCCCAAAGGCCTTTTTTTCAGAAGCTCTTCCCACGTGTGTCTGGCTTATTGTACTGAGCAGCCAGTTTCTCCCAGAAAGACCCTGGCCATTGGTTGCACTATCCGGCAGCCTCACCTGCACAGAAGGTCTGGTCCCATCAGCCAGCAGGCGGAAGAGAAACGGTGGTGACAAGCTGCTAAGCGAGGTGGAATTAGGAGGAATGATAATAAATGTAGATGGTCAGGCGGGAAAATAAAATGATCCATCTTTTGCATGTTCGCCAAGGTGGCTGCCCCCTCCCCATGCCCATTCAATCAGAGCCTGTCAGACCTCCGGCAGCTTGGCATTTTTGTGAAGAATCTCTTGGCTAAAAATTGTTGTCATTCCTATTTCCTTGTTATCAGTCGTCAGCACCTCGCCAGCGCCCGGAGATTAACGCCGAATCACCGGGCAAGCATCCATCCCCCAGGAACCTTCTCCATTACACCAAGCTCAACGGGTCCCTCCCGCCTCACCTCCCCCATCCATCATCTTTAACGCTGACAGCCCAGCATAGGCCTCTCAAATTTATCTCGCTGCGTCCTGGGCAGGCTCTATCCGTCAAACCAAGCAGGGCCTCCTCTCTCCCCTGGTTTGGGGGGGGGAGGAGGAGGAAGCCGCCCGCGTGAGGGACTCGGGGAAAGATTGGTCCGAGATACACAATTAATCACGGCTCGTATCAATTTGGTTGATTTACTCCCTGGAGAGAGAAGGGGTGTAAACACGGTGTGTGCAGAGGCAGCGTGGAGACATAATGTGTCTGTCTATAGGAAAAACATTAACAGATCATCCCTGTGGCTGCTGATTGATGGGGTTGATGGAAGAGGGACAGCCTAGTGCAGGCAGTAGTGACAGACAAGAGGATGCCAAGGTGTTGGTCCCACTCGAAAGAAGTATCCTCTTACCAAAGGCCACCTCTGCATATAAACTAGGCTCCACTCATCTGTCGAAATTGCTGTCCTGTTCACAGAGGCAGTGTCTCTTTTCCTATTTTTAGGGCCAGGTATGGAGGGCCCAATTTTAACCGCATAATGTTGCAGTAGCTAATATGGCATCTGGCAGAGAATATATTTGTGTCCCTTCCTATTCTGTCCAGTGGGTTTTCTAGTAACATAAATAGCACTCCAATGTTCTGGGGAGGTCAAGGAAGGGCATGTTCACACACAACTTTTTCTAGAGTGCTTATCTTCTCTGACAGGTGAAACACTTGTATTTAGGGAAGGAGACCAAGGAATACAGTGGTACCTCTGGTTACGAACTTAATTCATTCCAAAGGTCCGTTCTTAACCTGAAACCGTTCTTAACCTGAGGTACCACTTTAGCTAATGGGGCCTCCCACTGCTGCCGCATGATTTCTTTTCTCATCCTGAGGTAAAGTTCTTAACCCGAGGTACTACCTCCAAGTTAGTGGAGTCTGTAACCCAAAGTGTTTGTAACCTGAGGTGTTTGTAACCCAAGGCACCACTGTATAGGCAAGACAGGACAGCCTCGCCTAAGAAGGTGAGAGGGATGAGCTGACAGAGAGACATCAGGCTATAGAGCCAATAGATAGATTCCCTGAAGAGCTCCACTGTAACAACTTCCAGTGAGTCAATGCTGATATTTTAATGGGAAAAATAAATACATTGGGAGGTATCCACCAACCATGTTCAGTCAGTGCAAGAATTTCCGCTTACGCAATGGAACACCGCCACTCAATTCTCTCTGTGTATGCCTCGTGTCCTCCCCTAATCTGCTCCAGAGGATTGAGGGAACCCCCAAGAACTTACTTAAGTGCAGGGTGCAGTGAGGTTTGGAGGCAATCCAAAAAATTTGCTTCAGATTCTTTTTCCTTATCACATTGCACTATGGAAAACAAGAACAAACAAGAGAATGTCACTGAATCGACACTGTGGTACTGAAAAAAATATGTATAAGATCTGTGTTAAAAACTTAGCTGCATACTTGAAACTAGTTTTTGAGCAAGTGGTAAGTACCTTTGGTGTCCATCCGTCCCATAATTATAATCCTTTCCTTTTGGGCTAATAGAAAACCAGCCCTTTTTCCTGGGTAAGATTTGTTGCTTTTCCTTTCCCAGCTGGTGGCCTTGGCACAGTCATCCTGTGCCCCAAAGAGCAGTTGCTCACCTTGCACTGTGGTGTCTCCTGGATGCAGTGGCGTAGCGTGGGGGGTGCAAGGGGTGCCAGCCGCACCGGGCGCAACATTTTTGGGGGCGCACTCGGAGCTCTCTGCCCCTACCTGGTCCTGGTGGCTCACTCTCTCTCTCACAGTGCTGGCTGCGAAGGAAAGGACGAGGCTGCGCGCTCCCCAGCCCAGGCGCCGCCTTCTGCGCGCACACTCGCTTGCAGCTAGAAGCCCTGCAGAAAAGGCCGTCAGGTGCAGGAGCGGCGCCTACGTCGCGCTTCCCGGAGGGGGCGCGTCGCCCGGCATTGGCGCGCGTTTGGGCGGGCTGCGGAGGGCGCGAGCGCTGCGTGCGCCCCAGGAGGCCGGCGAGGGCGGGAAAGCGGGCAGCTCGCTCCTCCCGTGCGCCCGAAGGGGCTTTTTTGGCGGTTCCCCCGCTGCTACGAAGTCCTAAGCAACGAGAAGGAAAGCGCCTCATGAGCATAGCACTGGAGGGCGAGTCTCAACTTTTCTGGACGAGCACTCAATGTGTTGCAGATATTAAGCATAAGAAACGCTCCTCATTGTCCACACCCATAAAAATATTCATTTATTTTTTTATAAATATTTTATTAAATTTTCAAATACATAATACAAGATCCCTACACCAAAAAGCCAGAACCAAAATACCAAAGAGCCATATAGAAAGAAAGAAATAAAAAAGAAAAAAGAGAAAAATATAACCAACCATTCAGTACAACTTTTCTTATATAACTGATTGGACTTCCTCACATCTCCTTACCCTGCATTATTTATAATAAGAATGTCAGCAAATTATTACCTTGTTTCATACCTTATTTTGTACTTTCCAAATATTATACTTCTAAATTTAAAACAATTTTTATCAATTGCTCATACCTTAAAATTAAACGTAGTGTTGCCTTAAATTTCGACCTTTTCTTACTTATAACTTAATTTTCTATTTTACAAAGTCTATTTGCTGGAACTGATATTTTCTAAATCGTGCAAATTAACATTCATACAACTTATAATGTTTTTGTAAATAGTCCTTAAACTTCTTCCAGTCCTCTTCCATTGTTTCTTCTCCCAAGTCTCGGATTCTGCCAGTCATTTCAGCCAATTCCATATAGTCCATCAATTGCGTCTGCCACTCTTCCAGTGTGGGCAAGTCTTGTGTCTTCCAATACTTTGCAATAAGTATTCTTGCTGCTGTTGTCGCATACATAAAGAAAATTCTGTCCTTTTTTAACACTTTCTGGCCGACAATGCCCAAGAGGAAGGCCTCCGGTTTCTTAACAAAGGTATATTTAAATCAGTGGCGTAGCGTGGGGGGTGCAGGGGGGGCCAGCCGCACCGGGCGCAACATCTGGGGGTTAGGGTTAGGGGGCGCAAATCCACGGGTTAGGGGGCGCAAATTACTTGCCTTGCCCCGGGCGCTGACAACCCACGCTACGCCACTGCATGGATGTGACCTTGTTGCCTATGAATGGCCATAATGTAGTATGGCGGAAAGACCGAACTTAGTACCATGCACATTGGGCCTAGACAAAAAGAATATTAGGACCAATATGATAGCCTATCTAAATGGATGCCAAGAAGATGAGGAGCAACTGTTTAATACAGATGTTAAATACAGATATCCCAGATGCACCCACCACCTTGTTCCCTGCTATTTTATAGACCAGCCTTCTTCTGATTTGCCATCCAGTAGAGCTTTTCTGGGTACTACAAGGCCAAATCAGGCCTATCTGGCCAAAAGGAGATGACAGAACTGACAGTAGCTCACTGACTTGTTTGCAAAGTATTTTGAGGATAAAATTACTTGCATCCGCCAGGATCTTGACTCCTCTGTTACAGCAGATGAATCTGTCTAGTTCTGTTGTGTTGGATGAATTTCAGTTAGTAAGAATAAAGGATGTAGACAAGGTGCTCGGATTGGTCAGGCTCCCACTTGTGCTCTGGACCCTTGTCCCTCTTGGCTGATAATAACTAGCAGAGGGAGGGGACAGCTGGCTGGGCCAGGGGGGTGATTAATACCTCCTAATGAGAGGGGGTGGTCCCTGCCTGCTTGAAGGAGGCTGCGGTAAATCTATTCCTCAAGAAACCCTCCCTGGTTTCGGAAAATCTAAATAATTACTGGCCAGTTGCCCATCTCCCCTTCTTGGGCAGGGTTCTTGAGTGATCCAAGTGCTCTTGGATTTAACTGATTTTCTAGATCTATTTCAATCAGGGTTTAGGCCCAGTTTTAATTCTCTTTAACCTCTCGGCAGTTTATCAACAATGATATCCTTCTGGAGAGGCTATCTGAGATATAGGTGGGTGGCACTTCTTTGCAGATGGTTGTTTCCAGAGCATGATGCTTGAGGAGTGCTCTTTGACCCTGTGCAGCCTTCAATGTGAGGTTCCTCAGGGTTCAATTTTATCCCCCTTAATGTTTAACATCTACATAAAACTGCTGAGTAGGTTCATCTAGAGTTTTGTAGTATGTTGTCAGCAATATGCTGATGACACACAGCTCTAGTTCTCCTTTACACCTGCTTCCTTCCAAACTTATTTGTGCATAATAGCTGGTAGTGAGTGTACACCCAACCCACAGTGTGGTATAGATTCTGTGTGTGAGTTGTGCATTAGTGCATAAGCAGTGTAAAGCTGATGTGGCGAACCGTTGGCCCTCTGGATGTTGCCGAACTACAACTCCCATAATTCCTGGCCATTGTTTCTGGTGCAAATGGAAGCTGTAGTTCAGCAACACCTTGAGGGCCAAAGGTTTCCCACACCTGGTGTAAAGCCACGTCACCCATGCAAACACACCAATTGTAAGGAGTTACCATTTCAAAGAATCATAGTACAGTATTGTAGAGCTGGAAGGGACCACAAGGGTAATTTAGTCTAACCCCCTTCATGCAAGAATCTTTTGCCCAACATAGGACTCAAAGCCATAACCCTGAGCTTTAAGAGCCTCATGCTCTACCAACCTGAGCTATCCTGGACAGAGCTTGCAGATCATAATGAGTGAAACTCCTGCTTTGCTGGTCCAATTCTGCTCCAACTGAATATCATTGTCAAATCTTCCTTTACTTCCCCGCATTGTCCTTAGGCAGATCTGGAATTGCTTTTGCAATAGCTTCTTTTTATTCCTCTCTCTTCCCCCCCTCCAAGGTTAATCATGCCTGGAGAGTTTTTTTGTTTTCTTTTATTTTTGTGGAAACGATCCATAATTTTGTAGTGGCTGTTTCAAATATATATACGAGCTGATTTTTTACAGCTCATTTTTATCACCTTTTTATTATCTTGGGTCAAAAGCTTTACTGGGTTGTATTCAGGGAATTATGCAAACTAAGAGAAAATACCATAGCAAAACTATAGATTTTCTCATTAAACTCTGCTTGGACATGTAGTTATTGTAGTAAAATTCTAGTAACTATTACGGTGCCTAATATAAAATTATAGTTTGACACCTTGACGCCAGTGGCCCTGCCTTCGGTTCAAATTAACCCCTCCTGTGCTGGAATAAAAGCTGGCTTCTGTGAAAGGAGATATCCAGTGGCTCCCTGGAGGCCTATGAATGGATTGATCGCAATACTGCTGCCATGTAGAAGCAACCATCTGATTCTTTCCAAGCAGCCCTTACTCAGCAGCAGGCCAGGCATCTCTTTCCATATTTGTTTCAGAGGAGGGAGTAGGGCAAGTGGCCTTTAACAAAAGGGATGCTAGTGTTTTTTGGAAAATATAGCCTTGATAGGCTATTCACCTTAGGATACTAGAAGCTGATGCAGCAATCCACAATACACTTATTCTGGAGCAGTACCACCAATTGTTGTGCATCTCGCCTTGACCTCTAGTCTTGAGACACTGTTTATTTCTACAGTGACCTGGAAGTTGTGTCTTCTGTCCAGAAAACTCTGGAAAGCATGTGTGGTATAGCAGTTTAGAGTGTCAGACTGAGGAGAAGCAGCTTCAGAACTCTCTTGGTCACAAAGCAGGGCACATTGGGATACTCATCATCTCGCAGCCTCATCTTCTATACAGGGTTGTGGTGAGAGATAGAAGTCTCCAATTCCAACATCAGCTCTCAGTCTGAACCCTAGCATTCCTAAAGCAACAGCACTCTGCCATTCTTGAACTTGGTAACGGACAAGAAGCTGTTGGAGCTTGGCTGTCCTCCCTTACTTGCATAGAACCTTAAGTGTGGAGAGAGGCCTGCATATAGAAATGCCTCATTTTTGCACCAAAAGATTGTGTGAGCATGGCTAAGTTACCTAGGCATGAGTTCATACTGAAGACTTGCTCCTGTGCTCTGCCCTGTCTGAAACATGCATGCTTAGACTGTGTACGAACTGGACCAATCCTTTAATAAAAGTAAAGCTTAGCATTCCCCCCCCCCGCAGTATAAATCCCCTCTTCCGGTTGCCCTGATAGTTTCATTCCCGTGGGTCTGTTATGTTATATGTTGGGAGTGGCTGCATGTTCATTCTGCACTGTCCACATGATTTCCTAGATAGTTATGCAAAAAATCCTTGACCAGCATGGAGACGGTACTCCCAGCTGCCAGATCCACATGATGACTTCGTAATCCATTTGTGTCACCATTTTATAGTAACCTGACTTGCAAATTCTGTCCTTGCTCTTGAGGTTTTCCTTGTGTTCAGCTTGGCTAGAAATGAGACCAGATAAACAGTAGGGATATGTATAGCAATATAATTATTGCTTTATTTAATTAAGCTAGTGAAAGTCTACTCAAATGGATAGGTTACTCTGGCTGGAAATGCAGAAAAATGCAAGGTCTTATGTATGGTAGTTGTGCTCAGCTTCATAGCCGAGGCTTTCTTCAGACAGTGTCCTATCTGACTGACTGTTCTAAAGAAATTTGTATTGCGTGTAGCCAGGCTCTGGAAACATTTCCTTTTGATTGTCTTATTAACATTTTAAAGCCACATAGATAATAACCTGGGGTAGCATGACAGTTCAGCAACTTCGTTTGAGGGAAACACTTAATCATATTTATTATGTAAACACAGCATGTCTTGCCCCCGTTAAATTATTAATAGTACCATTAACATATTTACATATAAATCTTATTGCAATTGATGAAAACTGTGAACAGAACCTCACACTGTCTCCCCTTTGTAGAATAGATTCTCTGTATTTTACAGAGACCCATTTATTAAAGGGACAAAATACTTCTCTTTTTTTGGCTCAAAGTTCATGTCGAAAATGTTACCTCGGCAGTTTTGGAAATTGGCATTAATGTGAAACCCAGTGACACTGATTTCTTCCCCCCACAATCTTCATTTCTTTTCAAAATGTGTCATTATTATATAGTGTAATTAATGCATTGCATTTCAGTTGCTCTTGTAGCATTTTAAAATTTTTGATGAATAAGAAGCAGCCCCCTGCTAATATAATAAGGATGGCAGATAGTTAAAGGAAAATATCAGAATTTCATTATTTTCCTTTGTATTGATAATTTTACTCTAATAGTCTTAGAGGATAACAAATGCAGACAAGCTGATATATTTAATTGGATCAATGTCTGGGGAATTTCAAAAGCTTTCATGGGAGTCCATCATGTGTATCTTGAAAGCCAGATAGCCCTACACAAATCAAGGATAGTCCAGTGACACTATCCCTTTCCTAGCCATCTTCTCCTTAGCAACAACTATAAAAATTAGAATTCAGAACCTATCTTCTCTCTTTTTGTTTTGTTTATCGTTACCTTTAAGCTTAACCTGGTGTGCTGAGCATGCCAACTTGATTGTATCATCTGCAGCAAATTCTCTGGGGTTTCTTTACCATTGTAGAACTGTCCTACTCCAGACCAGTATTCCTCAACCTTGGATTCCCAGATGTGGTTGGATTACAACTGCCATCACCCCCAACCTCTGCTTTATCTGTCTGGGGGCTATGGGAGCTGTGGTGCAACAATATCTGGGGACCCAAGATTGAAGAATATTCCTTTAGTCATCCCTCTTTGGTTGGGACCTCGCTCAATTTCCATTTGGGGGCTAACAAAACACGGGCTGCAGTAGTAGCGTACATAAATATTTATATTTTCTTCCACTAGGACTAATTCCTGTTCTTGGCATAGCTATGTTACCCTAGACTCCCTGTGCTTCAGTTTATTCTCCTGAAGCTTTGAACCGTTAGCATGAACAGGAAGGCAATGGCAAAGAATACATGTATCTACATACTCCCTATACTCACCTTGTTCTGGATGCTGACTATAAATTCTTTCTTGGAAAAAATAAGTATTTGATATAAGTGTTTGATCCTCCCCCCCCCCCAGCAATTTCTCATGAAACAGGCACTTTCAGAAAAATCATAAGAAAGCAATTGTTTCAAATTGGTCATTTGGGACTCAAATTACTAATCTAATACATTTTTATGGAGGTTTGCTGAGAGCTCCTATAAAATACAGTCTGTGAAGCTGCCCCAACATACCAGCGTTTTGAGTCTGACAGATCGAACCCAACAATCTCTCTGGGCTATTCAGGTTTAGGACCTGTGAGGCTGTTGCTGCCACCATGATAGAAATGTTTATATTCCTTCATCAATAGTGCCTGCCTTGCTTTTAAATTCTTCTGGGGTGGATTTTCCACCTTGCCCTGATTGGGGGTGGGAGGTGGGGAGGGGACAGAAATGGAGCATTTAAAGAGGAGAATTGAGGAGCACTTTCTAGATGAATTCCCTCCAGTTGCACCCTGTCTTGCCACCAATTTGGGATATCGAAATCCGTGTTCTTAGACTAATGTAGTTATTGGCTCATTTCTCTTTTTGTCTGGATACAAAAGAGGTTGCTGTAGTAAGAAGAGTGTTGGGTCCCTTTCTACTAGGGCTCTTTAGTGGGACGACAACCCCACCCACCCCTACCCTGGGAACATTTGTGGTATGACATTTCAGCAGGAGGCTATGGGACACACCCTGATTGGAAACAAATCTACCCTAAAAATATTGCAGGTGCAAACAATAGTGAAAGAGACATAATGCATAACTGCTCCAATATCATCATGAGGACAAATCATTATGGATGCATGATCTGAAGAGTTCCATAGTGCTGTATTCTCCCAAAGAATTCCAGTATTCCCATTAGTTATGGGCAAAATCCTAATGATATTTATTAAGCAATAAACACCACTTGCTTTGATGGGACTTACTCTCCAGAAAGTGCATTTATGATCTCAATTTTTGATCAGCAAAGGTTTCCCTGAGGTATGTTTTAAAGTAGTGCCTTCTTTTCCTGGCTACTAGCTCTTTATTGTTCATTTCCTAACTATACCCTTCAGTCAGCAAAAATCTCCCCATTTAACATTGTTTAAATCAGCCCCTTCTCCCTGTATGAATTCCCTTCTGACCTAGCCCAGGAAATAACCAATTAAAGAGCCAGGAGAAACAGGAGTGGCTGAAAACCACTTTAAAAAGGTAGACCTTTACTGAAATTAGCCCTTTTCATTAGTTGTTCTTGAACTCACCAGCAGAATTATTGAAAATGGTCTTTAAAAGACAATACCTGGATCATCTAAAATAAGAATTATGCAGTTGTGCTTTACAGTGGTACCTCGAGTTACAGACGCTTCAGGTTACATACGCTTCAGGTTACAGAATCCACTAACCCAGAAATAGTACCTCGGGTTAAGAACTTTGCTTCAGGATGAGAACAGAAATCGCACGGCGGCGGCACGGCAGCAGTGGGAGGCCCCATTAGCTAAAGTGGTACCTCAGGTTAAGAACAGTTTCAGGTTAAGAATGGACCTCCAGAACAAATTAAGTTCTTAACCCGAGGTACCACTGTATTTTAAAAAACCATTATGTTTTAATTGTACACTCATGTTTCAGTAAAAAAGCAATATCAGATTATGATTTTTTTAACAATGAAATTCCAGCTGCCTGGGAAAGACCCACATAGCAAGACATGTAAATACAGTGGCATCAGGAAATGCAAGCAAACAATACAGGGCATCAGTGGTAGTTTGTCATTCTATGCTGGACAGGTTGGTGCTGCAACTGAAGCTGCATTCAAAGTCAGAAAATCACCACAAATCAGGTGTTTCAAAATCAACATGTAAAACATTAGAATTGTAACAGGTGGCCAGTGATACTGTCTGAGGGCTTATCCACACTTAATTTTTGTCCCACACTTTCCAGACACAGGTCCATGCTTTAAAGCTCTGTGTCTGAGTGTGGGGTGTTGTTGTTTTTTGCCCCAGAGCTTTCACCGCGAAAATGTGCTCTTTAGCAGTCAATTGGAGCAAACGTCAGTTCTAATTTTCTGTGGATTGCCATTTGCTCCAATTAAGCATTAAAGAACAGATTTTTTTTGCGGGGAAAGCTCTGGAGCAAAAAGAAAGAAAAAGAAAGAAAGAGTGTTTCTTGAGTTCTGTGTAATAACTATGGGCTGGGGGTGCACATTACTACTTACTTTGGCTCCAGTGTGCTCCCACCACTGGTGGTTCAAGGTGAGTGCACATGACATTAGCCACAACCCATCTGCATCTTGTAGTTTCTTGAGAAATACTGCTGACTGATGCACTTTCCCTCAGACTGGGTTCTATCCGATTCAAAAACGTAAGTCACAGTTAAGCTAAAGTTTGTATGTTGTAGAAATTTTAGATGATGGCACATTTTAATAGGAATTAATAGGAGCTGCAGGCATGGGGAAACAAATCCGGTAATAACTTACAGTGTGTACAACACCACAGAATGTGACTTGACAAGGGGAAATGATTTCCCTTCATTTTAAGCCGCTAATTTGTACATGCCTTTAGTCTTGGACCAGGGAGAAGTGTGGTTAGAGCTTTACTCAGCCAGGCAATTTATGTGGCAGTGTTAGGGAAATCACTTTGGAAGAGACAGTCCAGGAAAGCAGTTGAAGAAGACAGTGTGGCTCCTTCATCCTTTGGCCATGCTGAACATTTTGTTTGGTGCATGTGCATGTACACACAAGTGGATACAGAAAATGAATGTTCTTAAACAGAAGTGTGGGAAAGCAGAATGTGGGGCTCCAGCCCATTCTCCTCATCTTACCCTTTTCTTGACTCTTCCACTTTCCTTGCTTTATCTCCTGCCACTTCCCCCATTCTACAACTGCTGCTTCCCCTCCCTGTGGTTCTTCATGTATCAACAAGCTACTGCTCCTGGTGTAACAAGACCAGGCTAAATCTGCTTAGCCTTGCCCCATGTGTGCCAAAGTAACAACCACATCTTGCAGAGATGTCGGTAAACAATACTGTCAGGGTTTCTGGGAGAGAGGAGGAGATGACAGAGGAGACGGAGAGCGAGTGGGAGGAGGGGCAGAAGGATGAGGAAGAAGATGACGGAATTCTGAGGGAATCCACGAGTCTGAGCAGCGAGTCAGAGGATTCTCAAAAGGGGGTTACCTTAATCAAGCAAAGGGGAGGAGAAGGGAGAAGCGGAGAGGAGCCCAGTGGAAGACAGAGGAAGCAAGAGACGTCTCAGCCGGAACGGAGTAAAGGGGGTGGAGTCGTCAGCCTCTCGGAGGGAGCAGGATTAGGAGAGAACAGAGAGAGGGGGTTGGAGCAGGGTGTTCAGCCGGAAAGGGTGGAGAGCAGAGCAGGGGGTGGTGTAGCGGTCGAAAGAAAGGTCAGCAGCAACGTACGCGCGCCAAGTTCAAACGTAGAGGCGCGCGGAAGTGGAGAGAGCTCAGGGGAGGAGCCCGGCCCTAAAGCCAGAGAGAGGGGGGGGAAGAGGCGGCAGAGGATTCAGCCTCAGGCGAGTCACGGAGAGAGGGAACCCAGGGGGGCAGGAAGACCCTGCGGAAAAGAAAGGAGAGGAAGAGGTGGTCTAGAGCCAGGCTATTAAGTTGGTGCGGAAGAGGGGAGGAGTCAGAGGGGACTTCAGCGGTCTAACGTGGCAGACGTACGGCCACAATGCTGAACTGTATGAGAAGCAGAAATCTTCAATAAACTATTCCTGTAAATAAGCTGCAACGGAGTGAGGTCTCTTGTGAGCTGGGACCAGTCCTGGGTGGCCGTGACAGTAAGTCCCCTCTCTGAAAGCAAAAATTTTTTTTTGCGAAGCTCACGAACGGGAGCAGCCATGAGCGCTGAGGAGCAGCTGGTTGCATTGCGGAATCAGGTTACCGCTCTCACATCGGCAGTCATTGCTTCGCAGAAGAAGAATGACGACTTGGAGAAGACGTGCCAGGATTTGCAGGCAAGGTGGGAGCGCGCGGACAAGGCGGGGGCCCCAGGATCCAGAGCGGAGGGCATTGCGCTTGGACGAAGGGGGGGTGCCCTAGTTCCGCATTTTAATGGCAACTTGCAAGACTATCCCAATTTCAGAGCGGACGTTGTATATGCACTGCACTTACTCCGTCACGATTTTAAAGATGAGGAGGAGAGAGTGGGGTTCATTGTTTCGCACCTGCATGGGGAGGCCAGGGCTTGGCTACGCAATTTGTGGCGCGAAGATGGACCGGCCCGTCGCGATTCAACTGCGTTCATCAAAGCGATGGATTCTTGTTTTCAATCCTCTGTGGATGTGGACATTGCGCGCCGTCAAATGCACGGGCTGAGGCAGGGGAAAGCGACTGTGCGCCAATACCACTCTAAATTTTTTGCATTGCTCACCGCCTTAGATTGGCCAAAGGACAGTAAACCGGTCAGAGATCTTTTTTGGGAGGGATTGAGCCCCCCCATCAAGGATGAGATCGCTAGGGGGGACAGACCCCAGACCCTAGAAGACGTGGTGCAACGGGCTTTAGCTCTTGGAATTCGACATGAGGCGCGTCCGTGGCACGAGGAGGACGGGCCCCAAGCGCGTGCGCAAGTAAGGACTCTCCCTTTTGTGCACAGGGACTTCAGCCGTGCGCACCCCTCGCCAATGGGGAAGGACAGAGAGGAGCCAATGGAGATTGGTGGTGCTAGGGCTCAGAAGCCATCCCAGAGCCCTGTCCCTGGTGCAGCCAAAGCGAAGCCTCCTAGAGGAACCAGGAAGTGTTACATCTGTGACAGTGCGCACCACATGGCGAAAGAGTGCCCCCAGAGGCTCCAGAAGCACACTGCAGCGCTGGCAACTGTAACAGCAGAGGTGCAACCAGGGGAGCAGCTTCAGGGAAACGACAGTGCCTGGCTGGAAGCAGAGCTACTGGGGCTCAGCCAGGCGGATCTGTAGACAAGCCCCCAGCATCACTGCAGAGCGTGGACCCTTTGCCTCCCAAACCGGCAGTTCTGCTCACAGCAACACTCCAGTTGCCTGATGGGAGACTCCTCGAGGTTCCAATAACGATCGATTCGGGAAGCAACGCCGACTTCATGGGACTGCAGTTCGTTAAGCAGCACAACATGGCGCTCCTGCCTGCAACGACGCCTCTGAACGTGGTCACGGTGGACGGCAGGAAGTTGCTGGGGGGGCAAGTGGTGCAGCAAACCCCTCCCATGATGATGCAGATTGGCAACCATCGAGAGCTTATTAGTTTCAATGTCACCCACTTATCGGACACACCCATCGTGTTAGGCATGAGTTGGCTGGAGAGGCACAGTCCCGCGGTTGCGTGGTACCAGAGGCAGATCAACTTTTGTTCATCGTATTGTGCTCAGCATTGCTTTCAGACCGATCAGGGAGGAGAAGCTGAGCAGCCATTGCATCTGGGTATGGTGCAAACAGTGCCTCACAAGTACCAGGAATTCTTGGAGGTTTTCTGTGAGAAGGAAGCTGACAAGTTGCCGCCTCATAGACCTTACGACTGCGCGATTGATTTAGTGCCAGGGGCGCAATTGCCTGCTGCCAAGCTGTACTCCATGTCGGAGGACGAAATGCAAGAGCTTCGGGAGTTCATAGACCATAACCTCAAGCGAGGTTTCATCCAGGAATCTAAAGCAGCGGGAGGCAGCCCTGTTTTCTTTGTGAAGAAGAAGGACACGCCCCAAAAAAGGCTTATAGTGGATTACAGGTTCATCAACAGCTTGACTAAGCCCAAAGCTTTCCCCATGCCCAAGATTGACGACCTTTTAGCGACCGTCAGGAGGGGCAAGATTTTCACCAAGCTGGACCTACGTGGAGCTTACAATCTCATCCGCATCCGGAAAGGGGATGAGTGGAAGACCGCCATGTTCACCCCTCTGGGCACATACGAATACAGAGTCATGCCTTTCGGCCTCCAAAATGGCAGCCACGTTTTTCAAGCATTTATGCACCACGTGCTAGCAGGTCTCCTCTACAAGAAGTGTGTCTGCTTTCTCGACGATATCCTGATTTTCTCGGAATCGCCGGAGGATCACGATAAGGACGTGAGGGAGGTCCTGCAGAGGCTGAAGGAACACAGGCTGTACGCCAAGTTGGAAAAGTGCCAGTTTGATGTCAGAGAGGTTGATTTCCTTGGCTACAAGTTGTCCGACGAGGGACTGGCCATGGACAGGGCTAAGGTTCAAGCGCTGTTGGACTGGAAAAGCCCTCGAAATCGGAAAGAGGTCCAGAGGTTCATCGGCTTTGCCAATTTTTACCGCAAGTTTATTAAAGGTTTTGCGAACGCGACGGCGGCGATCACTGACACCCTCAGTTCCAAGAAGAAGAAGTTCGTCTGGACCGAACAAGCGGAGCGGTCCTTCCGGACGCTTAAAGGTCTTTTCGCCTCCGAAGAGCAGCTGCTCCACGTGAATCCCGGCAGACCCATGCGGGTAGAGACCGATGCGTCAGATAGAGCGGTTGGGGCCGTTCTTTTGCAAGAGGATTCACAAGGCAACTGGCGACCGGGTGCGTTCTACTCCCGGAAGCTCAGCAAGGCGGAGCGCAATTATACCATATGGGACAGGGAGTTGTTGGCCATTCATGCAGCTTTCAAAGCGTGGCGACACTTCTTGATAGGAGCCAAGCACACGGTGCAGGTCCGCACGGATCACAAGAACTTAGAGTATTGGCGGACGGCTAAGTTGCAGACCCAGCGACACATGCGCTGGGCGGAGTTCTTTGCGGATTTCGACTTCAAAATAGAATACATCCCAGGAGACTCCAATGTTATTGCAGACGCGCTGTCCCGAAAGCCGCAATACTTGGAGGAAGCAGCTCCAATCGCAGCAAAGCACATTTTCGCACCGCAGGCGTGGACGTGCGCTACCATCGCAGTCGACCTGGACGCGGTGCGACGCGCGTTGCAAAGGGATCAGTTTGCACAGTCTAAGATGGAGGAGCTACGCGGAGGGTCGCGACACACCGATGAGTTTCAATTACAAGATGGACTTTTGACTCGTAAGGGTGCCCTTTACGTGCCCACCGACGATCTTCGAGCCAAGGTTCTGCAACAGTTGCATGACGCCCCTAGTGCAGGCCATTTCGGCAAAGAGAAGACGATGGAGTTGGTGGCTAGAGACTTTTGGTGGCCCCAGATGAGAGGAGAGGTGGCGGACTACGTCGCCAGGTGTGATATCTGCCAGAGGTCCAAACCGGTGCACCAGAAGCAGGCGGGATTGCTAGAACCGCTGGAGACACCGCAGCAACCATGGGAGAGGGTAGCGTTGGACTTTGTTACAGACCTGCCCAGCTCCAGAGGTAAGACGGCGGTGTTAGTGGTGGTGGACTTGTTCACCAAGATGGCGCACTTCATCCCTTGTGCCAAGGTGGCGACGGCAGAACAGACCGCAAAGCTCTTCATCGATCACGTCTTCAGAGTGCATGGACTTCCGCAGTCCGTCTTGTCCGACAGGGGGCGCCAGTTTGTTTCCACTTTCTGGCGAAAGCTTCTGGGCATCTTGCACGTCAAAATCAACCTGACATCGGCGAGGCATCCACAAACCAACGGTCAAGCGGAGAGGGTCAACGCGATCATGCAGCAGTACCTGCGGTGCTACGCCAACCAGCGACCTGCGGCGTGGGTGGACTTTCTGCCGATGGCTGAATTCGCCTACAACAACACGAAACACGCTTCCACCGGGGTGACGCCTTTCTTCGCGAACAATGGCCGTCATCCCAGAACCTTCCCGAGATTTGCGGCACCAGGAGGGGGGGGGCCTCAAGATGCCGACCAGTTTGCAGCGGAGTTGCAAGAGGTGCACGAGGAGCTGCGGAGACATTTGGAGCTGGCAAAACAGGCGTATAAGGTGCAGGCCGATAAGCACAGGAGGGCGGGAGAGGACGTCCAGGTTGGGGACTGGGTGTGGTTAGCAGCCCACGCGATGCCGGCCAGGTCATTGGCCAAGAAGAAGTTAGGACACAGGCAGCTAGGGCCATATCAAGTTGAGGCTAAGATCAATCCGGTGGCTTTTCGTCTAGCCCTTCCGGAAGGTTCCAGGGTGCACCCGGTCTTTCATAGGTCGGTGCTCACTCCCTACAAAACCCCACACAGGTTTCAAGAGTCAGGAGCACCCCCAGAGCCACGTAGGAGGGCGCCTGAGAGGGGGGAATCGCCAAGACCAGGACCTCTTAACGAGGTCACAGAGATACTGGACTCGAGATGGGGGGAGGAGGGAGTTGAATATTTTCTCGCCAGGGAGGGCACACCAGCCGCTGCTAATAGTTGGGTGCCAGGCTACGAGTTAGACGAACCCCTTTTGAAAGAAGAGTTCCATGCACTTTTCCCACATAGACCCATGCCAGCTGAGTACTTTGATGACTGGCTTTTCACACCCACATTGTCAGATAGCACGTTCAGGGGTTTCTCTTCCCCCGAGGAAAGAACACCAGAATCAAGCCCGCCCAGGGGATCGTGCTCGGGGGTGGACACGGAAACCCCTTATTGGTGGGAGGAGCAGCCAGAGGAGGAATGGCGTAAGAGGTGGCTGATAGGTCCTTGGCGGGCAGCACCGGAGGAAGTAGCGATGGAAGCAGAGACTGAGAAGCATTTGGGGGAAGAACCCGACTTCGAATACGCTTACACAGAACTGCCAGCAGAGAACATTGACGTAGACGACCTGTATCCTGAGCCTACCCCCGAAGAGCCGCAGTTTCCACAACCGGTCCCCGGCGAGCGGGAGGGGGGAAGGGGGGGCTTCGAGGGGGGGATGGATGTCAGGGTTTCTGGGAGAGAGGAGGAGATGACAGAGGAGACGGAGAGCGAGTGGGAGGAGGGGCAGAAGGATGAGGAAGAAGATGACGGAATTCTGAGGGAATCCACGAGTCTGAGCAGCGAGTCAGAGGATTCTCAAAAGGGGGTTACCTTAATCAAGCAAAGGGGAGGAGAAGGGAGAAGCGGAGAGGAGCCCAGTGGAAGACAGAGGAAGCAAGAGACGTCTCAGCCGGAACGGAGTAAAGGGGGTGGAGTCGTCAGCCTCTCGGAGGGAGCAGGATTAGGAGAGAACAGAGAGAGGGGGTTGGAGCAGGGTGTTCAGCCGGAAAGGGTGGAGAGCAGAGCAGGGGGTGGTGTAGCGGTCGAAAGAAAGGTCAGCAGCAACGTACGCGCGCCAAGTTCAAACGTAGAGGCGCGCGGAAGTGGAGAGAGCTCAGGGGAGGAGCCCGGCCCTAAAGCCAGAAAGAGGGGGGAAGAGGCGGCAGAGGATTCAGCCTCAGGCGAGTCACGGAGAGAGGGAACCCAGGGGGGCAGGAAGACCCTGCGGAAAAGAAAGGAGAGGAAGAGGTGGTCTAGAGCCAGGCTATTAAGTTGGTGCGGAAGAGGGGAGGAGTCAGAGGGGACTTCAGCGGTCTAACGTGGCAGACGTACGGCCACAATGCTGAACTGTATGAGAAGCAGAAATCTTCAATAAACTATTCCTGTAAATAAGCTGCAACGGAGTGAGGTCTCTTGTGAGCTGGGACCAGTCCTGGGTGGCCGTGACAAATACCTTGCCTCTTCTCCCCATAGAAGAAATGGAGAGTGCCAGAGTGTGCATGAATGACCATGAGCCATCTGGTCAGTGTCCTGTCCCTGATGAACCACTTACTTAAAGCTTCATGGGGAGTATATGGGAAAGAAGTCTATGATGCAAGTACCACCCTGCCAACAATCTTTCCCCAATGTTTTAGCATACATATGCATACTTTCCTAAGCTTAAGTCATAGAAGGTCAGTTCCCCCCACCCCGCTTTTATGGTTGTTGTAAAAATAATTAAATCAGGAAGTGCAATCCTGTACATGTCTAGTTAGATGTCTCATTGAGTTCAGTGGGGCTTGTTCTCAGTTTAGGAGGTATAGGATTGCAGCGTGGACCTTCTAATATTCTTCTATAGAAATCATATAGCAGTCAGTTCCACAGTTTAATTTCTTTTATTTGCTATCTGATTGTAAGCATGGTTGAAGCTTGTTGGTATGTGTCAAATCTTCTGTTGCTGATATGGAGAATTCTGCATTACTTTAATAAATTAGACACTAGATTATCTTTAGCTGTTCTCCAGTCCTGTGTTTCTTAACAACGATTGAGCTTTAATACATGCAAAATTATAAAGCTTAGGATGTGTTGACATCCTGCCTTTTTGTGATCCAGGAGAGGTGGAGAGAGGGCCTAGCAGACTGTAAAAAGAAATCAAACAGTGAAGAGAAACAACCCCTGAGCTTGCCAAGGAGCAGACTCAATATTGTCTTTTCTGTTCTCCGACTCATCCCCCCCCCCTTCTTTTATGAGCTGCTCTCATTGGCAGCAACATAAAAATGTGGTTGTAAGGAGGAGGATTGTTTTGATAGCGCCTGCTATTCTGGACTAGACAGCTGAAGAAGCACCGGAGTGGAAAAGTAAAAAGATGGAGAGGAAATTTGCAAGGAACAACTGGGGGGAGCTGAACCAGTCTCAGTCTTTCTCTGGGACAGTTTACATTGGCAACCTTTGAGGAATCCAGTAAGCTGTGCTTCTCTCTTGAACATACAAAGGTTAGATAATACTTTGACATCAAATGACTGACATGTTTCAAGGCAGGCAGAGCTTTTTCTCACTAATTGTACCTTCCATAATGCCAGTTCTGTGTTTGTGGAAGGGAAGGGTTTGTGACTAAACCTAGACTAGGCACGATGATGATGATGATGATTTTATTATTTATGTGCTGCCTTGTATCCTAAGACTATATGTTACTTATATACAACAATAATAACTGAAAGTAATCACACTAGGCATCCCTCCCAGTACACATTTCTTACCATAAAGTGATCACAAGTGATCATCTTAAAAAAGCAGCTAAAAGCCATCCACTGAGTAAGCCAGCTACATATATCAACATTCAAATGGCACCCCAAAAAGCCAATGCTACTCATATATTCAGACAGCCTGGTCCCAGTTGTAAGTATGGCCACTTAATTTTGAGCCAGTTGAAATGTCTGAACTACAGTGGTGCCTTGCAAGACGAAATTAATTCGTTCCGCAAGTCTTTTCGTCTTGCGAGTTTTTTGTCTTGCGAAGCACGGTTTCCCGTAGAAATGCATTAAAAATCAATTAATGCGTTCCTATGGAAACCGCCTTCAGACCAGGTCTGGGGACAGTCTGTCCCCCGACCTCTTCTGAAGGCGGGCGGGGGGCAAAAGTCTTTGTCCCCCCGCCTGCCTTCCCGGGGGCTTTTAAATCGCCCCGGGACTGTCCCGGGGCGATTTAAAAGCCCCCGGACGGCTTCTGAAGGCAGGCGGGGGGGAGCAAAGACTTTTGGGTCACCAGCTGAATCTAGCAGAAGGCACTTGGTGCCACAGAGTCCACCTGGACCTCCATGATAGTGATGGATCCAGGAGTAGCCTCAAAGTAGAAACCTGCTCCTTCAATGAGAGTGCAAGCTCAGTCATAACTGGGTTATGGTTAGGTTCTCCCTGTCCAGATAAGTGTGTACCTGGGTCACTAGCCGAAGCTGATAGAAGACACTCAGCACCACTGAGCCAGTGTGGCGTAGTGGTTAAGAGTGGTGGACTCGTAATCTGGTGAACTGGGTTCACGTCCCTGCTGCTCCACATGCAGCTGCTGGGTGACCTTGGGCTAGTCACACTTCTCGAAGTCTCTCAGCCTCACTCACCTCACAAAGTGTTTGTTGGGGAGGAAGGGAAAGGAGATTGTTAGCTGCTTTGAGACTCCTTAGGGTAGTGATGAAGTGGGATATCAAACCCAAACTACTACTCCTCCGCCTCCTCCTCCTCCTCCTCCTCCTCCTCCTTCTCCTCCTCCTCTTCTTCTTCTTCTTCTTCTTCTTCTTCTTCTTTTTCACCACCTGAGCCTCAAGTGACAGCAAAGGATCCTGAAGCTACATAATAGACCCTTCAGAGGGAGTGTAGCCCTTTCAAGGGCAGGAAACCTCCCATCCAGTCCAGGGAACCACCCACTAACAGAGCCTCAGTCATATCTGGATTGAGCTTCAGTTTGTCTCTCATCCAGTCCATTACTGATGCAAGACAACAGTCCTTCATCTCCACTGCCATAACCTTTCAACTCTCAACTTTCTATTTTCAACTTTCCTTCTAACTTCTAACTAAGCTTGGTCCTTCAAACTAACAGTGAGCCAGTGGAGGGGCCCCACCCATTTGCCATCTCACACAGAGCCCCTTTCTTTTGTTTCCCTTAATGGCCCATCACCCAGGCAAGCACCTCAACTTAGGAAGCTAGCCTGGCTTATATTTTAACACTTGCAGAATCCAGGGGTTAGAAGGGTCTCACATACAGCCTACTTTCTCCCCCTCAAGAGCAAGAAATGCTTTGAAAATAAAATGTAAGTTTGAGTGGTTTAGTAAAAGGCTGGCTTTCCCAAGAGAGTCCTGTGAGCTGCAAAAGTGCTATTCAGCTTTTTCTAGTTTTTCTAGTTTTTTGGGGGTGCGGGTGTCCTTTGTAATCTGTTGAGGGCCTCTTTCCAACTGGCACTCAGGAACAGCAGATTTTGCAAGTTCTACATTCCTTCCCCTAAATTAAACCTTTGTTAGCTCTCTTGGAATGCTTATACAATTCTGTATTTGTTCACGTGGAATCTGATGCAGAGACACTCCCTCAACCAATCAATTTAAGATGACTACTGCAAAGCATGGATAATAATTATAAAGAAGGGAACAATATTTTTATCCGTTCTGTGCTTAACTTTACAAACCAGTTTCATGTCCCTTGTTACGGTAGTTGCATTTTCCTTGAACTATAGTAATGGGGATCCTTTAGGCTTCCTGATGTTGTTGGACTCCAGTGTTCAGGGATGATGGAAGCTGTAGTCCAGTAGCATCCAGAGGGCCACCAGTTCCCTGGGGTGACCAGAACTGTGCACAGTATTTCATAAATTTATATACCGTATTTTTCGCACGATTGGACGCACCGGACCATAGGACGCACCTAGTTTTCAGGGGGGGAAATCAAGGAAAAAATATGATTTCCCCCCCCCCCCCCGCAGCTCTGGGAGCAGTGGACAGGTTGCACGCAGCCTGTGCGCTACTCCAAGACCTTCTCCCTGCTTTTGCGGGAGGTGGCGGAATTCCCCCACCTCCCGCAAAAGCCCACAGGAGCCCCGCTTGACTCCTGCGGGCTTTTCGACCAGGAGGGAGAAGGGACTGAAACGGCCAGTCAGTCCCTTCTCCCTCCTTGGGCAAAAGCCGCAAAGAGCTGCGCGCTCTTTAAAGGCTGCGCGGCTCTTGCAGGCTTTTCTGCGAGGTGGGGGAATTCCCCCACCTCCTGGAAAAGCCAGCAAAGCCGTGCAGCTCCTTTAAAGAGCGCACGGCTTTTGCCTGCTTTTGCGGGAGGTGGGGGAATTCCCCCATCTCCCGCAAAAGCCCGCAGGAGGGAGAAGGGACTGACTCGGCCAGTCAGTCCCTTCTCCGTCCTTGGGGAAAAGCCCCCAAGAGCCGTGCGCTCTTTAAAGGGTGCGCGGCTCCTGCGGGCTTTTCTAGGAGGTGGGGGAATTCCCCCACCTCCTAGAAAAGCCCGCAGAAGCCACAGAGCCTCTTTAAAGAGCACACGGCTTTTGCCTGCTTTTGCGGGAGGTGGGGGAATTCCCCCATCTCCCGCAAAAGCCCACAGGAGGGTTGGAGAGTAGCGGGAAGGCGTCGCGCGCCTTCCTGCTGCCCCCCATCCTCTGGGGCTGGCGATGGGGGAAGCGCTGCTTTTCCCCCCGCCAGCCTCAAAGCCGGGTTGGAGAGTAGCGGGAAGGCGTCGCGCGCCTTCCTGCTGCCCCCCATCCTCTGGGGCTGGCGATGGGGGAAGCGCTGCTTTCCCCCCCGCCAGCCTCAAAGCCGGGTTGGAGAGTAGCGGGAAGGCGTCGCGCGCCTTCCTGCTGCCCCCCATCCTCTGGGGCTGGCGATGGGGGAAGCGCTGCTTTCCCCCCGCCAGCCTCAAAGCCGGGTTGGAGAGTAGCGGGAAGGCGTCGCGCGCCTTCCTGCTGCCCCCCATCCTCTGGGGCTGGCGATGGGGGAAGCGCTGCTTTCCCCCCCGCCAGCCTCAAAGCCGGGTTGGAGAGTAGCGGGAAGGCGTCGCGCGCCTTCCTGCTGCCCCCCATCCTCTGGGGCTGGCGATGGGGGAAGCGCTGCTTTCCCCCCCGCCAGCCTCAAAGCCGGGTTGGAGAGTAGCGGGAAGGCGTCGCGCGCCTTCCTGCTGCCCCCCATCCTCTGGGGCTGGCGATGGGGGAAGCGCTGCTTTCCCCACCGCCAGCCTCAAAGAGCAGACTCTCCTGGCTTCAGCGGAAGCAACGCGAAGCCTCTGTAGCGCAGGCTTCGGAGGCTTTGCCTTGCTATTGCTGAAGCCAGGGAGCCTGCATTCGCTCCATAGGACGCACACACATTTCCCCTTCATTTTTGGAGGGGAAATAGTGCGTCCTATAGAGCGAAAAATACGGTAGTCATTATGATAGTGGCAGCCTTATTTCCAGCCACTTTCATTATCCTAGGATGAAATTTGCTGAATTTTGTTTCCTGCCCCACACTGAGATGAGGATCCAGGTCAGGGACCCTGTCATAATGGCTAGGCGGCATTAACACTGTGTGTGTGTGTGTGTGTGTGTGTGTGTGTGTGTGTGTGTGTATCCCGCTATTTGCATTAGAAGTAGAAATCCTATTTAGTGGGTTTTACAACCACACAAGCCAATAAATAGCATCCTGGTGCACAAAATCTTGATACATTATTCTGACTGACTCACTGAGCACTTCACCCTGATCCTTACCCACTTACACACTGCCATCAGTATGTGTACAGTTCTTTATATAAGTCCAAGAGGATAGGTGTCCTTGCTTTGAAGCTCTCACCATCTAAAATCCATATCACAAGCAGTTACATCCCATAACAGAGTGTTCCATAGGTCTATAGTGAGCAGTGAGAGAGAGTTATATTTTTATTAGTTTATAAAGCCTGCAACATGTTCATTTAACTGCCTTCCCTCTAGCTCTTTGTATTATGTGAAAATGTATTTAACTTTTTCTGATTAATTTATTATTCGATGTTCCTTTAGCTATGTCATTTGAATCATAATCATCGTTTTGGTAAAAGCCTCAAGCCGATCATTTCATTGCTGTTTTAAATGACTATGGTGCCTTTTTGTTTTTCGTTCAGCAAGAATATGAATAAGTGCTTTCGCAGATGAAATTAGTGGGCAGAAATGACTCGTTCTACCATCTCACTTGTAAAAATATATCCTCAAATAAGAGGAATGTTGTTCATTGGGGGGGTCTGACTTTTTAAAATTACAAATGAATGTAACAAATCTATAAGTATTTACTCTGAAACGTTTGAGCTGAGCAGTGTAAATCATTGCTGATTTACATATAGATTTGTGAGATGTGGGTGCTTCATATCTCTTGGACCCCAAGCTCATCCCTTTCCGCTTAGTATAGGCAGCACAAGAGGCCGACCTTTGCCAAAGTTGTCCCCCCCCCCCCCGGCACAACCACCCTGGGCAGCTATTGGGCACATTACGCCACTGATCCTCAGGAACAGGTCCAGTGACACAGCCCTACTCTCCTTTTTCCAAGGACAATAGCCCTACACATTGCGGTGATTATGGCTTTCTGACAAGTAGACTTGGTCTGTTCATGCTGGCACATCCAAGAGACAGAGGTGGGGTCTACCCAGCTGGCTCAGTATCCAATTCAGCTTCAGGTGCCTCCCCAGTTGCCAGGGAAATAGTGCTAATATGAGGCAGGGTAGGGGCCAGTTCAGACAGTTCTTCCTCCTCTACTGAAATATCTAGCACTATCTCCTACGTAGGTGCCAACTCCCTGAGGCCCTGGCTGCCCAAGCCCCCACCAATTTCAGTCCCAGGGCCATACATGCTGAATGGCACCCACAGCCTTGGGCACTCATGGTTGCAGCACCAAGTTGGCACTCCTGATCTCTTGACAGGCTACTCAGCTGCTCCTCAGCACCAAGCTCAGCACTCTCATCCAGATCTTCCTTCCCCTCTGAACAATCATGCCAGAGAGTCTCTACAGAGCTCAAGACAGTAATAAAATTGTCTAGTTTCCACTTTGTGCATGTATGAAGCTTTGTCTGAAGCATCCAGTGGAAGTCAGTGAGAGAGTCAGATACTGAGTTCAGAGGGCCCTTCATTGGAAATAGTCACACTTGTCCTAGCACTGCTCTTGCAAGGACAGCACCCTCATCCCACTTTTAATGATAGGAAATGGTAACTGCATCTATTCTCAGACTTGGTATATTGGTGAGCTGTCTGAATACTGTACGTAGATGTGTTTATTATCTGAATACTGTATCCTTTGCAGGGTCAAGATGAAATCTACTCTTAGTGGAACAACACAGGCACAACTCTTTGTAGTCAAGCTCTCAAGACCACCAAAGGTTTCTTGGGACATGCTGTTGTTTGCTTATCTCCCTTTGATACCCTCAAGGTTTAGGTGGTCCTTATTTTTATGGCTAGCACTTAACAATCTCCTGTTCGCCTCCTGCTGATGAGACTTTCTCTCATGTCCATCTTGCTGGAACAATGTTTGAGGAGTTATTTATGTTAGCCAAGGAAGAAAGGCCCCTTGGGAGAATGGAATCTTGTGGCAGGAGGTGAGTCTGACACAACGTCTCTGAATGGGAATGCATGGTAAGAATTGGAAGAGGAAAAGGGAGGGCTGCCAAATTACAGTCTCATTTTATGTCTAGCTCTGTGTCCAAACTTCAGTTTAGACAGTGGCATGAGGAACTTAGGGTATTTCCAGATCAACACACACACACACACACACACACACACACACACACACACACACACAAATGCCTTACAGTGACAAGTGAAAACCATTCAGATTTACACCATTTTAGCTGGTGTCAAAGAGTTGTGAGGTCTTCACATCTTTGCAAACTGAACTTATAACAAAGCTAAGGCCTCTGCTTGGTACTACTGCCCAAGAACATCTGTGAACATCAAGCTGCTGAATCAGTGTGTCTACAAGGATTAGGGGTGCAAATGAGTCAACATGGCTTTTAGCTCGTTTCACACCCTCTTTTAAGGACCAGCTCAGCAATTCAAAAATATCAGCTGTTGGACAGTCCAAACAACACTTGTTACTGTGGCATTGAGCTAACCCCCTATTTGCAGTCTGAAGTGGTACAATTCAGGAAAGATTGTACCATGTCAAATTTCCCCCCAAAAGTATTAGATTCCTATTTTTTAGTATCTGGGATGTAGGATATCCTTGCTAGGTTTCCAATGTCTTCTGTCCTTCAGGTATAAGTTTTACATTCATAGAACTGGATGATTGACTGTTGAGTGTCAACACCAACATTTAACATAGTTCGCCTCAAGTGAAAAGGAATGACAGCAGGTTTTAGAGGAAGTTGGAATCCTGAGGTAAAATCAACTGCATTGTAAAGGTTGGCAAAAGGAACATGTTGACTTATTTTGGACTGCTACCTCTACCATTTCAGTATTCTGATCTCCATTCCATGTAAAACAATGGCAGGCTCCATGCACCACATGGGATGGACTCCCCCAAAAGTTCCAGAGGTGCCTTTCTAAAGTCCCCTGCACAACCAAGTAATGAGTCTTTGTGAGACCTGGACACCCCAAAATTTCCAGTTGTGCACCAACACTGAGAAAGATGTGTGTGTTCAAAGCTCTGTGCTGGCCCTTTGCCCAGGAATATTCTCAGTTACCATTTCTGCCAAATGAATGTGCCACTTCAAAGAACCTGCCTAGACCCCCCGCCAATTAACAACAGAGCTGGCCTTTGTTAGCCACTAAAATAATATTTCCCATCCTGCAGAGAGAAGCAAACCAACAGCTCGATCAGGGAGCCAGACTCAGCTAGTGGAGAGAATGATGCAGAGGGCCTCATGTATTGGGAATCTATGCAGGCAATCACAGCAAGCGGCTGTTGCCTGTTTTCACCACACTGAGGCTGAGCTGCAGTGTTATTCCAGTTTGCCAATGACACTTTCCAAAGCTCTTTATCCTCCCTTAGCTTTCCCCAGCCCCCACCCCACCCCCTTCCTGTTGTTCCTGCTCTCTCCAGTTATTGTCAATGCTGTAATAGAGCGATCAAAGTGCAATAAGCTAAACATGACCCATTAGCGGCGTCACAGGCATTTTTGATTTTTTTAAAAGAAAAAAAAAAATCAAAGGCATTTATGTTTGCTTATTATGCACTTTAAACCCTGGCAATGTGATGTGATCAGAGAAGGAGAGAGAAATAAGAGAGATGGCCCCCCCCCCATGCGCTCTGTCCCTCTGCCTGCCCTTCCCCCTCCCCTCATGTTGGTGCTCTCTGTGTTCATTAGTGGCCACAGCTGTGCAGCCGGCCAATTACTTGGAAATAATAAGTACATTTTGCAGTAAATTAAATATTAATTAGTGCTTGGCAGGTTGTTGTTTCTCCCCTTATTCCTGCACCACCCTCTGAAAAAAGAGGGGGGAAGAGTCATTGGAGAATAAAGCATATATTGTCCTGTTTGTGCTGACATGTCAATAACAGGGTGACAGAATAGAGAGGTGGTGTTGTGTAGTGGTTAGAATGTCATAGACTAGGACCTGGGAGACCAGGGTTCAAATCCTCACTCAGCTATGAAGTTCAGTGGGTGACCTTGAGCCAGTCACTGTCTATTAGCCTCGCCCACCTCACAGGGTTGTTGTGAGGATAAAATGAGAGAATCTTGTACACTGTCTGCAGCTACTTGGAGCCAGTGGTGGCTGGCCCCCATTGCAACTAGTAGGGCAGAAGGCATGGAGCTCCAAACACTGGGCAGATCCAGAGCCAGTGACAGACAGAGACAACTAATTCTAGCTCTGTCCCTTCTAAGTTCTACAAGGGGCAGAACAGAGTCTCAGGAGGATGAGGCTGACATCAGTACCCGCCCCCCCCCGCCGCTGCCGCCGCCGCCACTGCTGCCTTGACTACTTGTAAGCAGGAAGGCATTCAGCTTGGGCTGGTTGAGGGCAGACTGGGGTTCTTGGGGCAGTGCCCCATTGGCGCTAATGAACCAATCTCCACTGCTTGGAGGAAAAATGGGATACAAAAAATATGGGATCTACCCTGCTTTCAGTGCGTGTATAAAGGAGGGGTCGGGGTCAGTAATGGGCCTCATCCCTTTGCTTGGTTGTGTCTAAGGCAGAGAAACCTGTTCCTCAACTCGAAACCCACAGACTTAATCAGCCTCACTGTTTCTTCTCTCCTGGCCATCATTGCTACTGAATCCTGAATCCTTCCCCATTACTGTTACTGGCCACTGGCATCCCAGTCCCACCACCAGCCATTTTTTCCAGGGGCAGCAGAAGTGTTTGGGTAGGGCTTCAGGAAGTGTAACTTTCCCCCCTATTATCTTGTAGTAAATGAGAGTCACTTTTTATTCCATTTTCTTTCCATTCCTTCTCTGCACTTCCTTCTCTGCACTTCCACTGATATAGTGGGGAAATTAAGCATGTGCTTTACATGCTTTGATTGAAATCAGCCCTTTAATAAAAAAAAAAGATGACCAGTCTGTCTTCTTTAGTCTCTTCACTGATTAATTAATCTGCAATGGAAACGGTATGATACAAAGAGGAAGGAAATCCACAGACCATCCCCAACTCTTGATCCTTTTCTGTTCCCATTCAGCAAGTAAAAGTATCACTTTAGACAGAGTGGAAGAAGACTGGCTTTCTGTCACAAACTACAAGTGCAAAGCTTGAATCATTTGTACCTTTGAGGAGCCTTTCTCAACTGGTGTAGTGGTTCAGTCTACACTCTATTAACAGATCCATGAATGGAAATGAAATGGTGATTCAGGGGATGGCTGTTCCAATTAAAACCCAGGCAGGCATTTTTACAAATATGTACCTAGTTTCACAATAACCAAGCTGGGTTCATGTTATGCCTTGCTTATGTTCAGGTGCCAGTGAAAGCACAGCTGGCCAGTGTGAGGTTTTGGATTTTCAGTGTGTATCTTTTGTACTGGCTATCATTTATTTGTGTTTCATCTTGTGCAAGCTTCTCCTTCCCTGCTGAGAAGTGTGTAACGCCAGGGGCTCTTTGAAGACCTCTTCCTATAGGGGAGCCACCACCAGCATCCTCTTTAAACATCTGCCTTTTTGAAAACATAGCCTCCTTTGCTGCTAGCGTGTATATGTGTGTGTGCTATTGCAGCCAAATATTTAAATGTTTTTGTAGCATTTTTGCTCAAAAATACTATATCACTGGTATTTGTATATATGGGTGACCAGGAATTGTAGAATTAGATGCTGGGTTTTTAACAAACGAGGGTCCTCTAGCCCAATCACCTGTGATGCAGTAACCTTTTGCTCAATGTGGGGCTTGAACCCACAGCATTTGTTCTCTACTGATTGAGGTATCCCAGTTTTATTAATACGAAAAATGCCCATCACTACAATAGGGAGTGAGAAGAGAGGGAGAGGGAAAGTAGAAACAGTGCTTGAATATTATAAGGACCACTGGGGAATCCAGTGTGTCTCTGTTGAGATGCAATACTCTTCCTCTGGCTCCCTGTCTGTGGAATGGAGAGTGGTCAGCTACTGTCAGGTGTAGAGAAAAGGTTTTGTTCTTACCACAGAAGCAGTCAGTGTTTTAATAATATCCAACCATTCATTTATAAAGGAGAAAGTAAAATTTGCTCATTCTTCCATAATCTCATCCTGGTTATACTTTCAGTACAGCTCTGAGGCAAGGTGATCCAGTGCAGTTTTAAAAAAATATTTTGATAACATAGTCATTTATATTTTCCATATTATAGTATGATTGAGGCAGAGGAAAGTTTGTCAGAACGTTTAGGAGTGTTGCAGGACTCAGAATAAAAAAGATTTAAAATGTGCTGCAGTGGTTAGAGTGACTAACTAGGACCAGGGAGACCAGAATCCAAGCCCAACTGAGCTGTGAAGCTAACTGGGTGAACTTGGGCCACTCACTATTTGTCCACTTAGCTTACTTCACAGAGTTATTGAGAAAATAAAATGGCAGGGGAAATATATAGTGCTCTGGGGATTTTGGAGAAACAGCAAGACAAATTAAACAGATTTTGTTTCAGAGAAGACAAAATATTTGGAGCAATTGAGCTTAAATCCTTCCTTCCTTGTTGGCTTCCTTCCTTTCTCGCTGCTTCACCCCTCTTCTTTTTTTGGATTTCGTTCCCTACTTTGCTGCCCCCTGCTCCTGCCCTGTCTGTGAGCTTTCTAAATTCACTGAGGTCTTCCTCAAGGTGAAATGAAAGCGTCTGGTTGTGTTTGGTGGTGCAAGAGGGGGCAGCATGGCGATGTGGCCTGATCTTGTGATTAAACAAAGGGATTCAGCCAACATGTGTAAAATTAAGTGATCAAGAGTTGATTACAGAGTGCATTGATTGTGTACTGATGGATTAAACGGAGTCGTGCTCAGGATGCGATTTTCCAAGCTGGAGAGAGAGTGCGAGCAATTGACGTGCCGGCCAGAAGGACCTACCTTCTCTTGAGCTCTGCCTTTTCTACATTCTCCGGATAAATCTGCAGAGAGGCCTCTGGAATTATAATCGATTATCCATTTCTCAAAGTCACTTAGGGGCCCTGAGCTACAAGCTAAAGTGCCGGCACTGCGAAGAAGCATTGGGTATGCGCCGGCATGAGCGGATGCCGACGCGAGAGGTATATGTGGCGTTGACCCTGCCTGCTGCAAGCTGATGAATCTATTTTCTTGTAGGAAATAGTTTTGACAGTTCAATATCTGTGTTTTCAGTATGTGTGCTTTCCCCTCCCCCTTGTCTCACCAAGCTAGTGGGAGGAGGGAGGGCAATGCTGTGGGAAAGGAATGGAGAAGAAAGAGTGGAGGGCTCTGCCCCGTCACTGCTTCAAATTATAGGCATCTCAGTATATCACCAACCTAGCAAGTTGCCCTCTAAGTCAAGGACAAGTGCTGCCTACAAGGATGTCTTGTGGGAAAGAACTGGAGCTGCTGCCTTGTGCAAGATGGTTCCTGAGTGTCGCACCTGCAGAGAAATGGAACTAAAAAATAATAATAATAAGTGGCTCCTTTCTCATGATGTTCTTTGCATGAACTTTATGCAGGGAACACTGTGTTCAAACATCCAATGCTACAAGCATAAGGGTATATAGCCTTCCACAAGTCTATAAATATCCCCAGCTAAGGGAAAAATAGAAACTCTGGTGGAACTGGGAGTCGTCATATTGGGGACTGGCTGGTGCTGCCCTCTGAAACACCCGGTTCTATTGGTATTAGAGATGGAGTGCAAACCAGGAAGGAATAGGGATTGTGTATACTCTGTAGTTGGAAAACTACAGAGCTGTAGTTTTTGTGCCCCATCCATTCTAGAAATGAGCATGTAGAATTGTAGCCACTACACAGGTTTTGGGTTTTTGGCTTGAGGTACCTATGTGCCTCTCATCCTGTCTGGTGGTGGCATTGGGCTACAAAGCGATCTTGATTCTGTTTCCTCCAGATTGCTAGTCCATGCAGTCTTTATAATGCTTTCTCCTTTTCAGAGGATGTAGGCCATGTTGACCATTCATGAGCTTTTCATTCCTTACTTGTCATATCTATATATTTTAGTTCAAAAGCCTGAAACGCACGTTTAGAACTAGAGGAAGCTAGTTAGTTCCTCCAGTTGCTCCACTATTGTTGTTCCTCTAAAACAGTTAGAGATGGACTGTGCGTAGGATATTTTAGTTTCCACTTCTTTAAATAGTGTGAAAATTTCTGCCATCATTGACTAGAAAAACATGATTTAGTAACTTTGGCCAATAGGTGTTTTTTTAGATAGACCCCTGACCATAGAGATACTGGGAGTTTTAGCATGTCTTGTGTATACAGAATACTCAAGGGCCATTGGACTAGTAAGAGTGAGACCAAATATATTTGTAAACCCTACATTTGAACACAATTTAAAGAGGAGATGAGTTTGCCTTTTCCAGATCTATAGTGTGGTCCCATCTGAAATGCTGTGTACAGTTCTGGTTACCCAATTTCAAAGAGGATGCTGTAGAGTTGGAAAAGATATAGAATGGGGCAACCATAGTGACCAAGGGATTGTAGCATCATCTCACCAGGAAAGGTGTAAGTGTGGGAATTCCTAGTTTGGGGGGGAGGGGAGATGATGATGGGGAGACGATAGAGGTTTATAATATTAGGTATACTACAGATTTCAAGATTATCAAATGAAATTGATTGGCAGTAGACTCAAGATAGACAAAATAAAGAAATAATAATAATAATAATAATAATAATAATAATAATAATAATAATAATAATTTATTATTTATACCCCGCCCATCTGGCTGGGCCTCCCCAGCCACTCTGGGCAGCTTCCATAAAAACCAAAAATACTGTAAAATATCACACGTTAAAAACTTCCCTGAACAATGAACTCATTGCTGCCATATGTGATGGCCACTAGCTTAGATGCTTTTAAAAGGGGATTATACTAATTCATGGAGGATAAAGCTATATAAATGCCCACCAGTCATAATGGTTGTCTTACCTCCAAAATCAGAGGGAGTATGCCTCTGAGTACCATTTGCTAGGGATCAGCAGCAGTTGTGGGCTGTTGTTTTCCTGCCCTGGCTATTGGCTTCTTAGAATCATCTAGTTGGCTACCATGTAGAAACAGAATGTTTGGATAGAATGACCTTTGCTGGAATCCAACAGGGCTCTCCTTAACCAAGAGAAAGTAATTTCTGGCATAGTGTTTGAGGACTCCTGTGCTACTATTGTACAACATACAATTAGCTCTTACAATACCTGTCTCTGCACCATAAGCCCTACCTAGTCAAACTATTCAAGTCAGGAGGGGTGGGTGGGGAGGTGACCCTCACAAACAGAAGGCTACATTAAAATCCATGGCCATTGCATAGTCATCCATTTTTGCCTTCTTTTAACATTTGAGTTAGTGGTACTTTTAAGCTTATTTACATAATCAGGAGAGCCAGAGATTTGCAACAAATGTTCTATGCAAGCTGAGGAAGTGTAAATGCTAAAATAAAAGCATATGCTCATGAAGATATTGGTCCCACACCAGCTGCTGCTGTTTCTTTGGCTTGATCCATCTGATTGTTGCCCACATCTGTGCTCCCCTCCTGTACTTGTCCCTGATATTGGTTAGCTTCTGAGGACACAGGCAGAACTTACGTATTTAACTGTCCCTCTTGCCAATGCTCACACACATCTTCTGAATAAGATGCTAGAAAAATCTTTGCTGCACCAGAGACCACAACCATGAACCTTCCAGCTTCAGCTCAACATCCAGCATCCACTGACAACAAAAGGTATGGATTGGCCTTACTACACATTTACCCTAACCATGAGAGTACAGAATCTATGATCAGATCTCCTTTTTCTTTTAATTTAAATATATGCCCTTTCCTACACCAAAAGATGCTCAAAGTTGTGTACACGTAAAGGAAAATATTTGGAGGAGGGGGAATTAAATTAAAACAAGTATGAACAGTAAATATGAAGAAGAAAATAGCTTGTCCACATACATTTCTTTTAATGGGGCTAGGGGAAATTTTAATCAGAAAAACTGCTGGGGGAAAGGGTTAAACCCATGGGTCCAATCCGATATCCATCTCTTCCCACTGCAGCTTCTGTTTGCTGACATTTAAAGAGGTGGGAGGTCTGATCTAATTTGGCCAGGGGTAGGAAACTTTTTTCAGCCCAACGACCACATTTCCTTCTGGGCAACCTTCTGAGGACCACATGGCAGTGGTGGGAGAGGCCAGGCAGCAAATGTAATTTTTGCCTTTATACGGTAGCAGGAGGCAAAGTTCTAGGATCCCTCTATCAAAGTTCAAGGATCCCTCCTAGCCAGGCAAAAAACACTCCTGGTGCAAAGCAGGGCCAGTGAAGGATGTGTCCTGGGGAGAGTTCTGTGGGTTAGATAGAGAGGCAGGGGTTCCCCCTCCTCTGACTGACACCCATTGATAGTCTGTAGAGGCCACAATTCACTTAGGGATGGAAGACAGTTTCAAAAGCAAGCACACACAAACATACAGACTCTCACACACAAACACCCCCCTTCCCAAAAAAATATGTATATGATGCACTCACAAACTCTAAATCAGCAAGTCCATGGAGGAGGTCAAAGAATTGACTAACAGTTGAGCCTCGTGCTTCAAGAGCTCCTAAATCTCTGACATAAACACAAAGTGAATTATGTAAAATGGATTCTTTTAAGATTGCTCCAATCCATGTATACTGTTCTCTGATGCAGTTTGACACTTCTTACTCTAAGAGACAGGATCTTGAAGAAGATAGACAAGTCATTTGATCAAATCTGGCAGTTGCTCTTTTCTTATGATCACTCCTTTGCCTAGTAGCAGAAAACTTCTAACTTCATACAAAGGAACTGTAACAACTGTCTACTAAATCCTACAAGCTTAGTAATGCACATAGCAGCCAAGCAGAGCAAGGCCAATTGATTACCAGTGTTCTGGAGCAGCACTTCCCAACCTTGGATCCCCAGATGTTGTTGGACTACAACTCCCATCATCCTTAGCCAGCAGCGCCAGTGGTCGGGGGTGATTAGAATTGTAATTCAACAATATCTGGAGAATCACAGGTCCCCGATCCCCACTGTAGAGGAATCCTCACCCCGTTCTTGCTCCCATAACCTCACCTAGTTCTCATGGCAATTGATCATCATTATTACTCTGGATTCTCTTGTATTTGTCTTGCTGCAGTTTCTGTGAATCATCTAGTAGCCAGCTGTACCAAAGACCATGCTTATGTACCCACCCCTTTGTCAGGGCAGAATCTCTCTTACAAAAGCAAAACTCCATGTTACACCATCAGAAACAGTTCAGGTGGCTTAGGAAGGAAGCTGGTATTTCATTTCATCTGTGGATGTATTTATCATTGTTCTTATTTTTGAGTACCTCTTGCAAAGTGATCATTAGCTTGAATAAAAAATAAGTGACTGGGCCATGCATATAAAAGTTATGTGTGGTGATCCATTATGACTCAGTCAGGTGTTTGTTAGAAACTGAGTGTGAGACCAAGGATCAAAGCAGCTTCTAATGATTTAGAACTAAAGTCAAATTTTCTCATGATCAGGCTGCTCCCCAGCATGGAAAGAGTGGTCTGGTGGCTTCCTTTAAAGCTTCCCCCCACCCCCTTTAATTATTGTTTTATTGAATAAGCTTATAACATCTTCTACAATACTAACATAAATGCACCAGTAACCTAGTAAAAGGAAAGGAAAGGAAGCCTGGAAAGGAGAGGGAACAGTTAAAGGAAATACAAAGAAAGTTATACATAGGAGGTCATCATATCAAGTGAAGCACCTATACAAGCCAGTCAATATGTAAATTTAGCATTATTCAGATCCTTTGCCCCAGACACTCGGCAAAGGTCTCTATATATGCTGACCATATCTGCCTTCCTTTGAAGCTTGGATTTCTTCAGATTGACCATGGGAAATGACATAGAATGAGGTGACAAGTGTGGAAAGTTTAGTGTTAGTGAATCTAGGTATGTTACCAGTTTTCCATTCTTTCTCTGCTGGGATGAGGGCAACACTTTCCTTCCATTGCTCAGGGAGCTGGCTGCCCAGGTGGGCTTAGGGAATGAAGAGCTCAGGAAAGACAGGCTGGTGTGTGTGGCTCTTTCTTTCAGATCTCTGCCACGGTGTCTTCTTTCTTTCTTCCTTCTCATCGAGAATTCATTGTCTTGTCAGCCTCTAGTTAGCTGGCGTGCGTGCGAATCATAAATTACACAGCCTGGGCCTCTACTAGGCTTCAGCACAGACAAAAAAATTGCACTCCATCACTGTGTCGCCCAGCTTTTAGCGGTATTGATCAACGCAGCCCCCTCCCCCCCTTTCATTTTAACCGAGCTGGTTAAGTGCAGTATCTTATTTTGTGCTGGGACAAATGAAAAGAATATTAGCAGGGGTTGAAATATATCTCTTTTTTATCTCTCTGCTACTTTTTTATTGAATCTCTCTGAGTAGGTGGCTTTCCGCAGGATGACAGCCTCCTGACAGGCCCCTCATTAGAGACTAGACAGTAATTGTGATGCATTTCCCTGCACGGCCTTTTCACTTCTTTCCCCTTCCCCCCTTCCTCCTCTCTCCCTTTCTCCTGATTTGTAAAGTGATTGGATGTACAGACTCGCTCAGTTTCTTAAATTATTGCCCAGCTCAATCCATCTTCCTCTTGCTGAGGATGGGCAGCTGTGGGCTTAGAATCAGGAGCTGGAGACTCAGCTCCTTGTGGCAGAAACAGAGCGCTGACCACTCCTGGACATGGACTATTGGGCTGGAGGGGCCATGGAGTTGGCACTGTTCAGCAGAAGCACAGACCTCTGCTGTCTGAACTCACTGGGTACCATACCTGTGACTGTAATCCTGGCAAACTTGTGCTCTTCCTTATCTCTACATAAGCCTCAGTGAGCGTGGAACTAAGCTTTAAACTAGGGTGGAACTAAGCCTTCAGTTAAACTCCCCCTTCTCTCCAGCCTCTAGTTCAACTCCCCCTGTATCCTGACATCATTAAACAGGGTGATTCTCCACCACACTTGTGGCAAGACACACAGTAAGTTGTACTAGGCATTGTCAAGGGGAGCCTGCCATTTTCAGAAGTAGTGCTGTGTGTCTTACATCCACCCTCCCTAAGGTCCTGACTATTTAAATGTTGTAGTAGATGTTTTCTCGGGACGTGAGGAAACAAAAGATGTGATTCCTAAAATGCTCCAAAGTAGTAGGCAGTTTTTCATACATGGTTCAAATAAGCAGTTAAACAAATGGCTAAACTTTCTGGAAATTTTTTTTGGGGGGGTTGAGGGGGTCGTTCTGTTTGAGAATTTAGAAGCATGGAAGTGTAGAGTTTGAAGTGAACCTGGGGGTCATTTAGTCCAACCCCCTGCAATGCAAAAATCTTAGCTAAAGCATCCATGGCAGATGGCCAATGAACCTTTCCTTAAAAACATCCAATAAAGAAGAGTACACCACCTTCTGAGGGAGTTGGTTCTGCTGTTGAACAGCTCTTACTGTCAGAGAATTCTTCCTCATGTTTAGTCAGAATTTCCTTTTTTGTAACTTGAAACCATTGCCTTGAGTCCTACCCGCAAGAGCAGGCGAAAACAAGCTTTCCCCATCTTCCATGTGACAGCCCTTTAGACATCTGAATATTGTTCTCTCCTCTTCACTCTCCTCTTATCCAGGCTAAACATACCCAACTCCCTCAACTGTTCCTCATAAAACTTGGTTTCCAGACGCTTTATCATCTTGTCAGGGACTGGCAGGACTCCGAAGTGTGTGTGGTGGAGGCAGCGGTCAAGGGGAGTGACCCAGGAAAGGGGACCAGTGACATATGGGGTTTGACGCTGCCCACAAGGCAGGCCCCAGGGCAGGTGGAAGAGGGAGAGTCAGGGCAGTCCAAGATGGAGGAAAAGACTGTTCAGGTGACAGACGGGTCTGTGGACTCCTCACCTTTCTCTGCCCCACTGTCTCCTCGAACAGTGACAACTTCTGTGCAGGAAGCGTCTCAGGTTGTGGGTGCACAACCTGTCAGGGGAGGGTATATAAGCTGGCAGGGAGGAGGGGTCTCACTGTTGCCGCAACTGATCCACAGGGTATAGAATTGTGTAGGACAGTTGCTTAGTGGCTAGAGGTGTGTGTGCATCTGCATCTGGAGCACGACAAGAGTTGTTGTAAGTCACAGGAATTGGGTGGGTACCAGAATCCCATTTTTAAGATGTCATATTATGGGGAAAAGAGTAAGGGGGCTTTAGTGAAATCCACAAGCCCCACTCCCTGCTTCCACCAGTTTTAGCCAAATCACAATGTGTCTTCTAAATCTGTAGCTAAGAAGAACATCACAAAAGTTAAGGGGGCTGGGCCCAGTCTCAACCACTGTAATCCAAGCAATGGATTTTCTCATTGGCTTGTGCTTTCTAGGGATAAGTTCTCTGCTGGTACTTTAATTATATGGTTGTGGTAGGCTGAAATCTGAGTGATACAGATTTAATGTATGGAAGATCCTGTTTTAGGGTTAGGGTTACTGAGGTTACTGTTCAAGGCTTTTGTGTCCATTTCTCTCTTTGGATTTTATGATGTACTCAAGGCCAGGCAAGGGCAGTCAAACACTGTTTTCGCGTATTCCACATTTGCCCCTGACCCTTGTCTCCTGCCTTGCTTTTGGTAGTATTAACTGCCATTGCTCGTATGAGGAAAAGAGGGGAAGGGGGCAGCACTTAAAAGGCAGAAAAAACTAAAGTAAGCCATTTGTTGAGGTGTGTACTTGTGTCCAGCGGGATGAACAAAAAAAAACCTCTCAGACCTGTGCCTAGAAAACATGAAACAGAATAAAACATGGACCAAACAGAAGTGTGAATGTGCCCGTAGTTGCATAAATCTATTCTGAACTTCTAACAGAAAGCATGACCAGACTGATATAAGTTGTCTAGGGAAGTTACAGAAGCAACGTCACTTTTCTGCCTTAAGTTTCTTCAGATTTCTGCCTTAGAGAGCCTTTGTGGTTCCTTCCCACTTGATACATCAGTATGCAATGGTATTTAAGTGTACTATGCGATAACTAATTTGTTTTGACTAGCAATCTGTCTTGCACATCTTTACATCGGCTAAATTTGATCTCCCCCTGAGTCTGCATGCCTGTGCTCTTTTGGATGCATTATTTTGACACCTGAACAAATTCCTCTTAATTGTCATGTAATTATCATCCTCGGGAGACAGTGACTGCTGTGCGCAAGAAGTTCAGTGTCCTCTTTGGTGCCAAACAAGAAATTGCCAAAAGAAGAAGGTACAAGCGAACTCAGAAGAAACTTGAGCTGATATCAGTAGCCTGAACAATTCAGCTTGCCTTATAGGGATTGGGTGTTTGGGCAAGTTTGTCAGATCCCTAGGGGAAAACGTCATTAAAGGGTTGGATCTAAATGCTTAGAATAAAAACAAACAAGCAAACTGTATATGAGTGCCTCCTTACAGCCATGAGCCGTCAGTGTTTCTGGGTGCAGAAGCATCATTTGGTTGCTCCAAAGCTAATGTGGACCCTCCTTAGAATGATTGTTTTCTGAGCTGGAGGGACAGGCAGCTTGTCACGGCAGATACCTGCTATCAGCCAAGGAATAACAGCAGGCCCATCACCAAGGGAAGAATAATCCCCACAGAACCTTCAGGAGCTTGATTACAGACCCTGAGGCTGTGTCAGCATTTCTATTATGTTTCTGCCACTAGGCTTCTTCACAGCCTGTCAGGCAACAGGTCTCTGCTATGGGGAGAGGGCTGCTCATTTATTCTGGGGCGTTTCAGAGTAAATGATTTGGGTAGATTTGTTAGGTCAGACACATGTTTATGAAATGTGAGAGAGCGAGAGTGAAATTGCTTTGCTTTGCTGTTTGGCTGGAAAGCAGCCTTTGTTGCTGAAAATTAAGGGTATGTTGTAACAAAGTGTTGGCTATCAGATTGCTTCCATGCAAAGCACCTACGAATCTGTTTGCATCCTGGAGCATGTTGCCCTTACTGGGGCACTGTCTTTCAGGCTCTGTGTAAACATGGCAGATTACTGTGGTGTTGGGGAGCATCTCCACACCTACCATAACTCACAGATGCCCACAGAGGGGCAAACACAGTAAGAGTGTCTGCAGCACTGCTTCTTTGAGTTTGTGTAGAAGTGGCAGGAAGTGGGGGGGGGGAGCAAGCGGTAAAATATTTGCACCTTAAAATTAGAGAAGCTGGGACACTGTCAATGCAGTCATTCAGACACAAGTGGTGTGATGAAATATTTGCCCTGATTTGCAATATAGATTCTTGGGTATTGCTTCAACAGGGAGCCACAGCTCAATGTGCATTTGCTTGGCGTAGTTGTGCATGTTTGTGAAGCCCCATCATGCAGAACCACGCTGGATAAAAAAAAGTAGTGCAGCCAACGCCTTAGTTTGCATATAGCAATCCTTTCTTCTCTTTCCCTTTGCTAAAAATATATTTATTGATTTTCTGAACTGAGTACTGAACATAAAAAGGATAAACAGTTATCTAGACAGAATACAGAGCTTAGTTAATGAAGAAAATAAGTATCAGCTGAAATTTGTAGTCACTTATATTCTAATATAGGCAGTCAAATAAAGGTGTTGCTCCATAGTGTTCCATGTGATGATGGTGGAGGGAAACCATGCTCAATTGATTTTACAAAGTCAATGCAAGCATACCATATTGCATAGAAGGTGTTCGCTTTCGCCCTGGTGTGATGTTCCTTTTGTAAAATAGTTAATTTTTCCATAAGGATGATGTCCCATACTTCTGACAACCAAGCTTCAAAAAGGTTTGTATCTAGAGTCTTCCAGTATGTTGCTATCACTAATTTAGCTGCTGCTAATAACAGCAGAGTAAGATCGTTATTGGTTTTATCTCGGTTTTGTGAGGAATCCTCTTTATATAGATATTGGTTAGAAAACAACTACAATAAACCCCTTTCCTCCTCACAGCTATGCACTGTCTCCTATACAGCCATATTTTGTATTATTACGCCTTACCCGTTTAGCATGCATTATTATTTAAATGTCTAAAATTCAAAAAATGCTCAGATGCGTCCTAGGTATATTCAGAAAGCAGTCTGTACTGTATGCACACAGTAAATTTTCAAAATTTTCTACAGTTGTCCCACAAAAGTGGTGGTGACATCTCTGGAATGCTTCAGGAATAAACTCATTTTTTTTATTCCAATATGGGGCATTACTACAAGTATCCCCTCCAGCCTTTTGTGAAGAGATGTTTTATTGTTATGACATCTACACAATGTGCCTGTACCTTAATTTGGCAGCAATTTTGGCTACATCTAACAGCAGAAAGGATGAAAAAGCCACTGGGGACAGGAAATGGTGCCGCTGCAGACCCATTGGCCCTGCAAATGTCTTCATATAACCTGAGACAATTCTAGGCACATTCATACATGCAGAGGTTCCTCCTGGGTAAGTGATAAAGTTGCTCAGTTCTCAGTGATGCAACCACCATGCCTCCTTCTTCACAGGCTGCCAGCAGGTGTGTTCTTGTTGCCCAGACAGACCCACCTAAGGCTGTGGTGTGTGAAGGGATTTCACAGAGCTGCTCTTGTGGTTTCTGTGTTGAAGTACCAACCCCCCTCTGCCCCGCTTTCAGGACAGGAAATATTCAGTTTCAAACACTTAGAACGAAGCATTTATTTGGAGCCCAGGGGAGTCTGCACACACAGGAGAGGGACGTGGCTGGCCCTTTTCATCTTTGCAGTGTTAGCAAGCCAAGGGCTGCAGGGGAGAGAACAGCCGTGCCAAGGAGGGTAAACACTGGAGATGAACCCTGCTGAGTTACAAGGGGCCAAAGGGAAGGGAAGGACAGGCAGGGAGGCCAAGCAAACACAAACACAGCTGCCAAAAACAAAGCTTGAAAGGGGCCATTTGAAGCCTGCAGCCTTGGCTGAAATATGGGGGCGTGGGAGCTCCTGGCACAATGGCATACTCAGACTTGGCACAGACCGGGTAGTGTGGTTGGTTGCTTGGCACCACACTCTCAGCTGCCTTCGTGTTTCCTTCAACAGGCGTAAGTTGGGAAGAAACAGAAAACTAGCTGGTGGGTTCTGCGGGAGGTGCCTCTGTAAGGAGCAGATGTTATCTTGGGTGCTGGTTGACTCAATGCTAAAGTCACTCTGGCAACCCTCTGGATGAAATGATTTCAAGTATACCCTTGAAATGGGTCCTTTTTCCCTACAGTGAGTCTGCAATCTCTCCCTCCCAGTGTCACATAAATTAAGTGATCTGAAAAGTCCATTTCGATCTTAGGCCAGCAAACGATGGGCACCCATACGGGTTACTAATCTAGTAACTAGTTTTGTTTCTATGCCGCCCTCTGCTGGCGATCAGATGATCAGCATGCGGGACTGGACTGTAGTAATTTTTTTTAACAGCTGAGAATGTGTGTGGGGTTTTCTTACAAGCAATTTAAAATCATATTTTTTTCTGCCAAAACAAGGAAAATAATGAAGAAATTGCCCCCAGAAGAAGATGGGACAGAAACCCCATTAAAGCTGAAGAGCATTGAATTGATTGTCCTTTCGTGGCTCTGGGTCACATCTAGTGGTGATGGACAGAGAAGCAGCTCCAAGGAACATTTCATGCTCTGAAATGCTGTGGGAAGGGGACAGCGAGATCACCCTGCATGTTTACCCATCCAACCATGCAGACTGCAGCAGGGATCCAGCAGGATTTCCCGTTTGCTCAAAGGCTGCCTGTTTGTTTTAGGAGGGAGGTCTCAGACACCAGCATTGTTACACTAATGGGACTATAGTTATAAATAGCAGCCAGTGGGGGACCTTCTGGGGTTATTTTGGACTTTGACCATACAAAAGTGGAATGGCTCCAAGAGGAAGCTGGGATTGCTCACCCTCCCAGTCAATGTGAGAGGATTGTTTAGGTCTGGCTATTATTGAAAAGCAGCAGCACTCTGTGTGTGATGGAGCAACAGTGAGCACTGCAAAACAGGCCAGTTGTTCTCCTCCTGATCCCTAGCAGGGCTTATAGCAGGGGTGATGGTGGTAAGGACCAGCAATCTGTCTCTGTTCTGGAAGAGGAGTTTAACAATGCCTGAATAAGAATAATCTGAATAATTTGCTGGCATGAACTGCAGCATATTTTGTTTATTTATTACATTTATGCCCCCTCCAAGGAGCTCAGGGTGGCATACATGTTCTTCTCCCTCCCCATTTTATCCTCACAACAACCATGTGGGGTAGGCTAGACTCAGAGTGAGTGACTGGCCCAAGGTCATCCAGTGAGCTTCATGGCTGAGTGGCCATTCCAGGTCTTCCAGGTCTTAGTCCACCCCTCTAACCACTACACCACCCTGTTTGTTTGCTTATGAACATATTCAATCTAAATTGAGTGTCACTGGTCAAATCAAGATGGCATGTAGCCGGGGTGTCTTTGCAATGCACTTTTTAGCATGTCAGTATGCAAAATTAAAAACAACATATTAAGTTCCTTGAAAAGAAGAGGGGAAGAGGCAGAGGAACCAGGGGCCTACAAAAAAGACCTGGGACTCAGGTTCTTTGGGCTACCTCATAACAGTACCCCTTCACTCCATCCTGATATAAGACCTCTACTACTCCCCTCCTCCCCCCTGAACTCTGATAATTCAAACACTGTTTGCAGTTTTAGTTATAAAAGGGAACAATGGTGTGGTAGTTTACAGCAGGCGGAGAAGAAGCTTTGAGTAAGGTGCCCTCAGTTCAATGCCCGCAATATGTATAGAGAGAAATAAAACCCTAATTCCCATAAAGGGTTCTGTGGTGCACTTAGTGAGTGTATTATATAGTGGGGACATGGCTGGTGAAAGACATCTCCCCTGAAGCATGGCCTTGTGCATAATTTGAAGGCAAGGATGAGTCAAGGTTATTTCCAAACTTATTTCAGTCCTGTTAAAGCGCCTCCCCCCTACACCTGTTTATGTAGCCCCGGCAAAGCGCTTGTGCCAACATTTTCTCCTTTGGGAGGTCTATTCCTTTCAAGGGGATTCATTTAACTGGGCTGTGCTTTTTGCTTGGGGCCATAAAATGGCACCTTTTGGCTTTTGATTGGAAGGCCATATTGCACGCAGCCTGCTTTATGGCGCATTACTGCCTCTCGCGCGGATTTAACCAATTTGATCCATGTCTAATACATAAATAAATAATCCAGCAGGAACGCTTCACATTAGATGACAATAGGAAACTATAAAGCATGCTTCTCTTCACGGCAGCCATCAGATCTGGGTGTGCTACGCCCTCTGACGACCAGAGCAGCTATCACAGCTATGGAGCTCGTGCTTGCAGCCCTGCAACTGTCTAATAATGTCTTTGGTCACTTGGTTGTTTGCCTTTAAAAAATATTTATACGTTAGCAGGCTGCTGCATGTTCTAATGCAGAGTGTAGTAACATCTCTGAGCAGGGAAAGAAACTAGTTGTAGAACATAGAAAACATAGAAAGCCAAACTGCTGCCTGCTTCTCAACAAAATTCGGTTGTGCTGCAATAGGCCATGGAGGTCTTTCTGAGGCGATTGAAATGGTACAGAAATCACTGTCCCTGCTAGTTCAGAGCTCTCAGTATCTTTTGAGGTTGTGACTGGTTGAATTTGTACCAGAAGAAGAAGCCGAATAGGGTTGGTATAATTTCTAGTGCTAATAAATCACATTTCATCACAATCGTTTATTTGTATGTCGCCTTTCTACAGTTAAACTCAAGGTGGCTTACAACATCAAAAGATTTACATAATTACAAAAATATAACAAAACTTAAGTTATAAGCAATAAATAAAAACATCTTAATACATATATAATAAAATAAACAATCTCTACATAATTCATAATAAGGTCTAACAGTAAAGAGACAAAAGCATTATTCTGTACCAGTAACAGCATTTCCAAAATGAAATCTTGACTCCAGCAAAAACTCTCCATCCTGACAGCCTCTAGGCATCTTGAGCAGCAGCCCTGCAGATTCACAGCTAAGATGGTCTCTGACCGTTTTAGTAGCAACAGCTGTTTCTGTGGCTGGAATCAGTCAGCGACCCACCCTCCCAGGCCAGGTAGAAACAGGCCAGCAAAGCAGGGAGCAGGTCTTGCAGGACTCACAGCAAAGATGGTCTTCTGCTTGGGAGACCTTCAAAAATACCCGTATATTTCTTAGGTTTTCAGTATCCCTTCTGTTCATCAACACACACACACACACACACACACACACACACACACACACACACGTACGTGACAAGTCATTCAAGGAAGTTGCTTGTCTTTTCTGAATCATCTCAAGCTTACAAGGAGCCATGTATATCCAGTTTCTCCCCTGAAAGTTTGTTTACATGGCTTGAGTGCTAACTTGAGTGGTAGAAGTGCTTTAGTTCTGCTCGTGGAAGGTTACTATGACTTAATCCTTACTTGAACTTTTGATAGAAGTCTATTTTAAAACCACATTGTTTCTGCCTCTGCTTAGTGCCTTCTGAGGTTGTTCCAACCAGAGAAATCAATGGCATGGTTCCTAGCAGGGCGATTGGGGACAAAGAGTTAGAATATTGATACTGAGTAAAATATACTGTTGTAAGACTCTCTCACTTTTAAGGCCGTTTCATGCAAAATGAATTTCCTTCATGGATATAATTCCCATGTAAGAAAACTGGGTGTGTGCCCAAGGACCCCATTATAGAAATACATTGTGTACTCTCAACAGTTCTGTAAGGAAGTGATATTTATGTAGGCAAATTGTCTTGTGTGGAGTTGCCCTCAGTTGTTGTAGTACCTGTGTATAGGTAACGTTAGAAAAGTGCAAATATGATATTGCTGCCACTTCAAGCAGCAGTGGTAAGCAGCAGTCATAGTCAGTCTGTCTGTCTCTCTCTCTCTGTCTCATGGTAGTAGGAGGTGGGGCATCTTGCTTCTTGGCCAATGGTGCAGAAAGAGGCTGCCCTAGTAATTTCCCCTAGCTGCTAGAAGTGCTCCTTCTCTCCCTTTAATTGCCTCCTTCAGCCATGTTTAATTATAGGATAAGAAGCTGAAGTTAATTTCTTCAAGCTAACTTCCCTCAGACCTCCCCACAGTCACCCCTTTCCAAGCTTATAAGGGACTAATCCTAAGCCAGGGCCAGCTGCTGCAGCCCATTACATAGGTCCAAAGTTCTGCTGATCTTAGCCAATGGTGTGTGGCCTACAAGTGCACTCCTGAAACAGACAAGGAGCGGCATTCAGAAAAGCCAGTGGGTAGAAGAGACACAAATTGGCTACTGAGCCAGTAACTGAGACTACATATGTTTGTGGGTTGTTGTTTTTCTAAAACACTTTCTATTTCCACGCTACAAGAGTGGTGGGATGGTACTAATGAATGGACCTGAAACTCAGTACTCTTTCTTGTTTTCCATTACAGGCAAAAAGAAGGCAACACTTTTTGACAGCCAGGCTCCCATCTGCCCCATTTGTCAGGTCTTGCTTCGCCCAGGTGAGCTGCAGGAACACATGGAGCAAGAAATGGAGAAGTTAACACAGCTCAACATCAGGTAAGGACAGCCAGGGTCTTCACTAACCCACGTACGACCACAAGCATCAGTGTGCATAACCCCAAGACACAGCTAATGTGGGTCCCATCCCTCTATAGTCAGTGTGGCATGTACCAGCTGAGCAATCTAAAAATTTGTTCTTGTATACCTTGGTGAGGAGTGTAACTCTTACTGCAGATTTTTAGAACATTAAACTATCTGTGTACTCTTCTTTTGAACATGTGTCTTCAGTAATAATCAATAATCAATCTAAGATGCTTCTCCCACCCCAAAAAAGGAGGAGGGAGGAAACTTTAGGTGTTGCAAAATATTCCCCACCAAGGCTCTCAGGCAATGTTATTTTCCTGATTGATCATACCACACAAGATTTATTGTGAGTGCAACACATTTTTGGAGATTCTTTCTCAAGGGCACTTTTAAAAAACAACAACTTTGATACACCAGGTACAGAATTAGGTAATCTTTGGTAATATGGTGTCCTGAGCGAGCACATAATTTGGTGCCCCAAAATTGATCTTCTCAATTTTGCGCCCCCTCAGCTCGCTGCCCTTTTGGGGGGGAACTGCCGGTACCGCCCTAAATCCGATGTAGGGGACACTGGGAATACTTCACTAGCTCTCAGGCTGCTTCTCTCTGTAGCCAGCCCTGCCTGCATTGATGTCTCTGGTGCTGCTTCACTGGTTTCAGGGAAAGCTCCACGAAACTCCCAGCATGCATTTTTACCTCTTAACCTGTAAATTCCATACTGGCCTAGCCTGCCAATGAAAATGAATAGAAAGGTTTGAAATCTCTGATCCCCTCCCCCCCGGCTTTCATCGATTGCAAAACAAATGTGTGATCTTACCAATATGGAAAACAACACTGCCAAAGAGTTTTGGTGGGGAATTACTGCCTCTCCAGGTTCCCCCTTTCGTGACTCCTATGAACAGCAGCCTCCTTTATTCAGGTATTCTTGCCTCCCCAGTGCAGCAGAGAAGAGGTTAAGCATGTGGACACAAAGGTGGAGTCCACCAGCCCACCTCCCAGAGGCTGCCACCTGCCCTGAGGCTGCTTCTCCCTTGCCTGCTGCTGCTGCTTTCACCAGCGCAGCAAAAGTCCTCTGTGTTTTTTTTTTAAATAATAATTGCATTTTAACTGCTAGCAGTTATTTAGGAAATCGCTGCAGCCAAGGGTTGGCAGATCCCTGGCCTTCCCTTAATAAAACTGCAGCCTGGGAGAGAGCGTGTTTATTTCAATTATTAATGAATTCCCCGGTCATTAAAAGGTGAAGAAAGAGATCAGGCTGCCGATGGCAGCAAGGTGATGTCATCAGGTGGCTGGGAACAGTAGGAAGCAGTGAACAACCAGGTTTTGGACCGCCCAGCACCTCAACAGACCACCCCTCAAGGTTCGAAAAGAGGGCCCAGCTTAGCCTGGAGTCTTTTCTCAGTGTAACAAGGGGGATTATTGGACACAGGTGTAAGGAACCAGTTTCCACAGGGTATAAAAAGAGGGGCCTACTGAATCCAGGCTGGACCAAGACCTCCCAGATCCATATTGATGTAGGATCCAGTACCGAGCCAGAATCTGCCACTTCTCAGATGGGAGGAAAGCGGGGGGGGGGGGGGAGGCAACAGCCAAGTCATTTATCCCATGTGACACCCGGTTCCCTTGTGCGCATAATTTATGGTGTAATTTGGGCTGCATCCAACTTAATAAAGGGCCACAGCAAATTAACGAACAGGTTTAAATGAACAGAAGCAATTAGCACTCAGAGGAGCCTGTGGAAAGAGCGAGGCTAGTCTTGGAGTGGAGCTGGCCGAGAGCAGCCTGTGGCTGGCGTGAGGCAGGGAGGTGGGGAGGAGGTGGCGTTTAATGGGAAAGGAAAGGAAACACTAAATCATAAAGGCTGACAAGGGCCATTGTGGGCCAGCTGACAAATGAAAAAGAATGGCATTATTCCTTTAAATAACCACGGCAGTTAAAGGGGGAGACAGCTTACTCCTAGCCCTTGCCCGCTAAGGCTGCATGCATGGGGAAGAGCAATAGCAGGGTCTTTATTAATTATTAACTAATGACTCCTACCATGCTGCAATAGATAACGCTCAGTCTCCTCTGCAGATCAGGCCCCAGGGGCTAATCACCAGCCCGCTGCCGCATCTTGCCCCAGCCTGGCAGTCGGAACAAGCCACCTTAAATGTCAGGCTGCTTTTGTGTCTCATGGGAACTGGGGTTCAGGGCTTCCTTGCATAGAACATGGTATATAAACATGGCCTCTTACATGAACTTGCCCATCTTCAACACAAATCTCACTCTGTGTGTGCATGCATGTGTGTGTGTGTGGTGCTTTGTGTATTCAAGATGGTGGCACCATCCTTCCAGCTTGTGACCCTGGACACAGAAAGGACTTGTGAAACAGAAGCCATCCATAATGAGAAAGGGAAGCTAATAACCAATCTCAAATAAGCCAATAAACTTGAAAATAAAATGTGGGCTTATAAATGTGATGGGCTAGAGTACAGGAGCCCAACATACCTCTCTGCCAAACTCCAGTCGTTACCAAAATGGCCCAGCAGCTGTTACTAATCACTGTGGTATGGGAAAATCATCCTGGGAAGTGGAAGAACCTCGCTTGCCAAAGGGAAGGATCTTCTTTTTTTTAAAGGGAAGATGTGCCCAACCACAGATTGTTGTTTCAGCTATTAAATAAACATTAGGGTAAAGGAAACCTCCTGTGGTGTGGGATGAAAAAAGCAGCCTTCCCTGGTCATGGCCACACAAAGAATGCCCTGGCCCATATTGTCTTCTCAGCAGGACATCGGTGTGAACACTGCACAGTAAAGCGATTTGGACATTACTCAGAAGCATTTAACTCCAGTGTTTATGAAAAGCACCAGTGGCTCCATGGTTTGTGGCCTCTAAAGGCTTCTTTACACAGCCAAAAAGATTTAGAGGTAATGATTCCAGGGTTATCATCTTGAGGTAACAACCTTTATCTGCATTAACAAGGCACTGGGGGATGTTACAGCTACATCTCCTTACTGGTGTTACTCAATAGATGGCATTTTCTCACCAGAGATTATGACTTCACTTCAATTTACATGATATTTGTTTGTTTTCTCAGTTATGACTTGCCTTTCTTCCATCATGGAGCCCCCATCCTTTCACTAACCAGACTCAGATCTGTTTAGCTGCAGTAATGTTACTGTACCATATGCCTTCAGACCATGAATTGGATGGCGTGTTGAGATTCCTGTATTGCAGGGGATTGGACTAAATGACCCTCAGGGTCCCTTCCTACTCTACAATTCTATGATTCTATGTCTTGGACTTGAGATGTGTAATTGTAGTATCTTAGAACAAAAGAGGAGTGTTGTTTCTATTTTTAATTGAGATGGCTGACTCTGTGTCACCTCACTTCAGTTTCTAATTCAACCCTTGCTTGGGTGAGCAAATCATTTTCCATCCCCAAACAACAGACTTATCTGTTACAGCAGGCTTTGTCCCCTCTACCAGAGAAAAATAAATTCAACCTTGGCTTATTTGAGACTTTGTCATGAACTTTGAATGACAAACCTTCCTCTTCACACATGCCTTACTTCTTTTTGTTAGTTTTGCTTTAATGATCTCCAGAATTAGCACTGTCTCATTTTGTAGATCCAGTGTAGGAACACTCTAGCAAGGCATTTTTTAAACCCTCAACAGGTGTGAAGCAAGTTGCAGCTGTCTCACTGGCCATGTAGCCCAGTTGCTTATTAGAATCTGAGCCAATTGGCCACTGCAACAGCTTTGCCCTTGCTCCGGCTATGTACACCCTATGCCATTAAAGCACATCTGAAACACATTCTTTCCCCTCAAAGAGTTACAATCCCAGTGAACCTTAACAAACAACAGTGTTCAGAATTCTCTGAAGAATGTGCTTCAAATTTGCTCTAAAGGTACAGTGTTTGTACACAGCTGTTTATCCAGTGAATGTGCAGTCTGTTGTATTTGTGCCTGATTGGACGTCCTGCATATTTTTGAATGGGAGGTGAACTGGAGCACAACGGTTCCTCTGAGCAAGGCTATCCTCTGCGGGCTGAACAATGAGTGAAGTGCATGTGACATTGGTAGCCTGCTTTAGTATTGCCCAATAGAGGGGAAGTGGCTGAATAAGCCCTAAAAAGAAACTAGATAGGCAACTATCCAGAGTGTTTTAGTCTGAAGGAATCTTGCTGGGGCAGGGGATGGGACTATATTGCCTCCAATGATATTTCTAATATTTTTTAATTTAAAAGCCGTGCCTAGCACCTACCTTGCCACAAAATGTTGCATCTATTTCCAAAACTGCCCAGTAAAAGTAAGATAGAAGCTTGTTTGTTTTTCAGAAGGACATGCCAGCGTGGACGGAGTTAATCCCCTCCAAGCCGAAGCTTGTAGTTTTGTTTTCTTTCAATTTATATCCTTCGCTTAAAAAGGGAGGGAGGAGGGGGAAGAAACGCCCGGCAGGTGACATATTCTAAGAGGGAGCAGCGAAATCGTGTTAACCACTTCAAAATCTCATATATTCAATCGGCCTCTGGCAAGACATCTGCCTAATGTTAGCGCTTAAATATCCTTTTCCATTTTACATGCATTCAAGTCTCATTTGAGTGAAATGAAACGGTATTATTAAAGGGAGATTTTGCACAAATGGCCTGAATTTGACATGTCAAGTTCAATGAGGCTGTTACATATGTAATGCTGAGAAGGGGCTCCGAGGCTCCTGGCACTTGAAACAGCGCCAGTGGCTCAGAAATGAAATTTGCATGCAGCCCTTTCTCTCCCCACCCTTCCACTGCCTCCCACGGAATGCCAAGTAGCTGCTCATGCAGTGCACAGCCCTGGGTTAGGATCCGGGGACAAGGGACAGTGCCCCATGGTGAAGCACTGAAGGGATCTAGATGCTGGCCCCCCAAGCTCTATAGTTGACTTAAGATAAAACATTAAAAGAATCGCTGTGTTGAAAGGTGCCCCAGCTGCCCTCTAATCTGCCTCCACCCAGCCACCCAGTTATGGCAGAATCCTCTGGATCCTTTATGCAACTCTTGCAAATGGCCTTTCAGTCTTCTAATGTAAAGATGATGAGATTCTACAGTGACCTTGCTTATTTCCAATACATTTGCACATTTAAGCAATATCCAGGCATGTCTAACGTCAGTACCCAGCTTTATCAGCACCTAGGGTTGGCAGGTTCTCATGAATTGCTAAGGGCCCACTCAGCCAAGTTTCCAGTCCTGATGCAAATCCCAGTCTAGCTTCCTTCCAGCTTTCCAGGTGTTCAAGAGACTAGTGAGAGGCTGCACTCAAGGATAATAGAAGTGTTTGAGCACTCTCATTGGAGAGAGGCGACTTTCATGGTACTTTTCTCCTTAGAGAGGGGGTGGCACAAAAACCTGAAGCCCAAGCCCTGCTAACTCCCCACCCGCCCATCTGTTCTATTGCTGCTGAATTAACAGTGAATGGGAAGGTATCCTAACAAAGCTAGCTAGCACTGTGGTTTTCTAACACTCACTGATTCAGGCTGTGCCACCTGCACTGATCCTACAGGTTCTTTTGTAATTGTGGATTAGCACAACCTGAACAGTTTATGAGTGCATTTGCACTGATTCAGCATATCTAGTGCTCAGAAAATCTTTTGTGTTAATAAGTGGCCCTACCATTTAACCAAAATCTGTGGGTTTTATTTAGTGTAGCATTAAGCAGATAGTTCTCTCAGTGCAAGGATTTCTCCTTGTTCAGTGAAACAATCCCCCCCCCCCGTTCCTCCCCCAGCATACTCCCTAAATCTGTTCTGGGATTTCCCCTGACACTCTGGAGAGGATTTGGGGATGGCATGGGGCACACAGAGAGAGGAAGGGGGGGATTGTTTGACTATTGCAACTACTTCACTGAATACCACATTGTTCCTCTACATCACAACACATGCAGGAAGTTTCTTATTTAGATAAATGGGTCATGATGTAGGACAGAAGCTGAGAGCTTTGAGATTCTGTAGGACAACTAAATCCATAGTATGGCTGCTTCCTTACATCAGGGATGGGAAACCTATGGCCTTCTAGGTGTTGCTGGACTCCAACTCTCATCAGTCCCAGCCTGCATGGCCAGTGGCCAGGGATAATGGGAATTGTAGCCCAACAATATATGAAGAGCCACAGGTTCTTCACATATGTCAGGAATCAGGAACCTTAGGTGGTTTGAGATTAGTCTGCTCGTTTATTTTTGCTGAGCCATATGTATGGAATGCACACCCAGTGCTTAAAATCCTCCTTCCTCCTGTATCAGTATTTTGGTATAACATTGCCAACACCCTCCTATTCCATTAGCACTATTATGCAGACATAACAGGAGATAGTAGAGAGAATGAGATAAAAAACAGGGCTCTTCCAGATAACCAGTGTACTGAGCATTCATCGCACGCACACACACACACAGTGCTTTTTCTGGGGGGAAACAGGGGTATACATTCCCCTAAACATTTTGTGAATCTAAGTTTGGCCTCATTGAGGGGCAGTATTTCAATATGAGTAGGAAAATGAGAGTACCCCTAAACATTTTTTAAAAGAAAAAAAGCACTGTATACACACACACACATCATACAACATCACTATTGAGCATTCAGTTTGAGCGAAGGTTATATAGCATCACCTGACATTGCCATTATCTGACACTCTAAAGTGTATTTTCCCATCACTTTACTTACCACAAAAAAATTATGTGGCTGTTTTTTGGAAGTGAATTTATTGTGCAAGAACTTAAGAGCACCAAATCCACTTTAATTGTGCAATCTAAATTTACTAGTATATGATAGAATCATACCTGCAAAATTGTGACAGTCTGGAAGTGGCCACACAGTATAATCACTGAGCTCAGTCTTGAGTTCAGGTAAAACACTCCAGTTTGAAATATGGTGTTTTCTACCCTTCTGTAATCATGAGTTGGGTTGATCCACTAGGAACTCACCTATAGGGAGCTTATGAGCAGGTACCACAAAGTTCCCTGGGTAATCCAGCAGCTGACTGCACCAGGCCTCTTCAGAATCCTCCTGAGAAGCTAATCCTCAAGAGGTGTGCAAGATGTTATCCTTTCCCCCCAATAAGAATAAATGGAGTGCATAAAACATAAATAAGTCCCATTGTCACATGCCATGCATCAGGGTCACTGCTCTCACCTCTTGGCTCTCCTAGATTTACGCCCAGTGACATAAACCGGCCAGGCAACGCACTGGTACCTCCAAAGCAACCAACACTCAGGTCTTACAGAGCTTTGAGCGAGGGAGATTAGAGACATTTATGAGTGAGGGCCTTTTTTCTTTCACAAAGCTCCATTGAAATACATAGTAAATCTCTCACCTTAAAAGCAACCTGACAACCAAGCAGAGATCTAAAGAGACAGTGACCAGCCAGCATTACTCTCAGTGAGAATTAGACCCCGGTGGCCCCCCATCTCCCTCCATTCGCTAACTTTTTTCTCATTAGTTTCCCTTTGATTCCCCCCCACCCATCAGCTTTTTAACATTTCATCCTCTCTTTCTTCCCTCTTCTCCTCCCCCTCCTTCCCATGGTATCATGGCGACATCTCCAAGCCAAGTACTTTTAATTTCGCCTGTGGCCCTTGCTGACACCGTGGATATGCACAGCAAGTTAAATTCCCGCCTGATCAATAAAGCAGAAGCCGTGTGTCCGACCGGTCGATACTTTTTTATCTGTCTTCAGCCCAGTCCTGCTGATGACAGGCCTCTTGCGCATTGCCAAAGACACTCAAGGGCAACCGGGCTTTCAAAAACACGAGCACTTTAAATATATATATCTCATTATTATTATTATTATTTTATTATTATGTTTATAATCCCCTCCAAAAAACCCCTCTAATATATCCCTATAGGAAGACGGAAAGCAGTTCACAGTGTTTGGCCTTTGCTTCAAACATTTTTATGATTTATCTTAATTTTTAATTGAAAAAAAACTTGTGAATTAATTGATTTCTGGGGCTTGCCAATTAACATTGTAATTGGGTGCATGATAAATTCTGAGGCAGTGTAATTTTTTATTCTTGTCACCAAGAGGGGCTTGGTGAGGGCAGCTTTTTTCTGCATGTCCCCTTGCATAGAATGTACTCTATCTCCAAGGTACAGCCTTGCTTACTGCTACCAGCTTCTTCAGAAAGAGAGATCAGTAACCTATTCAGCTTTGCAAAATGGGATCTCTCAAAGGCATAAATTCATGCCTGGTAGATCTGAAGGAGAGGGCAGTTCCCTCACAAGGTTCTTTTCCTTCTAGTTTTCCCTTCCCATTCCGCAGCATATACCTAATCAATGCTTCCTCCATTCAGTTATGGCTTAGAAAAGTGAAAGTCTTGAGTTGTTGCTCCTGAAGTAGTGTTGCCCAGTTGCAACTCTGGGAATATGCATATACCTTTGGATCTCCCAGTGCAATAGCAAATGAGGCAGCCACAGCTTATTCTATCCATTACATCCATTCTTTCTCTGCACACTTGGAGCCCTGCTTGCCAGCAGGTGGGTAGAAGAAGGGGGGCAGAAAGACTATGACTACATTGCCTCCCACTTCTTGGAGGTGGTGGGGCTTCAAAATATATGAATATTTTGCAGGACACAACCTGGCAATACTATCTAAAAATAAGTTTGGCAATGGAGAGAAATAGAGGTGTTGTCAGGGCCTGGCCATTATGCTTTGGTAAGGGAATATGCATCACTCTGCTATGTAACATTTGAGTTGGCAGGTGGAGGAGATGCCCATCTTTAAAGTTTAGAGGATACTTGTGAACCATCACCCAATTGCTCAGGTTAAAGGCCCTTTTCCCAGTCTCATTCATTACCCATTACTCAAAGACCCTGTAGGCAGAACAGAAAGAGGAGGTGAAGAGGGTATACATAAAGAGGAATGGAGAGTCAGCCCTTTACAATTTTCAACCAATAGAAGACTTATCAGCTTCTGCATAGTCCAGTGCTGTTAGCTGAAAGGTTACCAGAACGCCACTAGCAAGGAGATACGGCACCACAAACCTGTGTGTGGCACAACATCATTGGAGTCCAGCAGAGTCCAAAAACTGTGCATAGACCAATGCTATCACTAAACCTAATGTGGTTTAGTCTTTGCCTCATCGCTAGTTTATGTTCAGTGCAGATGAAGATGAAGATGATTAATTATTAATAATAATTTTGTTTAGGAATCATTTAATTTATTAATCATTACCATATATAAAACATAAAAACACAACCCCCGAGTCGGTAACGACTGGACCTAATGGTCAGGGGTCCCTTTACCTTTTTACCAGGACCTTGAACCTATCTCAGTAGCTAATTGGCAGCCAGTGTACATACAGGTGTACATGCAGTCAATGGCTTTTACATTGATTGCTTCAGCCTTTGAAGGCATCCTACTTTCAGTGGGGAAATTGACAGTTATGCTGTAGTTAGCTACTGTGCCTTTATTCATGAATATGTCAGTCTCTCTCCAGACTTATGCTCATATCATCAACTTTCATGCTTCTGCATTTTCTTGGGTACAGGTATGCTACCTTTAGAGTGGTGTATGCCCAAAAGAGTGTAAGTGAATGTTTCTTTTTCAAAAGAAAAGGCCAAGTAATTTTTACTTCGTGTTGAGTGCGGCCATTTTTTCTACAAACTCTTCACCTATGCCTCTGTCAACATCCTGTGCTTTTGACTTGATCCTGATACACAAAATTTGCAGAGGAAAAGCTTTTTCTGGCATAGATATAAGTTGTTGGAGGAGCTTCACCTCCTTAATTGCCGTGTCACAGGCTTCTATTATAAGCACAGGAGCAAGAGGAGTTTGTTTTTTAAGGATGGCAAGTTGTCTTGTGTTGTGATTTCAAACTTCTGTTCTTGACAAGGGAGCAGGTGATACTGTGGTCTAAACCTCTTGGGCTTGCTGATCAGATGGTCGGCAGTTCAAGTCAGTGTGACAGGGTGAGCTCCTGATGCTCTGTTGCAGCTCCTGCCAACCTAGCTGTTTCGAAAGCATACCACTGTGAGTACATAAATAGACGAGAAGGTAAACGGCGTTTCTGTGCACTCTGGCACTTGTCACAGTGTCCCGTTGCACCGTGCTGGCCACATGACCCAGAAAGCTGTCTGCGGACAAACTCTGGCTCCCTTGGCAAGTTTGACTGGACTTAACCATCCAGGGGTCCATTACCTGTACCTTTACCTTGGCAAACTGAATTCGTGCCCTGCCATATTTGCTATTGAGATGGGTCAGAGACCTGATTGTGACATTAGTGAAAATGGAGACATGGTGTGGTATTCAACTAAGTTGTATTCACAGAAGACCCATTTAAATTGATGACCATGATTAAGTTTGGTCCATTAATTTCAGTGTGTCTACTCTGAATAAAATTGAGTTGAATACTACCCATGTCCTCTGTTGTTGCACCTCTTCAGTACTGGGACATTGAAGCTTGGCCGAACTTTGTGGCTGAGATTCTGAATGTGACTGAGCTTGAACTAGGCCTCAGAACACAAAAGTTCAAGCTCCACCACATTCTCCCTGTATGACATTAAGTGAATCTGGCAACTCATCTGGGCCTCTGTTCCCCATGTGTATAGAAAGGTTAATAGAGGTTGTAATTTTAAATTTGTCAGTGATTGTGAGGCCACTTGGACATTTAGTTGTTGAAGGGTGCACCATATGATGAGCAGGTAAGCTAACAAAGTGAACCCAGGTGCCCTGGTGAAGGGCAGAGTAGGGAGAAGCATGGGCAGCAGAATAGATTGGGCAACTAAGCTCATGGAAAATGTCTCTAAGTTTTTTCCCCTGCAAGCAAAATTCAACTGTAGGCCAGTCCTTTTGGTGGATTAAAGCTACCAGCTGGAGGATAATTATTCCCCCATTACAGCTACAGTAACAAAGATCAGTCTCCACATTCCCTTCCCCCCTGGCTTGTATCTTGTCTTTATTTGTCAGACTGGCTTTATGTTTCCCCCCTTCCTGTCGTTTTCTTTTCTGGGAAGAGTTAAGAAGCTGAATTTGTTGGGTTTCAACCCATAAGGAAAGGCAAAACAAAGCGGAAACCAAAATATAGCCATTTGGTTAAAAGAAAACATACACCCATGTTTCCCTTTACAGTGGTACCTCGGGTTACAGACGCTTCAGGTTACAGACTCTGCTAACCCAGAAATAGTACCTCGGTTTAAGAAATTTACCTCAGGATGAGAACAGAAATCGTGCGGCGGCAGCAGGAAGCCCCATTAGCTAAAGTGGTACCTCAGGTTAAGAACAGTTTCAGGTTAAGAACGGACCTCCAGAACAAATTAAGTTCTTAACCCGAGGTACCACTGTACTTTATCACTGAGTTGATCTTATGGTGCAAGTGGATTCTTGGATTCATGGATTCTTATCCTGAAGCTGCTGTGTACAAATTGGAGATTACTGGCTATCGTGAGCTTGTGCAAGTGTTATTTTGTGTGGGGTTCCCCCACTGATAAATATAGTGCAGGCTATGGTCACTGGTCCTCCTGATTTACAGGTTCTTGGTTAGGGTTGTAACAAGAGGGCAAAAGATCACTATGGCCTGATTTTAATGTGGGCAAGTCAACTGCTTGTATTGGAGTTTGGCTGCTTCAGCAGATGTACCATTTCTATCCTGCTGCTGATTTGGGGAAGTGCCAAGATGAGTCTCTTGGGGCTAGCATTTGCTTAGCATTGAGTGCCAAGCTTTTTAAAGTCTACCCCATTCCCTGCAGCACTACCCTCCCATTTTGTGAGGGTAGATTTGTTTTCTGCTTCGTTCTTTGATGGTCAGGTGGTTGCTCTCTCCAACACAACTATGCTATTACTATAGTAATTCTACTCTTACTATTATTATCTATCAAAATTTCTATACTACCCTTCATCTGAAGATCACAGGGTGGTTTACAGTATAAAAGCACAAAAATGCATAACATTATACAGTAACAAACAAAAGCAATAACCCCTCCCCATAGACTTTCTCACTGTAACAGAATTGCCTGTGCTCCAATGTGTGGACTGACTATTCTGCTATTGTCTCTGAATTGTAGAATTACTGCAAAGATAGAAGTGTGGTTGGGACATCCATTTACTTACTGTTATAAAAAGCCCTCAGAAACCTTTACTCTACACTTTCTAGGCAGAAATCCCAAATACCTGTTTGCTGTGATTCAGTTTTAAAGAGCAGATTTTGGGGGGAAAGCTCCAGAGCAAAAAATAAAAGTGTGTGTGTGTGTGTGTGTGTGTGTGTGTGTGTGTGTTCGGACACAGAGCTTTAAAGTGTGGACCTGTTCCTGGAAAGAGCGGAGCAAATGGCAAGTAAGGATAAGCCCTAAGTCAAAATTAGTAGATGCTCCCTCTCTAATGTGGAGGTCAGGTGGAACTGAATTTATTGAGAAAAAGCTCCAATTCTAGCTCAGACAGCAAAGCACAGACACTACACCTGCCTTAGTACCACTTTCCAGGCAACTCTTACTTAAAGCTTTGGGTTGTTTCCAAATAACTCATCAGCCCGAGGATTTCTGCTCATGCAACAGAATTGCCCCTTTTTTGTGTGCCCCCCCGTTCCCTTCTCAGATCTTCTGTGGGTGGTTGGGCAGAAACCCAGAACAGATTTAGGAGGGCCTGGGAGAGGGGGAGTTCCATTGTGCAAGCAGAAATCTTTGTGCTGATGGAATGAGTTAGTTGGATACCTATGGCTGTACACCATGAAAATATAACAAGGAAGGATAGCAGGCGGGAAAGAGAAGGGTCGTTGCTCAGTAGAGGAACACATGCCTTGTCTGCAGTAGGTTACAGGTTCAATTCCCAGTATCTCCAGTAAGAGCTGAGAAAATATTCCTGTCAGAAATCCTAGAAAGCTGCTGCCAGTCAAAATAGAGTCTGTACTATCTGTATCAGTACTGAGCTAGATGGGCCAATGATTTGACTCAGCATGACAGCTTCCCATATTCCTATGCATCTATATATATATATTTAATACAGATTGCTGTCAGATTTTTAAATACTGCCTGCATTCATGAAGGCTATAAATGAACTTATTTTATATGGAAGTTTAGGTCAAAGCAATGGAACCAACCAACAAAACTCCATGTTCTCTGCTAGTGTCCCTCATTTCATTTAGGTTTGAAGCACATCCATTACCAAACTATAAGCCAGGATGATTAACAATTTTACATTCATGCTCATGTCATCCTCAGATTTTATTTGGGCTTCTGGGAGGCTGGAGTGAAGAAAAGTAAAAACAGACTTTTAGACCACTTTGTTTTATCTAAAAGTGGCAGTGTGCAGACTCACTGTACTTATCCCCATTTAGCAAGCAATATTTTTCTCTCATGTTGGAGCATTTTCCCAGTCACTACTAGCTGATATAGTACACACACACACACACACACACACACACACACGAACAACGAATCCCTGCTTCCTTCATGTTGAGCCTTCCCATGGAACAGTCACTGATTAAAAGTGACATTTAAAATTTCCGGTTTACTTTTTCACTGCCTCTGTTTATTGCCTCTCCCCCTCCTTCCCGCACACACAAACACTTCATATGGTTGAAGCCAGCTCACTGCCCCTGTTCCATTGTAGTACCTTTTGCTATTGGATGTGATTGTGTAAGCAGTGCATTCCAAGGTAAAATGTTGTTATTCCAAAAAGGAATTCTTATCAAGAGGCTTAATTTTAAACGCTTCCAAAACCAATAAGGCAGGCTGCTATTAAGATGTTGAATGAGGTGTCAAGAGTTTCACTCACTCACTTGGTGTCAGCTGGAGCTAGGAAAGCTCATGACCTCTTTAAAGCAGATGCCTCAGGATAACCCTCAGACTGCCGGGTGAAACGACTCGCTTAACACTGGGAAAGACAAGGTGTGAATGTCCATGTTCTATGCATATTGTTCATAATTTGGATATAAGGAACAGTTTTATACTGAATTAGGCTAGTGGTCCATTTGGCCCAGTAGTGTCAACTGCTCTTCAGGAAGACCAAGTGGGGCCTCTACAAGTAGAGCCATCAGATGTCAGGCAAGACTTGGGAAGGGAGTTCATAGTCGTGCATCTCTAGATAACTGGGACTCTTGTGCCATTGACAATTTAGAACACACTTTTAACTAGTTTGTAGAAAAGCAATCAAATTAATGTATTTTTTTAACAACAGAAAATGAGGTCCACTCTAGATTGGAGTACAGTACTAAAAACTATATTTATTGCATGAAAGAGAGCAAGCAAGATGATGACTTATGTGGACCAAGTGGTGATCATAGAAGCAGAAGTTGCAAAGGTCCCCCCCCCCCGATTAAATATTCAAGATGATAATAGATTGTTGAGTTATTGTATAACTCCCATTCATTTCCATGTGGTTTCTGTTGGAGAACTTCCCAGTTGACTTGCTGTTTGCCAAATATTAAATTACTCTTTGCAATCTGAGTGTTCAGGATCAGTTGTGTTACAAACTCAGTAAAAGTGTGATCCTATGGCTTTGGAATGATATCCTGGGGACCATAGGATACAGCGATCTTCTCCACCAATGGTGGAGAGGGAGGATTGCCATCAGAGAGGGACCCCAGGATGCTTCCTTATAGTGGTGGCAGAGAGCTGTGTTGTTGGTACTCCAATAACAGAAAGAACAAGGGTGTGGGTTTCCTGGGCACATTGGAGAAAGCTTTGGATTCAGTGGATCTAAAGCTCCCTACTGGGCATGCCCTTGGAACAGGAAATAATGATTTCCCTCCCATTAGAGTCTATGGAGCTTTCCCTACCCTCTGCTGATGTGAGCCCAGCAGGGCTGGGAATATGGTGTTTCTTCTTCCCCTCCCCAATAGGATTGCTTTGTAAATATGTGCTTCTGCTTCATAACAGATGTGTTTGCAACATAGCCAAATGCTAACACATATATTTGTGTGTAGAAAGTGGATCAACATGGAAACAATAATTTTTCTTAGAAATATGCAAAGCCCCAAGAACAAAAATCTTGCCCACAAACTCCCCCTTAGCCTCATTAGGGGATGATAGCTATTCCCCATCTGTTAATTCCTGCCTCTTTGTGATCTGCTGCTACCTAAAAGGGGCAAGTAAGTTGTGCTATCATAATGAACTGGATAAACAATTCCCCAAACAGATTAAAACTAACTGTAACTTGTAAAGGGTGGGAGGATGGGGGGTATGTAGTAATTATATTTTATTAGCTAGCAAAGCACCATTTTTTGCTTTCAAAGGATAATTCTATGTAAATCATCTTAATTAGAAGTGTCAGACAAACCTGTGAAGATCATAGTTAGCAAGTAATTTCCTATGTATGGGTTATAATTTAAACCACATGGATCGCTCGCTGTGTGGCAATATGCTGGCCATGAAATAATGTGGGGAGTGTCGGTTGAGGTTATTACTATGTAAATGTGTGATCATTTCAGACCGCTCCTGACTTGCTTAGTGATTAAAGAGAATTCTGAGGTCTCCAAAGATTGTGCTCTTTGCAAGGGCCTGAAGCAGAAAACTTTAAAAGGTGCTGGAAAGTGTTTGAACTTTAAAGGTCGTGATTTCCCTTTTACCATTTTTAATTTGCCACCACTGTTTATGGGAAGGAAGGTTTCTCTTTGCTTATGGCCTCTCACTTTCCCAACCATCAGGCTAGCGATTAATGATTTGCTCTCGGAAGGACTGGACAACAAAGAGTGTTGCCACTTCACACAATACATTTACCTATGCACTTAACTTACCTGTGTGTTTAAAAACATGATCTCTGACTTGGTTCTTCAGTCTCAGAAGAAAAGGCTGAAATGGAGGTGTCAGCCTGTTCTGGGTTTTGTGTTCTTATAATGAAGCAACGGATATGCAATACTTTTAGGAGGAATGGTCCCTTGGCCTGACCTGGTAAGACTGTATTAATGCACTGAAGTGTGACCCACAAAAAACACATTCTAATTCTCTAGATGAATTAATCTGGACTAGTTACCGCTAGTTAAATGATCTTCAGCATGTGCTGTTACTACTGAGAGTAGAATCAGAAGCACTTATACTCCTCCTCAAATATTGTCAACGTGCTTTAACTGTGCCCATCATCTTGAGGCCCTTCTTTGTGTGCCCCCTACACAAGAGGCCTGGAGGGTGGCAGCACAGGAACAGGCCTTTTTTTGCTGTGGCTCCATTTGTGGAGTGCTCCCCACAGGGAGACTCACCTGACACCAGGCAAAAGCTTTGGCCTTTTAACTATCTGTGGTCTTTTAGAAATGTGTGGGATGTTTTTATTGTATTTCTCTTTACTTTTGGTTTTCATGTATCCATGTGGGGTGTAAAGTCTGTCTGTCTGTCTGTCTGTTTGTTTGTTTGTCCATTCATTTGTAAGTTGCTTTGGGTTGCCCTGGGCATGTTGAAGCAACTAATAATTTCAAAAATAAAAATAAGAATCATTCATTTCCTCACTGCATCATGGAAAGGAAGAATTGGTTAAATACCATAAAGCATATTTAACTGCCAACATCATAGGAACCACATTCCCTTCTGGGTAGTCCAGTGTTGGTTAGGGCCAGAGGCAAAAGTGGGCAGAGCAATAAATGTGAAGGTAACTTCTGCATGGTAGGCTAGTTTCTTCACACTCACACATCTCTCTCTCTCCTCCATCCAGCCAAGCAAAAGCCCTCAAGGAAGGTGCAAAGCAAGGCCGGTGAGGGGTGTGTCTCAGGAGGATGTATAACCTAGGGAGAGTCCTGAGGGCTATAGAGAGGAATGGTGGGCCACCATTGTTCCCCACCCTGAGGAGAAGAGTATGGTGTCTCCACGATGACAGATTTTAAAAACCACTTTTGACAATCATTTAGTAAGGCTTGGTTAGAAAGAAAGAAAATAGTATAAAGAGAGCAAAACTAACTGGAGGGGAATGACATTAAGTAATGGGCAATCTAACACTGGCTTATGCTGGCCAGGTTTTTTTTCCCTTTTTTGTTCGGGTGGCTCCTACTTTTTTTAATTTCCGCTTTGGCTTCCCAGCAGACATAGTTGAGGGACCCAATCCTGGTGCCTCCCAGGGGAATGAAAGAGCTGTGAACCTGGCACACCCCTGACCGCCTCTGACTCAGCCCTAGAACACCCAGTTTGGGGGGCTCCCCACAGTGAAAACATCTCCAGTGAATCTAGGGGTTGGGGTTGCTCTCTAAATAGGTAAATATCTCACACATGCCAACACACACAACACACTTACCTTTGGTAAGGAATTGGATAACTTGGCCTCCTACCTCCCTGAAGCGTGCACCAAAGACCAGCTTTTTGTCAGTGACCCCAAAAGGCGCATTGGTTGCTATTGAGAAGGGAGGTAGAATTGAGGTTGAGATGATTTTTGGTCTTCAGTTTTTGAGGGGGCTGTGATTGGCACAAAGAAGCAGTGGTGGCATGGGAAGCTTTGCAGTCCCCAGGAGGCAACACCTTCAAAATACCCTCCTCACTTCGTTTTTCTACACCCAGCCATCTGCCAACAAAAGGCAGATTAAAGCTAGCCAAATTCAATTTCTACTCACTGCTGCCACAGCTCGACATCTGGGGCTAAAGTGTCCCCGACAAAGCGAACATGACAGCCACATTGCTTTTTTGTCACATCCAGTAGCATGTTGATCTTCTAAAAGTCTCATAAAAATTTATTGATGTCTCCCATATTGCTGTGATTGGGAAGAAAAGTGTGTGTGTGTATGTGTGTGTGTTAATGCTTCTAGAATAGATCTGATTTGATATGTCTTGTTCTATTGTCAGCATCTGTTTAGCAAGGCTTTTTAATACTTTCTGGCTGCCGATCAGTCATCCCTAGCTTGGGATGCCGACTTGCATACAAATTTTATTATTAAGTACAATTCCTTCTCTCCCCACTATCCTCCCCCCCACACCACCCTCCCCTCTACCTATCCACCCATCCATCCATCAACCCCCCCAAGGCTAAGAAGAGGGACCTCCAGCTGTGGGAGCCCTGCAAGCGCAAGACATCAGCTTGGGTAACATATTTCAGAGCCCCATTTTTGCCTGTTGCAGGTGCTTTGTATCAGTAAATCGAATCATGGGGAAATCATTTATTTCCTAATGCTGTTTGTGGCATGTTAGCTGGAGAATTTACATGAGAGAGATTACTTTAATAACCAAAAAAATTACAGTGCGGGGTCTCCCCGCCCCGTCGCCTTTGATATGTAATTGTTTCAAATTTAACCTGTCTGGAGTGAGGGTGAAAGGCATTATTAAATCTGAAGCATCTTGCTCCAGGGAGGGCGGGGAGGGGGAGGATCACCCTAGTGTGAACCTCCTTCCAGCCGTTAAATAGAAATGGAGTGAAATTAACAAATCAACCAAGCAGAGAGAAAGAAGGAATTCCTACAGCCTGGAGAAAGGCCCTTCTAATTTTAGTAATTTGTCTCTCTTTTCTCTGCTCCACATTCTCCTCCTGTGACCCAGTCCTGTGTGATACCTAATGCTCTTCATTCCTGCTAGCGTCTCTGTACATTAATTTTGTTCAGGGACTGAGATCCATACTGGACCAAGGTTCTCAGGGAAAATGTGAACTGCAGAGAAATGTAACCATTTATATTTAGAAATGTAATTCCTTATCAGGTATCTTCTGACTAATAGGGACTGTAATCAGTCACAGAGCAACAAGGCAGTGTGTATGAATGACTGCACCCAGACAGGGTTATACCAGGAAGGTGCCTGTCACATCAGCGTCCCACAGGATGCTAACTTTGCAGCAGGATTTCTGGTCAAACAAGGTGGCAAGTGCTTGTAGAGTTTTCAACCAGTTTCTGTGTCCCATAAGCAGTAGGAGCAGGTGGTAATGCGTTGTGAGACAAGTTATCCACAGCACAGCTAACTACTTTTCTGCATGGCAAGTAGGTCTCTTAATAGTTTCCCAAATCACCTGTTTTTTCAGCACACTTTGGTTTCAGTTTCACCCCTTTACCTGCCTCTCCTGGACTGGGCTGTGGTTTCATCCAAGATCCTGTCTTACCCAACATGGCCAGTTCAAGAAGTCATCAGGGTTGGGAATTTGCCAGGGCCCAGAACCAGTAAGGGGACAACTAACTGAAAGTGAATGCCACCACTTTGACTGTCATTTGCTAGTAGGATTGACTAGGTTTGGAAGGGACACTAGAGCAAACCCTTAACTAAGTCAAGGTGTTTTTTGTGTTTTTTTAAGAATCTGGCTGAGATTTGCCAAGTGTGTATGCCATTAGTTCTGACTAGTTTGCATGCCTTGCTTCCTTCTGCCCTTCAGGGCTGTACCCTCAACAGCTTAATCAGGGTACCATAGAGCTCCCTTTGTGCATCCACTCTGCAATGTGGTAAAGTGCTACCCTTCGCTCCAATCACTAGGTAATACCACTGCTACCCTGCCTATGAGTCTTCTTTAAGCTAGTGGGTGAGCAGCCTTTGATCTTGGGAATGGGGGGATTGCCAGCAAACTGTCTCTCCTTGCCGCTGGATGCCAGAGCCAGCCTAACCTCTTCTTATTCCCCGTTGGCACAAATCTTTGGAGCAAGTTACCTATCAGCCTGGCTCATGGGTCACAGGCCTTAGAGTGCCTTCCAATTGTTTTGCAAAGCAGTGAAGCCACTGCTGCAACTACAGCTGAACTGCTCACAATGGCAGGTTATGAGGGGAGGATAATTGGCTTTGGAACACCCTGTTTTGGGGCTTTCTTCTGGCCTCCATCAGTGTGGAAGAGGGGACAGCATGAGACAGGCCACATATACAAGAGCTTTGAGAGATGTGGTATTTGGGGGCAATTGTTGCTTTGCCTAGGTGAGAGAAATTGGCAGGATCTACTCTTGGGTTCCTATGAGACAAATGTAAGTTAAGAGAAAGCACTGCTGTGGGGGAATGCTTGAGGTATGTCTATCCAATCTTTGAACAATGGAGTCTTTGGTGTAAGAGGAGTTGTGAATGGATGTGTAGTGGTTTGGGCAGGCCATTGTAACACGGGCATGAGAAACCTCCAGACCATCATGCCTCAGATCATGGAGGTCTTTGCAGCCCATGCCCCAACCTAATGGTGTGCCAGCTGCCTCACTCCATGCTCTGCTTCCAGTTTGGTTGCCTCCCTCCCTCCGATCTTGCTGTCCCTCATTCTCCTCTGGAAAAATGAATGAGGAGAGCCAAAGAGAACAAGGAGCGTTATTAAAGGGTCCTTGTCCAAGTTGCCCAAGAAGTCTCCAGAAGCTGGAGCCAGTCCAGTTAAATGGCCATAGTTTCAAATTGCAACACTATGCGTTACTTCTGTTTATGATACTTAATGGTTTATTTTCCCATAGGGCCAGGCCTGCCTCCCTAGTGGTCATGGAAAGCTTTATTATGCTACAAGAATAATGTGGGTGTAAAAGGCAGATGCACTTCAGAGCTTCTGTGATACCTAGAGTATGATTTTGGATACAGGAAGTCAAAGTTATATCCTTGCTCAGCTTCAGAGTTGACAGGGTAGCACTGAGTGTCACTGTCTCTCAGTCTAATCTGCCTCACAGGGTTTTTGTGAGAACACCAATCCTGCTCTGAAGAAATGGTAGGATTCAAATGTAATATATAAATAATAGGGATAGAAAGTTGGGTACAGTGTGGTGGTGATGGTCTTCTGTATGAAAAGTGAGTTCCTAGTTGTCTGGATCTCGTCATAGAGGGCTTTACAGCACCAACCCCCCCCCCCCCGGTCTGAAAAGTCTTACCTTGTAGAATTTATCTGCCCACTTTCAGTATGGTACTGATACTCTTCTTTTCTCTCTTGACAGTAAGAACTCTATATTGAAGGATGTCATGGCTCCAGGTACTCCCAAGGTAAGTGAGCCAAATTTGGTCACATATTGTTTTCCAATATCGTCCATGCCCCTACAGACACTGTTTCTTGGTCCAATTTGATCTTCCTTTAACAGTATGTGGTATCAAACAGTTGTCTCGTCCTGTTCAAGGACCCTGAAGTTCCCTGGGCAGGGGACAGTCACTTAAGTCTTTATTTCTGCATCCCTCTTTATATTAGTGCCTCAATACGTAGTGGGCGTGCTTAGAACCCATTGCAAAACCATTTCAGCATTCTAAAATACTTCCAGATTTTACTAGAATTGCCTTTGGGTCCCTGCAATTGGAGATTAAATCATCTTAACTTGTGACCTTCACACTGGGTGCTCTTGAACCAGAGACACTAGTTTGGTGAAGTGGATGTCTGCAGCAATTCTATATTCTCTGTCTCCAACCTCCATCTGTAATGTGTTAGGGGTGGGGTGTACTTAGCTGTGGCTAAACAAATGTGTATGTGGTGGCAAATGCAGGGTCATTGCCGAATAATGTAGGAAGTGGCCCTTAGGACCAAGCAGAAAAACTTTGTAGGTTATTGTGCCACCTGCTTTCATAGGCTACTAGTAATGTGTGCGGCACACCCTATACAGTGTAGTCTTAGTGCTACTCTGGCAGATCATGAGCTGCCGTTCCTGATTCAGAAACAAACATACACAGCAGAAGAAGGCATGCAAGTAAAAGGGAACACATCAATTAAAAATCAAGAATCTTCTTATTTGCCTTTGTGCCTCACAAGGGAGTTGGAAAGAGCAGCATGAAAAGCAGCTCTTGGACTGTGCATTTTGGTTGTGCTCATTGCTGGATGGTGATAACTCATCTGTCCCAAACACCAAGCCTGAGGAGGCGTTCAATAGGCAGATTAGTTGTTTGGAAGTAAATATAGAGAGTTAGAGACAGTCACCAGATAAGGAAGAAAAAGGCCTTTTCTCCCAGCAGGGATTGAGCCTTTGAAGCTTCAAGCAACAAAGAATCCCATTTGCTTTGAGTGAAGGGATTAAGGCAGGATAGTTGAGGGGTCCTGTGTAACCAAGATCACTCGTCTGCTGTCGCCACATGGCGTCCCCCTCCCTTCACTCTCCCACCATCACGTAAGAATGTTAAGAAGAGGGGGCTTTTGAATTCTTCTTACAGCCTCTTGGCCTCAGAATTGTTATTCTCAAGTGGCACTTGCTTGAAGAACAGGCCTGCGTGATGCAAAAGGTGCTGCGCTTCTCACTTAATAGCCAGACTAAGTGTAAGTCTGCCTTAGTCTTCAACAGGTGGGTCAAGATTCCCTATCAAGTCATGGGCTGATCTAAGGTGGGTTGCAACAGCAGTGCTACCACCATTTAAGTATATGGTGAAAAATAAAGAAAGATATGGTCCTTAAATATATGTTTAGATTAAAAGTGGGTACTGGGTCTGAAAAGGATGAAGAGTAGTGGTCTAGAAACACCATTCTCTGACATAGAAGTCCTTCCTCCTCAATCCCTGGTTTGCTGGGATTCTCTATAGTTATTTAGTGGCAAGATAAATGGGTCCCACTCACATGTTCCTGGAAACAACCTTGGCATTGAAAAAACCTGCAAATTGCCCCTGGAACAATCCAAGATGCCAAAAATTGTGCAAAGAAAATAGGCAAATTTACTTAAATTTCACATTTTATGTAGGCTTGCACATTTTGGATTTTAATTTTCAAAATGGGATCCCCCCCACTAACAGTTGACTAAAATAAATGTTTGGGTGCAAGTTTTGAGACACAATAATTATTTGTTGAAGACGCAGTATGTAATGTTTGGTGGGTGCTAAATGCTTGGGTTTAAGAAATGTTAGGATTTAATTAGAATTGGTATGTTAGGACTGGTAATAGCCAGACTTGTGTGTATTTAAATTATGGGTTAGCCACTGTTAATCCTCTGGAATTAGCATATGTGAAGGGTTAATTAACCTAGGCACACTTCCTGGGTTGTGTGTTGGACATTGTAATATTCACCCAAGCAACAAGTGTTAATGAAGTCAGTCAGGCTTCTTTGTGAGGTGATGGGCAGTGGGATAAGCAATTAGAGAGTTCAGAGCATCAGAGGATTAGGTATTAACACAACACAGGATCAAAGGAAATAGGTGTGAGAGACCACAAATGTGTGGTCTCTTTCTGAGGAGAGTAAAAAAGGAAAGCTGATTAGCTATGGTGTTATTTCCTGGGTTGTGCCCTGCAGTGCATGAGAGGCTGCAGAAAAAAGGATGGGGCTCTGCTTACCAATGTTGTTACTATGGAATGAGCTGGCAGCTATTGGGATGCTACTGCTGTGAGCCCTACCATTGACAGCTCCAGGTTGCATATATGTGTAAATAAACCATCTATCATAAAGACACTACAGCCTTTGTTGAACCTCATTCCCAAAGGAAACACTAACCCTTGATAAGCATGCCTGTAACACCGGGAATCTTGCGTAGCCGATTGGAGTGGCGTGTAACAGTGCATTGAAGTTTAAAAAGAAGAGAGGGAAGGGATGGCAGGGAATTCTGATGCTACATTATTATTTCTGGTGGTCTGCCCAACCACTAAAGTCCTCTGAGGAGGAAGAGTTTGATGAAGCTGTTTCCAGGTATCTCACAGTGGATAGATTATTTACTAAATTTTCTCTGTACTTTAAGCAAGAAAAGGTACTATGTACCTAGATTCCTCCATCAGTGTTCCTGAATCCCTAGTAACAGCTTTGCCATGTACTTCTGTGATGACCTTGGGGAAATCACATAATACCTCAGGGCTTCATCTCTAAAAGTGATAGACGATAAAAGATTAATAATTAAATCTGCTCATTGTGGCTGTAGGGGAGAGGGAGAGACCAGAGAACTGTCCATGTATATTTGAAATATGTCAGCACTTAGGGCTGGTATTCATGTGGGAGAAAGACTGGGAAAAAGATTGGGTAGTTGTAATTAAGTTTGGAAACATATCCACTAAGGCTGTGATCCTAAGTATACTTTATTGGAAGTGAGCATTATTGAATTCAATTAGTCTTACTTCCAAGCACAGAATTCCTTCCTTCCTGTCAACCAACAAACCGAATGGATTTTCACATATTCCATCTATTTCCACAATATATTCCACATATTGAAAACTCACAGGAGACGTGGAAGACACTCTGGTGCTGGTTTTTAAAAACTAGTTCGAACATAACCATATAGAGTGTGTGACGGATGATCTGTGTGCTCTAGGCTGAAATGAGGTTTAGTTCTGACTTCTGTGTCCAAAGTTGAGTGGAAAATAGTATCAAGGAACACCTTTCTTGAGATTCAAGGAGGATGTCATAGCTCAGTAGTAGAACACATGTTTTGCATGTAAAATGTCCCAGGTTCAGTCTCTGGCAGGGATGGCAATGAACCACTGGCAGTCAGACTGTAGACAATGGGCTTACCCTTACTTCCTCTTCTATCACTGTCTTTCCCCCGGAGGAGGGGGCACTTTTTAGTGTTCTAACAGAGCAAACAGCGGGGGGACGGACAAAAATGCCCAGGCACCAGTGGCGGAGTGTAAGCCAGCGCTACCTGGGATGGGTGCGTGGGGCGTGCCCCCCGGGGGGGGGTCACAGAGGACGGCCTCCCATGTGCCAGTGTCCAGGGGATAAGAAGGGCATGGAAGCTGCCACCTACTCTCCTCCTACTCTTTGCCACTGGATCAGGCCTGACCCAGGGGCAGAGCTGTGATCAGGCACGAGCGCAGCAGCCAAGGCGCAGCTCCTTCTCACATGGAGCCAGGCTCTAATGAAGGAGCCTGCAGTGAGGGTGCCCGTTTGCACCCAGGGCCATGCCCCCCCCCATGCTACGCCTATGCCAGGCACAGAACTTTAAAGTGCAGACCTGTGCCTGGGAAGACTGGGGCAAATAAGTGTGCAAAAGCCCAGAGAGCAAAGTTATTGGGATTCTTTGCATGGCAACATGCTAGCACGGTCAAGACTTTGCCTTCCCCAGCTTTCATTGAGGCATAGAGAACCGTGCACTGTTCTCTGGTGTAACTCAAACAGTGGTTCAAATTTCCAGAAGCTGAAGTTCGCTTTCCTCCTTAAGTGCTGCTGTGGCTTCCTGAAGACAAACAGACAAAGGAGCCAGTGGGAGTATGTGAGTTTACTGGGCATTGGGAAAGTGTCAGAGAATAAAAGATGCTGGTGGTGTTCGCGTCTTGAGATGCTGAGACCACTGGTGCTGTTACAAAGCACAGGCAAAGCTGGTATCACTCATTGCATTCGGGTTACAGTTCCCAAGTGATAACAGCTATTAGCAACACTTTGACTGCTTCCCCACCATGCAGGGGAGGGCAGGAGACAGAAAACATGTCAAGCCATCACCTCCATGTTAAGTGATAAGTACCTATTTAGATGGCAGAGTTAAAGTCCAACGCATCAGGCAGGAAACACTTTGCGCAGGAGAAAAGGGAAAGGCCAGAGCGAGATGTAAAAAGCAGGGTTAGGGTATTTGTTGTGCTGACAGCAGCTGTGATTGATTGTTTAAGAGAAATAAACTGCCTGTGTTTTCGGGGCTATCAAAAAGCAGGAGCCCAGCACTTAATAGTCTCAAATGGGTGGCCTTGAAAGGAAACAAAGTGTCACTGCTGCCGGCTCACCGCTTCCCAGTGCTGACATCTGACCTGTCTCTGAGACAGGGAGGGGATAGTTTTAGGAGAGGCAGCAATGAGCGTATGTTACAATCTTGATGTGTTTTCTTGGCTGTGGGCTGCTCCCAAATTATAGGTGCCCCTTGCCTTGTGCTTGCTTCCACCCGTGTCCCTGGGGTCAGCATGGCACGCTCACATGTTTATGTAAGCACATACATGTATGCATCCGACATGCATGGGCACTTCTTATACACATACACACAGAGTGAGCAGTCATTCACCTAGCCCAGGCATGGCCAGGCTTGCAGAGACTGGTTCGTTTTTTTACCAGCACTTTGAGCTCCTGCAACCAGTACCAGAGGCAAAAGGATGACTCCAGGGAAGAAACCAGTTACCTATCTCCACTGCCCCACACCTCCCCTGGCCACTTTAGTCTTGCATATCCAAGTACAAATATCTGAACTCTGCAGTACCTCTGGAACCCTAGCACCTCAGTTTAAGGTTTCTGCTATTGCTGATGTTAAATAACTGAGAGGCAGAACCTCCTGCTGATCTACTATGTGATCTGGCTATCTACCAGTAGATTCTGATATACCTTCTAACATGCAGATGATAAAACAATTTCAAAACACTCACACCTGCATGAGTTTTTCTTGCCTGTGCGCATGAACACATAGGCGCTCTCGCAATCATTCGGAGATATATTCAAGAGCACCAAGATCTATCCTGTATGTGGACCTATACCTCATTTACACTACCCACGTTTTTGGGATGGGTGAGGTAGAGGTAAGGAGGGATTTTCTTGCTCTCTTGTCTCCCACAACAGGTCCAGTGGCAGAATAGATAAAGGCAAGAGGAACTGGTAAGCAGCCATTGTCATTGTCCTCCTCTTCCTTCATTTGAAAGAGTCTCAACCCCACCTCTCCCTTCCTCTTTTACCCGTGGCTCCCAAAGTGGCCCATTCCTATATCTTTTTCCTTGCTGAAGAGGTGCTGTAACCTCTTGAAAGAGAGCACAGATATCCCTGTTGGCAATGAGGATGTCTCATGCTGTCCCCTTCCGTTCAAGCTTAGTGACCTATTGACTCCCTCCCCATTTCCAACTCCCCCTGCAAGAGGGGCCTCCCCACCCCCATCAACAAGCATTTTGAAGCAGGTTGCGTTCGCTCGAAAGTGGCATTTTCACAATCACAGTTGCAACATCCTATATGGGCTTATTGGTTTCAGTAACCTGATAGCAGTTTATCCAGTGTTATTGTCAAACAAATTATTACAGAACATCTAGTCGAACAAACTATTTATGGCTTGCAGAGAAAGAAACCTTGGAGGTAACTGTTTCTCTGCCTTTCTAACTGGTTGAGGTGGTTACTTTGTTAACAGGAGTATTTAGGCTGACTTTTCTGGGTAGGAGCACCACACACCATAAAACCAAAAGACTCAGGGCTCATCCCCACTTCCTCTTGTCCTGTCTGCTTTCTCCTGGGGAAAACCAATCTTTAGTAGTGAATTGGAGCAAATGGCAATTTGGGTTTGCTCCTATAGAACTTTAAAGAGAGGGGTTTTGCAGGGAAAGCTCTGGAGCAAAAAAAGAGCGCTCAGACATAAGCTATGAGTTCTGTGTAATAACTTTGGACTGTGTGTGCACATTGCTGCTTGCTTCAGCTCCAGTGTGCTCCCACCACTGGGGTTTGAAGGGAAAGGATTGTGGCAAGGGGAAAACTGATCAAACCCATGCCTAGAAAGTGTGGCTCAAGCAGAAAAGTGTTCAGATCTGTGCTTTCTAGGCACAAGACAAGCAGAAGTGTGGATGAGCCCTGAAACGGAAAATAGTACAGTATCAAAAAAAAGCAGCATTAATGTCTAAAAGCCTGCATAAACACAAACACCCAAGTTTTAACCTGATGTCTAAATAGCTTTTTACACTTTAAAATGTCAATTTATAGCACTTTTCCTGACTTTGTCAAGAGTTGTTCACTTTGGTTGCCATTAATAATAATTTTTCCTCTTCCAATCTCAGTCTGCACAGAATTGTATGGGGGGCAGGCATTTTTACATAGGGGCAGTCATTTTTCTCTCTGTACAATTCACTCTGAGTAGAGCATCAAGCTATGTTGCTCTCAGGGGGGCTTGCTGTATTGTATTCAAAGCGTGCAGTGGCAAAAAGGAAGGAGTCCCATACATTACTAGCTGCTCCTGAGTGTGAGCAGCTACATTACCCAGGGCTTTTTAAAGGGCAAGGGGGGAAAATACCATACAGAAATGGTGCTGTAGTCATTGGACGCCTCTTAAAGGGATCTACAGAATCAAGTGGATTCATGATCCGATCCTGGTTATGATCCATCCAGATAAAACCTCTGCAGATTCCTTCCCCATCATATATGACAAAAAGAGTACACTAGTTTAGGATTGACTAAAGCTGCTGTTTAAGGATACGTTAGCCTTGTGAGAAGGGATACTCTTGATTGAGAATCCACAACTTTCCTTGACAACCCAGTTCCAGTTTTTAATCACTTTCCCCTGCTGAACAAACTGCACCTTAATTTCTACTTTCAATCTGTCTGGTAGTGCTCTCTCCTTGTGCTTTCTGTCGCATATTATAACTGATATTTCTCTCTTAGCTTGTTCTTCAAAGGGGGATTTGTCAAGTTGGAAAGCATTAGAGCAGAAGCGGAGAAGAAAGACCCCGTTATTCCTATGAGCTAAGTAGGTTGTTGCTTGGAAGCTGGCAGGGGAGGGAAGCGAGGGTGAGAGCAAGCCTTGGACAAGATTGATGGCCTCGTTGCCATTAAGAAAAAAATTAGCCGGTGGCGGCTATCATATTAAAGGGTGAAGAAGCCGTGAATTATTTTCTTAAAGATCTTATCGCTTACAATGATAATTTTACCTTCCAAAAGGCCACTTTTAATGAGGCGAGCCAGGCAAAAAGTCATGATTTAATGCCAGATTTTTTTTCCCAAACACATTTTACTGCTTTTTTGTCCATGTTTAAAAAGCACCGGTGACCTTTTTTTATTTAGCGTGCCCCAGGTGTAATGCTGAGGCTGATCCTCTTAGGGTTTATAACCTCAACAGAGAGTGCCTTTACCCAACGGAGGGATGATTTAAAGGAGGGCTAGAAATATGAGGCCTCACTGGTACTCGCACAAGTCTCCTGCTCTGCCTTTCCAGAGTGAAATGGTGGCTTGCCTTGGAAATGGTATAGGGAAAGGAGCTCTCGCTGAGAAAGGTTTGGTCAGGTTGTTGGTTGCTATTACAGATTAGTGCTTCGGAAGGAGGGGAAGGCTGGACTTCAGGGTGCTGGTCCTGCACAATTAGCACAATTACCAATACATCTGCATCCTCCATACTAGATTGCAGAGTAGGTTAATATAACCAAAAAGCTCCATTGCTATGTAGAAGACAAAGCCAAGAGAAATCAAGGGTGAAATTCAGCATCTTGCTATTGCAAATATTCTGTCTCCACAAGTATATCAGCTGGCCAGAGAGAACAATCCCCCCTCCCCATATGCTATTCTGGGTTCTTCTTACCCTCCCCCCAGCCAATTTCACAGTGGGAATAGTGGGAGGAAAGCCCCGTTGCAGAGGCCTTCAACTGATGGGTTTTGTTAGGTAAATCCTGCCCCCCGATATTTGGGCAATCTTCAGTGATTCCAAGATGATTGGTGACTTGGAAGCATTTATTCTCCATGACATTTTGGTGCCATTCCACTGGTTCGATTCAAGAGACAAAGGAGAAATACAATATTATATTCCTTTAACAGCGTTCTCTGCTTTTTTATTTCAACCATTTTGCTAGGAATGTCAAGTTTCTTTGAGAGGACAGGAAAGATGACCCGGTGTTGAGAGTGTCCAGGGGGCATGAGGAGACATAATTTTTCCTTGTAGATAGTAACTCCCTAGGGAACAAAAGGCTGCTGGTGTATCAGAGGGTCCAATCACAAGAGTTCAGGTTGCCTTTTGTGGTTTTTTGTGGGGTGGGTTGAATTGACTGGCTTATTTCTTTTAAAAAAAAAAAAACTTCATGATTATAGTGTCAATAGTTGTATAGTTGTCCTGCACCATTGGGTTAATTGATTTGGATGGTTGAGGATTTGATGAAATTCTCCAACACTTTTGTTTATTTAGAACCTCAGGGATGGGGAACCTGTAGCTCTCTAGATGTTTTTGGACTCCAGCTAATGGTCAAGGATAATAGCTGTTTTAGTCTAGGAAAACCAGGAAGGCCTCAGGTTCATACTCTGCCCTCAGTTAGGTAGACTAAATACAGGTTATCTCCTGTTTTGGCCCATTGTCTGCATGAAGAAAGAGGTTTTCTGAGGAGAACATGAGCTGGCACCTAATTTTTCAAAGTAGATGTGCATCCATACCTTCTCCTTCAGGATTTTCTTTTCAAACAAAAATACAGGAAAACAGACTCCATGCAGGAATAAGAACTTGCCCTTAAGGGAACCCAGGGTCCATTGGCCACATTAGAATGGGCCCAGTTAACATTTCGATCACAATCCACAGGTTGAAGAACACTGCTCATTAGTCAAGAGGTTATGTGACCTCAAATTGTTATTCTTTTGATTCAGAAAAGTGCAAATTGTAAGCATTAAAACAATGGACCTTTCGTATTTTCTGGTGGCAGACAATCTGCAACAAAGAAGAGACTTAATCTTCCTCTCCCTCAATCTATCATCCACCCATCCATCCCTTCTTCTTGTTTCCTCTTCACCCTCGAATCCATTTTTACCTGCTATCAAAAAGATGGTTGTGGTGTCATTGGGGTGACCCACCTTTGATCAAATCTGAGTCCAGCTTTGAGCACAATCTACCAGCCAACAACCAAACAGTAATGCTGGTAGGAAGGAGCAAGATGGGCATTTAAAGCTGACAAGATTTCTAATTCTAAACCTTCTGCTCCCATTCCTCCCCCTCCATCCCATCTATGTGCCTGATAATTCTCCTGACGCAGCCTAAATGGAGAAGCAGTTGCCATTCCACCTTGGTGAAATGAGAAACACAAATGAAGTGCGGTTTGGTGCTAGAGCAGGGGCTTGACTCACTGATACAATGTTTAAGATGCTGCCGAGGTATTTAGAATAGAACCGCTTGCTACCATTTTAAGGAGACAGTTTATTCATCTAAACGGCAAGCTTATGTAGAAGAGGGTCTGAGATTGACGTCTTTGGGATTAGTTTAGCCCTGCATTTTTTCTGGAGGTCGTTGTCATGGTGCTCAGGAGGTTTGTCGAATAAATGGGGCCAGCGTTCTTCTTGGGACCACATGCTAAAAACTAATACATAACGTTTAATTTACTGTCTCCGTAGCTAGCCCAGCCATTTTTCAGATAATAATATTGGATTAGAGCGACTTGCAAGGGTGGATGGGAGTGGGCAGGCAGGCATGTGGGGGCTGATGAGGAGCAATGAGAGTCGTTGTTGAGGTTCCTTGAAGCAGAGTCGATGGCTTGTGCACTTTTATTTCTTCACAGAAGCAAATTGAAAAGGGAAGTATCTTTAACTCCTGCGATCAGGTTGTTACATGCAATCTGAGAAAGAAGGCAAGGGTTTACATTGCAACCAGAGCCCTCCCTGATGTCAAAATGTTGTATCTAGCCTATTATGATATGGGGAGAAGGATCCCATCCTTTAGCTTCAAATTTTATTTTGCTATCTTGGCCCTTTCTGATACAAAGATGGTCACATTTTTGCAAGGTGGGTACTTCTCTGAAAATTGTTTCTTGCTGCAGTTAGACGACCAGGGTATTTGTTCCTCAAATGGTTGGTTCGTGTAGGATTTTATAAACATTGTTTTATTTGCCTATTTATTTAATAAACTTACACCCCTCTTTTTCAAATAAATTATAATAAACTACATGATCACAAAACACAGTAACAGTTTTCACCCCCTTCAAAGTGACCACTCCATTATCTCAAAAGACAGGGGCTTTCAGCTGTCACAAACTTATTTAGGTTTAAAGTGTCTGTGTATATGACTAATCTGAGCTGAGGTTGAATCAGTCAAGATTATAAATCCAAACCCAACTATAAGGCTGTGGTAAGTTTAGTGAGGAACTGTTGGCTAGTTTTTGCACATTACACACCAGCCCAGAGATGTTAATGTAATTGGGTTGGCAAATTTCCTAGAAAATAGGCTAATAGCCATTGACATGCAAATATATGCACATTTTAAGTTGTTCACTACTTAGCTGAGCTTATTTTACAGAGCTCAGATGGTTTGGAGTGGGTGGGCACCTTGCCTCGGGTCACTACTGGGGATGGGGGATAATCCAGTGGCAACAGAGAAGTGGGTGATATGAGGCTAGGCTGGTTCAGAAAGGCTTTGCTTTTTTAAAAAAATAGTGGCCTGAGTAGAGTTACTTAGAGAGTTATCAGCTGGATTAATGGGAAAGAGAAGAAGACTATTTAAAGTATAACAAGCAGCATGGTAATTACACAAAAATGGAAGTCACATGAGACAACCTGTTTGCTTGTTTGCTTGTGGGACAATTATTTGCTCCCCTAAAGGGCAGCTGAGGAACTATAAGATTGGTAGAAGGGCCACAATGCTAACAGAGAGGGAGTCCAGCTGCCCAACTGACCACCAGTGAGTCAGAAAGCTCCACCAATAACACTGTCCCACTGACAGTGTTTTGTGAATGATGAAGACCAAAGCAGGACGTGATCAAAGGTAGCAGGGGAGGGTGTAGATCCACAGGATACTAAGCTCCATCATTATCTTGACATATCCCCCTCCCAAGAAAGAAAGAAAGAAAGAAAGAAAGAAAGAAAGAAAGAAAGAAAGAAAGAAAGAGTTCCTGAAACGTTCTGGAACTAAAATTGTGGTTAATGAGGGGGGAAGAAGAGTGAAAAAAGAAAAAGCTATCTCCTGTTGCTGAGCATGTGAGCTTCACCTGCTCACCTGCTGTTTGTCAGTGACCACTGATTTTTTTTTGGGGGGGGGCTGCACTCCACCTGAAAATGAGAACATTTGCACAAATGACAAAGCATATGCAAATCTATGCAAATGGGTGGAGAGTCAAATCAACATATAGTGAGCCCAGAAAATCCTGTTAGCATCCCTGTTCTCAGTAAATGAACCTCCTTAAAATATTGTCAAAGCGCTCTATCATTTCCCATAAATCTTTTTTGTGCATGGAATTTATACCTCTCCCATTGCTCTGAAGTTTGCACAGTACTGATAACCTTCACAGTTTCAAGTAAACTGCTGACAATTTTGCCTGCATAGCTTGTGGTAAAAGAAAGGAAATTCTGTGTTATTTGGGATATTTCTGAGATTAACAGTATAGGAAATCCTGTACTGTAACAGTATAGGAAATCCTATACTGTAATTAGAAAAAGGTTTAATAATATACTAATATTTGTAATTACTGAATGGATCTGTGCAGTTGAATAGTGTTTGGCACCAAATGCTTCTCCCCACTGATTCTGCATTACTGCTTTTATGTCTTTTTGTTTGAGTACATTTTCTGATATATTTTCATGCACATTAAAAGTTAGGAGGTGCAACTGAGGTGCTTTTGCTTGTATCCCTGTTTAAACCCTCAGATAGTATTTCAATGGCTAAGAAATGCAAATAAAAAAGTTTTCTTTAGCAAAAGTAATATTTAGCATGGGCTTCTTAGGGAGCCTCATATGTGGTCATTTGACCAAGGCACTGCTCACCTTTATCCTATGCATTTTGGTGGCATCTTTCTTGTCCAGGTGCAGAGATAGTATTGCACATTCTTTTATAATCCCAGATGATGTATACTTTACCTGTATGTATAATTATGTAGTTTCCCAATGTGTATGCCAGTGATACTGGAGTGGAGATGATGGGGGAACATTATTTCATACAATGCCTTTCACTTAACCCAAAAATTCCAAGTTGCTGTCTTTACTTTTTCCAAATCATCTCTCTTTCCCTAATGGGCAGTAGTTCCTGCAAGATGTAGTTGTGAACTGGTGTTTCTATGTCATGACTGCCAGTGTTGTTCTTCAGTGATGTATTTCCATGTGAGAGATACAAAGCTAAATAATACAGCTACCTCTGCCACTAACACAAACTTAGGAGCACAATGGAGGACAAAGAGGGGCAATGTTCATGCATCCATTCCTAAACATAGGCACTGTATGCAAGCCACCACACATGAGGCCCAGAAATGATATTCTTGTTTGTCCCATACTGGGTGACAGGTTTGGCATGAGGTGAATATTTAGCTCTTTGAATGACTTCCTGCATCATTCTCAAAAGCAATCTCAAGAGTTATCACACCACATGTCCATCTAACTTAGAAGATGTCCCTCTCTATAGCTGGTTGTTGGTGATCATGTTTTCTTAATTAGCATTTTTTGCTATTACATATCACACATCCTTCTACGCTTCCTCTTGAGAACAAGGAACACTTTGCATTGTTAACTGCTTCTCCCTTTCCCCACTTCTTCCACAGTCAATTTTGTTGTCAGCCTCAATCAAGCGAGAAGGAGACTCTCCAACAGCATCACCTCACTCCTCAGATGATATCCATCACTCAGACAGATACCAGGTGAGAGAGCAACCAGGAGGACTCAGCTGATGACTGGAAACCAGGAGTTACTAAGTGCCACTACTAGTTCTTTCAGTGCTGCCATTCAAGTCCTTAACTTTTTAGCCTTTTGTGTTTTTCAGGGATTATAATACCGCCCCCCTTGTTTAATGCATATCTCCTTGCATCTGGGAAATCTTGCCAAAAAAAGTAGTATGGTATACAAATGTTAAATAATACCCTTAACAGGTTTGCACCCAGTATAGCTTTCTGGTTCCTAATGCTTCTTGGTGCATCATGGCATAAAATACAGTTGTTAAGTTAATAATACAGTTACAGTTTTATTATTATTATAATTATACCCCACCCATCTCTATTTATACCCCACCCACTCTGGGTGGCTTACAGTATATCTAAAAACATAAAATCTCCCTGTACAGGGCTGCCTTCAGATGTCTTCTAAAAATTGTCTTCTAAAAGTTATCTCCTTGACATCTGAAGGGAGGGCGTTCCGCAGGGAGAGTGCCACTACTGAGAAGGCCCTCTGCCTGGTACCCTGTAACAATTATTGAATCACGTTAGTTTTAATTTTGATATTACTGTATTTTGTAAATGGATGGAAAATAGGACTAAGCATAATGCCCCAATTAGCCAGAAACAAGTCACCACCAGTGGGACTCCATTCTGAAAATCATGTAAATGGAATTTGCAGGTGTAAAAAGTGTTGTAGCCTTGTCGATTTAATTGTTCAGTAAGTTTTGTATAGTTTATTAAGGTGTGAACACAAAGGTTATCTGCTGTAGTATGTTCAAAGCCAACACAAAGGTTATCTGCTGTACTGTGTCCAAAGCCAATAGAAGTACAACTACAGTTCCTATTAGAGTCTGAAATATGTGCACACGCACACACATTATGGGGTGCTGCCCATCATCTCTATGGGTATATGGTCTGTACTGCTAATTGGATTGCAGCCAGTGCATAACTGTGCTAATGAATCAGTAGTGGTCTGAGATTGGGATGAACGTTTGTGTCTATTGTATGACTAATATATCTAGCATTATATGTCTTTTCTTAATTGTTAGTAGCTCCTGCCATAGTCATAGTTTATATAGTTCAGACTATGCCAGAGATATGAAGTGCTCACACTCTACTTTCTGCTAGTTCACGCTTTCAAAAATGAATCAACACTGTTCTGAATATTGTCAAATACAGATAAACATTGCTAATAGTATTCTTCTGTAAGTGATCCCAGTTTGCATTTGATGGCTTTACTTTTCACAACAGGCACTTCACGGAGACTCATAAATTCTTGATGGAGAGGCAAATGGGAATTATAGTTTGCTTTTATAGGGTAGAAGACTGGAGGAGGATCCTTTTTTGTATTTTTACTGCTCTAGAATTTGCAGGCCGTAGTAGTACAAAGCAACTCCAGTGTATAACTAGAATATGACTAGGGAAATACACAGGCATCAGAGATAAATCTCCTCTGGGAGCTAATCCAATGGGCTTTATGCAAATAAAATAAAATAAAATTCTCCCCTTGATTCCAAGAGCTGCAAGCTGAGCTTTTCACGTGCTGGATGTGTGCCCTGGTTATATATTTCTTTAAAACTGCAGTGCTGGTAATTTTGCATTGCAAGTTCTTTATGGCATTTATGATCTGCTAGGAAATATACTGTATATATTAGTGAGAGATTGGGAAGCAAACTTTTGCTTATGAGGTTGTTCTGAAGGAAATTTCACAAAGTTTGCACTGATAAGCTCTGTTGGTGTCTTAGCAGGGACAGAAACAGTTCACCATTTAGCCCATAGTGATCACATGAAAACTTAACCTGATGCACCTGCAATTACATGTGGGAGCTCTCTGTGATAAAGCAAATATTTCCACATCCCTGCTACCAGTGATCTGTAGAGAACATATATTTTATGTGGATAAATGGTGCAGTCAGCTGCCATGAGGTTACAAAAGGTAGGTGCAGATTACCATTTACTATTTAATTGCCACTTGCAAACACTACGGCATGCATGTGTTTGCAGGTGGCAATTACATAGTAAATGGTAATCTGCACCTACCTTTTGTAAAGCATCAACAGGGCTGTCCTGTCCAAGCTTTCTAAAATTCCTTACAAAATAACCACATGAACCACAGCCATACATCTAGAGCTGTCAGAACTGGGCTATGGGTTGTGGTCTGCAGTTGGGAACATGGAGTCAGGACCCAAGGGAAGTGAGGAGGCAGGGTCAGAGAATAAAGATTGAATAGCAATTAGTACCAGAGGTGAAATCAGAAGACAGGACTCAGGAACATAGAGTAATAAGGATCAGAGGTCAAAAACCAACGCAGAGCCAGTAGGAGTCGGGACCATAGTAAAATCAGGATCAGAGGGTAAACCAGAAGGCAGAACTGGGGTACCTCCACATGACCTGTTTATTGAACATTCATCCTTGTTTTACTCTAAGGTGCTACTGGAAGGAATTTTTTAAATTTTGTTTCATCCTGGTTTGTTTGCATTGTTATATGGCTTCCCGTCAATCATTTCCAACACTTTCTAGTCTAGTGCATTGCCTCATCACTTTCTGCACCACAAAAAGTCCTTTTTCTAAAGTGGGGTTGTTGTGCAAGAGCACCAGAATGCTTTAATCTACTTTAATTGTGCGAACCTTAATTAGCTGGTATGCAATTGAATCTTTCCCGCAAAACAGTAACAGTCTGGAATGGATCTTAGTAGAACAAGCAAAGTTCTACTGAGACAAGAAGCCTCTTGTTTTCCTTCCTGCCCAGGCTTGAATAGTCATTCTGGAAGGTACCTGCCCAAGAAGTTGTAGTGATTTTGCTTGCCACATGGGGTAATTAGTGGTCAACAGTTCCTGAAATATGTATTTAGATCTAGTTGGATACAAATGTAATCTGGTAAAGCAAGGGAAAATTCAGTAGGAACAGAATTAGGAAGTGAAGCGTTATTATGAGAGCTGAAAGGTTGATCAGAAAACTAGGATCTAGTCCAAGTTATAATTTGGCAGCCAAAATTAGTTGCTAGCTCTCTCCTACTTGGCTGTTTGGCACCTATACTGCATTTTTCTGTGTTCTTATAGAAAAGGGGAGAAATGTTTTAAGTTAACAGTGTTGTCCCACATGCATTTGATTTAAACTAGAGTTATAGAAAGGCTACTACAAATATTGTTGTGGAATTATGGTATAAAGAAAAAGAACAGATTATGTTGCAATTGAAACTGTCCCCTCTGCATTTGCAGCTCAGGCCCAGAAGCCTTGAATTGTTTTCAGAGAGAGCAAGTGAAACTGACAGGAAGTTGTTGGTTTTTTTGAGTGATCATGTTGAGTGAAATAGCAACGGCAGGATGGTTGAGGAAAAGAGGTGAAAGGAAGCAGAAATGTAGGTAGGTAGGTAAATGAGAGGTTTGAAGTTGCTCTGGCTGCATTAATCTGACATCTCTTGAGTAACACAAGGAGAACAGTATTGCTTTTTGAAAATGGAATTTTTATACTGTGTCCTTTCTTCCCAGCTTTCTGCATAAGAATAGGATTAATGACATGACTGTTTCTTGACAAAAAGAAAGAGCTGTTCCAGTTAAAGAGTATAACACAGAGTCTAACACAGAGAATCAATTTAGGTCAGGTCCTAGAAAATATTGGAGCACTCCTATCTCTCCTTGTAATAAATGTGAAATGAGGATGCTAAGCACTAGACAGAGTCAGGTTCCAATATTCCAGACCAGGGTTTGGATAGTAAGTAGAGTGGAGCTGCTTGGTAAAAGTGCAATTTGCCTGAAGAAAAATCCATTAAAAATAGGATTTCACCCTCTCTCTAGGCAGTCAAACTGAGAGGAGGAGCCAATCTCATTCAGCCCAGGTGCATTCTGCCTTTGGCAGAATCAGTAGGCTATGGCTCCTTCTGTAAATGTGCCAGCCCATGTCCCCTCCACCTTCCATAGATATTGCCAGCATGTACAGTACTAATCAGGCCATTAAAATATGCTTACATTATCCAGTTTATTACAGAGATTTGTTTTTGCTTTGCACAAGTACACACAATGCCTTTGTTGGTTGCTGGCTGGTCTTTATATGGGCTGATCTTGTCTTCCAAAGATTCATAATACGCACATCCTTTGAAGATGTGCTTAAACAGTAGAGTGAAGGAATTCCCAATGGTACTCCCTAAACTCCAAGATACGTTACAGTATTTTGCACCCAGAAATATAAAGACTAGTATATTGTGATGTGCTGCATTCTTGCACAAGTCACTGAGGGATAGTCCACTGGCAACTCAAGTGCATCAGATAATGTGGATAAAGCTTCTAAAGAAGAGGCTCAGTGTACTAGAACGAAGCTGCCAGCCGAGACTTCACTTGAAACAATTGCCCTCCTCCTCTCTCCTCAAAACCTCAATAATATGTATTTTACTACTTGTTTTAGCTTACAAAATAATGTCTTAACATCTGTGAAATATAAAGCATTTCATTCATACATCAGTTTGTGACAGATACAAGGCATTTGCTGTTTCTTAAAATCAGTGCAGACTTAGCATACAGAGGTGCTAATTAGGAAAATAGACAGCAGACAGTTGAGATTGCCCAAAATACTTGATTTTTCTCTTTTTCCCCCTTCAAAATCATACTGTCTACTTCTGTGCATATTGACCTAAGATATCTTATCTGCAATTGACCCCAGTGAATTATAATTAATATAAATGGGAACAGACTACAATACAATAAAAAATGAGTAATCTCTCATTTAAGACTGTACAGCTAGTGTCCCCACCTTGTAGGGGAGATGTGCAAGAGATATCAAAATGAGTTAAAAAGTATAAAATAGCAGAGAGATCAGAAGGGTGCAGACCTGTCCCAAATTTCATCCCTTAAGTTATGTATTTACTGAAAAGAAACATGGAAAAGCCCGGTATATTGAAATAATTCAAAAGCTTAGGAAAAAAGCATTTCGAGAGGCTTACGGTTTTTAAAGGTTTTTTTTTTAAAGCAATTTAGGCCTCAGGATTGCAACACTGTCACACATGTTTGCCTTTAAACACTTGGATAGTCTTTGATGGCTTCAGCAGGATTGCTAATAGGATCAAAGTGAATCACTTCCCTTAAGTGTTTGCAGGATGTGGACCCTGGTTGGCAGGATAAAGGCCATTTTATAGATTTATCATTCTTGCAATCACTGACTGTGACTTTAGAGTCATAAAAGACTAAAATAATGACTGCTTTGTCCAATAACATGTTGTATTTGGTAAGGTTTTATCTTCATTTCATCCCTATAGAGAACTTCAGCTCATCACTGCCTTTTGACAGGAAAAGGGAGGAATGCTTATGTTTCTAGGAGTCTACAAGACCTGCACACACCACTTTTTGTTAGCCCTTTTTATTATACATGCACACGGCAGGTAAAATACTAAGTATTTCACATAGCTTAATAAAAAGCCAGACTTTCCACACATGCCAAGAACAATTTACTGGATGTGATTCTAGCAACGTCCAGTGATACCTATAGCATTTCTTAGAAAACTGGTGCCTCTCTCAATGGAGACATCAATTTATCAAGAGGGGTACCTTTATACAGTTGCACCTTGTGTGCAAGTGTGCACTGCTGGGTTGTTGGTTTTCTTCTGCTTAGCCTCACAACTATTATTGCTGAGGGTTCTTAAGGTTCAAAGTTATGAAGCTGCTTATACCTGGGAAGTTACTTTATTGGTGCAGGGCACCCAAAAAGGCAGCTTGCCTTCTACAGAAAGTTGGAGTGGGTTCCTGCACTTTTTGTAATAGAAATAAGCCGTGCTTTTTTTCTTAAAAAATGTTTATGGGTACTCTCATTTTCCTACTCATATTGAAATACTGACCTGACCCTCAATAAGGCCAAACTTAGATTCACAAAATGTTTAAGGGTATGCGAACCCCTGCATCCCCCCAGAAGAAAAGCACTGGATATAAGCTTGAACTGTCTGTTTACAACGGTGGCAATATCGGGGCTGCTAATTGCAAAGTTATCTATCCAAATTTTGTTAGCTTGCCATTTTCCTGCTCATTTCTCAAAGTCTCGGCAAGTTAAATTTATGCTTGGGGAGCAGACTGCATCTTGTCTGTAGTTGTACAGGAATGCATGTACACGTATGAACACTTAAGACACAGGGAGGCAGCCTTGATGTGACGACAGGGGTGTTGCACGCATTTAGCAGTGTCCCTGTTTCCTTCGCCGACTTGCCGGAGGATTTGCTTGCGTAAAAGAATGTACCTTCCGTGCTTCTCTTCAAAACACAGACGTCCATTAATAGGGCAGATTTTGGGGGAGACGCCGAGCGACGGGAAAGGAAGTGCTGCTTTGTGCCGGGGACGTTTATAGCCCTGCGTGGGGATATGGGGAGTGAGCAGTTGCGTCTCGGGAATTGGGCTCCTGGTGGTGTTAGAGGAGGGGCTGAGGGAGATCGCATCAAGCCTAGTGGTATTTGCGGCGCGAAGAAGAAAGCGTGGTAGCAAAAGCAGAAGTCCCTAGTCCCAGACCGCTCTTTGCTGCCCCGTTGCCATGAGAACAGCTTCCTCCCCCTGAACTCTCACCCCGCGCAGGCCGCGGCGACGCCTGGTCACATGATCGGAGCTAACATGGCGGCGGCCGCTGTTATGGGGAGCTGATTGCAGGTGCCGGGGCCGTTGCCTGCATCCGCCCTCATCCCCGGCCATGCAGAGCGAGAGAAGGGAACCCGGTGGTCGAGAAGAGGTGCGAGCGGGGCGCGTCTGAGAGGCCGGAGCGTCTCTGGGGCCGGAGCCGCCAGGGCAGGAGATGGGGCTTGTTTACATCCGAACGGGGGTTGGGCCATCATCCCTGAGGTGGGAGGGGTCTGCTTATATCCATATCCATAAACTTGGAGGGTGCATTTTTTTCATTTAAGGACGAGGCATACCCTCCTCCCATCTTCGGGGCCGTGCAGAACGGCTTTGTTTATCTAAGGATGACACGGGTCCCTGGAGGGGAAAGACCAGGAGGAGGTTGTTTATTTTTGGTATCTAGGAACTAAGAGCAATACTGGTATACTTGTTCATTTGTAAGGAGATTAATTTATAGCTAAGCCAAAGCTAGACAGCAGGCTGTAGGCTGCTTTCCCCCATACAGTAGTCTTGTAGGCTGAGGAATTAGGGAGTGGGGAAGTGGTATGGAACCTTGCAAGCAGTTGGGATGAACTACATTTAGGGTGCTGTGGATATGTATATTTCGACAACAGCCAAGTCAGAGGAAATGTGGGTGTATTTGTGTTTTAAGAAGTTATCTGGGGAAGATTAAATTGTGGTATTGGTTTGAATTGGTAAATATAGGCAACACCCAAAAGGGAAGTTTGTCAGGTAGATGAGAGTGCTGTGGTGGATTTTTCTAATCTAATTCCCCCATACACTCCCTAAGACTGCTTCTCAGAATGGGGTAAATAACTCTGTGGTTTTCTCACCAGCAAGTTCCTAATGCTTTTTTGCTCCTGATCTTATCTTAACAGACCTTCTTGCGAGTGAGAGCAAACAGACAGACCCGGCTGAATGGTGAGTGCAGAAGAAATCCTGTACCATTTTCCCCCTTGTTCCAAGATGAAGACTTTCATTATCTGGGCCTAACAAGTATAATGCTTCCTTTCTTTACAAGATTCCTGAACTAAATATGCCCCAAAGGGTTAAAGCTTCAAATCAATCATTTGTATTCCTAACACGTTTTGTTCCTCTCTGAACCCTGTCTTAAGTTGCTGCCCCTGGGTTACATTTATGTAGGCCTCCCAATGACATTGCTTTTCAGGCAGCTTGCAAACATAAAATATAATGCGGTAAAACAACAATTGCAGGAAATTATTGTCAGCAAAGGTAAGAGAGAGAATCATTTACTCAACATTATTAAAAACACACCATGTGGAAGCAGTAGATTACAGTTCAAAACTTTAAATAATCACAGATCTGAAAATGCTTGGGAGAATTATTTTTTTTAAGTATTTTACCTGGCATTGAAATGGCCATAAAGAGGTGGCAAGCAGGCCTCTCTGAGGAGGGCATGCCACAATTGGGGTACCACCACTTATTGTTAAATGGCCTGGTTAATATTGCAAAGGAGAAATTATCAATGCCAAGTAGAATAATTATTTTACTGCTTGCCATTTTAAAAATAATGATTTACTTATGGGTGTAATGAGATTAGTCTTTTTTCCCAATGGCATTGTTTTCACTTGGTTACCTGTTATAATCTCCAGCTGTCAACAATACCTGCTTACAGCTAAAAAAATACATACAACTATAATTCCTGTTTGTTTCATTTATTACAACTTTTTTAAATTCCACCTTTCTTTCAACACCCTCCCCCAATGCTGTTTTGAAACAATGTGCAGGATAAAAGCCTTTAATATCTCACCTGGTTATATGGACCTGATACCTCAGTAATTTGCAACTTGGAGCTGAACCTAACTATTACTACTGTGTATGTAATAGCAGATTCCATAATTTTTGGTCTTAGAATAGACCTGCCTTCAGAGAAGTAATTAATTCAAGATGTATTTTGTAATTTTTATCCAATAGTACGTAAAACACAGTGTATTGTCACTAAGTAGGAATAATTTTTCAAACATTTTGTATAGTGACCCTTTATTTTAATTGATTCTACTTCCACTGCCAGTGAACAGAAAAACATGTATTTTTATCATCTTTAATTTGGTCAAGAGTAAAGATTATGAAAATTCATCCCTGAGAAGTTAAGAGCAACTTTAAATTATCCTGACAGTGCAGGAGGAAAGTTTCCTTGAATTCTTGAATGCCAGCAAGATTCAGAGCTGTAACATACTATGTTGGATAAAAGGAGAGAGCTCTTGAATTAATGAGGACTGTGCACTATGTAGTGAATACACGTGATCTGACTTTCACATACACAACTACAATATATTTCTGCTACTGAATAATTCTAGGATATGATTAATGAATACAATTGCGGTATTCTATTGATCATCTTGCAAACATTTCCTTAGGACACTTGGAGCTATTACTGGAAATGATTATAGCAGAATGCTAATATTTTTCAAAAAGAACATGATCATTTTTTGAAAGCAGACCTAGGTTTTGCCAAATATATTGTATGTTGGCTGTATTTGGACATAATGCTAAACCAGCATTTCCCAACTTGGTTGCCTCCAAATGCTTTCAACTTCATTTCCCATCTTCCCCAACCACTGAGCACCCTGGCTGGGGTTAATGGGAGTTGGCATTCAAAGAATCTGATGAGCATCAGATTGGAGAAGGCTGTGCTAAACCATGGTCTTGCATTATAAGAACAAACCTCAGTAAACCTTGGGCCAGTATACCCAACCCTCCCCTCTGGCTTGGCTATAACAGGAAGATCATCACCAGTTTAACATGTTGTGTAAACCATAAGCTGTCATTAGTTTTAACTGTGGTTGGCTTAAATAAATTATCATCACAGACGTATGATATGAAGTTGTCTTGTTTCCACTAACTATAGTTTGACCTAGTTCAGAGGACACAGCAATCTGCAATGCATCTAAAACCAGCATTGAAAGTTTCCAAACTCTTCTGCATGGCTGTGGTAGTGATAGGGGCATGAGTCCTGGGCAACCTGTTGTTCATTCTCACAATGCTAAAGTGTGGTTTAATATTGCATCTAAACCATTTCATTGTTTCTGTGTTAGATCATTGTGAGTGTTTGGTGTCCCATCATAAACACATCACTTGCTCTTCTTCCTCATTATCTTTACTAACTGCTATGTTGTGTTAGTTGTATATCTTGTGGTATTTGAAGAACAGCTAAAGTTATAGGATAGTTGGGAGTCTAAAATCAGCAAGGAAAAGACTGGAGCTTGGGTCTTAAGTCCTACAGTGCTTTGATTTTGCTTTGATTTGTTAAGTCACATAACATACAAGATTCACATTCCTCTTTCAGTCCCCCACCCCACCTTTTCTATATACCTGAACACCATTACAGTTTCATTCTTTGGAATACTGTTATTAGTCAAGCAGAACTAGCCCAGCCATAAGCTTAAGTAACAATAATGATTATCTGCCTAGGATTAGCAATATATGAGTAGTTCAGAATCCTTCAGTTGGAGATTGCTTTACACTTGCTAAACAACTTAATCAACTCTTGTATTTTTGTTCATCCTTCCTTCAGGTTATTTTTAGTCTAGATTGGCACTTTCTGTAGACATAGGCAATTCATTTATCTTTTTACTTTGGGGTTCCACTGAACTCTCGGGATAGAAATCTCTCATTGAGACTGTATTTTGCCACACCACTGTTTCCAAAGTCTGTCTCTCTTTGTAGTCTTTTACAAGGACTTGGTCAAGATGTCTTTGAAGATCCAGGTGTGGTAAAATTCTCTTTGCAGATCCTCCCCTTCAACCAACTCATTTTTTTTTGAAAATCAGTAACACTTCCAGCAACACAGAGGTTATTGTAAAGAGACTAGAAATCAACTGATCTCTGCCAAATGGAGGAAGTGAGTAGATTAGCTTGCTGTTTCTACCTCTATACTTTATGTTAATGGGCTAATGTCTGTACCTTGGAGACTACTGTTGCAAACTCATTCCCATGGAGACACTATAGAACAGAGTATTGGATTAGATGGGCTTTTGGCCTGATCCAGAGGTGGACTGTTATTATGGTTTCAGCTGATGGTCTAAAGCTGATGGAAGGCACTCTGCGTCACTGAAGTCACCTGAGCCTCAAGGGACAGCAAAGGATCCAGAAGCACCACCAAGATGTATCCGCTCCTTGAGAGGGAGTATAACCCCATCAGGAGCAGGCAGCTTCTCTTTCATCTAGTCTAAGGAACTACCCACTAACAATGCCTTTGCCTTATCTGGATTGAGGTTCAGTTTATTGGCTCTCACCCAATCCATTACTGAGGCAAGACAACACAGCACGTCCACTACCACACCTGCAGATATAAAGGAGCAGCAGAGCTGTAAGTCATCATCAGATTGCTGATTAATGTACTTCAAAACTCTGGATAACCCCAGTCAGCAGTTTCATGCAGATGTTAAAAAGCATAGGGGATAAAATTGAACCCTGAGGAACCGCACACTGAGGGCTCCACATTGCTAAAGAGCATCTCCCAAGCATCACCCTCTGGAAACAACCATCCAAGTAGGACCAGAACCATCACAAATTGGTGCTGCCCACCCCTATCTCGGACAGCTGCTCTAAAAGGAGACTCTGTGTGATGGTATCGAAAGAAGCTGAGAGATCAAGGAGAATTAACAGGAACACATTTGCCCCGCTTTTCTCCTGACAGAGATAATCATTCAGAGTGGCCATAGCAGTTTCTGTGCCAAAACTGGGCCTAACCACCATTTGAAATGTATCTAGAAAATCAGGTGAATAGGAGGCTTTGCCTGTACTAGATATTGCATAAGATAAAACTTACTTTTATGTTTCTTTTGTTTGTTTCTACTCTCTATTCCATGACTTGGTCAAAGGCCTTAGAAGGTCCTTTGTGAGAAGCCATGTTAGAAGAGTGCTAGTTCTTTTGGTGAGTTTTTTTTAAAAGTGGGATGCAAATCTACGCAGATCACAATAGCTGACTCTCTTCATTTTCCTGTGCCTCAAATAATTTAGCAAATAGTGATAGCTGCAAAAGGTGCACCACCTCTTTATTAGCAGAATTAGAGGTGTTGGAAAGATATGTCTTTGAAAAATCTTTGACCTTGATATTGCTTCCCACTTAGAGTAGTTGTATGCAAAGATGGCGGTGGTAAATTACACATATCAAGGGGTGCAGCAGCAGATCTTTAAGGATGGGCAGCTTCACATGAGACAGTCCTTCATGTAGCTTGGTTTCAAGCCGTTTAGAGTTTTATAGGTAACAACCAGCACTTTGAATTATGTTCTGAAATGGATTGGAAATTAATGTTGCTGATGGAATAAAAGGTTCACATGATCCCATCACTTTGAAGTGATGAAGAACCAATGTGATCATTCCTCAAATACAATCATGCACACTCTACCAAACATAGGACCTTCATTTTTTACTTCATGAAAATAAACTCTAGTTTGCCCAGTAATTCTCAAACCTTGCTTCAAGCTGTCAGTCATGAACATTTCAGTTTGTTTTTGTGTTTGACTTGGACCAATCCCACCTGTTCTGAAGCAGAACAGAACAATGCTGGAAAGAAAAAAAGACAATTTTGTCCAGTGTTCAGATCCCTATATTCCCATAATTATTCACATAAATTGTCATGGCTATTTGTCACTAAAAAAAAAAAATTCTTATAGACTCTTAAAAAACAACAACCTCTAGAGTTAAAAAGAAAAGAAAGAATGGAAGAAAGCATGCAAAATGTATATAATGTGAGAGAAAAATGCAAGGCCTAGTTATAAGAATGCCCAAATAATGTAAATATCACTCTATTAATTAGTTGTAAAGTAACATGTTTTAGTGGTCACATTTGCACCAAGTTTTAGAAAATATATGAAGAACTATTAATGAAGAAAAAGATACTAAAATTAAATATTTGGCATTTTTAAATGATTAAATTAAAAAATTGGCATTTTAAATTATTTAAATCAATTCACTCTGACTAAAGTAGGTCTCAATATCCAGAAATCCTAATGCATCTCACAACAAACTGTTCAGGTACCTTGTTAGACCTCGTATCAGCACTGTACTTGGGACATGCATGCAGTCTTGTCCAGCACAAGAAACTGAAATGGAGAGGACTTGAACCAGTAATGATTGGCAAGCGGTCAGGACTGAGTGAGGAATCTGCCGGCATTGCATCTTTAGCAGCAGCAGGCTGATGGAATCTACTCTAGAAGCTTCAGGATGAATAAATGGATAGACGAAACAAGTTAGGGGGTTAGAAGTGATATTGACTGGGCCTCTTTAGCACAACTGGGTGCCTAGGATAGATGGGGTGCAGAGTTCAAGCTTGGGTTTTTGTGCCTAAATGGCAGACAAAACATAGATTAAGCATATACAAGATAGGTATGTAAGAGAACTCAGTATGAATTCCATGCTTCCACCCAGCAGCTGAGCTCAGCTTCAGAAGAGTTCCAGGGATCTGCTGCACAGTACACGTGGAGGCATGGCAAGATAAAGGCAGGGGATTTGTGAGAAAATGAAGCAGAATAAGAAAAGACTTCAGAAAAGGAGGAGTGCTCCCATGCCCAGTAAGAATCATGAGAAGCCTACTTGTTTCCTAGAAAGACCTGTCAATCAGGAGCATAACACATGATAAACTCCCTTAATAGAGCAAGAAAACAAGAGCCTGATAAACATGTCAGTAACATAAAACATGTCAGTAACATAAAAGATCGAACTAAGCATTAGTTCTTCTATCTATGAGAGCCAGTGTGCTACAGTGGTTAAGAGTGGTGGACTCGTAATCTGGGGAACCGGGTTCGCATCTCCGCTCCTCCACATGCAGCTGCTGAATGACCTTGGGCTAGTCACACTTCTCTGAAGTCTCTCAGCCCCACTCACCTCACAGAGTGTTTGTTGTGGGGGAGGAAGGGAAAGGAGAATGTTAGCCACTTTGAGACTCCTTCAGGTAGTGATAAAGCAGGATATCAAATCCAAACTACTACTACTACTACTACTACTACTACTTCATCATCATCTGCAATACGTCAAGGACCACCTCTCCATATGAACTTACTTGGACCCTGAGATCATTTTCTGAGGCCCTTCTTCATGTACCTCCTCCACAAGAGGTCTGAAGGGTGGCAACACGAGAATGGGCCTTTTCTGCAGTGGCTCCCCATTTGTGGAATGCTTTCCTCAGGCTGGCACCTTCATTACACACTTTTAGGAGCCAGGTGAAAATGTCCCTCTTTAACCAGGCCTTTGGCTGAGTGACATCTGATGCTCTTTAAAAGTATGTTTTGGAAGTGGGGATTATTGAGGAGTTTGTGTTTTTATTATGTATTTTGTGTCTTTTATGTTGTGAACTACCCTGAGATCTACAGGTATAGGGTGGTATACATTTTATAAATAAATAAATTGGATCAACAAAATAGAGGCTGTCACAGATGAGTTCTCAATGTGGAAGGGCAGGTCTCCCCCTGTATTTTAGGGTCCAGGCATAACAGTGCAGCTGAAGTAACTTTCTGCTGCAACTCAAGGGCCAAAGTCAGTGTAGTCCAGGGTGAGCCACGGCCGTAATGAAGAGGGAAATTTGGCAAGATAGATTGCTTGACATTATGGACACGCTGGTGCACTGGCATCATTAATGTAATATAAGTGGCCTCCTTGCATCCTGGGTGAGAACTGGAATAAAGAAGCTTTTTTTAGAAGAGATCCACACTTAAATGAGGGACATTTAAGTGAAAGTCTTTTTTTCATTCTGTTTTATATTCAGATTTTTTTTTAAAAAAAAACCCTGTGACTTAAGGGTAAGGAAAAATCAACCCAGCCCCCCTCTTTGCTCCTGCGACAGGAATACAGGGGAGAAGGATTAGCGAGCTAATTAGAAATGATTGCATCTATCAGCACTAATTAACAATACTGTGGTCTCACTTGTGTGTTCTTTTGAGCTGTTCTCCTTCGGGACAGCTCAGCAGTTGCCCCCCTTCCTCTGGGGCTCCTCCATCCCTCCTACGTTGATTAGAAGTGATAGTTGAGCTCTATAGTAGCAATTGGAAATTCTGTTCAGTGGCTTTCAAACAGCCCCCGTTTTTTCTCTCACACACTCCAGATCCACCTCTGCCTGTATCAAGCTACTGCAAAAGGTGTTGGAACAGAAACTTTTTGTTAGCTTCTTAACTCCATTTACACTTTTGTTCATGCTGCTCTTACTTTGTGAGCAAAGCAATTTTTCTTTGCCCAGTGTCTCATGGGTCTCTAAGGTGGACTGGGTTGCTTAGAGCCCCTAATGCTCTTATTTGCTGGATGTTGTTGAAAAGTTTGCCAGCTGAGGCACAAAAATCCTTTGCATTAGTACTGTGTGTGTCATGATAGCACACTAGCAATGATGACAGAAAAATCTGCTGACATATAACCGGTTCAAAAAGATTAAGGATCAGTATAATGACAGGTCTAAAAGTTTTGCAAGGGCACTTAAAATTCAAGTTTAGTTTTTCATTAAGTGGACTTTTAAGTTTATAGAAATGATTATTCATGGACCCTGAGTTTTTATGAAGTGGTTTTCAAGTTCTTTTTCCGTTATTCTCACACCAGACTTATGGAATAAGTTACATTATGTCCATAGGGTTTGCAGTAAATTGTTTTACAAATCATGCCACTGGGAGTCAACAGGGAATGTTGCCCCAGCTGCTCCTTGAGGGCAATGAGAAATATTTCTGAAATCCAGGTGGTTCGAACCATGCCTCATACATATTGAGGATCTGAGCGAGTATGACATCGGAGGGGAGTCATTATTAGCTCTGGATTTGGTAGTTGAGACCCACAAATGCAAGTCAGGTGGGTAAGACATACAGATTTAGGACAGATTTGCAAATCATATTCCTTGGGTGAATTAGGATTACCTTCACCTGCCAAAGTGAGAGAGCCCTGTGTGCAGCTTCTTGTGGGAGGGCTCTTGCTTCCACCTTGGAGAAAATGTCCAAGAAAGCAACCTCTCTAACGGAGACCTGCCAAAGATGGAGCTGCAGTCAGGAGATAGTGCCTGAAACTGTTTCCTCTTCCTTGTTTCCCAGAAGTGTGAGAGAAATAGTTAGGTGTGCCCCATCCAGAATGGACTATCTCTCTTCAGAAGGCTGCATCAACTCTTCTCATTCCTGTACTCATTCCCACATGCCAGAAAGGAGCTTTGTTATTCTAAACACAGTGCGTTAGCTGTTTAGACTTGCCCTCTTTTGTCTTCCTTTCCCTCCTGGAGAAGGGGGGACAGAAACTTTGAGTCCTCTTAGCTCCACTTCAAGTATGATGGAGTTGGCTTTTTTGTTTCTTGAGAGAGTGTTTTAGTTCTAAGTATAGGAGGGAGAAAGTGGGCAGGTGCCCGTTAGCACTACACTGTATAAACAGCCTAGTGATAATGGTAGCTGCACCTCTCTGCCCTGTGTTCTTCAGGTGGGGAGAGGAGCTCTAGAGTAATTGGAGTGAGGATAGTGGCGATGGCTCAGGCAAATGGGTTGCAGGTGGATGCCTGATCCTCCTCTGCTGATTAACTAGCCTGTATTGCCAGCCCAAAGTGCTTGAATTTGCTTATATGTTAACTCCAGAGAAAAAGGCCCCAAACAGAAAAAAATTAATACCTTTATTGAGTCAACATTGGTCTGGTTAAAAGCTTTTGCTGGATTCCTGTATTGCCTCCTTGGGTTATGACTAAAAGCCTACCCTGCTTATGGCATTTGTCTTATTTTCCAGTGCCTCCCTTAATTTAGTTTTTGGGTCCTTTCTTCCCACTTGGTGTGTGCAGCATCTCGTTCTTGCAGTGCAGTTGCAATACATTACAATTTCTGCAGCAAACTGGCAGGCTCATAATGTCAATAATTGTTACTGCATTAAGTGACTTCTCTGTCATGTCATCTCTTGTTACTACACAGAATATCCTTGGGCTCTTATTTTGGTCTCTGTCAGAATTCTGACCTTCCTTATTAAGTTGTTCATTTCCCCTGTCTGTGATTGAAATATCTGATAATATTTGCTTAAAGCCATCTCTCGTAATGATCAATGTTGTTTTAATGCAAATTTTTCAGATGTTTTGTCCACATTTAATGAGGGTTCAAATTAATCAGCAGTTTGGTAAAGGAAAAAGTTCACCAGAGGGGCATGTCTCTTGAGCCTACAATAGAATTTTCTCCCCAAAAAGCAAACTTCAAGCTCCATAATTGGAATTACTTGTATATATTCTGCATTGCTTCTGCTTGTAGTCATTTTGGGATGAGATGTAGGAGATTAGGGATAGAATCTGAAATTGTAGGATTGAGCAAAGAGTACAAATAGGGATAGAGGGACATGGTGCTGTTCTAAGTGAAATCTTCTGAGCACAATTAAGTCCAGTATAGTCCTGCTGTGATTTCTAAATATTTACTGGAAACTGCCTGTGTGTGTTTGGGTCTTTTCTCCATATTTCAAAGCCTGCTTACCTTTTAAGCAGAAGCTCTCTTTCATAATTATAGAAATCATTTTGACAGAAACCCTTCTTTCTGACATCTTCACAGCTGTGCAGATTACTAGGCTCTTGGGGCTTCCCATTTATACTGATTGGTGTCTTTTCTTAGAGCAAGCTTCAGGTATTCATGTTAGTCTGCAGAAGTGTTTTGTGGCATCTTTTATAGCAGTTTGAAAACTGTTCTCTAGTCAGTATATTGTGAAACACAACTATTGAATAAGTCTGATTAGGAACAACAGAGGCAAAAATAAAATTGATGACTTATCCTAGGGTGGATGCAGGAGGCGAATAGGACCCAACTAGTATCTTCATCCCGACAGTGTGGGTTTTGTATTTGCAGGAGATGCTGAACATGAAAATAGTGGTTCTTAGGCTTTCCCAGGGGAGGAACAGTATTATAAAGATAATGAAATCAGATATGCCCTTTTGAGGGCAAGGCACTTGGTTTTTGTTTGACTTAATTTCTACTGTGCCGTGAGGATGGTCGCTGTTTTTGTTCACTAGGGGGGCATTTGGTTAAATTCATTAAAGGTTCTGTAACTGCACAAGATGAAACTTGAGCACAGCTCCTCAAGATGAAGCAGGTGGTGTGTGGTGGGGAGGAAACCACCGAGGCTCGGTGGAGGAAAGAGCAAATGTTTGCCTTGAAACCTTGCATCTATATCACACTCACTCTTTGTAGCTTTCAGTTATTCATATTATTTAATATGCACCTGCAGTTTTAAAGTTTCCCATATACAGTATCTTAAATTAAGCTCACAAATTCACAGTCTTAATAGGCATAATACAAAAGGAAAAAAGAAGGGAGAAGGGAGTAAGCATTAGAGCAGCAGGTCCTTAAAGGCCAATGGATGGGGCCAGGTTGGTCTCCCCATTGCCAGTGTTCTTTCTGAGAGGCATGAGATGAAGCCTCACAGGGGCTCTAGGCTTCCTGGCTGACAGCAGAAACTAGTATGTTCTTCCCTTTGGTTCCTCAGTCACTGGGCAACTATATAACCCATTGTGTTTTTCTTTTCTCTCTGCTTTCCTCGCATAGCTCGGATTGGAAAAATGAAACGGAGGAAGCAAGACGAAGGACAGGTATGTCCCCTCTGCAGCCAACCTCTCTCAGGATCCGAGGAGGAGAGGAGTAGGCATGTCGAACAATGCCTTGCAAAGGTAGAAGCACTGAGGGAACCCTACTGCCTCTCTCTCATTTCTTCCTACCCTCTGCTACTCCTGTGATCTGGGTAGAAACCAAATTTGCAGATTGAAGTCCACATGGCCATGTAGATCTGTACTTGAGTTCTATCTTGAAGTTTGGAATTCTGTCTTGAAGTCTGGATTTGGCAATCTCATTACTCTAAAGACAGTTTTCCTAACCTTTCAAATGAGAAGGGATAGCAGGTGCTATTTTTGACTGTTAACTAGGAGACCGCCTGGCTTACTGCTAGACTTTGGTTATATCAGACAACTACGGTTTAACCAAAATCCAGCAAAGCTCAGAGATGGACATAGATTGGAGAGAAGATGGTTATCAGAAAGTTTCTAATAGACAGTAGTTTTTCTCCCTCATATAATAATTAGAATCCTCAGTCATCCTATGAAAGTGAATATGATGAAGCACATAGTTAATCTGCAGAATTCTCTGCCACAGGATCTAATGATAGCCATCAACTTGGATGGCTTTAAGAGGAGATTAGAAAAAATCGGGATAAGGCTTTCAGTGGCTACTAGTCATGATGGCTTTGTATTACCTCTGGTATCAGAGGCAGCATGTCCCTGAACACCAGTTGCACACAAGTGTGTTCTTGTCCTGCTTGCAGGTTTCCCTGTAGGAATCTGGTTGGCCACTGTGAGAACAGGATGCTGGATTAGATATGCCTTTGGTCTAATCCAGCAGGTTTCTTCTTCTGTTCTCTGATTTTTGAAGGAGGTGTTTATTTTTTAGTGTGGGGTTGGGGGAGTCTGGTAGTACAACTGCACAGTATTAACGTTCTGAGCTGATTTCACTTAGGTTCTGGTCTTCCTGCAGGATAGGTGACACTACTCCATCAACCTATCATTCTGGTCATGGTGGCTTTTATAGCAGCCTCTGATACAGCTGACTGTGGACTTCTGTTTTTCAGTTAACATACATTGCTGGCATAACTGGAGTTGCCTAATGGTGATTTGAACCATATTTTCAGGGTTGGAGTAAAACTGGCGATAAGATGATTAAGCATTGCCCTTGAAATGGAGCATTCCTTGAGGTTCTCTCCTATTGGCTGTATTGTTTGGTGTATTTGTGTAGTCCTGCCAGTGCTATATTAATAAATAAAAGTATTTTTGTAGCAGCACCTTCATACACTTCAGGCTGTGCTAAAGAGTTATCCAATAGCAACAGCGATCCTGAAACTTGATGTAGAGTGTTACCCTTTTGCTCCTAGAAGAGTTGCAGCTCCAGCTCCACTTTTTTGCCTTATCTAACTTTCTAGTTTTGCCTAGTTCAAATAGTTTCTAAATTTGAGGCACAGTAGCAAAGCTTGTATGTGTGAAAGAACTTAATTCCTTTCATTGCAAGGAAGTATAGTTTTGATCAGAAACTGAATTGGGAAGTCTTGAATTCAAATTTGGCCATGAATTCAGTATTTGGCCTTGGGCAATAATGTCACAGCCTCTGTCCCTATGGTTAAATGGGATACTCACCTCATCCCACACTACCTTGGGGGAGCCAGTAATATAAAGTGAGCACACAATAAGCAGCAATGAATGTGGATGACATTCTTTTTCCTGCTTCGTTAGCTTTTGCCAGTACCCTGTGTCAACATGTGCTTGCCACTTTGTCCACGATTAGCTTTGTCTATACAGCATGCATTGACAGGAATACTACCTACTAGCACCGTTTTTAACTCAGGACACTGAAATGATGCTTGGTGCTTTATTCTTTTCGCTTAATAGAGGGAAGGCTCATGCATGATGGAGGATGATGCAGTGGACATTGAAAATGAAAATGGTAATCGCTTTGAAGAATATGAATGGTGCGGGCAGAAGAGGATACGTGCCACTACTCTCCTGGAAGGGGGATTCAGAGGTAAGAGGGGCATTGTGGGGATTGCTGAGATGTGCTGCCGACTGAACAGTGCCCAGATCCCCTCCCTGTCATCCCAAGAACAAAACAGATTATTAATATTGGAGCTATTGCCCTCCAAACTGTAGCCCAGGCTAAGGGCTCTTTCCCTCAGCAGTTTTTGTTCATGCAAGTATACCCCCAAAAGTTATTCCCGTGGCAGACGTACTGTCTTCACAATGACAACATGTGGATACTGATGACGGTTGAAGCAGCTTGTCATGCATGTGTGACTCTAACGGAACATGGATGTAAATTCATCCAGAGAGTTGGCTTTCATCATAGTAATGATCTGTGGTATTAACATTAACAGAAATTTTATGTTATTTGTCTCCTGCCAGAAAATGCATTCACAAAAAGCAATCATACCTTACAAGATCAAGATAGCAAAGTTGCTTTCGTAAATTTCCCTTTGTAATTCTTAACTGTTAGAGTTTGCTTAAGGGAAGTGACTTTGCTGACATGCTCAGGAGGAAAAATGTTTTTTTCCCATTCATTGCATCACTTGCCATTGAATGTTTTTAAACTGTGTAACAGGCCAGGTGCTTGCTTCTCAGTGTAGGTGGGAAGTTGCACTTCTGCCAGCACCAATATTTGTTTTCCTATGGCTATGAAAACAGCATAAAATAATAGTAGTTATGAGTAAAACCCTGCTTAAATTAGCCTTTGAGGAGGAAATGTAGCCCAAAGTTGGGAGACAACAGGAGCAGCTACAGGACAATCAGTTTCAGCAATATTGTGCATATTTTTAAAAAATGGAAGTGGAGAATGAAATTGTAAAAAGCCCCAGTCTGGAGTGACGAAAGCTGGTTTATCAGCCGCTGGTGATGTATGGAAGTTGACAGCTAAGTCACTTTAGCACCTGCATAAAATATTAAAGGGCCGGTTATGCATTTATCACTCCATCTTTTTTAAGGCTGATAAATGAGAATTCAGCAACCTGCCATACACCTCCAGCACTGCAGCCCTCAGGGCTCCCAGACAAACACATCTTATTTTTCCTCCTTCTATTCCTTCCCCTGTGACAGGAAAATCGGCTGCAAAAGAGAGAATGAGTTATGGCAAAATGTGACCTTTGTGAGTTTTATTGGTGAATGTAATTTTAGCTGTGCACCTGACTCCTTTCTTACATTCAGCCTTTTGCTCTGTGTCAGAATTGACTAAACTGTCTGGTGTGAACATTGTGATTCTGTAGAAACAGTGTTCCACCCTTCCTTGACCAGAGAATCTAGTACATTGCCTCATCAAAGTAAAAGTTGGCATCCTCTTGTATTTTCATAGATTGCCCTGGATTCTAATTTAAAATATCCCAAGGAAAATCCCACTGGGAAAGGAAATCAGGCTTAAAAGATGCATGAGTTACTAGGGCTTATAAATGATGCTCGCTCTTTCCTGTTTTCCTTCACACTTTAGTCTATGGATAAATCTGTACAAAAAAATAGATAAATGAGACTTGAGAGGTAAGCAGCACCATGACAGATATTCAGGAGTTCAGCCATATGGGGAAAGTATATTCTTTTAGCTACCAATATATTCAGAATTTTGTCTACTGATTTGCAGTAGACAAATAATTTTTTGCTGTCCCGTGGGTTCCTTGCACCCACAAATTTTATTCATAATTCTCATTCAGCTGATTGACTGTTGCAGGAATGTGTTAACTTTTCAGACCCTGGCTAAGCCTTGCTATGTGCCCCGAGGTCTGGGAGACAGAAGCAGTTAAGTTCCTACGTAACCAGGAACGTTAAGCAGTCTGCACTTTTGTGCACAGTCTTAGCATGGAAAACATAGGCAGCTAATGTAAATTATCCCTGTCTTGTTTTTGAAGTGGAAATATGGACGCTCATCAGTCATTTTCACTGCTGTTTTGTACCCTTTCCTGAAATACTTTGGATTAGTTTCTCAGCCATTTTGATAGGGATTATCATTTTGCTTGTTGGCTTTGTCAATTAAGGTAATGGAAGACATTTAGATATGTGTAAAGAAGCAAAATCTACTCTCTACATATTCCCTGGAGTGTTTTCTTGATCAATCTATTGGCTTGTTTTTACCACATGATGTTTCTAAGCTATTGTCTCATTGTGATAGGTTGAGACAGGATTATTTGCATTGGGTTCTGCTGTTGCAATGTTAGAAGATGATGCTAAAAATGACTGAATAAGGTATTCCATAGTGGATATATTTGAAAAGTGTAATTCCACACTTTATAAAGTGGAATAGTAACTTTTGTAGCCTTTAAGGCCTAATTCACCTTTAACATAAGAGTTCACTTATATTGACCATGTTTGGACTCAACACTTGGCCATAAAGTGCACATAGGTCCTGCTATCTGGCTTGCCATCTGAAATTTCAGTCATCTGAACACAAAAAATTACACCCAAACCTTTGCTGCCCAAGTAGTTCATTCAGTTATCTAAATAGCTGGAGTTTGCTCATTTCCTTGCTTCTTTGTGTTTTGCTAGTCAGTGACAGCCATTTTGATTAGAAACCAGGGACGAATGGAGAAAGGGAAAGAGATTGGGACAAATCAAGGAGCAGGAAAAACTGTCTTTTGCTAGTTGGCTGCAGCAGTTTGGGGTGGAAACCAAGGAGAGAAGGCGATCAGACAATTCACAGATTTGAAATGTTCCCATAGGAAATAATGTAAATAATCTGCTCATTGTGTGGTTGCTTGCCTAATGAATGATTTCCTGGGGACCCATTGTGTTCAGATAGCAAGACCTGCATGTATAGATATGTGGATTAGTATGTTCATAGATGTGTGTTTGTGCATGCAGTTCAAGCACTCACTGTTGTGGTCCTCTCTTCTCAAAGCTGGGAAACAACTTGCAGAACTGCTGGCTTAGCGTCATGTCCAAACTAGCTCTTGTGGCTTGTTTCTCATTAACAAACCACCACCAGGAACCCAAGGGTAGTTCTTTACTTCTTGATTATAGTTTATTTGAGATAAAGCAACCAGGAGCACTGGTTCAGGTTTTGGTTCAGCTGCTGAATCAGATGCTTCTTGGTTTGTTTGCGTGCACCTGGAAGGGAGGAATGAAGTGGGAAGTGCTTGATTTGTTTAAATGTGGTTTATGGCCATCATTGCATCCTAACATGGCCATTGTGTGAGAGAGAAAAAGTGTGGGGATACAAGAGGCCTGATAGAGCTAGATGGGCTGTGAGGACAGAGCTTAGACCTAAGAAACAGGGCACTTGGTAGTACAATCCATACACTTTACCAGTTTCCGCTTTCAATAAGGTAAGAAATATGTTATAGCTGTTTGTAGTAATCGGTTAGCTTGATGTGTTCTCCTCTTGAATTTAGGTTAGTGCAGGCATAGGCAGACTCAGCCCTGCAGATGTTTTGAGACTACAACATTTACAATAACACTTGAGGAACAGCTGAAACAGAACTACACCCCACGCCACCCCACCCCGGTTAACTCGAAGGAGGCATGGTTAGAACGGTGAATTATGCAGAGGTACAGCAACACCCTCTATGTGGGTGATACTTTAGGGCAGCATTCCCCAACGTGGTGGTCATCAGATATTTTTGGACTACAACTTCCATTAGCCTAGTGGCTACCAACTTTTTTTGACCACTAGGTGCATTTAAATTTTAGAGTGGGTTTGTAGGTTATTCACAGAACAGCATGTCACCACGACATAGAGGAAGTAAAGGTGGAATCCAACATAGTACTAAGTCTCTCATTCAATCAACACAAGACTTTCTCCTTGCACAAAGGAACCTTCTCCCCCTGAACATACCCTAAATTTATTCTATGGGTTCCCCCCACTCTCTGGAGCAGATTTAGGAAAGAGGGGGATGTCCCATTGAACAAGTTGAAATCCTTGCATTGATAGGGCATGGTAGTTGAAAACCACCCTAAGTGTTCATTTTGTTTGACGGTCTAAATATTTACAGGTTGGACAATAATAAGTATACATGATACTTTTGTGATATTTGTAATACTTGACCTAAAAACCACATTTCTCTATTATTACTTTTTTACATAGAAGAGTACACTTAATTCAGTCCCTCAAGAAAAGGTTATGAATTCAGTGTTAAGAGAATATATAATTTAAGATGTAATTTTAAACTGTTTTTAAGGGGCACACTGTGTCTGATATTTAAAAAACTATGATTTAAATAATAACATTTGACATGAAAAATAGTGGGGCGAGGCGTACATTGGTTGGTTCAACTAGTGCTTTACCAGCAGTTTTGATTTCTGGATGCTGAAACTTGGGAGTGTTAGGCATAGTACAGCAGCAAACTGTGCCCAGATTGGAGAATTCAGACGTATCTCACAACATTGTAAAGTTTTGTTGGAGACTCCACAGTCAATGGGGCCTGAATTTATATCTACTGAGTTTGATGAAGAATTGTTCCTGTGTTCTGCGTCTAATGCTCCAGCCTGCATCCTACCTGCTGAAATGCGGGTGGCATTGGGTTTCTTCTCACTCCCCCCCCCTTTTAAATTCCCTGCATTTGTAGAAATCTCTCACTTATTCTAAAGAACAGCTACTCATTTACTCTAGCTGTTTACATTGCAAGGTTATCCCTTTAAAGAATTGCAGAGAGAAGTTGGGGGGGGTGGAATGCCTTTTTTTCTTTGAAAGCTTAGCAGTTTTGTCTGTGCGTCTGTTATTTGTGAGTGGGAGGGAGGAAGAGCGGGTGAGAAAAAAGTGCTTTATCCGAAAAGAATCATATTGGCTTTGTGCTGATAGAGGCTGCTGTCATCTCTTAAACGGCTTAGCCCAGTCAAAAGGCTAGCGGACTTAAAACAGTGTCTTACACGAGGATCGATGGAGAAAACACGGCAGTGGTAACTGTGAGGAAAAAAGGGTGAATGCAAGAGAGATAACAGTAATGATTGCATGGAGGGGAGCTGGAGGCAGGCTTGCTCTTTGTAGGAACCTTGCTTCAAAGGAGTCTGAGCTGCCTGGTCCCCAGGATGTTGCTGCCTCTGTGTATCTAGGAAGAGAGCCCAAGCCCCCTCCCCCTTTGCTGGAGCAAATGGGCTAAGTAGATTAAAGCATGATAGGTTATCTCTTCCCCCTATGTTGTATCACTTTTAGGAGATTTTTTGGTCAATCAGCATATTGTGTCATTCCTTTAGCCAAAGGAGGTGAGTTGGTGTTGGGAAGGGGGGTAAGAGTCTAAACTGCACAGTGAGGGAGCCATTGGGAAAGGGGGAGTTGGGCGGAGGGGGGGTGAAACGGTATGTCAGTTTATCGATCGCACCTCAGCCAGGAGAGCTGCAGGCACAGCTATGCGGGCACGAGCAGCAGCACTCCTAATGTGATTGAAAGGCAGTTAAAATGGCGGTGACCTTTTCAGGGGGAATTAGATTGCCTGCCAAGAGTGGTTAGAGGGAGTGATAACGCCAGCTTGAGGAAGCTGTCCAGGCAACTTCAAAGAGAGAGAGACAGAGACAGGAAAAGCAAGTGAGCGCAAGTCCCATTTAAACTCTGAGCTGTACTGTCTGATAGAGCCAAGATTGCTGTCCTCTCTAGATATGAAGGGTTTGAAGAATGTAGTCAAGTTCCCTGTCCTTGCCCTTCCTGCACTGCACCACCTTGTCAAGGAAAGCAACAACTGGCCAGCTGTCTATTCACCTGACACTCTTGGGGATTTCAGTTGCCTTGAAAATAATACACAGAGGCAAAGCCCTAATGACTGAAAGGACAGTATGCAAGGCTTCCTAGAAGAGTGATTACTAGAAACCTTCCTATGAGGAACTGTGTGGTATGTTCTGAATTTGGAAGGTCTTTCACTTACAAGCAATTCAAAGGTGCTGGTGTTCCTACTAAATGAGAAACCCCATTGTTCTTGGTGTTCCAGGTTTCTTTGTCAAAAGATTACTAACCAGCTGGGTGGCTCCTAAATTGAGCCTTCATGGCCAGAGGCAGGATCCTTTGGAGTACCAGATACTGGGGCCAACAATGTAGGGAGGTCATATCTTGCTGTTCAGCTTCATGAGGGCATCTGGCTGGCCTCTGTGGGAAGCAGGATACTGGACAAACCCGTGACCTTATCTAGTAGACCTTTTCTTAATTTGGAGATTGAAGGACTGGCTCAGGAGCCTAACTTCTGTGCCAGAGCAAAGTATTTAATAGATGGTATTGTCACCTACACTTGTTATGACTATTTGAAGAGTCAGATGAATTGCTTGGCATTTCCTGCAGATGGCTGTCTTCCCACTCTTGGCTTACAGCCTGTTTCTCCCTTTAACTTCAAATGCTTTTTGCTCTGAGCACTGATGTCACAGCAGACTTTTTGCAAAATAAACTGCAGAAGTGGCACCACAACCAACAACAATAGTGATTGTACTTTTATGTGTGTAGAATCCAGAAGCATGCGAAGTAGGTATCTAGGAGTGGCACATGTCTGTTCCTACAGTAGGGGGAAATACAATTATGATACGTAATAGTTTTATAATATGAACATTCATGGAAACCCTGCACTTGACATATGGAAATGCATAGTCTCATCTCACTCAAGCTGTTTTGTTTTCTAATCATTTTGAAATAATCTGCCTCTAGCAAAATGTGGATGTCATACAGTTGTTCTGCTAGGAATCTTAAAATATACAAAGGGTGACATCCCGCCTACTTTCTTTTGAAATTACTAGCTACATTTTCTTGTTTTTTCCCCTCTGGAGCACAAATAGGAAGATGCTTTTCTTTGAGAGCGCCTGCAAAGCTAACAGGCGTGTGCCTGATTTCCATCATCCAGTTTGTTCAGTTAAAGTTGCATTTAAGGTCATATCAAAGAGAGCTGGCAGTGGCATTAGACAATGAGATTTCCCAGAGGACTGACCAGGAAATAAAAGGTATCTGTAGTGTGTACAGATCCTTGGATGAATGAATCTGTAACTAATATTTGTTATCCATGGATTTGAATGGACTTGGCAGAAGGAAGGAGAGCTGTCAGTGGAGCAGCTTTCGAATTTCATATCTGTGACGTCCTTAATGTCTCTCTCCTTCTCCCAGCTTTGAAAATCTGTTTCAGATATTGCTTCTTGGTAACATGCTCTCTTTTGCCTTATCCCACAAGTTAAAAAAAATATCCCGGACTGTCTGCTTCCATAGTTTAATGCTGTTCTTAAAAAAAAAAAACACAACAAAAACAACAACATTTCATTTTAATTTTTTTAAAATTTATCAGTTCAGAAACAAGTACACTGTGTGCCTTGAACAGTTGAACAAGAACCAGTAAAGACAACTAAAGGAATGCTCATGTTATTTCTGCTCTTGTTAGCCCTTCTGCTGCTGCACAAATGTGCATACACAACACTTTGTTTTCTTTGTTTGCTTGGATAAAGATGAAATGCCATAGAATGAAACTCCCTTATGATACAAACTGTAATATGCATTTGTTTATATGTGCATGTCTCTCTCATTTATACACTAAGCAGCATGTTCGCTATTGCAAGGTGCCTGCCACATAGCTATCTCTTGTTTCACTCAAAGGCAGAAATTGCTCAAGAATGCTAACTAATCTAGTCTTGCTTGTCTTGAGCTGGCCTGCAACAGTTTTCCTTGTGTGATGTGGATTCCTGTTGTAAGCTTTTTGTGTATACTGCACTGACATGCAAAAGTCCTGCACCAAGGAAATGTATCTCTCTGCAGAAGATAAATTAAATACCTGAATGAATTTACTTCGTGCAATCATCACAGGATTTCTGAAGCAGAATTTAGAACCCTTTTCCCTCCATTGAGCAGTAGTGACTTTAAAGATGTAGATTTAGCGCAGAGAGTTTTTTTGGAACAAAACACACTTTGGAAAGAAATTCAAATTGTAGTTTCTTTCAGAATGGCAACATGAATAAGATAAGTAAAACCGACACAATCCAGAAGATGGAGATGTAATATGTTTGGTGCTTCTGTGCTATCAAAAGAGAAAGAGAAAGACAGAGAAAAGAGCCATTGTATTTCCTAAGAGCCCTTTCACTAACTGAGGAATCCCATGCAATTGTTATGTAAGTCATATGCGTGATATCATCTGTTGGCTAAAGCTGAATCCTAACCCCACTTTTCTGGGAGTAAGTCCCACTGAATTCAGTAGGATTTTCTTCAGAGTAGGCATGGTTAGGACTGGGTAATAGCCTGAACCAGAACTCAGGAACCAGGTCCTTACTTTTCAGTGCAAAGTTTTATTCTCATTTGGGATATTAATTATTAGTTCATCATAGATGCCTAACTGTTAAGCAAACCCTGTCTTGGCATGGTCTACCTTTCTATTACCTAAGAGGAGGCAGGATGAGCATTAGTGGACTCCTCTAGTTTCCAGTCTACCAAGTGGGAAAATTTAAGTATTTGAAAAGTTAAGTATTTGAGGTGTTTAGTGAAATACGATTTAAGGATTTGTGGTATGCTCATTCACACACATAGTGGAAGATGATATCTGGTTGCCTGATGAACCACCCAACCTTAGAATTAATACGGTGCTTGGGAAATACTCTTCTTTTCTTAAACGACATACAAAACTTTATTGAAATCAGTTTTATGATATTTCTAGTTTACAAGGCAGAGAAACTACTCAACATCCTAAATAGCTTATACTGTACAATGAAATGCTGGGAATATTTTTTTTAATGTTGTTTATAGTTCAACACTCTGATGTATACTGCTACATTGTATAATCTGTAGCTACCACCAACCACTTTGTCCCACTTAATGCATCTAATGCATTCTTTTGTGAACCTCCCTGAGATCTGTGGATGAACGGTAGTATGCAAATTCAGTTAATAATAATAATAACAATCATAATGACGTATCCTGTATAAGTTTTTCCCCCACAATAAATCGGCAAGTTGCTAAAGTTCTGGTGTACCTAGGACCTTTTAAGGCAACAGCACAACGGCAGAAAAAATTGCTATAGCCTTCATGCTCTGTACCACTTTATAAGTCGTAAGAGAAAGATATAATTGAAAGTTTTTCTACTTCAGCAACTTGCTGTCTTTCCATACAGAAAGATTTTTTTTTAACCTGAGAGATTTTAAAGGTTCACTTGGTTGCTTTTGTCACCCCGGAAGGCTATACAGTGTGTATTTCCTGAAGGCCTGTTCATTTCCATTCAAATTTCTGGAGTTTTGAAAGCGTAGATGACATATTTGAGGTCTCATTTCCTCATGAACATGGTAGAATACAACACAGTGTTAAAACTTATATTTGAGTATTTATTTTCTGACTACAACACAAGCATAGGGAATCTGAAATGAAAATGACAAAGACGTGCAGCATTAATGTGTTGTAATGTATCTTTGTCCCCTAAGAGGAATATTCCTGTTCAGAGGCTGACTAGGGCAAAAGCTTGTAATACTTTCTGAGTGTGGGAGCACACACCTTTTTCCTCTACTTGCCTAAAGCCGTCCCCACTATGCTATTTAATTCTGAAGGGCTCAGGACAATCTATGTACCATTTCTTGCTGCCTATCTTGGGGAGGACAGTTTCTGGAGAAGGAGAAGGTATACTTGGGGGGGGGGGAGTTATTGTGTAGTGTCTCAATTTTTCTTCCCTGATAATATAAGCTACTAAGGAGTGTGAGCAAACTGGTTCCCTGTCTTTCTCCCTCTGGTTCCTTTTATTTTATTTTATTTGAATTGACAAACTCAACTTCATAGGTCCTAAAAGTTCACAGGTCCTTGTCGTGCTGACCCCCACCCCCACCCCAGTTTTTCTTTTTCAATTAATTTAGAAACTACTATACTTCTGTATACCTAGGACATTCCCATGTAGAAACTACTACCTTATTTTTAGGTGAGTCAATTTTGCTTATGAACAGGGTTGCCCAAGTGGTATTTTTTGAGGTGGGGTGAGGAATAATAGCAATGTATTTATAATGGCCTTGTGGGATGGATAAGTGGGAATAAGTTCAAGTTACAGAAAGACAGGCTTCAATTAAATATTCGGGAAGGTTAAACTAGGGTTCACTGCTCTCCTGTAACCTTAAAAAAGCAGGATAAGTATTGCATGAAAATAATTCTGGTGCCTGTTGCATGACAACTTGTGGCACCACTATTTCATTAGACAGTGCAGTTTAAATAAAGGGAATAACTGATGCTTTATCTATTGCGTGCAAGATTATTGAAACTTGAAAGAGTTTAAGGAGAATCTTAATATCTGTTCTCAGTTTACTCAAATGCAGCATTTGAGTGAACCATTTCCTTTATAGCATAGCCCTCATGTGCTGCAACAGGGGAGGAAGAGATTAACCGGCTGTCGGGGGACAAAATTTGATTGTTAGGTGCACTAAATTGGCAGGAGGAATCTAGGGTAATGGGGTGACATTTAAAAGTACTCCATGCTGGAAACTGAGTAGGCTCCAAGTTGAGAACATACATTTTAATGTACATTTTCTTGGCTGTTGGACTAGCAGGCATGAGCTCATCTACTCTTGGTTCTCACAGCATTACTGAAACAATATTTTGTGTATGTGTGCACCCCCATGCTTGGTATGAAGGTTCTAGTCTGTCATTTTTTTCTCCTTATCCCCTCTCCTCCCCCTGCAAAGCCATCTGCCTTGAATACAGCTTCTCCTGTGAGCTTTGGGGTTGCCCTTCAGCCTCAGCTGTCAAGATATTGATTGACGCAATTTTAATAGCATTTTAAAATACAGTTGTTGAGGCAGTGGGACTCTTCTCTTACTCCTCCTTCCTACACCTCCACCACCACCAAAGAGGGGAAGTGTGGTTTTTCAATGACTTTAAACTGCTTCTTGTCTTTGCATGTCGTCTCTTGCGCCAAGCGGTGAAACGCATTATCGAGTAGTGCCCAGAAAGTGGTTAACTGCGTTTGACACACGCCAACTCTCTGCCTCCACACTGGATAATTGCATTGTCAACTATTCAGTAAAGTGGCAGGTGACACTGCTGCCGGATTGATTGTCCTAGCATTGAGGCTCCTAAGACTGTCAGCTTCCCAATCGATAGCGTTTACACAAGACACCGTGACTGCATCTGTAACTAATTTCAGTTTGAAACTTGCAAGACACTGCGCTGCCCCTGTTTTCTGGCTACATGTGTTTAGTGACTTGCTTCCTCTCTTTGGACCACAGGCTTGATACCATCCTGCTTCACCACCCCCTCCTTCCTTGGAAAGTGCATTCCTGTTTTTATTTTGGTGTAGCAGGTGAAGAAATCGATGCTGTGTGCTGTGCCCTCAAAAGCAGGCAGAATTACTGCAGATGGCTAACTAGCAGCTCCAGTTTTGTAATCAATAGCCTGATCAATTGATTAAATTAACACTGATTTTCTTCCGTCTTCCTGGCCTATATGAAAAATTAGTTTGCAGTGAGCATGCAGGTTTGGCTTATAAAATACAGGCCTCGTTATGCTATCCCATGACTCTTTTCTATCAAGTTTGAGTGCATTGTTATTTAAATCAGTGGACAGCAAGACATGCTGCTTCCACTAGTGCCTTTAAATGGGGACATTGCTCTGGGTTGCCTACCAAACTTGACTACTTCATGCTCGGCTGCTTTAGAAAAGTCGTCCCCTCAGCTTTTCCGCCTTCCTCTGTTATTGGCAGAATTGCAATGTGACTGTGATCCCTGTCAGTGGTGCTTATTGATCCAGTGATGTGAACCTGTTTAGTGATTCAAGATTACTTTAATTCCCCTCTTTCCTTTTTTGTTTTCCCTCGCTCCTTACATGAACAAAAATTCCCCTGAGCCACCTTCATGGAAATTACGCCAATGATTGCTAAGCCTCTGCTTGCAAATTTCCCTTTGTATGGCAGCCTTCCACATACAAGCACACAAATGCATGCACGCCTCCTGCTGAACATTAGCCTGGCACAGAACTGGAGGAATTGCCATAGCGGCTTGGATATGGGATCCTCTTTCCAGCTGTATCCACTGTGTGATGGAGGCACAAAGGGGAACTTGTGTAGTGCTCTCAGCCAAGTTCTGAGGTGCTGTTTACAGGAGGAAAAATCCTTTTGCAGGCAACCAGCTTGCCCCCTGAGGCACAGGCTTGATGACTTTCACCTTGGCATGCAGCAGTACCACAAAATATTAATGGCCATAAAATTATACAGCCCCCTCTTAAAGTCTCCTCCTTGGTGTGTTAGTAAAGATGACTACAAGCAGTTGGGATGCAGACTTGCAGCCTAGGCTCTGTTTTCGTACAGCGTGAAAGATGACTTTAGAGTGGCAGCTCTACTACAATGATCCATATGCATGGCCTCAAACACTGAAGACCTATGTGTGTATTTTATAAATCCCATGATCCTGATTAAGTTATTTCATAGCAGCCAGTGAAAACCAGACTTTGCATTTTTCTATGGTCAGGTTAGTTTTCCATCAACCTGGAGTCATGAACATTACTAATCCAATTCATCTTTACCTGATCGTTTATAGTGCAACAGGGTAATAGAACAATGCAATTTAATAACTAATTCCAACAAACATTAGCCATCAAAGGTTGACTACAGCGATCCTTTCCTTTTGCCCTTTCTTTTTAAAAGAGTCAAGGCAGTTTGCTTTTCCCCAAGCCATTTTTAAAGGAAAGCTACATCCGTGCCACTATGCTCTCTTGATGCTAGTTTGGGGATGTTTCGGCAGCTGAGGAAACAAACACTGCCAAGAGCTGTTCCCAGGAAATGTGTGTGAGGCCTGGCAGCATTAAAACACTTTTATTGCTGCTTTTGGGGGGTGGGGGAGAGTTATTCCTTATCCAGGAAGGAGCAAGCAACACTTTAGGCAAAGCAGGTGAATGAGCTCAGCCAGAGGTTGGTAGATGTTGTGGGAAAAGTAATTAACAAAACCTGCTGGGTTTTTTTTAGTCTTTAACTAGAGACTGTATTTTTTACCAAATCTCTCTATATTACCCACAAGCACTGTAAACACTCATCTGATTTCTGGCCATTACAGCCTTGGATAGGTCTCTGCACCAAGTGAGAGGTAGAGCATAATTCAGTTTTTGGATATTTTTTTATATTGTGAAGAATCAAGTGTTGTGCCTTGTGCACCTTGAGCTCTTTAGGGACCAACACTAAAGACTCTTCCGTCGTAGGAGCAGGACAGCCAAGATACGCATGTCATAAGCAGATTAGCTCTTCTGCTCTGCACTAGAGCATTGCTAGAGGTTCTTCTGGCAGGTCATTATTTCATTTGTTACTTAGTTATATTTTGGATTTATATCCTGTCAGTTTTACTCAAAAAGAGCCCTCTAGGTGGCTTTCAATTTAAAATCAATAACAATACACAGCAACGTATCCATAAATGACAACCAGTGACACACAGTTAAATTATAAGCAGTAGCAACTTCAGTAGGAAGTAATCATGTGTGAGCAAATTTGGAATAATAAATAGTGAGTGAAAACAAATAGTCGATCCTTAGCATTCCGGACAGTGGAACTCTAAAGCCATTGTGTGCTACTACTCACAATGCCTAAATGATAATCAGACAAGTGGGAGATTTACCCCTTAAATTCTGTAAAGAATAAAACAGATTCTGTGCTTTATTTGCTCCAGTTCTACTCTTCACTTATATAAAGATGATGTGCAGTCTCATTTCTGTACAGTATCTGTTTTTACGATTAGAAAGTTGCATACATAATGGTAAATAACCAGCCCAACTAAGGATACAATTGTACCCCAAGACCAGTTGTGTTTTTTTTTTAAGTTTTCTTATTGCTAAGGAATTACAATGCAACTGCTACTTATAACCAAGCAAAGCACGGTTCACGTATGGCCTTGTTATGATGCACCATTGCCTGTACTCTGTGCTGGTGCCAGATATTTTGTACCCTAGGCAAAGCTAGCCTTGCACACACACATACCCCCAAAAATGGCTAACTTCAGTTTGTAGAAATCATAAAATTCTTCAAAATAGAAAATATTACTAGAAATTCATAAGCTATAACAAAAAACAACCTGCGTAAACTGTGCCCCTAAAAGGTCAGCACTGCGCCCCTCTGAGGTCTGTGCCCTAGGTGGCTACCTAGTTGGCCTAATGATCGCACTGGCCTCCCTTTACAACCCTTTGAATTGAACTTGGAAAGTTACCTGGAATCAGCAAGGCTCTTTCAGTACAGACAATATATGATCTCTACAGCTGGCCCCTGTTGGCTGTTTAGCCTCAGTATTCTAAATTAGTTTCAGTAATCCAACCCAGAATTTACCAGGAATTGGCTAACTATGATTAGACTTTCAGGGGCAGGGGTGGGGTGTGGGGTGGGCAGTTATCAGCTTGAACGGATAGGTCTTTTGTGCTGCTGAGGTTACTTGAGCCTCAAATGATGAATCTGAAAACACTCATAGTCTGTGTACCTGATCCTCTAGAGAGAGTGCAATCCCTTCCAGAGCTTGTTGAATACCACCTCTCTGCACCTCCGTCTTGTCTGGATTGAATTTCAATTTATTGACCCATATCCAGTCCATTACTTCTCCCAAATACCAAATCAGTACTTTTCTGACTCAGTAGGGGGAAAAGTAGAGCTATTATTGTATAACAGCAATATGGAATGTTCCATTAGTCCTTATTGTTACTTCCAGCTTCCGGAAGTGCAGTTCTATTGCAGCCCCAATTTTATTCGCAACACAAATATAATGGTGTTAGTTAGGGCTTTGCAGCAAGAGGAAAAATATTTACATCTTTTAAAAAATATGTGGGTTTTAGTTATGGAGTGATGGAATACAAATTCTTTCATGAAAAATAAAATTATTGAAATGGAATGCAGGGAAGATGTAGTTACGCACTTTACCAGTGAACATTCATGTGAGCGCTTACTCTGTATGACGTATAAAATATATATTTGTTTTTAAAGGGCATGGGATTTTATCTTACTAGCATAGTCATGGGTGCTGTTAAACATACAGATGTCTAGCAAAACGGTGCTTCTAGGTTGCACTTCGAGTGGGGAGGCATTAGATTTTTTGGAAGTAAAAGGCCATGTATCTTCCCATCCCAAACGTTCTAGTTTGATCATGATTGAAAAAACAGACCCACACATTGCATGCAAAAAGAGGATGGGGGAAGCGAAAATATGTCACAAGAGTGGAAAAGGAAAAAGATGTTGTGTTTATAGTCACCCAAGAGAATAATGCTGAAGTCACCTTCATTAATAAGATAATTAATTCATTTTAATCTAGGTATGCTTGTCATATCATCATATTCCGTGGCAGTGAATGCCACAGACTATTGATGCACTTCTGTTTTGCTTGTAAATGAATTTCATCACACCCTCTAATCTAGAAGTATACCAAGTAGTAGGTCAGTGTTCTCTATTATTTCCCCCTCCTAAACTGTTCATAATTTCAGTAACACGTATGTCATGCTATATATCTTATCCACTCATACAGAAGAACCGTGGAAACAGATTATAGAAAAATGGTTCTTTAGAAAGGCATAAATAATCATTTTTTAACTCAGAAATTGGAGAGGGGGAGAGCTGTCTAATGTGTGCAGTTTAGATCTAGCCTGCTACACATGTGAAATGGGCCTCTTTACTCATAGCAAAGGTCCTGTGCTCATATCTCTGTGGGGCTGTTTCTTGCTCGGAACTCCTAGAATGTTCAGCATTAACTCAATTTTGGTGCTGGGTCCAGCTGCTCCAAGGCCAGGCAGAGCAGAGCTGTGTACACAGTGCTCGAGGGCTACTGTGCTCTCAAGGTAAGTGATCTTGATAGGTACATTCTGACTGATGAGAGAGTTTGTCTCCCGAACTGTCACAGGGTTTATAGAGGTGCCACTCAACAGTGGTGCTGGAATTGCTTGTCAGAGCAGCCGCCTACAAGAGCAATGGGGATCGGAGACAGAACAGTAACTTTGTTTTTTCTTGGCTTAATGGCTCCCGAGTCTGACCTGCATGCTCACTCTTGTTTGTCTGGACCTTTAGAAAGGCATCTTGGATTAAGACTGTCAGAAAATGGTGTTGCTTTAGCTTCAGTAGGGTTAGTTATATCACCAAAAGTAAATGGTATTCAGCCAAAAGCTAGCAGATTGGAAGAATGAGTTGGCAAAATTATTTTCTCTAAGGAATGCCAAATTGGGAATTAAGAAGCCTTACGACACAATTTTAATAATTTTAAACTTCAGTGATTAGGCAATACACTTGCCTCATCCGAAAGCAAAAATATGCTTTATCCCTTTAAAACGTCTCCTCCTCTTCTTCTTCTTCTTCTTCTTCTTCTTCTTCTTCTTCAAGTCTATTTAAGCTGCTGCATAAATACTAGTTAATAACACGATAGCATGCTTTGTTCTTTTAACCACCCCAGATGAGAAGACATCAAAATGGGCCTAAATACACAGCATTTTATTCTGATTAGTCATATTTGGAAGAATGTGGTGATGCCCAATGGCTTTAAACAGAGATTTAGCAAATTCTTGGAGGATGGCCCTATCAGCTGCTACTGGACATGATTACTAAATGGAACCTCCATCTTCAAAGGTGGTCTCCTGGGTACCCATTGCTGGGGCTAGCCGCACAGGAGGTTGCATGACTTGAAAGTACTGAATGATAAGAAAGGGGGAACTTAATCTGGAACAAAGTCAATCATGACCTTTACTGCCCTCTGGGGGCTGGGTTTGGCCAAGATTCTGCCTTGGAATCTGATTTGTATCCCATTCAACAGCCCTGGAATTTGTGAAATGTAAGAGAACGTATATTTTTGAAAACAAAACAGTTCTCTTTCCCAAGCAGAGCCCAACCATCCTCTCTGAACCAGTGCAAAATGCACCTCCTCTTTCCGCACCTGAAGTCCTAACTTGAAAATTCATTGCTTTCTGGCTGCTACAAGGGAAATGTTGCCAGTGGTGTTCAGGATGAGATTGCTTATGGCTGACCAGAGAACTGAGGAAGCAGTGAGCTAGCCTAGACGAGTTTGGCTTGGGGATTTCATTGATGCATGCATGCACAATCCCACATCCTGCAGCTTTCTCCTCTACATAAATGGTTACTTTCTAAGTGAGAAGGTGGTAGGACTGAAATAAGCTTTGAAGTGTCTGAGAGCAAAGGTTTTCTGTTTTATTTTACAGTTAGAATTTGAAGCAAGGAGTAGGACTGCCCTTCTGTTGATAACATTAAGAACTGACAGGGAGGCAGCAGGAGAGGCTTATGCAGTATGAGTCCATTACCAGAAAGGCCCCGATTGTCTACCAATTAATAGATCTTAATGGCTGATTTACGAGCAGGACCCAGGCAGATTCATATGGGTACAGACTTTTCCTCAAATAGCCTACAAATTAAGAAAGGGATATGCATTCATAAACATGGAGGACAAATTGGTTTGAACCCTAAAAGCTAGTATAATTATGTCAGGTAAGAGGTCTGGTCTCCCTGAAATGCATTGCCCCAAGCAAGCAACCACCTGGGTATATTAGAACCATTAGCCTTATGGGCAGGGAAGTCATGGAATTGCCTTCAAGCATTTTTGTTGGAATTCTTCTCTGTCTTGGACTTCCTGTCCTTTTCCCCACTCAGGGTGGAATTGCGCTTGTGCCAAAGACTAGTAGTGTGGTTGGTTTTTTTAGATCTTTACACTTCATTTGCACGTGTGCATGCACATATGTGCACACATAGCAGCTATGATCCTATTGGGTTGTCCTGCTTTTATAAACCCCATTTAATTCATTTATAAAGGTTCTTGTCCAGAAATCTGGTTTGAATGAGCCTGGGATGAATAATTAATGTAAATCGGTTTAGACCTCCAATATTTAAACAGCTGCTGGCATGTTTTCACTGGCTCTGTACAGTGAAAAAATGTGAGTGAGTTGGGACACAAAAGTGTAACAAAAGCCTTGACCCTGTTGGAATCGTCCCTATATCCATCCTTATGCTGGGCACAGGGTCCCTTTTTATAGGTAGTGTCAGCCATGTAGGAGTCACTCTTGAGATTCTGGAGATACTATAATGTTACCCAGCGGCAACTCAAGAATTAAAAAATAAATAAATCTCCCTCAGTTACTGCATCATAGAGCAGAGACCCATGACTTTCTGAAGCTGGCAGGTAGATTGCTTATGCATCAAGTCTTCCTGTAGATGCATGAACTTGTTTTGTTCCACACAATGAGAACTCCAGACCACTTCTGCCACCCATAATACTTCTGTTGTGCTCTCCTGATGAAGCATAAGAAGCTTTACAGACTTAATTTTCCTTCTCTGGCAAAGTCAGTTAACTGGAGGACAGAAAGGTAGGATGTTAAGTGTTGACTACAGTAAGTAAATTTCATGTGCATACATGCACAGCATTCCAAAATATGAAAGAAAAAAGATAGGCAAGTAGAACTTTTATGCATAATGAGTAATGCAACATTTTCTTAATTTACATTTTCTGGTTGCAGAATTTATTATTGTATTTAACAAAATGTATATACCACTTTCTAGGCTTCTTGTAAAGGGCTTAGAAGTTTTGCTGCAATCAAGTGGTATGTATGTTTTGTTAAATAAAGTAGTGACAGTTCTGCAGTATCACCAAATCTTGCAAGTGATTCTGTAAGTCAGTATGAGATTTTTCTTTCCTTCCTTTTCTCTTCTCTCCCCGCCCCCACCCTTTGGCTATGGCCATTTCTGGCCAGCCACCCATTTCAATTTTTAAGCCTCTTAAATACAGTACTATGGGCTATAGTCAACTAACTTGTTGGGCAGGTTGGCATAGCTTGGGGAAAACAGCCTGGCAGACCAAGATTGGGCCAGGATTTGACAATATTTACTGGGTTCTAACAAGAATTTCAGAAAATAAAGTTTCAACAGAGAGAAATCTGATCAGAATTCTACTTACGACTCTTCCTCCTATCAGCAACCCATGTTAGCCTTGCCCACTTACTGTCTCATTAGGACTTAATTTCAGGCCTGGTTGAAATGAAACTATGATCATACTTTAGGTTCCTTCAAGGTGCAGCCCTAGTATTCCATATAACAGTTTGGACTCCGGTGGCATCATAGGCTTCTCTCTTCTACTTTGCAGTCTTTGAACTGAGCTTCCTGAGCACATATAGAGAAATGCAACTGTGAAAAGGAGATTCTTGTCTCTGACTTTGTATGGTAAACTTTTGTTGCTTGTACTGTGTTCTGGTAGCTTAATTTGACATATAGGACAAGAAATTGGATTTCCTAAAAGCTGCTTCTTTCTCCCCATTTTTGTATCAATTCTGTTACTGAAGTGAACAGAGATAAAATTCATTTCTATTCAAGATTTCCTCCAGCCTCAAATCTTGTTCTACATCTTTAATATAGATGGCATTCAGATCACAGCCCAGGTCAAGCCATAACTTCTGCTTTGTATTTGAGAGATGGTGGGAAAGAAAGAAGCTTGTGTGTTTAGAGGCTGGGCTTTTTAGAAATTACAAACTAAATTATACCTGATACTGGCATACTGCAGGCCAGTATCTGTGTGACCTCATTGTCTCTACCAGTGTGAAATAGCACTCATGCTCTTTGGGCAACTATGGAAAAGTACTACAGTCTTTAGCAACTCTGTCCTGTTTTAAATCTAAATAAACTGAAAAGTTGGTACTTGCTAGACAAACCGAGGAGGCTTCAAAATCCTGGGCAATTTTGGGTACTTCCAGATGTGGGCGTTACAACATAAATAAGTTACAAAAATCCAGTTTTTCTATGTGTGGGTTTTAGCAAATAAGTTTCCACAAATTCCATTTTTTCAGTCATGAATATTCATTGCTATTCCGTTTTCTACACCAGTGGGTAGAACTTGATGGAAAGTATCTGGGCTGTTTTTCTGTCCCTTATGTCAGTCATTCCCCATCCTTTCCCCCCTCCACTACTGTTCTGGGGATTTTTGCAGGTATTTCAGTTCCTGTGCATGCACATCTTTAAAGAAAAGCAAAAACCCAGGAAGTCTGCAGAAGCAAACATTAGCAACCTTAGTTCTCATTTTTCACAGTGGACAAAATGGAGGTGTGCAAAGACTAGCCAGGATTTCTCTAGAAACTGTATTGCCAAATTGTGTGTTGTCTTGAAAACATGGCATCCAACTACCATTGCAAAATGGCAGAAAATATCTGAGCTAACTTCTTTTGAAAGTAGTATTCTAGCAAAAGTGAGAGAGGTTGCTGATTTTTTTCCTTTCCAAACATGTCCCCTTCCTGGAAAGCTGCTCTGGAAGCTCAGGGGACCATCTGAAACAACATGGGAGATGGCACTGAAAGGTGAAGGGAAAATCTGCAAAATATGCCGCCACCCTCTTCCTCCTAGAGGAGGAATGGAGCCCTTCCATTTTCAGAGGCTGAAATAGAAACTTACTCATAGAAAAATAAGTTCCACACTACAGCCCAAAGTGGGTAAACAAAACAATTTTGCTTTTAAATCCTTCATTTGAGCTGTATAACACTGAATTATCTGAGTGCAGAATCTGGGATTCTAGCACAGAATTTTCGACTGCCCATAAGAGAGTTGTACGGGCAAGTACAATATTAGACTTAGGGGCTGGTGCAAATGAAAGGAATGAAAGGTTGATGGAGGGAGTTTGCATTTGTGCATAAAGTCTAGATGCCAGATTTATGACTAGGATTGGATGCCTCTGGTAATTTGAGACGAGGATATTCCTTATAACATCACTCGATTTTTGCTTCTGTCCATTCAATACTAAATATACTCCTTTCTTTGAAACACCTCCAATAAACAACACCTTTGTCCCCTTGGCTCTCTGCTCATTAAAATCTTTGTAATGTGATCTAACCCAGTGCATGGGCACGGGGTGGGGTGGGGGTGGGATGGCAAGCAATTCAGTTTTATGAAATTGTAAAGATCATGAAGGAAGTGATGATAGTGTTTGGAACCAGTTTCCTTCCTGCACACAAAAGTATTCTGCTTTACATATCAGTTTATGTGTGGTCCATCAAGCCTGCATTGAACCCTTATTTCTCACTTCCCCATTTTTGCATTTGGAGTCTATAGAATTCTTCTGTGGTATACAAGCCTGGAGTGTGTTTTTCATCTCCCATATTAATTGGATGTTTCTACGCATTTACCACCTCCTGTTTGCAACAAACCTAATAAATCACAGACTTGCTAGTTTTTGGCTTGAGTACACTTTTTCTGTTGCTGAGCAGTTCTGGTTCCCAGTCCAGTTTATCTCTGACAGACTGTGTCATGACTCACAATTCTCTTTGCTCCCCCAGCGCGCTCTGTCTCTCTATATAGAGAAAGAGATTTATAGATCAAGATATATCGTGACCTCTCTTCATACTTATGAAATTTTACAATGTTACCATTGTATTACATACAGTTGAGACAGGGAGATAGCCTGGATCAAACCATAGCTAAAATGAGCCTGGAGGAAAGTGACTGCTGGAAACCTATGCAGCTAAAAGACTGCTTTCTCTCTCCCATGACATCTTTCCCCTCCCCTAGACTTGCCCAGGCCACATTTTGTTCCTCTGTGCCCTGTGGTGACACATTGCACATCTTTTCTTTTCCTTCAGGGTCCGGGTTTGTCATGTGCAGCGGCAAGGAGAATCCAGACAGTGATGCTGACCTTGATGTGGATGGAGATGACACACTGGAATATGGAAAGCCACAGTATCATTTTCTAGAGGTGCTGAACTCCCACCAAGAGACTGTGGCTCTGCTGTGCCACTAAAACTCTTGCTGCTCTTGCCTAATTCATACGTTTTCATTCAGTTAGGAGAGGATTCCACAAGTTCCCTGTTCACTGAAATTGCTCTGTTAGCAACTTTATTTACTAGTCATGACCTGGGTAGTAATTTCACCAGTTCCAGCATCTGATTCGTCGCTGAGGAGCGATGATTTCCTCCTCTGCTGTTTTAAGATGAGCATGTTCTTATTATCAAACAGCTGTTATTGTGTTCACACGTTCCTTGTGATGAAAGGAACCTTGTGGTCTTTGAAATGCATTCTTTAGTACTTCAGAATTTCTGGTGCCATTCTAATTGGTGCACTATATTGAATTTGTATGGTTTGTGTGTGTGTGTGTGTGTGTGTGTGTGTGTGTGTAGAAACTAGCCTAGTGTGGAAAGGTACATTCACATTCATTGATCTGCCCATTTTGCATCTGCCCCTGCTCACCACTGCTGTGTGGGCCCCAGAAAAAGTTACCCAGAAGGAAATGTGGCCCTTGGACTACAAACAGTTCCTACCCATCCCACAAAGGAATTCTTGGCTGCTCTGCCTTGATGGCTTGGGATAAGCAGTGAAAGCTTCTTATTCATCAGGCTGTGCTCTCCTTAACCCTCCATGCTTAGATACACAGAGGCAGATATCATTCCATGCACTGGGGAAGAACCAGGTGAAGCCAAGGAGAGAGAGGCGCTTCGAGGTGCAGTCTTAAAGTAAGTGTGGACTTTTAAAAGTACTGTCTGGGAGTGGAGCAGGACATGCTTCATGGTGCTGGGTGGGCGGTGAGGATGTTTCTCAAAGCAGATATATCAGTGTGAGATGCAAGGCAGGAAGAACTTCGGAAGCAGCTACTTGCAAAGAAATTGTTACCCATCTATAACACAGCAGTAAAGTCCCACCCTACTCCTTGGCCACATTTATGCCAAAGGTAGTAGTTCTTGTTCTTTGAGAAATTAAATCCTGACTCTGGACATAGCACCTCGTACATGGGGCATTGTGCACTGGAAAAAACTCTCAGCTCGCCCATTAGAAATATGAAAATCAGGTAGATTTGTATAATACTGATGAGCTTATTTATTTACAGTTGAGAAATATAGGCTTTGTACAATTTAGAATTTTTGATAAGACCCACATTATGAATTTTTGACAACAGGGCAGGGTGCAGAAGTTTTTCATTGTGTGGATAAGGAAAGGAGAAGGGGTGGAAACCCTGTTAAGCATGCTTGTGCCCCATTTGAAATAAGTAAGACAAGTGCATACAGATCATAGAATTGTAGAGTTTGAAGGGACTACAAGGACCATCTAGTCCAAACCCCTGCAATGCAAGAATGTCAAACCCATATACTGAGTCAATCATTGGTCCATCTAGCTCGGTATTATTCACATCAGCCTTTGCAGATGTTTTCTACAACTTCCATCAGGTGCAGTCAACACATCCATGCTGACTGAAACTGATGGGAGTTGTAGTCCAAAACAAACTGGGGGGGACCAGGTTGGTGAAGGTCAGTCTACATTAAATATTTGAGGCTGTCTGTGGTTTCATATAGGAGTCTTACCTGCAAATGTCAGGGACCTTTTACATGTAAATAATGTGTTCTGTCACTGAACTATGACCCTTCCCCTTCAGTAGATTAATTTTGATTTCTTAAAAAACTACTAGCACTCTTTGACCAAATCTCATTAAACGATAGGGAAGCCTTTTTCCACTGGTTAAGGTGGTACTCAAGAGTAGTTTTTTCAAGTGACTCTGGCAATTACAAATCACAGTGACTGAACCACTGGCAAAAGCACCTAAATCCCCCAGATCATTCTGAATTCTGGTAGGATCCATAAGTGTCTAGGAGTTGACCACTTTAATGGATCTCAAGGTCCTTGCAGTGTTGATTATATATTCTGGGCTGCTGTCTGCTAGACTTCTCCACAGGCCTTGTGTGGAAGATTCTGGAAAGCATTTCAGGCAAATAACTGAATGGGTGTTAACAGAGAGCTAAGAAATGGATTGGTTTTTCAAGCCCTCTGCCCTGTGTGGAAACAGCACTTACATTGCTCCAGTCTCTTAGGCAGAGTGAGCCTTGGAGGTCAAGGTTGAAGAGATTGATAGAGCAGTGAAATGAAGTTTTCCTACTGCTTAGCTTGTTACAAGCAGTGGCCTGAAATCAGATTTCACTTCATAGAAACACATATCTGCCTCATACTATTGCTGCCTCCAGTAATTTGAATTGACAGTGACTAATATTTGATGTTGAAAGGAAGGCAGAAATGCCAGGGTGTTAGTGTGGAGTTCTGATGGTTAACCTGCCCTATCCCTATAGCCCATAGTAGGTGGTAGCAATAATTTAAGCAATGTAATAATAATTTATTATTTATACCCCACCCATCTGGCTGGGTTTTCCCCGCCACTCTGGATGGCTTCCAACAAAATATTAAAAATACAGTAAAGTAACAGTAATTTAAAATTACGAAAACAGTGAGAGTATCTCTAGGTATGCTTAAATTTAGCCATTTAAAGTCTGCTTGAATGCTTTTGAAAAAAATGCTATCAGTGAGTCTTGTTGGGAAAGAATTTCCACAGTTTGTAGGGAGTTATGGAAATCATTTCTGCATGCTATTCAAAGCTTAGCATGTAGCTGACACAAGTAAAGGGAGGTCTTGGTGCACTCTTGGTAAATCTTAAGAAAGTGACAGAACAGAAGATGAAAGGTGAGCTCTAAGTTCTGTAAATGCTTAAATCACTCAAGAACTAGGATCTTGAATTGCATGCAGAAGATGACAAGGAGTCAGTAAAGATGTAGCATTGGTGTAATCCACTCTTAACCCACCATTGCAGTAGCTGCATTCTGCACTGACTAGAACATGTCTTATCTCCCTTCCAGTGGATACATAGTTATGGCTAGGCCTGGAAGGCCTCTGTTCAAGTTCATCTTCTGCTAGGGATTCATTGCATGGGAGGACAGATTTTTTCTCAGTTTCCCATATGTAAAATGAAAATAATAGTTTCCTGCTTTAACACAGTTGTGAGAGTAAACACAAATTGATTGTAAGGCAATTGACAAACTTTAAATACTATGTACATAATCATTCCTAATAATGGTGAGAAGAAATGCATGCTGTGGGATTTTTCCTGGGACAAATTTTCACTGCTGTCTCTTTTTCCAGTGGTGGCACGCCTAGTACCCGAATAACACCAGAATTTTCTAAGTGGGCAAGTGACGGTGAGTGTAAGATATATAAGTGGCAATCTGTTGGGTTGGCTTGCATTGTGACAATCGGTATTTTATGGTGCAGTTTTAGTATTCAGCATATTGGGAGTATTATTATTCCTGTGTGCCCAACACCAGAGATCTGAAGTAGTGTAATAGAGTGGTTACCAGCTTTTGAGTTTTGATAGGAGAATCCATGCAGCAGTTTAATTTGTGCTCCTGGAGATGGAGACAGGTTATTGCCTCCATTTTCCAATAGAAAAAACTGAAACTATGGAGTCACCCAGAGAAGATTATGGTGCATTATTTCTATCCCACACTTCTGCTAAATGCCCCCAGAGTGTTCTGGAATATAACCCAAGTCACAAGAAGTTTGAATATGATTTTCTGGCTTTGAATCCTGTGACTAGCCTGCAATGCATTCTCATTCCTCTTGGTTTGGAGGATGATTTGAGAGACATGAAAGCTTTCCATTTATTACCATAATTGTGTTTGAGGTTATTATGCATTCTGAGATAGCAAATCCCGCCCCCTGCTTTTTTGCCTTCTATAGATATGCATGCCAGTGTCACAGTATTTGTTTATATTACTAAATGATCAGCCATTAATATCTTTCTCAGAAGCCTTCAGAGGTAAGGTCTATAAGTCCTTTTCAGTTCTTGGGTTTTAACTTTGAAATGCCTGCCCAAGAAGGTTCATCTGGCTCTGGGTCTGATGCAATTTCAGTGCCTTTTGAGACATCTTTTTAATTTTCCGTGTGTTTTGGTTTTTCACCCTTTTAATGCAGTACCTTTATCTGGCTTCTGATGATATTCTGCATTTTAGATAAATGATCTTTATATGAATTGTTTTATTTCTGGTAACTGCTTAGAAGCAATGGACTGAAGAACAGGATAAAACTTTTCATAAGAAATATAAAATATTTATTTTAAGGCATAAACAGGGCAGCGTTCATGAAGTCCCACCATTTTTATTCTCTCAACCCTGTGAGATAGTTCGGTTTTTGAGAGAAATTGCACTTCTAGGAGCTTGATGACTAGGGTGTCCATAGTCCAAATCCCACTCTCTCTCACTCTCTCTCTCTCTCTGATATTGCATCTCGGTTGCTATAACTGTTGAAAAGTGACATTTACATACAGGTTAAAAAAAGATGGGGTGCTAAAAGAAAGTATGGCTGGAAGTTCCCAGGCAGTATGTATTGATGGGGAGGAAGTATTCTGCATTTGGAGTAGAGGGATATTTTAAATAAGTTTGGCAATCATTATCTTCTGGGGATTTTTTCTGTGTGATTCCACATTCTTGTTTGTGATTTCACACCTTTTTCTTTATCCATGGTAGTAAAGAATAAAATATTATCACTGTGGAAATTAGCTCAGGAATTGGGACAATACTGTGCAAGTAGAGTTCAATTCCAGTTAAACTCCTGAGAAGTTCCGATGCCAGCTGTCCTGCAATGATTTTGATTTATTATATTTCTGTGCTGCTTTTCATTCAAATGAATCCCAAAGCAGCTTACAAACAATAAATAACAGCGACATAGTAGAACATAATGGAACATTACAAATACAGCATAAATCATATAGAATAATTAACAAATAATCAATGAAGCAATTATAATCTATAAAACACTCTTAACACAGCAACAACTAAAAAATAAGCTAAACATCACAGTTAAAGCAAAAGTCATAGTATATGATTAAAAATTAATACAGAATTTATAATCTGTAAAACAATAACATTAACAAAATAGCAACCCCAAAATATAAACTAGGCACTGTTAAGTTTATACACACACTCTCCACAACCCCATGACTTTCCCGCTATTCAGCACATTAAAATACACCTACACATAATGCCCCTGGCAGCAACTCCTTTCTGAAGGTTCCTCGGGATGGAAGTGAGGCAGCAGCTGCACCTGTAGAGCAAAACCAGCTGCCCCCTGATGGCAGACAGTTCCTCTCTTCTCACAATTCTTCCTCTGGAAACAGTGCTCCTCCCCTCATGATTTCAAAAGGCTTGTGAGAAAATTCTCAGCCTCTTCTGACCACAGAAATGGCATTACTTTGATTCCTATGTGTGGGTAAACCTGTCTGGCTTGTAAACACATGTTTCTTCCAGAAAACCCCTTGAATAGAAAACCTCTAGAATCCTAACTGCAGTTCACAGCATTGACAAAGAACAAATTGCACATACAAGCCATTTACCAAATCGATTTCAAGGAAGTTAAAGTGGATCCTTTGTGTCTATCTGGTTTGAAAACTGCTCGTAATTCCGAGTGCTTCGGTTTTGGGTGAACAGTTGCCAATGTAAAGCAGGAAATTGATGGATTGCTGCAATTTGTCATAATTTGGCATCCCAGCCTCATTATTTGCTTTGAGTAATCCATGGCCCTATCAATTCCAGAACTACTTTGTGGGCTATGAGTTCTTCAGGTCTGCCATACTTGGCAAGTCATGAATGCGTCTTGAGTGATACAACAGTACTTGTCACTTGGACACTCCAGCATGTTATTGGTAGTTTCTTCTTGGGAACCAGCACTAGAACAATTCACCAACAATTGGGTTTCTCTGACTTTTTGTGAATAAACATTTCCCTTCACTGATCTGGGCTCTTCCTTACTTTTGCAGAAATGCCATCAACGAGTAACGGAGAGAGCAGTAAACAGGAGCCTATGCAAAAGACCTGCAAGAATAGTGACATAGAAAAGTGAGTATGGCTCAGGAATGTCTGTCTTTGTTAGGGATGGCAAAAAAGACTGCCAGGAGCTTTCTATCAAAGGGGCATCACTGTAGCACTGACATGCTGCTTATAGCTTTCCTTGTGTAGTTCCCACATGTTTCTCATGCGAAACATATCCAGCTTTTAAACTCACACACAGTATTTATCTCTCCCATAGCTGAATGTCAGATAGGTCCCTCCCCCCCCCCTTTTTTGCTTGTTTTTCATTCTTCATAGGAATTCCGCATCTGTAGGATGGAGGAAAATCCATTTTGTTTGTTGGCTCTAAAAGTGAAAGGATGATTTTATATTTCGTTTCTAAGTCCCTATTGTAGTTTCTACAGCTTTAGAGGGATGATGGCAAATCTTCCCCCTGTGTTAAATTCTCAACAGTATCAAAGTGCTGCCCTTTTCCTTCCCTTGGGATGTGTTATTTTTCAGAAGCTTTACTTTATATGGCCTGCCTCTGGAAAAGAATAAGATTATCTTAACCTTCATTTCCATTGGGGATGAGTCACATGGGACTGGATCTTTTGCTTCACCAAAGTGCAGGGGCAAGCCTAAGGATGATACATAATGTTGCACTGTCTCCTTGCAGCAAGGCAATGCTATGTGCAGTACTATCCTATGCCATTTTTGTATGCTCCTAATTAGCAGAGACAAAATTGAAGTCTTAAGCATAGAAATAGGCTAAGGTCATGAGAACAAAAATATGAGACTATAGATACAAGTTCCTTAGACGACTGCACCATGTTTCCGATGTCCCACAGTGCATACAGCATTATTAGCCAGTGATTTGTGTGAACAAGCCCAAAGTCTCAGGGCAATTATCTACCAGAACAAGGTGCTGGGGGGTCGAGTTGAATTCTCTGTTATTGTAGTCCAAAGCAGAGATGGGTATCCTGAGACCCTCCAAATGTTATTTTACTCCTAACTCCCATCACTTCCACCTGGGGGGGCAAATGGTCAGGGATGATGGAAGTTGTAGTCCCAGAGCATCTGGTGAGACATTGGTTCCCTATGTCTGCTCTTCTAGATTAACACCCTAGATTGGGCTACAATTTTAAATGAAATGCAAAAGGAAATATATTGCCTGCCGCAGCCTCCTACATTTGTGTGCCTAGGAATTAAAAGCTAGGATTATAGGCTGTTCAGGATGTTGGAGGCAGAAATCAAGAGAGGGGTGAAAGGAGAATTTCATGATTTGATTAGGCATGAATGTTAGTTGCCAATGCATGCCAGCTTCCTTTGCAGGGATTTAGCTGCTTGTTGCCATTTTTTCACCTATCGCTTAGCCATCTTTTGATACTGCCTTCCATTTAGGAGACAGGAGAATTCAGTCTTCTTCAGCAGTCTGTGTCAATAGCATTAGTTACCAACACTTATCCCCCTCGGATCCTGGCCTCCCAAGCAGAGGTTTGACATTTTCCAGAACGATCAGTTGATGTCATCTTGATCAGATAATTTTAAAAGCTTTATTCAGTGTCTCTTGGCTGACCCCACATTCTTTCCAAGGTGGTGCATGCTATAATTCGGAGTTGTAAAGTATCGCACCCTCCTCTTTGTGACAAGTTAGGACCCCTTGTAGAGAGCACTGAAAACTTCCTGACTTCAGAAGTCAAAAATTACACTTGGATACTCAGCCCACTACTTTTCTTAAGAAGGTAAAAACCAAATGCCATTTATTGCACTTTACAGCAATTTCTTGGTTCATGAGAAATCCCTTGTGGTAAAGGGTTACTGCTTTTTAGTTAGAGACTTAAGTTCCAAAGGGAACAGAAAACAAAATGTTTAGAAACAAAGGTTCCAGCTGTGCTGTCCCTGCTCCTCCGGGAGTTGTGTGTGATAAATAGTTTGTGTTGTGATGGTTAAGGAGCTAGAATGTTGTGTGCGAAGGGGTGGGCTCTGTTAAATTAATTGATAAGTGGGATCAGACCTTGGGGCTTGCAGAAAGGAAGGTGTTCTTTTATTCTTACTGTCTGGCTGCTTTCACCTGCACTGCCAAGCCATGATGTATGGTGACCCAGTTCAGCTAGCTAAATTGATTCATCTCCAGTTCCTGGTTCTTAATCTAGAGCTAAATTGGTTTCATTTTTCTTGTTTTGGGTGGTGATTGTGGTGAGCTCTCCATGGGATCACTTCCTTCTGTTCATAACTTTAATTTTTGCTTTTAAATCTGGGCATTATTGATTAGTGTGTTAAGCTCCATGTAATGTCTGATTAGCATTTTAAAAAGTGTTTAGAAGCACATGGTTTATCACCTGTGTCAGCTGGGCTGTCCATTTAGAACAATGGTTAATGGAGTTAGCAGTGATTCTCTTTATTGATCCTACTTTTATAAGAATGACATTCATTTTCTCTTCCCTTTCCAAAACAAAGTCTAGGCATGGAGCGTATATTTTTAATTAGCTAATACAATACAGTAAACTGTCCTTGTTTGGGCGCAGAGCTAATGTACTTGGGTTGAAAGTTAATGGAATGTGTGCTTCAGGCTGCTTGTAGCTGAATCACTTGCATGCCAAGCAACTTACCTCGGTTCAAGAGAAATGTATTTGCTGATGGATTCTTCTTTGTATCTCATTCATCTCGTTTTTTGTTTGAATTTGATATGAAAGCTGCTATTGGCTCAGATCAGTCAAAATGGAAAATTGTGATTTGTTGTTGCATCTGAACTGGGTCGCTATGACAAGAAAAAAATAAAGATTTCTCTCTTTTTTCCCCTTTAACTGCATGTGATGATTTCTATATGTAATATATTTTTAGTTGTTTTTTTTAATGAGGATATTGCTTATATCTGATGGTTGTAGTCTAGAAGATACTAAATAGAACAACGTGGGATGAAATGCTCAGCTGTAGAAAAACCATGTGGGATTCAGCTTTGGTTGTGTTGGTTGATGTTCAAACTGGTTTTTCTAGTTTTCAGTGCTTGAGCATGTATTCAGAAGTGATAGAATAACAGGGCTAGAAAGGGTTTACTGAGCTGTACAGCCAGCACACGCATGCAACAAGAGCATCTGGTATAGGTTTTGCTAAGCTTAAAACAAGAACCTTTCAGTGCCTGGGATCCACCTTGGCTCCTGAACAACATGCAACCTGGGACTCAATATTCTATCTTGTGTGCTTTTTAAACTATATTTATTTTATTGTTTAATATGTTTCATAGATCTTTAATTCCCCTTTTAAGAATAATCTCTTCACAAAGCACCAAACATTTTATACATAAGCCGCCTATATCCACCTCTCAGTCGCCTTATTCTTCTCCATCTCTTATTTACATCAGTCTTTCTTCTGTAGTCACAGAGAATCTATTACATGCTGCTAGACCTTGCTGTACAGATGCAAGTGTGGCTTAGCCATCTGGACGGGCAACCAAGCCTCAGCTAGGGAATGCAAGAGTTTAAGGAGAGTCTAGTTAGCCATCCTGACAATAGTTATTCTGTACTCAGGAAATCCGGCAGGCAGTCTAGTCAGTCTAGTCAGTCAGTAATGACTGCAAACTAGTCCAGCAAGTCAGAAGCAGAATGCTGTAGCAGCAACTGCTTTTCTTGACAGGCAGATGCTCAAATTATTGTGAATAGCTGAACCTTGTAGTAAGGCAAGTGTTTTGCCTCCTTTGTTAATTCCTGTGGGACTGCTTTGTGGGGGATTTGGGTATTGGTGGACTGAAAGGGCTGTCACATGGAAGATGGGGCAAGTTTGTTGTCTCCTGCTCCAGATGGTAGGACCCAAACCAACAGATTCAAGTTATGGTAAAGGAGATTCCAACTAAACATCAGTAAGTACTTTGTGATGGTAAGAGCTTCTTTGACAGTGGAACAGACTCCCTCAGAAAGTGGTGGACTCTCCTTCCTTGGAGGTTTTTAAGAAGAGGTTGGATGGCCATCTGTCATGGGTGCTTTAATTGAGATTCTTGCATTGTAGGGGGTTGAACTAGATGACCCTCAGATTCCCTTCCAACTCTACAATTATATGATTCTATTATTTAAGTTAAGAGGCTAGTGGGGAACATTTCTTGGGTGCCTTGTGAATGCACATAGAGGTTGTGTGGAAGAACTCCACAGGGAGTCTGTGTCTGCAAAGGAGCTAAATCCTCTGAGCATTCATCCTGAACTAATCTGGCAAAGTTGATAATAATGGATGAAAGCTTTTTGACCCATAATCTTGCCATATACTTTGTAAACAGGGTCTCATCCATCCTCAAACAGTTTCCCCCCATCTATTCTTGCCACTGGAAAAATTGTCCCAATTCATTGGCATATGAAACTTTGAGACCATAAAGTAGCACAGAGGTAAAATGAAGCAGCTGCAAGCCACCAGCTTTCCTGCTGTTTTTTCTTCCAAACAGCTCTCCCAGTCTTTTTGGTGTTTCTCTGTCATTTCACAACAGCATCAACCATCAACTTTCTATCCAAGCTTTCTCTATAGCCTCTCCATTCATTCCCAGGCCAATATGCTTCTCTTTCCTCCCACTATTCCAACTCCCATCCATCTCATTTTTAATATGGGATGCTTCCTTCTACTGAGTCAGGCGTCCATCTAGCTCAGCCAGCAACCCTAGGGCTTTGGACTGAATGCCAGGGGTTGAACCTGGGATATTTTGCTTGCAAAACATGTGCTTCACCAATATATGATTGGAGGGGGGTGGAGCAGGAGCAAGCCTTTTGGGATTGTTTGGGCCTGCAGTTTCTGAAAAATAAACTACTCAAGAGCTATTAGTGGCTCTTGAACTTCAGCTTGGGATCCCTGCCCTAAGCCTTTCCTCTTGGAGTCTAACGCCAATGCATCTTATTCTGCCATCAGAATCAATTCCTACCTAGGAACAATTCTGCTGCTCCTCCTCTACAACAGCTTTTAAATTAGTTTAAGACTTGATGTCATGTTTTCCTTCTTTCGGTAGTATCTGCTTAGATCAGCCAACCTTTTCTGTCATTTCGGCCCTCCCTCCTGCATTGCTGTTCCCTGAATCTTAGCAGTGGTGCTAAGACTAGCCCACCTGTGTGTAGGCTGCAAACTCGGCAACGGCTCGTTTTCTCCTCCCTGAAGATGCGAGCCACGTTGCCTGGTGCCATCTTGAAATCAAGGCTTCCTGGGGTTAAGAAGCCAGCCTCTTAATTCAGAGTGCCAATGTTCAATTTTGCTTTCTGCCACCAAACTAGATTGCAGGCCAAGGAAAGAGTCTGGGTTAGTGCCCCACTGGGTCACCTCCCATTTGTTTTCCTCAATTTTGTGTTGTCATAAATTCATTCCAGCCCGTTGTGCTTGATCAGTTTATCTCTGTTGGGGCAGGGAGCCCTGCTAGCATGATATATGACATGAAACATTGTAGCCAGCCTCTCCATGAATCACTCCAGCTGTTTGTTGTCAGCATGAAAAGCAAACAGGCCAGGGCTGCCGAGTGTTGACTAGGATGAGCTCAGGTTGGGAAGAGACATGACGTATGAATGTTTATTTAATAATTCTCTAATATTTCCAGCGGAGTGTGGCTGTGCCTTCTGAGGTTGGGGGGGGAGGGGGCGGTTGAAGAGGAAACTCTAATCTGTCAGGGTGGGTCATAAATCAGGCAGACAAGATCATTAATCAGGAATGGAGCAAAACTAGAGGGAGGTGGGACTCGGCTGCCGTTCCCAAGAGCAAAGGAGCACGCTCTTCTTTTCCATAAAACAAATCTCATTTTGGATGCGGCTCCGGCTGTGTCGCTTACATAAGAGCAAAGCCAGGGCACTGGGCCAGTTAAGCAAGCGTGTGTGCTACCTTTGTCATAAGCCTTGGCAATTTGAGCTCGCCAAGCATTAAATCCCTTTATAATTATCTTCTTTATATAACTCTTCATGCTCCTCATGGTTGATTGGGCAAGGTGCTTGTTTGGTTTAGAAGAGGGTTTTTAAAAAGGGAGGTCAGTGTGTGTGTGTACACTCACGTGACAATCTTCTTCTTTCTTTCTTGTTTACTCAAATCCATTTTCTCGAATGCACTCCAAAAGTTAAGCTTTGGGATATTATCCTACAAGAATAGAAATGGTGTTCCAGAATTTGGCTCCTGAGATAAAACCAACTTTCTGGCTTTCATAGTCTGACAATTGCAGAAGCTAACTTCCTATGACATTGTTTAAAAACAAAACCCCATTTCTAGCTTTTAAGGATATGAAAAATGTTGCAGGTGATATCTGTCTACTCAGGTGCTGATGGGAGTCTCATGAGGACCTAGGGCTCCCATTCTGTCAGTAGAGGGAGCTGAGCCATTCATAGAATTGTAGAATTCAGTGGAGAAATTGGGTTTTCTCCACTGAAATGATGGGGAAATTGTTCCAGGCAGGGGTGCAGCTATAAAGGAACGTTAGCTTGAAGAACAGATGATTGATTTATTGTATGTGGCAGAAATGAGAGAAGTTCCCTCTGTGGAAGAATAAGAGTGGGAAAGTCCCTGCCCTCTTTTCAAACTGTTCTGTAGCTGAAAGACCACCTCATTCCTTCTGTTGCACACTTTATACCATATTTCCAGACATTGCCTTCTCTGTTTGCTAATATTATAGTTCCTTGCCAGATTTCAGCAAAATTCTGTTCTCAGGAAATATGCAAATAGGACAAATGGAATAAATTGTATACAGCTAAACAGATGTATACAATTGTAATTATTTTGTCTCAATATAAAACTTTGGCTATTTTGACCAAACTGCGGGAGGCAGTGGAAGACAGGAGTGCCTGGCGTGCTCTGGTTCATGGGGTCACGAAAAGTCAGACACGACTAAACAACTAAACAACAACAACAACGTGTTCATTTAAATTATGGATGTGGGGGATGGGGTGAGGCAAACTATTTAAAGGGACTATTACTATTTAAAAGGACATAGCCACTAGAGCATGGCAGATGCTGCCAAGTGTGCCTTAGAAAGCCATAGAGTTAATGCAGATTTTTAAGAGAACTCTGGGGATGGGGCCTTGCCTCAGTGGAAGAGCATCTGCTTTGCATGTAGAAGGTCCTTGGTTCAGTCCCCGGCATCTCCAGATAGGTCTGGGAGTAGCCCGTTTGAAACCCTGCAGAACTGCTGCCAATCAATGTAGGCAGTCCTGAGCTAGACGGGCCAATGGTCTGACTCTTTATAAGGCAGCTTCCTGTGCTTCCTACATGAGATTTATTTGCGCTTAATTCAGCAAGTTGTTTCAGAGCAGAAAACTGGCTAATATAAAATTACCCAAGATGTTATCTGCAAGCAGTTCCCCATAAATGTTTTGGGATTAATAGGCTAAAAATACAGAAAAAGCAGACACATGCCAAAAATAAATATTCAGTAACACCACAAGCATAGCTGTTTACATCTGGAAATCCCAGTTGCCTGTTGAGTTTGTGACTCTGTTTGCAAAATGTAAGCCTCAGTTAGCCAAGGTCATTAACTGTTCAGTACTACTTCCTGCATTAATCATCTTCAGGGCATATGTAAAAGAATCTGTGGGTTTGGAGGAGAATTTAAGGCAACAGTAAGCAATTCACACTATTTTACTGGGGGGAAAGGGTGGATGCTACTAGTGTGTCTGGTACAGGATTTGGCATCCTATAAACTTGGGCAATTATTCACTATGGGGGGGGGGGAGTTTCATGGTAGCCCAGAGTAGGTTTACACTAATGGTGTAATACACCATCTGCTGTAATTTCTCTTCAAGCAGAGTTCTAGCCTAGCATACGGAAGAGATCAACCCCATTTACCTTTCTCAAAAGCATTTTGAGTTCTTAGTTGCAGTTTTCCTTGGGATCCACTTGAGAGAAAAACTCCAGCACTTCTGAAGAGTAGGGCAACGAGTGTGGGAGGCTAAATCAATTCTCCAAGGTAGCACAAGCAGTAGGACTTTCACTGCAGACTTTCAGGGGCAATAGAGAAACAAGTGAATCACACCCACCCACACCCCTTGCTAGGGCTCTTTAGCACATAGTTATTAGACATTAAAATGAAGAAGTTGGATCACCCTCATGGTATGAACTAAGCTGAAAGTTGCAACCCTTTGATAATAGATATATTGCTTTTATATCCTCCCATTTTGAATTAGATGCTTTGTATTTGCTATTGGTTTTATTGATCTGTCTATATTTTAAACAAATTAAGTTTAAAAAATTGCTAAAATGTGTCCTTGAACTCATGCTTGTCTGGATTGGGGATAGAGAGGAGAAAGTGAGGGAGTTTAGAAACTAAACTTCCGCACGTTGGTAAAATGTACATTTGTTCCTTCACTCACTTTTGTCTCTGATCCTGCCTACCACTGGCATGTGGCCCCCCGAAGGTTTCCCAGAAGGGATGCGGCCCTCAGGCTGAAAAAGGTTCTCACCCTTGCACCAGGGTCTTTTGCAGCACCCGATGTGCTGTTACATGGAGCATGAAGCACTGGAGAGCGCCACCCTTCCCTCTCCTTGCAGCTGGAATACTTCCTGTTGGCCAAAGAAATAAGTAGATTTAAAGGGGAAGTGGGTGACTGGATTGTACAGAGGAATGGGTTGGAAGGAATAAACTGAGAATTCTTTAGCTTGGATTCTAGTCTGAGTTTGAGAATAATTCAAGTCTCCTAAGGCTCACTTCTTTGGTCAGATTCAAACCCTCCAAAACTTCTATCCATAGGAGTTCCAGAGCTATGGATTTCACTGACGTCTCTACTCCTGGAGACCACTACTGTAATCATAATTTCTGTGGGGTCTAATGTCGCTCTGTGCATGTTCCACAGTACTTACTGAAGTTGATTGTATTGAGAGCATTTAGGGTTTAGATGGACTATGGCCAGAGTAGAGAGGTTCAAGCAGTCGGTTGAGAATGCAAACAAGTGCACAGGATTTAAAAATAGAGTAGACTGTATGACGCTGCTAGTGGCAAGTGGCATTCCACTCCCAACCCACGTTTTGTGGACTTGAGGTGTATTCTACTCTTATTCTATTGTTATTTTCAGGCATTGTACATTCCATAATTGTATTGCTCAAAGTACAAGAGTCTTCATGTATTTTTGCAATGCTGCCTATCAGTCCACCTCCCCTACAGCAATACCTTTACATTTTGTGGATCTTTTGATATGATTTCATTTATTCAAAGGAATTCCCTTTCAAAAGGTTTTAATTGTCTGGAAATGCCCTTCACCTTTGAATTTTCCTCCCTCTCCCCCAAACACATTGAACCCCTGGTGTTCAGGTATCTTTTCGATCCCATTTTCCCCCCTCAGTTATTTCAAAGTTTCAACAATGCTGTTAACTTTAATTTGTAGAGTTGCTCCCTGCAAGTGAAAAATCGATGGGGGGCTATCACAGTGTGAAATTCGACTGTCAGTCTTGAGCTTATGGAGTGAGTAAGACATCTTAGAAGGGGGGAAAATCACAGTCTGTGCAGTGCTCAGCTGGGCTATTTCAAAGAGAAGGCAAGGCTGATGGGCCGTTGGAGAGTATTTCAGTTAGATGGATGATGATTCTCTGTGAAATACTGGAGTTAGCCTACAGGTAAGGGAAACCAGAGGTTAGAAAATACAACTAGTTTCCCCTGAAGAACTAAATTACACCTTGGGAACCTTGAGCTGTGTCATACAGGAACTAAAACCTGTCCCTAAAATCGGTCATTGCCTCTAAACAACAACCAGTAACAAATTAGTCATCATAACTTGCAGTGTTTCAGTTTTGCTCCCTTGTAAAGTTTATAATAAGCTCTTTGGGGCAAGTATTCCATCAAGTGTATACAGCACCTAAAGATGATTTGTATGCTTCAATATAGGATTTGTGTGTTGTACATGACCACAGCGTAACTTAAGATGATGGACTCAATTCTGAATCTTGGCCATATAAGTTGCTGTTTCCTGTGACAGCCTTCAATGCCAGTACAGGGGCAGATTGCATATCTGACAGCAGAAAGTGGTACCCAAGAGACAGAATGAACAGTATAAAAAAGAAGCTCTGAGCTGCCTGAATCACATGTGCTTTCCTTGCATTGTATGATATCTATTCTTATATCCTGGCTCAGAAGTCTGCAGAACTCTGCTCCCTTCTAGCACAGCAGTTTAAACCTGGGGGTGAGAACACTTTCCCCAAAAGTGAGTGGGCAGGGCCAGAAGCAAAAGTGGGCAGAGTAATAGCTGCATCTCTTACTTTTGTACAGTAGGCGACATTCCTACTGCATGGAAGTCTGAGGTTTCTATACACACCACAGACACCCCTCTATCCAGGTAAGCAAGCAAGAGCACATTCCACCCAGGCAGAAGCACTCAAGGAGGGTGAGAGCACAGCTGGTAAGGGATGTGGCCTTGGGGGAAACTCCTGAGAGCCGGGTAAATATGCCTGGAGGGCTACATTTGGCCCTTGGGACTGAGGTTCCACCTGATTTAAGCAGGGGTTTGTCCAAACAGGTGAGGATCAGAAACTAAGATTTTATCTTGGCTTGTTTGGGCAAATAGTAACAGTTTGGATAAAAAGGAAGTCGAGGCTTCCAAATTGCTCCTTGCAGTCATGCCAGAAAAGGAATGTGGGGAAGGGGGAACTCATAAACCTGAGGCTTGTTCACATACCACTAACCTATGATTTAGTTAATGTTACAGTTTTACTATATTTTGCCCCCCTCCTGTTAAAAGGCAGCTTCCTAAGGGCTAGAAGTGTGCTGTTTTTTGCAGAAATCTCAAATTTTCAGGACATTGTAATCTGCACCATTCATCTCTGCCTTGCACATCCAACTATAGCTTGGTATAAGGTGGTTACTGGAGTTTTGCTCAAATGTTCTCCCTTTCAGTGGTTCATATTTGAGAATAATAAGAGCATAAAAGCTAGGGCTTTGAGACCCCACAAGCTTCACCTTAATAGAAAGGCTTTTGTTGATTATCTGGGTGTTGTCTGTTTCCATGCACAACTCTCAACATAGCAATAATACAGCAGCCTGGTGGCAGCCTTCCTTCTTCCTGAGAGGTGGCTGTCAGGAGAGCAAGTTGATGTCCTTTCTGATATGGGTCTTTGTGCAAAAAAATTAAGCCGGTGTGCAGGATTTAGATGCATTTCCTCAAAGTAGTACTTCTCTTGTTGGGAAATTGCATTTCTTCATCATTCAATGAAAATATGCAGTCGTTTTTTCTGCACCGCTAGTGCTTCAAATATAAAATACCCTTGATAATTGCTGATGGTGAACAGCACAAGTCCTTATCCTTCATTCCTGTTATTTTGTGGCCTTTTTTCTTTAGATTTTAATTTACTAGAGAACAAATGTTCCCATCGTGTAGCACTGAAATGCAGAAGTTTATGTAAGAGTTCAATTGTTTTTCAAGGTGATAGACACGAGCAACACTGCCCTTTCCTCCTGAGGTAATGCCTGCCCATTTTATGAACATTTTTACTTACATTTGTTCAGTTATTTAGTTCTGTGAATGATTTCAAGTTATTCAATGCATGTCTCTACCCTTCTTTTTTGTTTTGTTTTTAAAGTAGGGAAGAACACAATTACAGAGTTCCTATGAAGCAACACACACACAAAGTGGAACAGGCACTTCTGGTCACCAGCTGCTTATCAAATTTAGAGTTAGTTGTTTGCCAACTATCTTGTAGATGCATGATTGCCCAGATTATGCATAAGAACTTCAGTGCAAGCTTAGCCTTTCGGTACCCTCCTCCTGAAATAAATTAACAAAAATCCTTCTCGGTGGCTAACAGATCTCCACATCCCTGCTGATTCTTCTAATCGTGCTGACTCGGAAACTTCTTACTGCTTTCATTGATTGTTGGTGCCATCTGTCTGCAGTTTGATGGGGCCAGGCACGTGAGTCCCGGAGGCAGAGAAGGCCGAGTGCCAACTCCCGAACTCACTCTCTGGTTCTGCAGAGACATTTTGGGCTCCATGTCAGTGAAGGGATGGGGGGGCGTGAAAACAGCATAATGAATTCTTCTGTAGGGAAAATCTTTGGGGAATCGTTACCAGGTCCTAGCTAAATGTAGCTTAGAATGCCTTCTTGTGGCAGTAAGCTTCCCCTCCATGCCACTGTGATAGAGCATGCAAGTGTAAGAAGAATAATTCCTCTGCGGAGTAGAGCAACGCAACATGTTTGCTTTGCATGAAGATTAAATTAGTTAACAGAACTCCAAACTTGGCAAGCAGCTGGTGGCATTAACAAATTGTGCAAGCAAGTATAAAATAGAGGCACTTGTGACGCAGAGGGCCTCTGCTTTGCAGACGCGCACCCTTGCATGCAACTTCTTCCAAATTTTCAGCTTAGAACATGGAAATTAGGCCACAGAACACTACATTATTCATAACTTGGCAACCAGGAGCTAGGGCATGTTGCCAAGCTAAGTCACCCACTGAAAGTACAGGTGAACAGCATTCTTAATATATTGTACTACAGGAATGCACAATTATCAAGATGGGAGGACACTCCTCTTGGAGAACAATATATTAGCATCCCTGCCAATTCCTCAATAGAGGCAGCATTCTTGCACAGAATTCCAAGTCAGCCTTTTTCAGAGAGGTTCATCTAAAAAGATACATAACTGAAGACATTTCAGGAAAGCCAGCTCCTTTATTGTAAGAAAATAATTGGGCATTTTGTCATTTCACCTCAATTCGATAATTTAGCTGTTAATCCACTTTCCCCCATTTGAATTAGACTGGAGTAATCCACACCTATTTTAATTTATATGTAAGGAGAAATTTTAGTCTTTCTCATTCATACCAGTACGCATTCTCGTTTGTGTTTGCCACTGCCTTCCAGTTTGTTGATTCTGTTATTCCAGTTAAGTACCAAGAGGGCATGTGTGCACTTGCACCTTGTTTACTTGTTTTGTGGAAAACTGAGGGATTAAAAGAAAAAAATTTAATATATATAAAAGCCTAAGTTGCTGAGTCACCCTAACATGCTGGGAAAGAAATTAAGGCAATTTTAAATTCTCAGCACACACTTTTCAGACTGCTTGTCAGTATAAATGATGTAGAAATGTTTAATGTACTTTGGTGGTGCAAGTAAAGGAGAAGTAGGTTCTTCTTGGTCTCCAAGTACCTGGTAATGCTGCTGCAGACACACCCTTTTGGGGTTGTTGATCACTCCAGAAAAAAGGGGAAATGGAGGTGTCCAGTTAATGGTTAAATCTTGGGATCACTTATGCCACTTATGAGTAGGCAGTGAGGATGTTTTGCTTCACTGAGTGGTCCTGGTGAAGATTTGACTTTGATCCCAGATAGAGGGAGGAGAGAAACAACCTGGAGCAGCCCAGCTTTTAAAAATTCTCCCCTCTCCTTTGAAGCGAGACATAAGAGCCCTTGTCACATTTCCCAGAGAGACACCTTAATTACCTATGTGCTTTTGAATACTTTTTGGGAAATACATGACTGCTTGGCTTGGCTTACATGAAATGATTGGGGCAAGTTGCCAATTTCCTTTGCATGGTGCAGTTTTCTGATTTTGTGCAAATCTGAGGGATCAAAATGAAAAACCCAGGCACTTTTCAACACAAATAGTTACAAGCCCAGCCAGTAAAGAAATGAAAGTATTGCGGAGGAAGTAGGGTTGTGCCCCTGTGCACAGTTCTGGAGGTTCTCCTGAACCACCCTCCAGCCAATTTTTTATGGTGGGGGGATGAAGATACTGCACAAGCGGAAGCCCTTCTGTGACAGGGCTCCTTAGGTGGATCCTGCCGTGACTTTTTGTTGCAGCAGACTAACGATATTACTCCTCTGGAAATAGTTTTCACCAATTCTCCAGCAGGCATCTTTTCTAGCACATTTGTCCTTGTGCATGCATAGCTGTCAGCTTTTCCATTTTCTTCCGAGGAATCCTATTCAGAATTTGCCTTAAAAAGGGGGGAAAGTTGACAGCTATGTGTGCATGTGATTCAGCTGTAGTGACATCTAGTAGTGTGTGTCAGTAGTTTACTAATTATTGCTACTACTACATTAATTTTGTATGCCACTTTCCCACATAGATGTACTGTCCCTTAGTGTTGCATTATAGGTTGACTGATTTTTCTCTCACAGGTTTATGCCCCCACTTATTCTGGAAATGACAATCTATTGTGCATCTCTGCTCAAAAGCAGTTCATCGTCTCATAATTTTATTGTGAACAATACTTTCTTTTGGCGGAGGGTTGCTTTGGATGCTTATCTTTTATTTAACATAAAGTTCCAGGAAACAGTCCTGTATCTTAGCATCTATTTTTCGCCGGTAGAAAGAACAAGAGCCTGTGGGTTGTATGAGAAAACCTGAATTTTGTCTGAATTCTCAGACTCCTGAACACCAAAATAAATGACTGTGAAAAGAGCGAAAGGTCCAAGATTTCAGGTGTCGGAAGTAGCCTATGAAGTTTTATTGGTGTTGGATATAATCAGTTCTAAATGTGTTTTACAAGGGACATATAAACAGCAGGGCTATAAAATTTATGGAATGTTATGTACAGTGTGACTATTTATGAAGAGGAAGGAAATTTGTATTCTGTTGAAATAAACCGGAGAGGGAAGATGGGAAGGGAATTTTTTGAAGCAAAACTGGGAAGAAGACTACAACAATGAGACAGTGTACACACACACACACACACACACACACACACACACGTGCTCATATCAGACCCAGATAATAATTAGAGGGGCTCTGTGGTCATGGCCCTTTCTGAGTTGCTAGACCTGCAGATTTATGGAAGTAGCAAACCTTTCCCTTTTGGTTATTTTATGTTTTGTTTTTCTCCCAGTGGCACACCAAGGCAGAATAAGGTAAACAGCCTGTTGCGTCGTCCTTGGGAGTGGGGTGGAGATATTTTATCCTATGATTCTGCTCTAGTGCTTGACATTCCTCATTTGATTCAATTCCAACTTCTGGTGTGAGACAATTCTCACAGGCTAAAAGTTTGATATATTTAGTTTGATAGGTTTTAAGTTTCCTTCCTTTCCATTTTGGTGTCTCTCTGTTTTGGGAGTCTTCAGTCTCCCCTCACCAAGCCCTGCCTATTTCTGCCCTCTCTTTTCCAACTTCTTCTGCCAGAGGCCCAGATTCCCTTCCAGGCAATCTTCCTGGGGTGTGTACAGTAGGCTAATTTCTACACAAACTCTCACAACTACCTCTGTCCTCCATCCAGTAAAGCAAGAGGCATAATCAGAGTTCATGGACGAATTCCAGCCAGCAGGGGTGGTGAGGGCTGTGGCCTAGAGAGGGTTCCCAGGCGGGGGGTTTCCCACCCCTGTAATAAAGGAATAAAACACTTCTGAATATGGTAAAAAAAAGCTGGCACCAATACTTTGAATTCATAAACTGGCCATTCCTGCAGTGGTAATGAAGGGATAGTCTCTTTCTGAAGCCAGTTACTTATTCTGCCATGTTAAAGCCTGACTGAACCTTCCATGCTGGAGCAGCTTTGTGGACTTTGGTGTGCTGGCTGAGCTGGAGTAGAGTTTGTACTTGTTCAGGCTTATTCTATGTCCCCTTCTCAGCTTTGTTAATAAATGTATATTTAACAATGTCTGGAGCATATGAAGTGATAATAACTAAATCAATACCTCCCTCATTGATTGTCCAGGATCCCTCCAGCGTGACGCATGCGGCAATGCAGTAATTTTCCAGCTAACTAACACCCTGATCTACAGCCTCACTATTGATTGACCATTGTATTGGGCAGGCACTGAGTGTTGTTGCTTATGCCTCTATTCTGCCTCCTTCTCTGATTCATTCGTTTATCACTGGACAGGGATGATCATCTGAGAGACTTTCACAAACTGTCCAGCGAGGGGAAGCCCATTAGACTCCTATAAACAAACCATTTCATGTCATTGCCTGCCTCTTCCTGACCAAGGTCTAATTCCTGTTGGTTGGTAGTGTGGTTTGTTATGATTGGAGTTGCTGCCCAACTCACCTGACTATCAGTTGCTCATTTCTTTAGTGGCTCCCCACTTGTGGAATGCTCTCCACAGGGAGCCTGACCTGGCACCTTCATATCTTTAGGTGCCAAGCATGAACATTCCTCTTCTTCCAGACCTTTGGCTAATTAAATAATCTACAGCCTTTTAAACTGGGTGGAGGGGTAATTGTTTTTGTTTGTTACTATGGTATGTATTCTTGTGCTTTTATATGGTAAACCACCCTGTTATTCTCGGATGAAGCAGTATACAAGTATCATCACCATCACCAAATAACATTGGTTTCAGACATCTTACTTAGATTGCTGGAGAGGTGAGCTAGCCTAAGCTATGTTATAGTATTGTTCCTGCTAGATGTCTTTGCTCTTGATACTTCAATTCATGGTTTAGCCTACCCCATGGGTCGGCAAACTAAGGCCTGTGGGCCAGATCAGGCCCAATTGTCTTCTAAATCCAGCCCGCGGATGGTCCAGGAATCGCTACGTGGGTTGCCAGCGTGTGTTCTTTCCCCTTCTCTCCCTCTCCCTCACATGGTGGTGGTGGCACCTCCTCCCTCCCTCCTGGCTTCTCCCCATCCTGCCTAGAGGAGGAAGGGGTCTGGGCTTTGTTGGTGGTAGCCCCTCTCCGGACCCCTTTCATGTGCCACTCATCTTCCTACCACCACTGCTCACAAGACACAGGAGTCGCAGTTGGCTGAACACCCCTCTCGAGCATCCACCATTTAATGCAGCCCCTCTCTGGAGTCCTTTCGTGTGCCGCTCATCGTCCCTCGTTCATTTCCCACCCCCACCCCCCCAAAAAATATAGTCTGGCCCCACACAAGGTCTGAGGGACAGTGGACCAGGCCCCTGCTGGAAAAGGTTGAGGACCCCTGGCCCACCCTAGTCTGGTACTGAGAGCTACATTTGTTAAAGTAGCAAACAGAATGGAACAATTGGTATCTGCAACAAAATGTTGCAGTGTGGAGTGCTCCTGTTCAAGGTTCCAGCTTTCTAGCCAACCACACAATTTTCTAGGATACTCTGTTCTGCTTCTTCCATCTTCCCAACACCCCCACCCACTCACACAGTTGGTCAGCCATGCCAGATGCACTGGTCATACACCATCATCATTGGGTTGTTCTTCCAAGGTTTCCACTTTGTTTCTCAGGTTTACGTTTTTCTCCCTCAGCAAACCTTGGGGTTTCCCAAGTCTTCTGATGCCTACCTCTACTGCCATTTTGTCTGCACTTTGAATCCACACATGGACTATGAGTTTTCTGTTAGTATCTAAGATAAGGATCCTGTTTTGCTATAGAGGTTGGTTGGTTTCTCCTGGAGTCTGTGCCCAAGCCTTGCAGTTAGTTCCCACCAGAATGGGTATTTGTACTTCTTAGGCTGTGTACTCATGTAACAGAGTAATCTGTGGTTGCTTGGCTCTCTGTCATAACTTGATTTATAATATTCCCTGGTTGACAGGGCAGTGGCTGTTTTGAGCAGAGAGAAAATGAAATGCTAGACTAAAGAAACATAATTGTTTTGTGTGGCATAAATATCAATTTATCCGGTTTATTTCGTTTCCTTCATTCTAATTGCTATATTTGGGTTTGGATGCTTCTTGATCTCTGCAAGGTTTGCAGTTACTGATATAATATATTGGTTGCTTTTTTTATCCATTGTCAAAATGTGGCAGTGATTTTAATGCTAATAGCCAAGTTGCGCAAATTAAAACTTGTTACAGCTACGTCCCTTTAGCTAGAACATTCCAGTGTTCAAGTTTCATGGGGGCATCTGGGATCTTGCTGCTTTCCCTCAGCTTTTTTTCTATTGCATGGGTATGTTGCAGCCGTTGCGCAAACACTACACTTTCAGATGTGCCCGTCCCCCTCATTTATGTTAATTTGGCATCATCTTGCTTGGTCCTCTTGGAAAAGGGACCAACACAATTTCAATACAGTGGTACCTCGGGTTACAGACTCCGCTAACCCAGAAATAGTACCTTAGGTTAAGAATTTTGCTTCAGGATGAGAAGCGGCAGCAGGAGGCCCCATTAGCTAAAGTGGTACCTCAGGTTAAGAACAGTTTCAGGTTAAGAACGGACCTCCAGAACGAATTAGTTTGTGATCATGCATGCTCTCTCACCTCATCTGGAAATACTATATGGCATTGATACACTAGGACCGGGTTCGTGTATTCTGTACCCTGCTCCTTGACCTTTGTTCTTAAACCTGGTGGCTAAAGTTGATTCTCAAGCCTCAGGCAGTCTCTGCTGCTTTGATTCTATTTCTTGAGTTACTTTTACCAGGAACCAACATGCAAGCTGCCATCATGTGGCTTTGCTCTACAACATTTGGCACATATGAAATCAGTGATTTTTTCCCCTCTTAAGAATTCAGCCAGCCCTGACTTTCTCATCTATTTTAGGATTACAGAAGACTCAGCAGTGACAACGTTTGAGGCGCTAAAGGCTCGTGTCCGCGAATTAGAAAGGCAGCTTTCCCGTGGGGACCGCTATAAATGTCTCATTTGCATGGTGAGTAGCTTGCCAGTTGTGGTCATGAATAAGAAAATGACTCTGTACCTCTGCCTGCCCTATAGGAAGGTGGCACAACTGGTGTGGAGAAACTAAAACCTTGTCTTTTGTCCCTCGATTCTGGATGAAAACGGCACAGCTCGGGAATATGTTTCAATGTGTGCTGCTGTGGTGTGGGCGACATATTGGACCCTGCAGATCTCCGTGTCCATGTTCCTGTCTCCCTGCATATACTGTAGGGTTAGAATACGGCCTATTAGCCAAACTCTTTCAAAGTTGTTGATTGTCTACTACACCCTGATGAGGAGTGCCTTGGCTCTTATGATTCACTTACTAAAGTGCTGAAGCGCCCTCTAGTGGCTTGGTGTCTGTAACTTTTTACATCTCTGGTTGCAGGGATGCTGGTATCTTTCCTTCAAATTGTGTCTCTATTTAAGCCCCTCCAAGCTCCCCTCCCCCCAAAAAAAGGAATAATGGTATCACTTGTCAGGTAGATACTGGTAAGTGTGCGTGTTTCTCCTGTTAAATTTTGAATATGATTCCCTTTTCGGCCCTTTTAAAGCAGGGATGGGGAATTGGTAGCCTTCTATATGTTGCAGGACTGCAACCCATATCATCCTAAATTGGCTGGAGATGATGGGACTTGGAGTACAACACTTCAAAGGTTTGCCACCACTGCTCTAAAGGAGTACTGCTACTGGCACTGTAATTGCATAGTTTTAATATACTTTTGTGTCCCCCACCCCCAATAAAATAAAATAAATGTCAAAATTACTTGCAGATCATTTGGGATAGAAAGGATATGGATATTTTTAAAACTGTATTTTCTTAAAATAAGAAAAATGGAAAACTTGCTCTCCTCCTGTGCAGCAGTGACCTCCAATTCAGCTTACAATATTCACTGAAGAATGAACATTTCTCCTGTCCATACTATTTATTGGGAAAGGCTTTTCTTCCTGCAACAGCTTATCTTTCCTTCCTCCTCATCCCCCTGCAATATTACATTTGTACAGTTGTCACACTATTGCTGCAGGAGCATCTGCATAGCATCTGCATAGCATCAAGGGGAAGGTTGCTTCCATTACTACAAAAATAAATAAAATAATAACAATTCTTGTACAAGTTCTTAGATTTAATGTTTTAGTTTTCTTTGGTTATGAAAACAACTGAAATAAACTGTGGGTGCTAGGAAAGAAACTCAAACGACAGAGTAACAGAGTGAAGTGCCTCTTTTCTGTTGTGAAAAGAATAATCATACAATAATTAGCTATCATAAGAGATACTTGGCAAGTCTTACTGTAAAATCAGGATATTCAAAATAAGGATTGATGCTGTTTCGGGCAAGCAGCTGTCATAAACCTGTTGATTTTTATTCCATTGTTGTTCCCATTTGTGGAGCAAGAGGTGATTACTATAACAGCTTGTTTTGTTTCCATCTACAAGTAAACATTGTGCTACATTGCAGTTGGATTATTAATAACAATACAGTGGTACCCTCAGTTGCACACAGGATCCGTTCCGGAGCTCCGGTCGGATCCTGAGGTTTACACAACCGGAGGTGCATGCGTGTGGTGCGGTAGAGCACTTCTGCACATGCGCATGTGACGAAACCCAGAAAAATACTTCTGTGTTTGCCCCGTGAGTATTCCAAAAGATATGTAACCAGAGGTGCTCATAAGTAGAGGTACCACTGTACTGTTATTATTTCTTACACTTTCTTAGGTGAGGCCTTCTAAAAACAACCTTGAGGCAATTTGCAATATAAAATACAAGCAATATAAAAATATAGAAGAATTAAAACAGAGACCACAGCAACCAACTAGTTGATATAAAATCTGAAAAGTCAAATGACCAGCAGAACGTAACAATATTAACAATCATATGCCTGGGTGAAGAGGAAACTTCCTAGCACCAGAAATATATTAAGTTACTGACAGACAGACCTTGATGGGTAGATGACATCAGGGTTCATTCTGGTATGCCTCTTTCAGAAAAGGCACAACTCTTTGAGGTTATGCTGCTTTCCATTTCATGCCTAGCCCACTGTGTAAGGAGTATGATTACTATTATTATTAATTACCAGCCTAGTAATTAAAGCACAATATTTAAAAAGTTTGATCCCCCAGATGTAGTGTATTCTCAGCTGCATGTGGATCACATGAGAAAATGAAGATGTACTGGTACAGTATGTCCTCTACATCCTGCCCCAAGAGCTCAGGCTCTAATAGGGGATTTCTCAAAAATTTTGAGTATATGATGAGGCTGTCTCAATTTTCTTTCCACAGGATTCCTACACGATGCCCCTGACCTCCATCCAGTGCTGGCACGTGCACTGCGAGGAATGCTGGCTGCGGACTCTGGTGAGGCTATTAGTTTCTTGGGTGGTGATTCATACATTGTTTCTTATCCTCAAGTATTTTCCCATCGCTCTCAGCCTTTTGGCTAAGATCAAGTGTAGTATTTTCTGTAGTTCAAGTTACAGTTGGATTGGAGTCTTCCCCATGGATTCAGTGAATTTAATTTAATTTAGGGTGTATGGATTCTCCCACCTCCTTCTCTAACACTAGTGGCAGGATCATACACCTTCTTGTTAACTTTGTTGCATGTGATTTGGTTGGAAAGGTACTCGGCCTCATTTCCAACATCACAAGTTGGATGATGGGAAGGGTATCCCAATGAGCTCTGTACATTGGGCAGTATCCCCTTGAGACTCTAGCCCACTGGTTTTCACTTTGCACCCCTGCTTCACCTACCCATCCCTACAGCTTCTCTCAGCCCTTTTGAAGAAGATGCAAGAAACTGCACCACTGAGTGTTGAGTATTTAGGTCATGTACTAGAAAGAAAGCATGCTCCAGGAGTATGACTAAATAACTATGGAGGTGCAGGATTCGGTGGAGATTGCAGACAGTCGTGGAATGGTATCTGTGGCTGTGTTTAAAAACTGCTAGCCATATTGTAAAAGTATAATGTCTCATACAACGTTTCTATCACACTATTATGACACATGCAGGCTCCCCACCCATCCCGGCATTCATTGTAAAACCAATAGGATTAACAGGCAGATGCCCTCAGTGCCACTTTCACAGACTCGGGGACCCCCATATTCCTGACAGAAGCCTGCATATGTATTTTGCCACCCAACACCTTTCTGTAATGTTAACTTGGATGGTAAGCTTGGATGGTAATGTGTCATCAGTTAAACATTGTAGGGGGACCTGGTCTGAGGAACAAATATGCATCCCTAAAGAGCCCCTCAAGCTGCTGTTTAGCAGTGAATGTTTGCTGTCCTAAAAGCACATCGAAAATAGTAAAAAATAAAATTTATTTGAGGTGCACACAGAATATTACAGCTTCTTCAAGTAACTTTCAGCAGGGTACAAAAGCCAGAGTTGTAAGGTTTGGGGTGCAATACATCTCTTACTGTCTCGCTTTTGAAAAAAACTTAACTGTCTTTGGAAGTGAAACTGGAAGGAATGTTTTACTACACCTTGATTTAGAAGTTGCTAGGGCTACTTGGACCCAGATGCAGTTAATAGACAGGATCCAGCTTGTGGGCTGCCAACTGACTATCCTTGATCTTATTAGCTGACAATAGTTGCTTTCTGAAACTAGGTGTGCAATGGTTTTGTTCCTTTTGTTTAGCAAAGCATATTTGCATGCATACCACTTAAATTAGATGGAACTTGGTGGCCTTACTGCTGCCCCCTTCCCCATCCCAAAGTTTCAGTCCAAGTGCCTTTTTGTTGTTGTTCATAAGATATGGCTCCCAGTACTTTTCTGAGCACAATTCAAACTGTTGTTTGAATTTAAAGCCCTAAATGCTCTCAGCCCAGTATACCTGAAGGAGCGTCTCCACCCCCATCGTTCAGCCCAGACCCTGTGATCCAGCACTGAGGGCCTTCTCGTAGTGGCGCCCACCCTGTGGAATGCCCTCCCATCAGATGTTAAGGAGATGAGTAATTATATAACATTTAGGAAACATCTGAAAGCAGCCCTGTATAGGGAAGCTTTTTAAGGTTTAATGTTTTATTATGTTTTTATATATGCTGGAAGGCAGCCAGAGTGGCTGGGGCAATCCAGTCAAATGGGTGGTGTACAAATTATTATTATATTATTATTATTATTTATTTATTATTATTATTATTATTATTATTATTATTATTATTATTAAATTAATTAATTACTTCTACTACTACAAATAATTCTTGAAGCAAGTCTTAAAATGCTTGCCTCTCTTTCCAAGGGAAGGTAAAAGGATCACTAAAACTCCAGAGGCAAGGCTAGAGCATGTACCTAACCCCTGGGTAATATCCATACATTACTGTTCCTGTATATTCCCTTTGTGTGTATCTTGAATGAGACACAGGTAGGTCCACCTGTATCTTCTTTCTTTCTATTTGAGTGCCATACAAAGCAGTCCTGCTGTTGTTTTTTTACTGCAACAACTATATTTGCAAAAGGGAACAGTGCTGAAAATTGGGATAGCATTGATGGGAGGAACCCGTTCAGCGTGGTGCCCCAACACAGCCTGTGCATGTTCCCTGCACTGACCAAGCACAACGTTCAGAGTTGGGAATTGCGCAGGGGATGTAATTAATAAGCAGCCGCTCATCTGTTCCCCAGCCCTTGCCTTTTCCCTACAGCCCGCAATTTATTAAAGCGGGGCCTTTGCGAGGCAGGCTCTCACTAAAAAACCTCTCAGCCTATGTTCCCATGTTTCTAATGTAACCATTAAAACGTAGCCCGAAGACAGCAATAAAAACCCTGGAACGCCTTAGTGCTTTTGTGTCTTGATCAAAGTCAATGTGTGTAATCTCGTTAAGGCTGCCCTTCCCTCCTCCTCCTCTTTATGAATTTAATGGCACGCGGCAGCTGGGCTGGGTGTTTCATACTCTCTGACCTGCATTGTTCTAATTAAGGTATCTCCTTTTATTTTGGGCACAAAAGAGACGCTTGTGTGTGCCTACTGTGTATGTGTGGTTTTTTAGAGTAGCAAGGAACCTTGGCGTAATGGATTTAATAATTGCCACAAGTTACCTTTCTTTGGATGCAAAGCTGGCTTTCTTCCCTCTTGGTGAGGAGAGTGCCGCGAGTCCTCTGTGTGCAGCACACATGGAAAAATGTGCTCCGTAAAGAGGGCAGCATATTTCTCATGTTGTGCAATAAACAATTTGTTGCAGTTAATGGGAGTTATGGGGCGAGGCTGGCTTGCTGGGCTTCCTGACATGTTTGAACATTTCTGGAGATTTGCCATTCTTCCCCCCGTTAGGGAAAAAGTCAAGCTTTTCCTTCTGTGTCTGTGTTTTATATGACCAGACTAAATGTTTGCTTGGACTTCTTTGTACTGAGGACTAAGTAAGGAAACTGGAAACAAAGTGGGCATGAAATTCTTAAATTTACATAGGGATGAACATATGTCTTTGCCTGAGCCAAAGCATTCTCCAAATATTTCCCTTCATTTTTGACTGGCCTCCCAGAAATGACTGTCACGTTCTTCACTCTGGGTGACAGTTTTACCTGCTAATCATTAATATGTCATTTTCAATGCATAAAGTTATTTTCCATCCTTATCCTTTTCATCTCCCCAAGAACAACCATGTTTAGCTGCTTTCCCATTTCCCATCTGGGAACTATAGCTGTAACAGCCCTGATATTGGAAATACAGTTGCTGCATTTGTTGAAAGGAAACAGAGTTTAAAAAGGCAGTGGGAATAAAAGACTACCCACAGCGATGAGAGATTTGGACCCAATTTAATCCTGTTTTCTGGTCAGCTGGAGCAACTGCTTCCAAAGTAAGAAAACAGTGCAGTTTGGGACATAGAGAGTTATTAGGATGAGGAAACTGAAGCGGGAGGAAAGGATGTTTTCTTTGCCTCTTCCTCTCCATGTATAAAATTAAGTTTGTAGCAGAAATGCTTGTTTGCCTTCAATATAGTGACCTAATTTAGATGTAAGGGAGGTAAACAAAGAGCCCAGGTTTGGACAGCACACTAAACTATAGCTTAGCCCCAAAAAGCATGGCAGCAAGGGAGGGAGGGGCAGAGCAGCTGTAATTTCCTCTCTGAGAGCCTGCAGGTTAATGCTAAACCATGGTTTGACTTAGCATTATGTGCAAACTGAGCCGGTAGCAAAGCTTACCAAGTTGCATTTGAAGATGTACAGGTAGCACTTGTCTCTAGTGCATAGCAGTTGGGGTTCCTGTTGCCTGCATGGCTTCCTGGCAGACCTTGTGGATACTTATCTTCTCCACGTAGAATACTTTTAAGAGAGGGAACATATTTTAGCAAGTAAGATGAAACAATATTAGGCTACACAGACTAAAGTCTGATTCAGAATAAGGCAGCTTTTTAAGTGTATACTGCTCAAATATTCAAAACTCTTTAAAAACATCAAAATGCTGGAACTGCATAGAGCCCAAGCAAATTTATTATTGTTATTTATTAAATTTCTATATTGTCCTTCTGCCAAAGATCACAGGGAGGTTTACATATAAAACACCAAAACATACCACAATAACTAACAAAAACAATACCCCCATATGCACACAGTTTAAAAGGCCATAGATAGTTTCAGTTAGCCCAAAGATGTGGGAGTAGAGGAATGTCTTGCCTGATACTAAATATATGTAACTTATACATGGATTATATGACGTATTCATTGATAGATAGATTTGAGTTTTTGTGCGGGATTTTGAATTGTTTTAGCCCAGAGTCCTCCTCCTGTTGAAGATACATGCACCAAGTGTCTGATAGTTGGTATGCAAACCCTAGAAACAATGTAGACCCCTGACTGCAGCATACAATCTAGAGCAAAAGTGAGGAGCCTGTGTCCCTTGGCCTAATCTCATGTGGGTGGGGGAGCCCACAGGGACATAAGGAGAATGGGGTGTTGAAGGAAGCAAGCCTGAAAGGTAACAATGGAAATGGGAGGTGGGTCCCCTGTAATTGATCAGTACAGAACTATAGTAAGAGTTATCTGGCCCTCTCCTGGCTTGCCTGCTGGGCAGGGAGAAAGTAGGCGATCTGAAGAAAGGGAGAAGGGATGGCCTGCCCATTCTTGCTTCTGGCCATGCCCACTGCCCAGTATGTGGCTCCTGGGAGATTACCCTTGAGAGATTTCTGCCCTTTACAGAAAAAATAATCTCGACGCAGAAATTGACAAGACATATAGGGGGAAAGTGAAAGAAAAGGAAAGAAGTGTCCGTGAGGATAAGCCAGGGCGTTTAACCTCACCCCGATGAGTACATTGTTCTTATAACCTTTCCCTGCATCTCTCCTCTCTCTTTTTCCTCCATACACCCTATGCAGGCTTGGGTGAACGGCATAGCTCAGGTGTTAGGATCATGATTATGCTTCTTGCCCCTCCAGAATCTTGTGGTCTTGGTCCTCTCCCCTTCTTTGGTATGTGTTCCTCTTTTTCCCCATCCATAACATGGTGATTGCATAGTTCTCTTAGCAAGGCATTGATGAGCTTGTAACCTTTGAGTGAAATTTGTTCTCTCTAATCTCTTCAATGGCAAAGCTCCCGCCTCTTTTGCAGATTAGGCAAAGGAATTATCGTGCGCTGCAAATGTTCAGTTTTCCAGGTTTTGAAGAAAATTCTCCACCATGTTCTCAAAGCACTGTTCCTTCCTGACATAGTGTGAGATATAATGACTTTGCAAAGTGGGTAGTACTCATTATTTTTCAAAACTCCCCAAAGTGATTAGCCTGCATTCTAGAATCAATCACTTGCCAAAATTTAATTAAGAATGCGTGGGGGCAAATAAAACCCTTCTCTTCATCATTCCTTTTTGGTGCCGGTGTTTCAGCCCCGGAGCTACGTTTTGCAGCCGGGTTTTATAAACCCTGGAAAACTGGGGTTTATAACGGAAAAGCTGAGGTGGCCTTCAGTGCAGCATACACTGCTGTTACCCATCAAGGCTTTTCCATGGGGCCACGATGAAAGGAGCAGGAGGACATTTCAGATATTTTTTTTCCATGTTCAACAGGTGTGGCTTATTATTCCACAGTATTTTTATTTCAAGGGAAAAGTTTAGTAACCCCAGCTGGCAGGTGAGCAGGATGGGGTTGGGGAAGGAAGTCCCTTTTCACTGGCTCCATGCCAGGGCATGTGGAGAGGCTTGTTTAATTGCTTCTGTAACGAGTACTATATGCAGGGTTGAGAAATGTTTAAATAGAAGAGTGAGCCTGTGAGTGCCTTAAACTTCTGTTGCGCATAGCCCACATCCCTGGATGTAATCAGCAGGCCTTGTAGCTTGCCATTCAAAATGCAGTTTCTCTGTGTGACTGGGGTGGGTGGGCTGGGGCGAGATCTGTTCTTGGAATAAATTGTTCATGTTAAGCTTCCTCAGAGTAGGTCGGTATAAGTCCGCAACCTTTGTCTTGCTTACCTTTTTCTGTGCAAAATACCCTTATAACTCATATTTCATTTACCCTCATAGCATCTGCTATTATAAAACAGGCTGCAGCATCCACAAAAAATTGAGACAAGTTTCCAATACCTGAAGCTAATTTTATGGGTACTGCTTTTGGTTCAGTTGGGTTACATTTTGTTGCATAATCACGATTGGTAATATAGGTAACATGAAATTTGGGTTGGGGCTCATAAGACATGGTAGAGGTAAGAGGGGTGGGAGTGGTTCTGAGAGAGCCATTAAGTTCAGCTACTGAAGCCTGTAGCATAAACTTGATGTTTTCATGTTCTCTGCAGCCATGATGGCTACCTACTTGGGAGCCAGCACTGATTTCCGCATAGTGGTTGCTGATCAAGGAGGCATGGGGCAACTAGCACAGGGGAATCTAGCTGCAAGCACAGATTTGGCAGGGTCTTGCCTCCCTCCTCTAGCAACAACTGTATATGCCTCTACTTTGTGTATATTGACGTACTAAGGCAGATGGGGTGAAGTAATATAGTACTTGTTTTTAAAATCTTGGGATTGCTTATCAAAGGATTTTGATCAGATTGTTTTACAATTTTAACTACCTTTGGATACTAATCTTTTAAATCCTGGTAGCTTCATCATTTAATTCCATTGCCTCTGTATTATACAGTTCTCAGAGTCTACCTCTTGCATATCTTCTCCATTTAATTAAATATTTATAAGTGACACTTTTGTGAAAATACAACAAAGTAGTGTACACCATTCAAAAATTACAGCCTGTGATTCCAGAGCTACATGGTGCATTCACAACCACAAAAGGGAGGTTGGATTGCAGACAGAGGATGAACTGATCACTTTTCTAAAGTTAGGTGCTAATATTTGATTCCCTCTCATTGCACTTCTTAGCTGATGTCCTAGGCTGCATTTGCTTTCAAAAAAGACACATACAGGGTTGCCTGCCACTCTTCTCATCTGCTGTCTGTCACACCTGCCAAATCAGATGATGACTGGCATATCTTGACCCATATTCAGAGACTTAAGTTAACACCCCGACCTGTTAGGTTAATTGATAAATTGTGTCAGCCATTGTTTTGCTTCATTTAGTTTTCAACTTCCTTTTTCCTTGCCCAGGTTTCAGTTTCCCTTAGTGGTGCAGATGAATTATTTATGTCTGTTCAAATGGAAGATGAGTTTTCTGTCTTTGGTTATTGAAGGGATTAATAATAATAATAATAATAATTTATTTATACCCACCCATCTGGGAGGCTTCCAACAAAATATTAAAATACAGTGGTCTGTTAAACATTAAAAGCTTCCCTAAACAGGGCTGCCTTCAGATGTCGTCTAAAAGTCTGGTAGTTGGTCTTCTCTTTGACATCTGGTGGGAGGGCGTTCCACAGGGTGGGTGCCACTACCGAGAAGGCCCTCTGCCTGGTTCCCTTTAACTTGGCTTCTTGCAGTGAGGGAATCACCAGAAGGCCCTCAGCGCTGGACCTTAGTGTCCAGGTAGAATGATGGGGGTGGAGATGCTCCTTCAGGTATACCGTCTTTTTCCCCTCCAAAAATGAAGGGGAAATCTGGGTGCGTCCTATGGGGCGAATGCAGGCTTTCGCTGAAGCCTGGAGAGCGAGGGGGGTCGGTGCGCACCGACCCCTCTCGCTCTCCAGGCTTCAGGAAGCTATCCGCTAGCCGTGGGAGACCCAGCTCTCCCAGGGCTAGCAGAGAGCTTGCCTGCACCCAGAAGCTTGGGGCGCGCTGAGCTCCGCACGCCCCAAGCTTCGGTATTAGTGCAGCGCTCCGCTAGCCGTGGGAGAGCTGCGTGAAGTTGCGCAGCTTCCCCAAGGCTAGCCGGCAGCCAGAAGCTTGGGGCGCGCTGAGCTCCGCACGCCCCAAGCTTCGGGATTAGCAGAGAGCACCTGGAAGGGAAATAAAATTTTTCCCCCTTTATTCCCCCCCCCCCCAAAAAAACCTAGGTGCGTCCTATGGGGCAAAAAATATGGTACATACTGGACCAAGGCCGTTTAGGGCTTTAAAGGTCAGCACCAACACTTTGAATTGTGCTCGGAAACGTACTGGGAGCCCATGTAGGTCTTTCAAGACCGGTGTTATGTTGTCTCAGCGGCCGCTCCCAGTCACCAGTCTGGCTGCCGCATTCTGGATTAGTTGTAGTTTCCAGGTCACCTTCAAAGGTAGCCCCACATAGAGCACATTGCAGTAATCCAAGTGAGAGATAACTAGAGCATGCACCACTCTGGCGAGACAGTCCGCAGGCAGATAGGGTCTCAGCCTGCGTACCAGTTGGAGCTGGTAAACAGCTGCCCTGGACACAGATTTGACCTGTGCCTCCATGGACAGCTGTGAGTCCAAAATGACTCCCAGGCTGCGCTCCTGGTCCTTCAGGGGCACAGTTACCCCATTTAGGACCAGGGAGTCCTCCACACCCGCCCGCCTCCTGTCCCCCAAAAACAGTGCTTCTGTCTTGTCAGGATTCAACCTCAATCTGTTAGCCGCCATCCATCCTCCAACCGCCTCCAGACCTTCACTGGTTCCGATTTGAAAGAGAGGTAGAGCTGGGTGTCATCCACATATTGATGAACACCCAGCCCAAACCCCCTGATTATCTCTCCCAGTGGCTGCATATAGATGTTGAAAAGCATGGGGGAAGAGGCCAGAACCCTGAGGCACCCCACAAGTGAGAGCCCAGAGGTCTGAACACTCATCTCCCACCACCACTTTCTGAACACTCATCTCCCACAAGGAAGAAGCGGAACCACTGTATAACAGTGCACCCAGCTCCCAGCCCCTCTAGACGATCCAGAAGGATGTTATGGTCGATGGTGTCAAAAGCCGCTGAGAGATCCAGCAGAACTAGGAAACAGCTCTCACCTTTGTCCCTAGCCCGCCGGAGATCATTGACCAGTGTGACCAAGGCAGTTTCAGTCCCATGGTGAGGCCTGAATCCTGACTGGAAGGGATCCAAATGGTCCGCTTCTTCCAGGTATGCCTGGAGTTGTTCAGCAACCACTCGCTCAATCAGCTTGCCCAAGAATGGAAGATTTGAGACTGGGTGATAGTTGGCTATATTGGCAGCATCTAAAGATGGTTTTTTAAGAAGTGGTTCAATGACCGCCTCTTTCAGCAGGTCTGGGAAGGCTCCCTCACAGAGAGAAGCATTCACCACCCCACGAAGCCCATTGCCCAGCCCTTCCTGGCTAGCTTTTATAAGCCGGGATAGGCAAGGATCAAGGAGACAGGTGATTGGTTTCACTCATCCAAGCAGCCTGTCCACATCCTCGGAGGTAACTGATTGGAATTGATCCCAATAAGGTTCTCAGAGGCTGTAGTCAGACTATGCGTATTCAGCAATCACAGAACTGACTTCTTTCTAGCACCTTTCAAGTTTCCAGCATTCAGTGTTGCAAGATGAATCATACCTGGGCAGCAAAAACGCCTCTACTTCTCAAGCATTTTCCTCCATCTGCTCTATCAACCTGGTTCTTGCCAAAATATTTTGAACACACATTTAATTTCATACATGTGCCATTGTTTTTCCCATCTTTGTGCTTTCTGCTCTGCCTGTTGGGAACAGCTTTACTCTGAAGCCGACAAACTGTGAGGGATAGCCTTGAGGGCCCAGTGCCAGAACAAGTAATGTGAGAAGTGGCCCATGGAGTCAGTTTGAAAATGAAAGCAAAAAGACGATGGTAGCAAATAAACTATGCGTCAGGTCCTTCATTTCTCTTCTGGTCTGCTACCAGCTGCCATTAGTAGCAGCTTTATATGAGGAAAGAGAGTCTGTCTCTTCCCTAGATTGAAGTCTAATTCACATAGTCTGCTTCCTGCAATTATGGGAAATAATGTGTAACTTCTGACTGCTTCCCTTTCTTACTCTATAGTGATGTGTTTGAGGTAGGGTTCTTTCTCTTTCTAACTTTCTCCCTTTTTATCTCCCACAGGGTGCCAAGAAGCTGTGCCCTCAGTGCAATACCATCACCTCTCCAGGGGACCTCAGGCGTATCTACTTATGAAGGACATGGCTGCTCAGACCAGGGATTTGGGGGAAAGAAATGGCAGCAACAATGAAAGACATTTGAAAACAAAACCTAGAGACTCCAAATGTGAACTAGAGGCTGAGGGAGCAGCGCAATGCCTCTGCTTCCAAACCTGTCACTGGTGCCGCCAACTCCACGGGAAGGCCAAACCAGAATCCTTATTGTGAATCCCCGCCTTTTTTTACAGACTGATGTTCCACACCTGTCCTATTTCTTCAAGAGTGAGGTTTCATCTTGGACGACTTTCAAGCCTTTCCAGGGGAGTGTCTTGACAAGCCAACCTGGCCCAACCCCACATGCCAACTCAAGTAGGGACTGGATCTTCCACAGCAGGAACTGTCATAACCTGTCACTTGTGTTCTCTCCCCTCCCCTTTTTTGTGGTGTTCTAGTGTTTTTTTAGAAGTCAGAGAGAAAGAGAGAGCCTACACTTGCAAACCCACAAAGGCAGAATGAAGCACATGTAATATAGACTATATGTTTACAATGTTGTGTATAAATGGGATAGACTCCAACATTACATACTAATATGTTTCCCTTTTATTTTTTCCTTTGTTCTTGGGTTGTACTTTTTTTAAAAAAGAGAAAAAAATAAGCAGAGAACATTAAACCCATATTTTTCTTGGTTCTACAAAGTTTTGGCATTAAAGTCATTAGTTTAAAAGAAATATAAATATATATATATATTATACATATATATAATATAAATGGTTTAATGTTCTGTGGTGTATATTTCCTCATTCAGATATGACGTTAACAGCTTCTAGTAACAGCTGTAGTTTTTGCCCGTAACACAACTTCTGGGGGAAGTAGGGGAAAGTAGCTAACGGGCTCTTTTTATCAAATCTTTATCAACTGAAACAGTTTTAATTTTTCACTAAGGGGGAAAGCAAGAAACTTGCAGATCAGGCTTACAATGCTTTACCCCATTGCCAGCTGGGAAAAGGACAGAAGTTTACATGAAGACAGAGGAGCAAAAAATAGGTTGGCAGTGGTGGTTATCAGAATTCAGGGCTGTAAGTTTATCTCTTAAAAGCTGAAGTCTTAGTTCAAGCATATTGTATTCACCCGCCTCTGCGCCTGCTCTGTAGCCCTTCCTGTGATGCAAGAGTAAATGCAAAAACAGCTGAAAAAACACCATATTCTAGCCATCCAGTATCTGAGCGGGAGGGTGGGGGCACAGGAAGTACTCTAGCACTTCCTTCATTCTACTTCCTCATGAAAGATGATGTGTTTCACTAGTTAGGCAGGTTCTGTATCACTCTGGCATTCTGTTTTGCCATGCCCAGCCACTGCCAGTCTGCCTTGCTCTGAAATGCTTTTCCATGCAGGTGCAGCATGATGTCCTAATTTTTCAGAGGTTCAGGTCCAGTAATACATCAGGTTCCAGTTTTGAAAAGAAAAGAAAGTGGGGTATGTGTTGGCTTTTTGTGACACTGGTTTCGTTTCCTCCTGTTATCTCTCCTACTTGTACTGTGGCAATAGTAGAACTCAACCCAGGCAGGTCCACACAAGGTTGGATTCAGTTACTCCCTCTTCGCCTGTTTCTGCAGCGTTCCTGACATCAACCTTTTACTCAGACCCCTGTTCTGCATTTGAAAATATCTCCAGCTGTGGCTCACGTATATTCTGCTTACTACCTGCCTTAATCAGAAACAAGCAACTGACATTTTTAAATACATAGCCAAACAAGCCGCCTGCATTCCACCCGAGGGAAATTTTACAGGGTTGCCGGAAGCTTGAAAGGGGAAGCAAGCACTTTGCTTGGCAATAATTTGGGTAGGCAAATGTCCCTGTCATGAATCACCTTTTAAACTGAGGCAGACTGCTGCTCTGGGATATCCTGCAAGGTATTTTGTTCTTTTTCTCTAATCTGTGACTTAAGCACTAGAAAGTCATGGTTGCACTAAAACATCTGGCTATCGTCAGTCATGCTGTTGTCAAAAGGATTGGTTTTATATGAATGAGAGTTGTATTTTGCAGTACAGGATTCCATATTCCTGTTGCAATTTGGCTGATAATGTGCTACTGCTGTCTACTGAATGCAAGCTGGAAATGGCTATTATCAGCAGGGTCTTGCTGTTTGACTTCACCCTGTTCAACACACACTATTGTCTAGTAGGAAATAGTTTCATACCCTTAGAGCAGGCGCAGCCAACATGATGCCCTCCAGATATTGGGACTACAACTCCAAATATCCCTAACCATTGGCCATGTTGGCTGGGGCTGGTGTGAGTTGGCAGTCCCTTGGCAGCTGGCAGGCACCATAGTGGCTACGACCGCAAAATTCTAAGCTTCCATTGTGTCCAAAGAACTTCTGAACTGCTATGTCTCACTCAAAGTGTTTCTGACTGCTGCTACATAGGAACGAGTCTGAGGAAGGGCCATCTGCAGCCTGTATTAACAGGAGAAACACATTTTCAAGCAGCAGTTGATTGGCATCATAAATAGGTAGCAATAGTTTGCAAAAGGCAAAGTTTCAGCAACTGCCTTTGCTCACGATGGGGCTTCCTCCACTGGTATAGCACTTAAGCCTTCCTAAAGGCAATCAAATGAAATTTGTCATGGTGGGGATGTCTGAATTGCACCCAAACCTGCTCACCTTGTACAAGCAATCTCTGCTCAGGCATTTAGGACAGAGCTATATTTCTCCCATATCTGTTTCAGAATAGGCAGTGCTGAGGCAGCTCATTTTTGATTTCCCAGTCTGGGAACAATGAGCTTTCTCTGGTCCTGTGGACCACCACTAAGCCAAATGAATATATATAAACCACATATAACTAGTAGGCTTTATTTTTAAAGTTGATTTGTCCCTGCTTTTTTTCTTGAGAGGGTAGGGAGGGGAGAGAAGACCTGATGGGAAGATGCAAGGACTTGTTACCTCCTCTGGAGCGAGGCACATTTTGCAAAACTCTGTGACTTCGTCCTCAAAAAGCTTAAAAAGAAATGAACTATCTTTGCCCAAAGATTCCCAGCTGCACAAGGTGATATTCAAGTTGTGTCTATGATTGTGTGTCGATGTATATTCTATAAAAAGGTACTTGTCATTCCCGTTTGTAAACTACATTGACATTAATTAAATGAGTATAAAATCTTCCAAGTTTGCCTCCTGCCCTCTGCTTGCTTCCTGGTTTCATCCCTGGTTTGTCAATTGCATAAACATATGATTCCGCTCCTGCTGCCCTCAAAACATGGTAGCTGTTAAGTCACATTCATCCAGGACCCACTGAATTATCCACCTGCTCCAATGCCTCATGGCGGGGGCAAGGAATCTTTTTTCATCCCAAGGGTTATATTCCTTCATGGGCTTCCTTCCAAGGGGCTGCATGCCAGTAGTGTTTCATGTTTTGACTTTTCCTTAAAATATTCTCAAACCATTTGTGCAAATATGCAAGGAGGCTCTAATGAGCCCTGTCAACAGAAGCCCTGTGCAAAGACTTCTGGTTGCCCAATGGGGCTTCCCTCCTACCTCACAGTTGGCTTTGGGGAAGATTAGGAGAACCCTTAGAGTGGCACGAGGCGAGTGGGATCATTCCATATGGCAGGCAAACTGAAACGTTTGCGCAGAAATGATCAAGAGGCTGGAACAGTGCCCTTAAAAAGGGAAAGTCAAAGTTTGGAGCTCCTAATAAAAAAGGTTTGGGAACCTAATAGACAGGAAAAAAGTACTCATGATGTGTAGAGCGTGCTCCTCTATCTCAAATCTAGAGTCCAAGGTCATCAAGCAAATCTGAATGTTGGGAGATTCAGGACAGACAAAGTATACTTCTTCACCTAGCGTGCAGTTAAGCTGTCACTAACTTTAAAGAGAGGATAAAGCTAGTACAAAAAAGCCAGAGCTGCTTGTTTTTCAAACCTGGTTTCTAAATATTAAAATGTTTAGCATAACTCGTTATTTTAAGTTACAGAATAAATAAAACAAGGAATGGAGAAACTGTTGCAGCCACCACATTTGTGAAAACTATATACATAATCCCATAAATCATGTAGCTAAATGTTGAGTTGGAAGGCATCTCCTGAGGTCATCTAGTCCTGCCACCTCTTCAATGCAAGGTCTATATAGTGGAGAATGAAATGCCTTCCTAGATAACAGCTAATTTAGCCTCTGCTTAGACCCCTCCAGCAAGAGTCATGCCTAAGAATGTGCAAAACCCCATTGCCCATTTCCCTGAAGTTTTGGGCTGTAACTTATTTGTAGCTTGCTGACAACCAATACTGTAGTATCTGTACACAGATCAGCCAGATCTACTTATAGCATGGAATCTAATTAGTAAGACTAGGTAAAGGCCCATGGAATTTCACAGGGCTCCAGCTCTTTACCTTCTCATTCTCCTACTCATATCCCAAACTTCAAACCCTAATTCAGGCTTCCTCAACCTCGGCCCACCAGATGTTTTTGGCCTACAGCTCCCATGATCCCTAGCTAGCAGGACCAGTGGTCAGGGATGATGGGAATTGTAGTCCCAAAACATCTGGAGGGTCGAGGTTGAGGAAGCCTGCCCTAATTACTAGCAAAATCCTACATCTTGCCAAACAGAGGGTAGGGGCCAGATCAGGAGAAACAAACATGTTCATCCCCCTTGTTCTGCTTGCAGCAAGGGTCTCAGAAAGGATCTCACCAAGGAGAAGAGGTACTGAAGGAACAGCATGAGGCAGAGAATCAGCAAGAATAGGATATGAGCAAGTTGTCCAAATAAATAGCTGCTTTCCCCAATTGAGGGCATTTGTAGGAGCATATAATAAACTATGCATCCCTTCATTCACTGCCTTGAGAATGGAGCCACCCATTACCCTGCATTGCATGGTCCCCAAGCCACATCTGCACAGATAATGAAAACGTGGGGGCAGAGGGGCACTTGTAGATAAGAAAGAGTGGTTGGGTGAGTCTTGAACCCTATCTGTGCCCAGAAACTTTCCTGTATAAACCTCCCCCTCAGGAGGGTCTGAGTGTACCTAGGCAAAAATGAATAAAGCATGCCATGAGGTATTTGCAAGGGAGTATTAGACACAAAAAGGGTAAAGCACCCTCCCTGTCTGCTGAGTCTCCTCTTGCACATGCTGCCCTCAACATTATAATGCAAAGTCAGGGCTGGGAAACTCCATGATTATTTTTTTTTAAGTTATTTACTTAATTTATATAGTTGCTCGCCAATAAATATTCTCTGGGCAGCTTGCAAATACAATATATCATGCTAAATACAATAAAAGCAAAAAAAAACTTGTTACACCAGCCCAGATTTAAAACACAATTAAAAAGTCTAGGTGAATAAAAAGGTCATGGAACATGAAGGTGGTCCTAGACTTATGGAATTCACCTGTCCCCCTCCTCCCCCCCCTGGTTTTAGTACCTGATGCAAATTGAGCTGCAGAGATGGAGAGGGTGGCTTGTTAATAGCATGTTGAGTTTATAATGGGCTATTTTAGTGCTAGATACTTTTTAGATTACAGTATTTTGAATGATGCTTGCTTTAAATGTTTTAAAATTGGTGGTTTTGTGAATATTTTTTCCTTTAAAAAAACAGTTATAAATTTATATGAACTTAAACTATAGTTTAGTTCTCTCAAACACACACACATTTGCAACATTCTTAGAGTTCAGGGTTATGAGAATATACCTATAAAATGAAGGCTCTCAACAAATACCATAAAAAAGCATTAGCTGAATAATTGAGAATTGACAAAAGTTTAGGGTTAGAGAAATGTGGTTTGAAAGAGAATTAAGAATCTAGTTTAACAAAAATACAAGATTGGTTTCGGGGGGAGGGGGTGTCCAAATTCCATGCCAGCTAGTGTTTGTTTTAAACACAATACCATTATGCATTTTTTTCTGGGGCAGATGGGTTGACACTTGGAACGCTCTCAGAAAACCCACATAAATGCTACACAAATCTTCTGATGCTATAAGAAATTGAAGCTAGACTGCAATCCCCAACTGGCTACTGGAGTTCCTGCCTTACAAAAGATAAAGCATTCCTGTGCTAAGCTGCTGCTTTTCATTCAAGCAGGTAGTGGGAAATCTCTGGCCCTTGGGTCCTTAGGCCATTCCCCTCAGTGGTCTTACTCTACACCCTCTTCAGGTGCTTGTGCCTGACTGAAATGCCTCTGGCAGAACAATGGGCAATACCTCTTCTGGGAGACACCTTGAGATGCTAACAAGCAGATGTAGGATGATGAGGCTGTCTCCCATTTAGGGGTGTCTCAGCCCATTTCACCACCTGAGGCAAAATGGGAAGATGCTGCCCTGTGTGTGCACGCTGCCCACCACCCCTGTTGAGGCTTCACTATCCATGGTTATGCAGCTATGCCTTCCGGGTTCCAGCAAGATCTCTCAGGCTCTCACAAGATCTCACCAGAAACTGCCACAGCCACTTCTCCAGCAGAAGCAGGGGGGGGACGGGGGACAACAGAGGCACCCCTTGGATTCCACTGCCTGAGGCAGCTGCCTCAGTCTGCCTCATGGAAGAGCCAGCCCTGCTCCCATTGTTTGTCCCCCATACAGTAATTGAAGCACACCAGCTGCAACTAAGGTCCTGTAAGGCAGTGTTTCCCAACCTTTTTCCAACCGTAGCCCCCTACCAACTTTGTTTCCTTCCTGTGCCCCCGCCCCAGGCATAGTAACCATGGAAGGCAAGGGGCATGTGCCCCCCCAAATAAGTAAAAATCAATATAAATCTGAGGTTCTGCCTCCCCTAACAAAAGCCTGCCCCCTAACAAAAATCCTGGCTATGCCCATGCCCTTCTGTTGTACCAGTAGAAAGGTAGCTATTTCAATGTTTTGTTTGTAACTAGAACATGTTTTATTTATATTTTGTATAATTTATACAAAATACAATTACATAAAATGATAGGAACATAATGAAATATTGTTGAAGCAGAAAAACAGAGACTAATAGAGCTGGAAGGGCCCCCAAGGGTCATGTTTCTAGCCCAACCTCCTGCAATGTAGGAAACTCAGCTAAAGCATCCATGACAGATGGCCAGCCAACCTCTGCTTAGAAACCTCCAAGGAAGGAGAGTCCAGAACCTACCGAGGCAGATCCATGCATTATAAAAAGTAAACAACACTTATTTGACATAGAGGAGGAAACCTACATATACAGTCCAAAGGCGCACAGGGAGTTCTGTATATATGGGAGGATTTTAAAAAGCAAGTTGTCTTCACTGACCTGGTGCAAAAAGATCTTGTCATGCGGAGGAGCCCCGGCTGCCTAGATAAAACACTATAGTCTCACACACCCTTACCTGGGAGTAAGGCCCACTGAACACAGTGTGGCTTTATCTGAGTAGATAATTATTTACAAGATGCAAATCAGCAGCACCATCCAACTCCGCTTGGTTAAGTGCTGGGGTGGATTTCACCCTACACCTTGCAAAGCCAGGCTGATGCTGCTGACAGGCCCTGCACCCCTCCGCAACATCCAAACACCTTGATCCACTAGGCGCTGAGGTGGATTGCACCCTGCGCCTTGCAGAGTCAGGCCCGGGCTGCCACCTGGCTCAGCACTGGCAGCAGCATCAAAGCTAACAGCAAATGCCAAACAACCTACTCAGAGGAGTTTAGAATCCAAAGGAGTTTCCAGGACACCAGTTCTTATCTTGCCTCTCCAATGTGACAACATTTCAGAAACCAGAGGCACAATCTGAAATTCAGAGCTACTTCTCAAATCCCAGGCACCATCAAGAGCAATAACAAGCTAAGCAGATCAAGGTCGGGCAGCAGCAGTTGATTCCTGAAATGTGACTGTTTTAATATCTGTCCTGGGCTTTGTTGCTCCCTAGAGCCAAAGGGGTGGGAGAGGAGGATTTTCCAGTTTATGGGGCAGAGCGAGAAAAATCTTAGTATTGACTATCCGTAAAGCGTTTATGACTTCACATTGCACACACTGGATTGTGAGTGAGTTTGGAAAGTGCAATAACTGCCTCATCTAGCCCTCCTTGTTTGGAACCGCTTGTCCAGCAAATGGTCAGCTGCCCTTGGGGCAAACAAAGCCCCATCCCAGGTGAACTCACCCTCTTGTTTATTTTCCTATCACCCAGTAACCAGAGTGATGCACTCCTAACAGTACAAACCTTTACAAACCAGTGCAAACAGAGTAGGATACAGGTTCTCCAAACTGGGGAGAAATAAAGGTTTGAGTAGGAATTCAGCCAAACCAAAATATTGAGTGGATTTCACCATGGTACTAAGGCTGTGTCTGTACAGCACATGCCTGTGCTTCTAGTTTGGCAACTCAGGAAGAAAAAAATCACTCTTCTTACCTTAGAAAGTCCTCCTTTCAACAGCATGAAGCCATGGAAGCAGCAAAGTCTTTTCTGGGCCATCACCAACCATATAGGGAGACGGGTGAGCAGATGCAATAGAGAACAAGGCTCCTGTTAACTTTTAACAGCTGCACTGAAGAGGGTTGATCCAGCATGTGACCTCTGGGGAGTGGATGAGCTGCACAAGTTTATTCAATCCCTCAAATTACCACAGTGAGGCTGCACCTTGATAGTGAAAGCATGTCAGGTGTGCAATTTTACTGGCAAGCTAAGGTGAACTCATCACTTTACTTACTCCAATTCTGTGTAGATCATTAGTGCATAACATGGGTCTAAATTCTCACACAAAACTCCTTATTCTCTCAGTGAAAGGCAGTTTTCAGATTCTTCTTAGGGTCTCCATTAGTAAATCAGCACTAGACTCATCATGCATCTGCGAGGAGTAAACAGGACTATCAGTTCCAACCATGGCTTGAACCTTTGTACCCCTTCTTTTAGTGCTAAGCTTTCACTTCAAGTAATTATTTGTACATTTGTGAACATTAACAGTCTTAATTTAATGTTCACATTAACAGTCATAATTTAAATCACCCTACCAAAAGGTGTAGCTAAAAATAAGACCAGGGAAGTATTTGGGTTTGTCTTATTCTATTTTTGAGGTCTGAGTAGTTAATATCCTGCTGTGCTCACCAGCTGGGTCACTGGCACCAAACAGCTTCTTTATATCAAATTAGGAATACCCCCAAAATATATCAGAAACACCTGCTCTCTCTCTTAAACTCTGAGAATTTTTAAGGAAGTGGGCAGATATTAGATCTTGGGAATAAACCTCCATCAAGCCAAGTCTGGCTCCATGGTGCCCCATAAGAAGGCCTGAGAGACAGGCCAAGGGACTGCTGCTCCTTCCAGAATCCTTCAGCCACATGCCTACCTCGTCGTCCAGCCTCCCCGGCACATAGTTCCCTGCTGATATATGTTCCCTTAAGCCCTTGTGATTGCGGGTTGGGGAGTTTATTTTCAAGATCTAATTCCACACAATAAAAACTGTATCGGGTCATAAAGAAAGCAGCTCTCTCATTCCCATTCATATGCTCAGTATCAATAGGTAGTTAGCTCCCTGGAGCTGCTGCTCCATTATGCTCAGGCACAGTCCCTCTGAGCCAGGGTCATTTGAACAGGTACAGTCTTTATAGCCCCTGCTGCCAACAAAACCACAAAGTTGTATTCATGCTCACCCCATGTTTGAAAGAGAAGAGGTTATTTTAATGTTGCAATCCCCCTCAACAGACCCCTACTACCAGATTCCCCATTATCATCAAGATTTTGTCAGAACATACTCCTATAGACCACAATTGTTATTTCAGATCACCATGCTGCATTCTGAAAAATATCAGGCTGGTGTATGGGGGGAGGAGGAGCAGAGAGTATTCCAGGAGTTAACATTCACCTCCTGACTCCTCCAGAGTTGCAGAAAGGTTGACCAGAGAAAACAGATCCATGCAGATGAAAGCAGATCACACACAGAAAGGCTCAGAATATGGGAGGACCACCTTACCATCCATCAAAGTCGGGCTAGCTCATGTTGCTCAACATCAAATATCCCAGGGCCTCCCGTGCTTCTATGCACTGTACCACAGGGCAAATGCAGAGTGGTGGAAGTGTTAGTGAGTCTTGTGTGTGGATCAATGCTGACATCTGCTGGTAAGAACAGTCTTTCAAAGCAAGAGAAATTGCAGTCAGCAAAAGAGACTACATCAGGGTGGTTCAACCTCTCAGACCAAGGGGGTACTTCGACACAGAACTCACAGGCCACTGAACTTAAATTTTCATATTGCAAATTAAAATACAGTGGTACCTTGGGTTACAAACACCTCGGGTTACAAACACTTCAGGTTACAGACTCTGCTAACCTGGAAGTAGTACCTCGGGTTAAAAACTTTGCCCCAGGATAAGAACAGAAATTGTGCGGCGGCAGCACAAGGCCCCATTAGCTAAAGTGGTACCTCAGGTTAAGAACGGTTTCAGGTTAAGAACGGACCTCCAGAACGAAATAAGTTCATAACCAGAGGTACCACTGTATGTGCAATATACTTAATATTATTTAATATACACAGTAGATTTAATGTATTTATTTATTAAACAAAATGAAATGCAAAAATTATTTTAGAAGGCTATGCACAGCCTCCCCACCCTCTCCTCCTCACAGGCCCACTGGTGCCACTGCAGAACAAGCAACCATTACAGGAAGGCTGTGAGGAAGGAACCAGCAGCAGGGCGGCTGCCACCATCGTTAACTTCTCTCTCTCTCTCTCTCTCTCTCTCTCTCTCTCTCTCTCTCTCTCTCACACACACACACACACACACGCACACACCACCCGACAAGGGCGCTGCAGGACAGCACAACCTGCAGCCCCCACTCTTCCCTCATCTGCCCATCTCAAGCCCCCATGATCCGCAACAAGCATAGGTAGGAATGACAGACCAACATTTGGAGGGCTACAAATTCCCCATTCCTATTGAACTTGTGCACATTTACTCGGGAGTTTGTCCCATTTATTCCAATGGGTCTTACTCCGGAGTAAGTGTGCCTGGGATTACAGCCTATGTGCCCTTAACAAAAGCTTCAGTTGTGGTATGCTAATATCCAGAAGCAGCACAACAGCTGACTTGCCTGTCTTTTCTTTTTTTAGCCACTCTGGCAACTGCTCCTGTGCCCCCAAAGAGACACAGTAGCTATGTTTAGGCAGGTACAGTGCAACAAGGACACCTGAAATGGAAAGGAGTGAGCAGACTGGAGTCCAAGCAGCAGAAGGGTGAAGAGATCAGGTGGCCCGGGGCATCCACTGCCCTGCTCCCCAGCCCAAAGGCAGAGGTGGTAGGAGTCCAGCAACATCTACAAGGTCCCATGTTTCCCATCTCTGCCTTAGACACAAAATCATCAGGCATTACCATGCAATAGGTACAGAGAGTAGGGGTGCCAACCTGAATAAAATATGGGGGGGCAGGTAACCCCACCCCACATAATTGGTCACAAGACACACACTCCATTTGAATGGCAATGCCCACCAACTCTGTTGGGCCCGGCCCCCTCAAATATTTTAGGAGGGGCAAAGGGACCTGCCCCTAGGAGTTGGCTCCTATGACAGGAAGCATTTCATTTGTATTCATCAATAGCAGTAAGACATAGGCTGGTCAAATTTCTTTTTCTGGTACAGTTCTTGTATCCTTAAGAGCTGGATAACAAGCAGCAAGATGCTTCCCTCCACTACTGAATCCACACACCAGGAAAAGCTTGACCTGATGAATGTCTGCTTATCATACAGCAACTGAAAGCTTAAGTCCTGCCAGAAAAGAGGTAGCAACTCTTGAAAGATGACAAAAGCTGTTGTGGTAGGACATATTAGAACCTCACTGACTTTTCAGGTTAATATTAAATTATAAACATTCATTTAAAAGCCAGGCTTAATCTTTGCAAGTCTAAGATGTTTTCAGTGCTCCCATGGTCATCCTAATATCAAAGCTTCAATAAAGACATCAGATAAGTGGGCATATTTGTATGGTTTTAAGATGGTTGTTAACTGCCCTGGGCTCCAATAGGAGGAAGTGTGGGTATTAGTATAATTAAGAAATAAACAAGTGTCAAATATAATGCATGCCTAGGGCAGATGAAGCAAGTGTCTCGTTTAACTCCTGGATTTTAACATGAGGGATAATCGGAGGCAAAATTCCTTGAAATTATAGAGAAAGATAATGGCAACAAGTTTAAATTAAGAAATACTTTATGAAGAGCTATGAGTCATCATGCAAGGCAAAGAGATGGCTCAGAATTAACTGTGAGTCCATAGGATCTTAAGGGAAGGCAAGCTGGCGGGGGGAGCTGAGCAAAGTCCCTTTAACTGAACAGATGACAACCATCCTCAAAGAATTCTCTAGTGGCCCTTTGCCCACAGTTGCAGGCAAATTCTAAAGAAAATGAATGCATATTGAGAATCAGAGTCACTGAAAGATGAGGAGGGATGACTTTAAAAATTATGTTCAACTCCAAAATATTTCTGACAATGAGAAGCACTTGAAAGGCAAGAAGAGATGACAGAAACTGCTACCCTTTGCATCTCGCAGCTCAGTAAGCAAACAGTGAGAGTGATTACAAATGTAGCAGTTTTTGTGCATTTGTCCACTAATAGAACTATTTTCTCAAAAATTACTGTTGTTTTTTGCCAATATGTTGAAGTTTAAGAATGCTGAACAACTGTCAAATTGCTAGGGATTTTATACCGTCACAATATTATTATCTTACTTACGCTGCATTGTAAAATATCAACAGTTAAAACTTCAAACCAAACTCAACAAGAGAGTTGTTCATACTATAGCGTTGAAAACCACATCTATCAATGATGGGCTTTTGATGCTTTTCATATTTCCAGTTCCGGATACCCACCACTTTTTTCCTACTTCTTCAATCTATTCTGCATGTAACCTCCTTGTAACTTTGCATTAATTAGAATTCCTAGTGGAGAAATAAACACCACCACCACTTTGGTCTCCAGTTCAGCTGGGCGCATACAGATAATGCTCCAAAAGGGGATGTGCATTTCCATGCACATCAAAAGACTCATCTGGTCAATTAAACGGTGATCAGATAAGCACTGAACGTGCCTCCGCACCAACTGTGGTTATAGAAGCCTGATTCTCCATGTGCATTGCCTTTGCCCAACTGGGGCATATACCTCTCAAAACTATTCACATCCACACTCATTCTTCTTTTCTAGAGATCAGCCCATGCCTGTTCCCTCATCCTTTCAAACCTTTATAGCACAGCCTTTCCTCTCAATTTCTCCTATTTTCATCACCTTCCTAAAGTCCTAGAATAGCCATAATTCCCTTTGGTCGCAGCAATACTAGACTATTATGTTGTATGTCACACATTCACACATGAAGCCAATCTGAGGGCAGTCAGCTGATTGAGTTAAGAATAAATATTTGTTGAGTTTTCTGACAACTCCTTTTAGAGAATTGACACCTCCAGGACTAAAGCTATCAGTCTCTAAATGCTGAGAAAGAACAGAAAGGGACCAGATTAATAACCACAATTCAATTTCTTGATGATAGTTCACACATCTTCTTGAGTTGTGTTGAAAAGAGGAGGAACCCCTTTCTGAAGCACAAGATGTTATTGCTGTAAGAGATGGACAAGCAGCTAAACTCTGAAACTAGCCAGCACAGGCATTGCCCATATTCCTATTTCACCCTTTGCTAGTGCTGCCTGAAACCACCTGCTTAGTCTTTAATGGTTCCCTGATCCCAGCTGAGAGCTGAGAAACCGATTAAGATTGACTGGTATGTGCCTGTCCCGGCTGTCCTTTGACACTGTCGATACAGCCCGGGGAGGTCAAAGGTTAACGTCACACTTAGTGCAGTGAAGGAGGGTGTCAGGTTTGTTAAACACTCTGGTAATGAAGTCAGGGCAGCTGCATTATTTTGTCATTTCCCTGGCCTGAGAGATGGAGACCCAGGCACAGCCCAAACAGATCTATAAGGGCTTACATTAGAAGAACACAGGCTCAGGTGTAGAGTTACATGGGCCCCTGTACCAAGTCAAAGAAAGGCTGGGAATCAGGGGCTGGAGGTCAACAGCTCTGCTGACTTGGAAGATGGAGGTGGCGCCATTACTGCAAGTGTGCAAACATCATACAGACAGGTCGATCCAAGACACACATACACAGGCACCCAACCACCTTTCTGTGGGTCTGCTTTGGGGGAAAGGAAATTCCTAGCGTCAATTCTTGCCTCGGATTACCCACATGAGAAGCAAATTACTGCCTCCTTAGCCTCAGCCAATATCCAGTTGTAGTGCCACTTCTGCCAGAGGCACTCTCCAACATTTTGTGTCCTGGAATTTTTGTGTGTTTCACAATAATGAGGAAGACAATTGGTGGGACAGACACTCCCACACACACAAAGACAGCAGAGGACTGGTTGTGAAGAACAGCCATGATTTCATTTGTTCCAGGGCTAAGCCCCGGCATTAAACAGGATGGGGACAGGAGTTCAAAGCTAGTCCTGAGGAATTGAAGCCAAGTAGCAAACTAGCATCAGTATTCTTCATTATAATTCAAAAACCAAAGCAACAATAACAAGAAAGATGAGGGAAGTTATAAGGGAAGAAAAAAAAAGAGATCATAAACACGACAGATGAATTTAACATCTTGGGCTGCCACTGTCTCCCAAGGTGGCTTTAGACAAATCATCCCACTCCACAAAGATAATAGAGTTCAAATGAGGGCAAAGAGATCCACTCTACATTTCTGGTCACTACCTGGATGCATGTAAATGGAGGTGCTGAAATAAATAATTAACTACTTCCTGCCCAGCCTGATAGAGCATTCATGGGATGGGAGGAGGGACATAAATCTCACAGATTGAGCAGCTAATATTTTATTTAAAATATCTTCAAAAAGAGAGAGATGATCTATTGAATGTATTGAGAAAATGCTAATGCATAATAGCACGTGTCAGGAGGCTCGTCCATCACTCTCTGCCGCCATTCGGGAGATCCATATCTAATTAACGGTAATGAATGAGGGAGCCACGCTGAGGACAAGCCACCAGTTTGTTATGGAAATCAGGCAAAACAATTAATTAAACAAACCGTCCTTGCCATGGCAGTCCAGCCTCTGGGTCCTGACTTCTGTGCTGTTCTATCTACCAGCAAATGGGAGGGCAAGGGGAGGAGAGAGCTACACTCTTAGCTGACTGGGGTTTAGGGTACCCCACTTGGAACTAGAAGAATGCATGTTCAAATCCCACTTACACACACACACACACACACACACACACAACCACCAGCTCATTGGCTTCTGGTCAACTACTTCAGGCACAGTGACTCACTAACCACAGTTCATGGGCATGGGCAGAGTGACCCTGGCCATGGCTACCAACTAAAGTGCTTCACACTCAATGTAAATCCTGTTTCTAGGGGGAGAATGGCACCTATGTCCTTATACTATAACAATTATGGTCCTGTTCACTCATTATAATCCACAATGCAAAACAAAATCTAAAGTGCATTAGCTCTAGACTGAAACATCCATGTATTTGTGGTAGAAGCAAACAGGGTGTGGAGACAGCAATCAGGCACTCGTCCATCATGCCTAGATCCAAGTCTAGCCTAGTGCTGCTGCTAGGCCATGTCAAACCCTTTGAACAGTCATGTTCAAACAGTATATTATAGCAGTTTTGAAGCACACAATTAACATTTTTCTTCTCTGCTGTAATTCCATGTTTTTCAACTGTTTCTAAATTGCTGTTTTGTTAGAGCAAAGCCCTCTCCCAAACAGTCTGTCAACCCTGATTAAACAACAACAAATCTGAGCATTTACAAATTCACATTTTAAATCCACTTAAATCACAGCACTATCATAACTACAGAAATACAATGCAGTTTGCTTCTGCTTACCTGATGATAAACACATTTACTTGGGAATAACTATTCATTTCGTTGTAGAAAAAGGTTGTGTCTTTTTAATGTAAAAATAATAAAATGAACACCTGGAACCATGTATATGACTGCTGAGCTGCTTCCTGACTACAACATATATTTCAAAGTAAGAAGAAAGGAAGGATGCTATAGTGTCCAGTATCAGGCAGCTCAGTTGGTAGAGCATGAAACTCTTAAACTCAGGGTCATGGACTGCAGATTCCTGCACTGCAGAGGACTGGACTAGATGACCCTCGTGACCTCTTTCAACTCTACAATTCTATGATTCTAAGTTGGCCCATGTGCTGATGCTGGACCTGTTTGCTGCTGCCCTCATCGCACGCAGTTCTCTGGGTGGCCATTTAGGGGCCTCCTGGGCTGCCTCATTAAGCTATCAAGGAAGGGGAGGTAGAAGCCAGGCATCATACCTCAACGCACACCCAGCTGAGAATCCCTTCCTCAAGGACAATTACGTGCTGGATTTTAATTATCATTGGTATAAGATATTTATCTCTTTGAGCCACTTTGGAAGCCACTTTGTATCTCAAAGGTAGGGTAAAATAGATAAAAGTGACTTGTAGTTTATCAGGTTCAGAGTAGATATGAAGTCCTTGAAATACAAGAGGTCCTGCTTGTATCTGCAACAGCTAATTCCTACCTAGCTTCCAAAGATATCTCATTATGTTCCATAAGAAAAGACACAGATGCATTTAGAAATTATAACTATGGGGCACAAAACAAAAGAAAACTCATCCAAGGGCAAGCACATCCATAGCTTACGGTAAGAGTGCCTCTGAGTTCTAAATCAAATACCCCATCACCAAATGGGATCAGGTTACAGATACGACTGCAAGGGTGCATAACGGGTGGAAATGATGGGTTTGGATGATCTGAAAAAGAGCAGTCACATTCCACATTGATTTGCAATGCAGCAAATCAAATGGAAGCAAAACATCAAACGAGAGGTCATAAGATGCTATACAGTGGTACCTCGGGATGCGAACGGCATCTGTTCCGGAGCCCCGTTCGCATCCTGAAGCGAACGCAACCCGTGTCTGCGTGGGTCGCGTTTCGCCACTTCCGCGCATGTGCGTGACATCATTTTGACCGTCTGTGCATGCGCACGCAACAAAACCCAGAAGTAACATGCTCCATTACTTCCGGGTCACCACGGAGCGCAACCCGAAAATACTTAACTTGAAGCACATTTATCCCGAGGTATGACTGTACATTATCAGGTCTGTGCACATTCTATAAGTTAGATGTACACTGCAGTCCTGAATATGAGACAGATGTTGGCTCCAGATCTCAACTTTCTTTCTATTGTTAAATTTTCAGACTTCCTTGGGGCAGTGAAGTTCAAGCAGTACCTGCTGAAAGCTCAAAAATATGGGTTAAGTGGGTAGGGAAGACATGTACCACTCCTTAAACCTTGCCCGTAATTTCTGTTGTCAAACCCTGACCTATGCATTTCCAACCTCATTCCCTAACACCACAGCTATTGCTAGTTTTCTACAGGTTCAGTGGGAGCCCAAATTAAACACGGATTGTAAAAAAAAAAAGCCATGTTCAAATTATTGTCCATGGCTTCATAACACATGCATTTATAAAGATGTGGAAAATGCTGTCACTATGTGTGCCTCCCTTGCCTCAGCTCACCTTCTGTTCCACACCAATTCCATTTCAAGCATCCTGGCTTGCATTAAGGCAGAGTTATTAGTTACGTATATCTGAGCCAGAGAATTCTGGCTTAATGCTAAAAAACCAGGATAGCAAGCCAGATTCTTCAGTTTGGACATAACAGGGAACTCTGACTTAAAGAAAGTCAGAATCTTCACACGATGGCTGGTACATTATGGGAGGAGAGGAGGTGCAGTGGCCATGGAGGCATGAACCACAGCTTATGAAGCTATGGATAATCATCCAAACATAGCTAATATACACATACATGTGTAATCTACTTCTTATTGAATAAATATTATTTTAAAATACACACACCTTCATCCCTTTTATAATTGATGAACAGGATGAGCCTTGACTTTCTGCACCTGAAGAGAGGTAGGTGAGAAGTGGAAATGAGGCACCAAGCAGGATATTTGAAACACAGTGGTTAGGGAATGCAAAACTTCATTTGCACACACATCACGCCAGGCTGGAATTCATGCCTTGCTTCCTTGCCTCTGAACCCTGGATCTCTGTCCTTACATGTCAATGGCTCCTCAAGATCTCTGTGCACATAACACAGATTTCCAATCAGAGGCGTGTACTTGGCTCCTGGTCTATTGACACTGAAGCAAGAAGGGCTCAAGGTTAATTCCTTATCAATACCCTATTGTCAGCTCGTTAATCAAAGTGAGAGGTCAGAGGCAACTGAAGTGTGAAGACAGCAGAGAGATGGACACTAGCTCCAACACTTCCTAAAACCCATCTTTATCTTTCTCACTGTACTACAGTGGTACCTCGGGTTAAGAACTTACTTGTTCTGAAGGTCCACCTGAAACTGTTCTTAACCTGAGGTACCACTTTAGCTAATGGGGCCTCGCACTGTCGCCACCGTGAAATTTCTGTTCTCATCCTGAAGCAAAGTTCTTAACCCGAGGTACTATTTCTGGGTTAGCGGAATCTGTAACCTGAAGTGTCTATAACATGAAGCATCTGTAACCCCAGGTATCACTGTATCCCCAATTTGGGCACTTCAGGTTTTCCAACACATTTTGGTCCTGTGACACATCTACCAGCTCTACTAACACAGGTATTAAAATTAAGCTTGAGATTAGTGATCACATTAGCATAAATCCTAAGAAGGCTGGAAACCAGTCTGTACAGAATTGTACTTAAATCATAGTTCATGTTCTATCACTGATGTAGACTTACTATATAACTCTGGGGAACTTCCTGAATTTGTGCCTCAGTTTTCCAGTGATCAAATGGAAGAATATTGATTTATTCACAGCGTTGCAATGGGGTAAAAATAAAGCCCGTAGAACAATTAATATGCTATCTAACGAAGTACTAAAAGAATATATTGTTTCATGCCACCCTAATCTCCGAGCAGTGCAAGATTCCAGGGGTTTCAGGTAAGCACCTGTGTTTCCTTTTTGGAATGAGGCACAGTGGAGACTGGTATCTTTAGGATATATCGTTTATTTACACATATATACAACCTAAGCCTACAATGGAAGGGTTCACAGTATTGACACTCCATGCAGGTCTTGCTTTCCCATAGCTGCAGCCCTGGACAGACACCAGCCATGGTTCTGACTCTGCAGCTTGCTGACTTTTTTCAGATTATAACTTTTTCCCTCCAGCTCACATCACAGCCAACACTGAAAACCCAATCCTAAACATTACTCTATTTCAAACTCTGGCCTTTGTCTTTCTAACTAACTCAGAGCTGAAGGATGGCCCCCTCTCAAAAGCGTCTGGCACAAGGCCTCCTCTCCTTGACCATTACTTTCCCTTTGTTCTTGGTTAATGGTTAGTTTCCCAGGTGATTAACTCACAAGGAGACTGGCCTGGTTATCATAAAATATAATCTGAATCCAGGAGTTCAGTGCCTTCTATCCAGTTTAATACAGTGGTACCTCGGGTTAAGAACTTAATTCGTTCTGGAGGTCTGTTCTTAACCTGAAACTGTTCTTAACCTGAAGCAACACTTTAGCTAATGGGGCCTCCCACTGCTGCTGCACTGCCACTGCACAATTTCTGTTCTCATCCTGAAGCAAAGTTCTTAACCCGAGGTGCTATTTCTGGGTTAGTGGAGTGTGTAACCTGAAGCGTCTGTAACCCAAGGTACCACTGTACTGCAAACATTGATTAAATTCTAACAGTTACTGGATCTAGGAATTTAGGAGAGTATGGTACCCCTGAATTCTCCCATCCACAATTTCTTTTACCTTGTACCACTCTACCTTGATTATTTACTGGGGAATGACAATGCTCTTTGTAACCAAAGTTGCTGTGCAATATCACAAACGTTCATTCCATGCCAACCTTGATCGCACAATTATATTCTCTCCCTGAAATGTATGTTCTGTGGCCAGCATTTTTATTTCACTCTATAGCCAAAAGGGTACCTAGAATGACTTGCAAGTTCACTAGTAACCCTTGAAACAGCGCATTGACTAGTTTGCGTTCTATGTCTAATAACAACACAAAATAAAAGAACCTGGAGTAGACCTCATAAAACATAAAAAGCTCTGCTGGATCAGACCAAAGGTCCATCTAGTCTAGCATCTCCACCCCCCCAGTGGCACAACCAGATACCTCTGGGAAGCCCACAAGTAGGACATAAAAGCAACAGCCCTCTCTTGTCATTGCTCCCCAGCAACCAGCATTCACTGCCTCTGAATATGGAGCTTAAAAAACCCATGATAGATCTATCCTGCATGAATTTCTCCAGTTCCCCTTTAAATTCATCCAAACTAGTGCCATCCCCACATCCTGTAAATTGCATCCATTAGAAACAGTATTTTCTTTTGTCTATCCTGAATCTAGTGATCAATTTCACTAGACTATGAGTTCTAGTATTATAATTAAACCATATCCACTATCTGAACACTATTTTTGTGAAGACCTCTCTTTAGTCATTTAAAAAACAACAAAAAAAAGCATTGAAGTCCCAAACATTTTAGTCTTTCCTCATCTCTGATCATTTTGGTTGCCCTTTTCTGCCTTCACATTCAGGGTTTAGGAAATAGCATTATGAGTGATATGATCTCTTGAAGCACATTTCTCTGGGGCTACTTTCCCCCAACATAACATGTCCCTTAAGGTGTTTCACACAATTCAGGTGCTATATAAACCCAGTACAACCACCATTGCTAGGTTTGTGGACAAGGGAAGAGGAACAAGTGGACAGCATAAAGGTGCTGCATTAAGATCTTCCTAAGCTCTTTCCTCAGTTCTGTAGGTTTATTGTGCTAGCCAAAGGCCATGACAAAAACATGGGAACACAGGCAATTTCAATACAAAATATAAATCAGGCATCTGCTAAAACAAACAGAACCATCAATTCCTAGCAAGACTATAATCAGGGAGCACTCTGCTACTACACAAAGTGTATTCAGACTTAGACCTCTGAATCCCCATTACAGTTCACAGCTATTTTGTCCAATTCTTTCTTCCTAATCTTCCTTGCCGCCAACACAAAAAGGGCCACTTTATGAGTCACTAATGCATTGCAGTCACTCAGTAACCAGTGAACCCACTCCATCAGGGGAAGACTGCTTCCTTGAACAAACAAGGATTTTAGAAAGTGACTCCTTGGGTCTGTGTGTAAGGGGCAATATAACAAAAAATGAGTATCTTCTAATTGTGATTGCCCGCATATACATAGTCTATCTGCGTATGGAATATTGTGGTAATGACTACCCAACATTTGAAACTGCAACTCAATAAAGGCAGATCTTAATGGTACAGGCAGAAATATAGGCAAGGAACTGGCTCTGAAATGCTTTGTTTTCAGCAGAGGGAAATACGGGAAACATTTAGATGATTTAATCACTTGTAGGTCCCTTCTGGATTCTATCCAGTAGAACCAATCCCTTAGTTGGTGCTTATTCCATCTTCAGAATTTCATTCAGCTCCTGAAAACAAGAATCAAGGCTACATTGACTGTTTAATTTCCCCCCGTGTGTGTTCCCAGTTCTATATAATGCTCATTGTGTAAGAATGCAATTCTTCTCAGGCTTTAACACAGGTGTGGGGAACCTTTGGCCATTGTCCATGCTTGCTGGGGCCAACAGTTCTAGTTCAGCAACATCTAGAGGGATAAGTGCCCTGCACCCCTGCTTTAATTGCTGCTCCAATACCTTCCAAAGTTTCTGGACCACCCTGCTTCTTACAATTGAATGCCTCTCCCACACCAGTACAAGGCTTTTTCCTCAGCTTTATAACAACAAATTGATATAACAGGCAAATGAGGAAACATGAAATGAATTTTCTTAAATGGGGTTCTCTTGCAGACACAATGTGAAGTTGCTCTCTTCCAAAGTAATCCAAGCTGCATCAGCCTATTTTCCAAAGCAGAGTCAAAATTGTACCTAGTCTTCAGTGCACAAACATAGCATTTACTGCACCAGGTGCAGAGTACCATTCCTATTTACACAGACATACATGTCAGTTTTGTACTATAATTTATCTTTTTAGAGTCTGACAAAGATATTGTGCATATAGGCAATCTGTACAACTAAACAGTTCTGCAAGGACTTTTAGCTGTGCAATGAAATTTCCCTTCTACTCTCCTGCAAAACCTCTAAGACTATTCTGGGGATACCCTCAAACCTTCAGGAGATTGAAGAGTGAAGTTCCATTGGACAGCTAAAAGTCCTTGTGAACTGTTTAGTCGGATGCCACCTTGAAAAATTATTTACCTAATTACATATGTACTGGTGTTGAAAAATATGACTGATCAACGAGAGGACATCAAATATCAGCTTCTAAACTGATCCATCTGCAATGAAAATTATGATTCTCATGTACTCCGCTGAAGCATACCTAGAGACAAAATACTGGGCAGAAAAACTGAATATGGACTTTCCTCATCTTAAGTGTACAAACAATTCTCTTCCTACATTGCTGATAAATGGATGCTTTATTATCTATGCAAGTCAAAATAGTTCAAATGCAAAGGAAAAACAATGCAACTGTTAGATGAGCAAATGAAGCTTAGCTGCTGTTATGAAAAAGCTTAATAGTTTAATCAAAGGGCACTCTGATGCTATAAAAAAAGGAATCCTGACCCTTTTGCTGTTTTGACTTAGAACCACTAGAGAGCAGCAAGTCATACTTTCCTCCTTTACTCCCAAAAATCTATGCTACAACAGCTGGAGAAATTCCTTCTACAAAGAAAAAAGGATTTTTATCAGGGAGGGAAACCGGGACCTAAAGCCAACATCTCCATCAGCATACTTAAGCAGCCATTCAGAGCCCTTACTTCTGGTCTCAGGTGGTAGAACCTACACAAAGGCCACCACTAAAAGCCAAATATTATTGCAAGTTACTAATCTATTTTAGTCAATTTCACAGATGACACACCTGGGGTGATGGGGTGGTGAGGAGAGTAGCAACACAATATTATTTTTTTCAGAAGTCCTCTTTGTGTTGTTAACTCCTCAGGGAAACACTTGGCACCATCGTTGTCAGTTTTTAGGAACCCAGCTGAGACATTTTTATCTCCATAGGCTTTCGAGTTTTTGAGATAATACTTGTGTATTAATTTAGCCTCCACCGTAGTGCTCATCTTTTAGTTAGGTAAACAAGACTTGTCCTTTTTATTGTATTTGTGAATGAGAACTTTAGGGGGGTTTCTTTTTGCACCTTCTTTTTATTTTTATATTATATATTGATATTTTATATTCTTGTTAAGTTCCTTTGAGACGCCTTCTTTTATAAAACAACAAACTAATGGAATAACTAAACAACAACAACCTTTGCAGTAATTAGTTTAATTGCTGCTTATGTAGTGTTTTGTTTTTATCAGTGCTGCTTTCAGTTTTAGTCAGTCTAGAAGAAAGCCTGCTGCTATCTGATTTGGTTTTTATTTTTATTCACTGTGATATTTTCAAGATTTTTTATTGCTATCCTTTGGAAAATGAAAAGTGGAATATAAATGTTTAAATTTAAACAAACTCACTCAAGCTGTGGGAAGCTCGCAGAAGTTCAAGTTAAAGCAACTGTCAGTGCAAACAGCACAGACCACCATAGGCTCGATAATAACAAAAAAGTAGGACGCACCCATTATGTATCATATAAAATGATCCAGCCCAAATATCTCTGCAACACAGCACAATTTGTCCTATAATACAATTTAGCAAGATCTTCATAAGTTATCTTATTCTGTCCTCACAACAACCCTGTGAGGTAGGTTAGACAAAAATGTTGTGACTGACCCAAAGTTACACAGAGATTTTCACAGTTGAGGCTACAATCCTACACACATTTGTCTTAGTAACTTCAACAGGACTTAACTCCTATTTCAGGGCAAAAATGAACTGGTTTGCTCTGTAAGCACATGAACTAAAGTCCATCTGGTTGAAGTCCAAATCTGACATCCAGTGTATCAGAAAGAATAAGACATTAAAACACAACACCATGATGCCCATTTTGTATTATTCAGCATAAATGCATCTGCAAACATTAGAAAGCCCTATTTTTAATTAAAGGCTACAGAGTGATTCCTGGAATTAGATTTCAGTCTCTTTTTCTATAGGTGTGCAAATAGCTCAGTTCTTCCACTCTGTGACAATATTGTGGGAAAGCAGCAGTAAAATGAATTGCATTCAACAAAGGTGGCAATATAGGGTTTTTGTTATTAACAGATAAATTATGAATGCACTACCTGTAAAATCTATTTGAGAGAAGCCTTAAAATCTCCTAATACCACATCTGCAGCTAGGGCAACTGAGGGACTATTTATATTTAAGGCTTTAAACCCCTTATTCTTCAGGAGTCTCACTAAAGGTTTAGATCTAGTTGCCTATTATTTCTGAGTCACCTAGCTTGTTATCATCTTAAACACTTTAGCACATATCAAACAGCAACATGTTTTCTTCTCCAGTTATTTCCCCCAGTATACAGTTATGAACTGGGGGCAAAATACCCTGAGCTATTGACCCATTGATAGGGAAGACACATGGAAACTGACACCAAGATAGGTAAATCCACCCATTTGAAACATAGTAATTAGCTACAGCAGCTCGGCTAGAACTTCAGTCAATAACCTTCACTGTTTTAAGCATTTCTACAATGATCAAGTTAATGTAAAACTGATTAGATACTAGAAAACTTTCTAGCCACCTCTGTACTCACAAGACAAGACAGCAAAGAATGTTTCACCACCCCACCTCCGTACTGTTACCAAAGTTATAGCAAGTTTTCCTGGATCAATATGGAATAAAAGAGTGTGATTTCATAAATGCAAAAGACAGATCCAGAAAAGAGATAGGCACAACTTTAGACATGTCCTTTTAATTCTGTGTTATAGTCTATAGCTTAGTTGATAATATGAAGTCACTAGCCTGGCTTTAACTCACAAGAAGCCTCCTCCTATCCTCAGCTAAAAAGTACTTGTTCACAAGGCAAGTGTAAGAGAGAGAAAAGCAGCCCAGAGATGGTGGTGGGTCAACTACTTGCAGAGTTGTATACAGCAGCACAGAAAGGAACTGATTTTGCTTCACAAGGTGAGATTCTACATACATCAAAACATAAAATTTAATATCAGCCAGAGGTACATTTGAGAGCCGGTGCTTACTAAAATCTGAGAAACCAAACAGGAAGCTATGTAAGATTTCAAACAGTTAGGGACGGGCTTCAGCAACCAGTACAGGTCCTTGCTCCCCATGATCAGGAGAAGCAGGATAAAATACAGCAGACCCTTGGGTTACGTTATCTTCGGGTAACATAACTTTTGGGTTGCGAATGCGGCAAACCCAGAAGTGTATACTTCCGGATTTCGCTGCGCGCGCATGCACAAAAACGCTCTACGCACTTCATGCATGCGCAGAAGTGCTCTGCACACTGCACACAGAAGTGCTCTATCGCACTGTGTGTGTGCGCAGAAGCGGCGCCTCATGTTGCAGACTTTTCAGGGTACATAAGGACCCCCAGAACGAATTAAGTTCGTATCCAGAGGGTCCACTGTATACACTGTATATCAAATGAGTGTATGCAAATGTGTATACTTAAATAAAAGTTGCAGAATTTCGCTTTTCTTAGCTCGAAAGTGTGCATGTTTAAATGCACAGATAACACACAGCCTATTAGAGTACTTTCCAAAGCCCATGAGCCAAAGTCAAGAAGAATGAAGATATTGCAAAATGCATCAGTGTGGGTTTGCTCATATTTATCCTACAGTCCCACTCTCTGCTACTCAGCTATATGACAATTTCAGACATTCAGATTCTGAGAAATACTTTGGCTTGCATTAGTGAGAGGCAGCAACAGAATTTTATCAAAAGCAATGATGAACGGTTTAGAGTATAATATTAGTGGGAGAACAGGCAGATACTAATACCTTCACAACAGCCACCAAGTGAGCCTAAGTGCTCCCAATGCAATTATACATAAAGGAGGTGCAATGAGTTGTGTATAAGGTGGGATATGCTCGCAGGTGGCTGACATGATCAGTGTCCACAAAGTCCACAGCCTTAACAAGGACCTGATGCTGCTTCCGAGCCTCTATCATATTCTCCACATCACTTGCTTGAATAACAGAATCCGCCTTGGAGTAGAGGTATAGCTCAGGCCATCTAGAGAGTTGCTTCGACATGGCATCATAGTGGCTCTCATGTACAAAGCGGGTCACAGGATACAGTACCATCCGCCATGTCACCACCAGAACTGCAAATGTCAGTAAAAGGGCATACTTAACACATACATTGTATGACGATAGGACAACTGAGAGGGCACCAAGCGCACCCCGCAGATTCTTCCTGCCAGGAGCACTGTCAAACACAGTACCCACCACCCTTAGATGCTGGAACTGCTGGTGAGTGTGAAGAAGCTCCACAATGTAGCGGTACAGCATGACACCTCCATTGCTGAAGACATGAAAGAGCAGGGGCTTCGTCTCTACTTTGTAGTCAAAGAGGAGCTCCAGCAGCTTCTTTGCCAAGTTCTGCAAGGAATTTATACCCAAGGATTCTGAAAAGAAAACCAATCTCCAAGGAGCCGTATAGCGGATCACTACACATCCCTGTGAGGAATACACAAGTTTTAGTGTGTGCCATACAGTAAAAAGAACAAGAATTGGACAAGGTGTGCCAAGAGAAATATTCATATACTGCATATTTGAGAATTGCTCTCAATTTTCACTTCAGGAAATGGAAACATCTTAAAAGCAATACTCCTATATAGACTAGCAATTAGGTACATGTTAGGTTATCACAAAGGGTGAGTCCTGAGGAATGAGTAACAAACTAAATTACCTGCAGTGGACTACAGTGATGGGCAAATGAAGCTCTTTCATTTCAAGTCAGTGACTCATCCAAAAAAACCTTAACTCCAGTCACAAATCCCATACTTGTCAGCTGACATGCTTATAGCGTGTTTTATACCAGTGTTTGAGCAAGAGAGTGGAAAGGAATCCATTATAGCCAAAATGGCTTTAACAGCGGGGGGAGAGAGACAACTGCTCAGTCTCCCTGCCTTTAACATGGAAACCACATTTCAGTCTAAAACATCTATTATCAGAAAGAAATAAAGTGAACATCAGACAGGACCTCAGTTAATTTTCAGAATCTTTGAAGAGCTAAGCAATAAATACAAAATAGTAGGCTTTTGAATGTTCCCTAGAATACATTTTAAAGAGGATGCCAAGCAAACTTCTTAAGCTAAAGTTGCTACCAAAACCAAACACTTCAAATATTCCCAAGCTTTCTGTTAACATAAAAGAGTTGAAAAAGATCTCAATCAGGCAATATAGAAAATTCAACTTTGAAATCAGTCAAGCTACTCTCTGCGACTTATTATGCATGTATGTAATTTGTATACCACCCTTCATCTGAAGATCGCAGGGCAGTTCACAACAGAAAAATACAAAATACACAATAAAACAACAACAACCAAATAATCCCCCCTCCTATAACACACATTTTAAAAGCCATAGAATGTTAATCAGCCAAATGCCTGGTTGAAGAGAAACATTTTCACTTGGCACTAAAGTCTACTCTATGCAAGTCCTGGGAATGATCAGGTCAGGAAATTCTCACCCTAGAATTTTCACTTTTTGAGTAGTTCTTTTATACACAATGTTCAGGTGTGCCACATGCCACCCAAAGTACAAACCATCCAAGTGTTCTTGATGTATCTCTGGATTGCCCACGAATTGTTCTTTCTCTGAAGAACACTGCAATAACTGCAGTCAAGTAAGTTCACTACTCACCTCCTGAAGGTAGATGGTGCTGTATTTCTGCAGGTACCTATCCTTGCAGCCAGCCCACCCAAGCAGTATCACCACGGGCAGATTGCCTTTACTTCTCTTTGCAGCACCGGACTCTGAAAAAAAGAAAAGAAGATTAAATGTCTGTCTTAGTCTTAACGAAAGGATTACTGTGCCACCAGACACGCAAACTTTTGGGAGCTGCAGCCGCCTCCGCAGAACATCCCTGCACTTGTCAGGAGATTCCTGGGTAAGATGTGCGCGTGCGCGCCGATTATTTGCGATTAATTCATACTTCCAAAGGCGAAGCACGCACCTCGGCAATGGAAGCAGATTTCGCGGCCAAGCCAAAGGGAACGCTGCCTAAAATCAAACTCTTAAAAAAACAAAAAACAACCCGACCCCACGAAGACAGCCCTCGCCTATTTCCAGTTTCCACCTTCAGCACGTCGCTCGGACCTTCCTTTCCCTCTCCAACGGCCGCTCCGCGAGTCCCGCTCCAGCGAAACCTCCCAAACCCTCGCACACTCACCAGCATTTCTCTCCCGCGGCGTCGGGGGCAGCTCCACTACGCACCCCAACTCCTTGGACCCCATCCCTACGGCGGCTACCTCAGAACTGCCGCTTCCGCCTCAGCCCCACCGGAAATACCCGCCCTCTTCGAGTCGCCTGACGAATCAGGAGGAGCAGGCGAGAGCGCGCGCGGCCGCTCCGTGACCCCCACTTCGCCGGTAACCGGAATGCTGCTTAGCAACGCAGCGGCCTTAGCAACCGAGCGGCCACCCCTTTGCATATACAGTATAAATACACACACACATACACACTGCCCGTTTTCGTCAAAAACAAAACCAAACCGAGCTGGGCTTTGCCAGAGGGTCCCCGCTGGAAGTTTTGAAGCAGCCCAGGAAAGAAGGAGCAGTGGAGGCTAGGGCAGTCTGTATACGGCAAGAGCAGAACGAGGGGTGTGTAGGGAATTGCGAAGGCTTCGAGACTGAGAGGGTGGTGGGCAGAGGCCACGAACTGAGAAGCTAGAATTCAAGCCTCCTCTGAACGAGGAGAGAAAGGCACTGGACACTTTGCTGCATTATTCGTTTATTCTGCATCTCAAATTCCAAAGCTGAGCTCCAGCAGAAAATCAGGGTGGGAGAAAACAAGCCCCACCCCACTCCGCAAGAACATATTTCTGGGGATGCAAAGAAGTTTTGCATTTTGTTGTTTATGTTTGCCCTGGCAGGGTTATCATTTGTTTTGTTTTGTTTTCCTAGCAGGATTCCTGTGACTTTAACAACTGCAGGATGGAGTAGTTCAGACACTTGGTGAGTTGAACCTTAATGTCTTTCTGCAAGAAACTCATCACAAATCTGAACTACAATGGACAGCAATTTTTAGCTCACAGCTTATCTAAATTTTAGGTTCTAGAGCCTACAGTATATTGTTTTTGCCCAAGCACATCACTATGAAGGATTCTAGGTTGGGTTGTTTTCATTATGCCTATTTTTGAATGGGTTAAGATGATTCTAATACCAGGCAGAAAGGATCTCCTTTGGGGAGTACTGTAATATAATTAGTTCTTTCAGGGAAGAAGAGTTAGAACGCATTCCCAACCATTCCTACTTAAGAGTAAGTTCATTGAATCCAACGGAGCTTACTGCCAGGTAAGTGAAATTATGATTGCAGCTTTAGTTACTGGGAAAGATTTTAACATTGTGTGTACCAGATGTGAAAAAACAGAGAAATCAAAGGGATATCTTCTAAAATGATTTTAATTAGGTAACTAGGCCACTTGATATATGAAGAAGTTACTGTCCTTTGGCTAAAGTATGTGCTTTTTACTTTATGTCCTACAATTCATCAGGCATATTGATTGTACACTTCTGCTTCCATAGAGCGTTGGAGAAACTGAGATTGGACTCCACAACATGGTTGGATCACTCTGTCTATTGGATCTTTAGTTTATATAATAGATAGTTAGTGATTATGTGTATTTATTAACACCTCCAGGATCTTTATAAACTTGACATCTCATGAGAAATAGGAAAAACCCACAAATTTCAATAACTTTTTGAGACATGATATATATGACCAAGCCCATAAGAAATATTTTTAAGGTGGGGGAATTTTAAAAGCTTAAGTTGTTAGAAATTAACAAATTGCAAAAGATACTACTGGGACAGGCTCCTTCACTCAAGATGGGAGCCAGGTAACATAATCAATATTCTGAGTGTTTAGAAGTTTCTGTTTTCTGATACTAAAGAATATATAAAAGCTTAAAAAGGACTGGTAGTTTTCCATTAGAATTCTGTGAGCACTTCTCAGTAGAACTTGTACCACATTTAACTCCATTGTTTTGTTAATACTGAGGTGCCCAAGGTTGAAACTCCTGATATATGTAGGGAGGTGATATTAGTAGTTATCCAAAAGCATTTTGCCCCTTGGGGCAATCCTGTTCATATATTAGATGTGAAAATGTTTACTATGTTTCTCAATGGAAGGATTAATTATACTCTTATACATTTACACACCCTATATTTAAAGCATATTTATACCACTTTAACAGCCATGGTTTCTCCCAAAGAATCATGGAAACTGGAGCTTACCCTTAAGTGAATACAGTTCCTAAGATTCTTTGTGAAAGCCTTATGCTTTAAATGAATCAAATGCTGTGATTATGACCCATAATCAGGTTCTGAATATCATTCAGTTTCATGAAATGCCCCAAATCCTAATCATTTTTCTCTGGATATGGACAGTACATTGGATTGCTTGAAAAAGATTACCTTAAAAGGCTTTCAAATAAAATGAATTTCAGGGAACGTTTTGTATGGGCCTTCGGACTGAGAAGGAGCATTAAATCATGTTGCTTTTCTGTGAGGGGTCCGTAGCCATTGCTCTGAAAGAGATTAAACAGGTTTGCTCTTCCTGCGGACAATACTAGGTTGTTTTTGAAGAACCTGCTGCAGTTCTTGCCTGCTCTGCTCAATAACCTAAGAATGTACAGTATTATTCAACCTTTAAATCACCTTAGACAAATTGGAACAGTGGAAGGAATTCAAAGTCATACTAAAACAAAAGTTCCATCAGCACAAACATTTTTGCTTGCCTGATGGAAATACCTCTCCATGCTGTTCTGGGCATTCTCCTGGCACCTCCCCAAGCTAATTTGTGGGGATGGGGGTGCACAGGAGAGGAGAGGAAGGAAAGTCCCATTGCTTAGTAAAATCCAGCCCTTTAATACCCAAGGTAAAAAAAGAAATAGTATTTTGCATTGGTAGTGTTTAAGGCTCCAGATTACAAATAAGCTTAAAGACCTGAAGAATGGAAGTTTTGCTTTTATACTGTTCAACATTAAGGATGCTGTACATATTTTGAATGGCTGTTAAGGTCTCTCTTAAGGGATGTACAGCAACACTAAAATGGCAGTGTTTCCTAAAGTGTTAGATCTGTTTCAGATTGTGCTTATGGTTCCATTAAAGTGGTTAACAGCTTGGCAAAAATATTATATGGCAAGGCAAGAAGCCAAGGATTGCTAGATTTACTATGCATTAGCCAATTAAGCATGGTGGGCTTCCTGTTCTGGATTTCACATTGGATTGCTATGCTGCTGAGTTTTGTGATTTCATTAGTTTGGTACAAGTGCCAGAAAACAAATATTGGAAGAAGATGGAAAACAAAGGGATACCCAATTACTCAGGTACTGTGGTATGTTTTTCTTTCTAAATATAGACTTAAAACCTGGCAGCATTATATCCCTGACTTCATATGGGAGAAATGGAAAGAAAAGTTACCTCAGATATCTCCCCTCTTACTTTTTAAAAATCCTCCATAGCAGCTGTGTTTGTAGCACTCAAATGTATACCTAATTGGCATCTTGGATAAATAGGCAGTTTCTGTTTGTGGCTCAAGATATCCTTGTACACTAATTCAAATGTCTACAAATAAAAAGGCTGGTGAGAGAGAGCTCTTGAAAATACTTTCTACAGAATTAAGTGCTTTTGTCATTTAACAATATGTACACATGGCAGATTTCTCATGTTCTGAGTTCAGCACTTGAACAGGTATGTTTTTACCTCACTGACATCCAGAACCTATCTGTGCAGATGGCAAACTTGTGCCAGTCTCAATCTTTTCCAACTCAATCCAGAAGGCAATTGTGGGCTGAAGTCCCTATGTGTCTGGATTGCAGAAGATAGATGTGGAACATATAATACCTTTTGAGAGTTTCTCTGTGGCTGTGCCCTTAAAAATGCATTTTCCTTTGTTGGAAGCCTGAATCTCTTTGTGTCAACTGTGAATAAAGGTAAACATATTCACAGTAGGTGGTGCCATTGAATCTTCAAATAAGAACATGATGTGGCCATGCAGCCTTCTCCCCCGTGACTGACTTCTGTGTATCAAGTGCTGTAGCCAAGTAGATGAAGATTTATCTTTAGCAGTCAAAGGACTCATTGCTTCCTAGAAAAAGGAGGGAATATATGCCCCCATAAAAATATGGAGATGTTAATTTAGAATCAAACTAGCAATTGTTTCAGTTGGAAAGTTCTTTTAACTAGATAAGTGTAGAGGACACAGGTGCACAATATGGAGCTATAATTTATAGTGAATGTCCCAAGATGAAAAACAACTTCTGCCAAAACGCAAATATCAGCTACAAGGCTCACGAGTAAGATTTCACAAATATTCTGTAAATCAAGTGAATGAGACTCATGTTTCACCTCGTCCTCTGAAAGGCTGCTACAGCTGTTCCCTTGTCAGTGCTAACATTTGTTATGGCTAATAACACTTTCAATCACAACTATTTGAGGAAAATTGATTTATTTAGAACCTTCTCTCCTGTGCTGAAAATACTCTGCCAAGGACAAAAGCTCCTGCAAACCACAGGTTGTTAATTCCCTGATGGATTCCTATGCATGTCTCAGCACTGCTTCTTTATACATTTTTGAAGGGGCTGTAAAGAAAAAAAATGAGATAGGTAAGCTCTTCTTTATATTTAATGTTGCCTTTATCATAGCAATTCTGTAGATGTTACCCCTCAAAATTTTGTATGTGAATCAAATCTGAGTTTCATGTGCTGTCTATAGGATAAATAAGATTAGTGGGGCAGTGCTGCCATAACTTCCAAGATGTCTGTGTTGAGTTTTTGCCTTTCAGACCGACCTACAGAATCCATTTTCATTAGCCACTTTACCAAATGCCAAAATTTGGTAACTACAGAATGACACTGCTTGTTAAGCCTACATTACTGAAATACTTGTTAGTACCTTGACAAAACAAACTAGGCTTTAATATGGTTCAAACTATGGTTTAAAACAAGCATGGTGACTTGCTTTAAATTACAATTTTAATGTGAGATGCAAGGTGTGCCAGTGTCAAAGTCAGGCATAGGCAAACTCGGCCTTCCAGATGTTTTGAGACTACAACTCCCATCATCCCTGACCACTGGTCCCGTTAGCTGGAGATGATGGGAGTTGTACTCCTGAAACATCTGGAGTGCCGAGTTTGCCTATGCCTGGTCAAAGTAGATGGGGCTGGTGTATTCTCTGATCTCACAAATGCATAGGTCTAAGGTTCTCTTCTCTTCTCAACAGAAGGACACAACCAGTCATGACTTCCATAAAGGAGCAGGCAGCCATCAGCAGGTTAATAAGTTTTCTACAGGAATGGGACAGTGCTGGCAAAATTGCTCGAAGCCACATTCTAGAAAATTTTATGCTAACCAACCAAGGCAAGACAGGTCCAGAACTGGAAATAGAATTCTCTCAAGGAGCCAGTTTGTTTCTCGCCCGTCTAACTGCTTGGCTCAGGTTGACGTATCCTCTTCCTTGGAGATCTCTTGTTAAAGTGTAACAAGAGCCAAAAAAGAAAGCAATAATTTCCCCATTAAAATTACCAGAATTGGCTACATATTGGCTTGATAAATTATATTTATTTTTATACCAGTTATTAGTATAAATTGCACCAACTTTTGCTAATTTTAGGGCAATTGTGCTCCAGTTATGGTAGCAGAATTTAATAATCCTGGACTTTTCCTGCAATATTGCCCAATGTCTTAAGTTCACAGAAAACTTTGCAAGTCCTACTTCAGACATGTCATTCCTCTAAATAAAGTATGAACTCCTGCAAAAGGGCTGAGGTGAGTAGGGAGAAAATCAGATTCAGCTGAGGTTTAGTGTGCCAGAATGTATTTAATTTAAAGCCTTCACAAACTCACAATAGTTACATGTATGGAACGTGCCTAGAGCAACAATTGAAGTCCATTGGCATCTTCCTATCAGCTGCAAGTGGGTAAGTAAAAAATGTACCATTTCTATATTTGGATAGGATGCTGAGGTTTTTAGCACATTATGTTGGTGTGAAAGAGGTAGTGAGAATGTGGTGTTTGGGAAAATGTAATTGTATTATCAAAGAGATTGGCAAATATAAAAAGCTCTGCTTTCTGTGGCTTGGTGCTTCTTTGCCTGTTGCCTAAATAACCATTTTATCAAACATGAAATCATGCAACTTGCACACTGGCATGGCTTCAGGAATAAAAACTACTCCAGCAACAACCATAGGGAATGTTCTTAGATGAAGCATTCCTATAATCTCCTTGGCTGAGATACCAGGTTGTAAGTGTTGGATTTGGGAATACCTATGCCCAGTTCTGTATATGGAAAATATGGTCAAAGTTTTCTTCCCCCATAAGAAAACTGGAATTGCTTTAGTTCATCAGCTTGCATTCCTGTAAAGAATGGAACACTAGTGAATGACTGAAGTGCAAAGTCTTTCCCTTGGCAGCTCTGCTGCTTTAGTAAAGGGGTTACTAAAGTGGTGTTTAGGAAGAGAAGCAGTGGAGCTGCCAATTACTTTGCCTATGAAAAGAAACGTAACTGTTAATAAGTGTGAAATAATAACTGAAATCATATTATGCAATCTTGTTGCAAATAGACTTTAGATCTGTTGCTTTCTTCTCCACATTTTTTCAGCCAGCGATACATTATTGAATTCCTGGAAGTTGGTGGTATCCTCACATTGCTGGAAATACTTGGGCTCAACCAACTGAAAGAGGAGGACAAAAGGGAGTCCATAAAGCTTCTTCAGTTAGTAGCAAGATCTGGCAGGAAGTTCAAAGAGATTATTTGTGAAAGCTATGGTAAGGCAGATTGTGACAAATGAGATGTACTGCCAGATATTTAAGTGAAGTGGTTTTCTGACCTCAGGGTTTTCCCCACAGAGCTCAGCTTATTCTTTCCACCCCAGTGAATACCACTGATAGAAAAGAGTTGCTTTCTTCTTCAGTATCTCACCTGTCACAGGTTCATCAATAAAAGGGCATGGAAACATTTGATTCTCACAAGGATCTTACTTTGTAGTGTTTTCCTTTCATTGCAGTATATAGCAGCCAGGATATTTCTACCTGTAGAAGATGAATAGATCTCTGAAACATCAGCATATTAATATCTCTGTAAAGTTTCCTTTCTTGGGTAGAGTAGGATGAAGTGTTTTAACTACAGTATTAAAAATTAGTGTATGGGGAGTTAAACGCAAATAAATTCACCTAGGCGGGAATATAAACTTTTTTTAGTATCTACCATAAAGTGACAGTGGATGCTTGTTTACTGCATTGCTCCACTGAAATGGATGAGTGTGATATATGTCCATCCCAGTCTAGCAAGGGAAAGCTGTATGTGAAAAGTACACTGTAAATGGGGATGCAGATTTTGCATCTGGATGTGCATTCACATAGGAGTGCTCAATGAATCTCATTTAACTGGTTGAATATGGCTTTTCATGCAAATCTGAAGCTGCATCCAAATTCAGAGCCAGTCATTGCTGCCCATAACTAGTTGTGTGAGCTTGAACTCTATTGATTAGATTGGATTTATATTCAGCATTATCCCACTGGCTCAAAGCAGCTTACAGTGGCTTTCCCCCTAAACCTTAATAGTCCTGTCCCCTAAGCTCCCACTTCCTACTTGCTGCAAGCCATATATAAGAGAGAGGCGCTCTCTCTCTCTCTCTCTCTCTCTCTCACACACACACACACACAGTCAGTCCGTCTTGTGTTTACCCAGAAGTGAATCCCACTGAGTCCAATTTGGCTTACTCCCAAGAATACAAAGTGCATGTTTAACAATTGTAACCTTAGACCAGCACAATTTCAAAAACAAGGACTGATTGAAACAGGGATTAAATCAACTGAATAAGGAGGCTATTTATTATTTATTTATTCATTTGCCCTAAAGTCTACAGAATTTTTACATAAATGGGCAAATACTTGAAAACTCAAAGTCTGAAAACCATTGCATATTTTAGCTAGTGTGAGGTGCAATGGCTTCACTCCACTTTGTTTTCAGTTGTAGACTCTGAAGGTATATGGGAAACAGGATTTACTTGAAGATAGCCCTGTACATTGATCCAAAATTTTCCATACATGATACCATTTGAGAAACCCATTTAGTGATTAAATAGATGTGATGTTAAGTGTGTCTTTACATAAATCATACACATTTTAAGAATTGCAAATAGCAATTGGTTACAATCATGTTCACTATTAGAGTGATTGCCTGCCAATGGTACTCTGCATATTTATCAATGTATAATAAGGGTGTCCTTTGCTACTTACAAAATACTTGTATTAAAACTTACATTTTATTTAAATACAAGCTAAAACATGGGGCTGCTTAGCTGACAATTTCTAGCCTGCGTGTTCAGAAAGCTTTTTTTCCTTTATAGGTGTACGATCAATTGCTGAGTTTTTTGCCACCTGCAAGTCAGAAGAGACTCAAGAGCAAGTACAGATTCTTCTGGATGCTTTAGGCCATGGCAACCCCAAATACCAGAATCAAGTGTACAAAGGGCTGATTGCTCTTCTAAAGTGCACCTCTCCAAAAGCCCAGCAACTGTCCCTACAAACATTGAGGACAATACAGGTGAGCAACAACAAGATGGAGTGGGAGCATGGGGTTGCAATCTTTGTTTCATTAACTACAGTATATGGAACTTCTTCCCATCATCTGTTACAGACAACATGCATTTTTTCCTCAGGGGCATCTGTGTTTCTAGCCAGTGCAGGGTCTACAAACTGCACATATATATTGCTATTAACAGTTAAATGGATCTAAGTGCCAAATACCATGCCAAAGGAACCAACTATATTAGGCAAGAAAGGCTAACAGATCTGACCTGAGTTTGATAATTGAACTATAAGTAATGGAGATATAAGTAACCCAAATACATTGCCTTAAAATACAATGTTTGTAATTGTATTTAAATAGGTTTAAAGGGAGTTTCTTTTAAAAAATTACTGAAATCCTATTCTGCCCCCATGTCTAAAATCTGAAATAGTACTCCTGAAAATATGTGGTTTTTTAAGCTAAGAACTGTCAGCTGTAGAACACACCACCCCAATTATGGCTAGATCTAGATTAGGGACACATAGAACTTATTGACATCTCCCTTAACCATTCTAGCTAATGGTTATTTCTAATTAATGCACTTATAAAACTGATTGGTATAACAGATTCATGAAGAAAGAGTGGTCTCCCTAAATACTGCCCTTGCATCTTTATGGTTCATTGCAGCATGTTGTCTGATCTCACCTGGGTGAGAGTTCACATTACTGCATTAGAGAAGTTGTTGTTTTTTTGTTCATTTTACAGCTCTTGCACCCCACGTTGTTTATATCAGCACAGCTTTAATTTGCAACAGGGAACTTCAATCAGTTACAGCAATCTTCCTTTTACATTCTTACAAAATGAATTGTCTTCCCTCAGAGTGTTTCATGTATATGTTAAAATATCGTCTGACGTGCTCCTAAAAGGGATTTGCATCACCAGGTCAAAATATAATCTTTTGTCTGCTTGATCATGCTGAAGATTTGGGTAGCCCAGCTCTTCCTTGTGATCTCTTGATTGTGACCTATATTTTTCATGCTTGTTCTGTATTACAGCATACTAAGACGGGGTCTCAAATATTCTTCTCTTGCTCGTTTACTTTGGCAGACAATTGTGGGAGATGCCCATCCAAGTATTGTGGACTCAGTGCTTAGTGTGCTCCGTTCTCTGCACCTGGAGGTGCAATATGAGGGTAAGATGACTCTATGCACTCACCTCCACTTTTGAAGCCAACCCTCAAATCGTTGAGTCCAGGTGACTACCACATACTGAAATTGAAAATCAGTTTTAAAATAATGCACCAGTGAGCCAAATGTCTATAGGAAGGGAAGAACCCTAATAACTAAGGCATTCATGAAAAAGCAAATTTTATGTAAGGTACAGCACAAGGTAGCCTACTTACAAGGCATACTGGTCTTTGGCTGGTGCCAAAGCTGGGTGAATCCAGTGTGTGTTCTAATTTGCATGGAAGCTACCACAATTTTCTTTTTTAATGCTATATTTGCTTCAAAACAGATAACTTACAAATTCCCAAGTAGCATAAACAGCATGTCTTCAAAGCAGGTGACTCACTGGCCTTTATTCCATACAGTTAAGCTGTGTGGTTAGTGCTACCAATTTTTTTAAAAACTAGTGTACGCATTTTATGAAAGAACCAACAGACAGTGCCTTTACGGAGGGATTGAAGTCTTTAGGAACATGAGAACTGCACAATTAATGTGCTATATTGCCTAGTGCATTAACAAACCCACTTTTAAATTGAGTGTTCTTTGTCCTATAACTGCCATATAAACGTAAGAAGGACCTGCTGGATAAGGCCAGTGGCCCATCTAGTCCAGTATCCCATTCTCAATGGCAGCCGGCAGCCTGTGGAAAGCCCAGAAGCAGGACCTGTGCTCTCCCTGCCTATGATTCCCAGTAACTAGTAAACACACTGGAACAAATGATTAACAAAGACTGGACATAGTTGAACCACCTTTTAGGCTTTGTGTAGGCAAATTATTCCCCAAGAAAAACTGAGGCTTGCTCTGTGCAACAGGAGCTACCTTACTACTATTACTCTGTGACAAAGCACCCACTTTAGTATCTTCCTTCTTCTAGCGATTCAACTTATCAAGGACCTCATGGCATATGATGTGCGGCCAGCTTTGCTAAAAGGACTGGTTGCATTGCTAAAGCCATCAAGACAGGAGACTGCCAAAATGCAAGCCAGAATCCTGGAAGGTGAGATCCACAAATGCTGCCATTTGGACCCACTTATGAAGATGTTCCCCACTTCTACATCTCCTTCCCTATCTCTAGAGTATATTAGTCTAAGGCTGTGTTCACATTCTCGTATACTGTGCACTCACTACATTTCCGGTTTTTGTGTTCACAAGATGTTAGCCAAAATGCATGTTTACTGTACTTCATACTACTGTTTGGTGGTTTCTCAAACCAGCTTCACACCGACTGGAGTTATTAAGCTGTTCCCAATTTGTCTCCACCCTTGTATGAACATCTCTGCACAGGGTAAAGACATTCCTGCCTGTCAACATTCTCTGGTGCAGGAACAAATTGAAGCTGTGCTGATGTAAACAGGTTGGGGTGCAAAAGCTATGAAATGCACTGAAAAAACAACTTCACTGTTCTCTAAGGCAGTATTGTGAACACACACTTACTGTAGCATTTATATTCTTCATGTGTTGAGAAGGGAAGGCATATATTTTAACAACTTAAGCCCATCCTCTGTTCCTTTTCTTTTATCATGGGGCCCAACCTCTTTCCTCATTCATACCTGAAAACCTCTATCAAGCTCCAAGTTTGCTCAGAGCGGGACTGTAGGGGTATGGAATGAGAACCCATTGTGATAGAACAGAAATTCATCTCAATCACCAGCCTGAGAAACTGGAGCAGGGAGGGCTGCAGGCAAACATTGACATCTTTCAAAGCAGACCCAAACCAACATTCCCTGCCTACCATCAAGGAATCAAATTTCTGCATGGCATGTGAAACAGCAATTAGCTGGTGCTAGCCTAAGTTAAACTGTGCTGCTGGATAGGTACTGAATGGATTTTCTGTGCAATTCAGTTCTTTCTGGACAGTGTTTTAGGTCAAAAGCAAAGCTTTGGGGCAGGCTATGAGACACAGTACCTGACTCCTACATTGTTTCCTACATACAGAAGCTGGTACGTTACACTTGATGGAGTCCTTGCCAGCATATATTCAGCAAGCTGCTGCTGCCAAAGCCATTGGGTAAGAGATTAGGATGGGTTACTGGAAGCAGTTGCCAACACAGAGGCAAACTGTGAAGCACTCTTAGCCCAGTTTTGTGTAGGCCACAGATGCAAACTAGAAAACACCTCACTTATTGTGTGAAACAGCCACCAGTTCACAGTCCAGATTGACAAATTATATACACCCACTTCACCTGCTACTCAGATGGAGGCAGTAGGGCACTAGGTTGGGCAGTGTTTTTATATATTTTTAATTGATGGTGTTAACTATATGTTTTAATCATACTATGATATCTACTTGCTGCATTTTGTTCCAAGAACCTCAAAGTAGCAATTTTAGTCTCTTAACATAGCACACTGGCTAAGAGTGACTTGCATTGCCCAAGGCCAGCCAGTAACCAAGCATATCTATTTGAAACCCTCCCTACCCCCATCCAAACATTACTATAAAATGGCTTTCAGGGGTTGAAGTTGAATCCATGCCTTCTGCTTCTTGATGCAACATTAGACAGCCAGCATCACATCCAGTCCCTTAAAACACATTCAGAACTAGAATACCTATATAATCCAACCACTATCCTCTTACCTTTCAGAGTTTATAACATGAGCTAGAATAGTCAGGTTATCAATGGAGCTATACATAAAATATCCTCTGAATATACAGCTCCTCTCTAATCATTTTAGGGTTATCATCTTCAGCACTAGACAAAGTATTTGCTGCTTAGCCAAATTCATGTCACCATCCACCTTACTAGGCTTAGCACCATAACAACTCAATACAATAGATTTGCCCAGTCAGCTTATTTTCTTGGCAGCGTGTGCCTTTAACAACTGTTGCAGAAATCCAACAGTGCAACAGTTAGGAAAGCTGAACCTGTTGGATGTCTTCTATTACTATTGGATGTCTCACTGTCAACCAGCTGGCACAGAACAACCTAGATCTCTCTAGCTTGTAAATTAGTGGGATGCTCCCTCTGCTCTTAAACCCCCTTCCCCCTCTCTTATCTGTTTATTGAAAACATTTTTATCCCACTCTTCAAACACTCAACTTTGCAGAATTCTGGCCCAAGACTCCAGAGATGTGGCTGAGGAGCTGGTCTTCTTGAGAGTGGTGCATGGTCTCATGTGTGCCATGGGCAACAAAGATCACACTAACTGCCAGAGGCAGGCCAGCATTACCCTAGAGGCAAGTGACTTTGTTGAAAAGGAGGAAACTGGGCATAGATGTGTATTGTCACTTTTTCAAAGCTCTCTAAGTGAAGGGGTTGTTTCGGTGGGTGGAATGGATGGATTGGATGAGATAAAAAGTTAGTCAGTGGATTAAGCACTAAAGAATACAAAGATCAGACTATGACAGGAATAAGGCTTTCTTAGTATTTAACATGCATGGCTTGTAGATGTTGGAAGCATGGGAGCAGAAACTGCCTGTATATTTATGCCAAAATCTACAGAAGTGTTTTTAAACTGTTTCTAATGTATTTTAATGCCCTGGGATCTTAGGGTGAAGGACGGGTAATTAATAAATTAATACCACTAGAGAACTTTTAAAGTCTCAATTGTGCTGGGAAATTATGGTTGAGGCTAGAGCTTTGGAAAGGGATAACGGCAGCCCCCCACTAAAGATTCTGAGTGATGAAGACCAGAACAATAAATACTAATGAAACCTGGATAGTAAATATTAGATTGCAGAGTTTTATACTCCTGTAGCTTACAAAGAGCTGCATCCAACATTATACAGTCAAACATCGGATCCCGAACACCTGTGTTTTGGAATGCTTTGACTACTGAACGCCGAAAACCCAGAAGTAAATGTTCCGGTTTTCGAACGTTTTTCAGAAGGCGGACATCCAACGCAGCTTCCGCTTGAGTGCAGAAAGGTCTTGCAACCAATCAGAAGCCGCACCTCGATTGTCAGACATTTCGGAAGCCAAACGTTCGACAACTGAGGTTTGACTGTACAAGCTAAGTTTCACTTGTGCAATGGAGTCCTGTTTCCTCACCTCTCTGCATTCAAAATTTGCTCCAGAGTATACCCAACCCTCTGGAGTCTGGAGAGTTTAAAGATGCATCATGGGCTGGAGAGGAGGGAGAAGTTATGTTAACTCAAGCAGAAGTGCTGCACAAACAGAAAAGCAGAGTTGGATACAACCCAAGGATTACTCTTATTTTCCCTATGGATTAAATTCTGTTCCCTTGCAGCATTTTGTAAGGATGTTCATAGTGGTGGAGAATCAAACCCAGAGCGCCATGGGAGAAAAACTGTTTGAGCTCTTTATGGTATGTCTTGTCTATCCTCTGTACTAAGGTTATGGGACTCAGATATGAGATGTTTTATTTGCCAAAAGCAACAGTGAGATTTAAGACAAAACACCTGAAATCCCAAACCACTTTTCTGAATTGTTTAGAAGTCTTCCCTCCACCCAGCAACTATAGTAAGAATCACTATCTTCTGTGGCATAGCCAACGTTAGACAAGACCTTCAGTAACTGTTAAATTCAAATGAATGCTTTAAGAGAGCCAGAGTTCAGAAAGGGTAGTGGTATCTTCTTACTACTTCTGCCATTGTAAAAGCTGCTTTCTGTTTACCAGGTTTCTCTTATCCCCTTATCTTAAACCACTTAGAAACCTATTTTAAGAGCATTAAGCAGTATTTAAATTAATAACAATCTTGAAGAGGAGGAACATAGAAAGTGGCACAGTAGAGGGAAAGCACAGCTCTAGACCTTTTTTCAGAATAAGGGCAAGAACATCACTGGCTTTTCCATTTCTAAGTAAACATATTCAACCATATTTTTCCATTTCTGTAAAAGTTGTTCTGAAAATTGGATTGGCAGATTTTGAAAGAAATTAATTTGGGAAGCTTGCATATTTTAAAGTGTGGATTTACTAGTAAAGCTCATTCTAATACAGTCTCTGTCTTCATAGCTGCATATGATGGTTATAATAACCAACCACCTACAATTATTGAATGATGTTTTATACGAAGTCTCAAAACTATTTACAATAAATATTTTCTATTTTTCTAAACATTAAAACACATGACATTAGTACAGCAGCACTAAAGTCCAGATTGAGCAACTGCAACAATATAATTAAAGCTGCCCCCTATGTCAAAGAATAAAAATGATATTCCCTGGTGGCAAAATTATAATAAAATTGTCATCAGCTGTGCCTTTCTGGAGAGAGCATTTTAAAAAGATGGTGAACTATTACAGAGTAGGCCCATTCATCTTCCTATTAAATTTTCCAAATATCCAATTTCAATCAAAAGCCAGGCAGCCATTAGTCCTTTAGCTAATTAAAATATTCCAAGAAGTTCACTGTTCAGATACAGTCATCCTAGCCTTTGAGTGAAGAGACATGTAGAGACAACTCCATTAGAGTGGCCCTTGTTTCAAGGAAGAGATGCCAATGAACCATCAGGAATTTCCCTCCATTTATTTCCAGCCCTGAACCTTGGAAAGTTCCTGCTTTTCAATAAAGTGCCTGTCTTACCTTTCTTCCCTCTAGCAAGATGCTACAAACTTGTACCTGAATATGGATGCTGTGCAGGCTGTTATTCTGGCCACCAATATAGTCAATATTCCGGAATATATTTTGGCTCAGGCAAAAATGGATATTCCAGGTATGTTGGGCACAGTTGTGGACAAAATAACTTTGGAATATGTAGATACCTCCTTAATGCTAAAAAAAGGGGGGGAGGGAAGGGAAATAATAGGATGACATATTGTGCAGGCAGGTTGTGAATAAGTACAAAAATATGAAATGGGACAAGTTATTAGTTCACAACAGTATAAACAAGAAGGGTCTTATGTTAATTCAACAAATCCAGAGGGGACAGAAATTACATATGAAATCTGTAGAGAGAAATGCTAGTTAGATAACAAGAAAAAAGTACTGTGTATACTCTTGAGAGTGATGTGCATGTTGGCATGCAGCCCTTCTGAGGGCTGGCAAAGCCTCAATGTGGCTCTCAAGCAAAAAATGTTAGCCACCCCTGTATTATGCATTTATAATCTTTACGGCTTCACTTGTGCATACTGCATTTTATTTTATGGAAACTGCCATGTGAGGATGCTTAGCCTGGAGGCGGTTGGAGGATGGATGGTGGCTAATGGATTGAAGTTGAATCCTGACAAGACAGAATTACTGTTTTGGGGGGACAGGGGGCGGGCTGGTGTGGAGGACTCCCTGGTCCTGAATAGGGTAACTGTGCCCGTGAAGGACCAGGTGCGCAGCCTGGGAGTCATTTTGGACTCACAGCTGTCCATGGAGGCGCAGGTCAATTCTGTATCCAGGGCAGCTGTCTACCAACTCCACCTGGTACGCAGGCTGAGACCCTACCTGCCCGCGGACTGTCTCGTCAGAGTGGTACATGCTCTAGTTATCTCCCGCTTGGACTACTGCAATGTGCTCTACGTGGGGCTACCTTTGAAGGTGACTCGGAAACTACAACTAATCCAGAATGCGGCAGCTAGACTGGTGACGGGGGCGGCCACCAAGACCACATAACACCGGTCTTGAAAGACCTACATTGGCTCCCAGTACGTTTCTGAGCACAATTCAAAGTGCTGGTGTTGACCTTTTAAGCCCTAAACAGCCTCAGCCCAGTATACCTGAAGGAGCGTCTCCAGCCCCATCGTTCTGCCCGGACGCTGAGGTCCAGCGCCGAGGGCCTTCTGGCAGTTCCCTCATTGCGAGAAGCAAAGCTACAGGGAACCAGGCAGAGGGCCTTCTCGGTAGTGGCGCCCGCCCTGTGGAACGCCCTCCCATCAGATGTCAAAGCGATAAACAACTACCTGACATTCAGAAGACATCTTAAGGCAGCCCTGTTCAGGGAAGTTTTTAATGTGTGATATTTTAGTGTTTTTTGGTTTCTATGGAAGCCGCCCAGAGTGGCTGGGGAAACCCAGCCAGATGGGCGGGGTACAAATAATAAATAGAATAGATAGATAGATAAAAGGCAGCTTACCAGTACTTTAAGTAAATACAGTGGTACCTTGGGTTACAAATGCTTCAGGTTACAAACACTTTGGGTTACAAACTCCACTAACCCGGTAGTAGTACCTCAGGTTGAGAACTTCGCCCCAGGATGAAAATGGAAATCACGCAGCGATGGTGCGGCAGCAGCGGGAGGCCCCATTAGCGAAAGAGCACCTCAGGTTAAGAACAGTTTCGGGTTAAGAACAGACCTCCAGAACGAAATAAGTTCGTAACCCGAGGTACCACTGTATCTTGTTTGTATAACAGCACAGTGGTACCTTAGTTCCCGAACTCAATCCATTCTGGAAGTCCGTTCGACTTCCAAAACATTCAAAAACCAAGGCACGGCTTCTCATTGGCCCTGGAAACAATGCCGACAGCCAAAACAGATGTTCAGCTTCCAAAAAACATTTGCAAACCAGAACACTTACTTCCAGGTTTGCGGCATTTGGGAGCTGATTTGTTCATCAACTAAGTTTTTTGGGAACCAAGATACCACTGCATTTAAAAAATAAGCTACCATACTTGGTACTGAAGTAATGAACTGAGTTATATTTCTTGAACTCTTTTTCCTCCCTCAGAGAGAAACTCAACTGCAGAAGATGAACAGGAACAGCCGTCTCAAATTAGAGAGTTGCTGTTTTAGTTAGTGACCTCTCAATTGTCCTCATTTATTGGGCTGTTGTTCATTTTCATCTATTTTTTCCATGCATTCTGTTTCAGGCCCTACTACCCATCCCCATGAGAAAAAGATGCAAAGCTCCAAGTGCCTTATGACAGGTGACTTTGAGTCCCTGTCCCCCCCCCCCTTTTCTCAAATCTGAAATCTACTTAGTTTGGTTATCAACCACCAGACACATCAGTTGCTCTAATTGTTCTTCAACAGCTGCCTTTGCAACAACATAACCATAGACTAATTTGTGTCATACTTATGAAAATAAGGAATAATCCCTTGTACAGCCACTTTGAGTTCTGAGGAGGAGACAGGATATCTATGTAATAAATAAAAACAGTACTGAACAACTAAATTTAAGTCTCTGTGATCATACATACCAGACACAAGACTTCACTCCAATTTGCAGGTTCAACTGAAACTGAAATAAATGAACATACAGAAGATACATGGGCATCTGGTTAGCCATTGTGAGAACAGAATGCTTGGCCTTATCTGGCAGGCTGCTCTGCTCTTACACTGTGAACTCTAAATCCCCTTGCCAACTTATTTTTGTGCAGACAGACTGAACCCTAATGTAGTAGAGCATCCAGAAGTCTACCATAAGACCAAATGTTCTTTTCTTCAGAAATATTATCAAAGGTAAAATATTTACAGTACATGATTTGCAAGCCAAAAGCAGAAACTGCCATTCTCTAGCAGCGCTACTGGGAAAGCAGCAATGGCTTCTCTAGCTATGCATTCAGCATATAAACACACCCTTGAATACTTCATAGCTTTACAGTTATATAAAGGGATTTTTGAAGTAATACAGCTCTTTAAGAGAAATTAAGGAGCAATCGTATGCTTAAGCCCATTGATTTCAGATACAGTTAGTTTTGTATAGGATTTGGCTGCTCTTTTCCTGAAGTGTACTTTCGCACAATGGATAGTATGTATGCTTACAGATCAGGCCTATCTACTTCATAGAGATGGAGATAAAATGTTGAAACTTCATATCAGTTGTTTCCCAACTCCTAGCTCTCTTCTCTTGGAAAGCATGCTATGCCATTAGCATCTCCTTAGCCACTTTGTATGCCTTAGATCTTAGGAAACAATTAACACTTGCATGCAGTAATGGCACCCTAAATTCACTTTATAATTGGCAATGCCAGTAGACAAAATTAGCAGCATCCTTCCCATCTTTTTGAAAGCTACACTGATACATCCATGCATATATCAGACTTTTCCTCATAGGGTGTAAGCACATATATAAATAAACATAAACACACACACTTGTTTAACACTTTCGGGAAGGTTACTGAAGCATACCCACACACTACTGGCTCTTGAGCAGTCCAAATAGTTAAACTTCACAGTTACAATGAAATGGCCCAAACAGTTGACACTTTTTGCCATTCTACTGATAAAATGCAAAAACTCAGAAAGGCAGAAGTTAATTTCCATTTCAGAACAGACTGACACTATAATTGATTTTATTCTGTGAATCGCCCTGAGACCTCTGGGTATAGGGCGGTATATAAATTCAATAAATAAATAAATAAATAAATGTAAAGTTTTTTGTATACTTTTTTCAAAATAATAGCCATTAGAGATCATTTTCTTTTAAGCACATGATTAATGCATAAAGCCAGTTGCTTAACACTGACAAGATTTCAATACCAGTATTTGACTAGTTTCAGGAGTCATAAACGGAATTCTTGCCTCTACATGAATGAAGACTATCACAGTCCAACACATTGACTTAAATAGATATGATTATGGTCATTGTCCATTTGCAACATTTATAACAGGAACAGCCAGGAGCTGCATACTCTCAGGTCTGCGTGAGAAAATACCCAGACCTCCCAGGGACTAATAACATTTGGTACTATATGGGCCTAAGTTGTTAAGCTGCACACATGAGGGTAGTGTTCCCCTCCACGAAGCCTTTGAAGAGCAGCAGTTGAAATAGCCACAGTAGCTAAGGAGTGGAGTCCTTTCTATCCAAGTTGGCTACCTTGGTCTTGTCAGGCAGAGCGGCTGGGTATAAATATTTTAAATAAATCCACAATGTTTTAAAAACTTTTATTTATGCAGTTTTAACAGCCTTTATACACACATTGCACAGTATCCATCACTTATCTCTTTTCCCGACTTCCCAATCCATCTCTCTTGCAGGTTAAATTGTATATTTAACCTACTTGTAGATTAAATTGTATATTGTACCCTCTAAGATAATCTCCAAAATACCTCCACTCTACTCTTCTCTTTAACTCTTTAACTTTATAAGTGGCCCATTAGTCCATATTCAACCTTTTCGCTGAGACCACCTCAGTTGGGGATATCCATCTTGGGGGTTTTCTCTCTAAGAGATCTTTGTGTCGCTGCCAAACCGTGTACATACTTCTTATGACATGGTTTTGGAAACCTTTGTGCAGCCTTGATTTGTCATAATGCAGATATGCATGCCATTCAAAGTGTAGATCAAAACCTTCTAGGTCTAAAATGTTGGTATCTCTTAGCTCCATCTATTCTTTCATCCAACAGAGACACGCTGCCTCATAATAAAATCTAAGGTCTGGAAGGGCAAAGTCCCTTCTTTCTCATATATCTGTCAGATTTTTATATTTAATTCGGGTTTCCCCACTACCAAATGAAGTTTGTCACGTCCTTCTTTCACATTTTAAAACAGTTTGGGCTATTACCATGAGTGTTTGAAATAAGATCATCTTGGGCAAAACATTCATTTTGACTGCGGATATTCTTCCTAACAAAGAAAGGTTCAGTCTAGTCCATTTTTCTAGATTCTTTTTATATCATTCCAGATTTTAACATAGTTATCCTGAAAAAGGTTTAAATTCTTAGCTGATATCCATATCCCCAAATATTTTTCTGTTTTAATTCCCATAATATTCTCAAGTCTTTCTTTTGCCTGTAAGTCTAAATTTTTTACTATCATTTTTGTTTTTTCCCTTATTTATATAGAATCCTGCCAATTTGCCAAATTTTGTTATAGTTTCTATTGCTCTTGGGACGCTTTCCACCGAATTTTCCAACATCAACACGTCGTCTGCAAAGGCTTTTACTTTGTATTCTCTCTGCCCAACCTTAATTCCTGTTATTTCATCATTTTTCGTATTTCTCTAGTTAACACTTCTAATACGTATTAGGATAAACAACAGTGGCAACAGGGGGCATCCCTGCCTTGTCCCCTTCTTGATGCTACTTTTTTCTGTGACATTACTATTTATTATTAAGCTCGCCTATTGCTCTGTGTATACTGCATTTATCCCATTAGAGAATATGGCATTCAGAACAGTATTCTGCACTAATTTCTTCAGGAAGACCCAGAACACATTGTCAAAGGCCTTTTCAGCATATAAAAATATTAGTGCTGCTTCTTTTTCATTTCTTTTTTCCAAGTATTTGATCACATTTCTAGTATTATTCCTTGGTAAAAAAAACCTCACGAATAGGTGATTCTAGGACCACCATTAGCTTTTTTGCCATTATTGCAGTGTACAACTTATAATAATTGTTCAGGAAGGAGATCAGCCTGTAGTTCTTGGGTTGGAGTATATCCTGATCTTGTTTGGGGATTAAAGTAATGTAAACATTCTTCTACAATGTTGGTATTGTTCTCCCTTGTAAACTTTCATTCATAAGATCTTTAAGGGGCGTGGTAATGTTTCTCTTAATGTTTTATAATATGCGACTGAAAGTCCATCCAGACCAGGAGGTTTGCCAGACTTTGCCTGCTTGATGGGGGCATTCAGACTATCTACTTGGTCCTTTGTTAGCTGTGGTAGATAACATTTTTGCAAACATTCTTCTATGTCTTTCTCACTCTCCTTTCCAAGTCGAGTAGTATCTTAAAACTTCTTTTCTGAATTCTTTTTGGTTATATATCCTCTCCCCTACCATTATCTTGCTTATTATATTGGGGGTTTTACTTTCCCAGCTTATTGGCAAACTCAAATTGTTTTTGTTTTAAAGCTTTTTAGTCGTTGCTCTATTTCATTCTGTGTGATCATGGCAAATTGCGTTTGTTGTATTTTCAGTTTCTGAATACAAACTTGATATTTTCATAACACACCATTTCCTTCAAAATTCTTTTTCTTCCTCTTTTCTTTCTATAAATTGGATTACCAGCACGTCACATCCTGATCCATTACTGGAGTTCCTTAGTTGTTTTATCGTTTTCTGTCAACACCACCGCATTAAGTCCTCTAATATTATTATCTCATTATATCTTTCAAATAATTTGCCTTCCAGCTCTCTTCAGAACTCCAGTATTTTTTTTCCCATTTAGCTAGCCTACAAGGTGATTAGCTCCACTTTCTACACATACCTGTGTTTGTAATTTTTTTTTAAACCACCTGGAAAAAGGTCAGATTAATTCAATCTTGTCCTCTTCCAGTTGTTCCATTAGCAAAAATGGTAGAGTCCAGAAGTTTTGACTAGCGTTGACCACCCACATTTTTCCAGAACCCCTGATCATTTATCATAAATAGGGACCATCTTTCCTTAAAGTTCAACCAAATAGAAACAACCTTGGTTGTCATCACAACCTAGCTGGACTAGGATTGCCTAATGTGTTCAAGTTACAGTCCTAAACATTCTTTCCATGCTCCTATAAATATTTAAGGGCGGGGGGCAAAGATCCACCAAGTTCAATAGACTTCCTCTGGTAAGTATACTAGTAAGTACAATTGCTGCCTTCCTCTGAAACAAAACCAGTTGAAAACCAAGATAAAAGGCCAGATTCAGCTAAATAGTTGTGCTAGTGCAACAAGTCATGTTAATAGGAAGATGGGAAACTGGTCTACCTGGCAAGCAGAAATGTTTGCAATGACTGAACAAACATAACAGCACAATGCTGAACTCCTCCCATAGTATTTCTAAGTAAAATATGTTTATAACCAGTCTTACCGACAAATCTCAAATTCTCTTTTAGATGTAATAGATAAGGTTGAAAGTAAGCAAGCTGTCCTTACCAAGTTGTTGCTCTCCAAGCCAGATGTGCATACAAATCCAACATATACAAGTGGCCTCCAAGAACAGCAGAAGACCTGCAGAACACACTTCAAACCCCTCACAATACAGGACTTGATGCATTCAGAAATATTTATTTATAAACTGCTTCAATTACTGATTATTTATATTTAAAAAAGTCTCAAACAGCAAAACCAGTTCAAGATTCACTGGATTGCATTCAATGTTAACATTTCAAAAGTATTTAGTGAAATACTTTATTTACACTAGAAAAATGTACAAGCTTACCAAGAGACACCAAAACAACTCTTCTTCTTAGCCTTCAGTTGTGAAGAGGAGCAATGGTCCCAGAAACATCACATTCTGGCAGAGTACTTTCCTTTGCCGGCATAAAGGATAGCACCCTCTCCCCAAAACAGGGAACCCTCAAACAAGATAGGATGAACCTTCTGCTAGCATTTTAAATACAGTTAACAGCAAACCAAAGAAATGACAGACAAATAGAGAGGGAAGAAATTCATTTAACAAGTGGGTAACTACTGAAGTGGCCGCTTATTCAGATGCTTGCTGGCTTGTTCTTCCATCTGCATGGCAAGGGTTAGTTCTTCCAGAGTGTCTATGGAAGAGGAAGACAGAGAAGATAGACGTCAGCATGAGACCCCTTTGGAGGGCATCCAGAAAACAAAAAAAGAAACACATCTAGACACTCCATTTCTTTCTTTCTGACCACTCTGGTGGCAGCAACAGGATCCAGCCAGCAGGCAAGAGCCTGAGTTCCCTTACCAGAACGAACCATTTTGAGAAGAGGGCAAGGCCCAGATGTCAATCAACTGACACCCCACTTCAAAACTGGGCTGCAAAGAACAATACCCAAAGGCCTTGCTCTAATTGTCAATCAGCTGATTGGAGCTTACAGCAAGTCCTGTTTTGGGCAGGGATCAGCAGCACTATGGAGTTCCTATTTGGAATTCAGATTGTGCAGCCAGTCTCTCCAGGACAGCCACTGCTGTCTTGTCCCATTCAAGTATATGAAAAATATCTTGTGGCAAAATAGCATTGTGTATGACTGAAAACAAAAGTGAAACTAATTTTTTTGCCTCAGGATTGTAATGTTTGCAAAGAGAGCCACCTAGTGAATGCTTTGTAAAATGCCTATTCCTTGAGTTCTGGAACATCACAGTACAGTTTTAGGGTTATCAACATTTTGGGGCCCCACAGGCACATTTGGAAAACTGAGAAACACTCCACAGCAATGCATGAACCCACCCAAGTGCAACTGCCTCACTCAGTAACAGTGAAACCTCTTACATTCCACGCCCCACACTGAACACTTCTCTTACAAGGACAGCATTTCAGAATTAAGCAGCTCCATACTGACACCCCCCCCTTCCTCTCCAAGGATGTGCACTAAGAGAACAGTGGTGATTCTCTTCCAGCCTGTGGCAATGTATTCCTGGGAATCACACACCATGTGTTTAACCAGTCCAATAGTCAACCCACGGTATTGCCCACCAACTCTACACTTTAGCATGACAAAGCTCCTTATCAAAGCGGAAAGAAAGTACAGTATAGAGGTGCGCAAACGGCAGGTTGTAAGAAAGCATAATTTATTACACTGCACATTATTGTTGATCACTGGGCATGTCTGTTAAAGGCACTAAACTTAGCTTTGAATTTTTGAAGTTTTGCGGAGCTTGAGTCAACATGACATGGTTTTAAGTCCAGAGTTAAAATCAATTAATACATGCAGCTAATCTTTTGTAAGAGAGGCAGGCACAATGCAATAGTAACCTAAACTCTACCTGAAATTTCCATTCCTATACCCGTCTCTCATGCAATCAGTTTGGCAGAAGGCCATCTCTATTTTATCTTTCTACTATTCCTTTTTTCTTTTTTATACTTATACATCATACAAACAAACATTGAATAAAACAAACAAATAATACAAAACAGAAGAAAACACAAAAACAAAATTACAAGGATATAAACATAATAACAAACTACAATCGGAAAAAAGAAAAGAAAAAAGTGACTTCCAACTAACTCCATGTGGATCTTTATTCCTCATATCACTGGTTGTCTGTAATGATTAAATTTTACCTTCTCCTTTCCTTACCACTAATCATGGTAAAGCCTTATACCTCTCCCCAGCCTCCATCATCTTATGTGGCAAGCAATTTTGGATAGCAACTGCATTGCTTCTATATTCTATGGCAGTTTTTGTAGAATAGCTGAACATCCTGTCACAGGGAAGTTGAAAAGCCAACTCCCAAAAGCACCAAGCATTTTAATTTCTATGCTACTTCCTGCAGTGTGTTAGTGAAATACAGCACCCTCCAGTACCTTTCAGGCGGAGGAAATTTTTGGATCCTTCATTTACGAAGCACTGGGCTTGATACACAAATGCCTCCAGGTCATATTCTGGTTGTTCCGCAATATCCAGGAGACAGTTGCAGTCGTTCATTTTCTGAGTACGAAAGGTGAGGAAAGTTAGGAGTTTCTCTTACAATTATGCACACATTATGCCACTTGAACCCAGAGACTATCAAGATGATTTGGCGCACTACCCACCAATACATACCTCCCTGACATCCTTAAGCTCCTCTATTGCCTTCTCCTCAAGCTCACTTATCCGGGTGACAGCCTCACGGAAACTGGACAGATGAGACAGCTCATCATCAGAAAGCTGTTGTTTTGACAAGAGGAAGTATTAGCACAGCCTCACTAAGATCTACTCGCCAAACAGATTGCCCTCCCATTCAGCACATGCAAACCTCATGAAGGTGGGCCGATTCTTCCTCACTGATATCCACCTCTTCATTTTCGGTTTCCATGCAGTTCTGTGCTTCTCCTGTTGTTCCATTGTGAGGGAGCTCCTTCACTCTGAGAACAGAAGGGAAGAATCCAGCCTTGGTAAAGCACTTAATGGCCTGTATACAACACAGGTGAAGCCTGAGGGTGGAACTCTTCCTATCATTCTGTCTGCACAAGCATTCCAGCTTGCTAGACAGAACAATACCCCGTCCCCCCCACACCCTGTTCTGGAGGTTCGCCCAACCCCCACAAGCCAATTAATTGGGGGCCACAGAGGGGAGGACAGGGGGAACGCCCCATTGCACAAGCTGAAGCTCATGTGTAGGGCCTCCACTGGTGGTGCTTGTTAGATGAATCCCACCCTTAAAGTGAAAGCCTGAGGCCATTTGAAAACTGCAATTCTAAAACAGTTTTTCCTTCCACAAATACATGACTAAGATCACTTGTATGACCAACAATTTACGCCAGTATTAAGGATGAGATTTGTAAGTCCAGAAATCACTCACCTATCAGCATACCGCAAGGTGTTTAGGGTATATTCACAGGAATTCATGCCTGGGGAGATCATTGCAATCTGAAAGCAAATAAAAAAAATATCCACCCGTATTCATCTCTTACTTTCTATACAATTACAGTCACATCCATCCAGCATGCAATGCTGTCCCAGCAGTTCTGCTTCACTGATCCCATCAACAATGAAGCACCTTAAGTTTTCTTGCACCGTCATCATATTTACTTGGAATTTAGACTCCACAGAAATCTATAGGCTTTTTCCAAGCAAACATGTTTAGGTTGTCACCTTAATGCAACTACGACCCCGAATGAAAGCAATTTTAACATCTGTATGTTGATAAGCTTTGCTCTAGATTGCAACATACCGGCTCATGAACCAGTGCAACAAAAATATTTTATCAGGAAGCTTGTTTTGGCTTTCTGCATAAATCAAGAACTGGGTATAATTTTCTTAAGATACACTGGCACAGCTATTTTACTTGTTACTAGAAACAGAAGAATTTAAAATCAAGTGGTAACTTCAGCAAGTTCCTGCCATTTCTGTGATCACAAGGCCAGCTATTTAACTTACCATACAGGTTCTGGAATTTGCTCCAATGAAGGAATCCCTCAGCACTTGGGTAAGTTTGCTCTCCCGAAAAGGTGTGTGTTGTTTATTCTGGCCTAGAGCGCGGATACATTCCTGGGGATAGGAGGAGAAATAGTCATATTTGAACAGTGTTTAGGATCATCACCATCATGGCTATAGCTAAACACTTTTTTTACCTTAAGTAGAACCTAGTGGACTTCTAAGCACTTACTTAGGATTGCACAGTAGGATGTGGCTCCAGATGTTGCTGACACCCAACTCCCATCATCCCTGGCCATGTTAGCTGGGCTTGATGGGAGTTAGAAGTCAAACATCACCTGATGGGCAATTGGTTCCCCACCATTGAAGAAAAGGTTGCAAGAAATCCTGCAGTGTCTCAAGTCTGCCCTGCTTTAGGTAACTTTGAAATATTATCACAGGTGCACTTAAAACTTTTGTTTGCCTTGTTCTTTAGATAGTAGCCAAAAATTGCAGTGCTCATCACCTACAGCCCCTCAAGAAAAGCAGTTATATACTACTTCACAGTGATTATCTAGAATGATCCAAGAAGCAACATTCTGTTTGGTAAATTTGGCCTCTTGCTCTGTTTTATGAACAAAACTAAAAAAAAATCCCAGAAAGGTGTGTGTGCAAGTTACATCACTATTTAGAACAGACATTACAACTGGAGTACACTAGGACTGGGTGATATCTGGTTTTCAATATCACAATATATCACCAACTAAATATCACAATACCACGATATATCATGGTATATATCTGCGACAGGAAAAATCACAAATAGCGTCTAATCTTTTTTGAACCACTTAATCAAATCAAACTTTTATAGAGTTAGAATTGGAAGGAGGTTCAAGAGTCATTTTAATTTAACTTCCAGATAGCGGTAGCCAATATAGACACTGCAGTTTGGCATTTGGGTATCTGTCTATGCAAGTCAGTTGCAATGCTCAGGCTCCTGGTGAGTTTCTAATACAGCTTTCCATGCTGAATGTTGCTGAGCTCCTTTTCACAAATTATTCCTCGTCCTCTTATTCTTCAGTGGCTATTCTGCAAGCTCCCCAAACAGCTTTGTCATAACTAACAGGTTTAGCAAGTGTCTTCTATAATAAGAGTTGCAAATCTGTCTCCATACATCCTGAGTTGGTTTGTCCAAGACTGCAGAACTGAACAGGCAAATAAACAGTGCTAAAGAGGCTGGTAGTAAGTAGCGCAGTCCTGGATTTAGGCCATCAGCTGTCTATTCTGCTCTTGTCTAAAGCTGCCACGAACTCTTATTGCCTGTGCCATGAAGTTACACTGTACCTTCAGTGCTAGCAAGCTCTTGTTTATTTCTGCTGCTTCCAACCGTGTCTGCCGATCATTGCTGGACGTATCAGCACCTCTTTCATTCCCCGCCAAGTCCACTAAGGAGAACTTGCCATGAAGTTTTCGTTTTCTGCGCAGAATAATTTGAAAACAAGCATGGGAACGCGAGGAGCTGGCGTTTGCAAATGTATGCCCAGATGTCCTACAACAGAGATAATAGTGTTCATTAGATCATGGGTATGAAATATAATTATATACCAACTGTTCCGTATCTTCGCCTCAGAATATGTCAGTATAACTTGTGTTGTTTGTACCTCATCTGTTATATTCCAATTAATGCTTCTACTTCCAAGTCTAATGTGAATTTAATATATTAAAAGGGTACTAGCCTTTGCAGTATCTACATGGATCTAAGCATGGGGTCTCCAACCAGGCACCCATATGAATTATGGCAGACATCCATCCCACTTGGTGTCCACCAAACCCCTCTGCCCCTCCCTAGTGGGAGAGTGTTTTGGGGAGGTTGCCTGATTTTTATTTGATGGAGGAAGAGTTTTTCTTCTGTCATGTCTTCAGGAGTTTTAGATTTGTAAGTGTGCCCTGGAGCCCAAAAAGATTGGAAACAACGCCTAATGTCTCCATTTGTTGATTTTTGCCTATTGGTTGGTTGATTTTTGTTCTTATGATGTATTTTGTGCTTTAATATTGTATTTTTATGTTGTGAACCACCCTAAGATTTGCCAATGGACAGTATACAAATTTTAAGAAGTAGTAGTAGTAGTTGCTGTTGTTGTTCAGTGTTTTGGTGTTCCGGTGACATGAATGACTTTCCCTTCACAGTCCCCAGTCACTTTCTCCAAACTCTCCACATCTATGAATCTCTTTCTCTAGGAATTGCTTTTTGTAGCAATAAAAAGCCCCTAAGGTTTCAAAGACTGGAGAAAAATAGTGAGTTTATAATAAAAGCAGGTTAATTTAGAACATGCAAGTTCAGTTTTACTGGTACAAAATTTAGGTTCCTATACAGCTCTTCTTGTTTTACCACCAGAAGACTAAAGGCTATGGATAGTCCCCACCCTTTCTTGCAAACTGTCTTCTAAGTAAAGGTAAAATTGATTATATATTGTCAACTGCTCCTTTTCCCTAAGAGTTAAGGGGGAGATGATAAATGGTCAGATCTACATCCTGCATTAATATTAAGCATGCAGCACAACCAACCTGCAGGCACTGCCTATCTCAATCATCCGGATAACATCCTCAGCACAGTTCACTTGCATTTCTTGCAGGCCAACGACCTGAACCTGCTGTTTGCCATCCTCCAGCACTCGCAGCTTTGCTTTTTTGTTTAAGAGATCGAATAGCTGGATTGGAAAAGAGGGAAATACAAAAAGTTGCAGAAAGACCAGGTGCTAGAAGTGTAGCATTTGAGAAAGCTTCTTCAAAAGGTCTCACATATTTTAAAAATCTTCATGAAAGCCTCAACATAAAGCTTTCCAATAAAGAAGGGTACAATACATTTATGCATAACGGACTGGAAGGTCACTGCAAACTCCCCATGGCTAGGAACCTTATGCCAAGCACCACAAATATTCAAAGACACCACATTTCCCATGAATGTAGAGTCTGGACTAGGTATTAAAATCAAGAAACTAATGCATGCAAACTGAGGAGTGGCTTAAGAGGAGCTCAAACCTGTCTTCCAAGAGCCTGCATTTTCTTAAGAATGTTCACCTCCTAACTGGGGATGGTTACATTTTCTTTATGTAGCTTGTGGTGTAGCCTCAAGAGCAGTGGGTATATCACATCTCATTCTCAAAAGGACTCCCTCTTCTCAGGTTAAGAAGACTTGTTTGATTCACCCAAGTAAACATTAATTCCCAGTGCAAGACCATGCAATGTAGTGAAGTGCTCTGTTCTTAAAATGTCTCAAAGATTTCCATTTAGCAGTGTTTAAGATTATACAAACTGTAACAAAGCTGTAACCCTAAGTCTAAAATGGCTTATAATGAGAAGACACTTCTCACCACTGCTAGGCTACCCCAGCTGCAGAAGGGGGATGTTAGTCTAATACTCCCTGCCATCACCAGATTATATATAGAAGATACCAACTCATCTCCAGCACACTCAGATCTCAGGAGATATGAAGAATATTTAAAAATACACATGGCCTCACCTTTCCATTATATATTTCAAAGAAAGTCACGTACACTTCCAGACCTAGAGCCTTGTATCTTGGCTGGTTCTGAAGAAGGAAGACATCCTGTGCTGGTAAGGGAAAGACATTTACAGGACAATTATCAAGAGCTCTATGTGCTTTAGGGTCCTTTCTAGAAGTTCTTTTACAGCTTATAAAGTGGTTATCTAAAGCATTTGTTGTGGACATTAGTACTTAATGTATACCATTTAACCAGAAGTTTAATTGGAAGAGCAGGCTTCACACATGCAATAGATTGCATATTACAATCTATTTTTCCTTATGTTTCCAACTTTTTAAATAAAATTCAAATGAAAATGGTACATACATGCAAAAGCATATATTCCTTTAGAGGCCTTCTGCACTTTCCCAGAGAAGTCACCTCCCATAGTCTAGAAAGAGAAAATATATTAAGAGACAGGTTCTCAGCAGTTATAAGGGAATCTATTTTCTACAACTTTGATTACAGTATTTGCAAGCACAGAAAATCAATGTTTAAAAGCAGTGGAATTCAGTCTATGCAGGATCATGCAACACCAGCCCACACCCAAAAGCTCATTTAAAAGCCACGTAAGTACAGCAGCTATGGCTATATAGATAGATGCTGTGATAGGGCCTTAAGTTCACCAAGCTAAGTCAGAGTGAAAAAGTTCATTAATATCCTGCAACACATACACACATCCCTCAAGAACAAAACACTTACATGGGTTTTTCCACTTCCAGTCTGACCATAGGCAAAACATGTAGCTTTCCCTCCCTCAAATATGGTCTGCACAAGTGGTCTAGCAGTGAACCTGGTCAAACCGTAACAGGAAAATGCAAAATATGAATGAATGAGTGAAACTATCACAGTACAAGTGAATTATGAAAACTCAAATACCCATAAAACCATTTACAAGAGCACCCACAAAAATAACTCCATTATAGCTTAATAACTCAAACGCTAACAAGATCAGAAGTCTAGAAATTTGCTTGATCACAAGAGCATTGCAGACTGAATAAGAGGTTCCACTAGGCTCAAGAGCTACCTTTCTACACTTTCAGCACTCAAGATATAATGCTGCTTTAGAAGGGGCTATCAGAAGCTCTTGGGTTGCTGAACCCTTTGCTACTATGTATTATCATGCTACTGCTGCATTGGTAAGTTAATGAGGACTGATTAGCAGTACCGTTATTCTATTCATCTGATTTTGTGTTTTATATCATTTTTTGTAAACTGCTGTGACCTTTTTAAAAAAAATTTAAAGTGGGATATAGCAGAAAGGATTATGTCTACTCCCTGGGGACAGGAACAATCCCATTAGAGCTGAAGAGTGAGGCACAGGGGTTCTGCCCCTCTAGCTTTACACCTCTGCCTTAGAAAAACCTTCTCATCTCAAGTACTTCCATAAGCAGGGATGGGGAACCTCTGACTTACAGAACACACTTGGCCTGTGAGGCCATTCTGGGCAAGTCTTGCCCACCCTGCACCCAATGCCATGCATGATGTCAGGTATGGGCAGGTAAAGGCAGACCTTCAAAATAACAATTGGGAGCTTCAAGCGAACTCTCAATTGTTCTATTTTAGCAGCATCGTAAATGGAAACTGCTTCTCCCTCCCAGTGCTACTCTTTGAACTTCTGGTTTGGCTCCAAGAGCAGCAGAGACTATTTGAAAGCCCTTTTGCAAACAGTCCCACACAACTTTTCAAACATGCAATGTAAAGGGGCTTTCAAACAGTCCCAACAATCCAGGTTTCATAGCAAAAAATCAACCATCATCATTGTGACGTCAGATTTGGCTCACCAGGTGTGGGGAGAAAAAGATCTAGCCTACTGGCCAAGGAAACTTCATCACCTTTGCCATAAAGGACTTCCCTGTATACCACAAAGACTGATGTTTAAATACTAAGGGGATAAAGTTTCTGCACCCAACACTGAGAACAGATTTGGGAAAGGTAGTTAATATGTTTTATTTCTCAAGTATCAAGGATTTCCAGTTGTTTTGCCTAACAAAAAATTGTAATTTTGTGCAATGTATTATTTGATCTTTAGTGTGGAATTTTTCTGGTTCCTCAGGAGGAATTATCGCAGAATGTCAGATTTCCAGTGCTGCTTCAGATTCACCACCTCCCAACTGAAGCCTCATCATAAGCCCCTTACCCATGAAGGAGCTCCAAGCAGCAGATTCCCAAGGTAAGGATCTTCCACCTATCTAGCAACTTCTGTGCATGCAGTGCCAGTATATAAATGATGCACAGATATGAGCTTATACAAGAAGCAATGAAATGTTTTGAAGTGGCATCTGCTGCCTGGAGGGCCTGTATGGGTTAAAATCTTTGACAGCTGCATGAAAGAAGCTTCACATGTGAACTGGCCCTCCACGTCTACTGTCCCATTCTGTCCCTGTCACAACTCTCCCTGTCACAACTCTGTACTCTTCATTCACTGCCAGGAAAGGAAAGACATGCATTACCAATAAACCATTTCATTGGAAGCTTTTTCATCAAATGAGAAGTCAAATCGAAAAGCCTGGTTTTCAAGGTATTTCGTCAAATCCACCTTCACCTTTGGTTCATGCACTAGGATGCTGTTCTTGCTGGCAACAGTAATTATATCACACTCTTTCTTCCCAAGTTCTGTTTAGGAAACAAAAGTAGTTCACACTATAAAGTTGAACCCTATTGATTTGCAGTGTTTTGTGGAACTGACAACCTGAGCAGGAAAGCAAAGGTTGAACAACTTGGCATGGGATTTTTAATAGGAGATGAGAAGCACAAGGGAAGCGCTGAGGTAGTAAAATGTTAATTGAAAGAATTAAACATTAGAGGGAGTTGACAAACTGTACAAGCATCCTGCTAGAGGTTTGCTAAAGAGGTCTTCTGGTATCTTATTCCTCCCTCATTGGAGCAAAATACATGACATTGTTTTTAAAAGACAACCATTTTCAGCACTAACGAAGTTCCAACTGAAAGAAACCTGCCATAATTTCTGCATTGACATTCTCCACAGAATCCAGCATAAAGAACAGTGTTGAACCAACCTGTCAATTGTTAAACTCCACAGATGCCACTTTACCTTGTTTATTTAAGGGTCGTTTCCTCACACAGACACAAATTCTATGCTCTTCTATCTTTAAAAAAGGAAAGAAAATTTCACATTAGGACCAGCTCTTTGGCATCTTTATTCACTAAGCTGTATCAGAGAAGGTGATGATGGGATACTCTGCAACACCCAACAATATAATGCAATTCCCTAGTATAAGAAAGTTTTAAGAAGTAAGAATTTTTGCTGCAGTTATAAAGATTTGTAACATCACTGTCAATATTAGCCCTTTTTCAGTAAGTCATATAGCCAATAAAGGTCCCATTCCTATGCAGAATGGCACCAGCTGTCATGTGCAGTTTTCTTATCGAGATAGTTCTGCATATATGCAAATAATGTTAATGTGAAATACCACAAAACATCTATGGCCCCATCAAAGCATTTATCAAAACCCTGTACTGAACTCAGTCATGAAAATTAAAAAAAATCTTTTTCCATTGTGTTTTTCTTTATTTGCAATATATACATATATATTAGTCATAAACATTGATTCATGCAAAGTTTATTTTTGTTATTTTACAACCCACCCCCCACGATGTTCCAAATATCTATTTAACATCATTTAACTTAAGTAGTTCCAGTTTTTAAACAGTGGTATCATTCCACAAATCACATGTGTTCTTGGAGGACTATAACCACATTAACATTATATGTGATAAAAATATATCAGGTTGATGAAAAATAGATATCATTTATATGACTTGTCTAGACAAAGCAGGCAAGTAGAGAAAGTCAGTGTGAACTTCTAGAAGTCACATGCTTAATGGAACTTTAGCCCAATGATAGCTGTTCCACTCCCTTGAGTGATTATCACTTGTGAAAAATTTAATAATTTGCCAAGTCACAGTATGACCCAGCAGCCTACCTATTTCACTGAGCACTAGATCTGTTTAATGTTCAATGCACATTCTTTGACACCATTTTAAAATTCTTCAGGACATACAATCAATAAACGAGCAATATTACTTTGATAATCCCAGATAATACATTGAGAGTTCAAGTGGAGTCCCATTCTTTAATAGTTAATTCAGTTTCCTAGATCTTGATGTTCATAAAGTATTTACCTCCTTAAAATATAGCAAATGTATACCAATAATTGTGTTTATTTGAAGATGAATACTAAATAAGAAGACACTTGGAGGGGGAAATGTGGCTAGTTAGTTGCAAGTATTTACTTACGGGGTCGTTCATTGATATCGACTGACAAACAATATTGGCTCTATATTCCTTGACCATCCGTGCAAAATCCCAGTTTGGACAACTACTGTCATATTCCTGTAAGGCAAAGTAGTAATTAACTTACAATCTTGCTATAGAGAAAATTATGCAACTTTTCTTCCTAAGAATGTGCAACACTACCAATTAAGAAATAAAGTACAGAGAGTAGGAAAAGTCTTCCTTGGGGCAAAAGTTTCACTTTATGCTTTCATCCACTGTTATTAAAGCTTCAAATTACATTTTTATAAAGCTTTCCCCCCCCCCCTTCCAGCTCTAAATAAGATTACTTGAGCTCTTAAGTTCCAACTAGCTGCTCTCCATTAAGTTGATCTAATTGTAGTCTTGATATACTTAAAGTATGGCAAGCAGCTATCGTTTTTTCTTAGACAGGTTTTAGAGAAACTGCCCAGGCAGTTTTCTTTAATGTGTCTGCCATAAGGACCTTTCAAAACTAGAACAAGGAATAAAAATCTAGAACTCAGTTTGGTATGCTAATTGCTTTTAACTTTGAGAAACCAGAACTAATTTCATTCCATGCAATGAGAAAAGCTAAATTGCTTATTTTAGTCAGATTACTAGAGAACAATGATGAATATCCATGCTCTGCATGGCACCCAAGATACAGCTATTGAATGAAACATCCTGCAGAATGTTTCACAGGCAAGTATCACATTCTTACCTGTGCCCGCTTATTTCTTATTTCAGAGAACTGGGCCCTTTTCTCTTCCCTCTTATTTTTCATTTTGTCCATCTCTTTTACAATGTTAGATTTCCTACGAGCTAGAAGAAGCAAACATGTTATTACTGCTACTGAAATGAAATGGCCTACATCAAAAAACTGATCTTCTGTCCACAAGTCTCCCAGAGGCAGTCTTAAAACAAAAATAAAAATCAGGAGATGTATCATTTTATTGTTGCGTAAATTTCTACAGTCATAGGTGATATTTAAGACAACAGGAGTGTTTAGGTTCTTCAAGTTTCCTTGGAGGTCATCCACTTTGGCTGGAAGCCCTTCCTGCCAATGCTAGATGCATGGAAACTTGTGGTGATAGTGAGCTCTCTGTAAATGCCAAAATACACTTGAAACACTACTTCCTGTGTTCAGGAACTAAGCTTTTATTTAAGCTTGGATTCAAGACTGAAGACCAGTTCAACCTAAGCTTTAGTGTCCATCCTCAACTATATTCAAACCTTCATTAAGATGGTAGCACAAAGCTCTCTACCAGACTAAACAAAGCTATTGAAGATATTAATTTAAAGAGCCATGAAGCAAGCTGGGAACTATATTCCTACCTTGAATTGCAGCAGAGACCATTCTCAAAGTCTGCGGAGTGTCTTCTGTCATTTCATTGCCATTTGGTTGTACATTACATCGATCAGTAGAATAGCTGACCCTAGATCGAGTTCGTACAACTGTTGAGACGGGAAATCAGTGGTTAAAAGCATTACTCAAGGCAACACAAGAAATAGTAAGGGTTTGTAAATTTACAAGGTCCTTTTATGCATATAGGTGAGAGCTGCTCTACCCGTGAACACTCGTGCGATACAAATGCAAAATCATAATGTATTGTACTTATTCCTACTCACCAGGAAGAGCAGAGTGGCTTCGTGTTCGTACAGGAGCAGGCAATTCCACCTCCATATCGTTTTCTAGAGGGCTGTTCTGAGTTTCTGCTATGACAGACATCTTGCTAGCTTGCGATCGCAGTACTAAGGAAGCAAGGGGAAAGTGCCATCAATTACCAACTTAATAATATTCAGCAAAATTGACTCCAAAAATGTTTGCGCATTTTTGTGTGTGCACAAAGCAGTACAATACAACTTCAGCAAGCATTTGGGAACTACTAGAGGTCAGTTTGGTAAAACCCAGTTTAAAGGCTGTATTTAACTAACTTTTACTTGGAGTACACCCAATGAAATGCCACGACTAACAGATCCTGTTAGTTGAATACAACCCCAGAGAACAGTATAAGGGTGGTATTTAACTAAGTTTTACTTGGAGGGGCAGATGTGGCTCGTCAACCTGGGAAGGTAGCCTATGTAGGAGAAGGAAAACTATGCAATTTTAATAAGGTATTCAAAAAGACATGTTTCTAAAACCTAAATTAGAATAAAGGACTTCAAAAATGGAAAGGTGGGGGAGTATTACCACAGAATTGATGAGCAATATAGAGGCAACAAGATACTGCTAAGATTTATTTCCTGAACATAATTCAGAAAAGGAAACGCCTCCGGAACATATAGTTGTTGTGATACAGAGTAACCAAACTTTTATTTTTTTTAAGTTCTAATAAATGCTTTGGGATGAACAACCATTAGTATTATTTTAATTTATTACCTACCTGCCCTTCACCCTATGGTCCCAGGGCAGATTACAATAAGTCAAAGTACAAAATTAAAACCTGTTTTAAAAACTTACAAGTACAAAAAATACACCACCACTGCAATATAGAGAGTGGGTCCTTATTAATATTAAGCATGTATCATGACACTTCTGTATGGGCAGCTGAGGGAGAAGAGGCATAAGCACAGGATAGACCTGCAGGGTCAAAGCTACAGGTGACAGTGGCTATATAGAACGTCCAAAAATAAGAAGTGAGGGGAGAATCAGGCTCTGTAATACATTTACTAGGATTCATATGTCTTCCAATTCCCAGTCACCAAGTAAATCTGAGACAAAATTGCTTCAAAATCAGATGCAGCGTACAGAGTTCTTTTCCAATAGAGGGCTAAAACTATTCATAATATCTCAAAGCAAATAAATTTGTTTTTACCTTCTTTCGGAGCAGGAATTTTTGAGAGTGTTGTTCTGCGGGTTTGCCTCTGAAGTAAAAAAAAAAGTATTGTAGTCTACTGAATATTAACACAGACCCCACTTTGCAACATAATAAATTTGGAATATTGATGGAATTGTTTTAATGAGAATTGCTAACTGCCAACTTACAAATATTGTAGAGAACATAGAAAATTTTAGATGTTCTATTAATTTCTGTGTATTCCCCAAAATATGAATCAAAAAGAATTTTAGGACAACCAGATTGGCTAATTTGAGCCACGCAGATTGGGAGTAGATTACAGCTAAATATTTCAATGGATTTTTAACTGTTAACTTGAATGTCATTGGAAAACTACTAGCAATGTTTATCAAACATCAAATGCCTCCCACAGGAATTTAGCTTCTGATTAGTTAATAATGCAATTATAGTTATCTAGCAGCATAAGACAATTCAAAAGGCTTATACATCCCTTCCTACACGGGGATGTAAACAACAGCTAGCTGAAAATTAGCTCTTGAGAAGAGGGATACACTGGCAAAGGAACATGTGCAAACCTTGCTTATGATATCATACAGAAACCAGGTACACAAATAATCTAACTGAAAATAGAATAGGGCTTTGTTACAGTGAAGAAATCCATTTTCATTTTTATCTTCATAAAATTCCCTAATTGTCATTACAAATAGTTTGGCAAATGCTTAAAACCGTTTGGCCTGTTTTATAACATATTTAAAGAACTACCAACACTTTATTTGGCTGATTTGTTTTCATATGCTTGGTGCTCCTGCTGAAGGGGGTGGGAGGGAGATTTATACAAATTCCTTCCCTGCCTCTGCAACCTGCTGTAAAGATGTACCAGAGAGTTGGGGGGACCTTTCAAAATAGGGTGGTAGGTGGTACAGAAACAAGAAGTGGGAATTAGTGAAAAGCACTACTATACTGTTTTGCCAATAGGTACTGCTGGATATCAGCCCCTTCCATTTATGAAAGGAGATACAGTACTGTACTTGAATACAACCACACTTTTCTCACCCGACCATTCCTATGAATGAAGCAAAAGTTAAGTTCAATTCCCAAACCAGATGATGTTTCTGCTGTATAATACTGCCTTCTATTAAATATGGACAGCAAGATTTTAACATGTATTCTAGGAGGGGTACTGAATGCTACTTTAAAAAAGAAAGTCATCAAACTCAGAGATTATTAGGGAAATAACCAATATAAAATTGCAGAAGAAATGGTTAATTTATTGATGGTGAAGTTTTGACAGGATTAAGTTTTAAAAGACATTGTTCTGCCTCATTTATATTAACTGGCCCTATCTGCTATCTCACTAGGTAGGTATAATGATTTCCCCGTAGGTGACCGATGCAACAAAAAACTATCAAATCAGAATGCAGAACTTGGTTTTATATCTGTATGCTGCTTTTCCAGCAACCAAGCTGAGCTCAAAGCAGCTCACTATAGTATCAGATGAGTCAGCCTCAAGTATTTGCAGCCAAAGAATCTAGTCTTAAGGGTGCAGAGAAAATAAGAATTTGACTAAGCATTTTGCGATCATGACTATGATCTAAAGGACTGCTTGAAAAATATATTTGGATGAACTTGCTACCAACAAAGGCGAACACCAGAAAAATTGAAAACCACATGTTTCTCTGTATAATGATACACTTCTAGGAGAGACCCAAGAACTCAAATGTGGTCTTAAAAAGAAACTTATTACATGCAGCATCTGACAGAAGTAGTTCCATTAGTGCAGGGACTTTTGGCTGTGCAACAAATGTCCCTTCCCTCTCCTCTCCCTATGCGCCTCCTGCAATCAGCTCTGGGGGTTCCCCCAACCCTCGACATGGGCTCAGGGAGAGAGAGCAGAGGGGAGGAAAACGAGGGACAGTTCCATTGTGCAAGTGGAAATCCTTGCACTAGCAGTGCTAACATAATAGACAAGCCTTTGCTGCTGTATTTGCCTAACAAGGAGGGCACTAGGAAAAGGGTACGACAGAGGACGAGATGGTTGGACAGCGTTCTCGAAGCTACCAACATGAGTTTGACCAAACTGTGGGAGGCAGTGGAAGACAGGAGTGCCCGGCGTGCTCTGGTCCATGAGTCACGAAGAGTTGGAAACGACTAAACAACAAGCGCGAGCATCAAGCCTGTACCTGCTCCGGAGGCTTATATTTAAATCACCTGACATTATATGATGTCAAGCGATTGACAGCTGTGCAACCCTTCCCATCTGTCAGAATGGACCACTCACCCAAAAATCCCCTACCCCTGGACTATATGATAATGTGCACAGGGTAAGCTGCAGAAATTGACTGCACATAAGCCATAGTGAAGTGAAAAGGCAAATCATCCAAGATCATGACAATAGAGCAACAAGTGCATGGGAAAAGGCAATTTGGATAGTGGTAGAAAGCTTCAGGTAGGGCAGTCCTACAAAGCAGTGGAGAGCAGGGGCTTCTGTATGTCCAAGAACAAAAGAAAAACCAGTATTTTCAAACCCAGGCCTTCAGGAAAAGCTGCAGGTCCTACAATTTCCTCCCTCTTGGCAATTATCTGACACAGAAGCCCCATGTGCTTTTGGACATGGTTCCATTAGCTTTACGTCTCGCCATCTGCCTAAGCTAACACCAAAATACTCTTTCTACATATTGCCCCACCATCTCTCTCCTTTGCCCATCATATTTCCCCTGTCAATTGTCATTGCCTCATTCCTAGTCCTCTGAGGCAGTGTGCATATCAGTATCCCTAGGGCTCCTCTACCCAATGTCTTGCTCCTCCATCACAAGAGAGTTTGGCCATACTGCTTCCCCCCAGCACCACTGTTCAGGTGATATAACTGCTATTAAAACATGGATGCAGAAAAGCTTCAATTAGCACTTTTAGAGGATAATAGAATAAAGACACTGGGGAGGGGGTCAGAAATTATCCCCAGGAAAGTACATGAATAGAGATGCTGTTTGTATACCTTTTTAAAAAAAAGAATTAAAAATGCTGAAAGACGTAAACTTCTTTTGCATTGTTAATCCATATCTTGAGACCTCAAATCAATATAGAGGCAAGCATGAAATAGTAAAATATTAAAAGATATAAAAACTCATGAAGTTTCAACCCATCTTTAAAATTCAGTAAGTTCAGATTCTTGCTGCTTGGCAAGAATCAAAGGAAAAACTCCAGGATAACCTACCTGTGTGGTTACATTCTCCTGGGCAAGATGGCTTTCTTTCGCAGCAGCAACAACTGGAGATGTAAACAGCTCTGGATTTATTGCTACCACATCATCAAGGTCAATCTGCAAAGGGAAAACAGACACAAAACACAGGATGAGCCATTTACCACATAATTAATCATCAGCCTTAAGGGTATGTGTTAAGCAATCTACCCCATGCCTAAGCACCAGGACCACCAGTCAGCAATTTGTTTGGCATGACCAGTTTAAAGCAATGAATTCACAGCTCTCATAAATTGATATATAAAACAAGTTGCCCACCAATATAGTGTTCCAGGAGGCTCTTATTTCACAAGACACCAGCAAAGCCCATTTGCGACAAATGCTTTAATCTCTAGTAGCTAATCTTAGTACATCCCAGTCATTCCTTGATTTCCACTGTAAGCTCCTAGTATTTGTAAAGCAAATATTACTTACTGAAACAAATTCTTAGACTGTCATTCCAAAAAATGAAGTGTCTACTAATCTAAAACTAATCAGTTAGGCTATGCAACTGATTTCTCCCTCTTAGCTTTGTGAATGTGCAGAGGTAGAGTGAATAAGTCATGCCCCACAGCCCATCTGCTTTACCTTAAGAATGACATCATAATCCTATTGCTAGTGCTGCAATATTCTAACAGTCATTTTCCTGAGCTACAGAGGCACCCATAGAGCAGGTAGGAAGTATGAATTTGAAGTCTCCAGATCAACTATTCAGCTTCTACACATATCACACCATGTTGGGAAATGTTGCCTTATCCATTTAACACAACAAGAGTTTGTTTTGTGGTTAACAAAAAAAGCTCTGAGTAGGTGTTTAGTATATACACTTATTGGCTAACATTCAGCCTGATCCTAGTCATGTTTACTCAAAAGCTAGGCTCTACTGAGCTCAATATATTCACAACTTACTCCCAAATGAATAAATATAGTTTTGCAGCCTATATGATACAACTTTCTAAGCAAAAGGGTGTCATTATTTTTAGGACCATTTCTGCATTATACACCATTTATCAGGGTAGGCTGAAGGTAGGCCATGATCTACTGGATAATTTTTATAGAGAATGTTAGTCCTTCACTTCATCCAGCATAATAGATATTATGTTCTTAATAATACACATCAAGATCACTTAATACAGCAACATCTTAATTGGTAAGATCCCAGAATGCACTCTTGCTTTGCATAATACATTTTACAGATGCAGATGAATTATAAAATTCAATTAAAAAAAAAGTCAGTCAAGCACTATCCTAGAAAACCACACTGTGCAGTTTAGGTGGGACTCCCACAAGGAAAAAGAATGGTAAATGGAAAAAATCAAGTTGGAGGTAGAGAAGGAATTATTTTTGAGGATCATATGGTGGAAAGGCGGGATATGATTTATTTAATTGGCATATCTACAAATATCCATTCAAAGACATGCAAAAGGGTTTTTAGAGTTGGAATTCTTACTAATTCTGGACAAAAAAGCACCACGTGTATGATGCAGGAGGTAGGTTTTAAACCAACATTTATTGAAGATTTCCAAATACAGTATATGGTTTATATGATGTCTACTCAATCATAAACGCCTTGCTGGATCAAAGCAAAGGCAAATCCAGCCCAGCATTCTGTTTTCCAGTGGCTAGCCATATGTCTAAAAGGAGCCAACAGGCAATTGGTATTGCTGGAGAATCATTGCTGAATTGTATGCACCCCAATACCTCATAGGCCCTATTATGTTCAATAGGACTTATATGTAAACATGTATTGGACTACCAATCCTAAATGGAGGGTGGAGTGGAGAGGGAATGCATTGATGGACAATCTGCCACCTCTAAAGTCAACCAACTTGTACAGGCAGGGCAAGTGAAGGGAGAATCTGGAATTTTACTTCTTATTCTCTGGTAGTTAAACAACCTGTAGAGCTTTCTGTGGCCATAGCTATGGTCTGCAGCTTAGACCCCTTGCTCACCAGAGGAAAGGCACCTCCACCTCATCCTAACTCCCTTCAGCCAGCATATCTAGGGGTTAGGGTTGCTCTTAACCTCAGCTGCTTGACTGCATAAGTAAAGAATGGGGATATATTTCAAATTCTCACCTCTTTCCCTTTGACAGTGTTATTTTCTGTCCATTCTACAGATACCACCATTTTTTCCAGACTCACTGCCTTGATTGTGGCACCATGGACTGCACCTGAATAGGGGGGGAAATCATTTCAAAAAAGGCTAGTTTCCTCAAATCAGAGAACCACAGAGTAACTAGATGCATTGAAATATCAACTAATACGAAACATGCAATGTGAAACTTGTCACAAAACTACAAACACATCTGTGAGCTTCCACTCTAAGCAGAAAAGTATTAATGGAGTACCATAGGTAACGATTTGCTGCCCTCTTTTGAGAGACAGTTCTAGGTAATATAATTTTTTTTGCAGTAATTCTTTCTCTTCTCCCTGGGTCATTTCCTTGACAGTCTTAATAAGTTTGCTTATGCTTAACACCAACTTGGACAAAACCATTTTCTACATACTAACATAGCCTACGATGTAGGAATGATATAATGATATATCACAATGTCTGAAATAAGGATGGAGCTATGTAGAGGGATTGACTGGCTTCACAGTTCTTCCCGCATCATGATTTTTGCATAATGCACACACAGACACATCATGATTCGCAATATATTGCCAGGTGAAAAATTATGAAACAAATATCACAATATGAACATCAAACTAGTTTTAGATGATGTATCAATATATGGCCCAGCCCTACTACTTTTCCTAGAGAAGCTCAGTAGTTTTTTGGCACCCCCCTCCCCCAAAACACGGTTAGTTATACCTCTGCTAGCTATTGTTGATAGTTTCCAGGTAGTACCATTACCAACAGAATATGCCTTCTTATATCCAAAGGTCAAAATTTATTTTAGAAAAGTGTCTGCAGAAGAGGCGAGGAATCCCCAGCCAAGGTGATTCTCCTAGCTTCTCTAACCAGCCCTTGGGACTCTCCCCAGGCTCTGTTTGGTACCCACTTTGAGTGCTTTTGTCTGGCTGGAATGTATCCTTGAAAGTGATACTGTAATGACTCTTGCACAAATCTTTCAATCCAGAAAAGCATGTGTGGACAGACAAACCTCTAGCTTTTGCGTGGCTGGAGTATAGCACAAAGGGTTCCAAATTCTTATCTGTCCACTTTTGCCTGTGGCCAAGGTTTGCACCTCCACCCCCAAAAAACAAGCAAATCAATAAAAATACTTAGCTAACCAAAGTTCTGCCCCCCCCCCCACAGAAAGTTTGTCCCCCTAACATAAACCATGGCTATCTCCATGCCTCTGGCCCCTGTAAATTTGCCCAGAAAGGAATGTGGCCCTCAAATGGAAAAATTCTATGTAAAACGTTGTTTGAAAAAGTCATTAAACCATTTTGTAAAACTAATTGTTCACTATAAACTGAGGCAAAGTGATCCTGTGCACAGCTGCATTAGCAGCTTGTTAGATTATAGGCACAATTCAGAGTTATGTTATTCACCTATAAAGCCCTTAACAGCCTGGAACTCAAATTACTAACGGAAACGCCTCATCTTATTAGCATTGGAGTGTCGGGGAGGGAAAGAATTTCACCAGATTTGTATTCAACTACGCAACGTCTGAGGCAGCTCTACTGCATGAGGGAACCTTGTTGCTGTTAAACAAGTCTGTGGATGGTCAGTGCCAGGATGGGAGACCACCGGGGAACAGCGTGCAACGCCTTCTTGGCTTCCATGACGGAAGAAGGGTGGGAGATAAGTACTGGATAATGAAATAAAAACCCAGCAGGGGCTTCTCTAACTGGCTATATGCTGGGTCCCTTCCTATCAGTAAGTTCCATTGCACGCCAGAAGGAAGGCGAAGATAACTGCAGCGCATGCGCATTAATTCTACAAAGTCCCAGAAGAGGCTGAAAACTTTGGCTACGGCAAGAGGAAAAAGACACACCTAAACAGATCGCGATTTTTGTCAGCCTCTAGTCCTTTACTTACCATTACTACGCTGAATATTAATCACTGACCCGGGCTGAAGGCATCTATAAACGCTTGGGTCCATAGTACTGGAAAAGTCTGGTTCTCTAGCGTCAGCAAAAAAAAGGAGCACCTCTCACTTCACAGACCGGTATCGAAAAGAAGCAGCGAATCAACTGCCGCCGTTTTGAACGGGGCGCGCCGCAAAGCCTGCCGGGAAGCTGCGTCTGTCAGGTGACGTAAATGCCTACAAAAAACTACATCTACCAGGACGACTTGCGGCGCCCGCCCCCTAATTGTTTCCCCATGTTTTCTGGAGATTTACACTTCCGAAAATGACGTGCAAGTTAATGACATGGAGCCTACCCGGAGGAGCGTTCTAAGGGGGAAATGGCCTCTCTTGTGATGGAGAAGCAGCTATATAGGTAGACGAATGACGGGGTCTTTTAGTGCAGATTAATTGGTATCTCGTAATTTTTAACTTTTCCGTTTTCAACCTTTTTTTGCGTTTTGCCCGATTCATTTATTTTTGCCTTTTGGTATACGACTTTTCCTTTTTTGAATCTATGGGAATCTCGTGACGATTGCCAAAATTTAATATTATGCACATATCGTATTCATGGCATTTTATCCCGCTCTTCCTTCAAGCTCAGGCACCCCGCCACCCGTTTTTATTCCCTTTACACCCTTATAAGATGGGCTGCCTAAGAGACACAAGCCCAAGGGTCAAGCGAGGGAGTTTTGTGGCGGAGGGGGCATTTGCACAGGGTTCCCCAGGTCCGATGGGCTAGCGATCAGAACGCTACATTTCCGGCAATTCTTCATTCATTGATATACAATAAATCATAATTACGGTAACTTAAACAGATTTTTAAAATTCTTGCTTCCGACTAAACACGCATATGACCGCGCTAAGGATCGGCATTAAAAGAAACTAAAAGCTTCATGCTTTATGCCTGTTGGTTTTTGTGAAGTTAGTAACCATTCAAATCTATTTTTAACAGGAAAGAAGTAGCCCCACCGAAGCGGGGCCTCAAAAAATTAGTTGAAAACTCATAACTGTTCCTCTCCACGGAAATCTTTAGTAAAAGGCGAAAGATTTATACGATCTGAAGAGAAACCAGAGTATAAACTTAAATACCGTGGTAGATTTGCTGGAGTAACCACGCCTGCTTCTTAGGTGATAGCAACTCCTTTAAACCAAGAGTTAAAGTCTTGCTTTTCAACAGTGAGTTATATTCCGGAATTTCTACTTGCTTTTAGAACTGGCACATGTAATATTTCACAACAGAAATAAACAGAAAATACAGATAAAAACAATTAATTCAGCGCACTGCATTATGGTTGTGACTAAATGCAAAATAAGCTCACAAACTTTTCCGGCTTTACGCCCCGCCCACACCCAAGCCGTCAGGAGCGGCTGGATGCCCATATCTGTCAGCGGATTGCTGCTACAGACTTGTTGGGTCTTGTTCATAATGGTGGTTCAATTTTCTACATACAGTACTTGGAAAAATGATACTGCTGGATAATTACGTAGTGAGCAATGTAACTAACACGCAGGAAGTAGCAAGGCCCCATAAAAATCTACACTTGGCTATGAACAACACACTAATGATTAGTTTCTTTTCAATCTATCATCTCCAAGGAAGAAAAAAATGCCCTTTTTCAAAAAGAGGATTTCATACTAAAAATATATTTGCCAACAAATTTTCTTTTCAAATTCTAGTCTCAAACTCAGCAATAACAAAGTTGCCAACCCGAACCAATGGATTGAAGTTACATGAATGCAGATTCTGACTAAACATAAAGAAGCACTTTGACAGTAAGAGCTGTTTGACAGTGGAACAGACTCCCTGAGAAGGTTGTGCACTGTCCTTCACTGGAGGTTTTTAGCACTGGCTGGCCACCTGTCATGGATGCTTTAGTTGAGATTCCTGCATTGCAGGGGGTTGGACTAGATAGCCCTTGGGGGTCCTTTCCAATTCTACAATTTCTATGATTCTATGATACCAGTACTTGGTGTCTGTTTCTGCACTTTCTTTTAGGGTTATCACACTCCCCATAAATACATTTTCCCTGTGCTGGTGGCCATCAATGCATCCTGTGGGAGCAAGTTCCTTAGTTTAAATATGTGCTGCATATTTAAACTACTTTTATCTGTTCCAAATCTTCCAACATTCAGCTTCACTGGATGTCCTTGAGTTCTAGCATTATGAGAGAGGAAGAAAATCTTTATCCTTTTTCTCCATACCATGCATAATTTTATAATCTTTTATTATGTCACCACTTACTCACCTTTTCTTTAAACTAAGAAGTCCCAAATGCTGTGCCACCTTTCTTCCCAGGTGAGTTGCTCCATCCCATTTATCATTTAGGTTGCCCCTTTCTGAACCTTTTCCAAGTCAAAGGCACACAGATGTGTGCGTGGAAACAGACCCATGTATGCACGAATGCCGGAGTGTAGGGACAGCCTTTATTGCCCTGCATATAAACAACAGAAGAAGAAGAATGGAATTGCTTTAAGAACATACACTCTCCTTAACTGTCCCTCCCCTCTAGTGACTGATGCAGGGAGGTGGCTGACACCCCAACCAGGTATTATAGACTCAGCTCCTTCTTGGATTCTCAGATTGCACTTAGAGTTTCCCAGTAACAGCTCTTACTGATTTGGTTAATATTATGTATTGCATTTACTTTAGGCCTTTTTATTATTACACCTTTTCATGTCATAAACTTTTTTCCACTTTGTACATATGGTTAGGAATGGACCATATGTACATAAACATTTTTATTGAAGTGCTTGTGGATTAGGCTTGCAGTAGCACACAATCCAGGCCAGATATTACAGAGTGCTATCACAGAAAGGGCCCTGTCAGAAATATAAAAAGCAAATAGAGACCAGGTGCACACACAGATCTCCTCTCCTTAACAGATCTTAGGTAACAGCAAACATAAACAGTAGCTACTGCCATGGTGATTATTCCAATCACTCTGGGCTACTTTGCTGCATCAGTTTGGCTGGCTAGCACCACCTGCCAGTTACCAGCATAGCAACTATAGAAACTCCATATGCTGTTGTAGTCCTTTCCTGCAAGGAAGAACAAGTGCCCAGTGCCTTCCAAATAAACACCACCCTTTGTGGAACAGCAGCAGCAGTCACTCCTCATGATGACGGATCTGGTGGCTTTCCACTGTGCCAACTGCGGGATGGGGTTCCGCTCCAGGCGGCTGCTAGAAAAGCACATGGAAAAATTCTGCATTGGAGAGGAGACTGCATCTGATGCCAGATACCGAAACAGGCAAGCCCTCCGTAAGGGGAAAGAACCTAAGAAAGCAGAGACTCCGGACAGCATGGTAAAGACCTGGCAATGTTTGTTAGACTTTCCCTCAACATTTTGGGACCTACTAGCTTGTGTGCTGGGGGGGAAAGTTATGTGCTGCAATTTTGCTGACTGCATTGGCGTATAAGGCTTTTCCAGTCATACCAAAAAGCCATCAATATTTTAAACTTTTTCCTGTGTATGTACACATACAGCAGAAGGAGGAGGAAGGTGTGCCTAGATTTTCCCCCACCCCAGTTTCGAGGTGTTTCATGAACTGAGAGGGTTTTGAAGCCTTCTGTTTAGATATTTTAGCTTCCATGAATTTGCATTTGAGTAACAATATATTTCCCTGACACCCCCTTCCATTTATTGGCTTTCTTTTCTGGGTGGTGGTTTCTATGGCACAGCATCATCAGCTACAAGCACCAAAAACAAAGAAGCATCACTTGGATGGGGAATATGAGGAACAAGCACACCACTCCAGAAGCTTTGATCATAAAGGAAGTGTTTCAGACAGCCAGGCCTTGAAGAAACTGACTGAAGAGGTACTGCAGAAAAGAAGAGAGGAGCGCAGATCTTTGCTCCATCATAGATTCTCTGTTTACAGTACTTCCATTCTAAACTACTTTACTTAGTAGTTAATTCATTCAAACACTTAGGTTATTTTCCCTCATCTCTGATGCCTTTTTATTTTTTGTCACCACAGATGAAAAAATGAGCTGATGAAACAAAGGGCTCATCATCTGAGTACAGCACCACAAGTCTAGCTTTCAGCTTATGCACTTCTTACAAGCATTTCAGAAAGCTCCCTCACCCCAACATTTCAGTTGAGCTAAGGGACAATAAGCTGCAGTCTCCCGCTAGATGTGTTTTTAGAGCATTTGACAAACTTACCATTAGGCTTAGAAAGGTCAACTAGTAACATTGTCATGGAAAAGGTTGTATGAAACATTGGCCTATAGATTCAGAGAATTTGGCCACTAGTGTTGATTTTCTCGAGTTCCATCTGAAATTCTATTAGCGTTGTGTTCACCAACAATAAAAAAGAATGGAAGAGAACCAGCTCTTTTCTCTATATGATGTGCCAACAGCAAGATTGCCAATGGAAATGCAGGCCTCTTTGGACAGCTGTAAGAAATTCAGTAGGTGAAACCTTTCCTGTCACTGAGACAGAGTGATGGAAAAGCTTCACCTGTATCATTTCTGCTTAACACACAGCAGAAGACACAATAGTCCTGCCAGAAAATAAGCTGGCAACCTTAAATAAAACAATAAACAAACCCTAATTAGCACCCATAACTTGAATAAGTTGCTTCAAGATCTTTTTAATATTGTGTTGTAGCTGTTGTAACCCACCTTGGAACCTTGGGGTGAAGGGTGGGTAATAAGTTGTAGTAGTAATTATAATAATAATACTAAAGGAATTCTTCCCTTTCACAGTTCCACAAACTGAGGATGTCACTGGAAGACACTCTTCCTACATTCAGGACATTCCAGGCAGAGGTAAAACAGTGATTAAAGACTTCTAAAAAAAATGTTGCAGGCTTCTAGGAATTTTAATTCTGGAATGCAGTGGAGTGCTTAAAATTGCCAGAAATGTGTGAGGAACAACTTTACAGAAACTCATTGCCATGGGGAGCTCCTTCCTGTGCTGTTCCATTTTCAGACCAGAAAGTACAGATCATAGCTCAGAACAGGGGGAGCAACACTAAAAGCTCTGCTCTGAGTTAATGTGGAGCAGACCTGAGATCTTTGGAATATGCAGGATAAACTCTCCCACTGATCACAGTGATCTAAGGAATACGGTGGTCTTCCCAGTAACCTGTCCTGGTAACAGATTAGTAGCCAATGCAAATCCTACAAGCAGGGTGTTATATGCTAGTGATAATTGTTCATGAGATAAATATTTGAAATCCATTCCAATATGATATTATTTTTGAAATAGCTGTGTCCTGTCTTTCCTTACAAGGAATTTAGAGAACAGCTTTAAGCTTTACCACTTAGGAAGTAGGCTAGTCTGATAGAGAGTGTGATTTACCCAAAGCTGAATGGAGATTTGAATCTGGGTTTCTCACATCTAAGCCCAGCACTCTGCCACTAAATCATGCAGGCTTTCAGTAGAGGGCATGCCGAGATCACTTCTTCTGGAATTTACAATTAATTCACCACAACATACCATTTCACATGGGCATTTAGCTCTGAAGCATTGCATCACTGGCATATCAAACATATCAAACTTGTCCTAGGATAATGACAGACACCAGCGGGAATACTGGAAGCGCCAACAGCAAATGGCAGAAGAACATGAGCGCCATTTGGCAGATATCCAGGCCAGAAACCAGTACCTGGAACAGCAGAAGGATGGTAAGAGAATGAGAGTACCTACTAGATTACTGCCTTCTTGCATCAGGTAAAGGGAATGACCTGGAGTTCAAAACAATAAAGGATGAGCAAAACAGCCACCACTATCCAGCAAATGGCCAGGCCTGATACACAAGGCTCATGATACCACAAGTTCTACAGAAGGGAAGGAGGCAGTTAGACCCATCCACAAATACTACCGACAGCTAATTTTGTACTTGAGAGCTTTCTTGTCTACTTACGTATATTTGGAGGATGCATAGGCCAAGTCCTCAGAGACAGCAGATGACATGGTAAACCTGTGTCCGGACTGTTCCACTTCAGACTGTGCGTGAAGATTTTAATGACTGAATTCTCCTCCATACAAAACAACAACACAAAACCCATTTTGCATATAGAAGACTATCATTTCAGGGAATATATTTATACCCTAGCCTTCTCCCTGATATGCAAGTTTTCTATATGTAAGATTTTTCTTTTATTTTCAGAGTGGGGTGGGGGGGTAGGGTATTAAGTACCGGTAATAAGCACACATCTGCAATCTTTAGTACATATAAAGTGCAGGTTTGCTTTCCTTATCAGGTGTTTCTGAGAACTAGGACAAAGGATGCATATTAATTCACCAGGGATAACGTGTTCCCAGCTGGGCAGATCAGGGCTCTGATACAGGATAATGGAGAGAAATGATGTATCTATATTTTGCGTGGAAATCCAATTCAGGGAGCCTCTGGAAATATGTTGACTTGGTCTTGGTGTTCTAATAAAGTGTGTCAAATTTTCTGTTTATCCAGAGATCCATAGGCGCCTGTCTGAACTGAAACTAGGGAACTCAGCTACATCTCATATTGAACAGCTGCTGGTGGAGTTGACTACCCAGGAGGGAAAAAACCAACTGGCTTTGGATGCTCTGCGGAAACAAGTGGAACTCCTGCAGGTATCAGCAGAGACCAGGTAAGGCTCAAAGAGGGACCATTTCTGGGAATGGATGGAGTTCCATCAAAGGCTAGAGAAGCCTAAGATCATTCCCTATCTGAGGTTGGAATAGGGGAGTCAGAAAAGGTCAAAAATACCATTTGGGGAGTCTATCCATGACTCAAGCATTGTGGGAAGCAAGTATTATTACTGATTGAAAAAAGTAAGATGATACTCACACACCTTATTGGGGTTTTTTTAGAAGCAAACCCAAATCTCCCATCAACAGACAGACAGACATTGCTGAGGGCAACATAGAGAAAAAGGTCTTCAAGTCTATGTCATTTCCAGCAGCAGTTGGACCCCTCTCTTCAGAGATACAGTGAGTAGGGAGGGAGCTGCAAGACTAAATGGGACAATATTTTCTGTAAACAGAATTGACTATCAATTTATTAGATCTTTCACTGTTTGTTGCCTGTGGAGCTTCCTCCTGGATTCCTCTCTGTCCCACTTTTGGGAAGCTCTGCAGTTGCAAGTTGCTACTCTGGGTGGATGGGAAGCAGATACTTTTCAATGGATGAGAGAGGGAACAACTTTCTTCCCAGTGGGCACAGTCAGTCCCTTTTCCCCACCATGTTGCACATCTTCATGAAATACAGGTATTTAGCAAGCCGAGCTGTATTCATCTTCATGCCAGGAAAAATAGTTCCTTTGATTCCCCACCACCACCACCCTGAGCTAATAAAGACTTTGAAATGCTGTCAGAAGGAGAAAATCTAGCAATAGCACCAATAAATTGATGATGCATTTGTGTTTCCCTGCAGGGCACTTTACCTGGCTTATTTGCAGGGGGGAGGCAGTGACCATAACATCCTCCGTCAGATGTATGAGCTGCAGGTGGAGGCCACAGCCCTGGAGAAAGTAGGAGCAAGGCCTGAGCACAAGGGCAGAAAGAAGAGTGAGCTTTGTTTCCCTGTTTTATTCTCTCCAAACTTGGATATTGTAGTGTTGCATGCCACACCAATATCCAAGTAGTGTGAAATTCCAGGGGTTCCAAGTGCTTACTCCACAGTGGAGACTGTGGTGTCTTTATGATATATATATGATACACACACACACACACACACACAACCTGAGCCTACAATAGAGGAGCTCACAACATTATCAGCCCAAAACAGTTTTGTTTATCCCATAGCCACAGGCTTGAATGCCGGCCACCAGAAATTAGGCATGGTTCTCATAAGCATTTTGCTTCTTTCCTTCTGGCTTCTAGCTTCTAGCTCACATCACTGCAGCTTTCAACTTTGTATTTGTCCTTCAACTCATCTCAGAAAGAACCCCTTTCCTTTGTTTACCTTAATGGCCCATCACACAGGTTATCACCTCAACACAAGAAGGTAGCCTGGCTTATATTTTAAAATTTGCTGGACCCAGGTTACATTTAGAAGGATCTCACATACAGCCTACTTCCTCCCCCACCCCAACATATAACAGTATAATAGACTAGGCTGTCTCTTGGACCCTTGGGACAATGTGGCACTCTCTAGATGCTGTTGGGCTTCAATTTCTATCAGCCCCAGTCAACATAGTCAATGCTCAGGGATGATGGAAGATATAGTCCAACATCTGGGTGGCATCATGTTGGCTGTCCCTGCCTTTAGGCCTTGAGCTCAAAAACGCTTTACTATTCACAGCCAAGTGAGAATCAATTCCACTGGACAGTATGGTCCTCTTACAAAGCTCATGTGCTATCATAAATGTGTATGATGCCAAATGGTTATTTGCTGATTATGCAGATTGAGAAACCTTAGTAAATACTTCTCGCTCTTTCACGTCTCCAAGCCATCTTTGTTGTTGATTGGCTGTTCTTGTCCTTGCAGAACATGAAGGTAGCCCGAACTCCTACCCACGGGGTTTGGATGCTGAGCTCCTGTCTGTTGAGCTGGAGAACCAGAGACTGGAAGATGAGATATTAAAGTTGAAGATCCTGAAGGACAGAAGGAAAATAGAAGATGGTGGGGACCATAGCCTACTCTATTGAAGTTGGGCCAAAGAAGTTTAAGATACAGTAGCAGACATCAATCTCTGCAGTTCAGGGCATTGGCATATATATCACCTAAGCCAGTGTTTCCCAACCTTGGGCTTCCAGCTGTTTTTGGACTACAACTCCCATCATCCCTAGCTAGCAAGATCAGTGGTCAGGGATGATGGGATTTGTAGTTCAAAAACAGCTGGAGGCCCAAGGTTGGGAAACACTGACCTTAGCAATCACTTTGATTTGGGGCACTTTGATTTGGAGGTTTAAGTGGAAATGCAGAGTATTCTCTTTGGACAGTAACCAGATCTGTTTGCTGTTGGCAAAATTCAGCCTCCATAGTTGTCCATTATGGAGAGAAATCATGAAAGATGGCAGAGATGGGCTGAGTATTCTACTGCAGTGAGCTTGCCAACCAGATTGTGGTTCATTATTCTCCTGGGCATTTGGGCGGTGCTAAGGTCTGGTGTTTGGTTGTTTATTTTTTATGTTCATCCTTATTCAAGGTGGGATGTGGTTATTTTACATTGTTGGGTTTTTTGTGGATGAACACTTCTAGTATATTTGTTTTGTTTTAATGCATTTTTATTGATGTTGTTTGTTATCCCTGTAAATCACTTTGGAACTCCTTTTATGTGAAGCAATTCCTAAACTAAATGCACCAAATCTCATCTACTCATTTGACACATAGATTATACTGCCAGGATTTCCAAGCAGGTCCTTTTTCTTTGTGATTCTACACATACCCCAAATTTTCAAGACCACCCCATCTGCAGTATGGAGGTTGCTGATGGCCAAAGGTGCTCCTTGAAATGTTGGGCAGGAAGGGGGCAACATTTCCACAACTAAATGGCTTTGGAGATGTAGCTGAAATGTTCAGTAGTGCCAGTCCAGCAAAAACAAACAAGGACATTGAGCTGGTTTTGTTTTTACAAAGAGCCAGATGAATAATATGCAGGCTCTTGTCCCACCTCATAAGGATTGGCACAAGCAATAACTGTGTTAATGGGCTCCCCCTGCTCATCTTTTTCATCAGGGTCTTCAGGCACAGAGCTGGCGCAACTGCAGCGGTTACACATGGCAGAGATGGCTCAGCTGCATGCAGAGATTGGCAGCCTGAGACATGACACAGAGAGGATGAAGCTAAGACATCCCAAGAGGGGGTCACCACTACCCCGGCTGCCGCCTCCTATAGCTCCACCCCTGCCACCTCCTCCCCCTCTTCTTGGATTGCCTGACCCCACCTTTCCAGCTAGTAACATGGTTAGTGCCCCTTTAACTTGGGGAACCTCAGGCAACAGTCATACTGAATATCTGCTTTTGGAGTGGAAATAGTATAAAAATACTTCTATAGTTTTAATAATTCAGAGCTATCATCCTGTGTGGCTGGCTCTCTCCATATCTGTGTTCACTCCAGAAAGATGCATCCAGTGGTTCATGCTCTGCTTGTTGCAAATATGCTGACCATTTTGCTCAGGGGTGAATGATTTATCTGAAGCTGTTGAGTTATATTCTTAAGATTTTCCTTGAGGCAGCAAGCCTCATTATTCCCCCTAAGACTGATGCTGGTATTTCCTTTTTCTATTCTTTGGTAATGTAAAACAGCTCTCATATTTCTGCCTGCTATAGGACCCCATGAGAGCGTCTGCCACAGCTATGAGCCAGTACTTCCTGGACCCTTCTGATGCCCTGGGACCAGCGCCATATGATCCGGCGTATGTCATTTCTATTACCTGTATTATTCTGGGTTGAGCTAGTGGGAGGGCAGCATATGTTTTTTTCCTGTCTCATTCTTGCATGGAGTATTTGTAGACACTGCCATGTAAAGTGAAGATGTTCATTTTTTCCATCCTAATACCATTCCTAGGGATGCATTTTGGAATCTAGCCTGTTGAGTCTTCTAGACTGCAGCCAGCTCATAGAAAATAGCTGTTGTTAAGAGTTTGGGGTGGTGGGAGATAGGCTGTATGCCTAAACCCTCCTAATTCCCGGAAGTGCCTAGAACCCCTGGAATTTCACTCAGCTTGGGGTGGCATGCAAACTGTGTTAACTATTACATGAGTGTGACAATTATCATCTCTCTGCAGGTCTGGCTTTGTGATATTCTATGATTTTCTTTTGGGCCTGGATCCCACATTCTATCAAGTCTGCCTGGTCTCTGGCCTATTCCGCAATGGGCAAGAGCTGGGCAAGCCCACCCCACTGCCCGTTGTCTCCTCTGATATGGGTCAATACCCACAGTATGTGACTGATGGGCAAAGAGGGTGCTGCGCCATCTTAGCAGCTAGGCAACCAGTCCCAAGGTGAGTTTCAGTGGCTTTTGCCATAACATCTCATCTCTTCTGTCCCCGGGTCATTATCTGGGCAGACATTCCCAGTTGGCAAAGTTTTTTGTTTTCATTGTTTCAATGTATATAGTGTACAGCAAGATAATGCTCAAGACAAATGCAATGATAAGTGGTAGAAGATTCCTTTCTAAAAAACAATGCAAAGAAAACCATCTATCATGAACTGCTTTTATCATGACCCTTTCGAAGAGCCAGGGCCCTATCATCTTGGCATGGGAACCACTCACTCTGGGGATTAGTATGAGCTTCAGATTGCCATAAAATAGGCTGTTTCAGTCCAGTTTTGCACACGCCAGATTCTTGTCTGTTCTTAGTTAGAGGTCATATACGTTAGTGTCATATAGAAGATAGTCTTCTTTGCCAAACCCCCATGTGAAACATGGCTACAGTGAACTCTGTATTCAGATTTGTAGAGAAAAAGGTAGGCTTGTATGTATTACCTTTGTCTGTTCTTGCTTTTCAGAGTCCTTCCTTCAACCACCATCACCCTCATAACTGAGCTTCAAGCATCTGGAGGCTTTGATGCTTATGGACTGGAGATCCAGAATCTGGCCCCCAGGGGGTGGGCCAAAATCAACATCTTTGACCATCTACATCAAGTGATGTGTGGGCGCTGGAAGATCCCCATCCGAGTGCTTCCTATGAAGCCAAGCCTTACTCCAGAACAGTTGAATGGTGTGCCCCAGGTGAGGACCTTTAGCAAGGGTCAGTGCAGAGTGCCCAGAAAATTATTTCTTGAACAACATGAAGGGAGAGTGTCGTGCTCGTGCTCTCAGGAGACTCATGGTGAACCATTAACATTGGCACTTAACACTGAGCTTCTACTTTCTGCATTGTGCTGAGTGTGATTTGAGACAGATTCAATCTCAGGCCTCATTGACTGAATAGAAACATTCCTGGAATGATGGCTGTTGTGTTGACTCAATACACAACAATGGCTGTTCCTCAGAACACCTTGGCCAGATCAAGATAAATTAGTCCAACATCGTCTTCAGTTATTTTTGTATCTGTTTTAATCCCAACCAGACCACACCTTGTTTTTTCCTCACAGCTGGGCAAAGCAGAGCTGTACTTGCGACTAGTGAATGCAAGAGATGCTGACATGCAGTCAATGGCAGAGATTCATCCAGGCAATGCCTCCTTGTACAAATACCCTCCTACAGTGAGTTGAACTGCATGGCATTATTGTCTCTTTTGAAGTTATTTTTAACTCTTTTTCTAGTTAGCATTTCTTGAGGACAGATTCTGAAAAACAGGTTCTTTGTGTCCTCAATATTTATTTGCTGCAGAGAACTAGAATGACACCAAAAAGAAAGACAATTTGAAATAATAGATAAATGGTGAAAAATTGGGAAACCGCAAGGAGAACATGAGCACAATAATAGCCTCCCACTCCTGTTCCCCAAAAACTGTTACTTGGTGGGATACTACTTCTGATCCTGGAGGTTATAGCCATCATAACTAGTAGTAGCCACTGATAGCTGAACTGGAGGTTAAAGCTATCCAGAATCCATGCAAGATAAGGCTAAGAGCAAACTCAGTGAAAATGTATTAATTATATATTCCAAAGGAATAAATGAAGTATGCTACCATCTGACTGAAGCCTTTTAAAATCCCAGCTATTAACTATTTAGCACATTCATATAAAACTCCAGATGAATTAATAACTAATTCAACAATTAAGTAGCTACTTTAATTCCTAGCATAAAAAATAATTCTACCTGTCACTCAGTTGAAAAGTCCAAGGTTCTCAAGTAGTGTCTCAGTGAGATGGGGTGCCACCACTGCAGTTTCTCAAACACAGTGAGGCAGCATGGCAGAGCGGATAGAAGCACTGGGTTGATGGCAGCAGGAACAAGCATACACATCTATACCTGCCGCTACCAATCCAGTGCTCTCTCACCCTTGCTGCTGCACTGACTTGCACAGTCCTGGGCCCAGCAAGCACATCATACAGCACAACTGGTTCCAGGTTAAAAGAAAAAAGAAAAAAGGCCCAAATTGTTGGAAATCGTGAAACAAAAGCTTAAAGTTTTCCAGATAAAATTAGTACTGTATTACCGAGAGGCGAAAGCAAGTTTTAAATTTCCATCACCCAATGCTAATACTGAGTGGAAGCAAGATGGTTTGTAGAAATGATGGCAGGTGGATGGCAAACTCTCCACTGGAAGGAACATTTGAAAAGAAGGATCAAGAGATTGGAAGCCTTCCTTTCACCCCCAGTATATTTACACTGCCCTCGCCCTGCTTGTCATGCTACCCCACCTCACCTGTTTAATTCTGTTGTATTTTGTTCTTTCAAATGCAGGTGTCCAGTTGCACAGCACCCCCTACAGACTTTACTCCAGCCCAGCGCTCTTTCCACCCTGCCCCCACCAGCCTGTTCTTCTCTGTCCCTCCTTACACTGGCTTTGTTGACTCTCCTCCTGATCAGGAACAGCCTCTCCAATACAAACCCAATAAAAGGTGAGAAAGGAGGAAGACCACCCCTTTCTCCTTTCAGGACTAGGCTTTCCTTCTAATGAAGATAAGTCAGCCTAGAAATGCCTACTGTCTTCCTTTGTATACTTCTCTGTGTGTTTTGTGTATAAATGAAACAACTAAAAGATTATGCATCTCTAATCCACCCACGTCTGTGATTTTCTCTGTATTTTTAATTAAGGATATGGGGGCTGTTTTTAAGGGTGCATCTGCATGAGGTTTTGGTGGTGGCAGGATTGGATGTACTTACCCATGTGCACAGCAGAGGGTAGTTATAGTCTGCTCTGCCTGCAACTGACCATATAAAGTAAAGCACAACATCAGTTAATATTTTCTTTCCACAGACTATACCATACCACAAGGAGAGCTTTCTCCTGACCTTCCCATTGGCAGCAGAACACCAAAATGTGTTCTGAATAACTGTTTGTACATATGATCCCTAAAAATGTAATTCTTCTGCCATGATTATCTAGAGTCTTCCTTGTTGTGTGTGTCTGTCCATGTCAATCACTACAAGATTAAAGACATTCACACATGCATGGCACATTAGTCTATCAATAGCTGTTAACTGGAACATCCTATATTCAGTGGCTGCCTCATTAGCAAATGCTGAGGACGCTGCCTTTGGCTTTGTTTATGCATTGGAGAGGATATAACAGAGGCACCTTTTTAGTCCTATTTTTTTTTTTACAAAAATCCGCTGTAAAACCAAACGGCCTCTATTAAAGTAGGCTGATAGGATCATGTTTCTAATTCTTTCTCTGAGTCAATTTCAGTGTGATTACTTTATATTGGAAGTCATGTACTTGAAGTGCTTGTGAAATGCAAAAAAAAATAAAATATTGCTGAAACATTCACCCTCTTCCTTTAGAATTAGTGCCCCATCCACCCTTTTGAAGTGATCAGTTCTGCAAGTCTTCCCTCTTTAATCTTTAAGGGATCACCACTGGATAATATTTTAGTGTATTATATTTTAGTGATGTCAAGAGATGCCAACAGCAAGAATAAGAAGGTTCTCTCTGTGACTGCAAGAGTCATTCCCCTTTGAAAATTCTAAGCATCTTGGTAACATCTGCTAAATTAGCATTTTAAAGTGGTTCTGTCCCTACCTCCTAGAAACTGTTCTGGTCAGTACCCCAGAGGTTAATCCTTTCCCACTCATCTAGAATCTCTTTGAAAAAGAAATGTCAGCATTTGCCTATTTCCTTTAGGTAGGAAATGCTGGCTGTCATGGTACCAGCAGGGATGTACCGGTATGTAAGAGGCCACCCTGGCTTAGTAAAGTCTAAGTTTTAGAATTGGCTAAGACCAATACCAATAAATGTAGGCTACCAAGAAGTAACATCTTCTATTTTTGTTTCTTTAGAAGCTGCTTGCTCTCTTTGATGTTTCCTTCAATATGTGCTCATCAATAAGTGCATCCCTGTGTTTGTGGGCTCTAAAACTGGTGTGAATCTATAGGACACCTTCTTTTTTTAAAACCATTGTACTGTGCCTAGTTATTTTAGCAACTTAACAAAATATGTCTCTCCCACATCTCTACAGCCACAAGAGAAGTTGCAACCTTCCAACAGTTTGACTTCACCTCCAAAGGTGCATTCCTCCACTGTCTCCCGAGACAAATGAATGCCAACAAAAATTAGTACATAATACGGAAAACAAATAATTGCACACGAGCTACTTTCATATTCATGCCCCAAATGTCTCCTAGATCAGAGAGCGATAAAACAAAGAGGGAAATGATTCTGAAGCAACTTCACATAAACAGTATAACAAGAGAAGCAGCCCCCAAGCTGACTTCCTTTTAGACTCTGTGCTTTTCTTCTGTGTCTTTTTCTTCATTCAGTAGCCATAAACCTATTGCCCTATTTTGTTCCACATCAACATGGCTTCTACTGTAGTTGAGAATCTTACTTGTATTGGGCCTCATTCAGTTTTATTCCCAATATTGTGGTGATTACTTTCAGTGCCTAATATTTTCAATGGCAATTTTGTGGAGAATGTCCTACTGAAAAAGGGAGGTGCAACACCATTGCTCACTCCAGATACAGAAAAGGAGTAGGGATGCAGTACTTGGCCAAAGATATCAGGTAGAAAGATTCCATTCAGCTTTCTGTCATCCTTTTAGACTACCTCATGCCAGTCTCCAGCTTGTGGTGGTCGACTTATTATTTGGTATGAGCCTATTTTAGTTTTGCATGTTGCAGAGTTGTCCTGTAGCTTGCTAATGAAATACACATGATTCACCAGATCCTCCCAAGGGGAACCTTCATGCATATAAATTAAACTCAGCAAAGGTATTTTTCCTTCCTATGTCCTTTCTGATTTGTCACATTTTACTTACTCTTACCCTTACATAATCAACTACCTTTAACATTCCTTCTCTGCTCCCCTAACACCCAACCGGGCAGTATATATGGTTCTTCAAGAAACCCCTTTCTTGCCTTTGTGCTGCAGTATTCTCACATGCATCAACCTTCCCCTCTTTTTTCATTTCCCCCCATCTCTCCCTGTTACCTTCCTGGCTGTGGCACTGGCAGCACCCAGAAACAGAAACCAAAGGCTTCTCCATACCTTCCTAGGTAAATACGAAGTATAGTTTGGATTTTCCTTTGCAGGGGTATATTTCTCTCCACATTCTGCTGTCACAATAGAAATTGGCAATGAGACAATTGCTCTACTTGACTTTAGTAGCCAGATATACAGTATATCAATATACAGTGGATCAATTGCTCTCTACTTTTCTTGTAACCCAGCTTTATTGCTTAAACTAGTAAGGTTCTGATTTGGTGGGGAACTGCCATTTTGCTGATCAAGAAGGGGAAAGGTGCTGCTTGCTGCTGAAGGACAGGGACAATAGCTGAAGAGCAGTGGGTTAATAAGCCTCTGATTATTTCAGGAAATTTGAAGCAGTGCTCGAGTGGCCACAATCCCAGCAGAATGAAAGAAGACAATTAGGGTTCATCCTTGATAGAGTAAAAGGTGCCCCACCGGGAGATGGGGCTGTCCGGCTAACTGGTTACCATCAGAAAACTGGTCAGGTATGGAACATGTGTGGCTCTGTCAATAGCCCCAGTGTCATAGTTGGTGTTCAGCTAGCACCCTGGTTCAGCATTTTAGCAGAACCATCCTGGAGTTCTTTATTATTTTAGGAAGAAACACCAAGAAAGCTTAAAAAGGAAGTTGGACCATGTGTTACATTTTTCTCAAACTTGATTTCAGGTGATTGCCACCAAGGACTCGGGACTGAATTACTGCACCGATTCCATGAGATCCAATATTAAACATGGCTACTTCGTGTTTGGAGAACAGGAGGTATAGAATGGTGCTTTGGCAGGAGAGTGTTAGGCTTGGAGATGGACTTAGGTTTACATCCCAGTCCAGCTGGGAAGTTCACAGAGTGTCCTCAGACAGGTTATTATCCTTGCACTGATTGGATGGTTACTTAGCACTACCATTGCTGCAAGCGCTAGAATACTGTACAGTGGTATCTTGGGTTACAGACGCTTCAGGTTACAGACTCCGCTAACCCAGAAATAGCACCTCGGGTTAAGAACTTTGCTTCAGGATGAGAACAGAAATCGTGTGGCAGCGGTGCAGCGGGAGGACCCATTAGCTAAAATGGTGCTTCAGGTTAAGAACAGTTTCAGGTTAAGAACGGACCTCCAGAATGAATTAAATTCTTAACCCGAGGTACCACTGTATTTGTTTCTCAGAGGCCAAGTTTGCTCACACCTCACCACAACTCAGTCACCTGTTACCAGAAATGGTAGACCAGTTCTCTGATGCTAGATAAGTATTTACATTGGTTTAGAGTATTTACTTTCCCCAATCCTGGGGATAATTCTTGTGGATGCCCATGCTTAACTATAAGAAGCACTCATGTTGCTTGTTTGCAAAATATGGGCTTTGGGTTTTCTTGCCAATGGTGTAAAAGCAGTTCTGAGCTCAGAGAAAAACATGCTCATTCCTAATCCATTAAAACAGTTAGGTGGTTTTTGAGTATGGTGTATGGCAGAGGGAACTGAAGGGTAGAAGGTACTGGAAATTATAGCACTACTCTTGGCTCACCTGAACTGCTTCTTTTTGTTTCCTTCAGGAAACCTTCTGGGATGTTGAGCCACAGCAGGACATGATCCTTATTGCTCGCTTTTACCACTGGCCCAGTGGGAGGGTGGCACCCACCCCCTGGGACAAAGGATTCAAGCCTCAACACCAGCCACTACTAGGGAGTGATGAATGGCTGGCTGCCTGGGCTGTACTCAGACTGATCAAGATGTATGAATCCCATAAAGTGATGGTTACAGGTATGCTGCAGGCATTTCTGGTTGCCTGGTGCTATGATTCCCCAAAGGAATTAAGGTTTTCCTATTACTAGTCTAGGAATTAAGTTTTCTGCATTCTGCTTTCACAGGTGCAATGAAGAAAGGGGAACCTGGGATGCCTGTCTGGAACACAGGGACTCATACACTGACTCTGTATCATGGCCCTGTGCCACCTGTTGTAGCTCTGTCAGTGATGGTAAGTCCACTCCTGTAAAGCAAACAAAGGTTAACCAGGTAGGTAAAGTATGCCAATATTAATACCAGCAAAAGGCTGAAGAGATGTTAAACATCTAATGACTCGTTCAGTCTTGCTGCTCTTATTGATGCAACACTCCTTACTGGCTTACTCTAGTAAAGACTTACAACTGTAATCTTCATAGAGCAATATTTTATATGGAAGTATTATATGTAATACTTAAGAGGACTGAATCATTGGTTAAGCCTCCATTCTGTTGTGTGTTGATTCCTTGGACCATATCCAGTGCTGCAGCCCCACTGGAATAAAACACTGCTATGCATGCAGTAGAAGCACATGGGGGCAGAAGAAATGAAATTTCTGTTGTGCCAGTGAAGCTATGTGCACAGAGCACTGGATAAAGCCCCATGTTTTAAGCTGTGCCTTATTATGCTTTCCTCTTGTTTCATTCCCATCTGCACATAATGCTTTGCTCCTAGTCAATGGAAGAGAATCATCAGGACTTCAAGATATATGGTGATGCTACTTTAAGACTGCACGTCTTCAGCACCCAGAAACCTGAGCAGCCTTTCCCACCAGAGTCACCACCTCCACTTGACCCAGCAAAAACCTGGCCTCATGTGAGTGCTGGGCAAGGACCGTTTTACAGTCTCTACAGGGCTTGGGATAATTGGGACAAACCTTCCACCTCCACTCAGTACACAATCTGGCTGCATACGTATTATACCTTTAAAGTGTATCTGAAGAACCTCCTTTCCTTCAAAGAATTCTGGGCACTGCAATTTACAGTTCTTTTATCTGTCCTGAATCTTCCAAAATTCAGCTTCATTGGGTCTTCAGGAGTTCTGGTGTTATGAGAGAGGAAGAACAACTTTTCTCTATATACTCTATGCCATGCTTAATGTTATAAACATATGTCACATCTCATGCACATTTTCTTTAAACTAAAAAGTCCCAAATCTGCAAGCTTCCTTCACAGGGGAGTTGCTCCATTTTCTTGATCATTTTGGTTGCCCTTTTGTGAACCTTTTCCAACACGACAATATCCTTTTTGAGGTGAGGTGACCAGAACGGTACACAGAATTCCAAATGCAGTCACACCATAGATTTGTATAAAAGCATTATGGTATCAACAGTTTTATTCTCAGTTCTTTTCCTAGTGATCCCTAGCATGGATTTTGCCTTTCTCACAGTTCCTGTACACTGGATCAACATCTTAATTGAGCTAACTACTATGGCCCCCAGGTCTTGTTCCTGGTCAATCACTGCTACTTCAGACCCCATTGAGAGTATATGCGGCATTAAGATTTTTGCACCAGCATGCATTTCTCTACATTTGTTTACAACGAATTGCATTTATGTTTGCTCATGATAATAAACTGTTCGGGATTGTTAAAACAAAAGGACCTTTAAACTGAGTGAAAGTGCAGTAAAATGACCATTTAGTATCATCACAACTTTTCCCCCCACAGGAAGCTTTTATTCATCATTTCAGGGAGACCCCTCCTGTAGAGCCTTTCAGAGCTGGAGATGGCTTTGATCTATACATTGATGGAGCCCGCTTCCTGCCTGATGGTGTCACTGTTACCAGGGTCACTGCTCGCATCTTCACCAGTGGTTTCATGCAGTAAGGAGGAACAGTTCTCTGGGTTTTTCTTCCCTAAAATGCCATCTTTCCTCTGCTTCTCCCAGGCTGCATACATGCTATGGGTGGAATTCAATGGGGCACTCTCACAATTGTTCTGTCTGTGCAAGCCTTCCAGACAGAATGACCCTCAGTCTCCTACTCCTGATTTTAATGTTTCTATGGTTATGTCCTGAAGCACGCAAAGGGCTTTGCTTCAGTTCAAGGTACCATGACAACAGAGGAGCTTAACAATGCCCTCTTATGGAAAACATCTAGCTGAAGGTTGTTTCTGCTTCTTCCTTTCAGAATTGGACCAGACATTTGCACTGGGATTGACCTGAATAGCAGCATATTTGATCCACTTTACAACTACTCAGTTGAAATCAGAGAGCCAGTGATAGCGCCTTGTGCAACTCTTCTATTAAAGGTTTGTGTTGGTATGGGTAAAGGGCGAGCAAAGAATGCTGCCAATGAATGAAGCATGTCCTGTTGGGGGTCAAGAGTTAGGAAGTTAAGGATCTTTCCTTTCCTGGAATGGAGCTGGAACAACTCCCCTGTGTGGAAAAGTTACATCATTTGGGGCTTTTTAGTTTAGAATAAAGAATAAGGAGGCAAATGACGGAGCTGTATAAAATTATGCATGCTGAGGATAAACTGGATAGAGAGACATTTTTCTCCTCCTCTCATCATATTAGAACTGGGTGCTGTTAATGGCTCCAGTGGCAGAGGCATTATACCTCCGAATACCAGTTGCTGAGGATCACAAGTGGGAAGAGTATTGTTGGGGTTAGGTCCTGCTATTTATTTACTGTTTAATGCCAAAATAGGCTTCTAAGCAACCTACAAAATATAAGAGTTGCACAAACATTAAAATATAAACACCCATAATTAAAATGCAACAAAACAGGTGTATACTAAAACAAAGTAGTAGTTAAAACTGGAGACTCAGGTCAAGAGATTAAGAGAATGCCTGTGTAAGCAGGCTGAGGCATATCTTCAAAAGACAGCAGAATGCTTGCAGGCTTCCTATAGGCATCTAGTTGGCCACTATGAGAACAGCATGCTGGACTAGGTGGGCCTTTGGTCTGATTCTGCAGGGCTATTAATACATTCTTCATGGAGGACATTATGGCAACATCTTCCTGACCTCCAACACAAAACAGAACTATGGGTCTAACTGCCAGGGGGGGGGGGGATGAACTAATGTCTCTTGGTATTTTACAGGTTTATTCCATCAATCGCTTAACCTCTGAGCTCATCCAAATCGGTTGGGCAGCTCTCAATGTTTTTGTGCAATGTGGAACACACACAGCCCCTGAACCAGAGGCCAAGGGGATGCAGGTGAATTAACTGAAGGGGAGTTCAGGGGAAGCAGCCTCAGTTCTGAAAATGAAGTTAGGACATGGTTTATAATGCTGACAGGCTCCAGTAGGAAAATGCCTTCTTTCTTCATGGGTATTTCAGGAACTCTCATTCTTTTGCTGTCAACCAAAGTGCTACAAGAATGTTTCACATTCCCACTAGATCTCACAGGAGAGGTTTTTACTATTAATGCTCATGCTTTCTAGTGCCATGCCAAAAATCCCACCCCACCATAACCGCTGTGTGACCTGGAGCCCTACCCAAAAATCTTGCTGTTTCTCCACAGTTCAGATGCAAATGGTAGGAGGGAAACACAATATATTTCCCATTACCTGTTTCCCAAGGAGGAAAAAGGGTCTGTGGATAGATGTTGATTACTGTTTTCCTCAGGTCTCCCTCAATGATGGTGCTCATCAGCTCCGTATTTTTCACAACAGTCCCTGCCCAGATCAGCCCTTCTCTACCAGCTCTCTGACATCAATAGGGCGGTGAGCCCCTCTCACTTACATCATTTCCAATTCCTTCCCCATCTTATCATCCTACAACCTTCCTAATATCTGTCTTCTCACTTTCCCTGTAGGTATGTGCCCTGTGCAACCCTGCTAGTGAGGCTTATCAAGGTGCCTGTAAATTCCAGCCATAAAACTTTACAAAGAAGCATGGTCCCTCAGACAAACTGGGCCAAAGTGGGCCTCTTTCAGTCCAGGCCTGACTATTCTGATGGTGTCTATTATTCAGACTCGGCCAAGCCTACTGCAGGAGAAAGTTGCTTCTATGAAGCCATGACCAACAGGTAAACTGAGTTTCTGTCTCCTCAGTGGATGTAGGATGGATGGAAGTAAAAAAGGTGGAATCATAGCAATTGTGGAAAAGTCTCCCTTAAGAGGATTGCCAGCTATTACTTTTAAGAATTTTTGGTGTCATTGTAGTCACATATATAAAAGCTGAGTCATTATAGTGTGTTCTATGGTGGACTATGTATTTGATTAAAAGGAGCCTTACAAAACGTTAACAGTCCATCTTACATTCAAATCAGATTAACAGAAGGGTAAGCCAAGCATCTCGCCCCATGCATCAACACACTTTGGTAGGAAATGATAGAATTCCGTAACTGTGGGCTACAATAAAAACAGCTTTTTGTTTCACACAGGTCTGTTGTTTCAGTGCGGGAAATAGTTCACCGGCTTGAAGGTCCTAAGAGTTTAAGCACAGATGAGGAGATTGTCACCTGGATCCATCAGAAACTAACCCGGGTGCCAGGCAGCAGTCCACAGCCTTTCAGCCTTACCTATGTCTCCAGATACATTCCCACCTATGGCATCAAGGTGAATAGATATCACACTCACAGAAATGCAGTTTAGCACAAAATTTTATACATGGCTGGGATAGAATACTATAGAGATGGAAGTAAGGTAAAAGGTAAAGGTACCCCTGCCCGTACGGGCCAGTCTTGACAGACTCTGGGGTTGTGCGCCCATCTCGCTCAAGAGGCCAGGGGCCAGCGCTGTCCGGAGACACTTCCGGGTCACATGGCCAGTGTGACATCGCTGCTCTGGCGAGCCAGAGCTGCACACGGAAACGCCGTTTACCTTCCCGCTGGTAAGCGGTCCCTATTTATCTACTTGCACCCGGAGGTGCTTTCGAACTGCTAGGTTGGCAGGCGCTGGGACCGAGCAGCGGGAGCGCACCCCGCCGCAGGGATTCGAACCGCCGACCTTTCGATCAGCAAGTCCTAGGCGCTGAGGCTTTAACCCACAGCGCCACCTGTGTCCCTAAGAGATGGAAGTAAGCTGTGTTTAACTCAGTAGTCACATCGATAGGAATGCTGGCTGCTTATAACCAGTCTTGAGTAATTTCTGCACTTGAAAATAGTTATCAACCTTTAACCTGGTCTCTGTTGCTGTGCCTTTAGCTACATGTTGATTAACAGGCATTTATCAACTTCTGAAGACAACCACTAGTATTCTTAATTTTCTAAACAAGTTGACTTTCTCAGCTGTATTACTTCATATTGCTAAGGACAAAAATTCCCTGCTCATAGAAAACTGGCATGTTAGAGTAATTTGAAATGGTATAGTTGAGAAACAAATTTAGTATTTAATGTTTGTGAGCAAACTAAGCCTTGGCTGTGTGTGTGTGTGTGTGTGTGTGTGTGTGTGTGTGTGTGTACAGTGCTCTTATCCAGACTGACATCTAATCTCTGTGGTATTCCAGTTTGCATTGGACAGAGGCATGAACTTACCATGGTCTGGCTTGACAATCGCCCAATTCTGCTTCAATCCACCTGGGGCATGTTACTTTGGGGTGCAATGGCTGAAGTATGATTACCCCATCTTTGTTGAGGAGCTTGACAAAAACAGCTACCAGCAATGGCCTGTGTGGCTTGATGGCTTCAAGGTATCACATCCTTTATTTTGTTGTTCGTCACTATGTAAGCCACCCTTCAGTCACAGGACTCTGAGAATGGCCTACAACTAAAAAAAGATGACACTGGGTGTTCCACTCAGCAAAGGATAGGCTGTTGCCTTTCAGTAAGATGGGTCCCATGCTGTAAGGAACCAATCTGTATTTCAACACTGGTTTATCTGGTATTTTTCACAAGTAATCTGTCTTATTCAGCAGAGTCTACAGCAAAGTGGCTAAATGCCTCCTGAGCCTAGTAACCAGTTAACTAAGATGCACTGTGTGGAAGGTAACTAGGTGGAGTTTTAAGCAGAATTATTAGCTCCAGAAAAGTTCAGCAAAGTAGAAACATTCTCTCTAGTGAATTAGTATTGCTATAATTAGGCTGATTCCCTACCACCTATCCCTACTAAATCTGTAGCCTATATTTTGATACCCTACTGGGGTTCAAACATTTTTGCTAGCAGCGAGGCTCAGGGTTCTTAATTTCTGTTCCACATAAAGGAAGTGTGTGCATTCCTTTCATAAATCCATTGTTGCCCAATTTTTTTTACAGAAACATGTCATATCACCAGCATTTACTCACTGCCTTATACCAGGGGGCTCCGGGTATGTGAAATTTAATTCTGTGTTAAGGAGACCTGGCATGATTTTGAATGAGGCAGTCTGCCCATGGTGGAGTACAGTGTAAGCTTTCTTACTGATGACCGTATTTATTTCCAAACTCATATTTGTGAACCTGTACACAACAGGTGGCTCAGCCTTTCCTTTCAGAACCTGCAACTTGTTTTTCAGACCTGTCCCCACAGAGTTTACCATGAATATACAGCCATTATTATTCACCTGTACCAAGGTGTGGTGAATCCTGCCCAATGTGCCTCGGGTGAAAAAGAATGTCAAGCAGCACAAAGAAGAGTCATGCTAAAAGGGGAACAGTTACATTACACTCAGAAAAGTGGGGCATGGACAGCTCTTCATGTGTTTTCCAGAGGTTACTGCAACACTGGCATTTACCAACTGCCCTTATACCAGGGGGCTCCCAGTCAGGTATAGTTAACTTAACCAACCAGCTAAAAGTTAGACATACATGCCAATTTTCTTGCAAAAACAATCAAATTCCAGCAGCTGGGCAGGGGCACACACACATATATTCTGTACAATGTTTCCCTGCATCACCTGTATATCACCATTCTGTCAAGCTGAAAGTTATCCACTTCCCCACTTTTGAGCTTTATGTGAATGCAGCATCAGTTAAGAACTGATGGCTCATCCCCACAGAATTCAGTACTTTCTGAAGTCCCTACTTGTGTACGCTTAATGCCTGCAAATATCTTAGCAATGACAAAGGGTACAAATGGCAACTAGTTCTCCCACCTTTTGGAGGTGGTGATGGTGCAAAGCAATGAACCAGTGCCTCTAACTGCTAAGCATTCCCCACCCCATCTTTGGCTTAAGTGTCACCAGCTCTTGACCCACTTGTTTTACACACTACTATAATTTAGTCCAAAGTCAGCAATCAGTTTCTAATTTCAAGATGTTGTTTGGGGTGTGTACAAAATTAGTAAGCTTTACAATGCTACTTTGTATTGTTTTGGAACACTTCTAACTATTTCTCTCACTTAAGGAATCTCTTGCAGTAGTCTACTAAAAGAATGCTGCAAAGAAACTGTAGGTGGTTTGTTCTTTTCTGGTTCAAGGTTTGTTCTTTCCTTAACAGATCATCCTGGCTTCCTTATCTGAAGGGAAATGCAGCAGCATTATGAAGAGCATGCTCCAAAAGAAAGAGGTATGAGACTAGTTAAGCATAGAGCAGTAGCTTCACAAAGCTTATCCAAGAAGTAAAACGGTGAAGTAAGGGGAACACTTGCAATCCTTTTCTAGATTGTATTATACAGGGTAGTAACAAAAACTGATGCAAAAGGTAGACCACACAAATCCCAATTTTCTCAAACACCACTGCAAGTGCAGAAAGTTCCAAGGAGCATGGCTGGCAAAGATTTTTGGGAGCAAGACAGAAGGTGGTTTGAAACATCAGCCCCACCATCATACAAATGGATTCCAAAATGTGTGTTTGTGCTGCAGAGAGATCCTCCCTGAAGACTGCCAAGTCAGATAAATCAATTTACAAGACTGTTTCTTTATAATGTAATCTTGAAATTGAAAATTTACCTGAACCAGTGGTTCTAAAATGTTTTTCTTTTGGCCACACTTCCAGAATAAAAACTTGCTCACGCCATACCAAATTGTTTGATAATACATTGAGAGAAAAGAAACTCAAATTAGTTTTTTTTGTAAATATTTATCCATAGTCTGCAAATAATTTTTTTTTTTGATACTACTGTATACTACACTGAAATGTTTAAATATTTGATTGTCCTTGAATCTTCTTGCCACACCCTTTGAGAACCACTGCTTTACAGATTCATTTGGGTGCAATGGGGAACATTTATGTGGTCTACTAAATCTGGAGTAGAAGGCTCCAGTATAGAGTAAGGAGGCACTTGGATATTCTGTAATTACCGTATTTTTCGCTCTATAACACGCACCCGACCATAACACGCACATAGTTTTTAGAGGAGGAAAATCCATAGGCATGCCACCCGTAGGCATTCCCTCCATAACACGCACAGACATTTCCCCTTACTTTCTAGGAGGAAAAGAGTGTTATGGTGCAAAAAATAGGGTATATGAAAACCTCAACAGCCTCAGGTATGACAGGTGCCTGCAATCTATGTAAGCCCTACTTTATCCCCAACGTTTCACCATTAATCTTGTTCAACAATCACACATATAAGAACGTACTTAATGCTACAGTTTGAAACTTCCAGATCCAGTTGGTGCCAGGTGCATCTGTGGTTGTGCGTATAGCAGATGGAAGATGGGATGAACTCAGATATACATCAGGGGTACGTATACTAGCTAAGTGAATCTAATCATCACAAACTTTTCATTCCACCCAGGAAAACAAAAGGATGAGCATACTAATTAACCATCCACTGGAGAAAACCAAAAGCAATCTCACTTTCATGTTTACCATTTATCAATTTTCTGTGCAGCCAAATTGTAAAACAGAGCCAGGTGACTTGTTTATAGTGGATTGTCAGAAATCACGTATACTAAAAAGGTTACCAGTAACTGTTCAGAGCACAAACTAACCACACATTAGATCATCACGTCCTAGCTGACCTTGTCATTTGTTTCAGAGTATTGATCAATCTTATCTGCCAGAGACAACAGATCTGTACAATAAGGAACCCTCTGGAAGAAAAATTGCAGAATTAATGTTGCAGGAGACTTCAAGAAAACAGGTAAAATTGGGCTATAGCCCTACTTATGAATGGAACAATTTGTCAACTAGCAACAGCCACAGTGCAGCTCTATGACATAAATGAAATTATAATTTAACTGCAAGGTTTGAAGTACACCCATTCTAGTGAGATCAGAACAAATGGAACTTGCTACATACATTTCCTGACCGAAAGCTTTGCTCCACATTCTCCATACTGAATGAACCTATGCTGCCAATTCTTGTAGTAGACCAGCAAGAAGCATATAAGCGGCACACAAAGCACTACCCAAACCATTCTGCGTTCTAAATCTTATTAATAATCCAAAAACTGAGAGAACAAGGTACAAGATCTACTACAGAAGCCACAAACAGAAAACTCATTCAAATTGTGTCCAAAAGTAAGATTCAGGAGCCTGGCTAAAGGAACTTTAAAGACTGAATCTTCCTTTAGGACAAAATTTAAATGAGTTTTCTGTTTGTAGCTTCTGTCTCAAATTTTGGATTATTAATATAAGATTTAGAACGTAGAATGGTTTGGTGGTGCTGTGTGCCGCTTATGTGCTGCTCAGTGGCGTAGTGTGGGTTGTCAGCACCCGGGGCAAGGCAAGTAATCTGTGCCCCCTAACCCGTGGATTTTAGCACTCGAGTGCGAGCACGCGCCCCCCAGATGTTGCGCCCGGTGCGGCCGGCACCCCCTGCACCCCCCACACTACGCCACTGGTGCTGCTTACTTCTTACTGGTCCACATTCTCCATAAGCAGTGCAGGTTTAATTGTGACTTGCATGTTTTTCTTTCAGACAAAGTTGAAGGCATTGGAACAAATTTAAAGAGAAGGAACAAGACATCTTAGGCTACATACTAGCTTACTCTACTGGCAATCATTGCAAGACTTTAAGTTTATGAAGAATGTCCATCCTGTAGCCTAATACCTCAAGTGGCCATCTGTGTTTTATTAGTGGTTATGGTAAAGTATATTAATGTGGCTGACATCTTGGCAGTGAATGAGGGATAATCACCTGCTTGAAGCAGCCATGCTATTTTGCTTTTTTTAAAAAACCCCAGGTGTCACTTCCTTACTTGGAAACTGCACAAACATTGGCTGCTGTGCACCTAAACCTGCATCAGTTCTCCGGACTGAGTATTTTCCATATCTTTATACCATTCCTAAGTAGTGGTTTAATTCTAGCACCCATGAGCCTCTCACCCTTATATCATCTCTCCCCAACAGAATCCTACTTTAACCTGACAGTAAGAGCTGTTCGACAGTGGAATTTACTGCCAAGGAGTGTGGTGGTGTCTCATTCTTTGGAGGTCTTTAAGCAGAGGCTCGACAACCATATGTCAGGAGTGCTCTGATGGTGTTTCCTGCTTGGCAGGGGGTTGGACTCGATGGCCCTTGTGGTCTCTTCCAACTCTATGATTCTATAACCTAGGCTCTTCTTCCAGCTGAGTTAATGTAATGTGTCTGACACACAAATGAGACATTTTGCACCAAACACAAGCCTGATTCAATTTTTTAGATTGTCAAAGCAGATCTATTTTAAGTTCCACCCTTGTCTTCCCTATTTGCAGCTACTCTAGCCTGCACTCTGCTTGACTCCCACAAAATTTGCTAGGAGGCTCATCCTCTCAAAACTATTTCCAGTCTGACACAGTAGACATAAATGGTTTAGTGCAGGGGTCAGCAAACTTTTTCAGCAGGGGGCCAGTTCACTGTTCCTCAGACCTTGTGGGGGGCTGGACTATACTTTTCTAACCACCAAAAAATGCTACTTTGCTTCCTAAACCCTTACAAACCAGACATTTACAAGTCAGTGCATCAACTGAAAGCCAGCCCGGCACTGCTGTTGTAGAACTGGCTAGGAGGCAGATGCAACCATCTTTAGGTCTGCTGATGGAGACAATAGGTATTTATGCATGAATATGGCTGAATTTTATCAAAAGGCAGTGTTAAATGTTTGAGTAATCTTTATTGAATACAAAAGTTGCCAAAAGTGAAAAAATACATTATATACAAAACCCACTGGCCTTGGGAGGGAGTGTCCAATATTAAAACTATATCATACAGCACTTTGAACTGTTTCAACTTGTGGCCTTTCCTCTGCCTGTAAAAAAAAAAGAAAAAAGTAATTTAGGACATGCATTTGTTTTATCTGACCAGTTAAATACAGCTCTTGAAAGCATTCAACACACTTATGTACAATTGATTACTTAAATGTAGCATGGCTGTCTGCTGCCTCTTGACAGAAGCCATTAACCAAATTACGCTTAGATAATCTGTCTTAAATCTCTTTCTCTACTTCTGATAATGTAAAGAATTAGGACTCCTACATAAATAGTACTTTAAGCAAAGTTGCTATTTCAAAGCATCCAAGAGATACATACTGCATTCTGCAAGTATACAGAACTAGTCTAGCAGGTTTAGTTTAGACAGATTCCAACATGCATTTTGACACAAGCAAATTTCCAACTTTAAGTGGTCTGGGAGAGAAGACCAACAAGCAATTAAAGGCAAGCAGGAAAGATGAGCCTGGGAAATGGAAAATATACAGAAGACTCCTGACTCAACAGCCCACCTCCTCTTCCTTTTTCTCTGCAACCACATTTCCACTGGGGGTAGCATCACCACCACCATTGACAGCCGGTTCTGGTTTAGATTTCTTAGCTTCATTATCTCCCTGTTGAGTTTCTTCCTCGGGTTTCCTCTGAAGACAAAATTGTTTAGTCTTCACCAAGTACAATTTCAAAAGTAAAGTATTAATAAAGAATATCTAGTGCTATTATGCATTTACTATTAATAAGCTGCCAACTGAACTGTGCTTTAAAACTGTTCTGGGCTACAGCAAAGGTTACAAGGTGCATATTGCTGCTTCAGCTACTGGAAAGTTGTCCTCCAATACTGAAAGCAATCTAGTTCTGGGTTACCTAACAGTCTACACATAGCTCTCAAAATCAGAAGGCAGACTGTAGAAGAAAGAGATCAAATATATGGAGAGATTTTGGTAAGAGGGTATCTTTATTTTTGCCATTCTGTTAACATTGTATCTTTTCTCCTTTCCAATTAGATGCTATCAATAGACGGGCAGCCACTGTTGCATATAAAAAGATTTCTCTTATATTTTTCGGAATATCTCTACCCAAGATTCCTAACAGAAAGGCTTCTGGTTTCTTTAAAAATGTTAATTTGAATGTTTTTTCATCTCATCATAAATATTCCAAAAATATTTCTGCATGTCCACCACGTATGATAAAAATCTCCCATTTTTTCTCCACATTTCCAACATTTATTCAAACTATTTTTATACATTTGAGATTTTTGATGGTGTAAGGTACCACCAAAACTGCATTTTCATCATATTTTCTTTGATGGTGTGACATGCAGTAAAGTTCATGTTAATTTTCCAGAGTGATCCCCATTCTCTCATCATAATGGGACATCCGATATCCTGCGCCCATCTAATCATGACCACCTTCACCTTCTCGACTTCCCAGTCAAGTACATCCTTGTGATAATGTTGGTGACATTATTTAACAACACTATTTCAAATTTAGAGGGCTCATTGGCAAATTCACTTTATTTGTCCTGTCTGAATGTCTCAAAAAGTTGATGATACACAGACTATGTGGAAATTGCTCAATTAACAAATAGGTTAAGAGGTAACACCAAACAATGATTTTCTCAAAAATGGGAAATGTTTAAGAGATACTTACAAAAAAATAACAGTGACATATCTATGGTAGTATTTGAATGACCCTTGTGTACATAAAATATTAAGACATAAAGGAAAATTGGTATGCTAGGTTGTAATAAAGTATTAAAAAATATTGTATTAATTGTAAGGTAATAATTATAAGTACATTCAATATCACAAATGTTAACTATATTGGGAAATCTATATTTATTTTACTTTAATTTGTTGTTGTTTTACTTTATTTTATGTACCATTATATGATTTTAGCTTAGCTGATACCTAAGTGGAATTAGGTTAAATTAATATTCTAAGTTAAACAAATTTAAGAATATGTATATATTGTATGTATGTGTATGTGTGAAGTTAAATTTGTAATGACATTAATGAATTTCAATAAAGATTTTTTTCATCAAAAAAAAGGGGGGTATCTTAAGATACAAATAGTTTGCTTGTTTTAGACTGTCTTTGCTATTTTAACCAATTCTCCTTTCCATTTGAAATATGGGAACCCAGCTCAGCCTGGCTGTGACATTCAGTTTATATGGATTTCGTGCTACCTGTAAACTCTGAACCTCTACCCTGGACAATTTTGCAGGTCCCCAACACATCTAAATTCTCAAGTGCCTGCAGGACCCACACAATTAAGCTTTGAAATTAAACCAGGGTGAGTCAAATGAGCACAGCACAGCACAAAACCATCAAAAGGTACCAAGTGCGCTAGATGGTTCTCAGGCTGATTGGCTTCCAGTAGAGAAGATATTATGCAGGATTTCTAAAATTTGTAGAAGCAGAATGATCGAAGCTTTTAAGTGATGGCTTCGACATAGGCAAACTTGACATAGTCAGACATAGGCAAACTTGGCCCTCCAGATGTTTTGGGACTACAACTCCCATCTTCCCTGACCACTGTTCCTGTTAGCTAGGGATGGTGGGAGCTGTAGTCCCAAAACATCTGGAGGACCAAGTTTGCCTACACCTGGTTCAAGTACTGCAAGCCAGTGGTTACCTATTTTTGTTAGTTGTATGGGACACAAACCTTTTTTCTGACAAGATGGGAGATGTCTGTAATACACTGAGGAGCTCCATCAGTTTTTTGCCCAGCTGGGATCTGTTACAAAACAAAAGGCAAAATATGAAATACTATAGAACAGCAGACTATAGTAAACTGCTTGCTTTAGGGATTAGTATCACTTACAGCTGAAGCTGGATTGTTTTCAGTTGCCTGTGGAAAACTAGAAGATGATCCACCAACCTGGAAACAAAGAGATCTATCAGTCTAAGTCATTAAAAGCCTACTGGGACTAAATTATAAACATGTACAATGAAGAGCACATCGGTTTTGAAGAACAATTTATAAAATTTAAGGTGTAATGAGAAGCAATAATGAGGAAGCTGGTCTGCAGTTAATTTTTCAAGCGCCCAATGTTTTTTTAAGACCACAAGAGAAGTAAACAGGTGTCTCATCTGTAGAGTGTGAACCCCCAAGCTATTTTGCAGTTGCTATCTGCAGTCTTGCTATAAGAATAAGGGACATATTCAAGCCTGCATTTCCACTGATGCATCAACTTCTATTCCTATAACAGTGCTTCATCTACTGTCACCTCCAGCTAACTTCCTTCAAAATCAGCTCGATAGTTTGGGGGATCCTCCGGAACAAATTTTACATGTCATCTTATCATTAATTATTCAATGTAAGGTCTTTGAACTCAGTGCTTCAAAAGTCATCTCCTACCCCTCCCAAAAAAAGTAAAAATTTAGCATTTTCCACTATAAAACTAAATATCAATGGCATCCTTTCTTCCCATTTACAGCTGTGTATCTCAGCTTAATTTATTTTGCTATCTGCTCCTCTCTAGCACAAGTTCACAAAAAACTGTAGTAGTAAGCCTAGGACTCACCAAAGTTGCTTTCAGAGCCAGTTCGGCTATTCTTGCGCTCTTTTGAGACTCCTTTGAATCTTCTATCTTCTCTTTAATTTCAGGAAGCAGTCCCTCGAGTTCTACAATTTCCTTCTCATCCTCAGCTGATCCCTCCCCTTTTGTTTTTAGTCGCTCAGTCAACATCGCTAAAAAGGTGATATTTAGGTGATATTAGTACTTTTAGAGCCATTTACTCATCAGTTTGGGGCTTTGTCCCAGTGTATGTTAAAACAGATTCTAAAGGATCAGCAGCAGCTGCCAAATTTCTTGCAGTGTTTGCTAGCTGACACATTAGCTCTCTGAACACCTCTTCATGAAGAAACTAGCTCTGTAGCTTTCCCAACACTGTACATTTGGAGCTTGGAGGACACATCAACGGTGATGCTTAACTAAAACTGCATGAAGAACTGCACTTCACTTACCCAATCTTTTATCAATGACTTCCATCGATTTACTATACTGCAACACTGCTTCATCATACTGATTATCATAGTGAAAGGCCAACCCCAGATGATAATGAGTCTCTGCAAGCAAGCGGTCATGGGCCTCTAAGTACTTCTGCTGAAGAGCCAGGCAAGAACGGAACTCTTCTATAGCTTGAGAGTAGTTTTCTGCACAATAAAAACAAAGTAAAGCACAGGACTTTCATATGAAGGTAGAAATTTGTACAAAGCAGAATTCAATCATAGTGTAGAAAAAAGGTTTTCAATCAATAGTTTTATAACCTGTCGTGATTCCAGTATCAATTTTTGAATAATATAGGACATTTTACATTTAATATAGTCTGCAGAGACTGGTGGAAACAGTGGCTAGAAAGCATATCTGGCTTGTTCAACATAGTTCAACAGCTGAGAACAAATGAGGAGACTGCAAGCTTCCTTCCCATGCCTTTCCCCTTATTCATCAGATACATCCTGGTTTGGTTAAGCTCCAATTAGCCATTATATTCAAAACAGGGAACTATAGTTTAAGTTCCTGGTTAGTAGATAGACAAAGTTGCATTTAGGAACCAGGCAGAGGGCATTCTTGGTAATGATGCCGTCCCTGTGGAATGCCTTCCCTTCAGATGTCAAGGAAATAAACAACTATCTTACTTTTAGAAGACATCTGAAGGTAGCCCTACTTAGGGAAGTTTCTAAGGATTGCTGTTTTCAGATATGTTGTAAGCCACCCAGAGTGGCTGGGGAAACCCAGATGGACAGGGTATAAATAAAATTAGTGTAATTATTATTATTAGGCAGAATAGCTAACTGAAATTTAATTACCATTTAACCAGGGTGTAAACACTGAGGGGCCAAGGCGAGGGGGCTCTATTCGTTCTTCAAGGCTTCTAAGCTATGCTTTAATAAGCAGGGAATCATGCATCTGAACTAGGCCACAGTAGAATAAAAGTAACCAATCTACCAGCGTACTTCCCAATAGTATAGGTAACTGTATTATAACGAAGTACAGTATGAGGTGTCCAAAATAAAAGGCTTAGTTGATATACTGTAAAGTGAATATAAAATATATTACTGACAGTTTATATAATATGTAATGGACATGCAAAAACTAAAATATATGCAGTGGAAATATGAATAATAGTATCAGAAATTAATCCACTGCATGCCTAAGCAACTTTAAGGTAGTTACCAGATTCGATGCTAACTTCTCCTAGTTTTAGGTGAGCCTGAGCAACAAGGAGCTGAGCTTCTTTCGTGTCCTGTCTAGATCAAGAAGGCAGAGTCAGCAAGATTGTCATAACACCTTTAGTTGTATAAAAAGGCATTATTTGTCAGAACTCCCAGACATACCTTTTGTATATTACTTTTGCTAACTCCAGCATATCCCAAGCCAGTTCTAAGTTCCCAACATCGTCTTCTTCACTCTCCTAAAGCAAAGTTATTTGAAAGTCAAAGAAATGGATAGAAAGGCAATTGCTAAGGATCTTGGCAGACCACTTGATCTTTCTGCTTGTTGTAGCAACTGTAGTGCCCTGTGCTAGATGCTCCATGATTCCAATTGTATTTTTACAGACATAACACAGACCACCTGAATGAAGCTTGTGGACCACTGGTGGTTGATGGACCAACTCAGGAACTCCTGCCTTAAAGCAGGCAACTGAAGAAACCAGTCACCATAGGAAACAAATATATAAACTTTAGAAAAGGAACATCATACCCCTTCCACAAACTCCTATGCTGAAGTGTTTGTTAGCAAAATTTAGCACTTTATATTAGGTAAATCTGCACTTCTTCCTTACAAAGGCGCCAGTTCTATTGCAGGGAGTCTTGAACACAGCAGAGGAAGCTCTATTAATGTCCCTTTCCTTTAAGTTGCTCAATACAGTGTGCATGGTTCTCTCTCACCCCATTTTATCCTCACAGCTCTGAGATAAGACTAAGAGACAGTAAGGTCCAAAGCCAGTCAGTGAGCTTCATGGCTAAGTGGGGATTTGAACCCTGGTCTTCCAGACCCTGCCTAGTACCATAGTCTTCACCGCAATGCTTCTGCCAGTTCCAGAACCTAGTGTAATGAAAGCTCACCTTCTGGTAGACAAAGAGAAGACTTGGAAGCACAGGTTCTGCAGAAAGACTAATGGCTAGCTAATGATTCAAGTCAAGATTTGTGGACTGTGATTAACTGCTTGACAAAAAGGATTTACAAACAGCTTTAGAGGATTATCTATTTTCCTCCTGTATTAGTTTTGAACTGCTTGTCCTTCACATTGTATCTCACTCCTCTTATGAATTGGCTGTTCAGCCAGCAAATCCTTCACAAGCAGAATTAAAACCAATGTTTGGAAAGTGCAATCAATTTTGCATTGAACACTACATATTCCTTGTCAGTAAATGTGATTCAGAGTAACCCTACTCATATTCATTCTACATTGTAATTATAAGATAGAATTATAATTAGTGGCAATTATAATTCTTGCTCCAAAAGCACTTTGCATGTCATTTCAGTTCTTGCCCAGGTATTTCCTGAGGCTTCCCTGATGAACAGCTCAGCTTATCAGCTGGGTAGCTTCCTCATGTTTGACCTCGCTGTCTTCATAGTTTTAATAGCAGGAAAAAATGCAGTGCCCAGTTCTTTAATGTTAAGGCAAAAAAGATGTCACAAGAGGACATACTTTCAGCTGAGTTAAAAATTGGTTGACTGCAGAGAATTACTTCAGAAGGTGGTGTACTGTTGCAAAAAAGCTGCTTCAATAGCAGTTTTTTAAAACAATAGCAAGCTTCTGATAATTAAGCAGATACCATGCACATTATCAGGCACAGCCCTTTCCCTTTCTGTAGCAAATCACTATTGCTGTGATATGAGGCAGAGGAGATGCAACCTGTTCCCAATTTCCTGTAGGTTTTGGAGGCCTGCTTTTGGGCTTTTAAACAATTGTAATAAAAGACACTCAACAGGTTTAGAGAAAGTGGGAATGGTTACAGAAATTAGTTTAACCATGGGTGCGGTACTAGACGGAGACCACAATGCTTCACTGAAACTAGTTTATGAGTTTCAATGTATGAATGCATTGTGTCAGTAGACAAGAGATTTTGATAGCAGAGAGGACAAGGAAAGAAGGGGGGAGCAGAGAGAAGGATAGGGGCTTTTTTTTTAAGAATGGAGAACGAACAAGCATCTAGAAGGAAAAACAGGCTAAAGTTTTAACAGACTAAAATGTTAAAATGCTGCTTTGAACCAGAGTACTCAAAGCCACACCCCTATTATAATCTTGAACCTTCGGAAGGAACTGCCTACCTCAGTCTTCCTATGCTCTAGAAAACATACGTAATCAGAAATAGTTTCCATGAAAACAATGTTCCTTTCTCCATGACAGAAACATTGAACCAGCTCTTTAACAGGCTTGAATGCTCATTTTTATACTTCACCTTTTCTTCAACTGCAGAGTCATTTTCTTTATCCTCTTCGACTGCAGAGTCATTTTCTTTATCCTCTTCAACTGCAGAGTCATTTTCTTTATCCTCTTCAACTTTATCTTCCTCTTCTGATCCTTCCATCTCTACAATAATAGTTTCTTATTAATATACAACCAACTGTTTATACATCCATTTTACTTGACTGTTTTATTCAGCTGTGAAATTCTTCCACCACTATTACACTTCCAACCTATGTGTTCATGAGAGTTGGCTTGGTAGGTTTCTGTGCAATCTGCAACATGTGTGTATACGAAGTTTTGAGGGGAGCTACATAGATTAAAATATTCAGCGTTAGGATATTCTTTCTCCTTTATGCTGCTTGCATGGCACCCCCTGGCATGTCAGTTAAAAAGAATTTGAACAAGTTTTAATACTTTTATAGCTTCCCCATAGAAGTTTTGTTTTCATAGTAACGGGGGAAACAAAAAGAGCTTTAAAATTGCACTACTTAGAAGTAGTCACATTTCATAGTTAAGATAAAACAGAAATATTAATATTTCTAGTTAAGTGTCATTGCATGGCTTCTTTGGGAAACTGACATGTACTGTATGCACTATTGGGTGTCAGGCACAGGAACTTACATAAACTATGGGATAGCTCAGACACCTATTCTGCAGTGTCAGGGAACATATACCCTCTTATGGAGCAAGAAATCTCACCTCCTACCAGCTATTCAGTAATCCAGATGCCCAGCAAACACAATCTCAAACTGCCTTATGCTCAACAGCCTTCATGTAACTACTACTACAGAAACCAAGGGAAAAAGTATTGCTGTAAACACCGGACTTCAAACTAGAACAGGGATGGCTATCTTGTATTCTTCTAGATGTTGCTAAACCACAACTCCCACCAGCTTCAGCCAACGTGGCCAAAATAATTAGGGATTATGGAGTTTTAGTTCAGCAGTATCTAAAGGGTCATGCTTTTAAGTTACTCTTGGACTAGAAATGCATAGGATGAGGCTCTAGTTGCCAGAGCAAACTTGCCACTGTACTGTATCCCTATTATTTATTGCAATTATTAGTCACTTTTTTCAAATAGGAACACAAAGTGACTAAATATTTGTTAAACAGTTGTATTATGCGAAGGTTTATCAGATTTACAACTATTTCACTACTTAGAATCTCACTTGTAAACAAACATTTTCAAGGTATTATAAGGTAGTTAAACAGCAATGCTAAAGCAAGAGAAGCAGGACATGAAAGCTGTGATGTCTATTACCTGCACTTGTTTCTAGTTATAGGCCTCAAAGCATGATAGGTTTTAGGTTGTTTAATACAGGTCATTAAGCCAGCACCCTCGTGTTGCTGTATTTTTGTGGATCTGGTTGTCAATATATATTCTAGTACTATGCTTTTAATTGCTCAGAGTTAATCTTGCATTCACATAAAAACATGCAGTGAACATCCATTCAGTGTTCTCTATGAGCCATTGCTTTCTATATTTGCTGCTCATGCAAACCAGTCCCCAAAAAAGCCAATAATTTATTGCTCAACTTGTTAGTTTTGTTTCAATTCAACTGTTCCTTGCAGCTTCAAAATTCTCCTTGGGTGGATTCATCCCTGTGGCACAGAGAATTCTGAATGGATTAGTCTTACTAAGGGTTAGCTCTCTAAATAGATCCACCCACAAGTGTCTTCTATCCCTGTTACCTTCGCCCTCTCCCATCTCGTCATCCTTTTCTTCTTCCTTTTCTACCTTAGGAGCAACTTCAGCTTTTTCTTCTGGTTGTATTTCATGTGACTGCTTGATGCTCCCTGAAGGAGTAGTTTCATTTGGAGCTGAAGGTTCTCCTTCTCTTGAATCCAATGTTTCTTCCTTCTCTTTCAAGTTCACCATCACCTGTTCTGTGGCAGGCTTCATGTCCTCTGTCTTTTCAGCAGTAGCTTTAGCTGGTTGTTCTTTTTCTGCCTGCCCTTCAACTTTCTCAACAGCTGTCATGATTTCTCTCTCTAACTCACCTGAAGCTTTTACCAATTCCTCTACTATTGGATTCTTTTCTACAATTGCGTCTGCCTGCTTTTCTACCTCCTCTTCTCTCCTCTTTTGAGCTGCTATCTCAACTACCTTCTCTTTCCCAGGTGCTTCCCCTGCAGCCACTTCTTTTTCTAAACTAGTATCTCCCCCAGCTGCTTCTGCAGCCTCTTCTATTACTGGATTAACTTTCACAGCAGCATCTTCGGAAACCACCACTCTGTGTACAGCAGCATCTTCCCTAGCCTCTTCTACCACCACTGGCTTATCTTCTCCAGCTGTCCCTTCTGCATCCACTGGCTTCTCTTCCCTAGCAGCACCATCTTCTAATGCTACCTCAGTAGTTACTTCATTGATGTTTTGTTCTTCTGTAGTTGCCTCGACCTGCTTTTCTGCCTTCTCTTGCTGTTCCTTTTTCTCCACAACAGTGATATCTTCTCCACCCAGAGCTGCTGCTTTTTCTTTTTCTTCCTTAGCTGCTACTTCTTCCTCAACCTCTTCCATTTCAACATCCTTCGGTTGCATCTCCACTCCTGTATGCACCAGAGACTCTTCAGGATTTTTTCTGGATTCATCTTTTTCCCCCATGGCATTATATACCTGCTCTCTTAATTCCTCCCTTGCTTCTTCTACATGTTTAAGGAAGATCAAGCACAAACAAACCTTCGAATTTAGTGATAAACATTCATGATCTTCACATCCCACCCTCCATCCCACTGATGTCTTGCTTCAAAGATATAGGAATCAATACAATCCTTTTGGACCCTTAAACTGAGAACAAGTGCCTTCCATAACAGGGCTTGCAAGGAGTTGCGCTTAAGCAATGAGTTGTAGGCCAGCATAGTAACAGCCAAGCAAGAGATGCCAAGCTTTGCCTAGACAAGACATTGCACTGGATTGCAGAGGAAGATGCTACGAACTGAGGGACAGGGCAAGTATTGAAATTTAGACAAACTATCCACTTTCTTAAGTGAACATGGCCTATTGTCACAACATGATCTTCACAGCATCAAACCTTATTAGATGCCACTGCCCAAAAGATCTAGGCCATAATGTGCTATACACTAAACAGTTTGCAATAAGCAGTAATACTGGGAGTTACTATCCAGTTTGTTCACAGAACCTTTGCCTAATTAGTTCATGGTTCTAGAAACAATTAGCTGACTGTCCTTAAGATCTTGAAGCATAGAAACCAATGCTTTACTAAGAAACAAAGTGAGGCCCACATGGTTCAAAACAATGCTTTAATCTATAGGTTTGTAAACACACTGGCCTTGTTAAAAGGCAGGTTTTTAAGTTTTTTAAACAAGTTTTTGGTCAATTTTATCATTAAAAAGACTTTTAAAGAGTCTTTTTAGTTGCGGTTTAAGATTCAAACAACTTGATAATAATAAAATGACCCTTGTCTAGTATCCACTTGGAACACACACAGCTTGGCATCTCTATCATGAGTTAAGACAGCACTACATACCATCTATATTATCAGCACTTTCTACCATTGAGTCTTCTGTTTTTTCTTCCTCTTCTTCCACCTGCACTCCTTCCAAGGCATTTCCCAGCACACCATTTTCCATTCTAGAAGATGTAAGTAGGCATTGCTGTTATCTTTTCCCTCACCAGTTTTAGCGTTCAAAGCTTGAACTCAAGGCTGTATTGATGTAGCATAAGAACACCAGTTAACAGATCCTGCTCCAGGCGTCCTGGAAGCAAATACATATTTGGTTGACAAGGAAGACCAACCAAAGTTTGTTGACCTGATTATGTAGCTCTAGAATGGCTGCCACTATTCTGAGAAAAGGTTACAAAAGGTAACTTCAGTTCTGTGTGCAGGAGAAACTGGTGAAGTGGATTCCAGTCCATGTAAAATTATATTAGCCTTCCTTTTTTAAAAAAAAAAAAATTATTAAGGATTTTCTTGTTTTACAGAAGTGTAGTGCCTCGTATTTTTTCTTCTTCTTCTTCCACGTAGCGTTTTTACAAATCTGTTTCATTTGTTGAGGCATTAGGGGGAGAAGAAAAAAGAAAGAAAAAAGAAAGGGGGTGGAGAGAGGGAAGATGGATGGGGGTGGGGTCGGGTGGCGGTGTTTCTATTATGTTTAATGTATGTAGAGTTTGGTGTCAGCGTTGCTTGTGTTGTTCACTTGTGTTCCTTTGGTGGTGAGAGGTTGGGGTTGGCCTAGGGTGTGATTGTTTGCTTGTGATTGGCTGTGGTGATCTTTGTTTTCGTGTGTGAGTGAGGTGGGTAGGTGTTTTGGATCAGGTTAGCCATATTGTTTTGTATGCTGTTGGTGGATTATTGTCATTGTCCTGTTGGGCTGTGTATGTGATAAAGGGGAGCCATACCGGGGTGAAGGCGTCTTCTTCTGTTTGTCCCCGTGTCAGTTTCAGTTTATTAGTTAATTTTTCTAGTAGGGCTGTTTCCCATACTATTTGGAACCATTGGTCCATGCTTACTCCTGACAGGTCTCTCCAGTGTCTGATATTAGCCTTCCTAATCTAGATTAACTATTCAAACCACCAAGTGGCCCAAAGCAGGTCACATTAACTTACCTTGCCAATTCCAGAAGTGATTTCCCGTAAAAAAAGTAAGCTTCTGCACACTCATTTCCAGTTTCACCATACTTATTAGCCCTAAAAAGAGATTACCAGATTAGCAGCGTGGATTAATTTAAGTCATGTTTCCCATTTACACAAGCGGCGGAAACTTTTGGGGGAAAGTCTATTTCCAAGGTTTGATGGCTCATTACACCACTTTTTTTTTTAGTAATACCATAAAATTATGTATCAAAGGAAACATAATTTAATGAAGAATGTAATGCAACAAGGTTTGTTCAATTATCTGTATCCTATCAAAAGTTAGAGCCAAATAATCAGTAAAATGAATGCTTTAGAGAGCCAATCAGGTGTCATTATTTAGGAAATGATGGCTCATAACATCACTTTTTTGGGGAGTAATACCATAACGTTATATATCAATGGAAAAAGATAATTTAATGAAGAATGCGATGCAATAGCTTTTATGAAGGATTATTTATTACAACAGAAATAAGGAGGACATTTGTCAGTGTGCTGTGATTGCTATCAAGTTGGTTGGGTTTTGTTGTGTTTTTTGTTCTTTCATTTGGTCAGCTTGTAAACCCAGTCAGATAGGTGGCATATAAATAAGTTGTTGTTTGTTATGGTGGTGAAAGCAGAGTCAAGCAGAAAGCAACAACACTGGAAGGAAGAGACACATTTTGTCCAATGTTCACATTCCTGTATTTTTGTACTTTATCTCAAACAGTCATGGCTACTGGTCATAATGGAATATTTTAACGACTTTCCCTCTATAGGTTAACAAAAATGACATCTTATAAAAGGTGTAGACTCCAACAAATAGGAAAAAAGCCTGGTTGTACCGAATAACGGGCATTTAGTTTTAAGGCAGCATTTAGATGTCAGATTTGCCCCAGTGTTCAACAAATATATGAAGTAATACACTAGTGGCCAAAATTGTTGTATTTCCAAGGTTTGATGGATCATAACGCCACTTTTTTTTGAGTAATACAATAAAACTATATATTAAAGGAAAGATAATGGAACAAGTTTTGTTCAATTATCTGTACTCTATCAAGCATTAGAGCCAAATAACCAGAAAAAGCATTTAGAGAGCCAATCAGGTGTTTTGGCAATGATGGCTCATAAACCACCTTTTTTTGGAGTAATACCATAACATTATGTATCAATGGAAAAATAATTTAATGAATAATGCAATGCAATAACTTATTATTATTGAGCAGACTAGAGATCATTTTCATTCAGTGGAACTAAACATTTATGTTTGCTAGTTGGACTGTAAATAATCATTTGAAAAAATGATCGAACTGGCTCTTGATTTAAATAAGAAGCCTCTGTTAACTATGCAGCTGGTAGAGAAACTACTTCATTTTAAAGAATAACTGTAGCAAACATGCTTTGGTTAAGATATAATATTAACAGCACGGTTATTTGAGAATTTATTAAATTTAAAATTCCAGAAAATCCAAACAAAGTTTTAAAATCTATTTAAAAATAACCTTTTTAATCTACCTGCAGATTATATCCCCTGCCCTTTCCACATAGTATCAGGAAGTATTAAAATGGACAATATTTTATTCAACAGAAATACTGACACATACATACACAGGCCATATGGCTTGAGAAAAAGTTTTGTCCAAATTTTTGGGGGGTGGGGAGACATACTTTGGAAGTTCTCCTGAATTCCATCTTTTCACTGGAGTGGCTTCCACTGCTAGGTGGTTATGCCCAGTTAAGTCTGGTTACTGGACCAGGATAACCTAGTGTCAGTTGCCTAAGCTCTAGTGACCTCCTGCATGGAGGCTTGGAAACTAAATACAGTATCTAAAAGATACTCCAGTATCAATCATCTCAGTCCCTACAATAAGCAGCTGATGCAACCACCAGATCTGCTTGTTTTGCACTGACCCACAACAGGGCTTTTTTGGTGTTAGTTCTCTTTCCAGTGAGCTGTGCCTATTGCCATTATTAACTTTCATGAGAAATTTGAAAATATTCCTGGTTATGCAGGAATTTGGTGGCCAAATTTCCTGGCAACCTTGAGATCACTGGATGGAATTTTTTTTTTTAAAAAAAACAACTAATTGTTTTTATAATGTTCTAACAGTTTTAGAATGTTTCTGCTTTGCTTTCTGAAGTGTGGATCTGTTTGCCACCCTGGGGTTCCTCATGAGGAATATAAATTCAATAACTAAGTAAACCAATAATGTGCTAAAGTTACTTTCATTCATTTTCCAAAACAGGAGCTGTGTTAAAAAAAAATTCTTCTACATACAGTGAACCCTCTGGATACTGATTTAATTTGTTCTGGGGGTCCATGCGCACCCCGAAAAATCCATAACCAGAGGCCCCACTTCTGTGCATGTGCAAGCGGCGTAACACAGAAAAATACTTCCAGGTTTGCCACGTTCGTGACCTGAAGGTTACATACCCAGAGAGGTACGTAACTCAAGGGTCCACTGAACTTGAGAGTAACCCTGTAAAACCCAGTGGGGTTTACTTTTCGGTAGATCTATATAGAATAAAGAATTCTAATTTGGGCAAGAAAAAAATGAAGTATTCTGAATTAATATCTGCAATAAAGACTGCTTGTTTCTGGCTCTGTGCACCACTAGCATGCAGTCTCCACTGACTACCCCCAAGAGAATGCAGCCCATAAAAGAAAAAAGGTTGTTATCTCTAAGATAGGCTAAATTCCCTTCATCAAATGAAAATTCAACTGAAGGGATAAATCTCATTACTTACAACAGAGAAGCAGCTTCCTGAAATGCATTAACAGCAGCTGGAATATCTCCCATTACCAGATTTTTCTGCCCCAAGCCGAGGTATTTCTTGGCTTCTGCATCCACATCCATACTAGAAAAATAGAAACAAGGTTCTAGTTACAGGTAGGTAGCCGTATTGGTCTGCCATAGTCGAAACAAAATAAAAAAATTCCTTCCAGTAGCACCTTAGAGACCAACTAAGTTAGTTATTGGTATGAGCTTTCGTGTACATGCACACTTCAGGTAAACTAACTTAGTTAGTCTCTAAGGTGCTACTGGAAGAAACCAGGTTGTTAGCCACAACATATAGCTGTTAGAAGCAAGCTTGGTCATTATTTACCTTTTTTACTATAGTAAATCAAGAGTGTCAGTATTTAAAAACTGCTCTTGTTTCATTCATCTATTCCAATCAATGTAACTAGTAGTAGCTGACTATTACAGGAAGATAGTTACACTATTTCAAACGCACATGCACTATTCTTACATCTAATTATATCTTACCTCTCTGTTTTGTCAGTGGAAGTAGAAGGAGCAGCAGATTCTTCTGCCATTCTGAAACTGAAAATTCTAAAGTTAGAATACTTAGGAATGTAACTGTATAAGAATACTTAGGAATGTTACTGTAACATTACAGTAACTGTAATCTATGCTTTATAAATAGAATTATAGCAAATTAAGAGTAAGGACCATCAATGGTACATTATGCCCTACATAGGCTGCTGATGCAAATAACTATCAGCTGGCTCCTTCATGTATGCCACAACCTTTCCCTGTTAAGTCAAAAAGCTTCCAATCAAACAGCCTGTGCACTGTTCAAGAGGCATGCTACAGTCACAGAAAATTATTTAAGAGTTTGAATTTCATTTTAAAGGAACTTTAAAGGATTTTTTCTACAGATGCCATTTTGTCAGTAGTAGAAGGTATACAAAGTGCCAGTTGAAATTACAGCCCTCCTAACTAGTATATTTATATGGACTCCTCACATAGGCTTGTTACCAATGTAAAGAGCATACTCCAGGAACAAAAGTTGCCGCTCTCGTGGAGTTATCAGTACCAGTATCCTTGACAAACCAATTTCCAAAATTCTTCAGGCAAAACAATGTGCTTTAAATGCGTGCTGGATGCATTTTAAATCATTTGACAGGTCTAGCAAAGCATAAATTCAATAAATATTGGAAACAATGAGCAGTATTACAGTGACTTAGAAGTTCTCCTCCGCTATATTGCTGAGGGACCATAGTCCCTTAAACGACACTTGCTCCATAAGGGGAGGTGTAAAAACAAATCAAGTATGTTATAGTACTATATAGACTACACCACACCACACAAGGGCTGTACAGGTCTTTTATCAATATCCAGATGACTCTTGGCTAGGGAACTATCACTATGCGAGTTTCTAGACTCTTACAAGTTACAATCTCTCCAGCAGAAAATAATAATGAAGGCCAATTAGTCCTAAGGCGAGTAACAGAATAGCGCTTCAAGGAACGCTCCCGTTTCTTCAAGTGTTCACTCGTTAACTGTGGTGAGATGAGAAAACGTCGATGGACAGTTCCTTCCAAAAACTACAGTAAAGAAGGCATTTTCCAATTCACCCCACAATTCACCAGCTACTTTTCGGTACCACAAATGAATTAACCCAGAGTAGACCCGACAAGCCTTAAGCACCACCACCCACCTTGGAGCGCACGAAAAATATACCAGAATACTAATATGCTCGGTTTATCAAACGAGTTAAAAGGCAGAGCGTTAAAAGCCGCTCTTAACTCCTCCCCCGGAGCCGCCAACGACGCTAAGAAAGTTCTCTCTGGGAGAAAGACGTTTACCTCAGCAGACAATGGGGTTCGTTTCCCGCCTCCGCCCCTCCCCTCGTCAGATCTTTTGGCGCCGAATCTCAACGGCCTCTTTCTACAGGCCGAGGCTGCCTACCACGTGACGCGGCTCTTTTCCCCCCTCTCCCCCCCGCCCCCTTATCCCTCCCTCCCTCCCTCCTTAGCGCGCGCCGGATTGATGGGCCTTGAAAATGGCGGCCTAAACTCCGAGTCGGGTCACGTGGCGTCTCGGTTTTTAAGGCGAACCGCCGCCTCCGCCCCCCACGCCGTGAGAAAACGGCATGCACCAAACCGCCGGTGGGAGTAATAGGAGGTGAAAGGATGGAGGGGGGAGGAGAGAATGAAATAAAACGCCACGAGGTAAAGAGGACCAGAATATGCCGCCGAAAGCGAAGCTGAGGGAGAACAAATTCTACGAAGGAATACCTGTGTGGCCGCCGCCGCCGCCGCCCCCATTACTCGAACAAACAACTCGGCGTTCCCTTCGTCCTTACCCAGTTCCCGAAAAGACAAAACCTGAGCCGAACCCCGCCAGCGGCGGCGGCGGCGACAAAGGTGATGGCAGCCCCACAACTCACCTCAAGACCCCGACGGAGTGACAACAATCAGCCGAGAAACGCAGCCCACCGCCCCTCCAGATGCTTTTATAGCCCCCTGAGGACACGCCCCAGCAGCGCGAGGCACGCTCTCAAGGCAAAGGAACTACGACTCCCAGCATGCCTCGCGCCTCCCTGTGAGGCCTTTCGGGAAGCCGGAACTCGTCCTGAGGAGAGTTGAAAATAACCGCAACCCCCTTCCCCCAAAACCCCACGGGACGAACGTCAGAGAAACCCTCGAGCATGTTGGAAACGTCGCCTCACTCCCTCTGTCCCTCTGTTTGCTGTTTCGGGAACCGTAGTCCGCGGACTCGGAGTAAACCTAGACCACAACTTTTGTAGCATGCCGGAAAATGTAGTTCCAAGTCAGAGTGCTTGTAGTCCGTAGACGGTAGAAGAGCATACTGGGAAAGGCTGTGAAATAAATAGCATCCATTCAGAGACCTATTAGCTCTGCGGGCGGCTAAAGACAAGAGTCAGAAACTGTCTTAACCCTCTGACCTCTTTAACTGCTCTGACACGGATCATCTAATGTCTGCTGGGCAACCCCCTTCCTCCAGCATTTTTTATAAGACCATTTGTGTTTATGTATCTTTAAAAACCAAGGTCCTGGATCACACCACGCATGCTTCAGGTGTGACGAATGAACACAACACAGGGCAGCTCCCGGTCCCACAGAGTTCCGTGCATCAAAGTAAAGAGTGTGACCGGGAGCGGGTGGAAGTGGCGCGACTCACCTGACCCTCATCTCTGACGCCGGGGTCTCTACCGGCAGAGGGCAGGGTTAGCCTGGCAATGCAGTGGTGTCCCCAAGTGCACCTCGCAGTCTTCGGCTTAGAGGGAAAAGGAAACCATTCGCTCAGGCTAGGAAAAAATAAAGCACTGCGAGTGGAGGAAACAACGCACATAGTATAATACCTACCCAGGTCTTCCCTACTGAGATGTGTGCATACTGGATATGTCATATTTCAAGCCCAGCAGACTGGGCTTAGAAAGTGATTGACCCAAAGATTAAGCTTCGTAGCTTTGTGAGGATTTGGGACCTATTTATCTGCGATTCTCTTATTTTTCAAGCCTTGGTTCCCAGGCGACAATTCCCACCCTCCTTGACAATTGGCTAAGCTGGCTGAGCAATACTTACCTGCTGCATCACTAGCTCTCAATAACGTTGCTATTGATAAAAGATTGTATCTGAACATGTGCAGGCTATGTAGTCTCCCTAACAAGTATGCTTAGGATTGCAGCATTAGAAATTAACCTTACTGGTGCATGCCAGTAGCTAATTAAGACCAAAAAACTGACAAAACGTCAAATGCTGCAACATTTTTTCTGGTTCAGTACCAGCCTTATAAGAATGGCCTATTGTGTTCATTAGGCTTTCTTCCAAGGTCCACAATCTCCCTATGCAAAGTTAAGCATGCCTAAACATGTTTATTTCAATGGTCTCAGGCACACCTAACTGCACAGGACTCTGCTGTAAGTGTGCACAAATCGTCGCCTTATGGGAGTAAACACAAACTGCTAACATAGAACAAAATCCTACTAACAATACTACTAGGAGTTGTCTCTAGTTAGAGAACAGTTAGCACCTCTTGGAGCGTATATTACTAATAACTGGGTTAAAAACAGGACAGGATTCTGCACCCTTAATAGTTGTGTAGGGTGGAATTTTAGCAGACACAAGCTTACACCTGCTGAAAATTCTTCTACACAACTATTAAGGGTGCAGGAGCCTTATCTTGTATCTGGCCACCTAGCAAAAATAAGGGAAATTGCACTAGTAATAACAGCAATGTCTTTTAGGCAGCAATAATTTCCAGTCAAAAGATACTGACCTAATCAGTATTAATGCAAAGTTCTCTAAAGATTACAGTTGAAGTAAAGTTTGGTCTGTAGTTTGTTTCCACATCTTCTTACATAAATTAAGTCTTGTGTGTGCTTGACTGTTGGCTGTAAGGCTTCTGTGAACCACCCACCAATCTGAAACTTTATGTTACCTGTTGTATTGTCATCTATGGTATGGTATATACTTTTTCAATTAAGAGTATTTTTTTAAAAAAGCTGAGTCTCATTTAAAAACAACTAGTGATGGAGAAGATTTTTAAATGAGTAGACATTGACATTGATTATGCAGCTAAGAACCTCATCGCTGTTCTGCTATCAACAGCTGCTCCTCCTCTCTTGTTATTAGCTCCCTGCTAAAAGCTTCTACCTACCCAAATGTCATCCTGCTGGGTCTTTACTTTCATAGGCTGAATGATTAACTTCATTCATTAGATAAGGTAAATTGCCTGCCTAATGCAAAGGTTGTAGATGTTAGCCATGGAGGAGACAGTGGTTGTGGTGCACGTTGGCACCAGTGACATGGGGAAATGTAATCTCAGCCTTTTCTCCTTTTTTTGCTAGTTTAACTTTGCACATCTTCTCTTCAGTCTCACACCATTTTTGATTCTCCCTTACAGCTTGCATAGACATGTTTCTGAAGTTGTGCACATCCAGAGCCCTCACACCTCCTTCCCAAAGCCCAGTGTTCAGAAACTCGAAGGGGTCAAATGTTGCAGAGGACCACCCCTGCTGGGTCAGGTGGGCCTTTGATGTGATCCAACAGGGTTCTTGTGTTCTTAATCTCACGTAAACATGCAGCAGTTGCTCACTGTATCAAAGAGTGCACCAGCTGCAGCATATTGCAACCTAGGTGAATCTTCCTTGGGAATAATTTCAGACATATACACACTTGCTAGCATATACAAAACTGAATATATTTACCAAAAAGACAATATAGGTTTTCAGACAAGGTATCTTAAGACCCCAACCAAGGGAATCATTATATCAATATACCCAGACAGCTGACAATTTTACTAAGAAAAATACTAATAACAAAATTGTTGCTTGTATTTTGGATCTGGATCCCTGAAGATGCAATATATGTCTGCTTTTAATTCAAAATGCTTTAACCTACTGCAGCAATCCGAAAGTTACCTTAAAAATACTAGTACCCCTTCAACTCCAGTATAAGATACCTGTGCACATGTTTGGACATAATGTTCTTAGTGTATTAAAGTCACCAGGAATACCTGAGGATTTGATTGTTTCAGCCCTGCACATAAAATACAATTTTTTCTATACAAGGACATCCTGAATAACACTGAGTTGGATTTTTGTAAGTTGAGGGAGGAGGGAAACAGGGAGCTAGAGAATATGAAAGGGAGTGGGTGACTGTGCTCCCTTTTGTAAAATAAAAAATAAAAAAATCAGAATTTCATGGATGTAGACATTTAGCTTAATTACTTCTCCATGGTGCGGCACTTCAGTGAAGGACTGCATAGCTAAATCCCGAGCACCACTTTGGCAGCAAAACAGCTGGTATTTCAACACTAAAAATAATTTTCAATCCCATCAATAGTACAATGTTCCGAAGATCGGTTTACAGTAGCTCTTATGAGGAAGTGGCTCTTCATAGGAGACAGACTAGCAAGTCCTCAGACATTTGGACTCCATAATAGACCTGTTTGCACGATGGGTCACTATGAGGTCTGACCTGTTACAGGATTCTAGTGATGATTAAGATTATGTGTACCCTTTTCTCTACTTTTCCCTCTCCCTTTCTGGTTTCTCTCTTGTTCTTGTTCTCTTCTTTATGGGAAAGAATAACAATTTAAAATCAAATAAAATTAATTAAAGAAGGTCTTCCATTACAAAGTACATGCATATATACATATGTAAATAAGGGAGGGCATTTTGGAAAAGATTGACAGAAAAATGTGAAAAGGTTGTTTTAAACTATCCTCCTGAGAGTTCATACATGGCTGGAGGAGATGGTTCAGTTAATACACAATGGGGTTAGCGATTTCCATCTAGCATTAAATGCAGTAGCAGTATCAAGCAAATTCTGTTTCAAATTATGTTCACTGTAAGCAGACTTGTGATATTAGAGCACATTCAGTGTTAAATCAGGCTAACACTGCTTGTCATAGAATAAGCATAATTTTGGACCAAGGTGGGAGTTACAAACTTGGGCATTTATTTTTAATGCTTACACATGTCTCTTGCAATTTATTTCTATTCCTGTCATTCATTTCTTTATAAACATGTAGAAACAAATAAAGGCCACATACACAAAAATCCCAGAAACCGTCTTTTTAAGTCTAATAACCCATGGCAGTCTTGAGTGAAATTCTATCTTCTGTCTTCTAAACTACTGGAGTTAATAGGGATCATTGAAAGGATAGAGGGGGTGTCCAGCGTCCCTTGCAACAAGTTTGCCCTCAACCTGTAGAAGATAAAGATAAAGTGAAAAGGAAGTACAATTGTTACAGTTATTCTAGAAAATGAATGCTAGCTTTCAGGTGCATGTGCATAATCAGTGGGGAAACTGTCACAGCTAATAGAAGCTGACCAAAGGAGCAGCTATCTTCTATAGCAATTGCAACTTAAAGTAATAGAATGTTGGATATACTAGCAAGGCAAAATTAGAATTAATCCTACTGAGCTGAGTACGAGCCATGAATCTAATGAAACAGCATTGATCCCAATTTGAGGCCCTTTTATAAAACACACTGGCAACATGGGAGCTTGCGGACAAGTCTCCAATGAAGATGACAGAAAGTTTTGAACGTATTTTGCATATGGTAAAATGAGATGGTTTATAGGTGTGAATACGATTACACTGGGGGAAATGGAACATGTTTTGAAGGATACACACACACAGAGTGCAGAGAAAAGGAAAACGAATAAGGGTGACAAGAAGGCAACATGATGCTTTTATAGAAACCCTTGGATAATGTACAATAAGGTTCTGTTGATAGATAATAAGTTTTCTTCCTCATCTTAGGAGCCACTAGGGGGCATGCAACACAGGCAATACAGCTTGTACCATCACAAATGCAAATTTAAAAATTGCTTGTTCATTAAATATTGCATTAGAAGGGGGGGCAGGGAGCAAAATGAAACCTACAGAACTTTTCAAGGACAAATTAGTAATTTATTCTCTTCATGCATCTCTCTTAGCAAGGAAAAATATCTGATCTATTTTTACACAGAAGGAAAATCCTCTGTATCTTTATCACATATTCTCCGCTACCAGGGCCAGCCCTCTCATCAGACAACCTGAGATACTTTTCTTGCTGCTGTTTGGAAAAGCACATAAATCTGATCTTTGAAGAATTTGTAAGTAAACCATTTTCAGTTTGCCAAACGTGGTCTCTTTCACAAAGAGGAAGTAGGGGCTTTGAAATAAACTTAGAAGAGGATATTTTAAAGATCTAACAGCCTATATTCCGGCACTTTATTGCTCTTTTTGTGATTTTAAATCTTTTTGGGGGCTCTTTCACCAAAGAGTACTTGCCCCAAACCTGAATCTAGGCCATCCAGGGAATTCTCATTTTATTATTTTAAGCCTAATTTACAGCTAAAAACACCAACACATTTGATACCTGTTTTAAAAATTAAATCAAATGATGCACTTCTTGCTAGCCAATAGCATTCACAAGAAGTAATCATGTTAAGTAAATAGCTTGTCATCTACACAATGGGTTACCCCAAGTTCTACTTCAGCTGTTTTGTTTGAATGCCAGTTACTAAGGGATAAATGAATAAGAAGGGTTAGAGTGTTAAACAACCTCGTGGGAGGCGAATGATACAAAGCCTCAATTATGGTGAAAATGCCTTAGAGAGCAAGAGGCAACATTACCGTAACCATTGGAACAATATATCGCCAGTTCTTATTCAGGCTCCCAATAAAGCTCATCTCTTCCGCTGTCAGGTTGAAGTCAAACACCTAAAACCAGAAGCAGATACTTTAAATAATAATAATGATGTTTTATTTATACCCTGCCTTTCCCGGTTTAAAAACTGGGCTCAGGGAGGCTAACAGCAAATATAAAACATTGATTAAAATGCAACTTTAAAAGAGCATAAAACAGCATAAAAGACAACATAAAATGCAGCATCAATATCAATAAAATTCAAGAATTCAGGGGTCATTTTGGGAAAAGAAAAAAACAAAAAACAGTCAGTAGACATCCAATGATTACCAGGGCTAACTGGCCAAGTTGGTCCTACTAGGGCCAGCAAGGAGACCAGGGAAGAATTTAAATGTGGGGTCTCATAAAGGGTTTCTTCATAGAAGAGGAAAGGGAAAAGGAAATAGAGGATCAGGCTAATTCAAACTGAATTATTTAAGATATGATTTTCACTCACACTAATCCACAACCCTCTCTACCTTGCCTTTCTAGTCACAGTGCATTCCTTATATTGAGCAGGTTAGCATTAATCTTACATTGTGCAAAAGATGGGCCATATAAGCGTTTTCTTTACTTACTGCTATCTTATTTTTTAAAAAACCAGCTTTAATCCACTATAAGATGTTTTCAGCTACTCTGCATGTCCGGTGTATATGAAGTATGCTTCTTTTCTGCATCTCCCCTACTAAAGACTAAATGGAAAAGAAACAAATTTTGCTCCTCAGTTATCAGCAAATCTCCTTAAGGAGCTGAATAGCAGAGATTAGGTGGAAGTAACTCCCTCTGGGTTGACAGGAGGCAGAATTAAGATGGATGACTTCCTCCAAAAGCAAGGGCTTCCTTGCAAGGCCACTGTGCATGGAATTTATAAAACAGATCCAGCCTTTGGAAATGAGACAGAGAACCATTTGTGCACAGCAGCTCTGAATGGGAAACAGACACTAGGGAAACCCTCTCTGCTCACAAGCTAAATAATTTCAAATAGCCTGCCCTACAACCCTTGAGCATATAATAAAAGGCTATTATTGCTTTCCTCGAGGTAGAGGGCAGTTTCTCCCTCAATAACAGAAGCCTGAATTTGTTGCTAGACATAAGCATCAAATTCCCTAGAGAAGACTTATTTAGTGATATGAGGCTTGGCGACCCTCCACAAATCTTCAGACACAAAGATGACCAATGAAAAAAGTTCTGACTTCCATCAGGGAGTTCTCATTCGTAGGCTTCTCAAATCTAGTTAAACACCAGCTGAAGGCAATGGTGACTGGGTAGTGGTGAAGGGGGGTGCAGCAGGAAGAACTCTCATAGGCTTCTTCAGCAAAACCAGTGTTGCCCAACACAAAGCCCTCTCATTCAGGAGTGAAGTTGGAATGAAAGTTAAATGATCTGCTTCTGAGAGAGTTCCTGTCCAGCTCATCTCTTCACCTGCCCTGCCTAACTTTGCTATGCAGGAGATGGAGTTGCTGTCACTGTTTGGTAATTGTCATGCAATTTTTGTGTTTTGTTTTGGTTTTTATAATCTCAAGCAAAAGCAAAACCTGCCGTCTTCCTTGAAATGAAGATAATCTTAATCCTGCCTCCTGTCATCCTAGAGAGTGGAACTTCCTAGTCACTCCACTCCAACACACACAATCCAAGGAATTTGGGAGGATCTCCCCGAAAACACTATAATATTGCCAACATGATTCTGAATTTCATTTTAATAGCACTTGAAAAGCCATGTTCTGGCTTAGTGATAAAATTATGGAGCAATTTTTCAGCAATGCTCTCAAAATGGGGAGGGCAGAGATTTATTTTTGCCTGGACTATAGAGAAAAGCCCTGGAGAAAAAGATCAAAGATTATGGTGAACTCATTTAAATCCAAAAGGAACATGCACAATTAAAATTGTTTGAAGTGAGGCTTAAGAGAATACAGCTACCCAAATCAAAGCTGGAAAGGAAAATCCCTTTGAGGCACTGGAAACAGATGGCAATGAATGCACACAATTGAGGGTCAGCTTCAGCAGAATGAACATGTAGAGTACAAAGACTGGATGTGCTAAACTAGTATGTTCCAGTCTCTAACAATCAGATACCCAGATAAGCCTCTGCTGATACATATAGTAGAAAAAGAGTTGATCAACCACTGCACCGTGTGGCTGCTGCACAGAATGAACTGGAACCTCGAAAATATGCATGCATTGGCTATATAAAACTACTACATGGTAGGACCACACCTTACTTAGACAATGTCAGTAAGGACAGACAGGGAGAACAGAAGCCTTAGTACTGCAAGGCAAGGCAGTGCTGTTTCTGAAAGGCCTGGCAGGAGGCCTCACTCACCTGGAGATTCTGGAGTATGCGAGCAGGAGTAATACTCTTGGGAATGACGACCACTTTGCGCTGTACTTGCCATCTATCACAGAGTTAAAGGAGAAGCTGTGATTCCTCCACAATGTCTAAATAAAATCCAAAACAGTCGATCCAGATAGCAAAATAGTATGTGCCACAGCCACTGCTGCCATCCTCTTTGTTTCTACAGGCCTCTCATGCCTTCTAAGGCATCTTTGGGGCTCAGAGTGTGACATAGCATAATCTTAAGAAGACAGAGCTCCAAGCTCTGGGAAAGCTCAGTTGTTGGGGAGCAAAACAGAGCTCCAAAACAGCTCCTTTCAGAAAAACCTCAGAATGGATTCTCAAAATGAATGGTTATTTTTGAAAAGTTGAGCCCACTTGGGCCTTGATAATGCTTGCAATATAGCCAATAAATCCCAGCATATTCTTGGATATTACGTTCTCCTTTCTCACTTGGGGAGCTTTTGTTTCCTCCAGTATCTCTTCTCTTAAAAGGAGCTGACTCTATCATGCAAAGCATTGAGTCCACTTAGAGCCTACCGCTCACCATAAGCTTTCAGCCTTTTGAGAGGCCAAAATAAGAAATGGGAGAGGCGGCTGAAAATGCTTTATTGCCATTTAGAAGCCAAAGTCAGCTAAACAGACCGTTTTGGCTAAAACAAGGATGAGGAACATGTGGACTCTCCAGATGTTGCTTGACTACAACTCTCATCATTCTGGACCACCTGCTCAATTTGCTGGCTGGTTAGACAGGAGTTGTAGCCCTGCAACAGTTGCCCAGGGCGGGTGGTGACAGCAGAGGTTTCCCACCCCTTGGGCTAAAACAAAGTTCATAGTGAATTCACACAGAAACCAAAAAGATCCATTTGTTCCAGTAGGTCCTAACCATGTCCTCTACCAAATTCTAGCCTGCTATTACCTGAGAAGAATCTGAGCGGGAGATTTGCTGTATTTTTCAGCTAGCTTTTTTATCCCAGGTTCTTCCAGCAACACAGGTTCATCTGGGTGCTTCCACATCCGGTCAGGGGAACCAAGAGGGCTGTAAGCAGTTACCACCAGCCCTTTCTGATGGCAGTGAGCTATCAGTTCATTCTGGGCAAGGTAAGGGTGACATTCCACCTATTTAAAAAAGCAGTATATAGTAATGAGAAGATTGCTAAAAGTGGGGAGGGGGAACACCCCCCTGCACTGCAGAAGCAGGAAAGGCAGATGCAGGTCAATTCATATATGGGCAGAAACGGCAGTATGGCATTCACAAGCCACATTATTTCTGCTCTTAGAGGAAACCCTCCCACTTGTGGCATAAACATTCTCAAGCAGAAGTGCAAGATTGATCATGGTTGGGGCTGGATTAACTGGGAGTAGAATAACCCAAGTCACTGACCAGTTCTTTATCTCCACCCTGCAGGGGCTGATAACATTTCCTTTACTACACATACTAGCTACAATCTGCAATCTGTTTATTCTGCAGCAGTCCTGGTTATATTAAGACAACATGCAGATAACACACTCTCCAGGCATAACAGCTTTGTAAAACCATTTATGCTGTTATAGAATTTTTGTATAAAAAAGTATATATTTTCTGAAACAATCAAGTTTTGGCTTCCCTTCCTTTCTCAAGACACCTGATCTTAAGGATCCCTATTGCTTTACAAAATGCCTTCTATTACCAGACTCTCGTTTGCAAATACTGTAAGGAATGCTGTGAGACCGGTTGTGTCATGCTGAAATCAATGTTGAAAGGAGAACATTATTAAGAGAGGGTTTTTTTAAACAAATGTCTCTGTTGCAGAGGATCATGCAAGCCACTCAAGAATCTGCAGCACTACACCACCCTTTCCTTTGCCATAAGAATTCTGGTTATTGATCACATGTTTTAGCTAATCGTTGATAGCACTCACCAGGATCTATCACAGTTAATTCTCAAACTGGGTACCAGAACCAATAGTATGCTATGAAAAATAAGTTTAAAGATAATTAATGGCTCAAGTGAGTCTGAAGTACCCATTCACTCAAATGATCACATCTTTTTGTCAAGAGATTCACTATAAATGCATCACTTCCCCCTCCACTCATTTTCTGCTAAGGAGAATACAATATGTTGGGAGCCCAATTTAAATTAGGGAGGAGGAAGAGTCAAACCTCTTACTCTAGTACTGCTTCTTCAAAATAACAGCCTCAAACAGCATGGGCAAAGCTAAAAACAAAACCACCAAAGGAAAGAGAAACCTTGATAACGTAAGAGTGGGAAAGCTGGGCTATTTTGATCGCATTTCTCATATTAAAAGGAAACCAACCCTTAAGAGTAAACAGTCGCTTTAAGTAAAAACTGCAAGTCCCAACTGCTTGAACCTTTCTTAGAAGAGTCAAGCGGGGGTTTTTGTACAGGACGTTCCATTCTGCAGAGGCAGTTCCACGGCACAGCCACCCCACGCCCAACAGAAACAGAAGCATCCATCCTTATGGCCCACCTTCTCTCCCCTGCCAAGAAAACCATCTCAGAAAGTAACCTGCTCCCTCTTTTTCTGCATCTGCCTTACCTGTAGCACAGCTGGCTTTACAGAAGCTATGCCAAGGATATCATCAATCTGACGGCTATTGAAGTTTGATAACCCAATGGCTTTCACCAGACCCTTTCCCACTAGCTTCTCCATCGCCTTCCAAGTTTCTTTGTAGTCAATGTAGTCATAGCGCATTGTGCCATCAGGATTCTTGGGGAAGAGGTTGTCCCCCCGCCTATTATAAAAAAGGTGCAAAGCAAACAGATAACTAGCACAATCTTAAGTCTATTTAAGTTCAACTCAGTAGAAGCACTGCTAAAATCCATGTCATATGACCCAGATCCAGATCCAGCTCTTCTCCTTTCCCACTTACAATGTGATCAAGTAGTTGATATGATATTAATTATTAACTAATTGTTAACTACAAACCAACCCATATAAATTTATGGCCATATAAATTGAGTTATGACTGACCATCTTAGGCCTTGGAAAAGTAACTCCTATAAATCCACAGCTTTGGTTATAACAGCACAGAATCTAGAAGCTGGCACAGAACAGGGTGGGGAACCTATGGTCCTCCAGTTGTGGTTGGACTACAAGTCTCACAATCCCTCACTAGTTGGTTGGGGTTGATGGGAGTTAACATCTAGCAACAACTGAAGGACCACAGGTTTCTTTTCAATAGGCCTCTTAATAATTCGTTTTCATTCATTAGGCTTTTGTTTCCTCCCTTTTTTCCCTTTTGCAAAAGAAAGAAGAATCTCAAACCCTCAACAGTGAAGGCAAACAAAACGAACTGTGTTTGCTGTAAACCTGAGGAACAGAAGGGGCAACAGGGCTGGCTCATCATTCTGTGACAACAAATTCCTATCTGTGCAGATGGTGAAAGGTATCTGACCCTCCCATACCCTCTAAGTGCTGCTGTGGTTTCATGTTCCACATTTCCTTCCTACGGACACTCACTCGAAGGCGTGTGGCCAGTGCATGAGGTAGAGGTCCAGGTACTCCAGTTTTAGATCTTCCAGGGTCTTCTTTAGAGCTGGCTCCACATCTTCTGGGTGGTGCTTGGTGTTCCATAACTTGGAAGTCACAAACAGCTCTTCCCTCTTAATGGCCTTTTAGAAAGAATGGGGAAGGGAATCTTTTCAGTGCTCAAGAAGTTTCTCATCCCTTGATTAGATTTTTGTGTGTGCCTTCTGCGCTAAGGAAGCTTCATTTCCAGAGTCAACAGAACAACACAGACATATTTTTAATGTGCCCTGTGAATTTTTTTTGCAGCAAAAGGACATTTAGCAAAGGGATAGGCAGAATGTCAAAGCAACAGAGCCCACTAACACACAGCAGGCAGCAGGAACAATAGCTGATTGCCATCTTGGTAGGTTTATATGGAGATGTAATTATACTTTGTAAGCAGAGCCAATCTGAAATAAACATGAAACTTCCACCCACCCAGCCTTTTTGCAGCAGCAATATTCTCGCTCCTTTTTTTTACCTTGTCATTTCCAACCATCTCTTGGAGAGCATCACCTATCTCTCCTTCATTGCTGTAAGCCGGAGCACAATCAATGTGGTGATAGCCAGCACTAAGGGCATATTTCACTGCCTCCTTTACCTGTAAGAAAAATAGGAAGATTGTTGAATAAGAATGTGGAGACATCTGCTTCATTTTAGCCGACAGTGCCATTCCAAATCTACAAGAACTTATGACAAAAGGCCTATACATCTTGGAGAAAGTTTCATAATTTTATAAAATGAGAGATTTGCACTTTTTTATCCTTTTCCCTTTACACTTTAAGGTGATTTATGCCAAATAGCAATGTAGTGTAGGGGTGGTTAGAATGTCAGACTAGAACCTGGGAGACCAAGGTTCAAGTCTTCACTTGGCCATGAAGCTTTACTGGGTGACCCTGAACCAGTCACTACCTCTTTGCTTAACCTACTTCACTGTGTTGTGGGGAATAAATGAGGAGGGAAGAATCATGTATGCCACCTCGAGCACTGACATCATTTAACAGTGAACACCATACACATACTACCACAAGTCCCATTGTCTGGTTGCACATCCACAAAGAGATAATGTGTATGTAAGTGATTCTCAGCAAGGTCAATACACTTTCTCACATTCTCTCCGTGTCCTTCGCCCACCAGAACTATGCCTATTTTATTTTTTTAAGCAATGTTTTTATCCAGTTCTCCAATGAGAAGAACAAACAACATTTAGCAAAGGTTTCCGTGGCAATAATAGAATAAATAATATACCTAGATGATGTTTCATCTGATAAAAGCTCCTGCATTTTTTGTCTGAAAGGAGATGAAACAATATTCACAAAAGGATGATAAGAGCCTTTGGTTTTAGGTTTTTGTTAGGGTTTTTTAAAAAAAGAAAAAGATCAGAGCCTCTGATGCCTCTTAGATTTAATTTCCTTTTGCTTATTGGAAGCCTGGGCAATGGATAAAGTGTGTCACAAATGCTCTGATGTTCTAAAAAGCCACATTAATTAGAAATCAGTTTCCCTTAGTCACAATGATAAAATAATTCTGTTTCCCTCACTTTAACACCAGCTGCAAGATTTTTCTTTCCTCTAGTAATGGTGACCATAAAATGAATCATGCCAAGGCTATTCAGAAAGTGGAGACATTGCTATAAATACACTGTGAATGGAAGTTCAGCTTATTAAATTCTTGCAACACACTTCAGGTTACACAAGGCGTTGTCATCACTATAGAAAAATTAAATGTGGTACACTACCAAATGAGAGCAATTCTACTGAAGATGAAACTTGCAGATGCCTTTAAAACTTTGTAAACTGCTTTGAGGTTTTCATTTTGTTTAACAATCAAGTTGTATATACATTTCATTTTATAAAGTAAAATAAAGACAAATAAAGCTTTAAAACACGTTATTTAAATTGGTTGTTCTGTCTCCACCTAATAAGCATTGCAGTTGCAATGTGATTAAGAGCAGGAGAACCAGTTTTGGCTGCCAGCAATTATCAATAAATCATTATTTAGATTTTAAACATTTAAAAACACATTATGCAAAAATGTCACCTCCATTATCAGTGCCTGAAGATATTATTATAATTATCATTATTAATTAAATTTGTATACTGCCCATCATCTGAAGATCACAGTGTGGTTCACAACAGAAATGTACAAAATGAGAACACAAAATACAGAGAACAAACCAGTAGCCCCCTCCCTTCCCACAAACACATTTAAAATACCAAAGAATGTTTAATCTCATTCTGACTAAGTTTCCTTCAGCTGGCTCCCTTTTTTTGTGCAAAGGAGAAAGTGAATGCAAAGCTTCATGCCTTGTGACTGGAAATTAGTCTCTCCTCAGAATCCATGTTGAAGCTACTCTATTAGTTACAGGAAGGCAAAATAAAGAATATGTACTCCCTGCTTGTTGGTTCCTGATAAATCCTTATTTCCCACTCCTCCTAACTATTTTTCTTCCAAGTTGAGGGAAGAAAAGTGTCCTCCCACCAAGGCTGGGTCAGACAGAGGATGAGACAAACAGACTGAAAAAGAGACTAATTAAATTAATTGCGACTAGTAACATGACTGGCCTCCCTTCAAAGGAATATTGGACCCCACTAAGTTGTAAGAATCTATAACCGCACTGAAAAAGCAGAGCCAGCAAATGACACTTCAGTGAAGTGGAGACTGGCTGTTTAATAGGACCTATAAAATTTATGCAATGTGGGTGTTCTTCCTCCTTCTTTATCTTGCTTTTGGAATGTGCAAAATCAATCAGTATAATGAATAAAAGATGGTGCAAGAGAATTCAGAGGCAGAGACAGTTCCAACCTATGTTCAAATGGACAAGCAAAGATGTGAATTAAGGTCACATTCATACCACATGGCTTCCCCCAGAGAATTCTGGGAAGTGTAATTTACCTCCCACAGAGCTACAATTTCCAGAAACGCTCTGCAGGTCTGTGGCTGAGGTAGAATTTGACTTCTGGACTCTTCTGTGGTGAACCTCAGCAGCACATCTCTCACTGCTAGATGAAAGTGAATCACTAAGTCATGCCACTATTGCACATGGACTCAGACTCAAGTGGCCACTACGCCAAACCCATCCAACATCTCTGCCCCTGTCCAGCTAAATCAGAACATGCATTGCTATATCTACATTCAGGATAGGATAGCCATTTCAGTTCAATATCCATTTGTACTTTCATATCAAAAAGAGGAAGGCAAATGAAGAGAGAAGGGGGAGGTGCAACAAGTAGGTTAATGCTATCCATGCACAATCTCTGTTCTTCATGACTGCTGCTCTTGGATGAACACATTTATTCAGTATCATGCTTAAATGCCAGAAAAGTAATTGTGCTCTTCTCTAATACACCTTGCTCCTAACACAACATGCATATGTCTGAGGAAAACTCCCAGTCATTTAATCACAATTAAGAAATCGAAAAATGTTCTATCTGCACAGAGTACATACGGTAGCTTCTGGTCATGCAACCTCACCTTTCTATGCAGCCACAGATTAAAAGAAAAAGAATCAATGGTTTTAGCATAGAGTTCTAGAAATCCCCTCTCTCAAACACTAAATTCACGGCTTACCTGTCCAGCGTCACTCTTCCAAGTACCCAATCCAACAAGAGGCAGCTTTTGCCCAGTATGAAGCAAAGCATAGTTGGCCTCAGAAGACATCTTTACCTAAAATAAATGCAATAATAAAAATATTAACTAGGACGCTATACCAATTTGTTTCACTACACAGAACAGAATGTGTAGTAGACTTGACATTATTCTTATTTAAGCTGAAACTGAGAGAGTGGAATGCAAAGTGTAAATATATAATAGGATGAATTATATTACATTTTATCTATGTAGAAAATTTAAATCCTGGCCTTCCATGGCAGACTCCATGTTCACAGTGGCTTACAACAATTTAAAAACATCTACACACACACACAAAATAAAAATCCATATTTGGACAATACCTTTATTAAACCAATAGCATATTAAGAGGAATTACTGTAGACGTAACCTGCAGGATGGGAGAGTTGTTCCTTTGCTGATAGTACTGTAAAGACAGGCTTTCCTTAAATAAGAGGTGCAGCTCAAGTTATTCTTTATAAATTAGAAGAGCTTGCTTTATTCCAAAAAGTGAAGCATGGGTGCTGCAAGTCTGAGTTTAGAAAGGACTGACCACAAGATTTAGGCATAGTATTCCCCAAGCTCATACCCTCTCCTTCCCCTATCATGTACCTTGGGATGTAACCTGAAGATAGCGTAAGTCTGTGCACTTCAATGAATAAACCTGTGCATAAGCTGGCTGGCAGGTCTGTACCTGTAGCCTGATGCTTGCTTGTTATCAGAACAAGATATCAGTTTATCTTCTGACAAACTTAGAGAAGCATATAAAGGCAAGGTCTCTTGGTCTGTCCCAAAGCCACGGTCAGAGCCTGTTTCATAACAAGCAGATCTACAGAGCAATATCAGGTTTTCATTCTCAACTTTCTGTTCACTGTCCAAAACTTACACAATATACCACCATTAACTAACTCCTTCCCTGTTTCCTTCACACCTATTGCCTGAAAGTTGCAGATTCAATGGATTTTTATTAAGATGCAGGTTTCACTGAATTCAGCTGCTGTCTTACTCCCAAGTGTATGTGCATGGAACTGAAAGTAATTAAAAGGCATTCTGCTCAACTCTTTGTTGAATTAGTTTAAGGTAAAGGTAAGGTAAAGGTAAAGGACCCCTGAACGGTTAAGTCCAGTCAAAGGCAACTATGGGGTGTGGCACTCAGCTCACTTTTCAGGCCAATGGAGCTGGCATTTGTCCACAGACAGTTTTCCGGGTCATGTGACCAGCATTACTAAACCGCTTTGGCGCAATAGGACACCGTAACGGAAGCCAGAGCGCACAGAAACACCATTTACCTTCCCGCTGCAGGGGAAGGTATTTATCTATTTGCCTATTTATCTATTTGCACTGGTGTGCTTTCGAACTGTTAGGTTGGCAGAAGCTGGGACAGAGCATCGGGAGCTCACCCCGTCACATGAATTCGAACCACCAACCTTCCGATCAGCAAGCCCAAGAGGCTCAGTGGTTTACAGCGCCACCCACATCCCTTGACTTACTGTACGTTTTTGTGCTGATTGAAAAGTATTTTGTTTATGAAAGAGGAACATCCTACAATGCTATCTAAAAGCTGCTTTGCTGGCTGAACTGTAAAAGGAAATTATGATTCAAGAGATTCCAGTCTCCGTCAACTTCCTCAGCTTTTGCTGAGATCAGCTGTATAGAAGTGTCCCATGAAACTGCTTCCTCCATTTAAGCACCAGCTCCTTTAGACAATTAAGGCAGGATGAAAATTATATTCCTACTTTTACTATTAAATTTCTAATAAAATAATCATAAATGCCTATTGGTTACTGCCAATGAGGAAAACGAGCTTAAGTTACAGGGCCTACGTGCAAACAATGGCTTGGTGTGCAGAACTAGTCTCCCTCTTTAAAACTCTTATCCACACTATATATTCACAACACATGTATATTCATAGCTTCCCTGTCTTTAAAATCATAGAACAGAATCATAGAGTTGGAAGGGACAAATATGTGGAGGACAATCCTATACATAATCATAAGCAAGTCCCATTCAGTTTAATAGGCTTTTCTCCCAATAAAGCATGCACAGGTTTGCAGTGCAACCCTATACATGATTACTCAGAAGTAAAATCCAATTGAATTCAATGGCATTTACTCCCAAGTGATTATGACTTGCAGCCTCATCATTATTCCTGGGGAGGTCCTTGAAACCAGCATGCTAGGATTCAAACTCATGTACAAAGCTAGCATATTAACCACTTGGTTACACTGATTCATTGTCCTGTGAAAATATGACATGGAAGCCTTTAAGAGGACAACCAGCAAAGAAAAGTACATGTTGTTATTTTTAAAATGTCCAGGAATCTCATTTGACAAAGCATAATTAGCACCTATATGATTTGAATTGTGCAGTTCAATATACTAGCAGAGGCTGATGAGCAGACTCTTGGGCTGGGGTACTGTTTAGGGGTGTGTTTTTTTGGAGGGGGGTCTTGTTGCTGTTGTTGCCAGTTCTTTTGTGTTTTTATTTTAGTTCTTGTGATTTATGTGGATATTATTCCGTATGGTTGTATATTTTTTGAATGTTTTATTTATTGTTTATTACTACTTGTGTTATTTTGCAGTTCTGTATTTTTTTCATGTTGTAAGCTGCGTTGAGCATAGTTTAAAAACTGTGGAAATGTGGCATACAAATAAAGTTATATATGCACTGTCTGTATACTATTCATTCCAGCTCTGCACTTTAGATAAGATACACATCAATCTAAACTTTAACCCGAGGCAAGTTATAATATATAATCAGTAACTTGATCAGTGGATGCCAGCAGTTTCATCCTATTTCACCTGACACAGAGGCAAATAAACCCAGTTCCAACTGCAGCTATAGTGCATAGATTGCAGAATTAAAACAGCAAAGGCTATAATTGATTCTGTTTTGAAGACAAGTTATATGAATTTTTTCATTTATGATTTGGTCTAGACATCTCTCCTAAAATTATTATACAGTGCATGGTTTACAAAGTCTATCATATTACCAAGATGGTTCAGGGTTGCTCTATATTTGTAAAATAGAAACAGGCTGATAGTGACTTATCCAACACCACAAAGTTAGTCCAGTCTAAGATAGGAACTAAGTTCAGGACTCCTAGAAGCTAGTTTAACCCACCACCAGCCATGAGGCCACACTGGTTCAAATTGTTTGCTTTGGAAAGCAAGTACAGTGGTACCTCGGGTTACATACGCTTCAGGTTACGGACTCCGCTAACCCAGAAATAGTGCTTCAGGTTAAGAACCTTGCTTCAGGATAAGGACAGAAATCGTGCTCCGGTGGTGCGGCAGCAGCAGGGGGCCCCATTAACTAAAGTGGTGCTTCAGGTTAAGAACAGTTTCAGGTTAAGAACGACCCTCCGGAACAAATTAAGTACTTAACCAGAGGTACCACTGTACAGTCCAGCAGATATAATAGTGGATTTATAAGCGTTGACTTTAAATCACTGCTGAGCAGACTTGAGCAAAGGGCACACAGGACTTTGGGCGGCAGGGGCAGGAACAGTACAGAAGCTGTCCAAAACAAAATTACCAGCTGACCGCACACAGCTCTGTCCTGCAAGCGAGGGGAATAGGGGTCCGGGGGGTGCTGTTGCCTCCCCACCCCAAAACTCAACTATCAGCATATTTGTACTCTGAGCAACAATCCTATGCACACCCAATTTCTGCTATCATTACATACGCAGGAGAAAACTACAAGTCTAATTAGTTTACACACTAATCCCAGAAAAAAATGCCCTCTGGTTTTAGTTAGCTTGCTTCTAGACAAATTTATGTTTAGGATAAAACCTACAAAACTTTTTCTTTAAACACTCTATTAAATGGTTTCTGAATCAGGTTAAATTGTGAATATGATCAACCAGAGCAATTTAGTTTTTTCAGTTTAGATATAATTGAACCAAGTATAAATTGAGGCAGTCTGAATAATTGAGACAGCAAAATAATTAAGAGAACTTGCTCAAGCAAATCTTCAGGGAATCCCTTAGCACCTCAACTTGCCATAGTGCCAATTGTTACACCACACTCCTAGCTACTGGATGCTTGTCATTTGCCTCAAGGTTTATTGCAACAGAAATGCATGGGGAGTGGGTGGGTGCTGGCAAGTGAGCAGAGTTTTGCCCAGAGGCATGTGATACAAAATGTAGGCTCCCTGCATTTTGGTAGAGAATCCCCCACCTATGTTACTGTACCTCCATTTCAAAATTAAAAAGGCATTGCACTCAACCCACAAACATTAGTAGTTTAACCTTTTCTGTTTCTCCAAAAAAAATATGGTTTACCCATCCATACATTATTGGCAGACATTACCAAGGATTTCTAAACAGAACTGCCAAGGGGTAAACTAAGCTACTCCGGGGTGGTGCGTGCTCAGTGGTAGTAATCTCAGGAAGAGTGGTTACAGCACCCATAATCAAATATCTGTTAAGTGTGGAAGCAACTGGATTTTGATACGCAGTCGCTGCAAAGTACACTACAGACACGGTTGTACTGGTGTGAATACATGCATCGCCTGCCATAGTTCTTAATGTAGCCAGATATTTCTACACCTTCACGGGGGGAGGGGGAGAAACCCCACAGCTTTCAATGGGACTTATTTCCAAACAAATACTGTATACGTAACTCCTATGAACACTTAGTTGGAAAGAAGACCATGTGGAACTCACTTCAATGCAAACACGTGTAGTTTCACTCGCCACGCATAATACCACGTTGCGCTTAATGCACGTTAGAGATACACGTTGCTGTTGTTTTTCCGCCTCCCTCCTTCTTTTAACAATTTTTCCATCCCCTAGCCCACCAAAAGGGGAGGGGAATCAAAATAAAAAAGCAGAGCCTCCGGGACAGGAGCGGTTCCTCTATTTTCTACCCCACCTCCTGATTATACACGAATCTGACTGACGCCAATCAAGTCAGGCAAAGCAAGAGATTAGCTAACCACGGGAAACTCACAACCAGTTTGCCGCGCGCCGCGTCCTCGAGCGCTCCCTTCCCTCACCGCAGTTCAAAATAATGTACACCGACAACTCCCCCGGCCTCCAACTTCCACGTTTCCGTTTCCGGGTTTGATATGTAACCGTATACTCCTCACTTTTCAACATTTTCCAGCTCACGTGGGTGCGATGCGCTAACAGTTATTGCTCTGTATTCCACCTCTTTCGGAAAGGCTTTGGTAGAATTAAATCGCTTCCATTACAATCTGGCAGAAAGCTTTACTGAAGAAAGTTTTGGGTATACTGTATTATCTACGACAGTTGGGGTGGACTTGCCTGATCATGCGGCAACCGGAGTATGATAAAAGGGCAGGATCCCAGGATTGCCTAATCTCAGTCAAAGCTAGAAAGATGTTCATAGTTAGATAAGGAATGTGGCGAAAGCTACTACCAGGATTGTCAGTGGTAGCAATAACAAACAATGCCAAAAGGTATCTTTACTCCTGCCTTACTCCATTTGCAGCAATTCATTTACACGGGAGAAATGTGCATTCAAGGGCATGATGAGACCGGGACTAAAAGCCTAAATGCCTGCCTCTGATAGCTTCAGTTTCTTTCAGATTTGCTGATTGCAACCTGTCTGTTCCATATAACTCAATAAAGAAAACAGAACATTTCCTTGTCTGAATAGTTACACCCAGTGCTTTTTTTCTTAAAAAAAAAGTTTAGGGATACTCACATTCTCATAGTCATTTTGAAATACTGCCCCTCAATGAGGCCAAACTTAGATTTGCAAAATGTTTGGGGGTATGTGTACCCCTGCATCCCCCCAGAAAAAAACATTGGTTACACCCCTTTATCTGCACATACCCCACCTTATATTTTACTTCCAGTCATGCTTGAATCCACTCGCTTGAACCCACTCACATCCTTTTTTTAATGGTAAAGCAGTTTGTGGAGCTTGAAGTGTGTAGTCCTGTCATGGTCCCACTACCACCTCACATACCTATGTGCGCAGTAGAGCTCTTGTTCCATCCATGGTTTTTGGGATCCTACACACACACACAAACACACACACCAGGCTGTGTAAATATATATGTCAGTATATGCCAAGGGCTCTTCACGTGAATGCAAAATGCATAGCTGACAGTGAATTGAGCTACACAGTGCTGACGCTGCGTCTCCCACATGCATTATTTCGATGTGTGAATGGGCTGAAGTGACATGTCCCTCCTCCCTAGTATGACAAAGAAATAAAATTTATTAAGTGTTTGTAAAATACAAACATTTCTTCCTTATCTTCTCCACCTATCATAATAATAGGCATTGTTTTAGTCATAATTGCACAATGTGGCAAGGAGTGAGATCCCTTGGCAATGAAGGCTGTGTCTAGTCTCTGGAGCAGGCATGTTTTGCCTTCCCTACACAATTGTTTTCAAATGCAGTACTTTACCTTTCTCCACAGGTGTGAATAGAAATCATTCATTTATATACTGTATACAGGTAGCCAGATGCAAGAGGATAGGACTCCTGCACCTAAGAGTTGTGTGGATAAAGGAATTTCAGCAGACACCAGGCCTCATTTACGTAGATGGATTGGAGATCAATAATGCAGTACCAACCATGTCTACTCAGAATTAAACCCTACTATATTCAGCGTGGACTTGCTACCAGGTAAATGGAGTTAGGATTGCAGTCTCAATCTGCTACTTGCTTCTGACAAACTCAGCCATTGATAATCAAGTCTATATTTGTCCCCATACCCACTGCCTTGCAGGACATCTTAGGGAGAAGATAAGGCTAAGAATTAAACTACACAAATCTGGATTGGAATCCCTAAAATGGCTGGATGGCATCTTGTACAACTCCTTCCAGCAACTCCTGCAGCCATGCTGGTGCCCAATGTATTGCCCTGCTTTCCTTTGGATCACATCGACGTTCCTTTGGATCACGTCAGCGAGGCTAAGAAGTGGGGCTTGTCATCTGGGCAGGGCCAGATTAAGACTTTTAAAGGCCCTAAGCACTTAAAATCTTTTGGTGCCCCCATATATATCCAATTCAAAATATAAACCATAATAAATTGTAAAAAAAGTTAGAAACACTGTATCTTGGTATACAGTAATTCTTATTATGAATGTAGTTCCTGTGACCCTTCATGAACTCCCACTGAAGAGATTATATGGCTCACATGAGTAGACCACTGGCATATGAAGTAATTTAAGGAGATAAATCATGTGCAGTAACACCTGCATTCCTCTCCCCCCACCCCGAACCTGTTGTAACATTAAGTAGAGTGAGGAAGCAGCCTCAGACAGATTATATTGCATGTCATGAAAGAGTAGCAGATTTTTAGCCATTTAATGTATTGTTATTGTATTTTTACTGCAAGGGAGAAGTACTACATGTGGGATTTTCTGCCTCTGGTGTCAAAATAACTTGGCCAGCCTTAGGGATTGGGTGGTGGTATTGTTTTTTTATTTGCTTTTTGCATCAGGCAGCAAAAAGTATTGTACCAGCTCCGGTTCTTTCACTTAGTTAAAAAAAAATTCAGATTGTTTTCTAAATCTCCCTAATTTATACTTTTAATGGATAGTTTCTAGACCTCTTTAGATTATGAATTTACACAGAGAGATAATATATAATTTACATTTATGAATAAATACATGAATGCATTATTTCCTTTTGTATAGGGAGTTGGTAATATGTAACACATTCCTTACTATTTTGCACAGTTGTACATGTGGTTGGACTTTAGACATTAATTCTGCTGTTATTGATTAATCCATCATTCCTTTCCCCCCTCAGATTAGCATTTTATAGTCGTGAATTTCAGATACACTATTCAAATCATATAAAATAAAGTTAAACATAAACCAAAAAGATAAGAATCCTGTATAATATTATGCTTTTAAAAGAATTAAACACTGAGTTTCAGATAATTATTCTTGCAACACAATCCATAAAAAAATCATAGTGGATCAGTTCAATCATCCTTCTAATATAGCAGTGTTTCAATACTAACCTTGGTTACCCAGTAAGCCTCAATGAGTTCAAATCTACTTGGAATTGTGCATTGAACTTTTTGTGTGTCTTACTTCTGAGTAAACATTTATTGAATTTGTTTGCCCATCTCATTTTTCCTCCTCCTGGATTGTATAATCACCAGTCCTGAGTGTCGTTATTCCATAATATGTACTAATTCAAACTGTTGATTTTTTACAATAATGTTATAGCAGCATGTACTGTATCTGAGAAGTAGCATAGCATTAAAACTGAAATATTGTTTCAATAAATGTTTTAAAAATGGAAACACTGACATGCATTTAAAGGCAACTGGGACTTGGGGCAGGTGTTATTTGCCTCTGAAATGATTCATTATTCCTCTCTCAGTCGACCTTCATGATTACTGTAGTCATTTGGCCCAAATCCATACATCTCAGAGGTACAGAAACAAATCCCCATTTGGCTTCTCACATGATTACTTCTCCACAGTGTTATCTGTCTCTTGGAATCAAAGTAAAAAAGAAATATCCCAGAGGAAAGGAACAGAAAAGTTGCATAAGGAAGAAAGTTGAGCAGAGAGAAAATAAAGCAACAATAAATACCTGAATTGAAGAGAACAGATGAATAAGTTATTTGAAGTAGCATGTATGAGCCACTGACAAGATAATGGCTCATGTGAATAAGACTAACTAATAAATAGCAGAGGTTTTAAAATAATTAACCTTAAAATAGGAAAAATAGATTATCCAGTAACATGCCACCTCCCTGGTTACAAGGAAATATGGCACTGGTATCTTGCAAACACTGTTGATAATGTTGTTTTTGGCTGAATCAACAAAATACTGAGTTTCTGTTTGCTTGCAGTTACAGCTTAAGTGACTGAAAATGTGGCTTTATTTGGTCTTGCAGGATAATGTGCACATCAATGGTTAATAATAGTATATGCCTCTGAGCGTAAAGTAACATTCTCTCACCAGTAACAGCCCAAGAGTAATATAGGATTATGAACAAATCCACATTCAGGCAACTCCCATTTTATAAAACCTGTTTGAACAGAATTATTGGGTATTCAGTGTTGTAATTCCAGCAGAAAACTGACTTAAAGTAATTTTATTGAATTTTATACTACTTACAATCAGTGCATTTTCTAGTAAAAAATTAGGTGCTAATTTTAAAATTCGGCTTTGTAATTCGGAATTTATGTGATTTGATTTGATTGATCGCTTAATTAAAATTATTTTTTTAAAAAGGTGCTAGTACTACTATGGGGATGTGGGTGGCGCTGTGGGTTAAACCACAGAACCTAGGACTTGCCAATCAGAAGGTTGGCGGTTCGAATCCCCGCGACGGGGTGAGCTCCCGTTGCTTGGTCCCTGCTCCTGCCAACCTAGCAGTTCACAAGCACATCAAAGTGCAAGTAGGAAGGTAAATGGTGTTTCCATGTGCTGCTCTGGTTCGCCAGAAGCGGCTTAGTCATGCTGGCCACATGACCCAGAAGCTGTACGCTGGCTCCCTTGGCCAATAAAGCGAGATGAGCGCCACAACCCCAGAGTCATTCACGACTGGACCCACCTGTCAGGGGTCCCTTTGCCCTTACTACTCATATTGTTAACAGTGTGTTGTCTGGGATGCTTGGACACAAAATGGATAATTTTGTGTATGAATGCTGCTTGTATTCAGGATTTACGGGCCATTGTTTTTTGCTTTATGTGGAACAGCAATTTTGAGTTCATTATAGAGGAAGATGGGAGACTGTAGGTAGCTATTGTTAGTCATGTTGATTATATATCACTTACAGGTTCAGAAGTACCTCCTGCTTTTGGCCTCCCAGGGGGACCTGATTGTGCATTGGGGGGAACATGATACTGGACAGGCCTTTGGTATGATCCTTAAATAAATATCTTATGGCTATTCCTATGTCAGCAAGGAGCAGGAGTTCAGTTGTAAATTGTATGGCAGGAACCCAACTAGTCTGAAGCAATGTACATGTCTACACTGAAAACTAAAGTTGTGAAATGAAGGATCCCAGGAATGAATAGAATCCATGAGGTTTCCACATTTTTACAACAAAGGGACGTGATAGTTTAAATGCCAACGTGTCACATCTATTTGAAAACGGAATTCCTTATGTGACCCAAGTTTCGCTCAAGCACCATCGTTGTGACCAAGCTGTGGTGTTAACTGGGCAAATCCCAAAGTCCTTCCCTTTCACACAGCAAACTGTCTATTCCACATGACTTTGCATTTTCAATTCAGATTGGTTGCACAACACGGTTTCAGTGAAACGACAGCAACCACTTTCGCCGCCGCTTTGTAGTCATGCATGGTTTGCATCACCCATAAAACCCGAGTCTAATGCAACCATCACTCTGAAGCTGGAATTCACGTTTCTTCCCTTCCCCACGCGATTTGTCGAAGGGGAGGGGGCACCTTTCCCCAAAAAACTATCAAGATCCGTGCAGTACAGTTGGCCCTGATTCCCACCCACCCACCAGCTACAAAAAACAACAACACCCGATTCTAAAACCAGCAGCACCAAAAGTTATGCTGGCGAACAAAAAGCCGCAAAATGCAAAGTCATGCTGGCGCAGCAGCTACGCCAGAAAGCAGGAGAGCCGGGAAGGAGGCGCCAACCGACAAGTTCTTCGGCTTCGTGCTCTCGCGAGAGTTGAGAAGGTATAAAACAGAAGGGGCACTGCCTGCAGGGCTGGATCTTTTTTTGTTTCGAGCCGGCAGCGCCAAGAGGATATTTGTGCAAGCGGGTAATTTCGCATTAGGTAAAACATACCTCTCTCTCCGCCGTCCAAAATGAGAATCTGGGCCAGGGCAGGGCTGGCCTGCAGTTCGTACAGGTTTTGTTCGTTTGCTGTAATAGAATGTGCTTCCTAATAGTATTTGAGATCTGCTGTTTTGTGTGTCAAATTAATTGTAGACGGTTTCCTGATGGAGATCTGTGTGTGTAACTTAGCTGGGCTTTGCTCCCCGGCGCCTGGTAGCCCAACAGGTGGAGGGAGAGCGGTGCTGAGTTCAGTTTCCTGCCTTGGTGGAGCTTCGGGTCGTTTTTCTCCGCCTCGGTTTCCTGGCGCAACAAAAGATCCCGGTTTAAAGAGGCTCGGAAGTTGGGAAGTGCAGCCTGCAGGGTGGGGAAAAGCTCTGGGTGCGATCGACGCCCGAGCTATTAAGTGAAATTGCGCTATTAAGTCAATGAACTTCAAAGGACGTCGCGGTTCTCGCTGCTGTTGGGTTGGCCGCCGGCTCCTTCCGCTGGTCGTTTCAATGGGCTGATGGTGGGATTGGTTGGGGGTGAAGCTGCATTTATCTTGGTAGGGAGAGAAGTTGGGATGCTTGGACACAAAATAGGGAATTTGGGAGTTGGAAGGCTGCTGCCTCCGCGGGTTAGGGGCCGTTGTCTTGTGTTCCACGAGAGGTGGCAGTTTTTAAATGTAATTACAGAGTAAGGTCGAGATTGTAGCCCTGGGCTCAGGTACCTGAAAAGGTGCTACTGAGCTCCATGGAATTTAGCGAATGAACATGACGCACAGTGTGCAAGAGAGTTGAAATGGGCGAAGGCTAGCTAGTTATGAACGAGTTTCCTCTTATCGGTTTCATTTTCATACAATTGCGTAATGGAAAACCAAACCGTTTAAAGTTAACTGCACTGATTTGAGTAGTGTTACTATTATTTTTGGCATATTGGGGGTTAAGATGATCATCTGGAACTCTGATTTGTGCACCGTTGCCTGTTTTGGGATGTATTAAGTTTATACTTGGAATACTTCTAGTGCATTACACAGCTAATCTCAAGGCTTACTTTTAAAATAACGCAGCTGCTTTTTTCTTGTGCTAACGCCAAGTTGTATGGGGAACAGTGTTAGAAACTAAGATATGAAAGCTCAGAGCTAAACGGAATGTTTAGGCTCACTTTTTTATAACAAGAATACAAAGCTGAAAATGAATGAACTGCAGCTAAACTATTATGTTCATTTTTCACATGGTCTAGTCCTTCTCCTAATATTCTTAAGAGGGTCTCTTCAGTTTTCAGAGAGTAGCTAGAAGTGGAGAGGCAGAAAAAGATCCTCCTTTCCTTCCACTCTGAATTTTTATTCTGAAATCTTAGGTGCAGTACTGCGCCCAGAGCTCAGAAACTGCTTACCCCAATGAAATTCCCTGTCGCAAAATGCGCCTAGAACAATAGGAGTTTCGAACATTGATGGGGAGCTACTAAAGCCACTGAAATGTATTGTGGTTTAAAATTCCTTTTTAATTTTTTAGCCCACACTTTCACATACATGTGCATGCACTCACAGAGTTAGACAACCCTCCCTATGCAGCTGATCCAGGCAGATCACCTGAAGGGGAATTATTACTCCTCATGTGGTTATCAGATTGCTCCTTTGGGAACTGTTTGCAGCCATCCTTATTAAATATGCTTAGAATGCATATTTCACATTACCTTTAATTTTATATTTTTAATAGTTTTGCATTTTATTATATATCTGCCTTGATACTTTAGCAGATGGTGGTATATAAATACTTTCATAATTTTAGAGGGTACAGTTTTCCACTCCCCAACCCAGTTCTGCATCTAATATTATATACTTATTGTATACCGCCTTGATACTTTAGCAGATGGTGGTATATAAATACTTTTATAATTTTAGTCTAGAGGGTACAGTTTTCCATTCCCCAACCCAGTTCTGCATCTAATATTTTTTTCATTTTGCCCCTGCAGCCCCATAGGTGATGGTGGGAAGGGGAAAAATGCTTGTGGGAGGGTTGGATTAGGCCCTAAACTGGAGAATAGCCACTCTTGTTCTACATAATGCTGTTAAGTTTAATGTTCCTATTGTTAGTATAGATTATCCCTTGAAGTGTCTCTTGTTGGACAGTGGAACACTTTCTTGGGAGGTTGTGGACTCTCCTTCCTTGGAGGTTTTGAAGTGGAGGTTGGATGCCCATCTGTCATGGATGCTTTAGCTGAGATTCCTGCACTACAGGGGGTTGGACTAGATGACCCTTGAGGGTCTCTGGCAACTCTACAGTTCTGTGAATCTATGAATAAAACAAAATTGATACATTTACACTTGACTGAGTGCTTCCCTCAGTATCTTTCCAGTTTGCTGAAAGATGGCAGGATGTACACACCTAATCTTTTTCTGCTCTGTTGAGACAATGTTGGCATTTAAAGGTGATTGGTATGTACTCTTGAGTCTTATTAGATCTTAAAAACTATGCTAATGCAGTGTGATGCTTGGCTGCAATCACAGTAGAAAATTTGGTTGTGTTAAGGTTCAGATATTTAAAATTATGTGACAACATAAACTTAGTTGAATCACATATTTTAAAATGAATTTCTGGCTGCATGCATGATGGCATTTGGCCTTGCTCATCATTATTTATGCAAACCTTTGGCAGAGGGGCCCTATGACTCCTATTGCGACTTCATACTCTGCAGTTCAACTTTGGTGGGTGGGGCCGCTTTCCTTTGCCCATGTACCGTATTTTTCGCCCTATAGGACGCACTTTTTCTGCGCCGGGCTCTGGAGGGTCGCGCAGAGCTGCCTGCCCTCCCGGGCTCCGTGCAGCTCTGTGCAACCCTCGGGAAGCCATGCTGGGCTCCCAAAGATTGCGCAGAGCTGCCTGCATTCCGAAGCCTCGGGCGTGCTGAAGAGCCGCCCGGGCTTTGTGCAGCTCTCCGCAAGCCTGGGGAGACTGGCGCGGCTCCCTAGGCTTGCGGATAGCAGGCTGTTCTGGGGGCTGGGGTCGGGGGAAGCTCGGGCTTCCCCCGCACCAGCCCCGTGCCGGGGGGGGGGGGAATATACATTTTTTCTTTATTTCCTCCCCCCCCAAAAACCTAGGTGCGTCCTATGGGGCGAAAAATACGGTACGTAGTTTGAAATCAAAGAGTATGGGCGTAGCTTGCTTGCCTGAAATAACCTCTTGGGCTGAAGGCTCCCCCGTGCTGCAGAGTAGATACTGAAGGGTATAAGTAGAGTTTACTTACTTGTACCCATGGAGTTTATAACTCAGCAGACACTGCTTAAATTAAAGAATGTGGAGCATTTAACATCTATTTTGTGTGCTACATTTAAAAGTATTGAATATACAGATAGTGAAGGTTCTTTTTCTTTTGGTCCAAATACTGAGGTAATGAAATAGTTGTTCCTACAGTATCTTGACAAACCTGCAGTAGTTCTCTTCAGTCCAGCACATTCTAAATTGTATTTTAAATGTATGCTAAACTTTTGCTAATGGGTTTCCTCTTCTGGGGTGGGTCAATGTAAAAGCCGCAGAACCTAACAAGTTCAAACTTTCTCCAGCTCCAGTCAGAATGTCAGCAGGAGATGCTCACATTGGGAAGCCAGCCCCAGACTTTCTGGCCACGGCTGTAATGCCAGATGGCCAATTCAAAGAAATCTCACTCTCTCAGTACAAAGGTAAGTGCAATAAAGCATGTTGTATTTGTATTTGTTGGCAATGGTTTACTGAGGTACTGATAAGTATGTGACACGTATAAAACCGTCTAGACTAACAACATAACCTTCTTTGGTTCTGAAATGGAAGTTTTGTTGGCATTCACAAAAATGCATTGGATAGTATTGCAAATAAGTCCTCAGAAAGTTACTAACACATCTGCATGTAGGTACCCTATTCTGTTCTAGTATGTATGTTGTCCTTGCATGTGTCACTTCTGCTAGCTTGGAAGAAAATAGTCATGACTTTTATTTGCAGCACTTCTTTTGTTTATTTGGAGATCAAGGAGAGAAGAGAGCATGGGTGGGAAACCTTCAGCCTACAGTCCAAACTAGGCTCACTAGGCTGTTTTTCTTAAACCACACCCACCTGCCCCATATGTGACCTCAGGTGTGGCAGATGCCCAGGGAGTTCAATCCTCCCTAGTGGGCCAACTCACCTGTCAAATCAACTGGTGCCAGTATGACATCAGATGACTGACAAGTAAGGTGATTGTGTGTAAAGTTTGCTAGCCATGGTGGCAGAAGATAAACAACTGGCCTGCCATGCTAAAAAAAGGGGCACCTCTGGGGTAGAATGCCACAAAGCTGTTAATGTTTGGAATCAGAAATTTGTGACTTTTGAATTGCTTCCAGCTTTGCTATGGTGGGAATCTTAACTTGTTACCTTCTTCTCCAGGAAAATATGTTGTGTTCTTCTTCTATCCACTTGACTTTACCTTTGTCTGCCCAACTGAGATCATTGCATTCAGTGACAGATCTGAGGAGTTTAGAAAAATCAACTGCGAAGTGATTGGTGCTTCTGTCGACTCTCACTTTTGCCATCTTGCCTGGTAAGAATATTTGGACCTCAGCCTTTTTATTCTCTGGGGGTCTCCTACGTTAAAAGTTATAAGCCTGTTAAATGGGTGAAAGAAGTAGCTACCAACAAGTGACTATTGCCAGCTATTTCTCCCCCCCCCCCAACCCATCCTCATGACCTGTGCAAGCGAGAGAAAACACCATCCTGCTCACAAATCAATTTGTGCTAGAAAGGGGGTTGGTTAAGGGTTTTTTGCCCACCCTTCACAATCCTGTTCTGATCCGGTCCTGTAGCTTTTTAAGTGTAGTCATCTTAAGTCCCTGAACTCGAGCAGCTTGAGCTGTAACCTTAGACCCAATGAAGCTGCTTGCTCTGGCCATTATGGTAAGAACCATGTGGGTTTCCTTTATGGGATATTGTAAGAGCAGTGTGGAACCGGACCACTAGGAAGCTGTTCCCATACCACTCCCGTAACATGGATTAGGACATGAAATAATTCCAAACTAGTGCTTGAAACTAGACAGGAAGTTTTGGGTCACTGCCTCTTTTGCAAAGACCACTGAATCTCCTATACTGTAGATATTCTGCTGCAGTCGAATGTGTAAGTGTACAGAAGGACAAGTATATTATTGAAATACTAACCTGCTTTATAAAATGCCTTTCTTCTTGTTGTTAACAGGATCAACACACCCAAAAAACAGGGTGGACTAGGCTGCATGCGTATTCCCTTAGTGTCTGACACAAACCGTGAAATTTCTAAAAAGTATGGAGTGTTAAAAGAAGATGAAGGCATTTCCTACAGGTAAGGTTACCACTGCAGCCTCTTAGTGACTTGTGACTTAGTGACTTGTGGTATATAGAGCACTGCATGATAAAGGTTCTAAAAGATAAAACTTAATCAGAGGGAGAAGCCCACAGAAAATAAGTGATGCAAGTTTTGAGTCAACATGCACACTTTACTAGTCCTGTTAATAAGGCTGCCCTTAATTATGAATGTCCTTTTCACTGGGAAGAGGAAAGTGAATGTGTGAATATGTGCAATCTCCATTTGGCATCTTCCCAGATCCGCCATCAGCACCTGGGTTGAAAAACACCAATTCAAATTTAAACTCTGTTCTTTTGAATAGTGCTAGTATCTTGTAACAAAAGTTTGAACATTCAAGTTAGAAGTCTCTTGAAGGGTGAAAGGTAAAGAGGCTGTACGTAGGAAGTTTTACCACATTCCTTTATGAAATGTTCTATATAGGTTTTAGTGCTTGGAACTGCAAATGAGTCTCCATATAGTTTTGCTTTTAATTTATATATAGGGTGGAAGTTGTACCAGATCATTTTGATGTTTTCAGAAGAACTAAAATGGTACAGAATTTGGTGTTGAATGCCAGTTTGTAGTTTTGTATATTCTGCCACCATACATTTAAGTGTTTTGGTGTGTGTGTGTGTGTGTGTGTGTGTGTGTGCCTTCTCTCTTTAGGGGCCTCTTCATCATTGATGATAAGGGAATCTTGCGCCAGATCACAATCAATGATCTCCCTGTTGGTCGCTCAGTTGATGAAACACTCCGGCTAGTTCAGGCTTTTCAGTTTACAGACAAACATGGAGAAGGTAAGACTGTCAAGTTCAGGCTAGGCAGGCATAAACTGCAGTAAGTTTCTCAGTGGAAAAAGGAGGATGCACTTAACATGGTGTATCCTCTTCCCTGCAAAGGGGATACTATGTTTAAAGAAACATAAATGTGAAAATCTAGGACTATAGTTCTCTAAAACAGTATCTCATTGAATAAAATTCAGTTCCTGAGTAGCATCTTGTATGACTAAAAAAAAGTCCAGGAATAGGTAAATAGAAATAGGCTTTTAAGAGTCTCTCTGGTTTCTAGCTATATCCACAGGACAAATAAGAGATAGTATTGACAGCTGGTGGAGGGGCAGAACATCTTCCCACCAAGAAACTAGAGTCAGAGGTAGACAGCAACTACTGTCCCTGTAAAGACAGTATCCCATATACACAATAGCATTTTTCCACAGAAGTGAGTAGCTACCATTCATTCCCATGGGAAGAAATCTAAAATGTTGCATTTGGGGGCTGCTGCGTTAAGAGAAAGTGTTGGCACCTCACATTATTTGCTTGTCTTCTCTGTGGGATTCTTGTTGAGGCCATTTCCTACAGAACATACTGTATTTTTCCGTCTATAAGAAACCCCATGTATTTTTGCAGCAACAACCAATCGCCAGTCCAACCTCGGCGCTATCTATGTATAAGATGCCCCCTAATTTTTAACATTATTTTTAAGGGAAAAAGCTAGACTTATACCCGGAAAAATATGGTATATTTTGTGCCCCCTCAAAGCACAACATGCATCCTTTTTTCCTTCCCTACTGCTAACAGATAAATATCAGTTATAACCCGTATATATTACTATTCTGCCACATTGCCACCATATTGTGATATTCCCAGGCTCCCTTGCAAAGGTTTGTTTCCAGGTGGGCACTAAGGACATTCCTCTTTTTTCACTGAATCAAGACTTTCTTTAAAATACCTGCATCAATAGGGCTCCTCCTTTATATTCTTAGTGAAATATATTTACGTTAGACTGTACCCTGACCAGAACAGTTAAAACAGAAACATGTATTTACTTAAGGAACATAACATCCAGGACTGTGTACAGACTGTTCTAACTTTCATAATGTCTATCCTTTTCTACATATGCCTCTCATTGGCTCTCTAATCTCATTCCCATTTCACTCAGTCCCTCAAAGCGACTCTTTCAGCTGTTATTTTTCAATGGACACATAATACTAGTCTTTCACTCTCAACTCTGGCCCATCTTCCATCCAACCTCCCTGCTCTCAGTCATTATTTCAGTCGTCTGTTGCTGTCAGGCATTTATTTGGCTAGTATTTTAGATGCATAAACACTGAATCGCTTTAGTTTTTCCAAGAGGCAGCTGACCTGTGCAACTCAGGCAGTGGCGTAGCGTGGGTTGTCAGCACCCGGGGCAAGGCAAGTAATTTGCGCCCCCTAACCCTGAGTGAGCCAGGTAGGGGCAGAGAGCTGCGAGTGCGAGCGGGCCCCCCAGATGTTGCGCCCGGTGCGGCCGCCCCCCCCCCCGCTACACCACTGAACTCGGGTACACAATTGCATCAAGAAGCCCATCTGTAGGAGAGGTGGGGTGGTGACTGCTGCTAGTTCCAGAAGTTAGTCGAATAGATGACGGAGCTTGTAGTGATCCAAGTCCTCTTGTGTGAAGTCTAGTGATGGACATAACAACTTAGTTCTTTGTATGCTGTTTTCGGTTTGTACTACTGGAGTAACTTAAAAGTTAATATTATTATCTCCTCAGTGTGTCCTGCTGGCTGGCATCCTGGGAAAGACACCATCAAGCCTGACGTTCAGAAGAGTAGAGAGTACTTCTCCAAGCAGAACTAAATGTGCTGTGTGATTGTTTTTTTCTACAAGGCATCTATTCTGTAACCTGTATAAGTAAAAGCAGACCTGTACTTGTCATTCTCCTTATTTTTAATAGTAAAATTATTGTGAGCTAATTGGTTTATAGTTCAGGTGCCATTTATTCTGGATCAATCCAATTTACATTACTGGGACAGCTTTGGAGTAAATGGATTATGAACTGAAACATTGGTCAGTACTTAATAGCTATTGTTGATAGTATATGTCCTTTTGATCAGAACCAGGAAAGGGAAATTGCTCCTTGTGCTAGTGTGGATAAAAAGGACCAGTACCATGTATATGATTGGCCCAGGGATATAGAACAGGCATGTAGAACAGTCGGTTTTTCTGATGTTTTGTACTGTCATTAAACTGTCATTAAACAGTAAATGTCTCTAATTAATTGAGTGATCTCAGTATAGCAGGAACATGCAATAGCTCTTCTGAAAGGGCATTCTTTCTGTTAGAAAGCTTGTCTTTGTACTCCTTTGAGGGGGGGTGGTATTTCTGAGCTGGGTGTGAAAAGATAATCAAATACATATCAAAGTGTACAAAAAACCCTAAGCTTTATGCAACCCCTGCTACATACTTTGTTAACCATGTTGCCAAACCCTTTTAGCCATGTAACAGATGCTGCAGCCTTCGGTCTAATAACTCATGACTTACAGACTTTCACTATCCAAAACCTGAACCGCAAGCCTAAAATCATCCATTGATCTTAGTCCTAATTGCCTTCCTATCAGTACTGGCTCTGATATGGTCCTTTCCCTCTCACAACATTTTGTGTACTTACGCAGTTCTGGAATTTCTCTACATTCTTTATTTATTTTCTGTTTCTAAGTGTATGAACTGCCAAGTCATAGGAAAAAAATCATGGCAGTATACAGTACAATAATCAAAGTGTTAAGTCTTGAAACAATGTTCCAGAGCACCTGTGCTGCTATGCTAAATTTTGGTTCCCGTAGAAACTTAATCTATGTCAGGAGGGCTTCAGAAGAGTGCTGTGATCTGGCCGGTTTATAAGGGATAAAGTGGTCATTTAGGTAACGTGGTAGATGTTTAGAAGCATTGGGGATGTGATGGTACCGTGAGAGACCCAATAGTAAAAATGCCAGCGGTTTATAGTCCTCCAGAGTCATTCTCGGAAAGGTCCTGCAGAAAGGAACAGAACCAGTGAAGTAAAGTGCCACAAATCCCCACCCAGCACTGCTGGCCCAAGTGGGTACCATGATTGTTGTCAAAAAAGAGTGAGCTGCAGGGTCACACACTCCTGTGATCAAGGTCATCCATCAGGACCACTAATGCGGACTAGGTCCCAAAACAACCTGAAGCCAGACTGAGGTAGCTCAGGATTACATGTTTCACACCTGCACTCAGTAAGTTGGAGGATCAACATGCTTCCCAGAAATATGAAAGGAGTAATATATGATATATAAATGGATAAAATAGCATCTTAAAAGCAAACTTCCTGAACTTGTCCAAGCATTAGAATACAAAACAGCTGCTAAAAGTTGAGAACCCATTCAGGTTGAACATCCTGCAATTTAGGGGATATCCTGAGGAAGTGGGAAACTGTACTTGCTGCACTAACTGATAGAACCCACAATGTGGCACTGCCACCTAACATTAGGAAATACCCCCACAAGGCACTATATTAAAAGGATTTGATTTCCTAAGATTGCAGAGCATCAATTGAGATGGTGATATTCAAATACCTCCTATAGCTGGGATCCTCTTTTAAATTGATAGCGTCAAGTGGATTAATGCAGTAAGGATTCCTAGCAGACTTCTGGTTAATTCAAGGTACATTCTTCTGAGGCAGTCCCTTCACTTTATCCCCCTTGCCCTGCTTCTATGGGTGGCTCTAAGAGGACTGGCTGAAATGTGCTGGCACACACCCAAGACTTTTGTAGCTGTTTTATATTTTCTGTGAGCTTTGTACCCAGGGCTAAGTGTTCTTTGGCTCCCCTTTCCTTCTGATTCTCCATGTTTGGTATCCTCACTTGCCATCATACTAGTCTTTGCTGTGTTACACACCTGTGAAGGTAATAATAGGCATCTGGTGTATCACACAGACAAACAGAATTAACGGCTAGAAAAATTAGAGGGGAGCTAACAAAGGCAGTTGCTATTTCTTCTTGTGTACAAGGAGTAAGATAAATGAGGATTAGGAATCAGAAGAGCTTCATACTTCCGTACCAAGAACAATTGCCACATTGATCCTTGCATGTGGAGCGCACAACTTTTCAACATCATTATGATACTGGCAGATAACACTAGATTATGGTTGTAGAAATCTAGCTTACCACACCTCCAAAGCACGTGAAGATAAGCAGGATAAGAACTGGTGCCACAAAACCTGATGCTTTTTAAAATTATATGTTTTAAGCTGTTCTTAAAACTTTTTTTGTAGGTGTGGGATTTAAAATTGCAGAAAGTTGCCATTAAAGTTGCAGCAACCCATACCTAAAAAATAAAATATTTAGATGTGCTGGAGAAGACTGTTCTTATTTTTAGGAAATGGCCTGTTGAGTTTTGAGGTCAAAGCTAGTTTTCAAATGTACTTTTATGCAAAAATAGAATCATATACATTAGAGTGAAGTAATTATTCTTACTGTATTTTATGAAGCTCTACCAATATTTTGTAGAAGCTATACAATATAAAACCTACATATTCATGAGAGGACTTCTGAGTTGTTAGTAGAAATATTGTTTAAAATGATGATTTGAAATAATTTCTTAAAACTTTTCTGAGCTCCTCATTATAAAATGAATATCATTGTAAACCAGAAGCATACTGCTTTGAATGAATTATTTGATAAATGAGTTTTATACTTGCGAATTACATGTGAGGACACTTACTTATACAACAGATGGTGAAAGATTCAAAGCACAATCCCATGCATTCGTATCCAGAATAAAATCCTAGTGATTTCAGTGTGCATGTAAGATTTTACACTGTAATCAGTATGTATAAGATTGCAGAGTAAAAAAATAATCAAACATGGCCTATCTATAGGGAATGACACTTAAATAAGTTTTAGAAACTCATTAGCATGTTGGATTTTATATTGTATCACTTATGTAAATACTCCTGAATACTATATGAACATAACATTCCAATGGAAGCAATTACTCTACATGTGTAAACTTTAAATGTGCCAGACCATTTTCTATAAATGAGTTTCTACAGCACCGTTAGACATTTTAATTGAATAATGAAGCCAGTTAACAAAAACCCTCTGAATTGGCTAGATAGGCTTTTGTTTCTTTTTACTTCACTGCCCAACAGGGGAAAGTGGATTGGGCAGGGAAAGGGTACTTAAGAGGCATTAAAGCATATTTACCCCACAGCTGCCTCCTCCGTTGCTGATTAAAGTCTAATGCTGTCCCACTTTTGAGGCTTCCGACAGAAGTACTACATCTCCTAAATGCAGCCCATAGTGTGAATTCCATGGAGAAATAGACATGGACACAGCCTCTCCTTCCCTCCTCATCTCTCTCTCTCTCTCTCTCTCTCTCTCTCTCTCTCTCACACACACACACACACACACCATTCTGCTTTTTATTCTTTCGCTGATCCCTCAGATAAACAGGGTTAAAGGGCCTCTAGAGCAAATGACAATGTAGATAAAAAAGCTGTACAGATGTTTACACAACCTTATGGTCCTTGGTGCTAGTCAAGTAAGAGACAAGCTTATGGGTGCAAATGCAGGGGGAATTGTAAACAGAGCATACGTGAAGGGAGGAAGGAGGACTGTTCCTCACAGACTGTAGCCTAGCAAATTTTAGCACTCCTTTCTCTGTGTGCTATACTACTCACCCTGTAGACTTCTGTAGGTTTGATTTTTAAGGCAAATAATCAGAAGGGTAAGAGGATCCGAACCCTCCTTCCACTCAGTACTTAATTTTCCATAGTTCCCTGCCAAAACGCTTCTCATCCAGTCAAAGTCACTTCCAATATCCATGGAGAAAAATTATTGGAGGGGAAGATGTTAACATCAATAATATTGTTACTGCTTCCCTCTGGAGAGCTTTAACAATAAAAATCTGTGGGAAAGACTTTGCTGTTCTACCAATTCTACCCTAAATGCTAAGGCTCCTTTAACTGAGCATCTATTTGATTTGATTCTGTAATCATGCAGTCAAACAAAACCCTAATGTGATTTAGTAGCAAGGCAAAATACATGTAATAATAGAAATAGTTTTATTATTTGCACCCCACCCATCTGACTGGGTTGCCCCAGCCACTCTGGGCTGCTTCCAACATATATAAAAACATAATTAAACATTACAAAACTTCCCTATGCAGGGCGGCCTTCAGATGTCTTCTTTCTCCATTTGCAATGGGATTGCATCCTCCACCATGCCTGGGGGCAGCAGGGGAGGCTGTGTGTGGCACAGGCAGTTCTCTTCCAACATCTTGCCTCCACTTTTATCCCCTTAGAATTTAGCACCTGAGGTGGCTGCTTCACTCTGCCCAATGGTAGGGCCAGCCTTGACCATCAAAAAGAGACTACGCCTGCAATGCTATAAGCCCCATACTTGGCAGTAAGTGCCATAGAACTCAAATGAGGCTTTATTCTGAGTAGACATAAACAGGCAAACTATAAGAGATTTTCTGGCTGCTGCAATCAGAGAGGCCAGTTTAAAGAGGATCTTTAGCAAATATTTGACCCGCATGTTAGATGAGATTAGCATTAAACATGATAATAATAGTCTTGCTCCAGTTTTGCTGTGAACCTGTGGACTCTGCTGCAAATGTAAGCAAACAGGACATGACGCAAAGGAGTTTAGTTTGGATAATGGGAGCTGTGGGCTGGGGCAGAGGGCATCAGGAAAGCTGGATCAGAGCCCAAGGCCAGCATTAGGTAGGAATGTTGTTGTCCTAAGCAAAACATAATTTTGACCAACTTTTTTTAGCACTGGTACTACTGAAGATTTTTTCTTTGGAATTAATAATATGTAATACTGTACATAGAAATAAAAGGAAGAGATTGTAAATACAATTGGAATGTTAAAAAACCCCCAAAATAAGCCAGCCATATAATTACTTTGGTTGGTACAAAACTATCAGCAAGAAAATATTCTCTTAACAATTAAATTATGACCTAGCTGTTGTAGATTGGGACTCTACAGATTTCTGGGGTGCAGGGAAGGTTTCAGCTAGGTATGTACATAAGTAGGAAATGAACTAAAGGAACATAAAAAGGGAATGGAACAGCATGTGGGAAGGACAGCTAAATCTTTGCATGCCAGTTGGGCAAGTAATCAAATATTACACCAGATCATAGCAGCTACCATACGGCTGGCTGCATGGTGGGGTGGGGATATTGTTTTTGTTTGTTACTACGTTATGTATTGTGGAGAGCAAGATTGCTAAGAACATTAAACTAGTTGTTAAGCAACTAAGGCTGCAAGTTGAATCACAGTTGCGAGCATTTTATTTAGAGTCCATTGTGCTGGTTATGCCCTGGGTGAAGGCGATTACTTATATGACATATTACCCAAAGCTATAAATTATGTTATAGCTCTAATACATGTATGTTAAGAGTAGCCAGCATGTACAGATATCAGGAGAGTTTTGATATACACAAGGGGATAAATAAATCTGCAGTAAGTATGCTGTTTACACCAAAGGTGGGTTGTTAACTATAAGCACCTGACAGCCTAATGCCCTTTTATTGCTTGCAGAATTTCAAAGGCTGCCTTCTTCCACAAGAACCTCCTGAACTACTAATATTATACCAGGAGGCCCTTCTTCAGATCTCCCCACTTTCAGGGACTCTGATTGGGTCTTTCCAGCTATACTGCCCTATCTTTCCTAGCAAAGCTTGCCTGACACCAGCAGCAAGCCTAATGAATATCTGGGGCCAGTGGCGTAGCGTGGGGGGTGCAGGGGTGCCGGCCGCACCGGGCGCAATATCTGGGGGTTAGGGGGCGCAAATCCATGGGTTAGGGGGCGCAAATCCATGGGTTAGGGGGCGCAAATTACTTGCCTTGCCCCGGGTGCTGACAACCCACGCTACGCCACTGTCTGGGGCCAGGTGAAGAACTGTTTTATTTCCCCAAAACTTTAAGGTATTGTGTTTTAAATATTATTTTAATCTATTTTTTTCTACTGCTACTGTTCTGTGCTGCTTTTTTTGTATGTATTGTTATTGTTTTTTTCTTTAACCAGCTAACACATAAGGGCACACACCCTGGGCTGTCATGGAATCTTATGATGTTAAGTGTATCCTATACTAACTAGGGTTACTTTGGAATAAACAGATTATAGGTGGATACATATCAGCATTAACAATACAATAAAGACAGATTACACCCTCCCGTAAATATTTGTAGCAGTAGCTTCCTAAAACTGGGATGTGGAGGACTTGTACAGTGTGCACCAATTCACTGACCTTCAACAAATAACAGGAACCTGGACTATTCTTAATAAGGACTGCTTAGTATGCCATAAATGCAGATAAACTATGGGGCATCTCTTAAATGTTGAAGGTGAATACGTGTTCTACAATGCTGGGTACTGTCTGAAATAAATGACACCATTTGTACATTAAGGTATTGTGAGCAAAGACTTCAAACATATTCATTTCAGAGAATTTATTTCCAACATTCTTCCCCAGAAACAGTTATACTACTTTTAATCAGCAAGCAGTGCATCCCTTTCCATGAATTTTCCTGATAAATGGCATTTTCTTCCCTTGTTCAGCTCTCATAGCACTGACAAACTCAACTCTCACCTCAGACTTCTCTGTCTTTCATACCTCTATCAACATACCTGTAAACTTGGCTAATTCTGTCTCACCACTTCCATTCCTACAAACCGCAAATGTTCTTTACTTCCAGCAACACAACAAATGTCATTTTACAAGCTAGTAATTTGTGTGCATGGACTTTAATGTACAAAATCTTGAGCCCCAGGCTCAAAGTCAGCCTTCTCTGCCACAGTCAGTCACCCTCTTGCTAATACCAGTTCTGATCCCCATCCTTCCATCTCCAAGGACATGCTTTTATGTACGGTGTCAGCATGTGGTGACAGAAAGTTTACATCACATGCTTCATTGAGTGCAGAAAAGCAGGAAATGCAAAAATGGGGTCAAAATTGGCTTCTCAAGAAGCTGATTACCATAGCAGCTCTGTGTTCCTGAGGAAAACAAGATGGCTTCCTTAGGTAGTCCTCACCACAGAAATGGGATGTATCTAAAAATCCATCTGAGCCCAAGAGCAACACCACCTTAAGGCTTGGTGGAACAAAACTGGTGGATATGAGGTTAACTAGGAGACAGATTCAAAATGAGGACAGAGGTCTCATTGTGGACAAGCAGTTAAACTTTCCAATCACATATATGACACAACAAAAGTTTGTGTTGTGTCCTCTGCTATCTGTTGAGAGACCTTGAACGTTTAGGGAGTGGAACATTCACTTCCCTTCCTCTGCTGAAAACTGAGCCATCATATTTCTTCTGATGCATGTAAGTTTGCCCCCTGCTCTTCTTAAAAGCTTGCTTAGTGCTGAATGTGCTTATGGCTAACAGTTGGGTGTTGCATACATTGAAGTTTAAATGTTTTATGGGGATTCCCTTGTCTGATGCTTCTGTGAGCGTTTCTGAGAGTGGAGAACTGGCTGGTGTGTACTGCTCAAACCCAAGGCTTTATGGTTGCCGACTCCTCCATGATGTGAATAGTGATGGGCTGTGTGCTTGGTGTTAGGTGCTTCTTGACTTGGCTCATCGTGATGGTACTTGGGTTCTTCCAGGTGCTTCTCTTTGTGTCCAGATGCCTCAGTTGTCGTCACGTTAGTACTTGCTGTCTTATTCACCTGTGAAGGTAATGAAAGATTCTAGTATATGTACATACAGATGGGCTTAGGGTGAAGACAGAAACACATTTTTAAAAGTGAAGATGGATGTATATATCTGACATGATCTGCATTTAGCCCTTCTTGACAAAATATGTAAACTTCCAAAATAAACTGAGCTCAGAGCAACTGCTACTTTCTGTTTTCAGGAGAAATTCGCTGTGGAGAATGGTGATTGCCTGGCAGTCACTTAAAAAGTGGTTTTAAAGAATGTGTAAAATAGAAGTTTAAATGAGTAAACTTGCTGGATGTTTAGGCATAGAAATGGTTTTTAAAAGCCCCAAGTTTGAGGGGCAAAAAGCTGCACAGGAGTTTAAGCCAAGTATATATCTCTCTCAAAAGAGCAGGGAGGGAAGAAGGATTGATTTATTCAAATCAGAAAAACCTGCACCCGCTCCTGGAAGGAGATCTGTTTGACTTCACTCTCGGTATGGTCGAAATGGCTTAAAAGATATTTATAATATTTTGCTGCATTGGCTATCGGGGCAGCAAAAAACTAAAATAGGTAATACATCAGCCCCCCGCCCCCAGCAATCCCACCTTGAGGAATAAACTTTCAGATCACTGATGGAGCAGGAAGTGACACCACAGGACAAGACAGCAGTTACTATTTCTTCTGTCCAATGAACAATATGCTCCCATTCACTGGGAACAGGAAGCACTTCAACCTGACAAATTAAGGCTGTTAATTTCTTTTTTTCCAAGAACCGAGGGCAGACAATGGCTACTGGGTGAGGCTCAAGCAGTACATGATGGTAGCAGATCCAGGTCTTGCCCCACCATGTGCAAAACAGGAAGGTGGGGTTGACTTTAGAGAAAAGGGGTGCCTGGGTGAGGGGAGCCAAACCTTTCCTGCACTTGATGCCACACAGCTTCTGTTCCAAAGTGTTTTTCTCCAAGTCAATCTCACTTTTAGTATCTGAACTCAACTGGGGAGAAAAGCACTTGGGGGAAGGCATAAAGATGTGTATGTGTGAGAAGCTGCAAGTGGGGGGGGCGGAGTTTAGCATTTCCTCCCACCTGGGTTCTCCTGGACTACACTATCTGTGACTGCAGCAGACCTGGTGTATCCATCTGCAATTTGCTTCTGAGGTTTTTATTTCAAGATGGTTTACTTCTTGTCAAGATGAAAGATGCTTTGTGGTATCTCAACATCCTTTCTCCTTTCTCCTTGCTTGCTGTAGTGGCCCAATATAATAAAACCCTCCCTCCCACCTTCTCCTCCCACATCTCTGCTGTAAGACCGATTTGATCAGAAACCTAGAATTCCCAGGCAGAAGTTCAGGATGGGCAAATGAGAAAACGTCTGGCTTAAACAAAATAGTTGAAAAGGAAGTTGATGAGGGGATTCAAGTCCTTACCTCCTGGCTGCTGTTAGAGGGGTACCAGGAACAATTGCCGCAGTAGTCTTTGCTGTGTGTGTACCGCACGGCTGCTTCAACATAGGGCAAGTGCAGAAAACTGTATGGCAGCTGGATGTGGAAAGCCAGCCTGCTGCACCTGCAAAGCCCGAGAGCCATGAAACAAATGGACATAAAGTTAGTGTCAGGAGAGCCTGTAATCCACTAATTTACACTGGAAATGAATCTAACCTGGCCTGAAGAATCTGATTTTTCTCACCAACAGTTGTGAGGCATGATGGTAAAGAGAAACACTTAACATATTTTTCGCTCTATAGGATGCGCCTGATCATAGGACGCACCTTGTTTTAGAGGGGGAGAACAAGAAACAAAAAATCTCCCCCTCTCTGCGCAGCACCCCTTCAGCGAAGTGGCAGGAGAAACGGAGCCCCTTCCATTTCTCCTCCCGCTTAGCTGAAGGGGCGCTGCGTCTTAGCTGAAGGGGCACCTACCCTTCAGCGAAAGGAACCCAAAACCTCTGGAGCGCGGTGGGAGCGCTCCCACTGCGCTTTGGAGGCTTTGCGTAGCTATTGCTGAAGCCAAGGAGCCTGCATTCGCTCCATAAGATGCACACACATTTCCCCTTAATTTTTGGAGGGGGAAATGTGCGTCTTATAGAGCGAAAAATATGGTACATCATGGTATGTCCTTTCTTTCCAGATGTGTCCTCAAACAGACTTTTTGATAATGTATTCAGGAATCCCGGATTCCATATATCTTACTTCCCTTCCTTCTGCCCAGGCCTGCAGACCCCCATTGGCCTCCCATCAGCAGCTGCCTACGGAGCACCCTATTCTGCCCCCACTAGTGCTGCTGATGGGATCCCTGCTGGTGGCAGCCAAGGAAGGAGATGGACTGAGCCGCCCTGCAGTCCACTGGATCCTGAGATGGTCCCACTGCCAGAACTGGGCTTCTTCCAGGCTCAATTGCTGCACCAGCTCCAAGCTGGCTCAGTGATCTGCCTTCCCTCCCTTCTGCTCCGGTTGCTATGCACAGCAGTGGCCCTGACTCTCCAAAAACCCTATCAGTCTGGGTGGGTGGGGAGTTAGGATTGCTCCCTTAAACACTGACCTGTCATAGATCAGGAAGTCATCCTTGTCCCCATCTAGAATTTGCCAGACATCAGGCTCCAGAATCTGCTGCTGGTAAACAGGAACTCCCTCTGGGGCATGCCGTTTGAGCTCCCAGTACATAGCCCTGGAGAAAGGAGTCTTCTCATTCACAATCATGAAGCTGACATTGGTCACTCCTTCAAGTGACAACTTCCTCTGCAAGCTGCCAAGGCTGGAAGAACAAACAACCTTTAGTAAATGCGGTGCACAGATATAGGTTCCAGCCCTTGCCCTCTGCACATACCATGTGGGATATGAGCCTGGACTGCTGGACGGAGGCCCCTTCATTTATCAGTTCACTGGACTTGCCATTACAGCGGTACCTGCTACATAGATCCAGCAATAAGTTAAATGATACATATTATGCTTGAGCTGTAATTCACCAGGAAAATTGCATCCACCGACTGCAGCCCAGGCCTCAATTTTTGATTGCTGAACTGGAGCTTATAGACAATCAGTTCAGTTCTGTGTTTCCTGGTAGAAAGCTTAAGGGCAAAGATGTGACCTTAAGAGTTGTGATATTGCCACTGAACACCAGATACAGGGTTCCAACACATATCTTTCTAGTCACATCCAGACCATCTTTTTAAAGCATGTGACTTTCCCCAAAGCATTATGGGAACTGTGATTTACCCCCTCACAGAGCTACAGTTCCCAGCACTCTTAAACTGCGGTTCCCATGACTCTTTGGGGAAAGCCATGTGCGTCAAATGTATGGTGTGGCTGTGACCTAACAGCTCCTGACTCAGGCAATCTTCTCTATGAACTCACCTGGCGGCCTGCTTGAGACAGAACTGTCAGCTGGCTTTCAACAGTGCCACCACTGTCACTTGGCCCTCCATCCCAGCCATGGGGGCCACCCCGTTGATCTTCCAGAGTGGTGCAGGCTGGCATATTCGGGTCCTGTTCTCAGCCACGTCTGCCAGCGTAGCAGCAATTGCCAGGAGCAGCAGCAAGGTTGTTGTGGCTAGGGCTGAATAGCCCATCCTGGCCACCTCCCTTCAGCCTGAAGTAGAAGAGAGCAGCTTAAGACCCTCAGCAGGGAAGTCTGGGGGGCGGGGTTGAAGGGGGAAATAATGAATATGATATGTTTTGATAATTTATTATGTTGAAATTGTTAATAAAAAACTTCCCTTAACAGGCCAGATGCAGCCTTTAAGTCTCAGAAGACTTTTTTCTTAGTAAACATAGATAGGATTGTCCTACATGGATGCCCTAGTGCCCTGTATTTGAAAGTGACAGTAATGGATGCTTAAAGACACACTCACATATCAGCTGCCCAGGATTTCAGCTACAGCAAGGGTTGTTGCTATCCTGTGGCCCTCTGGATATTGTTGCAGTACAACTCCCAGCATGGTCATTAAGAACATATGAAGAGACCTGCTAGATCAGACCAAAGGCCCATCTAGTCCAGCATCCTGTTCTCACAGTGGCCATCCAATGCCTAGTGTCACAGCACTCCCTCTATTTGTGGTTCCCATTGACTGGTAGGCAGAAGTGTCTCAGACAGTGGAGGTATCCATCATATCTAGTGGTTATGAATAGCCCTGTCCTCCATTAATTTGTCTAATCCTCCTGTCTTGCCGAAGGCAAGGTGGTTCTTTTAAAATGAGATTCAGAAGCAATACAAAATATCCAAGTGAGTGAAAAGTTTAAAATTTTTATTCTAAAACAGCAAGCAAGGTATACATATACCAAGCAAGTACTTCAATCTGCCACTTGGAAGCCCTCAAGAAGCGACGAAGCGACTCCGCCAGGTACCCTCAGTTTGCATGACCCTGTGGCCGATCAGTCCGTGCACAAGTTTCAAAGAAACTCTGCCCAAACTGTCTGATATTATAGACAGCCTGTGTGGCTTCCAAGACTGGCCACGTGCAGATCATCATTAGCCACCCCCTCCCAAGGCCTCACTTTCTCAAAACAATGTCCAGCATCAAAGAAGGTACCCAGAATTATCCTCCACAACTGATGAAGGCAGCTATGTGTGGGGCTTCACCTCCTCCCAAAGTTCTCAGGACATTAAAGACTGTTCTCACAGCATCAAAAAACTTAACAAGAGCAAGGGAGGGGAGAGCAACAGAGGCAGGAAGGGTAACCGTGTCAGATCACTAACTCCTCAATACATTTTGTTTTCCAGATGCATTTCCCATACATCTCCAAAATAGTAGCTATCTCCACATCCTGTGAGAGCAAGTACTTATATAGTACTTCTTTTTGTCTGCCCTGAATTTTTCAATATTCAGCTTCATTGGAAGGACTAATATTCTGGACGACAGAGAACAACTTCTCTCCATCTACGTTCTCCATGCCATGCATAATTGTAGACATCACTATCATGTCCCTACCTTATACACCTTTTTCTAATCTGGAAATCCCTAAATGTTGTAACCTTTCCTCATAAGACGGTTGTACCAGCCCTTTGATCATTTTAGTTGCCCTGGCCTTTTCTGAAACTTTTCCAACTCTACAGAATATATTTTTAGGGGAGGTGACCTGAATGGTACACAGTATGCCCAGTGCTTTTCCTCCCTGGAAAAATAGGTGCTGGTACCATGAAATTGTTACAGTAAGTGCCACACTTTTTAACAACAACAAAAGGAGGTGCTGGTATTGCGTACCCTTGAGTACCCCCTGGAAAAAAAGCACTGAGTATGCCTAGTACTGTGTTGTCCCACAGATAGGGCCAAGGAAGGAGTCTGGCAGCCAAGCACTCTGGTCTGGCAGACAATGCTGAAGACAACACAATCTGGACTGGAACATGCCTCAAGCAGAAAGTGGGATCTAAAAATGAATGCAAGCAAATATCTAGACCAGACAAAAGCAATCAGGTAAGCCACAGGCCACAAGGCAATTCACATACATAAGACACATATAGGCACCCTATTGCTTTTAGAGGATATTGGCCCCATTTTACAAGTGGGGCACAGCACCCTATATGAGTCAGATAACCATGGGAGAGAATGCACAAATAGTTAAATATTAATAAAGAGTGTGCCTCTGAGCATATTCAGAGTAATTCCCCATGCTGCTTAACAGCTGCAGCTTCCCCTTCCTTCCTGCACTTAGAATTTAGGAATAGTGTGCAGCTGAGCATATGTTTTTCACTTGTTACTAAACAACTGCAGTTTTCCTTTCCCTATACTTTTATAAATACAAAGCAGGGCTGATGATGTGATGGCATGTTTCCTACATAGATGAACGCTTCAGTATAAGTTTTGCTAAAAATTAAGAACTGTTCAAAAAGCAAAGAGGAAAAAAAGCACTGTCTTCCTCTGTTGTCATCAAACTAAAACAAGAGAATTCTCATGTGCAGTTTACGCAACAAACTGTATTCCTAACCCAGAGCCCCCTCTTTATTGACATTCATCCTGATTTGCTTGCACAAAGCTTACACAGAAGTTAAATTTTAGCTAGTCTTTGCTGAGTATTCATTCTGATTTGTTTGCAGGGTAGTTAGTTATATGACAATTAGCATCCATTCAGATTTGCTTGCAGGGCGTTTATATTGCACATGTTTTCAGTGCATTTCCCCATCACTTTCCAAACTGCAAAAAGTCTGGTGTTTTTGTGTGAATTGGATTTGTTGCCCAGAATCCTTTAATCTGCTTTAACTGTGCAAATCTAAATTTCATCATCATCATCAATCTTTATTACGGTCCAGAGACCCAACAAATCATTACAAAGCAATACACAATTCACACAGCCTACCTCCAGGTTAAACAAGCATTTTGTTCAGAATATAGGGATCATTTGTTCTTGCAATCACCGATAAAAACTTTGCCACTGCTAATGTTCTAGCATTTGTCTGGTCTTTCAATAGGAACCTGACATAGTGAGCCTCTGATTTTCCCAGGAAAGGTATAAGCAAGGGTAGTATCAAATCTAAATTTCCAGCATGTATTTGCATCTCTTCTGCAAGATAGTGAACGTCCGGAAGCACCGTTAGTTTCTCCCCCACATTTTTTTACAGCTCTGGCTGCATTCGTATCTAATGCTAAGCAAAGCCATAGTTTAGTGTGAACTGGCTGCTGGGGAGAAGATTACAGCCGCTCCTCTGTGGCCCCTTTAGCTCAGTGGGATGCAGCACCAAAGCCAAGGGTGGCTTAGTGAGTTGTCTGAACTTGGGATACTGATTAAGCTCTTGCCTCCTTAACAATTATCTACAGCCAAGATTTGTTACTGGCTACATATTGCGGCTTAGCTACCTAACTGAGCTAAAAAGCCTGGGGAGGAACAAAGCAGGTGAAAGCTCCTCTCTGGGAGCCAGCCTGTTTTGCACAGTCCTGGTGAGCCACACCACATCACATGGATGAAATCTCAGCAAGAGTCTTGTTGCTTTCCAACACACTGGTTAGAAAAGGACACACACCCAAGCCTTGTTAAACTTGTAAAAACAAGCCACAGAAACCCAGCATGATTCAGCCACACCACCCTAATCTCTCAATAAAAATAGTTCTTTAGAAAGCCCTTGTTGATTCCAGAAAGTGGCAAAACAGGGAAGGCAATGCCTTTGGTTGGATCAAATCTTGGCAGGATGTTCCGCTCCCCAATTGTCCTCTGGAACAGGGTCCAAGCTTTTGACTCCACCATCAGAAGCAGTGGCGCTTGCATTCTAAAGCTGGTCACAACGTCCCCGTCATCCCCTGCTTGTCACCACACAGGCTGTGTGCAATTCCCTCCCATATATCCCTCACCTTCCCACATCCAAGAAAAACAGCCTTGGGGTGGTGGTAGTAGATGAGGAACAACTCAGAGATCAGATAATGCTTATCTTGGCAAGATTCAAAACCTATCACAGTCTCACCCACAAAAGGTGTTTCATTCAAAGGTGATTTGACACTTGCCAATGTTGGGCCTCTCAGGAATCCACCAAGACTTTGTTCTAGGAAGCAGTAGCACAACTTTGCCTTCCTTGTTCGGAACCTTTCTGCTCTAACTTCATTGTGATAAATATTTCTCATGAGCCTCCAAAGCACCAGCTATATTCACCAACTGCAGAAATTGAACTTAATAGACATTACCCCCCCCCCTCAACAAGTCTGCACCAAGAATTCCCACCAAGTGATACTCTGCCTTTTCTCAGGTGACTCCAGCTGTTGTTCTACTCCGATCAATGGCAGTCCTACTGTAGCTCTGTTCTCTCTGATCTCTTATCCCCAGGCTGGCTGTGGCGTACTTTATCTCTCATTCAAGGTCTCTCCACCCAGAAGGGGCTGGGAGAGAGGAGGTGCTTGGCTGGGGGCTAGATACACAGATGTCCTTGAAGAATTTCAGAGCAGCATGAATTGCGTTCACCACTGCCATACACCCAGCGGTACTTGTTTTTCATTCAGAGACATCACATTCAGGAACTGAAGAAATACCATGCAGTGCCAGGCCAGGAACACTGGAAAGCATTATGCTCTTGGAAGATGGCAGGACTGCATCCTGGCAGTTTTCAGTTACATTGAGGAATACATTACTGGTGTGATGAGATGGGCTGCCTTGCTATAAAGCAAAAGGAAGCAATTGTTATAGGCTGTACTATTTTTCTAGAAAAAGAAGTGCCGGAACTCACCATGAATGCCTCCATTGTTCTCTTATCATGGCAACGGTGTCCGCCTGAAAGATGCTGGAACTGAGTTCCGGTGAGTTCTGGATGAAAAGAAGCTCTGGTTATAGGCAACAGATTCCAAAAGAGACAAACTGTACCCACTCAACTTGCATTATTGTGATGGGGTGGTATATGTTGACTTTTTGCTTCAGATGAAAAATTGTTTTAAGATTAGTAGGTAAAGATAAAAGGTAAAGGGCCGTTGGATGGTTAAGTCCTGTCAAAGACAACTATGGGGTTGTGGTATTCATCTCGCTTTCAGGCTGAGGGAACTGGTGTTTGTCCACAGCAACTTTCCAAGTCATTTGACCAGCATGACTAAACTGCTTCTGGTGCAACACAACACTGTGATGAAAGCCAGAGCACACAGAAACACTGTTTACCTTCCTGCTGCAGCGGTACATATTTATCTATTTGCACTGGTGTGATTTGAACTGCTAGGTTGGCAGAAGCTGGGACAGAGCAACAGGAGCTCACCCCATCGAGCAGATTCAAACTGCCGACCTTCAAATTGGCAAGAGGCTCAGTGGTTTAGACCACAGTGCCACCCGCGTCCAACTAGTAGGACTGGTACAGCATGATGAGATATCCATGAGTATATGAAAAACAGTTCCTTTGAGTTTCCAATTCAGGCATGAACTCCCTAATATTCCTACTCTAAAGTATATGAGAGGACAGATTTGACAATGAGCAGTCAACTATGGGGTTGGAGGAAATTTAACTGAATGTGAACTGACATGAGAGAACCTGGGTGGAAAACTGGTTTTCTGGGATAATAAAAGTGAATTGATTGAGTGATGTGAGGTACAAGTGAAATAGAGTTCCTCTGAACATGTGCAGAACACCTCTGCCTTGCAGGAGAGAAGCTGTCATGTATAATACATTTTGAAACAGGATTTCCTGAGCAGATTATATGGCTTCCAGACTGCCCCTTAAGGCCCCGTACTCATGTTACCCCAACAACGTTGGAAGTGCTGCAGTGCTGCTCCTTCTTGCATTGCTGGGGTAACAGTGAGAAGCCCAGACCATGAGTAACAAAGCCCACATCACAGCTTCTTCCTGTGCCAATGCTAACCATTAAGATACACTCTTGTACCCTGCAGGAGTGGTGCTGCTGAAGATCCCATACTAGCAAGTAACGTAAGAACCTAGAAATTATGTCCTGTCCCCATTTTCTTGCCAGGTTTCTGTACAACTAGTACCTACAGGCCAGTCCCCATCAACCCCCGCCCCCAAGTATTGGCCGCCTCCAAATCTATACCTTTCCAGCAGTACACGCACACTCTTTTCCCTCACAATAGTCCCCACCCCACTTTAGAAGCCCTGAAGGGAGAGAAAAGTATTTCCCAATATCTGATAAAGACACATGCAAACCTGCTGTACCTGGAACTGGGAGTAGAGAGTGCAGCTGAGTGGGACACCGTCGAGGGCAGCCTGAGGAAGTCCCATCCACCTTGGATCTGCAAGTCTCCGAGAGGACAGGGTGATTTCTGAGATTTCCAGGAACTCTTCTCGTTGTGAAACTTTTGTTGGTGAGCTGTGTTTGTTTCGACCCTGTTGTCAGAAGGAAAATGCATTGATATGGATTTAAATATAGTGGTAACTTTCTATTACTGTAATATTTTTATGTGTGTTTTTGTAATATTTTGTTTTGTCTGCTGTTGCTGTTTCAGCTTATTGTAAACCGTTTAAGAGATATTTTAAATAAGCAGCACAAAAATTAAATAATCAGTCATCATCATCAACATCATAAAGTACCGTGGTACCTCAGGTTAAGTACTTAATTCGTTCCAGAGGTCTGTACTTAGCCTGAAACTGTTCTTAACCTGAAGCACCACTTTAGCTAATGGGGCCTCCTGCTGCCGCCAGAGCATGATTTCTGTTCTCATCCTGAAGCAAAGTTCTTAACCTGACGTAATATTTCTGGGTTAGTGGAGTCTGTAACCTGAAGCGTATGTGACCCGAGGTACCAATGTATGCCACTTCCTTGTGCCTTTCCACTGAAATCTAAAACTGTTACGAGTGTGTGAAAATGAGAGGTTCGATCTAAAGGCCTGTTCTTAAAAATACTTTCAGGACTGAATTGCAAAGCTCCTCCTCACATAAAAAATAAAAATAACAGCGAGTCTTCAAGCGCTGCAAATACTTAACAAGGCTGCCCACTCAGTGGTGGCGGTATGAAAGCAATGTATTTTAAGAACATTCCTTGGGATTTTTAAAAATAAAATAATTGTAGCACAAAACAGTGTTATCAACAAAGGTAAAATAAACGCTCTTGGTTGTTGTTGGGTTTTTTTTTGGGGGGGGGGGAATGGCGTTGTAGGAAAGGAGATTGCGGCTCCGGTATACGCAGCCCATTGAACGGCTGATAAGCGTAGCAACTGCTTTTGCTTAGGACCTGCGAGCCGGTGGAAGATGTTGGCGTAGCTCCACGTGCGCCCTGGGGACACTCGCCTTCCGCTTCCGACCGCGTGTTGCGGAGCCCCTCCTTGCGGGAGATTCAAGTCAGCGGCGGGAGGAGGAGGAGTTCCGGCGCCTGCCTGCCTGCTGCTTGAAAGTCACTTTCACGTGAGGAATCAAAGACACACGGCAGATGAGCTTTCACTCAGGAGGCCTGAGGCAAGATCTAAAGGGGGAAGAGAGGGAGAGGATAGACTCTGCAGCTAGGCAGAGAAACGTGCAGATTTCTGGGGGAGGGGCAGATTCCCTCCCTCCCTCCCTTAGACCTGGATTCCTTTGATTTTTCAGGCACACGTCAGCCGAAGGGAGATGGCACAGAGCTGCCTCCTCCTCCCGCCCCCTACAAAACCTGGAGGCACTAACAGAACAGGCCCCTGTTCCCATCCAGGGAAGGGACCACTAGGGTCATCTAGCCCAACCCCCTCTGTAATGCAGGGAACTTTTGCCTAACCTGGGACTCGAACTCATGCCCCCTGATTAAGAGTCTCGTGCTCTACCAACTGAGCTTCCCCACCCCATGACAACTGAGCTGGCTTTCTTTTCTGTTTCTGTAGGTCTAGCAGCAAAAGTTGTGTTACCACTGACCACCCTTTCAAACTGCATGATGCCTGGTCTTCTGAACTGGCTGTGCCACATTGGGTTCCACGTCCCTGAGGGGCAACAGCTGGCCAGCAACTTGGTGCGCCAGTTTGGATTCGAGCTGTTTGCTGCACGGGTGGCAGAATGGAGCAGGCAGATGGCCTTCCGGAGAGGGGATGCCGTTTTTCTCGTCAATGAAAGGCTGAAGTCTGCCAAGAGAGACGCTCCACCTGTGCCATCTTCAGGCTGCCGCAAGGATAAAGGAATTCTGTATGACGTGGACCTAGAATACGCCGTCAGTACAGCCTCCAACATTTGCTTTGAGGCAGAAGATGTACCTGGCATCTCCCAAAGCCTACAGGAACGAGGATGCCAGATTCTCATCCCTCCCACAGCCGTGGGAGATGAAAATGGCCACGTCACTTATTCAGTAGTGGGATCCATCATAGGCAACATCAGCCACACACTGCTTGACAGATCTCAGTACAGTGGACCGTTCCTGCCTGGTTTCCACATGGTGGAGGGTGCTCCCAAGGTCCAGGTGGGTGGCCGGGTGACACATTTTGACCATATCACCTATGCTTGCCCCCAAGGTAGCTCGCAAGCTGTGTTGGACTGGTACAAGAACTGTTTGGGGTTCCAGCGCTTCCCCATCCACCAGCAAGACAACGGTACTGATGGTTATACAATCCAGGGTGCTGGTATGGGTCTTCGTCTTACTGCCATGCAGTCCAATGGGAGCAATTCGACTCAGCTTCGCAATGACTGTAAAATTATTCTAGCTGAGTCTCTGTCAGAGCAAAAGAAGAACCAGGTGGATACTTTCTTAGAGCAGCACGGTGGATCAGGCATCCAACATGTGGCACTCTACACCACAGGTATTATAGGGGCCGCTGCGGCCATGGCCAGATCTGGCGCAAACTTTTTCAAGCCCCCCTTATCATACTACAGTGAGAAAAGGAAGGTGGAGGAGATAAGGCAAGCTGGGCAAAATCTTCAGCTCCTGAAGGACCACGGCATCCTTCTGGACGCTGGCATAGGAGGCAGCGGTGGCTCTGGAGGCCTTTGTGAGAAGCAATACCTCATGCAGATCTTCACAAAGCCTCTCTTTACAGAGGATACTTTCTTCCTGGAGCTTATAGAGCGATGTGGGGCCACAGGTTTTGGCGAGGGAAACATTCGTGCTCTCTGGCAGTCTGTACAAAACTATATGGACCAGCAAGTTTGAAGAATGCGCACCAACACCCCGTTACACAATCTTGTGCTCAATGTATATGTGAACCTGATGGTGCGAGTTCTGCAAACCTGCTCCTAGGGGGTTGCTTTCCCTGTTATATCAATGACATAAGGAGTTCTAGATCATGTGCATACTTCCTAAACTGGCTCTGCACCTCCACCAGTGTTGCTTTCACTGGTGTAAAAAGTATCCATGTGATCTGGATGACCCACCTAATCAGAACTTTTTACACATTGCTGACCTATTTTGAGTTGGGAGCTCTAACCGCAGCGAAGAAACATTGTGTTGGCAGCTGCATCTTGCCTGCAAACAAGTGTGGTCAATACTCCTAGAACAGGGCTTCTCTATTCTGCATCTTTATCAACAAGCTTCACTGCTGGAACAAGCGAGACAAACAGAAAGCATAGAAATCTTGCTCTTAATTCCTTGTAGATCTGGGGCTCCAGAGGCAAAGACTAAGAAACATGGAAAGGGGTAGTATCAGGTTGGTGCTTGTCCAACATTGTCCCAGAACAGGAAATGGTGTTCTTCAATAATATGAAATCCATCTTCTTCAGTACAAAACTATGTGCTGAAGCGCTTTTAAAAAACTGTTACTTGAATGGTTTCTGTCTCAAGTATATTTGTGATGAGATCCCAGCAAAACATTAATATGTTTATTAACAATTTAAATTATAAGATTTATTTATAACTTATTATTTAAATTATAACACTGAAGTATAATGTTCTTTTAAGTGTTGGGTATTATAGCATTTTTTCTGTTTTAGGTCTAGTTGGTAATATGTTTTACTATTTCAATTTGGCCTGCTAGTCAGCTGAAGAACAGCTTATTTCTTTAGTAAACTTGCTTAATTTTTGTTACAATTGTGTTAAGTTTTAAACATCTTTCAATTGCCAGTCTTGTTTGGATATTTATTTGGGCATGTGGAATACTTATAGTAATAAAGATATATGTGTTTAAGTCAGGGTTGATCTTTTAAAAAAAATCTTAATATCAGTTGAGACTATTTTTTGTTATATTTGAATTAAAAACACAATTGTGTTAACTTTAAATATTTATTTGTAGTTCTGTAATAGAACACACTGTTACATGCTTCTCTGTATTAATTCCCTTCTGAGTTTAGAATATTTAGAATCTGATTCTTATCAACATTATGCAACGAACAAGGTCTTATTTATGTGTTTGCTCACTGTGTGGCTGAGCTTTTATGAACTTGCTGTTTCTTCATCTTGGGGAACAGATACTGCTACTTAGCTGTACTTTACAAAAAGGACATGCCTAATAGCATATTTTCCAAATTGCTTATGGCGGGGTAGTTACCCTTTTGATAAATGTTACCAATGTGCCCCTTTTGGTCGCAGGGGTGCAATGGGGGGATTATAGAGTAGTCATTTATTGTGCTTTTTCACATGTGAAATGGCAAATACTAGAAATAGTGGGAAAAGAACTGAAAACTCCACAATATTCCACCTTTGTATTAACAGATTTCTGAATGCTTGCTTTTAAAGGGACTTTCTTGGTTCCTTGCCAGTGACATAGCTGTGCAGGTATCAACATGCTAGTACAATATTTAAGGTTGTGTGTGTGCCAATTGTCAACGCTACAGTGTGAATAATACAATCAGTTAAGAAGAAGAAAGCATAACTAAATAACCGCCACAGTAAAAATTCATTAAAATTTTATTAGCAAACCCACAATTAAAACAGGACACTGCATGTACTGAAAAACAGTTTCATCTGTGAACTCCAGCAATTGTGGCATCTAGTACAGCAGCAAAACACTTTCTTGACTACGGATGTGAGCAAATGGCAATTGCATAGTTAGTTGTCCTTGAGAATAAACTAGCTCTAAGAAAGCAACATTTAAGAAGGATGCAGAAGAGACATTGAGTCTTTTTGCTTAGCATCCACTGGAGAATAAGTCTTTCAGTCAGCCTGCCTCATATACTTTTTTATAAAGTCCATTTTACTGCAGTGTGGCACACCAATAAACTCTGAACTCCTAGGAGCCACTACAGCCACACTTGTTTGAATTGTGCCCGTGTTCTGTATTGGAGTGGAAGGGGGCAATGTTAAAGTCACAACATCCCCATGATGCCCTCATTGCAGCCACCGTGTTTCATTCCAGTATGACCACATCCTTGCTGGAGATCAGTCCCTCATCTCCGAAACTAAAAGGTAAGGCACATCTGATGAACGGTAATGCAGACGAAACAACTGGACTCATCCCACTGCCCTGAACTCTAGTAAGATTATGGAGCTTAGCACTGTTTACAACAGGCAGGCACACCTCACTGCCTGGGTAGTGTCATCCTAGGCAAGAATCTTGAGACCTTTCGGTGATGCTCATTGAGAAGGCACCAATCGGGCTTCCAAGTGTTGGACAAGGTTGCTAGGAGTGGAATGAGGTGTACTCACGTGAGGTCAGGCAGAGCACAGAGACTGCCATCAGTCCCCGGGATTTGTTGCAAGAAATGAATCCAGAGAAAGTTGCCTCTTGGAAAAACTACCTTCTTCATGCAGGGTCTGGCTGGTGTGTAGGGAGTCCCGTTTCCTCTTGACAATCTGTACAGTCACACATGCATATGCATTTGACAGAGAAAGCACTGTGGCCACCTCTAAATCCCATCCTCTTGCTTATAGGGCTAACATTGGTAAGAAGGGTGGAGACAAACCAGCAGGACCCACCCAGTGTGGTTGGAAGGGTGTGCAGTTGGCAAGCCTCAAACTGGTGGCTCCCAACATGCAGGACCAATGATGGAGCTCAGTAGACAGAGGGGCGAGATGTGGTTCCCTGTGGAAAGCCCTCCCTTCAGATGTCAAGAAGATAAAGAAGTACAAAACTTTTAGAAGACATCTGAAGGCAGCCCTGTATTGGGAGGTTTCTAACACTTGATGTTTTTATTATGTTTTTAGATATGCTGTAAGCCACCCAGAGTGGCTGGGGAAACCCAGCCAGATGGGCAGGGAATAATAATAATAATAATAATAATAATAATAATAGTACTTCTAGGAACATGATTGGAACTGCACAGAGAGAGGTAAGAGCTGTTCAGCTCTAGCAAATGGATGTCCTTACCTTGGCAGTACTGATTGTAGGGCTCCACTTTTCATAAGCTTTCAAGACCTGGAAAAGTAGGACACTCCACATAACACATCTAGCACCATAATGAATACATGGTGTTGACTCCATATGAGGGGGCAGATTGCAACTGTTTATGTACAAAGGTGTTTTTAACATATCAGCTGCCCCCTGGAACCACTGATTGCTTGAGCCAGAAACACAGGGACAGTGTGAAAGAGGAGACAGAGCACACGTAACAAGAGAAGCAGCTAAAAGTGGGCCAAGTGTATCCCTCGCTAGAAAGCTATGTTCAGTCATACTTCCAGCTGCAGTTAATGTTTGCCTTTCCCCAGAAGCTGGGGCTAACATTCCATGCTGTTGCATCACATGCATCTCTCAGGAGAAACTGACATGTGGGTCCATTGGGAAACTTGAAGCAACCAAGCTCTAGATTCTCAGTACCTTCTTCATGGCTGTGGAGATGGCAGAGTTGTGGAATTCTGTTTCGGTCACCCACCGGGATGCTGGCAGCTCCAGCTCCGCATCCCAGTTTCCTTCATCTTGATCCAGATTCAAAGAGTAGATCACATATGTTTGGCGGATGTGGGAGAAGATATGGAGAACCTGGTGAAGGAGGTGAAGATATGTAGATGTGGTTAGGGAAGGTGAGAGATGCCGTTAGGTCAGAGCATCCCTTCCCTCCCTACCTTCTGGCAGGTGAGAAAGACAAGTTCATTGGGAAAGAAGAAACCCAGCTGCAGCCTCATAGAGGGAGGCTGGGCTTTACACGAAGACCTGGGAGCTTCTCCTTCCCAACCTTCATTGTTTCAGGACAAGGAGCTGCAGGTACATAACCTACTTGTCTGTGGGAGTGAAGACAGGGAAGAAAGCAGAGGCTGTGCTCTAGGACTAGGACAGGGGCGCAGGCCTGGAGGCAGACTGCAGTTCTCCAGGCTTCTCTTCCCAGTCGCTGAGACTCACACTAGGTTGTGCTCCTTCCCATTCCACACCCCTCCCCAGTCATACTCCTCCAAGTGTTTTTGCCTGCCTGGAATGTGGCCTTGAAGTTCAATAATGCTCCTGGCCTGCCTGGATGAAAGTATGTGTGTGTATGTATATTAAAACCTGACTTTTGTTTGGCTGGAATGTAGCCTGCTGGCATCCGTCTGTCTCGGGAGATAATGGAGGAGTGCGCCTTTGGGGGTCAAGTAGTGCACTCCACTTGTCAAGTGATGCTCTGAGCTCCAAGCAACTATTGAAGCAGGCAGACACTGGGGGGCCAGCACTTTATTGACTGGGGCTGCCAAGCTCAAGACGGGCAGTAGCTGACTAGCGAGACATGATGATCTCTCCCACCTATGGCATAATCTGAGTGATAATCTAAAAATAATCTGAGGGCCGGATGGCTGGAAGTGAGATTTAATTCAATCCTGACAAATACTGTTCCAGATATTCATGGGGGCAGTAATTTCATTGCCAGCTATTTAACTGCAAAACTTTCCATCTGTCAGTTACAAAATAGAACAACTGTCTTCCCCATCAAACCAGCTTCATGCATGGCACACATCCTGAAGGTTTTGTTTGGCAGTTAATAGCAACAGAGATTCTGATGCTAATGCCACCCCAGGTTGTAGGTTGTAAATCCTATGCAAGGGGAGGTGGTGGCGAGAGGGGAGGTTCTCGCTGGAGAGACACTGTATAAACAATGAGCCAATTCTGCAGGGGGGGGGGGTCCAATGTACCTCTCCAACATGCTGCAGGCGTCTTGTTGCCACGTTACTACCAACCCAGGCCTGGAGGTGATCTGCCAGCGCTGCTTTCTGCCGCTTCTCCTGCCCTGACTCAAGGAGGAGGCTTGGAAACTCCCAAAGCCCTGCCAACAGACCTGCAAGAAAATGTACCGTCACCAGCACAAGCTGATATTGTATCGTAGTTAAGAGCCTGAGTTATGAGCTAGAAATCCCTGGTTCAAAAAATCATCTTGGGCATAAAATTTGGTATCCTCTGGAAAAGTTACACATTCTCAGCCATATCTAAAAACCTGGAATAATATGTAGCTACTTAATAAGGCTGTCACAGAGATTCCTGAGATAATGTACACAAAACACCTAGGAAATTCTCTAAATAAATACTGTGTTGTCAATATCATATTTTAAACATAACCACCCTCTATCAGGCATACAAGACATGTATTTAGAAAACACTGCTTCCATAGTAAACGAGCAGTGCTCCTAAGGTACATGCCTACGTCAGGGCTGAGTGCTCTCTCCCTTGACTAGTGCAGGGGAAAGTAATGCCTTAAATAATTCAGCTGGTTTTCTTTTACTTCAACTGTGGCATGAATTTTTCAACAGCTGAAAAAATGCTCAATAACAGAGACAGGTCCGGGTGCCAAGGGTATCTATCTATCTATCTATCTATCTATCTATCTATCTATCTATCTATCTATCTATCTATCTATCTATCATCTATCTATCTATCATCTATCTATCATCTATCTATCTATACCACCCTTCATCTGAAAACCACAGGGTGGTTCACAACATAAAAATACAAAATGAGAACACATGATAAACAAAAACAAACCAATAACCCTCCCTCCCACAATCACATTTTAAAGACCATAGAACCTTAATCAGCCAAAGGCCTGGTTATATTGAAATGTTTTTGCCTGGCACCTAGTATAGCAGCCTGGAATGGACTGGCAGATAAACCTGACCCATCTTGCAGGCATCTGTTTTCTGCAACCACTAGCTCAAAGTCATAAACTTGCCTCAACATAAAATTGGAATGATCACTGACGTGGGTGGGGTAAAGGAGTTGGAGATGTAACAACAAATTTTCTAGGCATGGTAAGCCTCCCTTTTTCAGACCATTACCTGTGCTAGGTCTCTGCACAATAAGGTACTCTGGTTTCCCATCACTGCACTTTCTCTGTAGCACACATGTGGCTGTGCACTCGATCCTGGGCTGCTTCTTGGCAGTTTTCCTGGGGAAGTTCGTCACACCAAGGCTGGGATCCCATGGCTCTGAAGGAGGCAGGCAGAGGGAGCAGCTCCCTGTGGTGGCAGCGGCTACAAATCAGAAGAATGAAACAGATGAAATGCCTGGCTCTGAACTGCTGGCAACAGGCAACAGGCAACTGTCTGCAAAGCATCTTTGCGGGAGGTGGCCTGTTCTAGGACAGGAAGACCTGGCTTGCTAATGAAGCCAGAGTTAAATCAATGCTGCCCATTCCATGGGGGCAAAGCTGACAAATGTCAGTTCACAACCAAACAAGAAACCATTAATCTCACTGGAAAATAAATAAATTCTTCAGTGCAGCCTGAACTACACACCTAAACTGAATTTGAGCCAGTCTAGTCAATAGCTCTATGGTGGGAAACCTCCAGTCATCCAGGTTTCTCTATTGGACCCTCGGAACTCTCCACAGGTGATGCTTCTCATGGCCTCCTCAAGTGTCTCAGCCTGGCAGGAATGTTCCCTGAACTGTGATAATACATTTTGCTTGCCTGGCTGAAGGATAGAGTCGTTTCTGTTACCCGTTACAGAATGTAGCACTTGGGGTGAAAATGTTTCCCGCCTCTGATCTATCTGTAGGCTCTATGCAATCACATGTGTGAAAGAGATCAATGAGTAGTCATTTACTAGGTTCTCATAGATAAACCTACACAATTCAAACAATAGATTACCAAAAGCAGAGAGCAAATATGGTACAAAAAATTACCTGCAGGGGAAATAAGATACGTCAGAGGAAGGATTCAGTGCTCCTCTGCTTCTCTACCAGAGAGCTTTTAGGGACAGACATGTTTAAAAATGAAATTTTGCCATGCATTTGCCATAAGCCTAAGGCAGCATACAAATACAAGCACAAAATACATCAGATTGATAATTAAAATGCAATTAACATACTAAGGGTGGGTTTGTTTGTTTGCATTTTAATGATTATTTTTATGGAGACCTCATCAAAAACCATTCATCACAGCAACACTCTCATAAACCATCACAAAAGCCTGCTCAAATAAAAAGGCCACGTTTGCTCCTTAAAAACGGATCTGGATTTAGTATGTTTGGTTTTTTGTTGGGGAGTCGGGGGGGGGGGGCTTAATTTGCTGGCTACAGAAGATGGCTGTGATTCTTCCCCCACCTTCTTGTATCTACTACCCTGATTAAGAAGGGCTGCTGGTGGAATTGGGAAGAGAAGGTAGAGATTTGCTGGAGGTCGAGATCTGAGAGCTTTCCCACCTTGTAAAAACTTCAAACCACCAACCTGGTAATGCCAGGTCTTCTCAAGCGCTTACCACATTCTTCTACATCCAGCACCTGGGGGCACTTAGAAGCAGGTTTTCCTAACAGTTTCTTGGCAGAGGCTGCCTGCTCTTTTTCCACCTGCAGGAAAAGGTTCCAACCATCAGTGAGCAGAGAGGTGGGGGACTGTGCAAGTACCTGAGGCTTCTTCTAGAACTCCCATGTCCTCAGTCTTAACATCAAGCTATATGCTGACATTAGCCATGATTCCAAAGTGGAAAGCAAACTCAAGGACAGAATAGGATGCACATCTGTGTTGTATATGCAACATTTTAAGAAAAGAGATGCAAGTGGGCCTGGTTATGTGAAAGGAACTAGGAAGGACCCACAATTTAGAATATGATTAACTGAAGACATTATAACGAAGCATTAATAGGTGGCTTTGTTAGACTGTATTTCTGCTTAGGAAGAAATCCAAACATATGAAATTGAACGAACTCCGAGGGAATTTATGTGCACCACAGCATTCCTAAACACACTTACTAGGGAGTAAGCACCACTGAACAAAGTACTTCTTAGCAGACATGCAGAACTCCCATACAATGTTTGTGTGGTATGTGTACAAGGAGTGTTAAGTTTTTCAGGGAGCTTTGCAGAAAATGGCTCTTCTTTCCCAACAGTTCATAATAATCTGACTCCACAGCAAAACACCAGAGCATGGGGAACAGCAAAGGGTATAAAGGAGGAGCTCCCTTACTTTGTGGTGTGCTCTGCAGTGCTGCTTCACGGGACACTCCATGCACCGTGGGGCCTTGGGAGTGCACACAGTTGCCCCCAATTCCATCATTGCTTGGTTAAAGTCACCAGGATAGGATGGGTCCACCAGAGTGTGTGCTAAAGCCCTAAGAACGACAGCAGCCTACATTAGCAAGCATAATAAGTCTTTCTAAAGCAGCAGCTTCAAAAAACAACAACTCCTGAGCTTTCTCGACCTACAACCGCATTGATGGGAGAGAGCTGAGAGTGAAAAAAGGAGACAGAGAGAGGTGCTAGTTTTGCACAAAAACTGCCCTGGGGCTGCCAGCTGTCGCTCTGTGTTGTAGGGAAGCATTTCTTAGGGAGGTGACTACCTACTCCCTAACTTTAGAGTGGGCTCTAGAAACCAGCATTCTGTAAAAGCTCAGCAAGCAGTAATGGGGAGTTTCCAAAAGATAAAGAGCAGCATTTCTAAATTCTCTGCCCTCTTCCACTCTTCACAGCACCTAGCTCTTCTGCCTGAGCCAACAAACATTTAGTTAGGACTCCCATTGATTTGAATGGAATTTTCTTACAATTTTCTCACGCCTACTTCTCTGGGTGTGTGTACAGCTCCTGGTTTGCTGATTGAACTGCTAATTCACTATATTTTTTACCTTAAGAGTTCAAACTCAGCAAGGGGAGACCAACTGCAAGTCCACTATATGCAATTAGGGATTGACTGTGAACAGTTGAGATTTTGCCAGGACGTGTTGTCCCCAGTTTGGATATCTGATGGGGAAGAAGGAACAAAATACTTTTATCTTCCAAAAGCTATTGTCCTATTGTCCTTTCCTGACTCTCAGGTCCTAAAGCTAGGCTTGCACCATCCCAACCCCATTCCTTCCCTTACCAGAGTCTGTCAGCAACAGATGCATTGGCAGGATCAGCACCAATGGCTCGTGTACGGCACAAGACCCGAATTACGTTCCCATCCACCACACCGGTCACCTGGATGCATTGGACAAAACAGCAACCCAGCTGTTACTGCACTTGTGACAACTTCTGCTCCAGCCTCCATTAAGGGCTGCTGACAGAGCTACTGAAGAGCCCAACTAGGCCACAGAGGGCCCTCTGCCTGCATCAGATTCACTCTGTGAATCCATGGAAAGTTGAGATTACGTAGTGGTTAGGATATCAAGTATGGTTCAGGAAGTCTTTGGTTTGAAGCAGAGTGCACAGAGGTACATTGTTTAGTGGCTTAGATAGTAATGTCTAGTGACTATATTGAATTCTGTATTAATATTTGTTTCTCTTGCCAGACACCACCTCTGTATGGTTTGTGTTTGTATTGTACAAAAGGAAGTTACTCTTTAGGACTGATGACCAAGACTAGCCACAATTTAGTCTTTCTTCCAGTCACAGGGTTAGAAAAGTATCGATACTCTTTCTTTTCATTTATACAGGTTATGAAGTCATGCCATACAGTGCAGAAATCTAAATTACACACCACTTCCTTGGCTGAGATCTTCCTATTTGTTCCTACTTGTTCTAGCTCTAACAGTGAGGGAAATAGTAGCCAATTCACTGTTTTTAGGGGCAGCAAGGGAAACACAGGAGTGAACAACAGCTGCAAAGGGAAAGGAGATAAGAAAATGTCTAGCCCTCTAGATTGACTAAGGACTTAGAATCCCAAAGCCAGGTTGGGTAATATTCCTTTGTGCATATTCCTAAAGCAAATCTGCCCACTCAGACTGCAACCTCATTACCTGACCAAACGCTATGGATGCAATAGCTCCTGCAGTGTACTTTCCAACTCCTGGCAACTGCTTCTGCAGCTCTTCTGCTGTCCTGGGCATATGTCCTTCCATCTGTGACACCAACTGCAAAATAAACCCAGTTGAAGCAACACAGGGACATCGTCACTCAAAAGTACCACCTCTGGTGGTTCTTAGGCACACCGTTAAAACTTCCAACATCCCTTTAAGGTGTCATGATCCTGGAGTCAGATTCCCCTTCTTCAGGGGATGAGGTTGAGGACTCTGAAGCAGGAGGGGAAAGGGAATGGAGGGCCAGCCCCAGAAGTACTTCTATCTGATGAGCCTGTGAGGGCAGTGTTCCTCCAGCCAGAGAATGTGGCACTGCTGTCCTTGGAAGAAACTATTGCAGAACATTCCTAGCCCCCTGCTCTATTGCAATAGGAGTAGGTTGGCTTTCACTGAAGAAGCACTTGCCTTTGCAGATGGGGCTAACAATTGGGGTGGCCTTGCTGCCACTATATAGGGTTCAGTGACTGAAACAGTATCAGAGCTCCATGTTTCTATAGCACAACCTGAGCAGCTCATTAAGAAGAAGGTGACCTTTCTGGTGATAAGATATCATGAGATGAAAATACTGCCCATTGCCTCTTGGAGGAAGGGTGGGATACAAACATTAGGGGATTTTGGATATACATTTCCTACAAACTATGCCCTCAGTTTTAGGAAGCTACTCAGCTCAAGAGTAAACCATTTGGGGTTTCCCACCTTGCCATCTAATAACACTTTGCTATTCCAACCTGAACTCCCAATTAGACTAGTTAGTACAATAGCTACAGTAGCTAGTTATCTTGCACCTGGTTCTTTCCTAAGTGGCTATTAGAAAATCTTTCTTTCTGTAAGCACAGGACATAAAGGGAACTATCTTCTTGCAAAAATGCCTTGTGTCTTGACCCACTGCCTATAGAGTACCTTATGTGCACCTTCCTGGAGTCGCTTCCCTCGGGAATAGTAGCCAAGCCCTGCCCATAGCTCATTCACCTCCTATTTCCAAATAGAAAGAGTTAGAAAAAAAATATTAGACCAGACCAATAATGAATGCTTTTGCTTAGTGTATTTTTTTTGCTATTTCATTTTTGTGGATTTTTTGGGTATTTCTGTATTTTTTTTAAAAATGTATTTAAATCCTTTTTTTAAAGTGGGGTGGAGAGCAAAGCTGCATGTTCCATTCAAATATTCATGCATGAACACACACAAAATATTGCATTCTCATTCTTACCTCTAGTGAAGCCTGAGCCAGGTCCTGCAAGGTTGGCCATTTCTGTATCAAAAAGGAAAACAGGGACTTATTTACAAGGTCTCCAAAGCACAATGGATCCAAGATCCAGGATTCAGGAACTAATGCACAACAGAGCATGCCACAGAGAGAAAAGGATCTCAGCATCACCTGCATCCAGCGATTGTAGTAGTTGATCACTGAAGCCACCTGGGTCTGCTGGAGCATTATCTCCGATACCCACACTGCAGGGACAAAGAGAAAGGAGGTGCATCAGGCATTCTGATACCTTCCTTGTTCTGCATGGCAAGTGGGAGGGGATGTGCTGCTCAATATACCGTATTTTTCGCCACATAGGGCGCACTGGCCCATAGGATGGACCTAGTTTTTTTGGGGGGGGGAATAAAGAAAGGTTTTTTTGGGTGGGAAAAAAGAAAAAAAATTATTCCCCCCCCCCAGGCACGGGGCTGGGGTGGGGGAAGCCCGAGCTTCCCCTGACCCCAGTCCCCAGAACAGGCAGCTCTCCACAAGCCTTGGGAGACTGGCACGACTTCCCGCCGGGCTCCCACGGCTTGCGGATATCTGCCTGAAGCCCAAACCAGGTCGGGGAACAGCGGGATGGCGGCGCTCCGCCTCCCCGCTGTCCCCCGAGCTTGTGGGGCTGACGGCAGGGAGAAGTGCGCTTCTCCCCGCCGCCAGCCTCCAAACCAGGTCGGGGGACAGTGGGAGGGCGGCATTCCGCCTCCCCGCTGTCCCCCGAGCTTGTGGGGCTGGTGGCAGCTCTCCGCAAGCCTTGGGAGACTGGTGCGACTTCCCGCTGGGCTCCCACGGCTTGCGGATATCTGCCTGAAGCCCAAACCAGGTCGGGGAACAGTGGGATGGCAGCACTCCACCTCCCCACTATCCCCCGAGCTTGTGGGGCTGACGGCAGGGAGAAGTGCGCTTCTCCCCGCCGCAAGCCTCCAAACCAGGTTGGGGAACCGAAGCCCAGGGTGTGCTGTGCAGCGCGCCCCAGGCTTCGAGATGCAGGCTGCTATCCGCAAGTCTAGGGAGCCCGACAGGAACTCCCGCGGGCTCCCAAGGCTTGCGGAGAGCTTCCTGAAGCCTGCATTCGCCCCATAGGATGCACACACATTTCCCCTTCATTTTTGGAGGGGAAAAAGTGCATCCTATAGGGCAGAAAATACGGTACTTTAAAGGCAATTGTAAGAGGTTAAGCAACCTTTTTATATCCCAGGGGGACTGTTTAGCTGGAGATAACTAGTTCTGTATGCGGTTCTATTCTGCACCTTAAATATTACACTGCTGCCAAAAGTCAAGTGCCATGATCTGACTAGGGGATCTCTAGCAACGCAGAACACCAATGTCCTTAATTGGACTAAGGAGCCACAATTCAAAGTATTTTTCTCAGCAGTAAAACCGATACCACCACATTGCTGCTACCACTAGGACAGTGTTGTGTGCAGCCTGTGGCATTTATCTCCAGAGCACCCCTGAATGCAGATAGATGGCAGGAATCCCAGCAGAATTCCTGAGGGTTCTTGCTCTCACCAGCATACGCTCGTCTGTCAGCATCCTCTTCACTTGCAGCCTGTAGAAAAGTGAACAGGGGACTTTAGGGAACAGGACACAGCAAAGCAATTGTCTCTCTCTTCTGAGATATTTCTGTGCATCCTAGAAGCCCAGCACAATATGCCATACCAATTTCCTCCAAGGAAGATCTCGTTTGCATTTGTTGTACCAGGTGAGCAGCCTCTTCCGAAACTCTTTGATTTCAGCTGCATTGCTGAAGTTGTGGAATGGAGACTGTTGGCTGGGCACTCCTGCAACAAAGAGAGGCCAGTTACAATTTTTGCAGTGGCAATTTCTATTGGGTTGTACAAATATACATGGCAGTGGATAAACCTGTGCTGCGCCAGAGGGGAATATGTATTTGATAGACAGTTGAAGAACAGCAGTCCTACTGGCATACCCCTCTACAAATATTTCCCAAAGATCTGCTCTTTCTGTTAACCTCAGAAACATAAGTCCTCAGCAGATATCTCCTTTGTCCATGTCATTCTTCCAGGGCTGGGGAAACCTTTTTCAGCCCAAGGGCCATATTCCCTTCTGAGTGACCTTCTTGGGGCCACATGCCAATGGTGGGCAGGGCTGGAGACAAATGTGGGTAGAGAGCAATGGATGTGGATTTTTACTTTTGTGTAGTAGGCTACTTTCTTACGCAATCAAGCATTCTTCTCTATGTTCCATCCAACTCAAGCAAGAAGCATTTTCCAGAGTTCAAGGACACATTCTAGCCAGCAAAAACACTTAAGGAGGATGCAAAGCAGGGCTGATGAGCAGCGGGGCTCAGAAGGTTGTGTGGTCTGGGGAGGGTCCTATGGGCTAGACAGAGATCATTGGAGGATCATATTGGACCCCAGCCTGGAAGTTCCACATTCCTGTATCACACAGATTCAAAGCAGGAAGATGAGCCCCTATGACGGCAAACTAGACAACAAGTACCGTATCTGCTTATGTCACACTATTCTAAAACAGAATACTTTTCTGACTCTACAAGTTTCAATTAAATTTCTTTTAAAAATAAATTTGAGTCAAAGAATGCTACAAGAACGGAGGCAAGGAAGGTACAATTTTTCAGGTTTTGTGTTGTTGGCCAAGCATCTCTAGACATTTTCTAATTCCTTCATAAGGAATACTCCATCTATCCCAAAGCCAGTTTGTGGAATCAGTGATGCATTAAATCTGAGATATTTGTAACTTCAGCTTCTGATTCAGTCTTTGAATGCATAGCCAGCTAAAAAGTTGAGGGGAGTTCAATAGCTGTTACCACAAAATAACTGATCCTGAAAAGAGGTTCAAACAATTCCTTTCAATTTTCTTTCATCCTACGCTGACGAAAAAATCTTTTTGTAACCCAAGCACCTTTGTATAGTGTGGTATTTCCTTCACATTTCTTCAGCGATTTCTGTTGTTTCGCAGTGTTCCTTTGTATTCCTAGCTTGCTGCGTGTTGCCAACTGGAGTTTGCTCATTGCCAGCCTAGAAAAAAAAAAAGTACCACTGTCAAATTATATTTCTCTTCACCATCTCCAGATCCAAAATTAGCAAAACATAGAACACTCTATACAGTAGCCTGTATTCCACCAAGGTGGCAAGATGTGAATAAGAACTATGAATATAAATGCTGACAATATGGATATACAGAACTATAGGGGAACTGAAGAGTGATATAAGAGGCCTGCCTTTATTACTTACTCCTTAATAGATGTAGTCTACATATACAAGAATAGACAGAATCCTGAGTTTCTGCAATAGATTGCATCACTTTATATATATACTCTTTGAAACTTTTTGAAAGTACAAAATTTGAAAGTACAAAATTTAACACATCAGAGAGAAAAGTTATACACGGGTCACTCCCTTGTTGTGCTAGTTTTCTATCTGCAGGAAGCTCCCAGCTCCCCAATAGGGGAGAAATGCGGATCCTTCATCCGTAGCCTGAACTGGTATGGTCCATTCTACCACCTCAAGTTTCTGTAACCTCACCCGCTAAAACCAAAGGGCTCGACTCCTCCTATCACATGCACGAAGGAATATGCACACTAGGGAGTGTTCTACGCACGGTCATACTCACAACGGCGTTATTAGAGAGACAGGCCACGAATAACATCCCTACCTTCGTCTCTTTGTTGATTTCTTTCCGCGCGTCCAACTCAGAACCTCCTTCTGACAAGCGTGGAGCCAATCAAACCGAAGCACAACTTCACCCCGGCAAGCGGAAGGCTCGCAAGGAAAGGGGCTGACAGCATCAAGCCAATCGGCGTCAAAGACGGAACAAAAACTGAGTCACAACGACCAACTTCCTGGTTTCTTTTGGCGCCATTTTCGTCCAGGGTTGAAGTGAAATGTATCCATAGGGGCAATGCAGCAAAGCTAGGATTTTAGCGTTAACTGGGATTGGGCAGTAAAAACCCGCCCGTGCTGTTCCTAACATTTCGTGTAGAAAATGTGTAGTTTCAACCATTCACAACATCCCTGCAGTGTAGCGCACCGCGGATGTTGCAAGTTAGAAGTGGGGCTGTGGTCAAAAGCGAGTGAGTGAGAATGAATACAGTAGGGAACAAGAAGGGGGTAGTTTACAGCACATTGCAACTATGTCTACTCAGAAGTAAGTCCTGCATAATTCAATGAGCCTCATTCAGATACGTAGGGTTATGATTCCAGCCCTTAGTATTGCTATCCTTCTGCCTTCCGGACGCCACATGCAAATCGTGGGCAGAGAGCAATGAATGCGAATTTTACTTTGGTGCAGTAGGGTAGTTTTTACACACTCAGACATCCCACCCTATCCAAGCGCAAAAAGCATTTTCAGAGTACATCTTCGCAATGCAAAGCTGGGCTGGTGAACAGCTGAGTGAGCTAAGGAGATTATCGGCCAGGGGAGAATGAGTGGGTTTGGATCCGGCGAAAGGCACTTGCAAAGACAGCTAGGCCTACGCGCCACCCTTAGAGGAAGGACCCCAGAGAGCAGGACGCGCCGGAAGCTGGCGAGTTGAACGACAAGGGAGATGGCGGTTGTCTAAGTAACTCGCAGGTGTCACTTCTCGAAGGTAAGAGAAGGTCTTTCGAAAGCACCTTCCGGGAGGAGGTATTGTGCTCAGCGGTTTCTTGCGCAGACGATGTGCATTTTCCTAAACGAATTCGTGGCTAGGGACCAGGAAATGGTGGTGGAGCGGAGCTTTAAACTTGATCTCACCTATAACGTGCACGTTATGGATCATGTACTGATGAGTTTTTACTGTTCCGGTTCTAGTTCTGGTTTGAGCTTTAACGAGATGAAGCATTTACTATACCTGGGCCTCTTGGGTTTTTTGCCATATAAAGCAGCGGTTCCTGTTCTCTCTTTTTTTCCTGAGTTGTTGTTATTTGATATATGCAGGGAGCAATCTGTGGTTTGGGATTTTTTAAATTAGTCATTGGTATCCCCAAAGCAAAATTAACCATTGGATTCTAAAAGTTATGCGTGTCTAATCTTTTGTGTCCCAACAGCTGCATAAGGATGACTTCCTTGAAAGTGCCAGTCATCGACGTCCAGAATGATAATTTCAAGGAGCTCTGGCCATCCATGCTCTTGGCCATCAAAACATCTAGCTTTATAGCTATTGACACGGTGGGTAGAGTTGCCCTTCTTTGTGATTTCTCAAAAAGGGTAGGGGCGGGGACTGTAACTTTGATGGTAATTGGGTGCTGTCTTTGCTAGGGAAAGCTGACACCATTTTCTTTAATTTTTCCATTGGTCTATCTACCTATTCTTTATACTGCTTTCCAGGGTTTCAGACAGGAGTTTTCCAGCTCTCCATGGGAGACATCAGGGATTAAACCTTGAACCTTGTACATGTAAAACTGCAACACTGAGCTACAACTTATTTTACATAACTTATTCTACCATGGAGTAGAAATCTAATTGTTATCTTTGTCCATAGGAGCTTAGTGGGCTTGGAACAAGGAAGAGTTTGTTGAATCAGTAAGTAATGTGCTGCTTCTGTGTGAGTCCTTTCTGAAGCATGATGTTCTCATTCTTGTTGTTCTGAATTATTAGGTCCTTGAATATGGACAGTATTGTGGAGCGTCTGCCGACGCTTTCAGGAGTCTTTGTTTTCCCCAACTTAGTACCAGACACTAGTTGAATGGACCTATTGGGATTCACAGTGGAAGCAGTTCATTGACTCTGTGTGGGTGTGGATGGCTTAATGTGCTTGCCCATTTGGAGTAATCAGTTCTTTGAGGGCAGGAAATATGCAAGCTGTGGGGAACAGGCCCACATGCTATTAATATGCTTCGAAATTTAGGCTGGTCTCGATCTTGAATGGGAAGGTGAAATTTGTCATGTCAATAGGGAAGCTATGGTTCAGTGGTCTAAATTTCCTACTAAGCTGCCTGAGGCTTCTCCCCACAGGTGTATTGAAGAACGATACAAATCTGTTTGCAGTGCTGCCAGAACACGCTCCATTTTGTCTCTAGGAATTGCTTGTTTCAAACATCTTCCTGATAAGGTATAGTGCTCATTGTCTGGCTTTCACCCTAATTCTACTTCTGAGTTAAGAATGTGTTGCTTATAAGAGGATGGTGTATTGAAGGTTCAGTCTTCAATGCATAAAGTGATCAGTTTTGATTCTAGACACTAAAGGAAGTAGTTGTTGATTTCTAGGATGTTACTGTTTGCACTTTTTCTGTGCTGCTCTCAATTTCTTTGAACTGGCCTGTATTTGCAGTCAGAGAACACCTACCTCTCCCAGATCTACAACCTGACCCTGCTCTGTATGGAGGATTATATCATTGAACCACAGTCAGTTCAGTTCCTGGTGCAACATGGCTTTGACTTCAACAAGCAGTATTCTCAGGGCATTCCTTATCACAGAGGCAATGACAAGGTATGGGGACTCTTTACTGTAAGATATAAGTGAGGTGAGACCACAATGAGAAAGTAACTGGTTTCTTTCTTAATACCTGCTTGGCTTCATTTGCATTTCACACTTCTTTTGCTAATCAGAATTATCCACATGTATTTTTAAAAAACCTTTATTAACATCAATTAACAACCCACAGTACATTTCACACTTCAGTGTCATGGGGCTGAATTGATGCTTCACCAACAAGGCCACCACCTAGTCAAAGTAGTTCTGTGGAGCTTCTGTGGAAGAGTCAGTCTGCTAGCAGCCACAGAAAGGAAGCACCTGGGATTTGCCTGTTGCTAAAACAAGCCTCGGAGCCAGGCAGAGCTGGTTTCACCATTGAGCTAGAGGAGAAGTGCCCTCACAGAAATAAGCCTGGGAACACATACCAGGGCCTGAGCTGAAGGGGTGGGAAATGTCCTGCACTTTCATCTGACAGTTCTGGTAGATGAATAAAGCACCATCTCTGCCTAGAGTACGGGAAAGAGTGGTGGTGGGCATCCTGCCTTTTCCAGGCTGTACCTCAGCGAAAACTAGGTGTGGTTGTTCTGCACTAGAACCTGGGTCATGAATCCATAAGCAGTGGCAGAATTTGGCCTGTAGACTTGTACCATCAAAACAGGTGAAGGGAACTCCAGGGGATCAATGCCACCCTCTTTTGCATTTACCTCTGCTGCCTTTGCCTGCAGTGACTGCCCAACGCTGCTGAGGCTCATCTTTATCCAGGCTGTTCCCATATCAGAGAAACTAGTGTAGGCTTTGGAAATGAGGCCAGCTAACCTTATCCCCTCTTTGCTCTCACAGGGAAATGAAAACCACAGCCAGACCGTCCGTACTTTTTTCCTGGAACTGATCCGAGCCAAGAAGCCCCTCATTCTGCACAATGGCCTGATAGATTTGGTTTTCCTGTACCAGTGCTTTTATGCTCACCTTCCTGACAATTTGGGCACCTTCACTGCTGATCTTTCAGAGATGTTCCCAGCTGGAATCTATGACACCAAGTATGCTTCCGAGTTTGAGGCACGTTTTGTGGCTTCTTACCTGGAGTATGCCTACAAGAAATGGTAGGTATCTCGTCAGGTCAAGCTGTAAGCACCCTGACAAGAATTCTTGGGCTGAGATCCATTGTAGCACAGGTGGACATTTGCCTGATCACATAATAAGGCTTTTCCTTCCTCCCCTCCCCCCTTCACCTCCCCCATGTACTCCCCAAATCTACTTTGAGGGACCAGGTTTTTGAAGCACATGGGTGTGGGAGGTAGAATAGAAATTGGAAGTTCCATTGCACAGGCTGATTTCTGTTGGGTAAGCAGGCATACATCATTGAATGCTGCTCCTGGGCTTTAAGTAACGAGAACCCAACTGCTGGGTCCAAGGCTGCTGCTCTTCTATTTTTACTGGAACAGGGTCTGCTTTGGGTATGAATGAGTAGGGTGGAGGACAAGAAGTATGAATACCATATTCAGTTAGTGACTTTGTTACTTTCCATATAGGTTATTCTATTTAGGTGCATTTGGGGCAAATACTGTGATTCAGTTAAATCTTAATTGTGATTCAATTAAACCCCAGGCTCCACTACAAACTTATAACTCTACATGCATGTACTTGCCTGCTATTTGTCTTTAGTTGTTCTCTTGCTACAGCTTTCAGCAGAAATTCTTTATGAGTTTAAATTATTATTATTATTATTATTATTATTATTATTATTATTATTAAATTTGTATTCTGCTCTATACCTGTAGATCTTAGGGTGGTTCACAACATAAAATTACAATATAAAAGACACAAAATACATGATAGAAATATGAACAAAAACAAACCAATAATCGCCCCTTCCACAACCCATTTTAAAAGGCATTGGATGTCAATTGGCCAAAGGCCTGGTTGAAGAGGAACGTTTTCACCTGGTGCCTAAAGATGTATAATGAAAATGAGTTGCATTTCTTTGTACTGCTTAGGAGACTGAAATCTTCTATTTGATACTAGAGCCTGGATTCTGAGGACTGGATTTACTTAATTCCAGTCCACAAAATTTTGACTGGCCTTGGCAGTTAGCCATAATTTATGGTCTCCACAAACGCTACTCTGTTGGCACATGCAGAGGACCCAAGAGATGAAGGGTCAGTCACATTCCATGCTGTGCCTTTAAAACACTAAAATACAGCAAGGATTCTCACTCAATTTTTCAGTATCTTCAAAATGTGGCATGAAGCAAAAGTTCTTTGAAAAAGAGACTGCAACAGTCTCATCTGCCTAATGCGGTAGAAGAGGGCTCCTGTCTTAAGTTCTCTGTTGCAGCAGAATGAAGGGCTAGGGTTTTTCATGTGCTTGGCTACTAACAGAAGAAACTAGTAGAAATGTGTGGAACTGACTAAACAACGCCTCAGGTTTTCTCTTCCCTTTTCTCCGTTTCCCCACTCCCTTATTCTAATAATCAAATGAGAGCTTTGCCTTCTGCTTAGAGAAAAGTACTAGTTTGGGAAGATGCTCATACCCTGTTATGGTGTTCCAGGTATCTGGCAGTCAGGGGAACAAGCAGTTGTGCTGATAGCATTTTCATGTGTCTGTGCTTCTCTTCTAAAAAGCAATGCTATGTATCTTTTATATTCTTATTTCCGCTTTAGCTCATTTTTCTACATGCAGGGGGCTTTCCTATGAGTACATAGGGGAGTCTGTCCTGAAGGGCAGTTGATCGCCTTGCTCTGACACAGCCTCTGTTCCAGGTTCTAATGCTACTCTTGCCTTCCAGCAAGCGAGAAAACTACAGGTTGAAGAATTCAGAAAAGCAGCACCTCAGCATAGAGTTCTGCAACTACCCAGACAGCATAGCTTCCTACATCGATTATCGCTTCTGTTCCCTATCAGATGCCAGCCAATCTGGGCTTGACCCTGCAAACAAAGTCACCATCTGTCAGACGTTTTCTGTAAGTATTACTTCTGTCTACCTTCTATCTTGAAAGTTTGTCAAATAGTAAATTGTAAATAGTTCATTCAGTGTGGTGGATATTTCAGATAGGGACTATGAGGACAAGCTGTCTAGAATGATAGACAGGCTCTTGGGCTGGATGTGTGTGTGGCAGTGGGAGGCAAATGCTTATGCTGGTATTATGGTCAATTTTAAAGCATGGTACCTTTCTGCAGCTTTCTGATAAAAATGGAGAGATGCTACCTTTTAATAATGATGGTATCTTGGAGCTTACTAGGGAACACAAGAGACCTGCTGGGTCAGGCTAAAGGTCCATTTAGTCCAGTATATTTTCTCAACAGTGGCCCAGCCCAGAAGCCTGCAAGTAATACATGAGGTTTGGATGATCCAGAATAGTCTTTTAAATATTGCTATTTTCCGGTTAATTAGCATGGCACAATCTCACAAATGTGATAAATATCTAGAAGTTAATGTTGAAAGTTGCTCTAGGGCAGCGTTTCTCAAATTTGGGTCCCCAGCTGTTGGACTACAACTCCCATCATCCCTGACCACTGGTTCTGCTAGCTAGGGATGATGGGAGCTGTAGTCCAACAACAGCTGGAGACCAAAGTTTGAGAATCACTGCTGCAGGGTATCTAAGATCCAGTGATATTTTCTCAACTGTGCTAATGATTCTCACTCTCCCCCTGCAGGCCTATGGCTGGTGCCCAGATGGATTGAAGTGTTCACAGTCTCACAACATTGACTTAATAATTAATGAAGATGAGAACCACAAAGAGGACAAGCGGAAGAAAAGGAAGCAGAAGTGGAAGCATCGGAAAAATTTTGTAGAGCCCTCAAAGGAACCTGTGTTGAGAAGCCCTGAGAAGGAAGGAGAGACGACTTGCAATATGGAAGATGGTCCCCCATCCAAGCAGTCCTGTTTAAGCAACATGGTTGATCCTACTGTAGATTCTGCAGGCACAGAAACTGTATCCAGTAATGAGGAGAGTTCTATGGATGTGGAACGAGAACTAGGCTCTGACACGGCAACTGATACCAAGATGGATGAGGAACAAGCCAGTGCCACAGACAATGAGGGCACCACTTTATCACCATCCAAAGATGGGCCACAACAAAGGGCAGCAGGGACTGAAGGATCAGGACCAGAAGTCCAGATAGAGTGTGCTTCTGTAGTGACGGCTTTGTCTGGCACCCAGAACCCAGTGGCGCCAGTGCCTGGCTGCTCAGAGGGTGGTATTCACCGGGCTGGCTTTGATGCCTTCATGACAGGTTACATTATTGCCTACGTCCATATGCTCAAAAATGATGAACACAAAGACTCGAGTGAAGGGCCTTGGTTGCCGGACTGCCATAACAAAGTGTACCTCAGTGGGAAGTCTGTCCCCCTTCAGATAGTGAAAAGTTTGTTTTCTAAATCCTCCAAAGCTCACAGCCAGAAGATGAAATTGGCTTGGGCTAGTAAGTAGAGCTAGGAACCCTCCTACTTTGGACTTTACATAAGAGCTGTTGAAAATAGCAACAGCTTCTACCCACAGTCATCAAACAAAAGCAGCAGACTGTGACTTTATTTTTAAATATCTGCACAATTAAATTACTCTGTACAGTACTAGAATTTCCATTTTTGTTTGTTAAAGGTAGAGCCTTTATGTACACAGGACCAGGCAACTGTTTTAAACATGGGAGAGCTATAGGAGGAGCTCTAATTTATAGCATATTAATTTAATCCACTCATTCAAACCAACAGCATGAGAACCAGAAGCTTATTTTTGTAACGACCGTGGAGACCACTTCTCTTGCATACAAAGACCAAACAGCTTCCATACATAAGTAACAATATTTATAGTAGTATAAAACCTTGTATCTATGCAGTATTTGTGCAATTTAAATTTCAGATCGGAGCCTGTTGGGGATTACAGTCAAACCTTGTGCCAAGTTTGCTTGACGTTGCAGCTTTTCAGCTTATGAACGTGGCAAATCCAGAAGTGTTTACTTCTGGGTTCGCTACGCGCAGAAGTGATCTGCGCGCATGTGCAGTAGCAGCGCTCCACTTATGGACTTTTTGGGGTGTGAACAGCACCCCAAAACGGATCGTGTTCGTAAGTAGAGGAACCACTGTATATTGGTAAGTATGCAGCAGCATACCAAACTAGATACAATATTGTGTAAATTCAATTAAAGTGCATATTCAAAAAGATGCAAATCACAGAGGGAGGAATGGGAGAAGGAACAACATTCAGACTCCAGGGTATGTGGCAGTGGGGGTGCTTTCATCCCACCCTGCTGCTTGTGCCCAGCATTTGCATATTTTAAAATGTGCATGGTAGTCATATAATTAAGATCATTGGTTTGATGATTGGTTCTTTGGGTGGGTTGGAAAAGTAGTTAACTAAAATTCTATGGGCCTCATCAGTGCCTAGTACAAGGCATGTGCAGAAAACCTAGTAAAAGACTCTGCTGCTTATAAGACATTCTTGAGGTTCAGCAGGTCTGTTTTGAACAAGGCACCAACAGTGCAACATGTCTCTTGCAGTAGACTAGCTGTTGCTCATATCACTTTATGAAATATTGCATTGTATCCAACCAAATAATTGTGTGCACTGAATGACTTCCACAAGTGCAACAGTGTTCCCTTTCTTCCCATTGCATGCCCCCCATGTGCTCTTGACTTTTCTGCAACCTGGCAGTGTGTGCAATGATTTGGTTAGATACGGCCTATTCTTTTCTGTAACAATAATGGTGAAACTCTTGCCGCACGAGGTAGAAAACTGCAGCTACGTGTGAGACAGAGGATGGCACAAGAGCTTGAAGAGGCAAGAGAATTTCAGAAATAGGTTTCATGCTTTTCTTCTACCCATACCACTTGCCTGTCTGGTGGTACGTTTGCTGCAGAATAAATGAGTAAGAAGCTAGACGGGCTTCTGTGAACCTTAGTTGGCAAAGGGCAGAGGAAGGTATCTGCATCATACTCTGCATTCGTTGTTCTCAAACTAAATCAAACTGCTCAAGCCTTGGAGTGTACTTTAGGTAAAACCTACTGGAAACAACAAAGGATCAAAAATCAGTTCACAAATGCTACCTTTAAAGTCACGTTTGTATAGGGGAAATGTGCCCAGCCAACTAATGCAGTTACAGCTGAGGTTTAATCTCTTGCTGGCTGCCTTTACTTATAAAATGCTTTTAATCTTACTCAACTTTGTCACCACTAGTTTTAGCAGGGAAAGAAAACAGTCTGTTTTGTTAGTATTCTTTCTCAGGCCAAATGATCCTTCCACCAATTAGTTGCAAAGACTGTGGCCTCCCCATGCTGTCGTAGTTTGGCCCTCTGACCAATCTGATCTCAGTAGAAGTATAGTATGCCCAAGTATCAGCTGCGCACGAACTTCCTTTTTGTGAACAAGCAGAAAGCCTTGGTTGATCATAGTGCCTGGTTATGCCCAAATGGCTTCCAAACAAGCCAAAATATGGAGTTAAAGGTTTTAAGTTTGCTTATATATCTTAGCTTGTTTGGCAGTTATTAACCATCTGTTCATAGGAAACCATGCTTAACTAGGATTCCCTGGCTTGTTTCACAGATCACACAAAGGGAGGAGCAAAGCTTCCATGTGTGGGTGCCTGACACTCCTGCATATTGCAGCTTAGAATTTATTGTCATAGCACAATTACCAAGCAAACTTGGTATACAACTAAATCAGTACAGGTGTGGGAAACCTGTCGCTCTCCAGATGTTACTGAACTACAACTCCCATTAGCCCCCACAAGTGTGGCCAGTGATGATAGTTCATCAACATCTGCAGTACAGATCAGCCATAAGTTCTAAATCTATCCAGTATTTCTTACTCTTCCCCCCCACCCAAATACATTTATACATTAAGCTTCTCTATCTTTTCCTTCCACTTGAATTTATTTTGCTTTTGCTTTTCTGACTTTTGTTTTCTGCTCCTAACACTAATGGTACGTTTTAATTCACTGGTTGCCACTTATTGCTAATATTCCTAATTGATGGTGATCTGTGGGTTTCAGCTACAAAGGAGTTGTACGGGGAAAAGAGCAGAACATATTAATCTACCACTTTTGCCTGAACTGGTGCCATAACGCCCACTGCTAACACTGGTGTACTACAGCCTTTTGGGCTAGCCCTGCATGTGTTACAAGAGGTTGTTATAGCTGCTAGTCCTCAGAGGTCCTGTTCACATAAGTAGCAGAGCCAAGCATCCTAAGTTCATTCAGGACAACTATAAAAGTATTTAATATAACTTGATTTGTTGACATAAGATGTTGTGATGACTACTGGGTTAAATGACTGAAAAAAATATTATACCAAATACATGAAATAGGCCAGAAGCAGTATGCGTCTGAATACCTGTTGTGTTGGGGAGGATACTGTTTATGCATTGCTTCTTGACTTTATGGAAATGTGACTTGACCACTGGGGGAAACAGAATGATGACACTTTAGTTCAAAGCACAGCTTTGATGAAAGATCAGGACGAAAGTGGGGGGTGTATTTTCTAAGCCGCAAACTGTTGGGTAGTTGGAAATAGAAACAGCTTCTTGGGGGAAATCTGAATTCCACGCAACAAATAAATAGTAACTGTCTTTGTAGCATGAAACACTATAAAAGGAACCTCTGTGAAATCAGACATTTACCAAAGAAGCAGACTATCTCATCCCTTAAAAGTTGCACAAGAAATGCAACTGTTTCACTGGATTTCATACTGCTCAAGCATTATTCTCGCCCTTATGCTAGCGCAGCAGCTCTTGCTCTGGCGGTCAGAGGATGCTGAATCCAGGCTACAGCTTTCTTCCTTAGCTCTGTCTTTTCAACCACAAAAGTAGATTTATTTGTTTTTATTCTGAAAGCAAATTGGGAAACAGTTTACAAAAACTGACAAAGAAAACATTCAAATACTTTAAACTAGATTCATCTTTGGTTACTTATTTCAGTTCCAGTAAAACATACTGCTGCTGTAGTTCAGGAAAAAAGTCAGACCAAGTAAAACATAAAAACCAATATTTGCCTTCTTTACACATCCATAAATATCTGCAGTATTAGAAAAATGTTTCGTAAAGATTCTTTTCTGGCAGTGTTAAATTATACACAGGCTACAGACTTTTTTCCTAAGATTTAATGACAAAGTTTAGCTATTTACAGACTGCAAATATTAAGACATAAAATTCCTTCATAAATATGAAAATAGACCTTGCAAAGATCTTTAAACCTTAATCAAATATTTGGCTGCCCCCAAAGGTTATTTTTGCATAGAAATGTAGTGACATGCAGTATAAACAGCAGCATTAAGTGCAAAGAGGAATTATTCAAGTGTCTGTAGTTAAACTGGCAAGAAATACCAGTGTTCTTGGACAAGATACAGCAACCAAGAATAACCTATCATACTCCTGTCTTCTGCTGGGGTAGCAATTTGTTACATACAATTATACACAGTCATCTTTCACCAATCAGTCACAAGTATTGCTGCTATTACGTGTTTAATAAATGTAACATAGAAAGATTGAGTGAATTAAAAACAGATTGGGGATCTTAGATGGGTCTGCAGGTCGCTTGTAAGAAAGCAAGATGCATCTGTCAGCAAATCAAAAACATGATAAAAGCAAAATTCACTATTGTATTTGTACAAAGCACTGCCACTGTCTTGCCACAATCTGTATTCATTACAGCTAATGGCCAACAGCTGCTCTGCAATACTGGCTCTAGACTGCATACCCAGAAGGCCATGGGGCCAGGGCTCTTGCATGTTGTAAAAGTGGATAGCATACATTTAATTTTAGCCACACAATGACCAAGGAATTGGCTTCCACCAAGCTCCTTCAAAAAGAACTCCATTACAGTGTGGGCTGGAGAAATGTCATGCTTTCTGTACCAGGATAAGAGACTAAAGCCTTGCACTAGCAGTCTGCTACGAATGCAGAGCAGCCATATAAGCAGCGACCCTTTTCCCCAGCTCATGAAAGAATACCACATCTGATAGGTTGTTTGCAGAAAAACTGCATGAAAGCAGGAAAAACATAGATGAAGCAAAATTAGAGAGGCCACTTGTTTAAATCTTCACAAAACAGTAAGAGCACAAGTCAAACATCTAAAGGCTACAGGGTTCTAGGAGCTCACACATCAACCGCAGACCAGAGTAGGCAGAAGTGTGGACTCCTTTCATGGCCTCTAAAGCAGACTCCAGTGCTCAGTTCTTTCAGTATCCATGCACTGATCAAGAGTGTTCCTTGGAGGAACAAAATGTTACTATATCCTAAGTGTGCAGTGAGATGGTAACACATTTATTTTTCACTGTCTTTAAAAAAATGCATGCAAAAAAATAGCTGTGGGGAGTTCTCTGGAAGGAACTTGACAAGGTTAAGGGCTCCTATATAAATAAGCATAGATTGCAAAAAGATGTTACTGCTGTCAAGGTTGCAACAAGCAACTCTTGGGCAAAATATTGTTACCTGTTTTTCAAATATTTCCATATCTGTGATCCCCAAGTTATTGCTTGATACATTTTGTGGACTTTCACCGTTTTTATGGTTCCTTTTTGAGGGGTTAATAAGAGAGGACATCTACACACATCAGGAAGCAGCACTGCTTTTTTATTTCTTCCCCACAGGGGAGTTCTCATTAGCCTATTATATTAAAATAAGGGACTAGAGTCAAGACTTGGGACTCCAATCCCTCTTATTCAGCACATACTAACTTCTCTCTACTTTGAGCATTGTGCTAGACTTGATACTCAGAGAGACCAGTAAGGACTGGAAGTACTATTTCTGCAGCTACAGTTAGAGTCTAGTGAACAAGCATCCGTCTTCCAATGGAGGAATCTCAGGTGAGGTACTTTTAAGTTATACAAAATGCAAATACAGACCAAGTTTCCATATGTGCACACATCTCTTCAGAGTGTGTGACTGACCCACATGGAGAGGCTGATTGAAGAGTTGCACAAAGAGCTGGACGGAGCTGGATTTTAAGAGAATGCTGATGCGGAAGGGCTGGCTTATTTTTTAAGAGCTCTCATGTCAAACACTTGGATGGTTATATACCTAATTTCTTCTACAATATAGAATTGGAGATACTGAAGAGTTACAAACACACAGCTGTTCATCCTCTTTGTGCACTTCATATTTACTGAATAGGCATTTGGTTGCACAGCACCTATTATTGCTTAAGGAAAATGGGATCGACCTCTTTCTTGGTCATGGTATTAAGGTGACCAAAGCAAGTAATAATTGGACAAGGAATGCTTGAAATAGGAATCTGAGCTGTTTGCTTCCAGTGTTTGAAACTGGATTGGAAGAGGTAGGAAATTTAGCTCCAGCAGTCAAGTCTGACTTTCTTCAGTGGAAGTTTGGGTTTCAGGCCAGCACTATGAACCTGTCATTATAACAGAGGTACAGGATGCTACCACCTTATCTATCTATGTAGTCCCAGCATTGCCAGTTTCCATCTTGTTATACTCAATAAGAGGTCAATAAGATGGCTCAGCAGCTCCCAAGAAGGGACACAAGGTTTTATAGATTTTTTTAAAGGATGCTGCCCAGTTTAGAAGAATTTCTTCAATGGGATCTAAGCTGTGTACACAGACAGAAAATGGCTTCTAAGTAGAGGCAAGCCTAGGATCCCAAATTTATGGCCCTGCATTGATCCAGGCATTCCATGGAGACATTGTTCTCCCCTTCTGCCTGCAGTAGCTGCCTCCTGAGGTACGGTAAGGGATTATGATCTCTCACACACTGATATACATGCTGTCTCTCCAAATGGACTGGTCTGGTTGCTACACTTTGCTAGAGTATTCTGAAATAAAAAATTAAAAAAGCAAAGAAGTTGGGAGGAATATGCCACCATGGTATCATGGCTGAACTTTAAATGTCACATTTTGATTGCTCGCATACTGATGCTGGTGCATCTGAAGATGGCAGAGAAACAAGATTTGAGATGTCACTATCCACTGCCTCAAAAAGAGAGGCTTCTCTGCCAGACTGTGGAGAAGGGTTAACACTGAACAATAGTTTGGAAGACTCTGACCTAGTGGAAGGCATGTTCCTTTGAGTTTCATCTTCAACTTCCATATCTTCAGAGGAGATGCAGCTCATAAACATCTCTGAGGATCTACTATCTGAATGGTCTAAATTATGTGCCAAGATACCATCTACATTCTGGGCAACTTGCCCCCTGGGCTTTCCGAGTTCTGCTTCCTTAGCAAAATTTACAGGGCAGTATCCATTTTCATCTTGGGGCTCCAGTCCATCAGAATAGTCCATTTCTTCCTCCTGCAGAGGAGGAGAAGGCGAGTCCTGCCTATGATGTTTGGCCTGAAAAGGAGGAATCTCAGACACTCCATATTGACTGCTGCTCAGTAGCTTCTGCCGCACTTCAGCCCCCAGCTGGCTAGGATCACATCTACTAATGGTTGAAGAGAGATCCCCAAATGTTCTATAATCTTTATGCACAAATTCAAGAGATCCTGGAAGTGATCTGCTCCGTCTTGCAGGAAGGAAAGAGGAGTCCAGCCAGTCAGTGTTAGAAGTTTGCCGGAATGGGGTCTGGTTCATCTTTAGACATTCTTCTGCCTCCGGGGAGTGCAAGTCAAATACAAGTGATATCACAGATTTGCTTGGCAAATCAAAAAATTTGACCTTTCCACCTTTCAAGTCTTCCCTAGAATTGAAAGGATTGACTTTCCGGTTTGCCCCTTTGCTTGGTGTATAGTAGGGATCCTGAACATTTATCTTGCGGCAAGGTTTGCGAGAGAATATGTCTGACTGACTGCGCGATAGCCAGATATTGCGCCGTGGACGGGGTGATTTAGGTGGAATCTTGTCATCCAGTGAACTTAGCCTTTTTACTCCTTGTCCCCTCTCTAGTAAACCTAGAATGGAGAGAAAAAGAAAATCAGACTTAAAGGATGTTGCTAGTGACAGGATTAGAATGATACAGAAAAAGATCACCAGTGTACATATGACATTCTGTTCAGTCTTCCACAAAACCCCACACCTTGGAAATGTATGGACTCACATGGAATTCTGTATCAGTTGAGATCTAAATAATTTTTTATTCATCATAAGTAGGAAGTAAAGGTCTAGTGTAGAATATTAGTACCAATAAATAGTGTTTAAAGTAATCTAAGGATTGATATGATCTCTAACTCCTCATGTTCATCCAAAATATTTTCTCTAAGTCAACATTTTACTGCTTTAAGCTTGATTCTGCATAGACCGTTAGAGGGGAATGAAGTACCAATTGTTAAAGACTGAAGACAGAATAACAAGTCTTATCTGTGGACAAGTATTTTCAACGGCCAACATAACAGGAGATATAGCCTTCCCATTCTATTATTGTGCTCTGTGCTCTAGCAGATTGTTCCCAAGAACAAGAGTTGAGGAGGACAGCCACCATTTCATGAGACTATAAGACAAATTCATGCTACTAAAGGCTGATGTTTTCAACGTGAGGTTTCCTTAGAGCAAAGACACCCCTGTGCTTTGAAAGGTGAAGGCAAACAATAATACCTCCCTCTGGAAGTGAAGAGGTTATATTCCACATCAGCTTTGAAACAGCACATAGTCCAGTGCAGAAACTATGACACACAGCAGTTGGGCTTGGGGGTAAAATCTGTTAAATACATGTAAATAATGCATCACTAAATAGAGCAACTGCAAATATTAAGGTCAAGTGGAAAGTAGCTGTCCCAGCCATGTAACAGCTTGCTCTCAAAACTGAGAACAGGTACCCAAATTTTGGCTGCAATTTCTCTAAGCACACCAGGGGGCAGTGTGATGCTTTACAAGAAGGTACAATCCAATCCTAACACCAATGCTTCCTATGTTTTATTATGTTAAACATACATATTTCTGGGTACATTAAAGGATTTGCAATTCACCAGCACTGATACAGAAACCTTTTGAACAAGTTTCAGGGTCCACATGTATCTCCCACATATGAAAGCGCTTCCTCATTTGCGCAAAGCCAAGTACAGCTCTCCTCACATGTCTCCAGTGCCCTTAATATTGCAAAGAATGAAGAACCCAGTGTACTCTGGATCAAGCTGCCAGCGGCTATTGCTGTTCAAATGAAGGCACTTTTCCATACAGTCCTCAATCCTTATTGTGTGGGGTAATGACACCTATGGCCCAAAACAATGTATTCAGTCCCTAGATTCATTTCACTCGCAGTTTCCACAGACCAACTTGCAGCAGTAGTCTTCAAAGCTGCAATAATTCAAACTGATCTGATATAGCCCCTAGGAAATACTTTGCAATAAGTCAGCCTCTGGTTAAAGGTCAGACATCCCGAGCCAACAAGGAAGAGCTTAATTTGGATGAAGTTCCTGGAATCTGTTTCACAAGGGCACAGCAGACACCAGGAGCCTTGTTTGCTTCTAAAATTAGATATTTAAACTCCAAAAGTGCAAGCTACAGAAAAAGCTACTAACAGCTAGTAGTTACTTATGTAACAGTTTCCTTTTGAGGTCTATATAGTTAGAATTTGGGTACCACCGGAGCTGGGCTTTAGAAAAAGTGGGAAATAAGAATAAAAAAGATGAACGATCAAAAGTTTACATCATATGCAAATAAAATGTTCCCTTTGAAAAATAAAGTAAGAGGACTAATGTCAAGCAACAAAGCATTTGTGAGAACTGGTCTTCATCTGTCATAGCCTATGATGCATAAAAAATGGGTGTCTCAGAAATGATATTAGGGTATGGGGGAAAGTTTGTTCTCAAAGTGGCACCTCCTCTGATCCTGCAAGGATTACGACACCAAACAAAGGATTATTTTACTCCACTAGTCAAGATGTCCCTTAATGACATTAAGCAGAGCAATTCTAATTCACATTTACACATGGGGCGTGGCAGAGAGAAGACAAGACAACATCCTGGAGATCCACTTGCAGAGTGTCCATCATACCAACTGTCCTGCTACTGCCACTGCAAACAGAGCAGCTTCCTTTTCTCTCCCCAGCCCGAACTGACAGGGCTGGGACAGAGTTGCACCTTTTCCATGGGCCTGTCTGGGGAAAGGGGGCTTTGGCACACACCTTGTTTCCCCAAGGCAACATCAATATTGAATTTCGTGATAATGTAGCTCAAGTCAAGTTTTCTTATTTAGAAATAAAAGTATTATTTCCGGTTTACGTTCCCCATCAAAAATTCAAGAAAGGAACCCTCTATAATACAATTTTTGTTATCCTTGATTAGTAATCGGAGCAGCTTTGTGCTCATTCCCCTTGATGCCTACCTTTGGAAACTGAGATGGGTTTTCGATCTGCGCTGTCCAGATTTAGGAGCTTTCTTTCTCTTTCAGCCTCCTCACTTTTCAAGTTCCCTAGAATTTCCTCCAGTGTCTTGCCAATGTCAGCAAATGAAGGACGTAATTTTGGGTCCATCTATTAACAAAATAAGTGACAAGATACATAAGAGCTTAGTCATGAAGAAAAATCTGTACACATAGCACTATGTTACAAAAACATTATTTTCTTGGTTTTTTTATAAATTAATTCTCACAGGCACCATCTTTAAGGCATATTGTTATGTTACATGGAAGAAAGATTAACTGATGTTTCATTTTGACAAAGCCATACATCTAAAGCAATGTGGAGAAGAGGAACTATAACTTTTAAAATATCCTCTTTGCTTTAAAATATTCTATTTGCATTCCAGAAATCTAACATTAGATTGTATAGATGTCCTCTCCTCCAAGTCCCTCATGAACCATTTATCCAAGTTACCAGAGGACTCAGTGTACTGATGTTTTGTTTTAGGAAATATGCTCATTCCATTATTTTCCTTTAAATATACTCACATTGCAGCAGTTGAAGGCCAACTGGAGGAAGTTAGGGGGACAATCTCCCACCATGTGCTGGAAAGCATCATAATCCAACCCAAAATTCTGCAAGTAGAGGTGGAAAAAGAAAAGGAAGGGAAAAGTTAACAACTGAGGCACACGAGAGGAGGGGGGAGGAAAGATGTGCTAGACGAGGAAATGAGGAAATCATGAAGACAGTGTTACAAGGCAAAGCATGAAAGGGAATTACAGATAATAATTCTCTACTTAAGCAATACAATGAATTACATATATAGGTTATTCCCCATACAAGCAACACACCAAATCACATCTATTAGTGCTCTAACACAAATACAAGGTTCCTATGTAGATATGAGCAATGGCAAGGGGAAAGGGTAATTTCTTCTTGTCTCAGTTTGTGCCTTGATCTTGTATGGACACTGAGGTATACCTACTGTCTCCTAAACATTCTGCCATATGAGCTGAATTTATCTGAAGCACAGTTCATATAACCTGACATTCCTAACTGTACAATGTTTAGCCATCTACAGCTTAAAATGCATAAATAAACTGCATAACGTATCTGTGATGAAGTAGGAAAACTTTCAACTTGCATCATAATGCATCTAGTTTTGCAATAACTTTGGCATGGACTACTTTAAGAGTTGGTAATTTCATAAGTTCTCTCCAAGGCAAGATGACTGCCTCAAAATCCCCCCTTCTCTTACAAAGAGAAAACATTTCCTACACTTTCAGTTTGAGAATATTTCATAGGAAGCTGCCTTAAGCCAGGTCAGGCTACTTGCAATTTGGCCAAGCATCATCTACTTCAGCTAGCAGTAATTCTCAAGTGTCTCCTGCAGAGGTCTATCAAATCAGTGCCTACCTAGTCTTTTTAACTGGAGATGCCTGGGGTTGAACCTGGAACTTTCTGAATAGGTAGGATAGGACATGACAACTTCTCTCTTATCCTGCTCTCCTGTGAAAAGGCAGAAGTGCATCTGAGGTAGTGAGGCAACTCGCCAATACCAAAATGTATTTCTAATTTAGAAGAGGATTCCTATGCAGATAGTCCTCTTTCAGTGAATAAGGTACCATCAATAACCTGCTTTGGGTTATACCAGTCAGATATTATAGAAGCTCATGACTAATTCCTGATGTAGCATTGACATGCAAAGTATAATTATGTGCTTTAAATGGGGAAGGAGTGGAGAGAAGGGGTTAGTGCCAGTCTCTGCATGCAACTGTAGCAGAGGATGAATGCTTTCTTAGAAGACTTATACAGCGGTCATTCACCATGTGTTCAGCAACTCTGCAAACATTAATGACCCAGCGAAATTCTTGAGGATTCTTCCCTTTCCAGTCCTTGTTAATGCACTCTGCTTACCTCTGTGCGAGGGAGATAGTCTGGATCTGCCTGGATCCTTGCTATAATCTCACAAAGAATGATGCCATACGAGAATACATCCGCCTGAGGAGGGGTGGAGGGGGAGAAAGAAAACATGACCACAACTTTATTACAGGCACTCCTATGCTGCCTGATCTGGTAGGGTCTCCCTTCCCCATTCACATGACAAAAGTGTCCTCTAAGGTGTTCACACTTTTTACTTTCCAACATTTGCCAAAGTTCTAGGTCAAGCAATTAAAACCTAGGCCTGCAGAGTGGCAGTCTCACTCCCTTCTCCTAAGGGATAATGCATAAAAGCATATTCATTGAAAAGGTATCTTAGGACCCAGAGATGTACCTGTAAACAGGGCTCAATGTGGACTTTTCAACTTTGAGGTGCTCTCTGCTTCCCCATCTCTGCTGCTCAGTGCATGTGTGCAAGCCCCCAGATCAAAGTCCAATTGCCTATTTCCCTTTCCTTCCATGCTTCAGGTAGGATGCCCAATTTGTATTGTTATATGATCAAGTGTGTGTTTACTATACTTTTTAAAAAATGGCTAACCTTTATTCACTCTTAAAACTGCTCTGAGAAGATGTGACTGTGGTTGCGGCCAGCTAATCAGTACTGTGCAAAACTGGCTTTTGTTGCAAACCAGAAGAACATATTTAAGCTCAGTCTGGGAGAGCCTGGAAAAAATGTGGTGTGCTTAAAAATAATGTACATCTAATGTACATGTACCCCACTGCCCACTCCAAACAAGGAAAATCAGAAAATGTTGCAGTATTAATTGGGAGAGAGAGCTCATCCAACCAATTACCAAATGTATTTAGAGCTATAGAAAATACTACTCAAAGAAAAGAGAAAGTACATAACATATTGCTGTGCAATATTCAAAACAAAACAGCATGTGTATGACTAGAGAAAACAACCTCCCCTATAGCATATCATACCTATCATCTGAGATAATTCAGCTAGGTACTTGCAGGCACAGGGTTTCATATGATTTATGCTGTGCTGCTTTTTACTTGCTTATCTAGAAGCATTTATTGTCATAATAAAACTGTAAAGGTTGAGAAACCCATTTTTTGCTACTCTGAAAATTAAGAAAAACAGAAACCTTGGATATTTATTCCACTTAATGAAATAAAAAGTGCTGTCGTTCTATTCAGATGAGATCACAGAACTCTGAAATCATGTTCAGGAAGGAGCAGATTCCAACTGAATTTTCTACGTAGGACCCATTCAGCTAAACGTATTAATTACTATCATGTTAGAACAGCTTTAAAGCTACAGATGCTCACAAATTCCCCACCCCCAACTATGCCAGGCAACCAGCAACCCAGTATCTATTAACTGATGTATAATTAAAGAAGAGGGATGCAGGTGGCGCTGTGGGTTAAAGCCTCAGCGCCTAGGACTTGCCGATCGAAAGGTCGGCGGTTCGAATCCCTGCGGCGGGGTGCGCTCCCGCTGCTCGGTCCCAGCGCCTGCCAACCTAGCAGTTCGAAAGCACCTCCGGGTGCAAGTAGATAAATAGGGACCGCTTACCAGCGGGAAGGTAAACGGCGTTTCCGTGTGCGGCTCTGGCTCGCCAGAGCAGCGATGTCACGCTGGCCACGTGACCCGGAAGTGTCTGTGGACAGCGCTGGCCCCTGGCCTCTTAAGTGAGATGGGCGCACAACCCCAGAGTCTGTCAAGACTGGCCCGTATGGGCAGGGGTACCTTTACCTTTTTAATTAAAGAAGACCAACCTTTTCATTATATGGCTCATCTCTCAGCACTTCAGGTGCCATCCAGTAAGGAGAGCCCACCACTGGCAGTTTCTCACTTTAAGCATTAGAAGAGAGAGGTGGTTAGAAGCTGGCAAATTAAGCATTTCTTTGCAACTCCTTTCACTTTCAGCATGGGAACAAGTACAAGCTGTTCTCTTGCCATTCATATTGATTCTATTTGTCTGGACAACAGAAGGTGATGGAGAGAGCAGAGGTGAAGTGTGAAGTGGCCAGAGTACCACTGCAAGCCAAAAGAGCTTCTGTCCTTTCTCCTGAAAGGCTTCTTCATATTCTAGGCTCTTCAGAGCAAGTCTTCAGATATCATTAACAGGCAACAGTTGACACTTCAGAACACCATTCAGTAGCAGATAACCCTTAGCCTGAACAAAATATCCCATGACAAATCTGACTATTCAGTAGTTTCTCCCTTGACAATTCAGAAAAGTATTCTACTTAGGAAGCATGATAGGAAGCTTCCTGAAAATTGAAATAATTCATTTCCATATTTATAGAGCAGGTGTGTCAAGTCAGTACATTTTTTAGTTTAATTTTGTTTCACCCGAACTGTTCTAGTTCAGTTCATTAACTTATCCAATGGGAAGAATATGACAATACTGATTTGCATAACTGCTTGAAGCATGTTCAGGGTCAAAATAGTCACTAAAATAGTAATTTTACAGAACCCCACTCATTAGTATTCATGGTACTTTACACAGCAGTTAAACCATTTTGATATCTTTTTTAAAAAAGAAAATGAAAAACAGGAAGGCAAGGAGAAAGTTTTCTAAGTGGCGTGATGATATCTGAAAGAACTGTATGGAACTTTCAGGAACTGATTTCAGTGAGAGAACTCAAATGCGGATCATGTAAAGGAAGATATACCTGAGCATGTGCAAAATACTTATAGTCATCACTGAGCAAACATATACTGCAGCAAACACTGAGGATCAAAAGGTGCACGTCAAGGCGAGCACCAACATCTATCTTTTTTAGGAGATGACTTCATTTAGCCACTATGCAAACTCATGGTAAAAACTTCCAGAGCAACTATAGTCTTAGTCTATTGCAGCTAAAACAAAGAGGCTTATAGCACCTTAAAGTCTAACCAATTTATTATGGCATAAGCTTTCATGGTCTGGAGTCCATTTCATAAGTTGCTGCTGGGACTGTTATCCTCACTTGACAGATACATATACACACTTGGGCATACAAGAGAGAAAATATAAATAGGCGGGCTAAAAAAAAAGCCAATAATTGCAAACAGGTGGAATACAGTCCTGTTCTTCTTCAGCTTTGGTTTTGCAGGTTGCTGCTGATCTAAAAGCTGCCATTCTCTATTAGAAGAAATTCAAAGGGAAATCTAACATAAAATAGAAGAATTAGAACTAATAACCATATTTGATTTTGTTTGCCCTGTTTGGCAAGTTTAATTCTGTTTGATTATACAAAATGGTTCTCTCTCCCACTACAGGTATTACCAATGAGAAGTTGATTCTGCAAAATAACTTATAACCAATACCTGCTGCTGTGAATGGTCACTACTTGTTTGACAGATTAAAAGTTTTACTGAATTTTCAGACTGTACCTTTAAATTTCTTTGCCATTTTATTCCCACGGCTGAGGATTTCCCCCATATTTTATGTTTGCAGTAATATTCCTCATTTTGATTCATGCTGACAATGCTACTTACCTAAAGTCGGGAATTTTCTCTGCTAAGCCAAAGTCACCAACTATAGCAGAATATCCATTCTCATCAAGCTTTATCAAACAGTTCTGAATGAAAAGAAGAGGGGAATTAGTGTGGTCCACATTTGAATCCCACCATTAAAAACTTAAAACTAGGAAGCAATGCAAGTAAGAGTGTGTGTTATATGGTATCCCACCCTTCATCAGAAGTGATCTTGAGACAGCTCACAAAATTAAATATACAAAAGTAAATATACAATCAACTAACTAACCATTAATCGTAGTAACTAATCCATCTGTCAAGTATCACAAGGAACACCTCTCATTGTAATGCAGGCACATGCACCACAAATTTAAGAGGCCTGGCAGAAGAGGGAAGTCATTAGCTGGTGCATAAATATAGACAAGTATTAACCAGGTGAAGTTCTGAGGGGAGCGAATGTACCACAAATAGGGTGCTCTTGCCAAGACCCTCTGGTGAGTCATCTTGTGACTTTAGTCAGCAATGGCACTGCCAGAGGAGCCTCCAACCACAAAGCCTAGCCAGAACAATATGGGGTGTTTCTTCAGATAATCAGGCCCCTATTATGCCATTTAGGGGTTTGTGTGTCAGAAATACAACTCTGAAATTGGCCTGGTGGCCAATAGGCAGCCAAGTGTATGTATTTGAGGACTAGCTATACAGTCCTAGCCAAATATACCTACTAAAACTCTGGCTTCTGCAATCTCCAGATATGACTGATCTGAAGATCAGCCAAAGCTACTGCTCATTTTTTTAGCAATATGTTCTGGTTTATTATACAGTTTGACTGGGGAAAAGAATGTCCACCCCAATTCTAAATATGCAACAGGTACCACTCTTAAACATGCTTATTAGGGAGCAATCCCCCTTGAACACAGTAGGAATTCTCAACAAGTATACAACCGCACCATAAGGCTGGAAATTCTATTCACATTTGGGAGCAAATCATACTGAACCCAGCAGGATTTCTGAGCAAACACATATAGGAATGAGTTCCAAGCAGAACAAGGAACAAATATGATACATTGGGCTCTTGTGCTGTTTGATATCTTTAAGTGAAATCACTGCTAGATTCAGTTCATGGATTATTACTACTATGAATTATAATTTCTAGGTTTACACTGCATTTAGGCTGTAGTGTTAATTTCTTTCTTTCCCCCCTTTTTTCCCTTTTACTGATTTTAAGATCTCAGGTAAAACATTAATTTGATATTTCCATTCAGAATATTTTTGGGATTTTGCTTTTTAAAATAGATCACTACATACATTTAATCTATTTTAAAATTTAAAAATAACTTGCTTGCAATGTCTGCAAGCCACTGTCAAGTCTCACTTAGCCAGAATCTTGTAGGTTAACTAGGACTGTGAACTGTAGTCTTTACTGGATTTGGAGAGCAATGGCCACATCATTACAATGATACTTAACTGTCAAAGACAAGGAGCAGATGGGGGAAATTAAGCATTCTGGTCTGTTTATGTTCTCTCTAATGTACTGATGCCTCTGGCACTGGCCACTGTTAGCATTTCATTATAAAATGAAAGTATAGTAAAGTTCTGTTCTGTTTTAGTTTTGTCCAGTTTAATTTCTTGCACAACTGCATTGCCCACTGTGCGTAACACACACATCCATGTTAACAGCAGGCAGCAGTGACTTTATGGACTTCTCTTGAGTTGTAACCTGCAAAACCAGCAAATAAATTCAGGTACTTGCCTGCTCATAAAAAGAGCAGATAGGAAAGAGGAGGGGGAGTAAGGGAGAGGTCTCAGATCTTCATTGTACTTCTCTCATGGACACACAGAGATTCCTCTTTGATTCCTAGGTCTCAATTAATATTTATTTTATTTTAACCTGGATCAGTTATAGCACACACAGCTCACTTTGAGTTTTAAAAAATTGCACAAGGTCAACTGAATCAGGCCAACCCAACACACACTAAAGCTTCTCAATTATGGCCTTTGTTATCTCTCGTCAAAGAATGCATTCATTCAGCTTGCTTGTGGTAAACTATTTGTTCACTGCAAAATGCAGCTAAATCCTAGAGGGATAACATTAATCATACAGCAATGTTAAAACCACGATGAAAATTCAGCAGTTGGTGTAGAAGTAACCATATGTTGGGCAGCAGCCATTTGATAATGCTAGGGTTCTTTTTTGGTGCTTCATATGGCAAGTAATTTTTCTACCTACTTAAGAAGCTTTTAGTTTAATACAATGAAATCAAGCTTACAGTTTATGAACTTTCAAACTATATGCCCTGAATACAGAGTTGTATTTCTCAAAAAAAAAATATGCTGCTGATCGGTGAGTGGTTGCTATTCCATTTGCTTTCCTGCATTAGCCTTCAATATTTTTTTCCTTAAATGTAAAGAATGCATGGGAGGCACATCTTACTGTCCAAACTTTTACAAGTATTCCAGTAAGAATAACTGCTTTGAATTTGTTTGAACATAACTTCATGTCAAACTCTGCTTGAGATACCCTTTTCAATCATTATGGCACCCACCCACAATTTGTCTCCTAAACTCATTCCTATTCATTATCTCGCTCAAAACTTCCCTTTTCCTGTACTCTCTGAAATTGCTGCCCCTTCACCCCAGTAACTATACCTTACTGTAACTAAGTCAAAGTGTGTGTAATTGAAACCACCATGTTCTTCTCTGCCTCCATTTCCCTCCCACTTCCTCTGTTTTTCCTGTGTTTATTTTAGAATGCTATTTGTAAAGCATCATGTTTTACCTGAACCAATGGGTTCAAATTACAAGAAAGGAGATTCCAACTAATCATTAGGAAGAACTTTCTGACAGTAAGAGCTGTTCAACAGTGGAAAGGGACTACATTGGAAGGGAAAGGGACTCTCTTTCATTGGAAGTGTTTAAATCTACCTGTCAGCTATTTTTTAGCTGCAATTCCTGCATTTGCAGGACTAGGTAATCCTTTGGGTCTCTTTCATCTCTACAAATCTATGATCTATGTGTACATGGGTAGATTTTTATAGATTTTTTTTAAGCCCAATTTTAAGCCATATTAATTGTGCTTTATTTAGTTTCTTCTCTAATCAAATTTCAGTTCAAATACTAATATATATTGAGACCCGAATTAACATGGGCAATCTGCTAAATCAGATAACACTACAAGGACATCAGAAAATTATTCCAGAAAACCCACATCACTGATTAGCCAAGCTGTGCTCTACAAGGCAACTGTGAGCATTTCTTATAGATATGTCCCTGGATTGAGCTTCACAGAAGGTCTCTGGGAAACTTTTTAATTATATTTATTTTGATAAAGAGAAGGCAATCAGACTGGGAACCAATGGTGACATTTACTCGGAATACTTACTGTCACTATAACATCCCTGAAAATAAGTATTTAGAATGAATTTAATCTGAACAATCAGGAGTGTTCTTGGTTACTAAGGACTGACAGTCTAGCAATGGGTTTTGGATGGAATTGTATTCCCCTTGAGGGGGAAAAAAATCAGGTTTGCTACCATACTGTTTTAAGGCAAAATTCAAAGTCATTGTCTTTAAAACCCTATTTGTTTCAGTCCAGGATATTTAAAGGACTGCCATCTGCCCTACTTTAATCTTGCCCGTCCACTGAGGTCAATGAGAGAGGCACTTTTTGTATGTCCAATCACCCATCGCCATCTGAAACATGGTGGGTGGGACTAGCACTGCTCTATTTATCTAGCCCAGTACCCTCTACCCTGACTGGTCTTGCACAGAGGCTTTTCACAGGCTGGAGGTGCCAAGGATTGAACATGGAATATTCTGTATGCAAATATTGCACTCTACCACTGAGCTACGGCCGCTCGTTATGCAGATTCAAATTCTGTGGAATGTATTGCTACATTGCATGTATTAAAAAAGTCCAATAATACATGATCAAATCTCTCTGTAGAGACTTCCCCAGAGATACAATTCTGGAAGTTTATACAACCTGAGTTATTCCTTAGGCTGAAATCTTCACTTAAAGAAGCTGAAACTGAGCTCCAAAGAGTTAACAAATGTTTATACATAAACAGATGTGAGTGAACATAAAGCTCCTTTTGTGTGTTGAGAGAGCTTAACATCTGCTTTGCACAGTGTAATCCTGCTAAGGAAGTTCAACATTTATTTTCTTCTCACATAAGAAAAGATATCCACTAGCAATAGCTTGTTCAGGCCCAATGCAGTTTCCATTAATTTTCTTTGTGCTGCGGAAAGCAAAGAAGGATTGCTTTATATTCAGGCATGTTACCACAGTTTCCTTCACATTAGCTAAAACAGCCAAATGGGACAATATAATCCTGCCACTGTCTTAATGGTTACATACAACGTTTACAGTATTGCTAAAGAAATCCATGTCTGCTAAATGAAGTCATTTAAGAGACACAATTTATGCTGAAAAGTGTGATATAAACTCTCCCCCTCTCTCTCTCTATATATACAGTATATCTATATATATATATCTATATCTATATATATATCTATATATCTATATATATCTATATATCTCTCTCTCTCTCTATATATAAATATATATATAAATATATATATAAAAATAAGAGAGAGTTCAGACAGTTATGCACTGTAAAATTTTGTCTCAGACAAACAGATTTATCTAAAAACATTAACAGGTAAGAAATGCATCCTCACAATAACTCATTGTCTCCTGCTTCTCATCCTTTTTCATTATTCCTTTCTGCCAACTTGAAGGTTTTACAAGCAAATTATCTAAATCCAAATATAAAGTTCACTAGCTTAAATAGCAATTCCATAAATCAAAGGAAGGTAGGAAAAAGGCTAGCATAAAAAAAATATGCTGAGTAGAATTGTTACCATTTAAGTAACATTGGTATTTCTATTTTAGGATTTTTAATTTTAGGATTATGGAACTTTTGTACTACTCTGGCTTGTCAAACTTGAAAATCTTGAAAACTTTTTAAGAAGTATAATGGCAACATGGAAATCTACTCCTCATTCTCCACAGTGTTCTCAATATATTTTGCATTTAGACCAGAGTGCAGGGAAGAACCTTTGGTCGTTAGTCTAATAAGGATCCCAAAATGATCCACAATGATGTTTTCCTCAAAAAACCCTGAGCTGTCTTTCTCTCCTTGTAAGCTTAATGCATGTGCATATGGTTGGAAAGCATATGAGCAAAAATGCTACTATTTTTCAAATGAGGAAAAAAACTGGACCCTCAGCCAGAGCTTCTGTGCTTCACAGATGGCCTCCCAGGCTGTGTTTAAAAGCAAAGAAGAAATGCAAATATTTTAGCTGTTCTACACAAGTCCTTTGTGATACTGATAAAGATGTTCAACCATTAGGGGCTTTGCTGGGCTTAAATATAAAACCTCTTGGGATCCTACCTACAAAACACAAACAAGTCAGATAGATATTGGCAAAGGAGGTTTGCAGTGCAATCCTAACCACGCCTACCGGAAGAAAATCCAATTGAATTAAATGGGGCTTTCTGCCAGGAAATAGAACTGCTAGTACATTTGCAAAGCTAAGCAGGTCTGCTTTGGTTTCAAAGTGGATGGGGGATTGTAAGGTGAGATTCCTGCCTCTCAGAGGGTTGGAACAGATTGCCCGTGGGGTCCCTTCCAACTCTACAATTCTATGATTCTATACCCCATACCTGTGATGTCAAGTGTGCAGCAGGTAGAGACACAGCAGCCAACAAATGATTTGGAGTGTGCTCCCAGTTGTTCCTTGGCAAGTGAGGATTGGTGCTGCTGAAAGAACCAATTACTTTGTATTCCCAGCTTGAATTCAAGCTGGTGATTCAGATGATTTTAATCTACTGGCATGGCTCAAGCCATGGCGACAAAGGAAAATAATTACTCTGCGTCATCTGATGTCATGTTGAAGTCAGGTAATTTGGTAATTTGAGTGGACAGCTCCACCCAGCTGTCAAATTGGTCTGCAGGGGATGGGGGAGCTGCCAAAATGGCCCACCAGCTGCTAAAGCTTCCCTGCCCCTGATTTAAAGGGTTCAAAAAGGTTGCACATATGAATACATTACACTGTTGTAATTCTAACTATCTATAAAGGTAGATATCATCATTGTACAAATGGGGAGAGGGGTCGACATTGAGAGGGTGTGGCTTTTTTAAGGCTACCTAGTGAGTTCAGGGCTGATTCAAACGGGATAATTCATCGTTTGTATCTCAATCACTTAAATAGTAAGATAGAGTGAAACCACAGGCAACACTAACAGGAATTATGATTTGCTCACCAATATTGTAACACCAAACAATTTTACACTATTAAGTGATATCAATGCAGCCTAAGTGCTGTTGTACTAAAGCTTCTCATCTTAGTGCTTCAGGCATAACCTAATTACTTTCAAGGTTCACACAACTCTTCAGCCATAAGTATACCACCTGTTAATATGTGCCCTCCATTTGAATTAGTTTCAAAAAGACCACAGTTCAGTTACAAAAATCAGTATAATGAAGTCTGGAAATACTCATATAAACAGAATATGTGGCATTTGGGATGCTTTGCTTCCCAAGAACAGAGACAGTAACTCTTTATTCCATTCTGTCCCATCTTCCCAGAGTTGGCAGACTATTAAAGTGCATCCCAGCTGGTCATTTGCAGTTTTTGCATGAGAACCTTCATCGTAACTCAGCATTTTACCTATGGCACATTTAAAAGACCACTATTTTTTAATCATTAGCTGTTTATAATAGTGTTGTTTATGAATTAGTGCCAAAACAACAGATAATCGTCAAGGTGATAAATTTCTGATTGCTTTCCTCACCAGTTTGCAATTACAATGGGACATTTTTAAGGAAAGAAATGATTTTCATATTACTAGCTACAATGTTAAATAGTCGTAATGACAAGGCATCTTGAAAAGCAAAGTTTATGCAATTATTTGTAGCCATGTTTTATCCATCAATTGAACAGTTGCTGGAGTAAAACTACTACCAGATTAATGTTGCTCTGTAGCAGTTTAGGTCACCTGTAGAACAATGTTGAATGTATCTGAAGTTATGGGGAACATTTAAATATACAGCAATAAACCTTTAGGAAAATAGAGTGGGACACAAAGACAAGTCTGTATGCCTGCATCTTTTTGTAGTTTTATATTATAAAATGTGTAGCAGCTGGATCTCTAGGCTTTGGGAACTAGAAGTTTGAATAACTTGCTGCGAACAAATTAAAGAAGTTGTGCAACCACCTTCCTAGGATCATAATCCTAACTCATTTATTTGTGACCTCTACTTCAGGTTAGTTTCTTCTCAGACATCTACACAACATGAGTTGTTCTGGGAAAGTTTAATCCACTAAACTATGCTTTCAGTGTTTTCTCGCAATCTTTTAAAGTGACATTTTACGTAACAGTTTTACAGTTTGAGACACTTAGTGGGGCTGGAGAAAAGTAAAACTACGCAATATTGTTTGTAGTCTGCTAAGTAATACACATCTATTGCCAAATGGTTTCATTTGATAGGGACGCATGGTACCTTGGATGTCAGATCCCGATGGAAAATGCCTTTATAGTGAAGGTAAGTGAGTCCCAGAGCAATGTCCAGTGCCAGCTTCACCCTTACTGTCCAAGGCAGGTGTTGATTACCATCCAACAGCTGTTCTAGGTTACCACAGTTGATATACTGAAAATATATAAAAAAACCAATTAAAAAGAGAAGAAAAAAAACCACAGTTAAACTATCTGTACTTCAAAGTACAGACAGGTGAGGAATTTCTTCTTGGATTTAGTGGGGCAAATGTAAGTTCCTCCAACTGTACTAATGATATACTAACTCAAACCAAACAATCATAAAAGTAAATAGTCTATTAACTTTATGATTGGTAAGTGAATGCATCCCCAATAACTCCTGGACATCCTCCTTGTTGGCATCCATCTATCTCGAGAGACAATGGAGTGTGCGTCCAGGGGTGAAGACAAACTGCTGTGTTAGCAGTACAGAAGTAACTTTCCAGTGTGTATGGAGGTCCTGAGCTGCCCAGACAGACAAGACCCCCTCCCCCGGCCTCACTGATGTGGTCCAAAGGAAAGCAGAGCAATATGTTTGGCACAAACTAGGCTGCCTCAGTTGCTGGTAGGAGGCATACAAGGTGCCATCCAACAGCCTTAGGGACCCCACTTGGGATATGTTTAGAAACCACCTTCTTGACCCGTTTTTCATGAATGCATAGGAAGCTGTCAAGGCTGAGCCAGACCTTTGGTCCATTTAGCTCAGTATTGTTAACACTGACTGTCAGTGACTCTCCAGGGTTTCAGCCAAGGGACATTCTCCCCACCCCCCACCCCAATTTTTTTTAATTAGTTTTCCACAATTTTTTTAAACACACAGACAAACAAACAAACAAACATAAATCCTAACCTTATTAAAACTAATCTTAGTAACATTGTTAAGCGACTTCCTTGTATCCCCTTGGTTGAATTTCAGTGTATATCATTTTAAAGGTTTTCCAAAACCTATATTCTCATAAAATTAACTTAGTCACTTAACATCTTTCTTTCTTTCCCAATCTAAATTTCAACATATTAATTTATCACATTACATATTTAAGTCCTAAGCCTATCTGGTATTTGCAAGCTTTCCCAATTAATTTAACTTAACATATTTAACTAAATAGTCTTTAAATTTCGTCAATTCTTCCTGGTAATCCTCCTCCTTCTGGTCACGGACTCTTCCAGTCAGGTCGGCTAGCTCCGAAAAATCCATCATCTCAGCCAAGGGACATTCTTAGCCCTACCTAGACAAGCCAAGGATTGAACCTGGGCCCTTTAGCATGCAACACGAGTGCTCTGCTACTGAGCTATGACCCTTCCCTAAAGCACAGCATACACCAAAAGAGGAGGAAATGACAACTGGAAAGAGGTAGTGCAGACAAAACAACTGATAACTGAGGCATCATCCTAGATTTCAATTAACATGGTTAGTTTTTGCCAGCAGGTGGTGGCATGAAGTAATTCAAGGTTCTCCTCTCTCCCTGTATTTCTACTATAAAAAGAGTTCTCATGTAGTATATTTCTAACTGCTAAACACCACACACTGTAGCGCAATATTTCTGCAAGTCAGTCCAGACTTCAGGCTTGTAAAGAAGTACTATCATATAAGTCCCACTTGTTAAACTGCAAGAGCTGAAGAAATTCATGTGCACAAAGAATAAATATACAACATTCATTCTATATTTGCACCCCTCTTTAAATACAATGAGACCAAAAATTTATATCCAAGTGGGATTACTTTAACACAAACCAGTGACCCAGCAACTGTATCATCCACTGAGCTACAAATCAAAGAACTGTTAATTTCTAGCTGTCCAGAATACTTGAGGATCTAAAGAGGATCAAAACGAAGTGTTCCTTGGCTAGATGCCAAACTACTTGGCCCAGATTTTAGGAGCCAGCTCAAGTTTCTCAACGTATTATGCCAGGAGAGTTCAAGGCCACCTCACAAAAAAGTGCAGTTGTTTACCACTTGTGGACCAGGACTAGTTTATGTAGCGATTTCCACTACAAGCAAATTAATTGTGCATATTAACACAGATTGCCCTTTGGAAGCAACAGTTATCTGCCCCAGGCAAATACAAGTTTCTGATGCAGCAAAAATGAGTCTTCCAGGATCCACTATGCCTGCGTGGTTACTGCCATAATTAAAAGAGAGATGCCCATGAACATACATGTAGGAAATATATTCCAATGGTACGTGATAACATTCTTGCACACACCCTGCTCTATTCTGTTTGTCAAGTCATTATTTAAATCCAGTAATTCAGCAACTTGCTTAGGAACAAAGGAAGCCACCTTTTATTGAGGGAGACCCATCAGCCCATCTAGAACATTTGCCAGTCAGATACTCTCACGGACAACCTTCTGTGGGCCACATGATAGTGGTACATAGGGCCAGTGGCAAGAACTGGGTGCAGCAACGGATGTGAATCTTTACCTTTGTTCAACCACACAAACATCAGAAGTCTCTCTCTCTCTCTCTCTCTCTCTCTCTCTCTCTCTCTCTCACACACACACACACACACACACAGTCCATCTACCATTCAAGAAAACAAGAATCACTGTCATAGTTCAAGGACAGATTCGTGCCAGGCAAGAGCACTTGAGGCGGCTGTGGAGCACTACAGTGTGGGGTGTGACCTTGGGAAAATCTCAATGGCTGACTAGAAAAGGCTCTGGAGGTTCAGATTCGGCCTCTGGGCCTGAGGTTCCCCACCGTGTTCTACACTGACTGGCAGTAGCACTCCAGGATTTCAGACAGGGGCATTCCCAGTCCTATCCGGAAATGCCAGGGATTGAACTTGGGATCTTCTGCATGCAAAGCAGGTGCTCTGTCACTGAGCTATGTGCTCTCCTGCTTGCTTCATCCAGCACTCTATGGAACCATGCAAATGTTTTGGGATGAAAATAGTGGCATACTTTTTTGATAGTTAAAACAACTGAGCCACAGTATCTACTTTGCAAATCACAGTTGTTCGCAGATTCCCTGGTGTGAGAATCTGCAGTTTTGGAGCAATACTGATGTCGGGTCTTCTTGCAATGCACCACACCTCTTTACATGGTACTAAGCCACAGGAGATCACCGTCCTGCTACATAATGTCCAACCGTCATTCTCAAAGAGCCTCCTTTGCACATACAGTACTTCCTTCATATTTTTCTCAGAACATACTGTCCTTCACAGTTCAGTATTGTTTTGTCTCCTGCATATCATTGAAGGACTGAGAGGTGTCGTGGCAGATGTGCTGAACCAGTGCTTTGGCCTTGATAATGGAATTGGTGAGCAACAACAAACTGAAGCTCAACTCAGACAAGAGATACGCATAGTCAGTAGGTAGCCTTCGCCCGTCCAGATGGGTCAGAATCCCATTGAAGAAACAGGTGTGCAAACCTGGGGGGTACTCCTGTATCCTCCATTGTCAATGAAGGAACAAGTGGGCTCCATGCCACCAAGTGCCTTTTAACAGCTTTGGCTGGTGGTCCAGCAGCCTTCCTATCTGGATACAGATAGCCTGGCTTGAGTGATGTGGTAATAGGATAGATAATAGGATAGATTACTGCATTGTGTTTTATGTTGAAATACCTTTGAAGACTATTCAGTAACTGCAGCTAGTGCAGAATGTGGTAGTCAGACTGACCAGGACTAGCTGGCCTGAACATATAAATTCAGTTCTGGCTAGCTTGTACTGACTTGTCAATATTTTTTTTCTGAGCCCAATTCAAAGTGCTAATCTTGACATATAAAGTCTTGGGTGGCTATGAACACCAGCACTTCAAGGACTGCTTTTCCTCACATGAAGGTGAAATCAATATCTGAGGTCCTTCTGTTTGCCCCCTCCAACAGATATTCAGAGGGTGTCAACAAGAGAAGCTACCCACAAATAATGGATAGTCCTTCCCCGAGATGCTTCCTTGGCACTGACTTTGTCACCTTTACAGTTCCAGCCAAAAACATTTTTATTCTCACAAGCATTTGGAAAGAGTTCCAATAGTCTGAATTTTGGTTATTTATTTTTAGTGTTCATTCCTATGAATGTGGGCTGATTATTTTTATATTGCTGGGTGGTTTTTGTGAATTTACACTTTTCATATTTGTTTTGCTCCAATGGCTTTTTATTGTGTATAAACTGCATAGTGTTGTAAATCACTGTGGGACTTTTTCCTGCATGAAGCAATTCATAAATTGATTTGGAACAAACCACTGATTAGTTTGCTGTGTCTATACTGCAGACAATAATTAAACTGGGCTTACCAGGTATTTTAGTATTACCCATTTTTGAATTCAGCTTACAAGTATATTAGCACATTGCACTTTTACCAAAATCACTCTTTTTTCTTCTGTATGGACAATAGTCAACGTCACAGAATTGGACCTCCACTCATGCAACTGGACTTCCTCTTTCCAACCCCCTGCACCTGCCACAGCTCAGCCACCATAACAGAGTTGCAGCATGCACAGAGGGCTGCAATGGGAGCAGGAATCCATTCCACAAACTGTAACATGCCACTGGTGGATCAGTGGATATCACCCTCTTGTTTATTGAATGCTATGTCGCCACAGCAAAATGAGCTCGGCATGTAAAGCATGGAGTTGTCCTGTATGCAGATACTGGAAATATCTGACTACAAATCATTAATGAAGGTTTAATTAAGAAAGACCTTTAATAGTGAAAGGGCTATAATAGTGCAAACGTGTCCAATTTCATGCTGATTGCCTGTTTGGCTTCAGAGTACTTTGTCTATTGTAACTGTAACTTAATCTCATCTGTTGATGCAGTTAGCACATAAAAAAGGCAAGATCCAGTCTCCTCAAACATTTGGTACCATAGATCTGAATAAATCTTCCCCAGGAGGAATTATAACACTTTGCTCATTTCTCTTTACATAGTAGGACTATGGCACATTTCACCAGCCCCACAGGCTCCCATAGTCAAGAATCTCAGGTGAAAGGATCTCTATTACCAAGCTATTCCACCTTCCTCCTCCCAACAAGTTATCAGTCCCAATGCAAGTACTGGAAGATGTGGTCTTTGCAATTTAAAATATGCATGCTCTGAATGTCTGCCATTTCAGATAAATTAACTATCCTATGGGGCCTTGCCCCAGCTGATGCTACAAGATAAGCACTGCTTTAACAGTTGGGCCTAAAAATTCATTGTGTGTACAAATGCAATTACAATTCTACAATACTTAAAACCAAATTAATCCAACTCTTCAAAATAGGGATAAGGCTCCACCTAATTATATATTTGGAATAGCCTTCTAAGCAAGGGGGGGAAGAGTAAAGTAAAAAAGGGTAATGATGTGACAGCTTTTGCTCCCACTATGTACAAAACAAACTGGCTTTGCAAGTAACAGAGGACTTTTTTCCAACTGGAACAAGGGTTAAGTACATCAAGAGTGGCAGCTCAGGACTGAAGGCTGGGAATATTTGTACTCCAAGTATGCCAACAATTCAAATTCCATTAAAAATACAAGTCTGCCCTTGAAGAGCTAGATGGGAAGGAAAGGCCTACTGGGTGTGTGGTTGGAACTCAGCTGAATGTTGTTTCCTTTCTTCACAATCCTTGATAGAATATACTTTAAGCAGCAATACAAATTCATGTAGATCTAAATTCTTGATTCTGATGTTTTTACTTCTGAGTGTTTGCAAAGTTGTTGTATGGTCCTGTGAAACTGTGGGTTGTAGGAAAGTATTAGAGTATTCGGGATTAGAGAAATTTGTAGGTAACAGTAAAGGACCCCTGGGTGGTTAAGTCCAGTCAAAGGCGACTATGGGGTATGGCACTCATCTCACTTTCAGGCCAAGGGAGCCAGCGTTTGCCCACAGACAGCCTTCCGGGTCATGTGGCCAGCATGACTAAATCGCTTCTGGTGCAACAAAACACCAGTGATGGAAGCCAGAGCCCACGGAAACGCCAGACAGGGACAAGAATAAGTGTTTGCACATATTCTGCAATTATTTTTGTCCTGAACTTCACAAATTTCTTCCAACAATCTGATCTTAAGTTTGCGGGCAACTAACTATAGGCCTTTCCCCTATACTGCAGAGAAGCAGTACATGGAACTTGTATTTAGTTGTAAAATAAAGCCTGTACAAACCTATTCATAGAAATGCTACTCATAGAAATGCTACATTCGTAAAGTGAATTCCACCATAACATCTCTTTTAATATATATCTATTCAGGTAAGAGAAAGAAATAGAACTGATGATGAATTTATAAATCTGTATGCTGTATCCTTATGCAATAAGATGCAGTTCCAGTTGGAGAAACAGTTTTAGCACAGCAAGAAGTACAGCAACACTAAGGACTGTGAAGGACCTGCTCACTTAATTCTTTCCACATGATCCCTCCTATGTATGTGGAAAAGCCTGTGTGTGGATCTGGCGTAAACTTACAGAAGTCAGAAGACATTTCCACAGAAGAAGGAACACTTTTGCAACTACAAGAAATTGATTCTGGGCACCATGAGCTATATCCTCATACCATCCAATTTATACTGAGGTTATGCTGTGCAATTTGATATTGGGGTACAGTGAGTTTAGTGACTAGTAATCAAGTCTGCAAAAGTGCAATAGAATTTAGTTTCCCTGGCTGAGCAGTAACAACTGGATCAGTGAACTGGGGCTTAAGATTAGCACCTGATGACCATAAAATAAGAATTTCAGAAAATTAAACTAAAAACACATACCACAGTGGGGAAGACAAGTCACCCAAATGTTTGTATGCCTCCTCTGCCCCTCCTTCTCACACGCAACTCCTCCACTTCATATTTGCTAGCCATAGTTTGCCATCATTTCTGAGACATAGGAATAGAAAGGGAAGCCTGCTGGTTGACTGGGTACTCCCAGTTACCAAACCACAACTTGTCTCAACTGAACCACCAGTGGAAGTGAAATAAACCAGAGGCTTCCACACATAAATCCTGAGTGTAATCAGTTTCAGTTCCTCTACAAATTCTCATTATAAGGCTTAACAGCCAGAAAGTACCATCATCCCAGCTTTGAAAAAGGAGGGTGGGGCAAACAGTAGCATGGCTATTTCTCACTGCAACAAAGTAATCACCCATCTTCATTAAGCATGGGATAAAATGAAGTATTCAACTGCCATGTGTGAAGGGAAGAAGGGGAAAGAGAAAGCACACAAGCTCAAGGACTGTACTTAAAAACATTTAACTGATTTGTCCTTGGCTTCCTGCACATGGTTTGTTTAAGGTAAACAAGTCATGAGCCCCTGACTCATGATAAGCCAGATTCTGCCTTGTTTCCTGATGGTGCAGTAGGAGCAGGGGAGGAGCAATAACTTTTAAACAGGATGTACCAGCACCCTGTACATTCACGTTAAACCACAGTTTCTTTTAAACCAGTTTAACGCAACATGTGAATTAAGCCATTTCAGTCTATTGTCTACCTGTGAAAATGCTGATGAAGCAGAGATGGCCTGAATTTTTAGAATTTCATTGAGAATTATGGTTCCTCAGCCAGATTAAGTTCCAAATATTTAATATGAGAAAATAATATTTTAACAATGCTGTTTAAAAATGAAAATAGCTCCAATTTTGTTATAATTAAAAATTAATGCATTTAAATTGGAGAGTATTATGAAATGTCAAGGCAAATTATTTTTTGTATAAAATACAAGGAAAAGTTACACTTATAAAGTAACAAAATATCTTTTATTTGTGCAGACTAAGTGCCAAACTCAGTTCAAGTTTCTCAAAGGCCTTGGCAGTTACTAAAAATAACTACATGAAATATGCATTAAGACCTCAAGAGAGTTTACAAGTGAATACTTGAATTGCTGAAGAACAGCTTCCAAGCCAAAGAGTGATTTCATGCCAAAGTACAGCCACATGGCTAACCGCAACATGACTTATTTGTACCAAAAAGTGCTTCCATACAACAATAAGCATTTTTTATTTACTTTTGCAGATACTATGCAAGCTCTAGCTAATTAAGCAATATGCAGTGCTAATTAAGCAATATGCAGCTGTCACAGAATAGACTTTATACAGAAGGGATAACTATGCTTAGGATAAACTTCATCTACACCTTTACTAAAGTAATTGCTGGTGAAATTTAAAGGAGCCAACCCTTTCCTTGTAATGGGCACCTCTTGTTCCCAACTAAAGGAAGAGTCACTCTCCTCTTAACAGGAGTACCTACCCCTGTCTACAAGGATGTGAACCTCTGGCCTATGGACCAAATTTGGGCCAGCATGGGTCACATTTGGTCTGTGAGGCAGTTTCCCCCAAATCACACCTATCTAATCCACATCTGATGTTACGTGTGGAGCTGGTAGAGTTACAGTTCAATTAGATGCACAACATAGTTCCCCATGGGGAACTCAACTGTGCAGCTTATCCTTGCAGAATGTAGCTTGAAATCACCACCCGTCAGTGGATCAAGTTCACCACCCGTACCCTTCTCCTACAGATATAACTTTTCCAGCTCAACCCTTTCTTTACAAGAGCTCCTGAGCCACCGTTGTGGTGTTCTATGGAGAGCAAAAAGTAAGAAATTTGACAAAAATTATCAACTTTGACTTTCTCTTTGGCCTTCAAACTATAGGAATACAATCTCTAGGTGAAAAGCGAAGAGTCTCCTCAATTGCACCATTCCCCACACCTAACAAAAGCAAACTACAGCCAAAGAAATTCTATCAATTTTTCAAGCACATGAAAATGACAATATTCCCCACTGGAGAATCTGCGTTGCTCCTCCCTGGATGTTTTAGCTTGGTGAGGCAGCTATGACCTTAACCACAAACCTGGTTTGGATGCCAAGTAAAAGCTTGGCTTAGCTATTGCAATGTGCTAAAAATCTCGGAAAAGCAAAGCAGGTGCAAACTTCTCTCCAGAAGCATGTGCACTCTGTCCCAATAAGTTACACATTTGCTTCTAGTTTGTATATATCCATTAAGTGCCCTACCCTCCTTGCACAATGGTCTGCAAGGACTATAGACAGAAAACAACTGCTGGATTTGGAGGGCATAGGAAGCATTTCCTATTGAATATTCTCAAAGCGTAACATCTGTAAAGCATCATTAAGAACAAAAGATCAAATGGGAGAATGGTTAACCACAGGGGATGGAGTCCACTCAAAACTATGCCACAGAATTCATTGCAATCACACTTTGATGCCTCCAGGTGCAATATAGCTTACAGAATCAGTGGGATGTGACTATCCTTACTGTCTTAGCACCCTTCTCTAATTTCTGATTTTGCAGAAGTTCTGTAACCACTGAGACAAGTGGGGTTTTCAGCTCAATAGAGCATGCACTTAGGAAGTGGTATTGCTGGTTCAATGGTTCAAACATAGCTTTTGTAGTTTTCTGTCTCTAGTGGTGCCAAACTAAGTGACAAACTAGACATGGTAACAGTAGATCAGTGTTTAATCCAGATTTGTCCCAATCATTTAGGAAGAGGGAGTGAGGGGAGGTGTATGATCCCACGAGCAGATGGCATGCATGCAAAAGCTGTTTGACCCTTCTTGCAATCTGAACTCAGCTGTTGAAAAGGCTTGGGAAGAAGGACAATATGGAAGTAAGTGGGAAAGGGGAAAGGGAGAGATCTATATTCTTCACCCACATACCCCTCTTCTATTAAAACCAGTCTCTATTCACTGTCTAATAGTGTGGCTCCAGGTTTAAACAAGCAGCCTGGGAGGGTGGGTGTGTTCATATTGATCAGAAAATAACCGAAAGAAATAGCCTCTCCCTCACCTGTCCTTCATTCAGGCTTTCATTCAACTAATTCCACATTAATGTTTCTGGAAACGTATTACTGCAGTTGCTCTACATCCAGCTGAGGATTTGGTGCTCTGTAGTAGTGCAGGATGGCAACATATGTGATTGGTTTGCTAGAAAACTAATTTCTAAAGCAAGCAATTCAAAATAAGGCTGACTGGTGTCAGTCCTCCCTCCCTTCCCTTAAAGAACCAGATGTGCTAACTTCCTTCAAACATAAGCACATAACCTCAAAATCTTTAATGTGTACAGACTCTCAAGTGGACATGTGAGAAAGAAGCCTGTAATACTTGATGTATAGCCATTCTTCGCTTCTACAGAACACAAATCTGCAACAGTGCAAAGATGCATTATTCAGTTCAGAATTCCTTTAGCAAGTTTGCTACACTTCCTTGATATCTTTGTTGCTTGAGTGAAGGGCATCAACAGAATCCACATATAATATTTTCCAGAAGACTCCAGCTCAAAGAACAGATGTGAAATCTTGGACACTTGAAACTATGTTCATGTGCTAATCTTATGCTAGATGCTAGATCTAACCCTTTTAGATCTCTAATTCTGCATTCAAAATTCATTCAGAATGAATCTGTGTCTCACCTAAACAGGAATTGAAAGGAAGAAAAGATATAGCATTCCTTTAACTATCTTGGGGTTGTATCCAACTAAATACTTGTGCACGTGGGACAGCTTCAACTAGTTCATAAGAACTTCCTCTCCCTTTCCTCCTGCCGCACATACCCCATATCTGCTCCAAGGGTTTTCTCAACCCTCCAGTGCAAAACTGGAGGTGATATGAGGGGGCAGGCAGAGGAGAGGGAGGGGAAGCTCTGTTGCATGCACAGAACTTCTATGAGCACAATTTTGTTGTTGAACAAAACCTGTTTTGAATCCAAGATGTTTCTTAACTAGCAACATAAAAACAACCAGTGCTAATGCAATAGTTTACATATGCTTATTAATAATATTCCTGCTCTGAATTATTGAAGGAAAGTAACTGAATTAATGACACTTGCTTTCATACGAATAACATTAGATGTGGCACAAGATGAACAAACTACAAGTGTGTTCTGAATTCTGGAGAATGTCCTTTTAGATTAAAAGCTGCAGTTCGTGACCAAGCCTGCCTTTTAGAAACCAATGTTCCTTTGGCAAGGAAGGGCTGTGAAATTAAAATATAAACTACAATAATATTAAAATGTGAACTAGAGTATATTAGAAGTTCTATAGGTGTGGTAGTAGCATAGTATGCAATGACTTAAGTAATGACTTGGTCTCCTACTTGATTCTAATAAGGAATGTGTCAGTGAAAATTAAGAGGCCTGATTATAGAACCCTTACAATTAAAAGACTTGCATTCAATTATATTGGAATGTTTGGGTAAAAATAGAATCATAGATTTGGAAGGGACCCCAAATGTCATCTAGTCCAAACCCCTGTAATGCAGGATTCTCAACTAGATTATACATGAGAGGTGGCCTTCCAGCCTCTGCTTAAAAACCTCCAAGGAAACAATGTTTCTAGGGACAATTACAGATAACCCAACTAGTTCAAGGGAAGTACATAAGATAAATAGCTTGGTACTTATACAGTCATACCTCAGTAAGGGCATGCAGTTGTCCTTGATGTACACAGACGCCCATAAACCTATAAAACAGGAGTAAACAGCTTCTTAAAATGGGAAACAGACAGTGCATTTTGTCAACTTTAAAACAAGTTACCAGCGCATCTGAATCATTATGTTAGTAGCTGCTGCTTTAAAAATACAAATCACTAAGTATATTATATTTTCTGTCTAGCACTAGTATACTGAACCAATGTAGTTGAAGATGGGGAGTAGATTTCTAAATTCTGCCTATTCCTAAACATTTGTAGGATTTGGGGTGAGGACAATACTAACAAACACAATCTTTTACATTCATACATACAGAAAAAGTTTGGTGTAGAGAAATCAATGCTGTGTGTTAAAGTAAAAATGGACATCTTAACAAAGTGTATGTTTGGCCTGGCCTTAGCAATTGTCTAGCTAGATTTTATATCTACCCGGACATTAGTATTGGTATACAAAATCTGGATTATGAGAACAGTAATGAAGATACCACCAAATGTGATCACACTGCCAGAAAAGACCAACAAATAAACTGCTAAGTATTCTATTCAGTTAAATATAGATTCCACATGCCATAAAGGCTTAGGAATCCAATTGTTTACAGTTCATCTCACAACTGCAAAATATTATCAGTTTTAAATATGACTTATGAAAGTACCCTTGAGTTATGTCATGACATTGAGCTATGTCATAAATGAAAATGGAACAATAGTTTAATTTTTAGTATGGGGCAACTCTGGGACTTTATTTAGCATAAGAAGAAGTGAAAATGCACAATTTCAAAAATAAAGACCACAAGATGCCTGACAAAAGGAATACTGTAAAACTGACTTATGGAAAGTGTTCATTTATATATTTTTTAAAGTTCTGTATGATGCAAGAAACATGCGGTAGAATGTAAGCTGCTTTTGAGTAAACTTTCAAAACTCTTGTCTATTAAGGTGGGGGGGGTACAGGGATAACTTCATAAAGAGTTGAAGGAAAACAAGCAAATAAGCCTTCAGCTATGAAAATCTGTTAGTGTTAATAGAACAATTAAATAGGCTCATTTCTATCTTATCCAATATACAACGTTCTGCCTTCAAATGAAATAAAGCATAAAGAATGAAGCTACTTCGGACATTATAGCACATAGAATCACACATGAAAACTAACCAGCAAACTGACTGTATGGCAACTATGCAGCTACCTGAAGGCATATCAGAGTATTTGAAAGGAAAGGAAGTTAAGTTATAGAACACAAATCTCAGAACCACATTAGAAAAAAGCAAAAAAAAAAGCTTGACAACACATTTTTCACCTTCGAAACATAACTTGTGAAAATAGCAAGTGCTGACCATGAGTGAAAGTTATAACATCTCATACTTTACTTTATCAGCATTCCTAAAGTAAAAAAATCCAGGATCCATTAAAACCCACTTTATTTCACGTAGTAAAGCAGAAACAAAGTCTGAAAATAATCCAGTTCCTAGTTTAATGAAAATGTGTTAGCACCAGCACTCCTTGTTGCCTTTCACTGCTGTTGTCCCACTAATTTTTGTGCATTTCCTGTGCATTTCCTATGCATACATACTTCCTCTTCTTGGAAAAAAAAGTCTTGTGTCCCCCGCACCCTAAAAAAAAAAGCACCACTCCAACAGAGCACACACCCATTTATTTATTTTTTCCCCTCTTGCATTTCTATCCTCCCTTCTTCATGGAACTCAAGGTAGCATACGTGTGGTTTCCAGGTAGTCACCTGTCCAAGTATTTACACTCATACACATACCTATGCAACAACGTGCCAAGTGGGGAGGGGGAGAATCTTGAGGCAGGACTATACAAATATGTTTACGTAAGATGGAAATTTATATTTACCCATTCCCCTCTGTAGATGCCTCTGTCCATTTGCATTAAGAAACAAACATGGAACTGGAAACCCCATCTTGGCTTCAGTTCCACCCTAGCCTCACAATTTTTGAGAAGAGCTGTGGTTCAGTTATAAGTACCTGCATGCAGAAGGGCCCAGGCTGAAATCCTGAAGAGGTCTGACTCAGCGTTAAGGCAGTATCCTATGTTCCTAGTACCCAAAATTGCAGTGCTAAGCACTTGAGTAGCATTGCACAGAGTCAGCCATTGGAAATGAGGAAATTAGACAAATTGCACTTCATTCATATGAACAGTTTTAGTTAACAGAAGTTACAAAGCTCAAAGTATACAGATGCAATTGTAATCTCATTTTATAAACTCATTTGTACGAATATATTTTCCCCATTTTCTCTTTTAAATACAGGTTTAAATGGAACTGCATAAAATATTTCCTATGGAAATGATATGCTATAAGCAAGATAGATGTTTAGAGACTTCAGGAGCTTGTCACTATCAAAGCAGTTGTTTAATCATGCTAGAAAAAAAATCCAAATTTAAAGATGACAGTGGAGTCCTAATCATTTGCATGAGTATTTCTGCTCAAAATGCCAGTCATCACCACAACACATGCAGTATTATGTTTTGCAATGCTCTATTTGTGCAAAATACTTGCACTGTACTGTAACAAATATTCTACAACAAGCACTACCTCAAATATCATTTCAGAGGGGTTTCATTTAAATTTACAACCACTTTGTAAAACTGCACACTGACATGTCTCACCCACCTCAAAGTCTATGAGCTTTGTCCAATGCTTGAATCACTACTTCACACAGGCACAATGCAAATTAAGATTTAAAAAACTAATATTTGTAAAAATAAATTACATTCTTTGGTGGCATGCAATATAAATAAAAGTCTTCCTGCACAAGTTTAAACACTGTTACCCATTTTAACATAAAGAATATAAGCCAATCCTCTTGTGCTCCCCTATGCAAAAGTGATTTATACATTTATAGTACATAAACTTGCAAACACATCTGCTCAATTTGCATTTTACCAACTGTAGATGACAGAGCAGCTGTATTCCAATTTTTACCCAGAGCAGTCCCACTGAAATTAATGGACCCATATTAGTTATGGCCATTAATTTCAAAAGGTCTACTCTGAGTAAAAGTTAGTGGAATACAACACATAATATTTAATTAAGAATGCAGAAGGCCAGAAGAAAGCTAGTCAAAATTATTGTATAGGCTAATAGAAATGTATTTGGAATCAGGATGAGTCTGGGAATAAAGGGATAAACAAGAGTCTAACCACTGATCCAAAACTTAGCTCCGAAGTTTTGAGAGACAGTACCTGAATATTCAACTTTACCTCCACAAACATGAAGGATCATAAGAGATGGTACATGAAACTTGATCTGCATTCCCACATACAAATATACACCCCACCTTTCTTACTTTAATATGTTTGGATGTGAAAGTCTATTCATGAGCTGGACTTCTTTCAGCATATTTGCTCTGTTGCTGCTTAGTGTGTTCATCTTCAAAGCCATAACCTGATCAGATACTTTGTGCCGCACCTAAAAGACAACCCCCCAAAAAGAAGCTATGAGTCACACAGTGAAAATGAATGGAAACAGTAATGGGCCTAACACATCTCAATAAGTTAAAATTACATTCTCTAATATGAAATGTGGCACAATAGTAGTTAATCACCTTCTACAGATATTTAAAAGCATTTATAAAACTTCTGAGATGTGCTTATGTAACAATGGATTCCTTGCTGGTTCTCTTCCACTTTCAAGTAGACTATGTTAATTTATAGTAAAGCTGAGTAAGGGGAGTCAGGGGCGGAGGAAGGGGAGCAGGCCATCCCGGGTGTCATCACTGGGGGGGGGGGTTGTGACAAAATGCCAGGCAGCACTCACCGTGGGGCCTGCAGTGCACCCGAGCCACATGTCTCTCCTGGGAGAGACGCAGTGGCTTGGGCACACGCAGGCTCCGCGCTGCCCAAACGGTCCACCCGCTGTCTCCCCCCCCAGCTGCAGGGTGACTGAGTGGGTGGAGGCAGGCAAACTCCAGAGGCCCTGCAGCACCCCAGGCACCCGAGCGGCTTCCTCCGCAGTTGAGGGGAGTATTGCCAACACCCTAAGACTCCACATAAATTGCCCTTTAAGTTAAGTTACAATCTCTATTCCAATTTTGCAAGTGGTCACAAGTGTTTAAGGCAGGTCTAAAGTTGGGGTTGCATCCAAGTAAGTTTCACTCAAAGAAATTAGTGTACCTAAATTACCGGTAGTCATGCCCATTCATTTTGATGGTTCTAATTTGAGCTGCACTGACACTGGATAAAACCCTTAATCTTTAATCGCATGGAGGATGCTAGAAATGGTCTCTACATAATGAAGTTTTCACATCAGCACCATAACATGTAGCAAAAGCTGTTACCTCATTCTTTTGCAGTTCTACAAATGAGGTTAGAAAACATTGGGGAAGTCAGAAAAACTTGGGGAAAGTTGTGTCCCTCTTTTCAGTTTCCCCATTTGTTTCTGCAAAATTGAGGGAGGGCAGAAAGCAATGGAGGGGGGGATCAGCCCCCACAGCTCTGTCTTTTTCCCCAGGCTTTCACATCTCTGTGCGATTCTTCCAAAAAGAATCACAGGTTGGCCAGTGCCACAGCAAAGAAAATAATCCACATGTATAATACCTTGTCTGACCCAACTGCACTAACTTCTAAGCAGTTTCTGGGCTCAATTCAAGGTGCTAGTTTTATCCTATAAAGTCTTATACTGCTCAGGACTTCATGCCTTACAGAATGCATTTTTCCATATGAGCCTAACTGTGCCCTGAGAAGAGCGTCAAAGGCCTTTCTATGAGTGCCCTCTCCAACAGTTGTCTGAAGGGTGGAGATGAGGGAATGTTTCTCATCTTCAAGATAATTTAGTGTTGTTGTTTTTTTCATTTGCAGCAGTTCGTTGTGCCCTCTTCCCTCTTTGGGCGCTATTTGTGGTGGTTAGACTTACGTTAGAGGATAGAAGGATAGCTTTTATGGTTTGATTGCCTTTTATTGTGCTTTACTTTTAATTATTTTGTTTTTTATCTGTAGTATAGAGTATTTATCTACGATTTTTAGTCACTTTTAGACTCTTGAGCATAGCAACCAATAATAGTAAGCGGAAGAATTTCCAGTTTCTGTGACACACTGTAAATAACCCACAGACCTGAATCAAAGTTCTCATATCTGCGTTACCAAATTAAGTCATTTATAGGACTGAACAACAAAAATTGTCTGAGCAATAAAAGTAAAAAGTGCAACAACAAGCATATAGTAATCTAAAACTGAGCCTTAAGTCACAACCAAATAAGATAAAACCAAATCAAATCAAATTGGTTTTCAGCACTGCAATGCTGACCGCATAGAGTGAAAGGAAAGGCTTCTCTGCATATTCTGTGTTATTGGCATTTACACTGAAAAAGACCAATCTAACCCACCCTGATTTATGTAGAGCCTTGAAAAACCTGCCCGATACCTATTCTTCTCTTGTGTCACGGGTACTTTAGATCCATAGCTGGTTGTTTTTTTCACAAGCAAACTGATTATAAACCAACTAGGAAACAGTAATGTAATCAAGTAACTAAACATTTGCTACTCTATTTCTGCAGTAAAATCCTTGATTGTTTCCATGGTGTGTACATACATTTATTTTGTCCTACTTTCATATCTGGTCAAATATATTGTGCAGGTTTTTAAGTTCCAGTAGTTTCACACTATATTTCCCACTATACATAGCTTTGAGCCAGTGAAACACAATTTGTATATTGTCCTATATTAAGATTTGAAAACCCAAGAAAAAAGTTAGCCTGCCAAATATTTTAGAAGCTTAATTTTTTTTTAAAGTATCCTGAAGACATGCTTAACAGAAGATCAATTTTATGTGCATTTTCTTCTGCTGGAAGCTGCATTTATGTCAAGCCTTGCCCCCCCCCCCAAAAAAAAATCTGAAGAGAAGATGGAGTGCAAGTCATTCATCAGTAGGATACTGGCAACTAGTGCTGGAGTAGACTAATGAAAAGCACATGCATATTAGCAAAAGCATTATTTGTGAAATGACTTCTTGAGAAGAAATTACTACATTGCTACTGGGCTGCATGGAGAGTGCGGTGGGGGGGATCTCTGCTTTTAACTTTGTGATAAATGTAAATGCTTTCTATAGCATGTACAGAAAGGAGCATGCTTTTATATTAGAAATACATTTGTAAGTATTTGTTAAGACATATCATGTATAAAATGCTGAATATAATCCCTATGTTCTGCAATCATGGGAAAAGGAATTTAAATTATTGACTTCGGTTTAATCTGCACAGTGTTCACTATCCCCTCAATGTTTCTGGGTTATTTCAACAAGTAACAGCACTGTCAAATGAAATGCTGAGGAGAAAAAACAGCACACAGACTACCCTCACTCCTTCAAAAGTTCATCAATATATAAAATAGCTCCTGCCAAACACATCTGCAGAAACCAGAAAAAACAAATAAGCATTATATCAACAAGTTTTTTTTTTCTTTTTAGAAAACAGGAGAAAAATATTGGTCTCTAAAGCAGAAACCATTTATATGTTGGTTATTAAAAAAAGGAAATTCAATTTACAATCATTTTAGTATATCTCATAGTTAAGCAATTTGAGAATTCTTGTTTATACTAGGTAATCAGATGAGCAAGGGAAGAATATTCACCTCCAATTTAGAACCCTTTCTTCTTAGTTATATGCCAGACATACTGAAAGGATAACTATAAAAAAGACACCCCATCAGACTGACAGGTAAAGAAAGGATGCCAAGGAAACCCAAAGAAAACTGTCTTTGAGCTACTTTACACCTCTCTAGCCTAAAGAATACAAAAACTTCACAAGAGTTTTTCTTCACAAGAATTAAAAAGAGGAAAGTATTTGAGCTGTACAAACTAGTGGTAGGGGTAGCTGGTTACAAATTCCTATTGCTGTGCATTAAGTATTACAAGGCAATTGCAACTTACTTGAGGGTTATGTTACCAGGGGTTGGGCATAAAGGCAAAATCGTACAAAGTCAGAATGAGCCTTGGAACAGCCCATACTGTACAAGATATGGCAAGGGAAAACCCTTCACAGAAACAGTTTTTAAGCCTGCTTCTGAAGGTTGTAGACCTCTCAGGAAAAGGTTGGGCAACTTTGTACTGTACTAGCTTAGCAAGCTTCTGCTCACAAAACTTTGAATGCAGCTAGATAGAAATTATGTTGGTCAGTTTGTATACCAGGCTACTAAAATTTCTTCCTTTTGCACAGTATTAGTATATTTTGTTTCCACAAACTCTGCTGTTAAGCATGACACATAACTGAATTGATGCATTGAACTAGGAAACTTTCAGGCTGCATTATTAGATAAGGAATTTCAATTGGAAGCCTACTAAATATTTAATTTCATTTTCCAGTGGATTTTAAGTGGTAAAATAAGACATTTAACTGTAATTGATGGTACACAATATAAACATGCAATTATGGAGCCATTCCCCTCAGGGGATTCCCAAGATCAATGCTTATTAAAGTAATCTATCCTGGTGACCACAGTAAAGCATCTCTATTATGGTCACAAAAGCCACAATTAAGCACTTGCTCATTTTTTTACACAAAACTAAATTGATTTAGAAGATTTACACTTAGACAAGTCAATGAGGATAAAAAGATAGAATGTTCCTTGAGTTGCCAGTCATTTAAAGGATTGCTTTGTTTGCTTTTAAATGTTTTTATGTTGCTGGACCTGATGATTTATGAGAGGGAGGTATATAAATACTTTTATAACTAAAGATAAGCAAATAACTTGTAAATCACACCAACAGAGGTTTCCACAGCAACAAAAGGGGAACTAGCTTTCTTTTTAAAAATAAAAAAATGCATGAAAAGGAAAACAGAAAGCACACACCCACCCCAAATAGTCCTCAGAAGATTGTCCCTTTTAGTTAGATTTAAGTGAGATTTAAGAGGAAAACTCTCCTCTTCAAATTCTGGAAACAATTCACATGAACTTGCACAAGCAAAAAGGAACAAACTGTGGCTGCATTATGTTTACATCAGCAAACCTCATGTTCCAACTGTCTTCCCAATCTGCATTAGCAACTCTTATCCAAAACATAACATGCAAACAAATTACAGGACTACCCACTCTGCTTTTCATAATGTAAGCAAAATGTGGAGAATAGCAAACACAACAGATTCCACAATTATTAGGCCGAGTTCAAATAATAATTTTACCCTATTAAGCCTCACTGCATTCCAAGTTTTCAAAATAGTGCTTTTTCTTAAAATCACATTGTATAAGAAAATACTTGGCATTTTCCCAGTCATTTTAAACTTGTAACACATTTCCTAAATAATACATGTACAATGTTCTTCACTTTGATTACAGCAAGACGCTTTTCTTTAAAGCAGTTACTAAAAAATGATGCTTCTGTCCTTCAGATGCATTTCCTGTAAACGGGAAACTGCAGTGCAGCACCTTTCAACTACTGTATACCCAGGTGGGACAACCTCTATGGCCTTGAAAGATGCCTAAGATTTTATTTGCTTTTATATCACATTTTAAAAGTAACTTCCCAAGAGTAAAGTTAAGAGAATCTCAGTCTAGAGCATAATACAAATCCTCAGTGTACTGATTCCCAAATGAAGTTGATTCCTTATAATATGTAATGTGCATCTTATGCTGTATGCCATTCAGCAGTTGCTGCTTTGTCATTTATTTTAATTTGTTCTCATATTTCTTCCCCCGCCTCATCTTTAGCTATCTCAGTTATTAATTCAGTGTTCCCCCTCCCCCATTCTCATGCACAGACGACCAAACTATGGTTCATGAAAATCTGAAAATCTACAAGTGCTTCCCAAAGTTAATCTAAACACACACACACACACACACACACACACACACACACACACACATATGACTGGACAAGAAATGTATAAAGTCTACCATTTCAGAGTAGACTACACTAAAATCCAAAACTAGGCTGCTCAAACAAGGATTCTTCTCCATGAGCTGTCAGGTCAGAATACAGAAGGAAAATACATAATTAAAATATAAAAGAAAAGACCCAGTAAAGAAGATTTTAAAAGGAGAGGAAACTGCACCACTATTCAAACCCTGCAAAACATCTCCCACCACCCACAACAACTGGTTATGCCAGCTGCAGCTGTTGAGAGTTCAGGTCCGACAACACGTGGAGGGCCACAAGTTATCTACCCCTGTTCTAGTAACTTTCCTCAATTATTTTGAACAAGTAGGCAATGTTCAAATATGTTGTTTTTGTTCTTCAGTGGATTGGAATAGGTCATAAGTGGAAGTTCCTATTCAAATAGATGGTTTGACAGTTTTTTAAAAAGAAAATAAAAAGCTCCAAGATGTAGAAGCAGCTCGGACCTTCATAAAACAATGATAACTCTGAAGATAACGTGGTTCTCTTCTCAGATATTGGTACCAATTCCTTTGACCAATAAATGAAGTAAAACAAATGCAAAATGCAGCAGCAGGGATCCAAAATGACACATACAGTATTCTTGCACTCAGGTGATTTTTCTCTTCCCATCCCCACCACCCTCAAAACCTTTCAGGACTGAAGGACACTCTGGAACACCAACTCACATATAAGACATGAGCAGCTGCTGCCGAAAAGCAGCATTTTCTTTCCCCAACATGCACAAGTGTGCTTTTCCAGACACACAGGGAGGTGGGAAGTTTAGTGCTTAGACTTGGCAAGTGTATGCAGTCATGTTTCTGTGTCATGAATTCCTACTATGGTTTGTTTTAACGAAAAAAGACATTGAAACAAAACCTGAAGGCAGAAGCAGCCTCCCATAGATGTATGTGTTGCTGGATAACATACTCAGCACAAACTGCACTTACCCGATGGCCTACATTGTCATGGGTATGACCCAAAATATCCAGAATCAAAAACACATGGAAAAGCCTTGCTTGTTCTGAACATTTCTGTTTTTCTTTGAAAAAGGAACTGGGCATATGGCAGCTCTCTTTAAGCTCAAGCATTAAAGGCTTTTGTTGTGGAAGCTAAAAGCTCCACAGTAAGTTCTCCCCACATACCCATATTATCTACACCTCATCAACTGCAGTTTGCTTTAAATATTATTGCCATTACTAAATGCAACAAGATAACTGGAGTACACAATAAATTCTATATATGGGCAAAATCCAGTTGAGGATTATTCTGTTTTCTCTGGAAGAAGCATAGCATCACAATTTTGTATGACCAAGGACTGCATAGTACACAAGCCTAGGCCAGGGTTTTAGTTTTATGAAGTAATTTTCACAATAGGTACATACTATGTAAAGCTTCAACACAGACTGGAATGCAATTAGAACAATATATTCAGACATTAAATATAGAATGTCTGCTGTAAATCAAAATTTGAGTAGGTAAAATGGCCATACATAAAACTTGTTAAACTTCTTCACCTCAATTAACAGTGGACCATGTAGATAGAGAACTTAGCTTATGCCACTCCCACATCTGCTCTAAGTAATATGTATTGCTAAGCCATTGGACAAGATAAGAAAAAGAGTGAGAGTGAGAAAGTGAGAGTTCAATGACATTAATGGGTTACTCATACCATAGACAAAGGTCCTGCAGCCTCAATCCTTGTAATTAAAAAGTGGCAAGGGGCACACTTCAAATAATTTTTCTTATTGACCAGACGCTAAAGGTGCATAAGAAACTAATCCAGTCAGTAAAAAGGGAAGATTGAAAGATTGGCTTATTTCCTCAGGCAGTCTTATCATCTCCTCAGACTTGTAATGTTTTGTCTATAAAATGTAATATGGTCAGAAAGTGCAGTTTTTGTCTTGCAACTTAAACTTGCAAAGGAAATTTGAATTGTCTGTCTCATGGAGTGGTCCAGTAATGAGATATTACTAAACCATTCTTTGAGGTAGGAAAAAGACTTGAAGATCATAATTCATTGGGCAAGATCTTATGCTTAGCTGCCAATTCATTCTGATCCCAAGTAGTGAAGGAGAATATATGTTGTTCTTTTGGATTGCCAACAGATGAGGTTTTAATTTTAACATCTTTTCTCCCTCCTGTTTTTACAGTTTCATGACGTTTTAATTTTTGGCCTGCCAGTCAGCTTGCTTCAATCTGAAAAATAGAGCTAGATATTTAAATAAAATATACACATTTCTGCAAGCTTTCCAACTTAAAAAATCTAAATGTATTCATGTATTTAGTATAGATATGTTACTCAGCTGCCAACCAGGTGTCTCATCTCACTGTACTTTAAGCTTTCCAGAAATACTCATAGATGTTAAATATTCCAAGGCATTTAAAGTCCCTGTTACTCAGTGATCTTAGGCAAAACACAGTCAAAAGACCAACAGCAAGAGAATATTCATTCATAATTTGTTTAATTACTATATGAAAAATAGGGAAAGAGGAGAATTAAGGTCAGTCTACTCACCTTGAACACCTCAGAGAAGAAACCAGATCCTATTTTCTCACAAGAAAAGTCATCAAGTCGTGTAAGTCTTGAAAAGGCACTAATCAAGGCCTTGTATGAAGAAGTCCAAACTCTGCCCATCTGGGACACGTTCCCATCGCCTCCGCCACCCCCATCAAAATCTTCAACGCGCTCCAAGCGTGGTGGAAATCCTGCTATTGAATTTCGCTTACTCCGATCCATCTTGCAAACAATATGGTTCCTTTAGGAAGAAGAGGAGCTTTCACATCCTAGGTGCTCAATTTGTTTTTCTTCTCTCTGGCCGTATACTAAAAATGAAGGAAAAAGAATTGAACCATTTTCTTGTCCCAAATCTATTGATAGAATGGTCAATAGCTATAAAAGTATAATTCTACTTGGGTGGAAGTGAAGGGGAAAACGTGCACAATGCTTGATCCCAGGTTTGCAATCAATCTGTGGTCAGAATTGACTCTAGGGGAGCAGAGAAGTTAGCTTTACAAAACTTGGGGTACCTTTTCTTTTAGTCTCAAAAAAATCAATAACATTAATATCGTGAACTACAGTCATACCTCGGGTTAAAGATGCTTCAGGTTGCGTCCCGTGGCAACCCGGAAGTAACGGAACAGGTTTCGCCGCTCGCGCATGCACAGATGCTCAAAATGATGTCACGCGCATGCACAGAAGCGGTGAATCGCAACCCGTGCACACGTGGGTTGCGTTCTGCTCAGGTTGAGAATGGGGCGCCAGAACAGATCCCATTCGCAACCAGAGGTACCACTGTAATGGGATACTAAAGTGTTGCATATTTGCTTGCAAGGTTGAACACAAATGACTGCTGCCTTCTCTTGTCTTTTTGGCATCTGTTAAGGATGTTCCTCTTTCAACAAACCTTCTAAAATCTTTATACTAACTGCTATCTGTTTCAGTTCAAACTGGTTTTATGTGTTATAATATATGCAATTGTTTTAAATGTTTATATGTGCAACTGTTTTATTATTCTCTAAGTCACTTTGGGATTCCCTACAGGAAGAGATTCATAAATGAAAGAAAATAATAATTTCTCCTTTCACACACAGTGTTTAACTGAATTTTTAAAATATGGTTTAACATTTTAAACTTCTAATTTCAGAATGTGCTAGATCCCTGCACCCCATTCCAGCTAGAGCACGATGAATAGTGAAGCAATCCTCCACACACATATCTCAGCATGGTGAGGATGCAGTCAGTCCAACATAAAAAAGGTAAAGGTAAAGGACCCCTGATGGTTAAGTACAGTCAAAGGCGATTATGGGGTGCAGCACTCATCTTGCTTCAGGCTGAGGGAGCCAGCGTTTGTCCACAGACAGGTTTCTGGGTCATGTGGCCAACATGACTAAACCGCATCTGGCACAACGGAACGCTGTGATGGAAGCCAGAGTGCACGGAAACGCCATTTACCTTCCCATTGCAGTGGTACCTATTTATCTACTTGCACTGGTGTGTTTTTGAACTGCTAGGTTGTCAGAAGTTGGGACAGAGCAATGGGAGCTCACCACATCTTGCAGATTCAAACTGCCGACCTTCTGATCAGCAAGCCCAAGAGGCTCAGTGGTTTAGACCACAGTGCCACCTGCTCTCTGCAGCTGTGCCTGTGCTGTACTGAGATCCCTGCTTGCCCCAGAGATTCAAGGAAGAGCTCTCTCAAGAGCCAGCAGCAATGTGTTGCACTACTGATCCGTAGTTGATATTTTCACCTGAAGTTTACAGTTGGGAGTTTTTTAGTTTAGAGAAAAGACAGGGGGCATAACAGAGGGGTGTAAAATTATACATGGAGTGGAGAAAATGGATAAGGAAAAGGTTTTCTTCCTCTCTCATAGTATTAGAATTTGGGGGCATCCAATGATTCTGGTTATTAGAAGAGTCAGCACAGACAAACGGAGCTATGGAATTTGTGATGGCCATGAATTTGGATGGCGTTGAAAAAGGATCAGACAAATTCATGGAAGATTGTTAGTATTTTTCAAGAGAGATTAAAGGGCACACTGGAACCTCAGGTTTGTGCAATTAAAATTAATTAAAGTCCTCTGACTAGCACTACAGATCCACTTTAAAAACTCAGACTTTCTGCAGATTACTAAGTGATGAGGAAAACACATTGAAAAGTGTAAGATGAACAAATGATGACCAAGATATGTAAGCAGAATGAAATCTCATTGAGATAAAACTGCCCCATAAACAAATCAGAACAAGTGTTCAGTAAAAACCAGGCATAGTCTATCTGCCACATAAGCTTTGTGCAAGCAAATTAGGGGGAATGCCAAACAAGCAGGTGGACTATAGGAGCCTTAAGGCCATTAATGGCTACTAGCCATGACTGCTATGTTCTATCCCCACTGTCATAGGCAGTACGCCTCTGAATAGCAGTTCCTGGGAATCACAAGCGGCAAGAATGCTGTGGCCCTCATGTTCTGCTTGTAGGCTTTTCTTAGGCATCTGGTAGGCCACTTTGGCCTGACCCAGTAGGACTTTTATTATGTTGTTACCTAGAAGAATTGTAGCAATTGACTCACAAGGCTACTCAACCACTAACCTAGCGGTCACTGCCATGATGCCCATGAAGGCCTTATCTGGTGCCCCAGAATTAAGAATGATCCTCAGATTCCCAGTTTTCATTTTAAATAGATTTTATAGCATTTTCAGAATAAGAGATATGAGGTAAATGCCCAGACACCATTATTTGCTTTTGTACCAAATCAGCCTGTTCAACCCTTTCCATGCTTTACTACCCCCACCGTATTTTTTGGTCACCTTGTACATTTCGCTGGTACCGGGGAATGCTCCCTGTTGTCAATAGAAAGCAGCAGCATTGTATTTGAGGGGGGAAATCAGTATTGTTTAATCTCCACAACCAGAATTTCTGGGGGTAAGGAGCAGCAGTGACCTATTTTTGGGTTTTGCCATGCTCACCTGCCCCCATGGCAGCCAAGCAGTATAGAAATGAAAATGATGATGGTGATGGTGTGTTATGCCTCTCTTCCTTATGGTAGCCAGAGGTATCACAACAATCAATCAACATAAATATTGTTAAATCTTGTGATTGATGACCACAAGACTTTCTCAAAATTTAAGATGTGAATGCTGGTCTAAAAAAGTTAGTGCCCACTGTATTAATCTATTGGATTGCCTTGGTATGTCATTTATAGGTAGTTTATCTTGCTTCCACCTTTCTCTGTAAGGCAAGGGAAATTTTTCACCCACAAATTATCACTTTACAATGCTTTGAAGATGCGGTATCAGCATCTTCTACATCTTACCTTTTGTGAAGTATTTTAAATGCATAGCCTCTGTCAGTGATTAACTGCTTCTCCAAAAAGAAAACTCCTAGTTTTAGCTAGCACTATCATATTTCTCACTTCCCACAGATGGAATCAGTCCCAAGAGGTGACCTTCCTTACCCTGTACTATTCTGGTTCAGGCAGAGCCTGTCACTACAGAGTGTACTAGTATGGTGGAAATTAATTCACATTATAAAAGGACGTCTCACATTAGCAAAGCAAAGTCTAAACCCAATAAAGTGACCAGGCATCAACTTTCTGAATGGAGCCAGGGAGTCTCAAATTTATACTGCACACCAGACAGACTGGTATTTTTAATCTTGGAACGTAGTTGTGGTGCAAAAACAAACAAACAAAAAACCTCACACAGAATTCATTCCTTCAGTGCTTGTGCCAGTTAACATGTAGGGAACTTTCAACTACTATAACCAAATTAAAGTACACAGTTACAATTGCCCATTCTAATTCTCTAATCTGGACCTAGCTTGCCTCCCCAAGAAGATGCCCCCCCAAAAACTGAATTTCACATCTCTCTAGTGCAACTGAGGAAGGTGGAAGATGGATTAGTGTGTATGCCATGAATTGCAGCTTGTGTCTTCCAAAAAGTGAGAGCATTACATGTTTCTCCCCAAACTGCATGCACTATCCCCTTATTGACTTCTACCTACACAAAAGTTTTCATACTTGCTCAGGCCCTGCACCCATGACACCTAAATGTATCTTTCGTGTTCAGAAGCAGTATATACCAAATGCTACAGAAGAACAGGGCTGATACAGTACTCTCATGACCTACTTGAATTCCCAGAGACGTTTTATTGGTCACTGCTGGAAACAGGATGCTGAACTAGATGGAATACAAAGCAGTGGTGGGGCCTGAACCCCAAATTTGCTCTTGCAACATTTTACGTAAGACAAGCGAATGTGTTTAACACAAGTGAATTGACCAAGGCTATGAACAAAGTACTGTACAAGGCAAATGTGAGGTCTATGCTACAAACATTACATTCCTCAAATCAATTTCCCTTTTAATTTACTCTTGAACACTTATTTCCTTCTGCTTTCTTTCAACCCATTTTTCTGTTACCACCTGCCTAACTCTCCTTATATGCAACCACTCTTCTCTTCCTACAACTTAAGAAAACAGGACAGCATAAAAGTCAAAAGGGCATCAGTTGTCCAATCAACAGCTGTGCACCAGCATCCTGATCACCCCTCCTGCCTCTACAATCACTACCTTCCACTGTATTTTAGTGGAGGCAGTCATGCACTACTCAGTGCAAGACAATAGGGGCCTGTAAATCCTTTTAGCATTCCTGTACATGCCCTGATAACTCAGAGGCTGTAATTATTTTAAAATATTTTTTTCCCTTCAATTTGACAGATTTTAAAGTGAACATGTTTTCAGAAAGCTCCTCGCTAAATTTTATTTTATTTCAATTACATGACTGCATATCAATTTCCAATAATTTAAAAAATAGTATTTTTGAATGACAAACCTGCCAGCATATTGGATATACTGTAAAGTTGTAATTACCCAAATGTGAAACTCAATAGACGACTTACAGTCAGTCACAATTACAATCTCCCACTCTGCTTTGTAAGGTTATGGGATGAATGAAATAAAATAGTCCACATAAGCCACCCTGAGCACCCTTGAAGGAAGATAATGTACCAGGATAAAACAAATAAAACCAGGTGTGTTTATTTTTTTATTCCTCTTCAATCTTGTGTTCCTGTTCAGATATGCCTACAGTTACAGCATATACTAATAGAAGCTAGCCATGTGGTTTACTCCAGAAGGGAGAGAGCAGAAGTTCTCCAGAAACAGTTGTAGAGCACAGAAATACTTGGGAATGCCAGTTCTTAAATGGGAGGTGTATTTGTAACTTTCCTATCAAGATGCATGAAAAGAGCTGACATTTACAAAAGAGCATTCTAGACTTCAAAAAATATTTGATTGTGATCAAAGGACAAAGTAAGCCAACTTTTTATTTTCAGACCCCTGCAATAATCTGGCTTTGTTTTGTCTGGAGCTAATGGGAGGTGTAACCCCAAACACTTGGAGGGCAATAGCTAACACGGTAAACTATTGAACAGCTCAGTGGCCCATCTATCTCATTATCCTGACCTACACAAGATGCTTCAGGTAATTCCCATTCTGCCTGCCCAAAGTGCAGGCCAGCAGATATAATACTCCATGGATTTCCACCAGCTGTAACCTGTAGAAAACCCCATACTGGGTATTCCAGACAGGGAGAGATTGAACATGTCCAGAATTTTCTAGTTCCCAATCTAGGCCTGACAGCCACACCAGAGCAGGTTTTACCTGGTCCCCACCTTCCATTGCAGACAGCAGGACAACGGATGCAACAGTGGTTCCATTCCTCAATCACACCCTGCTGCTGCTCAGCCAGGGTTAGAATAGCTCTGTCAATTTTAAAAGGAATCCATGTCTGTAGGAGTATTACCAGCATAAGCAAATCTAAGGTAACAAAAGGATTCATTGCAGAACCAGAGGAAAGACAGACTTTCTGGAAAAATGAAAGTATGAGCAGAAGCCTAGCCCTGTGGGTAAGGAAATTGGACAGATAGTGCTTTGTTATTCATCCACACAAGGAACAGTCATTGTCAGCTTTTATTTTTCAATTTACAGGATATCAGAACCTAACAAAAGCCACAATGGAAGCATGACAAAGTCAGTGGACATAGCTTATTCAAAATATTTTTGTTCTCTTGAATTATGGCTTACAACAATGCAGACTTGGGCACCTACAGAACACTTACAGAAGTGCAAACATAGCAATTTAAACACAGGGTTGTATCCAATGTTGTCTGTGAATAAGCAAAGCAGACTTCTGCTCACACAACAATGACACTTCAGTCATTTGAAAAAAGAATAATAATAAAAAAGTGAACAGGCAACTTGTTTGATTATTGGTGAGCAATCTTATCTAGGTCATGATTTATAGAGGAAAGGTGCAATCTATATGCATTTACTTCACCACCATCTCTCTCCCCTGCACCTCCAAAGCTGCTCTGGAGGGCTGGGAAAGAAGAGGACATTGCGCAAGCCAAAGTCCACTTGCACAACATTGCATTCCATCCATGTGCTACAGCTAAAGACATTATTCATAAGAGTTCTACACTTCAGTCATTTGAAAAAAATAATAATAATAAAAGTGAACAGGCAACTTCTTTGATCATTGGTGAGCAATCTTATCTAGGTCATGATTTATAGAGGAAAGGTGCAATCTATATGCATTTACGTCAGCATGTGTTCTGCTATCAAGATGCAAGTCCGCAAGAGCCTTTCCAGACTTATCCTTTCACTGACAAATAGTTGTTGCAAGATATCTTTCCCACAGCTAGCACTTCAACTGCAGGAAAGTCATATTCACACAGGAGAGATCCATAACTTTATTACTCCAGCAGTCCACCTAATGGTTAGTGCCCACAACTCTTATGATGGAAATGCTCTACATACACCATACCATTTTTTAAAAATTAGACTGATTAAGTGGCTGAACCAGGCATAGGCAAACCCAGCCCTCCAGATGTTTTGGGACTACAACTCCCATCATCCCTAGCTAACAGGGCCAGTGGTCAGGGATGATGGGAGTTGTAGTCCCAAAACATCTGGAGGACCAAGTGTGCCTATGCCTGGAACAATACTTACTGCAGTGATCATTTAACTTGTTTAATATTACAAACTTGGAAACACAAGCAAGCTACCTCCCTATATATTTTTTGTATTATTGTATTGTATAATTTCCCCTATCTAGTATGCACTCTTTTTTAAAGGCAATAGCAGTGAACAGGCAATCCCGCCAGAGCACAGCTTCCCTTATGTATCCTATGAGACATGAAATTGCATTGCTGGTGCTGGACTGGGACTGGAATATAACATCAAAACTGTTTTCCTTTTTTTAAATCACCAGGAAATGCCCTAAGTTACACAAAGCAAGGCTTGGCTACAAATAAGGACCTCACAAGTGACCAGTCACAAGATACCATTAAAGACCACATATCTCACCAATTACAAGAAACTGGTGACAGATAAGAGAATATGGCTGTTACCATTATGTCCTATGACTGTGTTAGACTAGATGTACTGAATCAGATCCAGGGTCCAGGCCTTATGCTCTTAAATACGAGTGCATAGTCAGGATTGTTTAATACACACTAGTTATGCTTTAACTGTGAAGAGGTCCCAAGTATATAGTCTCACTTTGTAAATTAAAAACATTTCAGTAGAACATAGATGCCTGAGAACAGTCAACTGCTGATTTACATTATCAATCCTCTACACAAAGCTGCTTCTTTTCTAAAGCATCAATTTGCAAAACAGTATATAAAATGCAAAGTTCCTGTGCGCATATGCAAGTAGTAATTCCAGGCAGAAACCAAAATGCCAGCAGAGAAGGCCCATTGTCTCCTTCCTATTCTATTGTTATTGCAAATCTTTCCTCGGTGGGATTTTTTTATTTTACTCTTGCCGCAACCTATCATATATATTAGGAAACAAACTCAAATAGCCAAGTTTTCATAGAAAACCAGAGTACAGATTCTTAGATTAGGAAAAATACTTAGACAGTATCTACACTTTTGCAACCAATATTGTTCTTTAGAACGCCAGTCTACTATCATATTCCCTATAACTATATTCATTTTCTCCACATCATACTTATTTTACATCACTATCATGCCATCATTTACTTGCCTTTTTCTAAACTAAAAAGTCCCAAATAGTGTCATCTTTCATCATAAGGGAGTTGCTCTATCCCCTTTTCATGTAGTAGTTTGCCTCTAAATGGAAGTGAAGCAAACCACTATTATAAAAGAATGCTTAGATGAACAGTATACTCGCTCAGAAAAGTAATACATCTTACACTAAATATTGTAGAATATATATATATATATATATATATATATATATATATATATATATATTTAATATAGCCATTATTCTTTAATATGCATTTCTTTAAACTCAAGAGAAATGGCAGAAAAAATGTTATTGAAATGGTGAGACATGTGACACACACTTCACCATTTTCACTCTTTCACACCAAGAACAAACAATGAAAGTATTTATGATGCATACACTAATGTAAAAGGCCTTTGAATGCCTTATCTCAGGTTTTAAATTGCAAAAGTCTTATTTACTTTGTAGATCTACAAAGCAAGGTAGGGCTGGAATTCAAGTGCAATTCAAAAAAATGTTTTATTCAGAATTGCAGATACTGAATTCTATGTAGCTTTCTAACAAATAGAAAACTTCAACAACAAACTTTACAAAAACTATAGGAACAATGTCAAAGAAAAAGTGTGTCAACTTCAGAGGCAATTAATCTACAACCTAAATAAGTGACAAAAAGTATATAGTCCTACTCTACATACGACAGTTTATTATACCTTCCATTAAAAGCAAATCCATGTGCAACATAAACAAAGACAAAACGATAATTAAACCATCACAGTGAGCATTCAACTTTCCCATTCAAGTAAGAGCAGCCCTTTTCATGGAAACAACTACCCAGAAGCAACAGCAGCAGAGCTCTGGGATTAAGCAACGCTGGATATTTCCAATTGCATCTTTCAAAGCATCCCAGCAAAGACAAACCTTCTGAACCAAAATCAGTAAGATGATGAGATTCATTACTTGAAAAGTTCTGGGCATTAAACGGCATGGTGGAGGCTGGCAGAGAGAAAAAGAAAAAGGCAAGGAAGTCATCTCCCCCCTTCCCCTTCATCATCTTTACCTCACACCCTCAGCCAGGTGGCTAAACACTCCTCCATCTTTGACCAGTTCCTCCCATTGGGAACCAAAAGAAAGGCTTTGCATTACTTTTTAGGACTTTTTTTAAAGGGAAAGAAGAGAGAATGGGAGTTCTCCAAAGTGCTGTCAAACTACTAAAGAATCTCCTCGCCCTCGTGTTTCTGCCCTCGCACTTTTCCTTCACAACACTCCCACAAAATGCACAACTCGGGACAGCCACCCAAGCTTTCTCTACCTAAGAGGCCCCCAGCCTCGCTCCTCGGGCTCCCGTCTTCAGGAACTCACTCTGTGACAGTCATGTTCCTCAACATCACCACAAAGGGGGTGGGAAGGGGAAGGGGGGCGTTTTCCACGCTCCTTCCGCGCCTCAGAACTCGCTGCCGTCGGGGGCCCCGTCCGCTAATCCCATCCCCGCTTCCCGGCTCATTGTCATCCCCCCCTCCACAGCCCCCCCCTCGCACCCCACGCGCGAACCAGCCTCTCTCGCCTCCGCCCCCACGAAGCGCCCGCCCTCGCCCCGGACCTCGCTCTTCTTTACCTGCCTCAGAGAGGAGGGGCGGTGGGCTCCGCGCACCCAGAAACGGCTCATATTCACCCGCTCCTTGGGAGGCGACCAAGACTCCAGCAGCGCTTCAGCCGGGGAAGGAGGTCTAACGCCCCGCCGTGAACGTCCGGGCGGGGCGAGGGGGCGCAGAGACAGGGCGACCCGAGACTCCTTCTTCCAGAGGGAACGGCAAGGCTGGGCCGCAGCGGCCTCGGGCCCTTCCCCACCCCCTCCCGCCCACCGTCCTCCGCAGCGCCGAGGAAATGAGACGGCGCACTTTCACACCAGTCCAGCGGCCGCTGCAGACCAACTGAGTCGCCTGTCTGGCTCGAAGCCACCACAAGACGGAGAAGGGCGGAGCTAACCTTCCTCCCCCTGCTATATCCACCAATCCGCATGGACCAGAGTCTGATTGGCGGCTCACGCGGCTAATCATATCGAAGACTTAAGCACGGTCGAGGTGTGGATCGCCTTTTGGTTAGCGAAAGAGCGCTTGAGTGACAGGCCAGCTTGACTCAAGCGCAACAACAGCTTCGGCCGAAGCCTGCGAAAGGGCGGGGAAGAGCGAACGAGGGGGGGGAGGAGGAGGAGGAGGAGAAGGCGGGTTGCTAGGGGAGCTTCAGAACTATTGGCCGTCAGTCGAAGGCGGGTGATAAACAGGGCGTCAGGCCAATGAGAATGTGCTTACCAGAGACTGCAAAGCCTGGGAGCCAATTCTAAACTGTTTACCCGGGAGGAGGGATAATACAGCTGTCAACACGGGCTCAGACCTTAATTAGTGCTGAGAGACAGTGAAGAGTCATGAACTGCCTGGGCGCTGAACGGGGGTGGGATCAAGATTTGCTGAGTGGGCGTTTGGATATGCAGCAGCGTTTCTAGTAATAAAAACACACACGTGCACGCGTAATAATAATGGTTAATTTGTGTATTACTGTGTCATGAGATGCCCAAAATCTTCCTGACACAGCACATGTGGAAGGCGTTGAGGCATCGCTCCTGGTGTGTGCAAGTTGCCCAGGTCTCACTGCCATAAAACTGTGCGCTCAACACATAAACCTGGTAACCCTTCATCTTGGTACAGTATTGCCATAGTTGCCTTGCCCACATTCCCAGCATGTTTGCACTCCTGTCTCTGCAAGATCTACACTGGCTTGGTCATGTCCACAGAATGGAAAATGGCAGGATCCCCAAGGAAGTGCATTACAAACTTAAAGATGTATGTAAATGTGAGAAGAAGGCTGGCAACATTAACTGTGCTGTGTGGTAATTCCCCGCAGATGACCCACAGTGCCTGGAGACAAGTCGCATATTCACAGCAGTGATCAGGCAAGGAATGATCACTGGGAGGAGCACAGAAAGAAGAAACACCATGGTACAGCTGCATCAGCACAACCAGATGCCTTCATCTGCCCCACCTGCAACAAAACATGTCTCTCTCATATCAATCTCTACAGCTGCATCAGCACTGTAACCCTCCAATGATCTGACTTCACCCCTGAAGGTGCACTCTTCCATTGTCTCCTGAGACAGAAGGATGGCAACCAACTACAGTGGTACCTCAGTTTACGAACTTAATCCATTTTGGAAGTCTGTTATTAAACCGAAACCGTTCTTAAACCAAGGTGTGCTTTCCCTAATGAGGCCTCCCACTGCCGGTGCCCTTCCACCATTTGGATTACGTTCTTAGACAGAGGTAAAGTTCACAAACCGGGACACTGCTTCTGATTTTGTGGCGTTCGTAAACCGAATCGTTCGTAAACAGGGCTGATCTTAAACAGAGGTACCACTGTATTAGCATATTAAGATACATGAATTAATGGCAGTTCTGTGTGTCCATTGCCTAGCAATTAAAGTTACACTTACAATATGAAGCCAATTTGCCTCATTTGCACTGTGTAACTGGTGGGTAGTGCTCTTATTAAAATGCAATGTGCATTGCTATCCTCATTCATCTTTAAAATGTGAAAATTATCTTCATATGAGCATAAGACTTTAGTTTCTTGTTCAAGAAGATAATGAAGGGAATCTTTAGATGAAATGGCACTGTAACAGAGGAGATCCATCCATACCACTCTGCCCAGTGAATCACACTGCTTCAGCAACAATGTCATCTGCTTCAAATAAGTAAATATAGAACTAAGACACATTATTGCTCCCTTACCTGTCCATGAAAGACATCTTGCTTTGTGTTTTGAAATGTTGTGCTTCAGGTTTTTTTTAATTATTATTTAACATGGATAGCAATTATATTGAAAATGCACTGCAGATGTCAAGGTCTTGTTTGACATATACTTGAGAGGCAGACTGACCTCTTATATACCCAGTATATAAGACACTAATCAAGCAACATCCAATCAAGTCAAACATTAAAAACTAACATGTGTTAACTATGTGCCTTCAGTTGGGGGGGGGGCTTTGTTCTCACCAGCCAGCAACCTAACTTCCAAGGTGCACAACCTAGTGGATGTGGCACTAAGGTGAGGGATTTATGAGATTCATTCAGGGATTCACCTGAGTGAATATGCATAGGAGAAGACACTCCTTGACATAACCTGATCCTGGATCACTTAGAATTTTAGAAACCAGCATTTCTAATTATTTCCAAAAGAACTAGCAACCAATGAAGATATTTCTACACTTCCCATATCACACCATGACCCCCAGTGGCTAGTGATAGACAGCAATTAGAAAGTCACATTTTTAAACAGCTGCAACTTCCAAACAGTCATCAAGTATTGGCCCATGCAAAATACATTACAATGGTTCAAATTTTAAGTCTGAACATCTCTTACTTTTGTCACAACCAAAAGTTATGACTGGTACAGTATATGCAGATAATTTAAGAAACTTATCATTTTTATTTATATGTCCTATTAAAACAGCTGGGCTTCATAATGCACATATGTAATATGACTACCCTACACCTACAAAAGAAGCAGAAGACCTCATGCATCAATGTACCAACTATACCACTATGACTTTGAATCAATATTGGAGCAGTGGGCTGCATAAATTCAGTTCCTGATCACTGAGTACCCTTAGGTAAGTCACTAACTCCAATCCTAATTAGCTTCTCACTGTAGCAGCGAGGATGAACAGAATAAGAACTGCAAAGCGCTTTGTACTCTGGTGTTAGAAAAATATCAATTACAGCTTTGAAACATGATAACTGCCCTTCTCTTCAGGTTTCCAACTCAAAATAGATACCCATGGCAGCAAAGACTGTCCACCTTTATCAATAGAGTGGGTGAATTCTAAAGAGGGGGGAAATGTGATCTTGGGCGGGTATGTAGTGTTGTAGTTATAAAAAGGCATAGATCCCTTCTGTACAAAGCGTTGTTGCCATAGTCTATCAGGGCTTCTCTATAAAAGTCAGATTTCTCTTTTCTGCTAGGTCCTATGATATCCAGATTACAAATCAAATTTCTCAGGAATTTTATGCAGCTCTCTAGCAGCATATGGGGTTGTTCACATGTTTTTGTTCTTGATTCAAGTATAAATATCCCTGTTAGTATCAGCAGATCAGTTAATAATAGCCCTGGCTGCAATCCCAACCTTACTTTCTTGGGAGTAAGCCCCTCTGAATTCAACAGAGTTTGTGATTAGGCTTGTGGTGAGTACACAGAGGCTGCAGTCCTGTATCCACTAACCAGGGAGCAAGTCCCACCAAACTCAGTGAGACTTATTTCTGGAAAGAGATGTAAAAAGGTAAAGGGACCCCTGACTGTTAGGTCCAGTGGGAGTGCTCCCACTGCTTGCGGAGAGTGGCTTGCATGCTGAAGCCTGCGCGCGCTGAGCTCAGTGCGTCCAGGCTTCGCGGACCTCTCAGCAAGCAGCAGGAGCCAGCACTGGGCTCCCATGGCTTGCAGAGAGCTGCCTGTTTGGAGGCTGGGGTCAGGGGAAGTTCGGGCGGGCCTCCCCTGCCCCAGCCCCGCGCCTGGGGGGGGGGAAAATAATTTTTTCCCCTTTATTTCCCTCCAAAAAAACTAGGTGCGCCTTATGGGATGGTGCGTCCTATAGGGCGAAAAATACGGTATCTACTTGCACTTTGATGTGCTTTCAAACTGCTAGGTTGGCAGGAACAGGGAGTGAGCAACGGGAGCTCACTCTGTTGTGGGGATTTGAACCGCCAACCTTCTGATTGGCAAGCCCTAGGCTCAGTGGTTTAGACCACACAGTACAGTATAGGGCAGTGCTATGAAACATTGAAGGATGGTGACCTCTAGCGTTCAAAAGAGTGAACAATTCAAGTGTTTACTGGTACCGTATCTGGAATTAAAATCCTTTGAGAATGGTGTAGCAATTCCACTTACTTAAAAATGGCCAGTTAGTTAATATTTAAATGAAAGGGAAGAAAACAACAACAAAGATAGAGGTGCACAGCCAATATATACCTGCTCTAAAAAATACAGGAAAGCAGCTGCTCACAGCATGATCTTGTCCCCACTTCCATTTATGGACTACATCAGCCTTTACTAAAATCTGTTCTGAAACTCAGATTATTTTAATGTATGAGTGGCAAATACCATAGATGTAAAATGCACACACACACACATACACAGTTCTACTTTTTCAAGAGAGAGGAAATTATATTTTCTCCCATCCAGCCACAGATTTGTATATTCTGTCAACATATTATTTACAATTAAACAAGTAACATATAGAAAGTATGGTGCAGATTCGGACATTTGTGTTACTTATTTATTATTTTTGTGGCACAGTCAATGTAAATGCTACTTTACAAGCTGGGAAGCAAACCACATAATTGCTAAAAATGTACAATCTAAACAGAGGCAAATAAAGGATAGGAACAGAAAAGAAAGATCAGAATCAAAATAAGAGCAAACACTTTACAAACTAAAAACACATATGAGCTTCCTAAGTTTTAGTACAGTATCATCAGCAGAAATACTGCTGTGAGAAAGCACCCCTGCTTGCATTAAATAATGTAGTTATCTGAGAATAGTGCTCTTTTGTGCAGGTAGATATAAATACATAATTTTAGACTAGTTAGTTCAAAACACTATCAGCTTTTACAACCATCAACCCCCTTTCCAATAGTAAAAGCTAATATTTAGTAATATTTAGTTCTGCAGACACACTAATAATTGCGCTGTTGTAGTAGAACAAGATAAGGGAGAGAAGATCCATAGGTAGAATTGTTTTCAAACATACTTAGCACCATTTCAAACATATTAGCTGCCTAGTGATGGAAGAACTTTAAGGATTTTGGTAGCTTGTCACATGAAGAGTATGTACTGCTATTCCTTACTTTCAAGCAAACTCAAGCACTGTTCTTTGTACAGTCTCCTTTGTCCTTTGCAAGATACAAAGCAGCCATTTACCAACTCTCTGGGGACATCTTCTGGCAGGCACTTAAAACACTCCTTATTTATAGGGAAGTATCCTGTACTGTAGGGACACAGGTGGCGCTGTGGGTTAAAGCCTCAGAGCCTAGGACTTGCCGATCGAAAGGTCGGCGGTTCGAATCCCTGCGGCGGGGTGCGCTCCCGCTGCTCGGTCCCAGCGCCTGCCAACCTAGCAGTTTGAAAGCACCTCCGGGTGCAAGTAGATAAATAGGGACCGCTTTCTAGCGGGAAGGTAAACGGCGTTTCCGTGTGCAGCTCTGGCTCGCCAGAGCAGCGATGTCACGCTGGCCATGTGACCCGGAAGTGTCTCCGGACAGCGCTGGCCCCTGGCCTCTTGAGTGAGATGGGCGCACAACCCCAGAGTCTGTCAAGACTAGCCCGTACGGACAGGGGTACCTTTACCTTTACCTTATCCTGTACTGTATTAAGTTTTGGAGATCTGAAATCTGGTGTACTAGTTGAGATTGTAGTTAAGAGTCTACATGTTAAGAGTCTGAAATTTAGCCCGCAATCCTGTGGCTATTTCAGAATCCCAAGTATTTAATCTTACATGTTTTTAATTGAACTTACTGCTGCAAATAAAGCACGGTGAAAAATATGTCCCAGATCCTGCAGAGCAGAGGATTTGAGATGTGTTGCCAATTATCACATTTGTAGCTTGGGAATGCTGTGAGATCCTACCCTCATTTTGGAGGGTGAGGTGTCTTCTGTGGCATGAAGCATGTTTTATCTGTTTCAGCTGCTCCCTCCTGGATAGCTATCTATGTCTGGTATCATGCTGTAATAAATGCATTGCATGTGAGTCTGTACTCATAAACTTCAGCTGCTCCAGAAAACATCAGAAAGACAACTGACTCTAAGTTAGCCTTTCCCAACCATGTGTCCCCAGTTTTTGCAAGACTACAACTTCCACCACTAATCTCCACTGGACACAATGGCTAGGGATGATGGGAGTTGTAGACCAACAACATCTGGGGACCCAGTGTTGTGAAAGGCCACTTGGAACCTAACTCACCAGTATTAAATACATTTTCCCTGCTTTCAAAGCCTCCCCAGAAGACTCAAACTAAGGGCTGTTTCATATAAGCAGGGAAGCCATTTTGTAAAAACTGCATTGTTTCATATGATAGGATGGAGAATTATACATCTGAATATTCCCAAACTGCAAGGAACACAGTAATCTCTACCTCAGGATGGAGTCTACTTCATGCCATTTCTACATGTTCGAACCGCTTCTCAATGATTTTCTAAGGCAGGCTGGGATGGTAATGGACTTCAACTCTTATCAGCTCCAGCAAGCATGGCCAGTGGTCAGAGATGATGGGTACTGTAGCTCAACATCATCTGGAGGACCACAAGTTCCCCATCCCTGTTCAAAGGAATGCTCCAAAAATTACTTTTCCCAGCACAGAGATTGGCACACCTTCCCTGACCACAGCATCGGAAGAAGCTGCTGGGGCGCCTGGGGCGGCATGTCCAGGGGCGGGGCAATCCACCCATAGGGATGGGACTAATTGCGCCGCCCATGGGCAAGGGCAGGGCGGGGCAAGCCGCTCATAGGGGTGGGGCGCACCACAGGGCCTCTGGAGTCTGCATGCCTCATCCCACTCAGCTGTCCTACAGCTGGAGGGGAGGCAGCAGGTGGACAGTCTGGGCAGCGTGGAGCCTGCATGCACCCAAGCCACCGTGCCTCTCTCAGAAGAGATGTGTGGCTCGGGTGTGCTGCAGGCCCCGTGGTGAGTGCCACCCGGCATTTTGTCACCCCCATCAGTGGCGATACCCAGGGCGGTCCGCACCCACCGAACCCTCTTCCTCCGTCTCTGCCTGTCTGTATTTGCAAGTGTGCATTCCACTTGTGTTGCCATTCACATGCACAGAAATGAATGTCTTTGCCCATTCCGGCAAAGAAATTAACTTCTAATCTCTGTGCCTTAAAAATGAATGACTGCTGCAAAACCTAAAATAGAGGACAAGGTCAAAAGCTAGAGGAAAAGACAGGAGCTGTCCAAAGTGATGCAGTGAGGTAGGTAGGGAGGTGAATTGTTTGTAAAAGACGAGGGAGAAATTGTGGATTTCAGGAGAGGTGGGTCTGGTGGGAGAAGGCTTGGCAAAGGGTAGAAGGCTATTCCAGCAGCAATCACAGAGTGTGGCAGCAAGACAGACAACTCATTGAGTTTTCCATTACTTCCTGAAGAGTTTAAAAGCAGCACTGGAAGGAAAGGATCAAAGTTAATGTTTCACAAGGGCAACAATCCTTTCTTATTTATCTTCCCCACACATACAGGAAGGCCAAGGAAGGCAGGCATCCTGAAAACCACACTCCAGGAAGCTCTGCTCATTTGCTGTGCATCCTGTCCTCCCCTCTATCCCCAGCCCTTCATCTAATTATACTCTAATATGCCTGCAGACAGATCTTCAGTCCTTGGATTATATCACACCAGATGGCTTTATTCCTCTAAAAGTGATATGCTGCTAAACTGGGATGGAAGGAGGGAGCAAAGAAATAACCAACCCCTTTTCTTATCATTCCAGATTGCTTTGTCTTGCATTTTGTTTGCAGGACATTTCCTTCCCTGGATACACTACTGCTTTTATTTTTATCACGTGAATGCTCCTAAGCAACCTGTGAAATTATTCTCTCCAAACATATATTAAGTGTGGAAAAAAAGTTTTTAAAATATGAGAATATTGTTTATGTGGCAACCTGCTCCCAAAGGCGTCCCAGCCCACAGCTGAGAAATCTGGTCTATGTAATAGAAAGCACATTACAGAAGGGATCCGCGCTGCATCTCCTACACAGTCTGAAACCTGTGAGGAATGAAAGTGGTGCGCTGCTTTATAGCAAAGATGCTACTAAAAAAGATCCTGGGTTGTGCATCACTGCTTAATCAGAATCAGTAACTGTGACAAGAGGAAGTCCATCCCTCTGAAACCATATCCAGCTCTGACAGATAACATTCGCAGAGATGCCACATCCTCTAGGGGCAAAATGCCTCATTATCAATTTTCAGTCGCACTGTGAATGACTAATTTGCACAGAGATAGGGTTGCTGCTTGCCAGCTTTTCCCCTGTGTTTTTCTGGTAGCTATGGGACCATCAGAAATGTAGCAAACACAGCTTTTATTGGCATGGAAATAGAGTGACGGGGCAAAAACCCCTCTGCCTGCTAAATTCTACTTATAAACACAGCTGCTAAAAGCAGAGAAGCTTGGGGCAGGGAGGGGGTGCAACTGTAACCCAGAACTATGCTTGCTATGCTTTTTTGCAGAAGAATATGCATTTGTCTATTTAAGAAAAAATGTTGAGTGCCTAGGAGTACCTATTAATTATTAGTTGTACATCCAACTTCCTCAAAGAATGCTGGTGAATTGTGGCTGCTGTTACACTTTATCTCAGGGGTCCCCAGTATGACACCCTGAGTCTCCCAATTTTATTTTTATTTTTAATTGAGAAGGGGGTTATTTTATTTTTTGGTTGTTTGTAGGCTATTGCTTGCTCTTTTGTCTGTGCCTTCTTTGTTTTTGGGTATGCAGACATTTTGCCAGCTGAGGAGTGGGCTTCTGAGCATCACTAGTTTTTCTTCTGCAAAATGAGTATTTTTTGGTGCCCACAACAGTTTTTTTTAGATTTTAAAATGTGTCCCTGGGCCCAAAAAGGCTAGGAACCCCTGCCTCTTACACTAGAAGATTTCACCAAGGATCAGGATTCTACTAGTCTAAGTGCTGTATGGTATTGTATTAATTTCTGTCTATACCCAACCATGCATTTTTAGTATAAAGGCTGCCTCAAAGCATGAAGGTGTGTGTGCCTGTTGTCAGTGTCCTAGTGTGGTGCAGTGGTTAGTGTGTTGGACTAGGACCTGGGAGACCAGGGTTCAAATCCCCAAGTAGCCATGATACTCAGTGGTTGCCCTTGGACCACTTAGTCACTCCTAGCCTAACCTCCCTCACCAGGTTGTTGTGAAGATAAAATGGGGAGGAAGAGAATGATGTATGCCACCTTGAGCTCCTTCAGGAAAGGTGGGATGTAAATGTGATAAACAAACAGAGCAGGGTAACAAAATGCAGGACATTGCCCTCCTTAATGCTGGTGCAGAAACCATCTTCTGAGTATTGTTGCAATCAATATATAGTAGTGCTTATTATTATTCAAAGGAAAGACAAATAAAGGCTAGCCAGAGTATGAGGAAAGCCAACACAGGTCACAAAAGGGATTACACAAGCGCAGGCATGCATTTTCCTAGCACGAGACCAAAGTACTGAAGGTTGTCCCATGCCAGTTCTAATAAAACTTTGTATTTGTTTTAGGTGTGGTGGATACAAAAGGCACACTTCCAAACTACAAAACATGCATTTATGTGAGAACTCCCTAAACACCATGTGCTTCCTTAATCCTGGTTGCAGCTGGTCTATTAAGATCCTGCAGTTGATACAACATCAAACAACCTCTGTGCTTTCCCAACCAGCTATAAAGTAAAGGCAGTTACAAAGTTCATCAGGGCTGGTCTGAGACACTTTTGCTGTCTCACCTGGAATAGCAAACGCCAACGCCAACCCCCAAATCAAGTGACATATTACTAAAGGCTTGCCAAGGTGTTTTTTTGGCACCTGAGATGGAAAGTCCCAAATATTTCTCCCTGAGAGTAGAAATGCAATTTAAAAAATTAAATAACTAAGAATTTCATTGCCCTTTTGTGACACTCAACTGAGGCTGCTGCTTCATTCTGCCTAATGGCAAGAGAATCTCTAGAAGTGGATGTTGCTCTTAACTATTCCCTGGTTCCTAACATATTGTTTGACATATAAGAACCCATTTATGGACTTACCCTGTGACAAGGATGGCTACAGAGTTCATATTTCGCCATCACTATTGCATCTGCTCATTGTCACCCAATGGAGCTCTTTAGGGTGATGAAGGGCCTCCAGGGAGTGGACGTCCTAAAGCATGGGTATGCAAACTCAGGCCCGGGGGCGAGATCCGGCCCAACTGCCTTCTCAATCCAGCCCGCAGATGGCCCGGGAATCATTGTGTTTTTACATGAGTAGAATATGTTCTTTTATTTAAAATGCATCTCTGGGTTATTTGTGGGGCCTGCCTGGTGTTTTTACATGAGTAGAATGTGCTTTTATTTAAAATGCATCTCTGGGTTATTTGTGGGGCATAGGAATTTGTTCATTTCCCCCCCAAAAAATATAGTCCAACCCCCCACAAGGTCTGACCAGATTGCACTCCCTGTGAAGGACCAAGTTCAATGACTTGGTGGTAACTGAGGATGCTCATGCAGCGATGGTGGCTAGAGGTGCTTTTTGCCAATTATTTTTATTGATATTCCATAATTTTTAACAAATTGTCACCAAATTAATACAAATTCAATATAAAATTAAAAGTTGACTTCCGACCTCCCCCCCGATGTCTCCTCTATTTTCCTCCCTCCTTTGTTGCTCCCAATAAAATAACTTTTCCAGCTATCTTTTCAAAATACATTCATCCCTTTCTCCTTACACATCACCTGTTCAATTACCAATTTCTGCTATAGCTTTTATACATTGTTATAACTTGTCCTCAAAATAGTTGAGTAGAGTAAATCCTCTTCTTCCTATCTATCATAGTCATTCATCAATTTTCAAACATTTCCTTCTGATACCTCTTGAGTAACACTTTGCCTGAGAAAAACAGATCTTGCTTCCTTCCAGACAACATAAACACATTCCTCCTTAACATGGCCGTGAACATTGCTGTCTGACATCTGGCCCCATTAATCAATGACTCAGCCTCACTGGTGCGGAGGGTGAAAATGAAACCTCTAGATTTTTTTTGTATAAATATATAATATACATCCCTCCCCTCTAATGCTGCCAATCTCCCAGCGTTACCCACACTTCGCATTTCGCCAAATTTAATCCTTAATTTTACATACAACCAGGTCATTAATAAATAAACACAATCCATATCTCTTCTTTTCTGTCTGAAAGTCTCAGAAGCCGTCACGATGGTATACACTGTGGTCCATCCTGTCCCTTTCACTGTTCTTATTTCCAGCTTCAAGATGTACTTCAGAGGCCTTGCTTAGTTACAGCCTACAACAACCATTACGTTGTTGAGCACACTGAGCATTGCCTTTTTGTAGTTGGCACCACTGCTCTGAAATTCAATCCAAGATAAAATCAACCATGCTCCAACCCTCAGCATTTTAGATGGTATATGATGAAAGCCACCATTTTGCCATTACCCCCAGTCGCTAATAGTAAACTGAGCCCCCAAAATGGTGCTGTGTTCTGGTTTCTCTGTGAATAAATTATGTTGGGCTTTTTGTTCTTTTGGAACTGGCTTTTAGTAATATACAGTGTTTTTAGTGGTGTACAATCATATTTTATGGGTTATGTTTTGATGCACATTTTGTAAGATGCTTGGTGGAGAAAGTCTCTTTAAAAAGCAAGTTGTAATTATTAATTAATCGATCAATCAATTCTTGTTAGAATGAACATAACAGAGGGCATGGGAGTGCACATGCCTGTCCACATGCCAATATCACTTCAAGCTGGCACATACCCTAAACGCCTGAACTGGGCCATTGTTCCAGCTACAGCTAGAACAATTTTGTTGACCAAAAATAAGCTTGAAATATACATCGCGAAGTCCTGACTCACCCTCGCAGAATCCCATGATTTAACCTTGAATTGGATGGATGAGGATTTGTGTTAAATATAGAGCGTTCAAGGCAGCTACCTTCGCCCTCCCGCTACGGGGTGGAAGGCGAAGGCCCCGTTTGGCCCTTCAGTGGGGTGGGAGCGCACCCGTGGGCGCACGCCGATGACTTTGCAGCGCCCACAAACTGAAATAGCACAGACTTTGCGCTAGGAAATACTGTAGACAAAACCCAACAGCCACAGGCTTTCCATCCAATAGAAACCACTCCGGCCAGTCGGCGGGGGAGGATCCACACGTCTTACTTCAACTCACGAGGCGGGTTGCGCCTGGTGGGGCTACGCCGGGGAGGCGGAAGAGATGAACCCAGGATCCCGCCGGCCTCGTAGGGAGCGAGGGCGGGGGGCGCATCTGACACGCCCAGGCCGCGCGTGGGCTTGTGAATGAACCACGTGGCACGGACTCATTTCCAGCTCTGGAGACGCAACTGTGCCTGGGACTCTTCATAGAAATTTAGCGCTTTCTCTGCTGGTTCGCTCGCCGCTGCCAGCCAAATCCACCCGGAATCAGCCCGGCATGGAGGCAACAGCGCGCCGCTCCCCCTACAGCTTCTCCGCCGTTTGCTGCCTCCTCGCTGGAACCTTCCTGCCGCTGCCAGGTAAAAGAGTCTCCGACCGCTTCTTTTCGTCCTAGGTGGGACTCTGGAATCCAGCGCTCTTGCGGGAAAGTGTCCTGATCCTTAATGGGTTATTGAGATCCTCTAGAGGGCGCGCGCTTGGGTGGCATCCTATAAGTCTCTCAGAGGAGCCAGGACTCCCTGTGTTTGCTAATAACCCAGTTTTATTACCGCGTCTGATGGTTTGGCTTTTTCATGTGATCGCCCTAGATTTTCCGCAGCCTAGCAGACAGTACTGCTCCCTGCGTGCTACTATCCTAAGGGACTGACTCTGTAGCTTCGTTCCCACTCTGGACACCAAGGTGGGTTTTCCCCGCCCCCTTAGAGCGCAAGAACTTTCTATATCTGTCTGGAAACTTGTGAGCTTGAGGCGCAGTAGTGTCTGCCCAGATGGTGTCCTTCCTTGCGGCGGGACCCCCATTTCCCGGAGTTCCGCCGTCGGTTCTTGCAAGCGGTTGTGATTGTTGGTTTATAAAATGAGAATGTCCGGGGTTTAAGGCATTTTAGAACCCTTATCCTCGACTGATCTGGAATTTCGAAGCCCTGAAGAAGGTGCTTGGCCGAGAGAGAGAGCAATCAGGAAAATGCACTCTGCATATGCTTGTAGTCTCGTCTTTTGTGAGTAGTTCTGCTTCCCATTTCGAAATTCAGCGTTCAGAAACATTACTGGGTCTGAGCTCAAATGAAGTTCTTGTTTGGATGGATCTAGTTTTCACACCCTCCTTATGTTTGATGGAGGCTCCTTCTGCTGTGCTTTTCCCCCCTATCCTTGATTCCCTCACAGTTTCTCCCTGACTAGTTATTTATTTAGTCATTCAATCTGTATCCCATCCTTCCTCCCCAAAGAGCCCAGGGTGGCAAACACATCTCAAGGTTGCCAGGAACATTGCATTTCAGCCATCAGATGCCTGGGTAAACAGAAATGCTAAATTCCGCCTGAAAGTCAATAACAAATTAGGCCTTTCTGTTGTTTGTTTGCTGGTTGCAGACAAGTCTGAAACTATGACGTTTCCTCACCTCCTGGTGGGTGGGACAGTGGTGCTGTTAGGGCAGGATGCTGGGGCAGAAGTCCAGGACCACACTAAGACAATGATGTTTCAGAAGTTCTTAGATGGTGTTGGGGAAATCTTTAGTCGCTTTCTGCCCAGTGTGATTGATGTAACTTTTCAGGAAACTAGATCAAACTCCAGGATTCAGACATGCACTAGAAATAACTGTCAGAGCTGCTTGTTTTTATATCTGGGTCTGCCCAAATCAAAGCAGGGGTCTGATTTAAAGAGCCTCCTGAAAAGTTTGTGGGGGTTGGTAAATGGGAAGATAATCAGCCATATTTTTCTTGCAGAATGTATGTACCACAAATAACTGACATGGGCATGTGAGGGCAGGTGCGCCATGAACTGTTTTGGTGGATCAGTCAGTGTAGCAGACTTATTTGCAAGGCTTGCTGTCTTCATGCTCACTCTGCTCCCAAACCTGAGAAGCTGTATTTGAATATAACACTAAACCATGGCTTGGCACTGTGGCACAACTGGCCTCTGGCTTGTACACTTTCCACCACCTGCATAGTCAGGAGGAGGATTTGGGCAGCATTTACTTTCAGTTTCCCAGAATATCAGCTTGTCATTAAGAACTTAGGAAGATGCTTTAATATGCTTTGTTAGACCATAGGTCCATTTAGCTCGGTATTGGCTTGAAACAGCTCTCCAGGAGTCCCAGCCCTATCTGGAAATGCTGGGGATGAAAGCTGAGTCCTTCTGGCTGAAAAACATATGCTCTACCACTGAGCTATGACTGTACACTGAGCTACAACCTATGGTCACTGCATCTGAACTGGTGGTTGTGGACTATCACGAATTACCTCCCGTTTCAAAACAAGTTAGCTTCAAATGGTGGGCTATGAAGCTGGTTTGTTAAAACTGACCATAATTTAAACCACAGATCTAAAACAATGGTGAGCAGAGACTCTGGGTAAATTGTGGTCAAATCATCATCCCAGCTGCATGGGGTGAGGGAGCATGCAAGCCTGAGTGCTAAATTATGGTTTAAGGTTGCATCTAAATGCGGCCAAAGTTGCAACAAATTTTACCAGACAAATCCACTTTGGGAGCAATAAAGGGAACCAGTCAAAGAGTTATTTGTTACAAGTCTCCTTCTTGTTCTAATTCTGGAAGGGGAAAATAAACGCAAGCTGTGCGTTCTGCTGAAATTCTGCTCCCCTTGCAGAGCCTTCTTGAGATAGCAAATCCAAGAGGTGGTTCAGACAATTTCTGAGTTAGAACTAAGATAGGCCCAAGTAGTTTCTCTTTTAAAAAGTGAGTGGGCTGAAGATGCTTAGATATTTTAAGTGTTTTTAAGTTCTGTTCCTGAGCCGTTGGAATGGCTGTCTCCGGAATTGCTTAGGACTCCCTGTGGCAGGAGTTCAAATTTGCCTGCCAGCTCAGTCTCAGCTAACCAATCAGGAACTCGTCTTGTTCAGTAGTGCCTTTCCCAGCTAAATGAAGAAACCCACTTCCTTCAAATGACTTTCAAAAATATAAAACTCCTCCTGAAAGTTTTTATTTTATTTTTTGGTCTGTGAATTTTGGCTTTGTCTCCTGAATGCCTCTGGCTGTGTCTGGGTAGTAGTTATGTTTGCTTGTCTTCTGTACATGCACGTCTTCAGCGGAGCCCTGATTTGCAGAGAAGCATAAAGCTTAGTTTGTCACAGTTCCAGGCCCTGCTCTATTGCCCTGAGGTCACAGATACACTGGGAGTAGTGTGTAACACAGCCAACATGGGCAGTGTCTGTCTCCTCCTCTCTTCCCACTCCCACCCCAACGCTGCCTTAGTTGCTCTTGCAGCTTTGGAAATGAAATGGGACACGTTCAATCCAAGGGGCCTTGTGCAACAGAGGAAGAGACAATTGAATGTAGGGAAATGTGATGAGTGTCAGCCACTTCCAAAGCCTCAGGTGCAAGTATCTGGAGCAGGCTGCTGCTCTGTTGCGGTCGGAGAATTTGGGAAACAAAGTAAGGCTATCTCTTATTACAGTAGTTTTCAACTGGTGTGCCATGGCACCCAGGGGTGCCACGGACAACACTGGCCTCTGGCCCTCTTTCCTTCCTTCCCTTCCTCCTCTGAAGCCCTCTTGCTTCTGTGCCTTCCAAAGGCTTGCACAGCAGTTTGTTGCAGTAGCCCTGGCTACAAACTCCCCAGATGAATGGTGCCTCTGGGGCTGGCCAGGGAGTGCTTCCCAGGCCCCTGTGGGGCAGTGTGAGGAGGCACCTCTCTTTGGGGCAGGGTGGGCAGCTCAGAGGAGGGGTGGCAGCAAGAGGGGTGGCAGGAAGGAGAGGGGAGAGCAGGTTGAGGGAACACTCCACAAGGGAGGGTGTTTGAAAAGGCTGCCGGCTCTGCAGGCAAGGGGTGACATAACTGGGCTCCTGCAGTAGGTCAAGGGAGCCGTGGACCCCAAAACCTTGAAAACCCTTTTTGGTAAAGGTTCTGTCATGTTAAACAGAACATGTTGGTGGGGTGGCAGCTGAGAGTTGCTCCATTTTCGCAAAGCACTTCTGGGGCCAGTGTTCTGTGTTTGTGTCTGTGGTTTAAATCTGTGTACAGCACAATCCTAAATCAGTTTCACTGAATTCAGTACGGCTTACTCTTAAGTGAGTGGTGGATGATTACAGGCCAAGTAGCAGTGAAGGGCTTCTAGTCGATATTCTCTGCACCTCTGGAGTGCTAGTGAGGATGTACATGGGGATTCAATTTTTATATAATTTAAAGAAACACACAAATGGCCCGTGCTCTTAATAGAACCTGTAGACTGTTGCTGAAAAGGGACAGTTCTAGGCTGCAGTTTGCCAGAGTTTGATATTTCATATCCAGGTCACACATCTATGTTTAAGTGTCATATCCCTGCTTGCAGTAAATGAGTTGGATCCATGTACTCTGCCTTTGGATATAAACACATGCTGTGGAATGAATGAGAGCATTCAGCATTCTGACGCACCTTGGCAAGCAACCAAGCTATTTCCCCAAAGGTGTGGGATACAAAGCTCTGGTGTGTGTTAGATGTTTTTGCGTGGGGGTGGGGTGCGGTGGGGAATAGTCAATTAGTATTGGAGCTTGTTATTGCAATACATCCTGTGTACAAAGAGTACAGAAGTTTATTATTGTCTGCCTTTGATCATCTACCTAAACCAGGATGGAATTGTATGCAAAATTTCACTCCTCAGAGAAAAATTGGGATATAGGTTTGATAGGCAGCATATTACTATTTACTATTGGTTAAAAGTCTAAGCTGGAAGACAGAAAGTGCCTTGTTCACCTTGGTAATTTAACCACTGTATCCTCCTTACACAAGCTACTGTATCTTGTTCTCATATCCACCATCTGCTATATAGGTATATTCAGTTTCTTTTTCTTCTAAAAAAAATGTTTAGGGGTACTTTCATTTTGACTCAAGAAAATAACCATTTTATAGTTCAAATTGGAAAGAATAAGTATAGTAAATGGACAAAAGTACAAAGATTCACAAAATGTTTAGGTGTATGCGTACCCCTGTGTCCCACCAGAGAAAAGCACAGGGTATAGTAATACTGACCTACACAATGCTATTATATGGATTAGTTATTTATTACATTTGTATCCCATCCTTCATATAATCAGCTGAAGGAGGCATACACAGTTATTCCCCAAGCTTTATCTTAAGAATATAAGAGGAGCTTGCTGGATCAGGCCAGTGTCCCATCTTGTTCTCGCAGTGGCCAGTGAGCTGCTTCTGGGAAGCCCTCAATTTGTGCCTGAGAGCAACAGCACTCTCCTCTCCTGCCCTTTGAGATAGACTAATATCTCTCATCTCTGGCCCATAGATTACTAAGATAATGTAGATGGAGCACTTCTAACAGTCTAAAAGTGCTACATAAAACCTAGGTATTAAAATTGTCCTCCATGGGAGGGTGGACTATACAGTGGTACCTCGGGTTACATACGCTTCAGGTTACAGACTCCGCTAACGCAGATATACTACCTCGGATTAAAAACTTTGCTTCAGGATGAGAACAGAAATCGTGCTCCAGCGGCGCAGTGGCAGCGGGAGGCCCCATTAGCTAAAGTGGTGCTTCAGGTTAAGAACGGTTTCAGGTTAAGAACGAACCTCCAGAACTAATTAAGTTCTTAACCCGAGGTAGCACTGTATATTGTTAAGGTAGACAAAGTTATTTTCTATTGTGAGTCACAATTTCCTATCTGTGTTTTAAAAAAGAAGGTGTTTTCTAAGCAGTGCCTTGTTGTCTATGTTCACTAAGAGTCCATGGCCAGAATATGCGTTTCAGCTTTGGCTTCCACTCTTTACATTTTTTAAGGTTTTTTTTTTAAGTAAAAAGAATAATTGTTTTGATTAATCAAGTAAACCAATATTATGAACTCTCCTTGGGTGTCATGTGTGAGAGTGCGTATGCTTTTTAATCAAGTGGGTTTCAGCTTGAATTTTCAATCAATCAAATTTGCACATGCACATATTTTTACAAGGCTGCAATTGTTTTCTGTTGATTTCCTTGGGCAAAAGCCCCATTGAAATAATAAAAGGCACTTACTGTTGAATAAGTTTACTCAGAAGTAGGTTCCAATGAGGCATGATCCCAAGGAAATCGGCAGACAATCAGCCATACAGGCTTCTCAAGAAGGAGGGATGACCCGCAACTCGGCGTTAAAAGAGGATTAAACAAATTCATTGAGGATAAGGCTATCATAGCTACAAACCACATCGGCTATGTTTTACCTCTGCTGTTGAAGGCAGAATGCTTCTGAATAGCACTTGCAGGGAACTGCAGGAGCGGAGGGTGCTGTTGAGCTCAGTTCTGCTTGTATGCTTCCCAGAAGGTATCTGGTTGGCTACTATGAAGACACGATGATGGGCTAGATCAGGGGTCAGCAACCTTTTTCAGCCATGGGCTGGTCCACCGTCCCTCAGACCATGTGGTGGGCCGGACTATATTTTGAAGAAGAAAAAATGAACGAATTCCTATGCCCCACATATAACCCAGAGATGCATTTGAAATAAAAGCACACATTCTACCCATATAAAAACACGGTGATTCCCGGACCGTCCGCTGGCTGGATTGAGAAGGTGATTGGGCCACATCTGGCCCCCAGGCCTTAGGTTGCCTACCCCTGGGCTAGATGGATCATCCAGCAGGATCTTCTTAAAACCTTCTCAAAATCCATCATCATCAGTGCTTTCCCCCCCTAGAAAAATAGGGGAACAGTATTCACCATGAAGTTGTTACAATAAGTGCCACACTTTTTAACAACAAAAAAGGAGCTGCCAGCACTGCGTACGCCTGAGTACCCCCTGGGGAAAAAAGGACTGATCATCATCACCATTTATTAACTTATTAGTCACTTGTCACACAAACATATAAGGGATCAGATCTCCCTCACCACCCCTGGTTTCATCAGTGATGATGACTCCATTGCGAAAAGAAGGCCTTGTTTCTGCCGCAGAGCTTCCCATTGCCACCCAGAGCTCTGGGGCCTTTCCAGGTGTCATTGTAGGAAAGGAAATCTAGTTCAAAAGGTCCTGGTTTGCTTTTCCAAACAGACTTAGAATGGCAGAAAGTTGGGTGAGCAACAGAGGTAGTAATAGCAGCAGAATGACTCTCAGCAGTGACAGAGGCAGCAGGTGCAGGGTGGGGCATTATTGGTAGCAGGTATGGTACTTTAACTCAGAAAGAGATTGATGCTTGTCCAGGCTGCCTCAGCTTCCAAGGTGACTTCCACCTTGATGGCTTCAAACAGAAGGTTGTGGGCAGGCTGTACCAGTGATATAAGCTTTTCAGAGTGCACAATAAGCAGCCAGCTAATCAGCTCACCTAGAATTGCACGTGTTTAAGTGGTGGCACCACAAATAACAAACAAAAACAAAAGACTTCTCACAGGTCTTGAATTTATTTCAGCTGGGATTTGCGGCCCTAGTTTCAATCCCTAGGTCTATGTTCCTTGCTTGACCAGCTTTCTGTCTGGGCCTTATGACAGAATACAAGCTCATCTCCTGTATGTACTTTGCAGTGTGTTCTATAACAGACTACTATGTGTAGAAACAGATTAAAGGACAACCTTTTCCAATGACCAGAGAGTCTCTGAGGGAAATTTCGCGTGCAGCATGCTCATTATGGGTGAGATTAGATGAGTAATCTAACTGCACTGTTCTGTAGTTGAAGAAAGGCCGTGCTTGACCCGTAGCTCAAAGTAAGATTCTTCTGCATATTGATCAATTGGGTGACAGTAGCCAGTAAACAGGAAGGAGATGTTTAGATTGAACATGATTACATTGCTGTGAAGGTAAATATGTCTTTTTAGGTCTGGTTCAGACATAACAGGAAACCATGGTTTCCTGTTACAAGAACAAGTTGTGGTGAGCTTTATGTACTTTCTCCTCCCAGCTTTTTTGTTTTGTTTTGTGGCAGTAAAGAAATTAGAAGCGCCTGCTTCTAATTTTAAACAAACCACAGTTCCACATCATGTCTGAACTTGGAACTGTGGTTTGTATAAAAGTTGGAAGGGAAAGCTGCCAATTTTCTCCTCCTGTGAAAGGAGAGTGAGGAGCACATGAGCCTGAGACTTGTCCTGGTCCATTCATGTAATAACAAAGCATAGTTTTCTATTACAGTGGTACCAAAACCATACTTAAACCAAGGCGCAGATTCCGTTCTTAGGCCGAGGTAAAGTTCACAAACCAGGACACTACTTCCGGTTTTGCGGAGTTCGTAAACCAAATAGTTCGTAAACAGGGCTGCTCTCAAACCAGGGCACCACTGCGTATCTTACATCTATGTAGATTAGCAGCAATAGGATGAAATATTACTCCCATGGGCATGTACCTTGTGAGAGTGACAGGTGCTCTGATTTAGAGTATTGATCACTAGCTAGCCTGTTTATGTGGAAGCACCATAATGACAATTGCAGTGATCTAGACCTTTGTGTTTATTGATTTGCATGAATGAATATTTTCTGTAATCAGCTTTCTTTCCTTTAGCCTCTGATTCTTGCATCTTTGTAAATGTCCCAATGGACCTTAATTAGACAGAAAGGGTAGGTTTTACAATGACTGGGGTGTTTGCAGGTTTTTTCAGAAGTGTTTCAAGTATACACAATTTCACTTAAATGTGAGGTTCCCCAGAACGTAACCCAGAACATTAAAATATCACATGTTGCAAGTTGGGTTTCAACATGGGGCTGCTGTTTTCAGAGATGTTTCTTGCAACAGGTAGTGCCACCCTTAGCCAGATTCTGTGGTTCACTGGAAGCACTTAGAACACCCAGAATAGTAAACAAGTGTTGGTCCCCTGGAACTGGAAGCTTCTGGGTGTGAACACATAAATAGTACAAATGAGGTTTACTGTCTGCAGTCTTTAAGGTTACCACTTTTTATGATTCTTTTTTTCATTACTAAAGGCTTAATCTATCACATAATGATTAGTTATGCTTGACAGGAAGAGGTGGCCTTTACCCAGAGCCTGGCTCTGCTTCCATCTGCTGCATATTGCATGAGTTGGCTGTACCCCAGTTTTAAGGCTCAAAATTAGCAAAATTGTTTCTCAGTTCCCCAGGTTGGTGTGAGACCATAAAGACTCAGGTAGGCAAAGGACTGTAGAAATGTAAGGTTGAATGTTTAATCTCTTTCACATCCTGCAGCTACAATAAAAAGGGGACTGTGTATGAGACATATTTACTATACATGCTTGCTTTATTCTGGCATGCTACTTTGGTGTTACTTTTTATAACAGCCTATGCCAACCTGGTGTTTTGGGACTACAACTTCTCCATTCCCCTTAACACAGCCCCCCCAAAAGATAGTGTTGAGGGGAAGGTGGGATGTGGCATTTAGCTGCAGGAGCCGAAAAAGAAGCAGTCCAGAACAGAAGTGAGCATTTTGTGAGAGGCAGAATGCCCATCTCCAAGTATGAGAACATCCACTTAAAGCTCTGCAGGATTCTAAGTCTTGTGGAACTGTTCACATCTTTGTCAGAGTTGTCTTTTCTGCCACTGCAGCTTTTTAAAAATGTGAGTTGATAGGAACTGAATGATGCAGAACCCACAGACAGAATAATCAGTGCTGTTAAAACGTGTGGCACTCGCTATAACAACTTCATGGTGAGTACCAGCACCTATTTTTCTAAGGGAAAAAAAGCACTGAGACAAATTATATCATGCTGTGATGTGACTGCAAATGTGCACAGGTCAGGATAAGAGAGGGTTGGCATCTTAATATTGTACCCTTGAGTGGTTGAAGTGGAGAAAGAACTGCTTCTGGCTAGATTAATATTTCCACCTAAAAAATCCACGGCATCTATTGGCTCATGATAAAGTTTTATCAAGTGACTGCTGCATGCTAATGCAAAGGAAGGAGTTCTTTGTTCTAATTGGAAAAAGTCTGTTTCCTTTTGTGACTCCTTTGTATTCTGAGCTCAGGGTACCGGCAGTCTTTTCCTCCAAGCCAGATGCATGCCATGGCAGTTATTGAAAGATGAAAATTGTCCTCTTATGGACTCTTGTCTAATTGCCTACTGAGGGAGGCCAAGATGCAAAGGTCGATAGGACTGGTTATAATATTTATTTTTATTTAATTAATTAATACAAATGTAATTCAATGTGTATTGAATAAAGAAACAACAAGTTTCATGAAAATTGAACACACACATACACAAACAAAATGAATTTCCTCCACTTGGATGCCTTGCAGGTTCAAAATGAGCAAACTAGTTACTTGACATGTATTAAAAAGCACCTTCTCTCATACTAATCCAATGGGATTTGCTAAATGAGCCAGAGGTGGTATGTGTGTGATTATAAAGATGGTTAATGGGCAGTACTAATTCTTCTTGGATGCCTTTTAGAAGGGTACAACAGCTGGTTGTTAGAAGGGTAACAATCACAAAGCCCTTGACATCCACATGTGTAAAGCAGAACTGGCCAAGTACCTCAGTAACAGCAAGGCAACAGAGGACAAGACCAGGATTCTGTTGCTACTGCTGTGATGTAGATCACCACCAAGCCCAGGTCAGTGGCCAAAGACTATCAGCATCCTTTCCCCTTCCTCAGGATGGGGGGTTTAGTCACAGTCTGGTGTGTTATGTTAACTCTGATGACTGTAGATAAAAGCTTAAATTCAAAAGGCATTGGGGGCTGCCTTATAATAGATGCTGTCTCATGCACAAACCATACTCCCCAAACATTTTGGCATGCTGATGAGACTGGGCATGCTGTTTTCCCCATGTCATTATCCTGAGCCTGTTGTGTAGGGGTGTGTTGAGTTTGGGTGAAGAAGCCAGCCCAGTTGTGCTCCAGCATGAGGGTTCTTTCAGCAATGCAGAGGAACAGCTGCCTCAGCAGAGACCCAAGACTGGAATAAAATGAGTAAAGAGTTATTGAGAAGCTGTAATTCTGTGGTTTGTGGGTGGAGAGTGGGAGTCCAGTTTTAACTCGTGCTTTACTGTGTGAGCAAGTGGTGTGGGACTTCCTCCCATGCCACACTTAACTGTCTTGTTTGCTGTTGATTCTTCAACACTGTATGGGACGTACGAGATCCTTCATTCACGCTGAAGTGATTCTTCTGCAGAGACAGCAATGACTACCAAGCATACTTGATTCTAATTGTTTTGGGTTGTTCCCACCACCAGTTAAGTCCCTCCCCTTGATTTTTTTTGTACTTCTGAAAACTCGGGGGTTCACCTCCAAGCCTGCTGTCATCTCTCTCTTGTGCATGGATGGTTCCATTTTGTGTACACCGGGATCAGTACTTAAAGAATGAGGTCACTATAAATATATATGATTGATTGTTGCAAAAGGACATGCGATTCTCAAATTGACTTGAACTTTGAGATCATGAAAACTTGTTTTTCAGGGGTGTTAGATTTCAGCCTTGGCCTACTGTATTTTTTGTCTTTACTCCTTTTTCATACAGTGGTACCTCTGGTTAAGAACTTAATTTGTTCTGGAGGTCCGTTCTTAACCTGAAACTGTTCTTAACCTGAGGTACCACTTTAGATAATGGGGACTCCCATTGCCGCTGTGCCGCCGACGCACAGTTTCTCTTCTCATCCTGAAGCAAAGTTCTTAACCCAAGGTACTATTTCTGGGTTAGCGGAGTCTGTAACCTGAAGCGTCTTTAACCTGAAGTGTCTCTAACCCGAGGTACCACTGTATTTTGCAAGGAAGCACCCTCACAGAATGTTTTGGTCTACATAGCTCCATTGTTATCTTTGGAGGTGGGGAAATAGTGCTTCTTCAAATCCTTGACTTTGTAACTCTACTGATTTCTCTCTCTGATTCTTTACCCAACAATGATCATCAGTGGCCGTAGGTACCTTTCCTACTCCAGTATGAAGCTCCAATACATTGGTTTGTCATACTTTGTATGTTTGAGGAGCAGAGGGTGAGGTTTGGAGAAAATTATTTCCATTCTGCAGAGAACTGGATGGCTGCAGTGCGACTAGAGGAGGAGGTTAATAGAAGAGGAGTTTCCTCCCTACCCTGTAATTGTAATTGATTTGTCCTGTAGGCTCTGTTCCTTCCCTTTCCCTCTTATTTTCCCCTTGCTGGAAGCAGCTGACCTTCTGGGCATGTGTCTGTGATTTTAGCTTTCCTCTGTTTGTTTTTCCTGCACTAGGAGATGGGCAGAATTTATCATCAGCTCAATCTGGCACTGTGTCGCACTTCGTGCTCCCTCACACGGAGGCTGGCGGCCTTGGCAACTGGACAATTCCCCCTACTGCCATAAGTGTGGATGGCAATGCCACCGTTGCTTCACAGTTAAATGTCAGTAGCTCAGTCCTGCTTGAACCTCTGGCACCTACTGTACACGGCTCCTTAAGCACCACAGCAAGACTACAGAACACAACGCATGTTGCCAACAGTAGTGCTGACCTTCATTCCCTTCCTGCTGCAACTACAAACTCGGTAGAAGTGAACCAGACCCGCCTGGATGATTCCGAACCCATCAGTACCACAGCCTGGGTTAATTCCAGTACAAATGTTATGGCTACAGAGCCCTCTCAGCCAAAGGAGGTACAAGGTAAGACTTGGTAGTAGTCAACCATTTCCCATGGAATGTAGCTTAATTCTCAAGCAACTTGGGTTGTGTACACACAACATTTTGTTCTGCAATCAAAGGAGACTGAATGCTTGCGTTTTTTTCTATGTAGTCCTTGCACAATCTAGATCTACTGCATATTTTTATTTCCCTGAAAAGTATTGCTTGAGAAACTGGTTTCATTCCAAAAATAAAAGCTCATTGTGGATTGATTCTGCAATACCTCACAGTGTGTCCATTTGAAACAAGATGTAGGCAATCCTGGCACTGGGGGTTGTATACATACCTGCAATTATGTTGTGGGTGTGCATACACCAAGACTGCAATCATTGCTTCCTTCTTCAATCACCTGGGGCATGTGCAGGGAGGAAAACATATAAATAGCCTAATCAAGGGGAGGGTTTTCACCTACCCCTGTAGATTGAAAGCCACATGTTGAGGACAAGCATAAATGATTCCCAATGGAGAAACACTACATATCTGTGCTACAAATAGGTTAGTGAGTGCACAGCCTTGGGTAGACTTTTCTATTGACTTTATTAGGTGGAATACCTCAAAGTTTTTTGGCTCTAGTACCATATCCCATACCTGCCAAAATTGGAGTGGAGAGAATAGAACACAATCTGAGTAGAACTCCCAAGTGCCTGGAATCATAATTAGATGTTTCTATAACCTAGGCATAAATATTACCTCTTCGATTACAATTATAGTTCTGTTAACACAGGATATTTATTCAATCCCTCATGTAAACTTCAATACACTTTGAAAACCCTGCAGTTTTTCATAAAATGGAAGGCAGGTAATTCTGGGTTGTTGTCAGGCAGTAAATGGAGAACAGAAAGTCAAACACGTGGGCAAATGCCTTGCTCCATATATATAAAAAGTTATGGCATAAAAAATTGGTATAATTTGGATATGCAGTAAATTAAAATATAAACAAGGAACTGCAGAAAGAGGGAGAAGGGAGTCTAAATAAGTAATGATTGCCTGCAAATTAAATTTAAATTTAAATTTATTTTGTATAGTGTAAAAGCTTATAAGTATATTTTTTAAAGAGTTATGGCATTTTAACAAAAATAGGAAATGTTATTTTCACCTTTCTTCAAATGATGAGAAAATCACAGCAAGATGTGCTGCAGGGTTCTATATGATTAGCAGGAACCATTCCATACTGGGAGTCCTAGTGTCCATGAAGGCAGAAGTCTTTCTCTGATTGTTCTTTGACTACTTTTTATTGGTTTTGGTGGCTTCAGGATAAAGAGCAGTTTCTCTCGGGGAACCATTGTTGACAGTGGGAGGAGGGGAAAACTCTGTGTCTGATGCGTCAGAAACAAAGGATGCAAAACACATATTGACATAGGCATTGATCTGTAGGCACCTATCTCTGATGTGTTTGGGCAGGCAATTGATTGCTGATGCTGTAACGCTCCAAGAGATTCCTCTATGCACCATGCAGTGGGGCTTGCCTTTGAACTTCCTTTTCCTGTATAGGGTACACTATGCTAATTCACCTTCCCCTGCCCCCTTGGGCCACATGATAAAAGAAGAGCTAGGCTGTGTACACACATCTATTTAAAGAATATCCCAACCACCCAAGAATCCTGTGAACTGCCTTTTGGGTATTGGGAATTGTAGCTCTGTGGGGGCAAACTACAGTTCCCATTATTCTTTGAGGGGGGATGATCTCTGACCCCTGGCTTGTCTGATAGAATTAAAGTATGTTTGGAACTAAAGATTTGGTTTCTAGGATTTCAGTCAGAACCCTCTTCTAATTATTTTGTGTAGATCAGTTAGGACTCACTTTAGCTGTCTCAGTTTGCACCCTAAGATTTCCAGGCTCTACAGCTGAAAAACCCAGATTCTGCCAACTGACTAATCTAAGAACAGATATTTTCTGCACAACACTCTCAGAAAGCTTGCTATTGTAAGACGAACTATGGCAAAGGGCTATGAGTATCCACTAGTGTGTTTCAGCCATTGATGTAAATCTCTTCGCAAGTTTGATATACTTTGTTCTGGACTCTGGATCTGCTCCATCCATGTGCTAGAATTGTAGTAATAGAGAGGAAATGATCATGCTGGGTTATTTTCATTTATTCTTGCACGTCAAAGACCCAGGATTCTTGCTTGATTCACTTGTGCGTGCCTCTCTTGTCTCTGTCTCCAGGGCCGACATCTTCTTCCCAGCCAACAGCTTCCACACTCATCACCTCAGGGCCTACAGAAGGGAGACCAGAAACTATGTCAGTGGCAAACCGTGATGCTGTCACAGAGGGGAGCAGTGCCGAGTCCACCTTGGCTACAAATGCAACTGATAGGGATGGAAGAGTGCTCACAGCGAGTGCCTCTAGCACTACCATATTAACACCAGGCATTGTCTCCTCCACACTCACATCTCCCAGAGTCCCACCAGTGGAAACAGAGCAACCAGCTAACCACGTGCAGAAGAAGGCCTCTACCACAGACGTGGGAGATGGCGAAGGTACTCACTAGGAGCTCTTATTCCATGCAGGTAGAAACAAGGATAGAGAGCAGTTTGGGAACTAGATATATAGTGGAGACGAAGGTATATAAAAATGTTTTTGCGACAGAACAAGTTTTGACTTTTGAAGTGCCTAGTAATTGTATGGAATTGCCATTCTCGGCCGGGAGCAATAATCCATGTTTGGCTGTCTGACTCCCCCCCCCCCTTTCTGCAGACCTACCTAGTATACCAGAAGCCAGCCCAATAGGTGAGGACCCTCTGGTGATTGCAGTCATCTTCATCTTCATCGTGACAGTGGGGATCCTGGCTCTTATGGGGTTCTTGCGGTACCGACAGCGCAGTGGCCAGCTGCAGTTCCGGCGGCTCCAGGATTTGCCTATGGTTTGTGCCCTCGATTAATCCTCCTCGGTCAGACCTCTAACCTGGACTTCACAGGCTCTTATTAGAAGACAGGAAGCTAACCAATGATCTGACTTGGCAGAAGGCAGTCTAGCTCAACCCTAACTGGCAATGGCTTTCCAGGGTTTCAGACTTTGGTCTCTCCCAGCCCAACAGGAGGTGGCAGGGATTGAACATGAGGTATTCTGCATTCAAAACAGATGCCCTACCATGGAGTTATGGCCCTTTCCTTCCTCTGCCTTGAGTGCCCTGCTCTGAAACTAAGGTTTTTTAAAAATATACTTTTCAAATATCATGATCAGAATGCATTTGAAAAGGATATAGGCTCCACAAGTGTTCGTCAACCCTAACTAGGGTAGCATTAAAGTGTAACCTTTTGTGAAGGATTCAGTTGGAGTTGGGAAGAGAACATCTGTAGTGTCTTCTACTCCATCATTAAGGGTGATAATTGGATGAAGGGCCTCCAGACCACATGGAGGTACCATTTCGGGGGGGGGGCTATAAAATGGCACCCCACAGTAAGAGTGACAAAGGTTAGACCCCCCCCAATTTAAGTTGAATGAGCTCTCCAGCTGTGGGCCTTCACATTAGGGCATCTCACCTGGAGCATGGCCTAGATGCCAGTACACAATAAATCTTATCCGTCTGCCTCTCCTGAGGCTGCCCATCTCTTTCAAATACGGCAGTTGTCTAATAACAGCAAGAAGGTTACTTCAGGGTGTCTGTGGAATGGGGCAAGTCATAGAGTGCATACTTGTATACCTGAAGGAGCGTCTCCACCCCCATCGTTCAGCCCAGAGACAGAGATCCAGCTCTGAGGGCCTTCTAGCAGTTCCCTCATAGCGAGAGGTGAGGTTGCAGGGAACCAGGCAGAGGGTCTTCTCAGTAGAGGCACCCGCCATGTGGAATGCCCTCCCTTCAGATGTCAAGGAAATAAATAACTCTTTGACTTTTAGAAGACTTCAGGGAAGTTTTTAATGTTTGATGTTTGATTGTGTTTTTAATATTTTGTTGGGAGCTGACCAGAGTGGCTGGGGCAACCCAGTCGGATGGGCAACATATAAATAAAATTACTGCTAGTGCTACTACTACTGCTTGAGGCATGGGCTGAGGGCCTGTGTACACTGCTTGCTTTTATGCCCTTCACCTACTCCTGCTCCTTCAGGCCTGTGCAAAATTAACAAGGTCTCCCTTTCCCCCCTTTTTGCTTACAGGATGACATGATGGAGGACACACCTCTTTCCCTCTACAGCTACTAAGCAGTTGGAAGACAATTTTCCTATTGTGATTCTGATTCTGACCAGCCAAGGGAGGCGTAAAGGTTTCTGACTGGGAAGAGCATCCTCTGCAAGATGCTGTCCTGATTTCCCATGACTATAAAGTTGTGAGTCAGCTGACTTAGTCTACAAAGAGACTTGTTCTTTCTTTCTTTCTTGGGAATTGGCACCAGCCTGACCTAGTCCTTTCCCTTGTACCTTTGTCCTCCTTGTGCCTTGTGTTCAGAGCCATACAGCTCTCGGGGAAATGGACTTTCGTCCAGTGACCGCACTAATACTTGTTCACATTGCCAAGGGAGGCCTTGCTTGGATTTTGAAGAGCTGCACTGTGGGATTCTTGCAGAAGAAGTGAAGCAGCTGTGGGGGCGAGTCAGCCCAGCGCAAAACCGCGGAGTATGTTACATGTGAAAGGAGATGCAACCCAACTGTGATTTGGAGGCCTAGTTGACTCCTTCCTTGAGTTTTACATATATACTTTTAAATTGCACTTCTATTTACACTTTTTATCAATCGGATCCAAAGGTGTTCCAGAGGGTCTAGCAGGAAAACAGGGAGCAGTTACCCCATATTTGCCAGAAAAGCCCTGATCCACCAGACTGAAAATCCATTCAGCCCATCATTCTGCTTCCCATATTGATCAGTCACAAGCCTCCAGGAACCTTGCAAACAGGGTTTGAAGACAGTAACCCTGACCCAAAGTTGTTCCCTAGCAAATGGTCTTCAAAGATATTGCATAGCCTTATTGCTGCGTAAGACATGCTCCGGCCCCCCAATTATTGCTGTATTTCAGGGGGAATAAAAGCAGTTTTGATTCAGACAACACTGTTTGGGGGAAGCAGTTTATTTTTGGAGTTTCTCCAGAAAATTCTGCCACTGTTCTTGGTACCAAGGTGTGGCACAGGAGATGCCCAGCAATTATACCAGCCCAGTTGTGCCCAGACACTTGTCCAACAGCTCAGATCAATGGGACTCATATGTGTACTCAGTGCTGCCACTGGAAGCTGTATCTAACTGTTGTATCGCTTGCTTGTTTGTTAGATTCATATTTAAATAGTCCTGGCAACCGTCTTCATGTGGCCTCTTGGCAGTTACCTCCTGCTGTTTGCACAGAGCGTTCATTCCCCACCTTGTTCTCTCCTGTTACTTCTTTACTCGCTAATCCTAGAGGAATTGCTTGTGCCTTGTTTGGATGAAGAAATCTAGATTCACCAACCCCTAACTTTGCTGCACAATCCCAAATGTTGTGCAACTTATCTCCCAGACTAGTCCTAACCAAAGATGGGGCAGACCAATTAAGCTGCAGTGTCCCTTTTATGTCTGCATAGGAGTGTACCTTTTACTTCTTCATTTAAAATTCTCTTTATTCCACCCTGTATCCTCTTTTCTCCAGCTGTTTTCTGTTTCTCCCGTTCTGTTTCCCCTCACTTCCTCCACCTGACATCTCTCATTTACATCTTTAGCCTTCTGAAGGCTTTCCCAGAACATAACACCTTTGTGTTTGGACTGTTGATTGTGGGTCTACAAATAAATTGGTTTCCCTCTAAATAGGCTTATTTCCTTTCTTGCTTGAAGCTTCTCAAGTTGTTAGTTGGATGAGATAGGAGCCTTTGCTCGGGTTTTCTGCAACACCCCCAATTTGCATCCCAGAAAACTGGAGGAATTATGTTGCTGCTTCCCCTTCACATGCCTGTATAAAATAAGGAACAGCATAGATTATTCAAAGAGGAGCTAGAGAGAGCACGCCAGGAACAAAGAAAAAGCTCTAAAGGTTACTCTTTAAATCATTACAAACACCATCTGATTTGTGAAAGGGAATTTTTATTCAGTGGGCAATCATGCAGGGGAATCTCACTGTGACTAAAGGGACTAGTTCTAAGAACTTGGGTTTTTCTTGATCCATCATTCCAAGATAGGGGTACCCCAAACATTTATCTACTTAGGAAAGCTACCTCTGATGGAAGTTTGAGAACCTCCGCAGTTAAAACTCAAGGTGTCACACTCTTGGGCTTTTCAAAGGCCTGCAGAAAGTTGAGTATTCCATGTGATGCCCCTAAGAAAGGGGTTTCACAAATGCTCCCCCTGAAGTCTGCAGAACTGCTCTAGAAGTGAGTAGCACTTGTAGCCACAACTGATGGACTAATCCAGAATAAACCCAAGCAAGCCTGAAAGATGCTGATAAAGGTAAAGGTAAAGGTACCCCTGCCCGTACGGGCCAGTCTTGACAGACTCTGGGGTTGTGCGCCCATCTCACTTAAGAGGCCAGGGGCCAGCGCTGTCCGAAGACACTTCCGGGTCACGTGGCCAGCGTGACAAAGCTGCATCTGGCGAACCAGAGCCGCACACGGAAACGCCGTTTACCTTCCCGCTAGAAAGCGGTCCCTATTTATCTACTTGCACCCGGAGGTGCTTTCGAACTGCTAGGTTGGCAGGCGCTGGGACCGAGCAGCGGGAGCGCACCCCGCAGCAGGGATTCGAACCGCCGACCTTTCGATCAGCAAGTCCTAGGCGCTGAGGCTTTAACCCACAGCGCCACCTGTGTCCCATGAAAGATGCTGATAGTGTGACCCTATTCAGGTTTGTTTTGTCTGAAGCCTGTGCCACTGACATTAATAGGGCTCACTCTAATGTGTGTCAAGGACTGCAGCCCTGCTTGCTAGATAACTGTTAGGCAGAAAGCACATTCATAGAATTGTAGAGTTGGACGGGACCCCAAGGGTCATCTAGCCCAACCCCCTGCAATGCAGGAATCTCAGCTAAAACATCTATGACACAGGGAGACAACATTTGCTTACTGATCGATGCAGGCTCCGTACACAACCCAAAGTCCTTGCACTAACCCTAACAGAACGTCCACTGAAACAAAACTGTATTTTCAAAGCCTGCCTTCTGGCAGGCAAGGGGGATGCAGAGACATACGAGTCTGCAGGGAGGCTATTTCATACTCTGTCATGCTAAATGTGTGTGTGTGTGTGTGTGTGTGTGTGTGAGAGAGAGAGAGAGAGAGAGAGAGAGAGAGAGAGAGAGAGAGAGTCTCATCCCCTCCCTCTGTTTTCAGAGGGCCTCAAAGAAAGAGTGAAGTTCCTGGGCAGGCTTGCCTCAGAGACTTCTGCCCCTGCAAAGCTGCACCCTTCTGCTTTGTAGCTGAATGAATGTTAACACTGCAGTTCCCCAGGGGCTAGCCCCCAAACGATATTTGAGGTTTCGTTGCACAAGCAAGGAGTCTGTTTGACAGAGCCACAATGGGCAGTGTGCCAGATCCTTAGAGGTCCCTTTGAAGGCAGCACAAGCCTTTGATAGCTCCTCTGGGTTGTTGCTTTTTTCACCATTCCAGGCTGCATAATTATGTTCATTACGAAGAGGCTAGAAATCAATCTCGGCGGCTTACCTTTGAAGCTAGAAAATGGGTGGGGCACAAACCCAGATAAAAAGAAATCTAAGCCAAGCCACTTCCTTGTGGAAGTGTGCGTTCATGTGTCTGTGGTAAAACAATAAAATAGTGGCCATATTTATATGCTGTATGGTGCCTATAAAGCCAGCCAGCGCTGAAGCTAGTTTTTTTCTGAAAGGTCCCAGACTCTTAATGGCCAGTGGAAAAGTTTGTCAGCAAAGCAAGTTCCATGCTATGTCATGAGTGAGGGTGGGGGGAACTAACAATGTACAAGGCAGCAATGCTATCCCCAATTTTCTGGGCACAAGGCACAATGAACTCAGCAGAACTTGCTTTTGCATAGGCACACACACAGGAGTGTGCTGCAGTTTATTACATTAGTGTGAGTCAACTACAGCAGTGCAGGTGAACATGGACTTCAGGTATATCTAGAGCAGGGGTTGCCAGTCTTTATGGGTACAAATGCAAACTGGTGAAACTTTTGTTGCCCATCTTGAAGGGGAGATGTTTAAGAACCATGTGCTTTACCCTGAGCTCTTTAAAGGGTGGTATAAAAGCAGAACAACACAACACACATAGTGCTGAACAGCCCATTTCATTTTACATTATTCATGCATTACAGATGCAGGGAGTCAGGAGCAACTGTGACTTCCTACTGTATGTACACATGGCAGCAAAATGTTCATCACTATATAATGTGTGAAGCAGGCCTGAGCTATTGCTCTGGAAAAAAGTGTAGTTTGGGCTTAAAGTAACATTACCGCACTGTTAGTTTACAGGCAGTGCTGGCCAGACATATTTTGTCAAGCCAAGTGACTGCCCTGAACAAGCCCATCTTTGTATCCTACCAACCCTGCATCATAGTGCAAGGGATTGTGGACCACCCCTTTTTACACACTGCCTCTTTAGCATCCCTGCAACTCTCACCATTCCAACTACGTCATTCGCTTGTGTGATCAGGCTATACTCACTGCCAAAATGAAGAGGTGTCTTTTGGGAGCTGCTTAAGTACTTTGGTCTCTAGAAGCATTGATTTGAGATTCAATTTGCACAGAGAGAGATGCAGTTGAGAAAGTTGTTTATAATAATAATAATAATAAATAATAATAAATTTTTATTTATACCCTGCCATTCCTGGTTCAGAAAACCGGGCTCAGGGCGGCTAACAATAAATTTAAAACACTTAATTGATGCAACAAAAAATAGCATAAAATACAGTATAAAACGTGAACAATAAATTCAGATTTATAAGATCCTTAAAAGGTAATTTAAAGAGGACAACATACTATTGTCCCTGAAGGAACCTGAGAGAATGCTCTTTATTGTTATATAGTTGAATGGATAACTTAACATTAATGTAAATACCCTTGATACTTTATGGTTCAGTCCGGTTCCCTGCAAGCCCAAATTGTATTCTTCTTCTGTAGTTCACCTTTAAAGCACAGCAAGTCAAAGCACTGGAATCTAGGTTAGCTAGCCTCATGGTGTTACATAATAACAAGGCTATTATTATGACATCACTTAGTAAAAGCAACCACAGGGATTTTTTTAATTTCAAGCCAATACGCATACTCAGATTTAAGTTTTATTTTTAAAGATGCTTAAAAGGTCACTAGCCTCATGAAAAGCTCCATTTTCCCCCCTAACAGCGGCTTAGCAGCCAAGTTTTAGATGAGAAATATGCCTGCTGCATCCATTAACCTTATCAGCTCTCATCTTTAGATTTTGCTTTCACTAAAGCAAAAAACAAAACAAAAACGCAACCTATATGTTTCAAACTTTCCTGGACAGGCCTCTTTTACAGTTAAACTGTTCTAAAATGTTAGTATTTTCTGCCCCATGGGCATCAAGGGTCATTTTGCTTCTACTCAAATTCCCCTACAAAGCTGAGTTCGTCCTTCATTAGCAGCAATGAGCTTGTTTTGACATTGTTATAGGTCAGCGGCCCCAGGTGGCATCTTCTTGTGTTTCTCTCTTCATATTAACAGAGTACTGCAGTACAGGCAACAAAGAAGTTTGGGGCAGAGGCAAGACAGCCCATAAGGAGCCATCTTTCCTAAAGTATATTCCCCATATGCCAGTGCTGCTTCCTCCATAACTAGAATGTGTCCTAATACATGCCAAGATACTGGACTAAAGAGCTAATATTTTGTTCTACAATAAGTAGTAAAATTAAAATTTATAATATAATGTAAGTTCTACATGAGCACTATCCTATAGTTGTGTGCGTATTCTCTACAATAGTTGATTACAATGCAAAGACAGACTAAATCAGAACAGACTGAAAAGTAATTTGGTTACCACAATTTTTTATTCCTTTCCATTTATAAAAAGTTTAAGTTCCAGCAAAACCCAGTGTTCCATCAGCTGAGCAGCATCAAATTTGTTGGCGAATACACACGATTTGGTCCCACAAATACAGTTAGTTACATGCTTTGTGACAAACTGTGCTGTCTAGAGGTCATTAATTAAAGACTTCTCGGCCTATATTTCTCCAGCCCTAAAAACAAACCAGTGTGTTATGAACAGCCCAGAACTAATAAGCTCTAGGAGCAATCACTGCTTGCCAGCACTCTTTGAACTATAATGGAGCATCTGTTGATTTAATCCCCTGTGGGCTAATTCCCCTCCCCTTGCCTTTAATCGTTTTTCCTTCTGAAGTGTTTTTACCCTGAAATTGGACATGCTGTCTACTGCATATGGCCCTTTGAGGGATTCCTCTTAACACAGGCTTCCCTAGTTGGTTTTGTATTTTGGGGTGGGATGGGGGGGGTAGTAGGAGACACACTTTACTTAATGTTCTAACATGTTATACACACAAGCTCCAGCTGCTACACTATATTGTCTGAATAAGATGGGGAACTTTATCAGTTGTAACAGGTTTGAGCTTTTAATTCAGGCATTGACAAGGGAGGAAACAGCAGCCATTGATGCAATTCCAGATCAGTAAACTGGCACGCAGTCTTCTGAAAGTCCAGACCAGGAGTTTCAGAATAACTGTACTGTGCAGGAAAGCTTTTAACACTTACTCATCCAGGTCCGTCATATAGTTCCAGTTTTTACAAGAGTTACCAAGTCCAGACGTGAATATCTTCTCCATAACTTTAAGAATTTTAGTATGTTGAGGTAGACAGGATCACTTTTGCTCAATACAGTGGGTGAACAGGCTGCCCTTTTCACTGGTATGGAGTACAACTTACTACCAAGGCAAGAAAAAGCAAGCCAACAGTCACATTCTCATTATCCTAATTGTGCTGAAGAGCAGCAGGTAGCCCCCAGGTAGTGAGTGATTCCCCACCAACAAAGCTATGGCAGAAGGTATATTTTGTGCAGCAAATTAATGCAATGAAGCCCTTTTATTTATTTTTAATGTGGAGGCTGCAAGTGTGAGGAGAGGAGTAATGGGAGCTACTTAACGTTTTCCTTGCATGAGTTGTTTCCACTAAGTATTGCCCTCCACAGGTTTTCTGCATCTGGAGCATGTGTAGAATAGTTAGGGGGCATTTTTTAAACAAATAGCTGGCAGTCACATGGCCCCTGTCCCAATACTCCTCTGCTCAAAATGGCAGCATTCCACAGCTGCCTTTCAAAAACCCCCCCCCAAAAAACCACACCAGGATTTTACTATATGCATTTTTCCTATATGTCTTGGCTAGCAAGTGGTTGATGGATCTCATTCTATGTGAGCTTCTAACTTAGTTTGAAAGTCTTTTTTAAGCTCAGTTGTGTAATCTTGTTTCAATAAAGTTCTGAAAACTGAGAAGGCAACCAAGACTCTTTGGTTCTGCTCCTACTGGTCTTATTCCAAGAAAGGACCAGAGATATGAAGGATATTTAACTAATGCGTTGAAACTATATTATGCTTTGCCACCTGATCCAAAATTCTGAAACACTAATGCCACTACTACTCAGAACACTTTAGGTCACTGGAAATCATAGTTCACCAGCAGTTCAACTGGCAAGGAGGGGAAAAAAGTTAGCTGCACAAAGTATTTCCCAGATAAGAGAATGCTCCCCACAGGTTTCTTATCACACAGCCAGTCTATCCTAGTCAACTGCTAATGTGGCACATCAGTGACTTGCCAAAGGAGTTTAACATACTATATGCTCCCTTCTTCAGTGGACTGTTCCCATCACTGCTGGTTTTGTCTTAGTGCTGAATCAGGAGCTGTTGTGTGGCAAGCACCGTGACACAGATTAACACAGGCTTCCTCAACCTTGGCTCTCCAGATGTTTTGAGACTACAATTCCCATCATCCCTGACCACTGGTCCTGCTAGCTAGGGATCATGGGAGTTGTAGGCCCAAAACATCTGGAGGGCTGAGATTGAGGAAGCCTGAATTGACAGAATCTGGGGTAAAGTGGATTGCTTACCAGAATATTTTCTCTTGCGGCTCAGTCTCAATATTTCATTTCAATATTTAAACACTGCAAATTATGAGTGCTGAGAATAATCAGTTCCTTGAAGCTGGCCGATACCATCCATATCACACCCGCAGGGACCAGCAATGCAATTGTTCCTTTTCCAGAAAGGGACACTGGGAAATCTCTGAACAAAACACACACACATATATATACACAACACACCCTTCTCAAATGATTTCAGCCCCCTGCATCATACTTGCATGTGCTAATATCACCAGGTCATAGGTTGAGGTTAATACTGTCCTTCTACCTCAATGTTGCATCTGTACAAAAGGCAGCTGAGTGTGTGTGAGAACAGTACGTATGTTTCTCTGCTCTTTAATTTGTTTTCTCACTAGAAAGAATGAGGCAATCCTTAGGTGAAGTTTTAAAGGTTACTCAAGTTGAGCTCAGGAGGAGTGTCAGTCAGCTCACTGCTGAGGTCTTCTGTGTCCAGCGTGCCACCAGCTGCCCCTCTAGGGGTCTTCTTTTCCAGCTTCAAGCCTGGTATGGAAATCTTGTCATCTACAAGTACAATACAAAGTAATTAGCTGACTATTTTGTGGTTGTTGTTATAACATTTTGCAATTCAACAGTATAGAATTAATAAGCTAGAAAGAAGTGCTTTCAAAAAAAGAGGGGAAGTTTAAAAAAATGAAAAGATTGAAAGAAAACTAGTAGACCACTTTTCTGAGCTACTATGCAGCACCATATTTTTCCATACGTTAAAATTTTAATAAACAAAGTGTTCTCTTCCAGGACCAACACATGTACAGATGTTAAGTCTTTTATGTGATCATCCACAAGCATCACCGTGGAGCCAGCAGTGAGTATATCTATAAGCTTCCCTTTCATATTTATTACAAGTAGTGTCAAACCCATTTGTCAAGAGCTTCAGAAGAGTCTTCAAACACCCAACTATGGAGTGATTGGTTTTCCTTTACAAAACCCAAAGGATTACAGTGGAACCTCAGGTTACAGACTCCGCTAACCCAGAAAAAGTACCTCGGGTTACGAACTTTGCTTCAGCATGAGAACAGAAATCGTGTTCTGGTGGCGCAGTAGCAGTGGGAGGCCCCATTAGCCAAAGTGGTGCTTCAGGTTACGAACAGTTTCAGTTTAAGAACGGACCTTCGGAAAGAATTAAGTAAACCCGAGGTACCACTGTATTTGGCTCATCCCCTAGGCATGAGCTTAGATGTGCAAAATCTTCTGGTAAAAGACAACTCTACAGAGGGAAACAGCTCTAGTAAAGATCCTTGAAAACACTTTGAGGGCACCAGAACAGAACACAGTAGAAATGTAGCAGCTTCCTTCAAAAAGACTGAGTCACTAGGATTAGGGTAGAGAAAAAGCAAAATGCAAAGAGGTTTAAAGAGAATCTGTGCACAAGAATCTTAAGCATCTTAATGAAATAGGGTAAGAATTCCCCTGACGAGAATGTTAATCCCTTTATTCTCAAAACTGAGGGTTCCTCTATGTGGTGCAATATGGGCTTTGCTATTTCAGAAACAGAAGAAAAGTAAACACAGCAAGTAGTATTTTCAGTATCAATCCGTTCCTCTTCCAGGGTACTCTGGCAATGCTGCAATTCAAAATAAAAACTTGTAGAGATAAACTTCACAGCCCCAGAGCAATCACTAGGTAATGGTTTCAGTAAATATTTCAGAGTTACACCCAGGCTCACCAGCAAGTTGTGCAATCTCTGGTTCACTAAAGAGTTCATCTGAGCTGACATCTGTGAGACTGAACTCAGAGGCTGAATCGTCACTGAGAAGGGATGACAAGGTAGCATCATGCAGCAAAACTCTCTTTTTTCCTAGGGGACAAAGTTCAAGGCAGATTAGGGAGACTAGCAGCTCACTTAAAATTCTGAGCTTTGTCTCAAAGCAATGTTTACAACTTAGTAAATAACTGAGCTTGCCCTTACTGTCCAAAGTCCCAACGATTCAAGACAAGACCATGTATGCAATGCCAGTATACTTTTTTTCTAATTAAGAGCTTTATTATTTCCATTTAAAATATGGCTGGCACCTGGGTTTATCTGTGAAAAGTGTCATGCATACATAGGGCAGGATTCACCTTACAAGTCCTGTCAGTGGAAGCCTGTGCAAAGGGGCTTATCTTTTCCCCCAGCACTCCTGCAATTGGTTTCAGCAGCGTTGGAAGAAGCCCCAGGTCAGGGCATGGGGGAAGGAGAGAAAGAATCGTTCCACCTGGTAAGCTGATATAGTGTGACACTGAATTCCTCCCAAAATGAGTAAAACTGAGAAAAGCGAACTGCTTCTCTGACCATGTATATATTTTACAGGAGCAGAATATTTCACAGCTGAAGATGAGAGTTGTGCTGAATGGGTTGTGCTGAATGGGTTGTGCTGAAGCAACACTGGTACAATGAGGGCCATTTTACACAATGTTATATTTTCCTTCAACAAGTTAATATATCCATAGCAAAAAGCAAATACTCTTTCATGCATCTGAGTGCTTATTTTGCAACAAGACTGACAAATGGATGTGCAGCAGCTGCTCAGTCCACAAACTTACAGCAAAATGAGCCCTCATGCCACACTTCCCATGTGCACCCATTTTCCTAATCAGAGATGCTCTCAGTGTCAGGTGTTCTAAGAACAAGCACTTACTTAAACGGAGGTTTTTCTCTCTTAGTGGACCAGCGTAGAGTTCATCCTCCAAGTGCAGACCTTTCACCTGTTCTTTTAGGTCAGTAACTGTAGTTCTGATTAAAACAAATTCAAAAGCCCACAGAAATTATTAGTGCAGACGGAAGAAACATATTTATAAGAGATGAGGCACTCTTGCACCTCATAAACCTGAGCGACACAGTCAAGCTCTGTGCGATTCACTTAATGTCCAAAAGTATCCATAGGCAGTGAAATAATCAAGCCTTCAGTGAAAATGGAAATGCTTGATGAGCTAATGAAAAGCAAGCCATGACTAACTTCAGTGACAGAGCAGCTGAGTTTATTTCAATGATATATTCAACGGCTTCTCTGGTGTTGCTTACTTAGAATCATTCATAGGTTTGGGAGGAAGACAGGGAAATAAGAGGAACTAGAGAGAAAAGAGTTTGATGCTCTGAATTCAAACCACTATAATGTGACTCAGTCACTACAGGTTCTGTGAACCTGGGTGATAATTGCTGGAGAATGCTCTTTCATTCCTAAGAGATGAATACTAGGAAATGGACATGTACTGTGCCACTCAGTACATCCCCTCTTATAAGATCCAAGCAGTTCATGAATGAGATTATCAATGTCTACTAAGTCATGATGGCTATGTACTACCTCCAGTCCCAGACCACATGCAGAAAAGTGCTATTAAACTCATGCCCTATACTTGTGGATTTCCCATAGCCATCTGGTTCATAGGGCTGGGGTAGAAATTCAATTCACTTTGCATTCTCAAAGGCAACCTTATCTAATTCAAATTTTCCAAAAAAAATATGAGAACTGAAATCCAACCATCTTTCCCAATTTGTACTCTTCCAATTTTTGCAATGCAGTTCCCCAGGCCAGTAATGTGTACAAAAATGCACATACTAGGGTAAAGTGTGCATACGAATGCATATGTTATGGAAAATAACATACAAAAATGTTTCTATTAAGCAACATTGCATATAAAATGTACATATTACTTAATAAATAAAATCACACTAACACTCTGATTAATTTTCATGAGGGTTTTTTTGCGGGGGGGGGGGGAGATGAAAACTGATGTAGAAATGTGAAGAACTGAACTTAAGTATGGAAAAACAGGAAACTGAAATCGACATCTCTGCCCATCCCTACTGGCTGATCACTGCAAAAACAATGCTGGACCAGTCAGACCTCTAATCTGAACCAGCAGGGCTCTTAGGTTCTTACAGTTCAAGGCAAAAGGTATAAAATGCAGCAAGGCAAAAAAGCAAATACTTAATCTCAATCAAAGGGGACAGAAGCAGGAAGTAGTGGACAGAGGTAGCTGATGTTTGAAGTGGCATGTCTGTGAGCTCTCTTGATAGAAACCCCTCTCTAAACAGCACCAAGTGTATCATCAAATTCACTGAGCTCGTTCGCAAGTTAACATAAGGAAGTTCACAGAAGGAAAGTTTCCTGCCTTCTCCAGCCACCTGTGCTCCCTGAAAAGTCACTCTGGGAGGTCAGGAGCCCTCTTGAGCAATGTGGGATGGGTGAATCACCCCAAACCAGGATTGATCTTCACATTGCTCATGAAGAACTGACCCTACACAGAAGTTGTTTGGGCCTGGGCCGGGGTGTCAAGTGGCTATAGGGAGAAGGGGATGGGAAACATCCAAACCATTGGGTGACGAGGGCAGCCTTCCTCAACCTGCTACCATCCTGTCTGGTCAGGAATTAGTCCAAAACCTCTGGAAGGCCCCAGATTAGGGAAGTCTGGTTTGGGAAGAAAGCAAACTGCTAGCCTTCTGCAGCACCTTCAAAGATTCCTGTCTCATCATTGCGTTTTTGGAGGCTAATGCAATGAATAGGCGGCCCTCTGGTGGACAATTGTCTACCAGCAACCATCTACAACACCATTTTTGAATGAGAGAAACAGTGGTAATAATTTAGCAACCAAGAACGTCTCAATCCTGCATCGAACCACGGGCAGCTATCAAGTGAAGCACATACAGCATAACATGTGTTTCCCTACTTGACATGACTAAGTTCCTTCTGAGTGCTCTGGGTCTCAATCCTAGCTTTGTCCAAATCCTTAGTCTGAGCTTTATGACTGTCCTTCAGATCTTCCAGCATCTGGGAATAAGAAGACAGATAACTATGGTTTTAACCTAAGCTTTTAGGGTTAAATTTGTTTTTAAAAGAAATTCCCCCCACAAAAAAAACATAAGCAGGGAGTTAAGAGTGTTTTGGGTATTTGCTTGTTTTTTAGTTTTTAAGTATATCCATAGTTTCCCACTCACTCATGCATTCTTCTGCAGAGATTAGCATATACCCACAGACAGAAGCAGAATGGCAAACACATGTGACCATATTCCTAATACCACTGCACTGTTTTTTCCAGGCTGGGAAGCACAGCACAGTCGTATAATGGCCTTAAGAGGTGCCCACAAGTTTCCACAATGTTTGGAAGCAGCACTAAGTCATTAACTATGTTTAAACGAATTAGGCTGTGCACAAGCTAAGCATCTGTGTATACAGCTGTAACCCTCCCACTTGACTCCTCCCTCCATGAACAAAACAAACAATGAAATCATTTTGCATTCAAACCAGCACTTCTGGTTTATCTCCAAATAAAACCTCACAATTTGAAGCCAAGGTTAAATCATTACTTCCCAATAGTGGTTTGGTTGCTCTAAGCCCAAACTCTATTTTAATGTGAAAGCAGAAAGGCAGGACATACATCAAGACTGATGGTGGTGGTTATAGTTCAGGAATCTTTCCATACCTTAAGAAACCATCATTAGGGAAGGAAGAGTATTTAAACAAGTGGCATCAAAGGTGAATGACTACTTCTTGAACTGAATATTTGCTAGAGCAGCAGGTGGGGCAAATCTTGGCCAACCAGGCTATTTTCCACAAACCATGCCCACCAGTCAATCTGCTGACAAATCCAAGTGGCATCAGCTGGTTGTCAGATGGGCAGGGTTCAATTCTGCCTTGGCAGGTACTTGCAACCCTTTACTTCTCAGCTGATAAGCAAAGCTTAACTTCTTCTCACGTTGGCTGTATGAGCAGGCACCACAGTCAAGGCAAGCCAAAAGGAAGGTGCTTTTTGTGAGCATTGAAAGAAAGGAAGAGAGTTTTCACAAGCCAAGGCAGAGTGCATGAGGGAAAAGGCCTTTGCTTGCAAAATGGCCCTTTTTTCATTTCCTCCTGGACGCAAGGATTTTTGCAAGTGGGCAGGACCCTTACCTGTCAATCATGTAACATGTCATATAATTGACGGGTAGGTTGTTGACATGTGAGGAAGTGCCACATAAAGCAAAAAAAGGTCCTTCACCCCTGTGCTAGAGTTATCTAGCTTGTAGGTATATAGTGTAATCTTGTTCTAATCTTTCAGTCATCTCTGTCTTGTCTGTCTAATATATTTTAGATATCTGGGGTAGGGACTGCATCCCCCCTTCATGTTCCATGCTGGGCCTAGGACTACTAGCACAAAGTGAATGGGTAGCAGCAGGGAACCTTCTTAACAATGTACCTGACAGTATCTTCTTTGAGTCTTCTTTATCTCATCAGTTGCAGACACTTGGTGGAACAGATCATCCTCTTGTTGTTCTAAAGGGTACAATAAGCCATGTCATTTTTTCAATTCTGTACATATTTCTCTCTTCCCAATGAGGCCCACAGGGCACATAGCCTTTATCCCAATAGTTACAGGACAATATTACAGGACAAAGACCAGGGGAGCAGGAGCATCAAGTAGTACTTGCCTAGTTTGTGCTTCAGGTGTTCCATCTCTCTTCTGATGCACTTATATTCTTGCCACAAGATTTTCTTACTAGAGTAAGAAGGAAATCAGGAACAGAATTAAGACAACAGGGATCACTTTTCTGGATTTACTGCAAAGCCCATTCCAAATTCAGCTGTTTTAAAACATTAAGAGTTTTGAAATTTATGGAATTGGCCCCATGCCATTCTGATTCCCAGAGAAATGGTAAGATAGAGCTCAAGCATGCTTCCATTGTTGGCTTTTTATAGGCTAGAAATCAGTGAAAAATATATTGCTAACCTACAGGGGTCCACTCAATTCACTACAAGCAAGTGGTTATTAATAACAGCAACTGTTATTCTTCCCAGCACAGCAGCAACCCCATTCAAGAAAACTTGGCAGAGGCCACAGTTCATTCAAGTCTTTGAAGACATTCTCAAATTGCAAATGACATGCCAACTTTCTTCCAGCAATTAATGATCTGCAGTTGACACTTGGAAAAGTACTGTCTTTGTCCATCACCACACTACCCCACTCATCTCAAACATCCCTATACATAAAGCAGAGTTACTTTCACTAGATAGCTCAACTGCTGACCTCTCCCGCATATCTTGCATGATGCCAGGGTTGGAAAAAGGATCAGGAGTACAGTCACCATCTGACTGCTGAAACACTTGCTGCCGAAGGCTACGGAACTCAGTCTTCAGCCCTTCCATCCTGACTCCCAGCACTGAGTCTAAGCTGCCGTGAGAATTGTGCTGCAGTCGATCCACCTCCTCTGCAACATGAAGTAGGACAGGACGAAATTAGCCAACAGTATTCCCCTTGGCTGACATTGATACCCATTCACTGTTGGTGCATGGCAGTCTGTTAACCACATTCAAGAGAGGTTTGTCCACATCAGAATACCGTGGAGCTGGCAAGAGTGCTGACAGAGATAAATAAAGTGTGGATTCAAGTATGAGGAAGGAGGGAGGTGGAGAAGTGGCTGGATTCTTAGGTACCATGACATATTTCTCATAACAGGGTTATCAGCTAAGCAAGAGAAGAATCTTCCAACAGTTTCATTGGTTTTTTGTTCATTTCTGGGTCCAATTCAAAAATGCTAATTATTATTAGCAATGCCAAACTGGACAAATCTCTCATACCCTCTAGGTGACTGATACTCTGCTGCTGCAGTTCCTTCTCCTGTTTCAGCCGATGTACAGCCTGGGTGAGGGATTCTATGACCTAAGAGAAAGAAAGGAGGACCAGAGTCATGGGAACAGCAAATACCAGCTAAGCAAGGAGCCCTCAAAACCTTAGGCTGGAACATAATATACTAGAAAAACTAATCCTAACCAAATTGTTGGTTTGAGAACGTGTATTATTTCCTGTTACATGATTTAAATCTCACATTTCCTCCAAGGAGCAGGGGTTGGAATTCATGGAATTCCCCACTATTCTAACTCCACAACAATCCACTGATGCAGACTAAATTGAGGCACAATGGCTGGCCAAGGTCTCACAGTGAGTTTTATGCCCGAACAGCAATTTACAACCCAGATCTGTCTGCTTTAAGTTCAACCATCTACTGTATGGCACTATCTTCTCATGTGCAAGACTTTGCATGTGGTTTTGCTGGTGTATGCACCCAGATGTATTAGCAAAGCTTTTCTCTACACCATAGCATAGTAGCTTGCGCATCATTTCAGCGTCACTTACCTGGGCTTGGGAATGCAATTGCTTGCTGATGGCAGAAAGCTCCTCAGCAGCCATTCTACAGCAAGAGTGAGCTCCACATGTGAAATGCAGGGGTGGTGGTCCAGTCTGTTGCTCAGTCAGAGCAGCACTCTCAGTATTTATTCTGTCTAGCAAGAGATCAGCTGTTGGGATGGAAAGGAACAAACCTGACTGGCCCACCCAGTATGGAAACTGTCAAAAGTATCTACCTACATTGCTTGCTCTCTAAATCACCTCAATTGTACCATTCAGCCTACTCCGCTGTGCTATTTCTTGTCCATGTGTGCTCTTGGACATATAGCCCCTGGGTATGGAATTCTTTCCTTTTAAGTATTCAGCTTGTTACCTCTTTCTCTCACTTTTAAGAAATTAAAATATTCTCTTGGGAGTCTATTGGATTCCAACCCTCTCCCTACTTAATTAATTGTTGTAGGCTTTTCACTCTTTCCCCTTTTATACTACCTCCCTGTGATTTGGGCAGGAATTTGCTATACTTTCCTGCTTCACCTCATGCATATTAGGTGCTTTTATAAATAGCAACCAATGGTATAGAAGGGAGTTTATTATCATTTTTTAAAAAGCAAAGCCAGAGTTGGAAAAGGGAGAAAACAGAGGTGGGGGTGGATGTGTAGGTTCAAAGAATCACCTTGCTGGACCAGACCCAGCTCCATCTAGCCTTTCATTCAGTTTGCAGGAGCAGCCAGTTAGTTAGATGCCTCTAGGTGCTTATAAGCAATACATGAAGGCAATTGACTTCTCTCACTGTTTGCTCCCAGGATTTATATACACTAGAATCAGTAAAGAGCTCTCTAATCTGAAAACTTCAGAAATTCAAAATATGAAAGAGATGTTTCTTTCTGGAAAAAGTGCTTTAGAATTATACAATGCAGGTCAATCATTCTTACCTTTGGAAGAGATGCTGGAAGTGTTCAGACGTTGCTGGAACAAAAACAGAAGATGGGACAGAAAGTTATAACACTGTTTTGAATAAACAGTGGAAAGATTAACACTTGAGTGTATGAATGCACATTGCTTCCACCGAGGGATGCTACATGAAATTTAAGTTAGAAAGTACTGCATAAACACTTGGAGAGGAACTGGCAAGACAAAACGTTCTCATTCATCATTATAGTGCCTTCAATGGACAGGACAGTAAAATACACAGAGCAAGATAAATCTGCACAATGTCTTAATGCCACATTTTCCAGGCAACGACAGCAACTGTCATTTGCTAACTTGGCCAAAGATCAAAGAAGCATTCCCATACCTTTATTTATAAGATTTCAAAGCTGCTTTTTAGCTGCCATACCCAAACTGGTGTACAAAATAGTCAATGTATCTTAAATTCACAGGCTAAAAATAGCAAAACTACGGTAGCAATACAAGCCCAGAACTAAACAGTTTAACAGCAAGAACCCAGGTAGTAAGGGTGATTTCTAAAAGCAGAACAAAATTAATAAAAACCCACAAAAATGGTTTTCCTGTATCCAGAATGTCATGGAACAGAGTCAAATGAACAGCTCTTAGAAGTTAGCTCCAAAGCTCAGAAAAACCCTGCAGAGCCACATGGATCCTCAGGATTTTTGCATTGGGTCACCCCAAATTCACCATCAGATCACATAGCATGTGCATGGCTACAGCCTGCACCAAAAACACACACACTGTTTCGTGAGGCCGCAATGGCACAACAACAAGGGTTACAAAGCATGGATCCACATGGGTTCTCAGGATTTTTGCATTGGGCTACCCCAAACTCACCGTCAAAACACATGTCTGTGGCTACAGCATGAACCACAAAAATCATATATCCACTGTTTTGTTCAGAATATTCTTTTCCTTGTTTTTCTCCTCTAAAAACTAGGTGCGGTCTTATGGACTGAAAAATACAGTAATAGCCACCTTTAACAATCAGCAGCAAAACACTCAGCGGATTTTATTAAAGACTAGTTCTTGGAAACTATCATCAACACATTTCCCCCTTGCAGAACACAACTTTGGTGTGATCAACTTTTAAATATTTAGCAGCATACACACCCCTTCTTCAATTACACTAGACACTTTTCTTCAACCAGTATGTTGCTCCAAACAAAACTTGCCTTAATTTTTGCCATGTTGCTGTCTGCTGCAGTCAAGAGAGAGCTGAGCTGTGTGTCCCAATCCATGCTGTTAGCAAAAATATCTTTTAACAACTCACTGGCTGCCCAACTGTAACCCGGGAAGAGTCCTTGGTTAGAAAGAAATCCCAGCAGGAGAGAAGAAAGCCTGCAAAAGCAGCAGGAGACGGTTTATTTTTCTCCCGTGAGCAACGCTGAATCTCATCATAGCAAAGGAGGGGTGGGGTGGGGAAGGTACAGACTTGGAAATGCATACACTTTTTCAGAAAGACTGCCTAACAAGTTTCCTTCACATCACACACAAAAATGCCTCTTAAGGGAATGCAGCATCAGACACCCAACATCTCTGGGACAGATTCACAAGCACCTTTTAACTACTGTGCCAACAGTTTAAAGAGCACAGCTCTAAAGCACAACGCTCCGGAGGCCCACAAACTCTTTCAACGATAGACCACGGCACTCTAGGGGCAGAGATAACCAAGCAGTTCCTCAGCAGAGGGGAAATGGAAGCGGAGGCGCCCTCTTCCCACCCCCGTCCTTAGAGACTGCGGCCAAGAGCAGCCCCTCCAGGGAGGTCCCTTCCTGGTATCCGGGATGTGTTCTGGAGCGCTGGGCGAGAAGGTCTCCCTCGGCCGGTCCCACAAGGGAGCGAGGAACTCCCCGCCCGCCTCAACCCAGCCACGGCCGGTGGTGGCTCCAGTCTGGAGGGCTGGCTCAGGAACCACGTCAGCCTCCCCGCTATGAGGACATCCAAGCCAGGCCCCACTCACTAGCGCTCCCGGCTGCCCCGACCAAACGGAGGCCAAGGGAACGGAGGGCCGGGGGCGAAAAGCCGCGCCGGCCTTGCCTGGACCCGCAGCCAGACCCCCTCTCCGAAGGCAAAGGATTCGAACACGCACGTCCGAAACCGCTAAAAACCCCGAGGCAGGTTCCGCCTTCCGCTCCGCCGCGGAGGTTTCTGGAGAGGAAAGTCCGTAAGGCCTAGCGGCTACTGTGAGGGGGGAAGTCATCGGGACTGCATTTCCCGAAAGGCTCTTCGCGCCCCAAAGCGGGGGGTGTCGGGAAAAAGCGTCCCGGTTCCTTATTGGGAGAGGCGCGCGGCCCGTCGCCGCGGCAGCGAAACGCGCTGCCAGCGGGAGGGAAAGAGGACTCGGCTCTCGTGTCCGGCGCGTGGTGTGGGTCCGCCTTACCTCATGGGAAACTACATTTCCCACAGTGCTCCGCGCTTATGCTATGATGGAGCTACGCGTGGTTGAGCTGGAGAAAAGGATCCGAGATCACTTGGAGAAGCTGGGCTTTGAAATCCACCCGCTTAAGGTACTGCAGGAGGGGTGCAGAGTTGGGGGAAGCGAGTCGAAGCGAGGAGGGGGAAATCATCGGTTTCTTAATTGCATGTGCTTATTCAGACATATGGTTGGCATGCTGGTAGGGCAGAGCGGCGTTGCATAAGTGTTAACACTGACCCCTGTGGACCCAGAATGAATATAGGTGCTATGCTGTAGCTCCACACGGATTCATGTGGTTCATTGTGCCCACTTTGGTTCGTGATTCTGCCATTCTGTTCATATTGCTCCGCTGTTGCATTGTAGTTGGTGCTCCATGTATAGTATCACTTTTTGTGTGTGGCTGCTACCATTTTTTGGTGCCATTTGACGTTCTGCTATTTAAATATGCATTTTTTAATAATGTGTGGAATGAATACGTGGGCTGAAATTTTCATTTTTATTGCATAATCTGTTACATTTACAACATGGACATCTGAAAGGCTACAAGTAAGCTTGTTAGTGTTTGTGAGCAAACATTATAGGCTGCAAGCCATTAACAATCTCAGATATCAGACACCATCTGATATACTAGCAGATCTTTTTGTGGAAAAAACCCTGTTCTCTGGTTATGTGCCAAATCATTTTTTTTAACCATTGTTTCCAGAAGTGTTCCATTTCTTTTACCGCCCTGTGGGTTGCATTCCAGGATACCATTTTATATTTACCCCTAAGTTTAAAGAATAATTGTATTTCTGAAATCCAGGTACGTAATATATCAGAGGAGATACAAATGAGATTAGATACAGAGAAGGAATAAAGCACAGTAATGTGGAAAGTGGGGTATAGCTGGGAATGTGGCCAACAGTAGCTGGTTATAAAGATGAATGTCAAGTTATGTTGTCTAGGAAGTTAAAGATTGACATTGAATAGATTCAACTAGTGTGAAGTTGAGGCATGTCCTATCTGTGAGTTAAATATTAATCAAGGTAGAGGAAGAAGAAAAAAGCAATTTTCTCTTTTAGGCCAATCTAATCCTGACATTCCTGCAAAAATGTATTCCTGGTTTTCTGTGGTTTAACTATACACAGTTGCAGCTGTCCTCAAATATAACTCTTGCATGAGACAGAGAAGTCACATGACTGAAATGAGTACATTGTGATTTGCCAAAGAGGCAATCAGTGCTAGAGGCTATAAAACAAATCTCCATTTGGCTTGCTAATTAATAAGGCCTAGAGGCTCTAGAGAAGAAATTAAATCCATCAGTATGACAGTGTGTTCTCATAGGAGGCATAAATGCTAATAAACTCACTGGACAGCACAGTGTGATGGGAAAAAGGAGATGCAGGTTCAAGACCTGCCAGGACAGTGATCCTCATAAGGCTTGGTTTCCAGACCCTTGATCTTCTGGATCTTGATCTGGACACTATAATCCTATTGATGCAGCCTAGAACAGCATTGACTTTATGGTCCAGTGAGAGCTGGACCATAAAGAAGGCTGATCGCCGAAGAATTGATGCTTTTGAATTATGGTGCTGGAGGAGACTCTTGAGAGTCCCATGGACTGCAAGAAGATCAAACCTCTCCATACTGAAGGAAATCAACCCTGAGGGCTCACTGGAAGGACAGATTGTGAAGCTGAGGCTCCAGTACTTTGGCCACCTCATGAGAAGAGAAGACTCCCTGGAGAAGACCCTGATGTTGGGAAAGATGGAGGGCACAAGGAGAAGGGAACGGCAGAGGACGAGATGGTTGGATAGTGTTTTCGAGGTTACCAGCATGAGTTTGACCAAACTGCGGGAGGCAGTGGAGGACAGAGGTGCCTGGTGTTCTCTGGTCCATGGGGTCACGAAGAGTCGGACACGACTAAACGACTAAACAACAACAGAACAGCATTAGCTTTTTCTCTCTCTCTCTTTTTTTTGCTGCTGCTGCATCACACTGTTAACTGATGTTAAGCTTGTGGTCTACTAAGACCCCTAGATCCTTTTCACATGTACTGCTGACACGTCTGGTATCCCCCATTATATATTTGTGCAGCTGGTTCTTCCTGCTTAAGTGTAGAGCCTTACATTTGTCCATATTGCAATTCATTTTGTTAGTTTTGTCCCAGTTCTGTTCAGGTCATCTTGAATCCTGATTCTGTCTTCTGTGGCATTGGCTATCCCTCCCGGTTTGGTGTTATCTGCAAATTTGATAAGCATCCCCTCAATTCCTTCATCCAGGTTGTTTATAAAGATGTTGAATGACAATGGGCCCAGGCCAGAACCCTGCAGCATGTCACTTTTATCCAAGATGATGAGGAACCATGAATGGGCTGTCTTTGGGTTCAGTTTGTCAACCAGCTATTGGAAGTGACCCTAGCTGAGTGAAAGGTGAAAAATGCTTAGGGAGAGAGACTGTAGAGAAAAGTCTATGACAGATGTAGGAAGGACTCGGGGCCACCCATACTTTGGGTGTTGACATCATTCTTTAGACATATTCAGAGCAGGTTTATAGTGAAATGCGCTTGGAGGCAGTAATGCTTCTGAATATCAGGTGCTGGAAGCTACAGGAGGGGAGAGTGCTATTGTACTTGAATCATGCTTGCTGGCTTCCCACAAACATCTGGTTGGCCTCTATGAGAACATGATGTTGGACTAAATGAGCAATTGACCTGATCCTGTAGGCTCTTATGCATAAAATTGCCACCTGAACAGTTACTTGTTGCTGGTGTTATTAAATTTATTACCCACCCTTCACTAGCAGGTCCCAGGGTGGGTTACAATTATTTAAAATTAAACATTAAAAATACTGAAAACAGATTACAACTACAGTAATAGGGTGGCTTCTGAAACCTATATCTCAAGTGTCAAAGACCAAGATCAAGAGTTGTGTTGTTCCCTCAGTTCTAAGTATTTGTTTATTTTCAGGAACATTTATATGCTGCTTGCAGTAAAACCTCTAAACAGCTTAAGCAGCTTACAAGAAATGTTAACATTCTCAATAAAAACAGTTAAATATAATTAATACTAACAGTACAAAGATTAAATTCATCAATACCTACCTATCTGGATAGGCTTGCCTAAAGAAAAATGCTTTAAGTGGATGCCAAAAAGAGTACAGTGAAGATGCCTGCCCGGAAAAGGTCAAGTGGGCACAAATGGGGTAAAATGATTCTGCAAATAAACCAGTCTCCAGCTGTTAAGGACTTTATATACCAATAGTACCACCTTGAACTTGGCCTAGTAACAAATTGGTAATCAGTGCAAATCTCTGGGCTGCAGTGTTTTATGCTGGCAGCACCTCATTGTGAGCAACCATGCTGCAGCATTCTACACCAACTGGAGTTTCTGGGTCATGCACAAGGGAAGCCCCACATAGCATGCATTGCAGTAATCTAATCTTGAAGTCACCAGTACCTGATCTACCATGGTCAAGCTCTCGCAGTCGAGAAATGGCCATAGCTGTTGAACCAGGTACAGTTAATTGCCACTCAGGCTACCTGGGCCTACAGTGACAAAGCTGGATTCAGAAGCACACCCCGCCCCCCAGCCTGTGTACCTGCTTCCTTCAGAACAGAGTGCAACCCTGTCCAAGCCTGGCAATTGACCAATTTGTCAGACCCGGGAACAACTTCCTCACAGTGCCTCCCATCTTGCCAGGATTCAAGCTCAATTTATTTTTCTCATCCATCCCACCACTGCATCTAGGCAACTACAAGCTCCATCATTCATTTTGCTCTTACCTATTTCCAGGTAGTACTTCCAAAACCCTTTTTGTGGCCTCCTGCTGCTCATGACCCCTGCTGCTTGTTCTGCCTTCTAGTTGCTGATCTTTGGGCATGAATCACATGGTTAAACTGCAGGCCCTAGGCTTCTTGTTTGATGCTGCTCACAACCCTTGTGACATCACAAGGAGCAGTGATGCTGTGTGATTTTAGCCTATGTCAGAGGTTGGACTGTGAACTCTAAATTGAGCTCAGTTATTGCAGTCCTAATTTCTCTACAGCAATTTGATGGGTGGTAGAAATCAGAATTTAGCCGAAGTTTCTATTTTATTTTATAATAATTATATTTTATTGGTTTTGTAAGTAACAGTAGGCCGAAGCTTTGCCCATTGGTATCACATGACATCATATCACATTAGGTGCCAGGCAGGTAAAGCTGCAGTGCCAAATTGAAAAGGAAAAATTAGGAGGACACTCTAAAGTGTGCTCATTATTCTTCCTTTGCAACCACAGATTTAAGGTTGAATTACCTGCTTCTTGAATCCCCCCCCCCCCGCCTTTGGAAAAACAACAGCAAGTTCTCAATCCTTTGAAAATCTGAAACCTTGAGAAACACAGTGAAGCACTATTATGCAACTATTTGTATGGTAATTTGTGTTGCTTTCTATGTGGTGTTGTTGAGTCTCCTTGAAAGACTCACAGAGTTCCAGGTAGGGAGGTAAAGACATTTGAAGATTGATTGATTTGCTTCTAAAAGCTGTATCTTAAAACCTACATTGCTCAGAGTGTACTCCCATCAGTTTCCAGAATCCAGGCTAACTGTAATTATATTTTTTCTGTTCTGAAGGTAGGGTGGTACAATGCGGTCCTTTCTCCAGCTTTTCACTTGCCCTACTTGGATGACACTCTGGCATTCGTGGTGCTCAGCACTCCTGCTATGTTTGACAAAGCCTTCAAACCTTTCTTGAGGAATGGGCCACTGAAAAAGATTCGTGACCCTGTGGACCAGTGCATTTCTCATCACCTCACATTGCTTAGGGAGGTAAGAGATTTTGATGCATACAGACAAGTCATGGAGAGAGTAGCTATATACACTTTCCTAAAGTCAGCCCCATTGAACTCATTGGGGCTTACTTCTAAGGAGGCATGCCTAGAAATGTACTGCCAGTTCCCTATACCTTGGGAAAAGACAAAATATTTGGGTGGTCATCCTTGTTCCTTTTTAACCAAACAATAAATAGAGTATAATCCATATTGTGTTTTGGGGATGGAGTTACTGCTTATATTTTTAACTGGGATTGGGAGACACAGTGACTAAAAGCCATTCTACACATTACACTGAAAGAGATGGTAGACTTTTGTACAGTACCTTTATAGATTGCATATTTAATGCTGCACTGTATAAAAAATGAAACAACAAACCAAAGCCCTGTATGCTGGGAGCTTTCTACTTACACAAGCATTCCGAAACTTGACACACCCACCCTCCTGCAATCTGAAGCAATTCAATCCAGAGTTCTACCATTGCCACCTCCTTCTGTGTGATGTGTAGAATGGTTTTTGGAACCAATATTGGAAATAACTTGCAAAATAAGTGTAAGTCCTAGCAAGTATTGTTTGGAAAAATTGTTTTGTGGGTAAAGGGGTCACTGAGAACTTGCTTTATTATATTGCAATAATCCCACCTCACACTGGTCTAACTGAGCTAAGCTTTCCCTGGGATTTATATGGGGTGATTTTTTTCAAAATAAGCAAGCAGTAAACGATGTACTGTTGTTACAATGGTGGCTTTGTCTCATGTGACATAGTTTCCCTTTGTGTGGCTTCAGTTTCCTGTCTGCAGAATAAAAATGCTGAGTGGTGACATTATAAGGAGACAGGTGTGCAAACACAATGCCATTCATTGTGATAACGTACTTTCACCTGGGCCCAAGAAACACTATTGAGTAGTGACACGGCTATGCACAAAGCCAGCGATGGCTTCTGTGTCTCTAGCATGAGACAATCTAGCTTTGTTTTCTCCATTTCACCTCCCCTGCAGTCACCCAGCTTCACTATACAGTGGTACCTTGTGTTATGGATGGGGTCCGTTCTGGAGGCCTGTCCATAATGTGAAAAGCCCACAACTCGAAGCGCCGCGTTTGCACGCGGCGCGATTTGGTGCTTCTGTGTATGCGCGATTTAGCGCTTCTGCGCATGCACGAGCGGCGAAACCTGGAAGTAACCCATTCCGGTACTTCTGGGTTGCCGCGGTACGCAAGATGAAAACATGCAACCTGAAGCGGACGTAACATGAGGTATGACTGTATTTGAATAAATGTTGTAAAGGCTTGAAGGTCATTCAGAGTGGTTTTTCTTGTTCTGCCACTTTGAATATTAATTCAAATCTTTATCAGCAATTTCATTTTATGTATAGAGACTTTTAAAAAAAGAAGCCATTGTGACAAGCCCAGGGAACTGGAAGAATTTGCTTTTGGGTTAAAAGCTGTTTGTAGACTACATTGGCAGTCATGCTTCATCTGTACAGTATGTGAGAAGATTTGTGAACTCCTTAATGGAACTGGGTGGAATAATTCTGGAAATCCTGAGAAAGAATTCCCAATATAGGACAGATTTTCTAAGGCAGGTCGGCAAAGTGACACATGCCTCAGAGTTTCATAATACACAAGGCTGTAGCTCCTTTATCAAGAGGGCGCATTGCTCGTTCAACAAGACTAGAGGCCCAGCTTGAAGCAGGGAACAGAGTGAGGCTGGGGAATGTAGACTGACTTGCTACATCACCCTATATTACCTGTAGCTAATCATCTTCAAATATGAGTCTGATCTAATAAAAACTCCTCTTTCCAGAGTCTTGCTGACCAGCATGTAGACATCATGTATGACTATGAGTTGCTGCCCAACCGGAAGCCCAGGTTCCTGGCCCAGACAGCTGCACATATAGCTGGTGCTGCTTACTACTACCAGAGGAAAGATGTGCAACAAGATCCCTGGGGAGAGAAGGTGAGATTTAAATTGGAGCAGGAGAAGCAGCAGAGGGGTGCTTGTTTCTTGGAGAGCCATTGATAAACTGTGACTTTCTCTGTTTCAGAAGATTTAGTGTGTTTTCTAAATGTTTTATTGGGTGACTTCTTTCTCTCTGTCGGTGATGTATGATGATCAGGAACGCACCCTCTCCTTGCATTGACCCAATACAGATCTATATTTTCCATCAAGAAAATGCACATTCTTCTCTTAGATAAATTATGAAATTAAGGGGTTTGTTTTACTTTATTATAGTGTTCATATTAATTTTTTCCATTATACTTTGTCAAGGACTTGGGTGGCAGAAGACATAAGAATAGTTTTCTCTGGCATTGGTTGAAGTTACAGGAAGGCAGCCATTAGTGTGTCATGTTTTGCTTGCTAAGATTTGAGATTTCAGCAATTCTTTCCTCCATGGTTTGAAAACGTTCTCCCACATGTTTAAGCTTCATAGCTGCATTTTTTAAAAGTTGCTTTTAAAAGTAATTTTAGGTAGGCTGCCCAATGTTAGCTATTTTCAGAGAAGATCCACCGAAATGAACGTACTGGTACATTACTAATTAATTTCAGGGCAGCCTACTTTGAGTAGTAAATTATTCCCTGGCATTTCAGTGACAGTGTCAGTTGTCCGCAAATAATTAGTGAGTTGCCCTAAAGCAGGGCTGAGGAACTATGACCCTTTAGATATTGCCAGTCTGCAACCAGTAATCTCTGCCCATTGGCCGTGATGGCTCAGGCTGGCCGGAATTGGAGTTGAACGACATCTGGAGGGCCACAAGTTTTCCATCCTAAAGGATTTCCTACCAAGGATACTTTCCCCTTTCTAGTATTATAAAGCACTGTAGCAAAACATTTTGGAAGGGCTGTAGTTTGATGGTGAAGTACATGCTTTTTGTACAAAAAGTCAACAAAACAGTTCATTCAGTGGGCTGCCTTCCAAGTAAACATGCGTAGCGCTGGGCAGCCTGTAAGTTAACAAGTCACTCTTTGTTTACTTATCTAACTGGCTATGCAATCAGGTGCCTAGAATGGAAACTAAGGCTGAAATCTTATGAGCTCAATGGAACTTCTGAGTAGACATGTACTGTATGGGATTGCACTTAGATGCTTTGTTACACACACACACACACACACACACACACACACACACACACACAATGGCCATCTGTCATGGATGCTTTAGTTGAGATTCCTGCATTGCAGGGGGTTGAACCAGATGACCCTCAGGGCCCCTTCCAACTGTACAGTTCTATGATTCTATGAAGATAGTATGTTGGTTGTGATGTTTTCACCTCTGACTTACTCTTTTTGACATTATTTCAAAAACCTGCAAACCCCATTGGATGTTGTTGGCATCCATCTATCTTGAGAAACAATGGAGTGCAACTCTGGGGGTGAAGTCAAACTGCTGCATTAGCAGCACCAAAGTGACTTCCCTGGGGCACAAGCCTGGGCAGTGTATATGGAGGTCCTGGGCTGCCCAGACAACAAGACCTCCCTCTCAGTCCTGTTCATGTGGTCCAAAAGAAAGCAGAGCAATACATTTGGCACCAGCTTGGCTGCAGGAGTTTCCAGAAGCTCCTTGGAGACTCCACTCTGGATTTGTGTAGGGTTTACTCTTTAGCCTTTTCTTCTCCAGAAGGTATCCCACAAGGCAGCAGAGGTTTAGGACCAGAGTTTTCTTTCTCCTAGATGAACTACCTTTTCAGGTTGACAAGCCCCACCCTCCCCTCACTTCCCTCTACAGTACATGCAGAAACTGCCTTCTTCACCATTGGCCCCACTATTGGTCTCATCCACTCAATCTACTGGAGCCTGTCTTTGCATGCAAGGGAAGTCCCTAACTCACCAAGGTTTTGATTCCTACCAGCTACCCTCACCTGGTTTAGCCAGTCAGTCGAAGCCGTTTTCCAGAGTGGGGGGAAAATGTGTCTGTGCACCATGAAAATATGTGTTTCTCTCAAATCACTTCAAATTCCCTTGTGGCTCCATGATCACAAGAGCCTGAGGTGTAGCAGGAATGGAACCAGCCCAAATCCTATTAAGTGATGGCAACCTTACATCTCCCCCATTAATTTATTTATTTGCTTTTCTGTTACACATTCTCCACTAATACATAAACTACATGCATAATACGCAATACCAACTACATAAACTCCTACAGTCCAAACAAAACAAATACATTCTTCCATGTACTACCCTTCCACATCTTCCATGTTTCTTATCTCATTATCTCTTGCTATATAACTTACACTGCTGAACTACTCACATCCTGCTAGGTGCCAACCTTACACCTTGAAGAGAAGCTTTCTTAAATCTTTTGGTTATATTTGTCCATTACAATATCCTTCCTTTTTCTCTGTGAGATGTAAAGATTGGCAGGCCTTTTAATTCACTTAGCCTTTTTTCTTTCTCCAGAAGATCTATGGCGTCTGCATCCACCCACGTTACGGAGGCTGGTTTGCTATCCGGGCTCTGCTGCTTTTTCCGGGTGTTGAGGTGCCTTCCTTGCTGCAGAAAACTCCTGTTGATTGTGTGACAACAGAGGAAAAGAGAATAGAACTTCTGGAGAAGTTCAATTTCCACTGGCGGGACTGGAGCTATCGGGACATTACTGAAGTGAAGGAGAAGTACTCGGAGGAGCAGAAAGTGTACTTTGCAACTCCTCCAGCTGAACGGTTAAAATTGCTGACTCTGCAAGGAGGATTGCAAAGGAATGCAATACACTGAGTTGCTGTTCTCTGGCCCAAGGGGGACTCATAGCCTATTCTACTGTGTCCACTTCCATGGAGGGAGAGATGGGTGGTTTACTTGGGGACCCAAGCTGTAGTCCTGGACACACTTGCTAGGAAGTAAGACCCATTGAACACAGTGGAGCTTTATTACAAGTAAATATGTCTAGTGTTGCACTGTAATATTAGTTACACTAAAAGCCTGTGAATCCAGGTGTAGGAACACTAGTCGTCCATCCCCCCATTATTATTTTTTAGAGGAATGTAATTTTTAAAACATGCTGCTGTATTTAATTTGAGGGTATTTAAAAATGCTTTTTGTGTGAGAGAGACTCTGGTAGGTGGTGTAGTTATTTTTCTTCAGTTATGAATTCAGGAGAGATATTTTTTGTAAATGGCACTTTTGCTGTCCTGTGGGAGAGATGCCCCACGAAGCAGTTGTTTTTCAAGGATGGTGTTGTCTAGTCCTTATCATAGTCTAAAGTCATTTCAGCTTCTCAACATTGCTTCTGAGGCTTTGAAATCATTGTGTTCCAGTGGTTTCTTTTTCACTTTCCACTCCTGTTCAAAGGACTAGAGCTGTTGTCTAACCCATGTTGTGAAGGGGAGGTGATAGTAAAACTGAATGAAGCAAAACTATCTGGCTCTTTCTGTTACGAGTCTTTTGTGGCATTCATGCAAGGCTTTTTGGGGAAAGTACATAGCCTTGAATTAGAATATTAGACTAGGAATGCAAGTGTCACCCACTCCATTCCTGCCAGGACCTACAATATCTACTGTTGGCATGGGTGAAGTGCTAGGTATTTCCGTAAGGGTTATTGACAAGAACTTGCCTTGCTGTTCACATATTTTAAGAAATGGCACACGCTAATAATTCATAATGTGCCTGACATTTTTAATACCCACAGCAAAGGTTAAAGACTGTATCCAAATGCTGCACATGCAGTGTTTTTCTCATGCAATGGAAAAACCCCTTCCTTTCCCAGCACACACCCCAGATTCTGTTCTGGAGGGTATCCCAACTCTCTAGAGCAGATTTTAAGAGTTTTTCAGGGGATTGCACAGGAGACGAGGGGGAAATTTCATTGTACAAGTGGAAGTCTGTTGACACAGCGAAACAGCAACATGGATGCAACCCCAAGAAAACAATCCCGTCTACCTGTAAGCTTACTATACAAAAGGTAGAATGGGATAGAGAGAGTACCATACATTGAGGTATTCTGCATAGGTTACAAAAACGTTTCATGACCTGGCGGAATGGCTGCTGAGACAGTTCTGGGAGAAGAGTGTGTAGTCCTGAGTTGAGCACAGGTTGGGGAATCTCCAGTTCAACATATGGCCCCAAGTCATGCTGCCTGAATTCTGGTATTTTGAATTTTGGATGCTGAAATTGCCCGATGTGTGGTGTAAAATCACTGGTGCCCTATTCAGAATCTCCCACCTGCAAATGGAATCTCACTCCTTATTCTGTGCTTGAGCAGCTGAGGAATAGCCTGGCTAGCCTGTTTAGTGAAGGCCAACCACACTTCCCTCCTCCTCCTCCTTCCTCTTCTTCTTCTTCCTCCTCTTCTTCATCTCTTTCCCTCCCTCACACACAGCAGGTCATGTTACATTGGGAGCTTATGCATGGCATGCAAGGCTCACAAAAAAATTAACATGGGAACAATCTGAAGTTGTACTCTGCTGGTGAGTCTGGGCTCACCGTGTCTGTGTGTGTCAGCTGTTTGCCTCCATGGGGCTCAAATCCGTCTGCATTAAACAGCAAATTGGGTGTTTAATCCCTGCTTGCTGGCACCATAAGCAGTTGGGATTGGAAGGCTACAACTGAAAGATTTGTGTCTGCAGTCTGCCAGGCTATGGCTAATTTCTAAATCCCTCACAGCCTCCTCTCCACATGTCTTCCCTTTGCCATTCAGCGGCTAAGGCTGAGTGGCCATTGTGGAGTCTGGAGAGCACCATTGTGCACAGTACTACCTCTGTATGCAACTTGCACAGTCAAGCATTTGATGAGCAAGAGAGATTCTGTAGGGAGCACACCAGCTTCCACATCCCAACAATGGAAGGTAGCTGCCATCCAATCAATTAATACTCTTATTTGAATCGGTTTCTGCTGTACAGCATGGGGCCACGTCCTGATTTTACTCTAGAAGTGGATAGGTTGTAACTACACTTGGCCAGTATTTAATTTAAACTTGGGCCTGGGGCAAAACTGCAGACTATTGCTACCCAACTATGTTAAATGTTTTGTAAAGTGAAATTATACTAGGTTATGTGCATATTATCTGAACATCCTAGGGCAACCTTCCCCATCTTGACCCCACCCCCTGGCTGATGTTTTTGGACTTCAACTCCCATCAGTCCCAGCTAGCACAGCCAATGGTTAGGGATGATGGGAGCTGTAGTTCAATACCTGGAGGGCACCAGTTTGGAGAAGACTAGCTGGCTAGGTGTCAAGGGAGCTTTCTTGTCCACCTTTTCTCTGCTCTACACTGAAATTTGCCAAGCCCAGTAAGGCTAACAAATAACCTCCCCACGCTTGTCAGCAAAGGCCACCTGTACTGCAACGTGGGGAAACTATGATAAAATGTTTTATATGTTTGGAATTATTATTACTCCAGGTTATAACTAGAAAATGGAGCATTGAACAGGCTCAGAATCAGAAGAATAAAATGTAATTGGAAAACCGCACTATTTAAAAAACACAAAAATGCCATTAAGAAGACAATAATAATCAGCTGAGTAGTATTAAATGTCCTGTTCCAAGAATGGATAACATAAATTATGTCCCCTTCTTTCTTTTTCCCTTCCCCCATCCCACAACAGCTGTGGGGTACCCAGCATTAAGCTGGAGAATTGCCAAGTCAGATTGCTTTGGAAATATCTCCCTAGTGGCAGCAGCTGAGCTCAAGAAAATGGGCAAGTGGAAATGAACAGAGCAGTAAAACCATAGGCCTGAATTCCCCCATATTAAATGCTTTCCCCCACCCTCAGGGCTGGCCTCTGCGTGAGGCAAGATGAGCCTCAAAACTCTGGTGGTGAACCCAGAAGGGAGGGCAGCAAAATGAGCACATGCCCCCACCATCCAGCCCACCACTGTGGCCACCACTGCTGGGTGGCCACCATTGGTGCCAGTACCATTGGTGCCTACTATCTATGCCACTCCCAGCACACATCCTGCTGCTGTTGTCCCCCTGCAACCATAGGCCAGTCCCGAGAAAGGAGATGTCAACTGAACATCAGGATGAACTTTTTGATAGTAAGAACTGTTCAGCAGTGGAGTGGACTCCCTTGGAAGGTGGTGGACTCTCCTTTGCTTAAGCAGAGGCGGAATGGCCATCTGTCATGGATGATATGGTTGAGATTCCTGCATTGCAGGAGGTTGGACTAGCTGACCCTTGGGGTCCCTTCTATGACCCCCCCAAAGAGAGACAGAGAGAACTGGCTACGTATACTCTCTGCTGTTGATGAGCAGGAGAGTCCCATAAGTTCCTGCTACTGTTATGGGGGAAAACTAAGCAGTTTTTGCTACCACAGCAAAGCAGCCATGGGCCCTTGCTCCACCTCTATCTCTCCACACATAAGGCAGCTTTCTTCCTCAAAGCATGGCATAGTGGGTTGAGAACGCTGCAGAGATGAGATCTGCAAGTCTACCTGTTGTCACTGCTGCTGTGGCAAAAGCTCTTTAAGCAGTGTTTGCGATGGCAAATCAGAAGCACGGACAACATTTCTACAGCATGCCTTTCCAGGGCCCACTTGCTCCGCAATACCTCACTCTGAATAAGGACCCTGAATACGGATCATTCCTGAGAGAAAAGCATTGTGCAGTAAGTGATAGCAGCCACACAGGATGGTGGAGGAGGGGACAGGGAGGCAATCAGCTTGGTGAGCACGATTTGCTGCTCCACCTCAGACAGCTAAATGTCTTGAACCAGCCCTGCTTCCCCACACTTAGCTGCAATGTATGGGAGTTTGGAACTAAAGAGAAATTCAAGGATGTATGTTTTCCTCCCCTTTATTACAGGCACAACACCATACAGTGAATTGTCCTTTCCTTGCAAGGTTCCTACAGTTGTGTAATATGTGTAGTTCAGCTTACCTGAATTGCCGAATCTGTCATGCCTGCTCAACTGGATGCTTCTGCTCTTAAAGAGTTTTCTCCTCTTTATTGCAAAATTTGGGGTTTCAAGGTAAAGAGCCCTTGGGGGGCCTAGGGAAAAGGCCATGTTGATCATTTACCACCATGCTGTACACTGAAACTAGCTTGAATTGATGAAGGAACTATTCTGGAAAGCTAATTTGAAGTGTCCTGTTTACTCATAGTTTTTGCTTGATTTATTCATGCTCTTTCAGTCTGGCAAAAATGTTTCCCATGTTATTTTAGTATTTCTAATTAACTAGAGTGAACATGAATGATTAGGGGATGTGTGGTTGGGGCTTCTTTTTGCTGAACTCAGCATTGCTTTCAGCCAAGGCCAGCTGGGCCAGAAGCCTGCTCTCTTGGGTCAATGAGTAACATTTTGGATCTCAACCCCCTTATTAGCATTTCCTCCAGAGGAGAGGAAAAGGCAGTAATTCTTTCTGCAGTAACCCAGGCTTCACATGCCAGTATCTTGATATTTGTCAGGACATAAAATTGTTGGCATTCAGAGCAAATGTATTTGTTACAGAAATATGAAGTAATGTGTTGGATGAGCCTCCTTTAGTGTTGGATGGTTGGTCCTTTGCTTTCCATGTGGGTACCAGGTCTGAAAGGAAGTCTAGTCTTTTACAGTTCGGACTGAAGCTGTTCTGGCTGAAGATTCAAAGACAGAACAATTATTTATAGTTCTTTGTAGGCCGAAGAAGTTGTGCCACGATGTGGCAGGGAAAATACACCTTCATGGAAGATTGAAAACTAAAAAGAAAGCAAGTGGCAGCGCGTTTGTGCATAATTTGCCAGCTTTTCAGTTAATACAAATATAGAGAAGTCTCAGCAAACTATGGTTGGTGTAAAGCTTACACTGTAAACCATGGTTTCCCATTAGATCTGAATCCAAAATGTGGACCTCACAGCCTCTTCACAATGGCTTCTCACACAAAGACCTGCCTGTCCAGTTATGTGCTGCTGTCAAACTGTACAAAGTTAGAAGCTTTATATCTATCTACCCATCAGGCTGCCACTCACAAAGGTTAGATAATATACAGGAGGTGATTATTATGTACAAACCTTTTGAATTTTGTTTAAGGTATAAAAATAAATATACACAACATGGTTACATTTTGGGTTTTAAAGGGAAGTTCAATAAACTTGGTTATTTTGCCATCTCGGATTCAGTAGTGTGGAGTACCACTTATTTCACTGCAAGATAAGGATGTCCTCTCCTTAAGCACTATTTGCCAGCCCTTTACATCTACTATATATTTTGGAAAGTGATTTGTCCATCTATCTGTCCCTCTGTTCTTCATAGGTTCAGCTGCCTCATGAGATACCATTGCCATACTTGGCATGAGGGTTCCTGAGCTGCAGGTGGAGAGGGGGACAGTTGTTGTTGAAGTTTGGATTCTGGTTGCCATTTTGAATCAAGGTGGAGAACCCAAATGTTACTTGGGAATGACTTTGTCCAATTTTTTTGTGTAGGTTCAGCTACCTCTCAAGATATCACCACCAAACTCAGCATGAAGGGTGGCAGACTTTGTCACTGTTTGGATGCCAGCTGCCATCTTGATTCAAATCAAAACGTGGCTTTGGCATGACTTTTTTGGCATTGTTTTCGCTGCCTCCAGATATCACTGCCAAACTTGGCATGAGGGTTCCTGAAGTGGGGACAGCGGTCTTCATTGACATTTAGATGCCAGACACCATTTTGATTCAGATCAAACCCTAGAAGGGTGTGTGTGTGGTGCCATTGGTCTCCACCATGCAAGCAAATCTCGCTTGCTGAGATTTGGTTAATAAGACATTTTGCAATTGGAAAAGGTTCTCTGTATACTTGGGTAGCTCCTTGTCAGCCTTTCTCTTCAGTCGAGGACACTATGCATATATATATACTGAAGCTCCTGTTTTCTACAGGGAAGGAGAAAAGCTGAGAATGTTCATTACACTTTACAATCCTTGCTTAAACTGCCTGCTTCTGAACAAAAAGAAAGTCTTGTCTCTTTTAAAATAATAATCAAATACTGAATATAACATGTGCAAAAAGGAGCAGGAAATCAGGGTGGGGGGACAGAACCCAATTCAGTTTTTACCTGCAGCATCTCATGGTGTTCAGCGTCAAATGGCTGAAAAATCTACTAGCCTAGATAGTTTGCTCCTTTGCAATAGACATCTATCTCCACAGCTACTGCAGCTTTCAGGAACTGAATGAAAGGCTTGAGATGTACGGTACAGTATCTTCCACGTTCCTCTTGAAACGGACTTTTAACATTGCTTTCCTCGTTTCTACCACAAGAGGGACCTGGAATATAAAACAGCATTAATTAAAATCAAGCCTATTTCATTTCACTGCAGGAAGGAAAACAAAGCCTCCACCTGGAACACCCGAGAGGCCATGGCTTGGTTAGCCTTTTGTCCTTTCCAACTTGACATCAGCCAGTCATGGAGAACAGAAAATGCGGAAGTGTTCAGAGTGGATCAGAGGGTGGGGGGTATTAAATTCAAAGCAAAAGAGTTCACTTGGCCACTTGGCCACTCTTAAAAGGATTGATTTGTAAAATTGGTATAGTTGTGAACCAAGTTTGGAATTCATTGCTGTTATTTTACTACCAAATGAACAAAATATTCTTTTAAAAAAAGATATGAACCAGGGTGTCACCTGTGAATGTTTTCCATGTTTCCAACATGGGAAGCATCCTCTTTCTCTTTTATTACATGGAACTAGGAGCTTAAGTTTATTTAATTCCTTATGTAAACCTTTGGGCAAGGTTCTAGACATTCTAGATGCCCAGATATAAAGTGAATTGTTAGGTCAACATCTACAGAGGTAGTAAGCGCCCTTTATTCTTTCCTGCCACATGGGACCTGTTTATGAGCAGCTCCGTACAGCTGGGAAAACATTTAAATAGTGCAATCACAAGAGCGAAAGACGATTGGAAATAACCAACAACTGGGAGGTTGGATAATTTAAATGTTCTCCCAGCTGCATGTTGTGGATAAACAATTTCCATGTGGCGGGAAGAATGTCTAAAAGAATGCAATAACTTGGTGCTTTTAACCTTGATCAAAATACGTATGATACCTGATTCAAACTAACAGACAATTAATAGATGTTTCTTGAATAGAAAGAGTGACCTGAATAAAGTAATTTTGGGCGCTCTGTTCTCAAACCTCATAATTTAGCACTTGCATGTTTCCTTCAGTGATGCAATGAGCAAGGGGGGAGGTGGAATGTGTGTGAGAGAGAGACTTCGGACCAGGAAACTAGCCAGGTGGAATAGGGCTGAATCCTCGCTATGCCACAGCCCTGATGAGATCAAATCATGGATTTCACGCATCTTTTCAAGTTTGACCTTTATAACCAGAGGCTAACCAGGACTTTAGATGTTTGGATGGTTGCAATTAGCAAACTCTCATTAAATGTTTTGTGCAGGTGGACCAGAGTAGTTAACTTTTCAGCGTGTGAACGTAGATTTCTATGGTCATGAGGGAAATGCCTACAAATGTGAGGGGTAGAGTCTACGAAAGGCACAGGATTTGCTCTGTTCAATTCGTAAGTGTGAAATTAAATCAGTATCTGTAAATATTCCTAATTTTCATAATTTATTTTAGTAACCCAAATTAAAGAATGTGAAGTATTTGTGCCAAAATGGCACCACTAGCATGACTGGTTATCCCTTTGTAAAATTGTTCATGTACAATGAGGGCATAAATAATTGTAATATTAATTAAACTATTAATATAAAATGTAGCAGCCACATTATCCATATGGAGAAAGTGCTTGTTTGCCTAAGGGTCTGCCTTACTTCATATTCTATTCAGTGATCTTATGTCAGCTTCCTCTTTTGCCTAAACCCAAATCTACACTCAATTATTTGCCCTAGCTGTCTTAGTAAGCTCCCATGTTCACACTTGGGAGTAATCCCCATTGAATTAAATGTGACTTGTTTCTGAAGAAACATGCATAGGATTGCACTGTTTGGTTCTGGGTGTTGCTACACTGTGGTACTGCGTACGAATTCTGTAAGCACTGTTACTTGGTCGTTAGCTTTATGGCTCACAATCATTAAGCATTTAGTGATCTGTAAAAACATGGGACACCATCCAACCCAAAGGTAAGCAGCTTTAAAGCCCATTGATTTGAAAGGGAGAGTTACGTTTTCTCATTAATATCAATGGGGTTTTAAAAACTACTTAACAGAAGCATTCTCATAATTAGAGCGAGCACCAACATCTGGCATCCTAGGTGCAGTTTTCAGGGCCCACCACAGCTAATGCCGTCCACCAGCCACACACAAATACATGACTGATTTAGGGGAGCCACCATTTTAAATGTCTTTAAATGTCACAGAGTGATGCTACTTAGAATGCTCCAAGGCACCGTGGGAAATTCAAAATGGTGGCTTCCCAGCTACTTTCTGCTGCCTCCAGAAATACCACCGAGATGCCCTCCATTGTAAGAAGCTCACCAGATAGCACTTTGTCAAGGTCCTGTTCAACCCTGGAGGCAGCCCTCCCCATCATCAGTTATTCAGATAGTCACAGTTATTGGCTGGCAGCAGCCACAGTGGTCACTAAATAAAGATATTGTAGGTGAGAACTGTAACAGGCACCTTATTTTTATATGTGTTTCATGTCTTTACTTCTTGTATCAGAACAGCATATAACAGGGATATATATTCTTTTGTCTGCTGTCAGCTAATAACCAGATTACATATTGCATTTGTACACCTATGCATCTTACATCGAACAACCAGGTACATTTGGTAGTGTTTAATTGATTGATTAACTAAAAGCTTTTAATAATGTCTCACAACAAATATAACATCTGTAGAAAAGACTTTACAACCTGAAAAAAAGAGACAATGCATGTATTTTTGTAAACCAAGAAAATCTTTAATAAAAATTATTTTTATAAATTAAAAGCATAAAAAACAGACACACACACACACACATTTTTAAAATCTGAACTGGCTCTCAAAGAAGACAATACTGTGAAAGCAGGATAGTTAGGAGGAACTAAATTTTGTATCAGGACCTCAAGTGCTTTATTTCTGCTAAGTTCTCATTATTTAACCAGCGTTCCTAACTGTGACAGATGTCCCATATTTGCGTTGGAGCTGTTTCCGCTCCTTTTGCAAAATCCCACCTGCTCCTTCCTCACCTGCTCAGTTTTCAACACTTGAGCTTGAGAAGGCATGCCAAATGTGAGACAGCTTTTGTAAGGTCTGGTCAATATCACTTGCTCTGATGTAACAAAACTAAACCCTGGAACTTGTTAAATTTCCATACACGTTGGGTTAACTTTCTGAGCAGGACAAGGATTCTTTATGGGTTTTAATGAGGAAGAGCAATCATAGAATAATTTTAATATTGACTTTTGACTGTTTTAGCGTGCAAGTCCACTGGCTGTAGGAGTGCAGGATTTGGTGGAAGCTTCATTATGCTTGCAGAAGTCAAGATACAGAGGAATACAGGAAGTTGTCTTCCACCAAGTCAGATACCATTGGGCCATCTAATCTAGTGTTGTCTTCACTGTGTGGCAGCAACTTTCTCAGCCCTACCTGCAGAAGTTGGGTATTGAAACTGGGAAACTATACAAAACAGATGCTTTACTTCTGAGCTATAGACTTTCCCTATATGCTGCTGGGGTGACAAATTCACCAGTGGAACACCTGCAATACACAAGTGGTCGTGTTCTAGTTGCAAAGGCATGTCCAATGATCCAGTTAAAAGACAGAACCTGATCTGATGCCATGTCTCAATGCATGGAGCCAACATGGAAAAACTGGAGACGCTAACGAACTATAAAGGATAAAGCAAACCAGTTGCTCTAGGGGTGTTAAACCTCTCCTCAGCAGCTGCTACTTGGGTCACAGTGCTTCCTTTCTTTTTAAAAGAGCTCATCTGCAAAAAGCAGAGAATGCAACTTTTATATATGCAGAAGTCTAGCTGAAACTGTATATGGAGCAGGAAGCCAGCTATTGTGGTAGAGGATAAAAACATGGCCAGCTGATCTAGGATTGCAAATCAAAATTAAGGGTTGCATTCAACTATGTTTTACTCTTGAGTAGACCTGTTTCAATTATTGGCAATGCTTTCAATGGGTCTACTCAGAGTAAACCTACAGTTCTAAACTTGATATACTGACTTGCTAAAGTTTTTGCCAATGTTTGTGCTCACAGCCGCCTCAGCAAAGGCAGATCTAGTAACCCAACAACCATGATACAGTGCTTTGTGGCATGATCTCTTATGTGTATCATCATTGATCCAATATTAGAACTTGTGAGGTATCAAGCACTGCAGTGTTGCTTCTCCTTTTTGCCTGCTGATGCATAGAAGTTACTCTCGCATACATTTACAATGCAATGAGGTGTCTCTCTTGATAATTTGTGAATACAGGGGCTTCTCTGTATCTCATAAATATTTCCATTGAATTCACATTGAATGTCATAGTAAATAGCATTTAAATCTATATTGCCCTCTGAGGTTAATTTTAGTTATCAAAATTAGGAAGATAACCGTTTATTTTTGGAAACATTAGCACCCATGTTACAGAGCTACAAAATTCAGGTTTTCACCTGTTCCACAAAGTAGAACTCTCCCTCTCTATATTCATGTGATGTTGGTCTCTCTGCCTGCCTGTTTATTGTCTGAGGCTATGGATAACATCTGTATGTGTGTGTATGTGCTTTGATGAAAAGAAAACTACTGAGATTGCACAGCATGTGGCAGGAGTTCCTTTCAGCCACTAACTGAACCAGTCACTCCCAACACAGATTTTGAAGTGAGGAGGAGTGATGCAAAGACTTGCCTAGGATTCTATGGAGTGAGTGGTATAGGTCTAAGGATGTTAGAATGTCTTTGTACACATTTCCAGTTACAGATAGGTAGCCGTGTTGGTCTGCCATAGTCAAAACAAAAAAAATTCCTTCCAGTAGCACCTTAAAGACCAACTAAGTCAGTTCTTGCTATGAGCTTTCGTGTGCATGCACACTTCTTCAGATATTCTTCAGATATCTGAAGAAGTGTGCATGCACACGAAAGCTCATACCAAGAACTGACTTAGTTGGTCTTTAAGGTGCTACTGGAAGGAATTTTTTTTGTTTTGTACACATTATTTTGCTTACAGAAGGATCAATTGTGCTATGCAACCAGATTCTAAACAGAATTAGGAATGCCTAAACCAGTTTGTTGTGGTAGTCTCAGACTTGTCTATCTCTGCATAAGAGCCAGCTGCAAGCACTAATGCATGCATACTCAAAATAGTGCTCAGATGATAGCATGGCTACACACTGTTCTATATAGTAAGATAAAAACAATGCACTTTCCTTTGTGTTCATCTTTGTGCAAATGAAGGTTGTTGTGTTTTTCCCCAAAGGCACAACTAGTTTCTTACAGAATCCAGAGGGGCGCAATGCGAGGTGTCTGCGATGGGAGCTTGATGGATCCAGAGGTAACATCATAGAAGATCTATGGAACTGGGTTTAGTCTGTGGGGTACCATACAGCAGATGTTACAGCTGATCGTTTTATATTAGCTTATACTGAATGGCCCAGTTGCTGCCTTGTAAGATAGGAGGAGTACAGATTTCTACCCTCTCAGGTGCCAGTCTCTAGGTTTTTCTGAATTAAGTGTTGGCTCGGCTGTACATTCATATTTTTTTCTAGGGCTTTGTGAGAAGCTGCGAGGCTCATTCCACGGGGCACTCAAGGCATGCCAGTGGCAGAGGGTGACATTGCAGACTGCAGGTCAAGAGGAGCAATGAATGCTTTTGAGGGTTTGCCTTTTAAAAGGAGAGATCCTTGCCTAGCAGCCGCCCTCTGCCATCTGCCCTTGAAGCCCTGCCTAATCCTAGGTAGGCGAGGAGGGACAAGCCGCCTTGCTTATTACTCAGCGGCCAGATAAAGACCTTTTGCTTGTCCTGAGAGGCGCTTCTCCGTCTGATCACTTCTATTTCCAGCCCCTTGGGAAGGAGAACGGAGAGCAGATTCCGAAGCTGAGCCTCTTGGCGCAAAGGAATCCCACCCACCCCCAGACCCCATGCGAAAGGTTGCTAACTGGGCAAGCCCCGTCGACGAAGCCCCCACCGCGCGCAAACAAAAGCATTCTCCGCCCTTCACGAAACGTATCTCCGCGCTTCTTTCCAGAGGAAAAGAGCACTTAGAACGCTACTCAAAGTCAACCTCCTACTCTGAAGAGATTTGCTTTTATTAAAAGGACGTGAAACGGTGGCCGGGGAGGGGGGGAGACGTTCGGGGCATGTCTAGAGGGAGTCCCCATCTCTCACCTACGCAGGTTGAAGTCACGAGAAAGAGCAATTGTTGGTGGGGTGGGGGGAGTGTCAAATGTTCCGAATGAGAGATTCCTTCCACAGGGAGGGGCCACGTGACACCTACCCCCCTCTCCGGTCTCTGGGGCGGCCGCCCACGCCGTGGTCCCCGTCCGCCCCCTCCCTCCGTCACCCCCCTTCTCCGCCGCAGTCTCCTCCCTCCACCGCCCCCCCCGTCGCGCTCGCAGGCAGGCAGGCAGGCAGGCACGGGCTGGGGCTCAGTGGGTCGGACGCAGCCATGGCGGAGGGAGGCGAGGGAGAGGAACTGCTCCGGCCGTCGCTGCCCGCCGCGGGCTCGCCGGGCCCCAAGCGCCTGTGCTCCCGGGGGGTGGGCGCGGCGGTGGCGGCGGCTCCCCGCGCGGGGGGCTGCCCGGGGGGTCCCGTCGGCGCGGCCGGGGCGGGCGGCGGCGCGGCCAACGCTGCGGCGGTGGGGCCGCGGGGGTGCTGCCCCTCCTCGGGCGGGCCTGTCTGCGGGCCGGCCGGGCCGCTGCTGCCGCTCCAGCAGCCCGAGTCTCTGCTGGACGCGGCGGCCAAGCGAGTGGCGGGCAGCTGGGCCTTCGAGCGAGTGGAGGGCCGCTTCCAGCGCATCCCCGAGCCCGTGCAGCGCCGCATCGTCTACTGGAGCTTCCCCCGCAGCGAGCGCCAGATCTGCATGTACTCCAGCTTCCAGCCCGGGCGCCCCGGAGGAGGCGGCGCCGCCGGGCCCGGCAACGGCGCGTCGGCGGGCGGCACGGGAGCCGCGGGCAACGGGACGGGCGGCGCCGAGGACAGTCCGGCGGCCCCGGCAGCCGCCACCGGCGCAGCCCTTCCCCCCGGCGCGCCCCCCCTACCGGCCTCGGGCGTCCCGGCCAGCGCCGCCGTCACCGAGGGGCTCCCCTTCCGCAGAGGCATCCGCCTGCTGGAGACGGGCGCCGTGGACAACGTGCTGCAAGTGGGTGAGTGAGGCACTTCGGCGGCGGCGAGAGACCGCCCCTTCTGCCCTCCGCCGGCGCGTCCGGCCGCTGCTCCGCTCGAGGATCCTTGGTTCCCCCTCTTCCTGGGCTGCCTCGCATTTCTCTCGCTCTCCTTCCCAGGCTTCGCCTCCGCTTCCTTCCCCGCTGCCCTTTCATTCCCCTCCCTCCTGTCAAATGCCATTCCTCTTTCCCCTCCCCCCCATACTGTATCCTTTTCCTCGATCCCCTTCCCCCCCCTCTCTCTCCACCCCCAACCTGCCTTTCCCCCTATTCTCTCGCTCGGTCCCTTATCTCTGCTGCTTCTTCTGTGCTTTAAGACCCTGAAGATTTCTCTCCTCCAACAATCGCAGCCTTTTGTCTGGTCTGTTTGCTGCTTGACAGTATCCCCACCACCACCCCGGAGGGCGGAGGTTGGATGGGAGAATGAGAGGATGCCCCCCACATCCCATGCAAGCTCTGCTTTGTGGCGGGCTTGAGAAGGAGCCGGCTTTGATCTCTTTCCCTTTTCCTAAAATAGGGGTGTTGCTGTGAAGGAGATGTTGGGGGGAAGTTTTCCAAAGGACGTAGGCAGCTGCCAGCATCATAGAGACCTGAACTTGCTTTGGGAAAGGCTTCGAACTCTTTTGTCAAAACGCCTCCCCCTAATGTTGCCGGCTTCCAAAACCCCTCTCTCCCACCCGTGGGTTAGAGAAGGACCAAACCCCACCCCCCAAACATCAGAAGATTATGTCTGTAGGGAAAGACACCTTGCAACGCATTATTGCTCCTTGCCTTTAGAAAACTCTTATTTGCTTTTAAAATGAAATAATATATAGCCTTCTATGCAAGTACTTGAGAATCTCATTGAACATAACAAACGGGATTATTTTAGGAGCAGTGGGGGAACCAAAGTAATGTATAACTTTTGCTAGTGCCTGAATGTTTGGAATTTTGTCATCATGGCATTCCATTTCTTGTGTGAGTATATGCGTGATATGGATTCCATTAGAAACTGAAAATGGAAATGAAGTCCTTGACTTTATTGACATTCAACACAAGGGTTATTATTATGAGCCTTGTCAGGGGATTCGCAAGTCTGAGTGAGTGACAAAGGTTGTTTTCCTCCCATCCTATTTTCCTCCTGAAATATGCTTTTGTGAAACACTAGAAATAATCTGTTTCACATTGTTAGTGGAGGTGAATGAAATGAGTGTTCCCATTAAACTGATATTCTGTTATAATTTTATTTTGCACATTTGAAATGTAAAATAATTTTATGCCGATGCCCATTGCCATGTATAAATGTCTTGTTAGGTCTCCCCAGATTTTTTAAAAAATGTTTTACTCTTATAGACAGTATGTGTGGCTATTCCACCCTCCTCTTGTAGAAAAATAGGAGTTAGTCAGTCAAATTTATTTGCAAAAAAATTAGTCATCACAAAAATACAGGCATAATCAAGCTGAAAGATGCAGAGCTCAGCACAATTTAAGTGGTTGTACAGATTTTTATATATCTACACATTCCCTTAAAAAAGCCTCCTCTGGAATGCTTACACCTTTTAACAATACATACATAATTAAATTATATATATTTTTTTTCATACGAAGGGCTCAGTTATCCACTATGACTAAAATAATAGGTGGTTGTAGGAGTAAAGAGCTGAAATGGCAACATGAAACAATGTTGTGAGAAGAGAAATAAGTCTATGAAGAATCTCTGAATATGATTTGACTGTGGAGTTTGCAATCCTTGGATTACAGAACATTTACATCTGATATGTACTTCAACAAGAACACAAATGGTTTATTAAATTTTATATCAAAATAGGTATGAAATCAACTGTAGATTTTGTAATGGATGACTCATTGACATGTGAATGTGAGGACTAGAGGTTTTTGGACTGATTTGGTACGGTAAATTAAGAAACACTGTTGTTTTTTAAAGAATTTATGATAATAATGTGAGCAACTGAGTGCAAAATTCTGAATAAATAATTCTTAGTATTTCTTGAATTAGAAATCTAGAAGCCTTTGTAACTTATTTTGTACTGTATTATCAATATTTACTGCAGCAGCTGGAGTGTTTCCTCTAAGGATGACTCTTCTTAAAATACTTGGGGTGGGTGGGAAAGTAGAGGATTTTGTAAAGGACACAGGGAAATGGTGAAGGAAAGTACACACAAAGCTGCAGATGGAATGCAACAATTTTTAGACTGAGAGCAGACCAGTTTATCTAGGCCCTCTTCCATTGATATGTCTTTGCCGTATCATGGTTCCATGACTAAATTAAGTAGCCTCTTGCGGCTTGTAGTTCGCAACAGGGCACCTGATTTTGTCAGGTACCATGCTGCATAAATGCATTTTTTAGCTGCAAACAGAATACCTATTCAGTGTAAATATAATGTTTTTCTAGTACACCACTAGTATCAGGAGGGTGGGAAAGGGAGTTTTTTCTTATTGAACATATGGAAATATTCCATAATATAGGAATGGCAACCTCTGCTGCAGCTACCGACAATAAGAAGTTGTCAGCTTCTATTGATGTTCTCCCCCTCTCTTTTTAAAGTTTACAAGCCATAGATAAATTTATAACAGGGCTGGAGAATGAGATGAAAGACGGCTGATTTAATAGGGAAAGGAGTTGGTGCACATTTGCATAATACTGTAAGCCCTTTCCTAGAGAGGAGCTGAAAGAGAATTTAAATAAAACAAAATGCTCTGAAGTGATGAATGTTTATCTCATGCAGATGGTGAGCATAATAGTTTCCATATCTGTACTGGTAACCACATCTACTAATGTGTAAGATAGGGTAAGCCTTACCAACAAAGAGGTTTGTTGGTCTTGGAAGCATTTGCATTGAAATTGGAACTTTTGATGCTGTGATGTATGAGAGCCTTTATGTTTTAAGGGAAAATATATACTGGCCACGAAATAAAAAATAATAATTGTTAATTTATAATAAAGACCATCTGTAGCTCTACTTTTTTGTATGTTCATAATATGATCCCATCCATTCATTGCATTCTTTGATGTCTGTTCATACTTGTTAAAATTGTATGGATGCAGTTAATATTGTTTCAGGACATCCAATGGATATTTCAAATAAAGACAAGCAAATATTTGTTTTAAAGTAATCAGAACAGTAGTGGTGTTCTAGATAAAAGATTTTTCATATATATTTAACCTTTTGGTGCCTGGTATTCTAGAGATCTGAGCAATGTTTACGGTGTATGGTCAATTAATAATTCCTTCATGCTTAGTAAAACTTAAACACAGCTTAAGCCTGATCTCACTAGAGTCATTAAATTGATTTTTCAGTGTTAGAAGGCTGCTGGACACAAGCATCTTTGTCTTTTGTTTACATAAGACATCCTTAGCTTTGTGGGACAGTTATAGTAGGGTTGTTTTGAAATTAGTAGATGGATAAAGGAAAGCTTAAAGGAATGGGGAATATTGAGCCTTAACATGAAGCACACTGTTTGTTGGGATCCCTAAAGGAGGGAGTCAATTTTTAACAAGTTAATTCAGGTGCAATAAATTTTCAGTAACTATAAATAAATAAAAATATTATATAAATATAAATAAATAGCAATAAAAATGTACGCGGAAGGTATTTTCTTTGGAGAAAATATTGTTTATGGATATTGATAATAAACTTGTATCCAACATGCTGTCCAACACAAAAAGTTCCACTTCTAGTTTGCACTTCTAATTTAATATTGTTTGTCCTTGAGTTGATGCTTGCATACTCATAAGCAGATGTCTCATTTTTAGATGGGGTGTGTGTATTTGTGGCTCTTTATAACTACTGTACATTCTCAGACAAGGAAAGGTACATTTACACACTGTCAGCCATAACTATCAAGCTTTTTAATATAGAAAATACATCCAGAAACCTGAAATTCACTGTGTTTTATATCCTGCAATATTGGAATGCTTACAGAGAAGTGTATGTGCGCTTCTAGATACCTGAGGGGAATTCCCTTTTTAAAAACTTACTGCGGAGCCATCAGAAAAGTTTTTTAAAGTATATAATCAACAGGGCAATCTTGTGCATGCTGACCTGTAAGTCCCATTGAACACAGTGTGGCTTTGAATAAACATGCTTAGGATTTTGCTGCAAATTTGCTTTCACTTTCTTCCTTAGACTTTCACAATTCTTCTGATGTTGTGCTTCAGGCAGTTTTGCTCACATCTGGGATAAACATTATTCACCAATTGGGAATCAACATATCCACAGGTGTGGAGAAGAAGTCTGAGTGTTGGACTAGGACCTGGAAGACCAGGGTTCAGATTATTGCTCAGCCATGAAGCTCACTGGGAGACCTTGGGCCAGTCATTGTCTCTCAGCCTAATGTACCTTACAGGGTTGTAGTGAGGATGAAATGGGCAGGGGAAAACCTTGAGCTCTTTGGGGAAAACACAAGAGAGGAAGGCAATACAAAATAAATTAATTAATATAGATCTTTTATGTCAAAACTGAAGACTTTGAAAATTGTTCAGAGGAAAAACAAACAAGCCCTGATGCCTTCTTAAATTGATATAAATTGATTTGAAGTATCAGTTAAAAAGAGCAAAGTGTTTAACTTTGGGCTTGGGATGCTTTTTGTTGCTGTGTAGTGACATCACTAGGAGGTACTGCTATTGCTCCTGAAACAGTTTTATGAATGGCTCCTAAAATTTTAATCTACAAAGTCTTTGATGACTGTGCTGTTTATAAATGTTTAGGACTGTAGCTTGCATTCTGCACTATTTTACTTTGTTCATCTAAAGTGCCCAGTTAAGCATGTTAACGTCAGAACAGTTTCAGTGAGAGTAACGTGTGCCTAATTATGTTCTCAATTTCTTCCTAAGATCTAAGTTTAGTAGTGTAAGGAAACATTGTTGCAACTTTCACTTTTAGACATAAACTTGACCCAGATTTGTTGCCAATCTCTGAGAACAGTGTTGTTAAGAAATTAGCAACAGTGAATAGCTTCTACTAAATAAAATGCATGTTTCGCCATTGTTTTATGTATATGGAATAGCATGTACCATACTTTGATTCAGTAATTATTTATATTTTAATAGTTGGGCAGTTGTACCCAAACCAGCATTGCCACAAAAGAAAAAGGATTTATTTTAGCCAGTTAGTAAACAGAACAATTGATGCAAAACCTATAAAATGTAGCTATACTTTGTGTTAGCAAAAATTCTATTCTACTTTTTAACAACTTGCTCCCATGATTTAAATTGATGTTACAGCTCAAATCATACAGCATAGATTTATCCCAGGAGGCACAGATACTTCTCAAAGCATATTTGTGGATAATATAAAAAGAACATTGAGGGCCACATCACAGGGCAGCAGAGGTGTTGATTACTGGCAGAGAGATCAAGGCAAACAGTAACTGGAAACAGGATTGTTTTAGGGTCTGTACAGATGTAAATAGTTTGCATGGTTAGACTTCTCTGGATCTCCAGCTTACCATTTTTTGGTCAGACGTCTAGCCTTCCTCAGAGTAGTGAGCTCAGAAGCAATACTGTAATTTATTTCTCTTTTCATAGGAAGTAAGCTATGAAAGTGCTTATTTGCTGGCCTTTGTGATAAAGAAGCCATGGAGTAAGCTTGGATTGCTGGCTATGGTTGCCACCTGAATTTTCAGGACTGGGGTTTTGCCTGACATGGAAAAGTTTACACATGTTTTTTAGGAAACCAGGTTAAGAGCCAATACGGGCTTAGAAATTCCTGTGAAGTGGCACAGAAAGGTTGGATGAGTTCCATGCTGCATGGCCAAGTGAACAACACCCACATGATGACTTCTGCATACAGTGGCTTTAACATTTAGTGGTACTTGCTTTGTTGATCCTCACACCAGCAGCTTTCAGCAATGTGCAGTTCAGCTGTAGAGAGTGTTAAGGTTGTTACGTGCAGAAGCTGTCACACAGATTATGATTACAATTACGATATCTTTATTGTCATTGTCCCTTGCAGAACAATGAAATTGAAAAACTACATAAAACTACACAAAAACTACATAAAACTACCACAAAACTACATAAAACTACATAAAACTACCACAAAACTACATAAAACTACATCAAAACTACATAAAACATTCAAAAACCCCTAAAAACTCTAAAACCCCATTTTAAAACACAGTATACTACAGAGACCCCTTATGCTGCGTTTAGAACCAGAATGCATTAGCATAGAAACTGTTTCTCAGGCGGCTAGTCCTGGCCTTTACAACCCTATACCTTATTCCAGAAGGCAGAAGCTGAAAGAGATAATTTCCGGGGTGCTGCCCACATTGGCTGTGACATTTGAGCTGGTCCTGAATTCAGCATTTGGGAGGCCTTTCAAGATGACCACTAGAAAAAGTGCTCTGACTCAAAATTCTAGTCCTGTTGGAACGAGCACTTCAGATAGCCCGATGCCAGACATGCTATCGTCACGTATTAGCTAGTCGGATGTGTTTCAAGAGATTGTCAGGGCACATGTTATAAAGAAGTTTTGTTTTACATCTCTTAATTGGTTCTGCTTCAGCTGTACTGTACTGCAAGGCTTCTCCGGTAACGATGTGAGGCAGAGGACCAAATGTCATGTTACATGCATGTAAAGTAAGCCTATTTTAATTTTGCTAGTTGTAGGCATTTTGATGAACTTTGTGGGGAGGGAGCTATTAGGGGTAAAGGGTGAGACTCTTCCAGCAGATAATAAATCTCCTGCTAGCTACCAACTGGTAGATTCCATTTCCCTTTTCTATAACACCCCCTCCCCAAACAACAGTACGTGATCATGTAGCAACACTTTGACACAGACTTGTAGGTTAGAAAGTATGGCTAACAGAGCAGAGTGTGAGTCTTTTGTACTGCCACCGGAGCAAAGCCATGTCACTGTCATGTTGTCATTATATGATCATTTTTTGAGTGGGAGGTGGGTTTGCCATCTCTCCTACTAAATATTACATAATCAACTTTCTTGAACTCAGTGAGGCTTGCTCTCAAGTAACATGCATTGGTAAGAAGGGACATTTCTTTGTGAAGATTGTATGTAATTAGATAGCTGTTAAAATTCATACTTATTAAGCCAGGAGGATTTCCTGCTTTTTGAGGAATTGGACTAGATCAGGCATAGGCAAACTCTGCCCTCCAGATGTTTTGGGACCACAGCTCCCATCATCCCTGACCACTGGTCCTGTTAGCTAGGGATGATGGGAGTTGTAGTCCCAAAACATCTGGAGGGCCGAGTTTGCTTACGCCTGGACTAGATGGTCTTTGAGGAACCATTCCAACACCTTGATTATATTATTTTGCCAAACTGCACTATTGATATTACTAAGTGCAACTGTACCACAAGAAAAGGAGGGCAGTCAGGGGCAACGCAATTGAAATTACACTTTGATTATCTAAATTATTGTTTTATATTTTATTCAAAATATTTTTAACCTGCCCTTTGTCACAGTGTGATACCAGCATAAGTGCAATAAAATAAATTTGAAGCATGATGCTTAAAATAAAGCAGAAGAATAGAAGGAGAATATAAAACCTCAGGCAGAAACAGCAAGGATAATAATAGTCAATGTCCAACCAGGCAGCCAACCATGCATAGAGGCATGCTGGAATAGGTGATTTTCAGCTGGTGCTACGTTCCAAGGGGTAGGACATTCCACAGGATCACATCAGAATAAGCCCTCTCCCTGGTTGCTACATAACAGATTTCCCTTGGATGTGGAGCAACCAGGAGGGTATCAGTTGCTGCTCTTAATACACAGGAAGAGATGAGTGGCTTAACACTTGATGTCTCACCAACCCACCATCCCCGTAGCCAAAAGAAAAGGAAAAAAGATGTCTCTGCTGCCAATCTTTGTAATGAATAATGGTACAGGCAACACTTTTCTTTTACATCAAACACTTCCAAAATTACAAAGCTTTATTTTTAACACAAGCAACTTTTCAAATAGCCTGTGATTGAAATGCACCCATTAAAACCCTTTCGGCGGATGTTTAGTTCCAGAAATGTGCTGCTGAAATCTTAAATGTGGACTCCCTTTAGAATAGATGATCTCTCTGTTCTGCCTATAGAGAGTGGTCTATTTCAGATCTGCTTCACACAGCAACCTTCTTTTTGTCCTCCCTGGTCCCTGGCTCTAAAGTTTTGCCAGTCCCTACCAATAGGATCTGCTCTTTTCCCTATGCCAAGTATTATTCAGCCTTTCTTCCCCCTTGACTGTTCCCTATAAGTCCACTCCCCTATTCCTCCAGGCACTGCCTACTACTTTTCTCTTTAAGTCCCACTTCTCACCTTACTGTCTTCTGTGCCTGTCTTTGACGGTCTCCTTGCCCCTTTACTCCCCTGCATTCTAGGCTCTCTTTCCATAACTATGCTCAGCCTCCCTGAATGCCCAGTACTGCTGCAATTCGCCCTTTTCCCCCTGCAAGCAACAAACTGCAACACCTGCCTTGAGGCCTGGTGTGAGGTTTTGCTCTCACAGTTTTCTAAGGGGCCGTGGCCAAAAATTATGCATAGCGTGGAGGAAAGCTGGCTGAGAGAAGTTTCTCTCTCTTTCTCTTAATAGTAGAAACCAGGGCCATCCCATGAAAGTGAATATTGGAAGCTTCAGGACAGACAAATGGGGTGCTCAGATTCTGCTTGTTGGTTTCCCAAGGGGTGGCCACTGTGGGAAGCGGATGCTGGATTAGATGTGCCTTTGGACTGATTCACTGTGGCTCTTCTTATACCTTTCCCAAAAGCAGTTAGAATACCAGGGGTACCTCGGTTTACGAACTTAATCTGTTCCGGAAGTCCGTTCTTAAACCGAAACCATTCTTCAAACGAGGTGCACTTTCCCTAATGAGGCCTCCCGCCGCCAGTGACCTTCCACCGTTCGGATTCCGTTCTTAGACCGAGGTAAAGTTTGCAAACCGGGACACTACTTCTGGTTTTGCGTAGTTTTTAAACAGGGCTGTTCTTAAACCGAGGTACCACTGTACTATGAAACATATGTCATGGAAGCTCCAGTAATAACTGTGGGCCTTCACAGGTGGCAGCTGAGTTTTGAGAGAGCAAGAGAGAATGAGTGTGGTTCAGCATTACACGGCTGGTCTTTGATCAGTCCAAAAATAAAAGCTTCCTCCTTCTACACCTTTACAATGGGGAAGGGTTAGTGTGCTTTATTATGTGCATATGAAATGAGCATCGACACACCTAATTTATTTAATAGGGATAAGCATTCATAATTTCCTTTCTGAAGCCAGATGCCATAAATGCATTTGGAAATGCATCAGATCCCTTGACAGTAATGAACACTGAATTAAGAGGAGTTGCATCATGCAAAACAGGCTTTTAAAATAAAACCATTTATGGTGCTAAGCACAAGAACTACACAAATATATCCCGAGGTTGTGAAACCATCAATAGGTTTTGTCTTGCATCTACTAGTTTTGTTTTAAGGGTACAAATTTATTCAACTACATTTCAGTAGCAATTGAATCTGAAGCCTGCCTGAGAGAAAGCTGCAACAATCATTTACTTTTGTGCGTGTGCTCATCATTGTGGGGAGCATACTATTTTAATATGTCAGAATATGCTATTTGCTAGCATTTCCCCTGCTGCTTTGATTGCAAACAAGAAATCAAAGGTAAATATATTGCATCCAATTATACTTAGGTCCTGTCCCCCACCTCAGTGGCGTCTGAGCAGCTATGTTAATCCACACACAGCTGATGACATCCGCAGATCAAGTTTCTGGCTACTAAAGGGAATAAAATGCCCCGATGTGCTTGAATAGGAGAGGTTGGGTGGAACTCTGTAGACTATTGGCTCATTTAGGAGGGATGTTGTTTCCTCCTGTTCTTTGCCTGTTTTGCTTTGGTCAAATGGCTAGGCAATGAATGTTGTGCCACTGCAGGAAGGAACTGGTAGTGTGAGTACCTCTTTCTGGTTGTGCATTTCTATGTTTTGAAGGCGCTTTAAAAGGAACTATAGGAGGAATTGCTCCCTCCCAATCATTTTTACAGACCAAGCCGAGGCTTCTTTAAGCTACGCAAAAATAACACTTTCTCACCATAATAAATATATCTGCAGCAAATTAGCTTCTCCCCTGCCCCCATCTCTGGAAAACATAAGAGATGTAGTGAGAAATGTATTGCAAACAAGCTGTGGTTCCTTTTTCTTCCCTTCATGGAAAGGAATGCTTTCTTTCCACTTCACATCGTCTGACCAGGCATAACATACCCTGGAGTATGTTGCATAAAAACATGATGTTTTCTGCCCATTAAACTTCACATGTACAGGAAAGTGCAATCCATGTTTTTTTTTTATAATCTAGTGCTGTTGGTACACGTCGCTAGGTCTCCCAAGAGGACATGCTAAAATCGCTTATTCAAGGCTCTCTCTGTGTATTGTGAAATTTGCACTGTAAAGATCTATGAAACTGTGACCTTTTTCTTTTCAAAGCATTTTCTTATTTTCTTTTAACTGTATTTGTTTTGCATTACTTTATGCTATCAAAGGTTCTATAAAATAAATTTCTCTATGACCTTTCATCTTGCAGGAAAAAAATAAGTTAAACCATTTTAAAAAGGTAATGTTGTAGTAGTCAGCAAAGCTGTTCAAGGTTCTTCTTTTGCATGGCTGATAGGCTGAGAGAATGTTCAATGGACTTTGGTTTAGGAGACAATATCTACTTAAATTAATCCTTGTCAGATACATGTCAGAACAGACAATTCAAATGTTATCCCTATCAGCACCCCTGCTGCACAAACACACACACATAAAACACATTAACATTACACTGGTTCTTTTAATAAATTAATTTTTTGTGATGTGTTCTGGTTGGAAGGGTTAGGTTTCTTTTAAAGCAACCTTTCCTTTCTTAAAAGTGTCAAAAATGGTTGGTTTGTGCGCTTTAAATGCACACATCTGCTATTTTGCTGCCAACTGTAGCCATTTTGAATTATTCCTATACAGAGGGCCTGACACTACAGTGGCAAGGAAGCAGAACGTACCCTTTTTCTTGTAGAACCAAGGCCAGGTATACCGGTATATCATTATTTTTAAGGCTCTTTAAGGAATACATATTCTTTACATTACATGTCCTTTTCTCCCAGACATCTATAGAGGTGGGAAAGTCTGGTTTTCTATTCCTATCTTATAATACCAATATCAGGATTCTTAGTTTTCTGAAATCCACGTGATTCATTTTTTGCAATTACATGCATGCAATGCTTGTTTGGTATGTTCTAAGATTCAGAGGACTGAGAATGTCAGCTTTCATTGTTTAAAAATAAATAAGGTTTCTAGCCCCTGGCAATTTATTTGAAAGCACATTGGCAATGTCTGGAAAAAGGATCTGGGAAGTAGAGTTGCCTGATCCTCTTTCATAGCACCTTAGGACGTGGGTGGCACTCTGGTCTAAACCACTGAGCCTCTTGGGTTTGCTGATCGGAAGGTCAGCGGTTCGAATCTATGACATGCTTCTTTCTTTTTCTTTTTTGCAAGTTCTCAAAATTCTACAGTAGTTCTCATTGGAGTTCAGAATCAGGTATGCAAACTGTCGGATTGGCTCAGTTCAGTTCACAGTGGTTCTTTTGTCCCTGGGGGTATGCACATTCAGTGTACTTTATCATTACTGAGAACTGTGGCTCTAGGTCAGGCATAGGCAAACTTGGCCCTCCACATGTTTTGGGACTACAACTCCCATGATCCCTAGCTAACTGGCCGAGTGGTCAGGTATGATGGGAATTGTAGTCCCAAAACATCTGGAGGGCTGAGTTTGCCTATGCCTGCCCTAGGTGCAGCTCCCACACCTCTGCTCTGCTCTCCCTCCTTCGCTTGGAGAAAGAAGGTGAACACGAAGCTGATGTTCCTTGACTAAGCAGAGCAAGCAGGCTGGCGCGGGTATGGGAGGTGTACATATGCTTCTCATTCTCCACAAAAGCCAGGAAGAATATCTACATATGTGCCCATGCGCATGAGCTGCAGCATGAATTGGAAAAAATAGAACATAAACATGTATGCATGTCCTACCTTCTTTGAAAATAGCTGAATTGTAAGATGGTGAAGGCTGGAGTGTGCTTGTTTTTAGCTCTGCAGTCCTAGAGCAACCCTTACACCCTTTGTCGTTTTTAAAATTCCCATGGCCGCATAGGAATCACATAATGTCACATACCGAATGAAACATCATGGTCTTCAGTACCAAGAATTGTCCAAGAGCTCCTGATGTGACTCCATCTCTAAAGCTAAGCAGCTCTGGCATGTCCCTGGAAGGGATCACCTGGGAATTCCATGTTTCCAAGTCTCATAGACAAAGGGGGCAGGATAAAGATGGAGCCGCATTCTAGATAGCAACAGCATGGCGATGCTACCAAAAAGAAGCTCATGGGGAGAATAAATGCTTCCTCTAGATCAGCCTTCCCTAATCTGGTGACCTCCAGATGTTTTGGACTACAAAGCACAGGGCTGGTGGCAGTTGTGGTCTGCAACATCTGGAGCCACTATTGGCCACCCTTGGATAGCTCTAGGAATTATTCTTACAGGGCATTTCTATGCATGACTACTCAAAAGTAGTTCTTATTATTTCAATGGATTTACTCTCAGGGCAGTACGCATTGTAGTCTAACTAACACAGGGTTTTGTTTTGCAACTGAATAACAAAAGTCAAAGAAGCACTGAGACAGGACAAAGGTTAGGGGACATACATTAAATAAGCATTCACCTGGAGCTAAGATTGAATAGACAGTGTGGAACATTTTACTTGTAATTATGGTGACAGGCTCTTTTGATGGCAAATGGAAAAGCCAAGCACTACATCTTTCTTGTGCAGACAGTATTGTTTCTGCCCTAAAGTCTCTGCTGGCTGGCATCTGAGTGGATTCAAAAGCATGATGGATTTAGTAGAGATAATGGTTTTCCACATGGAAATTCAGCATTGTGCTGAATGTTCTGAAGATGCGAAATAGTCCCTGGGTTGAGCTGTTGCTCAATGGAATGTCTACCCCTCCTGTCACCACATGCCCCCTCTACTTTCCCAAATCTGCTGTGGAGGGTTGGGGAAAACCCATGAACAGATTTGTGGGGGGCACAGGAAGGAAGGGAAGGGAGGGAAATTCCATTACGTGAGTGGAAGTCATTCTGCTTGTGCAGTCATTTAGTTGGATACAAGCCCCTGAAATTGTGTGTGATCATTTCACCCACACATAGGAGATATGTCATATCTAAAATTCAAAGGACTCTGGCCAGCTCATTTTGCAAATAACACTATTTACATGGAAGTTGATATCACAGCAGCCTACAAAATATATACCCCACTCCTCAAGTATGAATGCTGCTCACGTCTGATTTGCTCACCAATGTTCCACTTTAAATACATGTGAATAAATTACATAAACCCTTCATCCCTAGCAGGTAGAGTATATTTATTTAGTTGCGTCTCTATACTTCCCTTTCTTTAAAGGGAGTTTAGGACAATGTATACTGAATATTAAAATGGCAATATAATGTACAGCCACTCCAGGTAACCATTCAAGAATGCAAAAGCTCAGCTCTTACAACTTTTTGTTTTGTTGGCATATTGTAATGCTTCTTAGGAGAGCCCTATTCCCCTCACGGAGCTACAATTCCCAGAGCTCCCTGGGAAGAGGGATTGTTAAACCGCTCTGGGAAATGCAGCTCCAAGAGGGGAATAAGGCTCTCTTAACAACTCTCAGCACCCTTAACAAATGACACACTTGTGTAACCATACGCTCTCAGAATTATTTTTCTATAGTATTTTTGCTTATATCAGTCCTTAGATCAGGGTTGAGGAACATGAAGCCCTCACCATGCCTCTTGGTCAGGGATGAGGGGAGTTGTAATCCAACAACATCTGGAGGGCCAAAATTTCCTCATCCCTGCCTTAGATGGAAGGGAAAGCTACCTAGCTTCCTAAACATTTTTTATGGCAGTCTTCCCCAGGCCAGTGATTTTGGGAACTCTTTAATGAATGTACAGTATAGTATTTTGAAACCCTGCAAGCTGCAAAAGTGCCACATTAATATATATATATATATATATATATATATATATATATATATATATATATATATATATATATATATATCCATCCTTGTGGCTTGACTGTGGTTTCTGTGTTTATTTCCATTCTTCTCGCTTCAGTGGACTGTATTTAAGTACTGTACCTCATTCAATCAGTGCAAGGATTTCCGTTTGTGCAGTGGGACTCCCCGTACATGTATGTGCTCTGTACCCTCTCCTAATCTGCTTCAGAGGATTGAGTGAACCACTGGAATGGATTTAGGGGACAACAGGGGGAGAACATTCCATTGTGTCAGCAGAAATCCTCTTGCTGACGGAACAAGGGGCGCAGCACTACATTGAATATTGATGTTTCACAGGGATGATGACTTCAGATAACTTTTGAGAGTCGCTTTTATGTTTTTATTAATTCAAGAGAGCAGCACTGCTATGTTAGTGATGGAAAGGTGTTTTGTCACACTTCTACACTCTGATAAACCCTCTTCCCCTTCTGCTGTGTCCTCCTGTCCCCATTGTGCTCTCTGCAGCAGCAGCAGCAGCACCTCTTAGATACCCCACCTTGCTTTCTTTACTAATTGTTACTAATTAGTTATTATTACTAATTACTAGTTAGACGGTATTAGATTAAAAATATATATTTTAATGTCCCATTTTCTGTGGATTGTTTTTATGTACATTTATGCTTAGAAATGTGATTAATTTAATGGTATGTAAATATCCTAAATAAATAACATTTTTAGATGCACACTAAAAAAAATTCAACTCAGATGAGACAGGTTTTATAGCATAGCTTTCTGGCTTGAGCAGTTGGGAAAAAATCAGAACAAACTCTGAATGCCTCTATAACACCAGGGAGGAGGAGAACAATATCCCATCTTCATCCCCACAGCTGATGGTCTTGTGTGGCCTCAGAGGCTCCCATAAAAAGATGGGTACAGGCTACAAACAATAGGAATTATATCGGGAGAAGGGGATACCTGGGCCTCATGCTGTGCAGACCTGGTGTTATGTTACCATGTCTGAATACTTTTATACAAAGCATTTACTTCTGTATGACAAGTGAGTGGAAGTGTGTAGTCTAGGAGACAAAAATAGAGCCTTTTTCTCAGTGTTCTTTCCCATCACTTCCTGTACTGGGAAAGTACTGCTGACCTTGTGGGATCTGTCAGGCTCGTAGCCAGAGAGAGAATGGCAGTGTGCACCATCAGTGCTGCTAGCAATAATGAAGCACTGTTTGGCCTTCAGTGACATTATGCAGCTATGTAAATCAAAGAGCAAGGGTCAGGGAAAAGGATAAGCGTATGTCAAAATATGTGACAATGGGTAATAGTACATATTATACGACAAGAGTTCTGTGGCTCAAGCCTAGGATTGTGGCCCGTAGTACCGTTTTTTTGCCCTTTTAAAAATGTTTCAGCCTTGGCATGTTGAAGATTAACCACTTCTGTCATAATGATGGGTCACAGTGACACTTTGTATGTGTGAATGGATTAGTGTTTGTCTTGGCCATGAGTGCAGCTTCTGAAGCAGGCACCATAAATTTATTGCTGTCTGGAGACACAAGGGCTGGATCTACACAAATATAAAAAATGCTATGAAAAAAACCAGCTATAAAAATATATGTGCAATTTGCCATTGAGCTCTACAGCACCACCTGGTGTCATGTCACATTTTTATAACACACTTACAACGTTATAATTGTAGCTGTGTAGCTGAGTCCAAGGTTTGCCCTTGGTGTTCATGAAGCCTGTAGTAATCATAAATGGAATACATTTTGTAGGGTTTATTACGTTTGGAAGGGAGGGAACTTTTTCAGGAATTTACACTGTTAAGCTTTCAAGGGACAACTCACAGTGTGCTACTATTGCCCTAGCTAGACTGAAAATGAGCAGAGATTGCATGGTATGAATACTTGGTGGTGACAGCAAAGTGTGTGGTGCTTAAAACAGTGAACTTTGGGGAAAAAAATCTTTATTTTATCATTGATTTTTTTAAAAAATATATATCTCCATTTGTATCAGCTTCCTGTGCTGCATCAAAAGGGAATGTCGTTAGCTACAAACTTGAATATATCCAAGGTCCCCTTATCTGTGTAAGATAAATTACCATTGTTTAGGAAAGACACTCCAGGGACTGAAGAATTTAATTAAATACATGGGGGTTATGAATATGCATATAAATTAGACAGGCTTGATCTGAAATGGCTTCAGTACAACTGAAGGGAATTTTTCTGACTTCAAACAGATTTTTTTTTTGGTAGGAAATCTGAAGACAAGTAAGCACCCTTACACATTTTGCCAGGTAGTCCTGATGATTTGAAATGTTTCAGGTAATTGAACAGTGGAAATTATCCATTGCAGTACAAATGTTGTCAGACAGCCTGCACAAATGCCACACATTACCTCCCCCCCCCCTTTTTTTTGTTATCCTGGTCTTAACAAACCTTGACAACAACCAATAGGGCAGGGATTGTGGTTATGCTGACCCAGATAAAAGGCTAGGAAAGCAATGAGGATGTATATTTATTGTGCTTGAAAAAGGGGGAAGATGACATAGATCTGATGAAAAGCTGGAAAGCTTTGTGTCTGGTTACTTTGCATTATTAGGTTATATGCAGACAGCATACATGTTATTGCTAAATCATTATTGTGGAGTTCACATTGCTTTTGCTGTTGCCATCTTATTAAATGGGTGCTGGTAAATAATAATAATAATAATAATAATAATAATAATAATAATAATACCTTTATTGTCACTACACCACCTGTGTGCAGTGAAATTAAACATTCTAGTAAACATTCTAATAGCAACATCTTATTGCTGCCATAATATTCCCAGTGCTTGGTATACATCAATAATTTTTCTTATTTAATTTCCAGTACAGTAGTGCATTTTCTAGGTTTTTTCCACCCTTCACTTTTCACAAAAATAAAATCACATCAAGTTTGCATAAGGAATGCTATTGAAACTTCGCTTTTGGAAATAGTTTCATATGCATAGTTCAAATACATGTACCGTATTTTTCACTCTATAACAAGCACCCGACCATAACACGTACGTAGTTTTTAGAAGGGGAAAACAAGAAAAAAAACATTCTAAATGAAACAGTGGATGTATGATTTTTGTGGTTCATGCTGTGGCCACAGACATGCGATCTGACAGTGAGTTTGGAGTAGCCCAATGCAAAAATCCTGAGGATCCATGTGGATCCATGCTTTGTAACCATGTTTTTGCACCACTGCGGCCCCAGGCAACAGTGGGTGCGTGATTTTTTTGGTGCAAGATGTAGCCATGGGCATGCTATGTGATCTGATGGTGAATTTGGGGTGACCCAGTGCAAAAATCCTAGGATCCATGTGGATCCGTGCTTTGTAACCACGTTTTAAGTGGTGAGGGAAGGAAAAGCACTCAAAGGACAAGGAGCACGTGTGGGGTGTGTGGAGAAGGATGCTGCTAATAATGCAGAAGAGGGGTTTAAGGGGAGAAGGCTCCTCTCCTCTCCCACTTAGCTCCTTTAAAGCAAGCAGGCTTTGCTTTTCTCCCTCCTCCCTGCTCATCCCCGGCTTAGTGAGCTGAAAATTTTGCTGCTATTTAGCGAGCTGAGTGGGGAGGAGAGAGGGACAGAGAGCCTGCTTGCTTTAAGGAACCAACCGGACAGGAGCTGTTTACACTCATGTAAGCGGCTCCTAGCCTCTCGTGCTTTGCTCCTTTAAAGAAGCAGGCTCTCTGTCCCTCTTTTCTCCCCACTCAGCGGCTCTTCTCCCACTTTGCTGTTTCAAAGCGAGCCACGGAGGAGGGAAGGAAGGGGAACCATGGATCCTCTGCTCACGACTGCAGCAGATCCCCCCTGCCACCCATAGGCATTCCCTCCATAACACGCACAGACATTTCCCCTTACTTTATAGGCGGGGAAAAGTGAGTGTTATGGTGCAAAAAATACGGTATTCGTTAGCACTGTGTGGATTTGGGGGGTAGAAAAGATAAGAAAAGATTGACAGAACAATGCAGCTACCATGTTTGTAAGAGGCTGTCACAGTATTACGCCCAGGAGTGAGCCTTGTCGCTTGCTACCTCCGGAAGCATGAGTTGATTCTGACATAACACCAAGCAGGGCATTTTTTGTGATAGAGCTCACTGGAATGGAGTAGTTTTTCATTTGGTTGCCTCCAGCTTGTAGCAGTGCTTGTATTGCACTATGGGAGGCTATTGACAGACAATGTGTTGTGACCTGCTATGTCACTGGAGAAGGTAGCACTTTGTTCTTTGTTCCCATTGCCAGCAGTCAAATAAATAGATAGCATTATCATACTGTGTTTCTAGCTTGAGGCAAGCTAATTCTGATTTGGGGCCAGGGAATCGAAACATTGCTGAAAGTATATGAAGCTGGACATACCTGCTAACCGTTTGGCAAATTATTCTACCCTTCACATACAGTAGCATTCATACATAAGTTTTATGTAAAAAAAGGTATTTCCCCCCCTTTGTGATATCTTTTTACTCCGGGCTTCAAGTAATTTAATATTATTCGAACAAAAATGATAATTTTTCTGTTACTATATAAAATAATCCAAGTGTTTTTGGTAAAACTTAGGTAAGCGCCTGCCAACCTAGCAGTTCGAAAGCACCTCTGGGTGCAAGTAGATAAATAGGGACCGCTTACCAGCGGGAAGGTAAACGGCGTTTCCGTGTGCGGCTCTGGCTCGCCAGATGCAGCTTTGTCACACTGGCCACGTGACCCGGAAGTGTCTCCGGACAGCGCTGGCCCCTGGCCTCTTAAGTGAGATGGGCGCACAACCCCAGAGTCTGTCAAGACTGGCCCGTACGGGCAGGGGTACCTTTACCTTTACCTTTAGGTAATAGAAATAGATGGTTCCCCCCTCTCTGTACTTGCAGATTTTTAATGCATCTGTGTTTACATTTACAAACCAGGAGAGAGCAGCTGAGAATAAACTTTAAGACTTCTTGGCCTAAAAAGATATGCACAGCAATAGAAAGACAAATAGTGTGAAATTTCACAGTCATGTGAATCTTTTCCTTTTCCTTTTTAAGTGATATTCTCAAAGGAAAATACCCACACTCATTTTGAATTTCTTACAGATCAGCTCTGGATTATTTTGTGTGTGTTTTGACAGTGTATTGCTCTGTATAAATCAGGCTTCCTCAGCCTTGGCCCTCCAGATGTTTTTGGCCTACAACTCCCATGATCCCTAGCTAGCAGGACAGTGGTCAGGGATGATGGGAATCGTAGTCTCAAAGCATCTGGAGGGCCAAGGTTGAGGAAGCCTGGTATAAATGTGCCATTTTCTGCCAATATTACGTGTTTCCAGGGTTTCCAAATTAAGCAGTGCCAAAGGAAAACAGCTACTTAAGTTAAAATCCTGAGAGGCAGTTACATTTTTGCAGGATGGGGCAAGTACTTTTAAAATGTTATGGGACTTCTGAGAACAAAACAGAGAAGTAGCAACACTTTACACATACTGTACTGTGTTATGTACGTACCCTGGATGGTGGTCAGAGCCATCCAAACCCAAGCCCTCACATTACAGGGGTTTTAGATGAGGCGAAGGTGTGCTGGTTTGGGTCTCTGCCATTGCAGAACTCCTAACTGTGGCCACCTAAACTTCAGGCAGTTAGAAACTACTGCTGGCATATATCCCTGAAAGGGGGAAGGTCACTGAGAGGCCAGAACTATGCCAGCCAAGGATCCACTGGATCCTAAGTTGGTCTGACTGCTAGCAATGGAGTGGCACAGCAAAAATGCAATATTTCCTTATCTTCCCCACCTTTTGTCCTGGCTGGCATGAGTAAGGGGGCTACAGAAACAAAAGTAGCTCTGCATGACCCATTGCTTTTTAAAGTGTAGTGGGCACAAATGCATGAAAATGCCTTTTTGGCTGTAACACTCCAAGTGTGGGACTCGGCATCCTGGGAGATATATTTTGCCCAATCTTGCCAACTGAAGTGTCTGTTTAAGCAAGCTTTTGGCTTGTCTGCTGTTTCAATGGGAATTTGTTATTGATACTCAATAGTTTTGACTTTTTTATTTGTTTCTTTTATATCTTGTTATATTGTATTACAGTTTCATTATTCATGTTTAGCAGTTTTATTGTTGATGTTAGCTGTCTTCAGCCATTGTTTGGAATTGAAAAGGTGCAACAGACATCCCTTAACAAGTTAATAAACTTTTGACTAACCATTTCTGTCTGCCTCAGCTCCATCTGCTGTACCAGGATAAAATATATGGACCCATCTTACGGGGCTGTTGCAATAATTATTGAGAGAAATGTATGCAAAGTGCTTTGAATATCTGAAATGTTCAAAGACAATATTTGTCTTTTAACACGTAAATTAGTAAGCAAGCTCTGAATGTATGCGATTGAATAAAATGTAGATGATCGTGAACAGGTAAGCACAAAAGTCTAATCTGACTTCTGAACCTTACTCTATAAATTTTGCACAGAACCATAGTTTTAAAGGTGGCTTGAAAGTCATCTAACTCTTCTTCACTAAGCCAAGGTCCTGACCATAATCTGTGGTCATGCACATTATATTGGAATTGAGGGCAAGGAACTTCCTTTGGTGGGGAACAAAGCCAGGCTTCTTGGGAATCAGAATTCTGAGCTATATTGTGCATTGCACACGCACAATGCATGGCCCCAATGTTTTATTCAGTCTTTCTGCTCATGGAACAAAGCTGTAGGAGGTCACATGAGCTGGATTTTAAAAGTTGCTTAGCAGCCTGCAAAATGTAAACAACTTTGACCTCTCGCAAAGGGTAGAGATTTAAGAATGGCATCCAGTACTGTTGTGTGTGAACATGCACCTCATGTGGCGAAGAAGCTGATGGACCAAACTTACCATTGCCCTCTGGGCATGTACTTTGATAAGAATTAGAGGCTGATCTTTCACTGCTTAGAACTGACTCTGTTATTTTCATTTTGCTGCTGAAGAGCTATTGGATAACTGAGACCAAGAAAAGAGATCGAATCTGTCCTGCGTAAAGTGAGGGTGACACATGTATAATCTGGTAGCACAGCATTAGTTGAGGTTCAGATTGATGTCAGGCTTAAAGCAAATTCAAGGCAATCAGATAAAAGCTTTTTAGTCTATTGGATGAATGCACAAGATCTGGCTGGGAGCAGATTTTTTCAGCAAATGTCAGTCTAGGAATGATCCATCATCACTGATTAAAATTTGTGTTTGGCTGCAGAAACAAATTGCCAAGGCACATGGATGGCCTTTGTCATTTGGAGATTCTTTGGGAAATACACATTCATCTTGTAATTGAACCTAGAAGGCTAATGCTAGAAACACCAGATGGAGGTTCGCTGGCTGTGTTGAGCAAGTATTAAGACAGCAAGTAGTCCTTTCCCATCTTAAACAAAAAACGAAGCTGTACATTCAGAAACAGCACATGGTGCAGTCTTTACTGGACTATATTGCTTCAGACTAGAGGTAAACGGTTTTGTTTGAATGCTCCTCTGTATCAGAAATTCTTATATTTGGGAATCCATCATGGGGAGGCATTACCTTGCCTTCTCTGTAATGTTTTATGTTTGCTCTGCAGAGGTAGCTATTTATGTGACAAGACTACTGAAACATGTGATTTGCCCCTGCATTTTGAAGTGACATCATTTTGGAAGGACTATGCCATACAATACTGTATTTCTGTACGCATAATTCAGCGCTGCGCATTTGAGAGTTTGATAGGGAATCTCTTTGGTTTGAAGCAAGCGTTTTTTATTTGTTTCTGTTACCTCTGCAATTGATGCTGGAATTATATATTCTGTGGATAATTTGTGCTTGAAACTGGCAACTGCTTCTTGCTGTCAAGCAGCATTGAGTAGATAGGAGGAGCAATCTGGATGTGAGAAGCAGGGAAGGAGGGGTGTTTATCTTTCTCCCCTGAGCTTCCCTGCATTTCCCCTACAGCTGGCCCTCCAAACAGTGTTTGCAGCAGGAGTCAGTTTTGCCTGATTGATTGCTGGAAAATGTGAAGATAAACCCAAACTTCTGCAGAAACCATATCTGACTGTCTTCAAGTTGTAAACCAAAGTGACAATTTGATGCCTTAGCAGCAGACTTAATCAGCAGCCAACGCAGCTGACATTTTGCCCCTCTAGAGCTAAGTAATAGCCCAGCAAGCTCCACTGGATCCATTTGTCAAATTGTTGTGATTACTTCAGCACACAGAAATCTCACAGCATAGTTGGAAGTCTCCATTTTGTTTTGCACGTAAAACTTGTTAAATCTTTGCAGAGGCTTAGAAAACCAGCCACTGTGCATCAAGTATATCCATTCTCTATTTGTTTAGATAAGAGGTTTTCAACCTTTTTGAGTCCATGGCTCCTTTGACCAACTCCGTTCTTTCTGCGGTACCCCTGTGGGGCTCAGGAGCCCTTGCCTGCAGAGCTGGCAGCCTCTCACCCTTTTGTGAACACCCTCTCTTGTGGAGTGTTCCCTCAGTCTCCTCTCCTTGGGAGTCCTCTGGGCAGCTGCTGCTGCCGTCCATGGTTTCTGAGCTCCCCACCCCAAAGAGAGGTGCCTCCCAGAGGTACCATTTGCCTGCAGAGTTTGTAGCCAGGGCTGCTGCAATAAACAGCTGTGCAAGCCTTTGGGAGGCAGAGACACTAGAGGGCATCAGAGGAGGGAGGGAAGGAAAGAGAGACAGAGACCAGTGTTGCCTGCGGCACCCCTGACCATCATTCAAGACACCCCAGGGTGCCACAGCACACAGGTTGAAAACCACTGGTTTAGATGTTCCAACCTTGGAACATTAGGGCTAATATACAATTTTTTAAGGTGTACGCTTAAGGGCTCCGCGCCCCCAAGCATTCTAAAATCCTAGTATGTGAATGAGACAAAACAATGCACTATATACTGATATGTTCATCAGAGAGTCTGGATACATTGCAACTCCTTGTGAAGTGTGCACTTGGTTGTAAACCTGTGTGTTTGCTGCCATATGATATGTGGGGAAGCCCTTAGCCGTTGCAGTAAACTTAGGCAGATGAACTATTTGTGTGGGATTTTAAAATAATATTTGTTAATAGTTTAATTACAGTGTTGTGTGAGTTGCTTGTTGTGGTTGTTATTAATAAAATGAGAAGTTACTGCTTGTAATAACATCTGAAGAGTGCATAAAATGCAGATTTCATCCTGTGCTAATATTGGCTTAGGATACAGCTGAATATATTTATTAGAATAACTAGGAGCTGCTGGTGGGTATGGTGAATGCTGCACTCCTAAATTAGTACGGTATATTGCTTACATGAAGATTAATTGCCACCAAGTGACAAAACAGTTTGATTACTTGTATCCTAACTAGTATTTCTCTGCATCAGGCACGTTCCTAGGGATCTTTAATTGATGGGTGTATAACCATAGAATTAGTTCTGTGGTGTAGAACAAGTAAACGGGGTGGGTATATTTGTTAAGCAAAATAGTTGACTTCTGCTGCTTGTGGAGATTTCCTATAATTGTTCGTAACTGCCATGGTGTGTTAAGACCCCACCCTTTCTGCAAAGAACCTAGTGGGGGAAATTGAGATCAAAATGCCACAGGCACACCTTTTGCGTTTTTTCTTGACCACCTCCCCTGCCCACACTATATTCAGAGTGAAATATGGTTTGCTATGCTTTTCATTGCAGATGCCATTATGTCTCCTATCTCCAATTTACTCTGGGACAAACTAGATGTGACACGGGAGATGTCATCAGGCTTTCCAATAAATATTTCTTTGTTTAAAAGCAGCATGGGGGGGGGGGGAGTTGGGTCAGCTCTGTAGCACAGGGAGAAATAATTTGCCTTTAGCTGAAGAGAGGAGAAAAGACACTTGTTTTGGAGGAAGAATTTAAGTCATTAAAATGTTGCATGTGTTAAACCCCCTCTCCCCTAGTGCCTGATCCAGATCAGGATGTGTGTGTGCACGCACTGTGGCTGCATTTAACAAAAATAAATATTTTGGAGGATTTTATCACAGATTTCTCATTTCACAGCTAGTTTGGCTCTCACTTTGCCTACTTCCTTAGTTTCTACTTACGTGTGTGTGTGTGTGTGTGTGTAACTCCTTTCAACTTATTTTCACATGAATGTCAGTTGGTTTTACATCACATGCACCCTGCAGCTGGCCATCTTATTTGCCTGCCACCTTTCTACTTTAATTCTAGTTTCTCTTTTAATTATCAGTGCAGTCTAAAAAGGTATTTGTCTCTTAGTGATGCTGGTCCTTGACAGGCAGAAGAGGCAGTACTGACGGTTCAGACAAGTGTAGGGCAGGTTGAGTCTGAGCAAAGTGCAGCGGCTTTAGGTGAGGGTGCACTACAAACCCAGGCTAAGCAAGGCTAACAAAGTCTGGTGGTTTTCCTGTATTTGAAAGCTGGGTTTTAGTAAGAAACTTGTCTCTCAGTTCCACTTTTTGCATTATAGGATAAGAGTATTAATGCTTGTATACGACTGTAGTTGAATGTCAGTGGTCATGATGGGGAAAATGTGCACACCTTCATCTGCAGAGGGCAGAGTAACTGCTTCACAGGTATTGTGGACATTTCTCTGCAGAAGTGTCTTCAAAATAATTTGTGACTTTGCAAATGCTGAAAGAACAAGATGTGTAAATTACACTTGTGGCTAGACCCATCTTGCACTGGTGAGCCTTTTAAAATATACAGTGTAATCATATTTAAACTGAAATCAATTTTCCTTTCCTGTGGGATTTCATGAATATTTTTCATTTTTGGAAGAGCTGCTGTCACCTCTCTCACATCTGTGATTAAACTAAGAATTTTTGAAATGTAAAACCCATCTCCTTTTGCTTGAGACTGAAGTGTTGATCTGTGATATTCATGGCAGCTCATTTATTAAGAAGAAGGAATTGCTATAGTGTCTGACTGGTACAGAATTGCATGGTAATCTTGCATTAAGATATGTTAGCTTGTGAGAAAGCAGGAGGGGGGAAATAAATGTTCTTATGAAGCAAATTCAAAAGAGCACAAGTTTTGCAGTGATGCTTTTTCTAAATTATGTCGAGCCTGCTTACATGTTCATCAAGATTTCCTGATAATAGTTGAAGGGATTTTATTTTACCCCTTTCTACTACATAAAATAACATAGAAAAGTTCAAAGATTTTAGAGTCTGTAGAAAATGCATTTACAGTACTGTTATCAATAAATGGGAAAGGTCTTAAAAGCAGCAGCTTGAGTAAGCATTTTAAAAACTATTTGTAGGCCTCATTTTTTTAAAAAAGTCTTGATCTTCTCCACTGGGCCTGTGCAAACAATCTGGGTTGGCACTCTCCTACCCAAAACAAATGGAAGGTGGGAGAAGTTGCAGCCAAGTAAATGCATTGTTCAGAGGGTCAGTTGACACTGCAGATGTTATCAGTTGAGCAATCAATTGACTACAGTCAAATATTGCCAAAGATTTCTTGAAACAAAGAATGCCTATGTGCAGCTGGTGAGGCCAAGGCATTAGGGTGTTATGTGATAATCAGTGGAGGAATGAGGCTCTATAACTGGCAGTCATATGGGAGTCAGGTCCACCAATACAGAGACCTGGTTTGTATATCACTTTAACCCATAGTTGTATTTAACTATGGTTTAAAGCTGAGCATGTACCATACTGGGGCATGGGGCTAAAATCTTGGAAGCTTTGCTCCTCTTCCACAGGAGCTTCCACCTGCTTCTGCACTGCTGAGAGCTAAGTCATGGTTTGGCTTAGCACTGGGCTTGTGGTTTGGCTTACCTTGCATGACTTGTTTGCGGGGGCATAACACTACACAAATAGTATAGTTTTTAGCATTGTGGTGGCAGCAGAAGCAGGGAAGGAGCAAAGAGTCTACAATTTTTGACTTATGCACCAGTATATTGTGCGTTTACCTTTAAACTACAGACGTACCTCGGAAATCGAACAGAATCCATTCTGGAAGTCCATTTGACTTCCAAAACATTCGGAAACCAAGGTGCATCTTCTGATTGACTGCAGAAAGCTCCAGCAGCCAATTAGAAGCTGCGTAAGCTGTGTCAGACGTTCATGTCCCAAAGAACGTTTGCAAACCAGAATAGTCACTTCCAGGTTTGCGGCATTTGGGAGTCAAAACGTTCGACTTGCAAGGCGTTCGGAATCCAATTCTGTATAGTTAAGTTTCACTGGTTTAAAGTGACATGCAAGCAAGGCCACATACTCTTTATCTAGTAACAGGAACATTCCCTCCAACCACTAGGAAAAGCTTACCATTAGAGAAATTTGGCTTCTATTGTCTTTATTTTAATCTAGTACACCAGTAAAAAATAATCCCTGGCTCTGTCAATATAAAAATTGCTGTGTTTCTTTTCGTTACTGTTCTTTCCTACAATGAATCTGTGTTTTGCTTAAGGCTGGAGGCACTTCTACAGAATTGATTAATTTATATTTTAAAAAATGGGGAATTGGCCATTGTTCATCCATTCTTCATCCTCAGAAGTGGCACAAATATAAATCCTTCCCTCGTGATGGGTTCTATCACAAGAGTGACTTACTGGGGCACTTCCATAAATTAGAACTCTAATGTAAAAAGCAGCACTGATGTAGATTTGTCTCCACGCCTAATTAGCTTTTTGGGGGATGGTGGCTTCTGTAAATTTAGCAGTCCTGCTTTGCATTCTGTCATAAAAGAGTGAGTTAAAGATCTGGGTACAGGCCCAATTGCAGTGCAGAACTCATGCACTACATGCAAAGGTCCCATGTCTCTGGCATTTAATGGAGTTGGGAAAGGTTGCTGCCAATCAATGTTACCAATACTAAGTTAGATAAACCCATGATGTGGCAGGATGCTTTCTATCTGTGGGTGCTTCAGACATGGAAAGGAATCAGCAAGTCATTCCATCTCAAAATCTGTAAAGTTGTCTGTAATGTCAAGAATCCCAAAACTGACTTTCACATAGTATAAGGATAAAGTCCTTTTAACATTCTAATTTTCATCTTGCAAGATTTTATTGATTTTTTTAATTGAACTATTACTAGGAAGATTCAGCATACTGTACAAATGTTCTCTTTCTCTCTCCCCTCCCCAATTCTAGTTACGGTGCATTTGCATTGTCATTTGATTCCTTTCTTGTTTGTTTGCATGGTATTGTTGGCTGATTTCCAGTGGCATGGTTTGAATGAGAAAGAGAGATGTTCCTCACCTGCCAGTTTCTTGTGTTTAAAAACACAGACACAACAAAATCCAATTTGCTTAGTCACTTGTGAATAGTATTTTTTTAAAGAGGAGAATAAATATATGAAAATAAAAAGTCTTAGATCATAATTTTTCAGTTTGGTAACTGAGTAGGTTTGTGTCTCAAGTAAAATCTGAAGCCTACTCAGATGTTTAAAAAGTCGTGGTAATTTTAATATGTTTTAGCATTTTAACTTTTATATGATTTTAAATATGGTTGTAGATTTTTCTTTATTTTCTTGTTTTACTGTTTTGTAAAGTGCTTTGAGGATTTTTATAATCAAGCAGTGTATAAATTTTATGAAATAAATAAATATGAGCAAAGTGTTCTCAAGTTATCACTCTTTCTGTTTCCCTGCAGTCTTTTAATAGGTCTGTTTTACAGGCCTGAGTGAGGCAACTGGCTTGGGTGGCAAATCTGAGTCATGTTTTCAGTCAAGATTGTCCGTTACTCATTTCCCCCATCATTTGGATTTTCTATTTTAGGTGCCAGTATATTTGGGTCAGATCTGTATACCGTCATACCTCAGGTTGCAAACACTGCGGGCTGCGTGTTTTCAGGTTATGGATTGCGCCAAACCTGGAAGTACTGGAATGGGTTACTTCCGGGTTTTAGCGCTTGCGCATGCGCAGAAGCACTGAATTGCATCATGCGCATGTGCAGATGCTGTGCTGTGGGTTGCGAAGGTGCCTCGCTCACGGATCACATTCGCAGCCCGAGGTATGACTGTATAATTGTGAATTGTGTTAATTATGGTGGTTAGAGCCAAATATTTCAGAGTGAGACACATGAAAAATGTCGGAGTGAGTTCACCACCATTCACTTTAAGCTTTTCTGGATAGTTCTAGGGTCAGTAAGGTTTATTTTTTATGTTCATCAGTCCTTAGGGATAACCTCACATTTCTCTAAATACTGTACGTGGAAGTTGAGTAGTGTGAGTAAAGAACTCTTTTAATAAAGACAAACATGTGGCTTTAGGGAGTTACTAAGGGCAATGTAAAAAGGTAGCAGAGATCCCCTGAAACTGAAAGCACTGAGATGCCCAAATATTGTAGAGTATTTTTCCTGGTTAGCCTGTGATTTCTAAGGCATAATTTCAAACTGTTTCTTTAGAATCTCGTTGGTGAACCTGAACTAAATGCCAACTAATAGCTTGCATATTTTTTTGCTAACCTAGTTCATATTTTGATTCCCTTAATATGAAAAGGTTGTTTCCCTTCAACTGTTTTTGATTATTTGTTTAGTAATTTGTCTCTTGACTTTGTAAACATTATTCACAAGGCCAGGGTCTGTTATGGATACTCTTTGAATGGATGTATAATAATCCTCAGAGGTGATATTCATTATTATATTGAGAAGAATAATTGACTAATTTGAAGGCACAGGGAAAACTGAGGATAAACCATGGCTTTGCTTGCTATATTTGGATTCCTAGTGAGTTGTGAAGAGAGTCACGCACAGGGGAAAAAATGAAATACAAACAGCAACATGATAGACAGGACAGGATCCTGCCCTGTTAATAACCCCCCTGGTTTGGATTAACCAAATGGGTCTCTCATCTCAATATGTGGCGAGGCCTACTCTTTTGCTGAAGCCTGCTGTGCATTCTCACGCTTTGCCCCTCGATCCCCTTGCTTTGGAAGTTCAGCTTCAGTTGCTTCAGGGTGTGAATGTTGTGCATCTCGGCTTCCCTTTGCCCATTTGGCCTGAACTCAATTTTTAGACGCTCAAGCAGATGCTATCTTAATTTTGATTTAATAAAAGGTGGAACGGTTTCTAAACCCATAGTTTTGTCCAGTAAAGCTTATCTGAAACTATAATTAAGTGTGCAGTGAAAGAGCTTTTCTTTTCCTTTTTTTAAAAAAAGAAGACTGTCAGATTACTTCAGACCCTCAGAAAAAAAATATTAAGTTGCTAGCTTCATTAGTAATTAAATGTCCAATTACTGTATTTAATGTTTCTGCTTTGCTGAACTCTACAACTGCATTCATAAACAGCCCTAAGGAGGGCTTCTAATCTGGGCCATTGTTCTTCAAGTGGTTTGCACATGCAGAAAAAGAAAAGCGAAATCAACTCGACATATATAATATGGAAAGAAAGGGTGGGCAGGAGGGGCTGGGAAGGAAAGAGGAAATCAAACCAGTGTTCCTCCCTCACCAAGCTTAGGATTCTTGCCAAAACCCACAGAGAGCCCCTCAGGCCCCTTCTCAAGCATCCAAATGTAATTTTCCACCCAGACAACACTCTCTCTTCTTCGTGTTCATTTTTCTTTTAAACTGAATGAATAGCAGAAACAAGAGGGAATGTTATAATAAAAGAGTAAAGTAACAACAAACAGCCTTGGTGTGAGTGGTGGTGGGATGACCATGTATACAGCTCAGAATTTAAGCAGATATACAAGATAAATGAAGGTAAGGGGAATTGTAATCAAAATTGTTGGGGCCCACTGTGTGTGTTTGCTGGCGAATGTTTTCTGCGAAGTAGAGCAGGAGTAATTTATGAATATTCACTTGAGCTGAAATTAAATTCATTAAAGGGAGGGGCCCTGTTGAGGCCCAATTCACCCTCTGTCTTTTGTTTAGTTATGGCAACAGAAAGAGCTTCTTTGTGAATGTGTGAGCATGAGGGAGCATGTGCATGCATGTGAGTTGTGGCAGGGAAACATACTCTGGATGATTTGGAGACTGTGACAGAGAGGTTCACCCTGATGACCAAGCGCAAAAAGTGAGGCCAGTTCAATTTCTAGAGGAAGATAGTCCCTCACACTAAGTTCTCTTTTATTGATTTTGCCAGCTTTATTTTGTGTTGGATAAAGCAAAGCTTCTTCTTTGAGTTGTGTATGTGTGTGTGTTTTCAAGATTTATTCAGTTTATGGTGGCCAGGTGATTTATCTTCTCAGTAACCTGGGACTGCAGAGATGGAGTGGAAAGAAAGCTCTTGGCCATCTGGTGAAAAGGGCAAATAAGGCTCTGGTGCATTAGCAGGTCTGCCTTTTGCCCCTTTATGTCTCAGAGACCTGGGAAGGCTCTCTCCTACCTCTCAAAACTGAGAACGATACAATTGCATGAGAGGCAACCCTGCACAGTGGAAGAAGATAAAGGAACTGGCAACTGTCTAAATAAATATGTCTTTAATTTGAAGCAAAAGTCTATTGAGTCAGAAATAGCTACATACCAGTTTGGCTGAAATAATTACCACATTCTATATTTCAGTTTTGGCTGCTGAATACAACTCCTTCTCCTGCTCAAGGATAAAAATTGGGCCTGCTCTGCAGATGGCAGCCCCCCTGTAGAGGGATAGTTTCCTTAATATCAAGCCAATCAAAGAAGCATTCAAGCCCTTTGTCATATGAGCATGGGTGGCTTCGAGTAAGGAGATCAGAGTCTTTACTGACTGCTTTCCCCCTTAGCATATTACCAAGTTCCTGTGAGCATGCTAGACAAAGGCTTCCCAGACAATGGACTGGTGATAGCTTCTCCTGCTTGTCTGGTGTGAACAATATCACAATATCAATCTCTCGTTTCCCAGAAAGACAGACATTATATCAGGGGTAGGCAACCTAAGGCCCGGGGGCCAGATGCAGCCCAATTACCTTCTTAATCTGGCCCACAGACGATCGGGAATCAGCGTGTTTTTACATGAGTAGAATGTGTAGTTTTATTTAAAATGCATCTCTGGGTTATTTGTGGGGCATAGGAATTCGTTCATTTCTGCCCCCCAAAATATAGTCCGGCCCACCACATGTGGGATGTGGGATGGTGGACCAGCCCATGGCTGAAAAAGGTTGCTGATCCCAGCATTATATCAATGTGTCAAGTACCAAAGTGTTACCATTCACCAATCTCTCTCTCTCTCTCTCTCTCTCTCTCTCTCTCTCTCTCTCTCTCTCTCTCTCTCTCTCTCACACACACACACACACACGAATAACAAAATAAGACTTTGAAACAAAATGTTTGCTGAAATATTTTATTCTGTGTTGAACCATAGGCAAAGCATGTGTAGGTTGTTTAATTAAGTACATATTTAAAGCATAAAAAGTGCATGTTGCATTCAAATTAATTTAAGTTCTCATCCTTTATATTTCTGTTCAGCAATATTTTATGCCTTAGGGAGTAATCCTACCCCCCCCATGTTGATGTGGGTTGTGGGGTCTAGAGCTGGCGCAGGGGGAAAACAAGATAGCTGCCCACCCAGGTAGGGCTTCAGATGTGGTGATGGCTCTCCCAGCAAATTCTCTGGGAGGGATTAGGATTGCTCTGCCATCCATTTTAACATTCAATTACAGCTCCTTTCTTTAAGGAGGTGAAAACAGCAAATCTGCCTACACCCAGGATTTTTTTTTCTATTTGGTGAAAAATACAATTAAAAACAAAAAAGTCGGGGAAGACAGATGCACTCTTAATTTGGAGGTCCACAATTATTAGACACAGTCCTTCCCATGTTGTATATGCACATTGGTTAGTCTAACTCTCACTGTTTAAAATGAATATTGTAACCTCATTCAAATTTTAGTTTCTGTATCTTAAAAAATTTCCATTTGTTGATCAGCTGTAATCAAGATTGGAGGGACTACATCCCCTTGGAGTTGGTTTAGTATGTACATGTTCAAAGCAGAAGCTTTATTGAAAAAGAAGAAGAAGAATAGCAGTCTCTCCCTGGCTGATGGCCTCCAGTTGCTTTCGACACCTGAGGATGATGGGAATTGTAGTACAAAACAAGGCACCAGGTTGGAGCCAGAGGAGACTTCTGTAGATAAATGTTTGACACTGCATCAACAGTGTTTGCTAATGCTTAGAAGCCAGTGAGGGTCTTGGGGCCTTCTTTCTTTGTTTGCATATACACCATATATTTAAAGTACATTGCTTTCCCACTCCCACCCTAAAGGATTCTGGGAACTGTAGTTTGTTAAGGGTAGCAAGAACTGTAGCTCTCAGAATCCTTTTGGGGATTTTGGTATATGCAGGCTCCACCACTGAGCTATGGGTCTACAGACATTTGGACATTAGCCACATTGTGGCAAGAAAGTTTGAGTTGGCTTGAATTGCTTTGTATAAGTCATCATTTCACTATTTTTTCATGGAAATAATAGTGATGTGTTTTACTAAAGTTGCTAGGGCTGCAGGAAAAAATACATACAGCAAGGGATACAATGCTCTTTATGTATTAAATACATTAAAGGCATGATAAAACTGCAGACCAATTCAATTGGTGCATGCAATTGTATTTGTACCCTTTGATATTCTCTAGCAAGAAAGATTTATGATGGTATGCCATCAACACAGTCAACTCCTCTCACTCGATCACTGCTGCTTGATGTAGCTTCTACCAGAGCATATATGTGAATACATTAATTCCAGAGGTTTTCAATTAACACCAGCGTTGTGGGGCTTAGTTGGGTAAATGAACTTTTACTTATTCCCTTTATGTAGTTTCTAATGTTGTTTTATTGTGGGTTGTAAACTTTTAAGAGTGGGTGCTTGTTCCTTTTTATTTTGGCTTCCAAAATGTCATGCAGTTATTTTAAATAACTTGTGTATTATATATATTGTATAGTGGGGTTGTGAAAGATTCCGGCCCCAAAGCCTGGGAAAGCATGGCTTGTCATTGTAGACAATACTGAGCTAGGTGGACTAGCAGTCTGACTCAGCACATGGCAACTTCCCCAGTCTGATGTCCGCTGTGTTTAATGTGAGGGATGAAGCCAGCTTGAGAAGTCTGCTGCTATTATTAGTTCCTCATTTCCATATTGTGGATTGGATTGAAGGATGGGTTCCATTTTCAGGAAGGAGGCTAGATTTCCCCTCCCCATTTCTGGATTCAGGTGTCTTACTTTGCATTGTGGTATACTGAAAAAGATGCAGTGCACTAGAAAGCAAAGCAAGCTCTGGACAAAACTGTATATTGCTTTGCAGTGCTTTGCGTGACTAAATTGTAGCATCACAGAGGAAAATGGAGAAGCTGTCATTGCTGGCTTACTGTGGGAGGATGGGAGGTTCAGCTTCCAAAGCTGTAAAAGGCACATCTCAAAGCAAATTTAACCAAGCAACCTATTACAGTTTACTACAATGTATGGCAGCATGGAAGGAATGATCTCAGAGCCTGTTGATAACTTTTGCGGTCCATGCAACAGTATGTAACAAGTCTGGTGATAAAACATTAGCTGGTTTACAAAATGGCCAGTGTCTCAGAAGAACAAAATGTAGGAGCAAAAGTGTTCTTTGCACTGAAAGTGGAGAAACACCCTGGTCTCAGCATTTCACAAATGAGGTCACGGTGAGAGCCAACTCAGAGGTATGTAGGTGCAGTGGTGAAACTAACCCAGTGCTTCTGCTGGTTTTCTCACATGGCCCCAGCTTCATCACTGCCCTGTTCCATCCTTGTCCTTCCCTGGTTAATATCAACAAGACTGTTGCTGTTGAGAGGGTGGTGGCTCACCACTACCTTGGTCAGCCCTGCTGAATTCATAGCAGAAGTGAGCTTTTAGCTAGGCACATGCTGCATTACTTCTCACAAGCAGGATCAAATAGCTGTTCTGGACTGGAGGCTACATGCTCCAGATAATCAACTTGAAACTTGGCTCCTATCTTTCAACTTTGCAATTCAGTACCTAAAACTATTTCCTTGGAAGTCTTAGTAAAAAGCCGTTTAGAAGCCCAAGTGTATAATGTCTAGTGGATCACACTTATCTACATTCTTGTTGACACTCAAAGAGTACCAAGAGCAGGATTTTCATATGCAGAAACCATAATTGATTCTTCTATCTAAAGCAAGACTTATTTTCCTTTATAATTAATAATTCTGGCTTTATATTGTTTTCCACCAGTTTTTATTGTCACTCTTATTTTATATTGATTGATTGAATTTATATACCACCCTATACCCACAGGTCTCAGAACCGTTCACAGCTGACATGTTGAAAGGCACGATGGATGAATGAATGAATGAATGAGACCATGTTGGACTGCCTGGGAAACTTTCCACTTGCTGATCTTGGTAGTTCCACTGCCTAGAGAAGTTTGGGGTGCTGGTGGCACAGGTGGAGGCATTCTTTGCAGCATCTCCTAGATTGTGAAATTTCCTCCTCCACAGAGTGGCATTTTCTTTGTGTATTTCTCATGTTGAAAATGCATTTATTTACACTGACCTTTAACACCTGAGATACATGCTTTCATGATTCACTCTATTACTGTGATTGTAATTTATTTTGAATTGTTTTTAATATGGAATTTTAAATTGTTGTAACCCGTCCTGAGACCTTAAAGTATAGGGCGGAGAAGAAATCAAAATAACAGCAATAATACTGTAGCCACTGATTCAAACCAACTTGGAAATGTACACCTATATCATACACCTAATCTTTGGCCCTACTCACAATTGCAACCAGGGTTGCCTCCCCAGTGGTTGGTTCTCTGGCCAGGTGTTCCAAGGTATAGCTAGATGGCTAGTCATCAAGGGGAGATTGTTTGTTTTTTCCCTTGAAGGCTGCATCTCTTCTCAGAACTTTTTCCTCTTCTGCCTTCTAGCCATTGGTGAGAACAGGAACTGTCTTCAAATTTGCACATTCTCTGCTTAGCAGCAACTAATGTACTTGCACCTGCCTTTTGCATTTTGCAGTCAACAAATTTGCTAGGTAGGAAGTAAAAATAATATGTGTGCAGTGCCTCAAGCAAAGCCCTGCCCTTCCTAGCACACTCTTGAGATCTTGAGAGAGAAATAATGTATTTGGAGGAAAGAAAGAAATAGGAAGAGTTGTGCTTATGTGTACCTGGATGCTTAATATTTTGTTGTTGTTGGTTTAAAAATATAATTGAGGAGAAAACCAGGATTTCACTTTGGCAATGATTCACCTGGGACAGGAGACAGAAAATTGGAACTGCAGTAGGTGAATGGTGACAGTTGGAGAGTATGTGATAAGACATGCCAATAAATCCCTCTGCCTGCTACAACAGATAGCGTAAGCTGGTGAATGGTGACAGTTAAGGTCAAAGAGCCCCAAATTAATATTAAAGTGTTAGCACAAACAATTATTTTGTGTTGACATTTGTCACCTGGAGAAGAGAGATATAACCTAAGATTTGCAACAACCTTCAGAACTTTATTTTGAATCCTAGGTTAGGCGTTCACCCTGGTTAGTGATAATAGTGGTGAATATCCATGGTTCAGGGTAGGGAACTATAGCCATGGTTGAGGATGAAGAAATCCATGTGTGAGAAGGGAGGGGCTGAGAGGGAGTTCATAATCCTAAAATCTCATACTTCATTCCAGTCATCTCTCTTAATTTGTTTAACAAGTTGCCAACTTCTGTAGTCTTGCTCTCTATTTTGTGGTATGCACGCTGCTAGTGATATCTGGGAAAAACTGAGCTGAATGTTTACAAAATACTATTTTGTCGGGGTCATCATTTTATTCTCTTTATAGTTTAAATATTACTCAAATGTGGTCAACATAGATGCTGCTTCACAAGTAGGTGCCAGAGGGGTAGCTGTGTTAGTCTGTTGCAGCAAATAAACAACGAAGCGTCTTGTGGTATTTTAAAGACTAACAAATTTATTCTAGCATAAACTGTCATGAATTATAGTCTGCTGCACTGGGTGCATGAAGTATTACCCTGAGTTACAGGAAGATATACAAATCTGGGGCGGATTCTCAGCAGCAGGGTCAGAAGGAAAATGCAGAAAGCACAAGCAGTGATAACCGTGTAATTAACACACACCGTGTAATTCACACACACACAAAAACAGTTGCTATTGATAATATAGATACCCTGGCTTTGGTAATCCAATTAACACATTTAATGTGATTGTTAAAACACATTTTGTCCAGAATCATTCCGCAAGTTATAGCATCTAACCTCTTGATGAATTGTAATTCAGGAGTTCCATGTTGTTGTCTTCCTGTGTTCAATGCACTGCAGTTCCTTTGTCCAAGGATGAGGACTCTAAGGTCAGTTGCAGAGATATCTTCAGATCAGTTGCTTTGCAATGGGCATTTGCAAGGCCCCACAACTTGCCAACATCTTTACAGCACACTTGGGACACCACTTTCTCAACTCCTGTCCCCAAAAGCCTTTCCTGTACTTGAGATACACCAATAACATCTTTCTCATGTGAACTCATGAACATGTGAACAATTCAGCCAAGACTTCAGTAATGCACCCCACCATAGGAGCCAACTCCTAGGGGCCAAGATGGCTTCAGCCCCCCATAAAATATTTGAGGGGGCCAAACTCCCACAAAGTTGATAAGATTGCCATTCAAATGGTGTGTGTGCACTGTGTCATGTGATCGATTATGTGGGGCAGGGCTTACCTGGTCCCCCAATATTTTATTCAAGTTGGCACCTCTGCACCCCACTTATCAATCTGGCGCCTAGACCAGTCCACTGAAGAGGTTCATTTTCATGAACAATTATTGACACTACAGCATGTATACGTGCAACTTGACTACATGGGTGTATGCAGTAATGACACATGTATTGCATATTGGTTCCTACATGGAAAATGTGTGGCATGCAGGAATTAGTTACATCTGAATTGGCCTTGAGAAGGTGCAAGGATCCATGTGTTTGCCCAGTTTTTTGTCTGAAAAGCTAACCACGGGTTTATTAAATGCTTTTAAAAGCAAATATCAGATGTGTCTGGCCCTTCCTTTAATCCTCCTTCTTAAGCCAACATGCATAAAAGTGCCAGTCATATGTTCCTGTGCACTAGCCAGCATAGTAAATGGTTTTATTTATGCCTGGGGAAGTTCAGCCAAAAGATATAAATCCCATAAAAAGTATAAACTGAACCATGGAAATAATAAACTTCAAATTCATGGAATTTCTAATGTTCCGCTAATGGGTAAAAAATATGTTTAATGGCTGCTGAGTGATACTTGGCTGAAAACATAAAACTTAAAGTTTTCTTAACTTGCCAATGATATTTCAGAGACTTTCTCTATTCCCCTGGCGTGTGAATTCCCTGCTGTTGAATGCTGGAAATACGCTTCTTATCTCCATTAGTACAATGAGCAGATAGGATTTCAATATGTAGCTTTGTTCCATTTCCTTTGGCATTTTGTAGTTTCACCTGTCCTATTCTTTGTTATGCTTTGCACAGCATGGCCTTTAAGAATAATTAGGTTTGGGTTACAAATCCTGCTGGAAAAATTGCTTTGAAAGTTATGAGGTGAGAAAATGATAATAGAGTTGGAGCTCATGCAATCCAAGAACCCCTTAAAAGAATGAAACATATGGATAGTTTGTGTAATGCACAGTTTGCAGTTATTGCAAAATGTGGCTCTGTAATAGCTCAGCAGGGGCAACTGAAGGGAGGGCTGTAGCTCAGTTTTTCATGCAGGTTTCCATGTTCAATCCTCGATTTCATTAGATAGGGCTGAGAATGACTCCTGGTTGAAACCTTGAAGAGCTGCTTTCAGTCCTAGACAAACGCTAGTCCTAGACAAACGCTTCAGGTTACAGACTCTGCTAACCCAGAAATATTACCTCGAGTTAAGAACTTTGCTTCAGGATGAGAACGGAAATCGTGCAGCGGCGGCGCAGAGGCAGCAGGAGGCCCCATTAGCTAAAATGGTGCTTCAGGTTAAGAACAGTTTCAGGTTAAGAACAGACCTACAGAACGAATTAAGTTCTTAACCCAAGGTACCACTGTACTGAGATGAACCAGCGGTTTGACTCACTATAAGGGAGTTTCTTATGTTCATTATAGTCTGACTCTTACTGAAGCATGAGTAATCTAGGCATATCTCTTATTAATTCCTCTAATAATGGCATGTCTTCTCTTTTTGTTGGGAATCTGAATGAGCATGGTTGTACCATGACATTTGTTGCTTGGTTCTACTAAGCATTTATTTAGCATCAGCTATGTGCTGCAGACACTGCTGGGATTTTGAGCTAAGAGAGTCTCAAGAACCTGGCAGCAGATAATGCCCATTGTGTATAAGGCTGCCTTTGGCCTGACCTAGACAAACTGCTCAATGATGTAGTAAAACCGTTCCTGGGCTGTTTATGTAGTGGTCATGTATTTAGTAGATATATTTAAAAAAATAAACTAGCAGTCTCCCTTCCCCTGAAGTTAAAACTTAAAACCTTATTGTTTTCATTTTTATGCTGCCTTTTATAAAAACAATCTCAAGGTGCTTCATCATAAAAAAGATAAAAACACAATAACTATAGCAGTGATGCTGTCAGGACAAACTCAACATGCTGGCATTAATGGCCAAGATTTTAGCAAGTGCCAACAACCAAGAGCTGTAGATCAGGAAGGCTTGGAAGTTGACTGATGTTTGCACAAATCTTTGGGAGAGCCAGACTTTAACCTTTTAGTTGGATTTCTTGCACAGAGACAGAATCTACATTTGTCTTTGTAATAGTGGCCCTCTGCAAACCATGTGATATGAAATTTTGTAAGGAAAATGGAGACTGGAGGAGTCATAGAAGGAACTTTCTCTTTGATGTATGGGGCTCTGAAAGATTACTAGGCTTTGCCTTCTGATTTCTGGATTTTCTAGAATAAACTACACCTTTTAGCCAACATATTGGGTAAAAAAACCCCTGTATTTTTAAAAGTAAGATGCTTGCTAGCACATAAGTAAATTCCTATATAATCAATACACCTCACAGACTATACTTAACCCCATCATCTGTATCCCTTTTATATCACAGTTCTGCTAAGCAAATGTGCAGTTTCTTCTAAACTAATGCTTATGGCTATCACTTTATAACTTTTTGCTAGCACGATTATGCTTGGGAAATGCATCGATCATTGCTTGTGCTGCTTTACCCTCTTGCTGTTCTTGGGTATGAAAGGCTTATTCTTGGTCTTTTCCTTGTCTGGATTCTGGCAATTTGTTGAGCCTTGCTGACCCTAATAGCCTGCACCTTGCCTTCTCTCCAACCCAAGCATAGATGCAGCAATTTGCTTAATTTTTGTGTTGTGCTGTTATTTTGCAAATTGGTCAGCCTATAAGCAAAGATGATAATAAAGGCATTATTGTCAACTTGGTCTGTTCTGTTGCTAACATAATAATGCCATTTGTGATTTTGCTTTGCTGTATGAGTAACAATATGGGTCTGGGTGTTGGCTTTTCTTGCTGCAGCTTTAAAAATTTGAATATTTTAAAATAAAAAAAGTAGTTTTTTTGTGACATTTGACTGTTTACTTTCCACTCTCATTTTCTACCTGGAGCTTTATGTTCTGGTGACTTTGCATCAAAGTGAATAACAGCTGGAGGCCCATTTTGACCAGGTTTTTGTGAGGTGGAGGGTGCAGGGTAGGTCCCAAAAGAAGATAAAAATACCGTTGGCTGGACACCTTAATAAAACTTAGAAAACCAGGGTGACTGTTTAATATTTAATGAGAGAAAGGTGTTCCTAGTCTGGTACTGAGCAAGCCTATTGGCTTAAGTGGGAGCGTGATACTTTGCACAACTGAAGTTTTTTTTGAGATTTCCAGGGCCCCTAAAAGCATATTATTTTACATTTTGAATTTTAAAATTCTGTTAAACTTACAGTGTAAAAATGGAAAAGTAAGGGTAAGCTAGCAAACTTATGATATCCACCTCCCATAGATGGTGACACTATGTGTAAATGTACCTACTTATAGTTGAGCTCAGTTATTAGATATGTTTTCAGTAAATTATAATAATGTGTAGATTTGTAATAAAACCTCAAAGAAGCTGACAAAAAATCAAAAAAGAGGTATTTTAAACAAATAAAAATCAACAACAAACAGATTAAAACACATGTAACTTCTTATGTCTGAATAGTCTTGCCTAAACAAAAATATTTTAGTAGGTGCTGGAAAGAGTACAGTGAACATGCCTGCCTGATGTCAATAGCCAGGGAGTTCCAAAGTTTAGGTGCTGCTCAAAGACTGATTTCTTAAAACTGCAGGATGAGTATTATGTGGCACCTCTACCAGTGCCAGTTCTGCAGATTTAAGTGATTGAATGGGCAAGTATGGGATGAGGTGATCCCAAAAGTAAACTGGTCTCAAGCTATTAAGGGCGTAAGGGCTTTATATATACTAACAGTAACACCTTGAACTTGGCCAGGCAGCAAATTGGCAGCCAGTGCAGAGCTCTGAGTGGAAGTATCATGTGCTGACAAGGCCTCACTGCTGGCAGAAGCCATTCTGCAGTAATCGGAACTGCTTATGCTTCTGCATCAAGTGTACATTAATCTAACCTGGGCAATGTTCTTTACGTTGCAGTACATGGAGACCTAGGTATGTGCTTCCACTGAAGACATGATCACCAGCTTGGTCAGCAGCCAATCATTACTGGCATTGCCAACCATCTGTTTAGTGGGTTTGGACCAGGAGGAGCAGGGTTTAAATTCCCACTCAGCCTTGAAACTCACTGGGTGTCCTTGGGCCAGTCATAATCTCTTAGCCTCCCCTACCTCAAAGGGTTGTTGTGAGGGTGAAATGGGGAGGAAAACCACATAAGCCACCTTGAGCTCCTTGGAAGATAAAGGTGGTATATAAATGTAATAAATAAGAAACAAGAAATAAATAGAGCTTGATAAAGATGTAGATTTTTCACGTAATCTGCAAAGGCCCTAACAATAATAATATTTTCTGCAATTTGGTAACAGAAAAAAGACAGGACAATCTAAACTGACCATCTTATATAGAGTCACTTTGTCTATAGAACAACCATGTTCATTTTTGTTCCTGATAGTAAAACCACCTCGGCCCCTGCGGCCAGGGATCAGACAGGGCTCTGCTGTGTCCCTGATCCAATTTTAAAGGTTGTTGTGATTTAAGTTTGGCATGGCCCTGGAAGCTTAGCTTAATTTTTAAAGCGCCCAATGTGAATAATTCCCCTTTGAATACAGATAGAAAGAAGGGATATTGATTTAAAGCTTTAAAGCGGGTGGTTATGGATTTAAAGAAAGGAAAGAAAGGCAGGGGGAGCTTTAATGTTGGAAGAGCTGGCAGCCTAAGTATTTGTCTTTTGCAAAGAGGTTTTTTGCTGAGCACTGTGTAAGGGTGAGGGAAATTGCAATTGTGTTTGAAGTCTGGTTGGCTGGCAGCTGGAAGCCAGCTGTGGGGGCACTCCCTGAATTGTGGTTTTCCCATTCACATAGAAATGTTTGATATAAACTCACAGGCCTCCATGTAAGTGAAGTTAAGTGAATTATGTTGGCTTCCTGCAGGGAGACTATAGAGTTGCTCCAGCTTTCTGAACCCTTCTTGTTAGCCTAATCCAAAGAGTCTGAATGAAATGAAGCATAGGAGGGAGGGAGTGGGAGAAATTAGATTTGTTTTCAGGCCTGTCCTGGCTGCACCTTTGTGCTCAAAGTGGTATTAGTGGAAAAGGCATTAGAGCAGCAGGCTTAGTTCAGGGCAACTGGAAGGACAGTTCAGAGGTTAGTCAAGTCCTGCCCAGTAGCTTGCGGGAAAGCTGCAGCATTTTTCAGCGTAGGAGTTGATCTGTCAGCAAACTGGTGAGATGACTCTGTAACCCTGCTTTCTGAATTACAGAGGTGCTTGTATTAACCCCTTGCTCTGGTAAAGCTGTGGTCACATATACTTGATGTGAAAAGAAGAGGCAGCACCTTTGCACTACATTCTGCAGCAAGAAATAAATCCTATTGAATTCAGTGGAGCTTACTCCTGGATTAGGATTGCTGCCCTGGATATTATGTCTTCCCTTGTAAATCTTCCAGACTGATTCTATTGCACAGCAAATTGTGAGGGGGAAATAAGTCCATGTTCATTCCTACTTCTGGATCAATGGCCATGATCCAGTGAACTGTGAAAAGATGTTTGATGATCTCAAAGGGTTTTACAGCTGAATTCTATGAATGTCTACTGAAAAGGAAGGCCTACCGCTCCATAGTAAGTACGCATAGGAAGGCCTACCGCTCCATAGTAAGTACGCATAGGATTGCACCTTTGCCTTATTTTGTGAAACAGCAGTTCCCCAGCTGTATGCTACATTGCAGACTGACAACAATAATTCTGAAACATTGTGACAAGGCAAAGAAACTGTTTTTAAAAAGCCAAATTCTACTAGGGTAACAGAAGACGTTTGTTTCAGCCTAGGTAAAAGTCTCTGCCATTGTTGCTGAATACTGCAGTGATCATTGTGGAACGCTGAAGAGAAAGGTTTTGCAGTATACATAATTTTAAACATTCATAAAAGCTATCCAACACATTGGATTTTCAGTCCTGTTTCAGATTTCTTTTTACTACTAGTTTATGGATTACACTACTGTAAGTCCTTATACTGTTTCCTGCTTTGGTTGCAATACTGTGTTGTCATTTTTTTGTAGCAGTAACTGAACACTGTGGCCATCCTGTAAAAAAAACACATTCTTCTACTTGGACCTTTCTGAGAAGGTTCATCCCTTTCCTGTCATTCAGATTTTGCAAATTGCCTGTGATGTATTTTCTTCCCAGCTGAATTTATGGGTTGGAAGCATAAAAAGCTACTGTTTCAGATTGTCAATTTTGCGATTTAAAACAAAAGTTTAATGGTTTTGAGGACTAGGAGCTTCTCATCTCGATAGGTCTAATGCCAGAGCCGGTTTTCATACAGAGTTCCCACTTGGCCTCGAGGAAGAGCCATAGCTCAGTGGTACAGCATTTGCTTTGCATGCAGAAGGGCTCAGGTTTATCCCTGATATTTCCAGATAGAACCATAGATTTAAAGAGTTTGAGGGGATCCTGAGAGTCATCTAGTTCAACCCCCTACAATTGAGGCATAAGACTGGGAAAGTCTTATTTCTGAACGAAAAAGAGCTATTTATTGTCAGTGTAAACCAGCTTTCCCCAAACTGGTACCCTCTAGATGTTTTGGACTATAGCTCCCATCATCAAACCATGATGGCTTACTGTTTCAGTAGCTTAATGTTGAGCCAGCTGGGCAGGAACTGCAGTATCCTCTTCTACTTCTTGGTATGATGGGGAAATGCTTGTTGCTTCTATCACCCAGTGGTGGAAGAGTACTTAGCCTCCCCCTTCTGATTGATGAGGTTCTATTCTTTATTTGCTACTCGAGTAAATAGTGAATAGAGCTTCCCATTTTACAGCAAAACGCTTAAATAAACTTCCTTTGTATGAAATGAATGCTAGATAAAGTTTCCCATTAGTTTAAGCCAGAGATTTTCAACCTTTTTGGGTCCACGGCTCCCTTGACCAACTACATGCTTTCCATGGCACCACTGTGGGGCTCAGGAGCCCAGTTATGTCACCCCTTGCCTTCAACAAACAGATGTACAAACCTTTGGGAGACAGAGACGGGAGAGGGCCTCAGAGGAGGGAGAGAAGGAAAGAGGGACAGAAGAGGCCAGTGTTGCCCATGGCATCATTCAATGCACCCCAGGATGCTGCAGCACAATTGTTGAAAACCACTGGTTTAAGCCTTAAAATTTAAGGAAATTAGTCAGCAATAACGAGGAAAACATTGTCACAGGATAGCACATCATTAATAAAACAATATTTACTATTCCGGGGGTTGCCAGCAAGGTGCTCAGGGTTGCATATGTGCCCACAGAAGCCTTCCCTGGTGCACGCGAGGCCACCTCTCCTTCAATTAAAGTAGACTTGAAGGAAGCATTCTGTTGTAACCCGTAGAATAGGCTGCAGGGAGGGGAGACAGAGAGAGAGGCCCACAACACTTTGTTCCATTTGTTAATCAGCTCATGAGCCCAAAAAAGTTGGTGGTCTGTTCTTTAATCTCTTATCATACATTTGTTTAAATGATGACACCATGTGTATATTATGCCCATGGGGTTGGAAAATAAGGCCAGGAAGACCCTCATACAAATAACAGCAGCAGCATGGCTCAAACTTAATAAGATTAACAAAATCTATTTTCCTGCTGGACTGAATTAGGGTACCATATGCTTAAATATATCTAATTGCCCAACCTGATGCATATGTGATGGATGTATAGAAAACATATTCTAAGCCTGCTGTCGCTTCTAAAATGCATCAATAGTGTGGTTTTCCAAAAGTAAACATCTCACATTTTTAAATTGTTTTAAATATTAAGTTGGAAACTAAGAGTTAGAAATGGAAAATCTCTCATTCCTCTCCTAAAAATTTGTGCTGACATATTACCTTAAAACACCAGAGTTAACATCCCTGCAGTGTTGGAGTAACCTAATGCTTTTGACGCAGCACTCTGTATGCTTCTTCCTAACACTTATTTGCTGGTGCAGCAAGTTCTAGGATTCCGCTTAAGACAACTTTTCTGTTATAGAACCTTATGAGTTCTGGACCATGCTGAATGAAATCTGAGTTCAGGCAAAATCTGCCTGTCTTGAGATTTCCTGCCTTCATTTTAAAAGAATTTGCAGACTATACTAGACAAAACCTCAGGCCACCTACCCCATTTGTTCCGAACAAGGAAAGTACAGGCTGAGGAAGATTGAGAAAAGAAAAGGTTTTCAGCCAGGGTAAACAGTAGTCCTGTTCTGTATTTCCCCGCTCCCCAATTCTGCACAATGCCATCTCTTTCAATGAGTCTTTTTGTTGTTATCGTCATTAGTGTTGAAAACCACTCTCTTAGACTGCAATCCTACATTCAGTTTCTTGGGCTTAACTGACATTGAACTCAATGGACTGGCTTTTGAGCAGACATGTGTAGGATTCATTTATACTTCAAGTGAGGTCAAGTTGTGCGGACACACTGATGTGAATGCTGTATTGGCTCCACCAGTGTGTCTGTGCTTCACTGCCAATCTGCTTTTCACCTCACCATCCAGGTAAACTATAGTACAGCTGGGGTGGGGTGGCAGCTCTGCCCCACCACACTGGCCGCTACTGAAAACAGTTCCTGAAAAACAAAGGTTGCAATTTGTTTTAATTTGCATAAGTACATAATTGTGAAGGTTTTTAGTTCTGCTTACATACATGTGCATGAAGCCTATAGCAAAGGAATTGTTAATTTCAAATCAGTATGTCAAATTCATCTCCTTTATGCCTTCTTAGGGTTATCAGGTCACAGTGGTGCAGCAACAGTGGTAGCCGTTACTAACAAAACTTGCCCTTTTGAGGCAAAGGAAGGGAATATTTGTCTAAATTCTAGTTCAAACGGCCTCATGACCCATTGCCTCCTTGTCAGCCCTTAGCCTTCCAGCCTTCTCAGTTTGCCCATCTTGTGCAAATAGAGTTCAGCCTGCTACTAGGCCCAATGTGAAATTTGGCCTCTGCCCAGTGCCTCTATTTTTTCAGCTCCATTTGTCTAGTACCCAAACTTTCCCCAGATTCCTTCTTTTAGCCCATTGTGTATTTTGTCTCCTTGAGCTAGTCTGCCTCTTCCCAATACTTCCTAAAAGTCTCTTCGAACATACAGCTTCTAATATTATGTTGTTTCTCTCCTTCCCTTTCTTGCCTCTGTCTTCCATGCAAATTTAACAGCATTGCTCTCAGACCAATTGCAATGTTCACACCATCATAGCCAATCAGTGTCCAAGGCTTTGCTGCTGAAAGCACAATACAACATATGGGTAGGGTGGGGAGCCACACACACATAAAATTTCCTAAGATCCAAAAACTATTGGATTAAAAGAATTGAGGCACGTACATAGTGAGCTTGCTTAAAACATGTGCCATGCAACCATTCTGTCGCTTAATCTTTCAGTCCCAGTCCTCTTCCTCTGCATGTTCAAAGTAATACTGAAACTTGAAGACAGCAGTGAGTATCTAGCTGCCTGCTGCTTTCATGTTATGCTTCAATTTGGGTGGGCAAGTGTGGGATGGCACAGAAAGGTTGATAGGTGGAGAATGTGGAGACGGAGAGGACAAGTAGACTCTCCACATCCTGAATTGAATTTTTGTGGTTTTTACAGAGTACCCCACACTTTAATAATAGAACCACTTGTGTGTGTCTCTGTGATGTACAGAGAGCAAGTTCATAAGGCCACACTTGGTTGTATATTAGTAGTTCATACTTTTCGGTCTATTTGAAAGTAACATTAATTATTAACCTGGAATAAGTGACTTCAAATTATGCTGTACATGATCAGGAGGTACAGCTTTCTGATTAGTGCTTTACCATGAGTGCCTTATACACAGGCTAGCCAACCTGGTGCCCCCCAGATGTTTTGGACTACAACTCACATCAGCCCCAGCCCTGGTCAAGGATGATGGGAATTGTGGTCCACAATATATGGAGGGCATCACATTGGCTAGCTGTTTCTTACTAGTTAACCTCAGTTATAGCACCTGACCAACAGTCTCCATCGGAAAATCTTAGGCTTTAAGAGAAGAAAGAAAGACTTGGTCCTATTTTGTTCTGTGTTTCTGGTCAGTGACTTGGGGTTGGCTTTCCTTCTGAATCCATGTTAACAGGGCAAAATATAATGCTTGATGGTATTTGGAGTTTGAATGTTTGTTAATGAGGGTGAGACTTACAGTGGTACCTTGGTTCTCAAACTTAATCCATTCCAGAAGTCCATTCCAAAACCAAAGTGTTCCAAAACCAAGGCGTGCTTTCCCATAGAAAGTAATGCAAAATGGATTAATCTGCTACAGACTTTTAAAAACAACCCCTAAAAGAGCAATTTAACATGAATTTTGCTATCTAACGAGACCATTGATCCATAAAATGAAAGCAATAAACAATGTACTGCAGTCACAAAATCGATCAATGAATGAATGAATGAATGAATGAATCAATCAATCAATCAATCAATCAGTAGCTGAACTGGGTTCCACACAGTCACTAAAACAAAACAAAAAGAGTAGCAAAAACAAAAACGCATAATAAATAGAAAAAGCAGACAGACCTCCACGTAACACTCAAAATAGAAGTGTGACACTCAAAACGGAGCACGTTCGACTTCCAAAAAAAGTTCGCAAACCAGAACACTTACTTCTGGGTTTGCAGTATTTGGGTTCCAAGTTGTTTGAGTACCAAAGCATCTGATATAACAAACATCCTCAAATCATTGTTATCTTGTGTTATAGATAAAATGCTGGGAGCTGATTAAAACCATTGGAATGCTAATAGGGAAGAAACTTTATGGAACAAGACTAGAATAAGTATCTCCTCCCTCTGTCCCACTCCTACCCCACTTTGACAACATTCAGATTGGGAACAGGCACCTAATACTTGTTCAGTGGTTTCATATTGCCCTCTGTATCTACCTGAGGCAGACAGATCTGGAGATGTGGAAAATTAATCAGAAAATCCCAATAACCTATAAATCATCTGAGTGTGATTAATGGTTCTAGGAAGTGAAAGGTGGTGAGATGGTAGCTTGGGTTGTCTTGCAAGGCTAGCAGTTTTTCCATGAGAGCAATTAGTTTCAGACATTGATCCAATAGATTATGTAAGCCAAAAAATTGATGCTTGCTTGCATTATAAGGTTTTTACCACTGTACTAAATTAGGTTTGCAGGCAGAGTGGTGCTGAAAGGCAGTAGATTACATATGCAACCAATTTTCTCCTGGAGATGCAACAGAGGGGAGAGGCCACGAGAGGAAGCCAAGATTTATCAGTAGGCCTATCATAGGTTAGAAGTATTAGTGCTGTGGGCCCTTGCCTTCTGATTTCTTACATCAATAACTGGAAAGTGCCTCTGCTGAGTAATGCAGATTTGTAGCCATCTATGTGTATAAAAGATATTGCAAAAGTCTTAACTGGCATAGAAATATTTTTGGAATCTTTTAGAGTTTTTTTGCACTAATTGCATATGGAAGTTTATATGACATCTGTAACTTACATTTAAATTCACAAGTTCTCCTTTTCCTCCTGTGGTCAGCGACCAAGTTGTCAGCTGCCATCATGGGAGAGGCCAACACCTGGAAACATTTTGTAAGTGGTTTGTGAAAAACTCTTATTTGTATAGCTTCACCACTGACCATGTATGGCATTTTTTAAGCATTAGTTTTCTTTAAAGGGTTTTTAATTCTGGCTCCTAAGCATGAAAATGAACTTTTGTAAAACCTAAGATCAGAGGGCAAGGGGAGAGATGCAGGCAGGATCCCCCATACTTTGTGGTTGGAATTTAAGGAGAATTGGGAGCGGGGATTGGAATCTTCTTTGCACAACTCTAGGTGAAACTAATTGAATCAAATATACAGGCAATTCCCCACTTACATGGGGGTTACATTCTGGCACACATAAGTGAAAATTGGGTAAGTGGAGAGCACCCTCTAAACACCCTTTAAATACCCTCTCTGCAGCTTTCTCTCCAATCCAGATTAAAAAGACCATGGCAAAAATATCCACAACTGAAGTTGAAGCTCTGGGGCCAGCCAGAGGCTGGAGGATGCAAAAAAAAGTGGCTGCTGCACCACAGCGCACATCAGCTGTTAGGTGGGGAGGCTGACCAGCCTAAACAAAACACTGCTACACCTCTAGTCTCTTCTCTGCCCTCAGTGAAGTCTACTTTGGGCTCTGGGAGGGTCTTCATGTGAGCCACAATGATTCTCCATCTCTCGCCCTCTCATTTCCTGGTACAAATTAAATTATTAAATTATACTCCATAAGCTTCTGAAGGAAGGAAACATTGGTTCTAATGGAAGGAAAGTATATTGAGAGTGTGTACTGCAGATTGCTTACACTTAGGTACTCCTAAGTCCAGTATGTAGATCTGCTCCTGCACCTTAGACAGGGCTTTGTGATGATGTGCTAACCTCCTTGTTGTAACAATAACGCCTCCTGTGGGGAGGTATTCTCAAAAGGGTTTTAGTTCTTTTCTATTTAGCAGAAAGTACATCCTCAAATCGCTCTGAGGGCCACTTAAAGGTTTTTATCAGTTCAAGAGCTGCTTTTACCCTATTGAACATGGGAAAGCATTTTTGTTGCCATTTGAACATAATGGTGCTTTTCTTAAAATAAATAAATAAATCTTTAACTTTCATTTTCTGTCTGTAGCACGCAGGCTCCCTCTCAACATCTCTGTTCATGCTTCCCCCTTTTCCCCCATTGCTCATCTTCTCTTCTCTCTGCACCTCCATCTTTGTTTCCCCACCAACAGGTGTCTCCACATGGATGCTTGAAGGTGGGGTGTGCAGCAAGGTGTTTCAGGACAGAGCTATGTATGGCATACAACCTTCCCTGTGGCACCTAAGCTACCCTGCTGTCTTCAAGTGCAGGAGAGGATGCTGCCCCATCACCAGTGGTGAAGTAAGGTTCAGTTGCCAGCCCAGGAGGCTTTTGTGCATGAGACTGGGAAGGCATCGTCCTGTCCCTTCGCCATAGGCTGGTCAGCATCAGTTTCCCCTTTGTAAAATGGAGGATAGCTATGATTAATCAGTCAGGAGCTATTGATAAGGTGGCTAGAATAAATATTGTTAAGCCCTTCACCAATTAAGCCTTACTTTCTGTGTATTAATGATAACCAGTGGTGGTTATTGACACAGATTAAAATATTTGTGCCAAGGTATCCTATACTCTGCACCAAGAAAAGCTGAAATCTGCAGTCCGTAATTTATAAACAGGTTTATACATTGGTTTATACAAAGGGCTAGAAACTTGCAGGAAAACAAGCTCCGATTCTCAGCCTTTTGAGTTTTGGGCCTAATACCATGCATGGGATTTTGTAATACACAAAGCCCATGTATTAATCAGTCTTCCTGCAGCAAAAGGATGGAAATGAAAACTATTTGTGCATAGTTAGAAGAGACTATTTGTGACCATTAGGTCAGTTTGCAACCACACCATTCTAAAAGGCACAGGATGACATTGCAGTTGAAAGAATGTCCAGCTAATCACTGGGTTCTTTTCAGAGACAATGAGCTTTGCTTTTGTATAGCTGTTGGTGTTCCTCATCCACCTTTTCCTGGCCAAAAAACATCCAATGCTTCTTATTTCACTGCACTCCATGGAAATGCAAACAACTGCCCAAGGAGAACAGAGTGATCTTTTCCTCCATGGACAGTTTTGCAGCATGACTCAGCCATGCTCACTTTTGCCTGCTGATGGGCTCTAGTCAGCTGTGCAGTAGAGGGCACAGTCATGGGGAGATTCGGAGATTGCCCTTGGTATTGAGAGTGAGTTGCAACGTGAATAGTTTTTCATATTTAGCATTCTGATTTGGAACCCTTATTCCTGACTCTTTTAAATACATATTTTTTTGTTGTACTGTTTGGGATTGCCATCCTATTGAATATGGGACAATACCTAGATTTCAGTTCTGTAGGTAGGACCTCATTCATATATTAATTCATTCATTTCTATATCACCCTTCCTCATAGCCGCACTGCAGTTATGCATATACAATTTTATTAAAACTATAAAACACAATATAACAAATTAAGATTGGTGCTGAACTCCATACCAAGGCAACAGCAGGAACCAGTCCACTATTACAGATAGTCAGCACATAATATAGAAGGGAAAATTGTACTCTCTGATTTCTGTGTGGCATTTGTTGAACCCCAACTTCTCAATATTTAGCTGCCTGTGTTCAGGCCGTAGTAAGCAATAGCATGCAGAGAATCACTATGTAATAGGTTTCAATTCAATCTCTGGTTTCTCTTCAGATTGTATAAATCTTTCGCAATAGGTTTCTTGGCTCATCATTTCACCTCAGCAAATACTTCCAACAACATGTCTTGGAAAGAGACAGAGTTTCTCACCTGGTACTGATAAAAGATTGCTGCTTTTCTTGCTCTCCTAAGCGGTTAACTTAATGAATGCAAAGTCATTCTCCATTCTGGCAATGCCCGTAGCTCTTTTCAGCATCTTCTCCCACACTTTTTCTCTGTAGGTGGTGGTGGTGGTGGTTGTTCATTTTCCTTCCACTATCCCATTTGGTATGTTTAATAAAAAAAAATCACTTAGAAATTTGTAGGTCATTGCTAAAGTAACTGCTGTTGGTTGAAGGCCATGTAATGGTACTACATGGCTGCATTTTGCTGACAAATTATTCTCTTTGCCTTTGAAAAGAAGGGGAAGCAACTGAGAGTTTTAATAAAATTTTATACTGAAGCTCCATCCATTATGAAAGATCCACATGTAACCAGGTGAATACAACTCCCCCCCCCCAGCATGTTCCTTATGTTTCTGTGCATTATGCAAATACCATTCTGTTATTTGCTCTGCTACTAATAATGGTGCTTATTAGTTAGCCCCGAGGGCATATGATGTAGCCACATTACAAATGCTAATCAGGTTGGGGTCTTGTCAGTGCCTGAATGGGAGACTGCTTAGGAACCAGATGTACACTGTCATGAGTTCTGTGATGGATGGAAGGTGGGATATCAATATACTAAAATGAATATACTAAATCAATATAATAATATTTCCAGATTGCACCTCCCAGCAGTTTCATATAGGTGTTAAGCAGCACTGGGGACAAAATAGAACCCTGTGGGACCACACAGCACAAATGCCATGGTGTAAAGCAGGACACTATTCACTATTATTCTCTAGTAGCAGTGGAATCACTGTTATACAGTACCCCCAATCCCCAATTTATCAAACCACTCTAGGAGAATTCATTAGTATTGAAAGAGGTGTTGAGGATGTGCAAGTGCAGTGGTGGGCCTTGGGGTCTCAAATTTCGGTGGCACCCTATGCAAAACCAAAATTCTGTCCGCCTGCTTCTTGTACTCCATTCTAAAGCATAGTTGTGGCATCTCCTGTGTGCCCCTGAGGCTCATCGGTCAGTGTGACTGAGAATGGGTGGTCAGCCTCTCCCCTGCAGATGTCCTTTCTGCATCCTGGAGTTGCAATAACTGACAATGATCCCAAGGACACTGACCAGTTGGTAGTCTAAATATCTCCCTCTGACCTACAGTATGTCAGCTATGGTATTGTGTGCATGGGGTCCAACATTATTGACAGATTATGAATTTAGAATCACAGAGAGGAAAGGGTTGAACCCCATCTCCCACAAAACCACAGTCTTGACCAGAGTCAGGGAGACCTGCAGCTGCTTTTAAGCTTACATAAAACAGCAATAGGAAATCTGGTCACAGATCTCTCAATGTCACATCTGGTTGTACCCTGAGTGCCAAAAAGTAGAGCCAGTTTTGTTTGCTGTATGTTATGTTTTTCACTAAGCACTATTTAGCCTCATTTGCGTTAGATCTCCCCAAGGCCTGCGGACCTCATCCTGTGTATCTCATCTATAGCATGTTTTTATGTGCTACTCTGAAGCCAACTGTGTGCCATGAGAGATGCAGCATTAGAATGTATTGATGTGGTCCGCTGTAGAAAGCTAGAGATCTTGGCTTTGAAACTTTCAGAGAGGAAATGGGTGTCTTTGTTCTAATGCCGGAGGGGCTTTAGAAGTATGAAAATCCACAAGGCCACTCCCTTCATTACCCTGTGAATTATTGGACTCAGATTGTTAGTGTCTTTGTCATGTGAAGTATATGATTATTTTTTACAGTTAACGTTTAACAGAGCTGAAGACCTTAAAGGAAATGGCAAGAGAGCTTCCAGACTTGCAGAGCTTAGTTCCAATAAAATTTATGAAGTGACTTTGCACCAAGGAGATTCTTTCCGCCTCTCCCGATAGGCTAGAAGTACAAAAGCTTTTAATAAATCAGAGGCAGATTGGTCCAGCGTCCAAAATTGGTCCCAGATTCACTTAAAATGGTGCACTCTCCAAGTCATTTTGGTGTCACTTGTATTTGCTAGCTGTACAAGCATGCCACAAGAGACCTGTGTGTGTGTGTGTGTGTGTGTGTGTGTGTGAGAGAGAGAGAGAGAGAGAGAGAGAGAGAGAGAGAGAGAGAGATTCTGAACTAATTAACCACAGCCACCCGCTGCCACACAATATTCAGCCACATGTTTACCAATCTGGGGATTATTATAGCTGTAGTGCATATTTGCATGAAGAGAAAGGACCTGCTTTATGTTAGTTGTGCATGGGTGCACTCATGGTACCAAGAGTGGCATTGACACCAGGTTGTCTCACATCAAATGGTGCCTGGACCAGCTGAAATCCACTGATGGATTCCATGATGTGCAGCTAACCAACATTAGGGTTGCCATATTTCAGGACACTGATTTCCACCAGATGTCAATTCCGCCTTTGAGATCCCGGTAATGTCTGGGAAAATCCGGCTGTATGGCAGCCTTAACCAACATACTGTGGTGGGGGTGGGGTGGGGGTTGCAGTCTCATACAATCAGCACTGAGGATAAGTGAGCTGCTCCCTAGTGTTGTGACTGTGTCAAGAGAAGTGTCAGTACTGTACTATATTACCTCATATTGCATCAGATATATCCTGTCTGGGATGGTTCATCTTACAGCAGTAGTGGCAAACTCGCAAGTGTTGATACAGACTAAAAGGGATGTGTATTTCTTAACCTTTTGTCATCTTGCTGCATCAGAGCTGTTGTGATGGATCAAGCGGTGTGTGAGGAGCCATGCAGTGGTTGGTTAGACTCTGGAAGCAGCAGAACCTTATTGTGAAAATCAGTCGGTTTTTTAAACAGGACTAACAATGCTTCCACTCACCTGCAGTGTTGTGCACTTTGTTGTTCTCATGGATTCTAGTGCAAGCTATCTTGTTATTCTGTTTATAAAGGTGGCCTGCATTGCAGGAATTTAGGTTGCTTGGCTTCCACGTAACAAGTGCTGTTTTGTTTGCTGGAGCATTCCAACTTGGTACGCAGAACAAAGCCAGAACATCTAATGGAGAGGTATTAAGAGGTTACATCCTCCTCAATGGGTGATCTCTCTAGTGGCATAAAGACAGTAATTTCTTTGCTCTTGAATGCTCAGGTTGCAAAGCCAGCTACCCCGTTCCCCCTAAATTATGTGTAATTCTGGGATTTGGCTGAATGCCTTGGTCTGGCTCTCCTTCTGAAATGCCTCTCCTTGCTGAAGCCATGGGGATAGTTGAAAAGTGCCTCTGGAATGCAAGCCAGCATTCCTGCAGGGCAGCCTCTGCTGAGGCAATCCAGAGGGTTCATTGTATGAGGCACGTGGCAGGCACTTGTGGGTGAAGGGGGGGAGGATGTTGCTGGGTAGTTCAAATGGGAACATAGATCCTCATGAGTTTGAACTTGACATCTGTATTAGGCAAAGGCGCAAAGCTCTTGACTGACCAGTTCAACCTCTCAGATAAAGAGTTCAAAAATATGAGTAGCTTAGAGAATGTAAGACAAAACCTGCCAAATGTCCAACATCCTGTTCCTGCCTTTAAACCAGGACTCCAAATGAGCAATTTAATTAGCTGGAATTCTGCCTTCCCCTTTTCTGCTTGCCAGCCCACAATACAGAGAAGCTTCTACAATATTTGCATTACACATCTAGCAGCCAAGTGCGGGTAAAAATACTGTGCAACAGCACAGGATTCAATTATTTTATCTGTGTTTCATTGACAGTTTTATTACGTACATTGCTTAGACAACTTTCTGATTAAGCAGGCTACAAATGTTCCCTTAAAGAAAGAATGTAATGCAAGTTGAACAGCAACTTGAAAACCATTCAGTAAAATGCTCACCAAACGGAACAAATTTCCATTATATCAGAACTGTATAGTGTGACTTTGGCATGGTAGTTCTGTTACTTACAGCAAATACATTGGACAAGTGGAGTCGTGTCTATAACAACAGGCCTTCACTATTACGGAGAAAAGGCACAGCTAAATACTGGAGACTCTCAATTTAAGCTTTTGAGGTTTTTCCAAGAGCAAACAAGGAATAATATGTGTGCATTAGAATGGATCACATATTGGACCTTATTTATGAGTGATATGTTGCCGTAAATACACTCTAAAATCCTCAAGTCTAATTCTGCAAGGGGGCCATTGAATAACAAAGTACAGTGGTACCTCGGGTTAAATACTTAATTCGTTCCGGAGGTCCATTCTTAACCTGAAACTGTTCTTAACCTGAAGCACCACTTTAGCTAATGGGACCTCCTGCTGCTGCTGCGCCGCCGGAGCACAATTTCTGTTCTCGTCCTGAAGCAAAGTTCTTAACCCTATTTCTGGGTTAGTGGAGTCGGTAACCTGAAGCGTATGTAACCTGAAGTGTATGTAACCCGAGGTACCACTGTATTAGTTTTTCCCTTTCCAAAACCAGGGTCCTGAACACTATGGGTGATATCCAACGTTAGTCATACATGGAACAGACCCTTTGAAATCATTAGATTAAGCCCACTAATTTCAATGGGTCTACTCCGAATATGACTAATGCTGGATATCATCATATACAGTGGTACCTCAGGTTACATATGCTTCAGGTTACATACGCTTCAGTTTACAGACTCCGCTAACCCAGAAATAGTGCTTCAGGTTAAGAACTTTGCTTCAGGTTGAGAACAGAAATAGTGCTCCAGTGGCGCGGCAGCAGCAGGAGGCCCTATTAGCTAAAGTGGTGCTTCAGGTTAAGAACAGTTTCAGGTTAAGTACGGACCTCCGGAACAAACTAAGTACTTAACCCGAGGTACCACTGTATATGTATTAGGTATCCAGTATTTTTAATGGGTTTATGGAAATGTGAAATCAGTTAATGGGCTTTGCTTTTTGGGTAATATGCTATTTGAACTGTGCCATAATAGAAAATGAATGAATAGCTTTTAAGAGTGGGCACTGTGGAATATACATTATTGGAATCTTTTGCTAGGACTACAATAATATAGTGATGAAAAATAACTGACCATTCATTCATTCATTCATTCAGACATTGTTATAATGCTTTGCGCATAAGGCAGGGTACAGAAGTTTACAAAACAGAATTAAAAACCGTGTACAATTGATTTGTAGCTATTAATGGGCAGAGCAAACCAACCCCGCTTTGTGCCACATTGGGGACTTTGGATTGGTTAGAGGTCCCTTCTACCCAGTCCTGCTGGCCTCCATCAGCTTCCTGTTGGTCCATCTCTTTAGCTTTGTGCCCTGGGTTGTCAGCATCTACTAGAGATCTGGCTTCTTATGTATAGCACATAGAGCATATGCTAGGTCCACTGTGCACTCATGCAGTCTTTCTCTCTTTTTCTCTCTTATACCTCCTCCCTGTGGTTCCAGCACACCCTTTAAAAAGCATTTGACAAGGTGAACTTGCAGTCCCTTCCTATCATGTTTGTCATGGATTTTTGGATCACACCTTACTTGGAATTCTAAATCTTGTTGAATTTGCCTGCAATATGTCAGTCTCTCTCAGGGTTAGAAATTTGTTCAGAGCATTAGACTTTATTTAGAAAGTAGGCTTCAGCTTTTCTCCTTGAGCTGTTGGAAATTGTATTTCTGGAACTGTAAACCAGACTTGTTTTGTCCAGCTCTTGACGCTTCTGCAGGCATGTGCAAACTCAACCATGAAATGGCAAGGAAAATGGCTCTGTGTTTAAGCCTGAAACAAATCCATTACTTCAGGGCTAGAGTTGCTTCAGAAACAAAGCAGTTATTAATCCAAACAGATGGCTTTTCCAACACAATTTAAACCCTTTGCTCAACAGTGCAAAGTAAATATCGAGTTGTCCCTGTAATTCCACGGGGCAGGAAAGATGTTCATAGACATTGAACGGATTTATGCCTCTGGAAAAACTACTGGAAAATGTGATGTGCATGGTCAGCATAGCTAGAATGAGAAAGGGAGTAAATGTAATTTTAGAACTTCGCATTTACTGTGGTTTGAATATGTGTATGCACTGCAGATACCTAGAAAGCAATGGCATAGGCTACTTCTGGTAAAATGTTTTGACCTTTCTTTTCCAGAATCATTTTTTAAAAAATGCTTAGTTACTTTTAACAATTGACAAGAAAGAAAACAATAATAACATCTATATAGGCAGAGCATATTCTCAAAGATGTCACAATTACAATAGATACAAAAAGCAGAACATGAACTTACAGTATCCCAAATCTATTTAATTGAATCTATATAATTGAGATTGTAGAGGGAAAATTAAAAAAAACACCCTAAATTCCTTTAAATATCTTCATTCCCACCACAAATAAAACAACCTTTCCAGCATTCATCTGAGATCATAGGGTTTGTTTTATGGAGTTTTCTATGAAGTTTTAATAGTGCTAAATACCTCCTATGCAGAAATGTGAATGTTGCTTCTTGAAATCTTACTAACATTGTCCTTTTAGGTTCCTTGTTCCACATCACATTCATGTTTTTTTCCAGCGCCTTGCTGAAATTTACTTTCTGGATTTCTTTCCTCAACTCCATAGTGACTGAATTCTACCATGGCATTGGCCTACCTGGATGTAGATAACCTAACCTCAGTGACCCATGCTCTGGTAACCTCCTATTTGCTTTACCTCATCTTATTCTGTGTAGCTTTGAAGAGGGTGCAGAATCTTCACTCCATGCAGAATATAATGGTGAGAGCTTTAAGTAGCACTGGGCATTGTCAACACAGCATGACAGTCCTTTCTTTCTTGCACTAGTGTTCAATTCATTTCCAGGCCCAATTTGAAGTGTAGGTTTTGACCTATAAGGCCCTATAAGGTTAGAGACCTTGGTACTGGAAGCAAGCTCTCTTTCTATATATTCCTGTTTATGCCCTCAGATAAGCAGCAGAGGCCCTTCTTAGAGTGCCCTATGAATCTGAAACATGGAAAGCAGCTACAAGACACAGGAACTGTTCTGCAGTGGCCCCCTGGCACCAGAATGCTCTCCCTAGAGAGTCTTGCCTAGCACCTAGTAACATTTTTTCAGCAGCAACAAACTTTTCAAAAATTCCCCAATACCTTTTAACATCTAATGTTGTTTAATACTCTTTTAAAATGTATTATCTTTCAAAATTTATATATGTTAAAGAGTGCTATTAATATTCTTAGTTTCCACTTTTGATAGTGGTTGGTTTATCTTTTAGTCCTTAGGAGGTTGTTTTAGCTCTTTGTAGTTGATTATGTGACATAAAATGGGATTTTTATGTTTACTTCATAGGCATGTTTGGTTTTCATCTGGTTTTCACTGTTGGGTTGTTGGGGGGGGGGGTTGGGCGGTGAGGTAACGTTGGTAATTTTTACTGTGCCAGCTCCCGGATGGTGTAGCAGAAGGGCTCATGTCAGCCCTGTTCTGGGAAACAGTCTGACCTGAGATCCTGTAGATCCATAGCTGGCCAACTCCACCCCACCCCCATAATGCCCCAAGATCCTCTGTATGCTTTAGGCAGGTGCAGAGCTCAGGGGAGGAACTCCTCTACCAAATTTTGACCTCCTCAGGCAGCACAGCTCGGTGGATTAGATTGTGCTCTAATGCATAGAAACACATGCATATATACATATGTATGTTTGTTTTATGTAACACTGGATATCTGAAAAGCAAGTTCAGTTTCTGGTGGTATTTTATTATCACTTCAGACCAAAAAAAAAGAAAAGAAAATCTCCCTCCTAGCTTTACAACCCTCCTTTCCCTTCTGATCGCTGCTTCCCACCCCCTGAGGATTTGTATTATGGATTTCATGCAGGACAAGTACCACTTTTCTTCATTCTACATCTGCATCTTTTCTCCTTATAGCAATAGTCACCCTGATGATGGTATCATTATAGATGTTTGCACTGCACCAAAAACAAATGAAGGTGGCTGCAGCATAGTTGTGTATGGAATAGTAATGTTTCCTAACACAGTTTTAATCAGGAGTTTGAATTTTAGTGAGGCAGCCTGCATAATACCTCCACCTTAAGACTGGTGACAGATAGACTTCCATAGTTTGGATGCGTTGAGTCATCTTCCATTTATAATATGAAATTGTGCATTCTGCCGCATAAAGCTTTACAAATCAAGGTGGTTTTTAAATCTATTTTTATTAAAGATTTTCTTGGTGTACAAAAGTATGTGGAATGTCTCTCTTTTTTTTCAAGTAACATTTTTTACAGATCAGTTTCATTTGTTGAGACATTAGAAAGAAAAGGGGGGAAGATGTGGAGGGGGAAAGGTGAGTGTGGGTGGGGTGGGGTGACGATGTTTCTATTTTACTTAATATATGTGGGGTTTTGTGTCAGTGTCGCTTGAGCAGGTTCTTTGCTGTGTTCCTTTGGTGGTGAGAGAGGTTGGGGTTGGCGTAGGGTGTGGTTGTTTGTTTGTGATTGGCTGTGGTGATCTTTTTTTTTCATGTGTGAGTGGGGTGGGTGGGTGTTTTGGATCAGGTTAGCTATATTGATTTGTATGCTGTTAGTGGATTTTTGTCATTGTCTTGTTGGGCTGTGTATGTGATAAAGGGGAGCCATACCAGGGTGAAGGCATCTTCTTCTATTTGTCCCCGTGTCAGTTTCAGTTTATTGGTTAATTTTTCTAGTAAGGCTGTTTCCCATACTATTTGGTACCATTGGTCCATGCTTACTCCTGACAGGTCTCTCCAGTGTCTAGTTATGATGTTTCTGGCTGCTGATAGTAGGTGGGTTATGAGTTCTTTGTGGTGTAAATGGGCATTATTGTCTTGAAGGTGTTTAGTTAGGCCAATTCTAGGGTGATTTCTAATACTTGCTGACCAGAAAGGATCCTCCTACTGAGAGTGTATCATACAACATCATCTTTCCTTTTTTACTTTTGGATAAGGATTGAACAGTATAACATTGCTAATTCATTGTGTGTTAAAGTAGAATTAATGACTATCTCCTGTCTTGAAAGTTGACCAGTTTCTTTAAGAAAAGAACTAGTCATAGTGTGTCAGATCATGCTGCAGTCTGAATTACTTCAGTCTGGAGCAATTTTTCCCCATGACTCATACAACAGAATGGCCACTCTACACAGAACTGTGTATTGAATTGGGAAGAAAGGCACGCTTCTACCATTCTGACTGTAAGCACAAAAGAGTGATTTAAATGTGTTAAGAGGCAACTTGGGTTCTTTCTAATCCTGAACATGCATCCTTTCAGCTGTCTCAGATTGCTGTTTTGTATTGTATGAATACATTCTGAGCAGAGAGAAATGTGAATTTAAATCAAGAGCAGACATGATTTCCTCATGACAATGGATGTTTGTGTACCTAAAGAGAAGATGCTGGAGGTCTGGTTAAACCTCATCAGGACACAATGCCTTGAGGATTCAGCCCAGGAGCATACGTGGCACTACTGAATGTTGTCACTTGAGCCACACAAAAAGCACTACAGTGGTACCTTGGGTTAAGTACTTAATTCGTTCCGGAGGTCCGTTCTTAACCTGAAACTGTTCTTAACCTGAAACACCACTTTAGCTAATGGGGCCTCCTGCTGCTGCTGCACCTCCAGAGCACAATTTCTGTTCTCATCCTGAAGCAAAGATCTTAACCCGAGGTACTATTTCTGGGTTAGCGGAGTCTGTAACCTGAAGCATCTGTAACCTGGAGCGCCTGTAACCTGAACCGTATGTAACCTGAGGTGCCACTGTAATCACGACGACTCTGTCCATACATGAGATCAGAGAGGATGAAGGATTCCCTGGTGTGTGTGTGTGTGTGTTTTAAGGCAAGCTTGTATCTTGACAACTCTCCTTTCAGAAATTACATTTCCTCCCTGTGCCAAGCCTTTAAAATCCTTTGCCTAGGGAGGCTCACCTTATTTCTTGATGGCCTTCTGCTGCAGTGTAAAGACCTTTCTTTTGATTTTTAAGGAAGCTAGTTAAATGTCACATCCACAGCATACATTTAAAGTACATGGCTACTCACTGCAAACTGTAGCTTACCCATCCCATTGCTACAATTCCCAGCAAATTTAACAAGCTACAGTGCCCAAAATTCTTTGAACAGAGCCAAATGTGTTAAATGATTTTTTAAATGGATAGCATGGGTGTGACCTGAGTTTGCTCAGAGGCTGTGCTTGCTAGCCTGCTGATAAAGTCAGTTAGATGGGCAGATATGAGGCACAGGGTCTTTTTAGTATTGGCACCTAATGTGTGCCATTCCCTTCCAAGGGGCATGGCTCCCATAGGCTCCCATAGAGGGGCTCTGAATGGCCTTTAAAAGGGGTGATTGTGATTAAGAATGCTTCTGACTTTTTGGATTATAGATGCTGTATTGTGTTTTAAACTGCCTGTTAGTTTTAGCCATAGTTTAGCTGGTTTCCTTGGAATTTTTTGTAAACTGTTGTTTTCAAATTGTGGTGAATTATTGCATTTGTGGTTTTATGGTTTTAGATTTTCTTCAGGCTGGCTTCAGATGAGTTTTTGTCTTTAAAGGCAACCTAAAAATGTTTTGAATAAATAATTTAAAAAATGTAGCTGCTCTGTAGGAAGCCTTGGTGTTTGAATTATTTTGTAGAATTGTTGTATTTACGTTGCCTGTTAACAAAATTTGTCTGTTCTCTTTTTTGTATTGCTGTTTGCCATTATTGTTCTTTTTAAAGCTGCCTTGGGATTTGTTACTGGAAAGCTAAGATATAAACATTTTAAACAAACAAACAAGCCTCTGCTGGTTTTGGTCCTGCGATCAAGTTCTCCACAAAATAACTAGCACTGGCTGCCAGAGAAGCTGAAAGGTGGAACTCTTATTTAAAAAGAGGCCTGTTCCACAAAATGAAGCAAATGTTGTTGTTGTTTAGTTGTTTAGTCGTGTCCGACTCTTCGTGACCCCATGGACAGAAGCAAATGTTACTGTGTCCTTAAGAACTAGTTGGAAGTGAAAGGTAGTAAGAGACATGTGTACTTACCTAGTGGCAACTGTGTCAAATAGTTGCCTACTTCATATGTTAAGTTTAGAAGCAGGCAATGGGATGCAGCGGTCATCTTGCTTCAGGCTGAGGGAGCCGGCGTTTGTCCATAGACAGCTTTCTGGGTCATGTGGCCAGCATGACTAAATTGCTTCTGGTGCAGTGGGACATCGTGATGGAAGCCAGAGTGCACAGAAATGCTGCTTACCTTCCCACCACAGTGGTACCTATTTATTTACTTGTACTGGTATGCTTTCGAACTGCTAGGTTGAGAGAAGCTGAGACAGAGGAACCAGAGCTCACCGTGTTGTGCAGATTCGAAACACTGGCCTTTTGATCAGCAAGCCCAAGAGGCTCAGTGGTTTAGACCACAACGTTTATTCAATCATAATGGGCACATTATTCCTTCCCCATGAAGTACCTATTGGCCACCCATTGTTTGGGGTAATGGCAGATTTCAGACTTGCTCTGTGTGTGAATATATATTTTATATTGCATTTTGAGTGGTAACAATAACCTATAAAATGCCTCCTTCGTAGTTTCTTGAAAAGGGGAGTGAAGCATCCCCGGGCTGGACTATAGCGATTTTCACAAGAACAGTTGTAGGATTTTTTAAACAGCAGCATATTTACTTAATAGTGGTTTTTAATACTAGTTTTCCATTTACATGTCTAGCCATATGCATATCAGGACAAAACCCCTCATTTTACGCCTTACTAACCAAGCTGTCACCAAGAAGCTGTTCTGGCTAGAGGCAATCAATAAGCCTGTTCTGCTGCCTGGAGTCTGGATGTGCCCAAAGAGAACAAAAGGCCTGGAAAACTTACAGACGTGGTAGGGAGGCTGTCTCACGGAAAAGCAGGTCATCACTGAGATTGGGAATGCAGACAGCAAAGGACGTTTCCATGCACTGAAGTGTTTTTTTTTGGGGGGGGGGTTGGCGGGGAAGAACGCAAACCAGGAGACAGACAATGGGTACAAGGAGACTATGACCGATTAACAGGATTAAGCAGACATAACTCAATTTTTATTCAGGCAGGGATGCTGATGCTAGGCGGTACCTCCGCAGATCTTTGGAACAGCTCAAGGAGATCTGAAATGTTCTTGGCTCCCTGCAATAGCTGAAACAAAATAAACCGTTTAATTACTTTGGTGTATTTGCATACCATGTGTTGGACTGCAGTGTCAGCGGATATTATTTATGTAACTGGAAGATCTTGACTACTGGATGTACATCTGAAATCCCTCCTTCCCCATTAAGCTTGGTGTTTGAGAGACGCAAAAGGGTCCTAGTAAGAGTTTGGTGTGTGCTGATTTTATGAGTCAGGCTGCCAGGAGCTGTGTTTCAGCATTCAGCTTATTTGTATTTTATAAGGCAACTTGATAGTACAATGTGTATTGCATTGGGGGGGGGGGAACCTCTATGTTAACTATCATTTTAGAGTTGAAAATGTTAGTTAATGAATTGTGGATTTATTTTTAAAAACAAATTTAATAAAACAAGCTGCAGTTTAATACAATGAAATCAGAATATTCATTCTGACAGTTAACAAAAGATGACCACATCTATTAGCAAAACAGAAGAAACGGATCTGTTTCTCCTTAATACAGCATTGTCCATTTTCCCAGGTCAAGGCTGCAGCCAGAGGTGGAGCTAGCTGCTCTGGCACCCGGAGCGGCACACATGCTGTGCACCCGGGGGCTACGCCCGTGACGAGCATCCCAGCGGCAGGGCAGCGATGTCACCCCCCCCAGGGATGACACCTGGGGCAGACCACACCCACCACACCCTCCTTGCTCCACCACTGGGTGCATCTTGGATATGAGCTGTTACTTCAGCAGTGAAGCAGCTCAGGAGCTTATAGAGGAGCTGGAGGCTCTAACCTTTCTGGGCTCTCAGGCCCTGATCCAAGCAGGTGCTTCCATTCATTTCCCCCTTAGGCCAAGTAGCCTCACATACAGCTACCTTAGCACTATGGTGGCACCTGTGATGTTCCTGTTTGGCTTGCCACCCCCACTTCTTCTCTGACCCCGAGAAAGATGGGGCGGGGGGGGTGTTACGAGAGCAGGCCAGGAACTCAGGCTGCTGGTGTGGGGATCTCTAATCCTGGGGCAGGAATGCCCCGCTCCAGTGGTTCCTCAGCGTGGAGGACCCTGAGGGGGCTCTTAGGTTTGAGGTGTGGTGGGGCTGAACTCTTACGACCATCAGTCAGTTTATTAATCAATTTTTGCCATTTCCAAAGCTTTTCCTTTTGCTGGAAGAGACAAAAGCGAGCTGATGTTGTAGTTCACAAGCAACTTGCTATAGTCAACTATGCTGACTCTGCTGATGAACACGCGTGTTGATGATATGCAAATTTCAGAACAAACTCGCCTCATTCTAAAACTGGTCTACTACAGATAGATATATAGATATACCTGACACTGCTAGTGAAGCCAGACTATTTGGGATTGATTAATGCCAAGGTTTCATTTCCATTTCCATTTCCAATTTTATTTTGAGCAACCTTGCATGTAGTGCCTACTAATTCAGGCATGCATGGGCAGATTAAAAATCCATTTGTCTAAGGAATGACAGCCTAGTAGTGGATGTGTTGACTAATGCCTTGGGTCCTGACTGGGGAAAAAGGAGACACCCTAGGCCTGTTTAAAAGAACATGTGTTAATAAATTCTGTATTTCTAATAATTTGAATCAGATGGGCATGGGGAATTGGGAGAGTTTGATTTGCACCAAGCAAATAGGAGAAAGTTTTATTTTTTGGCTTTGAAATAAGCAAATGTTCCAAATCCTGTATGGATAGTAGTTGCAAACAGTGGAAAATTGAGTTAATACCAGGGCATCTGTGTAAGTGAATGCTTGAAACGAGCAAGCTGCATTGTTCTTTAACTCTACTAATGCTGGAACAGATGGGAAGCGAAGGCCACTTCACGCATTAGCTGGCGCAGATAAAGAGCAAAGCAAAGAAGGGCCCTTGTGGGTGATTAGAGGTTAACAGGAATAGAAACCAGCAGACTGACTCTTGATTTGCAGGAGGTGTTCTGGGAAAGGAGCAGATGGCAAAGAGAACGTCCCTGCAGCTTATTCAGCTGCTCAGAGAAGTTTATGACGACCTCTAATACAAACAAGCCTACTTAGAGCCTCTCATTTTAAAGCAGTTGCCTGCATTTCTCTCCACCAGGATCACAACAGTTCACCTTAACCTGCAGACATGGGTGTTTGCTCCTCCCTTTGGCTCATCTGTATGTTTCTGTGCAGGCTGCATGGTTGTGTTCTGATGCTTTTCTGGCAAAGCTACAGTTTCATTTTTGCTTAGATTCCTGGTTATTAGGCTTTGCTCACAAGCCAGATGCTTTGTTTATTGTGGCCTTATTCATTAAGGCAGAATTCAGGATTGTGTGTTGCTAATAAATAATAAGGAGGGGGAGCAGGAAAGAAAATGTGCAAAGTTAATGAAGTCCTTCTATTTCTGCTATGTCAGCATTCTTCCTGCAGAAAAGCATCCTCCTCTCGCCAAAGGGAGGGACCCACACAATAAGGTCTTCCTTGGATGCTGCTGCTCAGCATACACCATCCATTAGTCATAGAAAGAAGTTGCTTTTTGCAAGAAAACATGTATATTGATAGCAGCCATATTCTTTTTTAAAATAGCGATCACAGTAATCACTCTGTGTGTGTGTGTGTGTGTGTGTGTGTGTGTGTATACAAAAGAGAAATTACAATAAAATATGTTTACTTTCCCATCTGTGGGTTTTTTATTTGTTTTGGTGGGGTATGAGGTAGGGGGACGACAAAGGGTGGTACATTTTGCTGGAAAGATTAGGTTTTCTTTCTCCATTGTGTGTGGCAACACCTGCCCAGGGAGTCTCTGTGAATCAAAAGAGCAGCAAGCAAAGTGGGTTTAATTGCACACATCTTCAGTGGAGTCTTTCTTGCACTTATAGCACAAAAGGCCATCACTGAGCTGCTTTCAATTGAGCCTGAGAAGACAGGACTGAGAAGAACTCTCCACTATTCTCACAGGCAAGCAAATCACTTTGCTGGAGCATTGTCATGTGGAAATGAGTTCATGAGCCCATCTTCTTTCCAAATGCAAGGTCAGGGATAGAGCAATTGTCAGTTTCAGCTGGCTGGAGCAATTGATCTATTTGCTAGAAAGTGTTTGCTTACCTCCATTCCCTACTGCGCCAGCAAACAGATAGCTTTGAATGTGGGTTTGTTTGTGTGTGTACATATTACACCCTATATTGACAGTCCTGAGTTCACAACTAGCAATTAAAAATTTCTTAGCTTTGAAATGTGACGATTGGTGTGGCATATGTAACTGACAGTGTGACAACTGTTAGTTGGTGCTGGATAAAACTTCTTCTTAGGAAAACAACAAATGTTTTGTTTCCCAAGCTAGGTTTAAGGTGCTGGTTTTAACCTTCAAAGCCCTATACGGCCTAGGACCCTCGTACCTACGGGACCGCCTCTCCTGGTATGCCCCACAGAGGAACCTACGGTCTTCAAATAAAAACATCCTGAAAGTCCCAGGCCACAGAGAGTTTAGGCTGGCCTCAACTAGAGCCAGGGCTTTCTCGGCTGCGGCTCCAATCTGGTGGAACGCTCTGTCACAAGAGACTAGGGCCCTGTGGGACCTGACATCTTTCCGCAGGGCCTGCAAGACAGAGCTGTTCCACCAGGCCTTTGGTTAGGGCACAGCCTGACTCCCTCCTCTGGCAACCTGCTCAGAATTTTGCTTAACGGTTGCCACCAATTTGATTTTAATTAATTTTTATAACGAAATGTTTTTAAAATGTTGGATTATTTGATTGTTTGATTATTTGATTGTTGTTAGCCGCCCTGAGCCCGGCTTTGGCCGGGGAGGGCGGGATATAAATATTTTATTATTATTATTATTATTATTATTATTATTATTATTATTATTACTTTCCTTGAGGTGTGGGGTCCACCTGTGCATGTGTGTGTTCTGAAGAGATAGAATCTGGTATCGTTTTCCTCTACTCTTCCAATGAGGGATTCTGAAATCATAGCACGATCTTGGCCTGGGTAATCCTGTTTTGTGACTTCTACTGGGAACTTGTGCACATCTGCCCAGCCCTGTCAGTTGCTGCCTTATCTGTTTGCTCCTTTTCAACATATTTGAATTTATTCAAATATTGTATTTTAGTGTTTTGTTGGAAGCCGCCCAGAGTGGCGGCTTCCAGCCAGATGGGTGGGGTATAAATAATAAATTATTATTATTATTATTTGCTTGCCTAAGGGATAAGACATTGGGTATGTTTTTCATCTTGAAAAACATCGTCTCCACCACAGGCAAGCCATTCTCCAACTAGTTCATGATGCCCCATGATTGGCCTTCACTTTGGCCTTTGAAAGGGTGATGTGTTTAAGGTGAGGGAAATGTTTATGAAAAGACAAGTGGTTCAGGAAGAGCCATGTGATCTTAGCCATTCATCACCATTGCATATCCTTGGTCTCAGGCAACTCTATAATCGGACAGCAGGCTGCTATGCAGCAGACAACACAGTTGAAATTGGGGTAGTCTGATTAGATGTGGGTGTTTCAGAACTGAAGGCTGAATATGCTTAGTAAGATATTGTGCTATCGAAGAGTGATGGAGAGAAGCAGAAAGCTGACTGGCTACTGAGCAGCTGCACCTTGCTGGCAGTGTGCAAAGATGTACTGTATTAGCAATGTCTCCTGGGAACAAAATGTATTCAGCACTTCTCCCTTGTTACAGAAAAACACTAATCCTGTGAGCAGCAAGCAGTTTCTATGACCACCACTCTTTTTGAAGTTTATATCCTTGCTTCTTCACCAAAGTTCCCAAAGTTTAATGCTCATACAGAATTATTTCAAGTGTTCAAAGTTATTTACATGCATTATTTCAGGGATTTTTATTAGAACCCTGTTAAATAAGCCTGTACTATCCTCACATCGGGATGCGGGAGGCGCTGTGGGTTAAACCACAGAGCCTAGGACTTGCCAATCAGAAGGTCGGCGGTTTGAATCCCTGCGACAGGGTGAGCTCCCGTTGCTCGGTCCCTGCTCCTGCCAACCTAGCAGTTTGAAAGCACGTCAAAGTGCAAGTAGATAAATAGGTACCGCTCCGGCGGGAAGGTAAAAACGGCATTTCCTTGAGCTGCTCTGGTTCACCAGAAGTGGTTTGTCATGCTGGCCACGTGACCCGGAAACTGTACACTGGCTCCTCAGCCAATAAAGCGAGATGAGTGCCGCAAACCCTGAGTCGGTCACGACTGGACCTAATGGTCAGGGGTCCCTTTACCTTTTTATCCCCACATCAAAGATGGCTGAAAGAACAGTGGCTTGCTTGAGACTAGGACTAGGTAATGAGTTTGTGATTCAGGTGGGCTTTGAATGAGGGAACTCTTTGCCATCACACTTCCTCACTTCTCAAATAAGAAAATGATATGTGAGAGCTATGTTAAATAGATTTGGTTGCAGAAATGTGCCCTGATCATAGATTTTGGAATTACTCTATAAGTACTAGACTTGGTGGATATTGAAATATTTTGTGACAGTGGAAACATTGCAGAAGGACTTAGGGAGCAATTCCCAGCTATGGTCAGCTCCCAAGTCATATCATTGGAGTAGCTGCTTGAAGGTTTTGCAGAAATCATGTGAAAATGTTCAAATTCTGGAGCAACTGTAATCTACAACAGGGGGAAAATTTTAGGTAATAATTGCAAAAGGCACAGGGTTCTCAGGATTGCTGCTTCAGCTATTCTAGTTCACCAGTTGTGAAGATTAATGAATTATTTAGGGAAAATAGTAAAATATACTTATGTGTGAATGAAAGGATGAGGATCTTGTTTGCTGTGTAGGCACATGCTTTGGAAAATTATTATAGATTAAAAGGTCTCTGTCAGAAAAGCCAGTGATATAGTGGTCAGAGTGCATATTGTTGATTGTAAACAAGGCTTCTTAGATCAAATTATTCCATCCAAGTTTCTATGTTAAACCACTTCTCATATGAGCACCCAGTTCAACTAGTACACTTCAGAACTAAGTCAACTGTTCCACTTTGAGCCCAGAGTGTTATTTCCAGGGACGAAGCTTGGTTCCTGTGTTTGAGATAGGATTACTACGAAACAGGAATGAAGGAGAATCAGTGCAATTGCTTGGCCGTTTTATTTCCTAGGTATGACCTGAATCACATTCTGGTAAAGCTGAATTACGACTCATGCACCAGCAGTTTAGGTTACATAAAAGAGGGTTAGACAAATCTATGGAGGAGAAAACTGTCAGTGGCCACTGGAAATGATGGCTGTGAAGCACCTCCAGGATTGGAGGCAGCATGCCTCTGAATAGCAGTCAATAACAGTAGGATAGGGTTTCTCTCCCTGCTTTTCAGGTTCCCACAGGCCATCTAGTTGGCCGCTGTCAGAACTGGGCTGGATAGGCCTTTGAGCTGATTCGTCTTATGTTTTCCTTGAATTGATTTAAAGTCCTCTAAGTCGGTGGCCATCACCACATACTGTGGTAGCAAATTCCATAGTTTAACTATGTGCTATGTGAAGAACTACTTCCTTTATTCTGTCCTTTTTAAAATGAAAAATGACCTAAGCACTGATACCTTTCCTCAGAGGGGAATTGCTCCACCCTTCTGATGATTTTGGATTCCCTTATGGGCATCCCTTCCAGTTCTGCAGTAATCTTTTTGAGAGGTGGCAACAGCACTGGACACTGCCCATACCAAGCTTTGTATAAAGTCATTACAATACTGGCAGCCAAGAATAGGACTATAGAATAGAATAGAAAATAAAGTAAATGTGCCAAGAAATTATTTGTTGTTCAGCAGGTTGTGTATTTGTGTGTTATTTATTTGGACTATAGCCTGCTTCCTTCTAAAGGTTCAGTACAGGTATACTCATAAACGTGTGAAAATAACCATTTTTAATGAAATGAATGAAGCCTAGTATATATTAGAACACTGCTTCTGTATTGGGTTACTCTTTGCCACTAAAAGCTGTCTCAAGGAAAAGGTCCTGCACTGCTTGTGGAAGATGTCAATCAGTTGCTAAGCAACCACTGAGCACTTCCTGCCCTGCTCTATGCTATATGAGTGGTGCATCAAAAACAATGAAGGTGCAGCATGCTGAAGCAGAGAGTTAGCACAGAACTACTTGCTTTCCCAAAGCTGAAAAGTTGTTTGTTATTTATATAGCACCATCACAAAGCATACAATAACACAAATAAGAGACTGACGATGCCCTAAGGTGCTTAAAATCTAAATTTAAAACATTAGGGGGGAAGGAGTGTGGGAGAACTTGGAATGCAGTCCAAGCAATGTGAAGTTATTCCTTCTCCACCAAAAAAAGTTCAAATGGTAATTTCCTCCACGTAAATAACTAAAGGAAAGAGTTTTGTGGAACTGAACCCAGGTTGAAGTTCAACATGTTATCCACTACAGTGGTACCTTGGGTTAAGAACTTAATTCGTTCTGGAGGTCCGTTCTTAACCTGAAACTGTTCTTAACCTGAGGTACCACTTTAGCTAATGGGGCCTCCCGCTGCTGCCGCACTGCCACCACCGCACGATTTCTGTTCTCATCCTGAAGCAAAGTTCTTAACCCGAGGTACTATTTCTGGGTTAGCGGAGTCTGTAATCTGAAGCGTCTGTAACCTGAGGCGTCTCTAACCCGAGGTACCACTGCACATCACACCTAGTTCTCATTGCTTCAGTAATTTTCTGTATCTCTCTGTAGTGAATGAGTGTGTGCTATTTCTCTTCCAATAGACTTGTCTCACCCTGCCATGAGATTCCCACTTCCAGGGTGGCAGCCTGACTCTTCTTATGAGATGTTGTCCTGTACAGTAAGAGTTTGCTTCCCAGTATTGTACTGGTGTTTACTAGTGCTTACTGTTAGCTTTCAAGGGCAAGCTTAGTGTGGCTAGCCAGCCAGCCAGCCAAAGACATTCCAAGTGCTGATGTAAAGACTCCAAATAAAACGACTACTCAAACTTGTTTTTTTCCAGAACAGTGTTTAATCTCTGGCTAAGCTTTTGATAAATATTTTGCATATGTTTTTTCCCTAGTTAATCTTTAATAGATGTGCTGTCATGACAGCTAGAAATTAAACTGACACTTGATTTAAAGCTAAACACTAGATAAACTTGGCAGACTCCAGATATATTTATGGCTTATTTGATACAAATATGTAGGATGTGAGCTGAGTCCTCTTTCCCTTAGACTGTTTTCAGCTATCATCAAAATTGGACCAGGATAGAAATTTTGGCTAAATGCAATATGACTCTAGGGTTGTTTCTTGATACCTGAAAGCAAATGATAAAAATTGTGCTGTTCAGTTGGCTTCTGGGTCTACCTTACTAATTCTTCAGAGATTGAGTATGCAGATCAGAAAGTCACATTTGGGCAAATACAGATGACCACAGGGGATGGAGGGGGGCTGGAAATGTGCAGCAGGCTTGTACACTTTCTCTTACACATTTTCTTCCCCTTGCATGTTTATTCTATCCCCCATTTCTGGATTGCTGACACTATAGTTTGCAATGACATACAAAACCAAGCAAACAATGGTTAGCATTAATATCTAAACTTTGAACTGGAAGCTAGTGCTAACCATAGTTGCCTGATTCCGACGTTGTGGCAAACCATGGTTTCAACAAACTGGAAATGGAAGCACATGACAGTAGAGGAAGAGAGAAGCACACAAAGCTGTAATAAATTCTCAAGAGCACAGTTCTATGCAGATGTCCTGAAAAATAAATCTGGCTGAGTTCAGCTATGCTTTCAGGTAAGTGTTCATAGGAATTGTATCCTAAACCATGGGGGATCATCTGAACTAAGCCATAGTGTTTATCATACAGTGTACAGAATTAGATTTTCCAGCATGTAACAGGCCTTATAGTACTCATAGACCGTAATCCTAATAGAGCAGTAATTGTTCTCGCTGTGGTGAAGAATTCTGTATATGGGTGAAATAGAGGGTTTGCTAAGTTGAAGTAATATTAATGTGATCATGAACTGATTAATTCAGGCAAAGCAGAAATTAAATGTTCCCATTAGTCTAAGGCACCATCTGCCGTATACTTTTAAAGCAGTATTACATCATATTAAACAAAGAATCATAGAAACTAGTTTGTTAAGGATGCTGAGAATTGTTAGGAGATCCAGATTAGATTTACAATGGCTGCTTACCTGCTAGCTGCGGGGAGGCGGCAATTGTGGTCCAATGCAGCCTACAGTTGTGGGCACCCCTCTAGCTTTGGTACAGCTGGGAGATGACATCACTTCCTCCTTTACTGGCCACACTGTCTGCTGGGGCTCGCCTGTGGTGGCAGCCTTTCATGGGTGAGCTTGGGGACATGGCTTTGGGAGTATACCAGAGAGGAGATGTCTCCATGGTTTCCCTCCAGTCTGCTTCTTGGGCGTCCCAACAATATCTTGCTTCTTGGGAGTCCCAACAATATCTGGATGGCACCAGTTCACTGGGTGATCTTAGACAAGTGGTCATCTCTCAGCCTAACCCACCTCATAATGCTGTGGTGAGCATAAGAAGGGTGACACTGTATGTCACCTGGATCTCCTCGGAGGGAAGGCAAATAATACACAAATAGATGTTTACAGAGCAGTTTGCATAGGAGGTTTATATCACTTACTGTTTCTTGCTTTCAGTGCAAGTGAATGTGGTGAATGTTTATTGGAACCCTATTGGTTCAGAGTGGGAGAGAGTAATGGGTAAATGAGACACTTGTATCCTTGCACAGATAGGGTGATTCAGAAGCACTGTGGTTCTAAGTTTGAAATGTGCATCCTCAGCTTTCCTTTCACTACAGCAGTATTTTTGGTGGCTCATGGAACTGCATTTATTTCTGGTGCAGTTGTGAGTGCAGAATACCGTTTTACGGTAAGAGAGAGAGAGGCAGGCTGGAGAATAAGTCCGTTTGCATAGATGTGGGGAAGGTTCTTCCTTGAGCAAACAGGGTTCCTTTGGGTTTGTTACCCTTCTTGACAGACAATCCTTATGCTCAGGGTGCAAAACACGTAGCAAAACAATTGGGATACCCAAATACTTTTGCGCACTTTTGCTCTTTGTTCCTGCTTGCTTTGATGAAATCACAGAGCATAATAATAACCGAGAGAGAGAGAGAGAGAGAAGAGAGAGAGAGAGAGAGAGAGAGAGAGAGAGAGAGAGAGAGGAAGGTTGGGGGCTGTGGATTATAGCTTTTCATATTCTTGGAAGCAATTTATATAGAGCCATAATTGCCCTCGGCACACCGTGTCAGTGTGTGGTGGTACAGGAGGAAGTAGCTCCCGCTGTTCCATATAAATAATTGTACACAGCCTGAGAGTTGCCTCAGATTTATTTTAAACTAATTATATGAGGAGAGTGGATATGTTTATCAGACAAGTTTTGAATGGTCAGTGTTGGGGGGGGCATATTTCTGGCCTTTAGATCAGTCCAAGTAATACAGCCCTTTATGGTCGTTTACAAGGCCAATTTTTAAAATCCAGTTCTTAAAGTGAAAGAAACCTCTCAATACTTAATCAGATCTGGATGTGGGTTTTGGCACCGCTTGAAAGAGAATAACAGCATATAGATGGTTTTGATGCTGTTGATTAAAAACCTCTGGTAGAATTTGTTTCAGAAACCTTATAAGGGTTGGCAAACACACAAGGGATTCATGCAGTTAACGTGGTTTAATCATTTTTCTCTTCTTTTGCTATCTTTCAGTTTCCTCTAGTGTGAGTTTGTGTTTGAAATACATTCCTAGAAACTTTCCAGCGGTTTAAGCAATAAAAGAGCATCAGGGGGGGGGGGGAAATGATACTGTGGTTGAAGCTGTCTATTAAGAATCTGGACACATGGATTTCCTATAAAACCATTTGATCAGTCCTATTTTGATTTTAGGAAAAGCAGCTGATCTTTTAGCTTACTATTTTCATCATTAGCCAAAGATATGCAATGAGAACTACTGTTTTGTGCCGGTGCACATTTTAGAAACTGTTTTTGATTATTTATTATTTATTGCATTTATATCATACTTTTTCTTCAAGAAGTTCAAGGTGGTATATATAGTTCTCCACCTCCTCATTTAAACCCCACAACAACCCTGTGAGGTAGGGTAGGCTGAGAGGCTGTGACTGACCTAAGGTTGCCCAGTGAGCTTCATGGATTACCACACTCTGGCTTTCAATGGGGCTTTGTTGTTGATGTTGTTGTTTGGAAGATATTACCCCGTTTTGTGGATTTTCCACTGACCATCTCAGTTAGAAGGGGATATCAAAGATATCCCAACCTCCTGTTGACATAGGAAATCTGCTAGCAAAGCTTCCCTAACAGCTGGTAATCCAGCCTCTGAATGGTGGCAATTCAGCCAGGAGTAAAGTACGATGGCTCTTCCTTACTGATTTTCTGCAGGTAAGGTAACAACTGAAGACTTTTAAGAGCTCAGTGAATATTGTTCTTGCTCTTGCTTGCCTTGACAAATAAAGCTAGTTATTGAAAAGGAAGAAGTTAAAGATTGTCACATGGTACTGAATCCAATTTCCTTATGATGTAGATCACAACCACTGTTGCCCTGTGTTAAAAGCCTAGTGTGACCCACTTTTAGGGTCTTAGAGTGCACCCAGAAATTGGGTTGTGCTTTCAAGTAAAATAAATGAAGGAATTGAAACATTTTCTAGAGTGTTGTTCCTATTGATTGAGGTCTTGAAATGGGAGACTTTAAAAATGTAAATATTTTAATGCAGTGTGATATTACTTTTGTATTTGTTAAAATGCATTTGTTCCCTTTCCTACCCGCTGTTGCATCATGGCAAAATAAAGAATTAATGTTTTTATTCATTTACTTTGAACTATAAAGAATTGGTGAGACTTGTTTCTACTCTTTGGTAGTTTCATGGAATTTTCCTAGCTGACTCAGAAGAAGAGTGCTCTTTCCCATTTTCTAATCCATTTGAGATATGTTTGGAGGTTGAGGCAATTGAATTCAGCATTTTTGTATCATAGGAATGAATGTAAGCTACTAAACAGTTGTACAATATTGTCTATTGCCAATATTGTGCAGAATTCTGCTCTAGGTTTTGCATCCTACTTTTTAGTGAAGCATTGCTCATTTTTTATTCCTTAAAGCGAAGAAATACAGATTGATGTTTAATAGACACATGTTGAAATTTTATTCAAAAGCAATTAATGTCCTTTCAAACCAGATTTGGTATCATGTGTTGTATCTTGCATGAGTATCTGGTGTTCAGCTGATTTTGAAAAGCTTGCATTTGCCAAGATATACTACATCATGTTTTCTGGCAGAGAAAATGAGCAAGATCCAGCATGATATTAAAATCACTCTTCCATCAGATGAAGAAGGAAACTTCAGGTTGCAGCCAACCCCTCCTCATTTGGGCAGTATAAATAACATCAAGCAATGGAGTGTGAGAGATGCTTTGCAGGATTCATCCTTGCCCTTTAGCTACTCCCGGAACTAATAATAAAATAGCTCCTCCAAGTTTGGTTGTGGCTTAAGAGTTTTAAGACAATCTGGAATTAGTTTTATGCCAGCCCAGCTATTTCAAAAGCAAATTCAATCTTTTACATATGGTTGGGTACTGCTATTAGTTCAGTTTGGGATTATTCTGAGCTGGTCAAAGAGTGCAGAACTTTTCTGTTCAGCTGAAACATCTTCATGCAGAATAGTGAGTCTCAAATATATGCTCATTTTGGAGTGAAGGAAATGTAATTTGTTGCTGTGGCACATTGTTGTTAGCATTTATACAATCTGAGCAGGCTAGCGGGCTATTATGATAACACTCCTTTGCAAAGCTAAACATCCTTCTCTTGTTCTCCTTCCAGGATTCCACCTGAGTGGCACAGTAACAGAACCTGCCACTGCAGCAGAAGCAGAAATGACCTACAAGGTAGCCATCAGCTTTGACCGGTGCAAAATAACTTCTGTGACGTGTGGTTGCGGGAACAAGGACATTTTTTATTGTGCACATGTAGTGGCACTCTCACTGTACAGAATTCGCAAGCCTGATCAGGTCAAACTCCGTCTTCCTATCTCAGAGACTCTTTTCCAAATGAACAGAGACCAGCTCCAAAAGTTTGTTCAGTATTTGATCACAGCCCACCACACTGAAGTGCTCCCGACAGCCCAGAAATTGGCTGATGAAATCTTGTCCTCCAACTCTGAAATCAATCAAGTGCATGGTAAGTCTGCCTATTGAAAATCGCCTTTGATAAATTCCCATAGCAGCATGTAACCCAACCAACAGTTAACTCTTGCTCAGTGGTAAGCAAGTGTAGCTGAGATGTTAAATACAATACTTGTTAATGTTCCAGTACAAAATGCCATCAGTGATTTTTCCCTTACTCATGAGGGAAGAACTGGTGATTAGAGGCAAACTGGTAGTTTGCAGTGTGCTTTGTACTCCCCACTGAGAAATGGGTATTGAAGCAATTATTGATTGAGAGTTGACACTGAAATCACGGCCTGAGCAGATCATGGAGGCCTGGATCTCCTCGCCTCTCATTGCTTTCTGTCTGGTCTGTTTAAGTCACTTACATAATACATTTCCACAGCTTGCCAGTTAAACATTCATCCTCACTATAACTCTGCTTGTGTGATGAGATGGAGGAATTAAGATGTGGAGGTGAATTAATGTCCATCAAATACTTTGAAGATGAAAAATTATGTAGGAGACACACACACACACACACACACACACAGAGAGAGAGAGAGAGAGAGAGAGAGAGAGAGAGAGATGAATCAGTAGTTATAAAATGGGCCTGGATATTTGAGAGTAACATACTTACAATTCTGATACATCAGTGCTAGCTTGCTGGAGGTGGGAAGAAGTGTGCAATGGCTGCTTTTTAAAATAAAATAAAATACCCAATTGCTTGTTAGGGCAAGTATTAAAAAGGATAAGGAAACTTTTATTCTTGAAGACGTGGGGTACCTGGGATGTGCATAGGCAAGTAGTTATTTTCAGTTTTCCCTTTCATGCTTAGGAACTCACTGCTGCGCTTTGCAATAAGGAAATATTAGTTTTCTGTTTTTGTGGTTGGCTGATTTCTGAAAGTCTTCAGATTTTCTCATTTTCCTCGATGTGTCAGACATGGTGCACCTTTCCATTCTCTGCTTGTGGCACACTGTAATCTGGATGACAATGTATTGTTTAATGCATATAGTCCTGTCCCATTAAGAACATAGGAAGAGCCCCGCTGGATCACATCCAAGGCATAGTAGTTTGTCCGGCTCCCTCTCCCCCCCCCCCCCCAATAGTTGCCAGTCAGATGCCTATGGGAATCCCACAAGCAGGACTTGAGTGTTGCAGAGTCACTTAAATACAGTCAGCATTTAACTTGTGCACATTCAGCCTTACAAGCTGAAAGGGGGTGGGTGTCTAGAAAAAGACTTTGGGAATCCCACCTGCCATTGAACCCAACATGTTTTGACTATACGCAATTTAGGCTTTAGGTGTGATCCCCAGAATGTAACTCCTTGTGTAAGTTGTGAGCTTACTGTAGTGCAGTCTTAGTCCAGAAAGAAAACGAATTGATAACACTGTATGCGATGAACTGAACAAAAACAGTACATAATATGAAGAGAAATAAACAGGGATTTTGGGTTTCTGAACAATTCAGGCCAAGTCCATACTAGGAACATATACAGCAAGTACACAGTGGAAAACTCCCTTAGGACTACACAGGCAACCAGAGCACAAGTTACCTTTGAAAGGATCATGCCATTCTGACTGGTTGTTAGGCAACAACAACATCTTCTTGGTTAGCTGTATTTCTAGTGTTGTGATACTCTTGTGCTATATACTGTATAGTGACTAGGGCTATGCTCTTGAAGGTGATAGCGCATGTACCTATCAGCTCAGGAGCATGTGAAAAAGAAAAAACTTACTGTAGATTCCGGCGCATTAGGCAACTGGGTGTATTAGACGACCCCCAAATTGGCAGCTGCAATTTGGGGGTTCGTCTTACAAGCCCAGTCTTATACGCTGGGCAGCAGCAGCGGGCGGCAGGCTCTGCGCCGCCCGGCTTCGGAGCCACAGCAGCAGGTGACGGACTCAGCTCTGCACCGGGCGGCTTTCTCTCAGCGCAGAGCCAACCGCCCACCGCCCATACCCGGTGTATAAGACGACCCCCGACTTTTTAACCTCTTTCCCGGGATTACCGTAAATAGTCGTCTTATACGCAGGAATCTATGGTAACCCCTGTATCTATAATAGGTGTCAATTCCTACTATAGGGTTGTATGGGGTGTTATGGGAGGGGTAGTATCTCTGATAGGGGGACACGTCATGCTCCTTCTGGAGTAATTTGTCCACCTTTGGTTCCCACCCTCCACTCAGCTCCTAGAAGCTGTCAGCATGCGACAGCAGCCATACTCCAGGAACAGCTTCAACTGGCTGCCTAAACCAGGTGAGGGTGGCCAATGGGTCTTAAACCCTTGGTGAGTTAGGGAAAGGGAAAGGAGCTAGGAGAAGGAAAACTCTGATCCTAAACCTTTGCTGCCTTGCAGCTATACTCATTTGTGAGAAAGGTTTCGGGAGTAAACCCCAAGGAACAATCTGTACCCGCAGACTTGAGGGACAACCCTACACAAATTCGTAGTGGAGTCCTTAAGATGGTTGGATGGCATCTTGTAAACCTCCTTCTGGCAACTCCTGCAGCCAAGCTGGTGCCAAACATAATGCTCTGCTTTCCTTTGGACCACATTAGCAAAGTAAGAGTTGTCTGGGGAGCCCAGGATCTCCAGACACACTGCCCAGGCTTGTGCCCTGGGAAGGTCACTTCGGTGGTGCTAACAAAGTGGCTTGACTTTACCCCCAGAGGTGCACTCCATTGTCTCTCGAGACAGATGGATACCAACATGTCAATCCCTGGTCTCAAGTATCCTTCCTCAGGGTTTAGATCAATGCATCTTTACAGTGTGTGATCCTGCAGTGGGGCAGACAGTCCAGGATTCAAAGGGTGTTGATAACTTTCGGATCCATAGCCACTGTGGTTTAAAAATCTGGTGCCTGAGCATATTAGCGTGTGGGGATTTGTCAGCTGCCTGAGTGCTAGCAGAAGGCACCCAGAGGCTTTTCGACTGTGATACTCAAAAACTAGGAAACAATGTTGTTTCTATTTGTAGATATTTTGCAGTGAGGAGGAGTGACTAAAAAAAACCCCCTCAGTTTAGATCTAACTAATTATTTTGAGATGACAAAACAGCTCATATTCACAGCATCTTCTCTGAAACATGTTTTGCTTTCTAACTGCCAAATGCAGAGCCCCTGTATCCTTGATCCTAGTTGATGACACACAAAACATGCTTCCCAGGGTAGGATTAAAGATCCCTCATGCCTTGGCATTGATTAGGAAGAAACAAATCCTAAATCAATGGACTTCTCCTTTGCATACCATCATTCAGACATGGCCCAGAGAACTTGAGATGTATCACCTGTCCCCTGAGCTGACTTGTATGGTTAATGGCTCAAACTTCAGGAGCATCTCCTGCCAAGTCCAGTATGTCTTATTAGCTTAATCAGCAATGTAAACATGGATACACTGGCTAACTGGAATTCCATCATGAGAGCACACTGGGGAATGTGAAGTATGGAAAATATACAAACATTGAATGAAAGGATCCTTGGGTTAAGGATGCTTGCTGTCAAATACCCAATGGGAGCAATTCTGCTGGCAGGAATTAAACCTCATACAGCTGCCTGCCAGTTTCCCTCTGCACTCTGACCATGTACAGATTTCTTATTTGTAGATGTTTTAAGTTATGTGTGCACTTTCCTTGGTCAGTTCAGATTCCCAGGCATGTAGAGTTCCCTGGATTCTGATCCTTGACTCCAGCTGACCCTGTGTACCTCCACTTGTGATGTTGGACAAGGTCTTCAGGGATGCATGTTTGGTCCTGTTTGCAGTGTTGGTGCCACATCAGTTCAGATGTAAGAGGGACAAAAAGTGAGTTGGAGATGTAGCCTTTGTTACTTAGGCTTGTTCTAGTTTGGAAATGAACTGATTTATTTACTGATTTATTTTATGCTTTTCCATTCCGGGAACTTGTAACACATCCATTTCCCTATATTCTGTATCTGACATTGTTGCAGGCTGAAAATGGTTCTGATGGTATAAGGTGCATCCTGTGGTTGACCTATGGGCCTGCTGTTATCAGCAATAGGTTTTGTTTGCCACATATTGTACCTGCTTCACCCTCCCAATCATTGATGGATTCATTCTATGGTATACCTTCCTGCTCTCACCAATGTGTTTCTCGTTTCCCTGTAGGCATCACCTGCTGCAAGAGCTCTGTCTGAAGGATTTCATTCATCATTATCGCCCCTCCCCTTTATGGTACACTACCCCACCACCACCACTCAAACTAACACCCTAGGTGACCCCCCACCACCTTCCCTTATGTCATGTGGTGGGACAGTGTGAAAACCATGTTCAAGGGGTACTCCCCTATGAGGAGAGAGGAAGGGACTTTATGTGAGAACGGCTGCTCCAGGGCAGGAAAAGCAGAGGTGATACGCGTGGGAAGAGGCGAAATGTTTGGTGTTGCTCTTTGAATCTTTTAAATGTCTCCAGCCATGCTTCCCCTGCTTTCTCTGCTCCATTCCTGTCACGTGGCTTTAGGTTTAAACCATCCCTTACCATGTGCATCCATTGGAGAGCTGCCATTAAGGAGGAAGAGGGTCAGGTAAGGGCCATATTAGGTAGAAAGCGTGAGCTCACAAGGAAGTCGTATGAATTTCTCAGGAGCTCCCCAGCAGAAGCACTTGAGGTACTGACTTAAGAGTTCTGTGGCCATCGTTAGTCAAGCTAATCAGTGTTTAAATATTCATCTCAAGTCTGTGATTTGGCTAGCCACTTGCCACTTGCCAGAACTGGACTTTCTTAAATGCGGTACCTGATTTAGCAAAGTTCTACTTTCAGTGATTACTTTTACCTTACAGTAATCCTTAATCAAATGTTAGTAAGGTCTATATCTGCCCCAATACACCAGCATCTAGTATAAATGCAACCTGTTTGAGGTGAAGCTTGCCTGACATGTCTAGTTGTAAATGCTCTGCAGTGAGTTTGGAGCATCTTTTCATATGGGACAGAAAGGGAAATGCTTGTATTTATCCTAGAGCTTGTTTACACAGTAGGATAGAATCTCTTAATAAGATTTTTTAATATATTGAATGCACAAACTCAGCTTTGGTTCCTCTATTACTGCTTTGGAGATCCATGCAGGTTGCCAGACTGAGTATATCAGGTTTTCTGTGCATCTCCTCTTTACAATTCTTATGCTGTGCAGGTACTGACCATGGCAATGTTTATGTGGCAGATTGCTGCAAAAAAAGTGATAGAACATACCAAGGTGAGGAGAACACCTCACATTATTCCAGGCACCTCACTTTTAAGTCACTTCAACCTTGTGAGTTCTGTGCGCAAGGCTGAGGCTGAAAAAAAATCATTGTGTAAACAGCCCCCAGGAGAATGTCTGCAAAGCTGATCTGAGACCAGATTTTGAAGGTAGCAATGTTGCTGCTGTATGAGTGACAGTTTAAGGGGTCTCAAGGCCTTCTCTTTGTTCAATCCTCAATCAGTTTAGAGCTAAGATGAGACAATTGCCCATTGTCTTCCACGTGTTACCGTGTGCCATTGGTTGGCTTAACAGCATGTTAATATTGGCAAAAGGAATATGACAGTACATCTTATTAATATTTGAGCATGTTGCAAATTCTGTTGTTTAGTCTGAAATGTGTATCCGTTTTTCCAGTGTAATTTATAGCACATTATTTTCATCTGTGTCATGTGTGATGGAGCCTCCTATTAAAGCATTCTTTTATGAATCTCTGATAAGCAAATTCACTGATTGGTAATTAGATTCACCCCCTGCCTTAATTGCAGTTTAATTAATATCAGGCTCAAAATATAAAAGTGAAAATGAAACTAAATCTATATTCAATAATTTAAGCTGCATCCTGGCTCTTCATTGCCTTGGTTCCCTGAGCAACATCTTGGCTCCTCTAGGGCTTGAAAATGCCAGCTGCCACTGAGCCCATGCAGGAGTGGCAGGACAGGGCTGCTTACTGGGACAGGGAACGGCAGCAAGGAAGTTGGGGCTGTGCAGCCGAACCAATGGAAGCACTCGATTGGCTCTGCCCGTGCTCCTGCACAGCTCCAACCTCACCACTGCTCTGCCCCAGTAGGTGCCAGTAGCACCTGTGTCAGGAAAGTGGCTTTGTTGCACCACCTAGGCTGCTCCTTGGCCCATAAAAGGGTGTGGCAGAGTAAGAATGGAGCTCCTGCAGGACATTGTTAGTCTCCCACCCATCATCTGGACTAGGATCAGGGCAGATTTCTTAACATGTGATTTCTGAATGGGGGTAAACCTTTACTGACAAGACCAAGCACAATTCTAGTGGACTAGAGTCACTAGAGTGAACTGGAAGTGCAGTGGCTATTTCCTTTCCTTCTGCTGCCCATGCCTTGCTGTTCCAGCAATGACCCCTTTACTCACTGAAGTGTAGTAATAAGCATGAGGCAAGTGGGTTAAAGTTCAACAGAGCATGCTCCAGGCACCATGATTTTTCATTGTCACGGTTTTTCACCCAGCTTTTTCTGTGCACAGAGACAGTCTGGTGTAGGGAACTTGGGGTTTTTTTGTTATCTAATGTCAAGCATCCAGATGCAGAGATGCTGATAATTTCTACAAAGTAGAAGCATTGTTCAGCTCTTCACAAAGCTGCCTTTGAAGCATTTCAAAGGTTTGAAAATAGAATCTATTTTTTTCCTGGCTTGTGCAAATTGACTGCAACACGACAATGCAGAATGCTTTCTAATTTCACGGGAGTGCTCTACAACAGAGTGCTTCATAAATATTGCTTTGTCCTCTCCAAGTGCAAGCTACTCCCCCCCACCCCCGTAGCTTCAAAGGGAGGAAGGAAAGCTGGTAAACTCTGCATCTCTCAGTTTTAAGCTCAACTTCTTCTGACTCTACAAGAATTTCCTTTCAGTCTTGTGGCATCCTCTGCATTTAATTGTGCAAGGCACATCAACTGGGCTACCAGCTGCTCTTGCAAACCAATTGCATGCCTTGCAGCATTCCTGAATATAAGCATGAAGAGTAAAAGACACTGAATGTGCGAGGGTGGGGAGGAACTAATCAGAACTATATTGAGAAACTTAAAACGGGAAGACATGAGGCTCTGAGAAAGGAAAACTGAAGCCTGTTCTTTAGGGCATGATTATTCTTTCTTAATAAAACACTCCAGATGAGCCATTAAAGAGTCTGGCTCCTGTTCCTTGGAGTGAGCGTTACATAGGAGGAGAGTTACCTGCAAAACAAAATCTTACCAGTCTCCAGATGCTCCAGAGATGTGAAACCTCTTAAACAGTAGCTAAAGCAAGATGATTCTCCTAAGTCAGTGCAAGACAAGTCACCCATTAAGTACAATTCTAGGGTCTGGTAGTCTCAGTGATTCGTCCCTGAATGCACTCAGAACTATGCAAGCAGGCGTGCGTGCGCGCACTCACTCTCTCTCTCTCTCTCTCTCACACACACACACACACTGGTCACACGCATGCATGGGGCCTCAGACTTTCCAGAAGTAGGAGGCTTTGCCTGGCAAACCAGAAATTTGTCTGTTGTTTCCTTCTGTTCTTTCCTGCTGCTGGATGAAGGGGGGAATAGAATTTCCCATCTAACACCAAGTAGCTGAGCCATGAACATTCTTACCATATACCATAGATATTCAGGAAGCAGCTTGTTTTTTAACACCAGTTTAGGCAAAAGAAGATTAAGCCCCACCCCACTGAATTGCATTTTTTCATTTGATGGTTGGTTGTCGCAAAGGTACTTTAGAAGCTTGCTGTTGCCTAAAGTGGTATAAAGGCATCTGTGTCTACTTACATCACTTGGGGTTGACTTGCACTCTAGTCAGCCTGGATATTGGTTTAGTGCCCTATGCGTCAAACTGTCAGCCAGCCTGGTGATGCCTGTCTGTTAAGCCACCATTAGCCACAGCCATATGTGTACCAAAGGTAGTAATTTTGTTCATTCTGGGGAAAAGGTAATCCAAAAGTGATTGAATAATGTGGCCCTGCAATCATTGCCCTTACAGTGCTTTTCTGTCTTAGTTTGTGATCCTGGAACTGCTTCACATAGCTCCCAATTGAGCCTTCCTAGAAGTTGAAGGCCCAGTCCATTAGCTAGGATTAAATTATTCCTTGGATATTGCATGTCTTCTGCATGGACATCTCCTAACCTTCTTTCAAGCTCACTAGATTCCCTGGACCCAGCAGCTGATGGTTGCTTGTACAGTATGTGTTCATTGCCTGGAACAGAGAATTGCACTGTTTTAGAAACATGGTTTCTCTCTGCTGATATGTACACAAGAAAAGCTGGGCACGGATCAGCACCAGAAGATGGACAAATATGGAGTGTATGTCATCCAGACTGTTCGCTGAGTCTAGGGGATCACTACATGGCAGATGTGGGTCTTCAGCCTAAAGTAGTATGTTTTAAAGCTCTTGGGAGCTCAGAAGGGTCTAGCACTGACAGTTATCCTAGCTCATTTCATGAGCTGCTGGGTTTAAGAACAAATGATTAATAGCACTGTAAGGGTCATACCTATAACGATAGCAAGGAACTGAAATTTTATCCTCTAGTATTGTTTGGTCTTATCATTCCTTCATTATGGGTCACTTATTATAAGCTGGTGTGTCTGCTTCCTGTTTGGCTCCAATGCCCCTACACTCCAGCGATGTTTGTTGTTTAGTGAAAACAAAAATTAACTGCAGAAATATTACAGTACTGGTTTGCATAGGAGAATGGTTCTCAATTCCTGTTTTGAATGCAATAGAAGGTATCCTCATAACAAATTTACATGGCAGGATGGACTGATTCCTCTGGACATGGTTTCTTTTAATAGCTGGGCTTCTCTTGCCACAGGTGCGCCAGACCCCACTGCAGGGGCAAGCATCGATGACGAGAATTGCTGGCATTTGGATGAGGAACAGGTTCGAGAGCAGGTGAAGCTGTTCCTCTCCCAAGGAGGGTATTATGGCTCTGGAAAGCAACTCAATTCCATGTTTGCTAAGGTGAGGCGTGGCTTTTTTCTTCCCTCCCCCAAAAGCTCTGCATCCATGTGGCTTGACGTCTTATAGTGCTCCTTCACTTTGCAGATGTTGTCCTTAGGAGCTCCAGAAATCAACTTCTGGTGCTTTTCAGATCACTTATTTTACTCCTTTTACAGGCATTGGCATGGCTTAGATTGCATACTATAGGAAGCATGGCGCCCCTTGCTAGTTTGTCACTAGAAAGGTCCATGCAAAGGAACATAAATCAACTTATTTTAATCCTATGAAATAAATAAATGTAGCCACTAAGTAATATGGGAACTAAGGCTGTTGATAGCTTCACCACATCATGACATACCCAACTTATCCCTGGCTTAGATATCCCTGTCATCGCCAAACACTGATATCACAAGTGCATTATATCATGTATGACAGTGATGTCCAACCAGTAGATTGTGATCTACCGGTAGATCCCCAGCTGATCCTGGTAGATCGTGGGATCCATATCATGTACAAAAAGTTATGGGGGGAAAGCTCAACTACTCTGGGCAATCCACGCATGCTCCTCTCCCTCCAATGACAATGGGTAGATCACTGCCAGTTTTTTTATACTGGGAGGTAGATCACAGTCTCTTGGGAGTTTGACATGCCTGATGTATGATATTCAGGTCATTTTGAGTTGATGAATGTGTAGCACACATACATTACATACACATACCTTTTCTGTTGTTCTAAAAAACTGGGATGACAGAGCCCTTAGTTGGTGGTAGAAAGAAAACAGTCCATTTTTTGGTACGTTTTTAGATAGATGATGATGTAGTCTTGGAATTATCTATTGGTGTATGGGTCTGGCAGACATAGCCCATCCCTGCACTTCTGCCAGTCAGCAGAGAAGTTGGGAGTGGTCCTCTCCATTGCAGTCCCCAAGGTGCTATGAAGAGAAAAGCACTATATGTGCTCTTCAAAGATCAGTTTTCAGAGAGCGAACTCTGAAGAGCAGAGAGAGCAGTTTCCCCTCCCATTGAAACACTGGGGTATGAGGATCTCCTGCCAGTCCAGTGTTGTGGTGGCAAGGAAGGCCCTCCACTTTCAAAGGTTCCTCTTCTCCATCTAGCATTGTGCCTTTGCTAGGTTTTATCCATTTGAATCTCCTTCCTTCAACCAGAGCCCGTTCTTTTTCCTGTATTGCACCATGTTGCTGAATCAGCAACAATACTTGAAACTGAACTTAGATTTGTTCATTCAACTCTTAGGCATTTTCTTTCCCAGTGAAGTCGGCTTAATATCTTGACTTGTTCCAAAGGTGTTGACTGTAGTTTTCCTGTTTAGATGAAATGGGAAACTATATTGAATGGGAAACTTCCTGGTTTGTTTACTCATGCTTTGGAGGGAATGCCTCATCCGTATCTTGGCTTATTAAGCCAAGATATGATTATCCAAACTCTCCCACTGTGCAGGTCTTCCACGCTGCTTCTCATACTTCCTGTTTAATCATTGCATTGTAGAGAATGAAGCAAAGCCACCCTTAGAAATGAGACCATGGAGCCGAAACTGCTCCGTTTACTTTCTTCTTGCAGGTAGCTAAGTGAGGAATGAGGGTGAGGCAAAAGAAATAGGCCAGTTTTCAAATCAGGAACGTCCTAGGAGTCAATAAATGGTAGCTTTCATCTGTTGAAGTCAGATTGTGCCTCTCTCTTTATTCTCAAGGGAGAGATTTCCTAGTTTGGATTGTTCAGCTGCCCTTGAATAATAATAATAATAATAATAATAATAATAATAATAATAATAATAATAATTTATTTGTACCCCACCCATCTGGCTGGGTTTCCCCAGCCACTCTGAGTGGTTTCCAACTAAGATTAAAATACAAAAAAATGTCACACATTAAAAACTTTCCTAAACAGGGCTGCCTTCAGATGTATTCTAAATGTCAGGTAGTTGTTTATCTCTTTGACATCTGATGGGAGGGCGTTCCACAGGACAGACGCCACTACCAAGAAGGCTCTCTGCCTGGTTCCCTATAGCTTTGCTTCTTGCAGTAAGGGAACCACCAGAAGGCCCTTGGCGCTGGATCTCAGTGTCCAGGCAGAACGATGGGGGTGGAGACGCTCCTTCAGGTATACTGGGCCGAGACCTGAATAGACTCAGGTTAGATGAGGCTTGCTTCTTAGTGATATGTCTTCACAACTATTTAAGGTAGGATGTTGGCCCACAGAAGTATGTAGTTCCACAGGCATGCAAAATATAGTTCCCATCTCTAAATGCATTATGCATGTAACTGAAATAACACCTCTTTTCCTCCGCTGTCTTAGGTCCGTGAAATGCTGCGCATGAGAGATTCCAATGGAGCCAGGATGCTTACACTAATAACTGAACAGTTCATGGCAGATCCACGGCTTTCTCTCTGGAGACAGCAGGGAACTGGCATGACGGACAAATGCCGACAGCTTTGGGATGAGCTAGGTGAGTTTCCATGTCTCTGTGCGTCCCATTAGAGAGAGGCCAGTTTGTCCAACCATTTGTGATGGGAGAAGCTAGAATGAGTCCTTGTGGAAAACATGTCTGATGGGCTGCATGACACTTGCTGGTCTGCTCTGGGCAAGTGGCTTCTGGAGGCAGCTAGAAACTGTACAGAGGTAGGAATGAGCATTCCATAGGCAACTGTGTACATGAGAGAAAGAATTATTTTGAGGGGAAGTTGATTCAAGAAGTAAACTTTTCCCTTCAGATTTAGCGACACAGGAAACTTCCTGATACCAGGTCAGTTTATTTGTCCAACTAGCTTCGTATTCTCCGCAGCTATCCAAGGTCTCCGACAGAAGCCTTTTTCTCATCATCTGTCAGATTCTAATTTAATTGGAAATGCCAGCAATTGAATGTGGGAGCTTTTTATGCAAAGCATATGCTCTAAAATTATGGTGCCTCCCCAAGATATGGTTGTCCCCGTCCCCTTTTCACAGGCTTGTCTTGCAATTTAATATCTGAGTTTGGAGAAACTTTTGCCCTCGTGTTCTTTATCTGCATAGGAAATGAGTAATGCATAGAAAGCTAGCTTGCCTGCAGGCCACATCTTTGCCTTTTAGCAGCCAGGGCAAGTGCCTGCCACTGTCAGTTAGCATAATAGAAGCCTGTAGGCTGCCATGCAAACAGCCTCTTTGAACTTTGCTTGTGGCTGAAAACTGGGGAAGAGATTTATATTCCAAGACAATCTGCCATAGCCTTTTATTTGGGAGATGGTGGTTGAGTTTGGATGTCACAATAAACCATGGTTTATCTTGATGAGAAAGAGCTGCAGTGAGCCTTTAGCACTCTTTCCCCTCGCCCTCCCCCCGCCTGGCTGGGCTGCAAGAAAGAGATTGGAAGCTTCAGCTTCCATTTTTCACTAACTGCAGTTTAACCAATGCTTTGAAGTGGGCTTGTCTCAAACAAACCATGGTTAGGATTAACCACAATTTGTCAGTTTGGGACAAAATGGCAAGTTTTGGTTAATCTGAAACAAAAGTGAAGCTTCCAAGCTCTTCATGACTGCTAGTAATGGGGAGTGTGTGAACCCGAACTGTGGATTGTTCCTGTCATAATAAAGTTGATCAAATAAACCGTGTTTATTATGATGTCCAAATGCAACTGCTATATCTTTCAGGGCAGCTAGAATTTATCCTGCAAGCCAAGAAGCCTGCTGTTTCTATCGGCCAAATTGAGTAGTGTTTGATCCAGATTTGAAATAAAAATAGTGCTGCAGCCCAGGCCTGAAGTACAGCCGAGTTTGTACTGTTAGAGGTGATGAGAGGAATATTGTTGCCAGGCTGAACCCAGCACTGTGTTTGATCTTTAACAGAGAGAAAGAGAGAGAGACCAGGAGTGCAGCTCTGTATATCGGAATACTCAATGCAACTCGTCAGTATAAATGTGTATATTTTCATGTATAATCTTGCCTGGGATAGCAGTAAAAGAGGGGGACACAGAGAGGCAAGGGAAAGAAGGACTGGGAGCCCTGGAGCAAGGAAATATGTGCCCCCTGACCCCCAAAGAGAGCTCTGAAGTCCAGGCTCCCCTTTCACAATTTGTTTCTAAGTCTTTAGCTTATACTGCCTACATGTTTTCAGGGTTTTCTTTGCATTCATGAGAGAAAGCCTGTCTTTCAAGGTTTGTGCCAGATCCAGCAAAATCCTGTGGAAGTAACACTTCATAAGTGGGACCGCAAACCTGTCAGCCCAAAGCAGTCTGGGTTATCTGTATGGAAAGGTATAATGAGGATTGAAGAAACTGTTCTTTGCACTTCTGGTTTAAAGTATGCATTGCTACCTTTTAGAGATGGTTTGCAGATTGTCATTCTCCCTTCTTTTGGGCAAGCCAGACAATTCCTATCCTCAGCCCCCCAACCCAGCTGCCATGTCTGTTTGGGCTGTGTGGAGCATGATCGCAAGAGTGTTGCAGGTACATATTAAATCATGCTCACAACATCAGTTAGGTGACAAACAGCATAGGCTTCTTCTCCTTATTTGGAGGCTGAGTGCTTCCCCCACTATGCCATTGCTGTGGGGGGGGGGGGTGCGTGCGCGCGTGCTTGCCCAACCATTTAAACATAAAGAGAGAGGCAAGCACCATCAAGAGAGGAGGGAATGTGTGAGCCAGAGGCTCATTCGTGTAATGCCAAATAATGGTTTGTGGAGCAAGGCTGCCCCACCCCTGCTCCTTAGACCTTTTCTGCCTCTTATGGACCTTTTCAAATTATGTATTCCTTCTCTCCAGAGCCAAAGAATTTAAAGGCTGCAAACAACACTGGTCCACTGCCCCTCAGTAAGGCACTTCAACCTTTTCCTTTATAGGTTGGGGGGGCACCAAGTTAGAAAGCATTCTTTTATATTCCAGAAAGGCCTTACTGATCTTTGCAGGAAGGAGAAAGCTGGCCGTCCTGAACTACATGCTTTCAAGCTCAGGCTGAATTATTCACTTGAAAACCTCTATCTAGTTTGCAGTGTGAACTGAGATCTATGTTAAGCATAACAGCATCAGCAAAGGTTCATCTAGCTTGGGAAGCCCAAAAGCAAGACATGAGCTCAATAGCCCTCTTTGCATCTTGCTTTCCAGCAACTGGTATTCAGATCCATGGTTCATAGAAAGGAGGTCTTTTATTCCCAGTAACGTCAGACATTTCTTTAAAGCACAAATGGTGTGTGCAGATTATTCTGCCAGTTGAAACACAAGAGCAAAGCTAATATTGCCATTGCATGAGAATCTTTGGGGCTTTAATTGCTGCAGTGCACTATTGGAGATTAGATTCTAATTGTGAGAAGTAGATTGAAAACAGTTGGACTACAGCTTGACCTTAATCTCTCTGGAGACAGTTTATGTATTTCCTTTGTTTACAGTTGGGGATTGGGCTAGGTTTGCAGGGGGGTGGGGTAGAGAGAATAAAATGAGGGGGAAATAGGCTTAGTTCAGATGAAACACAAAACAAACAAGCCTCAGGCTCCACAAGCTCCAATTACCTCCCACACTTCCTGGTTTTCCATAAACTATAATTTGCCATTTTGTTTGGACTCAAGTCAATAGAGGAAGAGAAGGGAATGTGTGAGCCCAAGGCTTGTTCTTGTAGTGCCAGATTATGGTTTGGCATTATTACATCTGGACTTTGGGTTTTGGTTTCAGTTCAGTCAGTGGCACTGTGGTCACCTCTGGTCTCTCCTTATGATGGTGGTGTTCAAGATTCCTGTCCTCAGAAACATCTGCACATTGCGGAGGGTCTTGGGTATGTGTTTCTAGGCACATTCTCAGTTTGTGTCAGCACCAGTGAGGCCTGGGGGGTGGTCTAAGCCGCTACTCTATGCATGGACAAGTCCTTTCTCTGCCATTACAAATAATATCCTTGTGGAACTCCTTATAGGCATCTGTGAAATCCTGGCCATGGAAAACTGTGATCTTAAGAGAAAAATGGTAAAGTTTTCCTTTTCTTAATCTACTATCATCCTGATAAAAATTCTTTTTTAAAAAGAGCTAAAGGATAGACAATAGTTGAGTATACTTATGCCTATGCGAGAGAGATTTTGAAAGAGAGAAGAAGGTTGTGCTAAGATTTTTTTATAAGATTTTATGGAAATGTATTTAATAAATAAATACATTGGTAACAATATACTACTTTGAGTGGAAGGAGCAGCTTTTTTATAAAGTGCAGCTAAAGGGTTTACGGTGAGACAGTTTTCTGGAATTGTGTCTGTTTTAAATGGATTGTGTCTATTTAATATTTTTAAGTGGGGCTATAGCTCAATAGAGAATGTGCTTTGTATTCATAAGATCACAGGATCCCTCTCCAGGTTAAAAAAGGACACAAGGAATTATTCTGGGTGGATTGGACATTACTGATAGATGAACCAGCACTGGAAGGCAAGTTCATGTGTTCAAGATGATACGGGCAGTTTTAATATATGCACCTTTTCAAGATGATATGGAAAAGCCAGTTGTTCAGTGACATAAATAGCAGTACTGATTGCTAGGGATTTTAGTATATGTACCACTTGGGCTAATTTTAGACTTAACCACTCCCATGTGAACACTGCTGTGTCCTTTTCCATGGTGCTTTCTGTGAAGCTGTTACATTTAAATACTGCTTACACCGTGCATATCACGGTGTAATTGGAATATCACGGAAGTCATTGGAAAGTAGTCTGAAAGGCAAGGTATAACATTTTCAGATTAGATAGAGTGCCCATGCACACCAGCACTAACATCTCCAAGGATATGCCCACACAGTTGGGTGGGGCACAAGACATGGAGCATTTAAACACACCACATTAAGATGTCCTTTCGGCAGCTCTTACATGAATGTGATAACCTTAAAAATGGCTCAAACTCAAGCAAGCATTGATAACATTAGTCATATTCCATGAGTTCTCAGTCTGAAGAGAGAAACATACTTTAGCTAAAATCTACCTGTGTTTTGGAAAGGGTGGATCTTCATCATTCATATGAGAACCAACTAAAACATTTCTTTAAAATTGGTCAAATGAAGCTTAGTCCCCTAAACCAAATAATCAAGTGTTCAGCATTCATATAGAGGCTAGGTGAGGGCAGTTGAAGACTGCAGACCTAGAGACAGGCCAAGCATCGTAGGCTACCACAGATTGCAGAGTAAGCTTAGTTTGCAGATTGAGTTGCTGCAGAACATACAAAGCACAGCATCCATATAGGTTGTCAGTTTTTCGTCGCTCTTAGGCTTGCGCTAGAAAGACTATACTGTACAGAATATACTGGTTCTCATTCCATTTCCTTCAAAGCATATCCATCTGGACCTCTATCAAAGGTAACGTAAGGTGGACATCTGGTAGCTTACTTTGCATTGGTATTGTCCAAGAGGTAGGATACTATTGAGGATTGAATATATGCCAGATTCAGGAGTTCAGGTCAGGGATGTCTTGTTATTACTTGCACACTTTTCAGAAACCAAACATGGGCAAGTGCAATCTGATCCCCTTGCTTGCTTGCTTGCTTGCTTGCTTGCTTGCTTGCTTGCTGGTAGCAAAGCATTCTAAGTCTCACTTCAGTGACAGTTCCTGCATATCAAACTTGTGTAATAGTGGTTTCATTTGCATGTCATGGTAGACTAAGCTATGACTTGCCAGGGCTGTGAAAAGATGCTTGTTCGTGGAGAGGAACTCATACCTGCTTTGTTCCTCTCTAGTCTTTTTAGAACAGTGCAGCCGCTAAGCCAAGGAAACCTGGAATCATGGTTAAGGTTTGGTCTCCTTAACTATGATCTGTTTGCTATCATCACTTGTAATCCTTTGCATCTAACTCATTTGATGGAATACACTCAGTTAATCCTGCTGCCACTTTTTGTGGGCATCAAATAGGTCTTGCAGGTGCTAGGGACATGTGTAGCTTGTCAGTTGGCTAACAAAATTCCTATACAGTTCTCACATGCAAGTTTGCCATCTATGCATAGAAACAAATTCTGCACTCCAACTCCTGGATTCTGTCATTCCAAACCTGAAAAAAGTTCTCTCTTTCTTTTTCTCATTGTGTCCCCTGCTGCAAAAGTGCACATTCATGCACTCTTATGAAGAGGTAAATAGATATTCAAATTGGTGTGGACACAACCAGAGGAAAAGCATAGGCCCAGCCAGCCTTGTTCACACTGGATAGCTATGATGGTTTATAATTAACATCATCTTTCTGTCTATATAAAATTATCAATGTTTGTAAGTTGAAGTTGGATATTTGCTGAAATAGAGACATTCTAAACCGTGCCAGTGTAGGTTTCTGCTGTTCCCACACAAGTTGACAAACTATTTTTGTTGATTCTATAAGTCAGCTATGGTATCGTGAGGAAGCATTGCATATTTCCAAGTTGGCACTGCTGCAGTTTCAGCATCCACAAGAGAGATGTACAACTTTGATATGAATGAATAACAAATTATACATTTATTGTCCAAGAAACATAATTGTGCAGAAATGATTAGTGCTTTAGTACTTCAAGGAAGTACCGCGATGCTAGTGGGCTCTGACCAGTGTTCTGTGTTAAGTCATATGCTGATGACACACATTATGTGTAGCTTATTACCCTCCCCCAACACAGTAACTAGTATCAGATTTCAGAACAGGGCAATTAGAGAGCGGTCTATCCCCTGTCATTCACTTCCAGCAGCCTGAGGTTTAGATCAGCTGTTTTGTATAAACCCAAAGGAGAGTTTAGAAACCTGCCACCCAGGAGCCAGCTCTGTGAATTACTTTATGCTGAGCATCGTGGCACTCTCCCAGCCCTTTATCAAAAGAACTGACTCTTTAAATTGGCAGCGTTGGGGAAACAGCCCTGCTGCAGGCCATTGAACTCCATGGGAAGACTTGCCGGCTGGGAGACTTCAAAAGCCAGCTCTATAGAGCTGCACTCTTTTACCCTGTATGAGGAAAGGGAAAGAGACTCTTAGAAGTTCAAGGGTGGCTGCCCTGTATTTGTGGTTGGGCCCCAAAAGGAAATGCCAGGAACTGCCCCCAAGCAGTTCCATGCCGCTGCTGTTCAGAATGCTCTGGAGGCGGAAAAAAGTCCTGCTCGTTCTCCAGAGCTTTGTGGAAAAGTCTGAGCTGCTTAAAAGAAGGCTGGAGAAGGAGATTAACAGACTCTCAAGTGGGGGTGAGGGCAAGATGAACAAAACAGAATGGGCAGACATGGATGGCTTTTGCTGCCCTACAGCCCAAACCTGCAGCCTACCAGATTTGAACAGAGCCCACCAGCGGTGTGTGGAAGCCCACCAGGTCCTTGGCAGAGTTCCTGTTTTAGCAAACAGGCAAGTGCAAGAGGTTTACAGAGCCCCTGGTAGCCCCACACATAGCTGGTGGGCTCTGTGTTGCTTAGTAGGTCATATATTATGCAGACCTGCTGCAGTCTCTGGCTGCGAGTGGAATTGGTAATTTCCCAAGCCAGCAGGAAGAGTCCCGGTCAGTGCCAGTTGTGAGAGGAGAGCAGCCTGCTTAGTTGGAGTTGTGCAAAGCTCAAGATTAGCTCTGGATATAATGATACCTTTTCCTTACAGCATGTTCTCTTGGTGGAAATGTATGCAGGTTTTTGAGTTACATAGAACTCCTGCAGGCCGTGAAATTGGCCCAATCAAACATATAACTGTGTGTGCATGCATGTGTGTGTGCTTTAGGACTGGCATAAACAGCTTTCTGCTATAGAGCTTTCACTGAAGGCTGAATTCTCTTCCTTGGCTGGAATAAGGCTCTGTACCACAGGACCAAAAGCTTGACACTATTTTTAGTATGGTATGGTTGAAATTGTCTTGCCTTTGCATGTAACTAAGAATAAAAGCATCAATGAAGTAGACTGCAGTCCACAAAAACGTTTGCCATAATAAATTTGTTAGTCTTTAAAGTGCCACAAAACTTTCTATTATTATTATTATTATTATTATTATTATTATTATTATTATTAACAAAGAGGCATTGTATGCTTTAGGGCAGATGTGGCTATTCTGTGGCTCTCCAGATGTTGCTGGGCTATAGCTCCCATCAGCTCCTGGTAAGGGATGATGAGAGTTGTAGTTCAAAAACTTACATAACTATCTCTTCCTTGCCTCTTCTATGCATTCTGAACACTCTTTTGTTTGACAGCTATGCCAAGATCACAGTAAGGAGTATTATGCCAGCAGGGTGCTGTGAAAAACTTCAAGTTTGTGGGGGAGTAGTTTTCAGAAATTAACATCAAAAACCTCTTCAATGCAAATAGACTGGAGAACAATGGCAGATGAAATGCCATTGTGATATTTCTTTTCTAAAGTGGAGCAATCGTTTACTGGGTAAAAATCAGGTTATCATTCGGAACTTCTGGCTCTTGGGCTTGCTGCAGTATTTTAAAGCAGTCTTTGATGTGCAGTTCAAACAGGAATTTTGTCCTGGCAGATCGAAATAATTTCAGATGCATATGCAATTATTGTCTCCCAATTTCCATCTCTCAAGAATACAGTGGAGTTTCTGTATGGAAAAAATGTTGACTTTAGCTATTTATTTGCTTTTATAAATCCTCCCTCCCAATGTGCAGTGCATTTCCCTGAATAAAGATGTGGACGTTTCTTTTAAAAAAATCCCCAGGCAGGGAAACAATGTGGGGGTAACCTTGCTGCATGCTTACACAAGATAGCAGTGAATAACTGCTTCTGCATTTCTGCACCTGGTTCATTCATATAGGGGCCCTGTGGGTGTGTGTGGTGTTAAATCCACACTGCACACTAGAAGAGAAGGGATGCTGGCTGCGACAGCTGCGGAAGTGGGGAGATATGGATGTCTGCCCGCTGGAGGATGGGAATTACGGCAATGAACTTCCCAACATCACTAGTGCACTTACTCAGAGCTCCAGTCACAGGCAAAGTAAGTTGGGGGGGGGTGAGAGTGTCTTGTCTTCTGCTATGTAATGTTTTTCACACCGGGGAACCCCAGTGTTATAACAAGCTGGTGAACAAACAAAAAACAACTGGAAAGACCCCGACTGTGCTCAAATATAAAAGCTTGCTCAGGTGAGAGATTATCCCTATTGTTGTCTCTGCATGCCAGTTGGTAGACTCCTTTATGGAAGTACCAGGGTGATGTTTACAGTATGGAGACATGCAGCCCTATCAGTAGGGTTTCTTCCACACTACACATTTCATACATGTTCTGTTTAAAATAGCTCATTGAGAGGGAAACTGCTGAAATGCAAATGTTGCCTGGCTTGAATTCTTAGAGCTTTCGGAATACTGACTTTTCCCATTTCAATTTCTAGGTATCTCTGGTGGCTCATGCTGTCCCCACCCCATCCATTCTCTTGCTATCCTTCTCTTTATCTACGCTTGCTGGGTTTGGGTCATGGGAGGAATGGTTATCCAGGGAGGGCTGGTACTGCTGAGGGATTGGTCGTTTTGCATACTACTACTACTACAAACAAGAACCAATACATTTTAAAAGAAGAAGTTAAAGTTCAGTGAATCCTTTCAGTGTCCTCAAATATCCCCTGTGCTGCATTTCATTGTGATGAAGCCCATTCGTATAGCTGGAACTTTAGGGTGAAGTCTGCACCAGCACCAGCGGTGTACTTTGCATTGTGAAGAGTCCATTGCAACCCTTGTGGAGAGAGGAAACTGCATCCGTTTTTTTTTTGTAGGGCGTTTAGCAATTCTAAGCATAATTAGTTATTGGAAGCCTCCTCCCATTAAACTGCGAACGCTCCCACAGTTTGGATTAAAAACCCAAAGCTCCTTAACTGTCAGCCCTCCTCACCCTTTGGCCTCAAATCTATCTCTAAATTGGACAGCTATTTAGATTGAATGCATGCTGATTTGCCCTAATTAATTTATAGCAGTGGTACAATCTGGGATTTTCAAGTCTTTGCTTGCCAGCAGTCCTGCTGCAAGCAGGAGGGATATATTAGACATGCGTGGTAGCAAATCTCTAGTGAATTACTTTGTTTGGATATGGTTAAATTTTAAAAACATGGTGACAGGAAATTCTGCTTATTGTGGTGTGGTTTGTTGTGGTGATGGCTGAGCACCTCAGTGGTCAGACCCATGGTGGCAAACATTAACCAAGTCCATGCAACACACTTGGCTACCCTGTGTGCTCTTTTCCTTGTAGGCTCTTTAGCAAGGTCAAGACGCACAGTGTTCACTCGTGCCATTGAAGGTTGTGACCTGCACTGGCAGGATAGCCACCTCCAGCGGATAATCAGCAGCGACTTCTACATCTCTCCCTCTTATCAAAGGGAGGGTGAGGGCCTCCTCTTCAACTCACAAGGACAGCCTTTGTGGCTGGGTAAGTTGTCACTCTTCTTAGTAGCAGCCATTATGTTCTTGCTTGGTAGCACACTACTCTGGGGATTCCAGTATGCTGAAGGAAGAATATTGTGTTTGCTCAAGAGATGACTGGAAAATTAAATTTGGAATCCTACTCTGGTAAAATAAGAAAAGTACACATTTGTGGTCACTTTAGGGAAGAACACATCATCTACTCACCTTGCGGAACCTGAGAATTTATGGCATCTAGTCATTTCCTATGCAGACTTGGGTCCCTTAACAGGAAGTTTGTGCCTGGCCTCAAAGACATCTAACCTGGCCTCTGGTTCTTTTCTTGGGATACCAAGGGACAGATTAATCTAAGCAGTTGTGTTAGCAGGATCCAGTGTAACGAGTCCTGCAAGTGCAACAGGGTCTCCTCCCTCTCCTTCCCTGCACCTCTTAAATTGGCTTGTGGTTGGGGTTGGAAGAACCCCTCAAACAGAACACTGAGGAAGGAGAGGGGAGATAGTTCCATCTGGCAAGCAGAAATATTGATGGAATGGTCATATAGCACAACACTGAATTCCTTTATTTCTTGAAACTTTCTCTGTTTCAGGATGGGGAAAGCCTTATACTACACAGTAAGTTAAGTCCGTTGCCTTGGAGAAGTTTGTCCAAGGCAGTAATGCCAACAAAGATTGTTATCTGCCTGACACTAAACAGGAGACTCCACATCTATGGTTCAAACATTAAGCTGCGGTAGCAGCTATACAGGAAGATTGTGTGTGTGTGTGTGTGTGTGTGTGTGTGTGTGTCTCAGCAAGGCCAAAACCAAGATACCCAAACTCCTTCACACTGCAGATGTGCTTAGTCACATGTTGTCAGAGTGCTATAGGTGTGGTCATCACAGGAAGACAATTTTGCAGTTTCTCCCAGAGTCTCTGCTTCTACAGCTGAGTACTCAGGCTGCACCATCAAGAGCAACATTTGCTATGCTCTTCAGAGTACTGAAGTTCAGGGACCCTCTAGCACCCCACCAGAGCTGAACCAACTGCACCAGCAACCCAAGTGATTGCTTGGGGTGGCAATATCTTAAGGCGTGCCAGTGAAGCTGAGGGGTGCACCTGTCTCATCCCTTGCAGCAGATGTGCCTGGGCACAATTCAAGTACCACAGCCTGGCATCCATAGCAATGCATGAGATCCTGAGTGGCACCATTCGAATCATGTGGAACAACCATCTGGAGCCACAAAAAGTTCTGGATGAAACTTTGCTTTATCCTGCTCCTCAGCCCTCAGTGGTTTACATAAATTCCTCCCTAGCTTGCGAGATGTCTGACTTGCCAAAGGAATTAATCCCACACGTTGTGATTCTGAAATGTTATTGTCTTGTCTTCCCACTCTCTGGGTTTTTTTGGAGCTCCTCCTAGAGGATATCAGCAGCACCACGGAATTGCTTTTGATTTGCCAGCAGCATTTGAATGATGCCGTGCTTTATATGATGCACGATCACTAGAGATTCTTTTTGAAATGTTTGTGCCTCAAGCCTTCTGCTCATCTGTAGCCTTTAATAGCAGGAGATTTGGAGGAGGGAGTATAGCTGCATTTTAAAGGCCTTTGGAGACCTTGTAGAAAATGCTTCCTTTAGAGGAAGTCATGCTCCTCTGGCTTTGGCTTCTACGTTTCCCCACGGCAGAGACATTTGCGGAGGAGTGGGCCCTTTGTTGCTTTCCCCCGACCCTCATGCGTGTCATCTGTTCCCCCTTATGACATCTCCCTCAGAGTTGCAATCCTCTCCACAGCAACTGTGACTTCAGGTGGAGATCAACCAGCAGGAACAGATGAATTTCTGTGCCACACAATGGTGTTGCTCACAGGGGCAAGCTGCTTCCGAGTAATTGAGATCCTCAGGAATGACGCAAAAGGCACACTCGGTGGAGAAGTGCTTCCAGTGAGGGATTCAGGGAGCTGAGCCCAAGTTGCAGGATGAGGTGCAAGGAGAGTTGAGAGGTGTGAGGGGTGGAACAGCTAAGTGTGGCCCTTTTAGGATGAAGCTGGATGCGGGGAACGTTTTCAGCATCAGTTATACAAAGCAGATGCAGGTGCCTCTGTTCCAATGGAAATCCAGCATGCCAGGGAGAAGGCCAGGCTGAAAACCTTATCCTTTGCTTGGCAGCTTTCCCTATGAAACACAGGTCTTTCCTATGAGGAAACACCTTAACATGCAATTCCTCACCTGCAATTGGAAGCCTAGGAGCAACATGCACCACATGCTATTTCTGCCTGTTTGGAATCAGCCATCATCTTCAAAGTGTCTGGCCATTGCATAAAGACTAGTTTCAGTTGATGGAATATAGGCAGCTGCTGTATACCGAGTCAGACCCCTGGTCCATCCAGCTTTGCTTTGTTGATACTGACTGGCACCAGCTCTCCAGGGTTTCACACGGGGGTCTCTCCCATGACTAGCAGGGATTGAACCTGGGGCCTTTTGCATAGGAAGCATGTTCTTCTCTTCCACTGAGCCCTCCCCTTAACTTGATGGGTGGTGTAGGACTTGGTTGCATTGGAAAGTAAGAGGTGGGTCCTTTATTGTTTCTGGCAGGAGCAACTGTGGGCTGGCAGGATTAGGAGCTGAACCGTGTGATCAGAATAACATAGGGCAGCCCCCCTTGGTCTTTGCCACTTCAGGTTACAGGTGGATGACTGTATATTTGGAAATTCTTCTATGTAAAACAACAACCCCACATAATATTTATGCACACACGGTTTGGTTCTAATAAAGAACAAGGCAACAAAATAGAGAATTTAGATACAGAAATTGAATCCCAAGCTCCTGATCATAGAGTTGATTTGCTTACATAGACAATACCATTTGCCTGTTTGTATTATGCCACAGAACACGTTCCCACAGCCTGTGCCCGTGTCGATGCCCTTCGTTCCCATGGATACCCTAAGGAAGCACTCCGTCTAACGGTGGCTATTATCAACACCCTGAGGTTGCAGCAACAGAGGCAGCTGGAGATATACAAGCATCAAAAGAAAGGTATGAGTTGGCCTGTTGTTGTGGGTTTAGGCTGGCCATCGAAGGATAGTTAGGTGCTTTTATGAGCATTGTAGCGTCCAGCAGGAGCTGCCTAGAGCTTTCCCAAACAGTAAAACAACAACAGCCCCCAAACCCCTCTTCCAACATTTTAGACTCATTCCACCTCCTGAGAGCACCTGTCCCTGGATAGCTGAAGAGGCAGCTGGTGAATTGGCAGAGGCAGCTGAGATGGAGGGGGAGGGAGGGTAGGATTCTGGTCCCATTATCAAGGGTGATCCAACAGCTCCCCATAGGATGGGTGTATCAAGTTGTGGGACAACAGCTTTGCTCATCCTAGAATTCTGCTTATCATGCCCTTACAGCTGATGCTGAAACTCTGTGCTGACTTTACCAATAAAGCCTTTGGGAATTTCCCAAGCCGAGAGTCAAAGTCTTTTGTCTGAGGTTGGGAGCCAGGACAGTGATCAGCTCACCTTGCCTAATAGTAAGCTCAGTCTTGTCACAATGGAAGAGCGTGGTACCAACACAGCAAACGGAAAGGGAGGTGTATACAGGGGAGTCTTGACTGTCCTCTGCCAGGCTTGTGAAACTTTGTGCCTTGGAAGATGGAACCAGAGATTATGCCTCTTATGGCAGAAAGGAAGGATCATAAGTAATTACTGTGGGATTTTCTCTCCTTATTCTGTTTGCCTACTCCAGAACTGCTGCAGAGAGGAGCAACCACCATCACAAATCTGGAGAGCTGGGTGGGGCACCCCCTCAATCCCATTGGTTGCTTATTTCTCACTTTGACAGAAGCATGTCGAGTAGAGGATGAAAACTGCCTTGAAATTTCAGGTATGAGTATATGAGAACCCCAGACTGCCAAACCCTGAGCCCAGAGCAGAGTTTCTGCTCTTTCCCTGAGCTTCCATGTTGGAGCCATTTTCAAGTTTCTGCTATTGCAGTCTATAGAGTTGGAAGAGGCTATTTAGTCTGTTGTGGTTGGATTCCTGTGGGACACCCTGTGCTGACCAGAGGAAGAGGTCTTTGGGCAAACCGTTTCTGTGAAATATGCAAAAGCCAGTTGTTGGTCCCAGAAACAAGTGCTGGCCTGCAGACTGTCTGAGTGTTCAGCTGCCTCTGGCCCAACATACCCTGTCAATCAGGGAGGGAGAAACTGTAGCCCTCCAGATATTGCTGGTGTCCAACCTCCATCAGCCCCAGCCAGCATGGCCAGAGAGTTGAAGGCCAACGACAACTGAAAAGTCGTAAGTTTTCTCTCCCTGCTGTAGGTGAATTGAGGGGCTCAGGTGCTTTATGGCCTTCCTACCTTGCAGCCCTCCAGTGCCGGTATGAATTAAAGAACTGTGAAGCTCAACACAGCTCAGCCCAGTACATCTGGTCACGTGAACAGTGCCAGGAGGCAGGCACTGTGCTGTCTTTTGAAAGCAAGTAGGCTAAGAAGGACCAATGGCAGTGATGGAGCCAGTCAGGATATGAATTTTGGAAGGAGGCAGGAGGGAGACCCTACCTGCAGGCTGCACTGCCCATCTTATTGATAACTCTCTTCTCCATTAGATGCTGGCGATGCCAAGCCTCCCGTGTATCAGCATGTGCCTGTGGCCAATAGCTGCCCTGAGAGCGGGGAATCCTACTTATCCCTCGCTTTGGAAGTCGCGCTGATGGGGATGGGGCAGCAGCGGGTGATGCCGGAGGGCCTTTATGCTCAAGACAAAGTGTGGCGCAACGAGGAGCAAATCATTGCCCGCTTGCAGGAGCTTCAGCTGGACGCTGTGCTGGTGCAGACGCTACGCAAACAGTGTATCCTGCTCCTGGAAGGTGAGAGGACTGAGATGCTGCCCTCAACTGCTCTGGAGGAAGGAGGCTGAACCTACTACCCTGAAACAGTCTTAAGTTCCCTGCATTAAGCAGTATATTCCCAGAAAACCCCCCTTGATCATAATAACTTATACCAATAACTTATACCAATTATGTATGGGTGGTCAGAAGGCTATTTGAATGGAGCAATGTATATATTATGGGATGGGGGGTGGGACCATAACGAGATAGGATCTCAAAAAGACATGTTCTCAAAGAGAGGTACTCAGTATAGATATCACCCTTCCCTGAGCACTAGAAATCCCACCAAAACTAAAAACAAGCCCCTCTTCTTATGCTTTAACTTGATGCTCTCCATACAGTTTGTTTCCCCCATTTTCCCCTATACTCACAAACCCTCTTAAAACACACGGTGCTGTTTGAGGAGGTTTTTCAGTGAAAAGGAACCCGTTGCAGTGGGGATTGCAGCTCCTCTGTCGCAAGGCTCCCCACTTGCAGCTGTGTCGAGAAGGAAATCCGAGTCAGCCTCTTGCAAATTTCTGCTTTCCCCATGCTCTCCCTGTGCCAACATCTTCAAACCTCTGCAGTCCTCATATATGGAGGAGGAGTTCAGTGTGTGGCCAGAGCAGCAACCGGGGGGGGGGGCAGGGAGAGTGTATTTTGCCCCCTTCTAGCTTCTGGTGCATCAGGAAGAAGGGGGCAACAGCAGGCCTTCCGTGTGATGGTTAAAGGGGCTGTGCTTCTGATTCCTTTGGGTCTGCAATTTGAAAATCAAGTAGGCCCTCCCTGATACTTAGGAACCCAGCTTCTTTGGTCTGAATCTCTACCATAAAACAGAGGCCAGTTGGGAGGTATCCTCTTGCTTGCGGGACTGTTGAGCTTAAACTCTGGCTTAAATTCAAAGGGTCTGGTTGCAGGATAGATGCTGACATGGCTCTGCTCCTGACTAGGTGGCCCTTTCAGTGGCCTTGGCGAGGTCATCCATCGCGAAAGCGTCCCCATGCACACCTTTGCCAAGTACCTGTTTTCTGCCTTGCTGCCCCACGACGCTGACCTGGCCTACAAGCTGGCACTGCGCTCCATGAGGTTGGTACCACCCTTCCCCTTCCTTGATTTAATAAAAGGCAGCTTGCAGTGCGAAGGTGGGAACGGCAAGTGTCCCCCCCTCCCAAGATTGCTCTGCATCTTCAATTATTCTGTCCTCAAACTTCTCCAGCATCCAGTTTGCTACAGTACTATTTATTTTCCTGGCAAGTTTTTCAAGGTAGAATTAGCATGCATTTTCCTTTATAAAGGAATGCAAAGACAAAGTTACTGATTAGCAGGTGCAGTTGGTCTGTTTCATCAATAGGCTGTTTATTCCTTACTTATATAGGTGGTGTTTTTTTGTGTGTGTGTGTTTTTTGGAAAATGGGTATTTTAGTCAGATAAGCATTCTGAAATTCTAAGGACCCAGTGGTTCTAGTATCGTCACGTGGGTTTCAGGCAAATCGTAGTGATGGAGTACAGAACTGGAGGGTTCAGAATGCTCCCTGATGGGGACCTCACATACCACCCTTAGTAACCAATGCAAAGAGTCTGCTTATAGCTGCTCCAGCCAGATAGAAGAGCTGGTCCCCATGACACAACCAAGCTGGCTCAGCGAAACCACATGGACATGCAAGATCCCAGGAGAGGAGGCTTTGCTTCATCCTGGCTTTTGACTGCTGCACCATGAGAGGCTAAGCCAAGGTTTGGCTCACAATGTTGTTGGAATGGGGATTCCAGCTTAAGCTCTCTCTTCACTATCCATGAGCGGCAACCCTCAGCTATGGCCTGGCAGTAGGAAGGAGGGTGGGTGGGAGAAAAGCAGCTGCAAAGTGTGGGAGCCCTGCACATCCACGGAGTCTCACTGAGCCATAGCTTGTTTTGTTGTGTCGTGTGAACCAGATTGTGTAGTGCGTTGAAAAGAGTAAGCAGGCTAGTACTGGATAGAGCAACGCCTTTGGTCTCTTGGGTGGTACCTTTGTTCTTCTTATCAGGAAGGGCATAACAGGAAATGAAGGAAGCCATCAGGTGTTGTAGTGGCTGTGTGTCCCAGCAAACAGGTTGGTCTGGGAGGGAGAGTTCTGGTTTCCAGAAGGCTGAAGGGGGGGGGGAGGCTTTAAATAGAAACATGTGAGCAGGTAGCTCCAAACTGCAGCAGATGCCCTGGGGCAAGACAGCCCCCCTTCCCCGCCATCTCTAAGCAAAACCAGATGACTGCTGTGTGCAAATCATGCTTGGCTCTGACATAAAAGCACAAGAGGGGGATGTTTCTAAACTTATATTTTTCTTTACAAGTTTATAAATCACTCCTTAGTTCTCTCTAGTGGCCTTTCAAGTTTTGTTCAAGGCTGGTCTTGCATCCATATGTTGTAGAAGACCTCAAGGTTTACTACAGAGTTGTTACAGACAGCATACCATGGACAAAGAAGGCCAAAAAATTTTTTTAGACTGACCCGACCCCTGGCAGGTACCCCTTCTTCACTGGCCTGACATTGCTGGTTTGGTTCTCCCTAGGCTGCCCGTTCTGGAGACGATGGCCTCAGGCGACGTCACCCACCCTCACCATATTGTTTCAGTGGTGCCTAGCAGGTACCCGCGCTGGTTTACTCTGGGACACTTGGAATCACAACAGTGTGAACTTGCTTCCACTATGCTGACAGCAGCCAAAGGTGAGTGAAGGACTCCTTGTGTAATGGATTACAGCCACCAGAAACTCTAGCTGGCTTGCTCACCATTTGGACCTGTGCAATGAAGAAAGCCAGTGTGGTTCAAAAAATCAATGAAGGACAGCTTTGGTCATTGGTGGGTGGGTTGACTCCCACGTTTTGGGTGGTCCTCGGACAAGGTAGCCTCAGTGAGCACTCCCTTCCTATCTCTGCTGCCCCATAACTTGCTCTCTTCTTCTACGCACAGTCCACCCACATTTTCTTGAGAATTGGTTTTGTGAGGCTCCAGCTAACTGCTGTCTCTGTTCCTTGACCTTGCAGCAAGGACTTCCAGTTTTATTTACAGGCGCTCACTTAATCAGTTTGGGGCATGCCCTATAGAGAAATGTGATCATTGCAACATTTCTGGCCTCTGTTTATCGTCAGGGCTTTGCCTTTAATCACTTAAAATTCCCATTACTAAATTTCCATCTTTATTAGGATGTCTACGGCGTGTAGGATGAGCTCTCCTGGCTCAGACCAAATGTCTAGCATCCCGCTCCCGACCCTGGAGAGCCACCACTAGGGCTCATCCACACTTCTTCCTGTCCTACTGCTTTCCCCTGGGGAAAACCGCTCTTTAACGCTCAGTCGGAGCAAAGGGCAATTCGGGTTTTCTCTGGATTGATCTTTGCTCTGATTTAGCACTAAAGAGTGTGCTTTCCCTTGGAAAGGAGCGGTGTGAGGGAAAAACCACTTGGGACTTGTGGCTAGAAAGTGCAGGTAAAAAGGAAAACCGCTTGGACTCATGCTTTCAAGGCACTGGACAAGCAGAAGTGTGGATGAGCCCCTGGTCAGTGTAGACAATACTGAGCTAGATGGACCAATGGTCTGACTCAGTATACAGCAGAGTCCTTTGTTCCTAAGCACTCTTGTTGTTGTTCTCCGCGGGATATTTGCTTGAGTTGAGAAAGGCTGAAGTGGGTAGAACTTGGGGGTTGAGGAGGGGTCAAGTGAACGCTTAATGGAGCAGAGGCTTTGATCTGAAATTCAAGGTGTCCCTTTTATGCACACTGCATCCCAATTCTCCCCAGCAAGGCTGTGAGGAAAAGGAAGAATCCACTTTTCTGCTCTCCTCCCAGATGTTTAGGAGTGCAGTACTGTCTAGTTTTAAGGGACGCGGGTGGCGCTGTGGGTAAAACCTCAGTGCCTAGGACTTGCCAATCACATGATCGGCGGTTTGAATCCCCGCGGCGGGGTGCACTCCCGTCGTTCGGTCCCAGCGCCTGCCAACCTAGCAGTTCGAAAGCACCCCCGGGTGCAAGTAGATAAATAGGGACCGCGGGAAGGTAAACGGCGTTCCGTGTGCTGCGCTGGCTCGCCAGATGCAGCTTGTCATGCTGGCCACATGACCCGGAAGTGTCTGCGGACAGCGCTGGCTCCTGGCCTCTAGAGTGAGGTGAGCGCACAACCCTAGAGTCTGGCAAGACTGGCCAGTACGGGCAGGGGTACCTTTACCTTTACTGTCTAGTTTAATCCTGAGAATGCTGATGTCTTAGTAGGGAGTTGGCAACCTGCCAGGCAGTAGGTGAGCTCTTTCCTGTCTCCAATCCAGGGGACATGCTGCGCCTACGTACGGTTCTGGAAGCCATTCAAAAGAACATCCATTCCTCCTCTCTGATCTTTAAGCTGGCCCAGGATGCCTTCAAGATTGCCACACCTGCAGACAACAACTCGGACACAACCCTGCTCAATGTGGCACTGGAGCTGGGACTGCAGGTAAGGGAGAGAGGCGATCGCTAGGAAAAGCGGGGAACTTTCCAGGGCTATGTTTTTGAAGGGCAAGCCTCCCTTGAAGCCAGTGGTAGAGTCTGAACCTGGCTCAGAACTTGGGCATTCTTGCTGCTTTTATGGTGGACTCTTAACATGCAACTCTACCTGTTAATTAATGGACAGAATTTACAGACCACCTGAAAAGTTCAAAGCAGCTTATGTATGGTTCTCAGGTAGACTTCATCCAAGGAGCTTATGAATCCAGTTCTGCTTATTTTCTGCAGCAGAAATACATCCAGTCTTCATATCATTCTCTGGGTTATACAGGGTTATACTGATCTAGGAAAATGCAAGTCCAAGCTTTGTGACCGTCTCTGGGAAATAATCATTGCCCACCCATTTGCCATTCCAGGTAATGCGCATGACCCTATCAACCTTGAACTGGAGACGGAGGGAAATGGTGCGGTGGCTGGTGACCTGTGCTACAGAAGTGGGTTGGTATCTCTCATTCACACATCTTGCAGGGAGGGCTGCAGCCCAAAGCGAGTCTGTACATTCTGATGAGCCCATGGCAGGTCCTGCTCACACAAAGGATATGATTTAAGACAGCACTTTCAAGTGTTAAAAGCACATCTTGCTGAAATCCTCATAACAATTATGTTAGATGAGCACTGATCATCCCCATGTGAGGACTGAAAGAGAAGGGCTTGCCTGAGAACTCTTACTGAGTTTGTGGCAGAGGTAAGATTTAAATCAAGGACATCTTGAGTCACAGCTCCATGTCTTGCAGGCTACATGCATCAGCACCCAAACATCCACAAATGTAGCTGTTTCCCATGTGATAAGATCCCTGCACTAGCAAAACAACAGCAACAGATAAATGTAATTTTATACTAAGGAAGATACCATTGTGTGCAGCTTTTAAAAACATCTGGTTTTTTTGGCTAACATAAACCAGAGGCCTTCCGCCTATAACGTTAAGCCAGACACTAAGCTTCCTGTGATCATAGCAGTTTTGGTTACTGGCACAGCCCTTCATTGTGAGCCTTGCCAAATTTAGCAGTGGTGTCCAGCTTCTAGGATACAGATTAAGAGGTTAGGGTGTGGCTGATTTAGCCTGCACTTTTGTATCACTGCAGAGCCCAATGACCATAATATTTATGAACACAGTTTTGAAGCAGTCACTCGGCTCTTTTTTTGCCACTGCCACATACTCAAGTGCTCCAACATCATGCTTGCCACTTTACTATTGGTTGAAAAGCTTGTACTCCCTTCTTGCAGGTGTACGGGCCTTAGTCAGCATCCTGCAGAGCTGGTACACCCTCTTCACCCCGACTGAAGCCACCAGCATCGTAGCAGCGACAGTGATGTCCCACACAACCATCCTGCGCCTCAGCCTGGACTACCCGCAACGAGAAGAACTGGCCAGCTGTGCCCGCACGCTGGCCCTGCAGTGCGCCATGAAGGATCCCCAGAACTGCGCTCTCTCCGCCCTGACCCTCTGCGAGAAAGACCACATCGCCTTTGAGACTGCCTACCAAATTGTGATAGATGCTGCTTCCACAGGCATGACTTACTCGCAGCTCTTCACCATTGCACGGTACATGGAGCACCGTGGGTACCCTCTGCGGGCGTTCAAGCTGGCATCTCTCGCCATGACCCACCTCAACCTTGCCTATAACCAGGACACGCACCCGGCCATCAACGACGTGCTTTGGGCATGTGCGCTCAGCCACTCTCTGGGCAAGAATGAGCTGGCGGCCATCATTCCACTGGTGGTGAAGAGCGTGCATTGTGCCACGGTGCTGTCTGACATCCTGCGCCGCTGCACCATGACAGCCCCGGGCCTTGCAGGGATTCCCGGCCGCAGGAACTCTGGGAAACTGATGTCCACAGACAAAGCGCCTTTGCGCCAACTGCTGGACGCCACGATAAGCGCTTACATCAACACGACGCACTCTCGGCTCACCCACATCAGCCCACGACACTACGGGGAGTTCATAGAGTTTCTCAGCAAAGCTCGGGAGACTTTCCTCCTGGCTCAGGACGGCCACATTCAGTTTGCGCAGTTCATAGACAACCTCAAGCAGATATACAAGGGCAAGAAGAAGCTTATGCTGCTAGTGAGGGAGCGGTTTGGATGAGCTTCTGCATTAGTTAAAGAAGGAAAGAAGGAAGGAACCCTGATCCCTGTTGGTGGAATCATGCCTACTGGGCCAGACGGACTATGTTTTCCATCCAGAGAGGATTCCTGGATTATTATTATTTTGAGGAACGTAAACCAAAAGCAGCACGGCAGGAAGGGTTTGCTTCCCACCCACTCGGAAACACCTCGGCAATACCAAAAGCTAACCAGGAAAAATTGAATACCTCTTTCCCAAAGGGCATGGCGGATGGAGGCTGAAAAGCAAACCACCTCGAATGAGGCATGGTAATGCGTCGCTCAGCCTCTTGCGTTGCCACCTTAGCTCTTGGCTGGTGGCCTTGTAAGAGGTGCAGCCTGCCAAGACGGGCACATTTCACCGTTTTCTTTTTTGTGAAGATCCTTAACTGAAAAAAAACCTAACGTTAACTGTTCTCAGGGATTGCTTTACTAAAAGTAACAGAAGCATTTATGATACTGTAAATACGATAGTATATGTGTCGATTATTAAATTGTAAAGTTCTAATTATTTATAATTATTCTCTTTTTGTTTGGGGGATACTTGAAATGTGTTGTGGGCTGGGGATTTTGGTTTTGTTAAGCATATCCGAACATGAGAAAAGATGAACATTTCTCAGGTTCCCCGGCCTCCCAGCACTGTTGGTGAAGAGGGGCTGGTGGGTGGTGTCTGATGAGTAGAGAGGATGGACCAAGAGTTCATGCAGAACTACCACGACACAGCAGCCTTGGAAGAGAGGAGACCAAGGTGGAAATGGCAAAGCCCGCCATCAGGGTGCGTGGACTTGGCCCATGGGCTGCTAGCCACAGCACTTGCCCTGCCTCTGCTGGTTTATGCAGTGGTTCCAATTATGGAATACAAAGACCCCAGGAAGCCAGATTGTTGGCTGTGAAACAGTTGGGCCCATAGTGTAAATAATCGATTTTTTTGGCCTTCATCCACATGCCTATGGATAGATGCGTGCAAGAGCCGCATGCTATATGCGCGTGGGAAGATGTGTCTTTCCTTTGGCAGATGGGGAGCAGGGAACACATTTTTCTCTTGCTTATGTGTCTTTTATTTTCAACTCCATTTCTAAACTGTTGCCTTTGATGGCACCTGCAGAGTCTGGTGCCCTCTGGAGGACAGCCTTCCTGGTCCTATTTCTTGCTGCTCCACCTCCCACCACTGCTTAAGTGGATCATCTTATTTTTTAACTTCTTCCAATGAAAAATAAAGTTTGGGGGTAGGAAGCAGGAGCAACACGGCTCTTCCACTTGTCTTTGTGTTCCCCTGTTCCAGTGTGTCCTAGTTTTAAAAGGGGCAGGGAGGGAATGGGGTGGGGTGGGGCAGGGGTCGGGCTGAAGGGTAGCTTAGAAAATGTGGATTAAAATTACCTACTGTCTGACTCCAGTTTTGTTTTTCACAATACTCTATGAGAAAACTGGGCCAGGGAAACCCAGCTCACCCCAGTATTTGTTGCCATAGAAGTATCATTCTTCACGTCTGACTTATTTTATTTTGTGTACAACCTCTTGATCCAATGTTTAATAAAAAAGAAGGAAGATGTTCATACCACTTCTGTATCACTCCAGCCCTTTCTGTTGTCAGCAGTGCCAATTAAAAGGGAATAAAAAGACAGCAGTTCAAAGGCAGTTGTTGAGATGGGAGGAATGGGAGTGAATGCAACCTTCTAAACCACCAGCCTTGCATCCTTTTGGTCTGGAAAGAACCACATGTGGCTTTTGCCTCTTCCTGTACTGAGTCTCCAGTTACTTCACCAGCAAATATTTATATGTCAATACCCCCTGCCTCAGATGGAATATACTTGTTGTGCAGGAACAATCCTATAAAGAGAGTATGGATCTTTGATGTACAGTGGGATACATTGGCATAACGTCTGTGATGATCGTGGCTTAGGGCCATGAAACCTGAAAAAACCTCTGTCTCTCCCCCATCCACAATCGGAACACGGCTGTAGGTTGAAATCCTCTTTGGAGGCCCTGCTATACGTCCTGCCAACAGAAGATTTTTGTGTGTGGCAGCACTTTGGAGGAATTCCTTCTCAAAGGAGGTAAAACTAGGCCATCCCTGAGGGTGGTTCGGCAGGCAGGGAAAGCAATGTTATTGGCACTTGCTTTCCATACATGACTTAAGAGTCAGACTCTCATCCTTTCAATTTTAAGGCTTGATCTTTATTTTTTGCTAGCTGATGATGCCTTCTTTGGTTTTGTTCTTTTATCTGAACCGCTGGAGGTGGTGGGGTTATGTTAGACCTAAACAGCAGTGTAGAGAAAAACCTAACAGGTCTCAGCAAGAGCCCTGCTCCTCTCTTAGCTGCTGATGCCACCTTTACTAGCTGCAGCCTCAACACTATAGCATCCCCTTCCCAAATACCTGTTAACAAAGCAATCATTGCCTTAACCACCACAGTTCCCTCCCATGCTATTCCAGTTCTAAGAAAAGCATCCACTGGTCTGTTTACATATCACACACAAGTAACAGACTTTCTGAGGGGGCTGGTGCTGCTTGTGTCTTCTATAAACATGTTTCCTTATCATGACATGCGGCTGATAACTGTCAGATGCAACCAGGCTGAATGCTGAAGCAGACACAGTCACCACTATGGCAGCAGAGATATAGGGAAAGGAAGGCTGGGTTTCTTTACTGGAGGAACCTGCTTAGCTGTTGCTGGATAATGAACAGCAGTGAGTGAGGCGCAGTGCAGCACAGCATGTTCATATTGAGAATAAACATCACAAGAGTCTTTCCCACTTATTCCTGGGTCGCCTGTTCAGCAGCAAGGACATGGTCGCTCATCCTTCCTGAGTGGGTTGTGCATATGCAGACCTTGACTAAGCCAGAACAGCAGCACCAAAGCAGAGGAAGATTCAATCATTTAACTAAACACCATGTGCTGGATTGTTAATCCAGATGGGAAAGTGTTGTAAATACTTCATTTTGCGGTATGGTGCATGGCCATCGCTTTGTAGAGACACATGGCTATTGCTAAAGAGGGCCCCAAACTGAGCAATTGGGTGACACAAGGTACCCTAACCCACCTTCTATTGTTAAATGGCAAAAAAACTTACTCCGCTGTGGAGGACAGAGCATAAGAAAGGCCACACCTAGCCACTGGTTGGAAGGGGCAAGAAAAGGTCAATAAAAGGATCCACCTCTTTCTCAGATAAGCTTTGTAGTGTGTAGGGATAAAGCCAGGATCAAAAGCATTGGGTGCTTCAGGAAATGCCCAAGACCATACATTCTCTCCCCCTCTACAACCCACCCACCACCCCAAGCATTGTGCCATTCTGAGTGGAAAGCATTTTAATAGTGCGCTATTACAAACCCACATCCTTGTTCTTTGTATCAGTCCTAGTGACTGGCTCTCCAGCACTTGCAAACATGATCCTCTCTTGCTGCAGTCTCTTTGATGCTTTGTCCATTTTCCATCTGGCTCAAGTCTTCAGGAACATTTCTTGAGATGGCGAGAGTGCCTATGTACAGCATCCACAAAGGCCCCCACATGCTCCGGGCTCATGTCAGGATACAGGCCATGACCCAGGTTGGCAATGTAGTGCTTGGAGCCAAAGCCTTCCACCATCTTCTTCACCAGCTCCCCAATCTTCTCCTGACAAAAGCAAAGAAGAATCAGCAGGGCAAGACAGTTGAAGCAACCAACCTAGGCTAACTTATAGTGTATTGGAAGAAGGGGGAGCGGGGCGCATTTGACAGACTCAGTGCAGACAGTCCTTACAACCATTGTTTGCTAACTAAGAGCATCCTGTGGCTTTGTATGTTGGGTCCAACCTCGCCCATTACTGAAATGTGTCCCGTCCCCACCACCAACAGCTTCCCACTGAAGTAACTTGACCTTAGCCCTAAGAAATGTTCCCTGACATTTGTCTAGGGGGCTTGTGATACCTGCCTCTTTACCTTTGGTGCATAGAGGGCACATGGATCCAAATTCCCTTGTAAGGTAATGTCTTTCCCGATCCGCTGACTGCAACAGAACAAAATAAAACATCAGTACCTGCTCTGGAGGTTGAGGGGGGATACTTTGTAAGCAGCAGAGCAAGATGTAGCTCCTCATCGTCACAAGAATGTGAGATACTTACAAAATCAGATGGTTTTAAAACAAGAAGAGCAATGGTTGGAAGCCATAAGAGCTAATGATGGTTGCCTACATCTACTTGACACCTGTGTCCCAGGTGCCTCTTGGGTCTAATTCTGATGTATCTGGCTAGCCCTAGTTAGAAGGTTGTACCTAATTAAACTTATCCAGGTTGTACTTATGTTGCAAAGTCATAAAATATTGGAGTTGGAAGCCTCTAGCGAAGAAGAGCTCACTGCCCAGCTCTTCCCATTAGGACATTTCTAACAAGATTTAGCCAAAATTCTGCTTCCTTGTGGTTTCCACCCATTCCTTCTAGCCCTGCTTCCTGAAACAGTAGAGTGAAATTTACTTTGTTCCACTGACCACATGAAAACAATCAGCTCTCTGTTTCCCAACCGCTGCATGTGAGCAGGGTTTGGTTCTTCATAGTGGCAATCCAATGAAGGAGCTCCCTGCACCTATAAACTGCTGGCTCCTCTTATTTACTATCCCCAGTCCATTCTGCTTAGCCAGTAGTTGTTGTATCCACAATACTGTATGAAGCAAAATTTATGGGAAACGAAAGGATTCTAATATTGGGAAAAGCACTCTAGAAATCCTACCAACCCTCCTAACAGTCCCTATGGAAGGCCAGTCAATTTCTCACCGAGCAGCCTGGGGAGAGATGGTCCAGTCCAGGCCAATCACCTCGTAGCCACATTGTGCCAAATCCTCTAGGGCGTAATGCGCATCCTTGGCAAAGATGATCTGAGAGAGGAGACAGAAAAACAGGACAACGTGGTGGGCAGGGCTGCGTGCTTGGCACCAAAGCAAGAATGGGGAACCTGTGGCCCTCCAGACGCAGTTTGGCCGCCTTTGCCATCATCCCTGGCTGGTACTAGTGCTCCTGCAAGTTAGGAGTCCAGCAGAATCTGGAGGGCAACAGGTCTCCTCCATTGTAAGACATTCACATTCACATCCACAAACAAGCAGAGCTTTTCTTGGTGCACGATGGGAAAGGGGGGAACAGGACAACGGAGAAGTTTCTATAGGTAAGCAGATCTTTGCAGGCAGGTCTTTGACCGCTCTGGCTTGCCCAGTTGGCATTGCTTCATTACTTGGCTGCCTTCTAGTGGTGAAACAGGACTACTACAACTTTGTACTTTGCTTTTATTTTAAAAGGGGGGTTTCTCCTTAACACAGACACATCAGCCCCAAGCTAAAAGGAAAGACAGAAAACAGGGAATGGGGACAGGCAGCAGACAGACCAAGAGATACCTCCAGCCTGAAATATCTTCCATCACCGCCCCTCCTGCCATCCCAGGATTGGCTTGGAATGCAGGTGATTTTGAGGGAGGTTGTGTGGGGCAGATTCCTTTCAAGCAGTCAACAGCTTGGTATATAATCTAGGAGCACAGGAAGTTCCTTCTGCAGATTCCTTCACTTCCGGTCAATACTGCTGTTCCTGCTATCTCACAGGAACTTGAGAAGTTGCCTCATGAGACAGGTCAGACCTAGTTTGCACCATATTCCCTGACTGGCAACACCTCTCCAGGGTCTCAGATTTATTTCCTTCCTTCCTTCCTTCCTTCCTTCCTTCCTTCCTTCCTTCCTTCCTTCCTTCCTTCCTTCCTTCCTTCCTATTATTATTATTATACCTTGCCCATCTGGCTGAGTTGCCCCAACCACTCTGGATGACTTCCAACATAAAAACATAATAAAACCTTAAACCTTAAAAAGCTTCCTATACAGTACAGCAGAGCTTTCCAGACTTTTCATGTCGGTGACACGGTTTTTAGACATGCATCATTTCGTGACACAGTAATTAAGCTTTACTAGCAAACCGGAGGTTAAACTAAACCCCTTTCCAGCCCTGGCAGGAGCGTGGGGAGTGTTTGCACAGCAAACCTACACACTGCAACTGACACACTTAACGTGTCGCAACACAGTTTGGAAAGCTCTGCTATACAGGGCTGCTTTCAGATGTCTTCTGATGGTTATATAGCTACTCATCTCCTTGACATCTGATGGGAGGGCATTCCACAGAATGGGCACAGCTACGGAGAAGGCCCTCTCTGCCTGGTTCCCTGTAACTTCACTTCTCGCAGTGATGGAACCACCAGAAGACCCTCGGTGCTGAATCTCAGTGTCCAGGCTGAACAATGGGGGTAAAGATGCTCCTTCAGGTATACTGGGCAGAGGCTGTTTAGGACTTGGAAACCTGCTACCTTGTCCTTTCAATGGAAGATGCCAGGATTTGAACCTGGCACCTCCCACGTGCATATCCTGAGCTTTATCCCAGAGCTATACTCCTTCCCAGTGCAGAGGTAGGGATGTCCCAGATTATCAACTGAGTGTGTTAAGGAGTAACCTCCAGCACATGGGTGTGTACAGTACTAGTAAATAGATACCAAAAGCCAAACTTCTCCAGGATTTAGGAAAGTTCGTAGCCCACCTCAACCATTCAGTATGAGTTGGGGAAAACATTTTTTTAAGGGGGGTAGAATCTTCCTGCTCCCCAATTCTTACAGTAGGAGCCTGACTTAAGAGAAGGATACCCAGTCCTGCTCTCACCTTATCCTCTGCTCTCTTTCTGACTCTACAAGAAGTTCCTTTCAGCCTTGTGGCACCATGGTCCTCTGCTTTTAATTGTGCACAAGGCACACTAGAGGAGATGCCCATACACACACCAGTATTGCCCATCTATATGTCTTCTAGAAGGCAGCTCCCAAAGGCCTTCTGTCCTACCCTTGGTATGGACAGATGGAGCGGCCTTCCATGGCTGCTGCTTCAATATCACTATGTGGTATCTATTTTTAGGATGAACAGAAAACACCAACAGTCCTTCCAGCTCCAAGATCTGCTGATCCTAAGAATCCCGCAAGGAACCCAAGAAATTTATCTCTTACCATGGGCACCAGAGGGAGGTCGTCTTCCCGTAGCTTGCTCTTCACTCGCTTGGCAATGCAACGGATGGAGGGGAGGGCAAACTCTGCAAACTGCTCTGGCCCCAGGTGTCCTGCGTGGGACTCAAAAAGCTGTAGAGCCTGTCAAGAGAGACAGCACCAAGGAATCAGAATCCCTCTTGGCTGACATCTCTCCCTCTTAAGTGCAACTCTTCTACAAATATCAGAAAGGACTATTCATTCCCCATAGCACACAAGTGGGCCTCCTCCACTCACCCACACCCCAAGGAAAGGTTGCCCTTGGCACCAAAAAGTTTGCCCACGCCTGGCACAGAACAATGCATTTTCCCCCTAATCCAATCTCTCCTGACACAAGGCAAGCGATTCCAGTAAACAATCTCGAATTCTTCAACTGGAACCAATGCTATAATTAAACTGCCTTAGGCTGCCATCCTAAACCCCCTATTTGGAAGTAAATCACACGGGGGCGGAAGAATGCCAGTGGGGCTTAGTTCTGAGTACATATGAATAAGATCAGAGTGATAATTTACAGCCCTTATTCTCAACACCATCATCTAAAAGGTTGTGCTCTAGGAGGTTGTCACAAGCTAAGGAAATCAGCTGGAAGGCTACTTCTTCTCATGTTCCATCTGTAAGTTATGTGAATGTGTGGAGGAGGTAGGAATTGCACCAGCTGACCCCACCTCCCATGCATTCCACATAAGGCAAGAGGGAGCATCTGGTGCACAGTGCTTGTCCCCATGATTGGGAACCCTGCCATGCTCCCCAATCACACGCATAGCCCATTGTCACCTTAGTGCTGAATGAATAAAACCAGGGAGGGCTGCAGCCAGCTGGCATGATCTTGGGGAGGAGGAGAAGTTTGCTGTGATATGCAGAGTGCCATCAGGCAGCAATTTTGGCAAAGGAGGAAAGCTGTTTTCCTTTTCTTTTATTTGCAACCACGAGAGCTAAAAGCCTATTCCTAAAAACAAAGTGATTGGATTCTGTAATAAAAGGTTACATGATAAGATTATGATTAGCAGCATGGCACTACTGATTTCTTGCCGGCACCCTTTACCTTCCTAAAGTAAGCTTTCTTTCCAGATCCCATTTGTCTTAAGGGTCGTGGCTGTAGAAGACGAAGGGTATCTCAAAAGTGCCTTGGAAAATGCGTGGCAAATTTGTCCAACTTACAGCTATGCCTGAAAGCTTGTGGGCAGGAGCTGCCCAGGAGTCTACAGCTCTTCTCAAGCAGGATGATGCCACTTTCTTCTTCCACTCACCTGAGCGCCTGCAGCCACCTGCCCCACCAGGTAATCCACAATTACATCAGTCAATAACGTGAGTAGACGGTGACTGGCCTCAGGGTGCCGGTAGAGCCAGGCCTTGGCTTTGGCCATTGTGTTGGAGCCGCCACCTTCAATCATATAGGACATCAGTGTCCACTAGGAAGCAGACAACAAGCAGAAAGTGAAAGCAGGCATGAATTCAAAAGCACTTGTTCCAATGCCTCACCATGCCCAAGCCAGCTTCTGTAAGGCAAGTGGTTCTTCCAGAAACTGTGAGGCAGCTCTATTCTTCTTATTTTATTTACTATTATCATTTATTGAATTTACATACTGGCTTTCACCTGCGTATCTCAGGGCAGTTCACAACCCCTCTGGGTTCCTAAAAACCAGAAGCTGTATTTGCCTTAACTGATGCTATTCACTTCTAAAGATGTCATGCACTGCCTCTCCTGCCCCAAAACTTACACGCCCAAGCTTTGATGCTTCTACTCTTAAGTTGACTTTTGGCCAACTGTAATCAGTCAAATGCATGACAATTTTTAATGTTCACCTAAATGAAATACAACATACTTATCTTAAGGAGGTACTTGGCACACCCTTTCCAGTGTGTCTTCCCTGCCCAGCAGAGAATGCTGGAAAGAAAAGCCGCCTCTCTCAGCCACCTGCCACCCATCAGTTAGTTCCACAAATATCATCCTATGAAGTCAATGTTTGAGCAGCAGCAAGCTAAGGCAGGGAGTCGGGGACCCAACGGCCTTACTAGGAGAGAGCATGAACTATGCCAGCCTGTAAGTGACACCCCCCCCCATGACACACTCTCCTCCGCAGAGGTTGTCAAATGCTGCAGCTACAAATCCACAGTACTCAGAATCCACCTGGCCTCATGCAGCGGCACAGATGGCCAGCACACCCCAACTTTTCCCAGAGCCAACCAGCATTTTTAGGGAATGACACACAGTTTCTTTGGGAGACACCCATTTCCGAAGAACTGTATTTACCGGGGCGCCAGAGAAGCCAATCAAGGGCACCTTCCCTTCCAATTTGTGCCGGGTCAACGTGATGGCCTGGAAGACGTAGCCAAGCTCTGCTGCCACATCCACTTTCTGGCGGAGTTTCAGCAGGTCCTCGACTTCCTTCAGTGGCTCAGGGAAGGTGGGCCCCTTGCCAGGCACCATCACCACCTCCATGCCTAGCGCCTAGGAAAGCAGCAGGATGTTAAGGAATTTCTTTCTATAAGTGGTACAGTCACCGCCCCTCCCTACGTCCAGCATCTCTTACCTGGGGCACCACCAAGATGTCTGAGAAGATGATGGCAGCATCGAGAGGAAAGCGCCGTAGAGGCTGAAAGGAAGAAGAACACACAGACCTTGTAGAGGGCGCTCTGCCCCGTTTTTAAGCTAGAAATTACACGTGTGTAGAAAGAGAACCACCCTCTCATAGGAGAGAGGAAATATTTGAAAATACAAAGGCAGTAAGCCTGAAAACTCAGAATCCAGGGAAAACTGGAAGGGGGAAGGAGGGCAAGATTTCTGCTGAGGCCCAAAAGCTAGTGCACTATAGACGTAGCATATGAACACCAGAACATAGGATGCTGCCTTAGGATGCTGAATCAGAGAATAGGATATTGAATCAGACCACTAGTCCATCTAGCTCAGTGATATCTATACTAACTGGAAACTCTTCTCCAGGGGTCAGGTAGGTGTCCAGTCCTACCTGGAGATGTTGGGGATTGAACCTGGGACCGTCTGTGTGCAAGGCATGTGCTCTAACCATGTGCTACAGCCCCTCCTTCATGAAAAAAAATGCCAGGCAGTGCTGTTGCAGACATTCCAATAGGCAGCCCAAACCCTGCAGCCTAGATTTCCAGCAGACAATGATACAGTCCTGCCTGTGTACTGCACAAGATGATCTTCCGGCAGCCTGGCCTTCTTGGTCTTTGAGTCCACATCTCCCCTGATTTACCACCACTATACTATTACCAAAATATTCAAATTCAGACGGTGAGGAAGTATCACTTCCTGTAAAGGTAAAGTGGGTGTGCTGTATGTGGAGCACAGCATGGGACATGGGGAAAGGCATAAATAGGTTCCCGTACGCTGGAGGGTATGCAGGAACCCATTCCTGTCTTTCCCCGAGTCCATTTTAAGTACAGATATGTAGGGAAACGGCACTGATACACAGACTACACCAATACACAGGACAATGTTGGTTTGTGGAGCTCGTCTCTACACCCAAAAGAAAAGGAGTCTAGTATTCAAAATTGCAAAAATAAAGGAGCTATGATTATTATTTTTTTATGGCAGGAAAAGACTACAAAGATAATAAGAACCAAAACAATAATCTGTTCAAGTTGACTCAAAACCTAAATTAGTCCAAAACAGAATGAGATTAGAATGTGTAGAAAGAGAAAGTGTGTGTGTGTGTGTGTGTGTGTGTGTGTGTGTGAGAGAGAGAGAGAGAGAGAGAGAGAGAGAGAGAGAGAGAGAGAGGGAGGGAGGGAGGGAGGGAGAGACCAAGAGAGTTATGAACATTTTAAAAAAATACAGTAATGTTTACAGGTGTGCTGTCAGAGGGACAATGAACACTGAAAAACATATTGACAGGTTGTATAACGAAGTGAGGCAAAACAGAAGGAAGCACTGCATAAATGCTGTCTTTTTATTGATTTATTTTCTTTTAAAAAGAGGTGGAAGAATTCCTCAAGCAGCCAGCTGCATAGAATTTTGGGGTTTCTTTTACAACTGAACAAAAAGGAACAAACGTTATGCCATTAATAACATTTTTGAAGAGAGAAACAGTGCTGTGCGGAGGGGTGTGTTAATGAATGTTACTAAAATAGACTTAATATAAATGTTTGTAATGATGTTGCGAAAAAGAACATGGGGGGGGGAGGGAAATCAGAGACCCATGAAAGTGCCGAAAGCAGAAAAAAGGGAGGGGGTCCAAGAAGTAGACACATTATAAAAGAACAAAGGGAAAGCACGCTGCACAGATGTATGTTATTTGAGAAGGAAATGGGTCTTAGAAAACAATTGTGCATCATCTGTCTTTCAGGACATTGCCAGAGCGTATGATGTGCATTTGAAAGCACACCGAGTCCGATCAAATGCTTCCATTTTGAATTAGGCAATCTGATGCACATGTATCAATAGTCCACTCCCAGGTATTCAAAACGGTGTGTATGGGGAGCCTTGCATGTTAGCCCCCACTCCAACCTCCCCAGCCCCATGTGGAAGCTTCAGATCTTTGGAAGCTGAGCATGAAGATCTAAGAGCATTCTACTAGCCATAATGGGCGACATTCTGCCTCCATGGTCAAATGCAGCAATGCTTCTGAGTACCAGTTACAGGGAGCTGCAGGAGGGAAGAGTGCTCTTGAGCTCATGTCCCGCTCACGGGTTTCCCACAGGCATCTGGTTGGCCATCGTGAGAACAGGATGCAAGACTAGATGTGCCATTGGCACATTCTTTACGTTCTTATTCAGAGGAATGCACTTAGAAGCCTCCCTGCAGCCAGGACCTCTGCTTTATCAGGTTTCCAGTTATGGATGTTTTAAGCAAGTTCAAATGAATGCCTTCAGAATAGAGCCAACATGTAGCGACACCGGAGGAGAGACTTCATGCACACACCCTGCTACCCTTCCTGCTACATGGCACATCCAACAGAGACATTATTGCTCAGCCAAGCACTGTCTGTGCAAGGGAAAGCGTAATAGTCACAGTGGAAATATCAGTTTCCTATTAGTAGAGTTGCCAAGACTTTCGTATCTTGGTTCTCAAACTTAATCCATTCCAGAAGTCTGTTTGACTCTCAAAACAATTCGAAAACCAAGGCGTGGCTTCTGATTGGCCACAGGAGCTTCCTGCACAAGCGGAAGCCATGTCAGACGTCCAGCTTCTGAAAAACTTACTTCCGGGTTTGCAGCGTTCAGGAGCCAATTTGTTCAACAACTAAGCCGTTTGGAAACCAAGGTACCACGGCATGTTTTAGCTAGTGAGCCCTTTCTTTCGTATTTCTTTTTAAAATATTTATATTGTATTGAAAGAAACACAAAAATGCATTTATCAAAATTATAATGTTCTGTTAGTAATTTTACATTTGTGGTAATAACTTATTACTTATATACCTATCTTTCATATTTTATCACAATCCCTCTTTCATATTTCATATTTCAGGCACATTTTCATTTGTGCCTGCTGGAGTCAACACATTCATCGTGAAATGGGGTGGAATTCAGCTAAGTTGTTGCATGAGTAAAATGAGCACTTTCCCTCCCCTGCTCCCCTCAAAACTTGCTCTGGAAAATTGGGGAAACAGTCCAGATCAGGTTTAGAGGGCATGTGGACGGGAGCTAGAGGAAAGTCCCATTGTGCAAGCAGACCGTGTTCCACTTGTGAACAGCCTACTTCTCACTATCTTGAATTCCACCCATGGACACTATTGTTTTTATATTCAAGGAGCAGTGTAGAACAACATACCAAATTATTCCCTGAAGAATGCTTAGATACATCTAATGAAGAAGTCTACAATGCTTCTAAAAACTGGGGTGGTGGTGGTTTTTTAGCCTGAGAGCCACATTCCCTTCAGGGGGTTGTTCCAGGAGTCACAAGGCAGAGGCAAAGCAACAAATGTAAGCTTTCCCTTTGCACAATGAGCTAGTTTCTACACACCCCTCTCTCTCCTCCACCCAGGCAAGCAAGAAGCATTATCAGAGCTCATGACACATTCCAGCCAGACAAAAAGAAGGGTGTGAAGCAGAGACAGTCCCCAGGGACAGATAAGGCCACATTTGGTCCCTGCATCTGAGGTTCTCCACCCCTGACATAAATATATAAATTGCCCATGCAACTGAATAGCAAATGCAGCAAGGAGGACATTAAAACCCAAGTCAATAACTGCTATTTAGACGGAAGAGACAAATGAAATTGGTTAGGGAAAGGCAGATGAGATGGTGAGTCTGGGGAGCCTCTTGTAAAACTATGCTGGTGACCATCTTTTGGGAGCAAATGCCACAGTTTATACTCTGGGGTATATTCAGCTCCTGCCACAGTCTGCAGAACAGGAATAACCCTCAGTTGTAAATGGGGCAGGGAGAGAGAAATCTCCCTCCTGGAACACTTGCAGAATAAGTTCACAACACACCTGCAGAGTCAGTTCACAACACTTCTCTGGTGATCGACAGGTAGCAAAGAAATCCTGAGCTGCTCGCGTCTCTCGGAACTCTGCAAAAAAAGAAAAAAAGAAAATTGAGTGGCAGGGAGATGCCTCTCAAAAGGAATGCAACTTAACCTAGAGGAGAGATGTGGGGAACCTAAGGAGCTTCCAGATGTTGTTGGATTCCAATTTCCATAATGTTCCACTGAACATTCTGGGTGGTACTGATGGGAGTCAGATTCCAGCAACATCTGGAGGGCCATAGATTTCTTCCATCTGTGGACTAGAGGAACTGGCCCTCGGAAATGGATAAAGGCTAATTATGTCAATCACAGAGGAGTTGCAAGGAAAATAATCCAGGCACAGGACACTATCTGTCAATGCTTTTCAGAGCTGAAGTTTCTCCCAGATCCATTTTGTGGGCAGATACTAATAGGTGGATTCTTGCTTTCAGAATCCTCCAAAGGTTCTGGTCTTGAGAGCTTCTTTCCCTCTCCCTCCTACTCATTTTTAGGTAATCATACTCCTCTCTCAGAACTCAGGGCCAACCAGCAGGCCATCCCAGCCCCAAGGACAAGAAGACAAGATCCAAACATCTTTGCCCCAAACACCTCAGTCACTTCACTTACCTGGGAGGTACCTTCCTGCTTGCCTCATGCACCAAACAGGGGTGTATTCTGTCTCTTCTCCATGTGCTGCTCGGAGGAAGGTATCATTCTTCAGTTCAGGGAATTCTGTGAGACTTATCAGGGAACAGAAAACAGCCACTCATCCAAAGGCCTGGGTGAAGAGGTCTGTTTGACCATTTATCAAAAACCATCCAATATAATGTGACTCCCAGGTGAAAGAAGATTCTCCCCCTCCTCCCCCTTTCAAATATTAAACTGACGACCAGGGAAGGTAATAAGTGGCACTCACTAACTAAAACTTGGAAAAAATATTTACAGACCATTTCCTCTCTCACTACCATGTTGCTGTATTCTTTGCTGCAAGAGGGGTGCAGTCTGTTTTACTTTCTCAAACAAACTACTGCATTACAATCTGAAGGAAACCAGAGGGGAAAAGACACACAAACACCAGTCCAGTCCATGGAACTATCATGGATTAAATTATCAGTGCCAGACAGGAACAGTTATTCCCCTCTTAGCTAGTTACAAGTACAGGTTCTACATTCTATATTTATATTGGTCCCTTGGGGGACTATTTCTAATTTTATTTAACAGACATGCTGTGGACCACCTGAATGAAGTTGACAGACCACAGTTTGGGAACCCTTGCTTTACACTGTGTCATTTGGATCAGAGCTAGATTTGGGCTTAGCCCTTGCAGTGTGTTCAAAAGCCTGGTTTGCCATGGCCACATGTGCAAGCACAACTGTATGTATATTACAGTACTTCAGGAGCAGAGTCCATCAAGCCCACTGGGGCCTACGTACTTTCACGCTAGCCACAATGAGAGTAATACCTTCGTAGAAGCTGAAGTAGAGCAACCCAGGTGAAAGAAAGAATCTCACTGCAGCAAGCAATGTCTGCTTACAGCACGCAGAATCATCTCAAATGCGGGCCGGAAGGGGGAAAGAGAAAAAGAAAAAGGAGTCCCTCCTTTTTTCTCATACTCTGCGTCTTAATGTCTAATGGATAAAAGCAGTGCAAGGCAAGGTGGAAACGCTTCTTAACCCAAACTTTGCCTACTGGTGCTCCGCGGAACCGACATTGTGGCTAGCGTGAAAGTACGTAGGCCCCAGTGGGCTTGATGGACTCTGCTCCTGAAGTACTGTAATATACATACAGTTGTGCTTGCACATGTGATTCTGCGTGCTGTAAGCAGACATTGCTTGCTGCAGTGAGATTCTTTCTTTCACCTGGGTTGCTCTACTTCAGCTTCTACGAAGGTATTACTCTCATTCGGCGCAAAGCAAACAACTCGGCACCGTGTCAGCCCTGCCTGCACCGGCAACACGAGCTCAACCCCAAGTACTGCACGGGTGGACCTGCATGTCAGAAAGGACGTCAGCGGCTGAGGTGCTGCTTCCCTGCAGCAGCTGAAGACCCAGCAGCCCGGCCAAGGGAACAAGCGGCAAATGTCACTCATCCCCTGCGCGGAACCCTTGTCCCACCCCACGAACCCGCGACCGCACAATGCCTGCCCTCTCGCTTCCACTCACACGACCGGCCCGTTTTTCTCCATCCCGCCCGCGCTGCTGCGGTCGCCCTACTCCCGAGTCCTGGCGGGGAGAACAACACGCCTCTTCCTCCCCACTTCCGGGTTCCTTCCCCAGCTCCTCCGATTGGTGGCCTGTGGGATCCACCCACGGCTCCCGCGGGGCGTGGCCGGGGCAGGACTGGTATTACCGTAATGTGCGCTGTAGCACGTCTCCCCGAAAAGTTAAGAAGGGAGGCGCACAGCACACGCGCCGCCGCTTGTCTGGGGCGGTGGAGAGAGGGCAGAACCAGCACCGCGGAGCAGGGCTCGTAGACGCCCAAGTGGTGGGGCAGCAAAAACCCCTCTGGTCTATTTTGAGCATAGACATCCAACAAGTAACTGGCATTAGAATTCCTAATTAAATTAAATACAGTACAGAGAGAATTGTAACAACCCATATAGTTAATGGGCGCTAGACAAGTGTACCAAACCCTTGGGTCAAGGCAGCTATTGTGCATGCAGAAATGAATTAAAAAACAGAAATATGCATTCAGTTTCCCCACAAGTCCACTGCCCTCATGTAGCCCCCGTATTCACAGCCAAGGGGAATGATTAGGAAGCTGGGTTAGTACATCTGCTACTAGTTCTACATCCATAAAATATGTGGTATTTTCCTGTCCTAACCGATAAATGCCACTCCCTGTGCTTGGCTGATAAAAACTTTGGACCACCTCCTCCTTGAATACATTGTGCTCTTTGCTTGGAGATAAAAATTACCCTAACCACAGTGCCACATGGGACCAATAGATAAAAATGTGGGAAGGTGTTGCCGAAGGCTGCTTTGTCTGTGCCTTATTTCACATATTACTGGAGAATCCACAGCTCAGTCATGATATACCTACACTAACAGCAAACAAAATTCTCAGAGATCCAGTCCTTATGTAACCAAAGGTGCAACATATATGTGCAAGAAGGAAGTACTAGCAGGCTCAGGGAGACCCCAAGATTGGCAGAAGTACAAGCAAAAACCTCCACAACAAAATTTGCCATCAGGCCAAGCAGAAGTTTCCAGAAGCCACTTGGCTTCTTAATCCCATGCGGGTTGTGCATTTGTATTCACAGATCCTTGTATTGTAGTTTTGCTTAACAATGTTCATCAACACTGGTAAGTCTAAGAAGCAATATGAATCCAGATCATCATACAACATTAATGATGAGGGAGACAGACAAGACAGATGTGAGAAACAGTGTTAGGTCCTTCTGGGAGAGAAGATACAGAAGTCAAAGTGTTAAGATTGTACCAAGCAGAGCTACCACTAGATAATTGGGCACCTCCAAAGAACAGTGACATCTAAAGAGCACAACTCAGCAACAGGGAACATGTTAAAATGCCTTAAGAACCTGGGGGTCGCCAAACTCACATCAGCCAAGGCTGGTATAGCTAATGATCAGGGATGATGGGAGTTGTGATCCAGGCCAGCAAGGTTTGGAAGGCCGCAGGTCCCCTATCCCTAGTTTAAGGCCACTCTTTATATTACTACTAGTGTCAATTCTCTGGCACATGATCAGAGATCCTTCCGCCTGCCCTGTGTTTGTTTTCGAAACGCGACCTTTTATGATATGCCTCATCGCCAGCCATTCACATGAGCCCAAGAACTGAAGTGAAACGCAGTCAGAGATCTTGCGCGTCGACCTGCCTTGGCCACTTTCACCTTAGGCCTAAACCTCCCTCGCGGGGTGCGGGGCTTGCCGCCGACCCATTCCCATTGCGCGGTTCCCTTCGCTTCTTGCATGCTCGGCTTGCTCATTCACCCGTCCGCCGATAGAGGCTGCTTTACGGTACACCCGGCAGAACCGAGGAGGAAGGAGGGCGAGAGTAGCAGGAAGCAGCCGCAGCCGCCCTCCTCCCGGTCGCTGCGCTGGGGAAAGACTCGCCGGCTGCCAGAATCGGGACTGGAGCGAAGGGGCCACCGGCGGAGCTGCTCCCGCGGCGGCTGCTCCCTCTGGGCCAACCCCGCCTCGGCGGCTGCAGGCGGCCAGGATGATGCCCCCGACGGCCGGCGAGTCGCCGCACCAGCTGCTAGGCCGGCTGCGCTTCCTGAGCGAGGCGATCGGGTGCCTGACGCGCGCGGAGCCGCTGCCCGCCGCCTTGTGCTACGTGCCCCGCGAGGTGCAGTATAAGATCTGCAAGGACCCCAGCGCCTCCGGGCCCGCCTCGGCCTCCGGCCGGACCCTGCTGTCGGTATGGGAGAACCCCAGCAAGGCCGGCGCCGGCTCCGGGTCGGGCGGCAGGAAGGGCCTGGGCAGGGGCACCATCGAGCTGCGCAAGGGCTCGTGCATCCGAGCCAGCGGCGAGGAATACTGCAACGGGCACGGGCTCTGGGTGAAGCTGACAAAGGTGAGTGTGGCAAGGTATAGCCCCCGGCGGGGCCTGCAGCGCACGGGCACCCGCACCCGCTGAACGCGGAAGTTCGAGGAGGGTAAATTGCCAGGGCTCCAGCCTGCTAGCGCCACATTCCTCCTACCGTGTAATGATTCCTGCTGTCCATAATTCCTGGTGTGAACTGGCAACCCAGCCGGGATGCTTTCTGAAGAGGAGGAAATGCACTCTACCCATGTTCAGAGGCACTTGAGCCGCTATTACAATTTCAAATGTTTTAGGGTTGACACCTCCCCCCCCCTTACATAATTTGCATGCTAGAGAAAATGTAGATGGAGGCTTAAGACACATGTAACAGAGATAAACATAGGCATCTCATCCTATCTTTCCCATTGCTTTTTGGGGCTGTGTCCTACATGCGCACTCAAGGATGGTAACACAGGGCACAAGTATTCCTACGTTTCTCAGAGACTGTCACTGTTTACAGACATAGATTACTATCAGCTAGTTTTATGGTTCCTTGATACGAATTTAGCTGACAGAAGAGCCTTTCAGTTTTTCCTGGCCCATATGATGTTTTTTCCCCTGCCTTGGTTATCATTTTCCCTGTTAGTATTAGTGTGGCAATAAACTGGCTGTCACATTTTGCACTTGGGAAATAGCAACAATAAGGAATATGCAAACAGCTGTAATACCAACAACGTTCCTTAGTTGGGGAGATTTTTTTGATAACTGCATGGCCCTCAAAGGCTATGTGTTAGTAAACCTCAGTAATTCCTATGCATGTATACCTGGGCATCCTCCTACAATCTTTTAGAATTCAGGAAATTTCCTATAATTATAATTGGAAGGACAGTTTAATACCGTTTTGTTGAGATTGCATGTGTGTGCATTCTTTCAAGTGAGAAGGGACTGTTGTTGGTCTGTAGAGACCAGAAAAAGTAGTCATAGACACTCATTAGCACAGACTAAAGACATGCATTTTGGTTTTTAATCAATTAGTAGGAGCTGTACATTTCTCTATAGATGATCAGTGTTCCTAACCATCTGTGTAAATCTCTTTGTATGATGTATGAGGATTTGATAAACTGTTTGGATTCCTTAGTTATCTCCAATGTTGTATTTTGTACTGGACAAATGATTTCATATTCTTCCCTCATAGGAGCAGCTGGAGGAATTCAAGATTGGCTGTGATCTGGAGGAAGGCTGGGTACTCATGTGCAAGCATGCAGATGGTGGGGACAGGCTGGTGCCAGTGGAATCGATGGAGCGAATCCAGAGGCAGCAACAACTCTTTGGGGTGGATTATAAGCCTGTAATCAGGTACTGAAAACCATCTCTACATTTTGTTTGGATTGATTGGCTTTTGAGGAGGACCATTGGGGAAGGCACTTGCTGTAAGCAAATACATGTTGTTGTTTAGTTGATTAGTTGTGTCCGACTCTTCGTGATCCCATGGACCAAAGCACGCCAGGCATTCCTATCTTCCACTGCCTCCCGGAGTGTCATCAAATTCATGTCGGTAGCTTCTATAACACTGTCCAACCATCTCGTCCTCTGTCGTGCCCTTCTCCTAGTGCCCTCCATCTTATCCAACATCAGAGTTTTTTCCAGAGAGTCTTCTCTTCTCATGAGGTGCCCAAAGCAAATACATAATACTATCAATGAATGTGTGACATTCAGAAATACCTATGGTTGCAAGCTAAATTAGTAGCTTCCAATAATTTTGCTAACGGAATCAACCACGAGCACTTTGCCTACATTCAGTTCTTAGAATGAAGAACTGTATCAGAAGAACTGTATAGAAACTTGTATCAGTACAAAAATTTCAAAGATTTTTTTTGTGTGGGAGGGAGTGGTATATGTTCTCAGGTGGTTCATCTCTTGTTTGCTTCTTTCCTGATGGCTGATTTCCTCCTCTGATCTACAGCTTGTGTGCGAAGGGGGAGAGAGGTTCTCTTCTTCTGGATTACGTTATTGCAGCCAATTGGGGATCAAATAAGCGGTGTAGTGACATTACAGTGGAAAACAGACAATCAGATTAGATTGTGGTGATGTAACAAAGCCAATTCAGAGTGAAAGTAGGAAGTGTTGCCCTCACTTTGAATGTCTTTGGAGAGAACAAGGAGTACAGCTACTGCACTGCAAACACTGTCACTCCTGTCCATAGCTCCCAAAGTTGTAAAAAAGGGATATTCACAACTGTGTCAAAAATGTATGCAAACACGTACAAACACACACATCACTTGGCTCAAACCTTATCAGTAAGTCTAAGATGTGTTAAGTTCTGTGTGTCCATTTTGTTGTTTTATCTAATAAATGTAAAGTTTTTCATTTTAATAGCAGCAAAAATTATTATTACTATAAGCATTATAAATTAGATCCTCTGTAGCATTAAACAAAGGGCTATATATCAACCCTTTGAATTACAGTATTCTCAGATACTTATCCCTTGCTTTAGTAGCTAATAATGCAGTTAGAACTTTTCCTATTTCTGTTTGCTTACACAGAAGTTTATAGTTGTTAATTCTGCCTTTTTCCCTTTTCCAGATGGGAGCAGGTGGTGGATTTAACATATTCCCTCCGTCTTGGGGCAAAGCCAAAAATCATGGAGCCAGATGCAGCTGCGGTAGAGAGACTCCGGTAAAGGGCATGCAACCTCCTTTACAGCAACAGTGGAGCAGCCAATGCACTTAATTTGAAAGTGGTAACTGGGCCTGCGGCACTGGACGTTTCTACATAATATCCAGGCTTTGTATGCCTGAGGACTTAATTCTATTGGGAGTCGTGCTTGTGCAGAAGTGGGAGTAAAAATAATACCCTGGAGGATATAATTGAGTAGTGGAGAGTATGATCGGGGATGTAAATTTCTGTAAACGCAGCTCTCTCTCTCTCTCATCCTATACTATTAACACCAATTATTGCCATTTTAGATTTGTACCACCCACATGGAGCTACGAATGTGATGAGGACTTGGTGCATTTCCTCTATGACCACATCGGCAAGGAAGATGAGAATCTGGGCAGCATCAAGCAATATGTGGACAGCATTGATGTGTCCTCCTACACGGTAAAGTGTCACTATCAACCAGGCTCCTTTGCATAGAGACCTTGCCTTCATGCATACTGTCCCTTGTTGCCTCAGCATCCTAACCACTAGGCCATCATTTGCTAATATTAAAGGGTTTGCAAAGGCAGATGTCAGGGACAGGGCTTCCCAGAGGGACGATGAGGGGGACAGAGAGTCAGAGGAGGAAGGAGTAGTTTTGCTTCCTTCTCAGCTGTTTGAAGACAGTCGCTCGCAACCCCTTCTCCTCAGCCGGAGAAGAGGAGGCTGGAGAGAGGCCAAGTCGCTGATAAGCGGACCCTAGCAACAACATAGGGGAGGGATGATTCGTCAGAGGAAAAGGTAGGAGGCCAGCCAGAATCTCCCCGTTCCCATAGGTTAACGAGGGTCAGGGAGTGGCATCAATCAAGGAAGTGGAAGGCGAGGTTCTGGCGTGCTTCCTGTTGGCACCGAAATCAGAGCCCAGATGCCTCAACATCTTGAAAGAGACAGTAGCCCATGGGAGCTGCTCTGAGTACAATGATGGTGTTTAATAAATCTGCTTGTAAACTGACAACATCTACTTTGCTGCTTATTAAGTCTGGGAGCCAGCCAGATTGTGACAACAGATAACTTCTGGTTGATATCTATAACCTTAGGGTGAGCTGAGTTAAGAATTTGTTAGGTCAGGATAACTTATTTGTGTAAACAGACTTTGAGTATCTCTTTGCTGGTAATGAAGAGATTTTGCTGTCTGAGGCAAAGGATAAAATGATACTCCCTTCCAATGCTATGTACAACTAGACCGGCGGTTGAATCTTATTTTAACACTGGGGACAGGCCAGCCACACTTAGGGGCAGCAGGCTAGCTTTGGGGTACAGGGTAGGCCATGTGGCACACAGCTCTGTCCTCCAAAATCTTGCCACTCTCCAGAATCTGCTGTCCGAGGCAACTGCCTTATTCTGTCTAATAGTAGGGCTCTAGCCATGAAATGAACTTCACCGGCCCCTGGAATGGGTTATTAGACAGTTGTTCTCTTGGTTCCAGAAAATGAAATAAAATAATGTGTGAAATAATGTGTTTTACTTGATCAACTTTTATAGTTGTAGGAATATATACACTTCTGAATTCTGTGTTGTCTTGGCATAGGTCTGCAAACTTTCAGATTAAGTTGGCCACCTGCTGATTTTAGTGGTCATCAAGTCTTTCTCTGAAATTTGATAATGCTTAACTACCCTGATCAGTGCTAGGACATTGTGCTCAGTGTCTCCTCTACCGTTCTTCATAGATCTGCAGGTTGCCTCTCCTAGGTGAATGGAGAGTGGTAAAAATCCAGGAAGCCTTGAGGGAGGAAGATGTGTTCAGTTATTTTCAGGGATAGTAGGAAGGTGCAGCTGGATGCCTGAGTGTCTGGAACTAAAAGTTCCTGTCTGAGGTTCTAGAGTTGGCATCCTCTTGGGAGGGATCTTGTGGGTTGCCTGAAAACAAGCTATTACATGGATATTTCTAACTCCCCTCAGTCTGTCTTTGCTTCCCTCAGGAAGAATTCAATGTTTCATGCCTGACAGACAACCATGCAGACACCTACTGGGAGAGTGATGGGTCTCAGGGTCAGCACTGGGTCCGTCTCAACATGAAGAAAGGGACCATTATCAAGTGAGTTCCCCATCTTTTACTAGCCTATTCCTTATATGTGGGGACATCACTGGCAGACACTTCGCTGTCCTGGCCTAATCAGCTATTTCCTATAAGTACTATTGTAGTTAAACCCTGTTGCCTCTGCTCTCACTGAGTGTGAAAGCTACATCGAGAGCAGCTGGGTCATGTTAATGCCCATGAATGTTGGTCTTGTTCTGTGCTTGGGCTTCTTCCTGCCCAAAGAGGGAATCATGGAAAAGACTTCTGGTTAGGTGCTATGAGGCTTTAAGTTTGGTGCTGAAGATGTACCTCTTTATAAACTGGCCTTTGACACTTGAGATGCATATTTTTGGGACTCATACTATTTTTGTGACTGTAAGTTGTTTTAAATTGTTTTTAGTGCTGTATTTTAAATGGTTGTTTCACTATTTTTGTGACTGTAAGTTGTTTTAAATTGTTTTTAGTGCTGTATTTTAAATGGTTGTTTCCCACTCTGGGACCTCAAGGTGAAGGGTGGGTAGAAAATTAAACTATTACTGCCTTCATCACAACAACAAAGGAATTATCTTTTCTCACGTATACCACTGTGATTCCACCACTGCCATGAAACTGAATGTTGAGCAATTTCAGAATGGCCCTTTTGAGGTTTGCAGCAAAATATTTGTTTGAATCTGCCCTCTCCTTTCCATATGGCAGACAAAGGCATCCCCACCTCTTCTTCTACCCACCTTGGTTTTCCTGTTAAGTAAGATTTCTGTGATCACATAGGTTTGTGCAGAATGTGGTACTAGTGATGTACAAAAACCACCCTTCTCGATTCAAAATGGCTGAGTCTTTCTGGCCCTTTTTGGTTCGTTCCTGGGAAGGTTTAAGCTTTCCCTCCAAGCCACATAAAGGTCCAGCCTGGGGGAAGCTTCATAGCCAGTTCTATCGCCTGCCAGGTTCCCCTGCACCCTTCCCCTGCTTTCCCCACATTTCTCAGCTCATTGCAGTGAAGGTTTCTAAGCATATTTGGACCCTCCATTGTCCATAGGAGCTCTGGGAAGTAGTTTTAAAAGCCAGAAATTGTCCTGTATCTTATTGTTGTCTCACATTTACCCTTTAATTCTCTCCCCCAGGAAGCTGTTCCTGACTGTGGACACAACAGATGAGAATTTCATGCCCAAGAGGGTGGCTGTGTATGGTGGCGAGGGGGATAACCTGAAGAAGCTGAGTGACGTGGGCATTGATGAGTAAGTCAGACGAGGGAGGCGGGGGGGGGTGGAGAGAGAGAATTTGCTTGTTGAGGAAAACCAGGTGTGAAACTGAGCCTAAATTTGGCTCAGATTCTTTCTTTAGCCCAGACATAGGCAAACTTGGCCCTCCAGATGTTTTGGGACTACAATTCCCATCATCCCTGACCACTGGTCCTGTTTGCTAGGGATATTGGGAGTTGTAGTCCCAAAACATCTGGAGGGCCAAGTTTGCCTATGCCTGCTCTAGCCTATGCCTGCATGGCACCTTTGATTTTACCTCATGAGGCATGGAAAGGGGAAGAGAAGAAGTGAATGTGAAAGGGGTTCTATTGTAATCAGATGGTGAAGAAAAGCAACAAAATACTAGACCTGAAGTGTTAGCGGCTAATGGACATCTCTTTGTTTTTGAGCTTGTAGCCTATTATATCCCAACGGGTTCAAGGAAGGAAATATCTCATTATTATTATTAACTTTTTTATTGGCTTGAGGCAAGTGCAGCTGCCCCCGTGGACCCCCCTGGCTCTGCCCATGGCTCTCCCAGTTTATCCATCCTCTACCATTAGTTCTCCCTCTGTCCATAGCAACTGATATATAAGCATACACACCCTTATAACTCCAAAGACACACAATTAGAGCCCAGTATATGACCTCAGAGATAAGTAAACATCAAGAAACATAGTTAATAGTCCACCCACCAACCCCAGTCAAACACTACAGCACCTGGAGAACTAACACATGTTTATACCAGTCCAGTAAAATGCAGTATGTACAAAATGCAGCTGTGACTCAAGGCTAAATAGAAGCAGTTACATAAAGTACAAAAGGCAAAAACTTAAAGCCACACACAGGGCAGACTGGAGGTCCACAGTAAAGTGCCATCCCAAAATGCAATACTTTTTAAAGTGTGGTAAATACTTATCTATGCAAGAGATGGGGAAACTGTGGCTCTCTAGTTGTCTTTCAGCAAGATACAGTCTGGGAGATACAGTCTGGAGGGCCACAGACTCCCCATCTCTGCTCTATACTATGAGGAGGCATTTCCTGGCATCTTTCATATTCCTGAGGTAATGCATAAAGCTACCATTGCGTGCTACAGTGTCTCAGGGAGAAACATACAGTGTAGTTCACCCCAACCCACTGCCTTCATGGGCATAAAAGTTCCCTGTGCTTCCTTCGAAAACCATCTGAAGGTGATTGATGGGTCTCTTTAGGGTACCCAGAAGGTTGGAAACAGATCCCAGGAGTTCTGGTTTCTGGCTCCACATCCACCTTGATGGAACTTCCCCTGAGCATGTAAGATTAAAGGATTTTTATTTTGGAGGGGGGTGGTAAGCCTACCTTGTGCAAGAGGAAATAGATGTTTTTGTGTCTCCAGGAGCTACATCGGGGATGTGTGTGTGCTGGAAGACATGACTGCTCACTTGCCTGTCATTGAAATCCGCATTGTGGAGTGCAGAGGTGTGTGGGTATCAGTTTGGGGATGCGCCTATTAATCCCTGGGGTGCAATGATCTCCCTGCTTTTCTCTAAATGCTCCAGTTTAGAATTTCACTCCCTCTGTAGTTACGTACCCAGACACGTTTCATCTAGAGTCAGAGTACAATTAGGCAGAGGGCCTTCTCAGTAGTAGTGCCCGCCCTGTGGAATGCCCTCCCATCAGATGTCAAGGAAATAGAAAACTATCTGACTTTTAGAAGACATCTGAATGTAGCCCTGTTTAGGGAACTTTTTAATGTTTGATGATTTATTGTATTTTTAATATTTTGTTGGAAGCCGCCCAGAGTGGCTGAGGATTTTATATTATTATTATTATTATTATTATTATTTATTCTCCTTAGTGATTCACTGCTTTGACAGCTGCCCTGGTGCTTCCCCTTTGGTGGATGCCATTTTGTGATTATTTTATCTAGGAAAAACAGCAAAGGCACACTACATTTATTAATCTTTAAGCCACCACAGGTCTGCTGTTTTTGTGGCAAGTGATGAATAAAGCCCTGGAATTTCTCCAGTAGTCACCCACCCCCAATTTGTGATAACCATGGGTCACTTAGAGTGATCCAAAGAGAGACCCTCATCCCTACTCTTCCCCCCAGTATTTCTCTCCCGCCTCCTGGAGAAACAGTTCCCTATTTGACCTATGTGTCTTAAGCTGCTTTGTTCTCCCCTTTTAATACAGATGATGGGATAGATGTTCGGCTACGGGGAATAAAGATCAAATCTTCTCGGCAACGGGAACTGGGGCTCAATGCAGATATGTTTCAGCCAGCCAACCTGGTGAGGTATCCTCGCCTGGAGGGAAGAGACCCTGATGTGCTCTATCGGCGGGCTGTGATCATCCAGAGGTATGGAGCAGGGCAGGGCTGAGGAACAGTCTCCAGCCTCGGTGTTGCCGTTGTTGTTGACAGCATTTCTTTGTTTTGCAATATGAAATGCCTCAAAGAGCGAGAGCTCCCACAGTCATTGTGGTGGTAGTGGGCTGAGCATGTGCGTGTCCATGCACTGTGGTACAGCACTAGGTGCCTGTGCTGTAAAACCCTATGGAATTTATTTATTGTTTCCTTTTATTTTGTTTCACCTGTAGTTGTAAATCCTCACCTGCTTAATCAGCTTGTCGGGTGAAATAGGGAGGGAAGCCAACAGAAAGAAAGCAAGAAATGTAGGAGTAAATGTAGGGGTCAAATTTAACACGTCTGGTTACTCTGCCGCCATCTGCAATGGCAACGTTGGTATTTATTTATTGCGCTTTTGGTTTGGGTAGGTTTATCAAGATCTTGGATAGTGTTCTTCACCATCTTGTTCCAGCCTGGGACTACACACTTGGCACCTTCAGCCAACTCAAGGTGAGGCGAGGGACTTTCTGATTCCCAATTTCTGTGTTTTCTATCTTGGGGAAATAAACCATTGCTTTGAATGTCTACTTTATATTTGACTTTCTTCGGTAATATTTCATTCTGGATTGTTTTATTATCTGATCTTTCAAGGTAGGTTGTAAACTGCTTTGAGACTTTTCATTTCTTAAAATATAAAGCAGTTTAGAAATGAAATGGAAATAATAATAATATATCAAAAGATTTCCTACTGGGAAAGAGAGGCGCTAGAATAGTTTGCGGTGATGTTGGCAGTAGAGCCAGCTGGTTTGTAAAGTAGGAGAAGGACTGTGCGGGATATTCCTGACTTTGACCCAGCGTTGCTTTGCCCGCGATAGCACATCAAACAGTTCCTGCTGCTGTCCAAAAGACGTACAGTGCTAATCACCCAGTGCCTCAAAGACTCAGAGACTAGCAAGCCCAACTTCATGCCACGGCTCTACATCAACCGTCGCCTGGCCATGGAGCATCGTGACAATCCTGCACTTGACCCCAGCTGTAAAAACACAGTCTTCACTCAGGTAAGGCCAGCTCACCCACTAGCAGGTACTCTGTGGCAAGAGGGATGGGGGGAGTCTTCTGCCTTCGCAACCTGCAACATGTGTTCTGTCCTATTGTACTCCAGAAATGCTTTTTCAGCCTATACCTTCAAAGCAAGATCTATCTCTGAGCATAAGCTCAGCAAACAGTTTTGCAGGGCGATGCAGTTTCTGTGTGGTTGGGAGTCCCACTCAGTGGCCTGGTTTACATGTCACACTAACCCAAACCCTGGCTTAGCATGAATACATGAGCATACAGGCTCAGGGAGAGGAGCTCACAGTCCCTTCGCCTCTCCCTAGCCATTTTGCTCTTTTACTGTGCTAGTGGGAGCCGTGTGTTTTTGGAGCCCCTCACTTTATAATATAAGAAGAAATTCAGCAGTGGCTGCTGGTGACGCACATGCGCAATGTCCCTCAGATAAAATGATAAAATGATGATTATTTCCTCTTTCACATGGGATTAAATAACTAACATACCTGGTTCAAACCTTTCCCAGAACCAATTAGTTCACGCTTCTCTAAACTCTAATTTCAAGGTGTATGTTAGTTCAGATTTGCAGGAATCGTGTGTTTATGGTTCATTCTCATTTCTAAGGCATTGGGGTAACTGGAAATTGTAGTTCATTGCTTGTTTACTGTTTGTTTTATCCTGTCTTTTCACCAATGAGCTCAAGCTGACATAAATGAGGTTATACCTTTTTATTCTTAATATTGTGGGGTTAGTGACTTGCCCAAGTGTGTTAAATAAACTTCATGGCTGAGTAGGGTTTTGAACTTGGGTTTCCTACATCCAACCCTAGCTATTCTAGCCACTTTGTCACACTAGCTTTTTAATTTAATGTGTGTCCCTTGCTACACATACGTTGGTGGTTGTTAGGGATCTGCCTGACTGTGCAGTGCGCAAAAGAACTTCTTGTACATCTTTGGTGCATGTTGCCTGTTGCCAGTTGTGTAACAAATTCATCAAGACCTTCAGAGGATGCCTATTCCTGCTTTGCTATCTGTAAGCACATTGCCCAGGATTCTTCTCTTGATGCCTCTGCTACATTGTCTGCTTTCCTAGGTATATGAGGGACTAAAACCTTCTGACAAGTATGAGAAGGCCCTGGATTACAGGTGAGTTTTTGCATCCAGCAGCCACCTGTGCCTTCCCTGCCCCTTCCAGCTTGCTGTCTCTAGCCTAAGTACCTGAATGCCAAGCACCACAAAGTTTCGAGTAAATTGAGAGCTGAATTCTCAGAAAGAAAACAGAGCCTTATTTTTATAAATGAGAGCTTGCTGCAAATATTTGCAACACACCAGTTATTCAAGGACCTTAGTAGGTTCTGGGCCACACAGAAATATGGCACTATTACCATATTTCTTAAAAATATAAAGCAGTATAGAAATGAAATGGAAATAATAATAATATATCAAAAGATTTCCGACTGGGAAAAAGAGGTGCTAGAATAATTGCACTTTCACCAGCAATGCAGTGCCTCCCACAAACCTCCACAGGTAGGGTTAAGTGACCATTTTTCATTCATCTCAGGTGGCCGCTACGTTATGACCAGTGGTGGGAGTGTAAATTCATTGCTGAGGGCATCATTGATCAGGGTAAGTTTTGCACTTTGTGTAATCCAAAATGGTAGCTAATAGAAATTTTATCTCTGACAGTTTCCAGAGTTTGAAGCTGAAAATTTGGGTTTGCTTTTGAGTCAGTTTTGGAGATTATTATTATTATTTGAACAGAGTTCTGGTTAGGAGAATAAACAATAAGGATGGTGATTTGTAGTACAGCGGTTCAGTGTTGAGAACTCTGCTGCTGCCTTTGAGTTGGCTGTTAAACCAATTGCATCCTTGAAGGGGATCGAAGTATTGGTTACAGTAGAAGATTTCAACGGAGGCCTGAGCCCCCTCCTCCAATGGGTCCACCAGGGAGAATGCCAAGTGTGAAGAGATTTTGGTGGGGAGAAAACATAGTTTCAAATATTTTTCTTGTGTCCTCTCAGGGTTTTCTGCATCCTACAGAAAATTGGATAGGCCTCAAGAGCGGGAGTGGGAAAATCTGAAATCCAGCTAATGTATTCAGGAACGCAAGCAGGTGGTGATAACATAGCAAAGCTGATCACACACTTCCATGTGCTCTCTCTCCCAGGTGGCGGTTTCCGAGACAGCATTGCTGATATGTCCGAGGAGCTGTGTCCTAGTTCAGCTGAGACTCCAGTGCCGCTTCCTTTTTTCGTCCGCACATCCAACCAGGTGCTTGCTCCCTGATGAAGCTAACCCTTTCCTCCTCTTAAGGATATTAGAGCAGCATGAGTCTCAAGAGACTGTCAATGTGAGGATTCGGGCAAGCTCTGGAGAAAGGAAAGTGCTTAGGTAGCAGTGGTCTCTGAGGGAGAATATGGACACCAAAGCACTGTCCTTTGGTTCCAGCTTTCCCATTATCCAACTTTTATTCCTGCGGTATCCACCCTCTGCTTAGTCCTGGTCAGTGTGGAAATTTAGTGTGCCGCTATTGCATGGGGAAATTAATGCAGAGAGACTGGATTGTACATGTGTTTTAACATTCATTCTTATGTCCCTATCAGGACATTTGAGCTGAACTGTCTGTTGTTTCAGGGCAGTGGTACCGGAGAGGCCCGAGACATGTATGTCCCCAACCCATCCTGCAAAGAGTTCACAAAATATGAGTGGATTGGGCAAATCATGGGAGCCGCCCTGCGTGGCAAGGAGTTCCTGGTGAGTATAGGATGAAGGCTGGATCTTTCTTTGATACCTGTAGTGGAAGCCAGACTTTCCTTCTCCTGTGCCAAATTGTTTTCTAATCATTCATAATTGCAAGTATTCTTATAAAATCAGATCTAGGAACTGCCTTGTCTTCCTTCCTGAGCATTTCCTTTGAGCATAGTGGGACACAAAAGACCACATCTGGAGGCAATGTGTTGCAGTGCTGCATCTCTCCTTCCTCTTATCTTTAAGGTCCTGGCCCTGCCTGGCTTTGTCTGGAAGCAACTGACAGGGGAGGAAGTGAGCTGGAGCAAGGACTTCCCTGCTGTTGACTCTGTGCTGGTGAGTCACCGGGACGTGTATCTAGGAGTCGCTATTGAAACATGGGGTGCAGATTTCTATTTAGCATTTGTCTGCATGGCCTGTGGATTTGGATACTGGCATGGCAGAGCAGCTGGCTTCATTTTGTTTTCTAAATCTGCCAGTGGGGAGGGTGAAGGGGTGCGTAAGTAAACTTCCTTCAACATTTCATGATGTTGAACACATAGCAATGGTCCACACACAAATACTGCAGCTTCCAACCATAACAGCTGCACAGTTTTAGACATAATGCAAGCTTCCAGGTGATAGAAAGTGTTTGACAACATCTTGTAATAACTGTTTATTTATGGCTATGGTTTTTTTTATAAAATCCCCGTCTCCCACTTCCTTGCTTTCTTGGGCATAGGTGAGATTATCCCTTTCCTTGTTTTCAGGTGAAGCTTCTGGAGATGATGGAAGGAATGGACAAAGAGACCTTTGAGTTCAAGTTTGGGCATGAGCTGACATACACCACTGTGCTGAGCGACCAGTGCATGGTGGAGCTTATCCCTGGTGGCACTCGCACGGTGGTGCACTATGAGGACCGCTTGGATTTCATCCGCCTGGTGCAGAAGGCACGGCTAAATGAGAGCAAGGAGCAGGTAATTCAATATAGCATTCGGGTATTAGGATTTTGGTGCTGACTGGTGGTTCCTTGCCCCATCTCATCTGTCTCTTCTTTCCTGACTCTCTCAGCTTGCGGCCATGCAGGCTGGACTTCTCAAGGTAGTGCCTCAGGCAGTACTGGATCTGCTCACTTGGCAGGAACTGGAGAAGAAGGTCTGTGGTGACCCTGAAGTTACCGTTGAGGCTCTAAAGAAGCTCAGTAAGTGTGGGAGACCTTGCACTCTTCATGGGTAACATACCACATGATGTCATCATAAAACATGTGGCGACTCCACGTTCAGCTACTGCACTGAGTGGAGACTCACAGTACAAATGCCATATCAGTGGGTTGTACTATGATTTTGAGCTAGCATATTAGCACCTCATATCCATGCGCCTAGGTATATATTCCTTTCTTCCTTAATGTGTTCTGCCCAAATAATGGGCATACCATCTTTCCCTCTCTCCTTCAGTTGGACCTTGGTTCTGTGCCAGCAATATTTTTCTCCATAACCTGCACCATCTATCTGTTTTTCTTCTTCTCACAGCTCGCTTTGAGGATTTTGAACCATCAGATACTAGAATTCAGTATTTCTGGGAAGCCTTGAACAACTTTACTAATGGTAAGTAGATGTTGGCAAATACACACTGTTATGGAGTGATGATGTGAAGAAATCTGTGATATGAATTGCAGGTTCAGTAGGTTTTGAGAGGCTTCTCCCACTGTGGCTCATAACCACTCCCAGAAAGTGGTTTTGTTTTTAAGAGACTTAACTTGGAGGGAGTCACAGCAATGTGGCAATGGGAGATGGGAATGGAGAAAAATAGCCCCAAACATGCTATTACAACAGCTCCCCCGACTGAATGGTTCCCCCTGTTTAGGAGGGTCAGTTTTTACCCCCACCTCGAACATTGGCTGGCTCCCAGTAAAAGCTTCGGTCTTGTTTTCATTCCTACATGCATACTGGGCAAGCTTGTTGTGGTAATAACTTTTGGTGAGATGTCCCTGGGAGTTTCTGATGGTTGTGTACTCTTCCCCTCAGAGGATCGCAGTCGCTTCCTGAGGTTTGTTACTGGAAGAAGCCGACTTCCTGCTCGGATTTATATCTATCCTGACAAATTAGGGTGAGTGTTGTGGGAATGACAGGTGGGGAGAGTGCTGTTGTGCTCAAGTTCTGCTTGCGGGCTCCCATGGGCATCTGGTTATCCAGTGTGAGAAAAGGATGCTGAACAAGATGGGCCTTTGATCTGACGTGTAGGGCTCTCCTTATGTTCTGTTAATGTGCACCATATTGCAGAGTGAGTGATGATGGATTGGCAGCCATTTTGTATTTCTATTGTGTGGTAAAGCCTTCTCCACAGATCTCACTGATTTGTTATCTCTTCTCTCAAAGCTCTGAAACCACTGATGCGCTTCCTGAATCTTCCACTTGCTCCAGCACACTTTTTTTGCCAAACTATGCTTCGTAAGTCTTGTTCTATAAATCTCTTGGGCAAGGGTGTATTGGACAAAATCCCAGTGGTTGTGGCACAGACCTGGGAAAGGCAGCTGAAAGGTTTGGGGGGGGGTCTGTGACATGGGAATAACATTGGGTGAGTTCAAGGTGCCTAGAGTATCACCAAGTGACCAGGGACATGATATTCCCAGTTTCTAGTGCGGCAATGCAAAGCGGATTATGATGGGGGAGATATGGGGAAGGGCTAAGAAGTAGGCCAATGTACTGGGAAGTGTGGCTGCCATTGAGAATAATATGCATGGAGATGGGAGTATCAGCAATGTGGGATGTTAATTACAGAAGCATAGCATCTTGGGGAGTCAGAGATGAGTTTGGGATGACCAGAAGGTATGTGAAAATGTTGATGTGATTCTTCTTTTTCACTTATAGGGCCAAAGTCTGCGAGGAAAAGTTGCGTTATGCGGCTTATAACTGTGTGGCTATTGACACAGATGTGAGCCCATGGGAGGAGTGAGTCTATTTTGAGGTCTTGTTAACCATTTCTTCTGTGTTACATAGTTCCTACATGCAATAATCTCTTACTATCAAGATCCAGAAAGCACGTATGTGTATATAAAATAAATTACCAAGTGTGAGGCTTGCAGTTTATTGATAAGCAGATACAATAAAACGGACAGCCTGCCCCCTTGGATTTTAGTGAGCCCAAAACAAAAAATGGGAATGGTGAAAAACTCTTCATTTCTGACACAAGTTTCCAGCAAGTGGACAATGGCATGTAGGATTCCAGAATTCAATAATTCTGGTTTCTTTCTCAGGAAAGATGTCAAACAAGAAATGCAGACAGTTGCAAAATATATTTGTTGTTAGTTAACATTTTAGAATATTCTTAATTCTCTTCTGAAACCTGTACCTCTCCTTAGGCTGCAATTCCAAACCCACTTACTTGGGAGCAGATCCCATGGACCTGAGGTGATGTTTATAAGATTCCTCTGTCAATCTTTCTAGCCGAAGATAAACATGAGGGCCACAGCTTAATTATAAGTTCTAGAGGAGTATTGGGGTTTTTTGCAGTGAAAACAAGACTCTTACAGCACCTTAATGACTGCATAAGCTGTCATGGACTACTGTCCACTGCATCAGATGTGTGTAGTGTTATCATGAGCTATAGGTTTAGATGCACATTGTTTGGGGAGGAGGGTTGTAATAAGGAAAGGAAATGCAACAAAGTACAGTGATAATTATGTACTTAATACAGTACCAGTAATTTGAAAAACAGTTCTTGATGACATAGACATCCTGGTATTGATAAGCCAATTAGCACACATAATGTACTAAAAATCTATTCAATCGGGGGGGGGGGGTATATTCAATCCACAAGCAATATCACCATAAATTCTTAGTACTAAATTACACTGTCCCCTCATTACACACCAACATTGTTAATGACTTCATCCTCAGGTTACAGTTCAGGATCCTCCTCTTTGTAGTGATTTTCATGCCTGCTTCTGTGCAGAACTACAGTCCAAAGTTTTCAATACTCCCTCCACCCACTTTTCTTCTTCCAAGTCTTCCTGTTTTTGTCTCAGCAGTTGCAGTGGTCAGCTCTGGCCACCAGTGGGCATTATGGCACCATAATTAAAAGGAGTGGTCTGACCATTTTAATTCTAAGATTGTTTTGTTCAAATTGTTCAGCTTTCCTTCTTACCTGTCAAAAGCATCTCGGTATGGCACAATGGAGCCCAATATAATCCCATGGCCTGGCATAGCCAGGATTTTTTTGGGCAGGGGCAGAACTATGTTGGGGGGGCAGAACCAATGTGATTGATCAGTTAAGTATTTCTATTGTTTTACCTGATGGGGGGGCAGCTGCCCCACCTTGCCCCCACTTGGCTACACCCATGAGATAATATAATAACATAAGATGATGTGGAGGTTTAGGAAAAGTCAGCCCCTCCTCTGCTTTGCTGACTGTGAGGGGCCACACTCCTGCTAATCCCTGCTTCTATTTGATATTAGGCTTTCTCTGATACCACCTTCATTAAAGCCTTTCACCAAAGCTGTCCCGCTTTGGCTGAGGGAAATAGAACTGTGCTTGGCTAGCTGTTAGAGACAGTTTGCTAAGACAGGCCGAGTTCTGACATTCTGAAAAGAATTTGAGGGGTGGGGTGGGAATACAAAACCGGGAATATACGTTTTTCTGGGGGACTGCGAAACACTTTTTGAAGAGAAGTTTTCCAAAACAGCAGGGTCTGCCTGCTCCCAATGCTAAATGGAGACTGTGGCCCTCAAGTGAAGAGCTTCACTTTACTCAAATAGCAGCAGTTACTAGTATTTATTTCCCAGTAACAGCAATGGTCTGCGTTTAATAGAAGAGGGTAGACGGAACACTCTGGCAAAATGGCTCCATTCATGGGTCGAGGATGTACTGTCTGTATGTTGGCTGCCTGGGTGGGCCTCGGAGCTGAAGGCTATTGTAGCCGCATAATGGGCTTGATTGGTAATTGGGGAGGTGAATTTGGCGTGGGGGGAAGGGACGGTGTCATCTCTGCAGCTGGGCTTTTTGTCATGCAAAGCGGGGCAGGAAGGGAAGCTTAAATCCCGCGACTTCACAGCACCTCGGAGCTGCTCTTCAATGCTCCTCTCCTCCACCCCACCCGCTTTCTCTTATCTCGGCCGGCGTGGTTCTTGCAACCCTCCCAGCCGTTTCCGCCCCTTCCCGGGTTTCCCCACATAAGAGTCATGAGAGCCTTAGGGAATTTGGGGAGGCGGCGAGCGGGACCGTGTGCAGTTTTTGCTGCGGGGTTAAGCTCAGTAAACTAGGCGAACCCCACCGCCTGCCCTGGCGAAGGCAGCTTCCCTCCCCCGCCTTAGGCCTGCGCACAGCCACTTGCGAAGCTGACAGGGAGGAAGAGGGGCTGCTGGAGGTGCCGGCGGGCCCCCTGAGGAGAGCGACAAGAAACGGGGATTAGCCGGGGATGCCGGGGCTCCCCTGCTGGGCGAGGACGTGTAACTCCCCGACACCCTGCGGCGGGGGATTAATTGCAGACCACACAGCAGGCCAATGAGGGGCACCGAGAGCAGCGCCGCCGCGCGCGGAGAGAGGGCCGGGCTCCAGAGCGCGCCTGCTGGAGAGTCGCGCAAAGGGGAACAGTCTTTTCTGCCCCCCCCCCCCGACATCGCCATGATGCGTGAGGGAGGAGCTGCAGGTGGCTCAACATTTCGCGCCCGTCCCGGGTGGGGATGAGGCCCCAGGCCACGCGCGTCGAGTAGCAGGTCGAGCGCGCGACTCGCAGGTGCAAAGGAGAGCAAGGGCTCCCGCACCTTCTTTAATAAGTCGTGCAAAAAAGGGAATTTCAGCCGTTTGCATCGCCAGCTGCTGCACCTGCTGAAATTCTCAGCTCAGCTGTGAAAGGTGTGGCGGATCCCTGCTCTCCGTTGCACGTGGCTCGCTCTCTACCCCGTGGTTCGGCAGGGAGCGGTTACTTGACTGAACCTAACCCGCAGGTGAGGACAACCTGCTACCTTTTAAGGTAGCCATAAGGATGGTACATCCCATATAAGCAAGCACGTGACCTCACTATGCGGTGCGGGGGGTGAGAGGCGCTGAGGCGCGAGCGGCCTCATAGCTGGAAGCAGCAGAGCGGGAAGCCGCGGCTGAGGAAGCAAGGTTGAGTCGTGGGTTGGTTAATGGGTCACTCTCGGGGTCTCTTGGGCAGGTTTTCACACAAAAGCTGCTTGAGAATAAGCGCGAGCCGACTTCTTGTGACTGATAGCATTCCCAGCAGGGGGCACTGTAGTCTAGCCCATGTGTGAAAGACCCGAGATTTCTTTCAGCCAAGCCAAGGGCGCTTCCAGACGGATGTTTATTGTGGAATCGCTGCTGTCCCAGTATGATTCCCCCCGCCCCACAGTCTCCAAAACTGCCATCGAGATGACAGCCCGCACTTTAACCACATTTAATGTGGCTTTTGTCATGCAGCTTAAAATCTGTTAAGGAAAAAAAAATGTAACTATTAAAGTTTTGGTACAGTGAAATACTGGTGTTGTGCAAAAACTTGGTATTAAGTAACAAACAAACAAAACACCAAAGAGAAATAGATGCTGTCCAGCCTCCCCACTCAAAAGCAGCACCCTCCATATTGCCAGTTTTGAAGCATGATAGCCAAGGGCTGGTAACATTTGCTCTTTCACTTTTTAAAATTTCCAGTGATTCCTTTTGGAAAAGGTGCATGCACCTAGGTACAGAAATACTTGTATGTGAACCCAAAATGGAGAATAGTAGTGGAGGGTGACTGCAGTAACTGAGGAGAGGACCCAGAAACTCAGCATGGAAGCTTTCCATCAATGACCACCGCCTGCTGGTGTGATATGAAAAACGTAAGACTGAAAAAACTGAGTGCCAATTGCACATTCAGAAAAAATAGATCTGAACAGCCTGATAGTGACATAAATTTCTTGTACTGAAGCACCACAAGACTTGGCCTGTGAGGCAGTTGAAAGACGTTTCTTTCTTTTGCCCCACAAGTCCTGTGTGCTTTCATTCTGTGTAGATTCAGCTTTCTTCAGGGCTTTAGAAGACTATTTTTGCTTTGCAGCCTAAGAGTGCTGTGTAAGGGTTTTTCTTCTCATATGAACTGACCCAGACCCTGCAGTCATCATCTGAGACCCTTCTTCATGTGCTTCCTGCATAAGAGATCTGGAGGGTGGCAACATGCAAATGGGTGTTTTCTCTGGTGGCTCCCTGCTTGTGGAATGCTCTTCCCAGGGAGGCTCACCTGGCGCCTTTGTTACATATCTTTAGGTGCTAGGTTAAAACATTCCTCTTCTCACGGGCTAATTAAACAATCTATGGTTTTTTAAATTGGGGGGGGGGCTATTGTTTATGTTTGTCACTGTTGTGCGTTTTTGTGCTTTTATATTATAAGCCACCTGTGCTTGTCAAATGAAGGGCAGTATGGAAATTTAATAAATAAGCACATTAATTACCATCTCTAACCACTGGCACTGATTTAGTAGGGCAGCTATGCAGGAATGAGCCAGCGGCTTTAAACTCAGGCCTAGACAAACTGGAAGTAGACCATCACTAATAGCTATTGTCTTTTGACTAGTGTAGCTTGCTCCTTCAAGGCCTTCTCTGTTGGTCTTTGGGTTAAATGTGCTTGCAAGAGGGCCAAGTGCCCACACACTAGAGTCTGTTCTCTAAACTTTTAACAGCACAACTAACCTGTTCAGGGCCAACATGATATCTCAACTAATCAGCTTTAAGGGCATGGATCGGACCTCTGATATGTACTATCAAGTGCACTATTCTGGCTTCTTGCAGAAAGGAAAAGAAAAGAAGCAGAGATGGAACTCCTGAAGTCTGTCTATCTAAGAGTAACAGAAGCCCAATTCACATTTTAGCCACTGAACATGGAGTACAAAATACATAGTGCAGCATTGGTCAGTGATGCACCTGTATATAAGGGGCAAGTGGCAAAAATATGTAGCATTGCCTCAGTATATATTTTTATTAAGAAAAGCAACTTTGAGAGGTTGCTGTTTCGCATGAGGGAGCTGGAGGCAAAGGATGCTTCAGACATTTCTTGCTTACTGTCCTATTCTAAATTTACCCCGAGCGTTATAAACATACCCTTGTAATAAAAATGAGAAAAGGCAGTGGAGTGATTTTATCATGAGAAAACAGCAGGTGAGAAAAGGGTAAAGCACTCATTCCTTTCCCCACTATTTTTCCACTGAAAATTGAGCTTTCTAAAGCCATCTTTGTTAACAGAAAAGGGTCTAATGTGTTGCTGTAGAGTTCATCAACATGCTGCATGCCACAGGAACACATGCACCACCCACAAAGCCCTTCCCTGGCACCCTTCCTTTGTTTCCTCCTCCCACTGTGATGCTTGAAGAATTGTAGCCAATAGAAGTGTGTGGGCTTGGTTGTTGCATGTGCATGCTGCCCATAAGAGGTTGTCCTGTTTGTAAATGTGCCAATGGGCCACATTTTATTTGTCCCTATTTGTGCCTTTTTCCTGCCCCCCCTGAAATATACACAGAAGTGTCTGTCAGGAAAGGAGTAGGCTGTACACTGTTCATAATTAATGCGCTGCCTGGGTATTTGTACTCAGGAATGTATAGCCAAAAATGAGAAGTTAAAGAGAAAATTAACTTACATAGAGATGGTGCCAAAGAAGAGATAAGATAAACTCGGAAAGATATGAGGGAAGAAGTTCAAGAAGACTGCAGATGGTGGTAATTATGAGTCACTTAATGAGGAGCTCAAGACTAAGCCATAGGCTGCTACTTGTAAATTCTATCAGGTTCTTGCAACATGCAGAATTAATGGCTATAACATAGGGGGAGAACATGACAAGGAGCAGCTGCTATGTCAAGAAGTGTTTGAACAAGAAGAAAAAGAAAAATCTTGTGGCAGTATCTCATAGAAAAGTTCCAAAAGCAAAAGTAGAAGTGCAATAGGCTTGAACAGGAAGCTTCTCCTCCCTGGGAAACGTGGCGACATCATGCTGAGAAGCATCTTGCAGGGGGAAAGAAGAGGCAGGTAGTGGGAGCAGGGTGTTTAACGCTCAGACACAAAGTCTGACCTCTCAATTATTCTAGTTCATCATTCTTTTCCCTGGGAGTAACCACTGAATTTTGAACATTGGTACAAGCATCTGCCTGCCCCCCAGTGCTTTGGTTGCTCCCATAGACAGTTTTTCTCTGCAAAGAAATGGCAAGATACAAAGCAATTGTGGGGACACCTAATAGGGCCATCAAGTCTGATGGACTTTTGTGAAGAGGGTGCCCCTCACTGAGTCTACAATGCTGCCTGTGTGTGTGCAAGCTCTGGTCTCGGTTTGTTTTTCTTTATTCTGCTTGTTTCTCTGCTTGCGGAATCTGCTCAGCTGTGGTCCCTGTGGCTGCTGACAAGACAACCTCCGAGCCTGCCCGCCCGCCCCCCTTTGGCTGGGCTGCACCATGCCGGCTTCCTGAACACACTGGAAAAATAAACACTGCCAGGCAGCTGCAGTATAGCCATTGCTGAGATGGGGTTGGAGGCTCAAGAAATTGATCGTGCCAGGAAGGGCAATACGGGGCTGGGGGGTGTTGTTCCTGGGCCAGAATCCTTTCCATACTTCTGAACTTGCAGTGTCTTACTTCCAGCATAATAAGAGTTGAAAGCAGACACAGGGCCTCTTTCACAAGTTGATCTAATTGCATAGTCCCTCTCTGCACTTTCCAGAGAAGCAAAGATAATTTTTATCCCACTGGACAACTGCTTCCCACTTCATACACCTGTTTTGTGCTGCTTTGTGGAAACCTGTGCATATTTATAACATTAATTGAAGTTTATAAAGAATTGAAACTAAGTTGTCACCCCCAACAAAGTTCAAAAATCCAGCTCTTACATCAGAATCGTCTCCCTCTTCTGCAGAGATTTCACACTATTACAGGTTGTTACTGACAACCTAGCATAACAATCCTTTATATTACACGCTATCTTTGGCCACGTCAACTTCATCTGTTGGGGTCTCCTGCTGCCTTTGGCAGGCTGGTTGCAGAAGCTGATTTTCACAAATTGTACTTGACTACATTTTCTGCATCTGTAAATTGCACGAAAAATTACACTAAGTAGAAATGTACATTTGCTTTTAAGTGATCTCTCTTTAGCTTTATTCTGTCTCCTCAGTAATATTCCCGCATCATAAATTCAGATCGAAAGTAATTTAGTACCACCTGTGAAAATGTCCAGAGACAACACTCAAGTCAAGGCACACATATCTTTTCTTCCTTTTTAAAAAATGAAGCACAGTATTTGCTGAAAACTGAAAAAGTAAACTTTGGATGGTTCTCTCTAGCTCCTGCACCAGCACTTTCCGTGCTCTATCAGGCCTTGAAAATACATTTTAAATTGTGTGAACAGGTTAATCAGAATAAAATATGCAAATTATATTAAAATGTTTCCTTCAACTAATTAATCCAAAGCTTGCACTTTCTTGGGGCAGGATTTGATCTTCCTGGGAGCAGAAGAACATCCAGCTATGCATGCATCATCATATATATTAATTATATATAATGTGCATCCTTACTCATGCATACACAAACTCCTGTTGTTCATCAACACACACTTCTCTAAGATGGAAGTCTAGAGCAAAACAAGACACAATGTCAGAAATCTGTGATGGGATTGCATCCGCATTAAGTTTTACCAAATAATAGCCAAAAGGGAGATTCAGACCAGGACAGTGGTGCTGAGGAGAAAGGCGTTTAACCCTTTCTCCCAGCACCATTTCCCAGCTTAAAGCTTCCTCCCCCAGCTGTTATTTGTCCTGTTAGGAGAAACCTATGCGTACAGCCTGCATCAATCTAGTAGGTACACTCTTGACTACAAACACAGAGACTCCAAAGCGGGGACCAAAGAACTGCACACAGGCACCATCAGAAGATAGGTTTATATATAATATATATTTACTTTTAAAAATAAAAACTTCCATTGCAAGGCTAGAGGTCTGTACAAACTACAAAAATAAATCTTTTTTCTTTTCATATAAATAATTTATATGGCATGACAACATTTCAGGTTAAAAGGTCTCCAGCACACCTGCTACATACTCACATGCACACGCGCACACAGATACACACATGCACACACAATGTGTCCCCCTTTCCACCGTTTCCTGTGCTTTGCTGGTCACAGACTTGTTGGGGGTGCGGGGGGGGGAGGAGGAGAAACACAATTTCTATTGTGAGTTAGCTAGAAGCACTTAGCAGTTTTTTAAGCAGTGGGTGGGTGGAAAGGAGAGCGAGAGAAGTGGGGCATACATGTCAAATGTTGCTAGGTTCTACCTTTGACAGTGGTTTCTGGTCTAAATAGTTTCGTGGTGAGAAAACAGGACAAATCTAAATGGTCAGAGGTATCTCTGCCACATGGCAAGTTTCTGTGTGCAGGGAATTCTCTCCAGATCCTAGAAGCAGTTTTTAATTTTTAAATCAACTGAATCAATCCATTTCAATCCTATTGAAGCTGCTAAGGGGGTTCACACAACCAAAATGTGAAAATCTCAGCAGAAACTCCCTTGGCAGCAAGAAGTGAATAGGCAATCCGGCATACTTTGGGGAATATAATTACAGCAGTTATTGGGCGAAAGGGAGGGGGAATATAAAGTGCCTGCGGTCAAGAAGGAAGAATGTCACTGAGGAAGTGGATTCAAAGGTGAATCAGCCCTGCTATCTCACACAAGTAAGCTGTGGTGTGTCAGTCTCTGTGCCCAAAAACTACACACAATTTTATGCCCAAGTGGGTCAGAATTTCACACAGCCCCCAAGGGACAACTCCATGTTGGCAAAGAACAGCTAGAAGACATCTGCACTTCTTAATTTATCTCATTCTAAAGACAAAATTGTAAAGTGTTATTCCACTACAAATGTCAGTGCCACTGAGAAACTGGCAAACTACTTGTGTATATAATTGCAGTGTAGAAAGATGTTGAGCAACTTCTGCAGTTGGAGGGGTCTCTTCCTGAAGCCCAAAATCTCCAAACCTGCAATCGGGAGTACCTAAAGTTATTTCACTGTCTTAGGTGAAAAATACATTTGGTCCAAAACCTTGCATCTTGTTGAAAGAAATGTGTGCTGAAAACTGTGGCACATCCATCAGGTTCCAAAATCACTCAAGAATCCTAACAAACAGAATATTTTTTCCCAGCTGCCATCTTTTTCCTTTAGAGTAGGTCAGTGAGAAAGAAAGAAAATAACTTCTTTTTTTTTAAAAAAAGTATTGTGTTTCAGGATTTCGGTTTGAGCTGTTGTTTTGTGATTGATGCACAGGGCAGAGCTGGCCAGAAAACTGCACTTTGAATTTTGTGCAAAATTCTGATTTGTGTCCTGAACCAGAATGGAAAAACTGAAACACTTCATAAAGCAATTTTGACTTAGCTATGTGGAAACCAAGCATGTCAGATGGAAATGGAACTGGTCCTTGAGAACCAATCCTACTGCCAAGCGACAGTTCATTTCTTGTTTTTCAGCCAAAGAAGCTGAACCGGAAAGAGATCATTCAGAAACAGAAAAACCAACCACAGCACTCATACTTTTGGGCAGGAAATGGAATGTTTTGCCCAACTCTTTTCTCCCGTTGAACATTTTCTGCTCTGATTACTACATAGGGATGTTTTTAGGTGGGAGAGAATCAAAGGATAATTTTACACATGATTTTTTTCCTACACAGAAATATTTGTGAAGAGATGGGGGGAAAGTTCTGTACACCATCAGTTGTGAAGGTGCAGCACGAATGTTTGTGTTGAAAGTATGCAGGTCAGGAAGCTAATAATCTCAGTATAGGAAAAACATGTGTTGAAAAACTCAAAACAGTACATTGTCCTTAACAAGGGCAATGAATGGCTGAATTTACCACAAGGTCGCCCAGCTTTCTTATTAAAGTAAGCTTAAATTTCCATTTGAAACACTTCCTTCGTAAACCAACACAGTACACATACATTTTTGTACTCAGGCAGCAGTCTCAGACTACAAACTCACTTGTGAGAAGTACCTCTTAAAACATGGAAGCAGAAAAAACATAAACCCATATAAACTGCTCTTCCAGAAAGCCCTGGTCTGATCTCCATCTGTGTGGGGTAAATGTCCTGCAGGGCCCAAAACCCTGCCCTGTATGATTCTCATCTTCTGTTAGTCACAAATTATTCCTCACTGATATTCTTGGGAAATGATGAAGCTTAAAATGTAATTTTTAAAAGGAAGTACTTATGGGACACTTGTGTGATGGGCTACCTTGGACTGAGGCATGCAAGCAAAAAGAATAGGGCAGAAAGGTTTTTGTAGTGTGGGATAGGACAGGGAGGAATTTAACAGGATTTGGAACAGCCAGATGGCGAATGCTGGCATAGGCAGACATGCCGGTGGAAGCAGGAGCAGAGTGCAGCCCATCCCACACAGCTTGCATAGAAGGCGCTAAGACACATTGTGCCCCTCCATTGCATGCTCCCTCCACTCCACACGCCCAGGGGGTCCTCTCTCCATTACCACCCCACCCTGGTGTTTCCCCTTAAAGGGATACGCCACTTTTTTTTTTTTAATGAGGGAGCTGTAAAAATAATAAAAAATAATTATTATAATTATAAGGGGGAGGGTTCGTGACTCTTTTTTATACAGCTTAAAATAATAATAATATTAATATTAATAAAAATAAAAGAATAGCAGCACAATGCGGGAGGAGTTTCCCCACGCACAAGTTGAGTCCTGTTCTCTCCATGGGAGGGTCAGTGTTTGGGCAATTCTCTCGCCCTGCCCCGATGACAGCCATGAGATGGTTCACACAGCATATGGGGAATTGTCACTTTCATTTTCCAGGTTCGATGGGATGGGAACTTTCCCTGTCTGCAGGTGAGTGGGCACAACGTTATCTGGGCTATCACAGTCCAATGTAAGGATGCAAACTAGGGATGTTTTGAAGCCAGAAGTCCTGGTAACCAAGAAACCCAGCATGTTTTTGGCGGCAGATAACACCTAGAGAAACAAGGCATGGGAAAGTGGAGTACCAGGTGCTGAGAGATTCTCCCATCAACCTTTTCACGGCAGTAGCTCATCTGGCCTTCTTGCTCCAGTTCCCAAAGGCACTGTCTATGTCTACAGTTGTTTAAACACAGGTATCCATCCTGCTTCACAGTCTGCGGTGTGTGTATGTGTGAACAATCTGGACCCCTGACCCCACCAGGGATACTGTGCACATCCCATCCCTGAGGCAGGAGTTCTAGACCCAAGGTCTTGGGCCTGGCAAAAGTGAAATGCTAGTGCCTCTGGTCTAGGCTCTGCAATTCCAAGCTGTTGGATGCGTCTTTACGAGGCTCCTCAGGTCCATCAGATTCAAAGCCCTCGTGTGTGTAGCCCCGGCATGAGCCAGGCAGGGGTGGGTGCAAGGCCAGCATCACTGAGGCAGTGGCTGTAACTGTGGTGAAGGTGCCACCAGATGCAGGAGGCGGCACTTTGGTGCTGTGGGCAGTAGGGTCGGTCCGAGGGGGATTGGGGGCAGTCTGAGCCAGCCGAGGCCTTTGTTTGTGGTTTGGCTGCTCTTGCTGCTGTGAAGCGTCTTTGACTTCTGTGACAGTGGTTGGCAAATGTCCTCCAGGGGTCACAGTTTGGGTCCAGTCTGGGCTGCACAACGACAGAGGCGATTCTAGGCTGGTCTTGTAGCTTTTCACCACCTGCCCAGGAAAGGAAAGGCTGATGTTAGTGTATTGGATATGGAAGGGAAGAAGGCAACAACACAAGTGCAGTTGGCATGGAGTCCTTGTGACAGCAACTTTCAAACCATAAAGCAGCAAATTCAGTAAGAAGAATCCGAAGCACAAAGAGAGTGAATTATGTTGCCCTAAGGTACTAAAGAGGAGACTTCAACCACTGTACATGTGTCACGGATGCTTTAGCTGAGATTCCTGCATTACAGGGGGTTGCACTATCTGTTTTAACTCCTGGGACCTGGGAATAGAAGCTAGACTCCTATTACCCCATTATACATTACTACAGCCACATTGCACCCCAAATATATGCTCCAATGTGCTATGGTCTGTCTTTCCCAGAGATCCTAGGAATTTTGTCTCACAGAGACATGCCCACCCCAGTTCAGTGCCTACTGACATACTAGCATAACAACAGAAACAAACATTCCTGGTTCTCTTCTTGCCTTGCCTCCCAACTCATTTGGGGACACTATCTTTAACTAGAATCCAGCTGCCTTTGAACGCTGAGACCACTCTCTCCATCCAGAGAAACCAGAATTCTGGCTTCCCCAGCTCTTGATTGGCACTTACGGTGATTTTGGGGAAGCTGGGGCTTTTGCTGGCCTTGACCAAGATATGTGATTGCGCTGGGGGGATGATGTAGGTGCTGCGGTCATCTTCACCCGTGTCTGATGCTCCTGTGCTCTCTGAATAGTACTCAGAGTCTGAGGAGTCACCAAAGGCTCCACCATGCCGCTGTACGTAGAAGCTGTGGTGGCTGATGGGTGGGGGGACGGGGGACGGTGTCGGCAGGCGGCTACCGTTATCTGCTGGTGTGACCTATATGACAAAAAGCAGAATACACACTGAGAAAACAGGGTGTCAAATAAAGGGTCTTTGTGCATGATCCCTGAGAGGCACAGGCTTTCCATTCATTGTAGTGAATCCTGAAATCTATTGATAGCAGGTGAAAGCCAAGACCTACGTTCTATTACGACTTGTGTGACTGTTCAAGCACTTCACCTCAATCTGGCAGTGGGTTTTGACAGTGAGATATAGGACCCCTTCCGCTTTTCTCTATGGTTCTTCACTAGAGCAACCTGATAAGAAACAGAACATTTTCTTACCTCTGCAGGTGGTCCAATGATAGACAGCAGGACAGGCAGCAGCACCAAGCCATTGAGCAGCCCCAGAATGGTCAGGATGGTGAGCACAGCAAAGAAATACCTTTGGGGGGGGGAGGTCAAGGTGGTCAGTAATGGTCAGATTTGTCATTGTGTACAATAGAACTTTAGGATGAAAATCAGTTACTGCTCTGTATATTTTTGTCCTAATTCCAGGAAGCTGAGATGCACCACAGTTCTGTGGCCTTTGTGAAGAGGGAGGATTATTTACCCAGGTGGCAGCAGGTGGCAGTAAAGCATCTCAGCCTCTTATCAGGGCAGCCAAGTATAGAGTTAGTTCACCAGCACACATTCATTTACATTCTCTTGCACACTCATTACTGTTACACCCATGCACTGACAAGTGCTATCCTTCAGTCTCAGCTCAAGGTTGCTCCCTATAGAAGATTAGAGCGTCCCTTTCTCTGAGCCAGCAGACTTGTAGAGCTCACAAGCCTTAGCTGCCGTAAGGGAAAGTGTCAGAGAAGGAATACAGTAAATTTCTTGTAGAATGTCTTCCCCTCAACCCGTTGTAAGTAGTGGTCTTGAACAGGGAGATTTCTCCAAATTTGGCAGAATGTATCACTGCCCCTCCAGGGCTGCATTGAACCCTATTAGATTCTGCCTTTATATCCATTCTTGATCAATGAGACCTTCAGACCTATTGCCCCATGTGGTGTGTCACCCAAATTCCCAACAGATGTCAAGAAAGACAATTTCCCATTCTCTAGCCACTCCTTTTACTGATACCTCTGGAAATGGCCCCCAGCACATTGGTCCAGAGCAGCACCAGAACAGGTATACCAGGGGAGAAGAGAGACACATGACAATCACCTCAGAATGAAATCGAACTCTGAACCAGCTAGCATAAGGACGCCAAGCAACGTGGAGACAGCACCATCCATCACAGGGGCAAACATGTGCTCTAGGGCCACAGTAGTGCGCAGGTTCCGGTTGCCAATGGCCGTGAGAAAGCCCTGAGAAAAGACGAACAGTCAGAATGCGACTAAAGAGAGTGACTTGTCCAAGCAGACTGGGAGAAAGAACAAGGAGCTAAGCCCAAATCTGTTCTTGCGCACTGAGTCAGCTGGTATTGTCAGAGCTGGAACAGGCTCATCTCGAAATGACAGCTTGGACTCTGCTTTTCATACCATACACAGCTATATCATTATATTCAGCACTAATTAAAAGAACTGCCAACCCTTGGGTGCTGCACCCACAATTATGGATTAAATTCTGCTCTGACCACCCAGAGTACAACAGGGTAATATTAAGGGGGTAATGAACCCAAAATTTATTGATTCTCCCTTATAGACTCCACTACTGATCAGGTTTGAAACAACAGATAAAAACCTAATAATCTAAATGCTCTGGTTGGGTGCCACTAAAGCTATTTGAATGTATATGGTTGTAATACTACACACCAAGTTCTCTGGTGTGAAAAAGAGCTCTTGAAAACTCTGCAAGGGAGTTCAGGGACCCTATTCCTTTCAGTATGGACCCACGGAGCTTCAAAAAGAGGAAGTCTCACTGAATCACATGCTCTAGACATGGTAGCAGAATGGGCTGTGCTCACACAACTGCTTCTTACCAGAGCCACATGTACGGTGAATTCCACACCAATTCCCACAGAGGCGATGAGGATGACTACTGGGATGGCACTCAGCTTGATGCCCATCAGGCCCATGATCCCAAAGAGCTCGACTGTCATCATAGCTAGAACGAATACCTACGTCAGAGAGAAGGGACAGCTCAGTATCTTACCTGCAAGCTATGGTTATGGACATGTCAATTACAGCAATGTACAAAGCCCAATGTTGTGGTTAACAGGTAGATTAAGAATAGGTACCTACAAATCCATAAGCTCATATGTATGTAATTTCTGAATTCAGAACTAATTCAGAAAATGTATAAATCTCATTGTGGCACATGAATACCGGGTTATTAGTTAACAGTAATCACCCAACCACTACTACCATGCCTGTTTGATACCTTGATATATATATATATATATATATATATATATATATATATATATATATATATATATATATATATATTATTTAAATATAAATATATATATATATATATATATATATATAATTATAAATATAAATTATAAATATAAATATAAAATTATAAATATAAATATAAATATATATATATATAATTTATTTGTTTGTTTGTTTGTTTGTTTGAGCGAGCTGCATTATACGCTTTTGTATGGTAAACAGTAGGGGTATGGGGCTGTGCACACCCTAGCCCTAAAGGTGGATAAGGATGCAAATATAGTAGAGCACCTGCATGTTAGTGTGCAGGCTTAACCCTTTCAGCACTGTGGAAAGAAGCTTGAGGAGAGAAAAAGATATTTACTTTTTGCTGCAAAGGTAAAGCTTTTATTTACAGTCTATCTGGTAGCAGATGTGTGTTTACCATTGCATCTGCATACAGTGGGAATCGGTGCTCATTCCCAGCTCCTTGGTGCGTACACCTGTACAATGCATACATGGTGTCTGTTGCGTGCAAACCTTAATACATTTATGGAAAATATGTGCATGTTCATGTTTTTTAAAAAAAGAATATGAGAAGGTACGAAAACATTCCAGACTTGCAACAAAACACTCAATTTCTGCAGTCAGAATAAATTCTACAAACTACTGCAGCAAGGTTTTTTTTTAATGTATTACAGTACAGCTGCAAAATTTTGAGTTTGGGCAGAACCTGAATGGTTTAAAATGGTCTTTGGTATTGAAGGAAAACTTTTTAGGACACTATGTAAGGCAAGGGAGACGGAAAGGCAACTATGCAGAGATTACAGGAAGCATCACACTAATTCTCCCCCACTCCTACTTCCAAATTTCCTGTCCTAAGCACGAGAGCCAAAAAACTGATTTAACTAACAGTAACAGTGTTTGACAACCATTTCCCTTGTTGCACAATGCTATATTGCTACTACATATAACGTTTGGAGCTAAAACATCTCCCTTACTGCTAGACACCCTGTTGCTCATGAAAAAGGATACTCACAATGATACTGGCGGTCCAAGGATTGAGGAGTAGCAGGGTGCACACTAGAAAAGTGCAAGCCAACACAATACTGATGGCCTGTAGAAGCCAGTGTCGAAGGCCAATGTACTGCTCCCAGAAGAGGAAAGGGTAGCCACTAGGGTAGCTGAGAACACCATGCGTCAGGGCCACCTCGTCACAGATAGCACGCACACTCTCGATGGCTGCCACGAAGTCTGATGTGTGCCGCAGTCCATTGAGGTAGAAGGGGAACTGAGCAAACTCCAGAGGCTGTGCAGCAGGGACTGTCAGAAAGAGAGGCAGCCCATCAGATATAGTGGCCTTCTGCCCCCTACTCCCATCTCTAGGGCCAAAAATGAATTGCTTCCTTTGCCCATGTGCCAGGCATGGCTTGCAAAGGTGGGAAACATACATCATAAGGATTTACACTGTGGAATTGCCATAGAAGTGGGGATAGGACTGAGCTGAAACAGTAATGCATGCTGGAAAGTGGAACAAGAATGAGGCTGCTGCCTGAACTCACTTCGAAGGTTCTCGCCAGTGGCATCGTATTTGTCGTGGATCCATTCCGGGGGTGGTGGGTAAAAGTTGGCTTGAGATGCAGCAAAGCCAAGAGGGTCGTTGCTCACCCACACTGTCAAACAGATGTAGAAGATGTCAGGAGGAATGATCCCATTCTCATCCACCAGGCGGCGAGTTGTCAGCTGTAGGCAGATGGAAGGGATGAGGGCGGTTAAGAAGTATAGCAACTGATAGTAAGTAGTAGCAGCGGTCAGGGTGCTACTGGACAGGTGCTATAATTTGGCAGGCAATAGGGCTGAGGCCCCTCCTTGGGCACCAGCTGGCTATTCCCAAAGCCATGTAGATCTCATGTGTTCCTCCATCTCCAAGGGACCCCAAATGCCTGTGGGAAAGCTTTCTCTTCTCTCCATTCTTTTGCAGTGGGGATCTATCTCCTCCTTCCCTCCTGGTACACCAAGGACTCACCCTTAATTCTCATGGCACACTGGGTTCTCTTTGGCTGCCCACTCCCAACTTTTAGATTGCTCCCCCACTTACTTGATTGAGGTTTAAAGGTTCTTTTTTGTTGCCTGTCTGGATGAGGAGCTTGTAAGCTAGGGCACCATCTTCTGATCCATTGCGGTAATTCTCCTTGGTGATATGCCCAGCTTCCCAGTCCCGGTCAAAGGCTGCCTGTAGACCTGCAGAACAGGGGGGTATACGGTTAAGTGAGTGCCATCTGTGGAACCCAAGGCCCGGAAGCAAGAGCTCCTCTCACTAGCTATGCCAATCCTTTCCCTTCTTTCATTGACTCCACCCCTTTGCTGTTTAACTCAGATCTCTCAGCCCCTGCAGCATGTTTTGGTCCCTACTTTAGAGGAACAAGAACAGAGCTGGTAATCCTAGAAGGCAGAAGGGCAGCTGTACAACTGTGCAGGTGAGCATCTCCACAAACATTTATATTTATTTATTTATTGAATTTATATAGAATTTATATACTGCCCCATAGCCACGGGTTCCAGGGTGGTTCACAGAATATAATCAGAATATAAAAACTACAAAATACATAATCAAAATAAAAACAGCAACTCTATAATCCCAACATATTTTTAAAGGGTAAAGGATATCAATCAAATCAATTACAAGTTAAAAAGCAACGTTTTTGCCTGTTGCCTAAAGGTGTCAGGTGAACTTCCCTGGGGAGAGCATTCCACAGATGGGGAGCCACTGCAGAGAAGGCTGTAAACAGTGCAGGACAGGAGAGAGGGTTGGCAAAGTGTCCTTGACTCACCTCGCAGCCAGTCCTGGAGGTAGTGCAGCCACATCTTTGGCAACTGGCGGTTCTCATCACGCACAACATACTGGATGGTGGTGAAGGCCTGGTGCAGGCTGTAGAGGGCCTCCTGTGAGCTGGGGTAGTCAAAGCCACCCTTTGTAACCACAAACATGTTATAGAAGGAGAAGTATTTGAACTGAGCTGAAATGAAGGCGTGCTCCTTTGTGCCTCGTGGTAAAATATCCGTCAGGTAGAGTCCATCATGCACCTTGGTTGTACCGTAGAGGCTCAGGCCCAGCAGTGCCAGGAACAGGACTACAACAATTCCCTGGAAATGCAGAAAGGAAAGAGTGAAGACGGATGCACTCAGACCCCAATCTCTTCTGCAGAAGCTAACTTTTCCTCTGTTGCTGTCAAGAGACTTGACTTAGCAAACATAGGGAGAATGGAAGAAAATCTGTGGACAGTGGACACAGTGGACAGCCAGATGTTTATGAAAAGCAAACAACTGCTTGGGGGCTGGAACTGCAACCACCCAGCCCCACTTCCTAGTACCTACAGTATGTGCAGGGTATGAATTGCCCCCAATGGAGTTTATATCAAGATGTGCCATATTGTGGGAGTATGGTGCATACTTGTCAGGCAAGAGAATCAATAATGACAGGTAGGGAGTTTTCCATGCAAGGGGGCACATAACACACACATATATTAACCTTGAGAACATAGTTCTTTTGACTCTGTACCTGGACCTCTCTCTCTCTGAAGGTAAACACACACACAATATCTTAGATCATCTAGATTATCTGTAACTGACACAGCCACTTCATCTGGAATTACCCAAGGAAGATGCAGAGCCTTCATACCTAACTTCCTAGATGTGTAAAAATAGACTAGGAAAGATGTATAGCTCTTGTCTTTGAATGACTACAAGGGACATGCAATCTTTGCCCCTGATAGGCAGGGCACAGGGGAGAGCAACACCATGTTCTCATATAGGATGACATGCACAATGACTACATTTCAGATTGCGTCTCTCATCTCCGAGAAGAACAGGGAGCTTTAGTTCTCCATTGGCTGTAGTGCTGGCATCACAGACTTGTTACCCAGGATGCTGTACTCCCCCCCCCTTTTCTTTCAACATAGGACAGAATGCCACCCACAAAGAAAGCGATTCTCAGCTGCCTACCTTGGTCTGGCTCTGCAGCAGGATAGGTGCATATTTGTCACGAGCAAAGCTGGAGAGGTTCCAATGACAAAGGGGCAACGGCACACACTCCTGGGCGCTTTTGTTCTCATCCAGCTGTGCCAGAAGATCACGGGTGGAGCTGGCAGGGGTGAAGACTTGCGACCCCAAAGGGTTGGCAGGCAGGAGAGTGGAAGGGGTGGTATAGACATGCTGGGTGGGTGGTAAGATGGTGACCACATGACGCCCGGAGGGATCGCACTGGGTGAAGGCCTGAACCGTAGTGGTGATGCGTGTGCTGGTGGTCAGTGCTGGATGTCCATGCGGGAAAGCAGGTGCTGTGGAGTTGTCATTTGCATCCGTGTATTCCTGTGGCTGAATCTGGATGACGTGGGAGGAGCAGAGGCTGTGGGGAGAAGAAGACACTGAGAAACTGCTGGTCAACACACAATCCCCTAGCTAGCCAGGCATCCTAACTCACACCCAGCATCTGGATATAACTATCACAAAAAGTTCCACTTCTCTTGGTGAGCACATAGAGATACCCTTCACAATGTCTTTAAAGGGGCTTTTCAGAGTATGCTGATTTTATGTGCAGTTTGATGTGCATTTTGACTTGTTCTTATAGACAAACTTTTACCATAATAAAGAAATGTGTTTTTCAAAATGTTGCTGAGAGCACTACCATCTGTGCAGCTGGCTTTGTTCTCTTACAGCTGCATTTGATCCTCTCTTCTTGGGCTTAATGACTTTTCCAAACCACTGCCCCCAATTGCAGCATGCGTCTCCTCTCCTGGGAGATCTGATGGAGTCCAGCCTAGCCAGGGAGAGCGCAGTACTGCCCCAAAGGAGAAGGGACTCTTGGGGGGGGGGGCAACTGTCTCTCCACCGCCAGCAGCTACACATATTTACTTACGGACAAACAAACACTCTTAAGACAGTACCTGTAGAAACAGCACAGAATATCAAGCCTCTTGTTTTCACGCCGGTGAAGGTCCAGACTCAGGATGGCAGGAAAAATGAAAAGCACCATGGCAAAGTTGAACACTACCACGACAGCAGCCTGCAAGGAGATGAAGGAGAGAGAACAATTAAACATGTTGAAGATCCTGAGCCAGGTCGCCCTCTGTATAAAGAGGGGCATCTATCCTTCAAGGGGAGGGATCACCCAGCTTTCCAGCCAAGGCCATGGAAACTGGGAGCACAGCTACCTCCAGAGTGGAAGTGAAGGCTTGCCTTCAGTGAGATTCTAAGAAAATGCAAATGTGCATAAGCACAGTTTGCTGACAAACCTGCAGGGAGGAGCTCCTAGCAGAGGGGCTTACCTGCAGAGAGAAGGCACGCAGTGCTGGGATGGGCACAAGAGCAGCCATGAAGAAAGCAATCATATTATTGACAGAGGTGAGTGCCACACTGGTGCCACTGCGGCGCAGGCATTCCCCAGTCCGCTCCTGCATTGAAAAGGTGCAAATGAGGAACCGTGAGAATAGAGTTGAGGACGGGTTGAGCGTGCACTGGCAATGCATAGGGACTCAAAGGCTTGTGCAAAAACAGGGAACCTTCTTACCTTGACAGGGACGTGCTGGCTGGTCTCTGTGAAGGCGTGTGCCAGCAAAAACATGTCATCCACACCAATGCCCAGTGCCAGAAAGGGCAGCACCTATACAGATATGGAGGAAAGCACAATGGGAGGAATCCCAATTAGAGGAGCACATCCAGGACTTGCTCAAATCCCACAAAAGTAGAAACAGGTCTCAGGCTGCAAGCTGTGACTGGAAAGTACCACAAATTCTTCATTTTGCTGTTATACTCAGGCTCTGAATGATTCTCATGTTAACCAAAGTCAGGTTGGTTGGTGACTCTGGCGGGCTTTTGCTTTCTGCTAACATATATTTGAGTCACCTGCACCTGGTTTATTAGGCTCCTTCCTTGCCTTGCAGGCACCTGAGCTGAGGCTCTCTTTGCACAGACTATACTCCTAGTCTGCACCTGCCTCTGTACAAATGGACAGTTGTTCTTTTTTAAAAACTCAGCTGCTAGGGAATATACAGTATCGTATATTCCTCTGGAACTTCTGAACAAGAAACAGCATGTAGGCAGCTAGAGTGATCTGATTGCTGAAGGCAGCACAATGGTCATTGGAGCATCAGGAACAGTCAAGTGCTCTCTACAACACAGCACCTTCTAATGCCAAGCAGGGATAGAGAGGCAGAACATAACCTCAGCATTGCATAACCTAAGAAATTGATAGGGTAGACAGTTCTCCCGCTTGCTGAGCAAAGAGGAGGGGAAATTGATGGAGAACAAAGGGAGGTCATTAGGGAAGTCAGACCTCTCCAAAATGTGGCCTACCTGGGTCGTGGCTGCATTGAATGAGATTCCTAGCAGAGAACACAGTCCAAGTCCTGCTGCCACGGAAAGGGCAACCAGAAGAACCCCAGCCAGGCCCACAGCACCCTGTGATTTGGAACAGTCCCAACGCAGCATGGTGACACAGGCATACGCCAGCTGCAAGTGGAGGAGAATGAGACGGCAATTAATGAGAAGAAAGGCAAGGATGGAAAAGCTATGCTTTAGTACACAATGGAAGATAAAGGAATAGGAGGGAGGAGAGGGAAGAAGCTGCTACACACCATCAGCAGGTACCCGCCAGCCACACGGATGGCGCTCACATCTGAGAAGGATTTCATGATGTCATCGAGTGTGGTGGTGGAGAAGGCATGGATAGTCTGGGAGGAATTCGCAGGGAGAGATTCCTGGGCCAACTGCAAGAGAAGCAAGACTCATGAGATACTGGGAGGAGAAGAGTCATCTCAGTGGCTGGGATGCTTCTCACATACATAAATGCATCCACAGGATCCATCTACACACCAGGCATAGGCATGAAGGTTCATTGGCATGAAGGAGCCTATATGCTGCTATACATGCCATGTAGTAATACCAAGCAAGACAGAAAACTGTACAGGGTCCATACACTCAATTCAAGAACAACTGGCTATGTTATCACCCTATAAATTGTTTTTCATGCCATTCTACATGCTCACAAGCATTCATGGTGGCACCCAACCTTTTCACACTGGCAGATGCATATTTGCATGCAGCCCTACATAATATTCTGCTCCTCACTGACAGACCTGCATGCAGTTTTGCACGTCATCTTCCTAGCATCTTCCCTTCCACGCACACACTTTTTCAGCCTTTTGTAGATGCATTTGTGTCTTCACCCTTGCACACACCTGCATCAAGCAGCCCTGGAGTTCCCACACAGATGCCACAAACCAACCTGTCCATCTCACCTCAACAAACTCCCGCTGCCAGGCCTCCAGCACAGCAGCTGCCTTCTCCTCACTCCAGCTGATGTCGTGTATCTCATAGTCATCCCGGTAGTGCTCAAAGAGCTGTCGTGGGCTCATCAACAGGAACATGCTTTGTAGGGCTTCGGCTCTGCAGGAAACAGAAGCTGGATGAGAGACAACCCTTCTACTCACAGGCAAGGAGGCAGGACTCCTTTCAGCTCTGGAACTAGAGCCTTTAGGCCCGATTGCGCCCCCACTGCCCAGGCTCAAGGCAGAAACCCAAAGCCTGATTTCTGATTTCTTTATCTCACAGTCAGCCCTCATTCTGTGCACAGTTCTTTCACAAGCCTACTTATGGGGCTTTTTCCAATTGAAACAGGTGGCTAGCCACCCCTATCAAAAAGGTATGCAAAAGGTATGCACGCCATGTCGATCAGCTGCCATGGAAAAAAGTCACTGACTAACGTTCCACACAAAACATGAGAAAAACCAATAGGCTTTCGCAGCAGACCTGTGATTGTAGCAGATGATTTGCATAGAAAGTTCACCATATATACATCCCAACTATACACAACAAGAAAAGCCTGCACGTATTGTGTTCTAGAAATGCATGAAAAGAGCTGGGAATGGCTGCAGATGCACCTCCCTGTAATATCAGAAGCACATCTCTTCCTTCTGCCTGAGCCTTCCAACTTTAAAAGGTGAGGATCTTCCCCCCCATTTTCTGGCTGCTTCCCATTTTCTGACTGCTTCCTTGCATGTGATTTTAAAACCCAAGCAAGGCGATGTATAGCAGCAATAACCCTTGTCCTCAATCTATTGCCCATTCCTTAGCCATTTTTGCATCTCCTTGCCTTGTGAGATATGGAAGGGTTCAGGGACACAAGAATTCCCCTCTGAAGAACAATGGTTTTCAAAAGCTGACACTGATTATGACACTGCCCCCACCAGCATGCGGAACGTGCCCCACCATGCCAAAACAGAAGATATGGCAACCTGTAGAACAGATAAGTGCAGGTGCCAGCACAGTGCAGACTTGTGTGGAATCAACTTCCCAATGTTCATTTGAGCCCCTTTCTAGGATCAGGGCTGCGGATTGCTGCAAGCAGGTGTCTGTGCTGTGTCTTCCAGCATCCACGGCAGCTGGAAGGAATTGGGGTGGGGGGAGGTGGCTTCGGGAGGCAAGGGGTGATGGCAGCCAGAGCTTCAGGGATCAACATAAATCCCATGGCTTAGGAATGCCCAAGCCAGTTGCTCCTAGGGTCAGGTCGCGGACATGCACCCACGAGAATATGAACCTCAGGGGCATCAAGTTACAAGCTGGCTCAGGAGGCAGTTTACTACCACCCCCAACTGTGAAAGGGGTAGCAGCGAGAGTCCAAGCAGTTCCCAGGAGCCACACTGTCCTCTCCCCTCACCATTCAAACACAACATTTATGACTTTGTCCATCCTTTTTAATTGGCCCTGCTTGCAGGGAAAAGCCATCTGCTCTGCATAAAGAATTCCTTAGCTACCGAGTTATTCCTGGCCAAAGACCTCTGACTTGACAGGCACACACACCACACAAACACACACTTACCCCTGCAGTTTGCCCTGGGAATCCTTCACAGTGCCACCCAGGATCAGTTCCTCTTCCCAATGCATGTATTTTCGTGAGAAGCCATGGCAGCCACCTGTGAGCTCTGAGGGGATGTCTGGTTCCTGGTGGAGACAACAAGAATGGAATGTAAAATAGCAGCATAAACTCCAGACATAAGCACAGGTATTTTAGATGCATATGAAGGACACCACTATAGCCCCATCTCCTGCTTTTCATGGAGGAAGAAGTATCTTTGCACACTTCTGACTTGTGCACTGTGTACATTTACTACTACTACTACTACTGCTACTACCACCACTATTGAAGCAGAACTGTTCTGCTTAAGACTAAGGGATTATATGCTATAGCCCTGACTAGCTGGCTAATAAAACAAAACCCAGCTGTTATGGAAAGCAAGGGCAAATGTTGCTCCTCTGCAAATGTCACATGTAAAAAACAAAACAAAACAAAAACCGCGCACACACGCACAAAATTCTCAGTAGGACATGCAGCCTGCTCTAGCAGACAGAATATTGAATTTGAGTGACCCAAACAGGTTTAAATTCCTGCTCAACCATGAATTCATTGAGCACTTTGGAAAAGTCAACATTTATTAGCTTCAGTTTTGTATCCAATAAATGGAAATAGGATAGAAAAAAATGTAAAGCACTTTAGACATTAACCATGCTACTAGAACAATCCATGTCTCTATAAACAAAACAAAGAATATTTCCCATTATTCCGTAACACTATTCCAGCATTCTGTCACATCCAGGAGTGACCAAGAAATTGAACCTTATAGGGAACTATACAAATAGGAACAGGCTTAATTCTCACTGGCTGGAGCTGGTGTAGCCCAAACACCAATGAGGTGCCCAAGTGCTTCTCTTTGCCATTACCCATTAGTGAATAGCTGACGTCCTCTTCTGTGGAGAAAAGTAAAGTTCTGCCCTTTGGGACAATGTTGGACTGGGGGCTAAACCTGCCTCCAGTCATGACCCTGGGTGGTCACTCCCTTGCTAATAGGGACCCTACATACGCATATGCCCTTGAAAGGCAGACAACAGACAGAAGCTCTCTTTTAGCAAACACCACATACGTAAACATAATAATATTGCATATTCTGCTGGTTAACAATAATGGGCAAGGCTTGAGATCCTCTCTGGAAATAATCCATTCTGCTCCTAGCTATGTAACCTCACATCTGACAATAATAATCCACATTTCAGTTCAGTGACATTGGCCTGGAACAATTAAGAAGGTTTACTAACAACTGTCAGAATAACTACTCCTTGGAGCAGCCTGATGCCTCCCTGATTGCCGAGGATGGAAGACGGCGACATGCCATATGGCATTGCCACCATTATCATAATGCCTGGAACCCTGAGACATAATAAATCACACAATCTCTGTGCAGGGAAAGTAAGCAGAGCTAAAGAGATCTGATAGATTCTAGCTTTTATGTGAAAGTGCTCCATATCGGTTCTCCCCTGGTCTAGGTATTCTCATAGAATGAGGACCCAAAAACAGTCTGGCTCTGTCGCCCTGCAATCACCAGTGAGTCACCCACACAGTCATAAGACAAGCATCAAGCAATGGGAAAAGCAGGAAAATTCCTATCACCTTGTAAGCTGGAGGACAGCACTTTCATAAAGTATGCCAATCATGGCTTCACATACTATCTATCTACCTTGCAAAGCAGCAGTGCCACATTTTTAGCCAACAAGGATAACAACAACAACAACAACAACAACAACAACAACAAGCCCATTTGGACAATACCAGATGGATGAATTCAATTCAGCTAATGCTTGATAATATTTATCCAACTAAAAGAAATATAAGAAGACTCGGTATTATACCAGGCAACTACTATGTTTTTCTGCATATAAATCATAGTGTCTATTTGCATTTGATTGAGGAGTTTGCAGAATCCATTCTGACTATATCATCCTGTGTGTGCGTGTGCTTGCCCACAGGCACACTGGGTGTTCCCTTCAATCCTACAGGCATCTCCTTCCTGCTCCTGTGGTGGCAGCGAGAGAAACTGGATAGCCATAATGATAACAGTCTGGCTTTCAAGCCAGGAAATGTGGAATTATGGCTGCAACTCCATCCTCCCGCTTCTTGTGCTTGCCCTTGGTCATATGTGCTCCGTGTGTGTACGCACACACTGCTCTCTCCCCCCTCCACCTTCCAAAAGCTCCGAAGCTGCCATCTGTTCTGGGACACATTCCAACTATGACCACCTGCTGGTGAGCACTTGCACTGCGTCTGCCTGGATCAGCACCATCATTCCTGCCTGTGCCTCTCTGGCACGCTGCCTTGCATTCCACATCTCCCCACACTCCTGGACGCAGAAGGGCAAAGCTAACCAAATGGGGGACCCCACAGTGAATCCAGCCTTTGGGGGCACACGGTGCCTGAAAAGAGGCCCCTAGCTCCAACAAGACACAAGGAAGCTATTCTGTTGCTTTGCACATGTGTTACAATCTGAAGAGCTCTGTGACTTCATCGAGCCTCCTCCCCACCCCTCCCAGAGTCCAGGCCAGAGAATCAGCTCTACTTTTTGCAGCCAGAATGTTCATTTACTTTGGCTATATCAGTCTTATGTCATGGTATATAGTGTGTACCTTGCACGGGTGCCAGCTTGAATAAAATAAGCCCCTCCTTGCATAATCGATCACAAGATGCAGGATGCCTACACCATTTGAATGGCAATGCCCATCAACTTGGGAGGGATCCCTCAAATATCTTATTGGGGGGGGCAAAGGAGTTGGCTCCGATGGTACCTTGGCTACTGGTATCTTGAAAAGGTATAACAATTGGGGAAACTGCCTTTTTATTTGGTTAGCATGTCTTAGGAGCGTTGAATGGCACTCGACTTTTTGCCACATTTATCTATGGAATTTGCAGATCTCTTTAGCTTTGTGATCCCAGTTAAGATAAATCATTTACCAAATTCTTTGCCCATGTGGCAAATTTTGTGTCCGTTCTGCAGAATTCCTACTGAGTGCACTTCGCAATATTACAATTTTCTCCTTTTCAAAAAGGCTATTACAAGAAGGTTGCATTGTGTGTGCAGCTGTCCAACCTGTCTTAGTACATCTCTTAATGTCAGATCTAAGCATCCATAAAATGGAACTCTCCTCCTTAGGAACATAAGATGCTGCTTTACATGAATTCAGACCACTGGTCCATCTAGCTCAGTTATGCCAAAGTTGATTGACAGTGGCTCTCCAGGGTTTCAGACAGGAGTCCCTTGCAGCCCTACCTGGAGATGGCAGGGACTGAATCTGGCATGCAAACCATGTGCTTTCTTACAAAAATATTTATTCTGTGTTGAAAGCTAGATAAAGTTCCAAATGTTTCATTGCTGGAGAGTATGCCATTGTATGAGCTGTCGTCTGCAGAGTGAAGAACAGTCAAGACATACAGATTTACCCCCTTGTATACTGTTTGAGAGAATTCATTTTCTCATTTGCATATGCATTTGGGAAATACACTGAATAGTTGGGGAACATGCCTGGCTCAAACCCACCTGCCGGCTTTGGCTGTTGGGGGCACTTGTAGGACACTCAGGGTCAAAGGGGTCAAGACAAGGCCGCTCCATATAGGCCTGGCCAACCTCTGCCTTATCCAGCATCTCCTTGAATCCTTCCAGCGAGGCAAACTGACCCAACTCGTCCATCAGTTGAATGGGGTCTAAGTTAGTCCATTGGATATCGCGCCGGCCCCTACGGAGATAAAATATGGGTTAACAGGCAAAGAAAATATCCAGATAGCATCACTTATTCCTATTACAGATTGTAATAAATGGATGATTTTAAGAGGAGGCTTGTAAATTCTAATATGTATAAGTAGGCAGGTAACTACATTTTTTGGTAGGCTAGTAATTTGTGTGAATATTTGCAATGCTAAACCTGACCATATGTCTGGGCTGTATCATACTTATGCAGCAATGCATACTTGAGCAGCTTTTATTTTCCTTTGGAGCAATAAAGAGGCTAGAGAAGGAACATGGACTTGTCCCCCAAGAAGGAAGATCTCTGAACACACACACACCACATACTAGTTCTGGCCATAATTTAAGTCCATTTCCCTTGTCCTGTGTACTGCTGCTTCTCCCTTGCATGCAGAGCCCTGGCTCTCCCAGCACTGCCTCTATCAAGATGTTAGCACGCTGGCGTTAATTGCCCTGACTGGCTGCACAAGACTCATTTAGGGGGTGGGAGGGGTCTGCTCAGTGCTGATATAGGGCTTCATTCCTTTTGTTCCCGTGCATAACAGGATCAGGCATGCTGCTTTCATTTGGCATCTGGTTTAGAGTGCCAGCTCCAGAGGATCTGGACAGTGCCTCCTCTGGGAGCACCAGAGCTGTGTGTGTGCCGTAGGCTGGGGTCATGTGCATGTAGGGGCATCAGGGTGTATTCCAGAAGCAAAAGAGAATCTTTCAACAAAAGCTGGAAAGGGAAGAGGGGTATTTTCCATGCCCAACACTTGGCCCGATGCATTTGTGCACAGGGATGTACACAGCAGTATAATTTGTTATGTGCATATTTTATTATTTCTGTTTATATAGATCTCTAGATAATATACACATATTGAAAAGGCTTCTTGATGAGAGAAAAGGCATTTTGCTTCTGCCCAAACAAAAAGGGTAACCCTTGTAACATGCAACTTATTTAATGAGCAAGTGTGGAAGGATCTATCCCAGGAAGGCTTCATCTCCAACCATTGCAATGACAGATCTGTTGTACTACAGAGGAAAGGTCACACCCCCTGAAAATGTAGTACTATACTTAAGAGTTTCCCTACCCACCAAAGAAAGGGCAAATTGTGCCAAGTTCTGCCCAACATTATCCTGAGACAGTAAATTTCACAAGAATCTTGTGGAAACTCCATTATTTGGTCACTTTCTAGTTTCGCTGAAAATGTTCCTTGGCTTCACACTGTGAGAAAGGGTCAGTGACCCACCAAAATGAGTATCTGGGGCTAGGAGAGAAGAACCACTGAGACAAGATATTCAGAGAACTAAGCCCAAGCAACTTGCATGACTGCTTCTGGCAACATATAAAGTACTGGCAAAGGTCAGAGAAGAGGCAATAAGAATGGTTCCAAAGGCCACAGTGAGCCATAGAGGTTAGTTTTATCTGTATAAAGTACAAGGGAGTTGCTTAGGAATTAATTCCAGCTCTAGACAGATAGGAATACAGTTTAGAAGAAAGGGGAATCGTCTTTAAGGGATCTCTAATTATAGTAAACTTTCCAAATGGGCAACTTTTCGAGGGGGCAAATCCTCTGCTTGGTCTGACAAGAGATTAACTGATAAAAGATATTTCCCTAGACCAGTACCTGTTGGAAAGGGTGGAGGTTTTGAAACTTCATAGAGTAGAATTTGACAGTGAACTCAATTAGCCAGTATATTGTAATTGATCCAGGCTTTGTGTCACATTCTCCGAGATCAAGGTTATAGCTACAATCCAAACAAATCCTGGCATCTTGTTTCAGGTCTGATTATATCCAGCAACTCTCCTCCACTGCCATTCATGCAGCATCTTCCTAACATGACTGAAGGAAATTTCTAACAAGAGGCCTATTTCCAAAAAGCAGGGCAATTGAGAGCTGTGGCCCAGGGAGATTCATGAGGACCATATATAGAGGCCTGGAGGGCTGCATTAAGATCCCTGGGCCTGAGGCTCCCCATCTCTGCTTTAAATGCTGTAAACAACAACGACTCTGAGGCTGCAGCTACAGTTCCTCTGATGCCACTCACTCTTCCACTGGTGCTCTCATGCATTCTTGTCTTCAACTTCCTGTCATGGAGTGCTTGCATCATTGAGGCCACAGAAGCAAGGGAAAGTGGCAAGGCGACTGCAGTCTCCCTCAGTGCCTTGATATAATCTTAGCAACCGTACTTCTTCCCAGTGGATTGGAGCTAGAGACAATCCTGCTCACATAGCCCCGGAGTAATTAGCCCCTGAGTTTCTGGGTCTGTAAGAGCTCTGCAGCAAGGAAATTTGCCAGGTATGATTTTCCATGTTCATTTTCCCATTCTAATGGGAGAATCTGTTCTTGTTCCTGTTGTGCAGCCATTAAAATCGGAGGAGCTTGTCCATGCAGGATCAGGGCCTGAAGACCTACATGCTCTACTCTCAGAGCCTATCGAATTACTGAAAGCCTTGATAGTCAAAGCTTGTCTCCCAGACTCTTTCTAGAGAGCTGGCGGCTAGGGATTTTTTCTATCTCTCCACACAAGTTTGTAGCCAAACAAACCAATATAAGTTGAAGAAGGGGGGGGGGAGTGGTTGGATATGAAGAAGGGAGTTGCAGCATTTTGTCCTTTCAGCTGGAATCACAAAGCAAAGTCTATTTTGCTTGCTATTTTCTTTTTTTAAAAAACAGAAGGAAAAAGCAAAACTCCAAGATGTGGAAAGCAGGGGCAGGGAAAGTCTTGTCATGCTCGGAGCAGAATCACTCTCCAATCATTCATGAACCCCCAGGTCCCAAGAAGGTTCCTCCTTGCCTGATTCCCACATTCCAAACAGCCCAGCTCCTGCTCCCAAAGAGAGCTTCTTTTATCTGCTGTTTCTTGCTTCACTGAGCCAAGTCGGGCCCTTTTGTTTTTCCATAGATTGCTGCCCTTTGTTCTCCCAAGTTTTCTCTCCCTTTGCGTTAAAAGGAGGGGGGGAGAGAGAGAGACCCTCAGCTGAACTGAAGCGGAAGCTGGACCTGAGGAAAAGACTCCCCCATTCCAGCCACTGACAAGAAAACTTTGGGACGTGTGTGTGTGAAATTTCTGAGCGGTGGAGGAGGGGGGATACGAGAGTCATTATAAATAAACAAGGAACCCAAGAGACTGGATACAGAAAGTAAGGGAGCAAGGACATGACGTTTCATGGAAGAATAGGAAGAGCAAGAAAATCCCCAGGCTTCCTTGCCAACTGCCTTCGTTTGCACATGAGTCTGAGCTGTTATGCAAAGTGTGTTCTTAAAACCCCATATTTCATCTACTTTAAAAAAGGAAAAGAAAAGGGAAGCTTGAAAGCAACCCAAAGTCTCAAATTCTGTAACCTTTAGCTCTCCTTTGGGGGGGTGCTTAAGAGTAACTCTCCATTTTGTTCAGTGAATCACCCTGCAAATAGCACCCAACATTTGTATGAGATAAACTCAGTGAGATGAAACAGACCCTGTTCCCTTAAAAAAACAAAACCCCACACCTTGCATTTGTGCTGCTCCTGAGTTCAATGGAAAACACTTCACCCTACCCCAACCCTTATTCTTGGCAGTTTGATATTAAAATCCCTCCCTCTTTTAATTTTTCTGAAATCTGTTTTCTCCTCCCTCCCTCCCTGTCCCCTTTCTCTCAGCAGCAGGCTGAATAAAGCTACTATTCCATTTGTTGGGCAACTTGGAGCTTTCAAAGTATCATTAGCATGAGAATACGTGGTGTTGCCGTTTGCTGACAAAGCATAAGTCTCCAGGGCCCCTTATGGACAAACACACTTGTAAACAGAAAGAATGCTGGCTATTGTTCCTGGCCCTCCCTCCCCCAGCGCCTCCAGTGGGGCTGGTCCCCACATCTTTACCCTCTCTCCCCCTCCATCCCCCATTTTGTACACCTTAATAGAAACATAATTACGAGGCAGCAGGAGCAACAAAACAAAGCAATTGGCCCCAAAGTAGAAACTAAGGGGAGGGGGTAGGAGACTAGAGAAAGCGTTTTCCCTCTGGTTCGGAAGTGGGACAGGGAGAAACTGCTGGGGCTGTGGACCTATACCCAAATTCTGTGGGGGCAGGCTGGAGGATGTGAGACTATCCTACCACCCACTAACTGTTACCACCCCCTCCCTAATGTGGCATCGCAGAACAAGGGGAGGGGATGTAAGCAAAACCCTGTTGGCCATGCTGTGGTGGAATAGGTAAGAGGAGAAAAGCTGTAGTATTATGGTGGTAACTGGCAAATTATGCTATTCTACAGCAGATGGACAGTATTCTCCTTCCTGTGACACAGGTGCCACCTTTATAGTATATGTGCCACTGAAAATGAGAACTCTGTCTCCCTTTCCCCAAACAAGCAATAATGCACGCTGAAAAAATACTGAAAGGTAGGTAAGTACAGTGGTACCTCGGGTTAAGAACTTAATTCGTTCTGGAGGTCTGTTCTTAACCTGAAACTGTCGCCACTGCACAATTTCTGTTCTCATCCTGAAGCAAAGTTCTTAAACCGAGGTACTATTTCTGGGTTAGCCGAGTCTGTAACCTGAAGCGTATGTAACCTGAAGCGTATGTAACCTGAGGTACCACTCTACCTTGGAAGCATCAGATACAGGAAGGAAGCTTTTCCACAGGTGCCAAGCAAGCCAAGCAAGAAACCCAATTATTAGGCAAAGATCCTATTGCTTCTTAGTACAGGAAAATTATGAAGCCACAAAGTGTTTTTGCAACCCGTCTTGCAACCCGTCCTCCTCCTCCATCATCAGCAACTATGCTTTCTAACAATGCCTGCCATGGCCAATCCAGCCTGCAGGCCTTAAAGGCAAACAGGTAACTCCAGCTCTGACTTAGTGGTAAAAGAGCATTATTGAGAAAACACAAAAAGATGCCACCATCTTTTTGGGCAGGCTCATGTACATTCCTTATCCTGACTGGTTCTTCCTCTACTCCTCGTTCTTGACCAGTGACTGCAGGCAAACATTCCTGCTACATTCAGATGTCTTTCTCCTTGTTGGGACCTTGCTTAGCTGCAAATAAGAACTGGGACACTGTACGAGAGGTTAAGAGCTCGAGGTGTGACGTCTGAGCTGGAAATCCCCAGTTCAAATCTCAGCTCATCCACCAACACACTGGGATGCAAGAGCCTTTAGTAATGCCTTCTTTAATACTGGAAGAATAGGACCCCCCCACCTTAAAAGTTTGTTATATTTATTATTGTGTTTAGTGAGGGAAGTGCTTTGGGCACTTTAAGAAAATGCTAAATGATCATACTTCACATCCTGTGAAAGAGCTTGAAAGCACTCTCAAATAGCTGAGGGGGGGCTCAGATAGAAGGCAGTGTGTGAGAGTGTGTATGTGTATAGACAAGCATACTTCCTAAAGCCTAGATAAGTCTGTGGCATAGGGAACGGAGGAGAAATAGCTAAAAGCATGTCAGGTCTAAATCCCTGTGCTGGATACATGCTTAACCTACAGACAGCCTTCTACACAGCCTTGGCCTCACAGGCCAATCACAGCAGGGCAGAAAAGTACACCTGAAAAACAGGTACTCACGGGAGGTAAGCGGAACCCCCTTGCAGCTTGGCACCATCCCAAAAGCAGTCCAGTGGGGTCACGATAACACAAGGAAAGAGCTTCTCGATCATCTGGGAATGACAAGAGCCACAGTCACAGAGGAAAACCACAAGTTCATCTTTCCAGTTCTCTTCTGCTCTCTTTGTCCCCCTTACCTTGTCCTGCCCAAATGCTCACATAATTTTACTGCAGGTGGGACTAACCTTGTCTCCCCATTCTCTCCCTTGAAGGCTTTTGGAACAGTGAACGGCTTTGGGAACCAAATAGTACCATCCCAAATACAAGCCCTCAATTGAAACAGATCCCAGATATGAGAACTTGGAAGACTTGTCCTAGCCAAATGGGCTACAGTGGGCCACAGGCAGTCCTCATTCTGAGGATACCTGTCTAAGGGGACAGCAGTCTCTTGCAACTGAGGCATGCAGGATGTAAAGCCCTTATCACCAAAGGTCAGGCACTACTGAAAGCAGTTGAGGATAAAATAGACTTTCCACTTTCTACTCCCCCAGCATATGGCTGGAAGGGAGATAAAGCCTCATAGTTAGCTCTTATCTCAGATACACAGGAGTGATTGTTAGCAGGGTTAGGGGTCTAGCAAAAAGAAGCATGTCCAGTCTATGCAGAAATGTCCAAGTCTCTGAACCCAGAAGGGTGCTTTGGGAAGCTGCTCCTTTGTAACACCATCCTTTTTTAAAGATTCCACCCTATCCCCATAGCAACCTGGATATCCTCTCTAAGACCCACCCCATTCTCTAGCCAACCAGCTAGACCCCAGGGAATTATTTATGCCATCCAACAAAGAGATTTTCCCCAGCTGATCTACCTAATTTCTATGGGTTTTAGTGCAACCCGTCCCTGCAGTTGCATGCATTCCCTTGGCAACTCACCCGTGCAATCATTCCATTCTCAATTATGGGGACACCTGACTTGTAGCATATTTTGTTGAGATCCCAAGACCTGAAAGAAGACGCAGAGGCAATGAATGTAAAAAAAAAAGTCAAAAGAATTGCTGGAAAGAGGAATGTTAACTAAATGGAAGCTGCAGAGGCAATGTACCTCTGAGTAACAGGTGCTGAGCACAAACATTGGGGAAGGCCATAACCTTCATGCTCTGCTTGTGAGCATCCAGAGACACATGAAGATTGATAGAAACTGAATGCTGGACTAGATAGATCCTCATCTAATCCATCATTTAAAAAGTGTATGTTCTTCTTATAAGAGTAACATAGATTTTCCATTTTGAAACTCACTTTCCGTAAAGTAAGACTTGCACTTTGCTTGCAGCCAGAGCAGCTTCAAGATGCATTCCCAAGGCCTCTGGGGTCAGGATGTTTTCACCTTCCCGTTTGGGAGTTTGTATCAGCATCTGGGGTGTGTACAGAGACTCTTCTCCTAGCTTTTCCTTTGTGTACCGGAGCTCCTGGCTGACACGGCTGCCCTCTGGAGGGAAAGGGAAAGAAACACTGGAGTTAATATACCTCCCACTTACCTCTGTCCTCTTACTTGGCTCTTCGCTTATTCACATAAGAGACCCTAGAACTGAGAATAGGCCCACAGGGGAACATCATGCAGTCTGGTCTTCCCTTTAACACATGTATTCTTCTTCACATTATCATGGTGGTTAAAAGAATACATTTCCCCAACCCTTGGAAGATTTAACCAGTAGACTAATGATTCCAATCTGTGTTAGTTGTCTAATTAATTAAAACAAATTAAAAGACACAGCGAAGTGTTGTGCTTGATCACATATAGTGTCTTTAAAACATAAAACAAAACACAGCTGCAGAGGTAGAAGTGAGGAGGGGTTCAAGAAGGAGTGGTGTTGCTTGAGAAGCTCCCCACCCACAAGCAAAATCCTACTGGAGAGGAGGCAGGTGTTCAGCAACTTGCAAGGAGCGGTTTTACTGAGGCGGGGGGGGGGGGGACAACTGTTGGAGGGAAAGGGCTAAGAACTGCCTCCCCCACAGTCTTCCTCTGTAATTGCAGCTTCTGGGACTGTATTTTATTTTTGAAAAAGAAAGGGAAAGGGCGAGTGGAAGAAGAAACTACATACTGAGAAGCTGCTACCAGCACAGAGTGCTCTACAGTCATACTTCGGGATAAATACGCTTTAGGATAAGTATTTTCGGGTTGCGATCCATGGCGCTCGCACATGCGCAGACGGTCAAAATGACGTCACGCACATGAGAAGAAGTGGCGAAACACAACCCGTGCATGCGCACGCGCAGAGGCATCTTACATTCTGTCCAGGATGTGAACAGGGCTCCGGAACGGATCCCGTTCGCATCCCGAGGTACCACTGTAGTTCATCGTCTGCCAGAGGAAGTTGCCACCATATACTGTAACTGACCTGGTGCTCCAGAAGCCACAATAAGAAGTATATAAATATGACTAATGTAGTCAGTATATTAAAAACTGAAGGGGAATAACATTTTTGCCCCTTATGGCTTTGAGTGGGATGAGTGAACTAATAATGCCAAGGGCAAATTCACTGTGCCCCAAGCTTCCACTCTGAAGAATGCCCCCAATGGTAGCTTTGCTACAAAATAGTGCAAGTTGTGGAAGAAGTTGCCTGCCTGCCACAGAACAGCTGTATATAGCAAAGGATTCTGGGAAATATTCTACAGCGCCTACTCAGTTCAGTCATAGTAATGCCCAAGCCTGCTGAGCCTCACATTCACTCTGTACAAAGTGAAAGTGCACACAAGCTTCTGTGGCTGCACACTGCAGAAGATAGGAAGTTAAACAGATAAAGCTGACTTTCAGAGACATTTGTTTGCCATGGTTAAACTTATCATTGAGGAATATTGCACGTGTCTTCATAAAATTTTATTTATAAAGTTAACAACAAATATATCATTTGGAAATTGACAATGAATTTACATTGCTTCAGTATTGCTTCAGTAGTTTGTTAAGTAATTTGTGTTATAAATTTAAACCATCTTTATGGTCATTGTGCTTTTTTCAAGGGATTATATCTGAGCACTCAAAGCAACCTCACAAAAACAACTACAATTCCCACACTTCTCCAGGGCGAAATACATGGCAGTTAAACCAATTTCATACTGGTTTGGGTCTATAGTGTGGATATTCCCTTAATCATCCTTAAAATAAGCATGTGAGGGAAGCTGTCACTATTTCCATTTTGCAGATATAGAGACACAGGCTGAGAGACAGATTATTGAACCCAAAGATAAATTCTGTTTTGACTACAATCTCCCATTTTCAAGCCATTGCAGAAGACTCTCAATGTTAGGCTTCAGGTTTATGGGGCTAATGACAACATAGCTGTCTCTTGAGGGTCAGAATCCAAGAAACACCAATGCATTCTAACACTTTCTTGATTTTCCCAACGCTTTTTCTTCTAAACGTGTGTGGACATATCTGTCTTTAACTGGTTTAATACATGTTGCCTCTCTCCAGAAAACATCACAAACTGCAATTCCCGGGATTATTTGATGGTGGCAGCAGCAGGGATGGGGACGAGGAAGGAGTATAGACAGCTAAACTGGGGCACAACCAAAATAAGTTTGCGACACAGGTAGGTCTTATGGCAGCAGCTGTGGAGCACAACAAATGAAAGGTTCATAATATGCACTGTAGGGTGCTTGCCAACTATTCCCAACTATGTGACTCTAGTACAGCGTTCCTCAACATGGTGTCCTCCAGGTGGTTTGGACTAAAACTCCTATCAACTCCAGCCAGCCTGAGCAATGGTCAAGGACGATGAGAGTTGTAGTCTATAAAAATATATGGGTCAAACCATCACAAGACGTGCTGAAATTTTGGGAGGTTGGAAAGTTACAATGGAATTGCCTTGTGGGCAGAGTGCTCATTTTTATTTATTTATTATTATTACTTTGTCAAAATAAAAAATAAAATTATCTTTCTACCTGGAGGGCACCAAGTGGGAGGAAGAATGCTCTACAGGATAGCCTATCCAAATATTGTTCATATTAAAATAAAAAATCATTTTTCACATATTATCTTTTCCTTTTCAAATTCTCTGGCTCACCTTATTTTTAACAGAAGCAGAAAATGAGGACATAAAAACCACATATTCCACAGCCTGATAATTCTCTTGCTTATTGGTGCTTCTCCTCTTCCATCGTTCTGGGTTCTTCATCATAAATTATATTTCTCAAACTTGGTAAGAGAGAGTTTGTGTAGACATTTTTACTACAAGCTCGCTGCTGAGCTCAACAATTCTATCCTGTCCTGCTATTTTGTCACTTTTTGTAAGTATAAATTCTTCTTTTAATGCTTCGTAGCTGTTGATTTTTATAAATAAATAAATATATATATATATATATATATATATATATATATATATATATATATACCCAAGCTGATTGACAGGCATGCTTTTGGTTTCCACGCCACTCTCCCCAAAGGAACAGCTGGGATGCCAGTGAGGGAGGAGGCTATGCCAAGGAACACAGGGAGGGGACAGACACTCTGCGTCTGTCCGAGATGGGAAGAGCTGGGAGGGAAGCATCAGAGGCAGAATCCAAACCATTCCAGGCTGTTTGGGAGGCAAGGCACCAGGAGTCATGCTGAGCTCTGCTGATCTTGACTAGGCCACCCAGGAGAGAAACCACACGTACAACCAGAATGTAGAGGAAGGGTGGGGAACACATTCAGGCCAAACTTTGAAGCCACAGGCGAAGATGGATCCCAAAAATTAGAGGAGTCCTTCATCAGACGGTCTTTAAGTACAAAGCCTCTTTTTAAACAAGTGCCAGGAGATGGTTTTGTGCCATGTGATGGCCAGGACAGAAATATGCAGAGAGGGAGAGAGAGAGAGAGAGAGAGAGACCCTTTCAACAGCCTTGTTCTTGTCATTGCCCAGGATGAGTGATAGTAGGAAGTGGACACTGGGAGCCTTATTTATTTATTAACAACGTTCGGAGCTGAAATGACAATACATCTGCAAGTGTTGTGAAGAAGGGAAGAGAGGGAGATATTCCTTGTAATTAGGGTTAATTTGGAACAGGACAATCTGAAGCTTCAAAGGCGAATGAGGAAGCCTCAAATTCCAACACCCTAATTAACCAGGGAGCAACATGAAAAGACAAGGCAAAATGAGAGAAGCTGCCAAGTATGCTTTACATGGGGCACTCTCTTGTCTGATGGGGAGGGCGTTAAACTTAGGTACTGTCACTCTATGTGCCACAGCCTCCCCTCCCCCCCAGCTGCTCCTGCTTAACCCCCCTCCCCTCCACTGAGAGAGCAGCATTGTTTGATACAAAGTTGGGGGAGGGGATTCTGGGCTACAGCGAGGTAGCAACAGTGAGCATGTTAATGAGGAGCCCTATGCAAATTCTTTTTTACTCCAATTAACAAAGGAAGCCCTCTCCTTTTTCATGCAAAGGGTCCCTCTCCCTCCTGATCAAACTCCCAATTGTACTGCTGCTTTGGCTTTGAGTATTAGATTGGATTATCCCTCATTCCACCCCACATGCATTGAACACGTACACACCTCAGATATGCTATATCTCACTCTCACACAGTGGCGTAGCGTGGGTTGTCAGCACCCGGGGCAAGGCAAGTAATTTGCGCCCCCTAACCCGTGGATTTGCGCCCCCTAACCCGTGGATTTGCGCCCCCTAACCCCCAGATGTTGCGGCCGGCCCCCCTGCACCCCCCACGCTACGCCACTGGTTGCATTCATGCCACCTTGAGATTTGTTTAATTATTGTTCTCATTTGACACCATTTATAACTTATTTTTGGCCCGTCTTACTGATATTTGGGTAGAATAATAAACTGTTTCATGTTTATGTCCCTGTGCATCTGATTAAGAATGAACACAAATGGCCTTGCAAAATGCAGGCTATAAGAACCAGAAGACAAGCTTTATTTCAGACAGCAAATATGACTCAGGCACCCAACAGACCCCTCCAGATCAGGAAAGCTGCATTTCGTGGAGTGGTGGTGATGTCGGGAGCAGAGGCATAGGGGGGGGGAGCAGAATCCTTTATTTGCTCACTATTTCCTTGCTGGGACACAGGTGGTGCTGTGGCTTAAACCACAGGGCCTAGGACTTGCCGATCAGAAGGTCAGTGGTTCGAATCCCCGCGACAGGGTGAGCTCCCGTTGGTCGGTCCCTGCTCCTGCCAACCTAGCAGTTTGAAAGCTCTGCACATGCTCGCGGAGCCTCTTTCTCAGCTGCGCGGGGCTTCCTTCCCTGGATCTGGTTTTCGTTGGAGGAGTGAGGCCGCGGCGCCCTCAAGCATGTGCAGAGGGCCGCGGAGAGCGCGGGCGGCCTTTCCCCTGCGCGACTCCGCCTCCGCCCGGGGTGGTTCCCCATCCTGGGTCCCTCCCCCGATGGCCGGGAGGAGGCGGGCAGGCGCGCTCGGCCGTGCCTGGCTCGGAGGACCAGCCTCCCTCGACGGGGCGCTCGCGGGGAGGAAGGAGCGCGGTGCCGGCGCTGTCGCCGACTGGACTGCCGGCCGGGATCGCCCAGGGGGAATCGGCGCTCTGCACGTGCTCCGGGGCCGGCTGGCTGCTGCGGGGAAACTTCACGCACCGCTTTCTGAAGTACGGGCGACGCAGCCTCCGCGAAGGGCTCGGCGCCGTCGGAAGAGCCCTGCGTGGCCCGAAGCGTGCTGCACTGTCCCTCCCTCGCTCTCTCTCCGCACAGTGGGCGGCGACCTGGCAGCTCGGATTCGCACAGCCAGCACTGTGAGAGAGAGTGTGTGAACCAGGTAGGGGCAGAGAGCTGCGAGTGCGCCCCCCAAAATGTTGCGCCCGGTGCGGCTGGCACCCCCTGCACCCCCCACGCTACGCCACTGCTCTCACAGCCTCCCCAGGAGCATTGAAATATCTCCAGAACAGCAGGGATGAAAACACTGGACCACATCCTTGTAAACATTAGGGTCTTCTTGTACTCAAGATTCCCAGGTTTCTTTAAGGAGAGGCTGCAAGCTCCATCCCATCAGTTGGCCCTTGCACTGTGTGGGGTCCGACAGACTTACACTGCCCCATCTTGCTAGACAAGCCAACTGTGTAGGACACTCCTCCCCTAGCAGGGCCTCTTTGGCTCAGAGGATGCCTCACACCATGCTCCCAGAAACACTCCCTGTCTCCCCACAGAAGCAGAGCTGGGTACCAACAAGGGCAGCCGAAAAAGCAGAATTGGTTGGGAGCCAAGTGGAGAGATGCCCAGTAACCCAGAGCTGGCTGATCTAGGAACATCCCCACAGCACGTCCGGCAGGACTTGTGTCTAAAGGGCCTAGCCAATTTGCTTTTGCAAAAAGAGTCTGGGTTGCAAGCCTAGTGCAAGAGCATGCCTGAAAGTACCGGTGCCAACAGGGCACTGGAGCAGAGCTTCATGGCGAGGTTATTCTGTGGAAGACTTTATTTCCTGCCACCCTTTCTCATTCCTGAGAAGCCACTCCAAGCCACACCCTGGGATTCACTATGACATCCTAGTCCTAGTAGATTCCAGAGTGCTGCTTCAGCCTGGCTACATGGTCAACTGCCCTCAAGGCAAGGGTCATCTCTTAACCCAGCTGAGAAATGGGTAGCTATGTAACTGAGGAGCAGGGGAGATCAATTACCTGGTGTTGACAAAAGCAACTTATCTCAGTTCTGGGTTGCACATGCTGACACCGTCTCTCCCTTTTCTCTACCCCTAGGTTCAGCAGAGCCGCTTCCCAGGCAGTGGAACAGGCCTTCAGAATTATCCCCATAATTACAGGCTCTTGGATAAATTGCTGGGCTGGGCACCTCCTCCCTCCCAGCTGGGCCACCCAAATGCAGCCCCCTGCTCTGTTTCCACACCAGCTGGGAGGCCCAAGAGAGCTTCAATTAAAAGAGACAGGATAGGGCTCTCCTCTTAAGGGCCCACCTGGCTTGAGAAAATCTGCGGACAATAAACTCCCCCCCTAAAGAAAACTCCAACCCTCTTCTAGGGTAAAACCTCCTCTCAACCAATTTAGCGCTACCATACTGGAGTAATCTGTTATTAAAGCTTCATAGTTATTATTATGGATATTTATGGTAGAAGGCAGAGATCCAGCCCCAAACACAAAAAAGAACTGAAATTTTGGTCTGACTGGGCAAGAGGAAAGCCAGGCCCATAGAAGGAAAGGGACTGGAATTTCTCCAGCCCCACAGCAGGGGCTAAGAAGGGAACAAAACCCTTATGCCCATCGCACCTGTGGGAAAACATCACCCCATAGACTGAACAGAAAGAGTAAGGGTGGCAAGTGAGCAGCAGACAAAGCTCTTGAGAGAATCCCTTTTCAGAGCCTTCGAAGACATTAAAAAGCCCAGCTTTTATTCAAAGCAGGATGCAATAACACAATATCCTGTCTCCAAAGCAATTCATAGTAGTTTTGCTGTGGACATAGTTTTGTTGAAGGAGGTGACTCACCCACCACTTAGTAATAAATACATAAAGGCATCCTAAAGAGGGTGTTGCTGCAAAGAGCGTTCCTTGCTAACATGCTGGAGTAGTTAAAGGGGGGGCAGGGCCCAAGCAAGTGGGCAGAAGTGGGCAGAAGTGGGACAGTGACTTTCCCCCTGGTGAAAACAGCAGCCGGGAGGTCAAGGCCACAGCAGGGACAAAGCGTAAAATTGCTACCCCAAGCAGGACACCCCACCCACAGGTAAAGAAAAGCACACACAAAAGCCACTTATATAGTTAACACAATGTCTTCGTTTGTGTCAAAGAGATATACACCCTTTTACATAAGATGCTCTCTCAAGAGCCACAACTTCCAGAGTTCCTATGTTCCTGTTGACATTTCCTGTGCACACTCAAGAGAATCCAACACTGTTGTTGTTGTTTTAAAAATTATTTATAGTTTTCAGTTATTCATCTACTTTAATTGTATACTCTTATGAAATTGCAGGCTATTATAATAATCCTGCCAATGTCCTTATCTGTTTACAATTTGTTTGTAAATATTTAATAAACCATTTCCATTCTTTTATAAAAAGTTTGTTATCTTGATTTCTTATTTTTTCCAGTAAGTTTTGCCATGTCTGCAAAGTCCATAAGTTTTGGTATCCATTCTTCTTTCATTGAGACTTACTTTTCCATTTTTGGTCAAATAACATTTTTGCTGCTGTAGTTGCATACATTAATAAATTTCTATACTGTTTTGGTAGCTCTATCCCATGGATAGGCAAACTAAGGCCCCGGGGCTGGATCCAGCCCAATCGCCTTCTAAATCCTCCCCGTGGGCGGTCTGGGAATCAGAGTGTTTTTACATGAGTAGAATGTATCCTTTTATTTAAAGCCTCTCTGGGTTATTTGTGGGGCATAGGAATTCATTCATTTCTCCCCCCCCCCCAGAATATAGTCCGGCCCACCACATGGTCTGAGGGATGGTGGACTGGCCCATGGCTGAAAAAGGTTGCTGATCCCTGCTCTATCCCTATAATTCCCATAATAAAAGCTTCTAGTTTTTTGTTTTGTTTTTTTGAATGTTATTTTAAGCATCTTTTTCAATTCATTATATATCATTTCCCAATAAGCTTTAACCTTAACTGCAAGACCACCACATATGATGGTCTTTAAACATAAAATCCCAATAGACAAGAATCCAACACTTTTGGCATCTGACTGCCAGAAGGAGGGATGAACAAGCACTGTACCAACCAGGGACAGCAAAACAAGAGGTCTTGCTGGTCTCAGAACATACGTCAGCAAACATATTAGGCCTCTAGCCTTCACAATGTGTAGAACTTACAGTAGGTCCATGACAAGGGAACACAGTGCCTATACAGCATTTAGTGTGAGATACACCCACCCACCCCCATATTGCCACATCTGGCTATAAATACAAATCAGGCAGCCACTAATAGAAAGAGCCTCCTTAGTTCCCATTATTTATGCTAACATATTCCAATCAAGCCTCTAATTTTTCAAAATAGACAAAGCCTTTTGTGGGGGGTTGGGAGAAGAGGGAGGGAGCAGCAGAGAGGAAAGAAGACTCGTGTTACAAATTTGTACCAGACCCCGAGAAGTGACACACAGATACTTGGTGGGGGCAGCCATTACAAGCACTATCCAATAGGTGTCTGTAACTCTCATGCCATGTTGTTCCATCCAGTATTCACAACAGAAGGGGGGGGGGGTCAAATATCATTTACTCAGCTAATACTGCAGCTTGAGCACTGGAAAAATGCAATATGCATGAAACAGAAATGCTTCCTTGAGGAAAGCTGTCTGTTTCCCATATATAACAAATGAGTAACAGCAGTCTCCACAAATCCCATGTTTTCCAAGGAAGGGAAATTCCAACATTTGCCTCCCCTTCTCTCTTTATTTGTGGGAGTGGGGGTGGAGGGGGTAATTCTCCAGAGAGAAAGGTGTGCAGGGGAACAGAAACTCAACCTTGAGTTAAAAAAACATTTGTAACTGTTTCGAGGTTGAGGAAAATATACACGGTCACTTTCATCACAAGGGGTTTTTGTACACATGGGCAGGAAACCTGCAGCAAGCCCACATAGGGCTGCTGTACTTCCTGGTTTGATTCACATGGGCTTCCAGAGAAGCCCTTTCTGGAGTACAGAACAGGGCAGTTTGAATGTTACTGGAGCTATCTAGGGAAAACAATTGCCTTGATTCCATGAGTAGCACAACCCTATAATTTGCCCTGGGTTGGGTGTAAGTATTAATAAAAAGTATTGGGCCAGACCAAAAAAGGAAAGCACCTGGCATTAGCTTGTAGGGCAGAGAATAGACTCATGAGACCCTCCAGGGATGCAGTGACTAGAAGGCATTAAGAAACCTTTGTGTAATTAATCAACTCGACAAGAAGACCTTTCTCCATGCATAAAACTGGCTTCCACCTTCAGTCTGCCCTCTCCATTCAATCTAGGCATTGTCACTACAAATAACAATGAAACACAGAGTTTGTTTTTACTCCTTGTATTAACACACATAATGTTCCTTTGCACCTAACAGGAGATATCAGAGGTCATCAAAGGAGAAGGGACAAACAATCCAAGACCATGCCAAAAGATCATCTGGATAAAGTGAGAGGATAGAAACTTGCCTCAGGAAGATTGTTAGGGTCCTGAAGGGTTATCCAAATGATTAAAAACAATCTCAGACATAACCCTTTAGTACTATATTCACAGAAGTCATAATCCAGCAACAGTTGTGTGATATCCTGCTCAAACCTGTGACACCTGTGCAGCCACATAACATATTAACACTTCAAGTTGCACTGGCCCTTCAAGCTAAGGAGATTTTCTCATTGAAACTACATTGTAGTTTGTGTTGGGAAAATAAAATAACCCTGAAACAAAAGCACTTCCTTGATGGAAGTACACAAGCAACAATTTCACATTTACTGCTGAAAAAGATTCTGGATTTGATTCATGAGACACAGATGATATAGAGTAAAATCTTAAATTCTAGCTACTTGCAGAAATCAAAACTGGAGGAGGAGAGGTTTCAGTACCTGAAAATGTGAACTAGGTGGTTTCTGTACAGAAACTAAGGTACAACAAATCAGTATCACATAAGAATTGACACCCATGATATTTACCTTGCATCCTTCTATCAAGAATTCTGAGTGAAAAGCATTTTCTGCTCCCAGTTGTGAAGGCAGCAGTACTGCACAAAGAGACTTAATATTTTTACTGAAAGCCACTTTAAGACAAATAAAGAAAATAAGGGTGTAAATTCCTTAAATAAATAATAAAGTCCAACATTGCCTGCAAGCAAGAGCAACAGCTAACTTTTTAATTTTTCAACATTTAATGCATGAAAACAGGGATACTAGTTTTATATTGAGGCGGGCCTGTTGTGACTTCAGGGGGTGGAAAGCTAGACATCAGCTGGGGCTCCACAGCAAAGACCCCACCAGTCCAAAAGTGTCTTGCCTAAGAGCCCCATAGATCTTGAGAGATGGGTGCTTAATGGTTTAAATAATTTCTATACTGTTTAGGTAGCACATGCTTAATATCAATTGGAAAATGGAGGCTAAAACATGGATAAATATATGCTGTAGATGCCTCTTGACCATGCGTCCTCAGTATATTGTCCTTCATCCTGCCCTTACCCACTATCACTGCTGGAGATACAGAAGGATCTCATTTCAGTTGGGCAGCTGAAGCCCCAGAATTTTAAGTGACTCACCCATGATCAGAAACCAAGAGACTAAATACAGTATAGGACTTTTGAGATTTGAACTGCTTGTGTTAATCTAGCACAAATAATCATTTTATACTGAGAAGATTGACATTGTCGTAAGATATCTGAACATGACCCCATCGTGCTTCACTCAGCCACCTGAAGACAAAGGGCTCTGTCACTCACTGTGGCACTGTTCCGTGCACTGTTTAGTGTCCATATACGTTCCGTGCCTTATTTCCAAGGAGCTGGATTCACTTTTTGTACAAGATCACTTTTTGTACAAAACTTGTGCATACCAACTTACTTAAAAATAATAATTTTCTATACTTATTGTAAAAAACAACCCACAGTTTTTAGATTGACTTGCCTAAGATCCAGGACAAAGCACCATTTAGTTCAGCATCTCGTTCTCATAGTGGCCAAGCAATCATTTGATTATCTACAGCTGAATGTGCAAAACTGCCTCACTATAAAAGTGCTTCCACATTAAAGGGAAAGTATTTATGATCTGTTCTATTTCATTACTTGAATGAGTCTTAAGTTGTGACTAGCTTTTGCTGATTGTGCCCACCATTTCTGAATTATAGTGAGAAGGCTCAGAAGCTCTGCCTGTGATGTCTGATCTGTAATGGTGGTTTCTGTCATTATGAACTTCTATTTGAACTTATAATTTAACAGTCTTCCCTTTCTGAAAAATAATACTGTATGGAGGAAGCACCTTCTTATGGGGGACATGTTAACATTGCACAGTAAGCTGATCCCTGTATTTCAAATATCTTATAACCTCCATTTAAAATGCAAATCACAGACATTTAGGATAGGTAGAAGCTATGATGTTGGACATAGAAGTATGTGCAGCAGTAATTCTTGGTTGGCACTTTTAAATCGTTACTGTACCAGTGATGTTTCTGGTATTTTCATGGGATGGTGTAGCAGTAGCATTTGTATGCTAGATTTTTTTATTGTTATTGGTATGTTTTATATTTTATATCATTATAATAATTAATAATAATTTTGTTATGTACACCCCACCCATCTGGATGGGTTCCCTCAGCCACTCTGGGTGGCTTACAACTTATCTAAAAACAGCAGTCCTTAAAACTTTCCCTAAACAGGGCTACCTTCAGAGGTCTTCTAAAGTAGAGATTGTTGTTTATTCCATTTACATCTGAAGGGAGGGTGTTACTACCGAGAAGGCCCTCTGCTTGTTTCATATTGCTTGTAAGCTGCTTTGAGACTGTTTCTCACCTTAGGCAACTAAGTAAATAATTATAATAATAAATAACAAAGCAAATGAAAACAAAAAAGTTGCCATGGATAAAAATATAGGGCTTGTTGTCTAGAAGAGAAAGGTTACCATATTCAGATCCACAGTGGATCTCATCTCTTTTAAAAAGCAAACTAGACTGAATGTGACAAAACAAGCTAGTGGGTGTATAAAAGAAAAGCAGGAATAATCAACTCCTGGAGGCCATGTGCTAGTGGTCAGGGGTAGGCTTCTAACTATAGCAGCCAAAGCAACAATATTAATCCTAGTCCAAGGTTGTTCTGCATTAGATGGAGCTTAGAGTGCAACTGAACAGCATCTGAACTGTTGTCTCTTAGGAACAATCCAGTTTTTTAAACATAGGAAAGTGTGTCTTTGTAATCTCAAGAGGGTCAGACTTGAATATGGGACCCATGAACTCCAGATAAAAGCATGGAAGCATTTTCAAGACATAGGTCTCTCTTACACATCTGTCTCTTCCAATATTCAAAGGATGCAGTTCCCCACAATTATTTGCTGGAGGGGAAATATAATGCTCTTAATGTATCAGTAAAGAACACGTTCCTGGCATCTGCTGAGATTCCATCCAATAGAAAACACATGCCTGTGGGCACCTCTATATAAGCCATGGTAACATCCCGGAAATCATATATCTTCCCAATGTGCTTATTTAATAAGCAGACTACATATTTTCTCATTCCTTTTATCATGTGCAAACATGTGCACCCAATACTGCAGTGTACCTGCCACTTGTGTTTCTGTAGGTAGTACAAGACTGACTTGCTTGATTTTATTTCTCCATTTCCACAGCATTCACTGAATTTTGAAACATGTTCATCTTTTGAGATATAATGACTATTGCAAGATACAAGTTTTACAATGCATTGTTTTCTCAATTATAAGGATATGTATGCTTTGATAAATTCCAAAGGGATAGCCATGCTAGTCTGATACTGCAAACCTCCCCACAAAAATAACTTGTGGCACCTTAGAAACAGATTTATTATGGCTTATGTGAAAAGAAAACAGTCTATAAGGTGCCACAAAATTCTGTGTATTTCGACATCAACCCTTCAGAACATTTTTGGTCACCTTTCTTCTAGTCCAATGGGTGAAAGTAATCTGGGGTAAAAAAGTATGATATTGATATATGTCCTTATGGGGTTCAACTTGACCTCCTATCATGGCTGTTTTGAGGGACCATAATCAAATGTTCCTGGAAACCTTTTATAGCTCCATCTTTTCAAAATGATAAAAATAAAATCAAGCCCTGAATCCAAAGGTTGAAGACACCGCCCCACCCCAGGATCCAGCTGGGATTCTTCTGCTTACAGCAGTTTGCCAGAGACGAGGCTTCAGTTATCAGATACCAACAGCTGGGTGGACTCTTTGGGGCTGGGAGGAGCATCCTTCAAAGCCAGCATGCCGGAAATGGATATGGGGAACTCTCTGGATCCTTTTCTGCAACAAACCTACTTGGTGCTAGAACAAGGGCAGAATCTTGACTTCCAGAACAAAAGTTTAAATAAGGATTTAACAGAATGGACACAAGGAAACCAGAGTAACTTCGGGCTATGCCCTGTATCATCCAAGTATATATGAGCTTCCAGCTCAATAGAAAAGGTAGACATGTAAAAAAAGAAGCACTAAGGTCTATACAAGCCATGTCCAAAGTCCGTTTCGGGGGCCTAATCCGGACCGCCAGTCAGTTTAATCCGACCCCTGTGGCAGTTTACCTCAACAACTTGAATCCTAAAAAAAGGTTAACAACTTTGGTCAGCCCTGACAACCCTTCATTTCATCAAATCTGGCCCTCTTTGAAAAAAGTTTGGACACCACTGGTCTATACTATAGGAACATTCCAATCTTTCCTGCAAGTCTCCCATTCACACTTTGCCCCAGCAAATGGTTGCAGACAGTGGACAGTTTTGCTTTCTAATCTCTTCCTTGTAGAGACTTGAGTAGAATATCCTTTGGGTTGCTGGCCCAGTTTATAAGGGCAGACTGAAATTAGTAGAAGTTCCTTTAAATTGGCCTTAGCCCCCAGAAACCTCAAATAGAATGGCAACTGATCTACATGGACAAATAACCATCTACTACCCAAGTTGAGTCACACCCTTGCTATCTTCCCACCTTTCTAAGGGCTCAATTGATGACAGTAAGAGGATGTAAGACCCAATTAGAAGGGAAACCTGGGCCTTTCACTTGCTGTTTTCTCTCACCTTTGCATTATGAACCTGAGCAGAAAACATAATTTAGTTCAGTCAGAACTGAAGTTTGGGGTCTCTTATTAGACCATTTGCATGGACTTACAATGCTTGTGTGATCTGTGACACCACAAACTGTTCAAAGTTCATCGCTCCCACATTGTATCACCAACTACCCTGGTCACAAACAAAGCAGGACACTCCTCTCCTACTCTGCATGCCTGCATCCTAAAAGTCAGATGATTTGGGTCAAGTGGCATGGAAATCTTCCCCATCAGAGACTGCTCTTAAGAAGCCCAAGCCAGCACCACAGCCAGCTGATCAAGATTCTATAATTTCTGGTTTCTCCACAGGAGGGACTGTGTGGGTGAACTGTTTAGCTCTGATCACCTTATAAATGAGAAACCTCAGCTTAAGTAAAAGTATAGCTCTTAGGGTCAGTAAATCAACTCAAGTATTTCGAGTCAAGCTTCTCTTGAGTAGATGGAGCTTTAATGAAGGACACAGCACTCCCCACAGCTTGCAATATCTGATCTACATAGTTTAAGAAAGAAAGTGTACTAAAATGAAAGCCGTGTGCTCTTAAAGCCTCTGCTGCAGAGTTCCCTGGTCTTGGTTAATTGATCTTTGGGCTCAACTTCAGGGTGACAAAAGGTGGACCTAAACATCAACAAAATGTCTTGAGCAGTGGGTGCTGGCCTAGAGACTGCTACATTGTCTGCTTGCATAATGTCTGTGTGTGTCCTGGCCCAGACTCTGTAGCGCTAACCACAAACCCCTCTGATCCAGGGCATGGAAAACTGCCATATTCAAGTGAGAACCTGTCCAAAGAACATATGAAAAGCTATTCACTGATTTGGAAGCAGGGCAGTGGCCCTTCCCTTGGCTCTCCAAAGCTCATTCTTCTGACAAAACACTCATCAACCAATCCTTTTGATACTCTAGCTACCTGTACCAGCACAAACTAACCTCAACTGGGACATAAATATACTCCTAGAACTTCTCTCATCATCAGCCCAACAACAAGAATTGTGACTGACTCTGGCGCCCCACTGCGACAAATGGGGTCCTAGGTGCCATCTCCAGAAGCCATATTATGGAGCCTGGTGCATTACCAATAAGTGCTTTGTTCTCTCTTCTTCTTGGAAATCTTTTGAAGAGACAACTGATGGAAAGAGATAATCCAAATCTTGCTACAATCCCAAGATGTGGAACTGGTACTAGATGCTCAGCAGGGTATTAGTGTTCATTCTTTCATTTTTCTAATTTGAAAAGATAATAGGGGAGTAAGACTTATTCTATATTCATCTCAATAAATTCATCAGACTTTAACTTTTTGCATGGAAACTAGATGATTAAATGACATCCACCACCACCACCCATAAATAGCACTATCTGTATCCAGACTTGCTTTTTGGTTCAGTCACAGTGTGAGTGCTGCAGTCTTGTTAAACAAGCAAAGTGGAACCAGGTTTCATGAAATCCAGAGGGAAAAACCTCTTCTCTTGACAGTGTTACACATAACTTGGATAATTGCCTTTTAAAATCAGAGGATATCCTTGGATCTGTCATGAACTGGACTCAGGAGAATAGTTCCTCAAAGAGAACTTCTTTTCAATTCAAAGCCTTGGAAATAAAAAAGTGGGCCTTTCTGCCTCAAAAGTGAATAGAAAGACAGATTTGTTCTACACTAGAGAGAGTTTCACTGACTTTGGGAGTAGAATCTCTATCTTAGAAGCACCAATGGGCCTCTTGTATGTATTCCCACCTCTACTGATCCTAGGCAAGGTGCTTTGTAATATTGTAAGAGACTTGGGTGATCTCAGTCTCCTTGTATTTATCTCATGGATTGTGGATTCACAACTTATGGGAGTGGATTCACAACCTACTGTGTTCCAAAACCCAGTAGCTTATCCACATCTGTACATTCTGAATCTGAACACTTGATGCCCTAAGCCAGGAGCATACAAGGTCTTCGGGTATTTGATGTGGTATTCACTAAGACAGTCCACTAATAGAATTTATGAAGCTAGCTGGAGGACATTTGTGTCAAAACCCTATTAAGGGTTGGCCCAATACAATTTGGCACCTGAGGCAAACCACAAAGCGCTGCCCACCACCACCACCCCGCCAGGGAAGAAGGGGTAAGTGAAGATCCACAACAGGAACAAGAAAGTAATAAAGATTTACATCAGGATCCGTTGCCTCTGTGGATCCTGCCACCTGAGATGGTCATCTAACCTTGCCACATAGGTGGGCCGATCCTAGCCCTAGTCCCCCACATCCTAGATTTTCTACAAGATGGGATATAAAGGCCTTCTGCCAAATACTCTGAAGAGGTAAAGGTGGTAACCTTGAAGAGTGTTATCTACAACAGCCAACCACAGAGAATATTTGGTGTTTCTATAGATTTTGGAGTGACACATAAGAAAAATTGGAGAAACAACTACTGGAAAAGGAAAAAAATATAGGAGGACAGGCAAACAGGTAGCAGGCAGACACAAGACTTATTTGGTGGGAGGGCCTGACTTAATGGGGCATAAGCTCTGCAGGCCTGATCTAAAACCATATGAGGCAAACTAAGGTCATTAATTAGGATAGGTATGAACAGCAGAACAGATAAATCAGAAACAAAAAAATAAGGTCTAAACATCAAGATATACAAAGTGAAAAGGGAAAAAAAGGAGAATGCTTGTTCTGAAGGACAAGAAAAATAATTTAAAATTTGCAGCAGGACTAGGGCTACAACCACATCATACCTCTTATATATTACAAACCACTACAAATCTGTGAAAGGTGAACTTGGGATGAGCATAAATAAATGCATAAACATGAACTGTTGGTTTTTTCTGCTGTAGGATAAACCTATCTTCCCTTGACTTGACTCTTCAAGTGACAGATCTTTTGCTGATGTCCTCTTTGCTGCTCTTTCCCTGCTTCAGGTACCCTTTCCACCTTTAATATCCCTTCAACTGTCTTGTCCATTTATACACTTAGACATTTGTTCTGTGCCTTATTATTTTACTATTGTTCATTATTATTTGTATACCCATTTTTTAAATTTGAAAATCTGCTGGGATGTGGCTTTTTAATTTTACATTGCACACAGCATTCTGCACAGCTGGCTTCTGTTGGAAAATAGCAGAGACAATTTATGCAAAGCTTGAGCCTCATGGAATATTGCATGTATGACTAAAATAGGATGGGTACAGTTTCACAGTGCAATCCTATACATGCCTACTCAGAAGGAATTCCCAGAGTTCAATAGGTTTATTCCCAGATAGATGTTTATAGGATTGCAGCTCAAACCACACTAATTATGCACATATGTATGCATCCTTCATTAACTGAATATTCACACAAGGGATCGTGAGAAATAAAAACTTAAAGTCCAGTAAAAGAGAAATAAAACAGCTATCTTTAACAAAAGAAATCATCAACCAATATTGTTCCTAAGAAATGTACTACTTAGGAAATTCAGTGTGATAAAATATCATGTAAGTTATTGCTGTAGTGTGGTGTTTTGCTTTAAGATCCTTGATCTAAACAAATCAATAATGTCATGAATATTAGGTTTTAAAGCTACACACTGAAGACTGCTTATTTGTTGTCCACGACAATAATGCGTTAAATGTGATTTTTTTAAAGAATAACTTATGTTTGTCTTATTTGCAACTGCATGGGTTTATCCTGATTCAGAGACCCACGTTTTGACTGCATTTGTGAACATGTTGATCTAGATGACATAGCAATATAAAGAATAAATCTTATCCTTGACTGCGTGCGTCAAGGCGTCAACTGTAATTTTGGCAGATTATGCCCACATCTCTACTCACTGGGAAATCTCCTCAAAAGCAAAAACCCCAACAACTAGAAGCTGCCTGATCTGAAGCAGGATACTAGTCCAGATAGCCTTGGAAGTGAGCCAGGTTGAAAGTGAGGCTTCATCATGGACAGCTTATGTTTTGGTTTAATCCATGACTATTCCCATCAGCAACAAATTCAATAATGCAACTAAACAGAGAGTAAGTGGACAGCTGTGTCCCCTCCAGATCCATGTGGAGATCTGATTCCTTGACAGGCCTGAAACAGTGAAGAAAGGATGGGGAAGGCTAATATGCACCCACCCCCCTCTCACACTCCCTCCCTTATGGCAGTGGCAGCCGCAGCCGAATCTGATTTCTTGCAGCGTCCTCAACACAGTGCTGCACGCACATGCCTTGGGCCACCTTCAAAGTGTTGAGGGGCGGATTAGCTGGATTAGGGAGGCTGTGAAAGGAGCCATGCTGCTCGGGAGGAAGTCTCGCTGGGGGCGTGCTAAAAGAGCCATTTTTACCTGTCCCGGCTGCTCTGAAAGGCCTGCCAGCCGCTAGCTGGCCTATGGCTGTCAAAACACGTCCAACCAGGATCCTGTTCACCATGGAAAAACAGCTAGCTCCATCAAGACAAGCAAGGGAGCCCAAGCACCCCATTAAACTGACACCCTGGGGCTAAACATTGCTGAGGGCCGAGGTAGGGGGAGATGTGCAGCGCCATGTCCCTTGGTGCTTGTTCTCTAACAAACCTAGTCTGACAAAGACAGAGACGCCAGGCTGCTTTCTAAATAAACAAGGCAGAGGGGGTGGAGGTGGCTGGCAGGCTGGATGGGGGAGCTGGCTTTAAGGAGAGCACTGAAAGGCCCGTTTGAGGCCTACTCTCCATTCCCCAGGCCTGGCCTGGCCTTTTGTTTATCCCAGACCTAAATTAATGTCTTTATTTACCAGAAATCCGAAGGGCTCAGGTTCCCAGTGTGGAGGGGGCGGGTGAGGGAGAGGAACGGCATGAAGGAGCCTTGGCCAAAGACGAGGGGAGAGCCCGACCCCCGAAAAAGGGGGCTAAAAGAGATTCAGTTGGGAGCCATTCACCGCTAAGACTCCTGTCAGCATTGACATAAATTTCCACTGGTGTTGGCATTTACGCATTTGGCATTTCCATATGTATAGAGTTGCCTGGACTAATTATGCTAATCATCCCCTCTGTTGGCCGCTGTGAAAAATGCCCACATTAAGCACTCCACTGCCTGCTAATGTGACTTAATGTGCGGTTGAAACATACATTCATCCCCCTCTGAATGGCGAAATTTTTCCACATTGCTGCCTTCATTCAGGCAAGAAATGAATTTTTTGAACTCAGACCACTTTTCCAAGCCAGGGGGGATGGATCAGAGAATAACACTCTCTCCTTCTCTCTCCACTTTCTGTTCCCCACTCACAGCTCTTGCTAATAAAATAAAAAATAAAATCTCTAGGGCTGGGTCAGACACCCTTCTTCACATATCATTTAAAAATGGAATCTCCATATGTACAACCAGATCAGCGAGGTGGGGAGACCCCATCTTTATCTAGAAGCATCCGTCCTCTCACTCTTCTCTTGTCCACCCCCCCCCTCAACAAAAGGAGCTCTTTCCTCCCCCAACCCTTCAATTCTTTGGGAAACTGAAACAGCCTGAGTGGCAACTCTAGCAAGTTTGAGCTAGTCTGAGAAAAGAAAGATCCTTTCAAAGCCGGCCATGGTCACAGTAGAAGATGCCTCTTAGAGCAAATGTCAAAGCAGAGGCAGAAAACAAAGCAGATTTAGAGGATAATGGCCAACGCTCTCCCACTCTTTCTCTCTCTTTTAGAGGATAGAGAGGCTGAAGGGTATCCTCAAATACACTATTTTTAAAATAGTAGTTACAACACTTTCTATTCTGCAGGTATTATTTACTACTTGCATGTGCAATCACATGTGCAACCCTCACAGCAGTTATTAGCAATCACAATAAATACTATGAAGCATATGAGAATTGTTCAATGATTTTTTTCTTCTTCAAGTGTGGTTATAAACAACTGCATTTAGTTAACTCCAGTGTTACTTTGCTACTGGCATTTACTACCAATGGAAATTGGTAATGACTTGGTGACTAAGAAAAAGAACAAAACTAATGGCATTTCCCTCTTTGTTGGACTTTATCCTAGTTTGTCATCATCGTTCCTACCTGCACTGATAGTAGCATTTTTCCACTGTGGCCCAGAGACAATTGCTTTTTCATTTGTGTGGTGTTGTTTTTAAAACTTATCTATGGATTCTGCCCAGCTTAAAACCTCTTTTCTTTATTGTGCCAAAGTTTATGTGTTGAATCCTGTCAAAAGCCGGCCAAAGAAAAGACAAGAGAAGGGGCAAGGTGACTATGGAAGAACCTAGGAAATAGGTTGGCTTAAGACTAGACTGATCATTACCTAAGACTTCCACAACAGGAGGTTTATTTAATATATAGCAAGTGTGGGAGAATCATCACTTCTACAGAAGGAAGAGAAACACATAGAATATTAACCAAATCTAAACTATCAAAGGACATACCAGCAGGCATCTCTGTAAAAAAAACCCTACAGTTTCTTTCTTGGAAACAATGAGGAATTGTCTATAAAATTTTGGAGGGTATGAGGGAAAGATGCTGGGACACACTCCAAAAATAGTGCAGAAACTGTGTGCCCCTGTGGCAGCCTGATGGACTTCTTTATGGAGGAAATTAGATAGGCCTTAAGTTTATACCCAGACTCCCTGAATTACTTAGCTTCTCCTATCGTTGTTGGATTCACATACTTCCCCTGCATCACAACATTCTGGAGTTTGCTTTTCCACTTTAAATAGTCCAGTTTACTTTCACACTGTCTATGTGAGATTATAAATTCTTTTTTGTAGATTCCTTAATTCTGCTGCCAGCCTCCTTTGCCTCTAAGGAATGCAAATGTCCAACAATATGGGAAGCACACTTGTTCACGTCACCCATCTCCCCCATGGCTCTCATCCTTCCTGAAGTTGTCCTCTCACTCTTATCAGCACCAAGGCCACTTCAGAGGCTTCTGCTAGCCACTAGGCCACCCACCTCTGCTGGCCACCCAAGAACATTACGTACATATATACACTGAAGCCCCCTTGGCCTCTGCACTCAGCTGCCTTGGGGGCTTGTTTATTTGCTCTTGTGAGCGAGGTATGCAGGCCCCACATCCACAGTTTATTTATCTGTTCAGAAGGAGAGTTCAGAGTAGAAAAGCCTCATTGAATATATACTGGGCCTTCTAGTATTTCTCACATGGCCTGCCTTCATGGGGTTCATCTCCAGTCTCAAACACCCTGAGGTCTGACCTGATTTAAAGGCTGCTTCACCTCTCCCATCTGCAGGAATATCAGGCTAAATTTGTAAAAGTGTCAGGCGTCAACTCTCTCAGAATAGATAGACTCAGAACCCCAGCACTCTTTAAAGGAACCATTCTTTGCTATCATTTCAAATGGGCAGTTTAGACATCTTTCACTGGGCATCAGATACAGATAAGCCAATGGTGCATGGTTGTTATACTGAGCTGAAGTCCCTAAATGAGGCTAGGTTCCCCAGTCATTCTGAGCTAAATGCCCAGTTTGTGTACCCTACAAGCATCCAAACTACAGAATCTCCCTCCTTTACAAGTTACCTCTAGTCATATATATTTAGATGTTCACTCCCTCAAAACACTACTGAGAACTGAGCTGCATCTGGCATCAAAGTATTCTTCCAGGTTATAAAGTAGAAATTCAATCACGCCACTCCACAAATTACACTCCAGGAGTTGGCTTCACTAAATCCTGTGCTAATTAATTAATTCCTTCTTAAATATTGACATTATCCTATCCCAAGATATAGGCCAGTACAGTGAAATAATTTCATTTTCTCCAGCATGAAGGCATCTTACAACACTTTATCCTGGAAAATGTCACTACTGTCCACTCTGGGTGTTCTGACTCATTCAAGATATAGAAACACGTTCAAGGTCAATTTTGACTGCCAGCTCAGAACAGCAACTGGGCTCACCACCAAGTCTCTTGAACAGTACCTTCCAGATCTCTGCATACTGGCCTTATCACCTCAGCATGCTGCCTGCAGTCTGTCCAGCAAGGGTGTCTATCCATTGCCCCAGCAGTAATCCATCAAACTCTTTCATTTCTTCCGAATCCTTGCAAGTTCCAGTATGGGTGGGCAAAAATCCTTCATCGGTTTTTCTTGCCTCCCCACACTCTCAGGAATTCAAAGATAAAAACATTTCCTCTGGCAGAACAGCCATTCAGTAGCAGCAACCTTTAAAAAGGCCCTGCAGCCACATAGCTACACCAAAATGTTCTGGTTAAAGATTAAACCTGCCTTTCTTTGAGGTCACCCTTAGCCTATAAATCAACCATGACCTTTTGCCTCTCCAATGCTGGTTTGTTTTCAAGCCCCAAACTCTAGGGTTTAATACCCACTCAGCAGTCTTCCCCGGTCATAACAATGCCAACAGGCAAGTACCTTTATAGAGGTTTACCTATAAGTGCTTACACTCAGTGCCTGTTGACATCAGCTCTTGGTATTTTCCCATCCACTGCATTTTTTATTTTTTATTTTTAAGCTGTGAACCTCCCTGAGATCTACGGATGAAAGGCGGTATACAAATTTAATAGATAATAATAACTGGTTGAGATGACTGGTGTCAACACTGTTGTAGAATAGATCACACAGTGAGACACCTGATCCTTAGTCAAGGTGGGTAACCTTGCTGTTTTCAATTGAGCTTAATTCAAGGCTTTCAGCTGCTATTGCACAGAAGGGGACCCAGAAACTGGAGAGAAATGCACACTTGCCATATAAACTGTTGCATGGTGTAGATGTGGGATATATTTGTGCATTTTACACCAAATTGTTTACAGACTTCAACACTCCTCCTTTATCTCAACATTTCCAAAAATAAGATGCCAATTCTAACAAGACTTGGTGGATATTCATGGAATAGATCTTTCTTAGTTCCTCACAGTCCTCTGAGGTCACTTTGTACATAGGAAACAAAGCCAATTTCTTAAACATGAGCATTTACAGTAAGAGTGGAATTAAGGAAAAGGCATACAGTATATGCCCAAACTGTGAGAGAGGAGCTCAGTTTTTCACTGCTAAAGCCAAATGCCAATACAAGGAACAAGCAGAGCCTGCTGTTAAGATGGACCTGAGACGACACACTGCCATCCCATCAATACCCAGCAGGTCCCTTGTCTCCTCTCCTCTCCTCATCTAAACTAAACAACAGTGTGAAGTCAGAGTGCATCTGTGGATACAACACAGTTCCATGGACAAAATCTACCAACCACATCATATAACCCCCAAATGGGATATCAGTAGGGCAAACAGCTCATTCACCAATATCAAATTGTTTGATCTATTCCCACAGTGTTTCCATTTATCTGCCTCAGTAAAATTCAACACCGTTCATAAATAAGGGTCAAGTGGTTCAATTCAATTTGGCAGTTCTTTAAACTCATGTATCTATACTCCTCCCTACTCTCTCTCTTGTGGACAACACACACCAAGAAAGAACTTTCTAAGGGCCAAACATACTGGTCACAGAAGCATATTCCTTCTTTTAAACATGTTTTCTCCTGCTATCTCTCATGTTGTTTGCTGCTGATGAGAGTTATATTCCCAAATATCTGGAGGTCACCATGTTGGCAAAGGCTGATCCACAACAGCATTGCAAACGGAAGAGGTTGGTAGGAGGAGTAGTTTAGGGAGGACGATTGGGCTGGAAGGAGAGACAGCCATGGTTACACTAACGCCTAGAATGATACCCATCTGTTTTAAGGAATCAGATGTTCTGTTGTTTTCCACTATACACAAGGTCAGGGTGCTTCACCCTGCGCGCACACACTCTGGCCCACACACTCTGCATGACAGCTTCATGTTTTGAGCACAAATACACTCAACCATCTTTTCCAGGGTGATTGAAGTGTACCACAGTGCAAAAAGTGTGAGAAGCTACCACAGATATTTGTTCATAGAACAGTGGTGAGTATGGGGACTGCGACCTTCAAACAAGAGTCAATGGTCACTTCCTTCAAATTATGTGTTTCTGGATTTGTCTAATTTAAGTTAGTGAAAAGCACCACTGGTAGAAAGAGCATCTATACTATACTATCATTATGCAAAGAAGCTTTCTCCAGAGGCATTTGTACAGGGCTATGAACAAATCAGATCAATCAATTGTGGCAAAGGGCATGGCATGAACAAAACTCAGTCATGGAGCAACTGCCATATTGCAGAATGGCTAGGCCTGTGGATAATTCGCAGTTAGATTCAGCTGGTTTTTCACTATCAATGCTGCATGTTGCTTGTCACGGATGCAAGGGAAGATAAGGAATTTCTGGTCTAGGAATCCAAATCTTGACAGCAAACCTTTTCTGATCCAAATGGCCCACAACAGAGGATAAGGGGGATGCAGTACAGTTCAAAGCACAGCTTCACAGAAGTATCCTCAGAGCGCCATGGGGTTCCAATGAAAGGAGCCTGCGTCACAGCAAACAAGTAATCACAGCAACATTTTACACACTGGAACTATCCACAACAGGAGATCTACAGCTGTGAACTTTTTCCACTTCTACTTGTATGCCAACTCTTCCCAGCCAGCTTTTTTGCCACACACCAAGCAGCCAACCGAAAGACAATATTGCAAAGCCCCACTTGGCAAATGCCAGCCAGCTGAGAGGATAAACTGTGATTCAAGGAAATGCAAGTGATAAATCAGAATATCGCTTTTTTACACTGTTTGTTGCAGTACCTAGTTCTAACATGCATAATTTAAAGTAAAATAGTATCACTGAGCATTTTTTAATCTCAAAATGAAGATATATCCAAATATAAATTTGTAGCAAAACAAAACGTCCAACCAAAGAGCTCCACAAAGTATAGTGCTCTTTTCAGTGCAACATCCCCAAAACCTAGATCATGTGTGCCCTCTGCTTTATGTAGCTTACAAGCCATCACTCCAACTATGGGACAGCCAACAGATTTTTTTCTTTTTTCTTTTAAAGCTGAGCAAATGTCAGCATCAAAAGCAATAAATAAGTACAAGCCCAACCGTGCAGGTTCTCAGGGGATGTTCTTGATTTGGGCTGAGATGGGCTGGTTACAAAAAGGGGATTTCCCTTCTTTAAATGTTTAACAGCTGCAGGTCTTGATGGATCTCCTTTTTGCTACAAGTCTCTGGAAGGCAGAAGCAAGGAGAGAAGGGGAGGGGGCAGAAGGCTAAGGTTGAGGCATTTTTCCCTTTCCAGTCCCCCTTCAGTGTGTGAAACAGGTGGGTAAACTTTACTGGCATTCATGTGAGTGTGGGTTTTATTTAAAAGGGAGTGGGAGGGTGGAAGAGTGAAGTTGCTTCTATTGTTGAACAAAATCCAAGAGTAGTTTAGGACCACACATGGAGCCGGGGTTGTGCAGGGGGAGGAGGTGTGGAACGCCAAAGATCGCTGACAGTCATCACAGAGAAACATCTGCTCTTGGAAAGCTCCCAGGCTGCTTGCAATTTTTTTTGTTTAAAAAAAGAATAAAAATAAAATAAAAATCCTAGGGTGTGAAAACTCAGCGCAACCTGGTGTTGGAAAAGAGAGGAGACTGCAATAAGCAGGGGATGGAAAGCAAGGAGCAAACCCCAGGCACTGCCACATGGATTGACGGCAGTGCCGAGAATGGAGGGGGCAGCATAGCATGCTGAACTTATTAATAACAAAGGCATCATTTTTATCAAATGTTTCCAGTAGGAAATTAGGATTTGCTCCTGGTGACCCCTTTTGCTTTCGGCTATTTGCATTCAACCCAATTCCATTCTCAGCTGGCAGGCAAGTGTAACCCAAGTTAAACTTCAACTGACAGCTCTGCTGTAGACAGTAATTATCCTCTCCTTCAGCACCACCCTCAGAAAGGTAATTTAGGATTTTAATGTCAATAATGCAATGCAGCAAGCAGGGCCCGGTGGCAAGAAAAGCCATATTATCTGAGATGGGGGAAATAATTTAATTGCACTTGTCTATGTGGGGGCATGTATTTGCACCGATAGGGATCTGGACTGCACACACGGCATGGCGAACACAGGCACACACATGCAGAGCAGCATAGGAAGGTTTATGCACACTCGCGCACACTCTTGCGGAACAAGTTCAAGGTAGAAATCTCTCTCTATAACACCACAACCACACCAAACCCTTTGGGTTACGGGAGAGGTCTGTCTCCCAATATTTCTGGTGTATAAATCATTGTTTCTCATAGACTGAGACCAATATAACCAAACAAGATTGAATCCAAAAAAAGGGAAGAAAATTCCATGCCTGGACAGGAAATCAGTGAGGATCACCACAACACCTTTCTTTCTGGAAGGTGGTCTGAAGGTATAGGATGAGTGAGATTCTATTGCTGAAGCAAAACAGGTTAAGCACTGTATAGTGCTTGGATGGGAGACGGCCTGGAAACCACATGTAAGGAAACCACTCTGAGCAAGTAAGAGGAAGAATGGGCTGCAAGGCAGGGTGTCATAAATGTGATACATCCCATTACTGAGACCTCCAAGAACAGAACTGCCAGGTGCCTCTAAATCCAAACCATAATCGTTGGCACAATCTTCAATTATTCAAAAGCACTTAAGGCAACCCTACATTCTCCAGTTTTATACCATGTCACCCCACAAGTCTACATGTAAATTTAGGGCATGGAAAGTGTCTGTCCCATCATTCAGTATTCACAAACAGTGCTCATTCCCATCATGGAGAATAGTATTTAACCAACATTCAAAAGAATTCTGATTTGGGCTCTAAAAATCAGAGAACTGGCTTAAAAACCACTGGCACAACCCACTGAAAACATTTCTGGAGGAAGCCCCTTCAACTTGAATGGAGTTGCACAAGGGCACTCACACATTATCATCCAGCTCTTATTCATATCAATGGGGCTTGCACAGAAGAAGTTCCCAGCATGATTGTTCCCTGTGCAATTATCTTTTTAAATAAAAGAGCTTCTTGTTTTCATCACTTTGCCAGCTGGTCTTGGAGGCTTTCTAGCCTGTTTGAAAAGTCACATAATTCAAGCTTTTCTCAAGGCTTACAAACTCTTCTTCAATTATCGAAAAAAGTTAAAATGGGGAAACAGGGTTTTATTGCAAGACTTGAGGTTTTAAGAGTTCCTCAAACTGGAATACATTTTTATATCCAAGAAAGTGCTCTCTATCCCCCTGTTACTTGATAGCTTCCCCCAAGATGCCAATTCCAAGAAACTGTGTGCAAATCTGGATTTACACACATGTGTGGAGCTTAGAAAGGGACCCCTTTGCTAACAACTCCCTTTAAAAGGCTCTTCTAGGCCTTTTGCTTCCACTATGTTTGACAACTGCTCCACCATCACCCAACAATGTCCTAAAGCGCTATGCAGCCCTCCCAGTATTCACACACACTCACAAAATGGAACTTACCTTCCACCCAGAGTTGCTCAATATCCGTTTCTATGGAGGCTACTCGCAGCCCTACAGCCAGCGTCCCAAAGACCAGCAGCCCCACAAAAAGTACTTTGCCACAGTGACGATGGATCCAACAGCCCAGTGTAAACAGCAGGGCCTGGAACTGGGCCCGCAGCCACAGCGGGGCTTTCTGGCCCACAGCCTTACCCTGGGGAGAGAAATGGAGAGTTAGCCAAGACACTGTTGCTATAGGGAACAGCAACATCCTGCCCCAGGGTAGCTGGCACTGGGGTTAAAGCAGACCTCAAGCCTTTGGGAGCAAGCATTTCAGCAAGAACCTTGCCATAGATTATTTGTGGGGGCATATATGTGCCCGCCTGCCCGCCCCTGCAGTGCTTCCATCTGCTCGGAACTTGTGAAGGCCAGTGCCCATATCCTCCCAGTCTGCAGAAAGATGAACTCCTGAGTGACAGCTGTAGATGTGGGTGAATCCCCTACTCAGGGTGGAGAAACAGGCCACTGGGAAGCTCCTGCCACCATCCATGTGTTATGTCTGTGAGGCTGCTGAGCAGGAATCTCCCTCCTCGGTTCCTCAGCGGTGGTCTGCTTCCCTTCCCCAGTTCCAGATACACTCCTCACCTTCAGAGCAACCCAGCAGCTGAAGTGCCCTGTTAGAACGGAGCCCTGCAAAAGGCAACCCGGTATGTTAAGGAGTCCTACCACAGTCTAGTTTCCAGCTCTGGGGAGAGCAGATGTCCGCTGCACCCTTTCCTCAGGTGCGTCCTTCTGACCTGTCAAGTTTCCTTGCTTTCCCTTGCGGGAGACTCCCCCATTGTCTCCCTTCCTCTCCTTCCACCGATTCAGCGACTCAAGTCCACCCGCCTCCCTTGCTCGCTCCTGAGCGAAACGCTCCACGCAGACCCACCCCCGAGCCGCCGTCTCCCCTCGCAGATCCGATCCGGGGCTGGCCTCTCCCTCGCGTCCCTCCTGGACGGCTCCCCGGCGTCTCCCCTTTCCATAAACAAACTCCAGGGGCCACGGCGCGGGCTCGCTCTGGAGCGCGCCGGCCAAAGCCTGCCCCCTTCCTTCATTCCCTGGCCCCAAAGAAGCCGAAAGCTTCGAAGAGGACCCCCTTTCCCAGCCCCCCCGGCCCAGAAGAGCCGATCCCTCGCCTTTTTGTCCCCTTCCTTGCAGCTGCTTGCGCGCCTCTCTCCCGGGTGGACGGGGTCGCCCCAACTTTACTTCTCGTCCCCCCCCACCCGTGGGAAAGCGCCTTCGCCCCATTCCCTTACCTTGGAGATCTGTTTGAGGGCAAAGGCAGCGTGGCAGTAGCTGGGTCTCCGGAGAAGATCCGAGTTGGCAGTTGCCGCCGCCGCCGTGGCCGCCGCCGCGTAAGACGGCGGGAGTTCTCCCCGGAAGCCCCCGGCCCCCGGGACCGGCCGATCCGAAGCCATGCTCCAGGGTCGAGCGAGGACGGTGCTGGCGGGAGGCGCAGGGGCGCAGGCGGCTTCCCGGGAGCGGTAATCCAGAGGGGAGAAGCGCGGGGTCGGAGGCTTCAGAGGAGTGGCTGCTGCGGGGATCCCATGTGGACATTATGGGGGCGAATCCGAGGCCATCCAAGCGCGCCCCATGCGCCCTCGGCGCCTCCCAGCGTGGCCCCTTCGACGCGCGGCAGCAGACGGCGATCGAAAGCTCACACAGCCCCCGAAAGGAGAGGCGCCCGGGTGCCCGGCGGTGCAGTGCGCCTCGGATCGCGTCCCACCAACATTTGGAACAAACAGTCTCCTTCGAGATCCTGAAAAGAGGAGCGGGGGGAGGAAGGTTTGGTTTGATGGGAAAGTGCCCCGGTTCCCATTGGCCGAGGAAGAGGCAAATTACTCCGCAAACATCTCCTATTATTAGCTGCTAAGCAACAGCTCACCAAAGTGGAGAGAGAAGAGACCACCCAGGCAGCGCCCTCCCCCGCCTCCCTCCTCCCCGCCTCAAATCTATGAGGGCAGAGGGAGGGAGAGACTTGCCTTCAACACAGGAATTCTGCTCCACAGATTTTCAAATGCTGCCCGTTGCCCCCTCCCAGCTGCCCCCCTCCCAAATCCAAACCAGCTCCTTTATTTATTATTGCAAGCGGACGCAGCGATGTAGTGGGACAGCTGCAAACTTTGCGGGCGGGGGGGACGGGGACACACAGGGTGGACTCTCCAGGATTTGGGGAGAAAGGGGTAAAAACTTTGGGGTTTGCTGTTTTGGTTTTTTAAAAGTCAGGTGGAGAGGACTGATTCATTGAAAAAGCTTAAATAGGTATAAACAGTGGGAAAAGCCAAAGTGGCACTATCACCGTCATCAAGGGGGGGGGGGGGAGACAACACAACACAACTTTTCTCATCCTGTGATGGCTTTGTAATGACTTTTTGAGCTGTGTGTGTGTGATCTAACACACACGCACACACGCGCGCACACACACGCACACACACCCTTTCCTTCACCAGGACTTGTAAAGCACACTGGGGCAAAATGCCTTTGAACATGTACAGAGTGCTGTAGTCCCAGTCCCTTGCACTGAGAAACCCTGGTTATTCTGCACATCCGGTGGAAAGAGGGAATGTCTCCCATGCGAACAGACATGAGTATGAAACTTCCAAACAAAACGGAGCCCCAACACCTGTCGCTTAGAAATTAAGCCATATCACATGGCATAGATTCTTGAACTCAATACATATTTAGGGGAACAGATACAAATCCAAGAAAACAAATTTATCAGATCTTTAAACAACACAAACCAAGGAACTCTTGCTTCAGAAGCATGCAGGGTTCCTAACGGGGCATAATAATAATAATAATAATAATAATAATAATAATAATAATAGTCAACATCAGAAACAAAACTGTATTTTAACTAATTATTTTGGCCATATGGATGGGCCAAAATATGAGCCAGGGTCCTCCAGACCTTCAAATTATAACCTATTTTCAATGGCTTAGGCTGCAATCATATAATCCCATATCTAGGAGTATATACTTAAGACATATAGAACTGCACTGCCAGTCTTGGAAACGGGGGAGGAATAATCTCTGAACATGTGCAAAGTACTCATCATTGAGTAATAATCACTAGCCTTCATACGCCTTGGAGCAGTGACAACTTTATCCAGTTTTTTTGGGAGGGGGGAGAGGGGTTGAGGGAAGGATGGGTTTCTAGTCTGTGTGACATCCAGGCAGGCCTGAAACCCAAGAATTTCATTTTGGAGATTTACTGACAAACTTTCCTTTGACCAAACCCACAAGAAAGCCAGGAAACACAAAGCCAGCTGCAAAGTCAGTGCTTCACTTTCCACCACTGAGAAACTACAACCAAGCTGGTGGTCCACAAAGGGGCAGGATTGTATCACCCCCTACATCATACTCAGAACCTCATACATTTTTTCCCCCTAAAGTAACCTTGAAGTACTCTTCTCTGACAGGGAAAAAAAGTGACAGGTTTCAATTAGCAGGTGATGAGCTCCCATTAGGGTCTGTTTTCTCTCAGCCCCGTAAGATGCCCATTATACCTTCCTTTGCCAGAGAAGGAGGCACCAGCAAAATTAACAGGAAGCCAATGAACAACCTGGATTCTAGCTGCAGAACTTGGACTGGAAGAAAACAGACCCACTATGTGGGAGGGACTAATCTGGCTGAGACTCACTCTGGGCTGAAGTGAAGGCCTGTACACATGACACATGTACACATGCAGTGAGGTCATTGCATTTCACTGCATTTCCCACCATGTTTGCACATTGTTGCACTCACGAATGTGGTTTGATGCATATCTAAGTCGCCCGTTGTATATCTCCACTGGTAGACAGAGACAAGGTGGGACTTTTCTTACCCAATGAGCAAGTCTCAATTTGGATTGAAGATGGTTTGGAGGAAAATGCATCAAAACGTATGTATACACAATTTCTGAAACCAGTGGCAGGAGTGTACTGGGTGCAGAGTAAATGGGAGTGTGCATTAATATGGAGAACCAAAACCAAAGCCAGTAGCGTTTAATTGTACTTCTCCATCCTTCTTTGATGGAGGCACAATCACTGCTGTTCCCATATTAGGAAACAATAGATTGCTCCTTTGATGAATATTTGGGAATGTAAATTTTACAGAAGAACTTGGGTGGTAAGGAAGAAGAAACGTATTACATATTGGAGACCGTTTATCTGTTTTTATGTGTGTTAGGGTTTATGCATGTGTATTACAACGTGAATGCATGTACATGCTATGTTCTGAGATAAATGTGAGTATTATATAGTGGCTTTTGTGGGAGGTATGTATGGAACTGGACACTGACAAAATTATAAAAGTGAAACATTTTATTTCTTCTGAAGTGATCAAGTGGGAACTAGAGAAGATTTCAAACTAGATAGACAGATGTTTAAAAAATCCTATTGGGGGCTTCCTTGGATGGTCAGCCAGACCTGAAGCAATACTCACTACCTTTAAAATCCAGTAATCTTCTTCACAGTGTTCTACTCTCTCCCTCACCCTCATCCCTACCCTGCCCTGTGCTCCTACCAACAACCAGGGTGAGGAAAATGCATTATTGACGTAACTCTGTCTTTACTATTATCTGTGATAGATAGTTTCATGTTTTTTGCTGGGAGAAAAGTTTGTGGAATCCACAATATTTGATTCCGCAAGAATTGCCTACCTTCAGCATCCCCCAAAAGTGGCCTTTTGCCACTATATCCCGCCTCTGCTCACCCTTTTCTTCACCAAGATCATGCATACTCTGAAACATCAGAAAATAAGCAAAAATTACAATAGGATTTAAAAGTTTCTGAAAGGCCTCAGTCCCCATTAGCGCACAGTATTGCTCCTGATCCTTCCTCAGAGGCAATGGGATGCTGACATATTTAAGGCAGTCGAGGTAATGAGAACATCCCACACATTCTGTCTGTCTCTGTGTGCACAGCACCAGCTGAAGGATGACTCTTTCCCACCCACCCGCCCCCACTATATCCTGAAATGCAACTTCCTTACAACTACTAGCTTGCTCGGGTCCCAGTCAGCAATGTAAGTGAGGGCCCTGGTTTTTCCCATCTAAGAGCAATTCATCTGTCATCTACTGGCTAGTTGCCTATTTGGTATTACTGTTTAACTCTGGGGCTTCTGGGCTTCTTTCACAAAAGCCTAAAAACAAACCTCCACCGCCTATCCCCTTTTTTGAAACACACATCACCCACAGGAAATGATGAGCCTCCGAGGATGATGGTCTTTGCAGAAATATGGCAGTGGCCAATTTTGCTCTGTGCTGTTGGCCATGCATCCTGGCTTTCTCTCTGGTGGTGCAGCTAGCGCAGGTGTGGGAAACCTTTGGCCCTCCAGATGTTGCTGAACCACAACTCCCATCAGTCCCAACAAGCCTCATCAGTGGCCAGGAACGATGAGAGTTGTAGTTCAGTAACATCTGGGAGGCCAAAGGTTCACGACACCAGAGCTAATGTCAAAACCCATCTCCAAGATGACAACCTAGAGGGAAGCAGATGTTGTGAACACTGGCAAACAGGCCTGGCACTAGCACCTGGGCCTGTGTGGGGATGCCAGGTCTCATAGACTGATGCTGGTCACTGTTTTGGCATAGTGAGGTAGAGAAAGAGAAAGAGAAAAATTAGTTGTGTGCTTCACTATTTAGGGAATATGTACGGCCATCTAAAGGGTCTAAAAGTACCTGGCTGCTTTCACTGTTTCCATTCTACAGGGACAGCAGCTGGTGCTGCAGGAGGAAGTGTCAGAAGCACTTGCAAGAATAGTTTGCCCGCAAACTCTGGTCCTGAACAGCATTACTTTCCTCTACATAAGGCGGCATGTAAAGTCTAATTCATGGGCAGTAATGATTTTCTTCTTGAATATTTTGGTGTCTGCTCCCCTTCTGGCACAGTGAATCCCATAGGATCGATCTGGTCTTCCTTCACCTTTCTGCTCTAGTGGTTGGCCCTTTTTTAACAAAAGGGATAGGAACCGTTGGCCCTCCAGATATTATTGGATTCCCACCAGCCCCAAGCAGCACAGCCAATGGTCAGGGATGATGAGTATTGGAGTCCAACAACATCAGGAGGACGGCAGGTTCCTAATCCTTGCCAGACTGTTAAACAGTGAAGAGCAGTACCACTTGTCCTGCTTCCCTTCCCTTCCCTTCCCTTTGATGAGTGTGTATACAGAATAGTATCATGCCATCTTATTGTCTCCTTTTCAGAAGCTACAAGCTCATACCAGTTCTTTTTGTAAGTCTTTACAGCTTCCGTTTCTGAGCACACATCTTCCCCAATCCCTCATACAGCTTCACAACCATCATTTGGTCTCAATATTCGGGGAGGGGGGTTCATTTCTCTCACCAGCAAAGGCCTGGCTTCGAAGAGACCTTTCCTCTCACTTCATGATCCCAGTTCTGCTTTATCTGAATTAATGTTCACTGGACATCAGTGGTGGCTGGAACCCATCGGACCTGGTGGGACTGCTGAATGCCTTCTGCAATGTGATGGAAAACATATGTGAAACGCTGTGATGAAAGCTACCACTTGCATATCTAACGTTAAACACTAATCCTAGAGAGGACTATAATAACTGCAACAGCTTCATGGCTCCACTAACTCAGATGGTCAATGAGAAGGACCCAGAACACAAAAAGGAGCGAGAACCCCCCTAGTGGACAATGTTGGGATAAGCTGCCACAGAATGTAAATTTTGTGTTATTCTCCCTCCCTCCCCTTGCATAAATTAGTGGCAAATTACCAAGGGAAGTCTGTGCTGCACAGGCACTGAAAGTTTTCAGAATATGATATGCTGATAAATTCTGACAATGAGAAGGAATGAGCTGAAATTGATAAATGCTGAGATTTCAGAGAACAGCTCTATATTTTCAGAGGGGTACCTGCGTTAATCTGCTGCTGCAAAAACGAAAAAGCATTGTAGCACCTTAAAGACTAAAGGCTTGTCCACACTTCCTCTGGTCCCACTGCTCCCCCCCACCCCCGGGGAAACCGCTCTTTAATGCTCAATTGAAGCAAATGTCAATTTGGGTTTTCCCTAGACTGCCACTTGTTCCAATCTTTCGCCAAAGAGTGAGTTTTCCCTTGGAAAGACGTGGGACAAGGGGGAAACCGTTTGGACCTGTGCCTAGAAAGCCTGGGTCAAGCAGAAAACCACTCAGACCCATGCTTTCTAGGCACAACACAAATGGAAGTGTGGGCAAGCCCTAACACATCCCATCAACTACAGCCAAGCCCTGTAATACAGCTCCACCTCTTCTGACCCATTGGACGGAGATGCACAATTCCAGCCATTTATTACATTGCAATATCTACCAAATGAAGTGAAATGGTATCCAGGAATAATATGCTACAGGAGAACACCATTGGCAGCCACCTTGGTAAAAATCACTGTAAGCTATAATCAAGGATTACCATCAGCCCGATGAAAACCAACATTCTGGGTTAGGACATCACCAGCATGCCACGCATCAGCCTGGGTGACCACATGCCTGAGGTGGGAGATGATTTTTTATCTCCCTGGGCTTTACCACAACCAGCAGCTTCACCATCAATGCTGAGCTGGACAAGCATATTGGGAAGGCAGCTATGGCATTGGCTCGTTTCTCCAAAAAGGTAAGGGAGACTGTGATGCTAATGACCAATACCAAGATGAAGGTCTACCAGGCATGAGTGTTGAGCATGTTGCTTTATGGAAGTGAGTCGTGGGCAAGTTACACCTGCCAGGAGTGACCCCTAAACGCCTTCTGTATGTACTGCATCAGGAAGATTTTGGACATTGCATGGAAGGACAGAGTCTCAAACAAATATGTGCTCTCTCAGGCCCACATTCCCAGCATGTTTGCACTTCCACGGACATGACCAAACAGCCCTTGTCATTGTGAGTCCTTGTTTGCCTCTGTATGTGGGCACTGTAATCGACACAATCTCTGATGGGATGTTTTAAGTGTGTCCGTTCCTCCACCCTCCATTGTTTTTTAATTGAACATGTTTTCCCTCTCCTCTCCCATGCCTGTATTAGATTTGGTTGCTACTCCACCCCATTTAAAAGCAGTATGGGCACTTTTAATAAAAGTTAGCACCTGCAGTAAGGCCCATTGTGTTGAATGTGACTCACTCCCAGGTAAGTGTGTATGTATGGAATTGCAAACTTAGGCTTAGTAGTGAGGAAGCCCCATTAGACACTGTGAGATTTAGGTCCACTTAAGTATACACACATTGTAAAGACACAGTCCTGCACCTATAGAAGTAAAAACTTCTGCTGACTCTTAACGAAGGAGGTTTGTAGCACAATACACTTTGGGGCCACCATAATATGTACACTTACCTGAGACATACTTCTGAGTTAAAATCTGTAGAATAGTGCTGCTTATTGGCTACAGTCTCGAAAAAACAAAGCTCACCAACTATCAGACCCTTCCTTCCTTCCTTACTTCCTTCCTTAACATCTACAGGAGAAGGGTACCCTGTCCCATCACTATTGCACCCTAGATTGCACAATCTTTGCATTCTACCATTAGACCAGTGTTTCCCAACCTTTTTCTAATCATGGTCCCCCATGGGCATAGCCAAGGGGGGCAGAGGGCAGCTGTGCCCCACAAATAAGTAAAAATCAATACAAATCTGAGGTTCTGCCCCCCAACAAAAGCCTGCCCCCCTTAACAAAAATCCTGGCTACATTCATGCCCCGCTCCTACTCGTCGAAAGGTATCTATTTAAATGTTTTGTTTATAATTTTTATAATTTATACAAAATACAATTACATAAAATGATAGGAACATAATGAAATATTGTTGAAGCAGAAAAACAGAGACTAATAGAGCTGGAAGGGCCCCCAAGGGTCATGTTTCTAGCCCAACCCCCTGCAATGTAGGAAACTCAGCTAAAGCATCCATGACAGATGGCCAGCCAACCTCTGCTTAGAAACCTCCATGGAAGGAGAGTCCAGAACCTACCGAGGCAGATCCATCTTCCATGTATTATAAAAAATAAACAACACTTATTTGACCCCAGTTATTTGACACAGAGGGGGAAACCCACAGATACAGTCCAAAAAGTATATAGAAAGTTCTGTATATATGGGATTTTTATTTTTTTTAAAGCAAGTGGTCTTCACTGACCTGGTGCAAAAAGCTCTTGTCATGCGGAGGAGCCCTGGCTGCCTAGATAAAACACTATAGTCTCACACACCCTTACCTGGGAGTAAGGCCCACTGAACACAGTGTGGCTTTCTTTTGAGTAGACTCTTAGTTATTTACTAGATGCAAGTCAGCAGCCCCAGATGACCCTGCTTGGCTAGGTGCTGGGATGGATTGCACCCTGCACATTGCAGAGTCAGGCCCAGGCTGCTACTGGGCCCAGCACTGGCGGCAGCAACAAGCAGCTCACCCAGCCCTACCCACTGCCACCCCACCACTGCACTTACCTGACCTGGGGGTTCTGGTTCGTGGGCTCTGCTGGTCAAAAAGGGAGCCTCAGTGATCATCCTCTCCCACTGGAAACAAACCAGGACTGCTCCAAGGAAACCCAGGTGGCAAAAAGGAGTGCTAGCCCTTGGTGGGCCATCCTCTTACCCGCTTGTGATTGGCCAAGCAGATAGCCATCCAATCAGAATTCCCCCCTTTCACTTCTCACTTCCCTCAGTGGTCCCCAAGCCTTGTGTTGTGGGCCCCCCATTTACAAGATTTTAACCTGTGGCTCCCTTGGAATATTCTTGGGGGGGCCCAGGGGGCCATATAATTCCCAGTTGGGAAACAATGTGTTAGATAACTATTTGAGTAATATGTGACAAAAGTTCAGATTTGGAAAACGCTGGAGAGCTCCCAGGGCAATGCATAGCTAGAGGGCGTCTGGACATTTTGTATGAGGCAGAAGTGTCACCAAGGGAAATGGTCCCTTACAAGCTCAGCCTATAGGTGGATCACAAAGGCCTGGTTTCTCTCTCCACCCACACACCTTAGTATTTGGTTGGGTTGGTTAGGAATGGCTTGCCCAGCATCATACTTACTAGTATATGAAATCCAGACCCTGAGAGGGTTCCTGTATCTTTAAGAATTGCAAAGAAGGGGACACTCCACTATATGAATATGCACAGTTTCCTGTTATCACTGCAGCACTGTGAACAGAAAAGGTGCAGTGGATTAAAGTACTTCTTACATTCTTCTTTTAGAATCCTAAAGGAGCCTCTCAGTGCTCAGGCCTGGCAAAACCTAGCAGGCGTTAATGCTACAGTAGGAAGATTCCCGCCCCCCCTCATAGGCCCTAGAGGAACCTTGTACCTTTAGGATTTATGCAGGGAAGGTAAAAATGCAACTTGCCCCCACTAATATTAAGCCATATATGAGGTGCAGGTTTAAAATTCAACAGAAGCAGCAAGAAAAACAGTAGCCAATTGCAAGTTAACGAAATACTGCTGAACTAAGGAAACGTGAAAGAAAAGAATAAATTAAAGGTGAGCAATAAAGAATAGCTTACATGAACACAACCCCAAAAAAGGACATTCAGAACTCAGTTTCAGTGGGGGCTTGTATCTCCCATACCATGCATTAAGTGGGACTTTGTTCTTCTGTGTCTGCATGCTGCTGGGAGAACTTCTATTAATGTAGATGGTCTAGAGATGCATTCTTATAGTTCTAGCCCTGGAAGCTGAGTAGGTGGAGATGGATGGAGGACTGCTAGAGCATTTTCTGCATTTTCCTGAAATAACCAATATAGGCTCAATATAGAGTTTGGGCTACAGGCATATTTTTGACAGCTTCCCAGGAAGACACCCCTGGCCTGTCTAAGGAGCCAGAGAAGGTGAGATACATTTCTTCAGCTGTGATTGCAAGGGAAGGTCACAATGCTTGTGTGTCTGTGCACGTGAGGAACAAGGCACAGACAAATGCAGGCTGTTCCAGCCCTGCAAAACAGGGATGACTTGATGGGTAGCGAGGGAAGGGGGGGCAGGCACTCGGGAAGGAATCAATATATATCAGTGGGGGGAAGCAGAGGTGGGGGCAGGCAGAGAGAAGACAAACCTGCACTCATCCTTTGGGGGTTTATTTCACATCCTGCTTTGCCTACCCAGTGTACATTAGTGCAGGACTTGGTGACATGACCGCCACTGCCACCTTGGGAGACAGAGGGCCTCGCCACCCACCGCCAGCCGCAGGATTAATTATGATAATGTATTTCTTTCCCCTTTTGTCACCCTAATGAATGGGCCCCTTTAAGATTTTAAGGCCTTTTGTTTGTCCAGTTTTTAAGGCGGTATTGTAGGGTAGGGGATAGCAGGTGGCATGGCCAAAACAGGCTCCTTTGTCTTCTTTGGGGGCTTTTCTTTTCCTGTGGTGGATTTGTGCAAGGGGGGGGGGGGTAGCCTGGTTGAAGATGCAGAGAGGCAGAGTAGAGACACTCCTCAGTCAGTTTCACTGCACTGATAGTGATAGGAGAAAAACTTCCTTGCTTGGGGAGGGGAGTTTCAGAGAGAGCCCCCCCTCTCTCTTTCTTTCTTTCCCACCTCACACACCTCCCATGGAATGGGACCCATCCTGTATCCTCCAGATCACTCCCAAATTCCCAATCTGTATTCTCTATCCTGCATCCACATGTGAGCAGGTCTAGACAAATCACTGCAAGCAGAGCTCCCAAATCAAAATGTCAGTGTCTGTTCTATCAACTGCTACAAAGAGCAGAGTAATCCAAAATTAGGGGTATCATCCAGTGGCGTAGCGTGGGTTGTCAGCACCCGGGGCAAGGCAAGTAATTTGCGCCCCCTAACCCGTGGATTTGCACCCCCTAACCCTAACCCCCAGATGTTGCGCCCGGTGCAGCTGGCCCCCCCTGCACCCCCCATGCTACGCCACTGGTGTCGTCCAGAGATGATGGAGCAATAATGTCCCTTGATTCTGCACCGCTTCCAATGTTTCAGAATGGAGTTGTGCTAGTCATGCTTCTTGAGGCTTCTCATGATTCGCAATACATCTTAAAATATGACATACACCTGCAAAACTATTTTGTCCCAATACTGTGGTGAGGAAATTGACCATGTGTATTGCAGGGAGCTACAGTTTAGGAATATCACCTCTGAGTCCCTAAAAGGGCTGCTTTCTGTATTCAGCAGGACATGGTTTCTTCTTCAGTGTTTTAAATATTAGGAAGCACATGAAGGATGCTTGATCATTATGCAAGAACAGGCAAAGAACTTCTAATGAAACTGGCACTACTATAGAGAGTTAATGGTCTCTCTGGCGTACAAAGTGCCACACCCTTTTGGAAAAGGATGCCAAATAATGTCCCACAGAAACAATGGGGGGGGGGCTGTGTGTTAAATGTTTTCATTGTGATTTGGATGAGCACACTGTGAGCATGTTTATAAAATCTGAAGACAGAGTGATATTTGGAGGGATCTCAAACATTTCAAAAAACAGATCAACTTGATAAATTTGAGTACTAGGCAGAGAGTAGCAACAGAAAACTGGACAAGATGGACTTTGTTGGAGTTTTCCAAACTGGGGGTTTGGGCCAGTTAATCTTTAATGCCCTTTACTTAGTGGCACCAGCATAAACTGGATATGGGGGAGGGCATTCATAGCTGAAATAGCAGGGGTAGGGAAGGCTGGGGTTGATGAACTCCATCTGGATTTGGCATGTCTTAGAGGAACGAGGTTCAGTCACCCTTTAGAACAGATAGCTTTGTTGGTCTGAATAACCCTTTTCTAAATAATTTCCAGCCTTTAAGTAAGGTTTTACCCTGACCAAGAGTGGCTCTGTGAGTGCCAGCCTGATCCTCTTAAGCTCTGATTGTATAAAGGTGACAGGCAAAAAAGAAAAAAAAAAAGCTGGCCCAAGACTAACTTATGCTCTCTCTTTTTGTGCATATTTATAAATACATCTCCTTTCACTGCACTAGGTCTAGATGTCCAACACTCTGAATCTGGCAATGAAATGGTGGGAAAGGTGATGCCAGATGGGTTAAGCAGGACTTGTGGTTCGACGGCTTCTGGAAGGAGCCAGGGATCTGTCAGGACCAGTGAGATTAGTGCTTTTATTGATCCAACCTGCATAGTAAGGATATGGCTGTAAGCAGGGTGTAAGCAGGCATGAAACTGGTAAGGACACAGAAGCACCTCATCCATTTGGGGGCATCTTGCATTCTCTGGGACTCAGAAAGTAACAACTCTTACAAGATGCAGAAATCTACCCGGCTGCCAGAATGATTACATCAATGCAACCTTCAGCTTGGAAGCCCCAAAGAAGAATCTGTAGCGCAGAAAGGGTTTGTAGAGGGGATTATAAACAGGTAATGGGGCACACAAGGCAGCAGCAGCACTGCTCAATACACGATTAGAGGCATGGCCTTTCTAGTTCTTTCTTCTTCTTCATGGCTTTCTCAACAGAGAAATAGCATCACGGAGGAGGGAATGGGATGCATCCCTGTAGTCCCTTTCATACCAAGTCCTGTTTGCGAGGGAGGAAATTGCAATTCAGAAGCACCGTTGAAAATGTAAGAAAGCACCTTCTGCAGGCACAGAGGTCAGACGTCTGAGCGAAGGCCTTGAAACTTGGGTGGGCTCTGCCTCTGCCTGGTGAGGCGAGAGCAAAGCTTTTATCTTGTCCCTGCTCTTCCCTTCTCACTCCTCCTCTCCTCACACCCCAAAATCTGCATGAGAGAAACAATAGAGGCGCAGTTCTTTGCAGTAGGGCATTGAACTGAGGAGGGGGAGGAGAAGGGGAGGGAGAGGACAGCAGGAGCAGGGAACTCGCCCACTCACAGTCCCAGCACACAGCAGTCGGTCCAACCTGCTTTGCACACACATACATGCCTCAAGCATGGATGCATGTACCCTTCAGGCATGCACACGCATTGCCCTCCAGACATCTATTGACTGGTACATGCATGCAAGTACACACACACACACACACACACAAACATGGCAGGGGGAATGCAAGGTCTCTAGATTTCTCTCTTAGAATCAGAGGCCAATTCAGCAGTGGCTGTTCCATTAAGGCAAATGGCGGCACCAACCTCAGTGAGCTATCAGTCAGCTCCCACCTGCCTGCCTTCTTACCTTCAACCAGCCCAGAGAGCAGCCTTGGATGTCAGCTTCCTCTTCCTTAATCTCAGTGTTGCCTTTGTAAAACTCAGCAGGGAAGAGGATGGGGACAAAACTAGAATGAGTTGGCTCTGCCTGTTGTTGGCTATGGCGCCACCTACTGTCAATCTCCCTGCCATCTGCCCTGCCAGTCCCCGTGGACACCAGCCGCCATCGGGGACCATTGACTGTGTCATATGCTCCACATTCAGTAAGGCTATCAGACTGCAGAGACCAATAGAGCCCTTTAAAGGAGGAAATTTGCCGTGTAATAGCAAGACATAAAACATGGCCTTTCCAGAGCCATCCTAGTGTAGCTCATTTTGCCTGCTTAGATCCTAGCATGGAATTCTGAGTTTATTTTACTTATTTATTAAATATTTGTATCTCACGCTTGCAATAACACAGGGTCCTCAGATAAGCTTAAATAGATTTAAGAACATGATAAAACATTATAAAGTTGTTGTTTTTAAAAAAATGGATTAATATTCAAGAGGTATGGGCACAAAAATACAACACTTGCTGGACAATATTGAAAACGTTGGCAGTACCATGAAACAAAACTATTTAAACTTGACATCTGAACACACTCAAAGAGGTAAAGTGAGGCAAATATTCTGGGGCAGTGGCTAGAGTGGGTGCTGATGATAAGAAGGCCTGGTTATGCATTCCCATCCTCACAGGGCATAGAAGGGCCTCTCCCATTGACCTCAGGGTGTAGATAGATGCATACAGAGGAATTGTTCTAGACATCACTGGTTGTGATAATATATTTAGTGGCAAGAAGAGCAAAATGTTGCAATAGTCTGAGGGAAAATATGGAAAGTGTTGTATGATACATACAGAAACATAGAAAACCAGCGTGGTATAGTGGTTACAGTGTCAGGCTAGGGTTTGGAAGACCAGAGTTCAAATCCTCACTCAGCCATGAAGCTCACAAAGTGACCTTGGGTCATTCACTGCCTCTCAGCCTAACCTACCTCATAGGGTTGTTGTGAGGATAAAATAAGAAGGGGAAGAACTATTAAGCTCCTGGCAGGAAAGGTGGGATATAAATGTAATAATAATAGTAATAATATTGAGCTCCATGTTGGGCAAAAGATTTCTGCATTGCAAGGGGTTGGACTAGATGATCCTTGTGGTGCCTTCCAGCTCTATAATTCTATGATTCTAACAAAAAGATGTATTGAACCTAGTAGATATTTACTAGGTAAAGATAAAGGGCCCCCTGACCATTAGGTCCAGTCATGGCCGACTCTGGGGTTGCAGCGCTTATCTTGCTTTATTGGCTGAGGGAGCTGGCGTACAGCTTCTGAGTCATGTGGCCAGCATGACTAAGCCACTTCTGGTGAACCAGAGCAGCGCACAGAAACGCCGTTTACCTTCCCGCTGGAGCAGTACCTATTTATCTACTTGCACTTTGAGATGCTTTCAAACTGCTAGGTTGACAGGAGCAGGGACCAAGCAACAGGAGCTCACCCCGTCGCAGGGATTTGAACCGCCGACCTTCTGATCGGCAAGTCCTAGGCTCTGTGGTTTAACCCACAGCACCACCCGCGTCCCATTTATTGGGTACAGCATGACAAAACATTATGAGGGTGCCAACATTAAAATTGAGCTCATAATTGAGCCCACCAATGGAATGTATCCTTTGATATATTTTTGTAGACCAGTGACACCCAACCCTCTAATATTTGGGTAGATATGCATAGTAACCTAGGTATGAATTATGAAGGACAGACAAATTGAGGCAAGTGGGCAGGCCTACTGTACTCATAACAACATCTTACCAGCAATAATTAATTGTACAGGTTTGTGGCTATGTAGCTAGCTCCGTGGTGGCAGAACCATTTTCAGGTATTGTGCCCTGTTGTACCAGCTATATGCACAATGCCACAACTCTGCGTCAGGCAATAACAATTGTGCCAAGCATAGAAAGGTTGAATTGCCCTGCTATGGTATTATGATACCATTACAACCTATGACTGTGCACACCAGGGCATGTCAGTCTATGCTGACTGAGCACTACTCTAACCCTGTATTGGTTGGCATGATGATTACCAATGAAATTGGCTTTTAGATTGGAGGTTTAAAACCAGAGGCCTGCTGGGTACAATTTGGTCTTTTTAAGAGTGGCTCCTCAGCTGACAACCCAGAAGTGAGAAAGCAATGAAGACAAAGTGATGACACTGGAAACAGAACTTGCTAGCAGGACTTTTTTTTTGGCTGGGGGAAAGGGCCAGCTCCTCAAGGCGACTCTCCTGCAAAACTAATGGTTGACAAGGGTTTTAGATTGTGTGCTTCATCAGTTTTATTTAGCTTAATTTGGCCCTAAGGAAAATAATTCCAATCCTTTGTTTGTTTGCTTCAGCTTTCCTTGGGAAGTAAGGCCTCAGACCATTAAACAGCTGTTGAAGGCCTTGACAACAGTTAAGAGACAGGAAGCAGAAATGCTTGTGACTCCCCCCCCTTTTCACAGAGCAAAGTTACAAATGAAGGAGTTTTCCATGTATTTATCTTGAGAGCTAGCCAAGTCTGCAAAGCAACATGTTCCTAATTTTCTGTAGTTTTAACTCCAAATTAATTTGTAAGTGATCTGGGTGCCTTGTTCCTCGAATGACACCTAATAGTGCAAGGGAAGTGCCTGCCAACTGAAACTTTGCAGCGGGCAAAAAGAAAGCAGGTCAGGAAAAGGCCTGGAAGCACGACCCCCTGTGAGTGTTTAACAAGGTGTCAGCCCACGATGTTTGCAGATCAGACTAAGTGGCTGTGACATCAGAGTCCCGGGCAGAGGTGGAAAAGGGATTATTCTGATGGCCTGGATACAAGGCAGTACAGAGCAATAGCAGGCCCATCTTTATAGATGACTAGGCAGCCCGACTTCAACCTGGTCAGGATTTGTCCCTGGGTTAGGGATAGACATGCAAAGAGGGTGTGCTCACACACACCCTAATGTTTTTTAAAAAACTGGGGGTCAAAGGAAGCAGACAGAGAGAGATGCAAGCAGAATAAAAAGGCTGGAATGGGTCTGCAGCTGTCTCTGGAAGTGGTGACAAGGCAATTGGCTCCAGTGATGGCAGTAAGGAAGGAGCAGAAATTCCCTCCTTCTCAGGCAAAAGCTAAAAATCCATACTGCCGCCTTCTTCTTCTTCTTCTTCTTCTTCTTCTTCTTCTTCTTCTTCTTCTTCTTCTTCTTCTTCTTCTCATGACACTGTCTCCATCCAAGCTCCACTGGCCACCTTTTGTGGAGAGAGATCTGTGGGGTGAGGGGCTGCTTTTGTGGCATGCAAGCAAGGGGGAGGAGCCATTTGGCCCCTGGCCCTCCAGAATTACCCTGCCTCTGGTCAGCTTTGCAAGGGTCTTTTTCTCTGCAGGAAAAATCTAATGTTTTGGCTTCTAGATGTGATCGTTTTGTTGGCTTGTTTTTCTTCTTTACCTCTTCCTAATCCTTATTTGTTTGTCTTGTCATTTCCCTCCCCCTTCCTTTGTTTAAATAAATAAATCATCCACCCATCCACCCATTAAGGGTGCACACCTTAATGAAATGTGCTGTGCACTTCTATGGACCATCATGCATTTTGCAGCATAACTACTGAATGCCCCAGAGCAGCTGCAAGTAAAGGCTTCAAGTATTGGCTTAGATTAATGTATGGTTGCCATACGTCCGGAATTTCCATAGCCATGATTCAGTGGTCAGAAACAGTGTCTAGATTTTCACTTTTTGAAATATGGCAGCCCTAAGTAACGGCCATTTCTTCCTAGCCAATCTCCAAATGCTTCCTCAGTAAGACAGCTGGAGACATTGGTTGAGTGCTATAAAGATGTATCTTGGGGGCTGAATGGGCCCATGCATGTGAGAGCCAGTTGGCACTCCCACTAGGGGAAGCTGCTGGCCACCATTAGATATATTCTGAACCTCATTCAGCCCAAGGTAATAAATGAGCTGGAACCACCTCTGAACATAAAATATGCTCAAGAAGGAATATTATACAAGAAACTGACATGAAAATTTGCCTTACCATGCTATTTGGAATTTTCATTCAGAAACTTGGATGGAGCCTGGCAGCATGGTGGAATCCCAGGAACAGCTGAAGGTTAGAGGTCAGAAATTGGGAAGTTTCCTGCTGGGCATTACTGGAAACTGGCCATGTATCTCTGCATCATGTCTGGCTGCAAGACAGCAATGAATCTAAAGTTAAGAAGGTTGCCAAAAGATCAAAGGCTGATTATGTGTTTTTTGAATTCCTATACTTAGTGTTCATTTGCTATGTTGTGAGCCACTTTGGGTACAGTTTTGTGGAACAGTGTCATACAAATAAACACATGATGATAGCAAAAAGAAGAAAAAGGTTCCTATGCTATAAAAGTGTGATGCAGGAATCAAAGACAGCTATTTGACTATGGCAATTAGGAAAAAACCCCTTTGAATATCAGAAAGGAGGTAGAGTAAGAGTGAAAATTAAAGTGGGAGAGGCTACCCCCCCCCCCACCTTCCCACCCTAGGACATGAAGAAGAGTCTGACTTGTAGAAGAAGTCAACAAGATGGTGATTTATCTCCCTTCAGTTTGGAGAGATGCTGGGAGGAGAGTAGTGACCTAAAGCAAAAGAAAGGAGAAATTTGTAAGGTAAGCCTGGAAGATATGGTAAACACTGTCTGAAATTCTGGAGAGCCAGGCAGCGTAAACAAGGTTTGGGCAGACAGACCCATGATCTGACTCAGTACAATGCAGCTCCCTGTGGTTGTATGAAAAGCCCCCATATAAGAGTCTCACTGGGGGCAGCAGTGTGTGTATGTGTACAATAGGTGCTGTGGCTGCTGAGCAGAGGAGACATCAGGGGAGTGATGGCAGAGTTGGGCCTCCACTAGCCATGCTCTTTCTGATGCGCTTACAGTAAAGAAACAAACCTCTGTGATTCCATGCTGAACAGGGGGGAACTAAATTGGCTCAGGCTCTTGCGTCATGGGAAGCGTGAAGGTTTGAGTTGGCTGGCAAGGTGGTTGTAACCTTGGCACCTGGACAGAAACCCCTTTATTCCAAGCCTTCTTCTACCTAGTAACTACTGGAGTTGGCTGCATCATCACAAGCTGCCCAGCACTCACCTCAGGCCTTCTCAGCCATGAAGAAGAGAGCAGGCCAAACCCACAGCGGTTCGCCAGTGTCCCAGGGCTCCCCGCTCTTAATAGGCCACTGCTAGAAACAAGGAAGTCTCTGGCTCCCACCAGGAGTTAATTAACAGAAGGAAAACACTTTTAAAGGCTGCCAAGCAAGCAATCGACAGTGTCAGGCAAGGTTACTACTACACAAACTGAGCTCAGCTACACAACTTTTAGCCAGGATCCACAACACGCACACACACAGAGAGCTGCTGGCAATCTCTGTGAATGAGCAGCTCACCAACAAAATGCCTGAGGAAAGGGCAGTGGTTCAGCTGGGAATCCAAGTTATTTGCCTGTTGGCTAGGATGGCAAGGCCAGGGATTGCTTCAGACCTGTGGAGGACCAACTAGAATACAGGCACTGAGAAGTCTCAGGTCTGAAAACATTCAGGTGAAGCAAGGAAAAGAACTAGTCAAGATGGAGCATCCTGAATTATGCCACTTATCATTGGGATCCTACCCACAGGCAAAAGTCTGGGGGAAGAGGATTGACGCAAATATAGGTGTGTGTGTGAAAGCTTTCATGCGTTGGTAGCTTCTCATTTGGATTATTAGAATGTGTTTGTGGGTGGGGCTGCGTGTCTCTGGAGTCAGTCGGGAAGCTTCAGCAGATGCCAAATATGGCTGTGAGAGTGTTAATTGGGACCAGACATTATGAACATAATATCTCACACTTTTCTCATCCTCACTGTCTCCTAATTCAAAGTGCTGGTTTTGGCCTAAAAGGCCTACATAATTCAGGGCCTTGGGACTTGAAGGGACGCCTCTTCCTGCCTATATGGTGAGCTCATCTGTGGGTGCCCTTTTCCAGGTGCCCCCTCAACCCAAAGTTATGAGGGTAGTCATGAGAGGGAGAGAGAGGGTCTTTTCAGTGGCAGAAAGTGTTCCTGGGGAAGTTTGCCTTCTCTGGCATCCATGTTCTCTTTTTGGCATCAGGCTTAAGACTTTTCTGTTCTCTCAAGCCATTTAATATCATGTGTTTGGTTTTCTTTTTCGTTCCTGTGATAGTCTTAGTGGTCTTTATGTACTTCTATATTTGCTGGTTGTTTTTTAGCTCATGTGAGCTAAAATACTGTATTTTATTTTGTTGTTCTTTTGGCTAGATGTTTAAGTTACAGTCTGAATTTTTATGGTGCTATTATGCTTTTCATTTATTTGCATTATGTCCGGAGAACTTATTTATGAGGCATCTGACAAATATAAACAAATATATAATAAATAAATAATGGTATTACTAATTAGTGAGGAATTGGGTAGAATTTTTCCTGCCCTTCTATCTGCATGTGTAAATTGCCTAGAGACTTCGAGGGGAAGGGAGAAGGGGGAAGAAGGAAAGAAAAAGGAAATTCAGGAATGAAGCACCAAATTTGCCTGAGGTATCCAGACTCCTACCATGACAACAGCTCTGATCAGAATGTTTGGAGTTGACAAACCAAACCCTCTCACATCAGCAGCCAAAAAGTCTTTATAAAGTTAGCTCAGGCAGAACAGAATTCAGAGGACACAAGCAGAGTATTCTCGAAAGCCACGTTGCTATCTCTGCCCAGTCTATCATGCTCCTAAGGCTGGCCTCTAACACTAAGACTAAGAGGGACCTAAAGGCCTGGCTCAGAGATTCAAACAAAGAAGAACAAATCTCTTGCTTACTGTCAGTCATGGGACTTACAGAATAACCTAACAAAGTCCTTACTATGTCAGATGAATGGTCTCTCTGCTTACCTTGCCTGTGACAGCAACTAGCTCAAGATGACCCTTCGACAAGGCAAACAGCAGAACAGAACACTGAAAGATGAATAGGAAGGTGCCATATGACATACCCATTTGTTCACCTGACTCATTGTCTCCATTACACTGGCTGTGTTCATGCCTCATGGTCAGCCACAAACATGGAGAACTGCTACCAGTCAGTGGTCCTGTCTGCATGTTGCAGAAAGCCACAAACAATGGCTTACTGTGAACAAGCAGAGTGCAAGTCCATGCTGCTGAATAACTCCCATTTTACTCCACTCTTCCTCAAACTGGGAGGAACAAACAAGACTTGGCTTACTATGACATCTGAAGCAGCACTCGTGGGTTTGCCCCCTGCTCCAAACATACCACAATGGTTAGCCAAGGTTTGCTCATTGCTTTCAAATTGTGTTTTGAACAAACCATGAGTGCTGGTTCATATGCCATGGGAAGCCAAGGCTTGTGGTTTGTTGCTCCCAGCTTCAGGAGGGCAGCGATTTAGCAGCATGCACTAGCATATGAAAGGGCCCACTGACTGGCAGCAGACCACCAGGGTTTTGGACCTACTTGGAGAAGCAATAGATTGGAGACCTGTCATTAATGTATGTTGTCTGTTTACCCTGTAAACCCACATCACAACCATGTCTGGGTTTTATTCTACTGTGTGGTGCTACAGTGGTTCAAGCTGCTTATACCCCATTTTGTATTCACTCCTCTTCCATCATTATGCCCAGTGATTTAACACACAGTCAGGAAGCACTTTAGGAATTGGTAGGCATCATTCCCTGAGATACCCCCTAACTCACAACTGGAAGCTAGCCTTGTGAACTGCACTGCATATCTAGGTTCTTGTCAGTTTTGTGGAACAGCAGGAACTGGGATAAGTTATTTCTACAGTGGGCCTGGGTGGGAAGCAAAGAGTTTCTGACCTACGGAGAAGGAATGAATGGGTACGGAATAAATCCAACATACATTTATTTACCTACCTACTTACAACTCAAAATGATGTGTCTAAGTGGTGCACAATAAAACCATTCCATAAAATGCAAAATAGGTTAAAATACAGATCACAAATCCCAACTGCAACATACACAGATGTCTAATGCCAGAAACAATTTGTGAAGAAGTAAAAATACAGTTGAGCCTTCATCAGGAAAGACCTTTTACTCCCCAAAGCCTCAGAGCTCTGGGAAAGGGGTTATTGGGCTGCCATAGACCCCACAAGCTGACCAAACTCACTTGGACAAGACTGAACTTCTGGTGCCTATGGCAGATATTGTTGGAGGGGACACTGAGAGAGGCAAGGCACAACTCAGTAAGAAGGACTAGTTGCTGCTGCTCTAATGGCTTCCGGGACTATATTCTCTAATGCAGTGTTTCCCAACCTTGGGCCTCCAGCTGTTTTTGAACTACAATTCCCATCATCCCTGAGCACTGGTCTTGCTAGCTAGGGATGATGGGAGTTGTAGTCCAAAAACAGCTGGAGGCCCAAGGTTGGGAAACACTGCTCTAGTGAAAGAAATGTAAGGTTTGGGATCTGGCCAAAGCTCAATTTGGAGTTGACACACTTTACCTGTTTTGTCTTCAACAGGGGCTCCCATCTGAGTGTATCCTCCGTGGAATTGATGGATCACAGGGCGTTCCAATGGGCATTCCCTTTGGACAGCAGGTCAGTCTCCCTCTGTATAAGGCAGGTTCCTATGTATGCCAATATCATAACCTTAGACTTGGCCTGGTAAAGGTAGATGCAATGGAAAATTTCCTTGGAGCAAAGATGGGATATAAAGGCAGTAAAATAAATACTTTCCGTTTTGTCTACTCACCACACTTCATTTACAGCACAGGTAAGCCAATTATTCCTAGTTTTTCTCTTCTGTCTGCTTCTGAAAGCAAGTTAGTGACTCTCCCACAATCCTCTACTTAGATGAGAGAAACAGAAATCACATCTTCACCATATATGGAAAGCCCTCTTATAGCAGTCATGGCCTCTCCCTGAAGAATTCTGGGTACTGCGAGTTTGTTGGTGCTGGGTGTTGTTAGGAGACCCTTTATAAAGCAACAATTCCCAGCACCTTAACAACTACAGTTCCCAGGATTTGGGGGTGGGGGTAGGTCATGACTGTTAAAGTAGCATAGGAGTGTTTTCAATGTACAGTGTGGATCTGAAGAAAAGTAGAGACAAGGAAATGAATGAGACATCTTGCTTCATTCCCTGTTTGGCAGAGTGATCGTTCTATTAAATCTGTTATCAAAACTGTGTTTTGCCAATCTTTCCCCACCCACCCCGCCTACACCCTATGCCAACCAGATCTTGCTTGGGCATCTTTGACCTTCAGGGTGCGGCCTTACTGCATGAAGCCAAGGACAAGATGACACCCATCATTCAACATTCAGAAATCAAGCAGGCAGGCAACTGAATTGTATTTCATCACCAACAACATGACAATGTCCCATTGAAGACAGCAGATTAGTTTTTGGAAGCACAGAGTAGGATATGAGGCACATATATCACTCTGCTGTTCAACAGAGGCGAATTACCTCGGTTGGAAGGGGCTGCTGCCTCTGCTCCCCACCCCCAACACTCAGCAGCTGCCTCTCAAGGCAGCTCCCTTAGCCTAATGGCAGGGCTGGCTGTGGCCTTGAGTAAAGCCAATGACCACAAGGTCTTCTCTTCTGCTTCCAGCAGAATATGGGAGCATTATGAATTGCAATGTGTGAACGGATCTGATTGAGTGAGCCTACCTCTGGGTAGAGTATATTATCCAGGATTATCAGGGCAGCATAAGTACTATTGATGTTTGTTTTTAATTCCTTTTTTGCTTTTAACTTGTTTTTAACTTTATGATTTTATTGTTTGGTTTTATGATTTTATATTATTATAAACCACTGTGATACATCTTTATGATACAGTGGTATATAAATATTCAAATAAATAAATAAACAAACAAACAAACAAACTTGTCCTACTTTATCTTTACAATCACCCTGTAAGGAAGCTTAGGTTGAAAGATAATGATTGGCCCAAAGACGCCCAGTGAGCTCCTTTCCAAAGCAGGGATCTGAACATGGGTCTTCTTGGTCCTAGTCTGACACTCTTATCCAGGAGTAGCCAATGTGGTGCCTTCCAATTCTCATCACCGCTAGCTGTGGCTGATGGGAGTTGTAGTCCAAAACCTCAAAAGATCAAGATGCTGGCTACTGCTTTTCTAAACACTGCACTACACTGGCTATCCATCCATATATTAATACATGAACATATACATATCAGCAGTGACACAGTTTACCACTCTAGAAGTCCAAAAACCTGCCGATGTGGAAATGAGTGGAAAGGCAGTGTACCATCTCTTTTTTTGTAACTCTACCATAGGCCTTGAGCGTGATAGGGTCCTACCATGATATTACATTGCAAAGGTTGTTACCTGGCACTTTAGGGCCAAAGAAGATGCAGAGTCTCTTCATTCAGCTAGTGAAGTGATACTGACATCTTGCCAAAAGTATTATGAAAAGCTCACTGGGGGAACTTGGGCAAGTCACTGCCTCTCAGCCTAACCTACCTCACAGGGTTATTGTGAGGATTAAATGAAATGGGGGGAGAACCATGAACACTACCTTTAGCTCTTTGTTAAAAAGGCAGAATATAAATGTGATAAATAGATAGATGATAGATATAGATAGATGACAGCTTAGATAGATAGATAGATAGATAGATAGATAGATAGATGATAGATAGATAGATAGATAGATAGATAGATAGATAGATAGATAGATAGATGATAGTCTGTTCTGCTTGCTCCCTCTCTGCTCTGGCTTCCTTAAAAATAAAATAAAATAAAAACACAATTCTTGAGAAGGAAGGCATGGGCTCTTATTTTACTGGCCTCTGGCAACCTAAGTGTAGCAGTGGTTGGGTTAAAAAGCGCTTGACAGAGGAAGATTAAAAACAATCCAAGGAATTTGTTGCAAACTTCCTGGATGGTTCCCCACACGCAGTGGCGTTTTCTTGGCTGCCTGGCTTATAATCAGCAGAGAGGAATGTTGTAAATTAAATATTTTTAAACAACTTTGCTCTCTCCCTGGTTAAACATTGCAAAGATTGCTCTTTCTTGTCTGTTTCATGCTGGGTGGTCTCTCCCGCCCCCCATTTGCCTGTACGTCTTCCTCAAACACAATTAACCATTTAGATGTTGCACAAAGGATTAGCTTATGCATACAAGGCCAGACGCTAGTCCTTTTCCTTGAGGTGGGGGGCGGAAGGGGGGTGGGGGCAAGGAACCAGGGGGCAGATCTTTTACTTTCCGCTAAAATACAAAAGCCAAGAAAATCCCCTAACCCCTCCAGTTTTCCTTGAATGATAAAGGCCCAATGGTAGGCTCCTCAGCTGCCCTCAAGTGCAGGCCTCACAAGCTCCTTGCTTTCTTATCTTGATGGTCAGCACTGAAACAGCCTTAAGCATCCCAGTTGATGTGGCACCCAGAAATTCTGGTACCTTATAAACCCGAAGTTTGCCTTAACACACTATCTGTTTATGAGCTTTGCCTAGCCACTGGTCTGCTGTGCCTGCAACAGTAATTTCTCGACCCACTGCCACTCATATGTGGAGGTAACCTGTATTCTCAAATGCAGATTAATCAGAGGGATGTTAAGAGACAGTGTTCTGAAAAGTAGAGAGTGTCATTCCCCCTCAGGTATACCTACCAAGTACTCACATGTGTGGACATAGTCTGTTGATGTATAAATATTTTTAACTCTCATGAGAACAGCAAGTCAAACCTGGGAGATAAAGTAAAATCCTGCTACTTCAGGATTAGCTGCACTCCTTAATTGGAGTTACCACCACTGGGGAAGAGGAGTATATACAGGTGCTTCCTCTCTTGAGAGCCTGACAATGGGAGAAGAAGCCTCTGTTTGAACTTTGGTTTGGCAGCTGTATTGTAGTGTGGTGTAGTGGTTGAGAGCGGTAGACTCGTAATCTGGGGAACCTCCACATGCAGCTGCTGGGTGACCTTGGGCTAGTCACACTTCTTTGAAGTCTCTCAGCCCCACTCACCTCACAGAGTATTTGTTTTGGGGGAGGAAGGGAAAGGAGAATGTTAGCTGCTTTGAGACTCCTTCGGTTAGTGATAAAGCAGGATATCAAATCCAAACTCTTCTTCTTCTAAATGACAGCAAGGGGTCAGAAACTGGTGTGCACTCTCATATAGACACACACATATCATGCCAGAGCCATTTCCTCAAGGCCACTTTCTTGTACTTCTGGCCAGGGAGCAGGGAAAGCAGTTAAGTCCAAAAACATCTACTGTCCAAGCTCTCCCAAGAAATGCTGAGCACATATGCCCTTCTTCTGGGCTGGAGCAGGCTCTGAGCTCCGTACTGTATTGCATTTGTAGAGCTGGGACACTGGATACCTGCAAGTGTCCCTTGTCTGAAGCTGCTGTGCACATTGACTTAATAAAACTATAGAGTTGGAAGGGACCATGATGACCATCAAGTCCAATCCTCTACAGTGCAGGGATCTTTTGCCCAACGTGGGGCTTGAACCCACAACCCTGAAAGTAAGAGCCTCATGCTGTACCAACTGAGCTATCCCACTTGGCTGTTGTGCACGTTGACTTAAGTGGCCCTGGGCCATAACTCAGTGGTGGAGCCTCAGCTTTGGATGTAAAGGGTTCCAGGTTTAATCCCCAGCATTCCCACACAGGACTGGAAGGGACCTGACTGGTAAACCTTGTGAGCTGCTGCCTGTCAGGGTGGATAATAAGGATCTAGATGGCTCCATGGCCTGACTAAGTGCTAGGCAACTTCCTATGTTCCTAAATGTAGTTCCTGGGATATGTTTGAAAGGCTACCACTCTGGGTTGGCAGCTTAGTTAGAGTTGGTATAAATGTATGGCTGCATGTATTCATGTGTATATGGATATCTGCACTAAACCTTGTAACTCAAGGTCTGAAACAAAGCATGTGAATTTTGTAATTGATGCTGCAAATTTGCTTAGATGTGCATAATGTTTTGTACATCCCGTGCTAGAAAGCTCAGTGCCTTGGGATATAATAGAAGCTATGCAGATTTCTAGACCTTCAGCTATAACAACCCTGTATGTCATTAAGATGAAGAAAATCATATCTTCCCAGCAATTAGTGTGTTTAGGAAAATGGTATTTACTCATAGCAAAATTACACCGATTAATTGGCAACGCCGCTGGTTTTGGCCACACACCCAGCAGGGCCAAAAGCACATTGGTAAGATTTGTTTTACATCTAGCTTTAAAATTACATCTAGAGTTTGCTGCTGTGTTCAAACAAGATTTTTTAAATTGTCATCTAGTTTTCCAGGCTGGAAAATGGGCATCTCCAGAGACAGAGTGATACAGTAAATGCACAATCTGCCATGTTCCCCTGCCCCTCCTTCCAGAAAGCAGAGTAGCTATTGTATCTTCACTATTCCTAACACGAATCTCAGCCAACACATTCATAACTGGTCTGACAAAAATGGGACTCTGATAATATTATATTGCTAAACTGGCCTGCCACAAGATAGGCTGGCCTATCTATCAGAACACACAGGCTGCACATGACACACCAGAACAAAGATATGGCTGATTTTATTATAAAAATGTTGGAGTCTCTTGAGCCTCACAGCATTTGGAGAACAATTCTTCTCCATTGGCTTGTAAATGCAATGCAAATGCATTTACAGGGTACATTTCTAATGAAAGAAATACTTCCCTGGAGAGAACTGAACCCATAAGTCAGTCTCCAGGTCTTATAATCACATTTTGGGATGTATGTCAAGAAACTAGATACTACTGAAAGGGCAGCGCAGATGATAAAAAGTTTCAGTCCCATGAAAATAAAAGGATAAAACAGGGGAGGAGATGGGTCTACTCCCTGAACCACCCTGTGTGGACCCACTGGCACTAGAGGCCACCTCCCCTCTCCTGGGCCCTGATGAGAGATCTCTACCTTTAGGCTCTGACGGCCAGTCTACAGGTCTTTTGGGGAAATCAAGCAATCCGTGAGATTTCCCCACGGCTGGAAACCTTATTACACCAGAAAAGTGTGTCCGTTTGGGCCAAGCTATTTTATACCACAGTGCAGAGTGCTTTTCAAGATGATGCTTGAAGAGGAAACACCTGATGTGGTATTGGTAGTCTTGCAGCCCTCATCCTGCCTATTTTAAGAGTACAGCCACATGTAATTGACACATTTTCAAACTTGGCCTCATGCAGATCTGCAGGGATGAGAATGCGAAAGGGAAAAAGAGGTAAAGATGTGGCTGTTGTCTCTTTTGATACTCATTTGCCTGCATGGCACTCCGTGTCAAAGAAAATGTGTGCTAGTCATGTGTGTTGATAGCACAGTGTGAGCTCTTCAAGTTTAATGTGGCCATATAATTTCATGTTTAAATTGGACCTGTTGGTCACGCTTGTAGCTCCACCAACTTCAAAATGATTCCTCTCTCTCTCTCTCTCTCTCTCTCTCTCTCTCTCTCTCTCTCTCTCTCTCTCTCTCTCTGTATTACAAGAATGTACAACAGGCATATTGGAAACTGAAGGTGTTTGGGGGTGGGGGCGGCTGCTTGAGCCCCAGGGCTTTTTGAAGGAGGTACTGTGAACTATGGCATATCATGGCTTAAGATGTGTGATGGAAATGGGTCACAATAAGTAAAATGATAAAGACAAGATATAACTACAGTACAAGAGCAGCCCACTAGAGAAGCCACTGCCTTGCAGAGATCTGTGCAGTTGTAGGGACTCAAGAGCTGATGGTTTCCACATGGAAGAGGATTGAGGCAAGCAGCTGCTAGGATGCAAGGGAGCAGGAACTAGCCGTGTGGAGGGTGCCTGCTACAAGGCACAACTACATTAGCATGAACCCAGAGGAAGCACCTCTGTTACTGGAAGGATGTGTAAGGTGAGCCTTGTGCAGAGCAGACCCCAGAATCTCACTGCCAGATCACTAGAGGGTTAAATTAAAACAGCTATCTTGTGATTTCTAGAGGAACCATTATTTGGAATTATTCATAATTGCACTGCTGCCACACACAGTGACTACATCAAGAGCAAATCTGTGCTTTGATAATCTACTTTTATCTTGCCCCAAACACCTGCAGGTCATAAAAGGCAAAAAGGAAAAGCCGGTTCCTCCAGCAGTCAGTAGCACTTGCAAGCAGCAGAAAACTTGAATTGAGGACCTCAGTTCTAATCTGCTCACTGAGCTTCCCATCCCGGACACTAAGCAAAACAGGATCATGAAGACAAGGAGATAACATCTGATACAGATATGGGGAGTTATCATAGGAGCAAAGACCTTGCAAAAAAACTATGATACCAGCTCCTCAGGCTCACTTCTCAATTTACATTTTGTATTCTGGATACTTGCATACAAAAGACAGACATATTGTGTCACCTAAGATCAGCACACCTTTGTGATTTCAACACACCTTTGTGATTTTCTCAGTAAATTCACTTAGGAGAGTGGGAAAGGTTGATCTTTTCCCAACTGCTGCTTCTATGCGAATACACAGGTTTAAATGCATGAGAACCATTTCCAGCAAATGCAAGCAATGCACATTTTGTACTTAGCAAACCCCAAAGTTATAGAATAAATCAGAATATGATCTGGGTTATCTGGCTACGTATGAAGTAGAGCAACATTGGGTTACAGTAGAATAACACAAAGGGGCAATGGATGAGATTCTCTATTTTTTAAAGTAAAATGTTAAGTTTTTAAAATGTCCAATCCACTAACCTGAACTTTAGACAGATCTCACAATTTATGGCACTATCAAGGCAACATCTAAATGCCTTGACTATGTGGGCATGCTTTTGTTTTTTAACATCCTCACAGGATGTCCCAGAATAGTTCAATATATTGGTACCTTGAGTTCTATCGCTAGTTACATTTTAAAAAGATAATAGGGTGCTGAAGTTTTCTCTGGGTATTTGAAGAACAAAGTTATCCTTCTGCATTCTTTTCCACAAGTGCAATGTGACATTAGATGCTGGAGCAGTTCATAAGGACTTAGATGCAGAGTTAACTTGGGCCATATAGGAGGACCAAAGAGCTGCACAGGGCTGCATGTGGAGAGACAGGCAGCCTTTCATCTTAGACAGCTGCTGCTTCACATCTTTCCATTTGGAGCCAGTTCTTTAATGTGGTTATTTTTAATTTATGAAGGAATGGGCAGGGTTGGCTTATAATTTTGATTCTCCTGTGTTAAATGGGGAAAAAAATGCTGCTCCCCTTAGGGGAAAAAAAGATCAGGATCATGTTTATCACTTTGTCTAATGAAAATGAACTAATATTCCTCTGGGCCAATATCTGGTAGCAGAGACCAAACAACCAGGCTTAGATGTGCAATTTAAAAGTTCTGCTAGTCAGATTCCTGTGAACCAAACATTTTAAGAAGCGAAGAGCCTCTTTCTGACACACAAAAGTTCAAGAACTTGTATTTTGCACCATGATCCTGGAATTGTATTTTGAATTGTGACATGCGTGTTGTTTTAAATAAAACTATTTTGGCTAAATGGTTAGATGCATACCACTCTGCTGGAGCTTGTTTTACCATGACTATGCTAGTATAGTAATATTCACATTTAGATCAATATTTAACCTTCAAGAGGTTTAAGAGATTTTAAACGGGACTCAGGTTTACCATTTCTCTCCTGTCCTCCATCCATTTAAAAAATATTCCCTTGGTTTCATGGAATCCATAATCACTGCATAGTCTCGGTATTCTTATGCAGGGGGTTTATTGCTTTGCTTTGTTGTTGTTTTTATTATTATGTGTTTTTATTATGTATTTTAATGCTATGAACCACCCTGAGCTTTTCAGATGAAGGGCAGTATACAAATTAATTAAATAAATTAAAGGAATGAATAACAAAGTTTAGGGTAGTAAGTGCTACCAGTTTTTGATGCAATGAACCTAAAAGAGGTGACTAAATGTGGAACTGTAAAACAGTGACATAAAGCACTCAGGCTTTTAGTTTCTGTCAAAATCAGCAAAGGTAAGGCAAACAGTGACAAAGCACAGGAAATGGTATACTGTGTGCTCCATCGTCAGGTGAATACTAACAACAGAACAAAAACCTTCTGAGTGGTCAGGACACACTCTAAGATAGTAAAGGAATGGTAATATATGCCCCGAGGTAAGCCAAAGCTTGCCAAAAGTTTAAGATAAACAACAGGAGTTGGATCACTAAATGGCTAGCCTGTGGTATATTTTCCTTTGATATCCACTGTGACATCCACTATTCATCATCATCATCATCATCATATCCCACCTTTCCCCTGGACTGAGACTCAAGGCGGCTTACAAAAAAAGTGCAAAATACAGCTAAAACAGAAAAGCTAAAAACACAGAAATCATTAAAAAGTAATTAATCAATAATATAAAATATGAATAACAACAATAAAAACATCACAGCAGCAGCTCTTTCCTTAAAAACAGGCAGTTCCTAAAGGCCTGTTGGAATAAAAAGGAAGAGGACAACAGGGAAGGAGCCAGTCTAACTTATTCCAGGAAGAGAGTTCCAAAGTCAGGGAGCAGCCACCAAGAAGGCCCTCTCCTGCATTCTCACAAGCACATCTGTGAGGGTGGCGGGACTGAGAGAAGGGAATGCGTATTAAAGATAGAAAAATGGATGACTTGCAGAGACGCTGAAGGAAGTTCAAAACAGACATAATTTGTTGTATTCGGGTTAAAATGTATAACTGGTGGAAAATTAATAAAAATTTATAAAAAAAAAAAGAGAGAGAGAAGGGCCTCCCCCTGAAGATCTCAGGGCCTGGGCAGGTTCATATGAGATAATAGGGTATTGCAGATATAGCCTGGGCTAAGCCATTCATATGCAGGTACTGTTCATCATGTGGAAGCTTGAAAAATAAATTTGGGTTTACATCTGCACAAGGTGGTTTGATAACATAAGTGGTTTAAGGATAAAGTGCTCATTAGTTTATGAGCAAAGCTTAGTTCATATTATATACCGGTATTCTACCAGGTAGCAAGTGCTTGCAAATGATTTTAAAAACACAATTACCCACCTGGAAGGGCTCTTTCATGAGCTTTTACTGAATGTATGGTCCCCAAAGCAACTACTTGTGGTCTTATCATTGTGAGACGTCCTTCTTTCTCAGATACATGTATATTCTGGCATTTAATTATAAACCTTGATATAACCTTGACCTATCTGCTGTATTATGTTGACATGATGTGAACACAGCTCTAAAGCCTTGTGTGTCTGTGCATTTCCACGAATAAGGAGTAAGATCATATGGAGCCAATTCACATGCTGGATTATTGTCACTAAAATATACTTAAGAATTTAAAATTATGTAAGTGTGAACATGTCCTGCAAGCAAACAATCACGCCTTTTGCAGTGAATCCCAAAACTCAGGCATTCATGATTTTAAATACTATTACCCTCCCCCACTTTTTTCCCTTGGAAGGAGATGAATCCTGATCTGCTTTGGAAGGCATTCCATACTCATGACCATCTTGTTTTTCTGTAGATATTTCAGTTTTATTATATTATCTTAAGGTGGAGTCAGCAGACACCTAAACAATTCTCAGTATACTGACTGCTGGGCTAATGTATGTATGGTTTCTGAATTTTTTTATCCCCTTTCCCCAACATTCTGCTTGCCTTTTGAGGGCTGCAATGCTTTGTACTGACAATTTTAGGGACGACAGGCGCAGATGCCTGAGTGAGACTAGTTAATTCAGAATCAAAGTGGATTTTTAGCAGAGAATATTTTTCTCACTGTGCATCACCTTGCAGTTACTGCTTCTCCTCCCACTGTTATTTAATCGTTTTGTAACATTGCGTAGTTAGCCTTAAGACTGAATCATCTTGTACTATCTTGCTTTTTTAAGGTACTGGAACCCAGAAAGTTGGCACTTTCATCACAGTGAGATCAGCTAAGCTGTTCTTTTGACTGAGTACAATCTGTGTGGTCCCTGCTCTTAGCTTGGTTGGCAACACACAGCATTCACTGGATTTACAGGAACCAATATCACCCTGTGCAAGGCAGCATGCATGTCAATGAGGGAGGATATGGCGGGGGGGGAGGCGGGAAGAGTCACACAGAGGAAACAGAGAGATGTTCTTGTAAATATTTATTTATTAAGGTGTAAATAAGAAGTTAAAAGCTGGAGAGGATATCGGTGTCAACGATGCTAGGAGTCAGATCATGAAACAGGACTGCAGGCTCCTGCCATGCCATAAGCTCAGGCAGCCAGAAAACCCTCTTTTAAATCTGTGAAATTCAGATTTCCATCAGCTGTTCAGTACCCATGATAACTTCATTAATGTGCTTAGCTGTAAGAGAGAAAGAGAAACACATTTTAGAAAACGAGTTATTTAAAACCTATGCCTTATCCAATTTAGAAATGAATTTATTTATTTTTGAGGGGGAGGGGCACAGATTATTTGGTAAGTTAGGCACCTAGCAAACAAATGATCTGTTCCTGTCTGAGGCAGGCACCTAACCAAACATTAGAAGGTGCCTTGAATGAGAGTGCTTACAAGTATCAATCACTGTCACATGCAACAAAGGCAGAGAGCAACCAGCAGCTGTAGCTGGCAGGTGTATATCTGGAAATCAGCGTGGAGTCACACTGGCCTAAAGGAAGGAAATGCTGTAGAAACTAAATCACAGTACGACCCCACCCAGACCAACCTCCCTTTGGCAAGAAGCTGAACCCTCTTCTGTCAGCCCCGTACGGAAGTGGGCCCAGAATTAGCAGAAACAAAAGGGCTCTATGGGAGTTTTCAGTCCCGGGTCGAGAGGCAGTTCTTTTCAGCTGGCTTCACCCTGTTCTAAAACCCAGATAGGGTTTTGCAAATTCTCCACCTCCTCAAAATTTTCTTACCAGGCTGTCTTTTATTTGCCATTGGCAAGGTTACAGATGCATTCAAGCCGCAAAGAAAAGAGAGGGATTAAAGAAGGTACTTTCAAAAGGGTCCCAGAATTTGGGCTCTGCTTGGCACAATTGTTTCAGACTGAGAGCATCTGTGCCAAGCAGATCCAGAGCCACATCAAAATGTCTGATTAGTGCTTGGTGAGGGAGCATTGCCTGGCCCATTTGTTCTGGGTGCTCCAACCTGAATGGCTTGGAAAATGTGTCACTTGTTACGCAGGAATTTCTGCTGGGAACAGAGGAGTGCTGCAACAAGCAAACTCCTTGGGAAACGCAGACAGAGAGCCCCTCACAGAAAGCTTGGGATCTAGAAGGCTGATGAACTTCTGTTGAAATCAAACTGCAATTTGAATAAACACAGGGACAGAAATGACTCAGTCCCAGCAAAACTCCATCATGGCACTGGGCATTCATGACAAAGTGCTTTCCTCCACCGCACAGCAGCTATTCGCTGGCAGCATCTGTCCTGGAGAGCCTTGCCTTCAGGGGGAATATGAAAGCATCTCCTTGTTGTTTGCTCAATTCGCTCCAGACAGATTGCTGCTGGTGATGGCAAAGCTAAGCTGTAAAAGAGGAGGAGGAGGAGGAGGAGAAAGGGTGTGTGGGAAGAGAGAGAAGGGGTGAGGGCCAAAACCCAGGACCACCACGAAGCTCCAGCCCTCAGGGGCTCCAGAAAACGTTCAGTTTACTCACTCAATTACATACACTGTTTTATAAACCCTTAAAATAAAATAGAAAACAGTCCTTGGCACAGAGTTCCTGTTCTATTATACAGTAGTGATGAAAGACTACGCTGTGTATGAGCACTCCTGAAAAGCCAGAGATGAATTAATAACAATAACAATAACATTAAAAAACAGAATAGAAAGGAGAGGGTGGGGTTGAGATTGCAGAAATGCAAAGATGAAAACGCACACTCTCTGGGTGGCTTGAGCTAGTGCAAAAAGCAACTCCTTTCTCTCTCTTGATCTGATGGTAGGTGGGATAGAGGGGATACCCACAGACGCAGGGAGCAGCTGCAGCTAGAGGTCAGGAGGTGGGGTGGGGCCCGGAAGTTCCATGTGGTGAGGGAGAAGGGAAACAGGTGGTGTGGGGCTGGTTTGTTTGTGTTGGTAACAGGAGTGGGAGCGTCTCACAAATGCTTGCTCTATTCCGCTCAGGATTTATTTAGACAATTCAGTGGTGCCTCACAGGCCTAATGTGGTGGATGGTGTTGTACACTTTAGCCATCAACAGGGGCAACTGCAGCTCCTAGGATGCAATGCTCTATTTAAATAGGAGACTTTTGTTAGTTGATGCACTCACTATAATGGGGTGTGTCAGTAGGATGAGCGCCTTTGGGTCTTCCCAGGTGTAATAAATGGGGGGAAACGTAGTTAATCCCTATTGTTGCATTCACCTGTCGGGTAAACAGCCAAAATATCTATTATCAAAATGTTTTCACTAAAAACAATTTATCTGAGACTTCTGCCTGGACAATAACCACTTAGTTTGGGACTAGTTAGCCCCAGAAAGCTATTCCCACAGTGAAAAGTCTTGCTTAACCAGGATTAATTATGGACTGATGTCTTCTGGTGTAAGTGCTGGGAGCTGGGCAAGAAAGTAAATGTCTTACAGAGGAACAATGGACAAGGCAACTAGGGGCAAAACTGGAGGAATTTGCTTCTGCAAATATCTAGGATTGGAATATCCATGCATCTAGCTGTAGCAAGAAACCACTAGCTCTGCCTCAAAGTTCTGAATTCAGCACCTTTCCTGCTTCTGACAAATTAGGCATATTCTGTGATCATGATGGAGGTAATGGAACAGCTGTAGCAACTATGCTCAAGATCCCTGAAGAAAGCTGCTTACTGGGGTCAGTTCGGATAGGTTGCCTCTCATGCACTTAGACCAGGGGAAGGCAGAATGGCGCCCCCTCCAGATCTTTCTGGACTCTGACTTCCATTAACCCTGACCACAGGTCATGCTGCCTGGGGCTGATGAGATATGAACTTCAACAACATCTGAAGATGAACAAGTTGGTACTCCTGACTTAGACCAATGGAAGAAGAGCCAGCAGATGAAGTCCAGGAGGCATGCAGACGGAGAAGGACAGACATGTCCCTTCTATTGCTGGGTAGGACAAAGTCAGTAGATGCGCCAGGAGAAACCAGGAGCTTAATGCTCTCCAAGAGTCTGTAAGCCAAGACAAAGGGAGGGAATGCTGGTATGAGAGAACCCCATTCCAGAACCAAACCTAGAAACCCTGCTGGACCTACCCAGAAACAGAAGAAAGGGAGAGTGGTTTGCTGATATAGATCTTCTTGAGACAGGCATAGCTCCACATCTGAGAAGGACAAAACTGAAGAGTTCTAACACTAATATTTCAGGATTTAAGGAATTGCCAAGGAGCATCAAATTCCTATTACTTCAAAGACTGTTGCACTTCAATCTTGAGATCACTGTACACAACGTGGTATCATGTTCTTCTGGGGCTTGATGGGAAAGTGATAGTGGATAAACAGACCCTTCGTCAAGTCAAGGGCAAGGTAAAAAAGATCAGAGCAAGCCCCTGGGCAGCTCCCAGTGTTCATTGCTGACTCAGGTATAGATGATGTCTCCATCAAGAACCACAGTCATCTGAAGACTTAAAGAACAGACTGGCAAGGCCTTCCCTTTCAGTGGCTCTGTCTCATTGAGAGGGCTATATGCAGTCTCTTAAGGGGCCTCTCACTGATTCTACAATCACATGTTGCAGATAAGCTGCTACAGGGGAGCTATATTTTATTGTGAACAAACTGTCCTAGAGTTAGATAACAATCTTCTTGGATTAGCAAGAATCTGGATATTTTCATATCTAGCTCACATCAGTCTATATTTTGTCTTTTTATGGGTACCTACTATTATTTGAGCAAGAGAGATTTCATCAAACCTGGCCTGCTACTCTTGCAACCAAGTCCCTAAATTTAATAATGAGAGAGGGAGAAATGGCATGTTTGTGAAGAAGATAAACAATATTTTTAAAATGTATGTAGAAAAATTGTGGAAAGCATTGTCAGCATTTCCAGGTGCATATGTGACAGATGCATATCCAGGGCTCCTCAGCCCACTTCTGAAGGTGAGCTGGGGAGAAACAAGAACAGGAGATGAATGGGACTGCAGGTTCTTACAATGTGCTTTTTCTATATTTCTGCAGAGCCACCCATATGCAGATGCCACTGTAGGCTGCATGTACACAGCCCCTAAAGTCAGTTCCCTGGAGTTAAATTTCCAAGGCCTTCCAGATGCACAGTTGCGATTATACAAATGTCATGCAGTGATTTGGACAGCTAACAACAAGGTCTCTGACTCACATGGGCTGTTTACAGAGAACCTCAGGCCACACAGAGCAGTTTCCTGTTGTGATAGATTCTAGTCCAGGATAGACCTCTGCATTCAGAGTCTGATCTCTTTTGACCTTTCTGCAAAAGTATGATCATTATTATAGAAGAAGAGAGAAACGTTTTACATTTTAAGGAGACAAGCAGCCTTTTAACTTTAGCTTGGTTTCCACTGAAGAAGGTAAAACTGGATTACAAGGCTACTGCCAGCTATTGGCTACAACAAATGTGCCAGGCGGGTTGTAAAGCTGACTTTATATTTAATGGGCATGTGAAAGATGAATGCTTGCAGCTCTTGGATTCATGACTATAACAAATTGTTTAAGACCTACAAAACCATAAGAAGCAGCATGCCAAAAAGGGTTATATACCCATCTGTTCTTGAAGAATATTATTTAAGTTTATAAATCTATTAGCAAATAAAAAGTATGTTCAGATCCTTAGCACTGGACCTATGATGGATTTTCCAAGGAAGTGCAGCAGCATAACAGAGAATTGGAAGGGTCAGAAACATAGAACTGAGTATAACATAGAGCTGAGTGTAAAGAATACCATGAGGAAGGATTAAGCTGCCTTTAATGAAACACTGTCCACAAGACACTGAAGCAAAATAACTGTGTACTAGCTACGCTTTTGGTCATCAAATTGTAAGTATGTGAGCATATTGAGGCAAATTAAGTGGGGACCTACAAAAACAAGAAGGAACACAGAACACATGACATATGAAGACTGGCCACGGGAACTCCAGACTTACTCTGGAGCAGGCATCCTCAAAAGCTGTCATTATGGGTCTTACCAAGCCAACAGGATCATCACCCAATACTCCCCAAGGAACTGGAAGAGTGGTTCATAGTTTGCAACATTCACTTTAACTCTTAGCTTAGGGGTCAAGGCAATAAGTAACTGGGTAAACAATGTGCTTGTTTGCCTGTGTGCGCATTTGCATGCATGTGGAGGAAACATGTGGTTGTTACCCACCAAAGAAGATCAATTGGGTATTAGTGCTGATTTCCAATGGGCATTTAGCACTGATAATCAATCACCAGTGAACAAAATTATTTTTCAAGATGCATATAATATATGGTGGTGGTGGTGGTAGAGTCAGGGCAAAGTGTGAATCTTTTCTAAAAATTGCAGGTGCCTCACAAGGGATGCCTACTTCACTATTAGAGAAGCAATGGTCCAGAGGGAAAAAACGATGAAGAGGAAATAAAATGTTGTCAAACATTCAATAAAGATGGGGAAAAGAAGGAGAAACAGCTATCTGCTAGGACAACCGGGAGATAGCCCCCAAACAAAACCAAAACAAATGACAACTCTAATGGGTTCAATTTATAGTGGACCAGACTGAATGTGGGTTGCAGAAAGCACCTCCCAGCTGTAAGAGTAGTTGGGCAACTGAACGAAAATGCTGCATGGCATGTTATTTCCGGGATTACAAAGCAACCCTAACTGTTGATCACCACCTCTACATCTGAAGCCTTGTTGCCTCCTATTGGTCAGGAGGGCAGGTGGGGGGGAAGTGCCAGTGCCAGGCTTGCATAGCAGAGAGCTCAATCTGGCATCCCTTTAGAATACACATTGTTTCTACTGCTCCAATTTCACATCCCTCTTCTGCAAAAGGGCTGGCTTAATATCCAGCCGATCCTTTGCCAGCCCAGTTCTCTGTACAGTGGTACCTTGGTTCCCGAACGGCTTAGTTGACAAACAAATCGGCTCCTGAACGCCACAAACCCGGAAGTAAGTGTTCCGGTTTGTGAACGTTTTTTGGAACCCGAACATCCGTTTCGACTGCTGGCATTGTTTCCGGGGCTAATCAGCCAATCAGAAGCTGCACCTTGGTTTTCGAACGTCTTGGAAGTCAAACGGACTTCCAGAACAAATTGAGTTTGAGAACCAAGGTACCACTGTAATTGTTTTACTGGCGGTCTGTTAATTATTATATATGCTTTATGCTGTATTTGTGACTTTCTATTATGTTCTATCATGTTATCGTTATTTACTGTTTGTAAGCCGCTTTGGGATTCATTTGAATGAAAAGTGGCATAAAAATATAATAAATCAAATCAATCAATGTTCCTCTGCACCCCACCCTCAACACACCCATTTTGGGGCCTCTCATCAGTGGGAACATTGCCTGTGGTGGCTGTAAAATAGTCTGTGTCAGAGCCTCCCTGCTCCTTACAGAGATATCTCTGCTTAATCCAAACACCTAGCAGCATGGGTTGGGGATTAGGATCGCTCCATTCATGTCCCCAGGGATATGCTAAATCTTGAAGATTTGGCCTATGTGAGTGGGAAAGGCAGGATTATATTACTCTTGCGTTCCCTTCAATATTGAACATGAAAAATGGAATAGTGGAAGCAAAGTGCACTCTTGATGGGATGTGGCAATAGCTCCAATTGATAGCAACAGGAAATACCGCTTCTGACTGGGGTAAGTACAGCAAACAGTCAAGGAATATAAATAGGTATTCCTGTGGCTGCTCCTCACTTTGGAAGTTCTAGCAACCCAACAAAGTCCAAGCCTGAGCAAATTATCCATGGCCAGGATGAGCATAAGGGTTTTTTAAAAGGCAGAATTTAGAAGATTCATTACTTAATACTCCAGCTTACACTGTGGGGGATAGGGTGGTTTAAACAAGTAAAAGAAATAATGACGAAATCGTTATGATCAGAAAGCCTTCGTGGTGTCTGTTCATGCCCATGAGAACCAAATGCATTAGTGTCCAAATTAAATGACAAAACACAGTGTAAACACTTCTGCAACTCGGGTCATACACAGTGTATACAAATCCAGCCAGCCTTTCCATTACAGACAGTTAAAGTCTAAAAATCAGCTTGAGAGAGAAGGCAAGCCAACCATTTCTACCACAAATTAACTGCTTGGGTGCGATTCTTTTGTCACAGTTCCACATCCCAAGCAAAGGAGGTACCAACTCTCCCTCCTCCACTCATTTTAAAACCCTGGTTTCAGAGAAGATAGTTTAAACAGCTAGTCCTTGATCAACCATGGGCTCTCCAGCTCAGATGGGCAGTTGCTAAGACTTCAATACCAGCTGCTTGTAGTATAGGGACCAGTTTTTGATGCACCTCATGATTATAGCAAAACTGCTTTAGGCTACTTTTTCTTTCACGTGTGTATGTTCCACCTTGATTCGAGTGTGTGCTTCATGGCTCCAGGCACAAGACAGCATGTTGGTCCCTGCAACTTCTATTGCCAGCACTTTCAAAGGTTAGAGGCAGCCTGGTCTGACTTGGCAGGCTGCGTATCCTCTGAGCACAAACTCATTTTACAGGCATATACGTTTTAGGAAATACTTTCAAATAATTTAAATTATTTGTTGAAATTGGTGCTATGAGAATCCAGGAACCAAACTATAGACCGGCAACAATGGATCAGATCATGGATATATTGACAACCCCTCTCCTCAAAATGGCCACAATCTAATTTCCCACTTGTATTCATGCCACCAAGCATACCTGATCTGGGGCATGTGACAATAACTAGTTAGTTAATAACTTCTTGTGTTGCCTGACACTTGTGTGTGATCTAAGGGCCACCATCATTTTAAGGATAACTTTTATTCACTATAGAGCTATTTTTAGTACACTATTGTCTACATTTGGGGCAGGATTCAAAATAATCTCCATTTCACGATATTGCTTTTACCACCAAAGTACTCTCTTGAGTCCACTGATTTGCTAATCATATGCACTTGCATATTGCTCTAGCTGAGAAAGGATAAATCCTGGAAGTGGTGATGGATGAGGAATAGTAGCCGTTCTAGAAAACAGTGGTAAAGTTAAAAGATCATTCATCTGCTTACATTTGGGTTCCAGATGCTGGCTGTTTCCGATCAAGCAGTCCTTGATATCAGCTCCGCTCTCTATCACTGCATTATGGCACACAACACAGTTCTGTAAGCTGCACCTGTAATGCAATTATAAATGGGGCATTATTATTATGATATTGTTTTATTATTACCTTCATATCCCACCTCCAAGGAGCTCATGGTGGCATATATATTTGTCCCCCTCTCCATTTGATCCTCACAGCAACCTGGGAGGTAGGCTCAGCTTAGAGCTAGTGACTACCCCAAGGTCATGCAGTGGAGGGCTTCATGGCTAAGTGGAGATTTGAACCCTGGTCTCCCAGGTCCTAGTCCAGGACTCTTAACCACCACACCATGCTGGCTCTGAAATGCAGCAGGAAGTTAGACCAAGAACAGTAGTGACTCCTTGACCAACAATAGCACCGCTACTGCCACCAGGGGACAGGAACCATAAATGTATGGTCTCAGATTCCATCTCTGTTGTAAAAAAGGATCAGGTAGTAGGTGGGTAAAAAATTCCCTGCCTGAGATCCTGGAAAATGACTGCTGGTCATAGCAGAGCAGACAATACTGGTCTAGATGAACAAATAGCCTGTCCTTGTGTAAGGCAGCTTCCTATGAGCAGACCTGGGATATAAAACCTGCCTTTCTTCCAATTCCAGTCTTCTTCTTTCCCAGCCTGGGTGCTTAGTTGCTATGACGGAGCTCTGCTGCCAGATGTCACAAAGGGAGCATACAAAAGGACAAAGACAAGACAGTTGCCACCTTTCACATTCAGGATGCTTTTCTATTTGCAGCTTCTACTGCCTTGCAGAGCTCCCCCCCACCCTTTTGTATTAGGGTAAATATTGCCACTGACTTTGTATTCATGCACACACAAATACCCTGCTACGTTAAACCAACAAAAGCCAAGGAAATAAAGCCTGGAATGCTCTCTGGTTCAGGGATTCCCAATTGGTGCAACCTTGCACACTGTTTGCTAGAATAACAAGGACATAGCCAAAATAGTGAAAGGTATACTACCCTGCCAACAGTCTTTGCAAAAGGATGGTTTTAAGTCACAGTTAAAGAGTCAGAGGAGAAACAAGCAAGCAAGCAAGCAAGCAAGCACCAGATTCCTAATTTCAGCTCTCAAAAACATACATGTAAGTGGTACTATTCCTTTGCATCTCTGTCTCATGAGAATCCATCATCAGACAAAATAGGGAGTGTGAAAATCAGTGTTAGAAATATTCACTGGCATTACACACAATTTCCTTCTCAAACACATACCAAAGCATTGTCAGATCATAGGCTTCTTGTCTGTGCACAGGCAAGTACAAAAACAGAAAAGCTACATAGGCATCCAGCTACTTGAACAGATGTGATTTCATTATGTAACAGAATCATAGAATTGTAGAGTTGGAAGAGACCATGAGGGCCATCTAGTCCAACCCCCTGCGATGCAGGATTCTCAATGCAACAGAAAATAATAGCACACAGAAATGCAGAAATCATAATGCTTTTTGGATACTTCCAAAAGGCTGGAATTCTATGTCCTTTCCCTAAGCCCTTTCACAATGAGACACAAATCTATATTTCTTTTCATCGCCTAATGTTTGGTATCAAATTCCAAAGCTCTATTAAAACCTGGATGAATTGGGGAAAAGTTTTAATAATTTTCACATTTTACAACATTTTCTCATTTCTGGTTGAAGAAAATGACAACCTCACTTGAAATGTACAATTCAAGCTTTTCATGTTTCATTCCCAAGTTGCCCACTTGCAGCTAAAGAAAGCTGCACTCAAGTCCCCTGGCACAGGATAGATTTAGACCCTGAGAAATTGCTCCCCCTATTGGTTGCCCATCACTGTTCCAGTGGAACATGGCTGTCAAAGCAGGCAGACTGTCCCGTGAGCACAAGCAGCATATACAGGGCTTCAAATATCAAGACAGAGACCTTGACTGGACTTAATGAAAATTCGCAAGGATACGATCATAATGCCCCGGGTTGCTAAGGAGACCGACTCCCATCTCAGACAATTGGGAACTGAGCTTCTCCAGTCAAAGCTGAGTTGACAATCCTCTTGTTGAAAAGAATTTAACTCCCTCTCTAAGACATCATAGGGCTCAGAGAGGAGCAGGCCTATGGTATGAAAAGGGAGACATTTTGAACAGGCAAGACTCTCCTTGCTGTAAGCCCAACTGCCTCCCCTCTCACACAGCAAGGCTGCACAGTTATGCATGATGGAGTCATCTAGCTCAGGTTGCCTTGGCAAGGCCTCTTATTGAGATGTTAATAGAGGGGAAAGGCTGTGTAGACAGCTCTCTCCCCCTTTGCTCCCTATCCCTGCTACACTGACACAGCTGCTTCCTTTCCAACAGCTCCATTTACTGCACAGCAGTGCTAGCATGAAGAGTATCTAGGATTCACTGGTTTACACACCAGAAACCCAGAGTGTCGTTGGGATTTTTAAAAATGCACCCCAAGTTCAGGTGCAGCACTTGCAAGATCCCCGGGGTTTGCCATCACAGAGAATTGCAAACTATAACTTTCCAAGCTGAAAGTTCCTCAATATCTTGATTCCAAGTGACTCTAAAACAAATGCCATGGAAAACAAATCAAGAGCACACTCTCTTGCATACTGTTGAACTTACCCAAGCTTCTAAGCTGGCTTCATTTGTGATGCTAGGCTGTGATTTCAGGAGATACATAAAGTAAACTGCTCACCTCTATATTTTCAAAGGGCAAGTTCTTTATATCAGCATGCTTTGGTGTTACAAAATCTTTTACACTGGGAAAAACTGAAATCAATTAGTCTGCAAAGAACTTCCAGAAGCATCCTCTTAAGACATATGGCAAACAGGCAAACACCCTCACCCCCTCCTCCATCACCTTTTTTAACAGGGAGCTTGAGGAAGAGTTCTGTGTTACTCAAAAGCTCGCTTAATGTTTTGTGGCTTTTATTTGGCCTAATAAAGGCATTCTAATACTGCTCTTGTTTGGGCTTATTAAGAAACAAAATTTGGCTGCTTTCAACATCTGTTGGGCTGAAAGAATCCATGAAAGAGCAGAAATCTCATTCTGGATGTCAGATTCCAGCAAAACAAGGGAAACGTATTTTCCAGCTCCAGGATGACAAAAGCTTACCAGGGCTGGAAACATTTTAAATTCAGTATCTATAATGCAGGATTTCAAACACACACTGCTAATTCTAAGCTCCCACTAGGGCCCTGCCCCACAATAGAGCAGTTTGGCCAGATTTTACCACAGGAGTGGAAAACAAATTGAAGACGTAAAACACATTTTGTGGGTGTTCCTTCCACTCACTGACAGATGTAATACAGCCATTTGGAAATTACTTGCAAATGCTTTTTTGTGCACATTTTAAAAATCAAACTATAAAGACTGCCAACAGAAGAATTTTGTGTTTATTTTATTTCAAACTCCTTTCTGTTCCCCCACCCCTGTCAAGAAATAAGCTTATTTTCTTATGTGGTAAGCATCTGATTTCCTGGCAATTTGATTTCCAGTTTTGAGTACTGTATTCTTATAAAACTACAAATATAACATTAGCCTGTATAACAGCTTTGATGCTAGCAGTCACCTATGTAAGAATGTATCGGATAGAGTGGTTTCTAATGGGAAACACATTTATTGTTGCGAAAAGGACAATCTACATTTTCAGCACTGTGAAAGTAGATATCTTCCGATCCTAAAATCTGCAGCACTCACCTTATTAACAAGTCACAAGTGATTTAAAGGTATACAAATTGGCCAATGTGAACACAAAATCAGCCTCTATGCTAATCATAATATATTTAATGTCCATTAAATTCCGCAACTCAAGCTTTGTTTAAGAGCCATAGTCAAATTTCAGGCTGTAAAATCAATACAAAATAAAACACAGATATCAACAAAGACATTACGAGACAGAATAGTACAGTGGTACCTCGGGTTACATACACTTCAGGTTACATATGCTTCAGGTTACAGACTCTGCTAACCCAGAAATAGTACCTCGGGTTAAGAACTTTGCTTCAGGATGAGAACAGAAATAGTGCTCCAGCGGTGCAGCGGCAGCAGGAGGCCCCATTAGCTAAAGTTGTGCTTCAGGTTAAGAACAGTTTCAGGTTAAGAACGGACCTCCGGAACGAATTAAGTACTTAACCCGAGGTACCACTGTATTTATTGCGCTGAAAAACCTGTAAGATATCTTGTAATTATTATTATTTTAATAAGTAACGAGGGTGGTCTCTTTGCTTAATAAGTCTAAGGAAAATGATGAAATTAAAATTGTCATGCATGGGCAGAGTTGCTGCTATTAGAATTAATACACTCCTGAGGTTTCTTTTTGTCTTTGAACATGTGCCAATTAGTATACATGCACAAATACTGACAACTTGGCAGGAAAATGTTATCTAATTTTAGTTGGGAGGGTAAATGATAATGAGTTTCTTTGCAGAATTCAAAAGAGAAAGAGAACAGCCTGCCCAAACTCTTACTATTTTGTCATGGCACTGAAAATGACACATTAAATACATGGCACAAGCCCATTGGAAGATATTCCATTCTGTTCCATTTCGTACTGTTTTACGTGTTTTGCAATTGTAGTGGTTTTGTTTTTATAATGGTATATTCAGTGGCTCCCAAGTGGTTTTCCCCACGGACCACTTAAAAATTGCTGAGGATCTTGGTGGACCAATTCATTATTTTTCTGCCTCTTGTAGCAATCACAATATGCTGTGATAGGCACTGTATGGTTTTTATTTGTATCTTTATTGCTTTTTTATTTCTTATATTGTATTGTATCCTATTACAATTTGAATTCCACAGAATTCTATGGAATTCAAAAGGCAAGTGAGTTCTTCACAGACACAGTGCAGAGACCACCTGAAGGAAGCTTGTCCGCAGACCACTTTGGGAACCCGTGGTATATTTTAAGAAATTGTGTGTTTCTAAGAATACAGAAAACCAGACAGTAACAAGCTCTCATTATTGAAATACAGAATGGAGAAATGGGGAAAATATGAAAACAGCATTCACCGATTTTAAAATACTAGTTGTTAATTGGAACGATTCCAAAAATGTTATTTAGAACTCACTGTCAATTTGCTATCTTATTAATTACTAGTATGAAACAAATCTTTAAGTGGAGAAAATATGCTTGAACAAAATTGTTGCAGTGCCTGAGTGGGATAAAATCTGTACTAAATGTTTTGATATGCCAGCTAATATTAATATGAGGGAAACATTATAAAATAATAATAGTATTTGAGCCCCAACAAACTGAAAACTATGATTATGTCATTCATAAATGCTGGAGATGTGATCTATTGTGTGATAATGTATCATGGAAATGTTTTCCGACATTACAAGGTACCTGCTTTATTGGATGGAATGGTGAGAGATAAACATGACATGCTCACCTCTCCTTTATTAATGGTGGGTGGAATTAAACTGGTGCTCTTGTGTTCATGCTAGTGGAAGAGGAGGGGAGGTATTTTTGCCTCTCACAAGCACTCTGCAGCTCCCACTGAAAACTAGCTCCAAGGAGTTCGGGGACCCTCCAGGACAGGGTGAAGAGTGGCACAAGGGGCTATAGGGAGAAGGGGGAACTGGCAAAAACCACCTCTCTGTGCTGTTAGCGGACACCACTTGATCGCTCCTATAGCAGAGCATGAGACTCTTAATCTCAGGGTCTCAGTGGGGGGGGGGGGTTCATGCCCCACGTTGGGCAAAAGATTCATGTATTGCAGGGGACTGGACTAGATGACCCTTGTGGTCTCTCCCCATCTACATTTCTAGGATTCTACATGAGCTCAAAAGCCCTTTCGTGAGCAAAAGGGCATCACAATTGGAGGTGGCCAATTGATTAGTTGCTAAAAATGGGCACAGACCAAAAAAACTACAATTTAAAAATGGTTCTCCAAAGAATGGCACATTGTACAAATGCCTAAAGTTACTGAGATTGTGAAACTTGGGATAAGGAAGCCAACAAATGGAAACTTTTGTCAAAACATGGCATCTATTCATTAAATTTGGAAGGCTATGTATACATCTCAATATGAATGTTTATACAGGTTTTTAAGTTCAGTAGCATAATTTGTGTTCTTTTTTTGTTTTGTTTGAAAAGCTTTTTAAAGAGTTTTAAATTTTTTTAATAATGAAAAAGCTAACAACCACAACAAAACTGATGCATCACAAAACGTTTGACTTAGAACTGAAATTACAACTAGGAGTTTTGATCGGCTTCAAGCAAATCCAAGTAGCTGAACTGGTCTTCTCTGGAGAGGAAGGGATTTAGCCCAATTTTGTGATACTAATGCAGACACAGCCATCTGATGCTAAAATATGTTAATGTGTTGACCAGGTGTGATAGAGAGAAAAAGGGGTTGGGAGTCTGACTTTTGAGAGAAATGGGGGGGGGGGCATGGAGAAGAGGAGTGATGACCAAGAAGTTGGGGGGGGGGTAGATTACAAGGATTTAAGTCTTTAAAGCAGAGACCACCTAACAAGATGACTCTGAAATGCTTCTAATTTCAGTAAAGCCGCAACCCACCCCCTCCCCTCCCCCATGCCTCCATTGTAAACAACTAATCCCAGCAGAAAACAACAGAGAGTAAAATGTATACTCATTCTGCAGCATTCCAGGCCTTGCTTTATCTTTTATTTATTTTTCTAAGAGGTCAGAGATTGTTTGAAAGAAGGGGGAGGGAGGGAGGGAGGCAAAGACACAGGCCATCTCTTGTGTGGGCTTGAAGGAAGCTGTTTTAAAGGCAATGTCCAAGAACATACAATCTGGAGTTTTTATAGCAGAGCAATCCCAGGCCTCATTCTCTCTCCCCCCCCCCCATTTTGTGGTAAAGCTACACAGCTTTAAACCAAAGGACAGGGTGGTCGATTACTTCGGAAAGAAATGTAAAGAATTGGGAAATAATTCCTTTTCCTGTTGAAACTATAAATAAGGAAGGCTGATTTACACAGTGCCAGGACTGCTGACTTTCAAAGCTTGCTATCTGTCTATAAATCAAGTGCGTTGAGGGAAGTTAACTCTATACTTAAAGAGAGAGAGAAAAGCAAAGCCTCCACCACCTAAAGGTAGCGAGAGAGCCAAGGAATTGTGGTCTTCTATTCTCTTTAGCCCCAGAAAAATGCATCTGAGTGAAATCAAACATACTGTGGAGGAGTGGGGGAATGGGAAGGGTGGGAGACTAAAATCTGCAGCGTTCAGCACACAAGGAACAGGCTGCAGAAATCCAAAACACAGCCCATAATTACAGGCTACCCGCCAATTATTTAGGACTCAGTGATTAAAGTAATGAACAGCCATGGAGGAAAAGGAGCTTAGATGACTGAGGTCAAGACCTCAAGCAGAGCCCCAGCCCTAGACTCAGCTACCCAAAAAGGTATGGATGACAAACCCTTGCCTTGCAGCCAGTCTACAGACATGGAGAAGCACAACACATCTATTCTTTTATGTGGTGCTTTTAAATGCCAGGGTAGTGGCTAATGGAGCAGCAGCCATCTATTATTTGACACAGGGCAAGGCTGGCAATGTGGCACACTTCAACAAGCCCTGGCTAGATTTTGCACAGCTATGCTGCTCTGAAGAGTTGTGAAGGAATGTGTGGTGAATGATTCAGCCAAGTAAGGGGACAGGAAAGTGTAATTAGCCATAACTTGTAAAGTTTTCATCCTTTTGGTCAAAATTATTGCAAGTTTGGAATATGCATATTTTATGTCGGAACCTGGGATAGTCTAGAAATCTTGCAGCTGTATTGAACATTCAGCTCCTCAAAACAATCTGGATCAACCTGTCTCAGAGCTGGTGTCTGTGACTCCAGGACCTGGTATCCTAGAAAACGCCGACATCTGTATAAAGGGTGTCTAAGACTGGCTCAACATTTCAAGGCTCCTGAGGGAACCACAGATCTCACCATGTATTGTATTGGCAGCCCCACAGATGTGGCAGGATATACAGTGGATTTTTAAATTCCATACAAGGCTGGCATCTGCTAACCTGTATTGTGATGGGACTAGAATGTTACCTTTGACTGCTTTGTCAGGGCATGACTCTAAGGGACTATTGATCTATGGATCTGACTCGTTTCCGGAACTCAGAATTGCTCACTTAATTCACAAGTTCTCAAGGTAATGATGTAGTCAGTTTCTGGAAAAAGGTCTAATATAACACAGAGGCTGTTGGTACAATTGCTCCTAAGTGCTTCTTTACCCCACTCCGAAGCCATATTTGTAGATTCAGTCAGTTACGTTGCTTACAGAGAAGCAAAGCAGAGGAGGAGCCACAATGCAAGTTTGAATCTGACCAAATATGCCACAAAGCCAATCAGAAGGGTTATAATGCGGCATAAAAATCACCAACACAGTTATGCCCAGAAGAGCTGTTCCAGCTGGTACAGAGACTATGTTTCTCATGTTTGAATATTATGGCATTTAAAGCTAATGTGGACTTTTCTTTTTTGCAAAGCAATTTGCAGATAAAATAATACAAGCTTAATTTGATCGTTGAAGCAGAATCCAAAACAGAGATGTCACAGTACCTTCTTGTCAGAACTGCTTAGATACATTTCAGTTGTTGCTGAAACATGTTTATATTCAGGAATTATTAGCGCAGTTGTCAAAACCCTGTCCCTAGGTTATTTCACAACTGCTTAACACAATAACATTTATTTCAGCCATGTATTTGTTACAGTGTTTGTGTTACTGGAGTATCTTATCTTTGATCATTGGATCATGATGGAAAGGCGTTTTATTCTTCCTCATGTGGTCAGATCATTACTTTTGAGATTATATCCCACAGACCTCTGGATCGAATTTAAGCCCAAACATTCATTGCACTGCACCTGCATGCACCTGCACTCTCCATCCTTTCACTTTTCTGCCTAAGAGCAGAAAAGATTTCTTTTTTTAAAAAAACACCTGTTCTGAAAACAGCATGAGAATTTCTTACTGTGGCCACTTGCTGAATTCAATAAGGCAATAAAGGCTATGGCACTGTTTTGGGAAATAGCTTAATGTTTGCAGTAACAGCAGACCCCATCATCTTCTACTCTCATATAAAGTACCTCCAGGTTTCATATGCTTGATTTGGGGGATTATCCATTCAGATAAGCTCTCTTCAGATTTAGGTACCACTCTCCAACTTTAAAACAGAGTGCAACAGCCTTATGACTTGGAGGAGGGGAAGAGAGAGAGAGAGAGGTCACGTAAGTGCTAGTATATTTTCATTACTTCTTGCAATATTTTCAGTTATGTACCTTCATCGTTGCTTCCAGCAAAGTGCAATGAACAGTTTTGTAGAACTCTTCACTGTAAAAAGCATCATGTAAAATAAGGAAGGATGGGGGCAAATGGTACAAATGTCTCAATTCTTCAAGCGGGGACTTGGTCTTTTGGCAGGGCAATAGCATCACCCCCTCCCATTAAATCCAGTGGGCATTCCTACAAGCTTATGGGCCATTATGCAATGGTTCTGGGTGGTCTGCTAACTAGAGTCCTTCATAATGGTGAAGGACATGTAAGGTGTCAAGAAGCGACATTCTCTATTAGTATAATGCAGTGCAGAGCTCATCCTGGAGCTCCAGAGGCATAGTTGGCCAGGCCCAACGCCAAAGCAAGCATCTTGCTGGCTGTTTCTTGTCTGTCTTTGGCAAGAGCTGCTTTGGCGTTAAATATAAATCTTATATGTAGAATATTTTTGTCCTTTTTAAGTGGTGGACATCTTCCACAAAGCCCACTCAGTATAAACAGGGAGTTCCAAATTCGTGCTGCTTCAGTTTTGTGGGGCAAATGCTTTCTCCAGAACAGAAACAAATTCTGGTTCACATTAATGCCAGAGCACTTTGTTCAGCCCATACTGCCTGACTGATGGCAAAGTGTCCTCCAGAAAGAATCCATCATTTATCACTGGACATAAGTAGCCTGCATCAGTGTGTCCCGTATGATCACACTTAGTCTAGCCCCACAAGGAGCATGCCAAACTGGCAACTGAAGAGGAGGCATTCCTGTGACAGTTACCATCCTAGGATGCAGACCACCACAATATAAAATGTTTTGATCATCTCCACATGAGTTCCACATTATTTGCAGCTTCGCAACTATGAGGTTGGAAACAACTTCATTTTCTCATTCCTACTCAAGAGGGATTATGTTGTAAAATATATTTTATGATGCCACACAAATATTGCCTTGGCAGCAGGCTTGTTCCCTTGTACGTGTTATACAAGGTGGGGGTGGGAGAAAGCTTCTGTGCTTGTACCCCTATAAATCCCCAATACCACCCTGGGCTTAATTAGAACTTTCTTCAGATCGCTCGCAACTTTGTACATCAGGTGCTGATTTGGCACCATCGAGGAAACAACTCATAAACTTCACAATCAATCTGCAGTTAGCAGCCAACTCCTCTTGCCTTGCTGGTTGGGTTTTTCTCTCCCCTCCCCCGCCCTTGTACACATTCTCATAGAAAGTAGCATTAAATTGGAGACATGTGGTAGGCGGCAGTGGAGCTTAACTAGACACATGTGCTCTTTCTCCCATCAGCCTGCTGCCTGAAGAACAGTGAATGCATCTACATCGTTCACTCAGGCAGGTAACTGAAAAGGTGCTTTAGAAAAACACAATCACCACCAAGAAGCAGCACATTTCCTAACTATGAGTGACTGTAGAAGGTCCCAGATATTTCTAGCCCATTTTTCCATATAAACTATAATTGAGGCAGCTTACAAACAATCAAGAACAATAAAATTATGTAAGCCAGCTCACACCAGCAACTTCAGTAGGAGTAAAATCTTTATCTCCCAAAACGTTTCATTGAAATAAAGCCACTGCTCATCTGAAAGTGAACAGTGATGGGACCAGGTGTACTGGCCTTTGTAGAATGTTCCAGATTCTGGATGCCAAATATATCATCTAGGCTGTGTTCAAATATTGTTGTTTATTCCTCCCCAACACTTTCAAAACTCCCAACATCTTATCCAGGCTCTTCCACCTCAACATCCTTGTCTGACCACACTGATTCCCATCACAATGATCCTTAGCATTTAAACTGAGCAATTCTCTTGGTGCACTCCACTGAATGAACAGGAGCTATACAAAAGGACAGGGCTTGCTTTCCCAATGCCCATTCATCTTCAAGCAGCATGAGCAGAATTTCCCAATAGACTGTGCCCTGTGGCAAGGGTGTTATTTGGATTTTGTGCCTCAGACACCAAAGTGCCTGTTCACTTCCTCATACTTCCCTCAAGTCATCATCCCCACAAGTGACCTCCCTTGTCTGTTTTATCACATGATACCAAGCTTTCAAGTCACCAGGCCCTTCAGATCTCTACCCAACCCTTGTCCAAGATTTTATCCTCACCTGTTCCTTGAATTGACCTGTAAATTACCTAATTAGGCAAGTTACCTCATTTAACAAGTGTCTAAAGTATTACAAAGAGGCATAGCGCTATTACTGAACAATACCTCAAGCGAACTTCATATTGTATTGTGCTTGTGAAGCTCCCCCTCTTGCATTCCCCTTGAAGAATATGCAAGTCAAGTGATCCTCCACAATGACATCTTTTCAGATGGAGACCCTAGTCATGCAGCATATCTGCCTGGTTGGTGAGGACAGCAGGTGTGAGATCTCTGCACGATCATGTGCCATTAGTGTGTCTGGCTCACACATTCTGTGAGGGGGAGGGGCTTCCACTGCCATCAAAGTGCAAATCAGGGCAGTGATTCTCTCTGGTCCCTTAACTGGTAGGGGACGTGTTCAAGCATCAAATGTATTTTTACCACACTACACAAATGGAGGCCAATATGGTCTAGACTAGTTCTAAAAATGCAAGAAAACTGCAGGAATAGAAGTCGTCTATCATTCCTAGATTGAATGTTCTATTACCATGCTTATAGGCAAAAACTCCATGCCTTCACTTGGAAAAAAAACAAAACAAAAAAATGGCCCAGAAAGTACTTTGTTGATTTTATCTTGTCTTTTAACACTTCTATCCCAATGGATTAACCATGCAGACCCAGAGGCAAACATTTTATATACAAACATAGCCAGCTTAAGCCCATGGCATCTTGGAATGCAGCCGAGCACATCCAGTGTTTTAAGTAATATGCTGAAAATAAAACTGACTGAATTATACAATAAGAGCAAAGAGCCTGCCAAACATGTTACTGTTACCAATGACATCAGTTTTACTCTGATGACATTCACTACCACTTGTCATTTGGCAAGCAATCTTCCCAGATGTGCTGTGCATGCCACATGATAGGCAAAGCCAGCTCAGTGCTGTGAGAACTTGGCTGGAAGTTCCCAATGGAACGACTACAGTCTCCTGCCCATGTTATAGTAGCAAACTGAGTATTTTTAACATGGAGAATAATTATAAATTGTAGGGCTCTGTGACAAGTAGCAACAGAATCCCTTTTCAAGGAGTTGGTTGAGCATGAGACTAGACACCTAGACATTCCTATTAAACAATGCACAGATAATTTGTCAATTGAGTATCCCTGAGGTGTTTCCTCTACATTCCATTTACATGTCAAAAACTGAAATCTGGGTAAGACCTTGATGTTTCTGCTTCACGGTTTTTTCCAACTTAATGAAATTCAAAATTAGCAACTCCAAATGTGGATCTCTCTAGTACCATTGACTAAACTTAAGCTTGGAAATATGCAAGTTTGTCCTTTGTCAACTTTGCTTCCAAGATTGTTCCTTCCCCATCCGCTGTCTGATGTTCCATTTCCCTTGGGAATCAGCATACTTCTTGTGAATCTCCCACCTCTAACCATAACATCTATTAGAATCTGCAACATAACTAAGAGCCACTACAGTGACCTCCATTCCATTCCCCACTTTCTACATGGCTGTGGAATATCTAGGTTTAAACTCATGGATTTGTGATCCTGACACCAAGTTTGGCTCTGAGTGCAACTAGTTGATGCTGGGGTTCTAGAATCAACTTTAATGCTACAAAAACAGAGGTTCACTTGCTCAGTAAATGGAATAATATGAACAGCATCTTGAAGCTATGCTTCTATTAAGATTTTCTCTCCCCAGCACCTTCTGATACTATGCAACAATCCTTGACTGGTCACAACAACTGGATTTCAGGCTGTAGAAACTCAGGCAGATTACCTACTGTTAGGGATGGTTGGGGGGGGGCTGTGGGAGAGTTGCTTCTACTTAGCTGAACTGGCTTTGATGCAGAGATTGGCTATTAACTTAGCAGCCAATCTCTGTGCTCACTTCTCATTGCAAGCCATACTCTTCCATTGGTCACATATGTGGCAGAAGGAGCAGAACAGAACCAATGAGAGAGCTTGGAGCCAAGGGTCACCTTTCAGTTATTGCCAGGGGCCGTAGCTGTTTGCATGGTAAGCAGCCTAAAAACAAAAGACTTAAGTGTCAAACACTCAGAGGCATAAATCATGACTCCTACCTTGCCACACTTTAGCCAAAGTAAAAAAGCCAACACCCATTTCCCAGCTGCTGTAATGATTGAAGGAGAGCATGTGGCTACTGTGCATGGATACACCTGGCTGGCAACTGAATAGTCTCTGCAGTGTGGGGAGCAGTTTCTTCCTGGCTGCACAGCTCAGTGCAGTCATTTGTCACTGAGCCCTCGGGAATATCCACAAGGAAACATGGGCATTTTCTACACTCCTGCCTGTCACCTGATTTGCCAGCATCTCTCAGCACTTATACTCTTCTATAAATTACTTCCTTTAACAGCTTTTACCAGTTCACCCTGCCTGCTTGCCAAACCTGGTCAAGCATGCCTGTCATTCAGCACATATGGAACTTGCGTTAGTTTACTGCCTCCTGAAATGGAAGGGCAAGCGTTGTAGTGAGGAAAGCATTAAGGAGAGAACTGATAATCTCACTTAGCTATACTGGATTCTTTTTTAAAAAAATGCTAAGGATTACTTAACCAAACTAGGAATCTAGACTTGATGTAAAAGAGAACTGGCTCATTGTTGTTGAGTTCTACAAAATAACTCTTTCTGTCATAGCAAATCAATGGGCTCATGGACGCTAATTAAAAGATAAACATCATTAAAGAGTTGCCTTGATGCAAATTCCAAACATCTCCACATTTCTTTATTGTTGAAAACAGCACTGTAGGTTGAACACATGCAGCCAGGTAAAAACTCTCGGGTGAGAAAGTGAGCTAAACCACAGCTCTAAAGAGAAGATCCTATCTGTTATTTGGTGCTGAATTCCTGATTCATTTTATGAAGGCCAAGCAGCACAAGGGCTATTTTGGGTTGATGGGATTTCACAAATACCTTAGAAGAAATACTCAATCTAACACAGAGGAGCTCTATCAGAAGGTGAATCATGGACAGCAAAGCAGATGGGTAGTGGAGTTTTAAAATATTCAGTATTTAGAATAGTGTAGGAAAATATTATTTAATGCCACAGCAGAAGGTGCAGAATAATTTCACACATGAGATATTCAGAATATTTCCCCACCCAATGAACAATCAGCTTTTGATATTCATTGCTAAATGTAGTATTTAAAGCACCCAGATCCATTTTGTTTGTCAAATGCAGGTTGCTAAATCAGAATAATAAAAAACCTGCAGTTACGCTTTAAAATATTCCATTTGTTTATACACTGGAGATTCCTTATATCCCAAGCTTTCCATTTTCACCAAAAAGCTATTTCTCTCCAAGGTAAAGCTCTCAACAGAATATGAGTGCCATTTATCAAGTGTAATTCATGGCACCAAAACTGTATGGGATCAATTTACAAATGAACCAAAGGCTAGCCATTATTTTTGAGCCAAAGGATTTATGATGTACTCAATGTTTGGCAACTGGGCACCACACTCACCTGTAGTTTCCTTTATTAAGTACAGTGTTCTCCGGAGATCTGACATCTTTTGCTTCCTCCCCTCCACCCAAGCATGTGGCTGTGAGAACCAACTTCACATTTTTCAGGGGTCTCACCACTCTCATGAGAGCTATGAGTCAATGTCAAGCTTAAGCAAAAAGGAGTCAATAGCTCGTAGGGTTTCCTATTCACTAGTGCTCACAGGAGGCTGCTCTGTATAGCATATGTGCTGCTGGAGCAAGCACAGTAACCATTTGTTTTTATCAAAGGTTAAAACTATGCTGAAGGACTGGAGGGTCAGTGTACCAAAGACTGAGGAAAGCCCTGGGAAAATCCACAGAGGCTACAATCCTTGGGGGAAAATCTGTGAGTCCTACATAAACAAATAATAAATGCTGCCACTTAGCATTTGTGGAGTGTATGGAGTGTTAGGACACACCATGCTCCTTTGAGGGTAGTTTGTCCACCTTTGGTCCCCACCCTGCACTCATCTCTCACCTGTGGCTGCTGGAAGCTGTCAGCATGTGACAGCAGCCACATCCCAGAAATGACTTCAACCGGCCAGCTAAAGCAGGTGAGGGTAACCAATGGGTCTCAAACCCTCAGTGAGTTAGGGACTTCCCCTGCAAGCAAAGACAGGCTACGGTGGATTGAATGGACGGGACCAATAATGAATCCAATGGCCAAGAAGATGATTTCTGCACGTGCTGTAGATGGAAATGAGGGGAAGAGGGGGCTCATCAACCTAGAAAGGTATGGTTGTGCTAATGTAATGTTCACCGTAATGCTACATTGAATGCAACCCCTTACCTTTGCAACTTAACATTTATTTTTCTTTCATCATTTTTCTTTTGGTCTTGGGAGATGAAAGCTTCTGCCCCGGGGCTTTCAGCCAAGATCAAGTGTGCTTGGAATACTCTTACTTCAGCAGACATTGGTGAGTCAGTAACCAAAACTTAAATATGTCAAACCACAAAAAAATAAGAAAACTACCTACCCTTCCTCAATCCTGACAGAGTTCATGATGATACAGTTAGTAATTTTAACTTTGTCTTTGATCACACATGAAGAACCAATGACAGAATGTTTAACTGCCGTTTTCTCTCCTAGTTGTGTTGACGCACCTACAATGCTGTCAGATCCAACCTTGAGAGGAGCAGAAAGAAAACATAGTTAAACTTCCTATTTACCTTTTATGGGTGCTGCTAGGTCCAATGAGCACAGAACAGATACAGAGGACTCATGGAAGCTTAAATGAAAACCAGCAGGGAAGAACAGTCCCTTACAGCAGACTAGGAGATGGGAACCCAGACAGATATTTGATCTCTGAAAAAAGCTATGCCTTCCCCATGTCATACGAAGCATGTTTGTGATCCAAGAGTCTTTTCCACATAAACAAGGTCTGTTTATTTCTTTTCAGTGCTGTAGAACTAAAGAACTGGCTCCAGGATATGAGTCTTAGCACTGAAGAGGGTGGTGCAATCTTTGCTCATGTAGAACTGTGTATGTGTGCACTACAGCTAGTGGCACCACCCACCCTGTGGAATGCCCTCCCATCAGAAGTCAAGAAGATGAGTAATTATATCTCTTTTAAGAGACATCTGAAGGCAGTCCTGTACAGGGAACCTTTTAAGGTTTAATGTTTTACTATGTGTAAATATGATGGAAGCCGCCCAGAGTGGCTGGTGCAACCCACTATAATCAATCAATCAATCAATCAATCAATCAATCTACCATAGTAGAACAATGGTGTCCAATGGTCATAGTCTTTGGCTAAAATTTATGAGGAAGCAGGAAAAAGCATAATACTACTGTTGGTTGCTGCTCTCACTTAGAGTTTAATACTTTCCAATACATCCTGCTGTAAATGGTAATTGGTTGCAATAGGTGGGGGAAGACAGCTCTATCTGACTGAATACTTACATCAAGATCTACAAATCTGATACATAACAACTATGCCAGTCTGCTGGATCAGTCTGACTTGAAGCTGGATGCATTCTGGCCCAGTCTGTACAATTATATATTGAGCTGAGCTATGAGTGAGCCTTATGCCTGTAGGCATGCAAGCATTTCCCTTTTCAGTGCACCTGAATGCAGTGTGGTTGTTTTCAATTAACCATAGTTTCCCATATCATCCAAACCAGGAAACTATGGTTACTAGCCTCAAAACAAACCAGCATCTTAAACCATGTTTGAGAGTTTGTTTAAGATCTTGTCCTTTTCTAAAGTTGGTAACCACAGTTTCCTGGTTCAGAGGAAATGGAAAAATAGGGTTAATTTGAGACTTCTATACTGCATTCAGGCACCTGGGCGTAGTCACGTATACTTAAGTAACTGATCAATTGTGTCACAAATAACTCAGTTCTGCCCCCATCCCAACATAAAGCCTCCCCGCTAAAAATAAATCCTGGCTATGCCCATGTTCAGGCATGCTGCAAAAGGGTGTGGCTGCATGCATGAACACAATTATCACTCATATCTCAGCATAGTAAGTCCAAATACAGTCTCTGAGAACTTTCATTGTATTAGGCGGACCGTTAATATGGAAGGAAATCATGTAAATTAAGGACCTTTTTATGTCCCAGCACCCCATATAAAGAGATGTTGCTACTCACCAGACCTCTGTCAGTTACTTGTGCAGTACAGTGAACCAGAGGTTCCTCTGGGCAAAGCGAAGACAGCATTTTAGGAACCTGAAAGATGATATCCAAAGTCACAAGTTACAATCCATTGCAGAACTGGGATAAAAATCTACACCCAAAGGGCTTGTTGGAACAGAACGGTCCTCAATAGGTACAAAGAGACAGCAAAAATTGCATTTTTCTGATATATATCAGGAGGGAGTTCCAAAGTGTAGCTGCCACCACGTTAATAATCTGATTTGTACATCATATGGAATGAATCTCCTGATGCGATACTATCTGAAGGAGTGCTCCTGCAGACTGAAGTGATTGTCTAGGTATATATGTGGTGAGACAATCTTTTGGGTGTCTTGGGCCTTTTTTCCAGCTGGAACTCTCAGGTGGGTGCCACTGCTATTTTAAGAGAACAAGGGAGGTGTTCATGATGAGACAGAAAAATACTACTAGTCCTAGTTAATTAAAAGCAAGCAATATTATTAGAAGCAATATGCTGTGTGACTAGAGAGCTATGACCTAGAGCTGGGGATGGATGTGTTGGGGAAATATTAGGGCACCATCAATTTTGGTTCTCTCAGTTTCTCATTTTTCCAATCTGAAAGTCAGTTCTCTGCATGTTTTTTTGTCAATCCTCACAAAAGTTCTTTAGCATTTTAGTGTGAATTTCTCCTAATAAACCCCTTTTTGTATGCAGTTTTGACCAATATACACATTTTTGCAAGCACTTTCACCTACTGTTTTGAATTTTTTGTATACTATCTTCACTAATTTTGTACCCCCTTTTCCCTGATATATGAAAGAAGATCTAGCAAAGGACCGTGCAGAAAGCAAAGGGAGAGGGGCTGCTGAACTCTTTCCCTTCCAGCCATTTCCTTGCTCAAAACTGTTCCAATCACAAGCTACTTTCCTGCCCATCTGTAGGAGAAAAGGTGCAAGAGCTTTGTGAAGCTTTAAAATGTGTACCCCAGTTAAATAATGCAAAAATTGTCAACTAAAAGGACTCATGCCTGTTGCCTGCATGAGTAAATGAAAATAACTATCTAAGAGGCAACTATCAGCTATGCACCTAAGAAATGAAACATTCCAAACAACCCAGGAGAAATTTTTTCCTATGCTAGTTCTGCTACCTAGATTTACACATCAGAAGTCAAGTAGAAAAACTGAATTACTGCTAGATAGAAGGCAAGGACCAGGCATGAAGAAGAGACAAAGGCGCCTCCTCCCCAGTTACAATTTTGGGCTAGTTCAGGATCAGGCAGTTGTTAGAGCACTTTTTGTTCCGTGTTGAAGACCTGTTTTGCCTGTGTAAGGGGCTAGAGACCTTGTGCATAACGCTGTACATATTTAGCCACCTTGAAGACTTAAGAGATGAGGAGAGAGGAGCCAGAATATATTTCTTATTCAAAGTACTTATAGGCCACCTTTCGGGGGGAAATCTCACAAGGCAGGAAACAATGAGATGGGATACTTTAAGATACACCGGATGACTAAAAAATTGTAAGAATACAGCATTGTAAAAGAAGAAGTAGTAAGAATCAGTGGCAAAGACTGTTAAAGACAGGCCATCTGGAATATATGAGTTCTCAAGGTATGTTTGAAGGCTTCTGGTATAGGGGAGGTGTGTAGTAAGAATATGATTTAAGACATAAGGGTAGATAGAAGAGCATGATCTCTACCAGGTCAAACTAATGCTGACTGTAGTAAATTCCAGGTGCTTCAGCAAATGCATGAAAGAATAGGAAAATGTTCCACAATAGTCACGTCTTCAGAGGAGCGAGTAAGATACACAGATAATGTGCATACTCAAGGCACAATCCTCAGTTAAAATATCAGAGCCCATATAGTAGCATAAAAAGTGGCCAGAGAGAGCGGCTATACATAGAAAAAGGAGATATGAAAGATAGAGCAGTACTTGCAGGGAGTGTCAGGGTCAAGAGGAGGTTTAGCTTAGCTTTTCGTTTTTCTGAAGAAACCTACTTCCTGTTCTTGGAGCTACTCCCTCCTGCTGCCACCTGCCCACACAAAGGCAGCGGCAAACTTAAGAGGTCAACTGAAAACAAGTAAAACATTTCCTGAGTGCAAGGGCAGGGAGGTAAACTGCTGTTCTGTTTCTGCTGCTGAAGCATTAACAGCTGTTTCGCAAGTTACTGATAAAAAAGAATATACTGTGTGCACATCTGTACATGCATCTCCTTAATGGTGTGGCTTACGTATGGTGAAGCAGAAGCTAATCTTCTCTCCCCCCATGTGATGGAACAGGTATACATGTAGCCACTCCAAACCTAACTATGCAACCAATTTGCACACAAACGGTGCAAAGAAAGCAGTAATAAGTGAAGCAGGCTTAAGAGAATAATGCTGCAGGTAAAGACTCTGCTTTCTGAAGAAAATGGTGACTTTGGCATAATTTTTATTGTACCAGTGGACTAAATATGCTCACAAACAAATGAGTGAATGAATTCTGAATGCAACTCCACAAATTAAAGCAGAAAAAGTAGGGCGGGATGTATGCGCAGATCAAACAAATACAGATTTTATAAAAAAGGAGCACCTCGAACCAAAAAACGAAAAAAACAAAATCAGAATGTTAGAAACAACACTCCCTTTTAAGGACTCCTCATTGACTTTTGCTGTGATGTTTTCCCTCAGCATAGTTTCCTTAATAATGTTACCATCCTGGAAAGTTAAACATTGAAGGAAAATCTTCTCTGACCATCGAGACCCCTGTGAAGATTTGCACATTAGTTGGGATTACCACCCAGGTGCAAACACATTTTCAGTCCTGACCCCAAATGCTTCAACTGTTTAGATATCTTAAAGGCGGCCGGGGTGGGGGGGTGGGGGTTAGAGGCAACCCACACAGTTTCTGGATGAATTCAACTTTGTGGCTTCTTACACAGGCTGACAGCAAGTAGTGGCCCCCTTAGCCATACTGCTCAAAATTAACAATGGTAGTAGCAGTGCTCTCTCTCTTGCCCCTGCCATAAAATGGCTGCCATCCCGGCTATGCCACAGCACAGGTCCCAGTCATCTCAAATTGCAGGACAGCTTACTGTCCAATGCCTGGAGCTCCTCCAGATGACCTGTTTATTAAGCATTTGTCCTGTTTTCTTCCTACAAAATTTACATAGATGTAATACTATGCCTGCTCTTTATTGAGCATTTGTATTGAGCAGTTTTGCTTGCAATGATATTACATGGCAATGAGAATTCAGGGTGGTCTTCCTACCAATCCATCCATATCCCACACTTTAGGATGCATTTCCCTGTCACTTTCCTAACTGCAAGAACTCTCTCTGAGTGTTGTTTTTTTAAGTGGATTTGTTGTGCCGGAGCACTTTAATCTATTTTGATTGTACAAACCTAAATTGCCCTCAAAATGGTGGCAATCTGGAGAATGCGATGGTATCCTTTAAAAGTGTGAGCAGTCTTTGGCCACTCAGTCTCCTTCCTCTAAGTGATGCAGCCAAGATGCAGAAACTTCCCACCTTACCCATCAACAAAATCCTGCAGCATTTTTGCCACACCTACCACACAGTATTGGAAATTTTACTATGTATTTTGTGTTTTTTATATTGTAATATTATATTGCAAACTACCCTGAGACCTACAGACGAAGGGTGGTCTACTTACTAAACAAACAAACAAACAAACAAACAAACAAACAAACAAACCCATACAGTTTAGATTTCCAACAGATAGCACAGGGTGCCCGACAAAAGAACAAAGTAAAAAATAAATTCCTTAAGTTTGTGTATTTATGATCACAGGACACCAGTCTATATTGGACTGTTGCAAACATGTACACACCTCCATCTTCCACAAGTCATGCAACATCTCAAAATTGTTCCAGTAGACAGATAAGCATGCAGATGTGGTTTGTTTTTGTTTTACCTGTCTGTTAGCTTCAATGTAAAGGCCAAGAGTGTTTACTCGGTAGCACAGCCCATCTTTCATTATGTGAACATAACAACGAACTTTCCCTTCATGGAATGCTTCCTTCATATCTCCTCTCCGATTGTTCCAACAAAGGTTGTCTGTGCCCAATTCAAACAGGCTATCCTCCTTCAAGAAGCTATAGATGTCTGTACAATATGCAAAAGCCATAAAAATGAGATTTGAGTGAACATCACATAATATTTTGAAAACATTACTTGGGAAAGCATACAGCACATCTTCACATGCATGTTTCTGTGTGCGGTACAAAATGCCATCCACAAAAGTGGATGTGGCTCTCACATGCATGCACACATGTACAGGATACTCAGCCCCCCATCAACTGATCTGTGCAATTCAGCTGAAGCAGGTGGGGTTGTCTATAATTAAGCAGTATATAAGCTGTCTAAATAAATACATACTCCTTTTTGAACTAACCTAGTGGTTTCTGGTCCTTTTTCCTTTGGTCGTGCTCTTTGATGTTTTGTCCCTGTTGCAATGGTGCAGGAGATGAAAACTGCTTCCTAACCAAGTATGGAATCAGCTCACTTCGGATTGATGTAAATGACCTAGGGGAAGTCGAAACAAAACAACATACAGATATTAAATCTGGAAACACTTCGAGAAAAACAAGTTGCTTATTTATGACTGATATTCAAGTGGTTATCTTTGCATTCATGCCATTGGATTTGAAACCCAAGCAGAGCATTTGCAGAACCTTTAAACTGTGAGCAAGTAGACATGCACTTTGGTTTTGACTTCTGTACAGCACTGAGCACATATTAGATACTTTATATATAATACAGAAAGATGACACAAGCCAGTGAGCTGGTGCTCCTGTGTCCCTTCTCCTGAGACAGAGAGAACTAGATTTGGACAAGAACCCTCTAGTGCTCATTACGTTCCACACAGCCTCCTTATACCAACCGAGAAGACACAGCAGGAGCAGGGAAGGAGAGTGGGTTAACTGTAGTATACTTGGCCAACTATAACTTGGACGGATGGCTTTAAAAGAGGATTAGACAAATTCACAGAGGATAAGGCTACCAATGGCCACTAGTCACAATACCTACGTTCTACCTCAGAGACAGTAGGTCTCTGAATACCAGTTGCTGCAAATGGCAGGTGGGGAGGGCACTCTTGCCCTCAGGTTCTGCTTGTGGGCTTTCCATAGCCATGAGGTTGGCCACTGTGAGAAGAGAATGCTGGACTAGACAGGCCTTTGTTCTGGTCCAGCAGGGCCCCTCTTGTGTTATACTATACAGATAACTACTTGAAGAACACGGGGGGGGGGGGAGATAAGCAAGTTGCTTTTCTTCTTTGAGGTCTCTGTGTAGCCTCACAAGTGGGCGAATGGTAAATAACTGGATCAGATCAGCAGGTCTTGGGACTGAAACCCAAGTACTTACAATACCGTAGCTAGAGTAGGAGGAGAAGCTGAAGCAGAGATGGGAGTCTTTGCCAATGTGTTACTGTGGCTGCTCCTGTCCATCAGAAATTTATTTATTTATTTATTTGAACAATTTATATACAGCTTAACTCCAATGATATTCTAAGCTATGCAAAAGAAGCTCAATTTAAGGCAAATAAAAATCAAGTACGTGGATCTTAAGGGGCAAAGAGCTTTGTCTCCTCTGAGTGCATGTTCAGTCTTAGGCAAGAGGTCTTAAGTCATCAGAAGCCAATTGGACAGTGGGGTCAGAAGCAAGGTTGGAAGGTGCCAGAACAGAGACTGTTTATACAGCTTCCCTGGAAAGTCCCCCCACCAATTCAGCAGAGGAGGCCTTTACCAAAAGCATAAACTCTAAAATGATAATTTCCTTAGCAACAGTGCTCAGTCTTGTGCTCCCCAACTAGACATACCAAGCAATAACCTTGCCTGCTTCCACACCTGAGGTGCTTTTTAAACATTACCTACTGTGTCACAGGGGTGGTGGTAAAATAAAATAAAATGATTTTTGCAAAATGCAAATGGAGTCTAAGCCAATTAACTGAAAATACTAAGAAAATGAAAGAAAAATGAGTAAAATCACTGAGCTCAGAGAGGACGCTCAGATAAAGTTCTCTGTTATGCTGCAATGATCAGAAAAGAACTGAGGAAGGCACCACTTTGCCCCTTGCGACAAGTGCATGAAAGGCCTGGCTAAATTGTTGTTCTGTCCAGTTGTTCTTAGGCTGCAACTGTCCTCAGCCCCAGCCAGCATGACCAAAGGGTTAGGGATGATGGGAGCTGCAGTCCAGTAATATCTGGAGGACTACAGATTAGCCACTCCTGCTTTAGTTCCTGAGATGCTCTGAGAGGCACAGGAACTACAAGCCCCATCCCACTCCACATTCACAACATAAAAGCATTAGCCATGTCAGTTAAAAAAACCCAAAACCAAACCTGGGTAAAATTAGAATCTAAATAGTTATGTTCTGAAAATATTGTTGGTACTAAGCAGCTTTCACTCAGCAGGTGTTCCTTTTTGTAATCTTATCATGGTTTCAGACAAACAATTTAGTGGTGAAAGGATTAAAACAATTTTTGTGGCATTATAGATTTCTCCTCTATGTTTGTAACTAGGACACCTGGGACTGATTTGCTGTCTCCTTGTATGTTCCAGCAGTGCTGACTTATTTGCCTCACGAAATGAGGATAAGAGGCTAACTCTGCTTGTTTAAAATTGCAAGCTCTTGGACCACACATGGTTCTTTCCTTAGGGAGGAAAAAAGGCATTGCTTCTAGGTTGGCACATAGCAAAGATGAAGATCATAGAAATAAATCATGGAGAGTGAGTTATTTCACATGTTGAACAGATTCTTAAAAGATGCAGCATATGCACTAAGAACAATCCTGTAGTAGTTGGTCTTCTCATAGTACCATATGTATGACACTTTCTCAAACATGGAAATTGTTTGTAGTGTTGGAAAATGTGTATAGTGTAATATATGAAGTGAAATGAGAGGGATGTGAACATCTCAGGTTCATACATCAGGAAGCCATGGTGGTATTTGTTTCCTTATGTGTACAAGCCACCCATCATATATTACAGGACACACATTTTTTCCTACTCAGAGATGATGTTTGAAAAGTAATATGCAAAATGGCCTTGAGACATAGAGGAGTTGGATTAGGTTTGAAGCCAGAGTTGATTTTTTCCATCTCTGACTTCCATGGGATATTTCAGCTTTCATCCCCAGACCTACTGTAAAGATTAAACCCAGCATTTTCCTGGCATTGGTACCACTGAGGTTTTCAACCAAAGTTTCATAATTGTACCCTATAAATTTTTAGGCACTGCTTGTGGAGCAAGCTGAAGTATCTAAACATAATTATATTATTTTGTCATAATTTTACCCTCCTCTGTGCATTGTATTTTGCAATCTGTCCTTAATGTCTGAAATAATCACAGAGCTATAATCAAGAACTAATGAATAACTCTTCATTCTTGAATCACAGCATCTCTCCCTGCTGTTTACAATCTGAGTGCACCATAGTTCCTCCCCCGCTGCCTTGCCTTCTGCCATGCATGTGGGTATGCAGATGGGCAGTTTACTAGCTTAAAATGTTTACATGCAGCTGTGTCATTCAGCAATGATTTCCTGCTTGGGTTTTATGCTGAGTTCAAAACTGACAGTCCTGTGTTTCTCTCAGACGCTGACCAGAGCATTTATGGGATCCATTACATATAAAATTGCTGCGTTTGGCAGAGGCCAACATTGTCTGATGCAATGATGCCCAGCAGGGCATTAAAGAGATGGAAACGGGAAGATGGCAAAGCTTGTCTCAGGATGCTTCTACCTAGCATAATATTGCCCTTCAAAAAATAAAAATAGGGGTGTATGTGATAAACAGCATGATCTCTAGCTTGGCACTATCAACCTGCTTCCTTTGTACCACACATTTTGTAGGAAAAAAATAATCACATGTGAATGCTGGTCATTCGGTGCTGCTTAAGCAGAGCTTATTGTGGATTGTCCCAGGGTCTAATGCTTTTGGAAGGTATTGTTTTATTAGCAGAAAGGCAGTGAGCAATAAAGCCTTTGGAATTTTCTTTAAGGCTTTTGCCAACACTAGTGACGGCGTGAGAATCTTACATGGAAGTATGCCAGCCAATGTGGCAAATTAATATGGAGCTGGAGCAAGAAGGAAGGGAAAGGCAGGAGGATTAACACTAACAGAGGCCAATAAGAAGGAAGATGGGAAGAGCCAAAGTAGCCCATCTTGATTCTTCAGGTAAGACAGAAGCAGCAGCTGCCTGCTCAGATTATAACAAAGGTGCCATCTGCACCATACATTTAAAGCAGCACCATACCACTTAAAACAGTCATGGCTCCCCTTCAAGCATCTTGGGAACTGTAGTTAGTTGAAGATGCTGTGAGCTCTGATAACTGTAGCTCCTTGAAGGGAATAGCAGTCCTCCAACAACTCTCATCACTCTCTGCAGATGGGGCATAAGAAGAGGTAAACTGATAAAACCCAGACATTTCCCCTCTTATCCTGGATCCTATACCTTCCCCAAAGGCCTCCAAGTGATTGAATTGTACTGTCTGATCCACATACAGAAAATAATTCAGCCACAAGTGAGTGAAAACTTGCAGTCATGGCAGCTGAAGCCTGCAGAACTCTGCAGGAGGAGGAATATAGTGAAGCAGAACAGAGGCAGACAACTTACACGCCGATGGCTGAAACAGGACTCCCCAGCAGCATAAAAATCTCATTTGAAAAATGTGGAGTTTGGCCTTATTGCCACGGACAAAGTCTCATGCAAAAGGTTAACTGAGTAAGAAAAACAAACTGCATGCAAAATCTGTTGATTTCTAAGACAAATCTAAAACAATTCTGGGGTTGGCTTTTTATTTTGAGGGCTAATATTTTTAGGACAAGGGTAATGCACACATGTTCACCAAATGAACATCCACACTTCATCGCACAGGAAGCTTCATGAATGTTTTCATGGAAGGGATGAAATTTCCATTATCCAAATAAAATATGTAAAATTAGCCACAGGCCTACAGCTTACAATATATTTATAAAATGTCCTTCATGCAGAGCAAGATTCCCGCCTCTGCAGAACAGGATCCCAAGAACGGGCGTTTAGCAAAGCACACCCTAAATCCTGAAAAATATTTGACAACGCTGTTAGTAACAAAAACTGGCCCACTGTCATGCCAAAAAGCAACAAAACCAGCTACTCCAAAATCATGTCATACAGATAATTCTTGGATGGTCTCCTCTGCCTCCTAGTCCTCAATATGGTGCTCTTTGGCCTGACCCCCGGCAGGGATGGACACAGCCATTGCTTATACTTCCTTGTACTGTTTCTTGCTTGCTTGAGAAGTTTTTACTACAAGTGTCACTCCCATTTCGCTGGCTGTCATTCATTTTTATTTTCTATGTTTAAAGTTAAACACCATAAAACAGTATTAATGAGTATTAGCATTTTAATAGCGCCTTGTGTGTTTTTTTAATACTGATCTGTGATGAAGTGTGAAATCTTTTATTGTTGCCAGCCCCCACCTGTGAAATCTGCTATCCTTTCTTTAGCACTGCTTACAGGGTGGGAGTGTTGCCCTCCTCATTAAGAAGAGCAACACCATCACTTATTTTCTCAGGTACAATAGTAGTTACAAAGACCAAAGCAACAGAGCAGAATTGTTCCTTTAATTTCAGGGTCCCCCTGACTGATTGCTTCATTTGAAGGTTTGTTGAGACTGTAGGTAGGGTTTCTTAACATACTGAGGGATTAAGCCTAAACAATTATAAAGTTACTTCCCTGGAGCTTTTGAAAAGAGCTCTTTGGTTCTTGGCTCAGTTCCTCTGTTGCCTCCCTCCCACTTTTTAGTATCTTTCTACTATTAATATCTGCCACTGCTTTGCCTTCGCCTCTCAAGCCAGCTGCACCTCCTATGGGAAGTTCACCTGACACTTCTGGAGAGCTGTGACTTGATATTGCTCCGGTCTGTCTTTTACACCACCATCTGGTAATATCTGGCTAGAATTTAAGCAGAGATTTGGCTAGGTTTCCTACCTCTATTATGACCAGGAAATTCATATTGATCTTAATAGGAATAGACCAGTGTTACACCTATAGCAGTATGGGTTTCTAACCGACAGATGCTTGTCAATTAAGTATTAATCCTGCCAATTCAGTCCTGATGAGTTTTGCAGATTCAAAAAAATAAGAAAGATGTAAGTGGGGGCAGAGGAAGGGAGGGAGGGACAAAAAAGTAAAGAGGATAGAAGAAAGAGAAAAGTTAATTATGAACCCTGTTGGTACATAGTTCATGGTTCTCATCGTTTTAAGGGATAAAGCCAAATAACGTTTAAAAATGCCGTGTAAACCAGGCGCACTCTTGTTGGATCTCAACATTATTTTCTCCTGATCCTTTGATGGAGATTAAAAATTTCCATGTGAATACAAATAATGAAACAACAGTTACTTGGAGGTTTCCCCCCAGCTCTCTATTTCTCCAAACTAGAGCAACCAGTCACAATTCCCCTCCCCCCCTCAATCCCCACTGCTTTAAAGGAAAAAAAAAGTCAACTCACTTTGAAGAAAAAAGACAAAACAATGCCAAGAACAGGGGGATTAGGGAAATGATATTTATATCATGGACCAAATTAAAATGTCAATGCAGGAGGCGGGCAAACAGCCCCTACCATATATACACACCAAACATGTCTCTTCAAGTAAAGGGAAAAGAGATTTGAAAAGAGTTAATGCAGCCCCCAGTTAATACCACCTGCTTCAGACTCCACACTCCTTAAAAGACAGGGTTTGGGTTGATTTCCCACAATATGGCTTTAGTGAGCACAATGGAAGAAGCCATTATTAGCTTCTTCTTTTTTAAACTTTCTTTACTGAGTCCCGTCTCTAAAACATAGGAATTTCAGAGACATGCTAAGAATGCAGTGCTAGCAGATGTGCGTTATATGCAACAGTAGGGAAAATAAACAGGCATACAATTTTTGGCCTGGACTGTGTGTACATCATTTTGCCTCATGTCTTTCCATGCTCACAGATCCCGTTTGATCTCCTGGAAAAAAATGGCATCCACAAGTGTGGAGATTGCACTACTTTTCCATTCTACTGAAAAAAAAGTCACTCTGCAGTCTGAGAATAGATGGAAGAACTTCAAAGAAAATACAGGATGACAATGACGGATGGTGGTGTCATGAGGGTGTTTCATAAAAACAGCGAAGAAAGCATGGCAATTCCACAGTATATGTCTACTGTAGAAGCACTGGATAAAATCTATTCTTTCCCTCATGCAGTGCTTATATTGCCACTGAAAGTGTCACATGGCTGTGGTTACAAAATGATATGTTCATCTACTGTTGTGTACCTGTTATATTACTAGTAACAAGAGTTTAAGTCCAAGGAAACAGATCAGTTTGATGACTTCAGGGTCTCCATTTAGTCTGACAGTTCTATGCCATTGAATTTTATAACACAGAACAGGTACAGACCTTAAGTGGAACTATAAAGCCATGTTCAGAGATGTACCATATCTTGGAGTTAGTTATTCCAGACTCCTGTTCCCAATTATTCATTGTTTCTGGTAACAAATTCAAAAAACAAAACAGTAATCTCACTTAAATCAAATTAAGGTGCTTCTTAATATACCCCAATGTATGCAAAAATGTCCAAAGGTACTCAAGAAGGTGGTATAGCCCCCGGCATGCTTGGATAAAACATTATTTGGAGCCAGACTGGCTTCAGACTGGTTTGGGGTCTGAAACTGACTCAGTTGCTCTGGTTGATCGTTGTTGGGAGAGAGACGGTGTGTGTGACCTTGTTGATTCTCCTTGACCTTTCAGCAGCTTTTGATACCATTGACCATGGTATCCTCCTAGACCTCTTGCAGAATTTGGAAGTTGGGTGCACTGTTTCATGGTGGTTCTGCTCTTATCTCTGAAAGCAATTCTAGAGCATAACACTGGATGACTTCTGTTTGGTTCCATGAAAGTTCTTCTGTGGTTGCCCAACAGGATTTGATCTTGTTGCCCAAGCTATTTAACAGCTATATGATGGCGTCATTAGAGGATCTGGGGTGAGGTGCCATCACTATGTTGATGACATCCAGTTCTCTCTCTGTTCCATCAGTGTCAGGAGATGAAGTCCAGACAATGAATCTGTGCTTAGAGGCAGTAATAAGCAGCACGTGGACCAAAAAACTGAAGCTAAATCCAGGTAAGATGGAGGTGCTATTTGCAGGTAGTTCCCAGGTCTGGGACCAACAGCCTCTTCTGGATGGGGTTGCTCGTATTTTAATATATCAAGAAATCAAAGGATTCACATACAGTTCTATGATTCAAAATACTCATATACCTACAACACTCTGAAATGACAGTTACAAAGACTGTTAAAATCTGACAGTGTGCACATCTGAAAGCTACAAATACAACTGAGACCAGCTAGGAAACATAGGCACCAAAGAAATCGAAGTAGCGCTGAGCAGAGAAAAAGCTTCCTATGGAAGAGATGGTGACTTCAGTGCCCTCAAAGTTTCATTCCCTTTCAGGTACTCTGTCCTCCCTTACTGCAGGACCACCCCCAACTCTGTAAATCCTCAGATTTAAGAGTTATTGAGATAAAATAAATGGGACTGTTTAAAATGTAGGCAAGTGTGAAGCAGTGGTCTCCTCATAAGTAGGAAGGAAAAACAACAACCACATATCCTTAATTGCACATTTACTTAACAGACAAAACTTCATATTCCACATTATAAATAATTAGGATATACATTTTGTTTGCATTTTGATTACTAGAAATATTGCAATTTGCTCAGTTTCTTCTGAACAAATTTGTTTCTTTATGCATTTTAATCACAAGGAAAGTATTCATTATACAGCCTGATTTTTACAGGGCAAAAAAATAAATTCCAGCCATACGGCTGACGTGTTCTCTATTAGATGTCCACAGAGCAAGCTCTGTTTTGCAGCCATCTTTTCGGCATGCGAGAAGAGAGAGAAAGAGAGAGAGAGAGAGAGAAAGCATGCATTAAGCCAGGAGTTTGGCTCTGCCAGACCTCCCTCACAGTCTGTAGGCCTTGCCAGGAAACACAGGTGACAGTGTGAATGATAAAAAGGCATTGAGAAGGGAAAGCAAAGCTATGGGCTGGTTTAGTCTGGGCAGCATCTTAATGTAAACCTGCAGAGGCCTCTGTGTACAACATACCACAAAGCAAATCAAGCAGAAGCGTATGGACAAACTATACCCTCATCAACTGAAGCAGAGCTTCCCACCCCCTGGTAATCTCAGTATTCTTCATAGGAGGTACAGGACACATTTCAACTTTTCCCTCGCAGGAAGAATTTCAAACTGTAGCTGAGGTTGGAGAAGTGATCTTTTCTGGAACACTTTCCCAGAGAAAGGCAGGTCTGGAGGGCTGGCTGAAGGAAAAGGAAGGGGAACTATACAGGAAGTGGTTTATCAAAATGCAGGGTTTTTCAACCATTTATAGTTGTTTTTTAAATTCCTGTTTTTCAGAAGCACCAAAGGTGACAATTTAGCTAGTCTGAATACAAGCCAGCCAAGAGCTACAACTGGAATGTAACAAGCTTTTCAGCAGAGCACAGTAACCACGTTACTCAGCGGACTGCTCCACGCGTAGCTGTTGAATCTCACTAAGGACAAAAAATTAAAAATTTGACAAAATAAAGACAAAACTAATTCATCAGTTTTAAATTCTAGCTTGGTTTATTTAAGAATATATATAGGAAGATAGGTTACTCAAGAGGAAGTTGTCCTCAAATCTTCCTTTTGTAATAGGTGCCTGATTCTATTTTGCTCTCCTTCTTGTTTAGTCAATGCATGCCTTTCACCCTCAGAATCAGGCTCAAAGGTTCATTTTACTAAATAATTGCCTACCTTAGCTGTGGAGTAGATGAGTGGCAGCATGGTATAATGGGCTCGGACCTTGAGCCAGTCACTATCTATTGGTCTAGCTTACCTTACAGGGTTACTGGGATGATAAAATGGGGAAGAACTGTATCCAGCACTCTGAGGTCTTTGGAGGCAGGTGGTGGGAGAGGTTAACTGTAATAATGAATGAAAACCAACCAGCACAGTTTGAATCTAGATAAATGGCAACTGCTTGGTCTGGTGATATAGGAAGGTGTGGAACTTCCCGCTATAGACGATATCCAGCCCCCCGGTCCTGTTCTGCTGGGAGTCATGAGGACTAGAACCAGAAATTTATTCATTTCATCATTTTCTATCTTGCCTCTTTCACCAAAGAGATTCAATGGGACTTACGAACAGTATTAAGAACAAAATTAAAATAATCCCTAAATGTACCCCATAAGCATTCAGATTAATTAAGAACAAATAAATTCCAGAAGCACAAAAGTAAGCAAAACTGACCCAGCAAAACTTAAAACATGAACCAAATGCATTTTTTAAAGCCAAGTTTTAGCTTATCGTATTAATCAATAGAGTAAGGGTTCCCAACAGATCTTGCACAGCAAGGGACTCTATAGGGTAGGTGGCACAACAGAAATGGCCCTACTCATAGCTAACACCAACTTCACCTCCCAAGGTTGAGGGATCTGAATCAAAGCCCCAGATGACACTCAGTATGTGCAGGGAGGAACATTCTGAATAAGACAGTTTCCAAAGCACACAGATTCCAATATACGTTTAAGACCAGCACCTTGAATTGAGCCCAGAAAATCACATAGAACCCAAATGATAAAATCAGAGTGCTGCGGTTCTGTCAGCATTCTACATGCAGTATTCTGCAAAAACTGAAGCTTCGAAATAGTTCCACATAGAGCATATTACAGCAGCCTAATCTGGAGGTCACTACAGAATGCAAAGTCTGCCTTTCTCACAAATGGCTGTAGAATATTCAAAAGCATAAAGGCACAACAGAACATTCTCCTCCCCCCTTCTCTCCACAGCCCCCCACCGCCCCCCAAACCTGGCTTAGGGGTTCTTGCAACAATTTGGAGCAGATTTGTGGAGAGTGCAGGGTATGCACAGCGGGAGGAAAAGCCCTGTTGTGCAAGAGGAAATCCTTGCACTCATGAGATGTGGGTAGTTGAATACAGTACTGCCCCTGTCCTTTTACCATTCGAGTGCATTGTACTGAAGGGAACATCCTGCATGTAGATGTATTTTTGAAGCTGACCTCTCTTCCTTGGCTGGCTTTTTCATGAACAAGTCAAGGTTTAGTAAACTATTATCTCTGCTGTATCACGTAGCAGCATTTTTTTTACTGATTTTCATTCTATCCCACTCACACCAGCTTTTTTAAAAGTGAAAAATAGAGTTGCATTCATGAAGTTTCCTAAATCCAGACATTTGGCTTTCAAGGTGATGAGAGACACTGAAGTACACAGCCTATTTCATTTACGGTAGTGACTACAGCAAGTGGTAATAAAAGTGAGGGTCCTTGGGCTCAACTATGGGCTGCTCCTGATTTTAAGGCAAATGCGCCGACTTTTTCCTACAAAGACTGTTCTAGCCAGGATTGCTCTCTTCCATAAATGGTTGTTTTGCTTCCTCTCAGTGGGTGGTCTCAGTTTCATAGAAGAAACACCACAAGTTAAAGAATACAGGATGTATCAAAGATGTGCAAGGTTATCCAGGATGGGCTGGGATTTGCAGATGCACCAAACAATATACACACAAAAGGAATGGAAATATGTTAATTTTGTTAACAAGGAAGCCCCAATAGATGTGAATTAAGAGAAAGCAGGCACGTATTAGGTTTCTCTAAGAAACCAGCAAGATTATTGGTTCAGTGTGGTATATCCCATCTTCTATTGCTACTGCTTTTGGGTGGGAAGTTATCAGTCATAAAAAAATACACATTTGAGGGTTTGGATTTAATTTAAGTGTCTAAACAGCTTGCTTTGGTCTTGTCAGATACAGTTAACTGTCAAGCATTTATGCTGAACAAACTTCCCTCTCATTTGATATGTTCAGCTAGCAGAGGTCCTGTGGCAACTTCTTAGTTAAAACCAATGAGCCTTCCCATATCACACATGGCACCAGTGGTCAACTAATTTTGGATAGACTTGGTGGCCAGTGCATCTTTTGTCAATATGATCAATGTCATTTCTTGTTGTTGCTGTCGTATTTATAGTGATTCAGTACAATGCCTTGCAGCTGTGTCTGCAACTATGCAATCTGTACCAATGTTTCAGGAAAACTCAGTTAAAAAGTTAATGGTTAAAAGAACATAGCCATCACTAAGAAGCAGCTCTGACACCAGCTGTATCTCTGAAACACAGCAGAAGGTCAAGGACAAACAGAGGCACCTCTGTGGTTCTTCTGCAGTTCAGAAATGGAAAGGGGCTGTGGACTCCTGCAGGCCTTCTCTGCACCTGCCATGCAGCTGGAGTTCCATCCACCTGAGGCACAGGCACAAAAATGAGCCAATGGGGAGGGCAAAGGCTTGTTTTAGCTCTTTGCTGGCATTGAGCAAGCATGAAGCTAAAGCAAATTGCAACCTTCCTCCCATCTTTGGGGCTGGAATCATCCCTCCACCTTTGTAGCTCTGTTTCTGGGAGGAAGCTTCTGGCTTCTCTTGTTCACCAGAGCCCAGCTGATTTTTCATCAGGTGAGGGCTAAAAGCAAGACTGCTGAACACAGTGTCTCACCAGAAGTGCTTTCTTCCACTAATAGTGTGCAGGGGTGATATACAGACAGGGTTGTATTCAACATATCACTAAGCAAATCATTCTTTCCCTTTCCTCCCCCAATGTGCTTCCTAAAACTGTTCTGAGCTCCCCCCCCCCAACCCTCCAAAGCAGATTTGGAGATTGTGTGGCATAAAGGGGCATTTGTATCTGACATTGTCACTACAGGGTTGGCATAGGCGGTGGAAGAGATTAACCTATGGAACACAGGTTAGGTAGAAAATACTGCAGCTGCTAGAACGGCAAAAGCTTAAGGGTTTGTTGTGTTTTTGTTTGTTTTTTAAGAGAGGAGGAATTTAGGAAGCATTCAAACCCAATCACAGCAATTAAATGGGGTTGAGAATCATAAAAGTATCTTCTCTCTGCCCACCCACCCACCCTCTTCCAACAGTGGAAGAATCTCTGAACAGAAAATCCCACCTTATGCATTCCACATAATTTCTAATGTGATTATTAAAATGCTTTAAAATGCAAATGTGATTTAGACTCTAGAAGACCTCTTTCCTTACCTGTTCTCTACAAGGAAATCTACCACACATTTCTTCAAGCAGTACAGATGAGCATCCATCAGTCCTGTCCTAATGTGCATTTTAGAATGCCTGGAAAGGGAATGAAAGAGAGTGAAGTTATTCGGCTCTGCATTCCCCAGCCATTTTAAGAGCTCCACTTTAAAATCACTACATGGTAAAACTTTACAAGAGACATCTGTGTTCCCAAACCCTTGCTGCGGAATTAGTAGGGAGGTGAATGTTGATGGCTTCCATGACTAGACTGTGTCATACAAACATACACCTGTTTATCCATTGCCCTTATTCCATAAGTGCTGTAGGCTCCAGCCTGCAAAAGCTTGGGCCACAATTAATCCAATAGTCTTTGAAGATGCCACAAGACTATTTGATAAGGTTGTTGTTGTTGTTGTTGTTGTACCTTAATACAATGGATATTCTTCACGAGTGTTTTGCATATATTTTCTTTATTTTTTTATTAAAAGCAGAAACCAAGTTAATATGAACTGTAGTAAGATTTCAACTTCACTTTGCTAGTTATTTCTATAGAAACAATAATTTTCCCATATACTATATGGGATTTCCCCCACATGAATACATTTTAAATCAGGGTTTGTTTCTTCTTAAGAGATGGTATTACAAATGTTGGTATTGGTGGCATCCATCTGTCTTGAGAGACAATGGGAGTGCACCTCTGGAAGTGAAGTCAAACCATTGCATTAGCAGCGCCAAAGTGACCTCCTGGGGGCACAAGTCTGGGCAGTGTGTATGGTGGTCTTGAGCTGTGCACACAACATGGACAAGAGATCATGACATGCAGAGGAGAAACATGAAACCTAGGGATTTTTTTGTTTCTTTTTTGCTAATGACCTGCATCATCACTTTAAATTCTCCTTGACCTGCAAATGTTTTTAACACAGATAACTCAATCAAAGCAAAAGTAAAATACTACATAGTGCTTCATGTTCAGTCCTGTCTTCTGCACATAAAAGCAAACATGTACTGTAAAGAAACTAGAATCATACAGTTTGACACTGACTTCTGAAACCAGGCTTACCCAATGAAGCAGCATAATCAGGGTCAGAATCTAACCATGAGGGTCAAAGCAGAATATACAATTGGTGCATCTTGAATGAGGCAAGATGATAGTTCCAGTTTTGCTCTCTCAGCAATTCTGCTACTTACATCCATGGGAAAGGACTCTATTATTTATAGCACAGTCCTATGCAGGGCTTTTTTCTAAAAACAAAAAGTTTTGACTCATTTTGACTCAAGAAAATCACCATTTTATAGTTCAAATCAGGAAAAAGAAATACAGTAAATGGACAAAAGTACAAAGATTCACCAAATGTTTAGGGGTATGCGTCCCCCTGCGTCCCTCCAGAAAAAAAGCACTGGTCCTATGTATGTCTACTCAAAAGTCCCACTTCTCTGTTCAATTTTCAGTGAGGTTTAGGGTAGATCCAACAAAGTTAGAAGAGTAACTTTCTTCGCCCTTCCACCTGCCTTGCTACACCCAACCCAATCGGCTCCAAAAGTTTGGGGAAACCTCCAGATGAGATTTTAGGAAGTGCAGGGGACACACAAGGCAGGAAAGGGTAGGGTAGTTCCAATGCACAAACAGAAGCCATCTTGCTCACATAATGATTTTGTAGGATACAATCCATAGTCCCAGGTAAGTGTACAAAGGATTGCACCTTTAGAGTGCAAACTTTCACAAATTTACTTCTGAGTAAATCACAGTGAACAGGGTGGGACCTGCTTTTGAGTAGACATGTGTTGTTAGTGTGACTTTTACACTTACTGAAAGTTCCCAGAAGCAAGGTTCCTCATTCACTTAAATGGCAGATTGCACCCTGTATGTTGCTTTGACATGGGATAGGAGACTTCACTGAGTACACAAGGAACTTTGGACTGTAGCCAAAATATTGGCTTTCTATTATCTTCTGCTCAGAGAATTTGGGATAATGTATAATTGATTTCTGGGTCAATACCTGTAGTATCCTTCCTATTTAATTTGTTGGTTGAATTAAACGTTTCAGCCAAGTGTGGCAACTACAGAAACTGAAGAAATTGTTGGAAATGAAACTTCTTCTTTTCTCTTGTAAACTGGAGACAATGTGCTGGAGAATTTGGAATTCTCATATGTTGCCACCCCACACAGCTCTGCTCAAATCCAATGCAGCTGCAGGTCACATTTCAACAACAAAAAAATCCCATATGCATTCCACTAACAGCATAAAACAGGAAACACCTCCCTCATTCAGGGTAGTACACCACAAAAATAACGAGGTTTTTGTTTATATCTGAGCTTTAAGAGAGCAATTCCAGAAACTGCAAGTTCCTACATGGTAGTATTGATTTAATTAGCCTGAATAGCACATTTTGTTTGCGTTAAAGACCTCCAACACATTTATTAAAATGGAGTCATAAATGTTAACTGCTTGCTCAACTACTTAAAGATGACCAAGTGCGGGGAAGATACTTCAAAACTCATTTCAAACTCCTTTATAAGCAAATGCAGCATGTTTTAAGGGAGTTCAAACTATATTTAATTAAAAAAATTACCCAGTCAGTCAATCAGATCATACAAATCTTGCAACCCTGCCAACAATCAAATACAAATTAAAGTCATGAAAGAATTTATGGAAGTACAAACCCTGAAGCACTGCAATTCTATTCCTGGCAAATACGACAACCTTCCGTGTTAAAACAAATCTAGGCAGGATTAAAAGAATATTGCCCTATGGAGTTCAAACAAGTATGGATCCTCAGAGTTTTGAGGCTAAATCTACAACTAAACACATCAGAATAAAAAATAATAATATTAATAGAATAATATTCATGTCTGTTAATTACTCCCTTAATTACCAGTTTCCCTCCTCTGACCCAACACAGTGAAACTAGAGCACCTACAAAACTGACTGATAAAGATGAGATTCCCATAAAACATGGAAACTCAACTTTCAAAGCAAGGGCCCTAAATTTAATTAACATTCAGTATCGTCACATATCTCTGTCTGAGACAGCCTCTCATGAGAGCACTAAATTCTTCCTTGCATAGAGGCATGAGACAAAAGTAGCACCTTTGTCTTTTATAATTGTAGGGGTGGTGAGGGGGACAGAGGGGCTTTAGTCTTAAGGTGCAAGTGTGTGTTTTAAAGACTAAAACCATTTCTGTTAATTTCACTGAGGGATAGTGGGAGAGATATCCTTAGTGCTGGAAAATAGCTGGAAGCTGTACAAGGTAGGGCATTAAGAAAAGCTGCAAAAGAATTTTGGGGATGACACAGAGTCACAGACAATGGAGAAGTCCATAAAAAACCACAATGGCAATCTTCTATTGGAAGACAAGACAAGGGGCAGGACCTAATTGCTTAAAAAATGGAGGGGGGGGGAAGAATCATTTCAATAAAGAATAAAAACCCATGTTCTGACTAATGGATTCAAAGCAGATGGAGGTGGAAGATTGATTTTCAATGACTTTGCTTCTGTTTTAAGCAGTGCTTTTTTTCTAAAAATAAGTTTAGGGGTACTCCATTTTGACTCAAGAAAATCACAATTTTATAGTTCAAATCGGGAAAAATAATTACAGTAAATGGACAAAAGTAGAAAGATTCACAAAATATTTAGGGGTATGCGTACCCCTGTGTACCCCTAGAAAAAAGCACTGTTTTTAAGAGGCTTTCCCCTTAACAGAGACTTGAGCTATGGGCAGACTATTGAGCAGTGGAGGACGGAAGTGGTGCAAGGCATGAAAGTCCAAGAACACCAACATATGAATCTGTCATCAAGTTTATCTAATTTGGTCCTGTTCTTTATGGAATAAAATTAAGGCTTCCTGGAAAAAAAGCATCAGATACAAAGCATGCACAACAATGGTCTAGTTGCTATTCAAAAAGACATTTCTGAATATGGTGTTTTAGAAATGTAGAGAGAATTTAGGAATCTATTAAAAACTGCCATGTGGTCAAATACAATGGAACAAAAAGCTGGATAGGCATATTGTGTTGGTGCTGCTTCTCACTCAACATCTTTCCAGTTTTATAATGAACATTTAGAACTTGCAGGAATAATTCAAGAAGAGACTATATACACATTGCACTAATTATGTTAACATTAGCATGGAACATACTTGAAGTTAATAAACCAGTGATGAATAATTTTGAATATTTTGGGTGTACTGCATTGACAAACACAGGATGCTAGAGCTAAGCCTACAGAATTATGTTTTTACACAGTAAAAGTAGAATAGTGTAGTAACTGCTTCATGGAATATTTGTAGAAGAAGTATGGAGTCCTGAAGCAGCAGCAGTGTTATATTCAGTGGCATTAGCACAATAGAAATATCTGAAATGAACTGAGACATCAGTGTCAATGACATCTTAAAGAGGTGGCGATGGATAAACAGGGCAAGCATTCTTCTTCTGTGATTAATCAACATGCAAGAGGGGAGAGTGAGGATGACCATGCTAGTTCTGCCCCCATTGCTCTCTATGAGCTGGAGAGGGAAACTTCTCTGCTCAAGTAGGCTCATTGAAAGATTTAGAATGACAGAAAATATGGGTTCTATATCATGCATGAGTAAAAAAGGTTCCCTGCCCCAGGAGTTATCCCTCCAATTCATGGAGGGAGTTTGGGTCTGGTGGTAGAAAGTTGTACATGTTATCTCACACTCCCCTCTTGCATCTTGTGGAGATGTAGAAGTAGAACATATAAATAGGATAGTAGAGTCAGTTATATGGGGTAAGGTAGTCACAGAACCATAACACAGCTCAAACATGAAGTATGAGCTGGTTCACATGACCTGCTAAGCCAAATATTGGGCTTTAATTTCATCACCAAAGTCCCTTCACCACTGAAAAAAAGACAGCAGTAGGGCTTTCCATCATGAGAGATAACATAGACTGGGTTGAATGGGTTTCAAGGAGGAGCTAACAGATCTGTTCTACAGCCATCTCTCTCTGGACCAATTCAGAAAATATGCAAAAGCACTGAAAAGAGGATACTTTCCCCACACTTCCAATTAGGGTGACAACTGGTTTTCAATACCGTGATATATCACCAGCTAAACATTGTGATATATTGCTATGTCACGGTATCTGAAACAAAGAAGGAACCACGCAAAGGTGAACAGGAAAATGTCCTGGCAACTGCTACTACTTAGGGTCCAAAATGGATAAATTATGATATTATCAATCACCTCATGATCACTTTGATCAGCAGGCAAGCCAAAACGCAAGCTGAAAATGCAAGTTGCCAGGACATTGTCCTGCTTGTCTCTGTATAGTTCCATCTTTATTTCAGACCGTTGTGGTAGATTGCAATGTTTACCTGCTGATAACATTGCAGTGTTTAGCTGGTGAGTTATCATGATGTTGAAAACTAGATATCACCTAGCCCTTACACACATTGTGATTCGCAATATACAGTGGTACCTCAGGTTAAGTACTTAATTCGTTCCGGAGGTCCGTACTTAACCTGAAACTGTTCTTAACCTGAAGCACCACTTTAGCTAATGGGCCTCCTGCTGCTGCCGTGCTGCCGGAGCCCGATTTCTGTTCTCATCCTGAAGCAAAGTTCTTAACCTGAAGCACTATTTCTGGGTTAGCAGAGACTGTAACCTGAAGCTTGTGTAACCTGAAGTGTATGTAACCTGAGGTACCACTGTATCGCTAGCTCAAATATTATGAAACAATTATCATGATTTGAACTTCAAACCGGTTTTGGACAATAGATCAATATATCACACAGCCCTACGTTCAATTTAACTATCTAAGGCTAAGCAGAAACCTCCATATCTTCCTACAGTCTTTTGTGCATACTCCCCACAGGAGAAGTCCCCACTTTGAATATTATGCTAAAACAAAGGAACAGGATGCAAGAGTCACCTGTGTCATCCTTTTTGGCACCTCTGAATAACACCAGGAGTAACTCTTTGATGAGAAGTGTTGTAGCATAGGGACTGGGATTGTATTCAGATTGGATTCACAAAACTCTTTCTACTGAAAGATGCTTTTATTCAGACACCTTGCAGAAAATATCCACATGAATTGCACTAATGCAAGTGATTCATGTACCTTAGGAGAGTGTCTTTCATCATAAGATTAGACTACTCTCTCTCACTACCTTCATCTCTGTCTCACATGGTCATAAAAATTCTTTCAGATGTGCGATGACTGAAGTTAAGGAACTGCCATAGGAAATAGGATTACAAGGCAAAACTTCTCCTTTGAGGGGTTTTGCTGGCTTTCTTCTACGTTTTTACTCCAGACACTCAGTAGCTGACAAAAACTTTTATTTCTTTTTTTTTTAATGAATGTTGTAGGTAGCAAGCCAAAGTTGGTGGAATTATTAAGCCCAGATATAAAAATCCTTAAGTCAGTGCCTCTAAAATTGTGCCTTTGTTATTTTTCCTCCGATTCCCAAGCCTTTAGCACAGGTTATTAAACTCACTTGTTTTTCTGAAAACAATTAAAGTTGTCATTTGGTTTTCAGGATTCTAATAAGAACCCAAAACATTCAGTTCTCCACAACTGTTCAGTTTCATCCATACTAGAAAGGAGTCACTTCACATAACACACACTATTCTAGACCCAGCAAACTCAAGCAGTGTGTTGGAAAATCAACCATGCTAAACATACACACCCATTACCTACAACAGCCTTCCCCAACCTGTACTCAAAATCACATCATCTCTGACCACTGGCCATGCTGGCAGGGGCTGATGGGAGTTTTAGTTCAGCAACAGCTGAAGGTTGCCTGTTCTCACCCTGGCTTTAGTTCATCTTCAATGGTAAGCGCTCACAACTTCTTACATTTTTCTTCTCAGTTTCCTCTTTTTAAGCAGCATGCAATTGTGAGAATCCTACCCAGCTTCCAAAATGTCTCTTATCTTCATACACCAATGTACTTTTGACAATGGCTGTATCCTAGCACTGTATTATTAAGGAATAGGTATATCAAGCAGAGGCCGGAGAAGGAAAACAAGAACAGAACATGAAGGAATGCTCTGTCTTATTGTGCAGACAGATAGTGAGGGGGGGCCCCCAAAAATAATAATAATGGAAAAACCCACAGGTTAAAGGGCTTTGCCCAACACAGAATTTTAAATTCTGGCCTTCAGCATTCTCATTAAGTACACTTGGGGCTGAGAGGGTGAGCAAAAGTAAGACTGAAACACAGAAATGAAATAATTTTGACACAACCGCGCTCCAGTAGTCTGGCCATTAGGAGAAGAATGGAGCTGAATGTGGAAAGAATCCATTATTCTTTCAATAGCGTCTGGTGCAGCTAAATATGTGCTCACATACTCTCCTTCCTGAAAAGCTTAAAAAAAATTCAATAGCTGCTTGGCCTGGGAAAGAGGTGTTCACTGAAACGCTAACGCATGGACCAAGCACAGAGCAGTACTCTACCTGATGAACAATATGTTTCAAGTACTCTTAAAACCAAAGGCTGCAGGAGAAAAGAGAGTCTGAAGAGGTCCTGTTCTCAGGGGTTCTTTTTAGATATTCTATCTGGTGGCTGCCCTTCGGGTGAAATGTTCCAGCCACAACCCTAGCCCATTCTACTGCAAGAATTGAAAAATGGGGCCCCTCTGAAAATAATCAGGCTTGCTGAAAAGCCTTTCCTGCACAAATAGTTTTAATAATAATGCAAACAGAAATTGGCACCCCCCCCCAGGTTCTAGCTGAATTTATAGTACCCTGAGATTCTGTTATTACTGTTCTATCTGGCCAAGACTCAGAGTTTCAAGTGGGGAGCTCAAAGATATTCAACAATGTTCACTTTATTTGACCATAGCTTATCCAATGAGTGTGATGTTCAACTTCTAACACTTTAAAAATAAGTGACGCTTACAGCAGATGCAATGCAAGGAATCTGATAGTCCCTGGATTATTATATCAATAACTGCTATAGTATTTTAAAGCACATAAGCAGTTTTGGCATCTTTTCTTGGCCATCCTCACAATCCATTATGCTAGTATTCAGTGGCAAGCAAAATTTTGCACCATTTTTATTCCAGTTTTATTGCAACAATTCATTTAGTTGAGCATGTTTCACCCCACAATCAATTCCTATTTTTTGAACAGCAGTTTGAAACTTTGCCCCTTCTTCTTCTTGGTTTTTTAAAAGGTTTTCCTCAGTTTTCAGACGGCATCCCCTTTCCTTCTGCTCATCCTCAGAGTCAACGTGAAAAAGACACAAGATAATCCTATTGTACACGTGGAGCCAAAGATGAAAGGTAATGACTTGCCAATAATAGCTAAAACATATAGACAGTGGTCATGATCCAACAAGCTCCTTCATATGCCCACCAGATTTCTCTCAGGAGCATTTGCAATCCACATGCTGTACACATTTCATATATAGTCTCAATACACTATTGCAACCAAGCTGAAGTGCATGTTACTAAAGTGATTGACTAGAGTTCTCCAGCTTACATCTGCCTTCCCTTCTGCTTCCCATTGTGTCTATTTTTAGATTCTAAGCCTCTTGGGGTATGGACTTGTGAAATATACAGTTTGAGGAAAACACCATATATATTTAAATTATTTATTGATACATTCATTTATTTAAATTATTCATACCCTACATTTTGGTATGCCTATCCTTCCAAGATGTCTTACAAGTAATAATATTGCCATGGTGTTATTAAGGTAATAACGAACCACAACCTTCCCCACAGGAGTATTGGTGGTAATAGGTCAGGGAGGAGGGAACAGAAGAGCCAATCCAGCTCTTCCCCTGCTTTTCTCTCTCTCTCTCTCTCTCTCTCTCTCCTGGGAACATTCCCAAAGGGCAGTTGATAGTAGAACTGTGTATGGGAGCAGTGGGGGAGGGGGGAGAGAGAAGCAGTACAGTCCTGCTAGAACACGTATTTTCTTTGCTTACCTGCCTCTTTCATCTTCCTGCCTCCCACTTCTCAAATCCTTTGCATATGACAATTTGGAGAGCAGCTGGGGGAGGCTCCAAGGTGGTCTTTGCCTTCCTCCTTCGCTCTCTTCTTGAATCATTCTCCATAAATACATACATACTTTTTTTCCTACACCCGGGTTATTATTGTGTGGAAATACTTGTTTTCACTTATGCTTCCATCTGACTAGCCTAGAACCAGAACCAGACTCTTGAAGTGGCTTGTCTAGTTTCTTGCTCCCACAAAAGGCTTTCATGTTAGAGGCAGTGCATTCAGCAACTGGAGAGAACTAACTTTCACCTTTCAGTTGTTGACTATTTATGTTCCACAAGGCATGAAGATGGTGGCCATCAAACAGGGTAAAAGCTGATATAGTGTCTCACTCTTTTAGTCCTTTCTCCAGTTACAGTACAACCTCTACTTATGATCATAATCCGTTCTGGAGGCCTGGCTGCTGGGCGAAACCAGACTCTAGTAGAGGTGCCACTGTGCGCATGCGCATTAAGCACCAGCGCACTTCTGCGCATGTGTAGAGACGGCAGCCGCTTCCGCGCATGCACATGTGGCAGGCGCCGCTTCCGCGCATGCACAAATTGCAGCAAACCCAGTGTTTACTTCTGGGTTTGCCACGGTCGCAACTTGGAACCTCCGCGAGAAGAGGCAGATGTAAGTCGAGGTTCCACTGTACTTGGCCTGTCAGGGAAACTAAAGAGAAATAATACTTGCACATGAGCTCTCTCTCCTGTGCTACCAATCAAATTAATAATAAAACCACAAGAGCAATTCTGGTTGGGGACCAACTGAACAACAGTCAGAAGATGATACAGTGTATTTTTCACCAATAAAAGGAGGGTTTTAAAAATATCATCAGTAAATGTCCTAAATGACCTCACAAGCAATCCACTAGTTCATGTTTCCTGCTGATATTTAATTTGCTGTTTCGACCTGATGGTGCTGAGTTTCACCACAGTGAATAGCATTGGCCACGCACAACATTCCCTCAGCAGCCAGTGCAGTAAGTGTAGCAAATTGGCATTATGTAATTCCAGTTAGTTCAATCAATACCAAATGTAGCTAAGTTTAAAAACAATGAGATCACTTTTGAGTACTCTTTCAAACTGCATGCATTTGTAGACAAAATGATTGGGTTTGAGTAACAGCCCTATCTGTCCTAGGCTTCTTGGAGTAAGACAAATCAATAGTAGCTTGCAAAATGAAAATAAAATGATCACACAGGTAGCTGAAAAAATAAATCCCACAAGGGTGTGGGGGAATTCCTGTACCCACCTTAAAAATGCTGTGCTACGGCACAACATTAGACATTTGCGGGATAGTAACAGAAGCTGCAAAAAGAGCTTAAGATGAGTTTAGTAGTAGTCTTGGGTCTCTCAAGGATTGAGGACATTTAACTTTTTAGGAAGGAACAGCCACATGCCTCACATTATTCTTGCAGTGCTTCATGTAATATTTCTTCTCTATTCTGCTTCCTTACATTTGTCAATATATTTCCAGCCAGGGCAGGGGTGTTAACTCACTTTGCATTCCAGTCTGCTTTGCGTCATGGAGTTCCGCAGCCCATTGATGAGTAACATATGTCTAACATGTGGCCGAGAAGATTCAGGACGTGTTCAAATAGGCATGGATAACTCTTCTGACCTCTGACTCAGCCTTCTGCGCCATCCCAGCAGCACAGTAAAATGCGGCTAGACAGCTTAGGAACAGTCCACTAAGAGGATGCTGCCCAAATTCAAAAGATCAATACCTTATATCTCTCTCTCACACACAGGCCTATTCAAACTTAATAAAAAAGGAACATTTATGATTCACCAGTGTTCACATTCGCACCAGGAAATTTGACACTGCTTTCCCACCCTCAATAGTGTCTCTTAAGGTACACAGTTGCACACTTGTACGTTTGGATGTTCCAGGAGCTCACACAGGCCAAGCTTCATCTATCAAATTTGAACATATAGAGTTCTATTAATATCTGTGTTACAGTAAGAGGCAGAAAGCCACCAGGATATTGTCTCCCATATGACCAACATGCAGCTGTTTCATACACTATAGAGAAGCGGGACACTTAAATTCAACAACAACTCTGGCCCAAGTGAATTCCTTATTCCTTATTCAATTCTAGCCAAAAAGTCCACATTCTGTGTGCACATGCAACAAATAAAATTTTTTTGATATGTATGTGTGTACGCATGTGCAGACACACTCACTCATGTTCACAGAAGAGTGAAAAAGGTGGACCATTAAGATGTCGATGTGGTTCTGCAACTTTAGTATTCATCCCAAGCAAGATCTAGCATGCTACATATCTTTTCAGGCAGCCAATGAGGATACATCTGTTTTGCTGAGACTTCCATTATCGGAAGAGTTTATAGCTAATTTAAACTAGTTAATGAGGTTTTGACTTTTTTATATAGTTTAAACTACTGAAGTAGTTTCTAGCTTGCTTTCAAAACATTGGACGCCCCCCCCATGCACAGCTGTTTGCACTTGAGGGAAATTGCTTTGGTATTTATTATTATTGATCCAGTCTTCTCTAAGCACTGCAGCATCCACAGATAGGAACATAGGGGCCTAATCAGCCCTCTCACTCACATTTCTTCAGGCATGCATGGATTTTATAGGAATACATGCACAGCTTTCAGTTCTACAAAAGAGCTAATGTGCAGAACTGCAATGAGAGGAGGGAGAGGGGCACATACAGAGGATATACAGTGGTACCTCAGGTTACAGATGCTTCAGGTTACAGATTCTGCTAACCCAGAAATAGTACCGCGGGCTAAGAACTTTGCTTCAGGATGAGAACAGAAATCGCGCGGTGGCAGCAGGAGGCCCCATTAGCTAAAGTGGTACCTCAGGTTAAGAACAGTTTCAGGTTAAGAACGGACCTCCAGAACGAATTAAGTTCTTAACCCGAGGTACCACTATATAGCTCAATAAGAGGACTTATGCTTTGCATACAGAAGGTCCCAGGTCCAATATCTGACAATACCAGAACTTTTGTTCTATTGCTTATTATTAGTGTAAGAGTTTGTGTCAACATCACATAGGGAGGTCCTTTGTTTATGCTTTTATTTATTTATTTATATTGATAATGCGAGAGATTAGGGGGTCCTGAGTTTGGTTGGTTGCATTCAGTTGATTGCAGTGTGGCTTGCTTATATGTGTGTGGAGGGGGCAGGTTGTTGGGTCAGGCTAGCCATATTGATTTGTATGCTGTTGGGGGGTGGATTATTGTCTTGTTGTGCTGTGTGTCAGTCTCTACAGCCACAGCAGGCGCTGTAACCTTCCAACAGTTTGACTTCACCCCCTAAGGCACATTCCTCTATTGTCTTCCAAGACAGACAGATGCCAACCAACCACTGTAGATGGATCAATGGTCTGACTCTGCATGAGGCAGCTTTCTGTGCTCCTTTGAGATCCCTTAATTTGAATAAGGAAACAGGACAACCTTGAAGTATTTGGTGCCACTACCAGGATCAGTTCATAGCATTGATGCCAAGTACAAATAGTGAACCAAGGTGCCCCCCAAATTTGAAGAAAAATATATGCATCCAAACACTCACAGAAGGTTCTCCATCACAAATCCACACTCTGCAAAGGAGGTTAGAGTTAAGGCAAACTGATGACTCACTCCATGGGCACACTATTGTAAAATCAGGCACACAGCCAACTATAAAGTTTGATTTTTTAAATAATAATATTTTTAAAAAAACAATCTCTTCCAAATGATTCTTTTCTGGTAATTTCCCCAGGATATTTAGACAGAGCTTGTGGCTGTTGCAGGCAGCTTGGGACAGGAGTGTACCAAAAGCATAGCAAACTATATTTTAAAAATCAGCACTTAGTCTGACATGCAGAGAATTCCATCCTCCAACCACTTATGGCAAATAGCTAAACTGCCAATAAAGGGGGCAGGGGAGAGGAATCCTCTGAATCTACCAAAGGGGGGGGGGAAGCAAGGTGGGTGGGTGGATCTTTTAGCTATTTAACATGCCCTTCTCACTAGTTACCCCTTTTCTAATCATGGTGATTTATGATGCCTTGGAGGAAACCGTAAAAACCTCAACATTGACATAAAACCCAAAATTAACCTGAAATATGTACTTTATAGCAGCTACACTCTGTTATGGTATTATGCTCCAAAGGTACAAAAGGAGTCAAGTTGGCTTTTAGAGAGGGAATTTAAAGAGAAGACCGTGGCAAAAAAATTAAAAATGTTGCAAGTGAACCCAAGGGTTGATGTTTTCTTTTGTTTTAATTTAGGTTTTGTCTTTATTTTATATTCATTTTAAGTGGAGTTACCCGAACCAAAAGTCCTCATGATCTACCAACATTTGTATGTGTGTTTATCGCTGCACTTAAAAAGGTTTTCATCTATTTCCCTCACATCAAGAACTTCAAGAGGACTACTTTCATTTGCATCTTAAAGTGAGACTAGGGAAAGGGGGGGTACCCCAGACACCCTGTTTCAAATACATGATGAGTATGATCTTTTAAAAGAAGGCTGCACTGTCACTTCAAAGCCATTCTTGCAATTACCCCATACATTTATATAGGAGGTATTCTTTTCTGTATGAGGTAATGAGTAGTCCGGATTGTCACTGTGATTTATTAGCACATCCTCTGGAAGCAGCACTGCACCTGCATTTGCACAGATGGAACACCCACGAAGGCGGATGGTTTATTAGGGACAGCTCATCCTCAAACAACCCAGCAGCATTTTAAAAGGAAATGCTCCAAATTTAGACCTGCTCCAACAGGTGTCTTTTACTGTGTTTCTTTGTGAAACCATAAATGTCTTAAGGTGAGGCAAACAATTCCCTGCCCATAATAATCACTCTTTGAAAACAAATATATCAGCCCCCACATCCTTGAGGGGGGAGGGAGGAACGAAGGCCAATGGAATTCTCATTATTTCCTCAACCCCATGGCTTGCCAAAATGCTTAAAGAGATGGAGTTTGGTGAAGTGAAGCTTCTGTGGGGTCGGAGGGCACTGAACAGAAGTCAGGAAAAATGGGCAGGGCTAGCTGCTGCCCTGCTTTGACCAATAGGGCATAAGGGGTGAGGGTGGAGGTGGTGCGAAGGTGTCAGAGGCAAGGGATCCAGAATGAAATGGAGCCCATGGTCACTTTAAGGCAAATATTTTTTCCATGGACACAAAAGAGGGTACCAGGATATATTTTATCTGTGAGCTTAAGAAGATTTGTGCAGTGCATGAGCAGATGATAGGCCTAAATCTTGCAAGCCTAACTCTGTGTTGGATCTACGACAAAGAATTTAGAATTGAGTTGTGGGTTATGTGTGTACCTCTATTTTAAATATTATATCTGAGCTCATCAGATTCTATACCAGAATAATACTGACATCTAAGTAAGTATTGCAGACATTTCAATTTCCAAAATCTCGGGGGGACGGGACACAACAGGATCCTCATGTCATTTTCGCCCCTCTAGTGCAACAGAACCTGAACAGCTAGATGTTAATGATTCATTTATAAAATGCATATAGGGCTTAATATAAAAAAAAAATTTAAGCAGTTTATATAAAATATTCAGTATTATCATCAGATCAGTCACTATTTCAACAGGTTGGGTCTCTTCCATATAAGTTCCAGCAATTTTACAGATAATCACCATATTCTGCTCCAATTTCTAAACAGTTTGGAACCTGGATTGCCTTCTTCTATAGAAACCTGCCCACACAAGTTACCTTTGAAGGCCTGGCTTCAGACTCCCATTCTGCCAGAAGTGCAAGGATGATGACACAAGTTTGGTGCTTCTACTGAAAAGACCCTAAATTAAAGAACATCTTCCTCAAGGAGCCCCACCTTTCTCCTTCTCTGTTAGTTTTTAGACATCAGGTGATGACAGTTTTAGTCAAGAGGGTGTTTGGGATCAACTGAATAAACTGCTGCAGCTTTTAATTTATTTTAGTAGTTGTTACTGAGGACATTGGTTTGTTTGGGGGAGACAAACCATGAGCCCGGGTTCAGATGTAACATTAAGCCAATCCATCATTTAACTTCTTGCAGTGCAGCAACAGCAAGGGAGAAATAAAGCAGCTGCAGTTTTCCAAATATCTATCTCTAATTAAGTTGGTAGCCACAATGGAAAGGGCACTCTTGGTGGTGGCTCCCAGGTTACAGAACCAGCTTTCTGTCAAGTTCAGGAACTTGATTTTTAAAAACAGACTTTTTATAAAAGATCTATTTATTTAGATCAGGGGAGACAATGTGATGTGCTTCCAATATTCATGGACTCCAAATCCCATCAACTCAAGCTACTTTGGTCAATAATCAGGGATAGTTGGAGTTGTACTTCAACAACATCTGGATGATACTTTTGATGTTTAAAGTGCTTGGTTTTATTTGGGTTTCTTGATTGCTGTTTAGTCTCTCTGCTCACAGTTCCTTTTGACTGTTTTACTGTTGTATTATATTTTGCTTTATTTGTTGAGAATTGAAAGGCAAGTTATAAAATTGCAACAAACAAAATATGGGTTGAAAAGAAATGCTTGAGGCAGAAATAGGATTGCTGAATCCTCAACACAGATGATTAGGCATGCAATAGAAAGACAGTTTGAAAGCTTAAATGAAACCAACAGTGGCTGTGTTGCTTTTGGTATCTTCACATTTAAATCGGTGTTATTTTCTATGAAAATCAAGTGGCTTTTTGCAGTCCATGCCCCACAGACAAGATAGAAAAATAAGTAAAGTCAAGAAACAATGGGTTGCATCCAATGAAATAACCTCATTCCATGAGACTCCCCCAAATTTATTCAGAGGTTTGGAAGAACCTCCAGAACAAATGGGGAGGTTACATGGAGGGAAGAGAGAAAAGAGTAGCTCTGTTATGCAAGTGGGAATCCACACATGAACCGGACAACTTCACTGGACACAATCCAACTGACTGGTAAGACAATAAGTTGCATTTGGCATATGAGCTAGCAAACAAGAACTGCATCTACAGCACAACATAATCAAGAGAAAATCCTCTCCAAAAAGTGATACAGACAACTCAATAATAATAGAAACATAGAACTGTAAATTGGAAGGGACCCCAAGGATCACTTAGTCCAACCCCCTGCAATGCAGGGATCAAATGCAACCATGCTGATTAAGAAAGGGAACTGCATGTGTTATTGTACATTAAGTAATATGGTAGTTGCAACAAGTGAAAAATCAGAAGTCAAATGTTCAACATCAATCCATGGCAGAACAGCAGTCTAGGAAGTTGTTCTAGACACCATTTAATACAAATGATGCTGAAGGGGGAAAATTGTGAATTGTGAATTGTCTGTATTTCTAAATTACATAACTATGGTCTGTTTCCAGTGCTAGTCCTACTCAGAGTAGATCTACTGAAATTTATGAACATAAATAACTTAGGCCCATTAATTTTAATGGGTCTCCTCTGAGTAAGGCAATGCTCTCCACTCAGAGGCAGAAGCTATGTAGGTATTTCTTAAGGAACCCTCCACTGACTCCAATTTAACTACTACCAATTATTGCTTGGGCACAGAATTAAAATTTTCAAGGGACAGAATATACATGCAGCCCTACCTATATTCCCACAACTACCCACAGGAGCTATCCTTTATTTACTATTACAACAAGTTCCTTGCTTTTCATTTCCTTTAACAACCCAATCCGTTTTCAGTACCCTTAGTTATACTCTCCCACTCCAAATGAGTTGGCTGAAAGAGGAGTCCCAAAGCTTACTTCTGAAGGATAGATCTCTTAATGACAATTTCTTCATCCAGATCCGCTTCATTGGCCATGAAGAGCAACCTCTTTCCAGAGTCATCCACTCCAATGAAGTCACGCTGTTCCACTGAAGTAGAAAATCATAACACAAACATTTTACACCTCTGTTTTAATGCAATCTAATGATAGATATTCCAGCTGAAACACAGCATATATAAATGTCAGCAAAGTTCATTCATCAAAGCTGAAAGAATTCCTGAAAATTCTGGAGCATACTCATGCCATTCAAGGGAGGGGAGGCAGAAAAGCTGAGGAAACAATATGTGTCACCCCTGCAGCTACCTGCATCTATAATTTGGAAATGATATATGTAGAGAATGAAACCCTCAGAATACTGGATGAATTTTAGATAGAACTCCTCCCATACATTTTGGCACCACATCACTGCTTTGAAATTTGCCTCATTAAGAATCAGCAATAGTGAGGTTGTCATCACAAGCCACTCTTCGCAACATAAATCAGATTATTTTTTGACATGGTTCGTTACTGTGGAGCTTTTCATTTTGTACAAGGATATTCTTCAGCACCTAAAATCTTGGGCACATGCTTTGGTTTCCAGAATAAATTCTTGAAACAAGTCATCTCTTTAAAAGTGACAATACAAAAGTGAAAAGGGCATAAACAGCAAAGTACAGTATGGGTCTCAGGGCGGTGGCAGCTTTGTTCAAGAAACTGTTTACTCTGCCCAAGAAGAATCAAAGCAATCAATTCTGGGTTCTGGCAAGGCAAGGGTTGCAGGATATAGTGGCACCCTGGACAGCTCCATAACAAGAGAGATCAAGCGTTGTTTCAGCACCATTGAACTTCCAACAGAGCCTTAAGCTGCAGCCCAGACTAGTTAGCACTCCCTTTTCCATTGAAGGGGCTCAATCTACTTTAACAGTCCAAAAGAATAAGAAATACTGATTCCGCTAGGACTTCTGAGCTGGCATCTATAGTGTGAGAGCAGAGCAACAAAACCTCCTCTAACTGGAGATGTACAGGAACAGGCTCCTCTAGTGTCAGAATTTCTGTCTTTAAATGATTATTTGGGGCTGACTCTGAAGGAAATTCCCACTCTGAATCCCAGGCCTCAAACCCTAAGATGGGGAGTCTAACTATGGTCAAGACATTAATAAGTGATTGGTAACTGTTCAAACAAACTAAGATACATACTTTGAATTCCCCCCCCTGTACATGTGGATATTGGAAATTTTTCAGGACAATGTGGCAACAATGCTAAGATTACAGAGGGATTGACAGACACAAATATGGGAAACCAGACACAAACATGGAGAACCATTTCAGCTGGCAGATTCTGCTCCAAGTTTGTGAAAACTGTCATTTTCTGCTGGCAATCCTTGTGAAAATGACAGGACTTTAGTATAAAGAGCACCCAATTTACCTAGCTTTTTCTTCCCTTTATGTCCTGGTATAAGCTCTGTAGGTTCATAAGCTTTCTTCATCAACATGGAGAGTGTGGCATCATTGGCTCGGAATAAGTCCACTACTTCATGGAGAGCAACATCTGTAATCAGATCACAACTCAAAACCAACACATCTGTCTGTCAAAAGAGAAAAGAGGAGGAGAGATCATACACATGCAAACACATCTGAAATACAAACTGTCAAGGAGAAGTCAATGTGGAAGGATGTCCCAACAAATATTATTATTTTTCTGCATCAAGCTACCAGAGTTACCAATGGGCCATTCCACTAAGAAATTTTACCTGTGATACTTACTTATAGCATACAAAGCTTAAATGATTATTTTCATTTCGAATATTTCTGCTGCTGGTGCACTACCCAGAATGGATCCGTTAAACCGCTCACCACCTTTTATCAGGTTACAGAACACTAGAATCGTATAGAAGTCCCTAGTTAAAACTGCTACGTTTCTTGGCTCAGTAGTAGAACATCTACTTTGATTGCAGAAGGTTCAATCCCTGGCATCTTCAGGTAGAATAAGGGAAAGGCCCCTTGCCTGAAACCTTGGAAAGCCAGTTGGCATACACAATGCTGAGCTAGAAGAACTGAGCTTCCTCTGTTCCCATGCTTCCTAGTTTGTGTGCCATGTGAGAAAATAAAGTTTACTGTATTTGATTCTCTCCTGAACCCCAAATTTCACGATCACAACTTATCCACAGATAAAAGGAAATATGCAAAACATTTTAAATAAATGGGCATTCATTTAAAAAGCCCTTTTGCTTAAATCTCATTTAACAGGCTGTTTTTAAAAAACAAATTAAACCAAATTTCGCCTATCTTAGTTTAATTTTCACAAATTCACAGGTAAGTTATAGCACAATGATTTCTGTCCAGAAGCATTTCTATCCAGAAGTAATATCCACTGATCTCAATGGGTGCAAAACTCCAGGTAAGCCTAAGGTTGCAATCCTATACACACTCACCTGAGAGTAAGTCTCATTGAACTCAACAGGACTTAGTGCTGAGTAGATATGTATTGAATTGCACTGTCTCCAGGCAAAACATCTATCCTATGTTGCTTTGCACTGAATAAGGGAATATATGAATTGCTGCTTTTGAAACCAACACACTGCTTCAGAAAGATATATTTCTTTTGAGGAGCCCAGGGAAAACAGGACTGAGCTTTCACTGGGTCTTCAAGGAATAATTGTTAACACGAGGCTACCACTTATGAAGTGTAAACTCTACAGAGATAGTAACATATCCAGAAGAAATCAAATTGTACAAATTCCAGAGAAAATGTGTAAGTGCACTGGTAAAACTGCAAATGTTACCATTATCAAACTGCCCATGTCCCTGCTAAAACGCTGTTTTCCAAAGATAATGTCCTTCCAGTTGTCCCCTGACCTGCCTTCAAATCAAAATTACAAAGGATAAAACACAACTTGTCCGCTTCAGAGCAACCCTACCTCAGCACAGAAGTGATCCCTTGTACAGCAGAAATAAAATTCCACCATTAACTTTTGACAGTTGCAAATGGTCATAAGCTAATCTTGAACAGAGTGAAAAAAACATGGAAGTGTTGAAATCTGTGAGTGCTCGGCCTGTCAAGTTCATTGTGACAGCACCAAAAAAACTGTCGAAAATGTTTTAGCAAAAAGTTTATGGCATAGCCGCTGTTAAAGACTAGACTGTTCTTTTTCCATTAGGAAACCTCTTTATTTCAAAATTGAAAAGAATTCACATCCACGATGAAAACTACGTCAGGGCCACGGACATGCCTTTAGAAACAACTATCTGGACTTGTTAACTCAATCGTGCAATTATTTAACTATGTACTTTAATCTGTCACCCTAGTAAACTGCCAACAAGGCTTTCATAATTACGAACAGGCTTCTAGTTTTAGGATGAACTTTGGCAAAGGCTGAATGCAAGACCCCCGAGGAGTGCAAGGGAACAGAACCACCAAATGTCTGGTTGCCATCTGTTCTACCCATTTACTCTCTCAATATGTAAATAAACGTCAGAGAGCACAGGGACCAGTGAAACACACGGTTGCTAAGTAAAGCCCACATTTCTGCCTCTCCTCCTGATGAGCAGAGCAGTGGCCTCAGATGCACGCTGAGAGTACACCATGAAAGGCTCTTTTGGGATTCAACAGTCTCCCCTTTGAAACACCAACACCCTCATAAATAAAGCCCTTACTGTCTGATGGATGCCCTTTTTCCAACGTGGAACCCCTGAAAGAATAAACTAATGGCTGAATGAAAAAATAAACCAGGCGAGCACCCTAGTAGAAGGGTGTATTTTCCTTTACTTTCAATAGTTGGTGCAGTAGAAAGAAAATAAATGGTACAGTTTGTATTTTTTAAACTATATAATACAAATTTTTTTCGTGATGAGCCACTGATTGGAAGACAATCACATACAGAGTGCATGTCCACTAGGAAAAGGGGAGGTGCACAAAAATGTGGCCCTACCGCTTGATTTCATAAATTCCGCAAACGTTAAAATCCCAACAGAGCAAATCTTAATTAAAAATGTTCCATACTGGATAGATCAAACCCCAGTTATTAAAAAGGGATGCAATAAGAAGCAACACTAACTGGTGCTGAAGTGGGTGCTATGTTTCAGGTTCAGTCAATGCAAACAGAAATAAAAATCATGCGGAACAACTATACTTTCATAACATAGTTTGGGAAAGAGATAAAAATTATACCTGATGTAAACACTGGGACCTAATATTCAAAGTATCACGGGACCTCCCAGATCACCTATAATTATATATTTTTCATTACTTATATAAACATCCTTTATTTGATACTTGTACATGAAAGCTGAACAGAAACATGGCCTTGCAGGACATCTAGTGCAATCCTCACAAGTTGAGAATGAAGGAAGTCTAGAGTGGTGTAGCAGCTTCAGAATGCTAGAATAGGACTTGGGAGACCAGGGTTCATATCCTAACTTGGCCATAAAGCTCACTCGTGACATTGGGCCAGTCACTGTCTCCCGGCCTAACCTATTTCACAGGGCTGTTGTGAAAATAAAATGGGGGTGGGGGTGTCATGTATGCCACTTTCAACTCCTCTGAGGATTAAAAATGCAGGATATAAATGTAATAATAAAAAATAAATAAACTCTGCAGTCTCTGCTTCAATACTTTCACCAAGAAAGAAACACAATTCTGGTGAATAGTCCCATTGCCAAAACTGCTTTTACCATGGAGAAGTCACTCTTAATGTTCAATCCGTTCAGTCTGTGATTTAAATCATTCAGACCTGTTCCTCGGGAAAATGTTTGTATTACCCCCACTTTCGTTACCTTAGGTCCTTGTTAGATAAACAGATTCCAATTCCCTTTTAGTGTATTTTATTTATTTATAGGCTTATATAGTACACAATAAACAACTCGTTACCCACAAAATCACTTAGGCCGAGTTCCTTGGAGGAAAAGTGGGATATAAATTTAAATTAACAACAACAACAGTAACAAACAGTACAACCCATACAACTTATTTACTTAACGATTTACTGCTCTTATTACCTAGCTTTTAGTATTTGAATTTTTCTACTTTGGATTTAAAAAATCTTTTTTCTGTCTTTACTCTACTGCTTTTTATGGAAATTGTTGTAAGGTTTCTATGGAAGCCGCCCAGAGTGGCTGGGGAAACCCAGCCAGATGGGCGGGGTACAAATAATAAATTATTATTATTAATAATAATAATAATAATTATTATTATTATTATTAAACCACCCTGGAATTTTCAATGAAGGGTGGCATATACAGTAAATGTCTTAATAAACAAACAAAACAGAATAAATAACCAGGATAAAAGGCCAAGACCCGTTCTAAAATATTTAATTTCAAGCACAAACTTCCCAGCAGTTTGATTCTCAGGATGGTGATGTTCTTGTTTCTCTTCCCTATAAAAACTGCACTGCCAAAACTAGTTATTTGAAAGCAGCACATGCTACATATGGGGAACACCTGCAACACTCCCCCATACATATCCCTTTCACTCCATACATTTGTGCTTGGGATTCATGCCAGCTTAACAGTGGCTAGACTAAAAAACAGGGGAACCTGTCCATCCATGCCAGCAAAGGCTTTTTTTTTTACTGCTAATAACCATATCTGTATAGAGCTGAGGAAAGGACAGGAAAGATGCAACTACACTCTGGTTAATCTAATCATCCCATTCAACCCCCAACTACACCAGAGAACTTTCTCTCTCTCTCTCTCTCTCTCTCTCTCTCTCTCTCTCTCTCTCTCTCTCAGGTCATTCTGGCTATTTAAAATCTGGCATGCTGCAGAAGTGTGAATTAGTTAGAATTACAGGGGGTAGGGTGGGGGAGGAAGAGCCCTGGTGAGCAAATAGTCCCCTTGCCTGCCAGCCAAACATAAATCTGGAAGATTTAAATGCATCTATTAAAGTATTTATGTCCTACCTTTCCATTTGGAAAAAAAGATATGCCTAAGGTGGTTCAGATCATAATTTTAAAAAGTCAGAATATAAATACACAAGGGAACAAAGACAGGAAATGCAGATCTTAAAAAAATGCCAAGAGGCCAAGTGTTGGTCAGGTAAAAGGCCTACTGGAAAGGAAATGTCTTCATACAGGGACAGAATGTTATCAAGGAGAGGGCCAGACAGATCTCCCTCTTTCACTCACTCTTGTGTGTGCAGGGCAATAAGAACCACAAACAATTGCAGGGATGCTCAGCTGAAATGGAATGAAATACATCTTTTAAATCTAGATATTGATGGTATTTGAATTTGAAGCTATTTTTGGCTCTGTACTTTCTAGATTCCTAGTTGGACACAATATTACTACTGCTGCTGCTGCTACTAATTTATTATTTATACCCCGCTCATCTAGCTGGGTTTCCCCAGCCACTCTGGGCAGCTCCCAACAGAATTTGTAAGTTATCACTCATTTTAATATGATCTCACACTTTTGGAGTAATAAACTGATACACACACATGCAAGAACAAACAACAAAGTTATCCTAAAATACAATTATTTGTTTGTTTATCCCCATTTTACTAGTGGTTGGGTTGAACAGACCATTTTCAGCATCAGTGTATTTTCCTCTCAGTTCACTGACTTACCAAGCAATGACTGATGCTTAGGAGGAAAGGAAATGTATCAAGCTTGTTGCGATCTACAGAATTACAGTAAGTAGGTCAAGAACTCAAATAAAACTTTCCTTCCCACAAACCTCATAATTCAACATGAAATACAAATCCTTCTACGTTTCTTCACAGCACCGACATGGTCTAAGACTTATATAAATCTCATCAATGAAACATCTATCAATTCAGCAGTTCCCCCAGACCCTCAATATGGGCTGTAGCGAGATCTTTATTCACCCGTTGAGCATCTCACACATCTGAAATAGAACTCTATCTTGACAGTGAAAACTCTCTACGTCCACATGAAAAAGCATTTCAATTAATGTACCGTCCTCATCACTAGACTTAAAATGCCTCATACAAACCTACTTCTACCAATAACATCAGAAAACCAAAGACTCATAGGAGGAACACATGGCATGGTTGGTTGCCATCCTCTTAATGCTCCTCCTGGGAATAGGAGCAATGCTAGCATGAGAAGAAAACTCTTCCCACAAGATCTCTGACTTTTTACCAAATGGCACATGTAACAAAGGGAAATGTTGGAAGAGGTCCCTGCTGCGTATGGTAGAAACCCAAACCACATAGAGCCACAGATGTGACCAGGAAGTACAGCTCCTTGACAAATATAGAACAATAGTTCTCGTATTTTCTTTGTCTCCTGTCACACCCTTTTAATTCGGCAGATATAACTGGATCATTTGGACTATTTGGTGAGAGTTTGGAACATGAAGCTAGTATGCTGGAGTATATGCATGTGTTCCCATACACTTTATTTTGTTTTTCCTAAGTATTTCTCATGCTGTTAAGTTCTTCTCCGCCTTGTGTCACTAGCTATACTCTGGCCAGCTATTAAGTTGTAGTGTTACAGCAATGGAAAATTTTTACATTTTCCTTCCTCAATGAGTTCTTAGTTGGGTGATGGAAGCCCTGACTAACACACAGCAAACCAGTCTTCATTATATTTTACCTTCCATTTTTGCTAAGACATTGACTATGAAATAATGTTCTGTCAGATGGACTACCTGGTTTCTCCTTATTTTTTCCCAAAGTAAAGTTTTTTAAAAGGCTCACAATTCTTCCACAGATGGAGAGAGAGGGGGAATAATGTCTCAGAACAGCTAAACAAAGACCGAGAATCCAGATCTTGTTTGGTATGTACATCTTTTGGAGCCACATTGTGGAAAGTGTGATGTCACAGCAGTGGTCTGTATGCTGCTGAGGATCACTGATCCGTGTAGTCTTGGATGGAGCAGCTTAGCGCTTCACTTCCTCTGTTGAAAAATCTCCTTTCCAAACACATGATGTAAGAAGGCTCACTGTAACGGCTGGGAGGTGGAATCTGAATCTCTTGTACAGTTGACGAGAACTTGGTGACCATGGAAAGAAAAACTTCAAACTCATATTAGAGATATTTTTGGACTGTTTTGGTGGATTTTTTTTTTAAAGTACCATGAAATTCATCTATGAAGAGACAAATGGGACCTTTTCCTCCCTCACTTAGGAGTGAATTTTGAAAAAGATAAACAGAGCAGTTAGTTTTCTTAAAGCATTTCACCAGACTCCTTTAGTGAGGCTGAAAGGACATTCTCTGTACTTTAAGGCTGCAGTGCGTCCCTCTAAAATACAAATAAAAATTGCTTTGCCTCACTTACCTCTCTTGATGGCTCCATGGAGACTCTTGTGCTTTGCATATGATGTTAACACGTTGTATAGAAAAAAAATTAGGATTCAAGGGATTGGCAGTGGAGTACATAACGTAAAAGAGTGGAAATAGCCCAGTTTGGAGCCCAATTCTGATAGTGGAACACATGTGAAAACCATTAGGTCACAAAGTGAAATCTGCATACATTTTTCAGGAAAGAGCCATAAGCAGAAACAGGCAGGAGCTTAACTATCTCTTTACTAATATTGCATATGAATTCATTCTCAAGTATTGTGGATTTTAGGCAAGAGAAACGCAATCTGAGAGGGCTATTCTGGAAGATTTGGAGGTTAAGTGATATTATGCTTATTTTTCTAAACAGTACAAGTTTCTTTTATGGGCTGTTAATACCAAATTCCCAACACATGTGATGGGGATACAAAGTTGTATTTATCTGCTCTGATGCTATGCAAAGATCTTGATGGGAGACTTGTAGAGTTAGAATCATCAAGGCAAGGAAGATGATGGTCCAAATTCAGTTTGAAGAGAAGCATAATTGCTGCTGCTGTAGAAGAGTAGAAAGCTGGATGCTTGCATATCCAGGGTCTTCAAGGCTCTCATTGAAGCTCTTTAAAGGTGGCATACATTCATTTAGACTTCTTAGGCTTAGAGTTGTCATTATAAAGTCTGAAGTAGTGGAACGTTAGGGTTATAGGAAGAGTGGCGATGGGAGTCAGCATTCCAGTAATGTATGAGATGGTAGGTAGCACAAGAGAAGGTTCAAGGGTGAAGATGGAGAACCAAGTTACAGTGCTATAAAGTCAAGTGGGTCTTGTGGAGTAGCACTTCAGGAAGGAAAAAATATCTTGGCAGCAGTGGTTTTAATGAAAACTGCTTTTAAATCTCAGAAAACTGAATGATGAAATTTTGTCCAGGTTTAGACTTCCCACTTCCTGCCAGGTGGGAAGGGGGCACTTGGAGTGATCTGGGAACAATGCCTCAAAACATAGGAAGGCAATGGATATCCTCCCACCCCAGCTCAAAAACATTACTTGTACCGAGAAGTCAAATCTTAGCCCTTCACGTTGAAAACTAATTCTATTCATAACAGCTGTGGTAATAAAAGTTTCCGCTTCATCACATGGTAAACAGATATAAGTCAAATTAAAACATTATAGCCAGAGTACCAGGTGGAACATGTGGATCATTTCATGGCCTAAGGCAGCAATGAGAAACCTGTGACCCTGCAAATGTTGTAGGACTCCAGTTCCCATCAATCCCAGCCACCATGGCCATTGGTAAGATATGGTAAGAGAAGGAGTTCAGCAACAGCTGGAGGGGGCTACAGGTTTCCTACTGCTGGCATAAGGTGACCTAGAATTTTCTTGAATTTACTGAGGATCCAACAGCATAAGTTCCATTGATTTACGATATATATATATATGTATGTATATATCAGGACATTTTATACTACAGGTGTCACTATCGTTCACTCACCATTGTAAGAAATTCAACTGTTTTAAAAAGTAAAGAGTTAGCCCCATTTTCCATTATGAAAAAGATTTGTTTGTCCCAGAGTACTTAATTTGTAATGAAAATAAATTTCAACATACAATAGAGGCATCTTGGCAAAGTCTGGGATCAGAATGCCAATATGATAACAATCACAATCTGCATCTTTAGCTTCTTCACACTAACTCCCTTCCACCCTCTCAGTTAGTTGCCAGTTATGCACTTTTCTATGTTTTCCACTTGCATTACAGTTGCTACACCAAATGACTTGCTATGGAATTACTGAAATGGCCAGGACTTCCAGGAATCTCCTTGGGAAGATGGCCTGCATTGTACACTATGATGACTTCAACAGGTTCATGAACCCCTTTAAAAAAATAAAAAAATGGAAGCACTCAATGTTACAAAGGCACACAGAGAGCAAGACAACGATACAGAGTGCTAAAACGTCTGCAAATGAAAGCTATTTCTACAGAAGACTTAAACCAAAGATAGACAGCACTGGGCAGCCAATGAACAGAATTCAGTATAGATCCAGACCCTCTTCATAGTCCCCAAAGATATTTGTATCTTCCTTTTCCTGTATCATTACCAGAGTAAAACTAATTGGAAAAAATTATAATTATTTTCATAAATACAAACAGAACAATGTACCCATTCAAGAACTGCTTCAGTCACAAGAATCTTGGCATTAATTGTATGTATGTAATATTGTAGGTATTAGGGACGCGAGTGGCGCTGTGGGTTAAACCAGTGTTTTTCAACCTATCTAAACACACAACAAATATCCTATCTAAACACAAAACAAATCTGCAATCAAGCAGAAAATCCCCCTGACTTGAATTAAAGGGAAGAATAGATAAATGTGAGGAAACCACTTGAACTGGGGTAACAAACAATGCACCATGTCTATAAATGTATGTACCTTTAATGTATTTTTAAGCAAAACAGCTGAGTACACATGAAATTAAATTACATGAAATTAAAAAACATTCTGATTTTTTCTAAGAACACTGAAAAATCACATGCTAAAGGTGACATGGCATTCCCAATCCTGAAATTCTTTTATTAATTATGCAAACTAAGATTAAAGTTTAGAAAATACAACATTTCTTGGGCAGCTCTGGAACAAGAGCAAGTCAAAATACATCTGGATTGTTTGTTGTGAATCAGTAAGACAGCCAATTCACATTTGTGTTTAAACTGACCAGGGGGAGGGTATTTTATTTGCTGTTTTTAAACATTTTGGATTTTTAATTTTGTTTGAAAAGCATCGCTTTTATTTTAACTGGAATATTTTGAAACTGTGTTTTACAGTCAGTTGGTGGGATACAAATCCAACAAACCGAACTGTTTTACAAGACTTTTCTCCACTTTGTTACTCAGCACCTGGGATGAATTCCAGAATATATCGAGTCCCCATTGTCTGCTTGCCTATTTGAAACCCTCCCTTGTCTGCATGCCTGTTTGAAAAGATTTTAACCAGTCAAACTGGGAAGGTCTAATGTATGGCTAGAGAAGAGAGAGAAGACAACTGCCAGGAAGTAGCCACCTGAGATTCCAGATTTGAGGAGGCATTTGCATCAGCTGCGTGGGAAAGAGCAAGTAAACCATCTCATTTCAAAGGCAGCTTGTATAGAAGGATATTTCAGCAGATCTTGTACCATTTTAATTACTAGGAAAGGCACTATTTGCCTTTGGCCAGCTTTGCTAAAGGCTATAAGAAGACACCACAATCTTTCACATGAGGAAGTAGCACAATAATGGGCAAGGCAACCACTTAAATAAGTAGTTTTAAGATTATGCATAAATATCTGAGAAAATACTTGGTTATTAGCTAGCAATGGTGTTTATGCAATGGAGATCATATAATTGTAACAAAATATCTTACAAGAGGGAAAGTACTGAAGGCATGAAATAGTGTGAAAAAGTTTGTTTTACATAGGCTCTGGTTTGGGTCCCCCCCACCCAGAAATCCAAACCATTTTTTACAAAGCTGTTTTACCGAGATCTTACACCATGAGAAATACACAAAAATGGTAAGAATCCATCCTTTTTGTTTCTGTGTTTCAAAAGGATTAAGTTTCTTAGAAGAATTATTAGGCATCTGGAGTGAACATATTTATATTACTCGATTTGGGAATAAGGGTAATAAACAAAACAAATAATGGAATTAATATTTCACATTTATTTATGTATTGCATTTATATCCCACCCTTCCTCCAAGGAGCTCAGGATGGTGTACATGACCTACTTGTTCAAATGTTGAATTATCTTAAAAGATGCTGTGCCCAGGGATTGACTGAAATGAACAGCAAATCTATTCACTGAAACACTGAAACTCACTCAAGTATGATATAATGGAGAAAAACTAAGTTCAAAAACATATCCATGACTTTACAAGGTCTGGCAGATTGCTAAAATTATAAAATTATTGGCTGCATATAGACATTACACTATAGTTCAGTGAGATAAGAACAAGCTGCAGAAAACCTCTGACTACCATGTTCTGCCCCTGCCTCCCCGCTCTGCTGTGAAGTTGAGATTGGATGCTTTTAGTTGCACAGCAACAGTTCAACCACAGTTTACAGTTTAGAATAATGTTAACTATGGTTCTTTTAAATAAGCTAGTTTTTTAACTCATGGCACAAAGTTGACTTATTTCAAGCCATGGTTTGTCAGATTTTGATAATACAGTGGAACCTCGGGTTGCGAACGTGATCCATGCGGGAGGCGCGTTCGCAACCTGCAGCGCCGCATCTGCACATGTGCATGACGTGATTCGGCGCTTCTGCGCATGCAGAAAAAGTGATTTAGTGCTTCTGTGCATGTGCAAGCGCTGAAACCCAGAAATAACCCATTCTGGTACTTCTGGGTTCGGCACGTCCGTAACCCGAAAACGCACAACCCGCACCTTCGCAACCCGCAGTATGACTGTACAACAACCACAATAGAAGCAAATGCTCCCAAACTCCTTCTCACAGTTGCATTGGAGAGCAAAGGTTCACTGCAGCTCATTTTATCATACTAAACTGTGATTTAGCATGATGTACGATGATTAAAGAACAACCATTAATCTGATACAGGAAACCTGGATACGGGAAATCTAATTCTTTTCCCCCCTATTTCTTATATTTATTTATTTTTAAGTTTATTTCATTTCTTCATTCTAGAAGAATATATATTGTACTAATCATTTCTTCATTATAGAAGAATATATTGTACTAATTGTGTTATTAGCTTTTCCTTATACATAATTGCATTATCCATATCTACTAAAAATTCTGTTAAATGAATAATTTAAAGTAAAATTTTAAAGTACTGTAATACCTTTATTTTCTCATGAATATGCCGCAGTGAGTCTGCAGTCCCCATATCGGCATCATCAGTAATACATACAATATCAAGCTTCAGCTTCGTCTCCAAGTTTAGCACTTTCTGAACTTCTTTTGTTGTAACCACAATGACTTCTAAAGTGCAGAAGAAAATGTAGTATGAGTACAACTATGAAAAGTTCTAACATTATTATGCTTGTCTACTGAACTGAATATAAATCAATCAAAACTTGTTTTTCCCCAAGACCAGCTGCTATTGTGGGAAATCTAGAAAACCTGCTTTTTACTGACTAAAAATGATTTGCATTAGAATAGGTAAATAGTTAACAGTTCATGGAGTTAAGTATTTTATGACATTAGTTTTATATTTGTGACACAGGAGCCTTGCAGACAACAGTCTCACCTAAAGGAGCTCACAATCAAAGTATAAGAAAGTTACCAAAAACGTAAGGAGAACATGAAGAAATAGTAGCACCTCTGCTCAGTGTGGCATTCCATGGACTTAAATGGACACTCAATATTTACATGAGCAGATCATGTTTGAAACATGTTACTTTATAGGTACGTAAGAACACCTCACTCTGAAGAGTATCTAGAATGCTTAGTTTGGATGTGGGAAATACAGGTCCAACTCTTCCATTAGGCTATTAATCACACACCTTGGGTAAACCATCAACTCTCAGGGCCACTTGTTAGGGGTAGCAAAACTTGTTGGGTAAGTTTGGCTAATGTCTGATCTCTGGCAAGAGTACCTGCATGAGAGGAGCAATTGAAGAACATCTGTTTCCCAGTACCCCACTTTGCAGCTATCACATTTCAGGAGAACAGGGCCAGGAGCCAGATGACATCAATGTTTAATACCATAAGTAATACCTGGTATTCCAGATTTACTATTGCAGAGGCAGTAATCTACCTATAAATCCAATTTTACTACTGTGAATTGCTCTGAGAACTATTAGGGCAGAAAAGCAGTATACAAACAACAATTTACTATTTGAAAACTATACCTGGAAAATGTTACCTATGCACTTGGAAGAAAGATACTGTATAAGCTGACTTTTTCAGAACATTTTTTATGCTGAAAAAGCCCCCCTCGGCTTATACTCGAGTGAGGGTCCTTTCAGGCTGCTTCTTCCTCCTCCTCCATCTTTGCCGCTGTAGGCGGCGGAGGAGGAATGAGCAGCCCGAAAGCAGCCCTTTTGGGCTGCTTGTTCTTCCTCCACCGTGGCCGCCACCAGGTTTGTGGTGTGGTGAACAGGCTTATTGACTCAAGTCAATAAGTTTTCCCAGTTTTTTGTGGTAAAATTAGGTGCCTCGGCTTATATTCAGGTTGGCTTAGACTCAAGTAAATACGGTACTTTAAACTAACTGCAAGCCACAATCTGGGGAATCATATTAAAATGAACCAAACTATTCTACAGAAATCCAGATTCCGCATAGCTGACCCATATTAAATAGTCTCTTGAGAGACACATATATTCTTTATATTTAATTGTGGTGGCAACCTAAAAAGATTCATACATTCAATTTTTTTCTGTGTTTTCATCACAGAAGTTGGCCCTACAAGAACCCCAAAACTTTAAACTTTCTCAGACTCAGAAGGCATTTTTGAAACTTGGCACAACAGTTTTAAAACAAAAGATAATGCTGCTGATGTGCACTGTTTTTCTGCTTGCATGCCAAATCCCAAAAGTGAAAAGCAATAAGAATAATTATGGCATATGCATCCCTCTGGATCATGACCATACTATAGAACACTCATATATAACACCAATGCATATAACCCTACACTTAAATACAGGAATCACCAAGCTATATCAGTCACAGGATCAGAATATATGAAAAGCTTTTCAGGACCAGAACAGAGATCCATCCAGTGCCATATCCTGTTCCACAAAGCAACCAACCAATCACCTCTGTGGAAGCCCATAAGCAGGACTTGAGCACAATTCTCAAGCAATTCTCCCATTCTTGTTTCCCAGCACCTGCTCTGTTCCTCTGATCCTGGGATCATGACTAGTAGCCACTAATGGCTTTTACTATCCACGAATATGTCTAATTCCGCTTTAAAACTGACTACATTAGAGGCCATAGCCAGATCCTGTGGTAGTAAATGCCATAGTTTAACTATATGTTGTGTGATCCCCTCCCTCAAAAACCCCTTGAAGAGTAGGGTGACAGTTTGGGTTTATTTGGCCTGCATATATGAAGCAAAATCCTCCAATTTTGCTTCTTCTTTGTAGCTCATTCCTACACCTCCTGCAAACAAGAAATACAATGCCATCTCTCTTTTCTTTCTGATATTATGTGTAATTTGTTCACACTACAAGTCATCTTATCATAGGCATTCTGCAATGTTTGGTGCTCACCTTCAAAACCAACTTGTTCCAGCAGATTGAGTGGGTACCATATTAAGGGTTTGTTGCCAATAGGTAAGAGAGCTTTAGGGATGCTTGAGGTCAGATCCATCATGCGGGATCCACCCCCAACCGCCATCACCACTGCTTGAAACTCCATGGCAAAGATCTGGAAAGACAAATTAGAGAGCAATCTAGAAACAGAACCAGCAAATAGGCTGTCTCCTAGGGAAGAAAATGCAGAGCTAGTGTCACCCTGAGGCAACTGCCCCTGAACTTATCTACAGGCTTCTGCACTGCCTTGGAGCACAACCATCACCCTAAACTCTTATTTACGGACAATTAACACGCCCCCAACCAGGCTAAGTTGCTCCCAAAGGATGCCGACCTCAGAGCTGAACTCAAAATTTGAAACACAATGATCCAGTTTATAAAACCAGAGGGGCCAGAGCTGAATCTTCTGGGACAGGGCAGGCTGTGGTAACTCGGGGGAAACACACTCTTCATATGCTCAGAGGCTTTACCTTTATTGCTTCATGCTGAATTTTACTTTTACTTTGTGTTTACAGTACTTGCCTTACTGGGTTGGCCTGGCGAGGGCTAGAAATTCAGGCAAGCAAGCCAAAGGCGTCCCACAACTGAGCTCTGGTATCAAAGCCTGTTTGCAGCGCCCACGGACTTCAGCCCCCGGCCTCAAAAGCAAGCGAGGCGGGGTTTGATGATGTCCCCTGGCAACTTCGGGCTCTTTTATTATGCTGGATAGCTGAAGATGGCCGAGGTCCCCCTTGCCCAGTGACAGCGAAGAAACCCCCGGTGGGCTCGCCGGGGCTTCGCAGCCCAGCACACCCCTCACCTTGTCACCTGGAAACCAAAGGCTGCCGGTTACTCCCCTGCCAGATTGACAAGGAACCAATCGCAGTGACTTCCCCTTCCTTCAGGGTCGCTTCCGCGCCTGCGCCGCCGCAACGTGCATAGGCTCGCGCCAGCGTGTTTACCCGCGGAGCGAATCGATGAGCCTCCCCTCAGGAAGAGCGCCGAACAACCGATCCTCCTCCTTGCGGGCGGGGAAAATAAGCCGGGCGCGAAGAGTACCGAGCTATCGATTCTCGCAGGGGCAGCAACGCCGAGCTACCGATCTGCAGGTTTCTTTCTGAAGCTCTTTCGGATAGGAGGAGCCCATTCCCAGCAGCTCGAAGGCGGATGGGGTGGCTTGCTGCCTCTTGCTTCCCAAAATATAACTCCCAAAGAATAAAATATCTACTGTTTCTCGTTGGTAAACCTTCGCCCCTGCCCCGTTGTTAAACTGCAGCTTCCACCAGCCGCAGAGCAACAGAGCCTGCGATGGCCAGGGATAATGGGAGTTGTAGTCCAGGAACATCTGGGCTGAGTAAAGCCGGATTCGAATGGGACAAGTCAATCCGCACAACCTGGCGCGGATTTATCTCTCTGTGTGTGTGCTTGCCGTTGACTATTTTTGCCTGATGGGAAGCAGTGAAACTTGAAATCTCACGTTGTTTCAGCTTAGAATATCTGCCAATACAGATAGTGAGTCTGACTGGGGTTTGTCAAAATTGGCCCTGGAAGACATGCATGTTTCTGAAATTTTAGCTTTATTACGGCTAGTGGTAACCGAGGTTCAATATAAACACGGCTGCCACGGGTTTAGTGACAGATGCAAATCCAGGGTTGTGGAAAGTTTCTAGCCTTTCTGCCCAGAAACACTGAAATATCAGAGAGGCTTTAAAAGCAAATCTGTTGGCTGCTCACTATTATCATCTCCAGAAAATGAGGTGACAAATAAAATTCATCTTCAGCTACCGTTTCAGTGTTTAGTTTTTGTTTTTTGCATCAGTGCATGTACAGAAGGCTTCAAGATGCTGGAGAAGATAGCAAAAATAGGAAAAAGGAAGTATATATACATTGACTCTAAAACAAAGAATAACAGCACAATATAAAAACAATTTAAAATACTGACACAGGAAACTGCTGTGCCAAAGATCTAAAAACTACTAAAAAGACTTTCCTAATAGCCTGTGAGAATGAAAAAGGGTCTACCTGGCACTGAAAGCCCACAACATGAATCAGTGCCACGTGAGCCTCTCTGGAAACGGCACTCCAGAATCATGATTTGGTTGCAGAAACCTTACACAGAAGTTAGATTATATCCTGTCTTTATTGAACATTTACTTCGCTTGAAGGGTGGCTATATAACATTGAGCATTCTTCCTGATTTGCCTCTCTGGTGTCTTCCTGTTTCTTTTCAATGCATTTCCCTATCACTTTCCAAATCACAACCTTTTTAAAGAGTGGATTTGCTGCACTAGGGTGACTGAACCTTTTAATTAACTTTAATTGCAGAAACCTTTGGTATGCGCTTAACTCTTTCCCATGAAATACAGTCTGGAAGTGACCAGAATGTCATTGTTGCTTCCTGGTCTGCAGAAAACCAGACTCAGTACAGCCGCTTGACTACAGCATTCCCAAGATAACTAGAAGCTTATTGTGGGGAGGGAGGTCGAACAGTTGAAGCAAGACCAAGAACATAAAATTTAGAGGCTGAATCTCTGCTGAAGCTTAACTTTGCTTAACATTGTGAGAGACCACACAAGGCAAAAGAGCAGAGTAATTTAGAACCTACTGAGTTTCCACATGTAATCTTGCCAAGTGGACTGTATGTTTAGGTAGCAAGCAATATGTCACTTGGGTATGTGTAGGTTGGATATAATGAGTAAAATGGAAATGAGTTATTTTAATGAGGAACAAACACACTCCCCCCCCCCAAAACCCCCCTGGTTTTGTTGTTGTTGTTTAGTCATTTAGTCGTGTCCGACTCTTCGTGACCCCATGGACCAGAGCATGCCAGGCGCTTCTGTCTTCCACAGCCTCCCACAGTTTGGTCAGACTCATGTTTGTAGCTTCGAAGACACTATCCAACCATCTCGTCCTCTGTCGTCCCCTTCTCCTTGTGCCCCCCATCTTTCCCAACATCAGGGTCTTTTCCAGGGAGTCTTCTCTTCTCATGAGGTGGCCAAAGTATTGGAGCCTCAGCTTCACGATCTGTCCTTCCAGTGAGCACTCAGGGCTGATTTCCTTAAGAATGGAGAGGTTTGATCTTCTTGCAATCCATGGGACTCTCAAGAGTCTCCTCCAGCACCATAATTCAAAAGCATCAATTTTTCAGCGATCAGCCTTCTTTATGGTCCAGCTCTCACTTCCATACATCACTACTGGGAAAACCATAGCTTTTACTATACGGACCTTTGTTGGCAAGGTGATGTCTCTACTTTTTAAGATGCTGTCTAGGTTTGTCATTGCTTTCCTCCCAAGAAGCAGGCGTCTCTTAATTTTGTGGCTGCTATCACCATCTGCAGTGATCATGGAGCCCAAGAAAGTAAAATCTCTCACTGCCTCCATTTCTTCCCCTTCTATTTGCCAGGAGGTGATGGGACCAGTGGCCATGATCTTCGTTTTTTTGATGTTGAGTTTCAGACCATATTTTGCGCTCTCCTCTTTCACCCTCAATAAAAGATTCTTTAATTCCTCCTCACTTTCTGCCATCAAGGTTGTCTCATCTGCATATCTGAGGTTGTTGATATTTCTTCCAGCAATCTTAATTCCGGCTAGGATTCATCCAGCCCAGCCTTTCGCATGATGAATTCTGCATATAAGTTAAATAAACAGGGAGACAAAATACAGCCTTGCTATACTCCTTTCCCAATTTTGAACCAATCAGTTGTTCCATATCCAGTTCTAACTGTAGCTTCTTGTCCCACATAGAGATTTCTCAGGAGACAGATGAGGTGATCAGGCACTCCCATTTCTTTAAGAACTTGCCATAGTTTGCTGTGGTTGACACAGTCAACTTTTGCATAGTCAATGAAGCAGAAGTAGATGTCTTTCTGGAACTCTCTAGCTTTCTCCATAATCCAGCGCATGTTTGCAATTTGGTCTCTGGTTCCTCTGCCCCTTCGAAATCCAGCTTGCACTTATGGAAGTTCTCGGTCCACATACTGCTTGAGCCTTCCTTGTAGAATTTTAAGCAGAACCTTGCTAGCGTGTGAAATGAGTGCAATTGTGCGGTAGTTGGAGCATTCTTTAGCACTGCCCTTCTTTGGGATTGGGATGTAGACTGATCTTCTCCAATCCTCTGGCCACTGCTGAGTTTTCCAAACTTGCTGGCATATTGAGTGTAGCACCTTAACAGCATCATCTTTTAAAATTTTAAATAGTTCAGCTGGAATACCATCACTTCCACTGGCCTTGTTATTTGCAGTGCTTTCTAAGGCCCATTTGACTTCACTCTCCAGGATGTCTGGCTCAAGGTCAGCAACCACACTACCTGGGGTGTACGAGCCATCCATATCTTTCTGGTATAATTCCTCTGTGTATTCTTGCCACCTCTTCTTGATGTCGTCTGCTTCTGTTAGGTCCTTACCACTTTTGTCCTTTATTATGGTAATCTTTGAACAAAATGTTCCTTTCATATCTCCAATTTTCTTGAACAGATCTCTGGTTCTTCCCATTCTGTTGTTTTCCTCTATTTCTTTGCATTGCTCGTTTAAGAAGGCCTTCTTGTCTCTCCTTGCTATTTTTTGGAAATCTGCATTCAATTTCCTGTATCTTTCTCTATCTCCCTTGCATTTTGCTTGCCTTCTCTCCCCAAAAACCTGGTACCTAGGCATTATAGGTCGCATGCATTGGCTCCCAAAGGATTAGGAGTTTGCCTCATTTCCTTCATCGGCTCATGAAACCTAGCCTATGAAAGTTCAGAACCAGTTACTATCTTGGTGCTGCCCTTTAGCTTTAAGCAGATTACTCCAACAGCGCAAACATATCTTCTTGCCTGATGGAATGACCGCTCCCCGCATAAAATGGGGGGGGGGCGACCTTTGCGTGGACGCGCGCAGCCCCTGGATCTGGAGCGGCTCCATTCAGCATAGGCTTGGCTTTGCCTTCCCTCAGGTGGGATACCTGGAGGTCTCTGCCTACCCCAGTCAGTTGTCCAATCCCACCTGGGGGAGGCGTTGCCAAGGAAATCAGGCCAGGTGGGGGAGGGATTACCTGCCCACACAATAGAGGGAGGATCTTACCTGGGAATCCTCACTTGGCTCCAGAGCTTCTCCCACCCTACCCACCCTCAGTTAATGCCTTATTTTGCAGGTTAACTTTTCTTCACAGGTTTTGCAGGTTAACTTTTCTTACAGGTATGCGGGCGCTGCTATGTTAAGGTCGCTGTCAAAGGGCCGGAAAGGAATTTCCCTGCATTGGCAGGTTTCGCCTTTCCCGTAGCAAAACGTCACAACTTTGGCAGTATCAGGCCTTGGGCGGAATCCTTTTGTCCATCTTCCTCTTGCAGCGGCGATACCAGTGTTCCCCGTTAAAGGGGCTTCTGAAGGGAGGCTTTGACCGTACGCCGAAAGGTCGTCATTGCTCTCCCCTGCGGCAGCGGCGTAACGGGGGCGGCTATCTCTGCTTGAACATATGTTCTCCAGAGCCGGCCCATCCCCCACACAAACACTGGATAACCCTGATGCTCCCTAGGTCCCCAGCTGGGGACTGGGGAGGGAGAACGCCCAATGACTGAGCCAAGGTCTACCCACATTTGAAATTTAATAAAGTTGTGGCCAATTTAATCCCATAGCACGTTGTCTTGAGTTGTTATTCCACATGACGGGGGAGGCACTCGGTACCTGGGGACTCCGCCTGTCCACGCAATGATCTGCCCTCTCCTCCCCCTGCATACTGTTCTTGGGGTTCTCCTGAGCCAATTTGGGAGGAAATGGGGTTGCAGGGGAGATGTGGGGGGGAAGCACCATTGCGCTAGTGGAAGTCCTTGTGTGCTTCTACTTATGGGGCTTAGTCGCTGAATCCTGCCCATACTAGAGAGACTATAGGTGGATTGTTTAAAGGCTAAAATTAGGCAACAGAAGTAATTTTGAGGGATAGCCTCACATTCTGCAGTATATTTGCATGTAAATTTTAATATAGCCAATGGAAGTACTGTAAATGGGGTTATTTTGTATTTATAACAGCAGTTTGGGCCTCATTGCTGAACGGTTTTGAGCTGTGGTCCCCGAGTGCCTTCTATATGGGAATGCAGAATGCTTATATATGCTGTGCAATAATCACTTAATGTTTCCAAAAATCATAACATAAAAAAGAGTCAAGCTATGATGTATGAACCAATCAAAAATGTTCTGCTTCTGCTGACCCTATAGAACTGAATGTTTAAACAAAGAAATTAAAACATATGCAAACATGTTTTTCCATATTGTAAGATGTACATTAATGACAGAACTGACAACTTAAAAAAAAAATCACCTTGTGTTTATCTGGGCCAAAATCAGGACTAAAGAACATTTAGGCAGGGCTTGTGCAAACGTGATGAATTAATGGCAGTTAGGCAAGGCAGTCCATCTCCGGCATTTCTCCTGAGCGAGCTCTCACTGTTTTTGTTTAATACTTCATTTCTTCAAGGTTCCCCACATCTGGAAGCTCTCTGAACAATGTAAGTCTCCTGAGCATGTCTGTGCTAGAGTACAGCCAAAAATGGAATCCCCATCCCACATGAGAGTCTGATGTTTCAAAATTCATTTTCATCTCCATATGGAATGGTGGAAAATTTGAAATAGCAAACTTTCTTTAATTCAAAGACGTTTGGGCTTGGTACATAACACGCATTTGGAAATTCAGAATCATAGGGTACAATCCTACACTATAGCAGAGGTAAGGAAATGGATATGTCCAGTGGGTCAGGTCCAGATCTGGCTCACCCTCTAGGCCATCTTCTGACAGGTGGGTGGTAAAACATTTGCTCTAATCTAATCTAATGCATAACTGCACTGATTCTCTCCCATGATCCTACACCCCTTTGCCATGTGTGAATACTGTGTCTTTTCTGAACTGTATTGCTCCAACACTTTCCCAAAAGCAGGAAGTGCTGTCTCCCCCAAATATGAGGCAGTCCATTCCAGCCAATGGCATTGTTGACCAGTACAACTTTTGGGTTAGGGAGTCTTCCTAAAAAAACAAGTTTTGGGGTGTCCTGGTTTTACTTTTTGAAATATGGCAACCCTACTGACCAGTCATGAATACTTTTGCCTTGCAGGATCATATGGAACAGAACAAGCGATGGCTGGACACAGTGTTTCACTACAATCACCAAGAGAGAGGGAATAATAATAATAATAATAATAATAATAATAATAATAATAATAATTTATTTGTATCCCACCCTCCCCAGCCAAAGCCGGGCTCAGAGCAGCTAACAACAGGTAAAAATAGCACAGTGTACATAAAATTGCACAGTCAATTAATTAAAAACACTCTAGAAACAATTCAGAATCAAATTAATGGCAACCATTGGGTTAGAGTTCTATAAAGAACAGGAGGAGAGAGGGGGTCGGACTGTGCCTTGGCCAAAGGCCTGGCGGAACAGCTACGTCTTGCAGGCCCTGCAGAAAGATGTCAAGTCCCGCAGGGCCCTAGTCTCTTGTGACAGAGCGTTCCACCAGAATGGGGCCACGGCCAAAAAAGCCCTGGCTCTGGTCGAGGCCAGTCTAACCTCCCTGTGGCCCGGGATCTCCAAGATGTTTTTATTTGAAGACCATAAGGTCCTCCATGGGACATACCAGGAGAGGCGGTCCCATACGTACGACGGTCCTAGACTCTATAGGGCTTTAAAGGTTAAAACCAGCACCTTAAACCTGATCCTGTACTCCACCGGGAGCCAGTGCAGCTGGTATACCACTGGGTGAATGTGATTCCGCAGCGAGGACCCCATACTCAAAGTTTACTCCAAGCAGACTCCTGCTTACTTCCTCACGCCTACTGTGCATGCAAATTCAGGGGCTATATGCTCCAGCTGCTTCCTATTTCCCATTACTTTCTCGATAGGTTACTTTTCTCACAGGTACAGAATCTATCCTGTGACTATTCTGTGCAGGTAAGAAGGCAGGCCCACCTCTTGACCCACAGCAATGCCCAGGATGCTTCCAGTTGTTCCTATTTGGAATTGTTCAACTATCTGCTCCTGGCAGGTTCCTGTACCTCTGCAAGCTCCGTGACAGTTATGCAACAGACAAAGGTATCCTTAGCATGCAGGTGTTGCTGTAAGGAATACTGCACCATCCTTCTGTCAGCCAAGCCACTGTTCAAGGCATAGGAGTCCTGCAGTCCTGACTGACTGTCACTCCCACATATGGGCCTTTTCTTTTCAGGGATCTTCTCCATCCCAGATTTGACACTGCCATGTGTTTTTTGTGTGTTTCCTAAAGGTAAAGGTAAAGGTACCCCTGACTGTTAGGGGTTAGCAGACTAACTCCCAGCTACTCACTCCCTCAGCCAGAAAACTTTCTAGAATTGAAACATTTGCCAAGATCTCCATTTCATACGTTTTTGTTCTGGAGGGCAAAAAACTATCAAACCAACTCCCAAGGGGGGCACCAGAGGTTGGGTCCCTCCCCTTCCCAAGGCACATGGTTATTGATATTTGGTTCCTGCTTTGCCAGATGAAAACCGGTGCAGCCCACTCAGACAATCCCCATTCCTAAATCAGGCCATCCTCTCTCCCATGGGGTGGTGGCAGGAGTGGCAGTTGAGCTGTATCAGTGGGGGGGGGGACCTGCACCCCCGCATGCTGACTCCATCCACCCCCAAAAGCCCTTTCTTCCTATTAACTCAGGGATCCTGTATACAGGAGAGAGAGAGAGAGAGAGAGAGAGAGAGGGAGAGGGAGAGAGAGAGAGAGAAGCCCCCTTTTCACTATTCTAATCCCCTTCCTTCTAATTAGGGCCTGCAGCCCCCTCCTCAAGTATGTTTCTCTTTTTATTAGGGAAACAGTTGCCAACTGAGGCAGGAAAACACCCGCCTACCCCTTTATCCCCTGGCTTGTTTGCCTCCAATTCATTCCTGGGGCCCGGTTGGCTGGGGGGAAACATTCCTATTTCTCTCAGTCTAAAGAAAAATGGCTGCTAATTAGTGGCATGAATAGCTTCAACCTCCCCACCCGCCCTTTACTCACCTGCTTGTGAGGAAGAAGCTTAGCAGGCATCTGACCAAGAAGAATGCCGGGCAATGGCGGAGAAAGTGCATTAAAAAAAACCCTGAACATAATATTACAAAAGGTTAGTGCAAATATCACTTCTGCAGCTTCATGCAGCCTGCTGGCATCCAAAGAGTAAACTGGAGTGTCACACAACATCATTTTGATAACTTCCGACAAGCACTTTGGTACAATCATGTTACTTTAGGTATCCTATCATCTTCTTAATACTGAGAGTAAAATTAACAGGAAAATAAGATTAAAGGATAAAAGCTAGGGAACTGTAATCAGCAAGGAGACCAATGCAAAAAGTTATTCTTTTTATAATCTATATTATTTTTTACTCTTGTATTTTCTCATGCTCCTTCCCCACCTTCCTTCCATCATGGAAGCCAAGGCTGTGTCACTTGTGGATCTGAGAAGGTCACTCATCCGGCCCTCAGCAGAGCCAGGCCTACTTAGCCTTAGCAGGGTGGTACCCTGATGTGACTTCAGACCGCACCCTGAACTACGTGGACGTTATAGCTACTTCAGAGCTACTTCCACAAGGAAACATCTCTGTGGAAAGTCTTGTTAGTTCCCAGCACATCATACTGTAGTAGCGTTATAAATATCCTATCTCTGTGTGTATGCCTCCTAGAGGACAAAGCAGTGTGTGCCTCTGAACACATGCACAGACGTGCAGGCATGCAGTTGCACACACAGAAACGTCCCTGGGGCCACACAGTGGGTGGTTTTGGCCTGGGAGAGGAGAGCGCACGCACAAGCACACACACACCCCTTGCCCCCAAAATTGCAACTCCACAGTTGCTTACTCACCACTCCCTGTCTGTACAGAGGAATTGGAAGTGTTACCTAAGCCAGACTCACTGGGGTGCCTCACCCACAAACCAGCTGACTTCCTCAGCAGCGCTTCAGTCTGCCAGATGGTTATCATGGGAATGCCTCACGCTGCAGACAGCAGGGTGTGTGGAGGGGGACTTGGAGCAGGAATCCATTCCAAAGATTCATAATAATCATTACCTTTTCTTAAAGCAGCTTCAGCATGACTGGATGAGCCAAGTGGGGTAGGGAACACATCCTGATCAGAGTGATTCATCCAGCTGGTTGGTACCCGCCTCTGCTCCCCCAGGCCCAACTGATGGCTAAGGGGCCATCAATCAATCACTGATCAGCAGCTGAAATGCCTGTCTGTGCCAAGGAACCCAGTGAGGGACTGGATTTCTCATGTGAGCTTGTCTGGAACTACAAGAACAATCGCTTTCTCTCTCACACCATTACTGGGTGAGACTCTATCCTGGGAGGGAGGGGGCTGAAGAAAACGGAGAGGGAGAAAGAAAAGATGTGCCCACTGTGTCTCATTTCCCAGCCAGACCCAAAATAGAGTGCTGTCCCAACATGCAGGAATCAGAATCCTGCTTTCAATAAATCTTGCCAGTCTTGGCAAGATTTGTGGATCCTTTAATGTGTAGACCCCACCCCCACCTCGCTACTTGCCAAGAAGATTATTGGATTCACATGAAAAACATAATTAACACCAAAAATGGCTTGGGGAGAAAGAGAAAGAAAAGCATGCAGCGGTTGTAAGTACACTTATTTGGAAATAAATTCTATTGAGTTGAATGGGATGTGCTCCTAACGATGAGGACTTAGGAGGGAGAGAAGGACTGGAACACACACACACACACACACACACACACACACACACACACACCAGAAGCGGATGGGGAAAATAAAGTAACTCCCCAAACTCCATTTTGGTATATGGAGATTTATGATATAAAATAACACTTTGTACAAAAATTAATAGGAATTGCTACTTATCCATCCTAAAGTCAACAAAATTCAAGATAGATGTTAAATTCCAAATGAACTGAATAAAAGATGGCTTCGTGCTATGACTAATGGGCTTTTGGAACTCACTGCCCCAGGACACAAGCAACTGTTTAAACAAATGAGGTGAAGAGTAACTGGATGGTGGCAGCAGATGGAGACAAAAATGCTTGCAGCCCAAAGAACACTAGAGGGCCTTATCCATGTACATATAAATATACCGTATTTTTCGCTCTATAAGACGCATCAGACCACAAGACGCACCTAGTTTTTGGAGGAAGAAAACAAGAAAAAAAAATCTGAATCTCAGAAGCCAGAACAGCAAGAGGGATCGCTGCGCAGTGAAAGCAGCAATCCCTCTTGCTGTTCTGGCTTCTGGGATAGCTGTGCAGCCTGCATTCGCTCCATAAGACGCACACACATTTCTCCTTACTTTTTAGGAGGGAAAAAGTGAGTCTTATAGAGCAAAAAATACGGTAACTTGCTTAAGTATTTTAATGTTAACTTTGTTGGAGCTGTATACATGCCACAAAGCTATGGTACCTCGCACAAAATATGAGTAAGTTATTAGTCAAATAAAGAAATTTAGTGGACCATTATTTTCGTTCCACCTGCCATAATGCATAACAAAAAACTCCAAGGAAATTTTGAATTAAGCCTCTGTTCGGGGAGGGCCCCTATCCCTGTTGCTAACATGTTTCCATCGGACACATTGGACTAAATTATTATTATTGTGGAATGCCCTCCCATCAGATGTTAAAGAGATAAACAACTACCTGACATTCAGAAGACATCTGAAGGCAGCCCTGTTCAGGGAAGTTTTTAATGTGTGACATCTTAGTGTGTTTTTGGTCTTTGTTGGAAGTTGCCCAGAGTGGGCGGGGGAAAATAAATAAATTAATTATTATTAATTATTCTTATTATTACTATTACTTGAATCTAGCAGATAGATGTTTCACACAACCAAACTAGGAAAGTGGGGGGGGGGACTCTCTTTGTTTGGTAGATTGACTTAGTATATTTCCAGACCAGGGCCTTATATTACAAACAGTTTACATTGCAAACGTTTGTATAGATCTGACTGTAATGTGTGAAAGTTTGGCACATTAACTTCTTCACATTCCTCTTTTTTAAGTCATGGATACTCGTTGCTATTCTCCTGCATGTCATCCACACCAGTGGGTGGAGCTTTTCTGCCCCTCCTCTCAATTCTCAGCCCTCCACTATATTTTCATGCTCTGGGCATGTGCACAGGTATTTATGTACCTGTGCATGCACACCTTTAAAAAGAATAAATCCCCGGAAGTATACAAGAACAAACATCACCAGCCTTAATTACTATGTTTCATAATGTGCAAAATTGAGGCTTTGTTGTTGTGGTGATTAATTGGGGGCAATATCCATTTTCATTTCCCCTTTCCATTTCCAATACTGAGATCTTGCATAAGAATATTTACCTGACTTGCATAAGGCTTGCATAAGAGTGATGAAGAGGTCTTGCATAAGACCTCCCTATTAGTTTTTTTTTTTAAAAAAAATGTATTCAATTAATGTATATGCCGCATACAGTCTCTAGAATAATCCCTCACACATGAGCAATGTGGAGACAGTTCCTCCAAATCGGATTGTTTCAGTTTGGGATTTGCTTTCAGCATGCGTCAATCAGTGGGAATAGACATGCTTGTATCATTTGGGCCGCCTGAAACAAATGAGGAGCAAACAGAAATAGGAGTAGAGTGATAAGGGCCACCTACCAAAATAAATGCACTAACAAGCATCCACAACAGTGGTGACTTTGGATGTACAACAGTGGTTTTTCCATGTTAAAAGTATGAGCTGGCATTTTGATGCTGACAGCATCAGTGGCAGCTGTGAAAAGCATGCATGCATGAGCAGCACTGTTTCCTCAATAAACTCTTACTTGGGAGCATGCCTGAGCTGTGAGGATTTGAGTGAATGACAGACATCACTGCACACTATCAGATGCTGAGCCAGTCACCTAAGCATGGTTTGGATTTTGATAGAGTTTGGATTTGATATCCCGCCTTTCACTCCCTTTAAGGAGTCTCAAAGCGGCTAACATTCTCCTTTCCTTTCCTCCCCCACAACAAACACTCTGTGAGGCGAGTGGGGCTGAGAGACTTCAAAGAAGTGTGACTGGCCCAAGGTCACCCAGCAGCTGCATGTAGAGGAGCGGAGACGCGAACCCGGTTCCCCAGATTACGAGACTACCGCTCTTAACCACTACACCACACTGGCTCACAGTACTATGGTGGGGCTGCCCTTATCAGAGACCGAAGGCCTGGTTTTATGAAACATGGAGTTTCTCCACCCTGCTTGACAGTTCCTGTGGTGTCCTCATGGCATCAAGGAGCATGAACTCTGGAGCATGGATTCTGTGTCAAGGGAATCCAAAATGAATGTTAAATCTAAGACAGGAAGGAGGAGGAAGAGCAGCACAGATGCCTGCTGCAATGAGCTTACATTGAAGCAGCATGGAGAGTGGAGTGGGGCGGGTAGGGCTGGATAACAGAGGAAGGGGATGAAAGGGATAAATGTGAACATGTGCAAAACTACCCTGATTTTGAAGATCAGATTAGTGGGTTCAGCATGGCTTCTAACTTTCAGCCCCCTTGCAAAAAGTGCTTCTGGCTGTGTTGCCGCTCCCGCCACCAGCCCATGTGGATGGATTGCACAGCCAGCTTTCACAGTGGGCTAATGGGAAGGACACTTCCTGCATTTGCATTTGTGTGTTGTGGTGGAACCAGGAGCACAGGAAACTGCTCCGGACAGGCCCTGAGGGAAGACTTCCACAAGGCTGTGTCTCCCTATTCACTGGGGGTGGGCATTCCCCTCACCCACCACACTCCACGCCTGATCTTTCCAGGCAGTCCATAGGCTAAGCCAGCTGTTTGATCTCTATGGGGGAGCAAGGAAGGGCTGCTCTGCCTCCATGTGTGGCCCTCGCACTGGGCCAAATTACTTTAAGGTGGGTGAAAAATCAATTGACAATTTGTTTGGAAATAGTACTTAGTTGCTCCCTGCCAACTTGGGAGGCTGCACTGAGTGAGGCCGTCCGAGGGTTGGTCACTGACCAAAGCTTTTACCTAACTATGATTACAGAGTAACAGGAAGGGCAGTGATCAAAACGGCAAAACAAGGTTGTAATTGTGCAATTGCCAGCACTTTAAATAGGGCTGTAATTCAGGAGATGTTTGATAACATTTTGGCAACCGGGTAGATATTTTACAGATGGTGAGCATTTAAAAATCTATTGTAGAGAAAAACAGAGTAAAAACAAAATTCTATCGTATAACATATGAGCAGGCTGACTAAACTTTATTGTATAAGCTGCTCTGTGAATATTTATATTGAAAGGTGGCATAGAAATTTTAAAAATAAAATAAAGTTAAGCAAGGATCAGTGTGTGCGTATGTGTCTGGGGTGGTTGCAGCATGGATGCCTGAAGACACATGATGGGTGTATTGGTTCTGTCTCCAAAAAACAAAGAAGAAAACACTGAAAAGGTTTGTGGCAAATAGAGTGTGCCCAACACATTTTGGAGCCTTGCCTTTTTCAGAGAAAAAAGATTTTGTTCCACTTATTGTGGTAATTTACAATAAGCTACCACAATGAATGGAACAAAATCCTTTTGCCCCTGAAAAAGGAAGAATGTGTTGGGTACACTACATTACCCATAAATCTCATTTTGAGCAAAATTCCTGAGGAGGCTTTGAACTCTTTGGTGGTGGTTGCTTTCAATTCCCTTAGCATTACCCCAGCCTTTTTCCTGATCTGTGTCTTGCCTCTTCACAGGCACGCACTCACACATCTCAGGTTAATTATGTTCACTCAAATGGCAGAATAACTTTCTGCTCTGGACAAGTGGACAAGTGGTAAGAAGCTGGACTTTCTTATGGTGTGATAACTGGTCAAAGAAGAAGAAGAAACAGAGATCAGTAATAAACAGATAGTTCTTGCAATGTTAGTGAACTACCACATGTATACACCTGCCATGGACTCATGATAGAAAATTGTCAGGACAACACTTGAACATGCTGACTCAGAAGGAAGTCCCAATGCATTCAGTGGTGTTTGCTGTCTGCTAATAAGAATACTTAGGATTCTTACTTTGCATCATAGCTTAAGAGATCATTGTTGTGACAGGCAATGGAGGGCAGGGGGAAGAGCCACCTATGCCAGCCTGAGTTCCTTGGAGAACTCAGAACAGGATAAAACTGTAGTTAGATAAACAGCATGGCCATGCAAAAACCCAGCCATGGTCACCTAGCCCAATCTACAATGTCATGCATAGAATAAGGCTAAAAGAATTATATGCAGCATCAATTTCAAGGATCACAATACTGTATACACCAGAGGGGTTAGGTCTTCTGTCACTCTTTTTTCAGAGCTGGTCAACTATTCTGAACATTTAAAATGTGGCCAAGCAGCACCACCTGCAGGTAAATCTGCAGTACAGTCGACGTCCCAAGCAATGAGAGTTTACTATAGTCCACAATGGATCTGCAACATGTGGCCAGGGACACATCTGCACGTTTAAAGCACTATTATACCACTTTAACAGCCATGGCTTCCTCCAGAGAATTCTGGGAACTATAGTTCATCAAGAGTGCTGAGAGTTGTTAGAGGCCCCTATTCCCCCCTCAGAGCTACAATTCCTAGAGTGGTTTAACAATCAATCCCTTTTCACAGCAGCTACTACTTACTTTATACAATAAATAGCAGCTACTACATGTGTACTGCTGTGAGACACCCCCACCAGGATTTTCTTTATCACAGAAACCACTGATCAGTTTTAATCACTGAAGGCACTGTACCCTTTGGGAGATCTACCCAGTGGCGTAGCGTGGGTTGTCAGCACCCGGGGCAAGGCAAGTAATTTGCACCCCCTAACCCGTGGATTTGCGCCCCCTAACCCTAACCATCAGATGTTGCGCCCGGTGCGTCTGGCCCCCCCTGCACCCCCCACGCTACCCCACTGGATCGACCACCCTCCTCGGATCTGATGAAAAGGAGAAAATAGCATACTTGCATGTGGATGATCTCCACCAACAATTTCATTCTAGACAATAAAAAGCATGGGGAACAAAACTGAACCCCACAGAACACCTCTCATAGGAATGACAAGTAGCCTCCTAGCACCTTCTGGAATCTGCTTTCCAAGAAGAAGTTGAAATACCTGATCCAAACTGGCAATCTAAAAGCAGGTTTGTCATCCTCATCCTGAGTTGTCTGTCTTCTGCTCTCTAACCATTGTCCCAGACCCTTCATATGCAACACTTCCCACTAAAATTGGCTATCTATTCAGTGGGACAGAGCACTAGGAACAATTGTGTCAGCCGCCCCAAGTCGATTCCAGATATCAACCAGGCCAAATCAGCTGGAATTTGGATCCCATTAGATCCAAAAGCCTCCAAGGGGAAAAATATTTTTATAGGTTCCCTGGCATTACAACATTTCAAAACTCTTGTTGCCACTATAAACACCCAATGGAAAAGGGGAGTTCATCATGGAGAAAAAGCTTGCCTTGCCCCAAACCTCTTTCGTATGTTCCCTGGTCCCCTAGCCAATTCTGGTATACCCACATTAGCCAACCAGGCAGCTAGAGATGAAACTTCAGGAAGCGTCTGAGGCGCCAGAAGCAATTGTCAGCACTCTGCATCTCAATTGGCTGCATCACTGCTCCTTTGACAGGACAGCCATCCCTGAGTGCTATTTTGCACAGGATAACATGTATGGGAAGCCAGGCAGTATAACCTGGAAATTCTGGCAGTAGGCAGCTTGATGGAAGCAGGTGGCTTGTGGGTGCATTTATCAATTAACATTAAATGCTGAAGAACAAGAGGACGGGGCAAAGGCTGCAAGACTGCAGGAGAGTGAGGAGTATCTACATAGGGTGGCATTCACTGTGGTTGCTCTTTAGTGGCAGATGCCACTGTGTGTGCAGGGTATATAAGTACCATCCGCTTTCCCATTTTTAAACTGCCATAAGCCAAGCCACCTTTCAACTGATCTCTCTGAAATTTTGACAGCTTGCATTCTAAATCTTCCATTCTGACTTTTTTTTTAATAGCAACAGGATGAATCATATCAGTTTCCCTAAGAAACAGCATGCTCGTGATTTAAAGAATAATGAAGCTTTTAATATAGAACCGTTTCCATGACTATATACTATACGGATGAACACTAGGATGCCCACACAGGCTTTCTATAGGGCTGGGAAGGCCTCACATCAACATTCAGCAAGTGATGCCAATGTCCTAAAAATGCAAGGAGATAGATGGATGCCAACCAAGTTAGTAGCCAATTGTAGCCTTATCCTCCTACCTTCTATATTATTCCATATTTCACAGAACTAAATCATACCCCTTGAAGCTTCACTGGAACATCGGAAGCTGCCTTATACCAAGTCAATTCAGCTCAGTACAATCTATCTACACAGACTGGCAGTCTTTTCCATTCCTACCTGGGTATACCAGGGATTTTAACCTGGGACTGTCTGCATGCAAAGCATATGCTCATATTGCCCTGTAGCCCTTCCCCATATGGTCTTCATCCCATCCTCTTCTCCTCCACGTGCCTGGAATCCTTCTGCCATCATACCTTCAACAATCTGTTCCAACATTCAACCTCCCCCCCCCCACTATAGAACTGATATTTAATACATATTTCAGCAATCAACTCACTTATCACATTACAGAGAAACAAGCAGATTTACAAACAAAATTACAAACAGACTGAATGACAGGTGGGTGAGTTAACCCAAGAGCAAGATGTGCATTTTGATTCTGGCAAAGCTTCAACATTGGCCTGAGCCTGGGAAAAACTAAATTCACCAACAAAAAATGAATGACTTCAAAGTGCTTGGGAAACTTTGATGATGATAAAAATGATTCACTTCCAGAAGCTGTGGGAGAACTGACACATGATCCAATGGAAGTATTTTGGGTTACGTTGGACTAGAACTAAAATTCATGAAGGCATGTGTCAGGCATATGCCGAATATTGTATCATTCTTGTTGTTTATTTAATTATTTTATAAATGAAAGTAACCCCATGTATGTTCCCTTTTGGTTAATTCTTTTTGTTGCATTTTATAAGAATAAAAATATTGGTTTAAACCTGTATTCTTTTTTTAATATAAAATGCCTTAATTTATTGTCCTCTGTCATTCCCTGTGTTGAATATGGGAATTCCCCATATGCATTCCCCTGAAAAGTAACAGATTAAATCCATACCCACCTCATTGCAGGTCCAAAATATGTTCCATGTCAAACCTGGAGCAAGACCATTTGCTTAGATCAGGGGGCACCAGTGTGACCACTGTGCTCACCACTACCTCCTGTGACACCTGCAAATTGTCACAGTAAAAATATGCCCAAACCCACCCCACCCCCCATGAAAGACTATTGCCTTTCCTGCTCAGTTCCTGTCCGCACTGACTCATTCTCTCCTGCAATTCCTTAAACAGGCCCACATTTCTTTGGATGCCAGAACTGGACATCCACCTTCCTTTCCAGAGGAGAACAGAGGAGAGGTGCAAAGAGCTTATCTCTTTGAGTGAATGGGGTAGTGGCTGATGTAGGAATCTTTCTTCCTTTCTCTGTTGATGGGGCTGTATGTACCCCAGCATCATTTTGTGGTTCTCTTTTTCTGTTTTTGTTTTGCCGTGGCAACCTTTTTGCATTATGCCATGCCCCTCTAGGCAGTCATTTTGTGTTAAGTTATTATCCTGTGGCGGCGTTTTCTGACTGGTACTATTTCTAACTGGCGCCTTTTCAAAAGACAGCACTTTTTCAAAATTCCAATTTGTCCAAAAAGGTTGACTACTCCTTGGTTTAGATATGTGGCGAACCATAAATCAGTACCCTCTTACATCCCAGATGGTAACCTTTTGAATATTAAAAATGCTATTAATCACTCCTCTCTGCACCTACTTCTTTCTTATGCATATTCAGTTCCTTCAGCTTTTTCTCATCAACCAATAAACTGAAAAAGAGCAAAGAAACTGGATTCAAACAGGCCTGGTCAACAGCATCTTGTGTGCCAGAGATCTGTTTTCCCCACCAGAGGGCAGTACAGAAGTACAAAAGTGATTCTCTGCACCTAATCTTTACTAACTGAAGTTCTCTCTCTGCTTAGCTGAGTAAGAAATTTGACTCTAGAATGGACAGTGATCAATGGGTGTGTCTGAGTGTGCCAAATGTGTTCTTGGTAAAGGCTCATATAATTTGACAGGGGATTCCTGTACAGTACTTTTTGAAACCTTGCTTACTACTCTACTTTCCCCCTTCTGCATCCCCATATGCCAGCCAACCCTCTATAATTAGGGCAATTGCCAAGAAGCACAGTAGGTGATCTTGATCCCCCTCTCTCAGCCTGTTCTACTTCATGGGCTTGTTGTGAGCATAAAAGAAACTCAGAACTCTTCAAAGGAAAGGAGATTGTATCAGGGTAGTAGAGGTTGATATCCAATCAGACATGGAGTGTATTTTGAATACACATTTTTCTCAGGGCTACTGAGTTTGGAAACAGAGCACATTCTGTGAAATTATATTTTGTCCACAGAGGGGTGTTTTTTCAGGTCTGGCTTTTTGGCGTAGTCCCACAACATGTCTGGGAATGAGATACAGGACAATACGATAAGCTGGTGATGAAACCAGTGTACATTTAACTTCGGGTGTTGAATGGGTAGCCTCAGGTTTATTTGCTTGTTTTTAACTACACAAAATGGGTATTCCCAAAGTTTTGAGAAGGGTCATGGGACAGTTCTTGATCTTGTGTTGGCATAAGCACAGATTTAAGAGTGCACCAAAATAGTTTACACAGTTCTGATTAACGGTTCTGTTCCCATGATGGTTGGCACATTTACCACAGTTTTGACAGCACCTCTCATCTGTTTGGTGGAGTGTGATGTCCTGAACCCGATGAAAACCCAGCAAGAGAATCCTTCTCCATGTGTGAAAGTGACAATCTTTGATTTGACTAATTGATCTTGGTGTAAGAATCCTAAGTATGCAAATTTTGAAATTAAACAGGACTCTCCTTCTTGCAGTCTGGGTGTATATACTGTTATAGAAATTAGGGGGAATTCCCCTAAACCCTAGAAATTAATAAATGCTAGGATTATGGGTTCTTTGTGATATGCAGGGGAAATATAAGCTGCAAGGGGGTTCCTGGACTGACTTACGCAAACCAGTCAACAACTCCTTGTCCCAGGTAAGACCAGAGACTCGGGATTTGGAAGGTTGCCAGGGTAACTGCTCTGGGGGAGGGCAAGGGGCTTCTGGGAAGAAGAAAGTGGAAGAAAAGGGGAGACAGATCATGGGGAGGGTGAAGGAAAAACTGCCTGCAATGATCTGGGTCATGCTGTAAGATCTGGACCCCCTCCTCATAGACCAAGGTTGTAATTAGGCGAATAAACCCTATTTCTTAAAGCATGACAGCCTCCACTGTAACTTCTGTTCTCCAAAGGGACACAGACCCTGTATGGGTGCCTGAGATCCCATGTGCTCTTGCCATGGACTTGGCAGAGAGAGGAACAGGCGTTTGAGTGGTTACAAATGTAATTTAGCAGCCTGTTTTCAAAGATTTTAGCACTTCAAATGCAAATTGTGCTGGCTCACAAGAGTTAAATACAATTGTAATGATCCCAAAATATCTCCGTTCAACTTTCAAAAAGGTGTGGTAGGAAAACGTCTCCTTGTATTATAAGTAGTTAGGTGTCAGAGGGAGTGGCCATGTTGGGAATTACTGAAATAGCTTCATTAGACAAAGCATTCCCAGAAAGAACTGCATTCCCAGTCTGCCTGACTAAGAGTTCTGTGTGAGAAAGAGGCTTACATACTCCAATGTAAGACGATCCAGTAGAAGATAACACTGTACCTGCTTTGTATTGTGGGTATGTCTACACAGCAGCCGCTACAGCCAGGCATATGACTGGTTGTCCAGGAAATCTCCCTGGAAAGGACAGGCACCATCATCCCAAAAATGCTGAGACGATGACAGTTTTTGCATACAATGGGCTGGTTCCACTGTTCCCTCAGTCTCCCCTAGCCATGTAGACACACAAACGGCTGGCATAGGCAAAACCCTGCTACACATTTCTGTTATTTGGACCACATGAGCTCAACAGTCAATACTATTAAAAGAATAGCTTTGTGAGCACGATGACCTTATTCTCCAGATAAAAGACAATAACATTTATACAAGACACATTCTCCTCATCCAGTTTCTGGCACCTCCTGGTTTCTGTGAGGCCCAAACAACAGCAGGGCCAACCTCCCAGCCCTGGGCCTTAAGATAAAGGTGCAGCATCTGGAACAAATTTCTGTCAAGTCTCCATAGGTTTTGTGGAGAAAATCTACCTGACAGGGAATAGCTGTGACTCAGGGCGTGGCCAGTTTTGAGGTTGCCCAATATGAGGAGGGTGGAGACCATTCCAAGGACTGTGCACCCTTATTTAAAATGATTTGACAGTCTTTATTTTTAATAGGCATATTCTTCTTTTTTTAAAAAAACACAACCAAAAACATTTATTGTATACTAAAAAGAGCAGATTAAATAACAGATTTGTAGGCATGTATGCAAAACAGTTTGCACAAGTCTGCTGCCTTTGGACTGAACTACATGAGATGAAGGAGATTGGGGTCGGTTTTTCTCAGCAGGGCAAATAGCATCAGGAGGGGATGACCAGTTTAGCTCAAGGAAAGGCATAAAAGAGGGAAATTGTTTAAAAAGGCCCCCCTTCATTCTAATTTGGGACTCCAAAGGTGCTTTTCATGAGAAACAGAAACATCAGGAAAACCAAACACAAACCTCTTGTGTCTTACGTAGTTTCGCACCAAGGCTCTGGGGTAAGTTCTAATGAATTCAGTGACGTTTACATTCATAGGTTCAGGCTGCACAACACCTATTAGACAGTTAAAGATAGAGAATATTTTGCTGGAGCAAATGCTGTCTAATGCTAGAAGGATGTTTTGAAAATGGCTGTATGGTATGTATGTAATTTGCTATGTTTTGCAGTAGATGATGTTTGTGTTGTTATACCTAAGGTATAAACTTTTTGTAAGCTGATTTAAAATAATAATTATACCAGTCCCCACTCACTCATGGGCTTTGAAAAAGCAGGTATGTGGTTGAAAATGCAGGTTTATTTGAAAACCTTATTGGCCCACACGACCAGAGAACACATCTCAGCTTCTTAAGCAGCGACTAGACAAGAAGAAGGGAGAGCTGTTACTGATTTCCCAACAGATTTAGAAAAACGGCAAATGCAACCATGGGAGAGAAGAAAATTGGGCCTGTGACACAGGAGGAAGGAGAGAAAAGCCAAGCAGAGGAGGGAGTCCCCAGCTGAAAGTAACCAAGTCACAAGAACTCAATGTAAAGTGATATGAATGTAAATATTATTTTGGAGATTTGTTTCACTGTCTACACATACCAATTTGTTCAGAGAATTATATTGTTGTTCGCATAATGGCTTTGGCTTGTATCTTATGTTTATGTTTATATTAATTTCGCTTTAAACTGGGTTCCTGTGACTTCATCTTTTTGTTACAGGACGAAGGAGGACACCATATGTTTTAATCCATGAATTGGCAACAGCAGCTGTGTAGGGGCAGAAGGAGGGGAATTTTAACCAGGAAACCAGATGGAGATGGGAGAGTGATTCCCTTCCTCAGTGCACCTCCTGATCTGAATCTCACTCCCCACCAGCTGCATTTATCAGTTTTGAAAATCATGGGAGATCCAATTGTGAATCTCCCACCATCTCATTAAATCTAGCTCTTAGTTTTTCTTCAGTGTTCAAAATGGCTGAACTCACAATTTTATTTCCAGTGCACTTGTCTTGTACAATTCCCCCAAAGGGCTCACATCTTTGTCTGGGGTAGCTGTTCTTTTCCCACAACCGAGAAGCAAATAAAAGCAACTCCTGGACTTAGGTGACTCAGCGCATTCCAATACAGTGAAAAGCAGGTTTTCTCTGGACTTCCTGGGCCATTTGCCTGCCTAGCAACCAGGTACTCAAACAAACAGTGCCAGACAGGACCTACCTGTGTCTGATCTGAAGCAGCTGGCTAGCAGGCCTCTTTTCGAAAGGAGTGGCCAGCCAACTGTGCCAGAGGCTACAGTACAGTCAAATCCCATTCATGGTGAGCTCTGGTTACACAATGACAGTATCCACCACACCTTGACCTAAGAAGTTAATCTGAACCCCTAGCATCCACATGAAGACTGAGCTGTTCACCAGAGCCAGTGTTGTTAGGGGGGGAAACTGGCCCTTACAGTTAGATCCTTTGCTTCTTGGCCTTTAAAAATGAAGCTGTTACTACTTCTGCATAAGTCAGTCACCAGGAATACAGATTGATGGGTTCATTTCCATGTGTTCCACTCCTTGAATGTTGGGACTATTGGGGGGGGGAAGTCCCTGGAATTTAGAATGAAGTTCTGGGAGCATCTATTGGCTGAATATGTTGCATGAAAGAGGCCATTGGAGGTGAGGGAATTCCCCATGGCTCAGGGAGCTAACCTTTGATTTGTGTTGCATAGAGAGTAATTTGTATATTGGATATAGCAAACTTCAACTGCTCCTGTCCAACTGATATTTTATTTACTCTGAATGTGTTGTTTTCTAAAAAGATTTTGAGGAGATATATAAAATAATGACAATGAAATTGAGCCTATTCCTCCCTCCCATCCAGCTTGTTCCACCAGTGGAGGTACATAGCATTTATAAAAGCTTTCTGTAATTTATTACAGCAAAATATGATATATCAAGTACAACATCTGAGCGACAGTCCTGTCATCATTCCAAAAAACAAAAGTTGTTTCATACTAAAGGAGACAGAGACAGTTATGGCATCTGTAGTTGCAATGTTGTTCTTTAAGTCCTGTTTCATTGGTGTATGAAATAAATTGCTACCATGTAGTATAAAAAACACACCTGGTGTTTCCTTGCTGTTCAACACTTTAAAACATTCTGTCTCGCCAGAGTGGTACATGCTCGGGTTATCTCCTGCTTGGATTACTGCAGTGTGCTCTGTGTGGGGCTACCTTTGAAGGTGACTTGGAAACTGCAACTAATCCAGAATGCAGCAGCTGGACTGATGACTGGGCGTGGCTGCTGGGACCATATAACACTGGTCCTAAAGGATATTCACTGGCCCCCAGTACGCTTCCGAGCACAATTCAATGTGTTGGTGCTGATCTTTAAAGCCCTAAATGGCCTCAGCTCAGTATACCTGAAGGAATGTCTCCACCCCATCATTCAGCTCAGACACTGAGGTTGTCCCCCAAGGGTCTTCTGGCAGTTCCCTCAAGGCGAGAAGTGATGTTACAGGGAACCAGGCAAGGGCCTTCTTGGCAGTGGCACCCTCCCTGTGGAATGCCCTCCCATCAGGTGACAAGGAGATAAAGAACTACAGAACTTCTGAAGGCAGCCCTTTTGTGTTATTATTATTATTATTATTACTATTACTATTACTATTAGTGATTTTTTTTGGCTATAGCCCATCTCTATACATACCTATTCACCCTGGTTTTTGGCACTTAGGTGTATATGTTTAGGACCCACCTTATTTCTGTTGTTTTATTGTTGTAACCTGCTGTGGGACCTTAGGCTGAAGACTGGGAAATTAGTAATTTATCATTATCATCATAATGCACCCCATAGTCGCCTTTGACTGGACTTAACCATCCAGGGTTCCTTTACCTTTAACTAACTCCACTGCTAAACCATGCAAATACATCCAAGTTTGGATGATGAGCAACCTTGCTGCTATCAGTATCCAAATGTGTTCTTTGGTTTGTTTGTTTCCTTCATATTACTTATACTAGGGACTATTTGGAAAATGCTAAAGATCATAAGAAGTTGTTTGGATTACGTTAAAGGGGAATGAGTTTTATTTATAATGCTTGCTGTTCTTATTATTCTAAGATGAGGTTCTATTTCCATTTAAAAGAAAAGACAACATTATTTGTGTAAGTGCAAAGGGATGATCCTGCCCACAGAACAGCCAGTTTCTATGAGGGCTTGGGTCATTACAGAACCATCTCCCACAACTTGACCAGCTTTTGAACCTGGCCCTTGTTACTTTTGCAATCTCCTAGCGGAAAAGTGACTCATATAGATGAGTATATTATACTAAGCAATGTTTCTGAGATAAGTGAGATAAGTGTCAAGGAGACCTTAGCTCCCGAGCTTTGACACAGACTGACAAGCATGTATAAGCACTACTCTGAGTAGATGCAATTATAACTTTTAGTAACGGGTGCAATTTAGAAGGTCGGTTGGAGTGGCAGTTTTCAAGTGATAAGCTGGTTGCTTAACAGAAAGTGCATCAAAGTATTAAGAAAGCACTGTTTATGGTAGCTGATTATACGATAGTGCTCAGGATTTCCTATGACACACCCTATTGTCTACAATGAAAACATTCACTTCAATGTAGGAGCACCTTTCCATGACCAGTCCAAGTAAACACATCTCTCCTACCCTTTGTCCCTTGTGGTAGGCGAGCCATGGTGAAGAATAAGGTGGCCAGATTTCTAGCTGGGGCAAGATAGTCTGAGCATATAACAATCTTGGCACAACTGCACTGGCTACCAGCTAGTTTGGGGGCTCAATTCAAAGTGCTGGTTTTGATCTATAAAGCCTTATGCTGCTCAGGACCCCCAGCACTTCAAGGACTGCATCTGCCCACATGAACCTATCTGGACACTGTGTTCATTATCTGAGGCCCTTCTCTGTGTGCCACCTTTGAGGGAAGTGAGGGATGGCAACATGAGAACGGGGCCTTTTCAGTGGTTGCTCTCTGCTTGTGGAGGAGTGCTTTCCCCAGGGAAGCACGCCTGGTGCTGTGTGAGAAAGATCAGGCTAAGAGAGTGTGACTTCAAGGGTAAGTGGAGATTTGAACCTGGGTCTCTCTCTCTCCCTGCTCAGTCTCAGTCTGACACACTCATCACTACACTAAGAGCAGGTTGGGATTGGAAGAAACAAAAGAATAAAAAACCAGATATTAGATACAGTGGTACCTCTGGTTAAGAACAATTCGTTCTGGAGGTCCGTTCTTAACCTGAAACTGTTCTTAACCTGAGGTACCACTTTAGCTAATGGGGCCTCCCGCTGCCACTGCGCTGCCACCACGTGATTTCTGTTCTCATCCTGAAGCAAAGTTCTTAACCCGAGGTACTATTTCTGGGTTAGCGGAGTCTGTAACCTGAAGCGTCTTTAACCTGAAGCGTCTGTAACCCGAGGTACCACTGTACAACCCTAGCCTGGATGGAACCTGTCTACCTCTGATGGAAACCAGGCCTTTCCCCCTTACACAATGGAACTCTCCCCTACCTCTCTCTGTCAATTGACTGCAAGGCTCAGGCTCCAGGCAGGGTGCCCCCAAGGCATTCAAAGCAGCAGCTGCAAGTTCCCAGTGCCAACATGAGCAAAGCTGGATGGGTTGGGCATGGAGGTATTACCCCCCTTCTTATTCAGGCGTCACCATGTCACTTGTGCTGTGGGTCAAGGGGGCGTTGATGTTCCCGCGACAGTGTTCCACGCCGGCGCTGGCACAAGGAGGATCTCATTCCACACCCCTTCCGTAGTGCATGCATCTTCCAGGCCTGAGCCAGGCTTTCCACCTAGGCAAGGGTAGAAACAAATCCATTATATTCAGGCCAGTGCTGGACAGGAGAGAAGATAAGTGGGAACGATACCCAGGTGGGTAATGCAGCAGGATGGTGTCTAAGCAGGGATGGCACAGGAGAATTGAGGAGGATACAGTGGGAAGCAGATGGAACAAGTAGAGACGGCCACTTCTCTTCCATCAGAGGCCTTGAAGCCATCACCTAGTAAACCAACAAACTCTCTTGGTCTCAGAACTCTACATGTGCTCTTGTCCAGGGTTCCACTGAGCCAGTGATACTTTCTTTCAGGATATTCCATTCGATTCCTGTATCCTCATCCCTTCCACAACTTCCCCAGTGAGTTAGTATTCTGTGGTGCAGCCATTGAGCGTTCTCACTCGTCACAGAGATATTTTAGGTCCCACCTCCTTCAAGGTTCCCTACTCCCCTAAAAGTCTTATGTACTTCTGCAAACCACAGGAAAGGTGCTTCTAGTCTGCCACTAATTTTAGCTAATTAAACATGAAAAGAAGGAGCAAGCACTCTAAAGACAGGGAGAGGCATGTGATCCATGCAAGCTGGTGCAACAAGTTATGACTGAGGTGGGTAGCCTCTCTCACTGGAATCATTTGGTCCTTCTTGTTCTCCTCCTCCAGCATGGTCAGCTCACTTGGTGACAGCAGATCCAGACGCAGCCCTGGCACCACTGTTGCCGCCACATCGTGGACAGTCCTGTCTAGAACAGCCTGCAAGAAGGGAGTTCAGGATCAGCACAGGCCAGGGGAGAGGGGCTGCTGACAGACCTGGATAAGCAATCATGCCACCAGCTGTCCTAGTTCTGAACTGCTGTGATGCAGCAGAAACTCTGGGGAAAGGGAAGGAAATAATTTTCAGTTCCAGGGAGTGGGTCGCCAAACAATGGGAGATGTGAAGTATCAGAGAAGGGCAGGGTCAGAATTCCTGGGATCTAGTGGGCCCTGCTCCGTGCTCTTGCAGCTGGGTAGAAATAGGGAAAACTCATGTGATGGGGGCACCAGTGGGGAAATCCCCATGTTCTCCTGGATGTGTCTCATCTCTCTTTCTTAGCTAAGCTGGAGCTACTTGCTTTGTAGGCAGCTTTTGGTAAGAACATAGGAAAATTTGATGGCTGTCATTTCACTGGGGCAAGTGCATCAAAGGAACCTTGGAAGCTACCTTATGCTGACTCAGTAGTGTCTAGCTCAGTGGTGTCTACCACATGGACTTCCAAGGGCTTTCTAGTATTTCAGACAGGAGTATCTCCCAACCTTGCCTCAATTTCTCAGGGACTGAATTTGGGACCATCTGCATGCAAAGCAGTTGCTCTATCCTACAACCCTTTCTTATCTGCTTGGAACACACTGTGGCCTAGATTCTGTTGGTTGGTAGGTGGTTGGCTCTAAGCAAATTTACTGAAAGAGAACATTGGACTGGCTCATTAGGTTTAGAATATTGCAGCTGTGGTGCCTGATTGGCTGGTCTGAAAACCAAGATTCTTCTATCTTGGAGCCCGGCCTGGTGGTAGTTAAATGAGGGAGGTGGACTCAGTGTGGGTGGGTATGAGAGTGTTAGAGCCCTAACACCAATGCTATGGAAAACCTGCAAATAACTGTAGATTAACATCTGCTATTAATGTGAAGTGGTTTGCTGGTTGTACATTTATTTTCCAACCACATAATTCTGTGGAAAACGTTTTATATACTCAAGAAAGGTGTAAGTTGCTGCCTTTGGCCAATGGGTTGCAGTTATTTTTATTATTTAGGTAATTTATATACTGTTTCATTCCTCCAAAAACAGTCTGAGTGGTTCCCAACATTATAAAAATATCACCGAAAAATACGACACAGAACAATTAGATCCTTTTAAACATCAGTATAAACTAAAACAACTAACATATGGAGACAATAATAACTACTAGCTGACTGAAATACAGCAGAGACAACCAGCCCCACCCACCAACTGTGCAAGCCTGTATTTATATGGAGCAACAGCATTCTCACTTCTCTTGCTGCCTCTCCAACTTAAGTGGGGCAAAATTATGCACTCCCCACTTCCACAGCAACCTGCTATCACCAGGGAGCATCCACAATCATTCCTCCCCTACATGACTTTAGTTCCTTTCAGCTCTATACATTTTCTAAGAGAACCCCATGAGTGGGATCCTCAGTCCCTGCTCCCTGTTCCCTTTTCTCCCTTTTCTCACCATGTAATGAGCACTTACGGATCCAACATGAGCCCATTCCCGAACAGCACGAATCAGCTTCACCTCATCAATGGCCAAACAGTCACTGCGCAAGATAGTTTGCATTGCCAGTTCCGACAATTCCAAGAAGCCACGTGTTAGCACCACATCCTGGGGGGAAATATGCAGCTCATCTGTGGAGTGGAGAGAACTCCTCTGTCATTAAAAAATGGTGGCCACAGCTAAGGAGTAAGGTACCCATGGTATGTCCATAGAGAGTTTAGGGTTGAAATACTGTAGTTAGGTCTGCTAGGTGACATAAACTGCATTAGAGCCCTCTTCCTATCATGATGAAGCACAAAGACCACCATCCCTCCCAATTGCACCGAGATACTGAGAGATGATGTAATCTGGAGGACAGGTCATTTCTGCCGGTGGCACCCTGTTCCCTGCATAACCAAATCATGATACTGAGCCAGTATGGTCTGAAAGCACATGACACAGCAACTCTGGACACCCTATATACGCCACTGTAATGGAAGCAAGGTGGGATATAAATATATCAAATGCACAAACAACAAACATGGTCCTATAGGGAAGAGGTCTGATTAGAATAGGACCTCCATATTTCATGGGGAAACCTCTGCACTTGTCCTGTGCTTACCTGAGTACAACTCTCGATGAAAGCCAGGCAATGCATCTGCAAATCCATCTGCCCATATGCTACAGCTGCCTGCCATTAAGAGAATGAGAAGAAAAAATTGATAAAAGGCTGTGTTTACTTTAAAGAGACAAAGCTGAGAGAACGTAAGAAGAGTTCTGCTGGATAAGGCCAAAGGTCCATCTAATCTACCACTGTTCTCACACAGACCAACCAGATGCCCATCCATGAAAGAATTTTGGGGCTTTAGGTAGAGGTGAAGCAGAAAAGGATCGTGGGTTGGGGTTGACAGAGCTGGCTGCAGTTTGCTTTTCATTTCATTCTAAGTAATTGAACCTGAAAGAAACACCATCAAAAGTCCTCTCCTCTCCCACAATGGAGATACTTATGGCAGACCCTCCAAGTGTCCCTATTTTCCAGGGATTTGCCTGATTTAGAGAAGCCATCCCAGTTTCTGATTTGATCATGGAATGTCCCGCTTTTCCTTAGGACGTCCCTATTTTCATTGGAGAAATGTTGGAGGGCATGCTAGGATGTCCTTATTTACACTGGAAGAAATGTTGGAGGGTATGGAGTTATTTGAGCCCCAAGCTGCCTTAAGGCAATCTTGTTTAGGGAAGTTTTTTTAATGTTTAATGTTTTATTATTATTTTTATATATGTTGGAAGCTGCCCAGAGTGGCTGGGGCAACCCAGTAAGATGTGTGGGGTATAAATAGTAAAATTATCATTATGGAATGGGATGTCCCTATTTTCATCGGAGAATTGTTGGAGGGTACATTATGGGTAAACTTGGGAAAGTCTCTGCAATCAGTAGCTCCTTTCCTGGGACTTTTTTTACTTTCTACATGAACATTCTTATTATTGAAAGGTCAAGCACGGCCATCTCTAAAGACAGAACTTGCAGGTATCACCTCAGTAAAACCAGAAATGCATCTGTGGAATGTGCCCTTTGTATCACTACAGTATCTGAAAATCCAAATGATATCAACATAATCTCCTGCAGAGCAATAGAAGCACCTGTGGATTCAATGCTACAAGGAAAATGACCAGTCCCCATAGAAAGTGATGATGTCTGCTTACTCTGCTGATTCCCATGGGGACAGAACTAGCGAATGTCATGTCAGACACATCCCAGGCTCAGTGAGCACAAATTACAGGTGGGAACTAGGAGGAGTAAGTTGTGTAGTTAAGCAAGAAATAAACAATTTCTACTGTGTGAAAACAATGTGTTTGTGGCAAACCACATTATCTTGCTGGTTGCTTTCAGGATACACCAGCCCCACCACATGACCAAGCCTGCAGCTGGAAACTAACGATTCCAATTAACGGCACCAGCTGACCACTGTAAACAGCCGTCAAACCACATGTGACCAGAGTAGCAACATTGTTTTTCCACTATTATCAGACAGAATAAAAGGGAGAATGCAGTAGAAACTATGAGTTCCAGTCAACCCAGCCTCCTAAAAGGGGGGAATTCTGACACATGGGTATGGCTAGCCCACTACATATGACACCACCAAATCTCATGTCTCCTACAGGAACTGATCCCTGTATCACATGGGAACTGCCAGAAGCAACACTTCACAGATATGGAATGCTTTCCCCACAAAGGGACATAGGCAGGCATGGCCAAACATGGCCCTCCAACTGTTTTGGGACTACAGTTCCCATCTTCCCTGACCATTGGTCCTGTTAGCTAGGGATGGTGGGAGTTGTAGTTCCAAAACAGCTGGAGGGCCAAGTTTGGCCATGCCTGACATAGGCCATGCCCTTCTTAGAGATCAACTAGCCCAGGTTTGTACCCTCTACCCAATTTGGCAACATGATCCATTCCAGCCTTAGGGATTCCTATATTGGTAGAAATACCTGGTTCTTCTAAACAGAAAATTGAAATGCAACTCAACTGGAAGAAGCCAGTTACATACATAGAACAGGATGGAGACCAACTGGATGAGCTGTATCTTGAAAGCTGACACAATGGGGTGCAAATGTATTGTCCAGCTGTCTCTGGTGAAATTAACTATGTCTCTCCTCATTCTGTAGCCATTACACGTCTAAGGGTTTTGCCTAGGGCTCATTAAGTTTTGGGTGTCAGGTCAATGAAATGCATTCTGTGAATACCACAGATGTAATTCAGCCAAGAGAGAGACATGAGGTGGGGAGATTATCTGTCTGCCTCCACTTCAGTTGGATATGGTTCATTTCTCACCATAGCCTTATATAGCTGCCTGTATTTGACGGCTTGTATGGGAAGAGTGGTGTGAACAAGAGTTATGGGTCCTCCTGTGATATCACTGATGAGGAGTCTGTGGCCCTCCATATATTATTGGACTCCAGTTCCCATCAGCCACAGCCAGCATGGCTAATGGTCAGGGGGTGATGGGAGTTCTGGTCCAACAACATCTGGAGGGTCAAAGGTGGCAGGCACCCCTGAGCTAAAGGCGTGAGGGAGAACAGACCAATCCTGTGACAAATCAGGAGTCAACCAGCCTGCTTTCAGAAAGCATGCAGTTTTCTGTGTTTAGCAGAATCAGTCTCTCTGTGTATGTCCACTTGAAGAACTCTTGTGGAGGAAATAAGTGAGAGATGCCAGCATGCTTCCTTAAAAACTATCAATGAAGAAGGTGGAGGTAGGTATCCCAGTCACACCAACACCTCAATTGTTAAGAAGCAAAAGAGTCATTCCTCTACCCGCTGCCCAGGATGCATTTCCCCCTCCTGATTTTTTCCTTTTCCTGAATTTTGTGAATGAATGGAAATTTTATATTTCCAAATCTTATCGGATACTTAATGACTCAACGAACTTCAACTTTAAAACACATTTCTGTCCAAAGACTGAAAGTGCATGTCTTGTCCAAGCCATCAACATTTGTGGAGCAGGAGCCTTGAACAACCTCTACTAGAGCAAATCAAGCTGCTTCCAAACTGTCACTATTTTTGAGTGAGATTCAGTGACTTACTGACAAATTTAGGTTATGCAGTTAGCAAACCACTTTTTTAAATTAAAAAAAACACCCAGACTTCTTGTGGTATGGAAAGTGACAGGGCAATGCAGCAGAAAGTGCAAGATAACAATCACTTGACTCAGTTATGTATAACCTCCCTGCAAACAAATCAGAAGCAGCTAACATTGAATTATCTCCACTCTTTGTGCAAGCAAACTGAGATGAATGCTCAATAAGCAGGTCTGGGGAGATAATTGCAAGGAGTGCTTTGTCATGCGAGTTAACATTATTTTATATTTTTGCCCACTAAACCTTGGATGTCTGCACTCTGTCAGATGGCACATCTGTGAAAACAAGAAATGTTTTTCCTGTTTAACAGCCGGAACCATCTGAGTTTGGACAACAGCTTTGCTGCAGACCTGAATAATTGCTTCATGGTTTTCATCTCTGGAGATTGTCTTTGCAGAGGGAAAAAAAGAAGCAGTAGAGGGGCTGATGCAACTAGTCCCAACATGGTTATGATACATTTAGGTCAATAAAGCCCTAAATGGTTTGGTGGGACCATGATACTCAAAGGACTGCCTTGTCCTCTCACGTAAACTGGTCCATCCGCCATGTTCATCATCTGAGGCATGTTCCATCTCCAAGTGCCCTCAAAGGTACATTCAGTTGCAGCAGAACCTTTTTGGGTGCAGCACCCATATCACAGAATACCTTTCCCATGAGCTTCACTTGGCTCCCATTCTTATGGTTGTTTAGTGAGATGTAAAAACTTTTTGAAAAAAATCTTCCTGGTGTTGTATCGGCTCTGGACTATTTAAATACTTGATTGTGTTTAAACTAGCTCCACCTTAACTTAGTCTTCTTGTCCATTTGTGTTGCACATTATTATAAATGCAAGCTGCCTTAGGGGTCTTTTCTGGGGACCAAAAGGCAACAGATACTTCATTTTATAAACAAATAAAATGTTCCCACAGTACCAAAAGTTAAGTAGTATTATTTTTAACTGGTAATGGGGGTGGGAGGAGAGAACTTAAGGGGAATCCGTCCTGTTGTAGGTGGGAGAAACCTAGCCTAACAGACAGATATGAGGGAGTTTTGCACACGTCATCATGCTGATGACATTCTGGTAAACTGGGTTGGACCTGGCCACAAAAAGTTCATCAACAGCGCACAGTGAGGCTTTACCCTTTATCTGTTCTCTTTTTGCAGCAAAACAGGAAAAGGGAGGGAGTATCTGTGAACCCACAACTCTGTTTGTAACTAGTACTGCTTTCACTCCCCAGGCCAGGAGTCCTTGTTTTAGTCTCACCTCCACTGACTCTGCCTGAAGGCAGGGATGAAGCTAACCTAAACATGAGCATGAAAGAGGCTCCACTCGTTGATAGTGATCAATTAGTATTTGGACCTAATTTCTTATGGATGTGCACTGCAATGGGGAGTGGGGACTAATATGGCGCTGGTGCTGTGTCCTTCTGCTAGTTCGGTTAAGAATACAGTTATCCATTAGCTCTATTCACACACAAAAAAAACCTTTGCATGTGCACATAGGCAGAATGGGACTCTGACTGCTGATTCCACCTATGGTGTTGTGTGTCCTGCCGACTCTGACTCTTGACTTTCATGCCTAAGGCTTCTGGATCCCAAGGGCAGGTTCAATCACAATATTAATTCGGGGGAGGAAAGGGAATTGCTAACTCAATTCAGTAGGGGTCTACTCTCACTCCACTGAACATGGTGTCTTGGGTTGCCTGGGCAGGAGTAATTTTCTTCTTCAGGCCTCCATGTTCAATGCAATAAGATTGGGAGGGCGGGGCCACCACACGATGATGGAGGTTACAGCCAGGAAGTGCAGCCCTCCTGCATTTGCTGACACATGAAGGACCATTGAAGATAGGGGTAAAAAATATACACAGGCAGGGGAAAGAAGATGAAGAAATTCTGCTCTTATTAATCAAACAATTTAGGGGTAGCTTCTGATATAAGCAGAAGAAAGAGTGCATGTACTGCATCACATTGCTCAATGCAGAGTTTGCGGCTTAGGGAAGATTTGATTACCTTCTCACAGGCAAGGGGAAAATCAGAATGTCTAATCATGCTTTATCTAGGGTGGAGGGTATGAATACACTGTGGGGGCCACATAAGTGCCGATTTCTGACCATCACCTGCACAAGAGGTGATTGGTGTACAGATAGTGCTACCAGAGCACTGGTTATCTATTCAGTGGGGTGAGAGTATGTATATACACTGTACTGGAATAAGTCCAGGATTCCCTTTCCTTCCCCTAATTAGTATAGTGATAGCCCCTGGGCTACAGAAATATGGGTCAGTGGCTCATTCAAAAATAGCAGCAGCATCAGTTGGTTAGCCTACTTTAGCTCCACAAATTTCACAAATGCCCTTGGGAAAACAGCAACCACAAAGCATGCATTAGGAAACGGGGGATATTGCCACAGGATATTGAGGGGGCTCATCCCCCTCCTTGAAAATTGGGGGAAGGGCAAGGGCCCTCGACTCCCACCAGCTGGTGCCCCTGTCAGGGAGTTACTGTTGCTCTTAGTGATATTTTTTTTGTATCTTTATTATAATTTATGTGGAAACTGTTCAGTTTGGTTGTGTACTTTTTGATGTTTTATTTATTGTTTCTGACTACTTTTGCTATGTTTTGAACTTTTTCATGTTGTAAGCCAGCTTAAGCACAGTTTCAGCTGTGGAAAGGTGGCATACAATTAAATGATTATGTATGTATATTTGGCAGTTTATACCACACAGAGCTACAGTTCCCAGCACCCTTAACAAACTACAGGCCCCAATATTCTTTGAGGTAAACCATGTGCTTTTAATGTGCTTTCATTGAACGGTATATATTCAGCCACTGCACAGCTTGTGATGGTCCTATAACCACCACCTGCAGTGTGGAGTGGTGCAAGCGGACAAGCATGGAATGAGGATGTGGGTGCATTTAGAACATATGGATTTGCTGCATTCAAGGTTGCTACCTTGACACACCTTTGGTCACAGTTTGCCTGTAGCCTGCTATCATATCAAAGTTATGATCATAACATGTTATGATGCTATGTGATCATGATACAAGCAAGAAGCAAGGTGGGAGACTCAGTTTGTGACAGCAAGCACCTATGGAAGCCAACAAGACTCAACAGTGGAGCATCTCCAGTTATCCTGGGCTCAGAGCCTAGAAAGGCATCACTGCAAAAATTTACCTTTTCGGGAAAATAGTGACCCTCCAGAAGATCCCATCTTCACTGACCACTGGCCATGCTGGCTAGGGCTGAGTAGAGGCTGGCCCGTTAGAGCAAATGGTCCCACCATCTCTCAGCCCCACCTGACTGCCTTCTGACTTACAACCAATCCACTGACAGTCAGCTTCCTGCTCCTTAATCTTAGTATTGCCCCTAGTAGTACTTAGCAGGGATGAGGACAGGGACACAACTAGCTTGTGCCACCTTTCATGACTGGTCCTGCCTCTGCCTACTGTTGGCCTCCTTGCCTTCTGCCCTAGTAGTCCCAATGGATACCAGGGACCACTGCTGGGGCTGATGGAGGCTGGGAGTCCAAGAACATCTGGTGGGCCACAGAGCTTCCACATCTGCTTTATTAAATTCTTATAGCAGTGGCAAACTATATCAAGTGAGGCCTATTTGAGACCCTCATGAAATCAGATTACTGTAGTAGAGAATACAATCGTACCTTGGAAATCAAACGGAATCCGTTCCAGAAGTCCGTTTGACTTCTAAAACGTTCAGAAACCAAATTGCGGCTTCTGATTGGCTGCAGGAAGCTCCTGCAGCCAGTCATAAGCCGTGGAAGCCCTGTTGGACGTTCAGGTTCCAAAAGAACGTTCGCAAACCAGAACAATCACTTCTGGGTTTGCGGCGTTCGGGAGCCAAAACATCTGAGTTTCAGGGCGTTCGGGATCCAAGGTACCACAGCAATGTTGTTGTTGTTGCTGCTGCTAATTGCATTTATAGCCCACCTTTCCTCCAAGGAATGCAAAATAGCATACATAGTTCTCCCCCTTCCCATTTTATCCTCTCAACAACCCCGTGAAGTAAGTTAGCATGGGAGACAGCAACTAGTCCAAGGTCACCCGGTGAGTTTCATGGTCAAATGGAGATTTGAACCCTGGTCTCCCAGGTCCTAGCCCAGGATTCTGACTATGACAACACACTGGCTCTCAATGTTTTCTCAATGTTTGATCACAGAAATGGGGTGATAGTATTTGGCCTACTGTGTCAAGGATCTAGCAATTGAATGCTGCCCCAGCCTTTGCCAGAGATTTTACAGCACGGTAGTTTCCTTCCCCTTTGGGCACAACTGATACAGCACAGAAGGCTGGCTGCTCCCTGAGGCAAAGTGAGCACAGACCCTTTTGTTGCAGCTCCTCATCCTTCTGGCCCATACATGCTATATGTGGGGGCAGGGGAGAGAGGATGCACACAAAGAATCGACCAAAAATAAAGGAAGCGTCTAGGCATTGTTGCAAAGGAAAGCGGGCACAACAGGACTCCCCTCCCCTCCCCATTTTATAATGCCTGGTCACCAGCTTAGAGTGGTTTCTGGTAGATGCCAGAGTCCTATTTACCGGCTGCTCCTGAACTTCAGCTGCTAGATTTGGCTTGTGTGTGTCAGCTGGCGTGAAATCAGCCCGCAGGGCTCAGTGTTGGCCTCGAAGGGGCAGGTGCCGCCAGAACAAAGGCTGCAGCACTACAGGAGGCCTTGCTAAGGTCCTGTAAAGAGAACTCAGATGGTGGAGTGGGAGCTGGGAGAGTAAAGTTCAAAGAGAGTATGGTTCCTCCATTGCCCTGAAAGGGGCAGCACAATCTCTAGGGAGACGGTAAAGGAGGGAGGGCACCACAGAGGCAATACAAAGCTGGAAAAGGGATTTTTATATCAGGATACATTTCTAGTGCTCCCTCACCAGCATATGCATTGCTCCTCCCTGGCCAGTTCCTCTTTCCAAAACTTTAGTCTCTTACCCACAAAATCTAAAATCATAATATCTGCAATAAAGCTGAGAAAATATTGGCAGCTTTTTTGCTCTAACTCTGAGACATGCACTTCTCATGCTGATGAAGTCTGTTCCAGAGAGGGCGATTAGGCTCTGTTTTTTCCCTTCATTTCTAATAACAGAGGGGCAAAAAGAGCTCACAAACTGAAATTGATGCTTGGATATTTTTTCTGCAGATAAATGAAGGTTGAAGCTGTAATAACAATTTTATTGATATCAAGCCCTGGGTGATGTGTTACTTTTTTGTTTTGTTTTTATTGCTAGGAAATAAATATGTAAAAATAATATACTAGCTGCGTTCATGAGGTCTGTGGTAGAGTGGGATAGGCTATGACAATTTCTTCTGTTTATATACCAAAAGAGATGAGAGTGTACGTATTGCCAAAACAAGAGTAGTATTAAGCCTTTGCTTCCTCGTAGCAGCAAAAACCTTCTATAGCTTAGCTAATGAGATCCAAGAATAACTATTGCCCATTAGGAATCGTCTGACTGGTTTTAAATTAGTCCCAATTAATATATCATCAAGGCACTGTTGCCACTTTCCTGAGTGTTTGAAGGCCAGAATCCTATTGGGCTGATGGATCACATGGGTAGTATCCATGCCAACATCCCCGCCTCACAGAGATAGGCTGCCAAAAGAGAAATAACTACTTACGTTCCATTTCAACAAATTTGTGCGTGGCTTTAAAGAAAGTGGATCGGGCGCTCTTAAAGAGAAAACATTACCACCTCAAATCTGAAGCTCCATCTGCACTATACATTCAAAGTAATATATCACATTGAACAGTCACAACCAGCCCTCAAAGAATCCCAGAAAGTGTAGTTTGTTAAGGGTGCTGAGAGTTGATAGGGGGCCCCTATTCCCCTCACTGAGCTATAGTTCTCAGAGCTCCCTGAGAAGATGGATTGGTTGTTTAACCATTCTGCAGCCTGCCCACAATCACACAAACAATCCCATGTCTTTCATATATTCATCACTGGAGATGCGTATCTTTAGAACCAGCCTAACCTGAAGGGAATCTGAACTGTTCAGCTGACTAACAACAGGATGTCCTAGGAAAGGTCTTCCGCCCCTTCATGTAAATTAATCTAGGTCTCTAGGATTGACAGGCATTGTGAGGAGGAGGAAGAAATGCCACTCACCTGAAAGGCCTCACAGGCCTGATCCACACTCAGTGTGTCCTTGATGAATTCAACACATAGCTGGAACAAAAGAGGTTGAGAATCAGACTGTGCAAGACAGAATCTTGAACACGCCTGTAGAACTAGCAACAACCCAACACTTTCCTGAGATCTACAGCATTTTTGGAGCTACAGCCTCTCCAATTTGAAACAGGAGACCTACGGTACATTGCTGCTTTGAAATCTATTCTCTGAATTTTGTCTCTGTTCCAGTTTGACCTTCAATGAGGTTTTCTAAGCAATGGCACTGTGAACTGAGGGCTGCTCCACATATTGCTGCAGAGAAAACAGACCCAATATAGCACCTTCTTTCTCAGTCCCACAAAACCCAGTGCATGGCCACACTCAAATTGCATTCTCTAGCCACTACAGATAAATGCTTATAGCACCTATGCAATCTAACGGACATCCCATGCCCCAGGGAGGGAACTGAGAGCCAGCATGGTGTTGTTGTTAAAGTGTTGGAAATGTAAGAATAATAAATAAACAAACCTTTCCCCTTACCCTTCTATTTGAAAAATAATGGATTAGTAAGAGCAGTACACAGTTTCTCTTCAACCAGCCACATTTTGCATTAGGTGGAGCTTAATGAAAGAGGAGAGTGCAAAATATGGTCTGAAGCTCAACATCAAAAAAACAAAGATCATGGCCACTGGTCCCATCACCTCCTGGCAAATAGAAGGGGAAGAAATGGAGCCAGTGAGAGATTTTACTTTCTTGGGCTCCATGATCACTGCAGATGGTGACAGCAGCCACGAAATTAAGAGATGCCTGCTTCTTGGGAGAAAAGCAATGACAAACCTAGACAGCATCTTAAAAAGTAGAGACATCACCTTGCCAACAAAGGTCTGAATAGTAAAAGCTATGGTTTTCCCAGTAGTGATGTATGGAAGTGAAAGCTGGACCATAAAGAAGGCTGATCGCCGAAAAATTGATGCTTTTGAATTATGGTGCTGGAGGAGACTCTTGAGAGTCCCATGGACTGCAAGAAGATCAAACCTATCCATTCTGAAGGAAATCAGCCCTGAGTGCTCACTGGAAGGACAGATTGTGAAGCTGAGGCTCCAATACTTTGGCCACGTCATAAGAAGAGAAGACTCCCTGGAAAAGACCCTGATGTTGGGAAAGATGGAAGGCACAAGGAGAAGGGGACGACAGAGCACGAGATGGTTGGATAATGTTCTTGAAGCTACCAGCATGAGTTTGACCAAACTGCGAGAGGCAGTGGCAGACAGAAGGGCCTGGCGTGCTCTGGTCCATGGGGTCACGAAGAGTCGGACACGACTAAATTACTAAACAACAACAACAACAACAATGAGCAGCCTTGGAGGCAGGTTTTGGTAGGTGGAGCTGGGTGGGAGGGTGATAGTTCTAGCCCCTTTGGTTTGTAAGAAAATTTAGTAGGCTTTCTGAACCATGGAAATAAGGGCTGCTAGAAAGCAAAGTTTATGCCATTTTGTGCTTCTTGCTGCCTTGGGAATTGACTTCTCTGCATTTGTATAGTCAGAGAGATTTTTAAGTTAAGCTTCATCACTCCCATTGTGGAGTCAGAGCAGCAGCCTGACCCGCACTTCAACCTTGGCAGCTGCTGTAGCAACACTGAGAGACTGTCTAGAATTTTGCAAGGCAATCATAAGCTGGACGTTCAGGTGAAGTATACCAAGAAAGTGACAAAAGAGTAATGATTCAAAAGCCAGAAGTGAGATAAAAATAACAGTAATAATAATTAACAGCAGCAGCAATAATAATAATAATAATATCCTCATCACAACAACTAAGAAATACTGGAGCAGAGATTGCTGGACTGACAAAACCAGTGAAAGCTTTTGAATTTCATTAGTGAACAAAGATTGTAAGATAGGACCATGTGAAGGGCATGCAAAGTGGAGTGATGTCATCCCTGTCTGTGACACAGTCACTCGGCTCAAAATAACCCCTCTGGGCTTGCAACTGAACAGTGATTTTCAAGTGCTAATGGGTCAAATCACACATCATGTATTGCAAATGTCACTTTTGCTTTCTGACCCAGATGCATACTACTTAATCTCACCCACACACTTACACCAGGGCTACATGAAGTGGAAAAGGACTGCAGACTACATGCATTACAAGAGAGTATGTGCATATTGTTTTTAATTAAAACAACAGCAGCAACCAAAAATAGCATTCCCTAATAGATATTCTGTAGAATTACAAATACTGTATCCTCTTGGACAATTTAAAGATTTGAAGATATAAAATTCAGTCTAAAACTAGGCTGGGAAATAAATTAGGGGGGTTTTTTATTGGAGAAGCCAGGACATGGGACCTTCCGCATGAAAAAAACATATGTTTTACCATTCAGCTATGGAAGGTGCTGACGTTTTCTGTGGCAGTAACAGGGGATTTACAGGAGAGGATGTGCCACCCCACCCCCCACGTCCTGTCCTCAGAGTTTGTCTGCCAACTACAAAAAGAAAAATGCTCCAAACCTCCCTAGCATTCTTGCAGAGATGATTAACTACAATAACAGGTTATTTCATGAATCTTTACAAGAAGAGCAAAGGAGAGCAGGCTTTTAGTATAGTGTCATAATGGCCAAAGGGACTAAGAATTAAAAATGAACCAGCTGGGCATGTTTCAGGATGACCCAGAATTTAGAGCCAAACTAGTCCCAGTGTTTAATAATGAGCCTAGATGCTGCTGGTAATAGAAGAATTAAAGCAAAATTGGCAAATTGGATGGATCCGTACAAAGCTAAGTCACATGGGACGAATTAGTGAGAGAGAGGTTAACAATTAAAAAATGACTGTTAATGGTGGTAAATGGCTAACATAATTACCTCAGTAGTGAATCCATGAGATATAAGTTAAAGTGAATACAAATTTAAGCAGAACCCCATGCACAGACAGTTAAGATCAAATTTTGATGATGGTGGTAGCTGGCTAAATTGTATCCGTACAGATGCTGTCATACTCTGTTCTAAAAACGATCAAACTGTCATTGGGGAAATACAGAAAGTTGCTGCAAGAAAGACCACTTTGCAAAGACAAGTGGACTAAAGGCCAGTTCAGTCTGCTAATAGTGAATTTTGCCACCACCCCTAATCCCAGCTTTTTTTCTGGAGAAAGGCACTGTCTTCCACTCCCACGCTTTGTGAGAAACGCAGTTGCTACTTGGCTTTCTACCCCCACTCACACTCTCTGATTTCAAAGCTATAATTAGTTTCCTAGCAATGAGCAGAATGCCAGCAGATTGGGAGCAATAAGTGCAGCGCATGCAGGGTTTTCCCCAAGGACGGAATTGATGAGCGTGATCCTTCCGCGCCTTCGTTATCACTGCCAACTAAACATGACACATAATAGCCAGGAGTGTGGGATTCTCTCTTTTTCAATGACAGTCCCATTCACTGTGGTGCAGAATGAGCCAGAATTAGCTTTTGTTGAATCACATACTTTCATATTCACCATGAAGTACAAATGAAAAAAGCTCTCATTGTCAACTGGTCTTCAACCAAGGAGGCAGGCTGGCTAAACAAATATATTCTCTTGCAAAAGAAATCCTAGAGGGAACTAGGATTTAATGCTGAAAATATTAAAATTGGAGTCAGATGGAACATAATGGAATTGAAATCAGAAATAAGTGACACACATATTTTAAAGACAAGGATTTAGGACCAAACTACATCGTTGATTACATGGTAAGTTTGCAATGGAGAAGTGACAAGGGAGGGGGTGCTTAACCATTCCTCTTTATTTTGTTTTTCACATCTACTCCCTCCACCAAAAGAGGTTTAAAATGCAACAGAAACATTGAATTCTGGTCCACACACACACACCATAAAATGAATGCACTTTTCATCATTTAGCATGACCCTCTTTAAATTGAATAGTTTGTCCTCAGTAGAGCATGAGACTCTTAATCTCAGGGTTGTGGGTTTGAGCCCCACATAGGGCAAAAGATTCCTGCATTACAGGGGGTTTGACTAGATAGCCCTTGTGTCCCCTTCTAACTCTACAATTCTATGTCTCTGTTTGTCAAGGAACAGTAACATGACAAAACGGAAGAAGAGCTGTAGAAAATTGGTGGTAGACACTAAATGCTACACAGCAGCTTTTTTTGAACCTTGGATCCCCAAATGGCCAGCACTAAGGATTTCTGAGAGTTGATCCAACAACATCTATGAAGCTGGGAGTTCAGCAACATTGGACAATGGAAAATTATTTAAAAATTATTAGACCACATTGCCAGAGGTCATGTAAAGAAAACAGGATGTCTTACAATAAGACACATCTGGTTTCTTTTTGAGAATGTGCTTTTGCAGTACAGTGACAAGGAAATGCCATGCATGTCTACTCAGAAGGAAGCTCTTACTAACTGCAATGAGACTTACTCTCAGTTAAGCAGTTCCACTTGGCTCTAGTGAGCACATTGTCAGTAGTGCTCAGAATTGCCATGCCAGCTGATCAAGAGCAGCATTCTCTCTAGAGAACCGGAGCTGCCATTTAGTTCAACGGAGCCTAGAAAAGAAAGGAAAAAACATGCAGACCTTCTAGACATGGGAATAAAAACTTGGATAACCTTGGCTGTCACTGTGCTTACCTTCTCTCCCATTGCTCTAGCTGTGGCTTCTACTTTCATGATTACCTGGAATTATATCCTGATATCCTGATGATCTTCCTACAGCCCGACTCCATACGGCCGGTGTTTTGTAAGCAAATCAGAATGAATTATCAGTAAAAATCAGGCAGAGTCTAAGGGTGCCCAAACTTTTTTCAAAGAGGGCCAGATTGATGGACTCAACATGCGTAGAGGCCAAAGTTGTTGAGCTTTTTTTACCCCAGGACATATACTGCCACAGGTACTGGATAAAATTGGACTAGGCCCCCAAAAACAGCCTTCGGACATGCCTGGTCTAATCTGACCACTGTGTTGACTCTGCAAATCAGGATGAGTGCTGAATAAAAAAGGTTATCCGAAGGACACCATAGAGATGAAATAAGGAAGCAGATGCAACTGACATGTCTGAAAGCAGAACAAATAGCCAAGCTTTAATTCTGATGTATGGTTATCATCAGCATAAAATGATCTAATGATATTAATAGCTTCCTCTCCAAGTTATAAAACTGTGTTTAGAACTGGAATGGTGGTGTTTTTTTTAAACTGTCAAATTAATGCATTAGAAAAGTTAGAGTAGAAATAAAATCTTCTGGAGAAGAGTTTATTAGAAACTACTGATCACATCCCTCCTTCAGCTTTTTCACACAATTAGAAGAGCTGTTAGAAGCTGGATACTTGATATTTGATAGGTCTCATGCTTTCTGCCTTTTAGAAACTCTTGAAATCAAATAATTGACTGTACAGACAGTATCAGCCAGTTCACACATCAAACCTTACTCCTGCTGTTGCTGCTGCCAGGGATGAAATAACCCAAACAAACAACAAGCAGTAAGTCAAGGACAAACCTTGGTTACCCACTGTCAAAAAAGGGATGGGCTTTCTACTGAAGATGTTTCCTGAGATACATGGGCTCAGGGTATATAGTACAGTATATTGTAGGTCTGTATATACTGTTGGTTGGAATGTGTGAGAGCACCAACAATGGTCACCACAGAGATGTTGCAATGAGGGACACTGTGTAAGGAGAAAGCAAACCACAATACGAATAGGTCTTTAAACAGGGTCGTGACCACTACTGCTCCACTCCAGGAAGCCGTAAGGCAACAGAATTTCCAGTGTATTCCACAACAGAGCTTTCCTTCCCATTTAGTTGGTAATCAGCCCTTAAGAAGTGAGTTTTTAATCATATTCTTAACACAGTGGAAATTATGAAAGCATAAATGACAAATGTCTCCACTAAGAGGAAACTGTCATTTCACTATGGCAGCATTGCACAAACTAGCTGTTTTTACGACAAAGAAGTGAAGGACACAGGGAACCTTTTACAACCCCGTGTGCTGCATCACCTAACTAAATGAAGAGATGACATTAGCACAGTCTTCCCAAAGCACTTGGTACTTCACACTGGTTTGTTATTTTATGCAGTTGACTGGTCATCATACTAGGCCACTTTATCCCAAATGGTGTGAATGCACCTATCACCTGACTCAGAGAGAGAGAGAGAGAGAGAGAGAGAGAGAGAGAGAGAGAGAGAGAGAGCAGGCCAAAGAGGTATTTATTTATTATTGTCATATCCCACCTTTCCTCCAAGGAGCTCAAGATGGCAAACACGGTCCTCTTTCTTTCACTCCCATTTTATTCTCTCAGCAGCCCTGTTACGTAGGTCAGAGTAAGAGATGATGACTGACTGATGGTCAGCCAGTGAACTTCATGGCTGAGTGGGGATTTCAACCTGGGTCCGCTCAGTTCTAATCCATCACTCTACCCACTGCAGCATATCTAGTGGGGAAAGCTTTTTGGCCTGCAAAGGTGAAGACTGGGAGGCAATGCCTTGGAAAGTTAAGGAAACTGACTTGGGGAAAGAGGAGGGACAACACATCAAAACATTGCTTTAACCCAAATTTGCTTTGGGAGGGAGAAGCAGAATACTGTGCAGAATGGCCACGGATAAATAGGTATCCACAACAGCATGTAAAGCAACTTGATGGTGCATATTTATCCTTCATCCTTGATAACACTAAGGACAGAGCACTTTGGGCAAAGTGAGGCAGGGAACATGCCCTTCTTTCCTGCCAAACTGGATTGATGCTAAGGGATGAATTCCCTTCCACTGCAACTTGGTAACAGAAATCCCTATCCTCCTTTAGACAGTAGCTGCAATGTACATAAGTAGTGGGAATTTCTGCCAGCCATAGAAGCTGTCTGTGCCAGACTGGAGGAGGAGCCAGCATTTATGGATTTTATAGCTTATTTTTAAAAAAAACAGCTGCAGGAGCATCTATGCTATGTCACGCCAGTGCAAAGGCAATCTTGTGACATGTGAAACAAGGCCAAAGAGCAGCTTTTGACATACAGAGATGGAGGAGGTGGAGAAGGAGGAGGAAGAGAGATGGGAATTGTAAATGCCTCATCCTTCCTGTTTCTTCATAATATCGGCAATGCACAGGCTGCCATGGTTGCATAAGAAAACTGCAGCTGAACGCAGCACCCAAAATAGAACCAGTGCGGCAGAGATTCTGGAGAAGTTGGGCATTACTCAAGGCTTGGTTACGGCCTGAAAACAGCCACTTGCATTTAGATGCTGAGCTTTCTACAGATTCCAGCAAAGGAAGATGAGGAGGCTGGCACTGAAGTTGATTTAATTGTATTTTGGTACACATATTAGCCATAACAGATCCCAATACAAAGTCCTAGCTTGCATGGAAGTATACAGAGCACTTTGCTATATTCATTCACAGCACTAGTGTATGCCCAGAGACTGCTTTGTGCTCATCAGATAGAGTGTGCCCATCGGAGATGCAGTGCAGTGGAGTTGTTAGCATGTTGCATTAGGAGCAGGGAGGCTCAGGTTCAAATGCATTAAGAGTAAGAGCGGTTCAGTGGAGCGGCCTCCCTGGAGAAGTTGTCAACTCTCCTTCCTTGGAGGTTTTTAAACAGAGGTTGGATGGCCTTCTGTCACTGATGCTTTAGTTGAGCTTCCTGCATTGCAGGGGATTGACAACATGACCCTTGGGGTCCCTTCCAACTCTTAAGATTCTATGATTCTATGATTATTTCTCAGCCTAACAACAGGGTTGTTGTAAGGATAAAATGGAAACCATGTAAAGAAAAAGGAGAGGATCCCCAAATATAAGTAACAAAAGCCAAAGCCACAGGAACCCAAGTGAAAATGAGTGATATCAAAAATAATAATACTTAGAACATTAACAGTTGTGCATATGAACATGTGTAGGTGTGTGTACATAGACTACCAAATACAAATAAAATGATCTTAGCCCTTTCTTCACCCATTGGAGGGGACAGGCAGTAGGCAACTTGGAAAAACATCCAACTGTACTGATGTTTACAACAACATGCACATGTGAATTGAAACACAGCAGGGAGGGAAGGAGGAGGAACAGCCTCACTGCTTTTTAAGCTGGTAATATGTACACAATATTGAATTAATAGTAATTTAGGCTAAGAACTACTGTTAAAGGCACAGATGCCTTGTCCTCCTTTGCATCTGGTCACGGTCACCCTCCATGTTTCCTGGAGAAACCACCAACTTTATGTCTGAGCCATCTGCCATGGTTTCAGGCAACTTGGTGATCTTTGTTCAAAACAGGTCTTAATCAAAACACTGTCTCACACACACTGTAGCCCTAACTGAAAGACCATGAGAGGTAATGATTAACCAGTAAGTATGAACATGCGAAAGGCGTGTCCAAGAAGTGCGTTCAGCAGCACTAATGGCTTGGAAAGGGGATTAAACACACTACAGCATAATACGTAGGGGCTGGGGAAGGGATGGTGATAGGTAACTACAAATGTGGCACAGCCAACAACACTTAATAAAAATCAGTTAAGAAAACTTGGGCAAATCATTCAGATCATAACTATTTGCAAGGATTGTTCAATAGTGGAACTGACTCCCTCAGAAGGTGGTAGACTCTCCTTCTTTGGAAGTTCGTAAGCATAAGTTGGATGGGCACCTGTCATGGATGCTTTTGTTGAGATTCCTGCATTGTAGGGGGGTTGGACTAAATGACCCTCGGGGTCCCTTCTTACCCAGTACTATTTTCTGGGGGGTACACAGGGGTACGCATACCCCTAAACATTTTGTTAATCTAAGTTTGGCCTCATTGAGGAGCAGTATTTCAATATGAGTAGGAAAATGAGAGTAACCCTAAACATTTTTTTAGGGGGGAAAAAAGCACTGCTTCTAACTATACAATTCTATTATTCTATGATGTACGAAACAATTCAGGAAAACAGAATTGGCTCTGTGCAGGATCTCCATGTAGACGGAACTGATAAAGCACAGATTTGCAAGGCAGTATGGCTAAGGGTGGCACTGTGGTCTAAACCACTGAGCCTAGGGCTTGCTGATTGGAAGATCGGCGGTTCGAATGCCTGTGACGGGGTGAGCTCTCATTGCTCGGTCCCTGCTCCTGCCCACCTAGCAGTTCAAAAGCATGTCAAAGTGAAAGTAGATAAATAGGTACTGCTCCGGCGGGAAGATAAACGATGTTTCCGTGCGCTGCTCTGCTTACGCCGGCTCCTCGGCCAGTAAAGTGAGATGAGTGCCACAACCCCCAAGTCATCCACGACTGGACCTAACGGTCAGGGGTCCCTTTACCTTTACCTTTTATGGCTAAGGGCAGCAAGCAGCACTGGGTTTGGGGCGTAAACTCAGAGGCAAAGCATGCCACAGAGAAGGTGTGAAAAGTTCCTGCCTTTGTGATCCTATTGACAACCTGGTATTTAATGTCAAACTACAAAGGTTAATGCCCTACAAAAGTGATTAGCAGGGTAACTTATTAGGAAAGTTTTTTTTTTTTTAAAGGGAAAAAGCTGTTGGGTTAAATAAAATTGCCACCTTCTTTTTCTGGTAGATTTCCTGTGACAGACAGGCAAAATGTCACAGGGTGAATTTCATCTTGCCCTTGAGCTGTCATAGGCACCATGTCAGAAAAAAGTTGGTATTTGTATTGCGAGATAAAAAGGCTACAGCAAGGAACCATTTAACACAGAGTTGATTAGGAGCCTGGAATCTTCAGGCAGGGCTAGTGTTTGATAACAGGGGCTTTTATTGCAATGACTTCTTGGTGCACATCTGGTTAAGATGATCCAATTTTGTTTGCCAATATCCTACAATGATATTGGCCTTCATCTGATTCTTGACTGGAATAGGATGGACAGATCAGTCTATTCTTATTCCACATCTATTTCTCATGTGTTTACTCATTAGTTTGTTCCTTTCTGTTTCCAAATCAATCTGTAATTTAAAAAAAAATCCTTGCAAAATTTGAATTTAAATACATATCACAAAAGAGTTATTAAAATACAACTTTCTTGCAATGTACACATTTCTAAAAGTATTTTTTAGCACGAACTACAGGAAGTGTGTTTTTTTGCATTTTGTGGGTGAGGTGTTCAACAAGAATGTTATAATAAAACTTGGAAAAAATCCTAAGGATAATTATCCACTGGAGGCTGGTCCATTTCAGCAAATTGGACATTGCCCCACAAACCTCAACCAGCCCCCAATCTGCCTGTCTTCTTATTTACAACCAGTCAGGCGGGTGGCTCTGTCTGTCCTTGGCCCTGGCTCTAGCTCCTATTGGTCTCTTGCCTGCTCCAACGTGCACCAGCCAGTCCCCACTGTTGTGTTCCAATCTTGGCATTTGTCCAGGAAGTTCAAAACAGATCAGTTCAGTTCAGACTGAACAAAATTCTCATCCATTCCCAGACTGGAAACCACAGCCAGAGTTGCTTATTTGGAAACTAGTCAGACCATTCATGAAAGGTGACTGTACATTGCAATTATAACTCAAACTTCTTCTCATTGTGGTTGATATTTCTGTTGTAAATAGAAACCAGTAGTATAGTTCCAGTCACCTGAAGCAGACATGTCCATCACATGTTTTAGAAAGTGGTGCTGGTGGGGAATACATAAAAGTAATTTCAGACTTTCAATAGCTGGTTACACCATTCTGTGTTGAAGTCATATACACATATCACATTTTTTGCTTTTCTGTCACCTATACACATTGATAAAAACTCAACATCCATAAAGTTTTAGCCTCCACTAGTTGTCCCCAACCAACCATACTGGAAACACAGGCCTCCAACCTCCAGGAAAGGACAAGGTATACTGCTATGATTAGAAAAACTGTAATTTTAAGGCCTACTATCAAGTTACATTACTGGTACTGCTACTACAAGAGCTGAGAAACAGACTCTGAAAAGTGAACATGGTATCTGAAGTCACACTAGACTCAGCACTCAGGAATGCAGTGCAGAGGGATTGCCTGGCCTGGCACATGGCAACAGACTGGATGATCTCAGTTTCCTTTCCCACCTCTGTGGTCTGGAGCTCGGCGAGCTTCACAAGAAGCAGTTGGACGGGAGCCAGCTGGCTCTAGCTACCAATTTCTAAGCCTTTAGTCATTCTCAGCTTCCCAGGAAAACCCCTTTTCCACCAGATAGGTGTTCCATGCTAGGTATTCCTTTCCCCTTGTGCTACCAGCTAAGCTTCTGCCCTATCATGCCCACATTCCTTTCTCACTACAAGTGCCACAGAAGCACGTTTTTGGTCCTGCTCATCTCATGTGTCGCCTCTTCCTAGCTATAATGGCCTGGCCCACTTCCTTTCCTGTGTGCCTGCAATATGTGATCTACTAGCTATTAATTTGTTACCAAGGCAATGTGGTAACACAGAACAGCTGAAAAACCACTGCCCTATGGTCCAGTTGTGGTTCAGTTCTCTACACAAATTTTCCAGAGACATTTGGCTGACCCCTATTGGAAACAGAAAGTTGGAAACTAGATCAGGGGATTTTTCATATCTGTAATAATTTTGGTACATACACTTTGAAACAACTTTGCTAATATGCCCAGAAATGTTTATCTGAGTGTTTATTGTTTAAATTTTAATTTTATGTAATTGCTTCATGTAATATGCTCCAATGTAAACCAAGTTGTATCTGAAAACAACCATGTTAAACAGTTTAAATATGAAAATGAATACCGTAAATACTACATTACAACACCCATCCCACACACACACAATGAAGGCCCCTTATTTCATATCCAACCAAGTAATTCTTCTTATATAAAACCTGGTATGTCCAGGTGGCACTGTGGGTTAAAGCCTCAGCGCCTAGGACTTGCCGATCGAAAGGTCGGCGGTTCGAATCCCTGCTGCGGGGTGCGCTCCCACTGCTCGGTCCCAGCGCCTGCCAACCTAGCAGTTCGAAAGCACCTCCGGGTGCAAGTAGATAAATAGGGACCGCTTACCAGCGGGAAGGTAAACGGCGTTTCCGTGTGCAGCTCTGGCTCACCAGAGCAGCGATGTCACACTGGCCATGTGACCCGGAAGTGTCTCCGGACAGCGCTGGCCCCTGGCCTCTTAAGTGAGATGGGCGCACAACCCCAGAGTCTGTCAAGACTGGCCCGTACGGGCAGGGGTACCTTTACCTTTACCTTTATGTCCAGCTAAATAAACATGTACATGAATGGAACATATTTACCAACCTGAACCTTAAGTTTACCTTCAGAGACTATGGTCTGCACCTATCAAGTAACCACCAAGGAGATGACCTTTGCAGTAATAGAATCAGGTTATGGAACAGCTTTGTCTGGGTCCCACCTTTGTGGTCTTTTCAGTGATAGATGAAGACATCTCTGTTCATCCAAGCCTTCAAACAACTTATGTAGTCTGGGCCTCTCAGTTTTTCAATCTGTGTTTTTCAATTTGTGTCTGTTATGAGCTTTTTTTGTAAATTTTGTATTTTGTGGTCGACTTTATATTTACATATGGTTGTATCTTCCTTCCACAAGGGGAAAAGACTCTTACCCCTGTAATGGAACTTCCCTCTCATCTCCGCCCTCTCGTGCTCCCCAAAAATCTGCTCCAGAGGGTTAGGGGGCACTCCAAAATAGATCTGAGGACAGCAGAAGGAGAATCGGAAAGGGAAGAGAAGTCCATTGCACAAAGAGAAGTCCACACGCTCAACACTGGATATAACATGTGTTTTCTTATTTATTGTAATCCACCCAGAGAACTTTATATTATGCGGCAGCATAAATATGCTGAAAATAAATTAAATAAAACATGTTGCCATTACCAGAATGCAAATTAAGCACTGTGAACACTTACTACTTGCAAAGACTGGAACAATACAAACAGAGCTAAAAATGTGAGCCTCTTTGGGGTCATCTGCTCTGGCTTACTTGTATATCCTCAGTGTATCAGTTGCAGGAACTCTAATGGGTTTACCCTAGTAGCCTAGGAATGCAGCTTTGTTTATTTAGCTTTTATTTCTGCAGGCTGGTTATGCCGATGATATTTCCTAAAAATAACACTCAGATAACCCCACGCGCCTTCTGGGAATAGCAGGCTGTGTTCTACTACCACTATCACCACTCTATTCTGGCTCTGGAATGGGAAGTTGTTATACTAAAAGCAAAGGCCTGGGAGCTGGGGGCGGGCGCTGTTAAATCATCACAGAGAACATAGGCCCCAGCCAGCTCTCTGCAGCTGCTGACCTACAGACAATGAGCAGCTTGGATCCATGGGGCCATGCCAAGGGGTTGTATTTCCAAGACCTCTTCTTGGGGAAAAGCCTAACAAAGATTTGCTCCAGCTCATGGCTGGATGGATTAAGGGGATCTCTGTTCCTTCCGCCCTGACTAACTTTGATTCAGAACAATCAGCTGCATCCCCTGCTGAAGTGAGGGCAATTTTTAGCTTCAGTCTGGGCTTTGCAATACAGGTCAGCTGTCCCTAAGTCCTTCTGCCAGCATATCCCCCCTCCCCACGCCTTTCAGCAAAGAGAAGCTTTGGAAGGGTGGCATTTGAATTGGGAAAACAGCAAGGGGAGAGGAAAATTAAACCCTCTGCCCCCAGCATCATGGTCCTGATCCCTATCTGCCTACCAGCTTCTTTTACTTTAAAAAATGGAAGAGGGGATTCTGATGACAGACCGTGCCACGTCTAATTTGATGAGTCAGTGCATTTTGTGGTACCTTTAAGATGCATTTAACCCAGGGGCATCTGGTTTGCTAATCTTGGGAACCACCCCCCTTTACATACTATGGACCAGCCTCACCATTCTGAGGACATGGTATGTGTGTGCATGAAACGGAACCAAAGGACTGATGTTTCAATTCACTACTATCCAAACTGTGGGCAGAAATCCCAGAAAAGTCGGAAGCCACAGGTGTGATTTCTAGACTTGAGTATGTTTTTGTTAGCTACATCCCACTCCCCTAACCCCAATATTTCTCCCAGTTCAAAAGGTAAGGCTTGCAGGGAATTTCCTTGATTATGTTTTGCACAATTGTGCAGATTTTGCTGTACTCATTTGGGCAGATGGGCTCCATAATTTCCACGATGGGAAATAACACATGTTTCTTTTAAGCTGTTTCTTTATAAGCATATACATTCATTGCTCACTAGGGTGTGCACTGGTGTAATTGTTTCAAGAGGGGTTTTTAAAAGGCAAAACAAGGGTGGATAATGCATTCCTAGGGGCAGGCTATTTGAAGAACTTGTGGCCCTCCAGATGTTGCTGGACTCTACTTTCCATCCACGCTGGTCAGCAAGGCCAGTGATGATGGGAGCAGTAATCCTACAACATCTCCACAAGTTCCCCATCCACACACAATACAGTACACGCAGAGGCCTGGAAGAGGCAAATGGCCAGAGGCATACCTAGAGGCTGGCTAAGTTGGCCCCCTAAGCAGGCCCAGTAGGGCACAAAAATTGCACCTCTCCTTGCCGATACATCTCCTTGCCAAGGGCGCAAGGGAGCCTAGGTACACCTCTGCAATTGATTAAATACAAATAAAAAAGTCACAGATTTGGTGCCTTCAATGGTCACCTGGTCCACCCCCTGCCAATGCAGGAAACCCTATGTGTTTCTGTAAGCAACATAAGCAGTGTAAACCAGAACCATGTAATATAGGTACAAGTGAATAATACACAATGCCTTTCTGCTAGGGTGTCTCACCCAGAGCTATGATCTGAAGGAACATGATTTAGAAATCTAACTGATGCTAAGCAGGTTTTGGTGTGGTTAGCATCTAGCTGGGAGACCTCCTGACAATCTATACATGCTGCTGTGAAAGAAAGGTGGGATACATACTTCGGCTGGAGGCTTCAGTTTTCCCTTGCTCGTTTCTTTTGCTGATTGGAATTTAGAATGCCCTGGGCGCCTGATACATTTAGAGTGAAACCTTAGTGTGCTATGAGCTGTGTCACAGATAAATGCTGTTTAGCTTGCTGGAATAAGATAGGAGTGAGGAGTGTGTGTGTGTGTGTGTGTGTGTGTGTGTGTGTGTGTGTGTTGCTTGAGCAAGGGGTTTGGGAACAAGGACTTCATGTTCTATGAGAACCGTAGGCTTTGTGGCTTAGGTCAAGGGGACCAGAAGAACCCAGACTCTGGGGTTCTATTATCCCAGGTATAGGAGGGAAGTGAAATCCAATAGCATTAAAAAGCTGGCATCTACCAACGGGCTGTCTGCTAACTTTTGCTGGCTTTTGTTGTTTCACTTTCTTTCCAGAAAAGAAAATGAACATTACCCTAATCTGACTGTTGTGAGACGTGTTATGAAAACGCGTAGCAGTGCATTTTCCTGTATCTATGATCAATTGTTCTCTTCTGTTGTGGGTTACAGTACCTAGTGAAGCATTATGATCCCCAGCCCTTCAACCTAACAGGGCAGCATGTCCCCACCTGGGTGGCCTTTACAGAATCCTTGCCTTCCCTAGCAGTGCAGAACAAGGAATGCAGCAACAGGTCTTGACATGCCTATGGAGTGGCAGGTAGGAGAGAGCTGCTTGAATAGGTCTATAAATGTACTGAACCAGCTAGTTTATGTGTCCAAGTGGGGCAAAACACCTGCCATCTGTGCTGAGCCTCTTCATCAGACTGGATGTTAAACAAACTGGGGGAGGAGGGGAAGGCTCTTTTGGTATTAAATCCATAACATCAAAAATTCATTTTTGTTCCCCAGTCTCAGAAGGGGTATGGCTGTGGGGTGCAGCTGTGGGGGTTGTCCTGAAGAGCACTTCTGATTTTACCACTATACCACTGAGTTTGCCAGCAGCTGCTGACCTAGTTAATTTCACTCCTAAATAGAAAGTGCTCTTAAGCTGAGGGGCAAGTCCAAAAGGGAGAGACTTGCATTGTTTTCCCCTTCTTAAAAATGCTGTGTGCACACTTATACGGAGGTACATAAGCATTCATATTTTCATGATTTTGATTTTTCTAAAACAGCTGTAAAAGAACTCAGCGAGTGTGGGAGACTGTGATATAACTGCCAAATGTGCACATATTCATTGTAGCACTTCTGGCTACACTTCTGGAGGTTAGTTTTGATTTTTCCATAATGCATTGAAACTGGGCATGAATAGAGCTTTAGAGGTAGTGTGTCTGCATGTGTTAATTCCATCTGGAGATTGGCAACAGGATAACACCAGTCTCCTGATTTATGCTGAACCAAAGGAATTGCAGATCCCCTTAAAAACACACACACACATATCAATTTTTGGCCCTCATCATTATGCAGAAAAGATTGAAAATGTCAGGTGAGCACCAAAGGGTTTTGAAGGCCGTTGCCAAGACACGGATTTGAACATATTTAAATAACAGAAAGTATATTTCACTAATGTCAAGCTACTGTCAAAACAGCGCATGCAAAGGTTCAAGTTACGAAACACTTGTATTTCTCAAGGCCCCGTGAATGTGTAAAGCTCAAAGGTATGTAGGGATGCCAAAAGTCCTATGCAGGGCAGTGTGGAAAGGTCCTACAAATAATCTGCTTGTATAAACATTTACAAGGGCCTGATCTCCTGGCAGGGGTTTCTCTCATTCCCTGTTTGTCACATCAGAAGCTGTTAACAACCCTGCCCCACTCTCAAAGGCATGCTCACATGCCCCTAAGAAACATCAGATGTGTCCGGGAATGGAAGCCGTCTGCGTTCTCATGAGTTCCCAGCAGGACAGGTTGTAAATGATAATCAGAACGAAACGTGGTGTTAAAATCACAGGCAAGAAGAACCCAAGCCTCTTCCCAGATGTCTCTCTCTGCCGCTTCCCTGAAGACAAGGAGAGTCCAAGGTTGCTTCCAGATGCCGTTTTATTGAGTTTTCATTCCAATTTGTTTGCAGGAAGATTAGACGGCATTGTGTCAAGCAAATTTTATCTCACATTTTCCAGTGCATTTCCCCATCACTTTTTCTTACCGCAAAAGGTCTGGTTTTGTGCAGCAGTTCCAAATTAACTTCAATGGTGCAACCTCAATTTGCCAGTATGTGATTAAAGCCCATCCCAAAATAGCGACAGTCTGTAAGCACCCTGTGTTTCTCCGTGTAATTCAGTTCCATACTGCACGGGTACCTATCCCAGCTCTATTGCGGAATCTAACTAGCTGAGTGCAGCCGGGATGACCTGGAACCATGTGTTAGCTGCTCTGAGATCTCTGGAGGAACAGAATACAAATGTGACAAACAGCAGTGTGGTAAAGCAGATGGCATACAATCCCCTTCCTGTCAAATTCCTATCAAAGTTGTGGGGGCAACCACGCCAAGGTGATATTAGGTTTGGTACCCAAGGCGTTTGCAGGTTCCCTTCCAGCTGGATCCTAGAAAAATGAGGACATGCCTCAAAATGGGTTGGCGAGTCATTTTGCCAGCTAAGTTATGGAAGAGTGGGTTGTAATTGGATCTGTATTTAGTTTTCAGCTTAGTAATTTATTCCATTTATAATATTTTGTTTGATTACTTTGTTGTTGTTTTCTATTTTCTGTTGACTACAATAACCCAAGAACTGCCTCTCCCCATATGAACCAACTCCACAAGAGGTCCAGATGATGGCAACAGAAGAACAGGCATTTTCTGCAACTGTTTCCCATTTGTGGAATACTCTCCCCCGGCAGGCTCACCTTTTGCCTTCATGAATACTATTATATATCTTTGGCTAATTAAACAATCTATGGTCTTTTAAACTGGAGCGGGTATTGCTTGGTTTATTATGTTATGTATTTTTGTGTCTTTATATTGAAAACTGCCCTGTGATCCTTGGATGAAGGATATAAATATTTAATTTAGACCAATAAAAATATTTTATTTTTACTTTCCCATCCTGCAACAAGCCCCTCACGTTTGCTTCATGCTTCCTCTCCAAACAGTTCTGCAGTTGCTAACATATTTTGCTAATTGATGGTTATGGGGAATTATTCTATTCCTGATCTGTCCCTTTACATTCTGGCAATCACATATTGCCCTGCCAGTATCTCTGAGTAGAACCTTTTTGCATATGGATGAATTTACAAAAGCTCTGAACTTCTGTAAAGTGACAAAGGATAAAGGTAGAGAGAGAAGACCTTTCCACCTCTCCTCGTCATGGAATTTAACAGACTGTGCAAATATTTCAAGCCTTGTTTAAATAACTCTGAAGGCAAACAGTAGAGAGTCAGCGTGTAACTGGCTGAACAGCAGATAACCTCAAATCAGGAAGAAAGCCTAAATCTGGTGTATGTTGGCTCCTATTTGGGATGAAAAAAGGGAAGGATGGATTTCTGCAATAATTGGTGAAGTAGGGTAAATCCAAAGTAATATATTTTGGGATGTGTAAGGCACACACACAAAGACCACAAGAGGCTGTCATCTGAAAAGGCACACAAAACCACCATATAGATCCACCATTTGTCATATTCTTCCTAGAATTAAGGTCTGCCAGATAGATCAAGGAACCCAAAGCAAAGGCTGGGTTCACATTACCACCTCAGAATGGACTGAAGTTGTTGTTTTTCCCTAGTGCATTTCATTGCTCTTCCCACCCCCCACCAACTCTGCTAGCTATTCACATCAGCATGACTTCATTAATGTCAGATTCATTTCTGTTTGTGTTTCACCAGGGAATGTTGATGGGAAGGGAGCGACTTTATGCAAACGTGCTATCACTTTTGCTAGAGAAGAATTGGGAACAGCTTAAGGGCTCCAATCTGTGTTAAGCAGGTTTGAGAAACAACACATCAAACTAGTATTTTATAAGTACAGGATACATATGCATTTTGGATAGTGTTGTGTGAACACAGATTAAAAATCCAGGGTCAGAAATGCATTGAGGGCACAGTAAATGGGAGTGTGAACACAACTGACCTTTGCTAATCACTATCTTTCTTCAGGTTATCATACCGGTAATTCATTCATTATGGTTTTACTTCCCCACCATTAATTGTTCCCATTAGTCTTATTGCTCTCCTCACACTTCCTTTTTATATCTACATAACTACATCTCTACTGTGAGAAAACCTCAAATTAAATCCATAATGACTATCCATTCACAGTCATTTTCTAAAACTTTCTCTTCTGTTTAGTCTCTTAGAATCTCCCCTTAAGTGCTAAGACAATGATACCGATTCCTTTTCAGTTGCCTTCCGTGAGATACCCTGCGCTGCATGTGTGCAGTCACAAGAATGGAGTTCCCTGCTATTCCCTTACAGCCTCAGATCCTTGTAACAGATGGGAAACTCCTAATAGTCACATAAGACCTATTCCTGGATTCCTGACCTAGCAGGGAAGTGGCAAGTCATTAAATTCCCCTGTGAACTCAGTGTCCCGTGCTTTCAAGTCATCCGAAAGCAGCTGGGAAAATTTATGTTCCTGGCTAGCTCTCACTTGTCCTGTGTTTACTTTCCCCCACCCATTCCTTAGATCCTCTTTCTAACCCAAAGAATGTCACCACCAGTAAAATCACCCACACCAAGAACCTAGCTCTCCTCAAGCTCTGCTTACTTTCTCATCGTTTTATGAGTCTTTGCTTCTAAGTCTTCTCTGGGAAGGCAGTCAGGATAGGGACGAATTCTAGACAGTCCCATGCTGCTACAAATTTGGTGAAACATGCCTTTCCCAGGACACAACTACTAAACACTCAGAGTCACATACGCACATTAAAAAAACTGCCCAACAGAGGAATGTTAACACTGCAGGCCAAATTATTAATTGTTAGCTGCATTCATGCCTTCATTAATAAATGTTCTTGTTTCATTACGCACCATATTTTCTTCTTCCATCTATATACATATCCAATGATAACAAATATACAAATGGATTGTGATGGCAGAGAATGGCATAAAAGATGCCTCCTCCATTATGATTCAAATTGTTCTATATACTTTACACATCCTGAACAGTGTCCCCTCTAACTCCCTGCCCTGCAAATGCACCCACAGGACAAAGCAGCAAAGAGAGCTCCTAGTGAGTAACTTGCTCCAACAAGGATTGGAAGAACTGGGGCCATGTTGAACCTCGGCTTCCCATCCACCTCTTCTAAGCTCTGCCCCCTTTAGGAGAACTAGGGTTTATTTAAGGAGTCACCTCTTGCCTGAAGAAACACACTTCTCCTGCACCCCATAGTACCTCATGCACACCCTGCACCAATGAACTGGCGAAGGAGCATAGGAGGCACTCAGTTCCTTGGGCCCAGGAGCAGCACCCACCTGGTCTGGCTCCCAGCATGTGACCCTATAGCCTCTGACTCAGCATCCTGCACAGCTGGGGAGTGTCATGACCCTGGAGTCCCAAGTTTCAGTGTAAGCAGTGCCAACAGTGGTGTGCATAATGTCAGCTTGCTTTGAGTGCTTTTGTTTAATTATTTAAAAAGTTACTATCACAAAGCAATCCTAAACTCACATTATGCTGGGACTGGGGACACATGGCTGCAATGCCATTGTACCCATTGTGTGCTCAGACAGGGAGGAAAGGGAAAAACTCAGAGCCAGAAAAGACCAAAATGATGCACATGCTATCAGCATCGCTGGAAACACCACCACAGCCCACCAATCAGGGACTGCACTGGCATCCACATCCTGATGTGATGCAGATGTAGAAGGAACCAACCTGTGCAGGCCAAGATGGGGTAGGTCTTTAATAAATTACAGGCTTTACAATGGGGGAAAAACACAGAACGTGGATCAAAAAGTTGGCAGGGTCAAGCAGTGCAATGTGCCCATATCTCATTCTTCAGCAAAAACCAGTAACAGTTTGCATACAAAAAATACCAGCTGAGCTGCAGTGGTGGCTATGCCCACTGGGACTAGCAGGATGGAAGACAGGGAGACCATCAGTAGATGGAGCCAGAGCCAATGGCAGGAAGAGCCAACTAATTCTGTTTCTGTTCCAATCTTATTCCCTGCTGAGTTCTGTAAGCCAAAACTGAGGAAGCCCTTAGCCAAGACAACCCCCTGGAGTGGATGTAATTAAGGCGGCAGGCATTTGAGGGCTGTCTGAGGGCAAGCAGAGATTGTTGGGGGGATGGCATATTTGCCCTGATGAACTGGCCTCCACTGTCCAGATGCACCATTATGAAGACTTGTGCAAACACACGAAATCACCCTGAATCAACAATAGGAAAATCTAGTTATCAGTTTGGCAGGAAGATGCTCCCAAGCAGGACAACTGGAGGGGACCTGGAAGTTGTCCAAAATGGACACAAAGTCCAGTCAGAATCAGGAGCTTTCCAGATTAGATTTTCCTGAATAAGGCGGATTTTACTGGAGTCATTAGAACAGAGTTTTACAGTGTTTGGCAGCTCCTGGGCTAGCAGGAATCTGCCAATGTAAGGCTGTTTTGCTGACAGTACTGGCACGGTGTATTTTCTTTCATGGCTGGTGTGAACCTGAACACTGCCAGTGCATTCTGCTTCCATGTCTCCTGTAATTTAAAGATAAGGCAAGTTCTTTGTTCCTAAAAGCAGAGAGTTTCTGTTTTGCAAGCTTTGTCATGAGGCTTCCCTACCTCTATTCCCCTCACAATTTCTCTAGCTAAGGTTCCTCTGAAACAAGTGAGAAAGAACCAAGAAGAAAGGTTTCCTGCCTCCTCCCCAACCACAACAGTGAAATCAAGACGTAATGTAACACAGATGCTTGAGTTTCTGTAGGCGGCTGCTAGAAGGCACTAGCTAGTGGAAAATAAACATCTAAGGTAGGCCCAACGTAAGGTCAGTCATTGAGTCCAACATTTCTGCCCACTGAACTGTAGGAGTTGAAGGGACAGGGATTCCAATTCAGTCAAATCAGCTTAGTAGTAACTGTCCATAGCAAGCATTTTTCCCCCCATCTTTCATTTACAAACTATCATTGATTTACCTCCCCACCACCACCACCATAGACAGGAAGACGCTAGAAAGGTGAAATACCTCCCCGAGTTTATATCAGTGGCGTCATCAGAAGAGGATTTGGGGACAGAGTCCAGAGCCCTTGCTCAACAGAATGGTCAGGAAGGATCTCCAAATATGGGCTGCTCACCACATTTTGAAGTGAAGTAATGCATCCAAAAAGCAGATTGGGGTGGGGCAGTCCAAAGTTTAACATTGCCAGGTTTGGATACAGACAGAGGACACTGTATGGATCTGGCCTTCTAGCACCCACAGTTGTGGGATTCTGCTTTCATTGTGAAAGAGAGCACACAATGGAAGGCATGTCTGTGTGGGATCCACTGATAAGGATTAGGGGAATCTGGGTTCAATTACCAGCAGGCTATTTTAAAGCAGCCAATAACATGCCCTGCTGCATCCCAGAGGCTGTGTCATTGAGCAAAAACTCCTACATCCCTCACCCTGTAATATGCAAGCAGAAGTAATTACATTACAAATACATCTCGTGGAGAATCAACTTAAGTGACACAAAGCATAGTGCTTACCTTTCTGAGGTCATCCAGTCCATACTCTATGGATGAAGTCAGGACCTCCAGGGCCTACAGTCAAAAGAAAGGAGTGATTAATGCACGCTCCCGGTACTTAATGCTCTCTGTTCTATCGGCAGTAATGGCACGTGCCTGAATCCATCCTGATTTTCTCAATCTTTTGCCCTTCAGTTTTCTGTAAAGTTTCTATGGGCAAAATTTGACTTGCAGAATTAGACTGCTGCTCACACGATGGGACTTTGCCTTCCTACCCTCCACCCTCCAACACTCATCCCACAAAAATATGCTTTTCCAAAGTTTCTCCCAGAGGTTATGATCTATATTGTGTCCAATATCTATTGCCCAGTGTGTAATTGAAGCTTTAACAAGCTCGTCTTTTGTTTCCCATTCTAATAAATAAAATAAAAAATACATTTTAGACAGAAGTTTCTCCTTATTTTCTAAGAGTTGTTTTTCAGATTGTGAGCTTTGGTCCAGAAATCCATTCTTTCTAATTTAAACATGTCGTATATCTGGTGATACTGCAACCAAACCGTAACTTGGCTTCTAAACTTTCCCATTGAATTCAGTTTGGGTCGTCCCCCCGCTGTAAAATTCATCAGTTCCCTGTAAATCGCCCATTGTCTGTCCATATCAACTCTCTTAATTGTAATTGTCTCAATGGCCATAAAGGTGTTTTTCTTTCCAGCAGATTTTTATATTTCTCCCAGATTCTATACAGATTCTTCCTAAGGATGCGCTTCATAAAACTGTTGTAGGTTTTAGTCTTCCCATACCAGAGACACGCATGCCAGTCAAATGTTAAGCCATGACCCTCTAGATCTAAGACATGGGTAGGCAAACTAAGGCCCAGGGGTCAGATCCAGCCCAATCACCTTCTAAATCCAGCCCACAGACGGTCCGGGAATCAGCGTGTTTTTACATGATTAGGTGTCCTTTTATTTAATATGCATCTCTCGGTTATTTGTGGGGCCTGCCTGGTGTTTTTACATGAGTAGAATGTGTGCTTTTATTTAAAATGCATCTCTGGGTTATTTGTGGGGCATAGGAATTCATTCTCTTCCCCCAAAAAATATAGTCTGGCCCCCCACAAGGTCTGAGGGACAGTGGACCAGCCCCCTGCTGAAAAAGTTTGCTGACCCCTGATCTAAGATGTCTGCATTGTCCAATATAATCAATTCTTTTAACCAACACAAACAAGCTGCCTCATAATACATTTGCAAATCTGGCAGAGCAAAGCCTCCTCTTTCTTTGTGTATCTATCATAATTTTATGTTTAATTCCTGGCTTTCCCCCCGCCAGATATATTTAGAGATATCTTTTTCCATTCTTTGAAGTAGCTTAAATTGTTTACAATTGGGATTGATTGGAATAAAAACAGCATCCTAGCCAATATATTCATTTTAATGGCACGTGTGTGTGTGTGTGTGTGTGTGCGCGCACACACACACATGAGTTTGTAGTTCCCTCTTTTCAAAATCCTATTTCCCTACATTTTCTTCTCACCATAGTGGACTATTCAGTTCACAAAGTTGGCAGCTGCAATTCTCTGCCCCTTTTAGGTTCATAATCATCACATTTCTACAGATTAAGAACAAATTAAACCCTTAAACCCTAGAATCTAGGCTTGTCTACTAGAGCTTGCTCCCCCTCTGCCCCCATCCTGGATAGACGTTATATCTCTCCTGGAATTTCTACTGGGCATTAAGGAGTGCGTATAATGTTCTTCCCAGCCCATGAAACATCCAGCCCTTCTCATGCTGCTGGGTGTGGCTGCTAAAAATTCCAAAGAATGAAAGCAACGTCCTGAGCTGTGTGAGGGAGAATAAGAGAAAACATTATAAGGATCAGATGAGTTTGGTGCAGCCAGCAAGAAGACAGTCCAAACTTCCCTGTCAACAAACTGCAGTTCATATACTCTCAAACTATTACCTATTTAATAAATCCAGACTCTACCTTATGTAGAAGTTGTTGTTGATGTAATGAAAAAAAATGTACCCGATACCTGATTATGGTTTCTATGGCAAATATTCAAAAATCCATAGTTGAGCAATATATCTCTCAGGACCACCAAAATGTCACAAAAGCATGGCAAATAGTATTGAAGAGCTATGGATTTTGGATATTTTTATTGACCATTATAGCAACCAGGGCTTTTTCAGCCAGAACTCACCGGAACTCAGTTCCAGCACCTCTTTTTCCAGAAAAATAGCACTGATTGCAATATTTTCCTTTTTTGGAGGGGGTGGGATGGGACAGATTGGTGTAATTGAAAAATTGGGGGAGTGCAACATTTTTATGTCTCTTTATTTCTCTCCCCATCTCCAACTGAGCCTAGGGCTTGCCGATCAGAAGGTCGGCGGTTCGAATCCCCACGACAGGGGGAGCTCCCATTGCTCGGTCCCAGCTCCTGCCCACCTAGCAGTTCGAAAGCATGTCAAAGTGCAATTAGATAAATAGGCATCGCTCCAGTGGGAAGGTAAATGGCGTTTCTGTGCACTGCTCTGGTTTTGCCAGAAGCGGCTTAGTCATGCTGGCCACATGACCCGGAAGCTGTACGCTGGCTCCCTCAGCCAGTAGAGCGAGGTGAGCGCCGCAACCCCAGAGTCGTCTGTGACTGGACCTAATAGTCAGGGGTCCCTTTACCTTTATTCTTACATAAAATAACCAAAGCTATTTGAATTTGATTTTGAATTTGTTTGGGTGGTACAAACTCAGTCTCTAATTATTCACAGTAGGGAATGACAGAGGGAGGCAGCGAGATGTCAAATACACCATCTACTACGTCCTTTTATGATGACAGGGCTGGAATTCAACCTTCCCTAGAGGCAGCTCCTGACAGAGAAGCTGAGTCACAGGAGTGAGATGCTGCCAATACTGCAGGCATATGTAAAACCTGAACAACAGCTATCTGCTGATTAACAGAGAAGGAAGTTTTTCCAAATCTTAAGGTTGCCCCTTTCTTCCTATGACAATATATTGATTGGTTTACAATATTTATATACCGCCCTTACTGAAGGAATATTTCCACAGTGGTTGATATAAAACAAGGCTAGAATAATATATCTACAGATCAAAACTGAAACTTTCGACCAGCATGATGACAGCAATTTCTTTCCCAAAACCAAGCCCAGAACAGAATTCTGTGAATCTAGATCAGGGCAGGGGACCTGTGACCCTGCAGATGTTGTTGGACTCCCAATTCCAATCAGACCCAGTCCACATATCCTATGGTCAGGGATGGTGGAGGGCCACAGCTCCATCCACCCTCATCCAAATAAACAGCTTCATCCAGATGGAACTTTCCAAAATAGAAAAGGTCCCTGAATCAGTAAGAGAAAAATGTGGTCTTCCCTGCTTGCTAATGCACAATGGGGAAAAGGCCCAGACCAAATTATCTTTATTCTACAATCACTGCACAAGCGAACAAGAGAGCCCCTATCCTAAACATTTGTTAAAAATAAAACGTAAAATAGAGAAGGATTAGCTAAAAAGAGGATGTGCCACAAATATTACATTGATGGAGAGAATTGGATTTTGTGGTGCTCATCAGAGACTTTCCCTCATCTCTGCCAGTAAAAAAGCCTCCATTTTATGAGCTTGCTGCTCCATTTTAGGCGCTAAACATAATCTTGAAACTACTGCACTGACTCACAAGTAATTTCATTGCCTTACTTGGCTGCAGTCTGAAATCACTAGGAGATGCACAGATCTGATTCAACGGCTTTTAAATTAAGAAAAACCTAAGTAACAACCCAATTACCGTATGTGGAAGCTGCTAATGGTGGTTGATTAAGTCAGCATTCTTGCACAGACACCCAGCCCACATCCTCTCCCAATTTCTAGATCTTCTGCAGTGAAAAGAGACAGGATTTTCAGAGCTAAAAGCACTGGCTCTGTGATACAAGACAGAGATGCTAGACACAGGGCAATGCGGCAGAGGATGGAGCAAATCCAATACTAAGACACTGATGCTACTCAGCTTTCAAATATCACTACTGTTTTACTAGAACTGAGTCTTAGCACATTCAACCAAGCAACAGCTGCATTATACCAGGGTGGTTGCTGCCCTTTCTGTGGTTTAGAGTAGCCATGAGATTAAGTACGTATGTGCGGTGCATATTGATTCTTTTCAGGTGAATAGATTGCTATGAGCAGGGCCCCCCCCTCTCTCTCCATTATCAGCATAATCACTAACATATCTGTTTTACCAGATTGCCATTATAAATATAGCGCATAATAAGCAGAAGTGACTTACTTCAATCATCATCATCTTATGGATGAAAACATCATCCACCTTTGCTTTTTAACAACAATGGACTGTGTGGGTTACTTTTTATAGAGAAATATATATGTACAGTACCCATGATTTAAAATTGTGTACACTGAATCTGCAAACAGGACCAGCAGTAAAAATCAGACACACAATGGAAAAGGTTGCGGGGAGGACCTATTATTATCTGTCAAGACTCGTGTTGGTAACATTTTTTAATTGATCTGCAAGGGTGACTTAAAAGGTTTGTGTTTCCTCATAAGCACATTAATAATACCATTTACTAATTTTAAGCCATTCTCCATTTACTCACTTCCCTGCAAGCCAAGCCTGTACTAATACAAGTCATACTTACAATGTTGTTGTTGAGGGTGACATTATTGGTGTACAGATACTCAATGACTGCGAGGAACACCTCTGGCTGCACGTGGCTCAGGATCAGTGGGGCTTGCATCTCCTGGGGCTGGCTTAACATTGCATGGAGTGCCTGGCAGCGGGAAGTGAGGAGGCAGCGATGGGCAAAGATTTCCTTCTGCTCTCTGCCTACCAGAAATGTCACATCACTGTGAGAAAACAGGCAATGAGTTTACCATGCACACTTCTCAATGCCCTGCCCTGCTCTCCCCTTTCTCCAGCTACACTCCCCATTGAGAACCATCTTGCAGAGTTCAGCTGGCCAGTGCTCAAAGAAAATTTGCAGTAGGCCAACAAACTACATGTTCAGCAGCATCCCCCTTTCTCTGATCAGCTGTAGAGCAGCTGGTGCTGAAGCCCTTCCATGCCTACCACTTTTTCATCATAAGCCCTCCTGGCTGGGCTATAAGACCTGTGCGCTGCAAACACCTACCCTCTGCCCACGCAAAAACTCTCTCTTGAACTGCTCCACCCAGTGCCGCCCAACCTTCTGCCTGTGTCCAGCAATAACTCTTGCTCTCAGCTCTCCTCCTCATGGACCCACCTTCTGCCTGCACAAACTCCCACTCAGGCTCTCGCTCACCTGCTCCCATCGGACCCACCTCTGCCCACATTGAGGAGGACCGGGATGTGCTTGAATACATGAAAAAAGTGTCCTGTTTGAAGTCCGAACAGGACAGGGAACACATTTCTTTCCCCCCCCCCCCCAAAGAAAGGACAATCACATCTTTCTAGGGACAGGTGGCAACCCGAGCGCCAGATTTCGTCCTAGAATAAATGAAGCAGTAATAGTAATCCATCAAGCAGAGAGCCTTCTCTTCAGCACTGCATGAAGAAAGCCAGTCACCATACAGAAAGAATGGAGTAAGAGCTTCCCAGATAGAGGATGTGACATTAACCTAAAAAGTTCTCATTTTAGAAATAAAGCATAAAGCACTTGAATGGGGCCTTTTAATAGCGCACTTGATTTCCTGCTGTTCCTCCTCAGTTTCAGCAAACTCAGTAAATACACTATCTGGGCTGCATGTATTGTTTCCTGGGGTCGAACTACATGTTACAACAGAAGAGCCCTGCTGGATCAGGCTGGAGGCCCATCAAATCCATCATCATGCTCTCTCAGTGGCTAAACAGATGGCCCTGGGGAGTTCACAAGCAGGCCCTGAGAGTAATAGCACCCTCCCCATTTGTGCTGATATTCAGAGGCATGCCACCTCCAGAATCATGGCCGGAAGCCACAGATAGCCTTATCCTCTATGGATTTGTTTAACCCCCTTTTAAAGCCTTCCATGTTTGTGGTCATTATTATATCCTGTAATACTACAAATTACAGGGGTGGGTGACTTGGTTCTGATCCAGAACCAAGCCAGGGGGTAAAATCCCCTTACAACTCCGCCCCTTCAGTGCTGGGTTTGAGCTGCAGGTGGTGGGGGCACGTTCTGGAAATTTGGGTAAAAAATTAAGGAACGCAGGCACATCTATGTAGCTCATGTAATGTACATACTGACTTGCTTTTCTCCATCCCAGTGTGACCTGGATGGTACTCTGAAGGGTGGGTGGGCACGGAGCCTGAAGGGGATCAGGAAGCAACAGCATGGCAAAAAAGATGAATAAGTTTAACACAAGTGGCTGCACATGACCAGATCAGCATGAAGTAGAAGTGGAATAATTTGGCAATCTACATGGGCTTAAGTAAAGCAGCCACCTGATGCTTACTTCTGTGTTCCAAGCAGTATGTTGAATTGCCCAATTGTATATGTAAGGGCACCAGAGTTATAGAAAGGGCCTGCTACAGTTGCTTTGAGTCGAAGCACGGATGTAGGAAGATTTCCCTGCCACATTACAGTACACGGGTATGTAAACCCAGGTAGCCACAGCAGGGCCTGTTCTGTAATTGACTTCACTTCACTTCATTTTCCATTACCTTAGTGGCTTTCTCGCTGACCTCTATGTACCAGAAAACTAATCTGCATTTTTGACTCACACCTGTTCGTAAAATGTCAGTTCCTCTGAAACAAAACAATCATCTCAGTTGCTAACTACACCAACGCAAACAGCTGCAGTAACATATTATAGAAAGTATCAGTTGCTAAATAAGCTGCACTTTCCCTGGGCTTTTCCCAGCCCCGAGCTAGCACCAGTTGAATAATATCATGCCTTGCTGCAGGAGGGCAGGGGGACACCAACACCTGAAAGTAAAAGCAGGGGACACACATGTTCCATTGTTGAAGATGGAGTGTAAACTAAATCAAGTGAAAGTACCACAAAATAGCATCCACTACAGTAGACCAAAGGAGGCAGCCTTCTGTTAAATGTCTTTTTATTAGTGGGAAGCATTACGCCTCTAAAGAAGATATTGCACTAGTATAATATTTGTTATAATGATTGGTGATGATATTGTTATTGTTATTGTAATAATAATGATACACCATGATGCAATGTGCAACTAATTATGTCCTAGGTGCTATCCATAGGAGGCTGGAATATTCACACAAGCACATTCATGGGGGGGCAGGCCTTTTGTTAGGGGGCCGAACCCCATTTTGCTATGTATTTCTATTGATTTTTATTGATTATGGGAGGCAGCTGCCCCTCCCTGCCTCCCCCCTTGGCTATGCCCATGAGCACATTCCATTCAGCACTCTCATTCACAGTGGACATGTTAACAGGTGAGGAGAAAATATCATTCTTTTCAATGACAACAAAATATAGTTTGACAGCTAGGAAAATGCAGTATTCATTCAGCAATGGCTCTGCATCCCCAAGGAACAAATAGGAATCAAACCATCTCTCTAGAAAGACCCTCAGTGGAGGAATAAAATGGTCTCCTCACATGCATTTGGGATAGCTCCTCTACTGCAATGTACAACTACAATCTGCTTAAAGTCTCCTTTAAAATTTGGGGGACTTTAAAAAAAAAATCAAAGTGATGCAGAAATATGATGGATTGAAATTAAGTATGAAAAAATGAGAAACTGATAAAAACTGAAATTTCATCTAGAATGTAGAGGCAGGCTCCTCTATATTCAGTAACCACATAATGCAATTCTGTATGGTAAGCCCCTAGAAAAATCGCTTATATCCTAACCAAATTCTTCATGGGAAAAGAATCTTCACTTGTCCCATGCAATCCCCGATGCAATCCTCTAAATTAGATATTGTAATAGGAAAATATCCTGTTTATTACAGATGAAAATCATGCAATGTGAGCACTGTACCAGTAGCACAATTCGGATAGGGAAAGCATTTAGAAAAACACATCTTGATATTTCGAAAAAGCAAGGCATCCCATATTGAATAAGGAGGGAAATCTCCACCTCAAATTCTGCTTAAGTATCAGCCATTTCCGATGGCTTGGAGGACAAAAAATTATTATCGGTTCTAAACTGAATTAAACGTAAGAAGTGATTCTAAGAAACTAATTAATGCATTGATCCTCAAACTTTTACTCAACTAGCATTAACAGATTAGGGCATTAGCACTGACTGAACAGCATTCACAGATTAGGACATTAGCACAAACTGAAGCTCCAATTTTTCACAGGTTTAATGCCCATCTCATGTTGTATGCAATATCAAGTAAGCAATCGAGGAAGTAGGGCTGAGAATCCTTTGAGAGAAGCCTAGCTTCAGTCCTGGGCCCATCATCTGAGGCACAGATGGGGTAACATGACATATACACAGAAGCTCAATTTTATCAATAAAACAGGTGAAATCAGCTAATTGTTTCAAAATGTTGTTGTCCATGTTGCACAGTGATGGCCAAACTTGGCTCTCCCGTCGTTTTGGGACTACAATTCCCATCATCCCTGACCACTGGTCCTGTTAGCTAGGGATGATGGGAGTTGTAGTCTCAAAAAGAGCTGGAGGACCAAGTTTGGCCATCACTGATGTAGCACCTCTAAACATAGATCGGGAGCGGGTTGTGAAGGGCCAATCATCACTGTCAGGAAATGGGGGTGTGCTCAGGCACTGCATAACAGGAATCAAGAGATAACAGGCTCTCCGTGCAGTTAAGAGCTATTACATGGAACCTTTTTAAGTACCAAGTTCCCGGTAAGTAGTACTTCACTCAAGAGGATAGCATCTTTGGAGAGGATGCTTATAATGCATCTCTTCAATAACTATTACCTAACAAGTATCAGTATTAACACAGAAAATCCAGTGGATGTTAAACAGCAAAGGCATTCTTGGCACAGGGGGCTGAAGCCCTGAGTCTTTTGTATGGGCCCCCATATCTCCTGTCCTTTTGTGCAGGGTCCGCCTTTTTAATATGCAGGATGTGCATCTAAGTGCAGCGATGGTTAGACCTGAGCCACCAACCAGCTTCATTTGTCTAAAGGTACCCTATAATATTCATGCAAAGTTGTTGCTGATCTGTTTCGTGACCCTTTAAGTACCTAGCAACACTATTGTTAATCAGAGTGGTCAGCAGGACATGCAGCATGTTGCCAAAATAATCCCACATTTGTTGAAAGCAAGATGTTGGTGTGGACAGGCCACTGACCTCGCCTGTAAATTGTGCTCAAGGCTACACCAGTGTTTCTCCCCCTTGTTTATGAAAGATAGATTCTGGTGTTATACAGAAGGCAAAGCTGTGACTCAGAAAGAGGCAGATAACAAGGGGTAAAGACCCAATGTGGAGTGCTATGGTGCCATGATGGGGATCCTAGCATGGACGGGGCCCTTACCTTGGGCAGGGCAATGGATGAAAGGTAGGAATCTGCCACTCCATACATCCCCAACCCATTGTAGGATTGCTCTGCTGTGCCCATCAATTGAACCAGTTTTGTCAACCTGGCACCTTCCAGTTGTTCTGAACTGCAAGCAGGCTGGGGGTGATAGGAGTTGACGGTCAAAACATCTAGAGGGCATCAAACTGGTGAAGTAAAGGCTGTATTGTATGATATTTTGGGTAGCCAAAGCATTCCCAGCTGACACAATAATGCACAGCCAATCACTCATGCTGTGATTCTGGTATATATGGTTTCACCTTTACTATCATCTCCACATGAAAAAACAACAACAGAAAAGCTCATAGGAACAGCTGACCCATGCCTTAATAACATATTTTGTATTCTAATCTGCTTATTTATTTCACACACAAATTATACCACTTGATTGTAGAAAAAAACATCAGAGCAGTTTACAAAAAGATAAAGCAATAGACTTATCACTAAAAAATTTACAACTGTGATTTAAAAACAAACTGTTCCAACCCCCCCCCCAATAATGCATGCAAAAAATATCTCATCAGATTGTTTGCACCAGGGTGAGAGGATAATTTTCCTTTCTTTGATAATTTTAAAACCTTTTTCAGATATCCCCTCCCACTTTTCATGATCCCTAAAAGCAGAGGATCCAAGATAACACCATCATATGCGGTATCATTCACCACAGTATTTCTGTACTGTTTACAAACATGTAACGCTTCCCTGACAGTCACGAGCCAAATCTGCAAGAGAGATTGGCAGATAGTGGAGCAGGGTGCGGTCTGTTTCTTCTCTTCACAGTGACCCAATATTATGAATCTTCCCAGCTCAACAGCCTGGCAGAGCTAACTTAAAACCTGCTCTCCAGTTTACCTCCCTGTTGCGGCCTTCACTCCCAGCTCCACCTTGATCCCCAGGCTCTCTTAGCTGGGTCTTCCAGCTGGCTCACCTGAACTGTGGATTGTTGATGAGAGTCCTGAGGGCAGCAGCAAAGGCAGCTGAATCCCCTAGCAGGACAGCTGAGCAAGGAGAGGCCATAGTTAGGGAATGGGCTCCGGATGAGGATCAGGACCAGGCCTAGGAGAGCAGGGCAGCAGGCACGCTCAGGGGCTCAGCGGGGGCTTCCTTGGCCTGGCTGGCTGTGATAAAGATATAGCTGAGAGAAGTCACGGCTGGCTGGGCGCTCAGCTGCAAGGCAGGAATGCAGAGAAAGGCCAGAAAAGGGGGGAGCAACATAGCTCATTGCCAGGCAACAGCAGCTGCCCAGGCCCTAAAATCCAGCTGCTCTGGGAGGGACTGCAGAAATCCTGAAGGGAAAGGCTTTTGTAAAAAGAGGGAGCAACACGCCAAAACAGGCTGGAGAATGTGGAAAAATGAGAGGGCGGGGGTTAAATAAAAAAGGAAAGGGGGATAGACTCATTCCAGGGGCTGTCTTAAGCAAGCAAACTGGACCTTTGTGTGTTGGCGAAACTGCCTGCATGGGGTTTTTTGGGGGTGGGGTCAGAACCGGCTCAAACTTGGCAGGAGCTCATCTTTGGCATGGGGAGGTCACAGGACTGCCAGCTCCTCTGTCAGCGAAATGAAAATGACACATCTCTGCATCTGGTATCCTCAGTGTTTCTGCTTTGCCACAGAGTTGCTAAGGTCTTTTGCATAATTTCCTGAAGGCATATAGAAATGATTGCTTCATGGTCGCAGAATGCATGTGTGTGTGTGCACATGTGACAAAAAGAGAGATTGTGATGTGCTGAGGTCATATGACACCCACGTAGAACAGACTCCAGCACTAGCTTTCTGTCAATAGTAGCTCAGGCCAATACAGAGGTGTAGATTGGGTGGGGGATGGTGAGAGGAAATGTTTAGGATCATAGCAACATCCTTAAGAACATATACCTGGCCAGGCACTCAAATAGTTCAAAGGCCTTTGACACTGAACATCCTGCCTGCTCTCAAAGGACCAATTCTTAAATTACGGTACCTAATTGGTGTGGTTACTGTTTCTGTGGTTACCTCCAGGCCAATGTTTTATTGTGGGCATATTTTGCAACATGTGAATTAGTGTCAGATATTGTTGTTGTTGTTACTATTTTATTTATACCCCACCCATCTGGCTGGGTTTCCCCAGCCTCTCTTTATTATTCCTCTTTATTAGCTGTGCAATACTTTATTAGTTCTGCAATACTTTCCCAATGCTACTACATTATTGCTATCCAGAGGGCCTATAGCACAGTAAAAATGGGACAACAAACCCAGAACATCTGCAGGAAGTTACGGAATGTGCATTGATTGGAAATGAAGCAGTATGACCACAATAAAATGGACGTCCTTAATTATTATGTCCCACAGCTGAAGTAATGTCTGAAGCAGGGATACCACTTGGGAGGAGGGGAAGATGACATCATAACTCCCCATATCCATGCCACAATGCTATCTGGCCCCAAGGAGAGGTGAAACTAGCAGTGACATGGGTAAAGGTCTTTTTATCTGACACACACACCTACATACACAGGCGACTTGTTTCAGCATCACCAGACTAGTGTGAGAAGTTAAATAAAACATAAGAAGTGGACCTAGTTAACAGCCCCTGTCACTTTTAGGAGGTAGCTCCCATTTGGACTTTGCGCCTGTGATGCGAATGAGACACTGCTAACACCTACTCCCTCAGGCTTTCATTCAAAGCCAAATACTGCCTTAAACTAACTGGCCTAGCGAATGGTCTGAAGTGCCAGTCCATTGTATCTGTTAAGGCACTTTCCAATGGGCAGGGGTTATGTAGTTCCATCAATGAAGCTAGGTTGGTCTGTTTGTGGATGGGAGCCTTATCAGGAAAGTCATATTAAAGGTGCAGGAGCCTGGCTCAATTTCTGAAACAGTCACTGGGCAACCCCACTTGTAAGTAACCCAAACCTATCCTTAGCTGAGGAGCTGCCCTACATAGGTTTCATGCTGATAAAATAATATCTTTGGGAGACTGTCAGTTTCCACAAGGCCTTCTGGGGCTGAAGGCTCTTTAATTCAATCCTTAAGGTTTACTGCCCGAGGTACTGAAGCCTAGTTAATGTCTTAAGCGAGATGTACATTAGTGGCTTAAAGCACAGCAACTTTGTTTTCCTGCTCAGCATTTCAAGTTGCATTTGCGTGTTGCTGTGTGCACTAGAGATACTACAGGGACCTGTTTAGTTTTCCCACACCTGCAACTCCGCCACCTTAGAATTTATGAAGCTGTCATCTGACAAGTGCAACAGCTGTCTCAAATGTACACCCCTCAGCTTTACTGCAAAGGGAACAAGACTTAACATTTTCAAATCAGATGGAAGCTGGTTTGAGGGAAATAACACCAGCAGCAGTATTTCTCAAGAAACTACATGACATATAGGAATTGTGGCGAATGTCATGTATCCCCGGCTTTGAACACCAGTGGTGAGAGTGCACTGGAACCAGAGTGAGCGGTAATGTGTACGCAGACTAAGTTAAAAACTGCTCTCTCCTATCCCCGGAACAAAGTGTGCAATACACTTCCATTTGTATAACTCTCTGCCTGGCAATTAAGTGCTGTTCCTGTCAAAATTGTTTTATTATGCAGGTAAAGAAAGCAGTCTGGGTTAGTCAGAAATCACCTGACCGCAGCTGGACCCCCGCATCGCTTTATTTCCTCTAAAAAGAGATATGTGGAAAGTGCCTTTTGACTTCTACTTAAATGTCAGATTTGACCCGGCATCAGTGAACACCTTTAGCTGGACAATAGATCAGACCTGACTGTTTGCAGGAAGTGGATGGCAAGTGCTTGGATGAAGGGTAACCAAAGCTATCACTGGAACTGATGGAGCCACAGGGGAGCTGCAACCACGGCAACCTGATAACATACGAATAGGTTCGACATTTGATCATAGCCAACTGTATACTTAATGGCACATTCTTCATGTATATGTGTAAATAATAAAACCATGATGGGCTTCTTCCTTCTGGGGAAATGCACTTCAGATAGAGTTGCACCAGTGAAGGAGCAGACAGGACTGAGCACCCCTTCCCTCTGCTATTTATTTGCTCCAAATCACCCCTTCCTGGTGCTGCTTTGCAGTTAAGCGATAGGGCCTGTCACAGTTTCATTACATGCATTCATGTGCAGCTGGTAGCTAGATCATAAGGCTCTGTTGATGGCATCTCAACAAATTTAATCCGGCTTTGAGTAGCTTTAGTCAGCCAATGTACTTTTCTATTTTATTTTGGAATGTGTATATGTGTCAGAGTGGCAACCTATGCATCATAAGAAAAGGGGACACAGATTTGCACAATATGTGCAGTGCTAATTTATATGCATGGATGCATTTTTTAAAAAAAATATACAGTAATTTTCTTTATATTTAAAAGAAAATACATCTCACCAACTGTGTGGACTATGTGCCTACTTTCCACTGTTATCCCTTGTTATGGTTCCTTATCTTTAAACCAAATTTGGCTCAGGTAGCCCTTGAAATAGAGGACTGTACTCTGCCAACCCTTCAAATGAGGAATGTCCCCTTTATGGTAGGACCATGAGCATCCATGTTGGGGTGTGGGTGTGCAATTATGCTATAATTAATGTTATCTAATAAATAATACAGTGGTACCTCAGGTTACAGACGCTTCAGGTTACAAACCCCGCTAACCCAGAAATAGTACCTTGGGTTAAGAACTTTGCTTCTGGATGAGAACAGAAATCGTGCTCTGGCGGCGCAGTGGCATTAGCTAAAGTGGTACCTCAGGTTATGAACAGTTTCAGGTTAGGAACGGACCTCCAGAATGAATTAAGTTCTTAACCCGAGGTACCACTGTATTGACTAACCAAATAGTACGAAGTATTTCTGGAATACAAGGTTCTCAGTAGGTTTTTTTAAGAGCCATGCTGTTCTGGAAGCAGTAACAAACCTTGTAAAATAAAGATATTATTATTAAGTTTCTTCTTTCCTTTCCATTAGGCACACTAAGGAAAAAGAGAGCAAATAAATGAAATCCAGTTGTTGCAACTGGCAATTCCAAAATAAGCCCATTGTGAGACGGTGTTTCATCTACATAGCAGGACTTGGGCCTACAGTGAGAATGAGGGAAGTCTGAGGAGCCTCATAACTGTGTGGTGGAAAGGAAAGAGAGAGCTAAACTCCTTTCTCTGCCATGGTACTGACTTCTCCACCACACCCTGGCTACAAAGATCCTCTGCTCTGAAGTTGTTCTTTGCTGTTCATAGGAATCCTTCCTGATTGCCAAAGGTAGTGAAATATACTCAGAGTCGCAAAGTGATTTCATGCTCTTTATTCAGCTCATAGTGGTGAGGAGGAATGAATGCAAGTCCCCTCAAAGTATCTGCTTTATATACATTATTTACACAATGGGCTGCACATGATTGGCTAATTCTGGAATTCTACTGTAAGCCAATCAGGTTGTGGATTCACTTATTTCTGGAGCATGATTGGGTGGTTCCTGCCAACCAATCATACTGCTGCATTGTTCTAGGACCAATCAGACTGCTGCAGTTTGGATCCTATTCAACTCAGTACATAACAGGTAGGTTTGCTTAAAATGCATACAGCAGCTTCAAAGAGGGCACAGTTTTTTCAGGAGTGTGGCAGGAAGAGAAGGAGTTCCTGGGCTCCTCCAGAATTCATGATTATTTGGTGCTCATGATGCTACCTGGGCAGTCATACACAATCCCACTTTCAATGCTGTTTGAGGTTTTGAGGTTGTATGGCTTTGTTTCCATTCAGTATATATCCTGTAACTTCCTGCTGGTTTACTTTTGTCCTGCTGAAGCCGTGTGCAGGTCCTCCAGACAGCAATAATGAGGTAGCTTCGGGGAAGCATCACAGAACAAACCAGCAAAGCAGAATAAACCTGCCACTAATGCATTATCATTGTGTCAAGGACATGTTGAAGAATATACCTTCAATCAAACACCAGTCCAGAGAGATCTCTCTCTCCCAAGGTTCCAAGGCTGCTGAGGTTCATGCAGTTAATATTACATCTAGTTTGGACAACAAGCTATATTCAGCTATGAACCATAGACACAAATAGGAAGGGAAAGATGGGGTCAGAATGTATGACCTCATGGAGACCCCTTGACTGAGAACAGAACCCCATTAGCTTGGCCTAGCACTTTAGTGGCTACAAGGGACATTAGGCCATAACCAAATATTTCCTCTGCCCCCCCTTCCCATGAAGCATAGAGGCATTAACTGCCACACACACACACTCTAATCTGTGCAAAAATAATGTGAGTGAGACAGTCTCCACGGAGACCATGTATTTCGGGTGGCAGCCTGCCCAGTCCTCCTGCAATGCCTTTGATGGCTCTCCCCATTGAACTGTCACATTAAACAGCCAATGATTTACCAGGGGAGGGGAGGGAGCTGAATAAGGCAGGGAGGTAGGGGCGAGGGCATTGGCAAGTCCTTGCAACAAGCCTGAGCAAGCTTTAGCAAGATGAAGGGTATTATACAGCTTCTACAGCCTATCTCTTGACCACGGATGTAGCAGGACTCAACTTCTATCAAGCCCACTGGCCTCTGTGTGAGGCTTCGTTGCTTCCAGGTAAGCTAGGCCAGACTCAAACATCACTGTGGTCCATCTCTATAAATCACACCTTTTGCTGACTGAGCAAAATATTTCGCTGATGTTTTCAATGATTTTCTCGCATGCTCTGGAACTCGTGTGTGCTGTGCACACAAGATCACTTAATGGGAATTAATTACCTGTAATCACATTTTAGTCATCCTTTTTGCTTAATCAGTATCAGGTGAGGTTAAGCATGTGCCTATTTTCCACCTAATGAGTATTTGAAAATGGAGGAGGGAGAGTTATACTGTTCTGTTTAGTTAATCTGACCTAAAATGCAAAAGGTTACCAGATGGTTGTGAGAATACTTCCATTACTTTCAGTTGAATTTCAACCAGAACTTGCCCAAATTCAGTTCCAGCACCTGTCAGGTGGGTGCCATTGCCATTATAAGAGAACAAGGGAGTTGTCCATCTGCATTCCGGCACCTCTTTTTCTAGAAAAATATCATTGGCTATGGGAAATCATTCCTTTCTTGTTTTTCTGTGGTTGTTCGAATAAAGGATATGGAAGTCAGTTGTAAAAGTAATAGATCTGTGCTGTTATCATGTAAACGTTTCCTTAAAAGATAGGATGCTGTTCCTAATCAAATTAGCCATGTTTTACTTAATTTCCTAACCTGCTCTATCTCCAAGAGCTTAAGGCACCTACAGTCCTACAAAAATGTTATTATAAATATTCTATGCCAAATAAATCATAGGATTAAATAATAATAATAATTAAAACTGGGTTTTTAAAAATAGCAAAGAGAGGAAAGGAAATCAAGCCTTAATTTATCCCTACATAGATGTGATCTCTAGTATGCACCCTCACTCCCTTTCAGGCAGTTTGTAGTATGTATTGCTTCCAATCCCAACAGAAAAGAAGTGAAGAAGACTCTGAAATAATTTTGCAGCTGTTCTTTCCACTCTTCCTTCTTGGTTTTAATGTTCCTGGCAATGACCCATTTATTCCACTTCCTTTGATGTTTTTTTTTCTTAAGACTCTTGCCTCATAGAATCTGGAGTTACAAACTTATTGGAAAATCTCAGTTTTCATGTGTACATTTTAAAAGTAACAAAACTACGTCTTAGCCTTTTGAGCTAAAGGTCTATTTCCTGCAACGATTGACTAATTCCTTAGAACTTGGCTTGCACCAGTATTCTAGAAATCAGCCAGTTTGGGGATGCAAGTTTCAACCAGAGAAGCAATGGGCAGGACCTGCTTTCAACCCCCGCTTCCTAGAACCACTCTCACCCCTCCCCAACACCTTTTTCCTTGATGCATGGATCCAGCCTCTGAGCCTGGATGAGGTAGACCAGGGAAGGAGTTACGTCCTCTATCCCAAGCGCCATCCCTTTCTTTCATCCATCTGTCCTTTCTTAACATATTTATCCACTGCCCTTTTGCCCAATAATGTGCTCCCCTCCCAGGGCAGTAAACCAAACAAATCAAGCCTAAATCTCAATAAAAACATGCAAATTTAAAAACAAACCTAAAATAGCAACCAAAAGCATCCAAAAATAACAGAATAAAGTCATGCAATGACATTCTCAGATACTCTGGCCACATAGACATTTGTACGTTGCTGGTTTTGCCTGGTGTTTGAAGGAGGGAGTCAACATTTTCTTTTTGAGGAATGCTCCTGTAAATAAGGCTTGGAGGTGGGTGGCACTGTGGGTTAAACCACAGAGCCTATGGCGTGCCAATCAGAAGGTCGGCGGCTCGAATCCCCGGGACGGGGTGAGCTCCTGTTGCTCTGTCCCAGCTCCTGCCAACCTAGCAGTTCGAAAGCACGCCAAAGTGCAAGTAGATAAAAAGGTACCACTCCGGCGGGAAGGTAAACGGCGTTTCCGTGCGCTGCTCTGGTTCGCCTGAAGCGGCTTAGTCATGCTGGCCACGTGACCTGGAAGCTGTACGCCGGCTCCCTCGGCCAGTAAAGCGAGATGAGCGCCGCAACCCCAGAGTCGGTCACGACTGGACCTAATGGTCAGGGGTCCCTTTACCTTTTACCTGTAAATAAACTTTGTCCAGATGAACAAAGAAATGGGTTGCTGGGAGTACAGTGGCCCTAGTGAGCAGTAATGTATCAATGTAATTTAGTTTTTCTTTCCCTTGTGTCCCAGGAGTTGATTACCACTTAGGCATGGCAGAGCGGCCTCAGGTACTGTCCCAGGAAACTCTAAACCAGATGATGTCCTCAGAGGGCACGGACTCTGGCCATCCGAAGGCAGGGCCACTCTCTCTCCCCCTGCACTCCCAGTCAACAGATATGGCACCCAAGCCACTACTTCGCTTGCAGAGTATCGAAGAAGGGAAAGCCCCCTTTCCACCATCCCGGAGAAGCTCCATCATGAGCATCCTCAATGCCCCCTTTCCCAGCAGGAGGAACTCGCTGGCTGCTGGGGGAAGGCGGCTCTCCATTGGACCCTGGATGCATTGCGGCCGAGTGAGTTTCTCTGGGTTACCACTCTTTGAGCCCATGCGGGAGACGCAGTATGAAAATAGCTACAAGACGAAGCCAGATGAAGGCTGCAAATTTAATGCCTCCCAAGTGCAGCAAGTTCTTGAATCTGTCCTAGCCACCTACCTAGGGGATGCCAAGTATAACCCTGCAAATGGCGGGCAGGTGGCCAAGAACCTGTCAGACCTCATCCGGAACAGAATCAAAGAGCTGATCCCACCTCGCTACAAGCTGGTGTGTAACGTCTTTCTGGGCCAACAGGCCAACCAAGGTCTGCGCATTGCTAGTCAATCCCTCTGGGATGTGGAGAATGACAGTTTTGCATCTGCCACTTTTACTAACTCATCACTCTTTGTTGTGGCCACAGTTCATGGACTCTATTTTGAATGAGTTTGCTTTGCTGATCCTAAAGTTCCCTCTCTCTTACCTGCTGTGACAAGCTAGCAATAAAATAAATGCATAATGTGACTTGGGTAGTTTTTACCCATATTTAATTTAAGTTGATATGAAATAGTGGAAGAATTTAATATCCGTAGTATTATTTGTAAGATAAAAATGTATTACAGTACAGTTGTATCTTGGAAGTCGAACGGAATCTGTTCCGGAAGTCCGTTCGACTTCCAAAACGTTCAAAAACCAAATTGCGGCTTCTGATTGGCTGCAGGAAGCTCCTGCAGCCATTCAGAAGCTGCGGAAGCCCCACTGGACGTTCGGGTTCCAAAAGAACGTTCGCAAACTGGAACAATCACTTCCAGGTTTGTGGTGTTCAGGAGCCAAAATGTCTGAGTTCCAGGGCATTCAACAACCAAGGTATGCCTGTAATATGAAATAGAAGGGTTCTGATGGCTCAGGAGCTATTAGTTTCTTTTTAGCTTAACTTTAGGCTGCTTATTTACTTACACATAGACTGTACAATATAGAGAGAGTAATATATTCTAGCATCAAACTAATTCCCAAAGACATGAAAGAACCATGAGTGCAGTGAAAATAGCTACCAGCGCAGTTTTGCAAACACTCAAAGGAGTTTACAGAGCATTAAACTACATAGATTCTACAGCAGTTCTCAGGCTTCTGCTTGTGGAAGATGTGTAACCACTTGTACAAGCAGAAGAACATTGGGAATCTTTTCCACAAGTAGAAAGGTATCTTTCTTCATGCACAAGTTTAAAGAGCCTCTATCTGTCTCTCCCTATGACCAAATACAGTTGCTTATGGAAAACATGCATCTACTGCTGATTCAGTACATTTCAGCATCAACTTCATGAGAAAAGCAAGTACAGAAAAGGCATGAAATATTCATAAATACCAATGTATTTCCATCTACTGTATAGTGTGGAGATGACTCAAAGTTAGGGCACTGGCTTCAACTGTAACAATCCTGGATCTGGGTGCCTGTATTTGCCATGAATTCTCTGCAAGGTGCTATAAGAAGTTACAGGCTTACCGTAATTTAAACCCATTGCTAGAAGATACCGTTTTTCATGTGGGTGTGCTTTGAACAGTTTGTATCTGTGCAACTATCTGATTGTGCCAGTACAGTGTCTCTCAGATGAATAAGAAGAATCTCCATGAGACTTTTTTTCCTTTTGGTAGGTATGAGGGTGTGGAGAGGAGATGGAATAGACTAACTCCATGACCTCAGTAGGCTCTAACATCTTAAGCCATCTTAATAAGCTTTTCACATAAACTATGCTGCAGCCAACATTCAGAAAAAGTCTCAGTGCTGACTAAGAATGTCAACTTTCTTCACCCTGATAAACATTTGACAAATCAACACACAGCAAACAAAGGCTACAATCCCATGCACACTTAATGGTGAATACATGTACATATGACCAAGCATTAAATTTAACAAGCCAATCACCACATGTAGGAGGAAGTGTTGGGCTAGGACCTGGGAGACCAGGATCCAAATTCCCACTCAGTTATGAAGCTCACTGGATGACTTTGGGCCAGTCACCACCTCTCAGCTTAACTTACCTCACAGGGGTTTTGTGAGGGTAAAATGGGGAGGGGAGGACCATAAATACTGCCTTGAGCTTCTTGGAGGAAAGGTGGGGTAGAAATCAATAAATAAATCCAACAGGGCTCATTTTATGGAGTCTGCCATTGTTCAGTTGTGCATGGTAATTCCATTAAATACATGCACATGTTGCCAGTCTGAGAATGACCTAGGAGAACCCCTCAGTCCAGTTCAAAAACAGCCAGCTCGCAACCTTACACAGAGCACTCCTGCCCTAAAATAACTCCTTTCCATTTTTTACAACAGCTGCCCCATTTCTGCAGACACTGGATATGCTTCAGTAAGCCTCTGATGGCAACAGCACCAAGAGAAGGGATGTCAGGGCACCAAACAAAGCAGGTGGCTTTGTCTAACGCACACTGTTGCACATGACCTCAACCCAGAGGAAATTCCTTTGCGCACTCATCAAAAATAGTAGTAAAATAAGAGGCTAGAGGTAACAAGGTGACAACAGAAGCAGCCAGCGAAAGGTTGGAAACATACGCCAAGTACCTCCAATAATTCCTAAAGGGGGTTCATTTTGGACAGGTCACGAGAGAAATCCTGCACCTACTATACTGTGATTAGGTGCTGCAAATTGTACTCGTTGACTATCAAAGAACAGCAAAAATCACAAGCCACAACAAGGACACTTTATGTTTGTAGACAGATTTTTTAAAAGAACAACCCACAAAAAACGACATCTCAGCTCAGCATTTCATTAGCTTAGTCTCTGCAATGTTTAAATCAGTTCTCACAAGTAGGAACATCTCAGCCACTTTCAAACAGCTGCAAGAGATTTCCGTACTGGACATAACTGCATGCTTGAACCAGCCTCCAGCCATGTTGCCTGTGTACAGGGAAGTCCCCAGTGTTCATGCTCTGCCTAGACCAAAATAGCCTTTGCTTCTGTTACTCATGTGCTTTGGTAACCACCCATTTGGATAACCGCCATGCATTGTACGCAGGATGCCTTTGAAAATGTTCCAGAAACTTCAATTGGTCCCGAATAAGCCTGCAAGATTAGATGTTTTGATCATGTTACACCAGTGCTCTCTCATCAGCACTGACTTCCAGTCCATTTCCACTTCCAATTTCCCACCCCGATCTGGCCACAGTGATCCATGCGATGGTCACCTCCAGGCTTGACTACTGTAATTCACTCTACGCAGGGCTGCCTTGAAACTGTTCTACAAATGCCAGCGGGTGCAGAATGCTGCAGTGAGGCTCCTCATGGGGTCCCTGCCATGGGATCATATTCACCCAGTGCTTTACCTGTTGCACTGGCTCCCGGTGGAGTATAGGGTCAGGTTCAAGGTGCTGGTCTTGACCTTTAAAGCCCTTTGTGGCTTAGGGCCCTCGTATTTACAGGACCGCCTCTCCTAGTATGCCCTGCAGAGGACCTTAAGGTCCATGAATAACCATAGTTTAGAGGTCCCGGGCCCTAAGGAAGTCAGACTATCCTCCACCAGGACCAGGGCCAGGGCCTTTTCAGTGATGGCTCTGACCTGGTGGAATGCTCTGTCCCATGAGACTAGGGCCCTTCAGGATTTAACCTCCTTCCGTCGGGCCTCTAAGACAGCTATTTCACCAGGCCTTTAATTTGAATTCAGCCTGACTTTTATTTCCCTTCTCTTCCCTCCCCCTCTCCCCTTTTATGAAGATTATGTGCTCTGAGACCCCACAGCTAATTCTCCCCTGGCCTCCTCGCTGGCCCAAGTAGGACTAATTCAGCCAGCTAGTCCTGGTGACTAATGCTTATTAGATGGATTTCCCCCAAACTGATTTCTGAACTTTGAATTTTATTGTTATTCATGTTTTTATACTGTATTTTATGCTGCTTCTACAATTAAGTTTTAAATTTGTTATTAGCTGCCCTGAGCCGGGTTTTCTGAACCAGGAAGGGCAGGGTATAAATAAAAAAGTATTATTATTATTATTATAATTCCCAATTCTGTTTTTGATCTTTAAATCCCACTCAATGGCTTCCTCCCAGTCTTTGAGATGAAGTTCAGAGATCCCTTTCCAGGTGACCCCAACAAATGCAGTAGACAGTTATTGGGAAGAGGGGCTTTTTGGCAGTGGGATCCTGACTGTGCAATGCCCAGCAATGCACCTTCTTTGATTTCTCTAGCACCAGGTGAATTCCCCCCCCCCCCAAACTAGGTCTATAAAAGAATTTTTTTTCTGCTGCTTGAGCGGAAGTTGTTTTTTATTATCTGCAGCTAATGTTCTATTGCTAGCTAGCATATGATGTATGTCTACTGTCTATGTAAGTGCACACCTGCCAAATTTCCTCTGGGGACGGGTTGAACTTTACTGCATGTAATGCTCTGAAAGAAAATATAATGAAAATGATTTATAGATGGTACATGACCCCAGTTCAAATTGGCAAAAATATACCACCTGTCTGATAATAAATGTTGGAAGTGTAAAGAAAGTGAAGGAACATTCTTTCACCTCTGGTGGACAGGCCCTAAAGTGAAGGCCTTCTGGGAAATGATATATAATGAATTGAAAAAGGTATTTAAGTATACCTTCACTAAGAAACCAGAGGCCTTCCTCCTGGGCATTGTCGGCCAAGGGGTGGCAAAGAAGGACCGAACCTTTTTTATGTATGCAACAACAGCAGCAAGGATACTCCTGGCGAAACACTGGAAAACTCAAGATTTCCCCACACTGGAAGACTGGCAGATGCAACTGATAGACTATATGGAACTGGCCGAGATGACGGGCAGAATTCGAGACCTGGGAGAAGAGAGGACGGAAGAAGACTGGAAGAAATTCAAGATTTATTTACAAAAATATTGTAATTTGGCTGAATGTTAAGCAGGTTGCTAAATCATAAACAATCGGGCACCACTAAATTAGATAGAATTAGGAAGACAAGTGAGATTGAGAAAATGTGAACCATTTGGAGAACTATTAGATTATAAATTAAGATTGTGGGACATAAAATGCAAATAAGATGATAAATTGCTGGAAAATTCCTTTTTTATGATGAAAATGGGAGTGGGAGATGAGAGGAAGTCCAGAGAAGTTGTGAAAATATGTCATGGCAGATATTGTATTGTGAACCAACTATGTATTCATATGGAAAAACTTTAATAAATATTTTTAAAAAAACAAATTTCCTCTGGGGGCATGCTAATATATAAAGCAGCTTTCCATAGCACGAATATGTCATAGTAGTCTAGACCAAGGAAACATTGATACAGCTTTTTATTTGCCTCGCCGGCAGCCCCAATGAAACTCCTAACCACCAATGAGACACTTACAAAGTAACCATTGTTCTTTTGCTTTTAAATAAAAATGAGTTTTATTGTAATCAAGACAGCTGGGTTTTTGGAGACATGGTGTGCAATGATTGACAAGACACAGGTGCAAAATAAATAGCTCATAAATACATAAATAAATCTTAGGATGTTCACACCATTTAGGCTCCATAGCTGGACAAATAGTCTTGTCAAGTTCAAAACATTAAACTGGCAGCTTCCAACGAAGCCGTTCAAGTCTGTACCATGGCAATTTACAGAATAACTCTGCTGCATCTTGGAATGAAAACAGCTGAGAAAATGAGGCAAACAGGGTGTTTCACAGTCTCAGCACAAAAAGAAAAAAAAAATCCCATTTGCCTAATTAGTGTAACAGTTCCATTACCCAACATGTACCTTTGCAGCCTCGAGTGCTTAGCAGCAGCAGCAGCACTAGGTATTTGAATTAACCCTGATTTCAGACTGAAGATTCAGCTATCCTACCTCTGTTCCTCCCAAATTAAAGAGTTGCAGCAGTTCTTCCCTACCAATTCCAGAAGGCAGCCAGCTGGCTCTTCAGCTAACTACAGTCCCCCAAGGATTGTGGTAGTCCTATCACAGCTAAAGCAGGGAAGCAGTTTGTCTGATCTTGTGCCTCTGCAGCATCCGTTTCTGCTGCCCTTCTTAGCAGAGCAGCCACACCCAATTCACAGATTTCTTGTTTGGTCCATGAGTCAGAACCAGCCAAGGATTAGGCAAGTAATGCAACTCTGAGCAAAAAACAAAATGAAAAACTGCATTCCACGGGAAGGCAGCGGTAGTGTTGCAAGAGCCTGAAATGGCTCACAACAGAAATCACTTGATTTAGCCTGAATACATGAACTGGACTCACAGCCCTTTAACCCTTCAAGACTCTGAGATGCCAAGATCCAACAGCAGATTTGGCATTAGGCACTGGACAAAACTCAGAAAACTTTTTTTTAAAAAAAGAGATTTGCTATTACCCTCACTACTTGTTTCCCATGGAGTGTATGGATCACAGATTCTCCCCTCCCCATGAACAAGCCAATGTGCATAACCATCTGTGCAAAGGCCACTCAGGAGTAAAGGCAGTTATCTCTACTCCTCCTCTCCAATGTGGACTGGAGATGTCATGTCAAAGCAAGTGAAAAAAAAAATCCCATTTCTTTAACAATAATAAAAAGTCATTAGGTGGCTAGCATCCCAGAAGTTGATGGATTCCGAAGAAGGGTTTGGCCCAATCTGAGTGCAGTTTGGGTTTTGAAGTTTTCCCTTGTAGAAAGGCATGTGACTAAGGAAGAATTCTGATGTCTCAAGCGTTGCCTTCTCCTGCACCGTTAACAACAAAGCTCTTGGAAGAACAGAAAGGGCCAAGGATACCAGGTGTCCACCCTGTAGCCTTATGCATCCACTCGCTGTTGAAGCAGCTTAAGGATGTATTTGAGCCTACGCTGGAGCTCCGGTGAACAGCCAAGTTCTGCAATGCTGCTGAGCTTGTAGGTGTAGGAATTCCTGTCACGGTTTATGTAGGTGAGGAGGCAGGTGTGGTCAGGTTTGCTGAAGATCACCTTGGTATGATCATTGTAGAAGTTCACCTAGAATAAAGGAGATGGAGCACAACAGACATTTAATACTTGTGCCTCTTTCTGTGTAGCACTCCCTACCCTCAACTCCCAACTCAATTGGGTTTAGCCATCAACCACGGCCTGCACCTAGGTATCTGCTAGCATAGCCTTAATATGGAGGGTAGTTTTATGCCCCCACCACAGACATCTCCATCTAAGTGGAAACAAAGGGCAAATTGCTGAAGGGATAGGAATCTAGATTTAGAAAAGGGCCTATGGAATCAGATATGTTTAGTATTTGTAGAGGTGCTTTAAAATGTGTTAGAATTCTTAATTTCAAGACACCAGCTGCTACTCAAAAATAGCAGAGTAGGCATAACAAACTGAATGTGCTCTACAAAGCAGATAGCCCAGCATCTACTTTCAGCTTAGCATCCACATTCTCAGAAGCACTCCACAGAAAGCTTATTTTCCAAAGCAAAAGGCAACACTTCAGATTATACCCCACACAATAGTTATAGCAACTGAGCTGAAGTGTGGATATGAAACGCCAACATGTGCCACCTCCATCAATAGGTAGGACATAGGGCCTACGTAATCTGCTAAAAAGACTTGGTGCCCATTATTACCTGAAAGGTTCCATTGCTAAAAAGCATCAATAAGGCTTGATTAGTCTTCACCCATTGTAGAAGCAACAGTGGAACATGTCCAGTCTCATCTATGCTGGGTAAGTCTCCTCCCTGGGATTTTTTGGAGGGGGGGGGGGGAGTGGAGAGAAGGGAAGAAAAAAGAGAAATTAGAGAATCATTGGCACCACATGACTGGCTTTGTCCTAGCAATTGTTTTTCTGTATAACTTTATCCCTGACACTACTCCCAAGCCAAAGGAGAAGGTAAGTATTGGCCAAATTCAAGAAACATGAATTAGCACATCCGTTTAATGGATCATCTCTGCTTTGAGAAAGGAAGTCCTACTCCATCCACCAATCGAGGCTTTGGCAAGGCAACTAGGAGTGCAGAATCTGGCAGTAAAGAGCCTACCAAATACATGCTTTGGTGTTTGGAGCCACGAACCAAAGTTTGGCCAATACGATGAAAGCTTCAATGCTTTCAGGTGTATCCCACAAGACCCTTCAAGGGAGGCTCTTCCTATGAACCTTGCATATGGTCAAACATACTTGAGAGCAAGGGGGGATTGTTCTCTGCTAAAACACAACTCGTGTTTTCTGCATCGAGCTGAGTCGTCAGCAAGCCAATGCAACTAACTCTTTACACACATACCAACTACGCCAAGCCAGGCAGCTGCTCACCTTCATTAGATGCTGTTCCATATATGAGGCAAAGTACTGCAGGACACCCATCTGCCCCTGCAGCTGCTCAGGGACAGCTGAAGCCGGGAAGGAGAAATGCTTGCTGTTTGTCAGGTTGTAATGCACTTTCCTGAAGGGAAAGAGAATGCAGTTAGCTGCAGTAGTCAGATTGTAGTCATAAAAATTCAGCTCCAAAAAATCCAAACCCTTAAAGGTTGTCTGTTCCTTATTGAATCAGACCTTTTGCATCATCCTAAGACAAACCCCCAGGTGGGTAAACACACTGTCCCCACCGCCATAAGATCATAAAGATAGGTCCTGATTCAACTAAGTGCATTCAACTCGCTGGAACCAGTGCAAGGGTGCCTGCTATTGCAAACTGGGCTTGCCCTCCTCTCCTCCTCCAGCTACTTGCGGGCGGGGGTTGGTAGAACCCCCAGAACACACAGGGAGAAGGGAGGCCTTTCTGCCTGGCAAGCAGAAATGCTCACACTAAAAGAATGCTTGCTTTAGCACAATGTTCAACTTCTCCCACAATCTAGTCCTCTAGCCTTGCTCCAAATAGGGGAAGCCCCTTCTCCCATTCTTGTGGGTTACCCAATAATTTGATCCATATAATATCTTGCAGTTCCCCTCACCACACCAGAAGGTGGCTAAGTAGGACCTGAGCACTAGTCAAGGTAGGCCATGACTACACTTCTGCACTTCCCAACCTCAAAACCCTCCAGGAAGTCCGTTTCTTCCACTCACTTCCAGTTGGCAGAAAGGGCCATATGAGTTCCATCATTGAAGAGGACACCAATGCTGTGGTTGGAGAGCTGATAGCCGAAACCATACTTGTTGGAATAGTCCACCCACTTGCTCACCCAGACAAAGTGCTCATGGCAAGCCAGGGAAGCAGGATTCCTCTCAGCTGGACAGGGAAGAAAGGTACTCATTAAATAAAGCTAATAGGTTCAAACCTATTTCAAAAGTGGTACTGAAATGAGGTTGAAAGAGAAGAGGTCATGCTTGGGATAGGAACAGAATCAGTCTCAACTTTCCTACTCCCAGATGTTGCAAATCTAATTGGATTACCATTTATCTAGATAAATAGGTAGATGGACAAACACACCACCCCTTAGTTTCTGCATTCCATCAGGATGCTACCTAAAAGGAGGTGGCCCTTATTCTGGATGACGACAAATATCAGGTAACCGAGATCCAGGGAGCCTGATGTTAAAAGCCTCTTTAGCAGGTTAGAAGAACTAGGGCTGCACCTCTCCTGCTTCTCCCCCCTAATATCAACATCCAAGACAACAGTTCTTCCATTTGTCTCTAACCATCCCAGGGATTGTGATACTCCCTGAAGCTTACCTGGTGGCATGACAGATAGACAGTTCTTCAGAAGACCAATGGCTGATTCAATGACAGATGATGCTGTGACACAGTCTTCAAATACTAGTGGGTGGGGGAAAGAGGGGAAGAAGATAGTTAAGTTTTTACAAAATCAGCTTACATGGCCAAGCTCAAGAGATTTTCTGCTCCCGAAGCTCAAAATTCAAACAGGAGTGGGAAGAGAAAGGCTGAAGAACCTGTTGACCCCTTGCCCCCCTGTTGCTGGATTACAACTCTCATCATCTCCAACCACTGGCTATGCAGTCTAGGGCTGAAGGAAGTTGGGGCCCAACAACCTCTGCAGGGCCACAGTTTCACATCCTCAAATTAAGCCGCTTCTAACATTAAGACCTACAGGACCCAGCCAAAAGACCATCGAACCCAGAATAGAATTCTTTATCTAACCATGAGCAGAAATGATTTTTTCCAAAAACAATGAAGGATGTGATAGCAATGGCCCTCCCCAATTGTCTCCAGTATCCAGAGTTACCCTGCCTCTAAGAATGGATTTGTTGTTCAGTTTCGATGACTGATAGGCATTGTGAGACTGAACCTGCCAGTTCAGAGTCAGTCTGCTCAAGACTTAAACTGCTTGTTGGCCCTACTGTCCATGATGAAGTGCTTCTCTGCTTTGCTCTTGAAGGGCCCTCTACCACCCTGGGACTAGGCCTGACAGACAGCAGATTTCATCTGACCAAAATACACTGTTAAGGAGGAACTGCTAATTGAGACATTGCCACTTCTCACCTTCACAGCTGCTGCTAGCCATCGTCCCACGAATGGACCTGGAGATGGATTTCTGTGAGCCTTCCTCTGCTACCGTATCTACTGGGCTAGAGCCAGGACTCTGACCATTCAAAGGAGTGACCTAAGGAGACAGAAAGTCTGATCAGCACATAGCAGGGTAACTTCCTTGTTTCTCTTTCCTTCCTCTGAAAGCCACAACTGAACAGCCAAGTTCCTGCAGTTAGTTTACCTCATTCCCTTCGACAGTTTTGTGGCTCAGTTGCCTACAGATGGAGGTCTTCACAAGGCCTGTTACCAGCTTGGAGATATCATCTCTCTCTTCTGAAGGAGCCTTCTTAACTAAAGTAAGAAGAATACAAGTTAATAAGATCCTAACACAAAGTCTACAGGTCAGGGCTGCAGATATTGCTTAAAGTAGACTCTGTCAAGTACATACATTAGGGGTTAGGGACTGACATGGGAGTTCTAGGGGTTGCTCTGGCTTGGCCACTTGGTGTTAATTTACGGATCCAAGTGGCAAGCCTCCTTTCCCCATATTCTTCTATTCCATGCATCAGGTGGTGAAGGGCTGCAGTGTCTGGAGTTTATTGCCAATCCTAGTATCTCCCAGTTTCCCAATCCTGCAGATGAAACATCAAGGGAAAACTAGTGGCTACTTCCAGGCAGGACCAACATGTTGCTATTAGCCTCATGCCTTGCTTATGTGCTTCCCAAAGGCATATTGTTGGCCTTGGCATGAACCAAACACTGACCTAGGTGGGCCTTTGGTTCTTATTAAGCAGAAGTGTGAGCATAAGTTTTCACAGGGGCTACAGTCAGTTCCCAGAACAAGAGGTCAATGTGCAACTTACCTTTTGACTTTCTTTTCCCAAAGAGACTCTTTGTGACCTTTACAAACAGGCTCCTGGCAGGGTTGGGAGGGTTCAGTTCTGGCACCATCACACAGCTGCTGGGTGGGAGCTTATCAGGCGTGTATCCCTTGAAAGTTGAGAAAACTAATTAGCAAAGCTGAGCTATGCATCAGAACAGACTGTACACAATATACTGGACCAATGCCAGCTTCTTCAAGGCCCTATTGCCAATCGACAGGATTTGGCCACATTCACAAGTTTTGCAAGTCCTCTAAATCACATGCACCCTTGGAAAGGGTATAATAACCAGGCAGCATAGAGCAAAGATATCTGAGGATTGTTAAGCGATAATTAGAAGCAGGATGTAATTATCTAAATTGCAATCCAGGCAGGATCCCAGGAGCTAACACCCATATTAATAGAACACTGCCATTCCAATAATGGAGGTGGCCCAGTCACAGACTCCATATGAATAGGAAGAAGTTATCACCCCAAGAAAGAGATATTGCCACTTCTCACCTTACAGCATGTTGTGTAGCTTAGCTTACTACCTTGGCAGTGACATCGCTAGAACACACACACACACACACACACACAGAAGATTGCTGCTCACTTTGGTGAAGAACTCATGGTCCAAGATCTCCTCCAGCGTGAAGCGGTCCTGGGGGTTGCGTTTCAAGATGCCAACAAGCAGGTTCTTGGCTGGTAGGGAAAGGAAGGCTGGGAGCGTGTACGTGACATGCTTGATGCACTTGTAGGTCTCCTTGAGGTCAGAAGTCTCAAAAGGGGGGGTCCCACATAGCAACGTGTACCTGAGGGGTGGGGAGAAGAAAGGTGGCAAGTGGTGAATTCACTCAGTGCTGAGGAGACTCCAGAATAGTTCTGGCCTAGCAGCCTGCCCTTGGCAGCCTCCATGAGCACATGACTCAGCAACAACTCTGGAGGAAGTCTGACAGGCGGCAACACCCAATTAAGTGCTCCCTGTAATGAAGCTCATAAGACACTGCTGTCGCTTCAGGTGCTTGCAGACCGGAGTCACATCCGGAGAGCAAGTGACAGTCCTTCCATGTGATCAGAGCTAACAAGCCAAGCCTTTCTAGAAGAGGTTCTGTGCCTAGCTGAAAACTGGGAAAAGGAGAGAAGGAGGGATCTCCCCTTTGCAGTCACCAGGTTCAAGGCTACTCTTCTCTCACCCCCCAGCACTCAAGATAAAAATTTCCATTTACTGCGCTGTGAAAACTTAACAGGAAGCTGTGGCTAACCAGGGCAAAGACAACTGAAGGCACAAACTATTTTTTAAGACGACACTCCGGAAAGCAGCCGAATAGCACCTGAGCCAAATAGCCAGCTGTGAACCACAGGCCAGCCACTTTTTCCATTTGTTCTAAAGAAATTGTCAATAAGATTGTGGAAGATTAGCAGCAGCTTTGTGGCGTTTCGAGTTTCATCAGATAAACAGATTTGTCCTTAAAACAGACCTTCTTATATATGGCCCAGAAATACATTTAAGCAGTCATTATGGGCAAAGCTTTATGGGTCTAGTTGCAGTCAAGCTATGCTAGCAACATGTGCTCAGCATACAAGCATCTTTTATCTAATACTCAGACCAATACTTCCATTGCTCAGGGGACCCAACAGGTAGCCTGAATTCCACACGACTATCATAGCCAAGAGCACTTAAAATAAATTGGCAAAGCCCTCAGCTTTATCAACCTCTGAAAAGCTTCAACCGCTACTTTCCCTCTTAAGATGCCCTCGGTAAGTGTTTGTGCAGAACATGGTGCACTACGCTGTCAAGCTGACACAAGCGCTTCAGCATTTGTAGGAAGCAATAGGGAGGCAATAAGCACTTAGCATGAAGGCCTACAAAGCTGTTTGCAATTTGATCCCAACATACTTGGAGCAAACTGATTCCTCATTCTACCAATCTCCAATAACCCCAACTTCAATTACCACCTGTCTGTTTGAGCCCCAGATAGAGGGATATGCAGTGGTGCTCTGTGGCTAACTAACAATTTCCCCGACAAAGCCATCAACATTTTTTGAGAAGAGGAATCCTTTGTTTGAAGCAAGGTGTCAACAGCTAGAATTTAGGCTGCTCGGCTGCATGCAGACTCCACGCTTCATGCATTTAATTTCATCGCAGCTTCTCTTCAGGGTTCCTGCATTTGCCACCCACTCCGAGCTCTTGCTTGTAGCCTATTATTTTTAGTACCTAATCTTCAACAAGGTTTATGTTGTGCTAGGCAGCCTTTCTCAACCTGTGGGTCCCCAGATGTTGTTGGACTACAACTCCCATCACCCCTAGCTAGCAAGGCTAGAGATTAGGGGTGATGGGAATTGTAGTCCAACAACATCTGGGGATCTGCAGGTTGAGAACCACTTTGCTAGAACATGCTGGCCAAAGAATCCTGCTTCCTCCCATTTAGCTATACAAAAAGAGCTAAAAAGCCAAGAAGTTGCAGAACTGAAACAGGCCTGCAAGAAGCCTTCAGAGGGGGAAAAAACATGGTTTGGACTTACATGACACAGCCCAAAGACCACACATCTGACTCCGGTCCATGCCCTTGTCGCAGGAGCACTTCGGGGGCAAGGTAATTGGGGGTACCACAGATAGTCCTGGAAGCAAACACACATAGGATCATTAGTTGGGCTACAGCAGGGATTCCTTGCCAAGTCAGCAGTACAAAAAGGGAAGTTCGGCATAGGAAATACTGCTGCCAGAAGAGTAAAGGGGAAAGAATAGAGTGCAGGCCTTGCATGCAGAACTCTGTCTCAGGCTCAAACCCTTGGCTATCATGGACAAGTGGTCTGGCTCAGGGCAGCTTCGTTTGTGACATCTTAAGATCTTCTACCATAGACCAGGCCAAGCCACACCAACCTCACTGAAGTTTCTACAGAAATACCACTTTCACAACATCCTCTCAGATTCATTTCCTACTGCAAAGATTTAAGCTGAGTAAACATGTACCTGGGGGAAAGTTACAACATGCGATTCAATTAACCACAGAACTCTTATTTTAAAAAGGTCTCTTTCCCCCCCTTTTTTAAAGAGTTCTACTGTTAGACGTTGGGCGTCCTCTTTTGCAATAGTACAGGCTGGATTATAGTTTCTTAACTCGAAGCAAACAGTGAGCAAGGTTTATTTTACTACAATAGGATCACAGCTGATCAAGTGGGTAACAAAAACCCTGATCTGACAAGATCATTCTGCCAGTTTTCAAGGCTGCAGCTGAGGCTCTGACTGGCGCATCTCACTGTAGCTCCTTTTCCAGCCCCCTGGTGCCCCTGCAACATGTGAATGAACCAACCAATACCATACTACTTTGCTGCGTGAGCCTCCCAGTAGCCTCAGCCACATCTTTCTGACTAGAATCGCAATAGTACTGACTCGCCTGTCCCTTGCACCTATACCCACTCACTGCTACCCTGTTGTGTGTAAGAACCCTTCCCCATCCAGAACTCCTTTCTACGCTGTATGCTTGCCCATATACAGCAGCAACACTTTGCATGAGGCAGAAATCCAATATAAGGTTGGGCATTGTTTCTCTCTGCTGTGCAAACATGAGGCTTCTGCCTTAGACAGAACTGCACACACAGTAACTGCTTTGTTCCTTTCACCACCAAGTTCCAGGCTGAAGCAAAGGAGTATTTCAAGTCCAGTGTCCCTGTTGTGCTCCAATTCCCCCTTCCCCAAATGCACACAGCTGCAAAGGGGTGTGTGTGGTAGGATAAACAGGCCAAGGAGACACTGTAAGAGAACCTCTTTACTCTGGAGTAAGCTAGGGCAGCATTCGACAATGAAAGAGCATACGAAAGTGATCCATCAAGCCACCTACTTTTTTCGCTGGTCTGCGGGCTCCAGTCTGGCAGCCAAACCAAAGTCTCCAACTTTCAGTTCCATGTTTTCATTGATGAAAAAGTTACCTGCAACAGAAAATAACAGGGCTCTAAATGTCAAACATTGTGCAACTGTCTCAGCAGTTCCTCCTCTAGATACCTAGAAGACAAAGCTGTGCTTATTCCCCACAGAACAGCATTTCCTGAATAGGCTTTAGTATCTAGAAACCCAGTTTTTGTATTTTTAAAATGCAAGTTTCTAAGATACAAGGAGATTAGATGCTGACTTCTGAAGGTTACTTCAACCTCAACAATACAAATTTGCTCCCAAATGAACAAGAGAGCAGTTATGTTGCACATACCCAGTTTCAGATCCCGGTGCAGGATGCCCTTAAGGTGGAGGTATTTCAAGGCAGAGATGATCTGTTTGAGGTAATATCGGACCTCTGCCTCCAGAAGGGTGTGCCGGGATTTCCAGATATGTGCCAAAGACTGCAAGAGAAAAGGTTTGGTTACAGAGATGCTCTTGCAGACTATTATTAGTCTAAGAATGACTAGTTGTCCTGGTGTATTGCAGGCAAGAACCAGGGCGGTGTAGTTGTTCCAGTATTAGTATTGAAGCACCATATTCAAAGGACTCCTCAGCCACGAAGCTCACTGGACAATGCTAAGCCAACCTCCTCTCAGGTTCAAAACAGTGGTATGGGCAAGTATTCCAAACTCTCACACACTTGTCTTCCACTATCAGATTTTCCTCCTTCTCCCATCCTAAACCTCTGAATCCAGCTAGGGATGCGTCTTCATGTTTTATGGCTTCTCTCAAAATAAATCTCTTTTCAGGGTCTAATCACAAAGATTCCAAGATTTGCTACAATGTGCCCTTTATACTGAGTCCAGGGGGATTTACTAAACCTCTCCCAACAGTTATTCCAAAATGGATGTGAAGACTGCAGATTTAATCATGCAAGGCTTACAAGCAAGCCGAATGAAGATAAACGAACTCTATTAAACATTAAGAAATGCAACTGAAGTGCTCCAAGAAAAGCCTCTAGATAGCAATAACCAGTTCTGTTTTAGCAAAATGAAGTTCCTGTGTGAAATCCTGGATCCGATCCCAATTCCTTCTATACAAGCACTATTCCAACAAGTAATCCTTGCAGGGCAGTTTTATATCAAGTTTGATCTATCCCAGAGCAGCCAAAGCCATTAAGATGCCAGTGGCTGACTTACTGTGTTTACAGGGGTTTGAACTGCAAACAGAACAAGCAGCTAAAACAGCATGACTGTTATGCATGGCAGCTGCAGCTTCCACGCCAAGGGCACCTGTATGACAGATTCTTATGCAAGCATTTGTGGCGCTGTATCATGCAAAGCAGGAGTATCAAATGGCAAACAGCAAATGTGCCAATTCAGTATCGGTAAGGAAACCTGCCTGTGAACATTCCTACATTCCCAAGGATGCTGAAAGAGGTCTGCCTGACCTACATGGTCCCCAGCACTCCTGGGAAATGTCTGACAGCGGCACTAATTGCCACTATTACTGGTCCTACTGCTTTGACACAATAAGAGGCATTCTAATCCAGTAACTCCCTATGCTGCAGTAATATATCCCATCTTTTCCTACCACGTCTAATCATAACAGAAAACCATACTTTCATCCATTGTACCCATGGGAAGTATCCAGTGGATGATATATCTCGTATAGGCAGAGACCTGTTGTTCAGTGCAAACCATTCTACAGGTTCTATTTCTGCTGCCCTTTGTTCACAGTGCAATAAAACATTGAGTCCAATAGAACTAAAGTATGCTTGATGGGGAGGTACAGGTTCTCTGTAGAGAAAGAAAAGTTGGGACTCACTTTCCTGCTGCAGTGCTCAAGGAAGATATAGATGTTCTCCGTATCCTCAAAATGATGTGAGAACTTCACGATGTGTTTGTGGTGCAGGTCTCTGTGCAGCTCGATTTCATTGATGATCTGGAAGAAGCATAATCAGAAAGAGTTGGTAGCTAGGACATGGCCAACACCCCAGCTATCCTCATTCTGCTCAGGACTAGGGAGCTACATACCTTCTCCCGCTGGTGTGGCTTGGCCACTCTGCTGTGAGGAATGACCTTCACTGCATAGGTCTTGTTGCTTGAGAGGTCTGTTACTTCATAGCACCTTGCAAATCCACCCTGCAAACCAATAAGGCAGCAATTAGGAGGGTGGGCTAAAGAGAACTCCTTTCTTGTCCATGATAGATTAGCAACTCATGGGAAGCATCTCAGGTCTCCTTTCCCCCTGGCACCTGTACCATCAATTTGACTTCTAAAATAAAAATAGGGGAACCGCGGTCTTCAGCCAAAGTGCTAGGACTATATTTGCCACCAAAACTAAGTCAACATAAAACACTAGTTGAGGATAGATTTTAAAGCTCTTCTTTTAAGGTATCACAAGTTACTGGAAGAACTGCCTGCTTTCATTCATGCGTAATGGGTATCAGAAGAGGAGTCCTTAGTTCAGAAGGTTGGTTGTACAGCATATGCTGTATATACAGAAAATCTCTAGTTAAAAGGCTCATAAGTAGTAATGGAAAGACCATTTTTTGCTAGAGACCCCAGAGGTCTGATGCTTGTCAATGGTTGGACTTTGGACTGAGGTTCATGTGCCTGCTTTCAACATACTCAGCATTCTCTCAGATCTTCGCCTAAAACTAGAACTAGACATCAAGACCACAAAAAGCAAGGAAACAGGATTAGGACAGGATCCAATTCAGATCTAAGTAGAATGAGATCACAGAAAATGCAATTGCCGCATGACTAACAGCATTCTAACCTGAAGTGTGAGAAACATCTAACATATGCCTGAGATCACTGCCTTAGCACCTCAGGCAAAGTATACCAAAACAGGAACCCAGCAAGATGGTAAGAGCTAATGTGAACTCACCCTTCAAGTCCTTTAAGGATGGACTACTTCAAAACATGGTCATAGCCACTTAAGCACAGTAATATCTCAACCATGGTGCTAAAGAACAGACTCAATAATCAATTCAAATATCAATTCAAATATTTCACGGGCTTCCAAGTTTTGTTTAAACGAGTTTAAAGTTTGGGAAACATGCTCAAGACATTTCTTTCATTCCATTCCATTCCCTCAGTGACATTGCAATATATCGAAATTATAACCTAGGCCAAGTATATGGCTCAATAAAATAAAAGTTCCATTCCAAGTCAGGAGGGACAAGTTTGAGGAACTTGAACAGAGGAAGTCCAGCTTTTGTGTCCTGCCCCTTTGGATATTCAAAATTTATGGGCAAGTTTGTGTAACTTGAAAACCAACTTATTTTCATAATGGTACACAAAATATTCTCCTAATTCAAACATTTGAACATGTTATGTAGTGAAAACATTCCATTTTAAAGAAACAGTTCCACTTCTGACTATGGTTTAGCACATTCTCCAGGCATACATTTTATTTCATGTTACAGCTCTCACTATCCTAGGGTTTGTGTCTATTCCTTTGGGTTTCCCCACACCCACTGTCGTCATGCTTTTTTTAACAGAATATGATTTTAACAGCATATGATCTCACAAGACAACCAGCACTGAAGGAGGACTAGAGACAGGTTTTTCCAGCTGTAAAGAAAGTATATCTTTGCTGCAGCCTACACCTTACCTAAAATAAGCCTCACACCTATACAACATCCTGAACAAAGAGAAACCAGTTTCTCATAAAATCCTAGCTTGGGCATCAGCACAGAAACAGCTCTGGCTGGTATTGCCAGAAAGGATCTTTCAAAGAAGCAGTAAGAACAGGGGTTGGGGGGAGAGAGAGAATTATACACACTGCCAAATTCGACATTAGCTCTACCGCGTTTGGAAGTGCCAGGACACCCCCATACACAATGAGCAGATTTTCCATATGACACATCACATTGTTTGATGTAGGGCAAAAGGAACCAACCGACGCACCCCTCCTTCAAAGCACGATCTTCGAAACAATGCCAGCTTTGCTCACCAAGAGGAGAGATTTCCAGTGGAAATGCTGCTTTTCCCCCACCCCCTCCTCTGAAACCTGATTACACAGATTGCTCAATGAGCAAGGTGGTTTTGAGCCAGGGGGAAAAAATTGAATCAGAAGAGTTCTAAGGCAAAAAAGAAAAATATATGCGCAGTCTGGGAAACCAGTGTTTGCAATGCATATAACCAGTGCAGTCATGCAACATCTTATCAACTATTACCACAGTGTTGTATTTGTTTTACTGTTCTAAAATGTTCTGTCATCTTTTTTCCTTTCTAACTGTCAACAAAAATTGCATCCTTTTGCAGACTTTGTTAGTAAATCGGCTGCTGAGCAAAATTTGCATTTGCCAGGGAATGATGCTATAGAATGGAACAAAGGATGAATGGAACCCTGAAGGCCCATGCTCCTTTAAGGGAACAGCAGACAGAAGGCCCCTTCTCCAATCACTGAAGTCCTTGCCTAGAATCCATTTGAGCATCTTTAGCAGGGGTAGGCAACCTAAGGCCCGGGGGCCGGATGCGGCCCAATCACCTTCTCAATCTGGCCCGTGGACAGACCAGGAATCAGCGTGTTTTTACATGAGTAGAATGTGTCCTTTTATTTAAAATGCATCTCTGGGTTATTTGTGGGGCATAGGATTTCGTTCATTTCCCCCCAAAATATAGTCCAGCCCACCACAGGGTCTGAGGGACGGTGGACCAGCCCACGGCTGAAAAAGGTTGCTGATCCCTGATCTTTAGCAAGCTCACATGGCTTCGCAACAGTAAGCATCAGATATGTGCTTATTATTATTGTTAGGATTTTATAAACAATAATGTTATACAAGTATGTATACCAAGTTTCTCATGTCGTTTGTATATCACAAAAATTGCATAATAAATGTGGAAAATATCTACAACGTATGTTTCAAGCAGAAACAGTCACTCACCACCCTTCTGAAACCTCCATATTGCAGATTAGCAAGCCTCCAATAGCAATCTACTGCATGAGGTAAGCAAGCTACTTGACACTCCTGGATAAACATGAGAAACTGTTGGGATCCAATCCCCAAGTTGTCTGCTAAATTTTTTACATTTAGGCTCCACCGTTCTTCCAAGGAGGTCACAGTAGCATAATCTTAGCCAGTGGCGTAGTGTGGGTTGTCAGCACCCGGGGCAAGGCAAGTAATTTGTGCCCCCTAACCCATGGATTTGCACCCCCTAACCCTAACCCCCAGATGTTGCGCCCGGCCCTCCCTGCACCCCCCACGCTACGCCACTGATCTTAGCCCTGTACAGAACTGTTGGCAGAGACTATGACCAGCCTAAGGGAACTCAACAAACTTCATGCAAACAGAATTTTAAATATGGCCATCTACATCCCATCCCAGAACTCCAATCATGGTATCACGCTAGCTCTCTGGAAGGTGTAAGGTATGGTGGTCAGCTTTCCCCAGCACCTATTTTGTTGAAGTAGGACTATAAATAATGCAGATTAAGTAATCTAAATCACCAACCATATCCCTTCCCCCCTCTCCCCCCCCCCCAATCCCTGTGGTCCATGTTGTACAAATAGTATAAGAATGCACTTGGGATCTGTTATGGCATCCCAGAACATATTCACTGAATTAGACCAGTAGTTGCAGTTCAGCATCTGCAAGAGAACCCAAAACCTAAAGAAACCCACCAGAAAACGGCTTACTAGTCGCCAAAGGGCTAAGAACTACGATTTGAACATCCGGTCCCAGACGTGCTTGACTCAGTCAAATGGAATCATAGCTGCCCTGGAGAAGTCCTAAGAGATGGCCTATTATAATTTTTTGGGGAAAACAACAGCCATTTCCCGCCTCCTATTCGTTATCTCTCCCTCTCTCGCACCCCCCCAACTAAGACCCACTTGGGTAGCTTAACCATTTCTATCTAGTCTTCTTTAAAAGCTCCGCTCGCTTGTTGGGACGATTCCTCATTTGGGGGTGGGTGGACAGGGAAGAGCGCACTAAAATACGAAGTGGGGGAATGAATGACGAGTGGTTAAATATTAAAGCCCCATCTGCACCCGAAGCCCCACACAAAACGAGATGGGGGGGGGGAGTGGGAGAGAGAATCGTGCCTCGACATGCCTGCCTCGGATCAAGCGGGAAGTCTTGGCGGGGGAAGGAAACGCTCCACGCGAGCAAATAGAGAACGAGAAGAGGGAGGAAGGGAAGCGGATGAGACACTTTTGGGTCCCCTATCGCGACAAGCCGCGGGTGCTGCTGTTCGTCACCCTATGCGAAAGTCTCCTCCGCCGTAACTCGCGGGCAGCTTTCGGGGTGCTGGTGTCGGAATTGGCCCTTAAATCCACGATCCCTCACTAGGGCGCGCCAGAACCCAGCCCTGGCCGCACACGCTAGAAGCCGGCCGGCTCAGAGTAGAAGGCAGCGGGGCTGGGAAGGGAGAAATTCCTTCGCCCACCGCTCTCCCAAGATGCCGCAGGTACCTTTCCAAGCAGGCGGCCTTTGCTGTAGGATCTGCCGGAGACCGGGTCGGTGATGATCCGCGTCGGTTCGGCTGGCTTCGGCTGCTCTACCCGGTCGGATTTGGGCGAAGTGACCGCGGGAGGCGAAGGCTTGTACAAGTCCGAGCCCACCCCAGGGTCGCCGAACGGGTGCGGCTGGAGGAAGCAAGCGGGCTCCATGGCTGACGGGGCCCACTTACTGCGAGCGGGCCGGGCCTCTCCCCGGTTCTCTCTCCCCGCACAAAAATCACGTGGAGCCCCGGCAGTTTCGCGCGCGCACGCTGCCTCTACCCGCGGCCAGGGAATCCCGCGGCTTTTATCAATGAGCGCGGCAGACGTCACCGGCTAGGGAACCCTCCCTCCAGCCAGGGGGCGGGCTTAGTTTTTTAAAGCAGCCGCTGCCCGCTGGGAGTTGCGTGATGACTTTCTTTTTCTGCAAGGCCAAGGGGAAATTCGGAAGAATGCATGAAAGGGAACGAGAGAGATAAAAATAGCTTTTCCTCGCTCACTCCCTTCCCCCCCCCGACCGAGGCCTTGGAGTATTAACAATGGAGAGGCAGGCAGACCAATGAATCAAATCCAAAGTTGGCTTGAGCTCGGTTTTCCTAGGACAGTGAACTCTGCCTTGTTTCTTTCCAATCCATGAGCTAGTTTATGCTGTGGGGAAGATCCTCAGCAATTCCTCGTGTGGCTCAGTAGGGTTGTTTAGTAGGGCTCGGGAAGGGAAAGGGAGTGAGAGAGACCACTTGGGACATCATCCTACAGTTTATGTTGAGAGCACCATCTGGTTTTAAAACTAATTTTCAGCCTACTCCATCTTAACTGTGCTGGACTGGCTAGAGGAGTCTTCGTCAACCTGGTGCCCTCCACCTACCGTTGAGCATCAGTCATGCTTGCTGGGCCTGGTGGGAGTTGTAGTACACCTGGATGACATTTTGGACTCCTACTTTCATCAGACCCATCCAGCATGGTCAAAGGTGATGGGTGGTAGTCTCACAGGTTCCTCATTATGTTAGAATTTGCAGTCCTCCTTTATTTTAGAAGTTTGACCTGGTATAAGGCAATTCCCTCTGTTCCAGGGCCGTCCTGCCCATGAGGAGGTCTGAGACAGCCGCCTCGGATGGGACGGCAGAATCCCAAGGGGTGGCACCCTCACAGGTACTGTGCCCACCTCTGCCACCAATGCCAGAGAAGTGAGGAGAAGCAGCTTTGGTTTCCCGGTTCTGGTGAGATCTCACAGACCTCTCACAAGATCTCACCAGAACCCAGAAGCTGCAGTCATGTCACCCCAGTTAACCAAAGGGGGGTGGGAGGGCGGCACTTTCCTATTTCACCTCAGACGGTGATATATTCACAGCATGGAGAGAAGCATTATAATCTGCTAAAGTCTGCACATCAAGCAAGCATTAAAGGAAAAGCTGCACAGCTAAAAGTAACTCTTATTATGAACCTAAATTTGTGGGATTGTGACCTGACAGGATGTTTGATTCCCCATACCACAAGTTGATGGGAATGCACCTGTGTACTCCCAAAAATTATCCATCCTGTGAACTAGGATTGCATATGATGACTGTGGTGATTGTAGTAATTGAGAGACTTTTCCGTATAAGAAACACTGGGATGGGAGTTGGAAGATGATCCCTGGAGAATCTATGAGTGGGTGGAGCCTGACCAGCTGAAGGCAGAAAACTTGTTGTTTTAACTTCTATTTAATAAAAACTCTCTTGCTTCAAGATATTGAATGCAAACTTATTGCAATTGCCAATGTAGCTTTAAAACATAACTAAATTATCTGCTCTTTTCAACAGGGCTTCCAACTGTTACCTTTGTAACAGTGCCTTTAAGAGCAGTTTGGTGTGGAAATATTAGCTGGTGATGATGTTCATCTCCACACCTTAAAGCTTCACATGCTTATTTATTCACAGATCAAGTTACTCCTGCCACACAATAATAGATCAGGTACTTGGGGGAGGGTGTCAGTTGGAAACTCTGTTTTAAATAAGTTATTAGTTAAACAGGTAAACAAATTTAAAAGAAGCTCTTTAAAGTCTTCCCCACACAACTTACTATCTCCTCTGAATTTATTTTCCAGATGTTTGCATTTGATTTCATATTAGAATGGAAAATGCAGCTAACACTTCTCTTCCTCTGTTTTAATTGTCCTATGGCTATTTTTGACCCCCAGAGGAATTCAGGTGGGTTTGGAATAGTGGGTGAGTTTCTAGGTATCACACCATTTCCCTACCCAGTTTTTTCTGCCCTTTTGTTTGTTCTGGCGACTGGAAATAGTTATTTTGTCCCTTAAAAAGTACACTGAAGCAACAACACAAACTGCCATGGCAACAGTACTGTGGGGCCATCTGGAGGAGGTTCCTCTTTGTAAGGAAACAATTTTAAACACGAAAGCACCCAGAAATAAGTTGGGTTAACACTTTGAAACTTATGGGTAGAATCCTGCATGGCATATATATGTGAATTAGCTCCTCCATACTCCAGACATGATATATATGTAGCCAAAGTGTACGAATTACATTATGTATGTGGCTTCTTTTTCTCTGCTATGTAGAATCTCAGAATCGCCTATTGGGCAGTAGATACAAAAATGTATGTACAGTGGTACCTCGGGTTAAGTACTTAATTCATTCCGGAGGTCCGTTCTTAACCTGAAACTGTTCTTAACCTGAAGCACCACTTTAGCTAATGGGGACTCCTGCTGCTGCCGCGCCGCTGCCGGAGCACGATTTCTGTTCTCATCCTGAAGCAAAGTTCTTAACCTTGAAGCACTATTTCTGGGTTAGCGGAGTCTGTAACCTGAAACGTATGTAACCTGAAGCGTATGTAACCCGAGGTACCACTGTATACATTAAAGGCAAATATCATGTGTGAGAGTGCGGAGGAGAATAGCTATACTTTTCTATGTAAGTGGAACTCATTTCAAAATAACTTGATGTCTGCAGATAAGAGTCCATTCCCTTTATTTGTTTGCTGGTTAAAACAACCCCCAAAACTAAAAAAATATATGTGCAAAATAAGAGCATTGTTATTTACTGTTCAAAGAATAAAACAAATGAGAGATAAGAAATTACTGGAGCTACTCTGCTTCCGTTTATATGCTGATATTTAGATTCTGCCCAGCATCTTGCTTAGCATCCTTCAGGATATGTTTCTTCCATGTGCAGTTTTGCCTCTCAAACCAGATCCTGAGCATATAAAGTCACACAAAAAATTGGGCACACTTGTTTTCCTTTGTGACTTTTCCCCATGATGTTCATGTCTGAAGATATGGGGAATAAATGCACCTTGTCATCTAATATACTAAAGCAGAGATTGACAATCTTATTTGGAACTTTGAGAAAGTGTTGTGGACACCAGTCACAGAATGGCTGCCATGGGGCTGTGGCATAAAAAAAATATGGCTGCCACATCTAAAAATGCAGAAAAAGACGCTGCCACAAGATTGCATGTTCCCATCAGTTGTGGTGGCGGTGGGCAGGAAGGCACCTACACCAGCCTCTATTCTGTGAATACAGAAGGAAGCTCTTTGCACCTCTTCTCTGTTCAGACTAGGAGGGAGCATAGCTGTCAACTTTTCCCTTTTCTTGCGAGGAATCCTATTCGGAATAAGGGAATTTCCCTTAGAAAAAGGGAAACGTTGACAGCTATGGGAGGGAGGGTATCTGGCTTTGGCATCCAATGACATATTTAAGGTGTAATATTCAGTGTAAGAGAGGCTGAGCCAAGGCAAACAGAAACTAAGCAGGAATAGCAACTTCTTCTGCACTGTAGATTTTTGAGGAGATATTTACTAAGACCTTTTGTGGGTATCATGGCCTTTGCTGGTGGGCACACAGGCACCCGTGGAGATCCCAAGGATAACTTATCTCCTATAGAATCTGGACTTGCTTCAGAGATAGGAGTTCCTGGGCACCTGACAAGGCCCACATCCCTGCTGCAAGCCCACTGCCACACTCCAGGCCTCATGGCCCTCCGCCGCAGTGTCGCTATCGGTTCACCTACCCTCTCTGAGCAATGCAAGAAAGAGGACACAGAGCAGCCTCTCCCCTCTGAGCAATCTGTGCAGACTGGGTCAGAAGGGAGAGAGTACAGAAGTGGATCTGACCTGGGGAAAAGCCAGCTGGGGGTGGGGGAAGCACCAGTTGGCTAGTTTTTATAACATCATCAAAACACCACCCTCCCCAGTCGCCAGAGCATTGTTTTAGCTGTTTAATATTGTCATGTACTGAAGTTCTCACCCTGAGCCAGCAGGGGGATACTGTAGATAGTTTTCACTCAGGTCCACGTCAGTTATTTTAGACGGGAAACCCTGGGTTGTTGTTGCTACAATGTTGATAGCTGGCTGCCTATAAAAGCAGGCCGGCTGAGCTATTTGCTGTTCAGTTTTCTGTTCCAGCTTACAAAATAAAGAGCTGCTTTGGAGAAATCGCTGTTTCGTCTGCCATGTCTACACACTATTCAACAAATATAACATGAAGAAAGAAAGAAACAAAGTTTTGTAGAACAAAGCAGACAATCTACCTGAATCCTAAGAAAGGCAAGTCTAGTGGTTGAACCAGCTTGCTGGTATGGATATTTATCGTGTCTACTGAGAAGCTGTTCATACCACGGGTGAAGGACCAGTTATGGCTTCTCTTTCATCACTGTCTGCTTTCACATGGTGGCGGGGGAGGAGGATGATGACAGCATTGTTTCTCCCTGCAGACATGTTGTAACACCAAACGAACTTCTTCATGGTGCTAATGGGAGTGGTGGTTTTATGTGTCTGTCGATGCAGCACATCCAATTTCTACAATCCATTTGTGTTGTGATCTTTAGCATGTGTTGGGTCCCTACCCATCTGCATGACTTTCAAGTGACTGCACAAGGCAAGTGTGGGCTGTGGCGTTCGCAGAGACAGCTTTCCGGTATCAGTACTTCAGGACACCCCAGAAGCAAAAGTATGCACATTTTCTAGGGAATGTTCCTGCGTTTCCAGTTATATGTGGAAACACTGGCCAAAAGTGCCAGATGCAACTGTGCAATACTTTATGCCACCTAGAGGCAAAGGAAAAGGGCATTTCAGCAAGTGCCTTACCAGCTGCATCGCCCAACATCCCTTCTTCTGCACCACAGAGTCCCTGTCCTCCTTTGCCCCTGACCATGCAAATATCCTTCAAGAGAACAGTCTAAACCTGTGCTGGGTTTTGTTGTAACGACACAGTCATTGGAAATGATAAAACTATTTAAAAGTCCCTATGTCTATCACCCTTGCCACAACACCCTCAGACAACTGCCACTGTGTTTAGTGTAAGCAGAAGGAAAATGATCTGTAGAGAGCCACCTGACCTTAACTTTTGTTGTCTGAAGTTTGTTCAGTTCTCAGATAGCCCTCCCACCAGCATGGAGTCTGGGTGCTTCTAGACGGCTATTTTCCAGTGGGATTCAGCCACTTACTGCTAAATTCAGGCTAGCCAATTGCACTTGATTTGGAACTCTTGTGCAACAATCACACTTCCTCAGGAAATCAGACTTTTTGCTATAGGGAAAGTGATGGGGGAAATGTACTGGCTAACACTTGATTGAACCATCTAACCTGTACACAAACAAACCAGACTGAATGCTCTATAATCAGGCCGTCTGGAAGTGATCCCAATTTCCAAGCTATTGCTCTATCTCAGTTCTCCACAGCTGGGTCAGAAACCAGTGTGAATACAGCTATTTTCCCTTTTCTGGACACCTCACTCTTCTATTCAGCTAACTTAGTGGGAAAACTCATGCAATTATAGCAGCCTTTGCCATCCTGGCACCCTCCAAATACTTTAGACCACAGCCTCCATCAACTGCAGCCAGCAGGTGCAGACTGGGGCTGATGGGAGTCATAGTCCAAAATATCTGAAGGATGCTAGGTTGGTGAAGTGTGTTTCTTACAGCATGCAATTTGCAGACCTGTATGGAGGGAAATGGAAGGTAGCTCAGCCATTTAAATATGTAATAATAACACAAAATAATGGCCACTCAGTGAGACACTTGAGGAGATACCTTTTCCGAATGCAATTTTTCTCACACTCTCTGACGAAGCAGGTTCATAATGTTACGAGATGAGACCCCTTCCAACCCCTGGAACCAACAAGTGTTAAAATAGAAGCCAGGCTAGCTTCAGGTAATTGCCTGGGTGATGAGCCATAAAGGAAAGGGAAAGGGAAAGGGAAAGGGAAAGGGTAATTAAGAGAGCAAAGGAGATGGGGCTCTGTGCCAGACTGGCAAATGAGTGGGGCCTTTTCTCCAGCTCTAATATAGTTAGAAGGAACAAAAAAAAAAATCCTTCCAGTAGTACCTTAGAGACCAATGTCTTCAGAAGTGTGCATGCACGTGAAAGCTCATACCAATGACAAACTTAGTTGGTCTCTAAGGTGCTACTGGAAGGATTTTTTAAATTTTGTTTTGACTACGACAGACAAACACGGCTACCTACCTGTAAATAGTTAGAAGGATAAAGCCTAAGTTTTGAGGGCAGAGATAGCTGTGATGTGCCCTGTGATTTGAGCCCTGAAGTAACTGTTGATCTACTGAGAACTCTGGGAAATCCCAAGACAAAGAGCCATGCAGGTGGAGGTTTCTGATTTTGGGTACAGTGGTACTTCAGGTTAAGTACTTAATTCGTTCCGGAGGTCCGTACTTAACCTGAAACTGTTCTTAGCCTGAAGCACCACTTTAGCTAATGGGGCCTTCTGCTGCTGCCACGCCACTGGAGCACGATTTCTGTTCTCATCCTGAAGCAAAGTTCTTAACCTGAAGCACTATTTCTGGGTTAGCGGAGTCTGTAACCTGAAGCGTATGTAACCTGAAGCATATGTAACCTGAAGTGTATGTAACCCGAGGTACCACTGTACTATGTACTGATTTGCTGCAGGAATCCTTCCTGCAAGTTGTGACAATGGTTTTTGAAATGCTGCTAATTTGTGCTTTTTGCATGTTTGTGGTGATGTGTAGGAATTATTTTGAAAGGTCTATGTGTCTTTGAAAGCTGCTTGTGCTGCAGTGGCACAAAGGAAAGAATGAACAAGGCCTTTGGATAATGTCACTCTGGTACTGAGGTTTGTAATCCTGGCTTAAATATGTCTGAAACCCCATCATATTAGGCATGCAGGTGTGGGGACCAGGTAAGCTATTTGGATACAGAACTGACTAGAATTGTGCACCAAAGAGAAAGAAGGCCTTTAGAGATCCTGTTACAGATAGGTAGCCGTGTTGGTCTGCCATAGTCAAAACAAAACAAATTCCTTCCAGTAGCACCTTAAAGACCAACTAAGTTAGTTCTTGGTATGAGCTTTCGTGTGCATGCACACTTCTTCAGTATCTGAAGTATCTGTGTATCTGAAGAAGTGTGCATGCACACAAAAGCTCATACCAAGAACTGACTTAGTTGGTCTTTAAGGTGCTACTGGAAGGAATTTTTTTTGTTTAGAGATCCTGACAGACTGAGGCTTGCTTGAAAGGAATAAGCTGTTACTGTACAGGGTTGGGTTAAAGGTGTAATTGTGTTTTATTATCTGTTTCTGATGATGGAGAAAAAGTATTTCAAAAATATTATCACCTGAAAACTTTTTGCAATATATTTCCACCAGGGGTTGCTGCTGACCCAGTCCCAAAGCACAGGAAGCAAATACCAAGTTTCCACCCAGCAAGGAATGAGCAATGACAGGAAGGCACTGCCCTCTACTGACCAATCAAAGGATTGTACAGAACTTTGCTTGCTCCTTTCTTCCCAGATGAGATTCATTTTGAGCAAATCTAGCAAAAGTCACACTTCCGTGTGGCGTAGCTAATTAATTGCAAACACCCAGATAAACTGCAGCATGGGACGGGTTTAGGATGTGGAAGGCAAATGGAGCTTAGCGGTTTCCTGTCTTTTGATATCTGTTGTGGGAATGGATGTGTTCCTGCAATCTTTGTTTCCAAGGCAAACAAATGCTGGGGTGGGGGGTGACAACGTCTTTGACAAACATGAGATTTTTGCTAGGGTTGCCAGCTTCTCATCAGGTCCCTGTAGCTTTCCTTTTAAGACCGGCTTCATGTGCAGACAATAGAAGATGATAACACATTGTGAAAGCAATGAGGAGTCTTGTTGTGCCTTAAAAATCTAACAAATTTATTACGGCATAAACGTTCATGGACTAGATTCCACAATATTAAGTGCATAAAGTGAAAACCTAAGTAGACAGGTATATATGTATACACATGGGCATAGAGAAAAAAACATGTAGGTAATGACTTCAACCTGTAAAGTCTGAAATAGCCAGAATTGAAAAGCCTGCATTTAAAAGGGCTTTTCAAGGGGAGCGTGCAGGAGGGCAGGCGGGCTCCGAGTCAGAGGGGAGAGGCACAATCCCCCCCCCCCGGCCTGCATGATTGGCAGTAGCCAACCTGCCCAAACCTCAAGTATGCCCTTGGGAGTGATATAACACTGGGATGGGGTCCACATTCTGCTCTGGTGTGGACAAGCCCTTTCTTCAACCCCCAAGGTTAATTCGGATCTCCTAATATTTTTACAGGGATTTTTAAAACTACCAGAGTGGGCATGGGTGTAGCTAGGATTTTTGTTTGGGGGGGCAGGCTTTTGTTAGGGGGAGAAAGAACCTCAGATTTGTATTGATTTGTATTAATTGAGGGGAGCAGGTGCTCCTCCTGCCCCCCTTGGCTACACCCATGAGAGTGGGCTCAAATTTTATTTATAGCACAGAAGGAATCAATAGCATTACTATTCCTGATGTAGTGCAGTTCAGTACAACTGTGCCTCTGACCATACACACCTACAAGGCAAATTACACGTGTCAGTTATATGAACCAGCTGTATCTACACATACCTAATGTGTAGGCACAAAATCAGATTGTACTGTATCATTCTCACCAGTAGGGGGAAAACGAGGCAGCTGATAGATATGGTGAAATTGTTATTTCCTCCTCAAAATTCAGATTTTAAATTATTATTATTATTATAAATTATTATTTACAACTTGGAAACAATCGCATTTTAAAAGTGTCTTTGGCTGAAGGCAAAACAAAAAAAATTCCTTCCAGTAGCACCTTAAAGACCAACTAAGTTAGTTCTTGGTATGAGCTTTCGTGTGCATGCACACTTCTTCAGATACGGTATCTGAAGAAGTGTGCATGCACACAAAAGCTCATACCAAGAACTAACTTGGTTGGTCTTTAAGGTGCTACTGGAAGGAATTTTTTTTGTTTTGACTATGGCAGACCAACACGGCTACCTATCTGTAACTGGAACTTTGGCTGAAGGATTTGCTATGACATGTTTCGGGGGGTGGGAATCATTTCTTAGGGACCTATTGCTCAGAAGGGCAAACAAAACGGAGGCTGATGAATGAGAAACAATATTTCACTTACGAATAGGAACGATCATAGTCTAACATAATATACCTATATATATTACAAACGAAGAAAGGCTGAATGTTCTTAAGTAAAGCATCTCATAAGACAATTCTATGAGGGGAGGATTACTACTGTACTGGTGTGCGTGTGTGCTAGGAAAGTCAGAAATTGTACTGTACCAGTGAATACACACAGAGACATCCTTATATCTGTGGTATCCTATTGCCAGTGGAACCCTACCGCTCACAGGACACTGCCAATATAAGGTAGTGGAGCATGGCAATAGCAAGGTTTAATCAAAATTATTTTCTTAAAGACTCATGTTCCCATCACAACTTTTTGCTTTTGCTGCACATTGATTGATACCTTCCATAAATTGATAATTAGATCAGATCGACAAGGGTCATTCTGACTGGTGTGTGGTAACAGAGATGCTAGGTATGCTTCTTGGGGTGGCTGTCTTGGTTGGCATATTAGTTGTTACAGTATTTCTGCTGCTAGTTTGTTGCTTTCTGCTTTGCTTTAGTGCCTAGGGATATGCGTTCAAGCTATGTTATGTGAGACCGGTGTGGTGTAATGTTAAAGGCCTACACGGCTTCGGCCCAGTATACCTGAAGGAGCATCTCCACCCTCATCGTTCAACCTGGACACTGAGGTCCAGCTCCGAGGGTCTTCTGGCGCTTCCCTCACTGTGAGATGTTAACCTACCTCAGAAAGTTGTTGTGGGGATAAAACAGGGAACAGAAATTCATGTACACCACTTGAGCTCCTTGGAGGAAATGGTTGTATATAAATTAAATAATAAATGTTGGCAATAGCCCTGGCATAACAGAACTGCAGGACCATAGGCCTCACCTGTTCATAAAGAAAGCACTTCATTGAAGTTTTCACTATGCAACCTAGATATTATTTTAAAGGTATCTTATATCCAAATCGGCATAACATTACCATGTTCAGCTCAGGAGACCTGAAGCTATAACTGCTTGAAACAACAAAGCAGCAGGAGGTTATGTGATCACCTAACAATTGTGAGTGACACAACAATAATGTGCAGGCAGCTTCTTCATGGGGGAGAGGTCATGGCCAGACATTGGACCTTACCCCTGCACGTCTGGAAGGACCTGTTTAGCAAAATCTGCCCATGTTCTTGCTTCACCTGTGTTTGGAAATGTCATCTCCTTATCTTAGGCTTGTTTCGAAATGTCACCTCCCTACCCTAGCCAAGCAAACACAAGAGTCCTCAGCAAAGCTGCAGTCTTGGGCCGTGACTTTGGGGCAGAAGCCCAGGGTACTCCTCTGCAGAGTGAGAGGAGCATAACACTACTGGGCTTGTATCCAGTGCACACTGAGAGGATGACCTCCAAGCCATCCTAAATATCTTCAAAGAAGCCCATGAAAACCTTTACCTCTTGCTCTACATCCCCCCCCAAAAAAAACAAAGTGCTGCACCAACAAGCACAAAACAACCCCTCTGCAGTGCCACAAATCCAATGGTGAAATATTGGGAAATGTTGGTCACTTCTCCTACCTGGGCAGTTACCTTTCCACAAGGTTTCTTTCTCCTGATTGAAATACAGAGTGTTTGAGGAGTGGGACATTCGCAGGGAAACCAAAATGCTTGTTTACAAAGCTATTGTACTACCAACCTTACTGTATGCTTGTGTAACATGGACCACTTACAAATGCCATCTCCAACTCCTTGAAAGATTCCATCAACGGTGTCTCCGAAAAAAATTACATATCACTTGGGAAGACAAGCGTACTGAAAGAAGCAAAGATCACCAGTGTTGAAGCAATGATTCTTCAACATCAACTTTGTTGGACTGGTCATGTTATTCGGATGCCTGATTATCGTCTTTCAAAGCAACTACTCTATTCTGAAGTTAAAAATGGAAAGCGTAATGCTGGTGGTCAACAAAAGAGGTTTAAAGACTCTCTCAAGGCAAATCTTTAAAAATGTAGTATAAACACAGACAACTGAGAAACACTGGCCTGCGAGCGCTCCAATTGGAGAACAGCCTTTACCAAAGGTGTCATGGACTTTGAAGACACTCAAACTCAGGACAAAGGGGAGAAACATGCTAAGAAGAAGGCACATATGGAAAACTCATCGTGATCAACTCCCACCCGGAAACCTATGTCCCCACTGTGGAAGGACATGTGGATCCAGAATTGGCCTCCACAGTCACTTACAGACTCACTGTTAAGACCATGTTCATGGAAGACAATCTTACTCAAAGAAGAAGACTTAGTGCTGCATTGGATACAAGTCACTAGGTACAGAGTTTAAAGTTACCTAGCTGTAACCACTAGTCTCAAATACAAATGACAGCACATCAGTTGTGTTGTGAGTAACAGGCAGAGTTGAGACCCTCTAAACATCAGACCCTGCATTATAATATAATATAATATAATATAATATAATATAATATAATATAATATAATATAATATTAATATAATATAATAAAAATAATTATAACGGTGTTTCTGTGTGCTGCGCTGGTGCCGGCTTGCCAGAGCAGCTTCATCACGCTGGCCACGTGACCCGGAAGTGTCTCCGGACAGCGTTGGCCCAAGGCCTCTTAAGTGAGATGTGCGCACAACCCTAGAGTTGGACACGACTGGCCAGTACGGACAGGGGTACCTTTACCTTTTACCTTTATGAAGATGTGGTGCTTGCTTCTTTAAGGGTACATTGTGTGCTGCTGCCTCAGTCATTTGCACTGTTGGAATGACTTGCAAACGGTTCTGTATCTCTAGGTCACTGACACACCTGTGGGACAGACACAACTCTCAGCCTCATCATATTCCAAGTTCCCACTTCACCCATTCAGTAATTCCACCAGGAAAAATTCCAATGCCACTTGCAGCAAGTGCTTCCATCTCAGAATGTTTCATAAGTTCCCATCCAGGATCTGCCTGTCACTACCTAAAAGCTATTTCCTCTGTCTCATCCTGAAAGGGGAAGTTCCTCTGGGCTTGTTTCCCTTTTTCTGCACACCACTTTTTTTGGTTTTTCCCCTGAAAAGTCCCTGGGGCCAGAATACTGTTGTGCCTGTTGCTATGAGACTTGTATTGTTCACAGGGTGCTGGTGTACCTATGCTAAACTAGCCTTTGCAGAGCCCTTCGATGTTCTCTTGATGTACATAGACTTCTCTTTGTTTCTTAATCTGTTTGAATACAGTCAGTCTCTTCTGCTGACTGATCTACATAGAGTGCTTAATATTCCTTTGCTGGATGGTCCCATCATAATTCATTCAGTAGATAAAAGACTTCTGATTGTGGGATGAAACTGATCTTGTAGAAGAGATCACCAAGAACCCAAGCAAAGTTATTCCAAACAGAGCCAAAAAAACTTCCCGATTCTGCTTTGGCCCTCCTCTAGGCTGATTCCTACAATAAAGCATAATTCCCCCCTACTGCTGTGTGAAAGCTCTGCCCTGGCAACCAACTCAATTACGTTGGGATTGGGAAGCCCTGCATCAGGGATACAGATGCTCTGGCCTGCAGGCCAAATGCAGGATTGCACTCTCTAGGCCAGGAGGGTCCAACAAAAAGCAGCCACTATGTTGCCTTCCCAAAGCCAGGTAAGTGAGGCACTGGGCTTTGGAAAGGAGGTGTGAGGGCACAAGATTTGCCCACCTTGGAAGAATGGCAGATGCAAGTGATGGACTATATGGAGTTGGCAGAAATGACTGGCAGAATCCGAGACCTGGGAGAAGAATCAGTGGAAGAGGACTGGAAGAAGTTTAAAGACTATCTGCAGAAACACTGCAAAGTTTATGAATGTTAAAATAATGATGGATTTGGAAATAATAAGGCATTAGTGACATAGCTTAAAAAGTATGCAAAATGTAATAGAAAAGGAGGAAAGATTAAAGTGATATTATCTCGAAAGTAAATAATATTATAAAGGTGATTAAGTACGAGGAGAAAAGATTGGTGACATAATAGAATGAACTTAATAATTAGAAATGAGATCTGAAAGAGGGTAAGGATTTGCTGTATCTGATTGGGTAAAGAGGAACACAAAAAAGGGAGGCGTGAGGAAGTCAAGAAAGGAAGTTAATTAAGTATGATCGAAAAAGTTGGAGTTTTTATGTTTTTGTACTTGGTTGGGTGGAATTTTTCTTTACTGTATTTTATATTTTTGTGTTTTGATCTGTTCTATGTGTTGCTTTTGATTATGCTTTATTTCTTTTTACATTTTTTCTATTTCTGTGGTGGTTATGTACTTTTATTTTTTGTAAAAACCTAATAAATATATTTTTTTTTAAAATGGAAAGGAGGTGTGAGGGCTCTGGCAGGGTCGTAGAGTCTCCCCCTCCTCTCCTTTCCAAAACCTAGTTAGTGCTTTCCCAGCTTTAGGACCCTGCCAGAGCCTCATGCCACCTTCCCAAAGTTGTGCTGTCAGTAGGAGGAATGGTTTCTAGGGAGTCGTCTTGACCCTGTTATGTTCAATGCAAATTTTGCAACTGATCATGGCAAGATCAGGAAGACGGCTTAAAATTTTGAACTGCCAACTTTCATTTGACGTATACTGAACATAAAAATTGTGAAGCACCAGTGATCTCTCAGCAGTCTCATAAACCCAAGGCTCTAATGGAGGATTGAGAGGATCAGAGTGTTTGTTAGCTGGATCAACACCACACTGCACACACACACAAAATGCAATTATGTAGTTTTAAAACAACCGGTTGTGAAAATGTGATGGAAGCAAGCTTTTGGATTACACATAACTCTTACTCAGTCTTGGAATTAAAGCTAAAAGATGCCAAGAGGTGCAGGTTCAGACCCTCCAAGTGTCCCTATTTTCCAGGGATGTCCCTGATTTAGAGAAGCTGTCCCAGTTTCTGATTTGGTCCCAAAATGTCCCACTTTTCCTTAGAATGTCCCTATTTTCATTGGAGGAATGTTGGAGGGTATGCATGTTGGTTTCAATCCATCATTCTTTACACAAATTGTCTAGGTTTGCTCCAAATTTTGTGCTTTTGGATTTGTGTTACCTGGTTCTTCTGTCAGATGACCCAAATCTCAAGGCACAAAACTAAAATGGAACTGGGTAAGCATATCCAAATAGACTTTTCCAGAGCAGATATACATTGCTAAAGCTGCTGAGAAACCCTAGTGGCCAATTAATCAGCCAGTCAGTTCATGCTCCCCCAGGTGCCTGCATATTTCGCAGTTAAACCACTAGCCTGGGTTTCTCCCTGGGTAGTAAGAGTTACTACCCAGGCTCAAGGGGCCAATTAATCAGTACATCAGTGGATATAGGGAAGATTGTTTCTACCTCTTTTGGTTGGACAAGAAGGGAAACCCCAATGTTAATTTGCTTATATTAATAATCCACTTTACGCTTGTAATTCTAAAGCCAAGTATTGTTTACTGTGAGGTTAAGCTAACAAAACTGGTCCACTCAAAACCTCCCTCCAGTTTGAGGAAGGACCATTGATGAGCAGGAAGGTGCATTGCAGAGGCAGCAGGGAGGAGTATCCTCATGAAGGTAGCGACAAAAGCCAGATTTCCAGCAACTGCCTGGGAAGCAAAGTTTTGGAACACCCCACCCACCCCTGCTACATTGGCAAATGCTGATATACAGTGGTACCTCGGCTTACATATGCTTCAGGTTACATACGCTTCAGGTTACAGATTCTGCTAACCCAGAAATAGTACCTCGGGTTAAGAACTTTGCTTCAGGATGAGAACAGAAATCGTGCTCTGGCAGCACAGCAGCAGCAGGAGGCCCCATTAGCTAAAGTGGTGCTTCAGGTGAAGAACAGTTTCAGGTTAAGTACGGACCTCCGGAACAAATTAAGTACTTAACCCGAGGTACCATTGTACCTGCTTCCAGAAGGGATTCAGGCAGGTGCAGTGGAATTGGAACCTCTTTTGCCTCTCTGTTACAGGAGACAGCCACACGACATGGCCATCTTGCATCTCCCTTAACATGTGGATTGCTGGAAGAGCAAAAGACCTGTGGGCTACTGCCACTGAACTCGGTAGGGCAGAGAGAGAAACCAAATACAGAAGCTTAGAGATAAGGGTGTAGAGAGGCCTGGGGGCTGGAGGAGGAGAAAAGTTGGGTGACATAAAGGTGGGGTATTTGCTGTAGTACTATGAGGTGCAATGAGGAGCAGAGGGTGTGATTTATTTGCAGTGGTGGGAGGAAAGAGGATGTATATTTGAGGTGTCTGGGAAAGCAGCAAGTTCTGTGAATGGGGAAGTCATGAGAACTGCAGATGGGGAAAGAGAATAGTAGTAGCACAAGTGAGGGAAGGATGCAGATCTTGTGCAAAGAGAGGAGAGAGTGCATTTGGCTCTGAGTGAAGAGAGAAAAGAGTATTCCTGTGTAAAGGAAAAGGGCTAGCAGAGAAAAGGAGCTGTGTGCAAAAGGTGATTAACAGCAGGTGGGGGGGTAAAGCAAAGCACCCAGAGTTAAACTGTAACAAAATTGCTTCTCCCTGGTTAATGTTGCAATGTGGGATTCAGAATTAATAAATCAGTAAAACCAGGCTAGGTGGTGGGTCATTGGAAAGGGGCTTGAATTGTGTATGCTTTCGAGGCCATAAGCCATCGGGTGTCTATGTTCCTGCTGCACTGGCTGGACAAACATCCTGGCATCAGGACAAACAAATGGCATCTGAAATCACTGACTCAGACAGGCCCCCACCTTCGCCCCCTCTGCTCACTTGGAAGTTTAATTTATTTCCATGCACCTTCCTCCCATGTATGTCAGATGTATAATAGAATGCCAAAGGGTTAAAAACGATCTCTCTAGCCTTGTACAGACCACACTGACTATCAATAGCTCTCCAGTGTTAGGAGTCCAACAACACCTTGAGGGCCATAATTTCTCCATCCTTGTTCTAAAGCTCCAGTTCAATGTCCTGGCTCCCGAAAGCGCATTCTCTTCGAGGCAAAGGATCTAGGCCCCACAAGCAAGTTCTGAAATGAATACTTTGGCTGTACTGCTTCCATTTATTCCCGTGAGGCCAGCTCAGTAAATTCTCTGGTGGGTACTGCTCTGGTTTCATGATGAGATGAGTCTTCATTTTGACCAGATAAGTGGCTTGAGGTATCCTGGTGAACATACCAAGTTGTCAAGCAGACAATAGACAATGGGAATGGAAATATTATTACTGACGATGATAGTATTACAAAACCACACCCTGAAAGCTGGAGCTGTAAACATGATACATACACACATTAATATTCGGTTGAATATCTAACATGAACCTAAAATATATATATATAAGATGAAGGTTCTATTAGATCAATTTCTCTTGGTGCAAACTTCCCAGTTGCACAGAACTCTTCAGCAGGTGATCACCAGGTGGATTTCGCAGCCTGGGTAAAGAACAGAGGCCAGGCGGCCAGGATGCCAAGAGAACCACGCAACATTTCTCTCAGCAAGGAAAGAGGTTTGTCCTGGGTTTTAGATGCGCGCAGCTGCCCCGAAATTCCAGTGTGCTGGGTGAGCGGATCGTGGCGCTGAGGCGCCTGCCGGCTTGCTTCTAGCCCAGGCGAGGCGCCGTTCGCAACAGTTCCGCGGGGGCCACGCCCCGGGGAAGAAGGCAGAGCCAAGTGCTGCTCGGCGGCAGAGATCGCGCACCGCCAGGCAGCCCGGAGCGCCCGAGGTATGGAAGAGCCTTGAGAGAGGCTCCCCGCAACGCGCCCAGAGAATGGGACGGGACGGGGCAGGTGAGTGCCAGGACATCTGCAGGGCTGGGCGCGCCACCCCCGCCGCCCTGGGCGAGGCGGGTGGGGGTCGCCTAGGGTTCCCCTTACCCCTCCCGCCCGAGAGCGCCCCCTTGCGTTTCTTGCTCCCTTTCGAGCGTCCGTCAAGCGCAGCCGAGATATTGGATCAATGAATCAGTGGGTCAGTGAGACTTTGGGGCGAGGCGGGGGGGTCAGGTTGTAGCTCCACCCATCTATAGGGGGAGCCCTCGTCTAATCCCCACTACACCCTAAGAGTTTGGGGGTGGCGATCGCGCGCATCTGCCCGGCTCGCCTGTGTGGGAAAAGCGAGCTGCGTTGTTCCCAGGAGCGCTAAGCTGATCTGTCAAGGGGGAAAGCAATCTGGGACGGCGACGAGGGTCTCCCTGCCATTTCTTGGCTCGGCCCGAGGTGGTTTGCCATGAAGCAGAGAGAAGATGCCCTCTGTTTCTGACCTTGTATCCCGGGAGACTAGGCTCCCCTCTGGTCAAGTTATTTTGGAGGGAGAAGAACGCGGAGTTTCGGCCGGCGAGTCTTAAAGAAACAGGGGCCTCATTGTTCCAAGTCTGATCCAGGCGGGGGGGGGGGGGAGGCGGCCACTGAGGAGGAAAATCCGCTTTCTTGCCTCCCTGGTTTGCCCCGCAGTCAAAGGGCCCTGAGTATCCGTTTCTCCTCTTTTCAGCCAAACATGAAGGGGAGGGGGGAGAGACTTCACCCTTTTCAAAAACGCAAACAGGTGGGGTGGGGGGATAGGACTGCTCTTCAGAGTATTTTGTGTGCCGCAGGACGTAACAAAAGAAGGTAAAAAGATACCTCTTGCTGGACCGTATTCTCGTGGGTGAAAGTGCGTGAGCATCAGGGCAGCATTTAGCTCTTCTGGGGGAGAAATGAAACGTTTCTCTCATCGCCACTGCCTGGCGGCGCGAAGCAGGTCCAAGGGAGGGTATCGCTTTCCATCTTTTCGGCCGGGTTTCCCACAGTTCCTCAATTGCCCTTTTCTCCGAGTCACTTGCACCCCCAGGGCTCTAGGGGGCAGCCGTCCCTGGTAGAGGAATGGGTGGCTCTGTAAAGGCTTGATGGCTTGTTTGCTAATTTTTGTAACCAGGCAAATAGTAAACTTCACGAAAGGTCACCAAAGGTGCACTACCTGTGCTGGTACAATATAATTGTTACACACCAGGCAATTCCCCTGAGGCAGCTGCTTTCTCTCCAGGTTTACATACTTCCCCTGGCACAGAATTGGTTACTGGGGGAACGTTCAGCGTACAGTGGCGGCACCATGCCTTTGTGTGTCAGAACCCCCAATTCTACTCCTCCTTTGAAGAAGAGCTGGGGAAGGAATGACCAGAGCTGGTCCCGGAGCCAGTCCTAACATTAGGCAAAGTGAAGCAGCTGCCTCAGGTGGCAACTGCTCAGGGGCGGCAAGCAGGTATTGGAGGGTGGAGCTGTGTGTGCTACAGGTGCCTGCCCTCGTGTGATGGAGGATGCTGCCCTGTCACAAATGTTGAAGTAAGGTTCAAGAACCTGTCCTGTCAGCTTCTGTACATGGAATTGTGGTGTGCAGGGGGCAGGGGAGCCATCTGAGGGGGGTGGAGGCTGAGGGCCCCTTACATGTTCAAGTAGAGGCTGAGCCACCTCAAAATTCCATGGCAACCGTGCACACGCCATGCATGCACGTTGTGCGACGTCCTCGCATCACTTGTGCAAGTCGCACAGCATGGACGCAACACATCATTTGTCTATCCTGGTCCAGTGTAGCATGTGAGACCTATGAGAAGGGAGCAGGTGAAAAGAGCAGTGTCGCTCACAGGGTCACAGTGTGGGATATAGGCATCCTATTGCAAGATATCACAATGCAGACCTGGGTGTAAGGTGTGGAGCAGGGTAGGGCAAGCAGGGTAGCATGCCTGACGGGTTAGGCAGAAAAGAACATTAGAGCCATCGCTAGGATGTCTGAGCAAGAAGTATGTGGTGACGGTAAGTTCTGAATCACTGTTCAGAGGCAAATGAGATGCTACATCCCACTCCTTGCAGGCAGACAACTGTGGTCTAGTGTACATGGGGAGTATTAAAATAGGCAGTCTTTCAGCTGCACTGTGAAGCGGTGCAATGCCTAGCACCCGAGAGCATTCTGGTCATTTGTTTCTGCCTGCAAGAGAGCTATTTTACCCTGGTAACAAGGCTGTAAACAGAGGTCTAGCGATGGGAAGTGGCCACCTTAGGGCAGCATTTCACAATGCAGGAAATGGTGAGAGTGTGCCTGTGAGTCAGCTGCATACCTGGATTTTGTGCTTTCAGAATAACATGGAAACGGAGAACTCATGACCTCCCCTAGCAGGGAGAGAGTCAATGCATTCTGCCTTATTTTGAGTCTCATTAACTTCCCTACCAGGGATATATGATTCAGCTTTCCATGTGCATGTTATGCTAGAAAAGGAGGCGGGGGAGAGATGTGCACTCACCACCTGAGAGAGCTACCTGGACCAGGAATGGGAAATGGGGTAAGAAGAATAAAACCCATAGCTGACCCAATAATTATGCTGCCTGGGACAAAGGACAATATTCCCTCCTCCTCAGTTGCACACACAGACGCGGACTAGACTAGCAACTGAATCCTACTTCAGTGCTTTTGATGGGGCAGCATCTCTCACTTCACCCAAGTGCAGCAGGCTAGCTTAGTGGGTAGGGCGAGTGTTGTCATGCTCACATATTGCCTGTGGGCTTCCTGTGGATATCAACATGTTGACCATGTTGAGAACAGAATGCTGGACTAGAAGGGGCTTTGGTTTGCTCCAGCAGGGCTTTTCTTATGTGCTAATGGGGTGCAGGCCAGGTTGCATGACACACACACAGCTCTGTCCTCCAGCACCTTGCTCCCACTCTGCTTGACACCTATATGCTACCTGCAGAAAGTAATGCTGTGTTGCAGCAGCTGCACCAATACATATCACATGATTGGAGTGTGTGATGCCTATGGGAGTTCATGGCCTGGGCTGCAAGGTGCCTCTTTGCCTGCTCACAGTTGTGCTCTCTGTGACACATTGGGAGAAGGAGCCTAGGCAACACAGCAAGCATTCCCACTACTGGGATCTTACTTCTACCAGCTCAAGGAGGATGGTTGCTGCCACCACCCCCCAGTATCCACTGCTCAAGGCAACTGCCTCAATCGGCATAATGTTAGGGCCGGCCCAGAGGCTGTAAACAAAGGGATCACAGACTGCCTTGTGAATGCTATGGATCTAATCTAATACTGTATCCTGTGCCTAACAGCAGCCTGAGTCAGATGCTTCAAAGGAAATGGTACAACAAAAGCACATTTGTGAAGCAAGCCATCCATTGTCAAGCATTTTAGTAGCTAGAAAATTCCGGGTCTGTATCCCTCCCACAAAATTGTACCTTAACAGATATTGTTTTGGCCTGACTACCATGAATTTGTCTCAATTTTTTGGGAAACTCATTAGTACTGTACTAATTTTCATCCTATGATTCCATGACAAATACAAATCTACAGTTTAATCATGACCCTTCTGGAAAAAACAATTTTGCTCCTGGCCAAAATAGTGCTGGTTTCTGTTCACACCAACAGAGGTACGGCTGCTGCTCTTTGCCACTTATACATTTCTCAGGGAATTGGGCACTAATTTTAATAAGCTGCATTACGAGTTAGGAATGGTCACTGGACCTTTAAGGACAATAGCCTGGGGAGGAAAAGCTGACATCGCTGCTCAGGAAGAGTCCAGGGAGGGACCCTATTCCGGCTCAAGGTATTTTAATTGTTCCAGCACTGCCTAGATAAAATCAATGTCTCCTGAACGGGTTCCAAAGCACCACAGCTTCTGATTACACACAATGGCAGAAGCATAACATTGTAGAAACACAAGTAGCGGCTGGCTTGGCTATAAGATGGGAGGTTGTCAAGAGAGACAAATAAGAAGCAATTTAGCTTTTAGAAATCTAGGTCTGAGGTCTTAAAAGCTCAGAATTAAGCTGTTCCAGATCAGAACAAAGTAAAATACAACTTTAAAAATACCTTAAAACAAATTACAATCGCAACTAGAGTGGGTCCTAAATTTATTTATATCTCTCAAGTGTCAAAGGCAAGGGTTAAGAGGTGTGTATCTTCAGCATAGGATGAAAGCTGTATAATGAAAGTGCCAGACACACCTCTGTGGGGACTGAACTCCACAGTGTAGGGGCAGCCACTCTCTCTCATGGGTCAACCCCACGCCTGAGCTTCTGAGGGTGGAGGACCTTAACCCCAAGAGGGTCTGCAAGGAAGACTGTCTTTCAGATATTTGGGACTGAAGTCATTTATTTATATAAGTAAAATGACATCCAGTTACAGCAGATAAATGTTCTTAATACATGATATATATATGAGCACCAGTTTGAGGTTGTGCCTCCCCGGCCCTGGAATCTACTAGCAAGAGTTTCTACATGGGACATTCTAGTCCAGGGATTTCCAAACTGTGTGCCAAGACATGCCTTAAAAAAGTTAAGCCAGTGTTTCGGATTCATCCACCACTCTCTGCCTGTTGAAACACAGAGGCCCCAAGCAGCATTGATCCTCCCTCTTTCTGCCCATACATGGGCAGTGGCATCTTTCCAAGGGAATGAGTCTCCCTGACAGGCATGAGAGAATTCCAGAAACACCACCATTGCCCAGGAAGCCTGGCCTCATCCTGAACCCTTGAGTAAAGGGGAAGAGTGGACAGAGTTGCGGGCAATATTGATCATTAGTTGCAACGATGCCTGCCCATCTTTCTGGTAGAAGACCAACCAAATCTCTCTCTCTCTTTCTCTCTAATTAATTCATATTTTATTGGGGGGGGGGACAAATATAAAGCAGTAAAGTGATACAAAAAGAAGAAGAAGAAAGGGAAAGGAACAAAACACAGAACTGTGTAAAGGGGGGGGGGAAACATTATATGAATATGTACAAAAAATACCCTAACCCATACATTCTTTTATAAATTTGATGTTATCCTAATAGAAAAATTAATAGTCTACTACATTTTGTATACATTTGTTCCAAATATTGTCATACTTATCCAAGCAGAGTCTATGTCTGTAAGCAGTCCGTTCGCAGGTTGCAAGTGTTATCATATTATCAATCCAATCTTTACTCTTCCAGTTCATCAATATCAGCCTCTTGGCTACCATTAGAGCATCTCTCTTGAGTGCAAGGGTAAATTGTGCTTACTGTTCTAATCCATAGAAAAACCCAAACACCCTATTCCAGGTTAGAAAAGCTTCAGAAACACAGTTCCAATCATTCTGGTTTCCTTTTTTCCATATCGTCAGAAGGTCACTACATGACAGACAGAGAGGAAGTAGCTCACTCTAGCAATTTGTTTTAGACTCTGGACTTCTGAGAATGCCCTTTTTAAATTATTATGACTTTGCTCGCTTCAAAATGTAACAAGACAGCCCTTCTGCATAGCTGTCAAGTGTCCCTTATTTGAAGGGACAGTCCCTTATTCGAGCGCCATGTCCCGCTGCTGTCCCTTATTGGTGGATGTCCCTTAAATGTCCCTTAAATGATGTCCCTTAAATTTCAAAGGAAGCAGCTCCTCTCCCTCCCTCCCTGCCGACCAGGTAGGACGGAGGCTCCAACTGTGTTGCTCACCCAATAAGAAGTCTAAGAATGACTGGGGGTGGAGCTTGCATGCCTTGTGTGTGCTAATTAATGCAAGCTGAGGGGTTTTTTGAATGCTGGACACCATTTTGTTGCACGTGCTGCTGCAACCTTTGCAGTGCAAAGCCAGGCAGGCCGGGGAGCCATCTTAAATTGAGGCTGCATAGGCCTTGTGATGCATGTGATTCAGATTCTATTCAGTTAAACCTCTGGTTACAAAGTTGGTTGGACAGTGTTCTTGAAGCTACCAGCATGAGTTTGACCAGACTGCAGGAGGACAGGAAGACTGAAGTGCCTGGAACAGATGAGACTGCAGGTCCCTTATTTTGGCTGCTGGTCCCTTATTTTCAAGGCTGCTGGTCCCTTATTTTCAAATCTGTAAGTTGACAGCTATGCCTTCTGTGTTTGGGGGAACCTCTTGCTCCTTCTGTGGAGTGGAGCCCCAGGCATCAGCCCCAAAGCCCTACCCTCATGGCACCACTGCAGAAGAGCTTCTCTGCAGCCAACTTTCCTCTCCCCTTGTGAAATGTTTATTAGAAGCAGCTTCAGATGCACTTAAAATGCTTCAAGCACTCAGTGAGATCGCATTGGGTTCACTTCCCCTGAACTATGTCCTGTCTGCCTAACCTTTGCCTAGTAGAGTGGATCCTTTCAGTGGATCCTTCTGCTCCCATGAAAACCAGTCTGCCTATTATATTACTTGCCTATACACTAACCTTTTAAGGTGTTCCATATTGCATTCCAGAGAAACTTTTCATTAATTTTATTTATTTATTACACTTTGAGCCTACCTCTTCTCCAAGGAGCACAAGGTGGTATAGATGGTTCTCCCACTCCCAATTTTATCCTCAGAACAACCCTGGGAGGTATGCTAGACTGAGAGAAATGTTATCACAGCAGTCTGGGACAGCGTTCGAAACTCCCATTGTTCTAGGCGCTTTTTGCGACGGGGAATTTAATGAACACGAACAGTTCCTGAGCTCTTAGGTGCAGTACTTCATCTAACATTTTAGATTAAAATTGCCACTGTTACTCAGAAGTAAGTCCCAACCAAGTTCAATGGGGCTTCCTCCCAAGTAAAATATGGATTGGGGTCCTGAAAACTTTCTTTTCTTTTCTTTTAAACCCAACATGTTTTGTTTAGGTTTTAGTTGCCTTGTTTAATGTACTTTTAAGGTATTATGTGCTTTGATTTTGAAATACCCTATTTTTTGCTCTTTAAGACTCACTTTTTCCCTCCTAAAAAGTAAGGGGAAATGTGTGTGCATCTTATGGAGCGAAAGCAGGCTGCACAGCTATCCCAGAAGCCAGAACAGCAAGAGGGATTGCTGCTTTCGCTGCGCAGCGATCCATCTTGCTGTTCTGGCTTCTGAGATTCGGAATATTTTTTTTCTTGCTTTCCTCCTCCAAAAACTAGGTGCGTCTTGTGGTCTGGTGCATCTTGTAGAGCGAAAAATACGGTATACCAGCCAATTAGTTAAAATGGTTTAAGTAGTGCATGTTAAAGTGTTATCTACCTCAGACTCTCACAGTGATGTTTAAAATCAAAGTTTGGAGTAGGATCATTGAAGAACCCTTAAACCTAAGGTTTGCGAACTGGACACTCAAGGTGGGTGTCTCTGCCATCAGCTGTATAGGCCTTTGATGTGTGTTAATTGTGGTGCCAAAAAGATATATTTATATGAAGGAAAGAGGGTAAAGGAGAATCCAGGGCTTGTCTGCAGAGTGGAAGGAAAAGAGGACCTTTTTCTACCTCCCCACTTCCAGCCACTCTCTGAAGACTGCAGAAGGGACCCTCTTAAGAATATTAGTTTGGTGGGCAGGGGAAGCATGGCTTTGTTTTTTGGAGTCTTCAGATGAGGACTAGACCATGTGAAAATTAACGTAAGATTTTAGCCCAGAGTTCATTCATTTTCAGCTTTGTATTCTTGTTATAAAAAAGTGCACCTAGACATTCCGTTGTGGCTCCTATAACCTAGGTTTAAGGTGTCATTTAGCTCCTAGCTTTCTAACACTGGTTTGGGAGCTGTTTTTTCCAATGGGTTCATCCCACAGTGGGGCAGTACCATTTGAATCCCAGGACCACATGGATGGGACCAGTTTGCGGGTTTCCCCACATCACAGAATCAAAACCCCTTCTGGGAGGATAGGTAACAATTCCAAGGAAAGGTCTTCATGCTCAGCCCTGCCCAGGCTGTGGTGAGTAATAGCTGTACTATGGGCTCGCTCACTCACTCCTTGAAAAATGCCTCCCGTGGTGCTGATATAATGTCTAAAGGCCACCTTAGCAAGAGTGTGATTACTTCTCTGAGCTGTGTTAACAGCAAAGATGGAGCTAATCACTGTTTGCAAGGGATTTGGAGGCAATTCTTTGTTTGCATTTGGTCTGGTTGCTTCAGAAACCCTATCAACATATGAGAGTGCCTAGGTAACCAAAGCAGGAAGGGTTGACACCTCAATACAAGTGGCAGGGAGTGGTTGGCTCTGCGCTGAAGATCAGTGGGGCAAACTTAGAGGGGACACAATTACTTAGATCCTTCTTCCTGACTTCCTTACAGAAGGAGAGGTGAATGTGTGGCACTCCAGATATTGTTGAATTACAGCTGCCACCATCCCTGACCATTGGCCATGCTGGTGGGGACTGAAGGGAGTTGGAGCCCAACAACATTTAGGATGGTAGTCAATGCTAGTCTAAGGTTCAGTAGACCCAGCCTAGCACTTGTGTGTTCAATCTTTGCGTTTTATGGCTTTTTGCAACTACTGGAAAGGGACTAGGTTCAGGAGATTATAAATGCCTTCCTAGCACAGGGAATGGTTCCAGATGCCAGGAAGGAAGAATATGTAAGACCACTCCTGAAGAAAGCCTCCTTCGATTCAGAGGATTATAATACTAAACAGTTGCAAATGTCTCTTTCTAGGGCTAGGTGTTTGAGTCAGTGATTGATGGCCAATGCAAGCACTAAATTATGTGTCTAGATAGGTTTGCTGGAACAAACGAGTTTTTAGCAAGAATTTAAAGCAGTATAGTGAAGGGGTGCCTGCCTAGTGTCAGTAGTTCCAGAGGACAGGTATTGCAATGCTAAAGGAGTGAGTTCCTGCAAATCGGAATTATATACAGTGGTACCTCGGATTACAGACGCTTCAGGTTACAGACTCCACTAACCCAGAAATAGTACCTCGGGTTAAGAACTTTGCTTCAGGATGAGAACAGAAATCGCACGGCGGCAGCAGGAGGCCCCATTAGCTAAAGTGGTACCTCAGGTTAAGAACAGTTTCAGGTTAAGAATGGACCTCCAGAATGAATTATGTTCTTAACCTGAGGTACCACTGTATGCAGAATTCATCATGCGAAAGGCTGGGCTGGATGAATCCCAAGTCAGAATTAAGATTGCTGGAAGAAATATCAACAACCTCAGATATGCAGATGACACAACCTTGATGGCAGAAAGTGAGGAGGAATTAAAGAACCTTTTAATGAGGGTGAAAGAGGAGAATGCAAAATATGGTCTGAAGCTCAACATCAAAAAAATGAAGATCATGGCCACTGGTCCCATCACCTCCTGGCAAATGGAAGGGGAAGAAATGGAGGCAGTGAGAGATTTTACTTTCTTGGGCTCCATGATCACTGCAGATGGTGACATCAGCCACGAAATTAAGAGATGCCTGCTTCTTGGGAGGAAAGCAATGACAGGCCTAGACAGCATCTTGAGAAGTAGAGACATCACCTTGCCAACAAAGGTTTGTATAGTTAAAGCTATGGTTTTCCCAGTAGTGATGTATGGAAGTGAGAGCTGGACCATAAAGAAGGCTGATCACGGAAGAATTGATGCTTTTGAATTATGGTGCTGGAGGAGACTCTTGAGAGTCCCATGGACTGCCAGAAGATCAAACCTATCCATTCTGAAGGAAATCAGCCCTGAGTGCTCACTGGAAGTACAGATCCTCCAATACTTTGGCCACCTCATGAGAAGAGAAGACTCCCTGGAAAAGACCCTGATGTTGGGAAAGATGGAGGGCACAAGGAGAAGGGGACGACAGAGGACGAGATGGTTGGATAGTGTTCTCGAAGCTACCAGCATGAGTTTGACCAAACTGCGGGAGGCAGTGGAAGACAGGAGTGCCTGGCGTGCTCTGGTTCATGGGGTCACAAAGAGTCGTACATGACTAAACGACTAAACAACAACCAAGTTATAAAGCTGTAAATTATGAAGTTTAAATGTACTCCTATCAGCCTCAACCAACAGGCTATATATATCCAGGCCCAGATTTGGACATCCTGCTGCCTGAATCTGGTCAGTAGTAGCTGCCCTTTCTCATACCAGCAACTTAGCACTTGGAGGAGAGTCATGCTGTTCACTGTGACTCCACAGTGCACCCAGTGACAAGCGTGGTGTGATTAAGGTCACCAGGCTATGGGGGGAGGGGGTGAAGTACAGGTGCAGTGGTATAGCACAGTCTTCCTCAGAGCCCTTGGTTGCTGATAAGAGGAGGAGAGCTCTCAACCCTTTGGCCTCTGGGTCTTGATCCTTAGCGACATTCAAGGAAGAATATTGTTCTGTGATGCTACACCTGTATGGTAATAAGCTCCAGCGACCAGCAGGGGCACAAACTAGTGATGTCATTAGCCCACGCAGCCACCAGAAGCCTCCAGGTGTGTGTTCCCATTGATATGCTAGGAAGTAATGGAGTTGTTGCTTCATAAGTTATAATTGCAAGAATGAAATAGTCAAATATGTACCACTCTTAAGCTCCTTTCGCAGTGAGCTGAAACTGATACTCATTACAGTGGTACCTCGGGTTACATACGCTTCAGGTTACAGACTCTGCTAACCCAGAAATATTACCTCGGGTTAAGAACTTTGCTTCAAGATGAGAACAGAAATTGTGCAACAGCGGCAGCAGGAGGCCCCATTACCTAAAGTGATGCTTCAGGTTAAGAACAGATTCAGGTTAAGAACAGATCTCTGGAATGAATTAAGTTCTTAACCCGAGGTACCACTGTATAGGTTTCACTGGACAGGGGTTAAATTTCCAAAGAGGGCATATGAACCCAAATCCAGCCCAGTTAAAACTTTAAATAATTTAATTGAATGTTTACTGTGTTTAAGCATACACTGCCACTAGGGGGTGCTAATGCATTAAATAAAATGGTATTCCTGGTTCTTTAAAATCTAATTCACATTATAATATGAATTTTAGCTCAGACACATTAATAGTGTGTGTGTGTGTGTGTGTGTGTGTGTGTGTGTGTGTGTGTGTGTGTGTATTAAAAATACCTACGCATTATTTGTGAATTTGGTGAACTACTGGAATCCAATTTAGAGGCAATGGCACTTCACAGATTATTGTCTGTTATGTCTGTGAGTGAACCAGGAACAACAACGTTGCCATCTAGTTCCCACCTGTAACCTGTGAGAAATCACTGATGCTTGTCATTTTTTTTTGCTATAGGTCAGAAGAGGTGGACACTCATACTCTTTGGCGTGGTCCTCTTAGCAAGAGAACTCGTGTTAGGAGCGCTGGAAGAGACATGCAACTGCAGCGCAGAAGTTGATTTCCAGGAACTGCAGACCAAATTGGCTCCCGAGATGTGTTGCTTGAATCTCACCAGGACTAAAATCAACTCCTTGGACTGGAGCATCTTCGCCGGAACTGCGGGTTTGAGGGAGCTCTACCTATCAAACTGTGGCATATCAGACATTATCAGCGCAGAGAATGGCTCTTCTACATTGGAGATTCTACACTTAGACCATAACCAGCTAAGTTTGCTCCCAGATGGTTTCCTAAGAAATGCACCCAGCTTGCGTGTCATTCATCTGGAGAGCAACCAACTCCAGAAGCTGCCTGAATCATTCCTGAAAGCATCTGACCAAATCCAGGAGATCCACCTTGCCTTCAATAACTTGTCTTCCCTTCCCTCGGGGATTTTCAAACCCTCCCTCCTCACGCTAGGTCTCTCCAACAACAGCTGGCACTGTACTTGCAGCTTGCTTGAAGATCTGGAAAAATGCCTGCCTGTACCATTTAATGTTGAGGTGGCTTGTAGCACCCCAGAACGTTACCATGGCATGAATCTCAGAGATATCCCTAAGCAGGAGGTGTGCCGGAACCATAGCCTAACGGCTCTCTTTGTTTGCCTGCCTGTGGTGGCTATTCTGGTTCTGGTCACCTGGTGCTTTTGCAAGCGGCAGAAGAAAACCAGCTACCACCCTCACGCTGGGAAGGAATGCCGGCTGGCTACAGTGGAGAGGAACAGTTCCAAAGACCCTGGGGACCATCACTGCTACATCCCATGTGAGCTGCCTATGGCATTGGCTGCAGAGAGCGAGAAGAACATCTTGTTGAGGAACCAGGTCTTGCTAAAGCCTTCAGCTGCACTACTAGGGAGCAGCAGAGACCTCTATGAAGAGGTGGAGATCAAACTGGGAGCTTCTGATGATTCCTTGGTGAAGGCCAATGGGGAAAGCCTTGAGCAAGATAAGTTGGGATCCAAAAAACCGACCGTTGCAGAGGAAGGTTACACAGGTGGGGAGTCTGAAGCCGAGACAGTGAGTGTGACAGACGTTCTGAAGGATTCTGCAGACCGTGAAAAGCTCTATATGAACCAGTCGGTAGATTATTACAACCTGGTTCCAGGCATTGAACTGGAGGACTCAGACCACATGGAGTATGAGAATGTTGACCTTTGCTGAGGCTGCTTGTTGATCCATAGTATGATAAGAACACAAAATAGGCTAATTCTTATCCAGTTTATGAAAGGGGCAACAGGATCACCAGCTCCCAACATTATGCAAACTTCACAAATAATGAGAGTTCTCTTGTAAATCATTTTGTGTTCTGGGATTTGTTCTTCTTTCTTCTGAGCCTTTGGAATGACACAGGTGTTGTTATTAATATGCCTAGAAGAACATTTGTATTAGGGTCTGTTCCAGTTTGTGTGTGTGTGTGTGTGATGGAGAGACAGTATGAGCTGCAGTTTCTAGCCCCTTGATAGAATTAATTTTAATTGCAGTTTCCAGTAGAGGTGAAGATTTCTCATGATCTAGCCTCCTTCCAGGAAATAAGATGAGGAACACAAGACTTGGGGTCAGCGGGGAGCCCATATGAGTAGGGATGAAGGTTGCAAACTGGGACAGGATAACAGCTGTGCCCATTATTTTTTAATCTGCCATTTTATTTAGAGATTTTTTGGGCATTTTTAGATTTTTTTGGGGTATTACATATCCCTGCCTGGCTTTGCCTGCAGCTCCCACTTAAATCCCCAAACCCTCTTCACTGACCTCCTTTTCTGCTGTGTGAGCTGGTCTCTGCACTTCAGTTTCTTTCCCTGTCAAACACCAATCATAGATGGGCTCTGCATTCCAAGAATCTCCTCCAGTTATTTAAAGGCTCAGGTTTCCACTGCAAGGAGGAGAGTGACATCTAGTGGAGAGGTCTGCACATAGCCACCTTTCTTTCTGCCGTCCTTCTAAACATTGAAAAACTTTTCCAGCATATTTTCACTACATCCAATTAACATTTCTCTGATCTAAATTAAGTGCATTCATTTCCGTCTGTTTATTCTCATGGAACTTGCTATGCATGTAGCCTGATCTGGGGTGACAGGTAGGTCCTGCCTCTTGTTTTAAAGATGGTGTTTTGACCCCTTCTGCTCTTAAGATTCAGCAGCTGAGCATCATAGAAATGTATGTGGCACAGAGGTTAATGAAACTAGAGTGGCTGGTTAGTAGAAATCAACATATGAAACTCACAGAGAGAGAGAGTTCTTGTTTCATGTTTTCCCCTTAGGACTGCCATTGGCAGGAGAAGCCACAACTGGCAGAATTCCCCTTCTCAGCACCAGCCCTTCTGATTGCCAGACAGAGGCAAGTACCTCAGGTAGCAGATGCTGGGGGTGCAGATCAGTAGCAAGAAGTTGGTAGACAGCGTGGTGTGTGCCAAGCTTCCTAAGCTGGGCTTCTGCTCTCATAAGCATTACTGCCTCCGACTATAAATGCAGCACATAACCATCATGGCTACTAGCCATCAATAGCCTTGTCCTCCGTATATTTGTCTAATGCTTTCTTGAAGCCACCTAAGTTCAAGACCATCACTGCCTCCTCTTGGTGGCTAATTCCATAGCTTAACTGTGCACTCCATGAAGAAGCACTTTTATCTTCAGCATCATTGAATGTCCACAAGTTCTAATGTTACGACAGAGAAAGAACATTTTTCTATCCGCTTTCTTCACATGATGTATAATTTCATAAACTTCTGCCATGTCACCTAAAACGTCTCAAAGGCTGCAGCCTTTCCTGGTAGGGGTGTTGCCCCATCAGCTGCTGTAGAGGATACTGAGATGCCACCAATGTTAAGATAAAATTCAGTCGCCAGCAATCTAATTGTGTATGTGGAATTGAAAGAGAGAATGTACTGTACCTCAAGGCATAAAATGTCAGCAATAGGTTTTGTCAGAGTCTAGGCCAGGGTCCTGAAGCTGAGACTCCAATACTTTGGCCACCTCATGAGAAGAGAAGACTCCCTGGAAAAGACCCTGATGTTGGGAAAGATGGAGGGCACAAGGAGAAGGGAACGACAGAGGACAAGATGGTTGGACAGTGTTCTCGAAGCTACCAGCATGAGTTTGACTAAACTGCTGGAGGCAGTGGAAGACAGGAGTACCTGGCGTGCTCTGGTCCATGGAGTCACGAAGAGTCGGACATGACTAAACGACTAAACAACAACAACAGGCCAGGGTCTCCAGCTGTTGTTGGACTACAGCTCCCATCATCCCTAGCTAACCAGGACCAGCTGTCAGGGATGATGGGAGTTGTAGTCCAAAAACAGCTGGAGACCCAAGTTTGGGAAACCCTGTTCTAGGCTGAGGATGAGGCACCTCAGGCCTGCAAGTTGTCTAATGCGTATCTCTCTCTGGCCCCCTGGGGCTCTCGCCATGCCTTTCACTACTCCTCCACAACCACCTCAAGTGCTTTTCCTTGGTTAGACTGTGTCCTTGAATTTTGATATTGTAAAGCTCTTTCTACCGTCTTGCAATGCTTCCCAGTTTTCTCAGGAGCAAGATGTATAGCTGTACAAATGTATTCCATATGACAGATGAAAGCTCTGCTTCCCAAAGAGACACTGGCATCTTAACTCCCCATCGTTATAAACCACAATACACTGAATGTAAAAAACTTAACATATATTTTGTCCTGATCTAACTTTTGCAGTAAACTATTCAATCTATGATCTTTCTGGACTGCATCCCTTTCAAAAAGAGAAGAAAAGAATACTAGCGTATGTGTGTGTGGGGGTGTGTGTAAATAGCATGGAATAAATGGCTATGTTCTACTTTTGTAAGAGTTTAACAAAGATGCAAAAGCGTGTCTTTTTCTTGCTTTTGTCTTGCTGTTATATGGACGGAGATGGCCCAAGATATTTTGCCCCCTGAGGTGGACCAGCAAATGATGCCCCTGCCACCCCACCTCCTCCTCCTCCTAAATACTGCCCCCCTCCCATGCTGCAATGATAGACTTGCTGCTGGCTTCTCCTCTTCCTGCAGCCATTTTTCTGCACCCTTACTCAGAATAAGGCGTTGTGGAACAACTGGGTGGAATTTGCCTATTGAGACAGACATTCAGCAGGTGCAACATTAATGACTTACTATATCTGCAAAATATGCTCTTTTCATCAAAGATGTACAACTATGGAATATGCTCTGTCCTACCAGGCAATACCACAACTTAGCCTAATGCAATCCAAACCACAATTGTGTCACAACTTTTGTGGTTGTAATTTGGTCAGCTCTGCTTTAATGCTTCCTCTTACTACACTTCCTCCCCCCCCCCCCCCAAATCGGAACTGGCTGGGGAAAATAATTCATTGTAATTTTGAAAGGCGTTACTTAAATTATCCAACAATCTTTAGATAGCTGAACTCCAAAACAAGAGGGACAGGTGGGGAACAGGTGTGTTTGCTTTAATCCTGAAGAAGAACGGAAAAATTAGATCTAGATCAGCAACATGCTGCTTATGACAAATACTGCCTTGTACAGAGTCAGGCCATTTGTCTATCTAGCTCAGTACTGTCCCTGCTGGCTGGCAGTGGCTTTCCATGGTTTCAGAAAAGGAACAATCGCAGCCCTACCTGGAGATGCTGTGGATTGAACCTTGGGACCTTCTGCCCCAACTCTGCTACTGAACTACGACCCTTCCCTAAAGCCAATGAGAAAGCTCTCGTGAAGGATGGATTTACAAGCAGCAATAACCATTGCCATCCAAGCCTATATCCCCGTGGGATAAATTACTTCTTTATGACACCGCAGAGCTGTAAATTCATTATCTGTGTAAAGTCCAGCTATGTTTCCCAGGGGAATTCTCACAGAGGATATATTTCATCCATTCTTCAGAGCCAACTGTTAGCAACAAGTTACTATGACATGGTGTGAAATGGGAATCAATGAACGATGATGTAGGTCTTTCTGAGCTAATGCTCCTTGTTCACTCCTGTTCCCTGTTTCTGGCACCAGGCTGTCTGATGCAGGTTAATCCACAGCCCTTTTGTAGATGTCCAGGGAGTGAGCATGTGGATGAGGGAGGAACTGTGATCAGATCCACTGTGTCTTCCCTTTCTGCTATTATTTTATTATGGTTCCCCCCCCCCCAATCTTTTCATCCGAATATCACAAGAAAACAAAAATTCCTTTAGTGCCGAAATCATAAGGAACATTAACATTCTTTGGCTGAAACCCTGGTCACTCATTAATGGAGATCCAGAAAAGCTAAGATCACAGCAATGCACTGACAATACACACCTATTTATGTGGCTATGTTCTTTATGCACATAGACACATGCTCATCCTGTAAAGTGTTAGTTTGGAATTGTGGAAACCTTACCAGAATAAACACAGCACATGATTGCATGATCTGTACAGACAAGAGCACACATGGCTTGGAGTAGTATTGATGTGATATACATTACAGACATACCTGGTGTCTTGAAGCATCAGTAGTCTTTAAGGTTCTGGTTACTTATTTATTTAACATAATTCATATACTGCTTGATTGTCGTAAAACCTCAAGTGAGTTTACAAAAAATATTAAAAATTAAAGTTAAAAGCAGGTCTTTAACTACTTTAAAGTAGTTCAAAAACTACTTTAAAGCAGCAAAAACTAAACAACAATGAAAACACATGTACAGTAACTTCTACACGTCTGCATAAGCCTGCCTAAACAAAAATGTTTTAAGCAGGCATTGGAAAGAGGACAGTGAAAGTGTCAATAGGCAGGGAGTTCCAAAGTGCCACACTAAAAGATAGGTTTCTTAGAGAATGAGTACTGTATGGCAGATGTAGCAGTGCCAGTTCTGCAGAGCAAAACACTCAAGTGGGCATATATAGGGTAAGGCGATCCCGCAAGTAAACTAGTCCCAACTTGCTAAGTTCTAATAGTAACACATTGAACTTGGTCCGATTTAGAGGCAGGCCTGCTATAAAAATGGTGGAAGGGAGAAGAGAACACTACCTTAAGCTCTTTAGGAAAAAAGGTGAGGTGTAAATGTCATAAATAAATTAGAATGGAATTTCCATCTATGGCTTAATTTTCACAAAAGTAAATTATAACCATGAACATCACATAGGCATTTACACAGTTCCCTGTTCTTGGGCTACTAACAGCCCACCATCAATCATTCTGAGCAGTCTAGTTTATTTACAATGAGTAAGATATTTAAAGGAAGTGGGTAACAGCTTTTCTTCTTTCTCTGCATTAGTGAGACAGTTATAACCAGCCTCAACTGAGCTCCCAGGACAGGTAAGAAGTTCTAGCTTCTTTTCATCAGGGAGGTATTGTCACTTTGCTGTTGCCACTCCACCCTTCCACTCTGCCCTAAGCAAAGCTCCTGTGCCTTTATTGACTGAATGGCAGTAGAAACCTAACAGTGACAGCAATAGTTTTATCTAATGCTGCTCACGCCTGCTGAATACTGTATCCACTTAGTAAGCCAAAGCTAGAGGAGCTCTCTCTCACACGCAGCAGCTCCAGCACTGGGCTGGCCATGCAAGCAGCCTTTCATTTCTCCATGTGTCCTGGCAGCTGTCTTGCTCAAGACTGCCTGTAATTCTGAGACTCACAGTGGAAGTCTAAGCATGTTTACCCAAAAATAAGGCCCTTTGGTTTCAGTGGGACTTACTCCATTGTAAGTGTGCCATGGATTGCGGCCTATGGAAAGTCATCTTATGCTGCCTCCTATGTTTTTGTGGACCTCCAAATCCGAATTACTCTCTCGTCTCCTCCTATTTACCTTCCTAGGTCACCCCCTGGTTCACCTCCAGTGTTGTTTCTCAGTATCTCTCCAGACATGAGTAGTAGTATTAGGGCTGCCATACATCTGGAATTTCCTGGAAATATCTGGGATTGGGCTGTCAAAAATAATGTCCGGGAGCAAAGTTTGAAAATTGGTCAAAATGTCCAATAGCAGCCCATATCAGAAGTGTAGATTTTTTGTGAATTTCCCCCCAAATGGCTTAAAATGTTTTTGGGAGATTTTGCTCAATAGTTTTTGTGTTTGGTTTTCACTTTTTGAAATATGGCAACCCTATTAGCTGTAATCCCTGGCAACAGTGTAAAAGCTTGCTTTGCTACCACATTAGCAGTTCCTGCCCCCTTGAGATTGCCATTACCTGTTCACTCACTTTTTATAGAACACCCATATGATTATGATGATCTCAGCTCATTGCATTCTAGTGTTTTCTGTGTAGTCCTCTATGGTTTCTTCCATATCCAGTTTTCTTGCAATTTTCTTTTGGTAGTAAATTTCAAAGGCAGCACCAGCTTGACCTGTGTGGACAGGCAAAGCAGGACTGAGGTTTTTAACTGTTCTTTTGCCTTTAATTAAACCCTTCCTGTTTTATTGCTTTCCAATGAACAGGAGTCGGGAATTAGTGATAAATTGCATATATATCCACCATTGAAAAGCCTCTATTGCTTGTCTCATGCAGGAGGCTCTAATTACTGCTTTCTTCTCCTCATTTCTTTTAATTGTAGTGAAATCTCACATGGGAAGCAACTCAGTTCAGTAGTGTTTTATTGACACCTTTATTGGCTGTATACTTTTTTATTGGGTACATGTCACCTCCAGGATCTGACACACACACCCCCCTTGCCTATGCATACCAGTTTCTGGGGAACAACCCTGAGAGAGGACTGTTGCTCTCATGTCTTGCTTCTGGGCCTCCCATGAGCATGTTTGGGAAACAGAATAGTGGACTAGATGGGCCATTTGCCTGATCCTGCAGGACTCTGATTATGTTCCTATCACAGTAAAAATACAGGTCCTTGATTTTGTTTGGTTCTTATGCCACAAGAACTATTATGTCTATTCTATTCAAACAGATACAGATAAATATAAACAACCAAAATTACAAAAGAAAAATCCTTAATAATAATGGAAAAAGCTAAAAAAAACTACAAAAAATATCAAAGTACATGGCATAAAACATAAGCTATTATGGGAAAGAAAAAAGAAAAAAGGAAATTTCTTCTAGGAAGGGGCCACTCACATGTTGCACACATGCCAACGCTCTTTGGAAAGATTGCAAAATATGTTATGCGGTGGGACTCCTTTTCCTGTATAATTCTGCTGCTAGGCCATGGAAAACTGCCATTTATTTGGATCACCAGAAAAGGACTGTTGCCCCTCAAGCTGATGGGTCATTGTAAAAATGGAAAGATCTGTGGCTAGAAAAAGGTCAGATTATCTGGATGTAAGTAATGGGTGCAATTAGTGGCCCTTGAATAAGTCCCTTGAATAAGGCAAGCACACACTATCAAAACAGCTTGTGCACAGCCAGGGCTTTTTTCAGACGGAATTTGCCAGAACTCTGTTTCTGCACCTCTCAGGTGGATGCCAGAAAACAAAGGAGGCAGGCGTGGTGAGTTCCAGCCACCTCTTTTTCTTGAAAAATAGCACTGTGCAAAAACCATTCCTGCAGAAGATCTCATGGTGAAGTAAATGGCCTTTCTGATATGTGATTAATTCTTTGTACTGGCTACCAACTTTTAAGCAGGGCCATCTTGGCAAACTACTATGTAAAATCACCCAAAACCTTAGATGTCTTCAAGTGATATAAAATGCTAACTTCACTTGCCACTGCTGTATAAAAGTGACAGCAGCACTAGGACCCACCTGGATGGCCTGTCCCACAATGCCACACTCTTGAGGGAAGACCCCTTCCTCACACTGAGGTCCAGGCTGCTCATACTGCCACCACTGTCAACGATGAATGGGTGAGCAAGAACCCTTCCCTCAGAATAATGCCTGGAGTGCTCTTACAGGTACTTTGTTAGCAGCAGGTGGGTATCAATTGAGCAGTTGATCAGTTGATCAGGTGAAGGCAGAAGGGAAGAAGAGCGGTGAACAAATCGTACAGTAGCTCCAGTGACCCGCCGGTTGACCAATCATTAACAGGCAGCTCTATGGGCGGGAGATTTGGGCCATGATTCATCGCCTCTCCCAATTTGTTGCCTGAGCCCTGTGGCTCAATTCAGCTCCTGGTAGGTCCAGCCCTGCACTTAGCTTCCCATAATCAAGGTGGCAGGAGAGAAAAGAGAAGTGATATTTTCCTCCCTGGGTGTTATTTCTCTCTGTGTCTCAGCTGGTGCCTGCATGAGGCACAGACAAGGCAGCCATGACAGTCTCCTACACCTTGAAAGTGGCCAATGCTCGCTTTGGGGGCTTCTCCAAGTTACTTTTTCGTTGGAAAGGGAGCATCTACAAGCTGCTCTACAAGGAGTTCATTGTCTTCGTCTTGCTTTACGGAACACTAAGTGTCATCTACCGGTGAGTTGGCAATATCCTGTTTAATGGAATGAAACCTCTCCAGGGGAACATAGTTAAAGACATCTGAAATGGTTGAAGAACGTAAAATTGCTGTTCTTTTTTTAGGAGCGTTCAATGTTGTGGTACTTTTGCTCTCAACTTTCAGAGCTTCCTTACCAATCTGCTTGCCCCACTTTAAACCAACCTCAGAATTACACTGTTTAGTGGGAAGGAAGGCTTCCAGGGGTGACTTTCTTGCTGGGCCTTTCTCTCCATTACAATTGCATTCCACGCAGCCCACCAGGTCATTTACATGGGGATGACTCTCCAGGCTTTCTTCCCATCACAATCATGCTCTTTCCAGACCACCAAATGGACTGCAAAGAGACCAAATACATGGTGCTCCACACACCCCTGCCAGCCCTGGAGCAAAATTTGGCAGTGCACAAGGGGCAAATTTGGCTGTGGGAGGCAGACTGAATACCTGCAGTGGGCTGCACAGATGGCCTGCAAAGGGCTATGGGTTGTCCTCATGTGTTTTAAATATTGTGTTTTTAATATTTTGTTGGGAGCCACCCAGACTGGGCCAGCCCAGTCATATGGGAGACATATAAATAAAATAATAGTAATAGTAATCATTCTAGTAAATAAATCAAATTGTTCTAACATTCAGGAGAATCTGTTCCCCCTGAACATTATTAATTGGCCAGGATGGGTGAGTGGGGTATTGTTGGATTCTGCTGAGAAGGGTAGAGCTTAGACTACAGAGACTGCCACATTTATGCCTAGAGGCTCATGCCCTGCAACCCATAAATGACTTAAGCCCCAAATATCTGAAAGACCACCAATGTCAGAATTGATGGAATGTTTAAATCAGCAGAGCCCTCTTGGTAGGGCTTTGAGGGTTTGAAGGGTACCACCTTCCCAAGAAGGCATTATCTGTAGCAGCCCCTAAGATGTGGAGGTTCCACCCCACAGGGGTGTGTCTGGCACATTCTTTATATAGCTCTTAGCAAATGCTGAAGATACATCTCTGTACCCTGGCCTTTGATATCAGTGCTGTGTATTTTGGGGACTATTCCTGTGACTGCAATTTGTTTTAGCTGTTTTTAATACAGAATTTAAAATAGCTGTAACCAGCCCTAGGACCTGCTAGTGAAATCTGTTGGAGGTGGTATTAGTGTTGTGTTGTGTTGTTGTTGTTTTAATATTCCTTGTATCTTTGAAAGAATCCTATTGTTTGCCATAGTGACAGTTATTTTGGTACTTAACCAAGCAGAGGGATTGCTTTGGCAGGGACAGAGAAGAGCCCTGGCTCCTGTTTAATTGAAGAAGAATGTTTATACCATGAGACAGTTCAAGCCTGTTATTCTTCCCCATCTCCTGTAGGCACCTTCTGAATGTGGATCAGAAACGTCTCTTTGCAAAGGTGGCTGAATACTGCAACCGCTCAACTGACCTCATCCCTCTGTCCTTCGTCCTAGGTATGATTATGTACCTGCTCTTGATAGGAGGCCTTGTTGCTATGGTTTCTTGATTGCTTGCTTTAATTAAGGCCAGATGCATACATTTGGCAAAAGCCCCTTTAATCTTTCGATTGCACAGAATCCCAAATTATTTCCCATCAGGAGGTACCACAAATCAGTGGCAGAGCTCATGGTATGCATCTAGGAGTGAATGAGGAGTCAGATGATCTGAAGGACTCTTGCCATAGACCATTCTAAAAGTCTTGCTCTGAATTACTGCGGAGGCTGACCCTGATTTTTGTGTGTGTGCGTGTGTGAAAGTGAGATTGATGCAGCAAACACCACATCACGAAAAAAGAAATGTGAGTGGTGTCACAAAACGAAAAAAGGGAAGTGAAAAAGTAGGAGGTGGATAATTAAAATGGAAAAGGAAGTGACAGCTTGACAGGTGAGAGAGTTTATGTCTAAATGATGTACAGCTAGGGCTGCAAAAATGCACAATGAACATGCCTGACTCTCCTGAGTAAATAGACCTAGTTTTTGCATTAGAAGTGTCTATATCAGAAATGCAAGCCTAAATTGATCTGCTTAAAAATGATTCCTTTATGAATTTTCATTGCCTTTGCAAAACTTTACTGTAAAAAGGTCAACTAAAGTAAAACTGCAGTTCTCCCTAGCCTGTTGACTCGCTATTCCTAGAAGGAAGGCATTGGAAAGAGTAAACAATGACTGTCCACGTGGGCCAGGTGTTCTTTCGAGCTTCCAAGAAGCCTATATCATGCCATAGCAAGCATTGGAAGGGAAGGGTAAGATGGGACATCCCTTCTATTAGGCAGATGGGGCAGCTGCCTCAGGCCGAAGATACTATGACTATGGCAGTGGCGTAGCGTGGTTGTCAGCACCCGGGGCAAGGCAAGTAATTTGCACCCCCTAACCCGTGGATTTGCGCCCCCTATCCCATGGATTTGTGCCCCCTAACCCTAACTCCCAGATGTTGCGCCCGGTGCAGCCGGCCCCCCCTGCACCCCCCACGCTACACCACTGGACTAAGGACCGGAGGTGAAGTGTTGGAAGGCAGAGATCTGTGTACCATGGGGCCTGCCCTGCACTTCCTAAGCTAGCCTTCAGGCATGGTTGAGGTTGCTGGAACATCAGTACTGTTGTTGACTCTGTTTCCGTACATGCAATATGCAGGGGAGGTGGGAAGAGGAACCCTCTTGTTCTTTGTCTGGATGGGAAGCATACCATTTTCCCCCCTCATAGGAAAGCTTCAAGAAGGGAAAATGGGAGGGCAGGGGGAAACCCAGTGGTTTTGAATGTGTTGATCTTTTGTTAATATGTGCAAATCTAGATAAGAGCAAGGGTTGGTTTTGCCTCCATGCCTGCCAGAATCCCTGAATATAACTCTTTGCACTTCCCTGTTTTGTATGGCTGCTGTTTGGTTTTTGATTCAGCCACAGCCTGAAAAATGCTCTTATTTCTTTCCAAGAGTGTTAACTCTTTTAAAAAGAGGGAAATTTCAGCAGATAAGATCGGTACTCAATTGAAGATTATGAGAAATCCTAAGCACCCTGGCAATTTCCTAGAGAAATGGTTCCCACCATTAACGTGTGTGGACTCTTTGAAGGATTTTTGTAAACAATCTGTCTCTAAATTGTGATTGCAGACTTCTGCATTAAGTATTAAAGAATTTTATTTGCCTAACAAGAAATAGCAAGCTATGAGGTACACAGTATACTGAAACTTTTCATTACCAAATTCTAAATGTAAAAAATAATTTGACAACTTCATAAATCTTTAGTTTTGTAGCTTTCATAAATGTTTTTGCTTCTTTTGTAAAGATGACCAACCAACAAAAAGGGGAGTGAAATTTTGTCTTGTGTCATACAGATAACTTCTTTAACAATTCCTTAACAAAATTATCTGACAAGTTAACCAACTCCTAGAGCTCAAATGGGTAGAATGTTTCTGCTCTCAGTGTCAACATGCTAAAATGGCAGCAGTTCATTATGCCTGATGACCTTGCCTCATGCTCTCTCACTGTTTCCAAGTCCTCATCCCTCATCTAAGTCCTCATCCCTCATCCCTGCTAATGCCTCTTCCACCTCTCTTTCCTGGCAGGTTTCTATGTCACACTGATTGTGAACCGCTGGTGGGCGCAGTATACCAGCATCCCCCTGCCAGACCAGCTCATGTGCGTCATTTCCAGCAATGTGCATGGGAAGGATGACAAGGGCCGCATCTTGCGCCGCACTCTCATCCGTTACGCCAACCTCTCCTCTGTGCTCATCCTGCGCTCGGTCAGTGCTAGAGTCCTTAAGAGATTCCCCACTATGGACCACTTAGTTGAAGCTGGTGAGTTTAACTTGGGGAAATGAACAGGATGGTCTGGGAGTCTACTTTTATTAGTCTTTCTAAGGTGCCACAAGGATCAAGAGATTATTCCACCAGAACGTATTAGGACCCAGTGTCACTGACTGGTGGCCCCTGAAGCTCTTCCCAGCATCAAGAAGCAGATGGAGAGGCAGTGCTCCAACTTCCCATTCTCTCTTGCAGGTTTCATGACACAAGATGAGCGCAAGAAGTATGAGAGTCACCACTCAGACTTCAACAAGTATTGGATCCCTTGTGTGTGGTTCACTAATCTAGCAGCCCAAGCCAGGCGGGAAGGAAGGATCCGGGATGACGTGGCACTCAGATTGCTCATAGATGTAAGTATTGCAGTGGAATTGCTTTACCAGCTATGCAAACATGAAATAACCACCTGTCTTTCTCTGTCCAGGAACTGAACCTCTACCGCTCCAAATGCAGCATGCTTTTCCACTATGACTGGATAAGCATCCCTTTGGTGTACACACAGGTGAGCAAGGAGCACTCCACATCTTCTGGATACTCTTGCACGTCTCAGTGCTCATCTCTCAGTAGCAGTTTTGTTCCTACGAGTAGACTAAAGGTTACTTTTCCCATACACTTTCTAAATCTGTCTTTCTTGGTGCATCTCCACAGCACAACTCTACTTAGTTTTACTTAACGTCTCATTTTTTTATTGCAGAGGAAAGGAACAAGTTTCCAGCTCCAAAATAGTCAGCTGTTTCCCAATGAACATCAAATAACAAACTAGGAAATAGATCAGTTTGTGAAAGTGCCAGTTTAATTGTTTTTGAATTGGTAGGGTGCGCAGGACATGCTAGGGCATAATGTGCAGACCTCCTGTACTGCAGGAGAATGTTTTGGTTTCTGCAATGAAAAGCATAGTTCCATGATGCTCTCTTGAAACCCTGGCAAATGTTTAACAGCCGCTTCTCCACAGGTGGTCACCATCGCTGTCTATTCCTTCTTTGCTTTGTGTGTGATTGGGCGTCAGTTCCTACAACCTGTGGACCCAAGTCAAAACAAAACAATGACAAAAAAAGATGAGGACCTAGATTTGTATGTTCCCTTACCCACTCTTCTACAGTTCTTCTTCTATGCTGGTTGGCTGAAGGTGAGGATGTTGGCTCCCATTTTCCATGCAGATGGCTTCATTTGACTTGATCTTCAGTCTTCAAATTACAGTGGTACCTCGGGTTAAGAACTTAATAGTTCCAGAGGTCCGTTCTTAACCTGAAACTGTTCTTAACCTGAAGCACCACTTTAGCTAATGGGGCCTCCTGCTGCCGCTGCGCTGCCTGAGCATGATTTCTGTTCTCATCCTGAAGCAACGTTCTTAACCCGAGGTAATATTTCTGAGTTAGCGAAATCTGTAACCTGAAACGCATGTAACCTGAAGCATATGTAACCCGAGGTACCACTGTATAAGATATGGGGTGCTGAGACAGAGTTGGTGTGAGCATCAATGAGTCCCATGCATTGTTTGAACCAGATGGGAAGATTCAGGGGCGCAAGAGGCTGTCCCCATCTGCAGATTCTGTCCCTTCTGGATTTTACAGTACTGAAAAGAGAAGTGGGTTGGGGGTGTTCTTCCATTCCAGCCTCAATTCCACTCTCCTTGCCATTGAGTCAGCATCCTGAGCATGTGCAATCCTCGTTGTACTGGTTTATTGTGGTTCCTCCCCTTATGGTCTCTTATCCTGAAGGTCTTTTAAACCTTTGCACACTGTAAGGTTCCCCCAGCCTGCTGTTACCTCTCCTTGTAGCAGGAGGGTGATGATTTGCCTACACAAACAACACTCACAGCCTAAATGCTGGAAATAAAGGGAGCAAAGACTTGCAACAGAAGGTGCAAGCCAGATGCTCACCTGAAGAAGTAAACTGTTCTGATTGCAGCTGCTCAGTCCCCAGCCTTTCTGATGCGTGGGTAAGATCTGCAGAGGACTTCTTGTGCCCACTGGACTAGAATCCTCCGTAAGATCAAGGACCCCAGTAAATCTCAATGGGGGAGGCTTCATGCACATGGGGATGCTAAAGGGTTGCATGTGCAACACGCCACCCACCCCATTCGCAGTTTGAACATTTGTGTGTTCAGGCATGAACATGGCTAAAATGCAGCAGCTTCACTGTTCTGGATTGCAAGCACTATTTTGTGTGTGTGTGTGTGTGTGTGTGTGTGCACACTGGCATTTTGGATAGGAACCAGCACCCAAAGAGCTAGCAAGCGTATTAGTATATGCAACACAGCAGCTCAGCTACCTCTTTAATACTTTTTAATCACATCAAAGCAGAATGCTTTGCAATGTTTGTCTCTGTTTTCCAGAGAATGCCATTGGCAGCGAAGACAAGCTAGATGAGACTGTGCTTAGAAGGGCTGCCTGCTAAAATTTACAAAAAAGGATAGCCCTAATGCCACTCAGTTCCCTCCCACATTCAAATATGGAATATTCATATGCTACACCTTTCTTTTCCCATAGGTGGCAGAGCAGATAATTAATCCCTTCGGAGAGGATGACGATGACTTTGAAACTAACAAATTGATAGACAGGAACCTTCAAGTGAGTCTTAAAACAAAGGCCTAGTCACACTTCACACAGGTATATCCAGCATACAACTTGGCGTCCTGGGTGTTTGGGTATTTTTTCATATAATGCTTAATGACTGCCATGCTGGCCTGAAAAATCTGGTAAGCTATTTGTCATCTATACTGTTCTACCTCTGTGTATACCTTCTTTCCCATTTCTGCTCTCCACAGTCTGAACCTTTAACATTCTCTAAACTTTTTATGCAAAGCAATTGATGCAGAATAGACCATATATCAAAGAATCAATTGTCTTTACCCACATGCTGAATATAGCGCCTTGAATATTCAGTTTGTCTATTAATGCTCCTCTTCCCACACTTTTGACAGGATACTTTCTTTGATAGTAGACACAATCCCGTTGTAGGCTTGGACATAACCCAGTTCACCTTTTATTGGGACAACCAATTGCTTACTTCAAATCTCTAGTAACACACAGGAAAAGTGGCACTTAAGAGTGAGGCAATTTGTCCTTTTTGTAGTATCATGAGAAGCATTCTAAGATCTTGTTAATTGGATCTTTTCCCCCTGGTTATTAAATGATTTTTGTTTTACAGATCTGCAAGTCACTTTGAGACTTTTTGTACAAAGCAATGAATAAATGTAATCAATCTTAGTAATATAAAGGGTGCAACTGTCGATCTGAGACAGAAGCACTTTTATTTAGCTGCCTCTTATATTGCTGGTGTTCTTTTGATACTTTTTCCTAATGAGAACCTTGTGTTAAAGCACAACTGTAATTAAAGCACAATTGTAATTAAAGCAATTACAAGTCTTATGCAGGTCTTTGATGAGAAATATTCCTTTGTCTGCTCAGGTGTCTTTGCTTTCAGTGGATGACATGTATCAGAACTTACCACCAACTGGAAAAGACAAATACTGGAATGAATCTACAGCTCAGCCCCCGTACACAATGGCCACAGTGGCAGAGACCTTGAAACCTTCCTTCATGGGTTCTACCTTTGACATGCGGTAAGTTCAGCTATGTTGCCATGGCAAAAGGCTGACAACCTGAGCCTGGCAACTTTGCCAGATACAACCTCTTCCATCAGCTATAAGGGAGGGGACCATTTTCCTGGATTGCATTTTACCATCTCATCCTTTACTTATAGAGCTTTTACAATTAGCCCTGAATCCAGTGTTAAGAGGGAAATATTTACACAATGCATAATGAACACAGGATGCATACTGTAAGCAACACAGGGCAAAATCCAAATCCTGGTTAGCTAACAGGCCCAACCACTTTTTAGAGATACAAGAACCTACAACAATATCAGATCATCAGGTAAGATTGTATGAATGCATCCACCCCACTGTTGCATCATTTTCCTTTTGACTTTCATAGTAGGAAATCTGACCATTCTGATGGTATGGGCTAATTTCAGTGCTTCAATCAGGTGTATGTTTACTTCACCCAGTCTGTTCCCCTTCCGCAGGATGAGTGATGACCCAGAGCAGAGCCAGCAGGTGGAAGCATCACCCAGCATGAGCCGCATTCAGACTCCCCTGCTCAACCGCTTCCTCACTGCAGCTGCCTCTCCTGCAGTCAGCCTCAAAAATTTTGGCAAGGGCAGTCGGATTCAGCATCCCCAGCTACTGCGCCTAAGGACTGAGGGCACTTTCCCCTCTTCCAGCCCCAGCTTCTATCGCAGGGAAGATCCTGAAGCAGTTGGTCGCATTGACGAAGAAGACATGGAAGATGAAGAGACCAGACTTAGTGAAACCTCCTCCCCTGGCTACCACCTCAAAGTCCCCCATAAGAACACAAACACTGAGAATCTGAGAAAAGAGCTGCCCAGCATTACAGTGGTGGAGCCGCCAGATGAGATCAGTATCAGTGACCAACCATCTAACTAAGGCCCAATCCTTTTAAGGCAGAATTTAGGACTAATGTCCCACTCAAGCCACACAGGTCCAGTATATACAAGAGAAACTTGCCCTATCTAAACATACATACACCAAGGGATAAAAACACTAATGCCAAAGATTTGCAGCTGCCCATTCTCATATTGAAAACCACGCACTCAAAATAGGAAGAAAGTACTGACATATGAACACACATACAAACATCATCCTTTTACCTAGCAGGGTTGTCCTTGAACAGGTAAAAAAAAGCTTGAATAAACAGGTACTTGCAGTGATGCAGCTTTTTGGAATCAGCACTCAGTTGAAGAGTTAATTTAGTTTATTTTATTTATATTTATCGAACAAATCTAAGAAATGTTAATTTTACATACTGTATAAATAGCTGAAAGGTTTTTTCAATAGAGAAATGTGTGTGGTTAAACTGAAATGTTGGGAGGAAATTCTAGGGAAGCACAATGAAACAAATTCAAAGCTTACTTTCAAAATGTTTATTGTTTAGGTTGCAATCCTATACTTATTTACCTGAGTTAATGAACTCAAAATAATTTACTTCTGAGTAAGCATGTACAGGATTACTCTCTCCCTCCTCCTATTAGTATAAATATGCATATTTATTAGTAAATAGGTCAATGGGGCTTACTTCTTAGTAAGCATATTTGAAAGTGCAGCCTGAGAAGCGGCTATGAAATCTGACCATATGAGCATTCCTATAGCTATACACACAAAATAACTTTCTTAGGATAATCTCCTGAATAAAAGTTAGCTCCAACTTTGATTTTAGACTATTACTGTAAAATTTTAGTAGTGGGATGAGCACTGTATCTAGCTGCATATGCTTTCTGTAAAGTTATGTGGAAGTCTGGAGATTTGCTATCTGCCCAAACCCATATAAGCAAGCCATTTATTTGTCTGGTATGTTCTTAGAGATCCATGCTCCCATTCATAGAACTGGTCCTTGCCCTCTCAAACTGATGAAAATGTATCTTGTTTGAAGATAGTATTGTTCCCAGCCTTCGAAAGGACCAGACTTTTGGAAAGAGGCCTGGCCCTTCTGCTAGAAGGGAGTTAATCTTGCACTGGAATGAGACCAGAATGTCACGAAGAAGACAATCTAGACACTTAGCAGTGCACCAGTTGCTTTGTCGCTAAATGTAATAATCATGTAAAAAATTCAACTAACAGCTTCCAATTTTGGCAGTTCAACTGCCAACAACAAACGCATTAATAATTTTCTCAGCTTCCATTCATTAATGCCCTGTGCACATACCTAATCATTAGAAATATATGCTATGCATTGGAAGAGGATGAAGGCTCTGAAAATCTGTTCTCCATGGGGCCACCAAAAGCAGGATATTTTGAAGTGCACACTACAAAGCTCATGTTGCAAGGGAACTGGGAGAACAAATAGAAGACAACACACCTGTGCTGCTGACATTTATAGCGCCATACTGTATAATGAGAGTTCATCATACCTAACTATAGAGCTTCAACCCTATTCAGGGAAACTTAACAGTTATTAGCTTTAAGACTTGGGCAATTTAGCAAAGACGTAAATGCAAAGCAAAACTTTGCTGCTGTTATACTACAGAGTACTCAACACACAAATGAAACAACTATGGCTGATTGATGGTCATTAAGTCCTTAGTTACTTATATACTATTCTAAACAAAAGTGAACCCATACCCCCTCAATGCATGTTGGAGGGAGTAGTATTAGTAGGCATGCCTGATGGCATTTGGAGACTACCAATTCTACACCGTGAAGAATCCCGTTCAGCAATCCTTGCCTGCCAAAATCACAGCTCTAAGGGTGGCATTTTAGTATATTGGTAAGGAAAAGCCTGACCCTACCATTACAACAGCATGTGCTTTTTAAGGCGGATGACGCTTCCAAGTCAAACAACTTTCACTCATTTTTTAAAAAAAACTTCCATACAAGCATACTTAGTGTGAATGGACTAGCTCCTAAACAGGAGGAAGCAACTGCTCCCTGGGGTTTTAGTATCAATGTAGAACAGCAGCTAAACAAATGTCTGGCCTTAGTATTTTGTCCAAACCCAGGATCCTGGTTAATGTGTCTCCTCCTTAACCACGTGTAACCACAGGACAAACATTGGCTACAGATCATGGTTAAGGAGGAGAAACCTAACTAGGACCCCAGGTTTAGAAGACATATTAAGACAAACCTTGCATTAGCTTTCATCCCATAGCACTTAAAAATCCTGGAAGAAAGCTAAGTAGGTGTGAGCTCCTCGTCAGCAACCAACACGTTCACATGGTCACAGTAAACCATACTCAAGTCTTTGCCTCACTGTCCATAAATAATCACATCAATCATTTATACAAGACTCTGTAGGTATTTATTCAGCACATTAGATACAGTGACTGTTCATTTGCCTTTCCTGGCTTTGATCTTCCTCAGGTAGAATTCTAGTTCTTTGCCTTCCAGAAGGTATCCATCTGCTCGACCACACTGCCCAGGCCGGGAGGCAATACAAGCTGCAAAACGAAATCATATTAGAAATGGGGAAGTATCAAGTAAGAAGAACTGGGCTGCTTTTCCCTGTGTAATGTACTTATTGCCAGTCTTTCATGCCAGGACATCATTGCTAACCTCTTGAGACAAAGCAATTTAATGCTAATGAACCCATCTTTTTTCCAAATTGGGGTGGGTGGGAGGATCATACCATCTCCCCTCCCCAAGTTGCAAAGTCTAAGGAACCACCAAACCATCCTGATGAAGTCACCTTCAGAATTTGAATTGTCACCACTTGCATTCAGCAGCAGAACTGGACAAAGTTTTCGTCACAAGGCCAACTTCAAAACACCAGGGAACACAATGTTGCCTGCCACTTGAATGACTTTACACATGTGGCAATTGTGGTTGAGAAAAGCCTGTAATACTTTTCTAGTAGAGTCTCTCAGCTTTTGCCAACTACTATTCCAAGAGTTGAATGAGCAAATCAGCAATGCAAAGTCAGATTTGCTGAATTAGTACCATAGGGTTTCCTGAAATCCAGAAGGCAGTAAAATGCAATTTTATAATAACTATAAGATAAAACAGCATCCACCCACCACAGCACCTAGGCTACTGGTAAACACAGCACTCTTTCCTGTTTCAGAGTCTCACCAAGTAGCTTCCCTTGCTGGAACTGCTCCTCCAGAAGACTACTGATCTTCGCATTCTTTTTTCTTTCATCATACTTCTTCTGAATTTTCTTTGAACGCTTCTTGTTTAAAATTTCTTCTTCCTCAGGAGTCTGGAACAAGAGCAGAAGCATGTGAATAGAATTGGAGTTCAACTGATAGTCAGTTCCCATAATTTCACCCATTTAATGTCTATGTAATTGGTTTTTGCAACCAACATAGAAGTCTCATTTGGCATTAAGCAGTATATAATTTACTAACAAGTGATTGAAGGAGCTTGAATGAGCTGGTTATGTTTAGCCTGGAAAAGAGGAGATAGCCATCTTCAAGTATTTTAAGGGCTGTCACATGGAAGAGTAAGCATGCTTGTTTTCTCCTGCTCTGGAGGGTAGAACTCAAACCAATGGCTTCAAGTTCCAAGAAAGGAGATTCAGACTAAACATTCAGAAAAACTTTCTGGCAGTAAGAGCTGTTCAGCAGTGGAGACGTGGTGGACTCTCCTTCCTTGAAGGTTTTTAAACAGAGGTTGAACGGCCATCTGTCATGGATGCTTTAGCTGAGATTTCTGCATTGCAGGGGGTTGGACAACATGACCCTTGGGGTCCCTTCCAACTCTTAAGATTCTATGATTACAATATTGAGGATCTGAGCCTGGCCAAGTGACAAGTAATAGAAAGAGCCAGTACCTGCACTGTGTACATTAAGAATTCATTTAACTTTCTGCATTTTTAATTCAAAACATCTGTACCCGTATCAGCAGAGAGATGCTGTAACTGGACAAGAACCAACAATGAAGGGTGGTCAGATGTCTTCTTCAGATTAATGTCAGTCATCACTCTCCATTCAGAAGCAGAACTGGACAAAGGTATCCTCACCAGAAGACAGAAGAACCCTAAACTCTAGGGCACAGTGGCTGAACACTTAACAATTAAAAAGCACAGGACAACCATCTGCCTCTGCAGACCCACTCAATACATACCAACTTGGCACCCTTTTTGCGCCCGAGTGGCAAGGCATAGTGGGCTTCATACCACTGTCGGTATGGTGTGCTGTCAATAAGGACAATGCAATTTTTGACCAGGGTCTTTGTGCGCACCAATTCATTGTTAGACGCATTGTACACTACGTCAATGATTCTGGTTTTGCGGGTACAGCCTGTAAAGAGAAGAGACCATGTTACAAATTCCAAGAACAAAATACAAATCCATGGCAAAAGAGCCTCTCATGTACATATAAAAACCATAGGCCCCAAAATCTCCTTGGAGGTTGAAGTTTGCAGGATCTATACAGCTTCTGCTTTAAAAATACAGCTGTGAAGTTTCTATTACATCTACTTTTAAAACACCCATTTAAAGATCATGAGGAAAATTGGAATTTGCATACTACAATTCGGAAAGAATTTCCACAGACCCAAGTTTAACCAACCCACTCTTTCTGCAAACCTCAACTTTTAAAAAATATAATCTGTTACAGATCAGTACCATAGGGAAGGAGCATTTTCTGCACTTACTACTGTAAGACAAAACAACAGCATAGAAGCAGTCCTAGAAATGTGCAGTATTTCCCGATTTCAGTAGAACAACTTATCCCCTTCTGTGAAAGGCAAATGCTTTACAAACAACTCCCTGCTGTGAATGGGTTGCGTTCTGGGCCTTCACACATTGGCAGAGCGCACATAAGCCCACCCCGCCCCCTTCCAGGTCGAAAACAACCCACGTGTTGAAGGTTCCACGTCAACTAAACGTGTGCCTGTACCTTCTGTTTTTAAATTTATGATTACCTTTTGCCTTTGGAAGATAGTCTGGAATATTGGTCATAAGCCAATGGTCTACAATCAATTAATGAAAAAGTGTGTTCCAATTGCCCATCTGCACAAAATTTTAATGATCAAGTTCAATATTAAATATGGAATGGTGGAAATACAGAATCTGCAATCAAGTGAATAATCTCCACCAATTAGAAAAAAATAGTAACAAGATTGCAATCTGACACTTCCATAAAGTAAGAAACTTTGGGCAGACTAACCCAAATAGGCGCTCCAAGGCACCAATAAGGAATCACACTCAATGTACACTCAGTATTTGATTTTCGCAGCAGGGGATTTTCTTTGCCTGTTATTGTCTCTGTAGCCACAAAATGTTTAGACCAGGCCTCCTCCCTTCCTGTCCCTTGGCCACAGAATTGAAGTTTTTCAATCCATCTTTAACATCTCACAGCATTACTCAATGTTTAACAGCATCTGTGATCAAAATCAATTCACACAATAAAATTCTTGGGAAAATACACATCAAATGTAGTATACAAACAATTTTGTTTCCCCTTTAAATTTACATAACTGCCCTTGAAGCAACAATGCACTCACTCAGGGTAACTATGACACCACCATCACCGAGAGTTTAGGAATTCACCAAAACTCTCTTAAGGTCAAAGTTATCATCACTGTTCTCTTGTTTTAGCTTCCAGGTCACTAGCATGTACCATCCTAGCTAATGCCACACAGAGGAGCCATTTTGCACTTACATTCAGACCCCCAAGAGAAGTTTCCAACATCGAGACGCAGAGCACGGTATTTTTTATTCCCTCCACGTACCCTTACTGTGTGAATTCTCCTAGGTCCAATCTACAACAAAACAGAACAGACTAGGTCAAACCACACGGATACACAGCACTAAAATCTTCTTACAAATACTCAAACCACATGGCAACATGGTCAGTGTAACTATGACAACCCCTAGCATTGGTGAGTGCAACAATGACCAAAACGGTCTCGCATCCACCTAAGGTGTAGCTCTCATCACTCCAGTTGCCTCCCATTCCAAATATAATTGTTCAGATCTCCTTATTTATGCAACTACTCCAGCACACCAGACTTTGGACTTGTGTTTAACTCCCCATGCTGCACTATAGAGTCTAAGGGGAAATTCAGATGCAATTTGTGAAATGGCATATTTGTGGTGTGCTTCAGTTGCTTGAAGTCAAACATCCCACCAAGAGTGCCCCTGCAGTTGTATGAACACAAAGTAGACTGGATCCTGGTCCATACATATAAGTACAAGAAAGAAATTGCTGCATGCTACTCACAGTCAGAAAAATAAACTCTGGAGCACACTTACTACTGGGAAATTCAGGGGCACACTTTTATTATGTTATAATTTATGAGTTGTACTCTGATTATAGTCTAATTTTTGCACATTCATACTACTTCCAGGTCAAGCACACAAAAATAAATTGCTATCTTTTATAACATGAACCTTTCATGACTCTAAACTAGGATAATCCTAGGATCAGCATTTTAAAAGTGTGCTCTTTCAGGTTACTCAAGAACAAAGAACCCCTGCAATGAATACTGAGGGGTCCTGAGCAGTGCATGGAGGTCTCAAGTACTTCAAGAAACATATACTGTATATGCTTTCTAATTTAAACAGGGATTTTGCAGTCATAAGCTGAGCACCAAAAACACAAAGAGACAGCTAGCTGCACAAGTAATTATTCGCTACAGGCACATACTTTGGTATTGGCAGGGGGTCGCCCCAACTCATACTTCCTCTTCTTGTGATAGGGCTTTCGCTTTCCCCCGGTCTTGCGGCGCTTGTGCCAGTTGTCCCTGGAGATACCTGAGCGGACAGAACAAAAGCCAAATGGTGAAGACGAGCCCGCGACACAGAGCAGGGCCTTTTCTCCTCAGCCGACTGCAAGAGTTCCTTATGCCCAGAGTTACTCAGCTCTCCAAGGTAAAAAATGTCTCCGCACGGCATTCTCGGTGGAAGATGCTTCATCACAGCAACACGGGGCAAAGGAACGCGAAGGGGGCCCTTGGCTCAACGCCAGTGGGAGGCCGCTTCCCGCAGACCCTTCCTCCAGGGTAGGCAGCCAACGCGTCAAAATGGCAAAGGCACGCAGGCCCAGGCACAACCTGCGGCCGAGGCGGGGCCCAACCATGAAAGCGGCAAAAAGGAGCCACCGGCCCAAATAGACCCTGCATTGAATCGTGCAAACGCCCCCGTCCCCCATTACTTGAGCTGCATCCCCGCTGGATCGACCACCTGGCCGGATGGGAACGGATGGAAGGACCTCACCCTCCAGCTTCCCAAGCTACTCACCCATCCTTCTCCGGAGGCGCCGACTGCAAAGAGAAGGCCGCAAAGCACCACGGGGCGGTTTGTTGCCCGTCAAATCTCGCGATGGCTTCTGCGTGATCTCAGCGCGTCCTCTGTGCGTGGTCTGAACGTCATCGAAGTGAGACGCGCCTGCGCGGTCGGCGAAGGAATGCGACCGCGGCAAAGACAAGAACAGAAGTGTGTCCGATGGCAGGTGTGCGCGGAGGAGAGCGAGCCATTTGTACCCAGCCATGGATGACCGCTCCACGCCGCATTAGTGCTTCAGTGCTTTGCTACTCTGCGCAGGTCTGTTACTCGCCCCATGCAATCGCGTGGGAAGGTTTCTCCACTTGCAGTAGCTGTAGAAAAGGGAGCTTCTCGCACGTTTTCCGCAGTTCTGCAGCCATGACAGAATGTTACCTCTCCTGCATGACCGTTAAAAAGGTACACGGCTCTTGTAAAATAATTGTATCCGGTAGTTTTAAAAAATACGCACGCAACGAAACAGAAAGGCAGATTAACACAAAATGTAGGTGGTACCAACTACGCCTGTCCTTCAGTTTGATATGACATTGGCGACAATGGCATACAGTGAAGGGTTGTAACAGTCTGAGAAAGATGGAAACCAGAACATTTGGAATAGGCTAGTGCTGATCTCAAAAATAATACTTGAATTAAAAACTAGGATTTCTCAACAAATCTTACTCCAGTCACATTATCCCCGACAGGTGCTAAATTAGATACGAAGGAAACATCAGTTACAACTATTATGATAAGGGTATCTTCTATAAATTTGGGCTTTGCATAGGTATGTCAAAAATCCACTTGCACCCCATATATACATGCACACACATACACATTTACACACACATTGAAGACAACGCTTTATACATCTAACAAATGGGCTCTAGTTTATGAAAGCATGTACCACAATAAATCTATTCCAGTAGCACCTTAAAGACCAACTTAAGTTAGTTCTTGGTATGAGCTTTCGTGTGCATGCACACTTCTTCAGTGTATCTGAAGAAGTGTGCATGCACACGAAAGCTCATACCAAGAACTAACTTAGTGGTCTTTAAGGTGCTACTGGAAGGAATTTTTTTTTGTTTTGACTATGGCAGACCAACACGGCTACCTATCTGTCACAATAAATCTGTTTTAGACTTTAAGGTGTCGATGCCGGAAAGCCAGTATTTCAGCATAGAATCAGAATTGGATGGGACCTTGAAGTTCAACTCTTTGCTGATGCAGAAAATCTATAAAATCCCAAATAGGAGACCAAGATTTAGTTAGAAAAAACCCGATACCCCATTCTAATCCTCCACTGTGCATCAAAACTGACATGAGACTGATTCTTCACAAATATCACCTGTCTTACCAAGCATAGCCCTATCCCCAGCTGAGAGTCTAGTCATGTCATATCACTACAGCTCTAGGAAAGTTCCAGATTTTACTATGAAATTCTTGCAACCTAGTTGAAATTAATTTGAAAGTTGATAAATGTTTAAGTACATGTGAACCTATATAGCCATCCTACAAGTTCAGCTAAGTTTATTTTTTATTACAGTAGTCCAGAGTCACAATAAATGTTATCCTTTGGTGAGTCAGCATTCTTTTGCTGTTACCTGAACATGTGATTGAGAGTACTTGCAGCAGATGATTTCTGCATATTGGCGAGCAGAGGATAGTCTCCTATGCTGGCTGTGTATATATAAGTTGTCTGTAGTATGTTGATTCATAATATATTCCTGCTATTTCTGCAAATTAAATATTTTGGTTGTTCATGTTGAGTCTGATGCAAAGGCCTTCTTAAGATTGCACATTCCTGGTGAGGTTTTGTTGTTGAATAGCAGGTTCCCATTCTGTATAATGCATTGCTTTTAGAAGTGACTTGCCATGTAGCAATGAGCGTGTTGTTCAGGAAGCTTCAAGCCCAAGGAACTGCTGAGCATAAGGAACTAAGTTCTTTGGGTGCAATAATTGTGTCTTTGAATTTTATGAATTGAAGCTGTTTCTAGAGCCTGTGGATTATTATATTTATTTCCCACTTTCCCCCAAGGAACTCAATATAGTATATTGGGGGTTATTGGGTTGTTTGGTATTTTGTGATTTTATATTGTAACCACCCCAAGACCTGCAGGTATAGTGCGGTATACAAATTAAATAGTGTGTGTGTATACTTGGTTCCCCGCCCCGTTTTATCCTCAGAACAACCCTGTGAGTTAGTCTAGGTTGAGACTGACACAATGAGTATCAAATTAAAGTAGGTTTGATTTGAATTCTCTATATTTTCTTCAGTGTATAAACATTAGCATTTCAACTTAGCCTCTCTCCTTCACTTTACACTCAGATGTTAATTTATGTTCAGTTCTGATAATATCTGCGTTGTAATGTAAAATTGCTCTGCACAGAGAGAAAGAGAAGTACAACTATTCAACTGGTAAGGTAAAGGTAAAGGGACCCCTGACCATTAGGTCCAGTCGTGGCTGACTCTGGGGTTGCGGCGCTCATCTTGCTTTATTGGCCGAGGGAGCTGGTGTACAGCTTCCGGGTCATGTGGCCGCATGACTAAGCCGCTTCAGGCGAACCAGAGCAGTGCACAGAAACGCTGTTTACCTTCCCGCAGGAGCGGTACCTATATATCTACTTGCACTTTGATGTGCTTTCGAACTGCTAGGTTGGCAGGAGCAGGGACCCCTTGCTTAAAAACCAAATCAGGATTTATTCAAGTTACTCAAAACTTTTCTTTAAAGCAGGTTCTGTTATATGAAGGCCACAATAACACAAAATAAGGATAGCCAAGTTGCCTTACTTATATAGTATTTCATGAGAAATGAGACACAGAATTGGCAAACTGATGCAAAATATTTATTCCAAGTTAGTTATCTTTTGTTGCAGTAGTTTTCCCCCTCATACAGACTCAATGTGATAGTCACTTTTTTAAATCTGTAAATAATGTTATCAAAATAATCTTAATCTTTGAAGTCCCACAAAAATTTATATTTTACAATCCACCCTGAATATCAAGGTTGCAAGAACACAAACAATTCCTATATCCAAATATTTTACAGCTGTACCCCCAAAAAAGAAAAAAAACCAAACACGCCTGGTTAAGTGATGAAGCTCCCCGAGCCGCCAAAAAACAAAATAAAAAAGTTCCATGTTATTAGCATTAATTTAACACAATTAGAACTTCCATAGCCATTTTGTCATTGACAATGATTGTTTTAGCACATTATTGCCGCACAGCATTTTGCTATGTGGACGGCAGTATGAGAAGCATGTGGCTGCCCAACTCAGTCCCTTACATCCTGCTGCTGATGAGACTGAAACTATGCCTTGCACCAGAAGGCCATGAGTCACCCATCTGCATGGACTGTTCTCTATGAAGCATAGAAGGGCAAAACCAAAAATAAGCCAATAGCTTTCTTCTTTGGGATATAATTCTTTCCCTTGTGCATGAAGTTTTCAACAATAAAAAGAAACTGAACAGACTTGAGACAGAATAAACTTCTGCTTCATTTGAACCCCAAACATTTATGTGCTGAACTACAAACTGAGTTTGCTGGGTTGTTTTGTACTGTGGGTTTTTTGTGCCTATTTTCAGGCATCATCGTCTGAAGTTTCACTGCTACTTGTTTCTGTATCCGACTCCTCAAACTCTGTCTTAAAAGTGCTTCTCCAGTGGGAGAATAGTTGACTGTTGCCACGGCCTTGAAGAAATCCATTCTTCCTAAAGCCGTTTCTTCTTAGCTGCAGGAAAGAAAGGAAAATGAATTCATATTTGTTTCCCTTTTCCATTCAGAGCTCAAAGCAGAGTACACTCTAATACTATGTACATATAAAACAAAGTCTATATAGGCTTGTCAACATGCAAAAAAATAACTGAGTAGACGCTTTTGCAGTCATCTCACAGGTTTTATGAAATAAAACTAGGAAATGACCAATGCTAAAAGACTGATAATAATATTAAACACAAAAGCTAAACATACCTGCTCTGACTTTATTTGGAACTCTTTGAGCTCATCCTCTGTGAGGGGAAGGCAATTCTCATCATTTTCAGGGTACTCTTGCCACCCCATTGCTTTCAATAACCTAGTAATTTAAAGGAGATGGGGGTGGGTTGAGAAAGAGAGGTTGGATTAACAATGGAAGAAAGACCCACCCCCACATCACAATGCATACAAAATTGACACGTTTTCTATAGATACTCACCACTGATTTTTACATGAATTAGTTAAGTTCTATTTAACAAGCATTGTTAACAATGCTTGTTAAATAATGTTAAATAATTGTTAACAATTATTTAACAAGTATTCTTCAGCTGCAAAGGAACATGGGGTGACTTTATGAAGAAGGACCTAGGTAATGAAAGTAAATGATGTGGTTATGAGGGACTGGGGAATGAAAAAGGAATATGGCAGGAATTGGGAGCTTTTTTGTGACAGGCCCACTCCTGAGGGTTAATGTGAGAAAGAACTGGACCAGTGATGGCTGGAGCTAGAAGCCAAGTGGATGGGGTTGCCCCCTTCTCCCTCTCAGGTTATAACTGAGTAGAATACACCTCTTGTATTCTTTATTCATTAGTAAGAAAGCAACTATTCTTGAGGAATAGTTTTTTTGTGTATGCATGCTGACATGCATTTATTAGGTGCTTGTCAGCATGTCAAAATCTGAGGGGTGATAAATAATGGGGAAAATAATTGTGTCATCTGCCTCTTCCAGAGCAAATGGGAGAAAATGTCTCTTCCCCAACTCACTCTACCTTGTGGCAGCAACATCACTGTCAACAGGGACTCTGTGACAAATGATGGCAAATACAACTTGCTCCCTAGTCCTGTTATGAATCATAGAACTGTAGAGTTGGAAGCTATCCCAAGGGTTAGATAGTCCAACTCCCTGCAATGCAGGAATCACAACTAAAGCATCCCTAACAGAAAAGGAGCCATTACTCCTATGCCTGCTCTGAGGAAGCAGCACTGCAGCATCAGAGGTTGAGCAATTACTGGATTCCGGTTTATGCAGGCCTGATCTAGCCATGACATTAAGTGTCTACTGTTGTGCTCAAACAGCTGGGGTAGTGTCAGAAGACTTAATGATTTATTCCACAAAAACATTCAGGTCTTATGTGTGATAGATAGCTGTTAGGGAGTTACACCCTTGCCATCACCTTTGAAATAATATGCCTCTGTGCAAAGACCCTCCCAGTATATGAGCACCCACTGCAGGACAGCACACTACGCTGCAAGAACAGCATGATCAAACAATAGAAGCAAAAACTGACAATAACTTGTGGTTGGTGATAGAACTTTAAGAAGTTTCAGGTTCTACTTTTACTTCTGACTCTTATTCCACTAATTTATCTACAACGCTGGTAGAAAAAGATTTTCCTTAGCAGTCTGTCTTCCCTCTTACCTGTGTTCTGCTTCTAATGAGTGAGAAAGGTTCTCCCCTTCTTCTAAAGGCAGAGAAAGACCATTCTGGTGACAATTCTCTTCCCAGTTTTCCTTTGGTTCTGGTGTGCTGCCATCCTCCATCTGGCAAGGGAGAAAAAAATAAGTCAAATTGCCTGGTGAAGGCTGCTGAGCCTTTAGATCATAGTATCAAACAACCACTCTTGTACTGCTATCTATCCAATCAAAACCACAGTTGCTATGGAATAAGCCCAGCAAGACTTCAAAACATGCACAAATTGCTCTGTAAGGAGTTTGCTTTTGGGAAAATAATCAATATATACCCTGCCTTCCTGACCATAATACTAACAAATTACAATGTAAAAATATTCTTTTTCCCCCAAGATCCCTCTATCTAGAAGCTGTAGTTTCTAGAATGGTTAAGCAAGTCCTACTACTGTAATAAGAACACAATCCAGCAAAGTAAAAACACATGTCCAACAGGGTGCTATGTGTGCAATTTTCAAGCCTTGATGAATCCTACAATCAGGATTGTGAATGGGTTCCCAACAAATAACTTAACCATGTATTCTGCACACATTGGATCTGGTCCCACAGACATCTGACAAAATGCTTAGTTATAACCTTATTGTAACCAATAAGGTATTTTGCTTCCAAGATCAGTAGCCAGTACTCTTTAATACCTCTATCACCCTTTATTTCCCAAAAGTAAAAATACTTTAAAAGCTTTCAATTACCTTAATGTGTTAGTCCAGCACAATTATTTGGGGAGTGGGGGAATGAAAATGTCTATACTGTTTTGTGTTATGCACTTTACATTTCTAAAAATTAAATATAGCTTTGTTTTATTTGTTGAAAAAACTAGTATATATAGATTAAAAATGAATTTCTGCAGGGGTTATTCACTAAATGGACATACTGTGCATGAAGAGGACACATATTTTGTTTATGCGAAAACTCACTCCTTTAACTATCATTTATCACCTATCTGCACAAGTCAAAGAACAGAACCAAAAATCAAATTCCCATAAAAAGTAGCTGATTACTAGACAAGTCAAGCACTTAGAATAGTTGGAAAATACCAGCTCTGCCATACCCTTAACACAACATTTCATTTCACACTCAAAAATCCCTATCGTTTTAATACTCTAGAAAGAAAAACCGGAGCTGCACCCTTACATCCTCCAATTTGTTGCTCTCATGGCGCTCTGGCAACTCCCCATTCCGGTCATCCTTCAAGGCCTTCAAGAACTCACTCTTCTTATCTGTGGTGCGTCGCATCAGCTTTGTCAAGCGAGAGGAGTTTATTTCAATGGGAGGGGTGATGCTGGAAGGACTCTGTAGAGAGAATAAAAGTGCTGCAAATCTTCCAGAGTTTACTTTTTACCAGAGGGATCCTGTCCTCCCTACCTCATTTCTATTTGTGTCATTTATGCTGGGTGATCATAAGTGTATGTTCACTGATGTTCAAATACTTTAAAATCCATTTTTTTAATTCAACCTTTCAAGCTTACCTCTTTGGAAGAGGTGAGAACAGAGCCACTGGCCAGTACAGCAGGTTTGGTTACAGACACTGGACTTGTAAAAGCAGAATCACGGCTGGAGGAGAGCGAGCCTGGTTTATGTTCACTTCTGTTAGCTTTCCATTGGCTTGGCTACCATGAGAAGAGAACAAATACAGTAACATTAGGGAGCAAAAAACTGCATAAAAGCAACATCAATAATTAATCAATCTAGTAACTTAATTTTTTATCTTGCTTAAAACTAGACAGTCACCTTGATTACTATTTATATTTTTGTCAGCAGGCTGAAAAAACTGGCACCAGCCCCATCACGGATCCAGGAAAAGGAAAAGGAAAAGAAAGTGGTCGGACTAATGCAGAAAGTTTCCCATCCCCATTTCTACTTGTGACGGGCTTTGGCAGGCCTTGCTTATTCCTACAAAGAGGTGAGAAGGTGCAACAGTGGGCAATTAGAATTCCCCTGAATGTGTGCAAATGGAGAGGGCTGCATTTATCCTACAAGACACATGTTGTGCATGGTGATTATATGGTAACACCCTGTGTAAAACACTTAAACTGTAGAGGAAGCACTAAGAGTTGAAGACAGGGAATACAAAAGTAGAAGCCAGGAACAGCTGGGGAGAAAGCATGCAGAACTGGAGTAACGAGGAAACCTGGCACGTGTCCCTAAGTCACAAGTAAATAGAGATTGTTGAGAGCTTAATACCAAATGTTCCTGTGTCTACTGGTTGTCATAATGCAGCCCTTCTCAGCAAAGGAGAGAGGGCACACCCTCACATTGGGGAGCAGGACGAAAAGAGAAAAGGAGGGAAGTGCATATAGAACACCAACTCAAGATAACCAGTTTTTTTAAAAAACTTTTAACCTTCAACATGAACCCCTTATTTCCATTTACATTCTAATACTATTGTATAGCTTTAGTACAGCACAATTTACTATTTCCTTTAGGTTAGTCAACATAATGTTAAAACTTCCCCTGCAGTGGTACTTTTACCTTTTACCTGAGTGAACCTAAGCATACCTTGGAAGGGGGTGTTGCAGGCTTGGGAACCAGATTTTTGTAGACACTTGGGACAATGGTAGTTGCCTTGTTGCCATTTGAAAGCTGAGGCCCTGGTGACGTAAATGCAGCTGAGAAGGCAGCAGCAGGATCTTCTTTTGAAACCTTTTTGATGACCAGCATCTTGGTAGGTTGCTTGGCACTAGGAGGGTTCTCTAGTAAAAGGGGTGGGGAAGAAAAACACACCAAATTTTCATTAAAAATGCAGTTCATCCCTAGTTCAAATGAGAATAGATGGTTTTATAGACACTACTTGTTACAGGAAGGCAGAAACGTAGTCCTCTTTTCTACAAGTTCACTCTTTTCTCAACCCAGTTATTTTAGCACCTGCTCAAACAGGAAATATTTGGTGACAGCTCATCATATAGGACAGGATCTGAGAAGGACTAGTCTGGAAATGTAGTTAACAAATAGATTTATTTTAGTTTTCAACCAAGATGGATATTCAGTTCAAATAAAGCCCAATTCTAAAGGACAACGCTTTATATAATTGCAATCTGGTGAAACAAGTTATATTCACTATTCTTCCATGAGAGTCTTTGGAGGGAACAAACCTGGACCAGTAGGAATTATCAGTTGTGCATATTGTTACAAGCTCATTTTTAGGCCCAATATAGTTTAGATGAGCACTAAGATGCAAGTAGCTATGTTTAGCTTAGGCCTCTCACAAAAAGTTTCGACTTTCAATTAGTATGTTCCATTCTGGCTATGTGTCTGTAACCAGTGGTATGCATAGGGCCTAACTATCTTAAGGACTACTTTGGATGTTACATGGCTGAACATTGGTACAGTAGATGTGTGATTAATGGTTAGTAGATGACATGGGCTCTTTGGGCATTAAAAAGGATCCATAACTCATTGAATCAAGTCCATCCTTTACGATGTGGCTTCTTAAGGCTCAGGGCTCAAGCATCACTCTCTTGCTTGGATGGATGAGGGATGGGAAACACAGCACTTTCCACATTGCTGGAAAGAATTGGAGAAATGCTCTAGATACTGAATGGGCAGGATTTAAATGTCTAGGATGCTGAATGTCAAATATGATGGGGTGGGGGGAGAAGAGAAGAGAACACAGGCATTTCTTGGTGAGACTCAAGGACTCTACAACACCACCACTAAATATCCAAGGCATCTTTGAAAATTCTAAGATTCAGCTCAATCTAATTTTGAAGGAAAATGGAAAGACAATTTATATCTTTTACTAAGAAGATGGCTGTTCGATGATGCCTCAATACCTACCCCAAACACCAGATGGAGTCCCAACTGGTTTACTCTGGCTGTTCTGTTTTCCAGCTTCTGGATTCAATGATGGCTAGGAAACAAAGAAAAACATATGTCTTACTATGATACAGAATATTAACTCTATTTTCAAGTTACTTAGCTAGGACTAAGTTTAAAAAACTTAATTTAATTTAATTTAAATTCAACATTATTCTCTCACAATTTATATACCAACATCTTGACAATGTTCCTTTGCTGTTGTACTTAATTACTCTGCAAACCAGTGTGAGCAAATAGCAAGTTTATTAAAGAACTAGGTTGGAGATACAAATAGGTTTAAGTGAAGCAGATGTACTGCATGAAAAGAAGATTTAATTTTTTATATAGTCTAAACATGGAATAATCAGTATGTCTAATCAGCATCTAGCCTTAGGGAGAGCTGTGAGTTGGAAGGAGGAAGGAACTAAAATGATATTGGTTGCCCAACTGGTACGTGGGACGAACTTCCCATCTATATCCAAAGAAAGGAGTTTTCCTATGAACATGTAGGTGGACATATGTTCTGGACACATCTCTTGCGGGAGAGCATTCACACATTATGCAGTTTGGGGAAACACAGAGACGCATGAAAGCATAGAAGAAATCAGTGCTTGTGAAAATCAGCAGGAAACCTTGTTGAAAACACAGTACTGTACACTTACAAAGTCTTCCTCCTCAAATTGCAGTTTCTCCTTTTCTTCCTTTTCCTCCCTCGTCTCAGCAGGTGGCTTTTCCTGAAAGGCTGAACCCTTTCGGGAGTGGAAATTGCCATTCCAGTGGCGATGGGATCCAGTTCCTCCTCCTCTTTGATTCATGCCATCATGGCCTCGTGAAGAACCATACCAGCCAGGTTGATTGCCAGCTAGCCCAACATGAACTCCTTTAGAAGCACCAGAGTCCACAGAATCATGACGGTGCAGGGAAGGCTGATGCCAGCAGTCTGCATGAGAGGAAGGTGGTTGTATGAATAAAAATAGTCAGTACCTAAAATATCTGCCATAGTACAGATCTCTAATGAAGCCAGCGTGCAGCAACAATGCACTTTGTCAGGGGTTGGGAAGCTCTGGTGCGGGAGCCAATTTGGACCTACAATGCAGCCCAGCTACTTCTGGCAAATCACACTTATCTATTTCCCTCCCCCCAATGCCATATGGAACAATTAGAAAGAAGTTCATCATTGTTCCCTTGCTGAAGCAGGGCACACTCTAACCATCCATCAGTTGATTCTTATGGAAACACCATAGCAATCCTGGACCAAGTCTCTATGATGGCATACTGGGAGTGCTCTTTCATAGAAGCACATCACCTCATTGTGATATTGGGTGATTGACAGATGGGAGACCCTGCCCAAATTTGGCCTGCAAAGTGTAGGGCAGAAACAGATTTGGCCCACCTGGGGGGAAAGTCCCCCATCCCTGCTCTATGTCAGTTCAGAATATCACCTTTACTACTCCAACCAGATCTTGGGATTACAGCCTTTATTATGAAGTCCAAGTGAACAATATACCCTAACCATTCTACCATACAAGCAATGACATTATAGTCTTCTATCACAGCTGTCTTCTTGACGTTTGCTTAAGTATGCCAACAGACTCCTAGCACATCATGAAAAATCAGAATACTACCTACAGAGTGCTCAGAGTTTACTCTCTCATAGGAAACAATTGTTACAAAGTCCTGGGTAAGTTGAAAACCTCCACACTTTTATCTCAGACAATCAGGTTTTTCAAGCATTTAAATGTTTGCAGCACCTAAGTGAGTAATAAAACCTAAGACCAGTGTGTACAAGTTCTAGTATTAGCCCTTTTATATACCTCCTGCAGTTCTGAGGGGACCATTATTAAAAAAGCCATCAGAAGAGTTGTGGCGTCTCCGGCTTACTCCAAAGCGGCCCTCTCCCCGAGGAAGATGCTCTCCGTGCTTCTCAAGAGTGGTTCCAGGGGCCTATTAAGGAAAAAATAATAATCAAAACATGCAAAGGCTCTGGAATTATGAGCTCCGCATGAGTTTTCAGGAGTTTATCAGACTGTTTCCTACTTTGTTCAAAAGTGATATTCCAGTGACCACCAGAACCAACCAACAAAGCTATATTTGGTATATATGTACCAGCTTCAGCCACACGTTTGCAATTGTGTAGAATCTGTTCCTTCCTTGATTCCTTTTAAATACACTGTGACAGCAAATTATCTTGCTATTATTTCAGGGTAACAGATTGATCAGCTGTCAAACAGTTTAGGACCCATATTGGAAAATGGCATTTAGATTCTTCATTTATAAGAAGCCACTGAATGTGCACATTGAGTGCATTATAATAGTTCTATGCATTATGATAATCCAATCTGGATATTGTCGTTAATTATTGCTACCAGGTCTGTCCTAACCAGGAATGGGAACTGCTGGTGCACCTATCAAAACTAACAAAAAGCACTTCTGGCTATAGCTGCTACTGGGCACACAGGAGCAATGTCACACCCCCATGCTGCACATTTGAATCTTAATGGTAAATACAACCCTATCCAAATTATATATACAGTGGTACCTCTAGATACGAACGGGATCCGTTCCAGTGCCCCGTTCGTATCTAGAAGTAAACGTAGGTAGCGACAGCGCGTCTGCGCATGCCGCTTTTCGCCGCTTCTGCACATGCACGTGATGTCATTTTGAGCATCTGCGCATGCGCAAGCGGCGAAACCTGGAAGTAACAAGCTCCGTTACTTCCGGGTTGCCGAGGAGCGCAACTCGAACACACTCAACTCGAAGCGTCTTCAACCCAAGGTATGACTGTATACTCTTACAAGGGGCTCCCAGTAGTCTGGTTTCCAGGACAGCACCAGCTTAGCTTCAGTCATATTGTAGCATTTGTTGTTCCCAGAACATCCACTTTGCCCACATATTAATTAACAATTTTGTGTGTTACTGTAATGGTAAATGTTTGTATTTTCTCTGTGCATGACTTTGAGAGACTGGCTGTTCCAAACCAGGGGTAGAGAACCTTTTTCAACCCGAGGTCTACATTCCCTGAGAACCTTCCAGGGGATGCATGCCAGTGGTGGGTGGGGCCAGAGGCAAAAGTGCATGGATCAATTAATGTAACTAGAATAGGCTACATTGCAGCCACGCAAAAGGCAAGAGTTTAAACCAACCCTTCCCAATGAAGCAAAAAACAGTTTAAAGAGGGCACTGGTTACATTTAAGTTTTGCAGCTTTTCCCATGTCATGACGACAGATCATTAGTGACAAATTGTCCAAAAATGCAATTTGTATGTTAGTTTTTTTAATGCAAGCATTAGTTTGACAAATGGGCTATCAACTCTGGTAGCAATGTCCTACTATTTTATTGTTGATGCACTTTTAATGCGGGCTCAGTATGGCCAATATAACTTAACTATTTTACAAAGCCATGTATGCATTTCATAATCAAATAGGCAACCTGGCCATAACTTGTCTAAATGTTATTGAAGAGTTTGATCCAAGATTCAGTCGTTTACCTTAGCAGACTGTGGTGTGGAGAAGTTAAGCCAGGCAGGAACAAAGTCATGCTGCGCCATTTAGGTCCAGTGTCTCTCCTTCAATAAAGCGAGGCATCAAACCTCATGGCCAGGATCTAAGACAAGATGAACAACACATATCCACTGTCAGCCCTTCCCAGAGCAAAGACAACACAGCAAAGACAGGACTGGGCCTGCCCCCAACAGCTTGGACAGCAACTCAGTATCTTTCCAAGAGCTAATTGAAGAATATACAACTTGATATAGATCCATTCTGAACTACTGTAGTTCAATGGCTCCTGTTGATTTCCACCCTCCATGCTCAATTCAAACCAATAAAAGTAGAAACTGAGCTCCATCAACCTTTATAGTTTCTGCTGGGAACTAGAAAAAGTTGATGAAGAATTCAGTATTAATTTCCCTTCCAGCATATTAGTATTTAACTCATGTCTCCCTCTGTACACTATAAATCATGGGTAGGCAAACTAAGGCCCGGGGGCTGGATCTGGCCCAATCGCCTTCTAAATCCGGTCCACGGACAGTCCAGGAATCAGCATGTTTTTACTTGAGTAGAATGTGTGCTTTTATTTAAAATGCATCTCTGGGTTATTCGTGGGGCATAGGAATTCATTCATTCCCCCCCCCCCAAAAAATATAGTCCGGCCCCCCACAAAGTCTGAGGGACAGTGGACTGGCCCCCTGCTGAAAAAGTTTGCTGACCCCTGCTATTAATATTTCACAATAAGCATGTTTGAACTGTATCATGGCTTTTCCATGAGCACATAACAAGAAATCCACAGTCAACAATATCCCATTTCCCATTTTGTCTGAACTGGGAAACTCTTCAAACTTCTTCAGTTATCTAAAGGACTGTCACGTGGAGGATGGAGCAAGCTTGTTTCCTCCTGTCCCAGAGGCTAGGACCCAAACCAAAGGATTCAAGTTACAAGAAAGGTAATACTGGCTAAACATCAGGAAGAACTTTCTGACAGTCGGGCTGTTCAACAGTAGAAAAGACTCTCTTGTAAGGTGGTGTATTCTCCTTCATTGGAGGTTTTTAAGCAGAGGTTGTATGGTCTTCTGTCATGCTTTAGTTAAGATTCCTGCATTGCAGGGGTTGAACTTGACGACTCTTGGGCCCCTACCAACTTCCAACTTTTATGCTTCTAGACACCATCTGAAGGCAACCTCAAGCCATCGGCTTCAAATACTGGTGAGTCCCAAAGCTACTAAACAGGATATTATTTTTAACTAAAGACTTCCCTGTTCTTTGCCACCTCATGCAGACAGGAAAGGAGCAGCTGCATGTGGGTGCACAAGACTTCTTATTTCTTCTTATTAAATCAAGATATGATCATTTGAACATACCTGTTGTGAAATATCACAAACAGAGATGGAAATGAAGGCGCAAAGATTGTGTATTTTCATATAGCTATAAACAAAAGAAGTCCCACAATGACTTACCTAGTCCGGCCTCTGCAGTCCACCACTCTCACTTTTAGCACTTCTCTTGGCTCTCCAGATTTCTTCCTTCTCCAGGGTGCACCTATGCCAGCTTTGTGGCAAGGGTGAGTCCCAAAGGAAGCACGAGAAGCCGCACTTCGTGCCGACTGCACCCCTCACCCCTCTAGCTGCTCATCTTAATTGCTCTCTGCACTTATATGAGAAAAAAAATACCTAAAAGGGAGTGTGCATTTTTGAAAAGCCACAACTACATTCACCTCATTAATTTAGCTGTTGTTGTTACAATGCTATGCAACTCAACTTTTACATTACAACAGTACTTATCCGATATGCACAGCATTCAGAAAGACACCATGATTAATGGTGAACTCCACAAATCCACTTTGTTCATCTTCTGCAACAACTTGATTTTGAATGGGGGCGGGGAGGTGGTGGCAGGACCATGAAGTATCTTGCAAATTCTGAAAATGTGTGTTAAAACTTATATTTGTAGAAGTTCTAAAATGCAAGACTCATCTTCACCACTTTTACAGTTGCTTAAAAAGTTGTTAGCATTCTTAAAACTGTATCTTGAAAGGATTTTCACATAATGTAACTTAAATTTCCTTGCGGAGGAACTAAAAGCAACTTGATGAAGAGGTAAGATTCACAATGATTTCTGTCCTATTGTTGCTATGAATGCATTCAATTAAAGCTAAAAGGGGCTAAGCCAGAAAATAATCTCTCCCTGAACTAATTTAGTTGAGTTGTTGCTTTAAAAAAGAGAAAGTTGGTGTATTATAATGAATTTGGGTGACGATCTTCTGAAAAGTGTAGAATTCACGAAGTATTCTCTGAAAGAAAGACAGTATTACCTATCAGTAAATGAAGCAAAAAGGATCTAAAAGTTCAATAACATATAAGTTTTCCACGTCTTCTTCAGTTTCTACTGAAATCATGAAGCAAGCCAGTTTTTAAGTTACCTGTGGTTATTTTCAATCAACACCCTATTTCAGCATTTTTAACTTGAAAGTTATCCTATTTGTACCCCATCCGTCCATGTATTACCTTATTTTGTCTTCATAAAATAGCTTCATGAAGTAGGTTAGGCTGAAAGACTTTACCACCCACAGTGGCTAGGGCAACCCAGTCAGATAGGCAAGGTACAAATTATCACCATCATCATCATTATTATTACCAACAACAAAGCTACCTTGTGAGCTTCATGAATAAGGATTTGAACTCCAACACTCCAGACATACCTACTTTGCAGGTGCTGCCATGTTCAAACACAGGCCTGCCAACATGCACTACCAACAGAGGATACAAATAACACTCTCTAATTGCAAATTCACTGAATATCGACAAAGGCCCCCAAAAAGGGCCAGAAAGAAACCAAAGGAAAGTTGTCTGCCTGCTCAGAGGGAACCTTGAGGCTTGCAGATATATAAAAAAAACACTTTAAAAGGGGGCAAAACCCCCAAAGTCAACCAAAAGAGGACTGAGCAGTCAATACTATGCAATGCTGAATATGTAAATCTAGCTCAGAAAAACTCTTATGAAAGGTTTAGATTTTATTACCTATCAAAATAACCCGCACTAATACAGTGTCTATAATTAATCAACCCTAACAACTACTAAACTATGACTTATTTGAAATTGGACGCATACACACACCACAGAACACTAGCACATCACTAAGGATGCTATGCATTTTAGAATTTAAAAATTCCACGTTCCGTTGATTTATCACCATGGCAGAAATTATATGCCTAGAATCACGAAAGGTAAATTATGGAAGGTTTCCAACTGGTCAAAAAGAAACCCCAGAACAGCAGCATTTAAAGTATTCGGCATAGCATTCATTTCTTTAAGTCCTGAATTTCTCTTTGATACATACTTCCTGTAAAGTTATATTTGACTGGAGAACTGGGCCCAGGCAAACAAAATGAATTTCAATAGGGACAAATCTAAGGTTCTGCACTTAGGCAGGAAGAACTAGATGCACAAATATAGGATGGGGGACACCTGGACTACTAGCAGTAAATGTGAAAAGGATCTAGGGGTCTTGGGGGACTACAAGCTTAACATGAGTCAACAGCTAACACTATTCTAGGCTGCATCAACAGAAGTACATTGTCCAAGTGAAGTAATAGTACCATTCTATTCTGCCTTGGTCAGACCACACCTGGAATACTGTGTCCAAATTCTGGGCACCACAATTTAAGAAGGAAGTTGACAAGCTGGAACATGTGCAGAGGGCAACCACGATGATTAAGGGTCTGGAAACTAAGGCTTACAAGGAGCACTTGAAGGAGCTGGGTATGTTTAGCCTGGAAAAGAGGAGAGGAGATATGAAAACCATCCTCAAGTATCTTAAAGACTGTCACATGGAAGCGGGAACATGCTTATTTTCTCCCTCTCTGAAGGGTAGGACTTGAACCAATTTCTTCAAGTTGTCAGGAGATTCCGACTAAACATTTGGAAAAAACTTTCTGATAGTAAGAGCTGTTCGGCAGTGGAACAGACTCCCACAAGAGGTAGTGGACTCTCCTTCCTTGGAGGTTTTTAAGCAGAGGTTGAATGAATGGCCACCTGTCATGGGTGCTTTAGCTGAGATTCCTGCATTGCAGGGAGTTCGACTAGATGACCCTTGCATCCCTTCCAACTCTAAGATTCTATGATCTCATATAGCTCAATGTGGAGCTATAATCATGGCAAAGTAGTAAGTTTATATTCCCTAGTTCACCCTTTTCCAGCCTGGTGCTCTCATGACATTTTGGACTACAAATGCCATCATCCCTAATCATTAGCTATGCTAGCTGAAGCTGTAGTTGGGGATGGAGGGGGCTCCAAGTCAGGGAAAGCTGCTCTACCCTGATTCAAAAAGTTCCATGTCAAGATTGGCACATTATTTTTAAAAGAATCACCAATTTAATATACTGGCCCCATAATTACTATGCTGGGAATGGGAAATCTCTGGTTCTCCAGATTTTACTGAACTCCAACTCCCATCAGTGCAGCATGCATGGCCAGGAACTGTGGTCCTCTAGCACAGTGTTTTTCAACCTTTTGGGGGCAAAGGCACACACACTTGTTTCATGGAAAAAATCACGAGGCACACCACCATTAGAAAATGTTTAATATTTTTTTTCTTTAATGGCAAACAAAAACATTGCGGACCGTTCTCTGCTCAGCGGGGATCGATCCTCTGATCCCCACTGATCCCCGCTGCTCTCTATGGGGAATCGGATGAGAGCGGACCGCCTGTCAATTTTTCCCAAGGCACACCAGGCAACATCTCGTGTTGAAAAACACTGCTCTAGCAACACCTCCTCATGCAAGTCCCAAGTGAAGTGATAACTTTTCTTTTACTGATTGGGGCAGGAAGGGAGGTTAACGATCCATTCACAACCTGGAAATTGAACTCCATATCTGCTAGACGGGAATTCAACATTATTTTGCAAGAGACATTAACACACACACAAAAGCCTTCTCAGGATTCAACTCAAACCAGAAATGTTGATTTCCTGGAACATATCCTGATGCCCTCAGTTGAATAGATTCCAATTTAACATTTCTGACTTATTAAAGTAAACAAACAAACAAACAAAAAAGGTGGGTTAGTTTTACCTAATGAAGTATCTCAAATAATAATAATAATTAAGAAGATGAACCCAAATGAATGAGACCAAAAGTTCATCTACACACCATTCTGCTCCCAAGAGTATTTGAACTTAAATATATGATGGGGTTAGAGGGAATCAAAACACTAAATGTGATTTAGATGTTATATCCAAACAAATGCAAAGCTTTTCAGATTTTTATTACAATACTTATATTTTTGACATGACAACACACTATTTCACACATCACACTGCATACTTAATGTTTTATTGTGAACATGTTTTGCTGGGCTGTTGTGTTCTCTCTGCTAGCACAAGTAGAAACAAAGCATAATTCACAAACCATGGTCCGTTTGGAAGTGAAACAAATAATAATTCCCAATTCAGATGCAATACTAAGCCAGGGATCATAGTTTGCTTCCACTGTGCCCTAGAAGGGAAATGGTAACAGCCCAGAAAGCTATGCTCACAGTAAATCATTAACTATACCATTAAGTATGCCATTTACCAAGGCAAGAACATAAGGCCAGCAGCACTTCCCTTATACCAGGCATCCCCAAACTTGGCCCTGCAGCTGTTTTGGCACTACAACTCCCATCATCCCTAGCTAACAGAATCAGTGGTCAGGGATGATGGGAATTGTAGTCCCAAAACAGCTGGAGGGTCAAGTTTGGGGATGCCTGCCTTACGCAGTTTAAATTTTAATTAAAAAATGCACTGAAAATGTAACTTGATTTTAGTATACTCAAAAGCCTGAGGATAGTACTCAGTTATATTTTACTCACAGTAGACCTGTTGGGCTAAGTATTTCTGCTAGCCAGCAGGAGCCAACACAAGGGTTTCTGCTCGTGCAATGAGGCTTACCCACTCTCATCCACCTGTACCACCCTCACAATCATTCAGTCATGAAAGCACTAGGACCCAGCTGAAAGCTCGGATTGGAATGTTGGATTTGGTATGCAAGGAGTGGGTGAACTACAAGACGCAGCAAACTTTTAAATTGTTTGGAAAAAATACAGAACCCTTTTCTAGATTCTGATTAGTCATCTTCTCCTGATCTATGTTACACATAAGCATCTCCCCCACCTCTTTTTGCTATACAGAGTGTAGCCTAAGTGCAGCAAGATATGGTTGTATCCCAACTTCAACTTTTCCTTCAGAAGTAAGGATCCTTTGAAGGAAAACAAAGACAAGTAGAATGTATACCACGTATCTTTAGATTCGATTATACCGTACTTTTTTCTTGCTTCCATTCCTAAAGTTAGATTGTTTATGTCCTATTGTTCAATTATTGTGTTTCTGGGTGTGTACTTGTATTTTAGTTGTTCAAAAATGTCAGTATTATTAATAGAAAAGCACATTGCAGTGTTGTGGCATCTATCACTAAAGCTCTAGCAAGTAACAATTGAGAATGAATGACGTAATATACTTGTCTAAACTAAAAGTGAAAGTTAATACACAGTATAATTCAGGAATTTAACATTACAACTCTTGGGAGGAAAAGTTATTCAATTAACTCAAATACTAAAATTATTTTCCTTTCAGCAAAGTTGTAACTGGGTTCTATTTTGGGATAAAAGTTCCAAACTATTGCTCAGCTTACTAGAGGTTTACCTGAGAAGCAAAGCAGAGAAGGGTTAAATTAGCACAATGCAGTTACATGTAAATCTGCAAATACCTGTGCATTTATTAAAGACCTAACAGATGTTACCATAGACACTGAATAACCAATAGAACTGAGAACAAAAAAAGTTAAGTGTAATCTCCATAGAATAGCCCTTACTTGTAATGTTTTTAGTACTGCTCCTTTCTAAAGAGTTTTAAAATGGCTATTTGCATGTCTGGCAGCTTTGCAATTTATATCTAGTGAAACACTATGAAATCATGGCCCCTTCAAAAATGTATACATATATAATATTGCAAGTTTGTGTACCACATCCATATTATAGTGGTCAAAACCTTGTGTGTAAGTGTTTAAATCAAAGGAACCTACTGTCCCAGGGAGCCTCTCAACAATCTGACAGATAAGCTATCACTCATCAGTCTGAAAGTTAGCAATATGACAATGCATCCATCTCATTACCTCCTCGAGTGCCTTACTTCAATGCTTCAAAGGTTTGTCAAACCACAGCTTCACAGGAAACTGTGACTTAAGTGCAACTAATAAACCAATATGGCAAACAGCTGAGTGTGCAGAAGAGCCTAGTTTACTCTAGAAAACTGCATGTTTTATGCATTCAGCTTTCTAATCACTGATGCATACAGTTACAGCTCAATGTTTGTTAGGTATAAAGGTAAAGGTACCCCTGACCGTTAGGTCCAGTCATGGACGACTCTGGGGTTGCATGCTCATCTCGCTCTAAGCCGAGGGAGCCGGTGTTTGTCCGCAGACAGTTTTTCCGGGTCATGGGGCCAGCATGACTAAGCCGCTTCTGGCGAACCAGAGCAGCGCACGGAAATGCCATTTACTTTCATGCCGGAGCGGTACCTATTTATCTACTTGCACTTTGACATGCTTTTGAACTGCTAGGTTGGCAGGAGCAGGGACCGAGCAACGGGAGCTCACCCTGTCGCGGGGATTCAAACTGCCGACCTTCTGATTGGCAAGTCCTAGGCTCTGTGGTTTAGACCACAGAGCCACCCGCGTCCCTTGTTAGGTATAGGTATACACAAATTACTGAGTGATTCACATGGGATTTACTATCTAACCTTAAACAGAAATCTGCAAAAAACCAGTCCAGATTCCATTAATTCTACCCAATCATGATTATTTACTGTGTTCTCAATTAAAAACACAGTTCATCCTACTTCTTCCGAAACCTAATTTGTTCCATACATCTCTTGATTGCATAACTTCCAACGCCATGTGCAGTAGTTCTTTGCTAGTTAGTGCTACCTTGCATTTTCCCATATAAATGCATTTTGAGCAATGGAATTCTGTATTGGAAGACACTTTGGAAGACACTATTGGTAGGCAAAAACACTTGGATGTGCTGTTCAGCCACATACTAAGACTTACTGGCCCATAGATCACAAGCAGCACTAGCATCTGGACCCTCAGAACTTGAAGGATTGAACTTATTCCCACACCAAAGAAAACATCTTCATATATTAACAATTTTGAATTTGATCTTTCAGTTTAGTATGGCAGGATGTATTTATGATGAACCAGTATAATCAACTAACACTGCTTCAGTCTACATCCTAGTCTATTTTCAAGCACAGAAAAAAGGAGCAACAGCAGTCTGGCCCAACTCATGTAAAACAGAGTACAAACATTTCACACCACATCTTTTCACCTTCTACAAAAGCGAACAGCAGCCCTAACTTCCATCCTTAAGATGACAAAATTCAAACTGGTATGGTCAACCCTGATCAATAAAAATTACAAAAGGGATGTGATTAATATAACCTGCAGAGCAGAGGCAGTGACTGAAGGCCAAACTAAATGTTAGGAGGGGAATATGGGATTCATCATATCATTATGTGATTGTTCGCCTAATGAGTGATTTTCTAGGAACGCATTATGTTCAGATAATGGGATCTGCATGTATTACTTCCGAGAAAGCTTGAAATCAAGTAACTGTCATTAAATCTGAAATTTGAAGCCGTGTACTGGAGATGGTTCTTCCACCTTCATTTCCTTCCACTGAAACCTTGAATATGGTTGATTAGATGGAAGAAGGTGATTTGGCGGAATGTTCTTAGGTGGTTCAGACCACTGCTGCAGTGCTTATGATTTACACCAGTGGTTTTCAGATTTTTATTTTATGGGAACCCATTCTGCACCAACTTATCTGCTGAGGAACTCCTGTATAAAGGGTTATGGGGCTTTTGACACCCAGCTCTGTCAATTCCCGATGAAGCACTGCTGTCCTGGTACTTGGCAGAGAACCAATAAATTGTAACTAGATGGAAGTGCTGTTGGTGGGTGGTTCATCTGCCCAGGGAGGTGCTGTTCAACCAGTTCTGAAAAGGATTTCACTCTCCTTTAAGGATCAGGTGTGCATCCTGTGGGTGCTTATGGATTCAACTTTGCCATTTTAACATGACTGCTTCAGTGGCACATAGTGCATTTTATCAGCTATGCCTGATATGCTGACTGCAACCTTTTCTTGACAAGAGACAGCCTGGCCATGGCTGGCTAATTTCTAGACTGAAATAATGCAATGAGCTTTTCAAGGGGTTGTTTTTGAAGACATTTTGGAAACTGCAGTTTAGACTATTGCAGCTAGACTGCCAACAAGAATGCTATGCAATCATATCTTGGTTTTATTGGTATTGGTTTTAACCTTTTAAATGGGAGTGAAAAGGTCTCAGCCAAAGGGCTGCAGAAAGGGCCAGGTACAAGAGTGGACAGAATATAAAATACAAGTCTTACCTTCCAGCGTTAGAAACAGATTTGAAAGCTAGGAAGTAAATGGCACCCTAAACCTAGGTTATGGGTGCAACAATGGAATGCTTTTTAAGTAACAAGAATACAAAGCTGAAAATGAGTAAACTGCAGCTAAAATATTATGTTCATTTTTCACATGGTCTAGTCCTTCTCTTGCCCTCCCCCTAATATTCTTAAGAGGGTCTCTTCTCCAGTCTTCAGAGAGTAGCTGGAAGTGGGGAGTCAGAAAAGGTCCTCTCTGCCTTCCACTGTAATTTTAATCTGAAATCTTAGGAGTAGTACTGCGCCCAGAGCTCAGAAAATGCTCACACTAATAAAATTTCCTGGCGCACAATGCACCTATAACAATGGGAGTTTTGAACACTGTTACCTTCATACAGCAGGCTACATTGTGGCCACAAAAATCATATATTTCCATTCAGACAAGAGGGTGTATTCCTATACACAAACTGCAGATGCCCCTGGAATGTGTGTAGTGTACACGGTATCTCCACACATGTGGGTTTATACACACACACACACATAACGTCCATCACAACAACAAGTATTTCACTAGTAGCTTAATATGTCCCACATTAATCTACTAAAGCTTTTGTGAAACCCTTCAAAATCAGAACTACATACGAAGAATTTACCCTTTGTACACTGAAACAAGAGAGGCATCATTACTGATATCATTGTGAAGTGGGCCATTACTAAACTATTATTATTTTTGCTGTCCATAATGCCACACATATAAGCCATGGCTCAACTGAAATTTGATCACTGAGTTGCTTCATCCAAGTCAACATATTGGTTGCTGAACCCATATTAATTTGTGCATACTTTATACATGGATGATGTTCAGAGGATAATCTTGGCTTAGTAAATCAAGACTTACACAAGTTTCAGGCACTCACATGCAACCATTTCACCTCTTCTTTTGCACAAATGAGCAAGCCAGGAAGCTGCAGCCGACAGCTTCTTGATACATTCACACTTGGAACTAGTTAATGCAGTGACCACCTTAATACCATGGTTTCATAATGTGGTTTGTTTGAAAGCCATAACTATGGCTCCTGGTCTGGATGCAGCTTCCTGGCTGCTTCACTCTGGTAAAGGAAGGAGTGAAAAGGCTATGTGTCGATGCTGACTCTTGTTTGTATCTCAGGTTAATACAGATGTCTATCAACATCAAATAGTGATGACCATCACAACACATATATTTATCCATAAACGAAGTCTAAGGTGACCAGTTCCACTGCCACACTATTTAAAACTTCCCAAGCTTTAAAATGTTCTGGGTTGTATCTGAAAACATCATTGCACAAGTGGAATGGCTTTCATTCATGTACTTCTCCTCCCCCCTCCATGCACCCCCACCTCCCCAACCCACTACCTCAGATTCAGGGGTCATGGGGAGGAGACGTTCCACTGCAGGAGCAGAAGTCATTCCATTTATCCAATGGTTGCTTGATTCAACCCATAATAGGCTGCAAGTAAGCTCCAATTTTGGTATGGGCAAGTTTAAATGCCTGTACAAATACATAGCTATTTTGGAGATGAAATTATTTGGGTGTAAACACCATACATTGTTAAATAAGTGGTCTTGAGTCTCCCCCTTTTAAAACAAATAATGTATTATATTTCTAAAATGAAAGCGGTCTGTTTCAATATATTCTTTAAAAAGTCATGTCAGACAAATTGAAGACAAGTCAGCCATTTTACACACCTAACCATTTTTTTGTAATTCAGTTACACCTGAACCTGAATTACTACTTTCCATATTTCCAAACACACACAGCTGTAAAATATCTGTGTACACTCCAGAAATTAAGCCAATGAAAGATCTGCATTAATTGTTCGTAGCATCTATTACATACTTTTAAAATCTTTTTTTTTAAAGTGTGCTATGAGTGAATCCTGTGTTTGATTAAATACATAGTGGAATTCACCCTTCACAGAGTTTCTCTTTATTATCTAGAACAGAATTTTCTTTCCACCATGAATCAAACATATTACAGTCTTTCAAAAAGAAAGCTTAGATTTTAAGACCATCACAATTTAATTTTTTTGCATTTCTTCTTCTGACCTAATACGGTACTTGAAACTATGTTACAAGGTCATATTTATACCATTTTACAAAAAATGTGATAGGCCCCACATGCACAGTACACATGTTTATTTCAGAAGTCTTTCTCCTTTTTTAAACAGGGCTTGTTCTATTTATGTTCTAGATACAGGATGGCAGTTTATGCTTTGGTTTAGGACTGCCATTGGGGAAAACAAGGCTGTTGTGCCTTTGACATTAGTACCTCCACAGCTGATTTCCCACGGTAAGCATGAGGTTGCTCAGGGGCAGAAAATGTATCTTCACTTTCTCTAATTTTGTGCCATGCCATTCCCCCGTGGCTGCCATATTGTAACTGGCACCATCAGCATTCTCTCAACATTCAAAATGGTCCAAAAACGTTGGCGACCCCTGATATATGGTTATGCTACAAGTACCTGAGCTTAACATTATTAATGACAAATTAGTAACATGCTGCAGCCTACTGTAGGAGACATGTTAGGAGCCTGGAAAGAGAATAAAAATTAGGCAGTCTCATCACCTTTTTGAAGAAATGTGTGCCCTAGAAATGCATTACATTGGTCTCAATCTAGCTTGACTTTACCATATAGTACTCAACTATTTTTACAGCTAAAGGAGTAGGGAAAGGGGAAGTGGAGAGATGGGAAGTATCAAAACCTCTTATCTTTCAAAGTAGTGTTCTTTCTAAAATACAGAGGTTGCAGCAAAAGAGCGAACTAACATATTTCTTTCACAATAGTCATTCCTTCCCCCTTAACAGTTGTCCATAAGTCAGTAAAGGCTACCAAATACCATGCAAATCAACTGGTGAGGCAATACTGGCTTCTCTTTCAGTACTTGCTTTGAATGCAACATAGCCATTCTGATCTCTTTCCTTAAACATTAACAAAATTCTAGAAACTTAAATGGAAACCTATCCTCTTTGGGAATTATATTCCAGTTCTGTTGTTTCTTCTAATACTAAATGTTTTTGCACTGCTACTCTTGTGTACAGAAATATTGACAATTTGTTACTAGAGCAAAGTTTCTGGAGCAATTAAGTCTTCCAGAGTGGTGAGGCTTACACTCTTCTCTTAATTTACAGAGGCAGAAAAACTAGCAAGCACCAGAATGCCTAAGTGACAAGCGAGTTTCTGTATAAGCTTCACTATGTACAAAGCACTTGAGTTTAACTCAGGTATCTAAAACAAAACTGTGCAATAAACCAGTTAGCTCAGAAGTTCCACTACACTTAATGCAGCTTGAAGTTAGTGTGAATAGGAATGCAGACTATTAACTGGGTGGACATATTTGAAGAGCATTTAGCATGACAATGTTAATATTTTGCAGGATTTAAGAAAATTTCTAATCTTATTTCCACTTCTCATTACAGTAGGGTATATGACAACAGAAGCAGAAATTTGACAACACAACTCAAAATCTAATTAAAAAATCCCCACCCACAGTCGTATCTGTCTACTACTATTAGCAGAAGTGTTAATGCAGCATTCAGTATTTGGACTGTAAGGTTAAATTTCACTTATGGTTGTTGTACAGAAAGGGAGAATTGCAAATGGTAAATCGACTAAAAAGTATTAGCTGACATACAAATAATCCCAAACCCACTAATCTCTTTGAGATACATCTAAAAAAGAACATGTGACTCATGCAAAAGTGTGTACAAGTTTATATAAATGAAGTACCTATCAAAATGATTGCAAAATTCTATTATCCTTTCATAATATACTTAGTTCTCATCCTTACCCTGACAATGATCACCCAAGACAAGGGTGCAGAGATTGGGGATTTAATGGAAGATCTATGTGATTTTCAGGAGGTTGGCAATGATTTCTGACTATCAATTGCTTAATAATAGCAAGACGCACAAATCAGATTGCTGAAATGAAGAAAATAGGGTGGCATAGAGCAACAAGGAGTGGATATGTGTGTGGAAGAACTGTCAGCTCAGTTCAGGTCTGGTACTAAAAACAAATTATTGGGCTCAGATTCTTTAATTTTAAGTATGCCTTTTGCACCCAACTCTGGTTGATGGATCTTGGGGTTCCAGAAAAAAACAAAAGTAGAACTTATAAGTCTGGTCTCTTCTCCCACCCCTAAGAAAACACTGGTCAGTGGAACTCTTTTTTTCTATTGCATCTAAAAGTCAAACAAGTTACTAAAGTATTATTGATAGATCTCTAGATGCAAATTCTTACTGTTAAGGTTATCAGGCTGAAGTACTAGTTTAGTACATTCTCTTTAAAAGTTAAGAATTGTTCAGTTTCCTCTAGGCTATCTTCTACATAGAAGGCATATAGACAAATTGTCCTATTTCCCAAGGAATGTTGGTGCAGAACAGTCAAAGCAACTATCCTTTTAAGACACACAACAACTTCCACATTTGCACTAGATTCTATTTAACATTTATATTTTAACTCAACTACCCAAATTTTAAAGGAAAATGTTTTTACACCCCCCCCACCAAAATAATTTCAAGCAGTATCTAGAGTTATATAGCCAACAGGAAAGACACACGAAGTGCACATTCCATTCAAGCATTAAAAAAATCTACCAGTAACTGCCAGAATCTGACACTACTCCTTACCTTGAGTCATATGCAGCAAAGAAGTATTGCACAAGTATAATACTGTATGCCTTCCTTCTGTCTTAATATTCAAAATACTCTATTTGTACCTCCCTACAAACACACCCACAAGTCAACTCCCTCCTTCTCAGCCTGCTCAGCAAGAACAACAATGCTAGATTTTACAAGGCAGTCTGCATGGAAGGCAAGATATAATTATCCAGTCCTGACACTTGTATATTTGCTCCTGAAGACAGAGTCGCTGTTGTTGTTTGGGGCGGGTGTGTGTGAAAAAGAAAACGAAAACAGTTCCATAGGGAAACTACGCCAAGTCAAGCATTCTTACTTAAATATTCCTAGTTTTGACCCACCACACTTTACTGTCTCGAATTGTCCAACAAGCTGTATACAAGTTGTCCAACAAGCCAGCATTTCCCCCCTTTCCTCTAAAGAATAACTCCTCGCACTTTATAAAATCCTGTGCCCTACTCGACAGCCCCCCCCCGCCTACCTCACTTCAGACCCGCCCCCTACCTTAGCCTAGTCTCACAACTGCTTTGATCAGCTTCTCCCTCCCTTCCTATACCCACGCTGGAACCCTAAATCCATTTCACCCCCATGCCAACAAATAACAAAAAAAAAAACCCCTCTCCCACCTGCCCTGAAAATCACATGCCACTGACTGCCTGCTCCGGCCACTCCGCACCTCCTGCTCAACTTTGCACTCCAGAGGCCTACCCTAGCCTCCTCCTTCCGCTATTCACTCTTTACTCCAGCTGATCCTTCCTCGCACACCTCCAGTCTCCACCCCTGCCCCCCCCCCAATTGCCCGCGCAGACACCTCCTGGCAGGTCCCCCCATTACCCTCTTATTAGCTATCGCCGCCTCCCTGCCCCCCCAACCCTTGCCAAGCACCTCTCCGCGATGCCCCTCGTCCCGAGCGCTTCCGCAAACCAACAACTGCCCCGAGCAACTCTCCCGGCCGCCAAGCGACCCCGCAGGGCCTCCACCGCCCCCTCGGCTCTTTCCTGCAACAGAACCTCCACTTGTTTATGCTCCCGCCCCCTTGCCTGTTCTGGGCTTCCCCCTGCCCGCTCCCTACCTTACTCTCTCCCCAAAGGTCGCTGGCTGCCGCTCAGCGCCGCCTCAAGTCCAGCTCCTCTTCCCTTCTCTCCACACAAGGCCGTGCTTACGGGACCAGGCCCCACTCGCCCCCTCCCGCCTCACACTCTGTGTCGCTTGAGTTCCCCACACCGAACCATAACAAAGCTCTGCCCAAAATGGCTGCCCGGCCCAGCCCGGCCGGGGGCCGGAGGGGGCGGGGCTACTCACGCGTGCGAAGAGGGGGGGAAGAGGGGGAAACACACCCACCTGGGCCCAGCCCGTGCCGAAAGACCAGGGCGCACGCGCACTCGCTTTCCGCCGCTCGTGCTCTGGCTCGTCCGAGCCAGGCGAAGTAGTCTTTCGCGTGCCGCCCACCAAAGAGGCTGCTCAGGGCTCTCGCGCGCCTTCCATTTCTGCTCTGCGCATGCGTGAGTGTTGTGTTATCGGAGGCTGCAGGCAAACCAGCCTTTCACAGCTACTTCCGTGATGCTGTGCGCTTTCCCTGCGCGCTAACGTCCTGCTGCCCGAATACATTATGGACTTCACTTCTTCCTCCTTCGCCCTTATCTCCAGCCATGGCTCTGAAGTCTCTTCATTCTTAAAGCGCCAGGCACTCATTCATTCTCCCGAATAATTTAAGCCGGTGGAACAAGCAGGCATTCCGCCACCGAGAAGCGCGCAGGCCTGCCTAATATTGCTGAAAAGAAATGAAAAGAAAAAGCTTTCCGAAACATTTGTATGTCTGTAGTTTTCTATTTATCAGCGACCGCGAGCCCAGTGGTGCAAACAGCCCCACCACAGGCTACTTAAATTTTAATAATGATTCTCAGGAATTCAAAAGCAACTTTATCTAACCAGACTTTTTCGTTCGTGTGCATAAACCAGGCCTAAAGAAATGTAGCCAAAACAATTTATGCATTCTTCTACAGCAAAATCTAGGTAACTGGGCCAAGCAAACTAATTTGCAGTGACAGACTCCAGAAAGGCTGCAGTCTTCTGATTCCACCATGCTCTCACTGATTAAAGTGGGTCAACTCTATAGAGTAAATAATTAGGTATTGTCAGGTAAACCTTACATGACAATAGCTAACTGTCAGGAAGGAAAAGAGACAAACCAGTTGTGCCCTCCAAAACAGATTTAGGATTAGAATAAATAGCATTATAGCAAATAATTTTTTTTTAATGAAAATTTTTATTGCATTTTCAAATTACAAAATCAGAAATGTAGAATCTTAAAAAAAACAGATAGAAAAGAATCAAACAAAAAAAAAAAAGAACAAAAGGAAGAACAATCCAACTTTCAAATACATTTTTACATTACTAACTGGACTTCCCCGCATCTCCCACACCTTGCGTTCTTTACAATAAAGCATATCAGCAAATTATTACCTTGTTTCATACCTTATTTGTATCTTTCGAAGTATCTTACTTCTAAATTTAAAGTGTTTTTGTCAATTATTTATACTTTAATATAATATATAAAATAACTTTAAATTCCAACTCTTTCTTACTTATCACTTAATTTTCTACTTTCCCAATCTAATTGCGAGAGCTAAGATTTCCGAGTCATGCAGATTCTTAACATTCATACAACTTGTAATATTTTTGTAAATAGTCCTTAAATTTTTTCCAATCCTCTTCCGTTGTTTCTTCTCCCAAGTCTCGGATTCTGCCCGTCATTTCAGCCAGTTCCATATAGTCCATCAACTGCGTCTGCCACTCTTCCAGCGTGGGAAGATCTTGTGTCTTCCAATATTTTGCAATTAGTATTCTTGCTGCTGTAGTTGCATACATAAAAAAAGTTCTATCCTTCTTTAACACCTTTTGGTCCACAATGCCCAATAGGAAGGCCTCTGGTTTCTTAGGAAATGTGTATCTAAACACCCTTTTTAGCTCATTATAGATCATTTCCCAGAAGGCCTTCACTTTTGGGCATGTCCACCAAAGATGAAAAAATGTCCCTTCAGCCCCCTTACATTTCCAACATTTATTATCAGACCGATGATATATTTTTGCAAGTTTGACTGGGGTCATGTACCACCTATATATCATTTTCATAATGTTTTCCTTCAAGGCATTACATGCTGTGAATTTCATTCCAGTGGTCCATAACCTTTCCCAGTCTTCAAACATAATGTTGTACCCAATGTCTTGAGCCCATTTTATCATGGCTGACTTGACTATCTCATCCTGAGTATTCCATTTAAGCAGCAAGTTATACATTCTCGAAAGTACCTTGGTCTTAGGTTCTAACAATTCTGTCTCTAATTTCGATTTTTCCACCTGGAATCCTATTTTTTTGTCCGATTTGAAAACCTCTTGAATTTGAGCATAATGAAACCAATCTTGCACCCTATTCTTTAATTTTTCAAAACTCTGCAATTTCCAGTTGTCTCCAATTTTTTCTATTATTTCCCAATATTTCGGCCAGCCGGCCTCCATATTGGGTCTTTTTCGAACCTTGGCCTCCGCAGGTGTACAGCAAATAATTTTGAACGAGGAAAAAAAAAAGACATAAACTTTGCCTAATCTTTGTTTGCAAATGCAGAAAACTGAAATTGCAAAAACAGCAGCAGCTGCCAGATCCGGTGCTTTATACTCCTTTATGTTGACACAATGCTGACTACATGCGGTTGACTTTCTTTTGCCATAGAGACAGGCAAAAGATGCTAGCTCTTTGGTTACTCCTGTACATTTCTCCCTGTTATTCTGATTCCTGGTGTGTTGTGCAGAGCTAATTAATTTCAGTGGTGTACAATCCATAAAGCTATGAAACATGGGGTGGGAAAATTAGGTTACTGAAAGTAAAGGAGAAATTAATGGGGGAAAGAACTAATATATTATAGCTGCCTGATTAATACAAATATTATTATACATACAGTCACAAACCATAAAGATCAAATGAAGCTAGAAAGAGTGTAATGTGAGATATGCTGTGAAACATGAATTTATGTGTAGAAGTTACTATAATGTTGCCCCCCCCCCAAAAAAAAAATTGTTCACCGCTTTCTACAGTACTTTCAGCACTCAAAAGTACGGTATATTTCATGGACAGAAATAGTTGTATAATGTAACTGTTCCCTTCAAATGCTGAATCTCCCTTTCTCTCTTTCACACTTCCTTATTCATTGCAAGGCAGGATGAGACAGCAGCAACAAGACTCAGCATGAAGAGCAAACCAGAGAATTAGCATAGCAGAAATGATACATAACTTAATTAATATCATTTTGATATCTACTGTATCTTATTTATGGTATATACAGTGTATATGAATGGATACATAACAACTTGTGTGTAAAAACATCAAGTAGGTACATAAGAAGAGCCATTCAGGTTGAGATTCAAGGCCTATCTAATCCAGCAGTATTTTCCCACACTGCCTAACCAGATGTCAGTGGGAAACTGATCTGTGGTACAAATTTTAGCTGATCTTCTATTATTGTGGCTTTTAGTGTGTTCTGTAAAGATTTGACCTCCTTGACCAGGGTTGGGGAACCACAAGCTCAATCACAGGCTATGGGAGCTCCCTGTCAGGCCACCTCATTACCACTGACTGCCTTTTTAATAGCCTATTTGCAGGGGGTGGGGGATAAGTGTGTACGCTGTGCACATGTGTGCTGTGTACTGTGGGCAGTGCTTTTTTCTGGGGGGGGGGGACGAAAGGGTACACATACCCCTAAACATTTTGTGAATCTTTGTACTTTTGTCCATTTACTGTATTTATTTTTTTCTGATTACTATAGAATGGTAATTTTATTGAGTCCAAATGAGAGCACCCCTAAACATTTTTTTTTAAAGCACTGGCTGTAGGTAATGAAAAATTAAATCAGAGGGACTCAGGCATACAGCCTACCATCACCAGCCTCAACTCACAAGGGTACTGTGGTCACCATTTATAGTCAGTTTAATAACACCAGCTATGCCTGAGCATCACTTGAGGTTAACCTCTGGAATACCTTCCTTCCCATTGGCTTAATGACCACCTGCTCTGACTTATAGGAGGCAGTAGTTAAAGAGTATTTATAATTTTTAGCTCTTCGGTGTAACTGGAGCATGCATAGACTCATGTCTGTGTAAGCAGATCAGATTAGTATTTATCTTTGAGTAACAGGCTGCAATTCTTACAGCTGTGAAGAGACTGTGCGATTGCCACCTACTGAGTGGAGGATTCCCTGGGAATATTTTTCAGACCTACCTTTTATAAACTATAAACTACCTTTTATAAACTGGACTATTAGGTCCAGTCGTGACCGACTTTGTGTTTGCGTGCTCATCTTGCTCTATAGGCCGAGGGAGCCGGTGTTTGTCCGCAGACAGCTTCTGGGTCATGTGGCCAGCATGACTAAGCTGCTTCTGTCGAACCAGAGCAGTGCACGGAAACTCCGTTTACCTTCCCGCAGGAGTGGTACCTATTTATCTACTTGCACTTTGACGTGCTTTCGAACTGCTAGGTTGGCAGGAGCAGGGACCAAGCAACGGGAGCTCACCCCGTCGCAGGGATTCGAACCGCCGACCTTCTGACTGGCAAGGCCTAGGCTCTGTGGTTTAACCCACAGCGCCACCTGCGTCCCCTACCTTTTATATGTGTCCTTAAATTCTTTTTGTTCTATGCGTTAACCTAAGGTTAACAGATTTTTTTTCAATGAATCTGGGGACACTTTTCAACTTCAAATCCTGGGACTGTCCCTGGGAAACGGGGACATCTTGTAACCTTATGTTAACCTCAAATATTTGGAACCCAGTCCTAAGCAGAGTCAGGGAGTGCCACCAAAGACTTCTACATAGGAGCAATCTGCCACTTTCCATTACCAAAATGTTTGAAGAGTTCTGCCCAAGTACTGTACATTGCAATTCTCAGGGAAGACATGCCTTGAGCAGACTGAGGTGCCAGTTAAATTAAGAAGGGAAGGCTGGATCTTCATCTTGTCAGGTTTTGAGGTGCTCCAAGACATAACAAGTTTGGCCTTGAGATAAGGAGTTGGAATGTTCAGTTTACTGGCTCATGGCCAGGAATGTGCAGGTGTCTGGTGTAGTTTGTGTAGATGGAACTTGCCCTTGTAGGGATTATTTATGTTTTTTTGAAAGCTAGAGGGAGTAGTTATGGTTATACTTTGTTCAGCTCACACTGTGGGAACTCTGGTGAAAGGATGGTTATTTTGAGGACTGTAGAGATGTAGTTGGATGTGGATTATTTTTCTTATGGAGAAGTTGAGTTGGGATCTAGCTCATGGGTAGGCAAACTAAGGCCCAAATCCGGCCCAATCGTCTTCTAAATCTGGCCTGCGGATGGTCTGGTAATCAGCATGTTTTTACATGAGTAAATGTGTCCTTTTATTTAAAATGCATCTCTGGGTTATTTGTGAGGTATAGGAATTCATATTTTTTTTCCAAAATATAGTCCGGCCCCCCACAAGGTCTGAGGGACAGTGGACCGGCCCCCTGCTAGAAAAGTTTGCTGACCCCTGATCTAGCTAGTACTGTACAAGGATTTATGGGAAAGTGTAGGAAAGTGCAATAATGTTGTTGCCTATAGAGGGCGGCAATAGGGCCTTGCAGCGCCATTAAACGCGGGGAGGAGGATCCGCTCGTGCGTTGTTACTTTTAGTACGCAAGGGCGGGAGTCTCGCCTCTGTTCCAAGCCGAGAGACTAAGCGCGACGCACGCGCACCCGGCGGAATTAGAGCAGGGGACAGGAAACGCCCCTTCCCCAGGCGGAGTGTGGATTGAGTTTAGGTTGATGTGAAGAGTGGCTGATTGTGGAGCAAAGCTAGGAAAACGCGAATTGCGCTGGGAAGGCAGAGTCAGTTTCCGCACCCGGGACAATTTTACCAAGCACGTTTTCGTAACGAAACAAAACAAATCCAAAGGCTTTGGATTGTGGGAAAGCTTTCTGTAAGAATCTACAAAGGCTGCGAGTCGCGTTTATTGTGTCTGCCGCTTAGAGGTGAAATTTAATGAGCAACTAGGTTGATACTACAGCCCAAAGTGCCCACCGGGAGCCCCTTGCAACGCCCTCGATTTCCCCCTGCTACTAAAGGGTGAGGCTCTATGGGTTTGTGACAGGCGCGGGACGTGGGAGAAACTCGCGGAAAAGCAAAGTATTGGCGGGACCGGGTGCTTAGAGAAAGGAGGGAGAGTGAATTCCCGGAAGAGTGCGGTTCTTCATGTGAGGAAGTGCATAACGTGCATGTGTTACCTTTTGCTTTTGAGAAAGTTTGCACAAATTTATTAGGGATGGACATTGTCTGCAGCAGGCTATTGGACTTGGTAGGGCCCGTGATTTGTTCACAGGCTTAAAATTCTACAATGGCTTTTAAGAAACTTGGCTTTGTTACACATGTTTAAAATCTGAGCCTTCTCTTTACAGGGTTGTATTAACTGATGAGAGGTTGCAATAACTTTGTATTGCCTCCAGCATTGCCTTTACCTTGGAGCAACTTGGGTGGGAGGGAAATAAATGGGCACATGCAGCTATATCGTATAGTATCTGTTTTGTTTTGAATGTTGTTGCTTGTCTGACTTATATCCAGTGCAGCACTAAGCAAGCAGCACATCAGCGCAAGATTACTGCTTAAACAATGGGATTCTCCCTGCATGCCCCTTTATTTGTTCTGGGGTTTCCCAAACCCTTCAGGGCAGATTTGGGCAAGGTTGAGGCAGATGCAGGGGAAGGAAAGGGGGAGAGATTTCCATTCACACTGATGTTCACTCAGCACTACACTGGATACAAACCTGTGTTAGCTTCTGTGCTACTTTAATCTTGTTTTAATAGGTCTGTGGTGCTATCCACTGTTGCTGACATCATCCACCAACATACACAGCCAAGTTCCAGCAAATCCCCAACATAACTGGGGAGCAAAGATAGTGCAACTGCTGCAGGGCTTGCAAGCCCACAGTACCATGTGGTTCCCGTTACTGGCTTGGTATGGTTGGGAATGATTTCATATGTTCACACATCAAACAGCAGCTTTGACTGCTGGACTGTCTGGGACTTGACCTCCCAAATGTCTCTGGGATATTCTGAATTTAATCCACCAGTTCTAGTGCTGGATGAAAATTGAATCAGCATAGCATGCCACAACAATGTGGTGGATTGCACCCTTATCCATGTATTATACTTCAGGTGAGGTAATGCAAGAGCATATTTTGCTAACCATCCCTATCTTTCAGAATCTCTGAAAATGTTTCACCTTCTACAGCGATGTTGTTTTCAAGTTCCTTCCAAGGTAAATGTCTCCAAAGCAGTTGCATCTTCATTTGCTTTTAAGACCTGTCTATATATTGAAACACTCATTGCTCACTAAAGTGAAAGGCTACCTTAATATATGTCTGTGGAAATAAATGTTACTTTGCAGCTTTTTAGAAATGTAAAATTTAAAGAATATACAAGTCTTGCCTAGGCGAGTTTCTCATATGTTGGTGGGATTTAACTAGAGATAATGGGTAGTGTTCAGCTAAGTTTTACTTAGAGGAGACCCACTGAAACTAATGAACATGATTAAGTCAATTACTTTAAATGGATCTGTTCTGAGTAAAACTTAGTTGAATCCCTCCCAATATGCATAAGTGGTGGTGGGGAACCCTACTCCCTTGGACAAATTCATTAAAAAATGGAAATATAAATCACTGTTCATTGCTAACACTTGGCTTTGGCAGAGGCCCCAATTAAGAACTGAAGCAAAAACGATAAAAATGGGACCTTAAAGACTAATACATTTTAATGATGTAAGCATTTATGGACTATGGTCCACTTTATTAGATGCATGAAGCGTCCTTCTGAAAAGTATGAAGTACTGTGGTTGGTTCTTTAAGCTACCACAAGGCTGAGTGGTGTCTTTTTGCATTTGTAATTGCAGATGATGTATCTTCAAAGACTTCTGCAACCTGGAAGGAGTAAGGCAGTTGGCTTTCCTGTCCCTTTGGCTGTGCTGCCAAAATCACAGCTGCTTAGGCAGGCATCTGCCAGCATAACCAAGGCACAGGGTTTCCATTCTTCCTGCTGCAGCTGGAAGAAGAAAAAACCTCCGGAACCTGAGCCGCGACAGCTGGATTTGTTGCGATATGACATGCCCTCACTCAAGGACTCTCCAAAGCCTGCTCTGTATTTGGGCTTTGCAGGATTAATTCCCTTTGTTTCAGTGCCATTGTTAATGGCTATCCAGAAGGTCTCCTACCCAGAGTTGGTGTTTGCTCAGATTGCATATGGTGCATCTATACTATCTTTCCTAGGAGGGATCAGATGGGGATTTGCTTTGCCAGAAGGCAGTCCTGCCAGTCCTGATTGGATTAATCTGGCTAACAGTGTTGTTCCTTCACTACTTGCCTGGTTTACTTTGCTTTTCAAAGATGACCTCACTCAAGCTGGACTCATGCTTATAATAGGGTTAGGGATAGCCTTGCATTATGATCTTAGTCTTCTTCCCACCTATCCCAAATGGTTTAAAGCCATGAGGGCAGTCCTGACTATAGTAGCCACAGTTTCTCTGATTACCACACTATGTCTTGCAAACACGTATCCAGAGAAACGACTAAGTCGTGATGCAAGTGAAACAAAAGTATTGAAATAAACAACCAAAAATGCATTAGCCTGTCCAATGAGAGGGGACCTCTCTCCTTAACCATTTTCATAATCTGTTTTACATGTTTTCCCCTCTGAAGACTACTGTGAGGGAATGAGAAAAGGTTGGTTGACTTCTCTGCTTATGAACTTATGGCTGAATTTATGGACTGAAAGAAGAACAAGCTCCATGGAAGGGTGGATACTGAAGACCTAAGATGAATTTGCTAGTTACAATTTAGTAGAGATGTGTAATGTTTCTGCTCTAATGCGCAAAGATGAGTTAGGGCATCTTCTTCCGTGGTTAGGTGGCTCAGCCACTGCTGTGGAACACATCTCTCTCCCTGTACAAGAAAATTACTTCTTTGAATGTTATACCAGAGATAAGACTTGTGGAGACTTCTCGATAATGTGGAATGTTCTGATACACACTGAACATTGAAAGAACACCACAAATGTCCAGTTTCGCTCAGTAACTTCAATAGCCATCAAATTCTTGTGGTTTTAAATACTTCTAGGATGCTCAGCTAGAAGATGTACTAACTGCATTGCGTTTTCCACAGGCTGTTCAACTGCCATCCATCCATTGCTTTTTAAGCTACAAGTTGTATGCTGTTGTTTCTCTATATAGGCTAATTCTTAGTGAGTAAAATATTTTCCCCTTTCACAGTTTTTAAAAACTCCTGTGGGTGAATTATTACTAGCCATTATTAAATAACAATGATGTTATGTAATTAATACCACAGTTGTTAAATGGCAGTAAATCTCTTGTTTTAATGGAACTTGCTTTCTGCTAAATCCTGATCAGTGGGCTGCTAACGTGGAAGCCTGCAATAGCAACCACTAGCTGGTAGTAATTGTTCAACCTCTGTGCAAATGTATTGGGATGGATGTTCAGTAAACAGCCAGTCTGGAAGCTCCTCATATTTAGTACTACATAAATGGGACTTCTAGTTAAGGATGGTTAGACTGTGATAAAAGTACACACAAGTCCTGCTTTCCATTCCCAGGAAACTGTTAGGCGAGCGTTTGCATAACAAGCTGATTTTTATTATTTCCTACGGGAACATTTCTAATCTATGATTTGTCCAAACTCCCTCCCTGGTTTCTGCCCCAAACTGCTGTAGCCAGCCAGCAAAAGTCAAACAAAGGAAAAAATGATTTGTCTGATTTCTCCTGCTCCAAATTGTCCAATTTCTCCTTAGAAATAGGTAGGGAAGTAGACAAACAATGGCTTTTTGGATATCTGAATCAGCTGTTTATATAACAAGGTTTGGGTATAGTTCTTTGGGTTCTGATAACTCAGATTTTGGATAATAGCGGGAATAGTGTCCCAATAGCGGGACCTGCATGTATTTTATTTATTTGTTTGTTCGTTTATTAGATTTATATGCCGCCCTTCATCATAAGATCTCAGGGCAGTTCACAGGATAAAAGACAAGGTAAAAATGGATGTAAATATTTAAAACAAAAACAACAAAACAATCCCTCCTTCCCACAAACACATTAAAAAGGCTATAGAATATTAATCGGCCAAAAGCCTGGTTGAAGAGTTAAGTTTTGTCTGGTGTCTAAAGATGAAGGTGCCAGGTGAAGCTCTGTAGGGAGAGCATTCTACAAATGGGAAGCTACTGAGGAAAAGGCCTGTTCTTGTGTTGCCACCCTCCAAGCCCCATGTGGAGGCACACAGAGAAAGGCCTCAGATGAACGTGGAGTCTGGGACAGTACAGTCAAATCTCTACTTACCACCGCCTCTTACGATTGTTCCAAGTCGCAACCGCGGCAAACCTGGAAGTAACCAGTAGGTTTGCTGCTGTATGTGCAGGAGTGACAATCGCCATTTGCACATGCGCAGAAGTGGGCAATTGCCTGCGCACAACGGTGCCTCTCCCAGCAACCTGTTTCAACCTCTGGATGGACCTCCGGAACAGATTATGGTCGCAAATAGAGGTTCCACTGTATATGGGAAGCAGTCCTTCATGTATTTTGTGGTCCTGAGCCGTTTAAGGCTTTATAGGTCAAAACCAGCGCTCTGAATTGGGAGCAGAAGCTAATTGACAGCCAAAGCAGTTGGGCTAGGATCTGTGTAATATACCCCAGTGAGCAACCTGGCCGCCAAATTCTGCACCAGCTGAATTCGTCTTCAGAGGCAGCCCTATGTATCAGGCATTGCAGTAATCTAACATAGAGGTTACCAAAGTATAGACAACAGAAGTTAGGGGCGCAGATATGGGTGCAGCTGAGCCACCAGCCCAAGCTGATGGAAGGCACTCTGTGCCATCAAGGCCGCTTGAGCCTCAAGCAACAGCAAAGGATCCAGGAGTATCCGCAAGCTATGGACCTGCTCCTTCAGAGGGAGTGTAACCCCATCCTCTCAGCCATTTGGTCTAAGTTGCCTCAGTCTTCTTTGGATTGAGCTTCAGTTTGTTGGCTGTCATCCAGTGCATTACTGGGGCAAGACACCGGTCCAGCACACCCAGTGCCTCACAAAGGAGAAGTAGATTTGTGTGTCATAAGGCAGGGAACTGTTTTCAACTGACATGGTAATAGTACTCAGCCATAAATAGTGATGCTTCTCCACAGATGTAACTGTGTATGGGGTAAGGCGCTACAAAGATGGAAAAGGCATTTATGATATAATAAATGAACTGGTAGGCTACCATATGATGTTAGCTCATTTTACTACTGCCATTTTCCTCTCTCATCCAACTCCTTTATTGTGCTTGTTTTTATTACTTTTAACTTATTTGCTTTACCATGGAAGCACAGGGCATGGTGTGGATCCTTTGGAAGTCACACGGGGCAGCCTGTAAGGAAATGTGAAGACAGATTTGTTTTTGGTTTTTAATATTCCAGTTGTCTTCTGTCTTAAACAGTCCTACATAGCTAAGTATGCATATGTGGAACAAAAGCCCAAAGCCAAGGGCAGATTCTTAATACCCAACATGAGCCAGGGAATGGAATATTCTTATCTGTCTTGAGTTCCATCAGGGAAAGAGGTGGCATATGAATGAATGTATGTATGTATAAATAAATAAATAAATAAGAGTGAGATGTAAACTACTTTCATTTTGTAAGCAAGTTTGACTTATTCCTAAAGGCAATGAGCAGCTAAAACAAAAGTCCCAAACAAGTATGTAAATAATAGCTCCATCATTTTGTTGCATTTCTCCAAGGAAACTAATTTAGGCTATGGAAAGCCAACGTCTGCTCATAAATAAATAATGTAATGGATTTTCATGAGAATAAAACTATTGCTTAGGATCCCCGTTAAGAAGTAATGCGGTTAGGACAATTTCAACCTCCTCCACTTCAAATACAGCAACTGCCTTCCGATTGTGTCTTGGCATATGATGAACAGCAGACGGTTTCCCAAGTGTCAAGGGCAGCAATCAACCATCAACAAACTGGCAGAATCCCCCATGAAGTTTATGTTCCACATGGAGAAGCATACGGTTTCAGTAGAGCCTGTGAACAGAAGTCTCTAGCCCAAACTGTCACCATTCCGAGAACACTTGAAAATCCACTCCCCAATCTTAGTTGTTTTTAAGTGTTCTGTACTTCAGAGCACGGCCACACCTCCCTCACAGCGGCTGGTGATCATGTTAGCAATTTCAGTCCAAGTATCCAAATGCGGATTATAAACTTCCACGGAATCTGATGTTACTGGGGCAGATGAATCATAACTCGCAGTCCTTCCTCCAATGGCATAAAGGAGGCCATTCACAGCTACAACACATACTCCAGCTCTTGGGACCTTCATTGAAGCAACTTCTACCCATTTCTCCTAATAAATGAAACAAACAAACAAAAATATGTTTTCTGTGTAGTATGTTCCTCTCCAGAGATGTGCTTTAAATCTACAGTTAGCAGGTGTAAATAAACTGTAGGAAGGTCTGTGTTAAACTGACCATTCACCGTATTCTTAGTAGTGGAATTCCAATTCATTGTCATAATTTTATTTATTAATATACTGCCCTATACCAGGCATCCTCAAACTCGGCCTTCCAGCTGTTTTGGGACTACAACTCCCATCATCCCTAGCTAACAGGCCCAGTGGCTCAGCTAGAGGACTGAGTTTGGGGGTGCCTGCCCTATACCCATGGGTTTACTACTACTGTTTACTATTATTGCTGTGCATTTTTTTCTATCCTTCCCTCCAAATGAGCCTAAGTACAGAGCCAGGGCGGGCAATTATTCAAATTAATTCTGAGTAAAAATGAGATGGGGGGCGGGAAAGGAATATCTGCACATTAAAAGGCAAGTGTATCATGGTGTCACAACAGGAAAACAGAAGGACTGTAACCCCCATTAGTTACTACTTGGCATAGTGGCATGAGATTTTATAGTTACTAGCCTACTTATTACCTGGGTAGTAGGACCCTTAGGCTATATATAGACATAAGAACCTCCAGCAGCAGGTGAAAGTTTCTGCTGTGGGAGGAGCTCTACTTCCCCCCCTCTCCCTGCTTAGTATGTTTATCTATTTAAACACCCCCCCCCGGAAGCAATCTGGTTTTCTTAGACTTAAAATATTGCTCTGGACACTTTGCACAGATGAGTGGCTTCATGGCTGCCACAAGAACTAGTCAATTAATACGCTACCTAGTTGGCTTCTTATGAAAACAGGGAAAACTGGATATTCCTGAACGTCATTCAGTTGAGAAGTCTAAGTATAGGCCAACATCAGGTTCATTGCTTTAACTATGTGCATCTGAACATAACCTTACACACACACACACATACGACTTCAGCTGCATTGGGGGACTGGTGAACACATTACTGACAACTTCATTTCTTTGTACCTATCAATGAGACAAACTACTGCAAACCAACATAAACAACGAATACACCTTGGAATCTGATTTGTGGGAACTGAAACCTACCTCTTCAAATGAGTATTTCTCAACACTTGGAAGAGCATCTTCAGACCCATTCAATCCTCCAATAGCATAGATACAGTCATTCAGAGCAGCCACACCCAGATATGCCCTTCTGGTGCCCATTTCAGGGAGTGCAGACCAGCGCTTAGATATTGGATCATAGGCGTCGACAGAACACAGTTCTATTCCTTCATTACTGATGCCCCCAACAATATAAATTATACCTGGAAATGCAAGGAATTTCTATTATACCTATGCCATACCAGCACTGTTGGTATTCAAGGATTTCTAGAAAACATGCACTGTGGACTGTAATCTGCAGCCTAGTAATTCCCAAGAATTTCAATGGTCTTCCTTATTAGGACTGTTCTTGAATGAGTGGGTTGTGGATTGCTGTTTGAAGTTGCTTTCTAAACTATCAGCTCTTTTGCACAATGCAACAAAATTGTTGCACATAGTTTGCTCAATGCCCTTCAAGATAGCACACCATTTGTTAGGTTATCAATTTTTCCAAATGCTCACCTCAATTCTATGCATGCCTACTCAGAAGTGAGTTAAATTCAAATGGGACTTGAGGTAAGTGTGTATACCACAAGCAGCCTTCCATGTCTCTCTACCTGGCCCCTAGAACACTCCACAAGCCTTGAAGTATCCTGGAACCAATTTAAGGGCCTTGTAAATTAATACAAGAACCATGAACCTGACCTGATAGCCTATGAGTTAGCTAGTGCAAGCTTTTGAGCACCTGAGTTACGTGCTGCTGATAGTCTGTCCCCATCCGCAATCTAGCTGCAAGGTTTACCACAAGTTGGAGTGCCAAACCAGCCCAAGGGTAGTCTGTGACAGTTTTAACAGTAAACAACAATTATTCAAATACAGTGGTACCTCTGGATACGAACGGGATCCGTTCCGGATCCCCGTTTGCATCCTGAAGCAAACGCGGGTCGTGATTCGCCACTTCCAGGCATGTGCGTGATGTCATTTTGACCGTCTGCGCATGCGGCGAAACCTGGAAGTAATGTGTTCTGTTACTTCCGGGTCACTGCGGAGCACAACCTGAAAGAGCTCAACCTGAAGCATATTTAACCCAAGGTATGACTGCATCCAGGGACGCAGGTGGCGCTGTGGGTTAAAGCCTCAGCACCTAGGACTTGCCGATCGAAAGGTCGGCGGTTCGAATCCCTGCGGCGGGGTGCGCTCCCGCTGCTCGGTCCCAGCGCCTGCCCACCTAGCAGTTCGAAAGCACCTCCGGGTGCAAGTAGATAAATAGGGACCGCTTACCAGCGGGAAGGTAAACGGCGTTTCCGTGTGCGGCTCTGGCTCGCCAGAGCAGCGATGTCACGCTGGCCACGTGACCGGAAGTGTCTCCGGACAGCGCTGGCCCCTGGCCTCTTAAGTGAGATGGGCGCACAACCCTAGAGTCTGTCAAGACTGGCCCGTACGGGCAGGGGTACCTTTACCTTTACCTTTATGACTGTATCCAAGCCCACTCACCTTGCATTTCACAGCACCCAAAATTGTAGCGCGGCACAGCCATGCTGCCCACCACTTCCCAGCTATTCTCTTCAGGATCAAAACGTTCAATCGAGGTGCCAATCTCTGCTCCAACCCAGCCTCCTGAAAACCAGAGTACGTTTGAAGGCAAGGAATAGAAAACATTGTTAATATTTCTATCTCCTTGAAGCAGCTACAATGGCAGCTGAGCCAAAAAGGCTGTCTAATGTAAAGGTGGCTAGGGCTGATGAAGTTGGAACCCAACATCTGGAAGGCCAGATTGCTAGAGCAACATAAATGTTTTCTATTTGTACATATCTCTATCTACAAAGCCTACAGGTTGTCCGGGGCTGTATTACTGAAGCCTGATTTTCTGCAGCAGTAAACTATTTTGGACCATAAGCTGCCTCTGTGTGGTGACAGTAACTGGGGGCAACTTCTGCTGCATGAGTTATCTCACTATCTCTGTTAGCAACAGCTAGCGTTGAACCCCCCAAATGCGGAAGGGGCTGAGCCAGCATGGGATCCATTGGATCCTGAGCCAACCCTGCTGCTATCACATGATGCCCAATCCAGGCATCTTCACTGAGCCAAGATTTATTCTTGCACATTTTCCCTTGTCCCTTCAGGGCTTTTTTTCTGCATTTCTACTTTCCAGGGCTATAGATGTAGCACTGGCTGCACCACCCCATCAAGCCCTGCTGCTGCAAGCCAGAGGACAGGATTGCAGCTTAATTTATCTGCAAACTGTCTGGAGACTCCAACAGGACAGCAAGCAAGTTGTAGGCAAGGCAGCTCTCAGCTACGTCACCAACAAATATTCCAGGCTTTGGAATCTTCAAGAATTTACTGAAGGAAAACGTTTGCGTTTGGCTACTGAAAACCTAGCAGTTCGAAAGCACAAAGTGTAAGTAGATAAATAGGTACCACTCTGGCGGGAAGGTAAACGGTGTTTCAGTGCGCTGCTCTGGTTCACCAGAAGCAGCTTAGTCATGCTGGCCACATGACCCGGAAGCTGTACGCTGGCTCCCTTGGCCAATAAAGCTAGATGAGCACTGCAACCCCAGAGTCGGTCACGACTGGACCTAATGGTCAGGGGTCCCTTTACCTTTTTACTGAAAAAAGGATACTTTACCAGAGAAGCTACTAGTTAGTTGCTAACATACACGTTTGGGAGTTATTCCTATTTTCTACAGTATACAACACTAATGAAACTCTGCCCCTAGCTTAAGGAGGTAATGCATTCTGTAGAGTCAAAGGACTTGCCAAAAGCATAGATGGTACCATAACAAGCACACACTCCAAGTCCACAGCGAGGATGGTTCATAGATGCTACAGCTGCCCACTGTTTAGTAATAGGATCGTAACGTTCGGTACAATCAAATATCATAGAGTCTTTTTCACCTTAGAAGAGAGGCAAGAACATAGAGAAGTTAAAACATCTTTTGTATGCTATCTCTTCAATATATTGATCAACTAATAGCAGAATAATTCATCCATTGAGCATCTTAGCATAGTTGCAAGATGCAATGCTTCATTTCTGAAGCCAAAGTTCTTTTCCTTCCCCCAATGCCCAATTTCTAAATGAGTTCTCTGATGCACAGGTACCACCAGTCAAAACTGGTATGACTTTATCTCCAAAATACAAGTTATCCGGCTTAAAGGAAAATTTAAATCATATCATCTTCTTTAAGTAATATGCAATAATTACATTTCTGCAAAATTCTAACCACCGAAAGGTTTGAGGGGTTAAATGGCAAAAGGAAGAAAAGCATGCAGCAGGAACAGCAATGGCAGGATGTTAATTAATAGGACAGTGAGTATCCTGCAAGCACAGGATGGAATGCTTCAACAGTTAACAGTACTTACAAAACTTTTCATTTCACACAGCAGAAGTCTGTATACTACAGATGCACTTAGAGTTTTCACTTTTGGCAGGAACTTTACCACATCCTTAACAAGTATAACTAAGATAAGGCACAGCTCCACTTTTGGATGCAATGCCCCTATGAGTGCCTGGTGCAGAAGATTCCTGGTTCAAATCTCTGGTACCTCCTGTCGAAATGATGAGGTAGCAGGTGATGTGAAAGACCTCTCTCCACCTGAAAATCTGGAGAACTAGAGTGGAACTGGACTAGGTGGACAAATAGTCTGACCTAGTATAAGGCAGCTTCCTACATTTCCTTAAACCTACAAAAAGCAGCTGCCATTGAATGACCACAAGCAATTGTATTTTTAGTAGTAGTGGCTGTAGAACAGGAAAGAAGATCATTTGAAGCATCTACGTTTATTTGGCAACACAGAAAGTTCTGGTAGGTTTCATAGTTGTTTATATGCATATATAAATAAAACAGGGGCCATTTAATGCAAAACAGTAAACCATTTAATGCAAAACTATGGTTTAGTGCTATGTGGATCAGAATGAAGGAGCTGAGAACCAGCTCACACACTCAGCACCCTCCACCACCAATGCAGTAAGGAGATGTCATTCTGCTAAGTTTAGTTTAACTTTTACAGAATCCTGTCTTATTGTAATGTCTGAATCAGAGATCCTGATTTAAACCAAACTTAAGATTTGTAATATGCTAATTCCAAACCATAGTTACAAAACCAGATAATTAGAATTTGTTTTAAGCCAGGATCTAAACTCCATGGGAGAAGCACTCAAGCTCGATGCATCACTCAAGCTCATCCATACAGCACTAAACCATGGTTTGTGTGTATACTACGCAAGTCTGAGAGATGATAATACAAAAATATGTAGGCTTCAGGAAGGTGAAAGCAAATGTGATCAAAGTTTTTTCTTCCTCTTCCTCCTACCACCCTGAAAGAAGTAAAGGGGCTCACTCAGCCTCCTCCAGAAAAAAGAGATCTTCAGTGGTGGAAGGTACAATGGGACACTGAGAAAAGTCATTGATCATTTTACTTTGGTAACCCTATATGTGAGTGGAACTACATCTGTGTGTTTGACTACATACCTATGAATGTCTGCAATATGTTAGCAAAACAATGAATGGGTTTATGTCTGCATGGTGCAAGGACTGGAGACGTCTGGGGAAATGGACTGTACCAGAGTCCCCAAACCCCGGGAATCCCAAACGGCAAGGCCCAGATTTCTCCCTGTCAAACTCAGGACATCATTGTAACTTTTGTATACTGTGGCTTTAGAATGCTACATCTTGTCTCTGGGTGAGTTCCTTCCACTAAGTGAATAATAAGAAAGACCTGTGGCAAGTAGTAAAGAACAGCCCACCCCCCACCCCCAGAAATGCAATTCTTTGCCCTTACCTCCAATAGCATAGATCATTCCTCCGACTACTGCAACTCCCAGCCCATTTCGAGCCTGGTGCAAAGAAGACACAGTAGTCCAGTACTGACTGAAAGTGTCAAAACGCTCAACACAACTGAGAGCTCTGCTGTCACTCCAACGGCCTCCCTGCAAGCGAGTATATCCACCTATTCAAAAAACAGGAGATGGCAGACACCATTAGCAGCTCCACAGGCTCTTCTCATGCAGCCTTTCTTCAGCAGTTCAGATTCTGAAGAGACATGAAATGCTAAAGAGGAGACAGGATTCCTACCTACTGCATACAGGTACTTCCTGGCTTTCCTCCTGGGGCGCGCCTTTGCCGCCTGCAGGAAACTGCTAACCTTGCTCTCCTTTGGAGATTTACACACTTCGCAGTATTCTTTTAACAGGGTTTGAAGGGCCACTCGAAGGCTGAAATCAGGAACCCCTTGAGAAGACAAAATTAGTCCAAAGAGTCCACAATGGGTCATTGAGTGATGTGAAAAGATATACAGATTTAGATACAGAGTTGTAGTACAGACACACACTACCCTACTCTGAGTTACCTTCTATGTATTTCAAGAGTCTTTGTGGGGGTAACAGCGGAAATCGAACTGTATCCAGTATTTCCACCACGTGTTTCTTTCTTCTCCCCAGGTCCTTCAGAATCCATTGCATTGCAGCTATGAAAACCTGGTACTCATCTTCTATGCTCAGTTCCTCACTTCGCAAGATCTTAATGAGCTGGTCCTTTGTCAGAGCCAGGAATTCCTCTCCGTCCTGGATGTCCAGGAAATGGGCATGGATGTAATTCTCTGTGAATTCTAGCAGATCATGACAGGCAATTTGCTCGGAGAACTGGAAGAGTCCAATGCAGTTTGAAGGATCAATCTGCCCCTTCAGAAATTCACAGCAAAGGTCTACCACTTCTGTGAGTTGGAACATGTCTGCTGCCACAATCAACTCCTGGACATTACTTTCACCAATGCTGACTATGCCTAAACGAACAACAGAGAACTATTTCAGCTGGTACGAAATCTTGCCAATACAATAGCATACAGTTTGACCACAAAATTTGTGAATCTCCTTTGAATGATACTACTGGAGTACATTATTGCCACATTATTAATATCTTAGGGGGAGTATCATCAGCCATCAAAATAATTAACTGAACAGGAAACGTTACACCACAGGCACCCTTTTTGGTAAACCAAATAGCACAGATTGAATGTTTTTCCCCACCCCACTAATGGATGATAAAACACTAATACTATGGTAATTAACTGGCTCTGTTCATAAAGAATTGCAAATGTGTCTCAATTATAACTTCAAACTGGGAACATAGACATTGACAAGACTAAATGGTCCTCCTTATCCCTCCCCAAATCCCAGCACATAGTTAGCATGACAGAGAAAACTAGATTAGAAGCCCTCTACCTCACATTTTATTTTTTCATGCAAAGTGAACTTTTCTTATGGATGAACATTCAGTCAAGGGAGCTCCTCATATGAACTCTGAAGTGTTACAATTCAGATCAATGAAGACCCTGTGACATAATTTGGGGGATGCCTGTGATGTAGTCAGTGACAAGTTCTAAAACAGCACGTACATTTGATTCACAAGCTCCGGGATACTAAGGCATTGTCAAAAAGCATAACAAGATCTCAAGAATGTTTTAGAAATGGAGTCTACCTGTGTAAATAAAGTCCAGCAGGATCTGAAAGATGTCAGCCTCCACACCTAGGATCCGTACAACATCCTTTGAAGACTCTTTCATCCCTCCTGCAAACAGAGCTGCAAAATAAGGACTGCTTGCAGCCAAGACAAGCCGGTGGACTTTAAATACTTCTTCACCAACCTGGAGCTGCACATCACAGAAGTGCTGCCCACATCTCATCTTGTTGATCTGGGCCAGTATAAGACGAGCATGCCTATCTGCCAATAAGGGGAATTCGCTGGTGTTGGAAGAAGGCACACAAGCCATGGCAGGATCACAGAGAAATGGAGTGAGTGATGCCCATCATCCCCCAATGATGATCTAGGAAGGACAAGAAACCCTTTGAAAATTAAAGACCTAACGACAGGGTTAGTAATGAACATAATTTTGAGTGACAATAACATTTCCCCCCTTTAATAAACTAAGGACGCTTCCAGGTCTGATCAACCCGCATTTCAGTTTTGGTCCCCACAGGTAATAAATCCTGTTGATTTCAATCAGATTTATTTCCAAAGAAGCCTGTTTAGGAGTGCACCCCTAATCTAATTTCACCAAAAGGAACATGACAGGCACAACACAAACAACTGTATCTGTTGAGGTACAGTACTAAGAAGGCCTGAGAATGAAATCTCTATTCATTTTACCTGCATCACTCCAGGAAAATAGATGGGGACCTTGTCACAGCCCCAGCACGACAATCAGAACAGGAATACGGAATTGGGAAAAGAAGAAGCGGTCTGGGTTGCATTACTGAAATGCACGCTCGGTAAGGGAGCACAATATTAATGGAATTGGCACTTTGCACACGCTCAGAGACAAGCTTCTGTTTCTATGTTCCTATACTCAACTACAGTTCAAATTAAGCTAATCGGCACTCAGGTCTAAAACAAGGGAAGGCTGACGCAGTGGGAGAACTTAATAAATCTATAGTATATAATACTTAAAATTAGCAGTCGAGGCGGGAGGCGGGGACTGTGAGCTACCACATGGGATTGCCTCGCCTATTCATTTGCGCGCAACGGACTCTAGACACTACCTTCTTCTTCTTTTCCACTCAGCCATTCATGGTCCTTCCCCGATTTCCCAACAACTTTTGCGTCCGCCCGCCCCACCCCCCGGCCTTTCCGGCACCAGAGAAAGCTGGGAAGACGCGTCCATTCAACGCTCTCCGGGACGGGAGATACCACTGCGCATGTCTCGGGGAGCCGGAGACGGGCAGGAGTAGTAAGGCGACTCTTGGCGCTTGCGCATTATAGACTGTGAAGGCCTTTGCCCGTAATAGGAGAGGGTCGAAGAGAGAATGCGCGGGAGAGAACGCTGCGCGCGCGAAAGAGAGATACCCATTCGTTAGCGAGGCAGGGTGAGCCTCTCAGAGCAGGCAGGATGGAGCAAAGCCGGGCTCGCAGCTGCCGCTGCCCGCCGTTCAGCTGCAGGAATGTGGGCGGTGGGGCGGCCTCCCTACTGGCTGCGACCGGGAAAGCTGAGTGACAGCCATCAAATCAGGAGCAGCAGACCGGGGCGTTTTTTATGGTCGTGGTGCTGAAAGTCGAGGGGTAGGGTTACTCTGCCCTCCCCAAGTCCAAGATATCCCATAATAGCAGAACAGTAGCGTGGGCGGGGCGAGGGGGGCGATTGCCCGCGGCGCACATTTCTGAGGGGCGCAACCAGGCAGTGGCGTAGCGTGGGGGGGGGGGTGCAGGGGGGCCGGCCGCACCGGGCGCAACATCTGGGTGTTAGGGTTAGGGGGCGCAAATCCACGGGTTAGGGGGCGCAAATTACTTGCTTTGCCCTGGGTGCTGACAACCCACGCTACGCCACTGCAACCAGGTGCCCCCCATGACACCATCGTTTAGGACTCCTGAGTGGCAAGTCCCATGCCTCGCCCACTCAGCTTCAGAGCAGAGTTCTGCCTCATTTTGTCAACCCCTTTCTCTATCTTATCATGCGAGCTCTTTTTGGACACCAAAGAATCCCCGTGTTTCTCAAGGGATGTTAGCTTTGCCCCCACCCCCTTTATTTTTGGCCTTCCCATTCTCCTAGCATTTGGTATGCATTTTTCCTGTGGTATGCTTGCCTGAGAACATTGCACACACCAAGTTATTTTCTGCATATACTGCACTGCAAGTGGCAACCCTTATTTTTCTTCATTGTGGAATTGGTGCTGCTTGTGCACGTGCTCACACATTTTTCACATGTTCCACATGTCATCATCATAATGCCAGCCCATACTACATTTCCACTTGCTACAGAAAATTCAGGAAGTAAAAATATGTGATATATCTGCAGTTACTAATGGTGCGAAAGTTCAGTGGTTTTGGGGTGTATGTGGGTGATTTGTCATGCTTTCACCTCACCTGATTCCTGTGGCTAACTATGCCCCTTGACTGGAGTGAGTGAGCATTGTTTGCTGTTACACCTGGCAGTAATACTACTTCAATCATGACCTACTGCCAAGCAATCTGGTCACTTCAGGAGTCATGATGCTGAAGAGAAGAAACATTTGCATTTTTAAAATGAAAAATGAGATAAATTCGTATACTGTATAATTTAACTTATATAGAAGACAGGGCTTGCAGGAAAATGGCAGCTCTTGTAAGCCTTACAAGTGTTAAGAGAGAGTAAAGTTCCCTTACTTATAATGGCTTCAACTTCGTACTTGAAATAACATTGCACCACTGTTGGTCTCTGTCCTAACTAGCAAATACAAACATTATCATATGCAGAAATGCACTCTTAAATACTGAAATACTATTTAGATTAAGATTTGTTTTTTCACACGTCACCACAGATGTTCATATCACTTGGACATGTTATCAGACAGTGCTGTTTAACAGAGAGATCAGGAACATGTGGCTCTCCAGATTTTGTTGGACAACAGCTCCCATAATATCTTACCATTGGCCATGCTGGCTGGGGCTAGGTGGGGTCCAAAATCATCTGGAGGGCCACAGATTCCCCCTCCCCTGGTTTAAAGTAAGTGATTTAACCAGTTTTGAAATGCACAAGATCATGCTCCTTTGAAATGCACATGGATCAGTTGCAATAGTCTGATTGCAACTGTTTGAAACTTGACTCTTGAGGGTTTGATAACCTAACACCACTTTTACAGTTCCTGGGGTTTGATAATGGAGACCACAAATCATCCCAGTAGGAGGGAATCCTTAACATTTCTCCAAGTAATACAACAGGAGGTGGATGCTTCCAGCAGGGGGCACAACTGCAACATGTTTTAAATACAGTGATTAATATAGGAGGAGGGTTAACAATTGTGGAAGTGGCCCGTAATAACATTTGCTTCCATTATTAAGGTTTTGTAGCTAATCTACTAAAAAAAACCACCCTACTTCATTTGTTTAGCTTTGTAGCATAATGGGTCAGAATACCGGGAACAATGTCACAGCAGAATAGAAGGGGTGGGGATTCTTCTGTTTAGTTCCCACTAGTATGAGGTTCATAAGACAGGATTTATAAAATTGGTCAGTGCAAAAACATACCAAGTGAATGACAGGCTGCACCTAATGCATTTTTTTGCACTAGATTTACATGCTGATACCGGAAACACTTTTACTATTCATTTATAACAATTTTTGCTTAACAATTCCTGCCTTTAAATTCTTTGCTTTCCCTCTTCTGAAAATTTTACTTATTGGAAAGTTCAATATTTCTCTCACTAATTTTCTCAAAGGGACATAGGCAACTCTTAAAGCATACAATGGTTTTCCAGTGACATCATTTCTTTAGAATTTGAGTCACCAGTAAAAAGATTTGCTGATGTACTGAGGTTTCCAGATTGTCTCTCTGAAATTAAAGTTCTCAAAAGTTGCAAACTATACAGAAAACATAGCTCCATGTTTTACATTTTGAAGTTTTCTGTGCAGGGGTGACCAGTTTCTTTGTTGTTGGCAGCTACTGTCACACAGAAGTGTATTTTGCCACACACACTGACTCCATCACGTTATCAAGCAATAAGAGGGGTTTGCAGTTGCAGGCTCATGGCTGGGGCACCCCATACAAGGAGAGATGTAGCATTACAATGTGGATACTTTCTCTGTTAGAATGTTTTAAGAACAACTTTAGTTTCGGTCAAAAAGCTTTTTACCATACCTTTATTTGGTGGGATTGCCGGGAGATAGATAAATTGATTTGGGAACCAAGTGGCCTATGACTTGGTTAATAGCCATCCCTGATAAAATTATTAAAGACTGAAAGAACAGTGAGTGTTTCTGATTTCTGCAGCAATGTTACATAGGCTGCAGCTACTAAAATTATATCTTTTACAGAAGGAGTGGGGAACCTGTGGCCCTCCAGATGTTGTTGGACTAAAACTCCCACCATTCCTGATCTTTGGCTATGCAGGTTGGAGTCAACGAGAGTTGAAATCTAGCAGCATCTGGAGGCTGCAGGTTCCCTATCCCCGTTATAGAGGATATGGGGTGGGGCATTACTGTCAGGACAAGAACAGTGAAATGGGATATGTCTAAGCCAACGCTAAAACTGCACATGGGAGCATAATTGTACAGTGGTACCTCGGGTTAAGTACTTAATTTGTTCCGGAGGTCTGTACTTAACCTGAAACTGTTCTTACCTTGAAGCACCACTTTAGCTAATGGGGCCTCCTGCTGCCGCCACGCCACCACCGCAAGATTTCTGTTCTCATCCTGAAGCAAAGTTCTTAACCTGAAGCACTATTTCTGGGTTAGCGGAGTCAGGTTTCATGTGCAGCTTTTCCAGCTCCTGTACGACTGTGACATAAAAGCTGTGCTTGCCAGAGCCCCTACAAAATCTTTCTCCTATGTTATAGGAGTTTTACATTTGATATGTATAGCTGAGAACAGTGTTGTTTAAACTCTTAAGCCTGGATACAATCCACTGAGGCAGCTTGTTTTTATGAGTAAACATCCCGAGCACTGCTTGTAAAACCTCAGTGTTACATTATGCTAGTTACAGTACATTTCATTTTCCCCTTGGGGACAATCACCTTCTTGAGAAGGAAAATGGCTTAACAAGGAAATTAACTCTAGAGTCTGTGTAATTAATTGATCACAGCTGTGTTGAGTGAGAGGAGACTCAGAAGGATTCAATATGTCCGTTCCAGAGTTGGGGTAAACCAGGGACACAGCAGGGCTCAGGAGTTAAAGGGTGTGGTCCCCCACTGCAAGAGCTGCAGAGGAGTGAAAGAAAAAATATGTACACACACATATTTATCTTCTCAGGATTCACGCTGCTTGTAACTGTAGTAACTGTTTAGTCAGCACACACAAAAAGGAGAGGAAACTGTACTGATTTGTTGGGAAAACAATCAAAATCCACAATTGAGCAATGCCTTCACTGGGACCAGCTTTAGTGTCACAAAATAGCCAGCAAGATTTGACAGAAGTTTTGTCAATGTTTCCCTCATAACAAAAAAAATTCCTCCAATAGTTAAGAGCCAGTTATTTCATTATGGCCATCAGTTGAAGCTACTAGACCCGGTTCCACATACTTGTAGTTCTAAGTATTGTCTGTAACGTGTAAGAAGACCTTATGAGAAATGGTTGAGGGAACTGAGTATGTTTAGCCTGGTCCAGAGGAGACTGAGAGGAGATATGATAGCCATCTTCAGATATCTAAAGGATATCATGGAGGATGGAGAAGACTTGTTTTCTCCTGCTTTGGAGACTAGGACCTGGACCAATTGATTCAAGTTACAAGAAAGGAGATTCCAACTAAACATCAGGAATAACTTTATGACAGTAAGAGCTGTTTGCCTGTGGGAAAAGACTGCTACCAGAGGTTGTGGGCTCTCCTTCACTGGAGGTTTTTAAGCAGCGGTTTTTAAGCAGCGGTTGAATCTAGTTAAGATTCCTGCATTGCAGTGGGGTGGACTAGATAGGGTCCCTTCCAACTGTACAATGCTTTAAATCTATGACAAGAGGGCCCACCAGAGGGCACTGGCCAGGGCCTTCTCAAACCTGGAGCAAGCGCTGGCTACTACTAGGGCATTCTTTGCCAACTCTGGTCCCTCCTAACAGTAGCAGGCTTCTGTTCTATTGACTCTCATATTGATAACTGAAAATCCTGGGGATTTAATTCTGGAGCAGGAAGGTTTTTAGTAGACACCCAGCAGGTTCGAAAATTGTCCATGGTCAAAGCTAGAGAGACCTGGTATCCTTTTTCACAAATATTAATAGAGGTGCATGTAATTCTGGGCTTCTCATATGTCTTTTGGAAGGGTACTGTTACCTAAGTTTTTTTACTTATTTCATGCTTAGTTAAGCCTTCAATTGCTCTTCTATTTTCTTGTTTTTATCTAAGGAACTAGAGGGCCATCATTACTTCATCCATTCCACCCCTTGCAGACCTCCAAAGAGCAGTCATTATGGTAATATTGAATTCCACACTCTGGTTTTTTCCCTCCCTTCTGTATCTTTATCCTTATTATTTTTTACAATTATTTTCACTGCTTATGTCTGTAACCCTTCTATTTTGAAAAATGACAATATAACGTTTTTTTAAACTATGTTAGTCAGAGATATTTTGTAATTTGTTAATAGTGCTGGGAATTGTAGCTCTGGGGGGGTGTCTAACAACCATCAACACCCAACAAACTGCAGCTGCCAGGGGTCTTTGGGATAAATGTATGGTGTGGGTTTGACTTCAGTTGTTGCCAAGTATCTAATCAATGAAGGCAAGCAGAACTCCAGAGTTCAAATCAAGTGACATATGCCAAAGGTAACAGGCAGGAATTGTTAAAACTGCTGATATCTCCAGCCTGGAGCTTTATCCCACTTCCTTTTGTAGGGCTGCTAGGAGGCTGAGACCAGATTAGTGAAGAGTGCAGTTAGGTCTGGTTGCCATGGAAACCCGCTCAGTACGGATACAGCTAAACAGAGCTGGAAGTGGGCTCTGAAAGAACCTAATAATACAATTCTGCAATTCATTAGGATTTGCAGGTGCACTGCTTCCTTGCTCACTTGTGTATTCATTAACTGGCTTTGTAATTCTATTATGCACTGTGTAAGTAAATGAGTGAAGGGATTAAGCCAGCAGCTGATTTATGTTGCCTTTCAGCATGATGTAACCTTGTATCCCGATGTTGTTGGACTTCAGCTTCCATATCCCCAGCCCGCTGGGGTCAGGGATGATGGGAGTTAGAAGTCCAACAACATCTGTGGACCCTAGGCTGAAGAACACTGATGAGTGGCCTACTCTCCCAAATGGAGAGAGCAGGACAAACTGAAATAATCACACTAGAGTCAGCACCCAACTAGCTACAGCAGTGGCTTCAGCAACTATCTACAGCAGTCAACATGGTGCCCTCCAAATGTTGTTGGACTACAACTTTTATCACCCCAGGCAGCTTGGGCAATAGTCAGTAATGATGGGAGTTGTAGTCCAGCAACATCTAGACAATTCAAAGTGTTATAACAAATGAAGCCCTAAATGACTTGGGTCAAGGATGCCAAAGGACTGCTGCCCTCCCATGCCATTTTGCCCACACTCTGAGATCTGGTGAAAAGGCCCCTTTGTGGATCCTGACATTGATTGATGATGTACAACAGGGTCTTTTCTGTGCCAGCCCCCTGTGATGGAACTCTCTCCTGTGGAGGTTTGTTTGCCTCCCTCTGCTTTTAGCTTCTGCCACCAAGTGAAGGCCATTTTCTTGAGGTAGGCTTTTGGTTAGCCATGGCATTTTTAATGGTGGTTGATGCTTTCATTATCTGCCACACTGTTTACTTTTCAGGCTTTTAATTTTTTTAAGTTATTTTAATTATTCAGTCACTTTATTGTATTTTTGTGTGTGTGGCTGATGGCCACCCTGAGTATTGTTTTAATAGTGGAAAGGTGCAACATGCATCACTTTAAAACCTAAAGAAACCCTGGCACTTAGAATGTCTCCACACCTTCCTCTTTCGGCTCCTTCAGCTTCTTTATTTTGTCCAACTTGAGGCGACAGAACTGCTCTTCATCACTTCTGCTGCTACTGCTACTATTACCGGTGGCCCTCTCCTCCAAGAGCTTGACGACCTTGCTATCCATCTCATCCATTTGCAGGCACAGGCAGGGGGAGTCACTTACCTTCAGTGAATCTCCCCACATGCTCTCGCACATGTCAGTCCCATTGCCATACATCTAGGAGTCAGAGAAACAAAACTGTCTAAATTTACGACATCCAATGCAATAGACACAAAATGAAATGGCTCTTGATGACACTTTGCAAAATTGGGCCACATGTTCCTCCTGCTCTAGATCTTTCTACTATGCCATGCTTGGAAAAGCTTGGTCCAGGATTAACAGCAGCCCATTTAGGGGCAGATAGCACTCACCCTCCACTGCTCCTCCTGCCATTTGTACAAATCGGGGGGGGGGGGGGAGCAGCTGATTGCTTTACTGTATGAGCTAAAAGCAATGGAAATAAAGAGACAAATCCGCTTCCCTCAGTGCGCTGTCCAGCTCTATTCCTTTTGGATCTTAGTCACTTTTATTTTCAGCTGTGAGCCAACTCAAACAGAAATCTCAATTTTCTTTGCTTCCACAAGAACATAGGAAGCTGGCTTATACAGTGTTTCCATCTAGCCCATTTTTTAACCTGCTCTGACTGGCAATTGCTCTCTAGGCCAGGGGTCAACAAACTTTTTCAGCAGGGGGCCTGTCCACTATCCCTCAGATCTTGTCGGGGGCCGGACTATATTTTGAAGGGGGAAAAAAATCAACAAATTCCTATGTCCCACAAATAACCCAGAGATGCATTTTAAAGAAAAACACACATTCTACTAATGTAAAAACACCAGGCAGGCCCCACAAATAACCCAGAGATGCATTTTAAATAAAAGGACACATTCTACTCATGTAAAAACACACTGATTCCAATTTAGAAAGTGATTGGGCCGGATTCGGCCCCCGGGCCTTAGTTTGCCTACCCATGCTCTAGGCTCTCAAAGGTTTTTCCTATCACTAGTTAGCCTGATCCTTTTAACCAGGAACTGAAGTATGGACATTTTTGCATGTGAAGCATGGTCGCATCCACATCATACATTTAAAGCACACTTTAAATAAAGAATCATGGGAACTGTAGTTTACCCCACACATAATTTTGATTCTCACCACCCTTAAACTACTATTCCCAAGATTCTTTGGGGGAAGCCATGTTCTTTAAGTGTATGGTATGGATTTCACCCCAGTCATCTCCAGCTGAGATACACAGCCCCTTTCCGTCTTGCCAAATGTAGAAGCAGTAACATACTTTGGGATGTGATTGGGTAGGACATGGAAGTCATTGTGTGGATAAAAATGGAGAGGAACCATGCATAATGCCTTGAGTTTCTTGGCAGAAAGGTGCAATGTAAAAGTTAGGAATAAATACAAAACCTGCATCCTTTTAATCTAGATCAGCGATTCCCAAAGTGAGGACTGTTAGTGAAATAAGCAGGTTCACAAAGGACCTCTATGTACTCACTGCTCTTCCTTTATTTCCTTTCAATCAGCCTCCACTAGGGTTGGGTAATTAACTTATGTCTCTGCATCAGAGGTGCTTGAGATAAATTCAGTCTGCTATGTTAGATCCACTTCTCCAGGAGCAAGCCCTCTGCATAGACATGCAAAGTATTGCACTGTCAATTCATTCCAATGCAGATGAAGCAGAATTATTTGCCTTAAGATAAGGTTGAATTTTTCTGTCTTTGTATGATCACTCTGGACATGACTTCTGAATGAAAGTTCACAGCAGTGCACAAACACAGGTTTAAGCTCCTCCTTTCACTCTAAAACAATTCTCTTTTAATTCAGAAAAAGTAGGTCAGCTATTGGAAGCTTGGAAGACATATTTTTAGATATATCTATTTCTAATAAATAACAACACATTGCTTCATTCTAACACATGGTTTGGAATTTGTCTTACGGATGTCACAATTTAGAAATTCAGTTAAGTGACTTGTTGCAGATTATTGTTAATCTTTACTACTCTACTACTGTGCACACGTTCTACTAAAGAACATTGGAATACCGGTGGGGTTTGAGTAGGTGAGTTTTTTCTTGTTGAAAGAACATCTACTAGACTAGATCCCTGGTGTTGAATGCAGAGCTATATGTAGCCTTCTGGCTACCTCACATAGGTACACTGTTTGTGGTTCATTATGATACACTACCTCGTGGTAGGGGATGCACGCGTTCTTACAGTGGTTTTCTCCTTTTTCATCAATTGCCCAGTCTGTCAGCCAGTTGCTAACACAAGTGAAGTCATTTTTGCAAGCTTCATACCTGCAAGGTAAAGAAAGCATAGATGACTGATTTATGTGCCATCTCTCATAAATCAACACAGAGGAAGGTGTGTAGGCTGGGCTGATAGCATTTGCTTCCATTCCATTAGCTCAAAGCTGTTGCGTCACACTGTTGACTCATGCTAAGCTTGTGGTTTACTAAGACCCCTAAATCGTTTTCACATGTACTACTGGAAAGCCAGTGTCCCCCATCTTATATCTGTGCATCTGGTTCTTCCTGCCTAAGTGTAAAACCTTGTGTATTGTTTTTGTATGGTAAACGTGAATGTGGAAAATTTGTAAATGTGAAAATTATAAGCAAAATATAGAACATTGTATTCCTATTGAAATTCATTTTGTTAGTTTGGGCCCAGTTCTCCAATCTGTTAAGGTCAGTAACAGGGTCCTACACACCTCACACACACAATCCCTCTCCTTTCCAGCTCAGTAAATGCCAGCTGATCTAACAGTAGAAGTGAATGACCCTGTATTCCTCACAGCATTGTGGCATCCCACTTTAGTGCAACCTTATCCCCTTAAAAAAAGATTATAAGGATGATGGTAAACTCTCCTTTCATGGAGGTTTTTAAGCAGAGGTTGGATGGCCATCTGTCATGGATACTTTAGCTGAGATTCCTGCATTGCAGGGGGTTGGACTAGATGACCCTTGGGTCCCTTCCAACTCTAAGATTCTATGATTCTGTGTGATTGTTGTGCTAAAAGTTCAGTTGTTTCCACTAAAACAGCATCAATAGGAAGTATGTGTAAGTAGTGACATCACCAAGAAGCAAATTTAAGTCTGTGCATTGCCAGAGTAGCTGAGCACTGCAGTACAGTGGTGCCCCGCAAGACGAATGCCTCGCAAGACGAAAAACCCGCAAGACGAAAGGGTTTTTCGGTTTTTGCGTCGCTTTGCTAGACGATTTTCCCTATGGGCTTGCTTCGCAAGACGAAAGCCCATAGGGAAATCTCCGGGGACCTCTTTTAAATGCTGGCGGTGGGGAGCAAAGCCTTTTCCCCCCCTCCGGCCTTCAGAAGAGGTCCAGGAAGGCGGGCGGGGGGCGGAAGGCTTTGCTCCCCACCGCCAGCATTTTAAAAGCGGTCCGGGATAGCAGGGAAGCGCTTCCCGCTATCCCGGACGGCTTTTGAAGGCAGGCGGGGGGGAGCAAAGACTTTCGCCCCCCCGCCGGCCTTCAGAAGAGGTGCTGAACCTCTTCTGAAGGCCGGCGGTGGGCGAAAGTCTTTGCTCCCCCCTGCCTGCCTTCCCGGGAGAGCGGAAAAACGCGCTGCGATTTTCCGCTCTCCCCGACGGCTTTTGAAGGCAGGGGGGGGGGAGCAAAGACTTCCGCCCCCCGCCCGCCTTCAGAAGAGGTCCTGGACCTCTTCTGAAGGCCGGCGGGGGGCAAAAGTCTTTGCTCCCCCCTGCCTGCCTTCCGGGAGAGCGGAGAAACTCAGCGCTGCCTTCCCGCTCTCCCGGGAAGGCAGGCAGGGGGGAGCAAAGACTTTTGCCCCCCGCCAGCCTTCAGAAGAGGTCCTTCTGAAATCTTAAAATGCTGGCGGGAGGCAGCGAAGGCTTCGCTGCCGCCCGCCAGCATTTTAAAAAACCCCGGGACAGCGGAGAAGTCCTCTGCTGTCCCGGGGTTTTTTTAAAATGCTGGGGGTGGGAAGAAAAGCCCTTGTCCGCCCCCCCAGCCTTCAGAAGAGGTTGGGGGACAGACTGTCCCCGGACCTGGTCTGAAGGCGGTTTCCATAGGAACGCATTGATTGATTTTCAATGCATTCCTATGGGAAACCGTGCTTTGCAAGACGAAAAAGTCGCAAGACGAAAGAACTTGCGGAACGAATTAATTTCGTCTTGCGAGGCACCACTGTACTATAAATGTTGGATTAAAAAACACCTAGAACATTTGTGATCTGAAAAGTAACGTTTGGGTGGTAGGGAAGCTATGGGCCACACAAAGCTTATAACAGATGCTGTGTGATCCAGAGTGTTTTGATGGTGTGAACTGCCCTGAATGCAAGATCACATATGACCATCCTGATACCCACAAGAGCACCAATCACCTTGAATACAGACTAAAATTCCTGTCTGCAGGGGCCCTCAGTAACAGGTGAACCAGTTCCTTTGACCTTGTTTTCAGCTAGAAAATGCTTAAAGAATAACATGTTTGCATAAACTGGACTTTGAAGCATGATTTCTTGTTTGGCAAGAGAATGTATCTAAATTTTAACAGAATTAAGCACAGTTCTTTCTTATGTACTCAGCATATTACAGTGGTACCTCGGGTTAAGAACTTAATTCGTTCTGGAGGTCCATTCTTAATCTGAAATTGTTCTTAGCCTGATGTACCACTTTAGCTCATGGGGCCTCCCGCTGCTGCTGTGCTGCCACTGCGCGATTTCTGTTCTCATCCTGAAGCAAAGTTCTTAACCCGAGGTACTATTTCTCAGTTAGCAGAGTCTGTAACCTGAAGCGTATGTAACCTGAAAAACCCTTTAACCCGAGGTACCACTGTAATAGTTTACAAATACCAGGTCAATAAGTTCGTATTTGGCTTTAGTCACACCATTTATATGAATGCAATCTGTGCTTAAAAATAAAGACGTGATATGAACACACTTTTAAAATTCTGTATCTTTTATAGCATGTTTTTTTCAAAAGCTGACACTGTATGATGGTTATGTTGCCATGGAAATTAATGAAAAAAATTGTTTGAGTCATAATAACACTAGCAACATTGGCTCCCCTCCTCCTTTCATCTTTTGCCAGCCTTTTTAGCCTGTATCTTGTAGAAGTTTGCCTTGGCAAAACTCAAGCAACCCCCCTAACTTCTGACTGGGATCAAAGAGTCCATTTTGCATAATCACATTAATATTACAAATAAGACGCATGCCTTAGTTTAAATATGGTTAGCGGAAAGATTAGTTCCTGTCAGTAAGGTAATAGTTTTTAAATTAATATTATTTAAAGAGGTTAATTACAAATTAATCTTAAAGAACTACAAATTAAAGGGGGACGACGACATAAAAACTACCTTAGATCATGGTTTGCTAGAAGAATCTATTGTTTAAAATGCTATAAAGGCATCTCTTCAATTTATTATTCCTGTCTGGTCATGAAAATATATAAATATAATAGAAACTGCAAGAGCTGCAGGCTCCTATGAGCATCTCAGTTGACTCTTCCGGGCAATTTTTAGCAGATGTAGTAAGATTTTGAAATTAATATTAGCTCCTAAAGGTAATGTTTTCATTTCTTACAGGTGTAAAAATCTGCCTATAAGCAGTGCCTGCGATAATGTGCTAATGCCATTCATCTTCTCAAAGCAGGTTTGCTATTTAGATGTGACTTGTGTGACAACGTTGAAATTTACAGTGCAGCTTTAAAGCAGAGAGGGGGAAGCTGTGGGCCTCCAGAAGTTGTTGAACTCCAGCTCCCATCAGCCTAGCCAGCAAGGGCAGATGTGGTTGGACTCCAGCTTCCCCACCTTTTCTCTAAAGCCACTGAGAAAGCAAGACAATAAGTTGCCACACTTATTTCTCCTTTGGCCTCTCTGTCTGTGTCTCCACTGCTTGCTGCATGGCCTGCTCATGGGAGTTGGTGGTGGGCAGAGTAGGTGAAAGGACTAACAAAGGAAAGGACCTGGCAATATTGCTTGTGACATGTGTGTCATTGCTGAATTTTGTATTGCCTAAAGTTCAGCTTTTCAAGGCTATGTACTGTCAACACAAGTAGGGATGATATAACTCCTGTTCTGATTAATATTCTAGGTCAGTTTTTTTAAAGGACATTTCAACAATTTCAAAGGGAGAGAAGGTTAAAGGAAAGGAGAAGGCAGCATGTCCCTGATCCTTTTCTCAAGTGGGAACAGGATCAGAGACTAATCACCTGCTTCCTTCCACAGCCCTCACCATAGGCAATATAATGACTTGTCTCTCATTTCCAGCTCAGAGCGACAGGATAGTGAATTAGCAGCACACTTTCTCTTTCCCCCCAGTGCTTCTTTGAAGGCTTGGGCAAGGCAGGATATGCACACAGCTGTCTCTTCCTTCTGCAGCTCCTTCCCCTTCTCAAGAGCTCTCAAGAGCATTGGCTTTCCAGGATGGTTATTTTGCAGCTGCGATTGTCAGATCCAACAGGCAACTACTTTAATTACTGTACAGGAGGGGGATATGTCACAAGCACAGCTTCTCCTTTCATTCTAGCACTATGACAGGAAAAGCTCTGTTTAATCTCTGCCTGGTCAAACTATTGAAAACTCTGGAGGCCCACCTTGTACTGGATCTGACAAACTTACTTCCATGCTGCCAACAAATGATAAAATAGTCACTAGATTGCAGCCCACTAGAATGCATTCACACTCAGAGGTTAGTCCCATTTATTTCAGTTGGATTTACTTCCAAATAAGAGTGTAGAAAAGTAGATACTTTATCAATTACTTGGTTTGCCCTTTTTTTTTAAAAGTACTTTATGATGACCCAGCTTTAAAGTATACTGAGGGCTGGAGAAAAGGATATCTGGAGAAAAACCATATGGTGTACAGTGTCAAAGAAATGAAATAATAACACAAAAGCAATGTACGTTCCCAAAGTATGATTCACCAGAGAGATCTGTTTTCATTTAAAACAAATCCTTATGTCAGTGCTGAGAATTATTAAATGTGTCAAGTTCACCATTTCCTCTGTAATTGTCCAAGGACTCTTTGGCAGGTGGGTTGGAAAGGGAAGCGACCCCTAAGGGCTCTCCAAAGTCCACATATATACTGAAAAATGAGCTTTTGGTGCAGGAAATTCCAAGCCATTAGAAAGAAAGAGGAAAGCTTGAAGTAAGATTCCTTATGTCCCTTAAAGTCAAGTTCTTGTTTCTTCTGAACACTGTGAAAATTACCCTTTACAACAAAGGGACAGAGGATTTTGAAATAAGGATCTCTGTAGGATGTGGGGAATGGGGATATCCTTAGCAGCCATGCAGTATGTTAAACAGATTCTACTGTCTATATAACAAAAGAGTTCTGCAACTTCCGCCTTGGGTATACAGGAGAAGTAGAAACATTGTTCAAAGCTTTCCCAGCATATAGCTTGAAGTAGACTCATTTGTGGGTCAATAACTTGAGCACCCTAGGTCAAATCCAGCTGTTTGAAGAATGCTACCTGGTCCCCCAGTTGTCAACCTAGAGGTTAAAGTGTTGTGGATAAGTGGTATCTGGGGTGCCAGAGCAGTGTTAGACGTGCTGCTCGCTATTCCTCACTCTCTTTTCAAAGTGTTTCCTTCGTGAATTAGATGATGGCCAGAGATAGGTGCAATATATTGTCCATAGTGTGAGGAACTACTAATATTTTATCATTTGGGAACAAGTCTGCTCAAATGAACACCACCCCCAGAGAGCAGACATCAATCCAGAAAGCTCCATCTAAGGTCTTGAACATGCCCCGTGGGATCTGTAACTCTGCTATTTGAACAGAAGTCTATCAGCAACCTCTGCTTCTTGTCAAGAAACAGAAGTTCAAATCTTCACTGTACATGTGGAGCTTGTTGTGTGGTTCTCTAGATTATTGCAAGATGTTCAGGAATTTTGTCATCAGTTCTACAGAGCTGAAGTGTTGTAGAATAAAGTTGTCCATCGGTAGAACTGGCATGTGTGTTGTATTGTTTGCCTTTATCTTAAAATAAGGGGCATGTTGTAAAACAGGCACAGGGACGTAATGGGGTGGTGGGAATGTCAGGGTTGTGTTCAAAATAGCGCTAAGGCGAATGTTCTATCAGTGCAAGGTTTTGTGCATACCCGATTCAAGGTGTTAGTACTAGCATAAAAAGCCCTAAATATCTTGGGACCCAAGAATCAAGAGTTCCTGCTTCAATATCAACCACACTGAGGTGTGTCTGTCACCCTAATTGTTAACCGTCAAGAGGAATTTTATAACTTCCTTGTTTACCTGGGCATTTGATGGCTGAAAGATACTGTTTTATTAAAATGAGAAGCATAATCCCCAACTTACCAGTCATCACAGAAGTTTTGGCACATGGGAACAGACACAATAGCAGCTGCGTAGTGGGGATGTGCCCAATGTGCAATATATGGTGAACACCTGTAAAAGCATTCTATCTTCTTCAGATAGCTCTGACATCTGTTGCATTAGAAATAACCATTGTTATTACATGAAAAACAACTAGCATTGCATATGTGGCTACCTCTATGCTCTAGGAGATCAGCCTTCATTTTTCCAAAGAACTTTATTGGAATGCAACACTTTAGGCTAGGCTAGGGTACCAAGGCAACATTATTTATTATTTTTATTATTCATTTCATTTCTATAACGCTTTATAGTTTAAAGAAAAAATCTCAAAGCGGTTTACAATAAAATTAGAGTTCTGCCGTTCAGCCCCTGGCACTCACATATTTCAAGACCTGCATGTATTTATGGTATACAATACACAGGAGAATAATGTGCCATTACTTTATCCTAACACCTTTGACTTCCTCTACTTAAATGGTCAGACACTCTATAATAGAACTTATTTGGTTATGGAACACATACTATCCACAGGCATCTGTTCCACTTCTATGGAGATTCTGCCATTATGCCTTATCAGCTTTGTCCTTTCCCAGGATACTCTTCCATTTCACCTTCCCCCCTTAGTTTTCCAACCTCCATCCCAAACAATAGTTGGTCAGCATTTCTAAGAGCCATTGAACTTTTGCAAACTTCAGGGATCCCCAAGCCTCTAAATATTTCCCTCTTGTGCATGGATAGTAACATTTTGTCCACACAAGGGCCCACATCTGAAGAATAGGTTTTACTCAAATAATAAGTTTTACTCAAAATAGGCTCACTTAATTAATGACCTAACTTGGTCATACTTATTAGTTTTAATAGATCTGTCCTGATTAAAATTTAGTTGAATGCCACTCTGAGTTTGATAGGATGATGGGGGTAGTTGTGAACCATGTACTCTACAAAAATAAATAGGTTTGATGCAGAAATGCTTTTTATTCTGCAGTGAGCCTCTACTTTTATATATTTTTTAAATTTTAAAATGCATACAATAAACTCTTCCCCTGTGTATACCTGCTGTGCACCGATAAGAATACAATATATTAAAGTCAATGAAATGTAAGTGTTCCGTCAAAAAAGAGGGGATGCTTCTGGCATGTGGAAGGAGGGTTTCCAACCTTTTTTCTGCAATGGCTCCTGTTTTCAGCAGTTCAACAACTGCACTGTCATGAAACGCATAACTGAACCCAATGCATTTCTGCATGCAATGCTACTGTTAAAGGTACACAAGCCATACTCCAAAAAAGGGCAGCAGCCTTATGCTGTGCTTTTCACAAAGTTATGCTTCATTCAAGAACCCTTGAATGAAGGAAAAAATTTGAATGCACTTGGAGAAAAAGAGCAAGGGCAAGTCACTTACAATTTACTGTTATTGCCACATCGGTTCCAATAGGTGGTATTTACTTTAATCACTGGTGAATCAGCTAGTTCCTTTGTAATGTCTTCAGTGCAACAAGAGGCTGTGGGGAATTAAAAACAAACATATCTCATTCTGAAGGTTTACTTTGTAACGTAAGTTCCCACAGTGGTCCCTTAGTTAAAAATGGGAAGTGAGTTCGGTCATTATTTTTCATGTGCTTTTGTAAAATGAAAAACATGCCACTAAAAACATGTTTTAAAACCAAAAGACTATTGGGAAGTTAAAATTTACAAAGGAAATATCTTAATTAAATACTTCAAACTCAAATTTGATATTGGAAATGATAATTTAACATTATACAGATTTAAAATTATACAGTAATACAGATTTATTTTCGTGCAAAAGAATGTGAGCTTCATTCCTTCAGTGCACTTATCATCTCTATATTAAAAAAAAGACTTGGGGGGGACCCTTTGGAAATAATGAACATAAGCTGAAATTGTTGATACTGACAAATTCATAAAGACAGTTTTTACCCCACTCCACCCAGCGCATGCCCCATTTAGAAGCAAAACCCTGATGCATATAGCTCAGGCATAAACAGGATATCACACATTGTTAATTACAACAACCTAACATCATTCCTGGAGCAAGTGATAATAAGATTTCAACATGTGGGCCAAAACACACACATTCACTAAAATCCAATTGATGCAAGTAACCAATTGGGCAGCTGGCTTTTCTTGTGCCGTTGGATATATTGGTTATATATTGATATATCAATATAAAAACTTAACTTTAATAAATTCTTCAGGGCATCAAATTAATATGGGTGGCATCGGAGCTGGTTAGTTAATGTAAAGGCTTACTTAAATAGTTTTGCAAATATTTCACAGATTTCACGGGACTTACATTTGGAATATAGGGTGCATTCGTGCAAGTTATTCTCCTGGCTGGGTCTGTGCTTGTGAGCTGCTCCTTCCAGACATTGCCTCTTTCCACTGATTGACACTGTCGAGATAGCGAAGAACAGGAGCACTGAAAACCTTAGCATATTCTTGTTGCCGTTGTCTTTTTAATAGCCCTGTATGGAAATAGTACATTATGGTCAAAGAATCTGGGGATGGTGGGGAGCAAGCTTCATTAAATTTTCAGAAATAAATGTAGGGCATAACACACCTCTTGCTTCTTTCGTCTCTGAGATAGGCTGGAACACAAAATGCTGCTGCTCTTTCTTTCCTCTCTCTCTTTATATATTGCCTGTCAGCAGAAATCCATAGTTTGTTTGCCAAGAAAAGTTCCCTGACCCTTTGCAAAGCTAACAGACTTATCTCAGGGTCAGCTGCAGCAAAGGCATAATAACTTAGTTTGGGCATAGTTTAGGATCCTGTCTCCAACAGTAGTCTGTCAGAAGACTCTAAAACAGACTGCACAATGTGACCCAATGCTGCTCAGGGAAGATATATTGAAGTTTAAGGCTCAGAAGCAGCTAGGCCATATTGTACCACACATTAACCTAAGAAGTTAGAGCAGGGCCTTTATAGAAGCAATACTGAGGCCATGGAATGCCTAGCTAATTTTTGGCATGTCTGGTCAAGGGCTATGAGATTCATTGGGTAAGTTGGAAGTCAATGGGTGCCATTATTATTTTTTGTTATTTTGTATAGGCTTCATTGTATGATTTTTGGGGGGTTTCATTGTTTGATTTAAGTGATGTTTATTTCTCACTTGTGCTGCCTTGAGCTTGTGGAAAAACAGCATAAAGATATTTTAAGTCAGTTTTTTGACTTGACAGATGCTTAAGAACACCCCCCTTTTTAAAAAACATGTGGATGCTAAAAGCCTGATTTTGCAGTCCTAGCCAGACAGCAAAACCAGGAGATTTATCAAGCCAATGGTAGTCTGCTCTTGACTCAAGTTATGCAGGCCTGTTATGGGAAGCTGTCTGATACTGAATCAGACCATTGGTACATCCAATTCATCTGGAGTGACTGGCAGTAGCTTTCTAGGATTCCAGATGGTGAATCTTTCCTAGCTCCCCCCCCCACCATCCTGGATATTACAATTAACTGTATTAATAATTATAACTACTTGTCAATAGCATTTGACCATTGCACTGCTCATTTTAGTTTTTAAAAAGTCTGCTTGAATTTAAGTTCCAGTTTTTCCAAAAGGTAAAGCTGCCCAAGATTCTAAGAGCTTGCAAATGTTTGCCCTGGAAACCCATTTCAAACATTAGAATTAGAGTAGAGTCCAATTTCCTCACTGTGCCCTGACCAACTACAAGTTAAGATGACTTTAAAAACCAGGTCAAGCTGCTAATATTTGACAGGGAAGCACTGCTTCCTAATACCTGAGGGATTGTTTTGCTCAGCTTTGCTTGACACACACACACACACACACACACACACACACGTGTGTGTGTGTCATTCCAGAAAAACCCCCCAAATCCAAGACACTTTGAGCTACACAAGAGCAAAACATGGTGTCAAAATAATTTAAACAGAAGGCGATTATGCAAGCACATGCTTGGGGAGAACAGCCTGATTCAAAAGGATGGCAAATCTGGAAGAGCATGAACAGGCACTGAGTCCAATCCTGAAGCTTCTAAAGGAGCCAATGCTTGGCTATAGTGCTTAAGCTTGAGTTCCTGACAATTATATTGCTCTAACAGGAGGTCTGAGAACAACAATGAAAGAAACTTTGGTAGTACAGTATCTACCTTCCGGCAGCAATTTGTACCTTGATGCTACAAACTGTGAAAATCACTGAAATTTTTTTAGATTTTCATTTAAATATAGCTACATTACAGTACAGGGGAAAGAAGGGAGTTTCACTTCCCTCCTAGAAACTCAGTTTTTATTTTACTTGTTATGTATGGCCATATCATGCCATTGATGCTTTAGTTGAGATTTCTGCACTGCAGGGGGTTTGGACTAGATGGTCCAACTCCACAATTCTATGAGTATGATACTTGGTACTAGCAAGCCACGCTGAAGGTTCAATTGGGCTTATTTCGTATTTAAAGTTACAAATTGCATTGTTTATGAGTGGCCAGAGTGGGCAGTGATATGGAACAAAGTAAAGCTGCTGCAATCTGTTCTGAATCTAGAGTGCTTTGCCTTTTCATATAACATTTAAAAATGTACTTAAAGAGTCTAGGGAACGGAGTCTTTCTGGGTGTACCTTTGTGACAAGATTGGCACCAGTGCTCAATGGCCAAAAGCCAGCTGTTGTATCAGAAACAGGCTACATGTCATCTTAATAAAGCAGCATAAACTCTGATAGCACTCTGTGTATAGCTGCTGAAGTCACAAATATCAGTTGGGAAATGTTAACAGGCTGTCCATCATTATTTCCATAATTTATAACCAGTGAAGTAATCCATATTAGAATTGGATTTAAGACCAATTAGCTACCACCATTTAGCCAGGCACATGGGGGCAGCCCTCTTTAGCAGGGTTGCCCTGCTGGGGAAGGCAAGTGGAGCTGGGCAAGGGTGATGGATGAAGACACGGGATCATTCTGCACCATTACGGAGCCGCACACAGTACAGTAAAGGCTTCTGCGCCGCCTTGCACTTACACAGCACTGCTCCATGTACCCCATCATGCATTGCGCGCCGCCCCCGCCCCTCGCCTTCCAAGCTGTTCCGCGACGCGTCTTCCCTCGCCTTTCCGTCTCCCCGCCCCCTGCCGTGTGACTCCTCCCACCTCGCGCCGAACTTCGCTTCTTCGTCTCGGACGCGCCGCCGGCCCCTTAGAACGCCCTGGCGCGCCGGTGGCCCCACCTCTCGCGATACGTGGCTGAGGGGGCGGGATTGCCGCAGTGCCCGGCGTGCTCGCCTCTGGCAGGAGAGTGGGGATGTCCGCGCGGGAGGCAGGTTGCGCTGCCTGAGGTGCTTCCCAGCGCCAACCCCGCCGCCCTCCTCCGCAGCCATGGCCGGCTGCTTAGGCTGCGAGCCCCCGCGCTGAGCAAGTGCCGCCGCCGCCCATCATGAGGAAGGGCCGCTCCCGGGGGGACAAAGCGGGGCCCTCGGCTCTTCAGGTCCCCAGGAGGATGGAGCAGCCCGTCCGGGGCCCCGTAGACGCGGCGGGTCCTAGGAAGGAGGCGGAAGAAGCGGGTCGGGCTGGCGCAGCCTGCAGAGAACCGCCCGAGAAGGTACTGCGGATGCAGTGTGTTCTTCTGTCTCCTGGTCTGTGTAAACTGGAGGTCCGCGAAAAGGGGAGTCCAGAGGCGTCTTTTGCGGTTTTGCTTTCGGAGGCATGTCCTGGCAGCGGGCTTTGGCGGGGGGGGGGCAGGGGATGCTCACAGCCCTGGCACTTGGTCGCTGCAAGAGAATTGGGGAGAGAAAGCGTCACGTTGTGGACGATGAGCGGTTCTGTGTTGTGGGAGGGTATGCTATTCTAGGCACAGAAGGTTGGGGGGAAGGGGTATTTCCTAAACTGTACTTTGGGCAGCGGGAGAGTCAGTGAAGATCGTCTATGCTACTGGTGTCGAGCAGTCATTCCTGATGCTCCAGTAAAAAGTGAAAAGATCTCTTAAATCTTTATGGTCTTTGTTGCTTTGCCAGACTAATATTATGCATATGGTAAAGGGATTCTGTCTTTAGTAGCCTTTGGTTATTCCTTTGGATGGCCTACTTTCCATAAGTCTGTATTTGTGCCTATTTTCTTGATTGCATGTAGGTACCATTTTAGTCAAGGGGCAGCCAGGCATGTTCAATTCCATCCTGGTGTTCTTCAGTTTGCTACTCTGCATCATTTGTTGTAATAAGAATATGTGAAAATATGTGAACATGGGATGAGCAATCCTTTGTTGCCTCTAGTAGTTAAGAGATCTGGAGCTATCCTGAGGAAGTTTATATAATTCATTACTTTGCCAAGTGTGATCCAATCACCTGTTGCTGTTAGTGGACTGGTGGGAAGGAGGGTGCAGACTGCATATAAATGGTCCTGTTATGGGGTAGGAGTTTCAATTAGATCTTTTAGCTATGTGCTTATATGTGCAGCATATGCAGCTTATATGCTGCATTTTTACAGCATTGGCCCTGCCTGTCTATCATTGCTTAGGTATGGTCCAATGCCAAACACCATCAAATACCTTGTGGCAGACTGGCAGTTAGGCTAGTGTGTGAATCCAGCTATGGTTCATAGCTTATTCCTAATTAGTAACATCTGATGAGAGGCAGCATACAAAGGGGGCAATAGGGATTAGCATGATAGCGACTGGACCTAACGTTCAGGGGTCCCTTTACCTTTACCTTACTCCCCCCCCCATCAATATATATATAGGTATATCATCCAATATGTGGAGGGCAACTTCATGAAGCAGAGAGTACTTGTGGAAGCTCCCTGTGTGTGTGTGCAGTAAAGCACTGGAAAGTTGGATTTTCAAAATGCTCAGGGGCTTTTAAGAGTACAGTGGTACCTCAGGTTATATACACTTCAGGTTACAGACTCTGCTAACCCAGAAATATGACCTCAGGTTAAGAACTTTGCTTCAGGATGAGAACAGAAATCGTGCTCTGGTGGCACAGCGGCAGCAGGAGGCCCCATTAGCTAAAGTGGTACTTCAGGTTAAGAACAGTTTCAGATTATGAACAGACCTCCAAATGAATTAAGTTATTAACCTGAGGTACCACTGTACAAAAGATAGCCTGCTTCCCAAGGTTGCCCTCCAAGGTGATGAAGAGTGTTGAATGGTGATGAGGGAGGTGGAGATAGGACATCACCAATCCACCTTTTACATAATTTTCACATGATTGTCTTTTTAGGTTGTCTACCACCTGGTGATTTTATATGAAAGTGCATCCTGTAAATATTTAAATAAATAAATGTTAACTTCTCCCTAATTAACAATGTCTGAAGGCGAGTACTATCATGCCTTATCACTGAGCTGCCTACCCTGTTATAGGTGACTACTGCTGAATGTGTTAAAGAGTGGCTTAGAGACAACTGTAGTTAAGCAGTATATAAATTGCTTAGATAAAAATAAAAGAAACAAGATCTCCTTTTTGGAAATGTCACTGGCTGTATACTTGCCAGTTTTTGAACTCAATTAATTAGCTATTTCATAGGGTTCTTTCATTTCCATAGCACAATGACTATTCCTTTCCTCTTAATGACTGCAGGGAAGATGATGTACAAAAATACAGAATGTTCATGTCTAAAGGTTTCAAGGACCACATCTTCCAGATGCACATTCCCAACATATTTGCTTATATGCACCTGCCCGTTGGGCATTATAGTAATAAAATGATTGAAGTGTTGTAGAAGAGCAGGTCTGTCATTCCTGGATTTAATGGGCACCATCAGATTTATTTTGAAAAACTGCTTTTATCTGCTTTGTTTCTTGTATTTTTTATTGTTGTGTGAGATATTTTGCATTGAAGTATTGTATGATATTTGCGAATGTCTAGCATCTGAAAGTTTTTAGTAATTTCATTAAATCTTTTGCTCATTATCTGTTTTGGTAGATGGGTAGCTGTGCAAGCAGTGTGCAACTTGAGTAATGGTATGAGAGGAAGCAACTGGTATTGATATGAAAATGGAAAGGAGAGGTGGCAAAATAGAAAAAAATAAGGAGAGAACGAAGCCCAAAATGTTAACAGCAGGGGAAAAACCTATCCTTTCTACAGCTTCTAGGGCCTCTCAAAAAACTCTGCCATGGTATAATGACTGACACAGTTGGATTAATTGGCAAAGAATCAGACTTCCTGATAGATCCAGCTGGATTTTATAAGAGTGGTTTGGCTGGTGATACTCACTTTTAAAAAATAGGAAACTATGTAGTTCAAACTATCTGTAGTTTTTTTTTTTGTTTTTTTTGGGTGAATACTAGCTCTCATGAAGTGCGGTAGATCTTCTTTCACATAGCCTGTATGCCTAATTAGTAAACCACAAGAGCTAGGGGAGTTAGATGAGAGCTAGATTTATGTTCTATACTGCCCTGAGATCTATGGATAAAGGGTGGTATACAATTTTAAATAACAACAACAATATAAATATAATAGATAATCTGCTACTTATATATAAAATACATATAAACCCTTCTGGCCTGTTCTGAGATCAATAATAATACACTAAAAAGTTTGGAATCTTGCTGTATCAAAAAAGATAACCTGCATAACTGGCTTGCAGGAGTTGCATCTGGCCAAAGGGATAATAAGTGCATGAGTGCATTCATGTAACTTGCTTTCTATACAGCCCTGCTGGATCAGATCAAAGGTTATTCTAGTTCTGCTTCCTGTTTCTCACAGTGGCCAACCAGTTGTCTATGAGAAGACCACAAGCAGGACATAAGGACTTTGAGTCCTTCCTGCTGTTCCCCAGGATCTGGTATCCAGAGACATGCTGCCTCTGATCTTGGAGATAGCATATAGTCATCCATTGATTGGTACCGTGTGTTACCTTGTGTGAAGCCACCCTGAGAGCTTTAAGAATTAGAAGTGGAAAGCAGGAAGCTTCTTATTTGGTGTCTGTGATAAGACTACTTTTAAGTTAAGGTTTTGCAAAGTCACTTAACACTACAGCTGCACACAAAAGCAATAATCTGTGAAGAACAAGCCGCTGAAAGTTTTTCAGTCGCATTTGGCTTTAGGCAAGTTATCACTAATGGTACATGTGGACATGTGCCCCTGTTGAATAGGACCATCTCCCCCACCCACCCCGCTCTGGTTGTAGTGTGGTAAATGAACCTGCAAATCACCGTATTTTTTGCTTTATAAGACCCACTATTTACTTCCTAAAAAGTAAGGGGAAATGTGTGTGTGTCTTATGGAGCGAATGCAGGCTGCGCAGCTATCCCAGAAGCCAGAACAGCAAGAGGGATTGCTGCTTTCACTGTGCAGCAATCCCTCTTGCTGTTCTGGCTTCTGAGATTCAGAATATTTTTATTCTTGTTTTCCTCCTCCAAAAACTAGGTGCGTCTTATGGTCTGGTGCGTCTTATAGAGCGAAAAATACGGTAATTCCAAACAAAACTGAGCAAAAGTATTTACTCTTTTCTTAATTAGATCAGTATTGAAGGAGAACAAATGGGCTTTGGAATGGTTAATATGGATAGAGTAACTGCAAAGTTCTTTTAGATTGGCTGATGAGCTACACATTAATTGTACTGCTGCATATGAATGCAGAAACCACAGGACATAGTGATGCAGAAGCTGCCTTATACTGAGTCAGAACACTGGCCCATCTGGCTTAGTATTGTCTGCATGGACTAGCAGTGGCTCTCTAGGGCGGAGCTTTCCAAACTGTGTGTAGCGACACATTAGTGTGTCAGCTGCAGCATGTAGGTGTATCGTGCAAATGCTCCTCCCAGGGCTGGAAAGGGGTTAGTTTAACCTCCTGTTTGCTAGCAATACTGAATTACTGTGTCACGAAATGATGCTTGTCTAAAAAGTGTGTCGCCAACATGAAAAGTTTGGAAAGCTCTGCTCTAGCGGTTCAGACAGGCTTCTCTCTCAGCCCTACCTGGGATGTTCTGCATGTAAGGCACTCTAGTCCTTTCCCTAAGAAGTAGAGTTGAGTCCAAATGAGGGGGCCTTGCAAAGGGGCTCTGAGTTTTAGTGATATTTGGGGGCAGCACGAGGGAAGGGAATGTTACTTCATTTGCTGCAGATGTGTTTGGAGTGCTTCTTCATTCTGCAGTGAGATCCACCTCTTCTCTTGCCAAGAAAGGACATGGCTTGTGTTCTGTATGTCTTGGGGTGGGGGGTCATTTCCCTTATAGCAGCTGCAGCAGCCATTTTAAATAAGGGGAATAGCAGTAATAAGCAGGGGCCAGCAAGATCTTCCTTTTCTTTTTGCAAGTGCTTTGCCAAGGCTAGGGAGGTTCCCAATTTCCCTTGTTCCCTCTTAGAGTACGCTGCTTTTTTTTTGGGAAAAACCCCCTCATGAAATGTCATTTCTAGCTTTGAAAAATGAAGCTCACAAAAATCCTGTTTAGTCCTAAATAGAAATGGCTGTGATGACAGTTAATAGTTCTGGGTAATTTGTCATTTTGCATGCTAAGCGGAAAATGCCCTCTCTTCTCAAGCGAATCATAGGTTTGGCATGTTTTCATGTTTCTTCACAACCAAGAAGTCTAGAACTCAAGAATTTGAAATGAACTATTAGTCGGGGCTAGAAAATTGAAGGCTTAAGTTGTTGGGTTTTTTTGGTGTGCAATAGAATATACTAACATTCTTAAGCCATTTTCAGCATCTTAAATGTGTATACAGTACTGTTTTGCACTTTAAAGTTAATTTGAGTTGCATTAAACGTAGAGCTACAGTTGTATTTGCAGAGTTTTATTTATCTGGTTCTTGAGGGGTTTTTATTTTTTGCCAGAAACTGTTGTCACAACCACACTAAAGTAAGTATTTCTGCTTAGGAAGGTTTTAAAAATGTTGTGTGTTATAACTTGACCAGAAAAAAAGCATATATCAATAGGACCTAAAATTTTGAGCCTCTGAAATTTCTCGTAAGAGTCTCTGTGGATCCTCAGGTCTATTGAGATTGATTCTCAGTGTTGGGACAGCAAATGCCATTGGCACTTCTGTGCTGGTATTGTTCACACTCTTGGATTTCACAACTGTGAAATGAATGGGTGTTATGCAACTCCAGTGGAGTATTGTGTTGGAAATGAGAATCTGATCTGGCAGCCCTTTAAGTGCTAGATTGAGGGTTATCAGTATGGAGCCAAGTGCCTCCCATTGGTGCTTTGTTCTAATTTTAGGGCAGTTAAAGATTTTTGGGGAATTTGACTAGTAAGGGTGTAGAATCAACTGGTGCTGTTCCATATGGCAAGTCCAGGATGCCATTTTAGTTTAGTCTTGCAAGTAAAATAGTTAGGAGTGGTTGAGTCCTGCCTGTCAGATTCCTCTTCTGTGTTCTCACCTTTGCGACTACCTCCTCTCCTCCTTGAAGAGGTGACTAATGTTGCACCATCCAGGTCCCTGCTAGGATGTGGGACAGATGCACAGTGTGAGCTGACGTTATTATGAAATTTTGATACAATGATGTGCTTTCCTAAAGTGTAGTTCTTGTAACTATTCTATCCTTAAAGAGCTACTTTGCAGCTTTGCTCGCACAGCATAGTCGGATAGTTTGCCCACTCAAATCCTCCGCTGGTTACAATTGCTACCCACTCCAGCCAAACAGATTAGACGGCTGTAACGCTAGCCCCCTTTCTTGTGTACTCCTGCTGTTATGTTTTCAAAAGATCTACTCCGGGGGCCTGTTTTTACTAACTAGAGCCGGTGTAATTTAGTGGCTGTGAAACTCTGCTACAAATCAAGAGGTTCCTGGTTCAATTACCTTGCAAATTAAGGTAAACAGAAGTGGAAAATGTGCATGCACCTTACCTTTCTTTGCACAGTGATTGAAGAACCATGTATAACCCACTGCACCTGGAACACTACTTATGGGGAAGTCAAAATTCCAACTTATGGTTCCCTTGGGACTCCTTTGGAGATTTTGCATTCCAGAAGCAGTTATCTCAGAAATATCTCAGAGATATCTCAGAGACAGAGTTATCTCAGAGAAGTGGGCTCTCTGGAAAGGAGTCAACCAAGGGAGATGTTCTCCTGTTAATTTGCTTAGGGGGGAAATTGCACCTGGAGATACAAAGGCCTACCCCCCCCAAAGGGACACTTGGAGCAAGATGGTTCCCTTTGAATGGGTACTTTTGCCCCACAGCAGCAGTTTTCCTTTCTGCCATCCCATCTCCACTTCCCAATGTGATGGCTGTGTGTGTGTCATGTAAGTTACTGTAGATAAAATACTATACCAGACTTTGATTTAACAGGTGGTATCCAGTTCACACATACTGTTAGTGCAAGGATTTTGCAATGAATCTACCCTCTCCTCCCCCTGTGTGCACCCTGCATTCTCCCCAGATTTGTTCTGGAAGGGTGGGAAAATGCCTGGGGGGTGCGGGAGAAGGAGAGAATGCAATGTTGTGCAATAAGAAATCCTTGCACTGATGCAACCCCTACAAAGCACTACTTTGGATACAACTTTAATTTTCTTAAATTATCTGCCTCAGTGTATTCTTGTTTTAGCATGGTAAAAAACTAAATAATACAGACAGAATATGTTATTAAAATGCACAGAATTACAACTCTCATTATGTGCTGTGGAGGATGATTTGGAAGCATCTATATTCTAACATGTGCTTTAAAAGAGACTCTGTACCTTACAATTTTTTTTTAATGGACAGATTGTGAACTTACAAGCAGTGGTGTATGTGTGCCCTTTGTGATGGCCCTATTTGTTTACCTAAATAAGTGTGACCATATCTGAAAATGGGATGGAACTAAATATATGAGTGAATTAATAAAAAACCCCCAATTTTATTAACTTATATTATTGAACAGTATTTTTTATTTCTAATTAATTATATACAAGGGGACGCGGGTGGTGCTGTGGGTAAAACCTCATCGCCTAGGACTTGCCGATCGTCAGGTCGGCAGTTCGAATCCCCGTGGCGGGGTGCGCTCCCGTTGTTTGGTCCCAGCGCCTGCCAACCTAGCAGTTCGAAAGCACCCCTAAGTGCAAGTAGATAAATAGGGACCACTTACCAGCGGGAAGGTAAACCGCGTTGCGTGTGCTGCGCTGGCTCGCCAGATGCAGCTTGTCATGCTGGCCACGTGACCTGGAAGTGTCTGCGGACAGCGCTGGCTCCCGGCCTATAGAGTGAGATGAGCGCACAACCGTAGAGTCTGGCAAGACTGGCCCGTATGGGCAGGGGTACCTTTACCTTTACCTTAATTATATACATATTTAAAGGAACAAATGAAAATTCAAAGCTTTTGATAAAATATCCATAGATTTTAAATTCTCCTGAGATATAGTAGAAGCTAAACAATTATTTGCTCTTCTAAGGGTGCAGGCAATATTCTATTCAGTCTAGGAATGACTTATACTAAGTGGTTTAAATTGAGCAGGGGTAGACATAATTCAGAATTGTGAGCTTCAGAAATAAATTTCATCAGCATGCACAGAGTGTTTCTGCCTTCCCAAAGAGGTATCTCTGTTTACATTTATTAAGCAGATTTCACAGTTTAAGTCTGAAATATAAATTTATTGGGTTGTATTCAATGCTAGTCCTACTCAAAATAGACTAGTTTAAATTGGTGAACATGACTGACTTAGGTCCATTGATTTAAATGAGTCTACTCTGAGTAGGAGTAGCATTGGATAGAACTCTCCATTGCTAGTCAGCCACATGATACATGGAATCACTGCCATTATTTTACCAAAATGGGAAGGAAACTCTCCAGAGGCAAGTGGCTGTAGCATTAACAGATATTAATCACTGTAATGTTAAGAAATCCATTAGTGTCTTCTGTGTTCTACTTCACCAGAGCCTAGAGTCTAGGTTTTACACAAAATGAGTTACAAGGCACACTGTTTTCATTGTTGGCCACCAAATACTTGTTCCGATATGTCATTGAAGAAAGCCTGCCCGCCTGCCTTTTCTCTTGTCTTCCCTTCTCTTTTAGCATAATTATGCTATCAGTTTAATTCTATCAACTTTTAATGAGGGTGAATTGCAACAGGTCCCTGGTGTATACTTGCTGTAATAGATTTAGATTTCACTTGGAAAGTAGGTAGGCATTTTAGTGCCACTTTTACCTTCCTTTTCCTTTCTGAATATATTTGAAATGCCTAGTGCTCATGACAGTTGACATTTTCATGTGGGCTATTTGACTGATGGAAGTTGTAATGTTTTTAGTATGGTGGCGGGGGGGACATAGCTCATGTCAGCTGTTCTTATTTGGGATAAGAGTTAAGCTTGTTATGTCAAATTGATTTTCCTAGAGAAATGTGTGGCAGCCACTGGTGGCGGTATCAGAGAACATGTCTATATACAGTGGATTTAAAAGAGTCCATGATACTTATCTACTACACCTATAGGTATCTGCACTGGTGTCTGTTATGATCTAGGCTGCTTTCTGTTATGCAGTGTTCTATGCATGCCTTAGTTGCTTATTTGTCATGAAATCAGTTTACTACTTCATGCTGTACCATTGCAGTATTTGTAAGCGTGTGTGCTATCCCTTTGGCTGAAAAATGCTATATGATATGTTTTTAAATTCTCTTTAACATTTATTGCCCATTTATAATATGAATGGATGTTTACTATTTTCTCTAAAATGGTATGGTACTAACTGGAATTGTTTACTGCTTTTTATGAATCAATCTTAATGAATTTATGGCAAGAATATCTTTATAGTATAATGTGACTGTGATTGTATCTTGCTTCTAATAAGGTTGCTGGTGTGAAATTAGCATGAAAATACCTTGGAATTCTAACTTTGTTTCCATCAATGGGTTATAGTACAGTTTTTTGTTTTTGTTTTTCTAAAAAGAGGAAGTAGAATATTTTGCTATTAGAAAGTAGATTGAAACCTTTCTTGTAGTAAACACAGGGAATTTGATGCAGACCATTCTCACCAGAGTGTTGCTCGGCCAACGATCCTGCTGGTGGAGAACACAAGGAGCTGATTTTTGCAGATTCCTGTCCCACTGGCCTTTAGGGCCACCTCACACAACTGGAACAGTTTGGGAGCCTTCTCCACCAACAGGAGTCCTCTGCTAGGTTAAAAACCTGCCATGGACGGAAGAAGCCTTTTCTGTATATAGAAGGTGATGTCTGGATCCAGCACATGAAATTTTGTGAATCTAGAGATTTCTTGAAAAGTCTCTGCAGATCATAGCTTGTCTGTGAGTGATGAGGGAACAGTAGATTTTTTTTAAGTGTCTAATTAAGCAATAAATATGACATCTTTCAAATTAAGGAAATTTGGCCATAATTTGTGTTGCAATGACAACTTGAGCATTTTATGGCTGCAGCCCTGAGCATTTTTATTAGGAAATAAGTTGCACTGAACTTAGGACTTCTCCTTCTGAGTAAACAACCAAGATAAGTCTGAAGTTGTATATCAAGAAGTTAGTGCATAAGTAATTTACTCATCAAAATTTATCCTGTTCTCTTTTGGCTTTTGTTTCAGAATCTTGCAGCGGAACCAATTTCTTTGCGCTGCAGGAAGCTTAGTAACCCTGATATAGCTGGTTCAGCTGGCAAAAGTAAGATCCAACGTCAACTGAGTCAAGATGACTGCAAGCTTCGGAGAGGCAGTTTGGCCAGCTCATTGTCAGGTAAAGTTTTGTGCAATTCATCAAACTGCTTAGAGGTTTCTTCAGTTAAGCAAATTAATGGTACAGAGAAGTTCAAACTATATATTTACCTGGAGAATAATTTCTTTGTTTTGGTTGTGGGTAAAGATTGTTAAAAATGTATTATCTAAGGCTGTTGCATAAAAAGTATTTTTGATTGCTCTGTGTGAAAATTATTGTACAATGAACTAATGAGCCACCAAGTGAAGAAGGTTTTGCTTTACTTTTTTCGTTAAAGGAAAGCAGTTGCTTCCTTTATCCACTAGCATGCACAGCGGAGTGGGCCAGGCAGCATGGCAGCCATCTGGAGAATCATCCAATTTGGTCCGCATGAGGAACCAGTCATTGGGACAGTCTGCTCCTTCACTTACAGCTGGATTGGTAAGTTCTGATGCACTTTACAATTTCATTAGCAAAGTTTTGCTTTTTTGTTTTTAAGAAAAGGATGACCTGCTTTTAGATCTGTCACCATTTTGATTGTTCCTCTCATCTTTTCATTATCAAATTTATACTTGATTTATATACATCTTGTGCTGCTACCCATGGACGAACCCCAAGAATCCCAAGAGTGGTCAGTCCGCTCTCAGCCATGAAGCTCATTGGTTGACTTTGGGCCACTTGCAGTCTCTTAGCCTAACATTCTTCAGAGAATTGCTGTGAAGTCAAAATGGGGAGGGGGGAAAACCATGTATGCTACCTTGAATTCCTGGATGTAACATGGAATATAAATTGAATCAATAAAATAAACTGCTTTTGTAGGATGGGGCTTGTAGGGATAAACAACCTCTATACCAGATGCAGATTACATTTTACAATCATTGTCCTTAGACACCTGTTGGATCTTGGAAGAGTTGGTCTGGTCCTCACATTAAATCTGGATTAGGCTCTTGGGCAGTCAAGGATTTAAGAGGCCTATACTTTTGTGCAAGGCGGTATCAATAGTCTGGCCATTTTGCAGTGAATAATGCCCTCCCTGGCATGCCTCTTCCCACTTCTTTCTTTTTAATATACAACCTCTAAGTGCAGCTTACAACAATTAAAACTGTAAAATACAATAATATTTCAGATATAAAATATAATGAAACTAGATATAAGTACAGCACATGAAACAGGAATCATTTTTAAAAGAAAATTATCCAGTAAAACACAAGCTTGGCCAAACAGTAAAATAAAAGCTTTGCCATAGGGTAAAACGCTATAAGAGAGGGGGCAAAACCAGCCTTGTGGGCGAAGAGCTCCGCTATTTAGGTTACTTACCAGATGTCTAAGAGCATGTCATTCACATGGATGTGTTCACAACATGAATGATATTTTTGTGATGGCTAGACTTCATGGAAAAATTAGATTTGAGACAGGAGTTTGACTGATTTGTGAGGCTAGTTTTGCCCTGGTGTGTAATATTATGTGCTCCAGATTTGCTTGCCTAATTCTGATAGAAACAATATTGGTGCTGGGTGCAGACTCCGAAAGGACCTGTTTGGAACAGGTTTAATTTGGGTGGATCCACTAGCATGTTGGAAAATATAAAATGTATTTCGGAGTTTGCTGACACTTGTACTTATTTGTGTGCTCATGATGCATTCTGTTAAATAATTCATGCCTCATTGGTGGCTATTAAACTTAATGATAATAATTTTGGGGATTTAGGTATGATTTAGCCATTTAAGATGGGTAAATTGACAGTAACAGTATAAGGGGCTGTACTTCTTGGAACACTGGATGGACTAGTGTTAAATGATTGGGGCTATAGGGAAGAATCAAACATTGCATGAATGGACTTCTGCTTTTGCAGTGAGTCTTCAAATCCTCTTGTATCCTAATTCTCTGGATCATATTTGGAGGGGGTGCAGTTGGAGGGGAAGTTCCATTGTGCTTGTGGAAGTTGTTTTGTGTGCACAATGATTTAGTGCTAAAAAGCTTTTATTGGTCCAGATTTTTTTGTCTTTGAATGAGTGTATAAATACAAATAATTATCTTACTACTTCATGTATATACTGCATTTTCTACAAATGCGTTGTATTCTAAGTGGTTCATAGAAAATAAAATGACAACTTGAGTATCCAAAAGTAAAGAAACACACACAAGTATATATATTTTTTCATATTTACTTTGACAGTTTTGGATTAAATGAAAAATAGGATTTAAATTGTTGATCTCCACTATTCATAGGGTGGATCCTCATGTTCTTATTCCAGAGGGTAGCATGTTAGCCTGCAGCAGCAAATATGAGAAAAAGTCTTCTTCCAGTTTAAAGATTTACAAAGTTGTTCTTTAAGCTGTCACAATACACTTGCAAGATCTTGTTTAGACATAAGACTGGGTGTAATCCAGCATTGTATGAGCAGGCTTCTATTTGCATAATGGGACTTAATCTTCCTCTTCTCGTCACTGCAGCCCCCCATTACCCCCACAGAAAAAAAAAATCTGCTCCAAAGCAGAGTAGTCATAGAGGGCTACAGGGAAGGAGAAGAAAGTGAAGCCCCATTGTGCATGTAGAAGTCTGTTCTACTCTTGTATGCATAGCACAGGATACAATTCCTGCACATTTAATGCTTTTGAAAACAGGTTGCGTATAATTCTTATGAAAAAGGTTGCGTACTCTCAGTTCTTTTAAAAACATTTTGCACCTATAGGCATTATTAAAATACATTTTAAAGTATGAACATGGCAATTCACCACAAGTTGTCTGAGCATTATGCTATGGTGCCATCTGCTGGGGGAGATTTGCCAATTTAAAGTCCAAAGACTGAAGAACATCAATGTTTGTCATAGAATCACGGAATTGTAGAGTTGGAAGGGATTCTGAGGGTCATCTAGTCCAACCCCCTGCAGTGCAGGAATCTCGGCTGGATCATACATGAGAGAGCCATGCAACCTCTGCTTAAAATCCTCCAAGGAAGGAGAGTCCACCACCTTTTGCGGGAGTCTGCTCCACTGTCAAACAGCTCTTCCTGTCAGAAAGAAAGAGGAAATGCAGTGGCGAAGGAGAGAAACATACTGTCACCTGCTAAGTTTATTTTAAAATTCTTCCTCTGTCCTTCTTAATGACTTGGGCTGATAAGCAGTTGAAAACTGGAATGCTTAAATTGATTTTGGGTGGGCTGCCTGTTTTATTATTTCCTTATGTCTTCTAATATGTGTTTTATTAGAACAGGCATCCCCAACCTTCGGCCCTCCAGATGTTTTGGACTACAATCCCCATAATCCCTGACCACTGGTCCTGTTAGCAAGGGATCATGGGAGTTGTAGGCCAAAACATCAGGAGGGGAGGGCCGCAGGTTGGGGATGCCTGTATTAGAAGCTGCCTTTAATAGTTTATTCTCAAAGTTCTTACAGTTTTTCTATTTTGTTCTGCTTATTATCAGTGTGAGCCTTGGACTGGCTCTGCTGGTGTGCCCACACAGCCACAATCTCACTGCAGCCCTGCACACACAGCATCTCAGCCAGCAACAATGTCATTGGTGTTGTGGGAGAAGCAGTGTGGCACTAGCTGCCGCTGCTGAGTTGACCTTACTGTGAGGATGGTACAAAGGACAAAAGGTGGTCATGTATGTGCTGTATGAGGATGTTGTAGGTTACATCCAGCATCTTGACTTATGCCTGGAAAATAATAGGGAGGTGGCATAGCCTGTAGGGTATCGGTGGTGTGTGATCTCTCTATGATAAATTTTCACAAGGAAAATGTGAAAGCCGAAGCTTCCAGACAACTGAGGACAGTCCTATCCTTGAGATTCTGAAAGTGTGAATGACAGTCTAATTAAGTCTTGGTTGAATAGAAAGGATTCCATCACTTGCTTTGGGAGTCCTTTTCATTTTAATAAGGAATATTTTTCCTTCGTTGCAAATTATTTTTCCTGCCTTGTAAACTACCCTGTATGCTTTTTGTTTTCTACTAAACTCTAACAAAGCAGCTGAAGGAAATAATGGTGTATCAGACCTAGTGTGCAGTCCACCACTGAACAGTGTTTGTCTTGGCCACGGTGGGGTGACTGCGGTCTGTACAAAATCCTCTGGCTTGTTCATTTTCCTTCTTTAATATTTCACTTGCATGCTTTTTTCACATGAAACCCTTAACATAATAAAGACCCATTTATTTCTCACCTATTTGAAATTGCGAAATTGCACGCATTCCACTTAACCAATGCCCTTAGCATCAGCTAAAACTGGCCACTTCACAAGCCAGGAACATAGCAACCACACAATTTGATTTTACGGTTTCCCTCACTCTTTTTTATAACATTTCAAAGCAAAAATGAAATCAAATTCCTTGGTTCCGGGAGGAAGAAACCGGTATGAAAGGCAACATTTCTTCCCTTTGTAAATAATGGTGAGCTGTGGTAAGAAACAAACCTTGACTTACTGAGATCAAACAGCATTTGGTACATACTGCTCAAATCACACCTACCCTGCTTCTCCCATTTCTGAGTTAGGAGGAAACAAACCACAGCACTGGCTAAGTGTTACCTATGAACCAGTGCTTGTGGCTTGTTTCTCTCCTAACAAATCAGAAGCTAAAGCCAAGATTTTGAAATTGAGCAAGTTTTTCTGGTCATGTAAACATTGGCTTTGAGTTAGAGAGACGCTGGTGTTGCTCACCTAGTTGGCAATCTGGGTTTCGGCTTTCTTAAATCACTAGGTTTTGAAGCAGCAAGACCTTTCATTAAAGAAAGTCACTTTCTCAGCATGGACAAACCTTGCAGCTTCTTCAATAGGTAACGTACAAGGTGATATTCCCCATTGCTTAATTTAAAATGAAGGTTATGTTGCTTTGAAAGTTTTAGGAAGTGATGGCTGTAACTACAAGCTCCCAAATACCTTCAGCTTCTCCTTCCACACTCCACCCCGTTTCTCTTAAGAAGTGCCAACTAGTGGTGGCGGAGAATTCACCCTCAATTCCATAGGTGGTGCTTTATGACCTCGACACAGATATCTTATTGACAGCTTTGTATGGATATATGTTTGTTGAGAATCAGAGTAGGTCACCTGAATTGCCAGGTGAAAATACCTCTATTCTGTTGTACTTCTCTTCTTTTGAGATATAATACAGTAGAACCTCTACTCACGACCACAGTCCATTCCGCAGGCCCGTCCTTATGGCGAAACAGGTCTCTGGGAGAGGCACCATTGGGCTCAGGTTCTGCGCAGGCGCGAACGGCGGCAAACCCGCCGGTTACTTCCAGGTTTGCCGTGGTCACAGCTTGAAACGTCAGCGAGTGGAGGTGGTTGTAAGTAGAGGTTCTACTGTAGAGGTTTCTTATATCATGTTGCCTGTCCTGTCCTGGCAAGAATAATTTTTTTTATGGCGGGTTCTTTGACCTTCTCTTAGTACTTACCTGGTAGTCCCAGATTATATAAGAATGTTGAAAGTTAATTGAAACTTCTATTAGTAAATCAATTGCTTCTCCTTCAAGAAGCTGTAAGAATTGAGAATGCTTGTCTTAGAGGCGCTTAAGGTGAGCTGTATTCCACACCATGTTAAGCATTTTCAGAGGGTGGTATGTGTTGGGAAAAGCACATCGTGACTCACCTAAATCGACTTACTGTGACTATAGTTCTTTGATGCACAGTTACTTCTTTAAAAAGCAAAACTACAACCATCCTGGTTCAAAATGTTGCCCAGTTGTATCCCAGAATAGACAATAACCTGCTCCTTGATTGAAACTATCATGCAAAATGATGGTTAAGTATCTTTAGAGTTACTCTATGCGTAGAGTCTCTATGCATAGAAAACAAACACAATTGCAAAATATACAGGAGATAGTAGTAGATGGTTCAGTATTAAAATTTTCATATTCTTCAACACAGGGCAGTTGTTGCTATATGACAAAATAATTAAAATTAACTTAAAATAAAATGCTGGCTATTAGTTCTAATGAAACAGTCTCAGCAGACAGATTGTAAAGCTTGTACCCCAGATAGATAGATAGATAGATAGATAGATAGATAGATAGATGGGGTGACAGACAATTTGAGGGAAACTGGATAGGGAGGCAGTATTCTCAACTCTATGTTACAGTTTTAAAGCACAAGTGGATCTCTGGTAGAAATATTTGAGCCAAATTTGCTGTTTTACAAGGACATCCTCAGCTTTTTGTGATGAGCAATGGTAATGGAAGGGTAATTATCTTGAGTACAAAAAAAGTAAATTACTCTTCAATGCCTTTTGTACAAATGTTTAAAATGAATATACTTTAAGAGGCGATTCTGCACACAGTTATTTGTATGATGATAATTATAGGGAAGATAATTATGCACAGTAGCAGGCTATACCCAGAGTGTGGCAGTAGCTGATAGTTTATTATTCTGTGTTAACTAGTAAATAGCTCTGGAAGGAGTAGTAATTTGCAGGAGGCATCCACCTTGTATACACATGCAGAATGCATGTACATTCAGTTGATTATTAAGCAGTTAGATTTGGTGAAAGATGTTATGTTGGCACACATTCCATTTAGCACAGTATTCATCACTGCCTTGTTTTGTGGTAGAAATGTTAACTTCTTTTGCAAAGAGTTGTTTAGTCTTTAAATAAGCTTCTCTCGTTTCTGGATGTCCTCAACAGCTAACACGAAATTTCTAAAAGAACTTGAATGCTTGCCATATATTTTGAAGCATGTCAGGTTAGGGGCTACTGAACCAAATGTAAATGCATGGAACTTGCCTTATGATAATTGGTAGTCATCTGCTGTCAGCTGGAATGATTGCAGTTCTCATTATCCTCAAATGCTGTGTTTTTTGTTTTTTTATCCAAGAGCTTGTTGAATTGATTTTGGCACGCAGACTCTGCTTTCTTTCTGACAGCAGCCCTATTGTGAGTGTAAAGTGAGAAACTGCTGGAGAGTGCTTGGCAAGCATGATTCTTATTATTCTAACTTGAAAGTATTTCATAAAGAAGGATTCAGAATGTTAGGTCAGTGGGCTGCAATCCGTCCCCTCAAAGCATGAATATCTTGTGAGTCTGATTTCAGCTTGCTCTTTTTTTTATATTGGAAGCTTTAATCATTCGCCCTTGTTGTCCTGTTGAACAGCTTTTTAAAAAGAGCCTATTCCACTCCTGACATTCTGGTTTGCTGTGTTAGAGAAATTCAATATTCTTTTTGCTATTCTGAAGAATTAATATGGAAACATCAGGAAGCACTTCGGAAAAGTTAAGGTCCCTCTTGACTCTTAAATTCCTTCTTTCTCTGAAATGAGTTCTGACTTATGTAAGTAATATAAAATGAACTGATTCTGCTTTGCTAGTTTCTGAGGCCTAATTCAAATTTTAGGACACTTGCCCTTGAACTCGTTGTTGACCAAATATGTGGACAAATATCAGTTGGGGAATTTCATTTTGGGTGTGCAACAGTGCTTTCCTATGCATATTAGTGTTCACTGGGGCTTACTCACCTAGTAGGTGTATTTAAGATTGCAACCAAAAAATAAAAATAACTTTTGGAACTCAAAATTTATTAGTAGTTTTAGTGGACCTCAATAGATTTAGATTAGTATAACTCATTGCTGTGTTTAGTTCTGAAAAGTACAGTGGTACCTCGGGTTAAGTCCTTAATTCGTTCTGGAGGTCTGTTCTTAACCTGAAACTGTTCTTAACTTGAAGCACCACTTTAGCTAATGGGGCCTCCTCCTGCTGCTGCTGCTGCGCCGCCGGAGCATGATTTCTGTTCTCATCCTGAAGCAAATTTCTTAACCTGAAGCACTATTTCTGTAACCTGAAGCGTCTGTAACCCGAGGTACCACTGTACAGTGATATTTTATTATTAAGTCACAATAGCCTCCTTCAAGCATCCATAGAATCAAAAACCTCCAAGGAAGGAGAGTTCACTACCTTCCAAGGGATGGTTGTGAGGATAAAAGCAATAGGTTTGGATTTCTTAGCCTGAGAGCACTTACATTCATTCAAAGCATTCAGCTTACAGATTATTAAAAACAATACAGTTCCTTTCTCTCAGACTTACATCTGAACAGAAATGACACAAAAGGAAAAGGGGATGGGGAAGAAAGAGGGAAACATGGGCATCAAATTTTTGATGTTACAGTTTTTTTATAATGATCAGCTTGTGGGCTGCTCATAGTTCCACTCCTTTCAAAAACAGGCTTTCGTAGTTCCTGAGAAATAGAACAGTGACCTTTAACCTTCCAGGAAATGGCTGTAATGCAGCCATACGTGGCAGATCTTACAGAGCTGGGGTTTGACCTCCTTGGCCCAGAGGCGTAGGAAAGGGTGGGGGGCGATCCGCCCCAGGTGCCATCATGGAGCAGGGTGACAGATTATCAAGGGACAATTACTGCCCTACTAGGGCAGTTCATAAAAAACTTTTTTTTTGAAAACACCTGCTCCAAAGGTCTTAACTTACTACGTTAGGAATTATATAGCTATATATGAAATTGCATGCATATCAGTTAATATATTGACCCTCCTCTACGAAAATAGCTGTTTACTTGCCCGTTTTCCTATGTCGTGAAGGCTGAAATTTCAATTCAGTGGAGCAGGGTCAAAATTTATCTTTTCCCCCACCTCCAGGGAAAAACAGAAGATGGATGGCCATTGGTCAGGGATGGTCTAGTTGAGATTCCTGCAATGCCCCAGGGGTTTGGCTTGATGACCCTCAGGGGTCCCTTCCAACTCTACAATTCTCTGGTGCAGGCTTGTGCAGAGTTTTAAGTACAAGTTGAATGCAAGGGGTGCATAGCCCATCTTATGCACCGTCTGCTTGGGAATAACTCCAACTCATCATGAGACTAGATTGCTGCTGTGCAGTCCTGTTTTTTAAATAAATGTTTTCCTTTTCAGATAATACAGAGCATGGTGAAATCACAATAAATAAAACCTCCCCTTCATTAGTTTCAAGCACTACTACAGGTTCCACATAACATCTGTACTGCATTGTTTACTGCGATAGCACCTGTACTTTGGAACTCCCCGCCTATTGCAACAAAGCACGTGCCTTTGCTAGACTGTTTTCAGGCACCTGCTAAAAGCATTCTTCTTGAGGCAAGCATACCTAGATGTTTGGGAAGTTGAAATAATTTTAATCTTAATATTTTAGCTTTTGAATGTTTTAAAGCAGGATTGTTAATTTTTCTTGATTTTACTGCTGTGGTTTTTTTTTTTTGTTTGGGTAAACTGCTTTGCAGGTTTTTTGAAATTAATTTTATTAAATACACAAACAATAAATATTGTATAAATAACACAAGCCAAAACACAATCCATTCTGTAGATTTAAGTAGCTGTCCATAGTCGCCTACTTGTTATCAGAGGCCCAGCATCCACATTCCTTTGTAAGAAAATATGAAATAACGTAAAACCATTTTTGCAGGCAAATAAAAAACAAAAAAACCCCCCAATGTGTGTGTGTTGGGGGGGGTATGACAAGAAATTTTCCACACCTGTTACCACCTGACCTTCCTATGCCTCTGCCTCTGCCTAGCTGGAATCTGCTAGTTTCTTGCTAGTCGCACTCTGTCAGATAGGCTCAAGAGAGCCCATTGCCAACATCATCCCCACCCCACCCCAAGCATATGTTGTGGTTTTTAAACACAGTTCCTGCCCTGTATTTCCTTTCCTATAGTGAGATGAAAATTTCTTGTCAGTGGAGCATTTTTTTGTTAAGATATCAAATGATGCAATTATAAATGAATACCCTTTTCACTAGAGCTGCAGCTGTGCAGTTGAATCCTGGGTCTTTACTTGGAAGTAAGTCCCACTCTATTTAATGGGGCCATATTCCTAGGCAAGTGTGCATAAGATTGCAGCTTTAGTTGATTATGGCTGAATGCAGAATGAAAGCTAAATATATTCTCCCATTTTTGGTAGTATTTATTTTTTTCTGATGCTATAAAAATCTTTAAAAGCAGCTGTCCTTTCCCCCGCTGAAAAACATGCCTAAATACATTTCTGCTGAAATCTTTGATTGTTGTGCAAATTTAATCAGTACACTGATGTAGTCTTCAGTCCTTAGACAGGAGTAAGCATCTTTGAACTGTATAGTTTTACTTCTGAGTAAACATACATAGGATTGCAATAATTCTTTGATTAATTTTTTCTTAAATTGTAGTGCTAGTCTGCTGTGTTTAAGTATACCCTAGTATACAATCTGCAGGCCCAGCAATCCAGAATAAAAAGCCATTGTTTGAAGCGGGTTTACAGACCATTATTTGATGTGATGTGTGAATTGACAGACCATAGTTATAACATTTGCTTAGCCTCCAAACTCCGAGTTGAGTTTATGGAACAGACCTCTTGAAAGTTGTTAAAGATTTAGCAAATGCTGCCAGTGCAGCCTATATGCTACTTAAGGCTGCGGCCCTATACTTATACCAAAATCAGGGGGGCTTTCGTCTGAGTGGACATGTATAGGATTGCACTGTTAATATATATTTATTGGTACAGTCATACCTCGGGTTACAGACGCTTCAGGTTGTGGGCTTTCGGGTTGCGCACTGCGCCAAACCCGAAAGTACCAGAACGGGTTACTTCTGGGTTTCGGCTCTCACGCATGCGCAGAAGCACTAAATCACGCTTTGCGCATGCGCAGAAGCGCCGAATCGCGACCCTCGTGTGTGCAGACGCGGTGCTGCGGGTCGCAAACGTGCCTCCCGCATGGATCATGTTCAGAACCCCAGCGTCCACTGTATTTAGTTATGCCTTAGGATCTCTGCCATTATTGAATAATGCTGAGCATTTTCAGCTAGCTCTTAAGATTAAAGATCAATATTAGCTGAAAATTGACAGCACTGCCAATTTGGTAATTACCTGACTACTTTTAACTTTCAGATTTATTTTTTTTATGAAACTCTGCCAAGAAGCTTTCAAATGTATTCCCCCCCCCCCCCGCCTCAGCAAAAAATAATCAGTTGCTTTACTTTAAGCTTCATGCTGAATAAATGTGGGATAAGGTCTGGCATATTCTTAAACAAATTAATTTTTATATTATAGCTTTACAGTGGTACCTCGGGTTAAGTACTTAATTCATTCGGGAGGTCCGTTCTTAACCTGAAACTGTTCTTAACCTGAAGCACCACTTTAGCTAATGGGGCCTCCTGCTGCCACCGTGCCGCCGGAGCATGATTTCTGTTCTCATCCTGAAGCAAAGTTCTTTTTTAAAAAAATAATAATTATTGAATGATTTTATGTTACAAAAAACAATACAGCCATTCTACCACTAAATATACTTAAGAAATAAAAATTACATACATCAATATTTAGTTTGTTATTTGTTATTTACTGTCGTATTTCCTCCCAAACATTGCATACAACAACACACATATGTGCAGACACCCAGACACCCACACCCGCACACAAAATGATAATAATGAAAGTAAATATTAAGCAAAGTTCTTAACCTGAAGCACTTTTTCTGGGTTAGCGGAGTCTGTAACCTGAAGCGTATGTAATCTGAAGTGTCTGTAACCTGAGGTACCCCTGTATTTTGTTTGGTCTTGACAGTTCTTGCTTCAAGTATTTTATCAAAATGGTTTTGAATTACACATTGCATTCAAAATGTGCAGGGAACAAAATGACAGGTTTCTTATATGTTTTGGAATAAATAAAATGGAACATATACTTTTTTTAAAAAATGTCATCTCGGAATACCATTTTTTATCATTCAAGTAAGCCGCTATATGGACAATGTGTTTGATTCAATTTGTTCATGTTTGGTGTAGAAATACACACAAACAAACAACATGGGAAGATATAATAACTGAAAGAGGAATTCAGTGTTGTGGTCTTATGATTATTCTGTCAGTGCAAACATTTCTGCTTGCCAGATGAAACAATCTCTTCTCTCACCAGAGCTTATTTGGGTGGGGAGCTGGGACGGGGCGGGGGACAGCAGGGCTGCTTGTGCTGACTGTGTTTAGTTGAATTCTTTTAGCTCCTTACATTGGATTCTAAAATTTTATATTTTTGCAGTGCTTGCAGAATTTTGGAATTGATTAGCGGACACAGAACATATTAGTACAACTCACAGTGTGAAGGACACATTGGCAGTTTGCAGTGAGCTGGAGGCCACAGTTCATTTGCATAAGTTATTAATGTAATTGGGAAAGTTACAGCATGCTGGGATTTGTCACAAATCCTCTCTTGCCAGCAGAATCTTTAAGACAGCTGGAGTGATCAAGTCCTTGTACTACTAGCTGCATATGTTTGACAAAGCCAGAATCAGTACCTATAAAGCAAAATGTTGATTTTAAATAATAAAAAAACCAATTTTAAGAGTCGTAAGCATTTTCTTCAAGCTTCTCTGACTAGAAATGTTGCTAAAGTTCTCTAAGGAAAAATATTAAATCTTGTTTTTTCATCACTTTGCAGGTAAATACTGCCCTACTATACTGTTGGCACTTTGCAGCAATGTGTCCCTGTGTAAATAATATTTTAATTTTGTAGCACATGTGTCTATACACAATGTCTAATTTTTAAATGGAAAAAATGAAAATCTTTACCACAACACATCCCTTTGCTTTTCAAAATCCTCTGTAGACAGAATCATAAAGCTGTAATCAGAGGAGATGTACCAAATGATTGCATTTCCTGTTCAGTTGCCCTTTGAGTCTTAATTGATCATTTGGGAACCACTGCTTTTATTTTGATTTGATCCACAACTTATAGTACTTAGGTCAGTGTAGAGCTTTGCCTGTCAGTTGTGAACATTTGTTGCCTGAATCCTTGGCAAGGCTAGTGTCCTTATCAGCAGGACTGTTTCTAACATAGGAACAAAGGTGTGTGTATAAGCATGTAGACATGTCACAAATTCCATGTTCTTTCCAACAGCTTATTTATTTACTGTATTTTACTTTTTCCTATCCCACCTAGTTCTCCAAAGAGACTCTAGGCTGCTAAGAAGCAGTAATGAAAACAGAATAAAACAAGCATAATCCCTAAAAAACACCTCTAGTATACCCTCAGATTAATAAATTAACAATAACCAACCAGCTTAACAGTTCCAGCAGAAGAGAAATAACGTAGAACTGAGGCAGCAAAAATAACATTATTAACTGAAGGCTCTCCCCCCCCCCCAGCCAGGTCTTCACCAACTACCTGATGGACCCTTGTTGGCAAGGAATTCTGTAGGGTTGGTGTCACAGCAGAAAAGACACTACTCCTAGTTGGCACCAGCCTTTCCTCTTGAGGTCAAGGGATTTGAAGCAGGGCCCCAGATAACGATTGGAGTGTGCACAGAGGCCATACAGGAAAAGGCAGCTCCTGTGCTGCCACGTCCAAGCCATTAAGGGCTTTAATGGATAGTACAAAAGCAGTCAGAGGAGGTACAACTGTGGAGGTGTACAGTGGGTGTGGGCTGACTTTTGACCTGCTTGTAGCTGTGCTTGGGCTTTAACTACAGGTTACAGCAGGATGACAAACATGTTCGAATGTGTAGGTTGTGCTGAATTCCTGTGAAGCGGGAGTATGATTTGAAACAGAAAATGGCGGGCTGCTGGAGCGGTTGCTGAACTCTTTCTTTCCACACCCAATCACTGTTCCTTCCCAACCTGTTCCTCCCCAGCCATTTCCCCTTTTGAAGGAACTTCAAAAATGGGGGGGGGGGAACGGGACTGCTTTTGTGGGGAGGATGGAAGTGGAGATGACATAATCCATTTGTTCAGCACTGTCAATTGTTCCTATCCCATTCCCCAGCTTTGTTGGATTTTCCAACACAGGGGCTTGTGCTTTTCTGTTTCATTTGCCTTTGAGATAGCTGAGATGTGACTTACTGCTGCCTCAGCATGGATGTCTGCATATTTGGATGCCGGCTATTGATCCTAGGCAGTGAGAGTTGCAAAAGACGTGAGGTAATGTATTCTTGGATAAGCAAGTTTCACTTTATAATAGAGCATAATAATATAAGAGCAGCCAAAGGCCTGGTTCAGCATCCTGAACCAATGTGGCCAACCACATGCCTGTGGGCAGCCGGCAACAGCCCTCTTCCAACTTGTGTTCCCCTGCAACTGGTACTCAGAGGCATAGTGCTTCTGATGCTGCAGGTGCTGCCTTGGCCATCATGACTAGTAACCATTGATAGACTTATTGGATTTCATCTAATCTCATTTTAAAGCTGTCCAAGTTTGTTACCATCACCACATCTTGTGATAGCAGATTTCATAGTTTAATTGTGCACTGTGTGTAGAAGTGCCTTCCTTTTTCTGTCCTGAATCTTCCAACAATCAGCTTCATTGGATTGCTCCAAGCTCTCTAGTTTCGTGTTCTCCCCCTGCATTTCTAGACTAAAATCCCCATGTGTCCCAGACCCAAACCCACAATCAGTTTTGTTGTGTGTTTCTGCACCTGTTCAATCTATGATATAATATAATAGTCCTTCATTGCACATGCTTTTTTCCTTGCATCTCCAGTTAAAAGGATCTGGGCAAGCAGGATTGGGAAATGTTTCTCTTTCTGGGATCCTGGGGAGTTCCTCCAATCAATGTAGGTTTTAATGGACTTTGTGGATCATAGGTCGATCTTAATACAATTTTAATATGTTATAATCCTGAATGTTACAAATCTTCTTGAATCGGAATTCTCAGTTCTATGTAGAACAGCTTTTACATTTTGTGTGTCTGACCCTGATAAGATAGTGGCCTAATTGTAATAACATAACAGCCTGGCCATATATGAATTTGGTTACAGCAAGGAGACACTTACATTTTTTCTTTAGGATGTTTTGGATCCATAGTAAGGAAAAAGCAGCCTAAACACCTGTGATTTATTGATTTGCTTTACAGTACTAAATCTGTTAAATTACTATTCTACAAGCTGAAAAAATACCATTATCTAATTGGCTTTTGGTTAGGATGATGCTGATTTCTAGGTCAACGTAAAACACATGAGCATTTAAATTGGTGAGGAGCAGCTGTTCTAGAGTCCCTTTCCACATTGCCTAGCTTTAAGGATAAATATGTCACATTTTAAATTATGATAGGCTTGATAATTGAGCTTTACCTTGTTACATATACTGATGTGCAGTGCTTTGTCTGTGAGACAGATTGTTCTATCATGGTAGCAGAAATATCTATATAGACATTGATTTGATTTTTCCAGACCATTTGGCTCTAAGATGTTAATCAGAGTGGGAAGGGATGATACTCTTGAAAGTAGAATGTGCATTTAACAATATGTTTTTTTAAGTTCTTAAACACACCTGTAGTAGTATTAAAGATGTTTCTAATCATAAACTGTTAAAAATATTAATGCAAAAATATTGTTCTTAATAGCTCCAAAAAGAACATTCAGGTTTTGTACTTAATAGCTGTACCATCTCTTGGCTGCAGAGAAGGAATTCTGTGGATTGAACCCTACTTGTTTTAATTAGCACATTTTGCTACCTGCCAGTTATAGGTACCCTCAGGTGCCTTTTCACTTGCTACATCATTTGTCTATCTGCTGTTGCTTATTATTGATTTCTAACTCCCATCATTTATAAATTTTAAGCAGTGAATGTTACAAAGCATCTTTTTCAGTCTTTCTTCCTTTTGTTAGGAAGATGAGAGTATTTCCTTCAGTCACTTAATATCTTATTCTAAGTTTGTGTAACAAACTTCTGTTTTGTTTTACTTTATTATTATTATTCTGCATATTAATAACCACAGTCTGTATATAAACATAACCAGAGTGTTATATATATATATATATATATATATATATATATATATATATATATGCTGTTTGCTTACAATAGTAGTTGTATTTTATGTATTATTTATTCTGACATATATATTCTTCCCTTCACCACATGGTCCCAGGGTGTGGTACATATAAAATAATACAACCTAAAATGCAACATGTAAGGTCCTTAAAAAAGAGTAGGCACATGAGTTACAGTACAGTAGTTTGTTTACCTAGGAGGAAATAGAGGTGTCGAAACAAGGCCTAAGGCTGCTGCTGGAGAAAAGAGAAAATTGTAATTTTATTTAGTTAAAGAATTTTACTCCGCTGGAAAGGGTTTCAAGCATAGGCTATATAGCATAGGCTATACATATGAGAGTCCCTGCGCTCAGGTTTACTGTCTGAGAAAAGAAAAAAGGACTTTGTAGGGAGGAGACAAAAAACAAACCCAGGCCCTAGTTACAAAGTTGAGCTATTGTAAACACAATGAAGGAGTTTGGATTCTTCTTCCTCTAGTAATCAGTGATGGTAGCTGGGGGGAGGGGCTCTTGCATGAAGCTGTATCCATGCATGATGGAGGTTGCCTGACCCCTGCTTCTCTGCTCCTCCCGGACGATTTCAGTGCTTCCACACTTTGTGTTAAAGCAGGAACTGTTATTAATGGACTTGATTTTAGGGTAGGGAGGGTGATCACAAATAGCAGATTGCAAGCTTGGCTGAAGAGTTCTTTTCTATGAGCTATGGGGCAAAGTTGCATTGAATACAGATCTTTAATTTGCTAGTAGAAACTGAATAAATTGTTTGTGGGTTACCTAGATCAGAAGCTCAGGCTAAGGAAGGAGCGTGTCCATGAAATACTCTGGACATTTTTTTCACATGGGCATGTTTGATTTTGTGTCCATGCAGATACAAAGCAACTTGAGTTGTTGGCCGCTGCCTACTGAAGCATTTGTTGATATTAAAGTCTAGGTAAAGACCGAGGCGTTACCTCCAGAACCTAAACAAAGTTGATTTTCTTCAAACAAACTATATTCAGCAATAACCACAGTGTCTCAGTTTGGGAAACACACAAACTGTATTGATGCAAAGATTTCCAGACTCTTGGCAACATGGGGGAGGAGCACGAGAATCTACTCTAAGACACCATATTTACTTGAATCTAATGCTCACCTTTTTTGGCCAAATTGCAAAAATTAAGGTGCGCATTAGATTTGATGGTGCATTACTCGAGTAAATATGGTACATTTGGTCTCAGAGGCCTGCCTCCATTATACTCTCTGGAGCAAGAGTTCCCTCTCTGGTTGCAATAAGTGTCTGATCCTGAGGCCAGCTGAAGTGATACTGAGCTAGAATGGGAGAAAGGAATCTGTGTCTGCTAGTCACTAGGTAACAAATCTATGGCAAAGTGAAAGTTTTTATTGAAGTTACAGGCAGGTAGCCGTGTTGGTGTGCCATAGTCAAAGTGTGCATGCACACGGAAGCTCATACCAATGACCAACTTAGCTGGTCTCTAGGTCTAGGGTGCTACTGGAAGGAATTTTTTAATTTTGTTTTTAATTGAAGAACTTCAGAGATGGAGAGAATGGGTTCTGGGAGAAAGACGCATGGATGGTGTTGCCAGCCTTCTTGACCAGTAGCTGTGCTTTTGACAGTTGTGTGGCAGATAACCAGAGTAGCAGCCCTGGTGGTTCCCATGGCTCCATCTTGATTCTGGATATGCCTTCATAAATGTAATGAAGTTTGTAGAGTTGTAAGAGGCTATCTGGAGCCAAGTAGGTTGGTAATGCCACAGGGGAACAGCTGGGAGCACTTTGATTACTGTTGCTGTTCATGCTGTGAGCCTCTCTTGTGGTCTTTTTAAAGAACTGGGCACGCGGAAGGTCCTGTACTTTACACTTGTTGAAGAGTTGTCTGTGGAAAGCAAAAACACATAGTGATAGTACTGTATGAGAATTTTTACATTCACATTGGCTCAAAATGTATGTCTTGTTTAGGATAGGATAGAATAGATTTTGGTCTACCCTAGGGAATACCCTCTTGTTAGCAGGGATATATAGGCAACTATAATGTAGCATTTTAGGGGCCTTGGCTGATACAGGGTTGTATCCAACTAAGTTCTACTCAGAATAAACCCATTGAAATTAATGGACCCGAGATAATAATGCCCATTAGGTTTAATGGGTCTACTCTGAGTAGCACTGGATACAACCCATAATCTGTACTATAAAGCCTGTTGATCAATGCATAAGATGTATGTAAGAAAAAGGAAGTGACTAGAGGAAACCTTACATTTCTAACCCTGTGCTCTGAATAAATGAAAATTAGTGATTTTGTGAAAACTTCTGTTTAACTTTTATGCTTGCTTTATATCAGCACACGGCTAGTTGAAAAATACTGTCTTCCATATTTTGTTTTTAGAGGCTGTGCACTGCAGACCCTCTTGACATTTGAAGCTTGTAGACAGGGTAATAGCTTTGATGGCTGCAGTTTTCTTCAGTCAGAAGTAAGAAAAAACATTGACTTAGGATAGTATTGGAACATAGAGTGCAGTTTCAGCTGCAGCTTTGCCATTTACTAAAAGCCTTGTGAGCCATTTTGATAGTGCTCGGAAATTATGGAACCTTAAGTCTTCAAGTGGCTCATCTTTAGGAGTAGAAAGTAGATAACATCAATATATTTGTTCTCTGCAGCACTATGCTGTTGTCTTTTTGTATTCTGGCAAAGCGCCCCCCCTTTCTGTAAAATAGTTTTGACTAGTTTTTGCAATACAAGCTATCTAGCACTAAGAAATCTATATTGGTTAGCTAAGAAAATTAGAGGCTTTCATTATGAGGTACCACTTTTCTTTGCAGAGTCGTTCATATATATTTCTCATGTACTGGCTTTTCAAAGTGTAACTAGCAAGGAAACTGAATTTGTGAGGAATGCCCTTGTGTTTGAGACCAATACATACCAAGCAAGGTCATATTTCTGACTACAAGTCTTCTTATAACATACCGGTACATTAAAATAGATGCAGTGAAAATAAAGTTTGGGTTAAAAGAGAGAATTCTCCCTCCCCTTCCCTGAATCAATACAGCATGAAAATATTAAACTTCATAGATGGATCTTGGTTTGGGTCTAGAAAAGTATGAGCAGACCTTAGTTTCCCGTTTTCCCCCTTCTGCTGCACCCCCCCAACCTTCACTAAGGGTTGAGGTCACTTTGGAATGCATATAGCAGGGGTCAGCAAACCTTTTCAGCAGGGGGCCTCAGACCTTGTGGGGGGATGGACTATATTTTTTGGGGGGGGGGAATGAATGAATTCCTATGCCCCACAAATAACCCAGAGATGCATTTTAAATAAAAGGACACATTCTGCTCATGTAAGAACACGCTGATTTCCGGACCATCCGCGGGCCAGATTGAGAAGGCAATTGGGCCGCACTCGGCCCCCGGGCCTAAGTTTGCCTACTCATGGCATATATCATAGGGACTGAAGTGGGAGCTGGGAACTGGCACAAGTGGGCAGGGCATTAAGCATGATTGAAAGTGCCTCCTGCTGGCTTATGGAACCTCCTGAATTCTAACTCGTGTGTGTGTGTGTGTGTGTACTGTTCAACAATGTCAATTGAAGGTTGTCTGATTAATATAAACTTACTGTCACCAGAAGTTGGAAATAAATCCTTTGGGAGTTGAATCTACAAGGTGCTGATGGAGGATGTCTTTTATGTTGATCTAATTATGTATGGTCTTTTTAATGGTGTGCCCAAAAAAGCTCTAAGTTGGTTGGACGTAAATGTTAAGTTGGGCAAGCGGCGTGCACCAATCTTTGCCAAACTGGTGTTCTCTGAAAGTTTCGAATGACAGTAATCCAAAACATCTTATGAGTACCAGGTTGGTTGAATGCTTCTCTACGTGATGCACTTTCCAGGCTTGATTTCTGTGACAAAGTACTATGAGATAGATTTCTGCAGATATTCTAGGATGCGGAAAGAAATTAATACATGTAGCTATGGCAAATATGGGGGAAAGATTGGACATTAGGTTTTGAAGCTGGAATATGTCATCGAGAAACATTTAAAATATACCTGTATGCCTCATTGTTGGCAGGTGACACTGATTTAATATTTTACTGACATTTGGTTTGTCAAAGTACATGTGGCCATCAATTTACTCCTCTAAAAATAACCAGAGCTGTATGGTTTGTTTTGCAATTGATTTTTTTCCACTGAAAATTCATATCCGATAGTAAGAAAAGCTTCAAGGAATTGTTAAACACATCTTGTTTTTCTCATATATGTGTGTGTGTGTGTGTGTGTGTGAGAGAGAGAGAGAGAGAGAGAGAGAGAGAGAGAGAGAGAATGAGAAAAATATAAAAGTTCATGTTGTGGTTTCTGAAAGCAGTCATGCACTGCCAGCAGGCATTTACTTAAAACAATGTTATACTCTGTTACTTAGTACTGTACACGTAGAGCAAAGCTAACTGCTGCTTCTATTATGTGCTTCTTTTGGGGCTAGAGGATGCTGTTGCTTTAAAATCAAGGACTGACAAGAGTTGTTTTCTGCAGCACACTGGTTCTGCTTTGTATAGTGCTTTATGCAAATAAGCCGCCTGATCAGTCTGCTTGCAGTTAGTTGCTCTGTTGGGTGGCTCACAAAGAATCAGTAGACCTAATTCAGCATTCAGTTGTTTAAAACGGCAGATGGAAGGAAAGGATGGTGAGCTGTGGATTTGTTAACACCTTGCAAAAAAGACTACAGTGATTCCACTGAGGATCAGAATGTTGCTAGTGAATGGATCTGGGCATTATTTGTGCTTAGGTCACTTTATAATGGCCTGGTTAGCTTGTGTGACTCCAGTCACAAAGAAGCTGGTGAAAATATGTATATATCCACCCTCTTTCAGAGCCAGAAAATTATATCTGACTGAGACACTCGTTGGTAGCAGCTGTCCTTGCAGGAACAGGAGCTTTTTGAGGAGCTGTTAGTAATAGGCTGAAGTCTGGGTTTTTGTTGCCGTTATTACACTTTTAATAAGTGGAATGACTGGATGAATATCTTTTAAAGTACAGGATTTATGTGATATCTGTGTAAGCGATTCAGAAAGGAAAGTTGGTTGATTGCTTTTTGTTGTGTGCGCTGTGCTGATCAGAAGGTGGGATCTGTTGCCTGAAAACACTTTCTAAGATTACTGTACTTTTTTTTTTTTAAGATTGCTTCTTTCACAATATTTCCTTTGTTTGCAACTTTGCTTGTCAAGGCCTCTATAAAGCAAGCTGAGGAAGTTCAGTTCACTTTATATTCTGCCTTGTGTCTTAGAAGTTTTTCTTTGAAGTTCTCTTCTGTTTATCGTATTTTTGCTGCTTTTTCTTAATTTCTTTGGATTTTAAAATGAGATTTTAGGGTCACATGTAGGAGGAAACGTTTTGGACTTTGTGTTGAAGAGGTGCATTTTGAAAACAAGTATATCATGGGGTTGGACGATACCATAATACGGAGTACAGAACATCTATAAGAAATAATGCATGTGCCACTTCCCTCTGGGATATAAAATGGAAGAGCTTATTTAGGAGCGCTCTGTCAATGATGATGCAGTGCCAGTGAATGAATTCTTACGCATTCAAAACACGTGTTTCGGATTGGAACTACATAAAAGGAGAAGTTAGCTCTCAGCACAGAACTAAAAGAAGGAAAATCATGTCTACTACGTTCAAGGAAGAAGGAGCCCAGCGTACTTGAGACATCAGAAACAAAAGAATATGCTACTGTATTTGAAGACTCTGACATTTGCTTTGTCTGTATAGAGGATAAAGGAATTTTACATGTTCAACATAATGAAATCCCTGTGTGAATGTGGGATTTTTACATTCATTTGACTAACCGAAGATGTTTTAAAAATGAATGAATTGGGGCACTGCTTTTTCAAGGAAACAGGATTTGGATTTTCAAAGCTTATTGTACTCTCAAGATAAATGCAGCTGTTGTAGTTTGCTCTGCTTGTGCAGGAGATCAGTTTGACCAAAGTAAGGAGAAAATATGAATTGATTGCTTTTGGCATATTGTTTGTGCTTGCATTCCTAGGTGTTTAACCTGTACACACATGTGTGTGAGAGCAAAAACATCTCCATACTGGAACCTAGATTCTCAATAGACTTGAATATGTTGTGACAGTGTCAATAAGGAAGCAGATTAAAGTGTGTGTATATAAGTGATCAGAGGCACTGACTGTTACTCTTCATGAAAGAGGAAGCTTATTTTTCTTTATATGCAAAGAAGAAATATTGAAAATAAGAGAGAAAACAGCACAAGTGAGGAACAGGAGAGTATTGAAAGATTTTGATAACCTAGAGTTGCTGAGAGTTGAAAATATGGATGATTCGAGCATTCTACGAAGGAGGGGGTTACAGGTAAGAAACAAATCTAATTAGTAATTCCCTGCTGGGGTGAGTTTAAAATGCTGTGAAAATTATAGAACTGTCATTCTGCTGTAGAAAAAGAATACAATAAGGCTGTAGCTGCATTTGGAGCTCAGTTATTTTAATGACAATGTTCTAAATAGAATTCTGTTACAGGGTTTTGAAAATGATTTTTGAAGCTGCATTAAAATTCTTGATTTCATGCAGTCCAATGGTGTTTGCTTTTAAAGAGAATCAACTTTCCAAAGCTGTATGAAAAATGTATGAAGTCACCCGTTGGCATTGGAGAATATACTTAAATGCTGATGAGCAAAAGTATTTTAGATTCATAAATTAGTATTGTGGAAAGCACATCTCTAGGTTTTCTGATGAAATGACTTATTTGCAGTTTTAGGTATTTCACTGGATCATTTGGGATAAATAGCCTTAGAGCCTTTCTGTCTTAATGAGACAAGACTGACTTTTCTGCACATTTACCTGCGAGTGAGCCCCACTGACCTCTGAATAGTCAAGCGTAGGAGTGTACTGTTAATTGGTTTCAAGTTAAAAATATGGAATTAGACTGAGCCCCCACTTGATTGTGTGGAAATGTAACATTTCTAGAGAAACTTCTGTTTGAAATTGAACACTAGTTAGGGTAAGCCCAGTAAATAGCAATATAGATTTGGAAACATCTCTTGTCTATAAGCAAAAGCTTATAAATTATATAAGATATATTCTAAAATAGATAGTTTTATATAATAAAAATATATTAAAGCATGACTTTACTTTGCGTTGCCCCACATTTAGTGATATTTGGAGCCAGATCTCATCTGTGAAGAATTTGCCTGAGTGGTATTACTGGGTATTGCTCAATATTTCTACAGTTTTATCCGGAACAAACAGCACCGGAACAATGTAGTAAACTCAAATTTCATGCTTGTCTTTTGAAATGTTGTTTTTGCTAAAAACAAAACAAAACCCACTTTCAGATAGATTGTGTTGATGGATGGTAATCCATAGAATCTTAACATTATTCAACACAATAGCACATAGTTCTGCTTATAGATTCCTGAAGGCCAGAGAAGTATTTTAACACACGTTAAATTTACTGCTTATGTACTGAACAAACCTTTCTGTTGGCATGTGATACGAGTAAGCACAGGCTTGACGTAAAGGTTGCAGCTGGACATAGAATGAAATCTTATAACTTTTGGATTAAATGCCATGGTTTATTTAAAACATTTCTACTGCTAGTTCTGGGCACAAGGAATGCTAAGTGTATTTATCTGGACTGCCATAGTACTCGTATCTAAAGATTAGGCTTCTTAATTTTTTCCCTGATTGTCTATGCATTCTCCATTTACGTTGTTTTAAATCAACTATGTTTAATTATGATTATGCTCGTTCAGATTATCCAAGTGCTTAGGGTGTCTGTTGGGTAATTTGAATAAACCATGGCTTAAAATGTTTCTTAAATATTAGTCATTAGTTCAATTCAGTACAAATTCCTCAGTCTTTTTGTGTGTGCATGGGTTGCTGCAGATGTAAGGTAGTCTTTAAATGGCAGTTAAAGAATCAGATCAGGGTAAGGGGACTGCAGCCTCATCATAATTCTCTACATACTTACCTAGAAGTAAGCCCTATTGAATTCAGTTGGACTTATTTCTGAATAAACATGCATAGGATTGTAGTTTATGACTTGCTTTGTCATAGGCCTTAATAGCTAAAACTAGCCCAGGGTGGAATTCAGTGTCACACAATGATGAACAAGCATTGCAGTTTGCTGGAAGGAATGGTTCCTGCTATCCTCCTCTCTGTGTGCTGCTCTGCGGTTTCCTTGACCCCCTCCCTGAGCCAATTTGGGGAGGCATGGGAGGAGAGAAGGGGAAGCCCTGTTGTGCAAGTGGAAGTCTTGCACAGGGCTTCTGCTGATGGAGATGGTTAGGTGAATCCCACCCAGTTGTTGTTGTTTTTGTTTAATCCAGCATTTTAATAGCTGCTAGAAGGGTTGTGGTATAGCAAGTCTGTTATGTTTACTTCAGTGCTAGTTAAGGAGAATATATAGCTTGGAAAGAAACTTTTGTTAAACGGGGTTTGAGGATGCCCAATAGAATGGAAAAGTGGGAGAGAGGAAAATATCACGTAGCAGAGCAGTGCTGTGGGGGAGAATATAGGTTTGTTGCTCTGTACCATGTACTTTAAATTTACTTTAAATACTTTACTCTAAATACTTTAAAATTTAATCAGGTAATGCAAATACTTTCTGAATATGGGGTACCAGTGAGAGTGTTTTAGTTCTAGCAGAGGCTTCAGACCAATGCAGTCATGGAAAAGAGGAACTTGCTATGGTCATTAGTAATGTCATAGGTCTAAAATTGTTTTTTTAACGTACTTGATTCATTGAAACAATTTCCCCTTCTGCCATTATAGGGGTTATCTGTATCAAGGATGTGGCATTTAATTCATTTGGATTGCTAAGAGTGAATATGTCTGTGCTTGAGATGGGTACTGTACTTAAAGGTGCTGAAGCAGAAAATACAAATTGTTTCTTTTGATACTTTTTAATTTTTCCTGCCTCCAAGTAAAGAGATAGTTTTTTCCAAGTGGGAAAGAAGCCTCCAAAGTTAATGATCTGCCTCATTTAATTTGACTCAACTTTGAGAGCGATGACCTTCATACTTTGTGGACAGATAATTCTAGGGGCCAGAATGCTAACCCAATTTCCTGTTACCTCTCCCTGTATCCTTGAAACATACAGTTAAAAACAAATGCAGCCTGGATGCACTTAGTCAGCTTTTTTCTCCTTCTTTTACATGGAGTGAGTAGTACCAATTAAAGTCTCTTGATTTTTAGGCCCTAAATACCCTGGGGAGCAGGCACATCCACACTTTCTTTTTCTTCGGTTACTATAGTTTATGAATTATTAAAACGCAAATTCTGCCCTTCCAAGCTTGGCATATCCAGCCCTGCTGTGGTGCATGGTCAGCAAGCCTTGAGCTGGCAAAGTGATTGGGTCAGGATTGAGCCCAGTGCTGTCACGAGACTGTAGTGGGTCCAGCTTAGGTTCCAACAGATTATGGGTCAGCTCAAACAGAAGGGAAAGCTTTGCACTGGTGTCCTTTAACATGTGGTGGCCAGCAGGAGACTGAAGGAGGTTGATGGAAATCTGAATTGTTCTGCCACTTCTGCATTATGGTTTGAAATTGTGGGTTTTCTTGACCCACTGCAAAAATTAAAATGTTTCCTAGTCACAAGTGCAATTGCACATAAGGCTAAACTGTTGTATTAGGGCTTGCCTGCTCCCCCAGGGGGGAGCAGCGATAAGGAGAGCAAAAGCTTTCATTTCCATTTTTAACTCGCTTCAGTTGAGTGTTATGTCTGAACTGGGACAAACTGTGGTTTACTCTTCATGATGGTTGATTGAAACAAGCCAATTAAGATATAGTTAATGCTTTTGACATAAAACTAAACTGTGGTTAATTGAAAATGGAAACAACATCTTCCAATCTCTCTCTTGTAGCTGTGTCAAAGGAGAGGGGAACTCACGAGACTAAGTAGTGGCACTATAAACCATAGTTCACCATTATATCCAAATGCCATTGACTGTATATAGAGAAACCCTATCGAGCCTCAGGTTCATGGACTCTGACTCATCCTTCTTCACAGTCACAAGGAGGAATTCAGAAACTATTGCTTCCAATTTCCATTAGCTATATTTTAATGTGTTGCCTGAAGCTTTAACAGTACAGTGGTACCTCTGATTATGAATGCTTCTGGTTACAAACGCTTCAGGTTATAAGCTCTGCTAACTCAGAAGTAGCTCCTCCTGGTTGCGAACTTTGCCCCAGGATGCGAACGGAAATTGCGCGCCAGGGGCCCCATTAGCAAAAGTGTGCCTCAGAATAAGAATGGTTTTAGCTTAAGAATGGACCTCATGACTGAATTAAGTTTGTAACCAGAGGTATCACTGTAGTTAATCTTAGCCGTTTTAAAAAAACAAAACACAAAAAAACAAACAAGCTGCCTTTATAAATCATGGTTTGAAGCTGACTTGTTTCAGTCAAGCTATATAAACTGCAGTTATTCTATACTGGAAGTGAAAGCTTCTAAATTTATTGTGACTGTTCCAGAGGAGAAGACAAAGAGATGGGCAATGAGCAACTTCAAGGCCTGCTATTGCACATTATTATTGTGCTAAATGATGAGTGATGTCTACTATTGAACATGTGCACAGGAGGAATATTGGAGACTGGGCAAAATTTGTGAAAATCACCTTTACAAGACATTTCACACATGGATTGGGATTACTGAGATATGGATGCTTGCAAGAGTGTGACGGTAATCATTCAAGTTGATTTTAAGATTTCTGTTTTATTTTGTTCTTTTAATCAGCTAGCTTCTAAATACAGCCTGTCAAGTTTTTAGGTACTCCCAAGTTCCATGCATTTAGATTTTATTTATTTACTGTTTATAATATTTAAGTAGTTTTCTACTGACAAGTTAGAGGAAGAATAATGTGAGTAGGAAATCAGCGAAAGCCTTCTGTGCAGGATTTCTCTCATGACCTTCTGATTTATGCAGTCCTTTAAATTGCATTTTAAAGTAATACTGTGCACTTGCTTTGTTGCTCTTGATTTGCGTAGATTGTGTTTAAAAAGCAAAACCTATTAGGAAAAGTCTTTATTAGTGTTTTGCTGATGCGGAAAATAAGCTGAGTAAACTAATGTTTACTTTTATTCTCTGTCCTTTCATCTGCACCATATTGTATCAATGTTATGGGCTTGGTTATTTTACTCCCAGTTTGGTGGTGGTAAATAGTCAACAGGGTCCTTGGTAGCCTCTGTTGGTTCTGCCAAATAATAATTGCTTGAATCCTTGTGGCCGTTAGAGAAATAGGATATATCACTTCTATTAATATCACCCCAGATGCAGCCATGTTTGTGCCAGAAATCCCTAGTCTATAGCAGAACCAGTTTTCCCTCTTGGCAGCATAATATGCTGCCAGCATGCTACAAAGCTGACTTTTTCTAATTTGCTCTGCTATCCATCTTCGCTATGTAAGAAATCTCACTTGTCACTTTAATGAGAGAGAGCATCTCGCAGGAAGGCAGCATGCATTTTGCTTAGCAAAACTGATGCCTAGAGGCAGAAATTGGTTATCAACCTTGTTGTTGTCAACCCTGCTTATTATTTTAAAAGGACTGAAGAGATCAGAATGTTACATGATACTCCCTTTTTTATGTGTGTCTGGTAAGGAATGGAATGGTCTACCTACTCAGATCCTCTGCTTCAAGGTGTGGTTTACTAGCCACAACCTTTTTTTGCAGGTGTTTATCCGTTGTCTGACACATCTTAAATGACACATTCATAGTCTCCCTAGCTTATTTTCAGAAGGGACTCATTCCCAATGTTCTAGCCTCCCACAGCATTTTTCTGTGTTAGGTATATTGGTGATGCTGACACCCCCAATTCAAATGGGAATTTTGCTAATTCCTGTCTTGATTGATGCCGGAAGCAGACTAACAGGATTAGTACAGATGGCATACCAACATCAGTATAGATGGTATAGCAACTGTAGTGTGAAAACAGTTCTTGGTTAATAGTTAATATCTCTTCTGTCAGAGTTCTTATTCCAAATCCCACCCCAACTTCAGTATTTTCCTTGTTAAATACCATTGCAGAGGCTTTAATGGATGTGCTGGATCCAGTTTGTTTACTGGAGGGGTGTGTGTGTTTGTTGGTGTGTGTGTGTGTGTCACAGGCCCTGGTGCTGTGCTTGACTAGAGTTGACACAACATAATACAGTAGATTGTAAAATTGCCCCCTTTGCACCATGTCCTGCAGGAATCCAAATGCATTAGAGCATCAACCACAGTACCTCTGTATTGGAGTGTGGTGTTTGTCTCTTCTTGCAACTTGTTTGCAGTGACCAGTGTGGTGTAGTAGTTAGTGTTAGAATAGGACCTGGGAGACCAGTGTTCAGATTCCCACACAGCCATGAAGCTCACTGTGTGACCTCAGGCCAGTCGCCATCTCTCAGTCTAACCTACCTCACAGGCTTATGGTGAGAATAATACACAGAGGAAGAGAACCATGTAAGCCAGTGGTTTTCAACCAGTGTGCCGTGGCACCTTGGGGTGCTTTGAATGATGGCCAGGGCTACCGCTGGCAACACTGGCCTCTGTCCCTCTTTCCTTCCCTCCCATCCTCTGATGCCCTCTCATGTCTTTTCCTCCCAAAAGCTTGAACAGCTGTTTGTTGCAGCAACCCTGGCTATAATCTCACCAGGCAAATGGGACTGACCAAGGGGTGCTTCCCAGGCCCCTGTGGGGCAGTGGGAGGAAGCACCTTTCTTTGGGGTAGGAGGGGCAGTTTAGAGACCAGGGGACTCCCAAGGAGAGTGGAGAAGAGAAGAGAGGAGGCTGAAGGAACACTCCACAAGGGAGGGTGCTCGAAAAGGGGTGAGGGGCTACCAGCTCTGCAGGCAAGGGGTGCTGCAAAAAGAATGTAGTTGGTCAAGGGAGCTGTGGTTGAAAACCTCTGATGTAAGCGGCTTCAAGCTTCTTGGAGGAAAGGTGGGATATACAAGCTTGCATAAATAAATGAATAGCAACCCTGCTCAAGTGTTTATTTGTCTAGTGACAATTTCTTGAAATTTTTGCATTTTTTTCCTGTTAAAGCAATTTATTTGGTGTCTATCTCCTATTCAGTAGATTCCAATTCTGACATGTTTTGTGATTCATCATACGCCACTATCCTGTCAGTTTTTATCTGAGGATTCATAGTATTAAGTATTCTGAATAAACAGATCCAAATAGAAGATAGTTTCTGCTTCTTGTACTTCATATTGTGTGTTCTTGTTCAATCAGTGGATGTGTTTTGAATTTAAGTCATCACAATTGCTGCTATATATGCTATTGAGAGAAAAGAGAGAAATGACTTTGTGGGGAAACTGAGATGGCACAGCCATAAATCCAAAGTTTAGGTGATTGAGAAAAGGTAACAGTCCTCAGTTTATTTTAATCAAGCGGCTTAGTGACTCATTTTCCTGGTGTTCTTGCTCTTTTGCAATCAGATTAGTTTAGTAGACCAGATGCTGCTTTGGCAAATGAGCTCCTCTTATAACATTATTTGGGTTTTCAATAAGATGATAGCTTGGATGATGAAGGTTGTCTGGCATGTTTCAGCAAATGAGATGTGATGTAAAAGAAATCAGTTGGAACTTGACTGTAGTAGTTGGAGGAAAAAGCTCTTGTGTAGAGGTTTCTCATTAATACTTTAAAATGAACAAAATAGGACATTGATCTAAACTGAATAACCATGATCAGAGGGTCAGCGATTTGAATGCCTGCAACGGCGTGAGCTCCCATTGTTCAATCCCAGCTCTTGCCAACCTAGCAGTTTGAAAGCACACAAAAAAGTGCAAGTAGATAAATAGGTACTGCTCTGGTGGGAAGGTAAACGGCGTTTCCGTGTGCTGCTCTGGTTTTGCCAGAAGCGGCTTAGTCATGCTGGCCACATGACCCGGAAGCTGTACACCAGCTCCCTCAGCCAGTAAAGCGAGATGAGCGCCGCAACCCCAGAGTCGTTCGCGACTGGACTTAACTGCCTGCGGTCCTTTACCTTTTCCTTTATTGGGAAGGTAAGAAAAGAAATGAACTTGTTTCAAGACTGCATTTCATAATATGAGTGGGCTCAAGCTTATGAACTACAGTGCTTCTGTTTTATTTCTAGTATCACCCCTTTCTCCTAGGCAGACCTAATTAGACTGCTTCCTTGTTGTAGTATGTTCTTCATATTTGAGCACCCTTCTTCAGATAAAGGCTTAACACCCTTATTTGGACATGATAGGAATTATCTTCATAAGGGAGTTGTCTGCCTTCTGTACAGCTCTAAATTGCTGTTGTTTCCTGACCTTTATATTGATCAGGGATGGGGAACCTTTGGTCCTCCAGATGTTTTTCAACTCCCATCAGCCAAGGGATGTTTGGAGATGTAGTACAGCAGCACCTGAAAGGCCCCAGGTTCTGTCTCTGATACAGATCTTGGGCTTATGTGTTTATCTTGACTGAGCTGCTGTGAATTTAGGGAGTCAACGGTAGTTTTTTCTTTTCCATTGCTATGACAGGTAGTGATTGAAGGAGCAGAGTTTGCTTTGTTAGGGCAGAGGCCCTTGATTAGAGGAAATGTAGGAGCTTGTTAGAGGTTTGTTTTATTAAGAATATTTGTAACTCACCCGTAATCCACATGCTTATTGGGATGGGATACATCAAATAAAACAAAAATAAAGGTTTGAGATGGAGTGATCTCTTCCTTTCCCATTGTCTTGTTACAGCACCTTGATAAAGCTCAACCTTGGAAAAAAAAAAAAGGTTGGGGAAATGGTAGTAATCAAGAGAGACTAAAAGTGGGGGCAGGGAGGGATACTGCATTGCATATTTTGTTCAGGTAAAACTAAAAAGCACCCATTGTATATGTGACATCCCTCTCCCTCTATTCACAGCCTTGAAATTGACTAAAAATGCCTCTTGACAAAAACACCCACATACATAGTTGTCATTTCATGGGCATAGAGAAACATTCTTGATACTTTTGGTACATTTTTGAAACTCCTCTGCCCTATATGTTTGTCAAATACTGTATAGCATTGACTGTGTTTCAGAAGCAAGGCATTTTTTTTGACACACAATTGTGCAGTTTCCTGATAGTTTTATTGTGTTTTAATTTCTTACCCACTCTGATCCTCCTGCCTCAAATAGTATTTGTATTGTTGGCATCTGTCTCCAAAGACAATAGAATGTGCCTCCAGGGGCGAAATTTAACCACTGGAGAATGCCTGCTGTAGCTGTAGAGGCCCATAACTTATAACTACTGCCTCCCTTGTTTTTGTTATGTTAGCAGCCACAAAGTGACCTTTCCTGGGTGCAAGCCTGGGCAGTGTGTATGGCGGTCCTGGGCTTCCCAGACGACAAAACCTCGCTCTTGGCCTCGCTGATGTGGTCTAAAGGAAAGCGGAGCAATACATTTGGCACCAGCTTCGCTGCAAGAGTTGCTGGAAAGAGGCATACAAGATGCCATCCCACCATTTTAGGGATGGTTACTGCAGAAATTATGCCTATAATTGGTTTAAAATGTTGGTGGAAGTTCCAAATGTAGATTATTTAACACCCCCCTCCCAATACCTTGTTGCTTCCCACTTTGCTGGCATAAAAGTACAAGAAAGCCCAATGTTCAAGTTGATGTTCTAAATATTTGCTTATAAAAATAATAATCCCTTGTACTCAGCTGTAAAAAGGAGTAAACCCCCGCCACATGACAACAGCATGCTCCAGTTGAGTACTGGTGACTACCCAATTGTAAATTTTAATAAATTGGGCGTGCTGGGCTGCTATATTTCTTCCAAAGTGACTAGTACGAGTCAAGTCCCTTGGGGATGTGAGAGTACAGTAGAGTTGCAGAAAGCAATGTTGTGCTTGATTAAGTTTAGACAGGTGATGGAGTGGTGTAATAAAATCTTTTTTGTTAAAGCTTGTTGTAACATGGAATGGAATGTAACACCCATGGGACTGATTTAAGAAAAAACATGCCCTACACATTGCCTTAAGAGGTGAATACAATAAATGTAAATTAGTTATGCTGCAAACATTGATTTGTCATGAATCTTGATAAATACATACTGCTCTTTTAATGTTCAATATTTCATTTGTAATGCTTGTTTATGTGTACTGGCTATTGTATCTGCAACATGACAAACCGAATAAAAATGAGCCCTTGGGGTGTAATTTAATACTAGATAGAGAGAACCCATTTGCGGGGTAGAAGAGGAATAAGGACACTGAAAATACTGTTGTTGTTGTTTAAAGTGCATTAGTCTCTCTTCTATAATTCCCAATGAATTATTTTCTCATTTAGTATTTTATTCCAAGGATCAACTTTAAATTCTATCTATCTGTCTGTCCATGCTGTTGAGCTACTGTTCTGGATAGTAATTGTGAGTAATGCAGGAGACATAAGACTAAATTGTGCATTAGGAATGTACAACTTATCCCTGCCTTTCTACAGGAAAGTTTATTCAAGGCAGCTTGCGATTCAAAACCAGAATTATGAAATACCGTATTTTTTGCACCATAACACTCACTTTTTTCCTCCTAGAAAGTAAGGGGAAATGCCTGTGCGTGTTATGGAGGGAATGCCTACGTGTGGCGGGGGGGGGGGGGATCTGCTGCAGTCGTGAGCAGAGGATCCATGGTTCCCCTTCCTTCGTGGCTCGCTTTGAAACAGCAAAGCGGGAGAAGAGCCGCTGAGTGGGGAGGAAAGAGGGACAGAGAGCCTGCTTGCTTTAAAGGAGCAAAGCGGGAGAGGAGAGGAGCAGCATCCTTCTCCACCCACCCCAAGCATGCTTCTTCTCCCCTTATACCCCTCTTCTGCATTATTAGCAGCATCCTTCTCCACACACCCTACGCGTGCTCCTTGTCCCTTGAGTGCTTTTCCTTCCCTCCCCACTTAAAACGTGATTACAAAGCACAGATCCACATGGATCCTCAGGAGTTTTGCACTGGGTCACCCCAAATTCACCATCAGATCACATAGCATGTCCATGGCTACATCTTGCACCAAAAAAAACATGCACCCACTGTTGCCTGGGGCCGCAGTGGTGCAAAAACGTGGTTACAAAGCATGGATCCACATGGATCCTCAGGATTTTTGCATTGGGCTACTCCAAACTCACTGTCAGATCACATGTCTGTGGCCACAGCATGAACCACAAAAATCATACATCCACTGTTTCGTTTAGAATATTTTTTTTCTTGTTTTCCTCCTCTAAAAACTACGTGCGTGTTATGGTCGGGTGCGTGTTATAGAGCGAAAAATATGGTAACAATAAAACAGTAAAAACAAATATTAAAGATAGAATCTGCTTGCAGGGTTAGAACAGGAATTAAGATGCCAAATTTTTCTTTTCTTTTTTTGAGACGCTAGAAACTACTTAACAGATCAGCCTAAAGGACTGTTCTCACAATGGCCATCAAGATGCCTATGGAAATATTTCAATCTGAACATGAAGTGGATAGTCCTCTCCTTCTATTAGAAATTGTTAAATATTCTATTAGGTATAAGATCTGTATATTGTTATGCCTTCTGTATAAGATCTGTATAACATGTTTTGTCCCACATTTTCTTCCACTTACTATGTAGCTTTGCTCCTTTCTACTCCACAGTCTTTCCTTTCTGGTTCACTTGCTGTATTAGACCTATTCCTTTCCTTTCCCTTCCTGCCCTCTGCAGCACTCTGTGCACCCTGAAAATCTGCTCGGGAGTGTCCTCCAATGCTCTGGATAAGATTTTGAGGGTGTGTGGATGGCTGCAGGATGGGTAGAGACACAACATTGGACACAACCTTATGATATTGCTGACACTTGTAAAGTAAAATATCATTCTGTTTATGTATTCCTTTTATTATAACTTTATATTATATTTATAAATATATATAACTTTATACTGCTTCGCCTGTTCTTTTTCTCTCTCTTGTCAGCATACTAATTTGATACCATCTTTGAGTGTTGAAGTTTAAGAGGGCCTTTATAATTGGTTTTATATGATATGGCTTATACAGTGGTACCTCGGGTTACATACGCTTCAGGTTACATACGCTTCAGGTTACAGACTCCGCTAACCCAGAAATAGTACCTTGGGTTAAGAACTTTGCTTCAGGATGAGAACAGAAATCATGCTCCGGCAGCACAGCGGCAGTGGGAGGCCCCATTAGCTAAAGTGGTGCTTCAGGTTAAGAACAGTTTCAGGTTAAGAACGGATCTCCGGAACGAATTAAGTAGTTAACCCGAAGTACCACTATAGATCCTTACTAAATTGTTCCTAGTACAACCTTTGAACTTTCTTCTCTTGCCTCTGTTCCTGTTCTGGTGCCCTTTGTCCATTCACTCCTGAGAGCCAGCATTTGACAGCTAGATTAATCCAGCTAACTAATAATTCACACAGTTGGTTACGTGTGCACAAATGTGCAGAATTAGCTTTTATCTTGGTTTCTAACCCTGATTAAAAAAGCAAACTAATTAGTGCTGTTGCAGACATAATGCTATACCATAGTTCACATTAACAGGAAAAATGGGAGGGAACACACCGACTACACACTCTCAATGCCCTACTAGAGTTAGAAAATAGCTAGAGTTTATGCCTACATTTGACCTGCTTTCAGCCAGGGTGGCCTGTAGGCTCATGTATATTGAACAACTCAAAAATCTGGAGGTATAAGTGCATAGTGTTTAAATATATTATTCCTTTGTACTGCTGGAGTAAGGACTGGATTGTTTACTTTAAAACATTCTGTCCGTATTTGTTTCCTAAAGGATTTATTTTCCTTCTGTCCTAAATAATTCCTGGTCAGCTATAATTATTGCTTTCAGAAGGTACATTAGTTTATTGATCTTTTTGAAAGCATGTATCCTAAAGGAAGAGAAGGCTATATACTTATCTCAGAGTCATGAAAATGTAATAGAAGAAAATGCAATTGTCAACTTTGCTGAACTGATGCATAATAAGTATTAAGTAGATAGCTCTTTGGCAGATGACTGGTATCTGTAAGAGATCTCCAATAATTGGCTTCTGTTCACTGAATTTATGGCATTTACTGACCTTCATAAATGTCTTAAATTGCTTTTGTCCAAGTTGAATGATATCTTGCATTTTGCCCTTCTATTTGCATTCTCTTGATGTTCAAAGAAAACATGATTGTCAGCTTGTTTAATATTATGAAATATAGATCTTGTTTCTGCTGTTCACTCTGGATATGATGTAATGTTTATAGTATTAAATAGACAATGAAAAGAAAGGATTAGAGAACAATTTACTGATTTATTGCTGGTCTATAGAGTACAGGGAATATGCAGAGTTCCAGTTTGAAAACAAAAATGTGGACACTGTAGACGGCTTGTTTTCACCCTCTGATCCTTTATTCCATGGTCCACTGGGTCGACTAGCCTTCCTGATGCTGGTTTCTGTACCCTCCCTTTTCCTGATTATTGACAGATGAGGGAGGTAGGGCAAGAGGGTGCAGAATTTGGATATCCAGAATGATCCAACATGAAAGAAGGATGAAGACAATTGTTACTGCTAGATATTAATTTAGACAAAGCCTTTAAGGTTTACTTCATCAAATAATTCAGAATAAAATCAGCAATAGTTTTATTGATTCTAATTGTATTTTTTTTTAAAAAAAAAACATTGGCCATGCTTGGGTTGAATATTTTCTCTCTCTTTAGCTAATGTGCATTAACGGTCTGACAGTAAAAGGAGTGTTGATTTTAAGCTTCCCTTTTCACTGTCCTTGTGCAGTCCTTGGTGTTTATTTAGTTTTTTTCTTATGTATGGTTTGCCATTTCATTCGAACATTCAAAGCATGGTTTGCCCTAGGTTTGTAAACTAGGTTGATCCTGGTTTTACAGAGCAAGAGCAAAACATGGTTTGTGATTTAAAATGTAATTATGGACTATGGTTTGCAGCAAACAAGAAAGTAACTAAATTTACACAAAGGGAAGTCGAAACAGTATTGTGTTTTCCTCATCCTTCATACGTATTCTCTCTGCAGCAGAACAGGAACAGGTACTTCCTACCTACAGTTTGGGTTGTACAGCTCATCCCCTACCTGGCATGGCATTTTAGTTTTGGATTTTTGTGTATCATGGCAACCTGTTGTTGGTTGTATGTTACTATAACTTTTACCCCCAGGATACCTGAAAGCTGAGAAATGAAAACACACAAAACAACAAAGCTGATTCTTTCTGTAATTCTCCAAAGTTCTCACGCCTAAATAGTCAAAGATAGAAACCATTTAGTGTCCTGGAGTTCATTAGTAACTGGTATATTCTTTGCCTCCAGGTATTCTGCATTGTGAAAATTGCATGCAATTTAATAATTCATGTTTTTATTTTTTATTTTATTCAATAAACGAGTTATTCAATTCTCAGGATGAAAAGGTGACTTATTAAAAAGTCAGCTTGATAGTGCTAGATTTTAGAAATATGTCATTTTCTCTTTTTTCTTCTATTTTTTTATTGAGATTTTCTCATAATACAATAAAATTACAACTACAAAAGATGCAAAACAAAGAAAAAAGAAAAGAAAGGGACAATAGAGATAAAGAGAGGAAGAAGAGAGGAAGAGGAAATAAAATAAAAAACAAAAGAAGAGAAACATCAGCAGAAATATATGATTTTCAAAGTGATAACATAAATGTTTCTGCATCATAAATTGGAATTTTGGGTATCCCCAAACTCCCCCCCCCATGCAATTCCTTCTTAGCCTTTGCCATTTTTATATTATAATTAGGGTTTTAAGACTTTGATAAAATTTCATCTATCCTTGTTTTGTCATTTTCTTCACTATATGTAGAATAACTTTTGAATGTTCTTATTACTTTAAGTTATAAAAAGGTTGGAGCCAGCTGTTCAGGATACAGGCTTTGATTGCATGGAGTTATGGTCAGATAAACTTTTTTGCAGACAAATGCTTCTTTTAATATCACTGAAGCTCAAATAAGTATGGCACCTAGATTAGCATAGCAGGGAGGTGATAATGGATTCTGTACTGATCCTTTTTGCCCTTTCCTTCATCAGTTACATGGCTAGGAGAGGTAATTGCTTTAGCATGGAAGGCTTTAGAGAACATTTGAAGTAACTGGGTTGTACATGTCTGGGATAGATGTGTTACGGTAATTCTTGCATTAATAGGCTTCTTGTACTGCTTACATCAGGATGTAATAGCCATTTATGAATTGAAGTGAATTGGAAATATATTTCTGACTTGGTTCAGTATCTAAAAGAAAACCACAGTCCCTATGACTTTTATTTGAAAGTGAAGGTAAGTGACCTATAAGAAATGGATCTGTTTTAGGGCCATATCTTTATTGGGTCAAACCAATAGTTTAAGCTTTCAAGTTCTCCAGAACTGTTCATCAGGTTAATAAAGTAAGAGAGGAAAAAAGTTGGCGGGTAAAAGTAATGAATCTGCATCTGTAAGAGTCTTAAGATTGATTGTGGACAGATACTGCAGATCATTAAATGAGGCTCTGTAGGTTTCCAGTTGCACCAGGGTCTTTGGGGAGAGAGAAACACTCAATAGTTGATTCTCCACCTCTAGAAATACAAAAGCCAGCTAAAACCCCTTGTTAGGTGGATACTGCCTAATGGCTCCTGTATTCGATATTTCCCCCCCCCCCCCAGCCCAACTTTGTTTACCATCTAGCTTGGTGAAGAGAAGTGGGGTAACAATAGCTAAATAAAAAAATAATAGTGGCATAGACACCAAAAGCAAGTTAGAAAAAAGTTTATGCAACTCTACCAAAGGGAAGACATACATTTCAAGATTATAATTTTATCCAGGAATTAGTGCGAATATAGTAAAGACACTAGATCTCAAAATATTTGTGGGTAACATTATTGAAGTTCTGTTTGCCCCACAGTCAACATAATTCAGTTTTGTAAATCTGTTCCAAATGTATTCTAAAGGAATGCTCTTTATTCAAGGAAGTTCATATAACCTCATCCCGTTCTGTCTTGGTTGCTATTAATGCTTTTTTTGCCTAAACAGTAATTTTTTGTACAGATGGGGAGCTCTTCATTCTTTCCTAAGAGTTGCAGTAATATTTTCAGATAGGAAGCCTGTCTTCATTTAATAGATTAAAATAAGAATTTTTAAATTAATAATGGGATTTAAATGCCTCTTTTATTTCAATTCAGTCCCTTAACCTTTCTACTTGACTCACACACTCATCTAATAGTAAGTGTAGCCCTAGAGTTAGAACCTCAGACTATATATATTTAATATTTCCAAAAATCATATCTGAAACATACAAACTAAAAGTCAGCGGCAAAAAAGCATAATCAAACTCAGATTTGTGCCAGTTATAGGACACAATATAGGACTGCAAGGGGGCTTTGGGCTTGAGCTTCTTGAACTTCAGCCCCTTATAGCACCTAGAATATCACTTTTGCATCTGAGAAACTGCAAACAGAATTTTGAGATGTGTTTGTTGCAAGAGTGCTCTTTTTCAGTGAAAAAATGTCTATTGGGCATACATAAGCCCTCAGGTGTCCTTAAAATATCTCTTCGGAGCCCGGCCATATAATTTACCCTGCAGAAACAGTAAGAAAATGCAGAGTACTCAACTAATTGCAAATACTAACTTTAAGACGGACAAAATATTGGACAATAAAGCAATGCCTGCAGACAAAATGGAAACAAAATAATTAACAAAGTCATTGTTAAACAGAATTCTTCATTAGCTTTCCAGAGAAAATGATGATAATTACCATTGCTTGATCCCAGAGAGACTCAACAATTAGTTCTTTGCTTGCAGATCTTGGATTTTCTATCATCACTGTCTTTAAGTTAAGAGCTGTAATTCAGAGATTGTTAGAAATGTTCCTTGCCTTCTTCCATTCAGTGTATTTGCACTGCAGGCTTGCAGCATCTTGCAGCTAAATATATCAATATACTACTTCCAGTAGTTTTGGTGGAACCATAGTTCCTCAGCAGATGAAAGATGCTTCTCTAACTATTATGGGTACAGTTGATCTTGGTGGCACAAGCAGGTACACTGTATAATGGTTCCTGCGTTCAGTTACAAAAAGCTGATTTGGGCTAGACAGGCCTCACTGAAGGTGAAGAGAGAAGGAAAAAAAGTGGCAAAAAGGAATAGAAAAACGGCAGTCGCAAAATCATATAATAAATGGAACCAAAGACAATGATGATAAATAAAAGAACAATTACTCCTCCCCAGAGAATCAAATTGAGCACAAAACAAAATGCAAACACAGCCAGCCCTGCAGGGAAACACAAAAGTGCAGTCACAGCCGCTATCGCCATCTTGCCATTATAAATATCCTTGTTCTTGAGCTGATTAAGGTAAGTACTTTTCAAATCAAGCTCTGGCAAGCTGGTTTGCTATTTATAATGTGTCATCTATGTCTCCAAAGTACCAGTCTGAGAAAAAACTTGTTTAGATGAGACTGTGCTTTTCACAGAATAAAGTTACAATAGTAACATATTTTGAGATGAAGTATTTATGGTAATAAAGTTAAGGAATTATATTTTGCTTTTTAAGCCATCATTCTGTTCTCTTTATTGGGCAGCCATCTAAATGGTGGGTGATTTTCAACTCTGACCCCTCCCAGAATGTAGAATAAACTGCCTGTCCCATAAGTGCAGAACCCAGAGTATAATATGACGCTTGGAAGTGACTCAAATCATGTGTTACAATGGAAGGCAAAATTCTGTTAGATTCAGGGGTGTGTGTGTGTGTGTGTGTGTGTGTGAGAGAGAGAGAGACTCCTTACCAATCTCTGTATCTTGCTCTCATGAGGAATAGCTGGAAACCATCTGACTTGCAACTTGGGTTAATTACCCATTTGTAGTTGTTTAATTTGCCTTGTGGGGTTTGCTTAGTAGAATGATCAATCACAGAAGTTAATTCCCTTGAACATTTTATTAACTAAAGAGGAATTACAAAGTATTAATGTTTTCATTATGATGCATTAGCCAAAGATCCATCACTTGAGAATTAAACCTTAAGATGGTTAAGAGTGCAGTCCCATACAGACTTACATGGAAGAAATACTCATTGTACACAGTGGGGCTTATTTTTGTGTAAATATGGATAGGATTATGCTGTGCTTCTCCCTCTACTTAAAACTAAAAATTCCAATATGTGCTTAACTATATATCTTTGCATGCAGGTGTAGTGCAGACTGTATAGTTTTCAGACTGTCTTGCCAGTCTTCTTGGATATTGTGTGCAAAAAAATCTGCTAGATTAAATTGGTATGTTAACTTTCATAGAATCACAGAATTGTAGAGCTGGAAGGGACCCTGAGGGCCATCTAATCCAACCTCCCTGCTGTGCAGAAATCTTGTGCCTTCTGATGGGACTTACAATAATAATGTAATAATAATTTATTATTTATACCCTGTCCATCCAACTGGGTTATCCCAGCCACTCTGGGCAGCTCCCAACACAATATAAAAACTCATTAAGACATTAAACAATAAAAACTTCCTGATACAGGGCTGCCTTCAGATGTCTTTGGAAAGTAGTATAGTTGTTTACCTGTTTGACATCTGATGGGAGGGTGTTCCACAGGGTGGGCACCACTACCGAGAAAGCCCTGTGCCGGGTTCCCTGGTTCCTTGATTTGTAACAGTAAAAATAATTTCTTTGTAAATGGTAGGTTTGGTATTGTTTTTCATCAGCATAGTGCAAAGATTGCTAAAACCATATAGCTTAGAAAAAGAAAGCAGAAAGCCATGTTTAGAATTCTTTAGCCCAGTTCAGATGAAACACAAAACCATGGTTTATCACTATACAAATGAGCCTAGTAGAGCACCCCCATCCCAAAAGGACTCAGCCAAAAAGGACTGCTCAGCAAGGTAGGATGCCCACCTAAGCTTTACAAAATGAATGTATTTTTCTACAAGAACATTGAATGCCTTCCCCCAATTTGCTTTGCGATATTCTTGTCCCTGTTGCTCTCATATGCCTTTAGCTTGGCTGAAGGCGGTGTGTTCTTTCATTTGAGGAGTGACGGGTCTGTTGAACCTGGCACATCACCACACCAAAACAAAAGTGTGGCAGGCCCTTATCTGAGAGATCTTGCTTGCAGATGATACAGCTTTGACAGTGCATTGAGGAAGCTCCACAGAGGCTCATCAGCTGTTTTGCCCAAGCCTGTAGGGAGCTCGACTTTAGTAAAGCTAATTTGAGAAGATAATGTAATCTTAAATCTGAATCAACATGTACGTGTGTACACAAACATAATTCCATGGATCTTTGGAGCCTGGGCTTTGTTTATAAGTCTGCTGTCACTTACAGTAACCCCAGTGAGTGCAGGGGCAGCCAGTTTGCTTTTCTGACAGTTACCAAAAAAAGAGTTATTTGGTTTAGTTTTTGGAGATCTTGTGCTCTTTCCCCCTAAAAGGTCTAAACTAGACATGATGAAAGCAATCACATTTGCCCATGCACGTGTCTGTCCTGCTTATGTATGTATGTATGTATGTATGTATGCATATTTATTTTAAAATATTCTGCTTGATTGTAAACAACAACCTCAAAGTGGTTTTATATAGCAAGAGTCTATTATTTATTTTATTTATTATTATTATTAATTTGTTAATCACCTTCTACACCATTGTCTCAAGGAATGTACAATAAGTATAGCATCAGAATGAATGCATAGGTATGAGGAGCTGAGCCTTTCCCCTTCCTTCCCCTTGCCTCATCACGAGCTCTTGTCTTAGAAATCAGAAATGAGCTAAACTTGGAGAAATGTGTCTGGTGCAATGGAGCATGGAGAGGGATGGTGAGGGCAGGTAGGAAGAATTTGCCATCCCATATTTGTGCATTCGCTTTGATGTAAAAATGAGACTGCTATTCTTGCTTTATGCATGAATAGGGCGGATAGGTAAAGAGAAATGTGGCTGCCCTGTCATGTCTAGTTTCATGCTGATCTATTCAGCAGAACTGATTTCCAGAGGGGAAGTCGTTTTAGGTTCTTGCAGAAAAAACCCCACAGACTTGCAGCACTTTAAAGACTAACAGATTTATTACGACATATGTGTTCATGGCTTCTTGTCTGCTTCATCAGATGCTGTATTATCCCGAATTGCAGGTACATATATATGTGGTTCGTGAATATACACTATTGAAAAGTTTAGTATGAAATTGGACATGGCTGGTGTGGAGGAAGATTGTAAGCAGTGAGCTCCAAATGAGAGGATATGCCAAAAAGCACAACAGAACTATTCACAAAAAGCAGTAGTTGATAACACAGGAATCCTGCCATGGCAGCAGTATTTTGAGGGCATCTTCCAGGATCCATACTACCCACCCCATCCACATATTAGCAGCTAGATCCAGACTGATATATTTTTCACTCACACAGAAAACTAGTCTTTTTCTACAGTGACTACTATTGCAGTTAAAGATAGGTAGCCGTGTTGGTCTGCCATAGTCAAAACAAAAAAAATTCCTTCCAGTAGCACCTTAAAGACCAACTAAGTTAGTTCTTGGTATGAGCTTTCGTGTGCATGCACACTTCTTCAGTTTCCAGACCCTATTGCAGGTTGCTCTTATGTTAAGGGTACCAGATTTTTTTCAATGAATCCAGGGATATTTTCCAACTTCAATAGATTTTGTATGGGGACTGATTTGTAAATCCGGGGATTGTCCACAGGAAACAGGGACATCTGGTAACCTTATCTTATTGAACAGGACTATGTCCTGAACTGCTGCTGCCCTTTGCTCTGTCTGCCAGTACCTCCTCTCTGCGAGCAGTCATTGGTGGTAATAATAATAATAATAATAATAATAATAATAATAATAATAATAATAATAATAATAATTTATTATTTGTACCCCGCCCATCTGGCTGTCCTTCCCCAGCCACTCTGGGCGCGGCTTCCAACAAAGATAAAAAATACATTAAAATGTCACACATTAAAAACTTCCCTGAACAGGGCTGCCTTCAGATGTCTTCTAAATGTCAGGTAGTTGTTTATCTCTGACATCTGATGGGAGGGCGTTCCACAGGGCAGGCGCCAATACCAGGAAGGCCCTCTGCCTGGTTTCCTGTAGCTTTGCTTCTCGCAGTGAGGGAAATTCTAGAAGGCCTTCGGCGCTGGACCTCAGCATCTGGGCAGAATGACCTGTGAGTGTGAGTACCATCTAGTACAGGGGAAGAAATGGTCCTTTTTCTGCTACTTCTCTGAATTGTCCACCTTCTACTCCACCATGCAGTGGTCATTAAATTTTTGTGGCCATGTGCCACCATTGTACATGCCCTTTTGCTTTGTCATTAATAGGTGAGAAAGCTAGCTTTCCTCTCATTTTAGCTATGTATATGTATAGTACATATGCTATACTTCTCTGCCTGTCAGAAAAGGAGTTCCCCTCAGTAAAATTCAGAACATTTAGTTGTTTGAGAGCAGCAAAACTGGATGGTGTTGTAGTCCTGGTGTCTAGATGGAATTAAAGCTGAAAAGGTGTATTGTTGCTCTTTCTCTCAAGTATTGAGAGTTTCCAGATCCTTGCTTGGAGAAAGTGCCTATATGTTCAAATGACTCACTGCAATAAGTGCTTATGTTTTGGAGTTGTAGAAGGTGGGAAATGAAATAGTGGAAAAGTGGAGGGTGGGGGAGAGCAAGTATTGAGCAAAGATCTGCAGCTAATGTTTTATGAAGATTAGATTAAACGCTTGAGACATGCCGAGGCATATTCGGCTTCTGGGTTTATTAAAAGTGTTTTAATGGGAAGGAGAAAGTTGTCACTCTGGTTGATCAGTGGATTGCATTTGATAACATTCTGATGCTTCTGCATCAGAAAATTTAATATTTAAGTGAAAAACCCACAGTCTGGCTACAACAGCTGCTTGTGCTCTCTCCGTTGCTTGTTTACCGCTCTTCCTTAAGTTAATTATTTTTTCTTTCTTTTGTCGGGAAAATGCAGGGAGAAATGGGTCTGCTCAAGAGTTCAGGTCAAACACTTGAAAAAACCCATCAAGTCTTTGTTCTGCTTCAGCTGAGCAAGCAGATATTCCCTTATCGCTACATGGAGCCTTGTGGAATAGTACAGAGAGGGCACTAGATATTATGAGCAATGCTTTGAGGAACAGAACATTGTCTTTTAATTAAGGCATTTTAAAGGGTCGAACTAGGTATGGCTGGAAATGGGCATACTCTTTTCACAAATCCACCACACTCACATGTTCACAGATAAAAGGAGGGAGAGGGGGGGGATTTGCTTCATCAGCTGAAGATGTAGGAAATGATGGCTCCACCATGTCTGCAAGGCTGAGAACCTAGTGTTTCAAGCCTGGCAGTTGTCATTCATATCTTTGCTCTGATGGTTATATAATGACATCAGTATAGGACAGCTCTTAAAAAATGCTTGGAGATGGCAACTGGTGCACAGTACGATATGTCCCTTCTGAAAATGAAGGTCTATCAGGATCAATTATACAGGTGCTCAAATGGCTTTGTGAGCTTATTGGAGGCAGAAGTGATACAGAAGACTAGACATGAACTTAGCACGTGCTAATTTATTTGTGCCTCAAATACCCATGGAGTCAAGTGATTTTTGCCCAATGCAATTAAGTCTGATAGAGAGCTCTCAATACCAGGCTTTTAGCTCAGACAAATACCGGTAGATACTATCAGCAACGTCCCCTCTGTAATGTTGGGGGAATCCAAACCATCAGTATATTCATAGGCAGATAAGACCTTTCTAACCTGTTTTGACTGGGCTTTAGTGAGCAAAGTGCTAAGTTACTAATGTTTTATATAGCACTACCAGTATGCATGGCATTTTTTCTTGCTGCAAGAAGGCAAGTCTTTGCTGTGCTCTGAAGAGCTTAAAATTAAAGGTTTGACACAGGTGTGAAAACAGGTAAGTGAGAAGAACAGTCAGGGTTTTTTAAAAGTTGTATATTGTTAGACTTCATTACTGTGGGGTATGAGAACATGCAGCTGGGGCCACACTTCCGTATGTAGAATTCCCTAAATCTCAAATTGGTTTGGGTTTTGTGGCTTCTTGGTGACACAATACACTTTAAAATAAAAAATAAGTTCATAACTTTTGTGAATGAATTTCCAACTTAATGTAATGGTTTGTGTGTCACTTTATATCAAACACTAGTAACAAAATTACCTGAAAAAGATTTCCACCAGTTTCTGCTTTGATGACAAAATATTTATACAGTGGTGCCTCGCAAGACGAAATTAATTCGTTCCGCAAGTCTTTTCGTCTTGCGAGTTTTTCATCTTGCGAAGCACGGTTTCCCATAGGAATGCATTAAAAATCAATTAATGCGTTCCTATGGAAACCGCCTTCAGACCAGGTCCGGGGACTGTCTGTCCCCCGACCTCTTCTGAAGGCTGGCGGGGGGCGAAAGTCTTTGCTCCCCCCCCCCGCCTACCTTCCCGGGACAGCGGAGACTTCTCCACTGTCCCGGGGCGATCTTAAAATGCTGGCGGGCGGGAATTTACAGCTTCTATGTTTTGTATCATTGGTTTCGATCTCTTACTCCACACATTTTTACCATTGTTTTGTACATATTCAAAATTGCTTAGCAGTAAACTGCATTTATACTTTAATGAGAAGTCATAGTTAATAATTATATCATACTGAGGGGAGGGGAGACTAAATTAGTACATGTTTGTTTCTGGATTTGGTTATATTCTGTAGCAGCAGCGATGATGTATTTGTTCTTGATGCATGCCCAGTCTTGGAAAGCATGCTTTGTTCAAGATGAATGAGTGCTTATTCAAGTATTCTTTGTAGAATATAGATACTGTTTCTACTAGTGGTTTCTAAAAGCTCATATTCATAAAGAGGGTTTAGAACATTATCATGTGAGGCATCAGTGTACTATAGTTCTGCTGCTGTTATGATGCCTGTGTGCTTTCAAAGCCAGATACTGATCAAGTAATGCTCTTCTATGAATGCTACAGTAGAAACACAGCTTGCTTTCCTAAGCCTCACAAGATATACCGTATTTTTTGCACCATAACACTCACTTTTTTCCTCCTAGAAAGTAAGGGGAAATGTCTGTGCGTGTTATGGAGGGAATGCCTACGGGTGGCATGCCTACGGATTTTCCTCCTCTAAAAACTACGTGCGTGTTATGGTCGGGTGCGTGTTATAGACAGAAAAATATGGTAGTGAAAATGAGTGGTTTCCTTTTTGCTCTAATTTCCCAGCATTTGTGAAGTTTGCAGTAGTAGGTGAGAGGGTGAGAATTTCTGCTTTTCTAGGAGCTAAGCAGGTCTGAACACTGGAAAATCGAATCCGATTGCTCTTACATCTGAGCTGTTATTGCTCCATGAACATAGGTGCACAATAAAATACTCTTTATGGTGACCAGTGAAGAATTAGTAATTTGAACCCTCTGTGTTCTTTCATAATAACTGCACGTTGAAACATAATATTGACTTCTCCCAAAATAAATAAGCTTAATACCAAGTATTCTTGTTGAACTTGGAAATATGAGCCGTTAATATGTTTTTATACTAGGGAAATGCCAGTTGGTACACACTTAAACATTTTTTGCCAACAAAGCGATGGTTTGTCAAAAGAAAATAATAATGCTGCCTGGTAGTACTGATTAATTGCTGCTGTATGCTGTGTCATTGAGGTTTGCACCTTTAGTAGCTTGGGAATTCTAGTCTGAAGTGTAACGAGGAATAAACATTTAAATGTGATATAGTCATTGAAATCTTGCACTAAAGTTAATGAGAGAAGTTTAATATAGCTGAATCTTAAAAGAACGTTCTGATGCAAAAGGAAAATGTTTTTTATTGGGCCAATTGGTAAATTAAGCATAATTTCACAGAAGCTATGAGGTAGGGTGGCAACATTTTTCTTTGGAGGGCCACAGTCCTTCAGTGGTAACTTGAACCAGTAGCGGGGAGAGCCAGAGTTAAATTAGGTAGGGTCAAAGTCAAAAGCGCACAGGGTCCCCTTTTCACTCTTTCTGCCACACTTCCTCCTCTTTCTGCTTTATCCCCCCACCTTAGTCACCCATGTTAAATTAGGTCAAGGTTGCCCTCTGTAGAGGTAAGGATTAGCTGACACACAGTGCTTTCACATGGTGCATTTGTGTGTTAAATCAGTATGTGGAAATCTATTTTGATATTGGTTCTACTGCTTGGGAAGGATTCTTGAGTGAGTGATTGTTGCAGGATGATCTGATATTCTGGAGCTGTCTCAGTCTGGTTTCATTTTAGGAACTTTTTTGTCATTCTTATGTATTATATATTATATCCCAAGAGAAGCCCATTCTATTGGATCTTTAGGTGGCTTTTGGTGCTATAGCTCTCCCTTGGTTTGGGATGGGAACACTATATTTCAGTGGTTCCAGCCCTACTTGAATGGCCAGTTTCAGAAGGTGGTATTTGGGAGACTGCTGCTTGTTCCATTTTGTCTCCCATACTTTTTAGCCTTTTCATGAAAACACTGAATGAAATGAGATTGGTACACTTAACTTCTAACACCCAGCTTTGTTTCTCCTGTCATCAAACTTAAGGGAGGCCATGGAGATTCTAAATTGAGCTCATTAATGGACTGCTTGAGGGCCAATTAACTGAAACTTAATGGCTTGTTTTATCAGGGCAGAGCTGCTCCATCTGTAATTGCTCTCCCTCTGAAAGATATGTTTGGCGGTACCAACCGATTCACCATTGTCACTGGATGCCCAGTAGAAGCCATGGTACTTGCCTTTTTTCAGCTGTTCCTGGGGCATCAAGTATGACCTTTCCTGGACAAAGACAACCTAGTCATAGTTATGTGTCCCTTGGTGACTTCTCAATTGGACCCCCCACAATGCATTGCATGTGGAGCTGTTACTGAATATCATTTGGAAGCTTCAGTTAGTATTAAACACAACTGCTAGGTTACTAGTGGGGCTGGCAATAGGGAACATTATCTCACCAATACTTAAATAATGATACTTGCTCAAAGTCCTGGTTTCTATCTATATGTATTTAAATAGCTTAGGACTTAGTACTTATATAGTATTTTGGGCAAATAGCCTCATTTGTAAGGTTGTTACAACCTTAAAACACACCTAGACTGACTAAACACACCTAACTAGGGCAATCTAAATTTGTGTTTTGGCAGCCAGAGTACTCTTAAGAAATGGACAGTACACTTGACTCAGCTGTGCTTTCATGTTTCCTTCTAATTTGTATGCAGGGGTTTATGTGAGACAAAGCATTAAACATAATTAGTACATTTAGGAATAGATTTATTGAACTGTGGAGAATTACTACCAGGGTTAAAGCTGGTCACAGCTTGACAGTATATTTATTAGGTTGTCATTTCTGTATGAGTAGATGGAAACCTTTTTCTTAACTAGCAAAAGACCTTATTCTTTCATATTATCTGTACATTCAGAATGCTATGACTAAGCTGGGACACCAAGAATATGCAGCTTCCAAACTTGAAATGCTTCATTAGCTAGGCTGGCATACTAATTTCCCTGCTGTGATTCCTACTGGTATCCATGAATATATAGCTGTGTAAAGTATTGCCAAGCTTTTCTTAAGTGACATTTGAAGGGAAGAGATGAATTAATTCAATTGTCCTTAATCATCACACATTGTGAGGACAGTTTCTAGTGCTTTGCATCACCAACAGTTTGATAGTCAGGACAGATTTTGCATGTCATTGTACTTTGAAGACAGATAATTGACTATCCAGGATTCTCAGGCTCTACCTACCCAAATCCAAGAAATCCACAGCAAGTGAGGTTTGAGCAGATAAAGTCAAACTGTTTCCAAGCAAGGAAGAGTAACCGGTTCAGCCCTCCAACTGCTGATGGCTGTGACTTCAAGGAAAACTGCTTTCCTTCATACAGAATTTTCAAAGCACAATGGATGCCTCCATGGTTTGGGAGGGTGAGGTGGAGGATGCCCTAGCATTAAGCACAAGGAACTGGAATAATATTTACCTTTATGTTGTTACAGGATGCAATCAGAATTTCCAATGAGAACATGGAAATTAAGGTTAAGGGCTGTAGCTCTTCTAATGCAAGAGGTTTTAGGTTCACACTTTTGGTATCTTCAGGTAGGACTGCCAAAGACTGTCTGAAATCCCAGAGAGCTACTGCCAGCTCAGTTTACATGCCACCGTTAGCATAGTTAATGGTTTATTGTGAATGTGACTTTGTGAACTATTTTTCCTCCACCTTGCTAGTGTGTGGAGGAAACAAGAACATTGCCTACAGATTATAGCTTGCTGAGAGTGAAACAATCCATGAATCCTGGTTTGGATGCAACCCTGAGCCCAAAGATAAAATGGTTTGCTGCCTCCACATGTTAATAGGAAAGAGCAAAGCTGATCCGAAAGGTCCATTCAAATTACAGCAGTGTAAACCATACAGACTCAGTGGACCAATATAACTAGCTATGGCTTAAACAACAACTCAGCACGCAGTCTGGTAAATAAAATTGCATGAGATGTAATAATTACTTTAAATGGGTAAATTTCCCCCAGGATGAAAAAGTAGCGTAATTGTGTGTTTTTTCTGTAGTAAACGTTTACTGCAAATATCTCTGGTTTCAGAACATTATTAATCTTTACCTATCTATATTGCAAGATTGTCAAGTAGGATAATGATACCATCTAGTGGTACAAGATTATATTTACAACATAAAAATAAATAGGTTGATCTGAAACAGAAGCATTTAAAAAAATTAATTCTATATCATACATCTAATTTATACCCAACATCTTTGTGAAAACAGTTCAATGCATGTACTGTATCTGTTCAATGTGAAAAAAATATGCACTAATATGCTTTATATGCTTTAAAAATTAATTATAAAATAAAATATGTTTACAGATAGTCTTAATGTTGTGACAATAACAGTCACAAACACAATGCCGGCCTACCAGACCAGCTATATTCTCAGAGCTAATGGGGATGTTTATAAGAAGTGGGAACTTAGGAATGTTGCGTACTGTTTATTGACATCAGTGAGGTTCCTCTTTGCACATTAGAAGAGCAGTACAGAATACCTCTGTATTTCAGCAACTCTTGCTTCTTCTAAAATCCAAATTGCAACATGGTTGGCTGTAGGCATATGGGGACAATGTTATACCTGGAGTTCTGGTAATACAGCTGCATGGTTATTACTTGATCAAAAGCAGGCTGGTCTGCATTGTCCTCATCAGCTTGATTGATTTGCTGTTTGTATTTTTCCCACAGAAGGAACTTAGTCTCCCTAGAAGAGGAAGTTTGTAAGTATACATTTCTTTCTTGTCTTAATAGTAACTAAATCTATCAGATATATTTTTGGATCTTTTATATGTTTTGTAGGAACAGAGGGTGGGACACATAAAAGCCCATGGTTACTGAGGATGATGGAATACTGTTGCACATTAGGCATCTCCAGAAACATGGATGATACTGTGGAATTAGGCTTTTGGAAGCATTTGAATAAGAAACAAAGCAGGCTGTTAAAACCATCATGTTGAAAATTGAATGTATTTTACATTTTTATGTGCCATGTGGTCTTCATAATTTTAACAGTACAGACATTTTATGCAGATTCATGATTTAAGGATTACTTGCCAATATGGTTGGTCAGTGGTAAAATGAAACTGTTTCTGGTTGGATTTGTGAGAGGTAAGTGAGCCTTCTGCCTAATCCTGGACTGAAAATGAAAAACAGTAGTATAATTGAAAAACATGATCTGAATATTTATGTTATCTTTCAAGAAATAGACTTAGATTTATGATGCTGCTGAGAGAAATCTTGTTAGTATTTCCTTTTTGTTAAGGACAGTGCTTGATGCCTCTACGTCTGGTGTCTCCCCAGAACCTATTCTGGTGCATAGAGGCTCTAGCCACTGCAACACTCCCTATTGTTAAACTTCCATGAAACTATTTTGGATTTTTGCAATGCTGATGAAATGGTTGCAACAGTATTTTTATTAAAATTACAGAACATATTGGGATGCTTGTAGGTAGACCAAATTATGCATTCTTTCTTTCTCGAAGTGTGCGTTGAGTATAGGTTTTTGGCAATTTTTGTAAATTATTTCTCAATTTATGAACCTTGTTTGCATTATCAGAGGCTCGGTCTTAAGTGTTAGTCATAGTTCTCTAGTCTTCATAGGCACCACAGGTCATCAGCTACACTTCTCAAATGAGAGATAATGTAGTAGTTGCGTTTATGTGGTCTATTTCTGTCTTGGCTTGTATCTGTGGCTGTTTGCTTGTGAATATAAAACTAGTGACACACAACCTGTGTTCAGGTTTACAGCAGAGAGAACTGGTTGTGTGACACTTGATAGAGCCATTCTCACATTTTATTTTTAAGTTGCCAATTCCAGTGTAGCTTACTCACTTCCTTCATATCTGTTTTAATGGTGAATTCATTCCTGAGGAAACTAGCATTGAACTCATACTCCTCTTATTTCTCCACGCTTTGGCAGCAACACTTACAAACAGGAAGGGTCAGAGGCTAAAAGAACTGGTATGAAACCTCTCTGAGTACTTTGTGTAAATCCAGTAATTTATGGAACCTGTGCTTGACAAGTTGAAATATTTAACATAGAATAATAGAATAAACGGTGTAGAAATAGTACATCATCCAGATATGTGTTTTCAAGAAATGTCATAAACTGGTGATTAAAGCATTGTTGGTCTAAACATTTGAGCAGTCCACAATGAAAGGAGGTGAAACAGATATTTAGACTGAGAAAGTAAATGTGCTTTCAGTAAAGAAACAGTTGGAGTGAAGTTCACTCTTTTAACTTTGAAAAGATATTTAAGCTGACTTAAAGTTGTTGAACAGCAAAACAATAAGTTGCTGCGTTTGTCAGAACCATTCAGTAAAATACTTTCTGTGTTCTCTTGAACGTTTTATGTTTTATCAGTATACTATACTTTTCATATTAATAAGTATTCTACATTCTACTGAGGTGCTGGAAGGGCAATGGGCAGCTTTTAGCTCTGGTCACTCAAGGCTTTACCTGGCCTTTCAGTAGTGGGAGTCAGTTGCGTGCTCATAAAAAGGTAGCCTTCTGTGTACACATTCTAACACTAAAGAAAATTTGAAGAGTTTCCCAAGTGCTCCTAATTTGAAAGTGTGGAGTGATAGCAACTCGGCCAAGGGGAGAGGCTCTCAAGAAGAGCCGCTCTAAAAATAACTACCTGTTTCTAAAAAGATAGGAGGTGCTGATTCAGAAATTGGAACGGCAAACTGTATTGCTGATGTTGCAACATGACTTCCCAAAATTGCATGAAGAAAGTCTGTGTTTCTGTTGAACAAGAAGTACATTCACCGTACTTGAGGGTGACTAGCTTTGCATATATGGCAAGCTTTTAAGGCATAAGGAATTAGTGCAGTATTTTAGCAGTACTTTAAAATGAGAAAATCTGGTACTATGTTTTCTGAATATCCGCATTATAAATACTGATCAGCTGAAATAGCTTATATCATTTACATCCAAATACATTTGGGATATCTTGTAAATTTCACATTGGTAGTGTTTTTTCAGTTTGATATTATTATTAACAAAAACTGTACTATATTTTCTTGCTTGAGGATAGCGTTTTATAATCAAGGAGCTTGTATCTTAGCTAACACGGGAGAACCATTAATATTTAAATAATATGTACTGTACTTTTAGTGTGTAAAGTACTTTCAGCCCCATTCATTTCTATCCAGTAGTAGCTAATAGCCAGTGGTTCCATAACTTGGCCTGGTCAAACGTTCACAACTTTACTCAGGTTTTGATGCATAGGAGCTGTTTGGGGCTAAACTTCATTATTATATTGATTTAACCAGAGTTGTTTAGTGGGATATTGCTTGGGTGTGTGGACTTTTGCTGATTCCCCTGCACCCCCTGGTAAGAACAGTTATACATAGTGAGGCAGAGAGAATGTAGATTACTTTAGAAGAACTTGATAAATCAGATTAAGAGGTGTCTGACTGACGAACTTTCTCAGAGTGCTGGTAACTTCAAGAAATCATGTTGTAGTTCTGCAGTTCAAAAGTATCAACCCTTCTGTTGAAATTAATCAAATAACCCCATAATATGCTGTTTGGCACCTTTTTTCTATGTATGAGTTCGTCTTCATAGATTTTTGCTGACCATTCTTTAGAACAATTGGGTAACTTCTGGTGCCTGAGTTTTTCCCCTCTCTTTCTCTAAATTCATCTAAAAAGGTTTATCTTTAATTGAGATGTGTTTATTAAGAGACATTCCACAGCTAAATTATGCAGGCATCATTTAGACAACTTTGGGTTAAGTTTTTGTCAGTGAGTCAGTAAAAAATGGCGTCATTCAAATAGTATCAGGATTATATCTGGGATACTAGTTTACATACTGACGTAACATGTTTTTTTTAAAGGCCAGCATTATACATGGTTGTCTCTTGATTTGAGAATTAGTCTTCCTGATAGTATACAGGAAGTAATAGAAAATGTGCTGGCTGGTCATCCATGCTTTTGAAAGCTCATTATTTGATCATACAATAATGATACTGAGCAGTACATAAGGACAGATTGGGCACTGGAGTTTATTGCAGGGCTCAGGTGACATTTTTTGAGTAGTAAAATGTAAGTATGCATCAGTGTGCTTCCTGGGCTTCCAGTATAAGTGGCAATTTCTATACATGGTGGTTTTGAAGATACTGATTAATAGTTTGGTATGCTTACACTGATCTTAGTCAGTGGCAAGAACTGTTGCTTCACAGCCAAAATGAATGAGTCACTATTTAGACAGGGGGGAAAAGTTTATCCCAGGGGTCAGCAAACTTTTTCAGCAGGGGGCCGGTCCACTGTCCCTCAGACCTTTGGTGGGCGGGGGGAATGGACAAATTCCTATGCCCCACAAATAACCCAGAGATGCATTTTAAATAAAAGCACACATTCTACTCATTTAAAAACATGCTGATTCCCGGACTGTCTGCGGGCCGGATTTAGAAGGCGATTGGGCCGCATCTGGCGCCCGGGACTTAGTTTGCCTACCCACGGTTTATCCTTTAAAAAGGAGTTGGTTAATTCACATTGTTAAATCTCTTGCCTTGGAGCTCTCATCACCTTTGTCAGTTCTTCGTAGATCCAGAAAAAATTAAAGTACAGGTTGAAGCAAAGTCCTGCTTCCTCTTCCTGGAAAGCCTTGTATATAAAATACCTAATACAGTATGCTTAAGTGCTATTGAGTACAATATGAAAAATCCAGAATAAGGAAAAAGGTATGAGATCCAACCCCCATGTTAGAAATCCAAAAAATATTTTTTGGGGGGTGGGGGTGGGGTGGGAATCCACAGCAGTCAGAGAGCAGCTGCCTGGGGCTTTCCTGGGGCTCTGGGTCAGCAGTCACTGTGTACTACTTTTGCAGTGTGAGCTTTCGTGTTGGTATGCGAGGCTTCTGCCAAAGTTTTTGCTCATGTGCCATTTCTCCCTCTCAGTCTCTGTTTCCTTGTGGCTTGCTGAAAGTGTTGCTGAAATGAACAAATGTTTTTCCGTGATTTGCCGTGCCTCAACTGTGAGTGATAATGGAAGTAAAATGTAGGCGGTGAAACAAAACGGTTCAGTCCCTATCTTCGGCTTCTCAGACCTTGCTCCTCATGCTGGCTGACTTCGGCTTGGTTGTTTCTGGATGCCATAAATAAGTTTGCAGAAGGCTTCTTAAACAATTGCCTTGTGATGTGATCTATCTGATAGATTTCGACTCCAGTTGAAGGCATAGTTTTCTGTCATTGACTCTGAGGCTACGCAAGAAACTCAGGCTTGGATTTAACAGCACTTCCACTTTTCTGGCTTTAAGATCTATTCATTTAACACGTCTAGCATTTCACACAGTGAAATGATGAAACGAAGAAGAGAGAGGTTTGGAGCCCCATCTCTACGGATCCAGTAAGGATTGTTGTGTGAAATAGACTCAGTGCTTAGCTTATCTATTGGAGTGAACAAATATAATATTAATCTGAATCTTCAGTGTCAGTTAAGCAATAGTTTAACAAATCCATGCTTTCATTTAAGTTTTTAGAATAAACAGTCATACATTTTGTTGGTCTTTTAAGCATAGATATAATTAATGTACTCTCTCTTATTTTTATATAATGGGGCAACTTAATTTTTTGCTCTCCTTGGTATGAAGTGAATAAAAGTTCATATTGAGCTTTCTGGTCCATTTTATTTCATAATTTGTATTTGTAGGGCTATTGATTCCAATTAAATATTCAGTATAGCTGAATTGTGGAGATTAGTGCCTTAAGTATCAGGAGTAAATAAAGTTAACCTCAAGTTTCTCCATTAATGTAGAAGTTCTTGCACTTTTAATATACATCTCCACATATGAGATCATATTAGAAATAAAAAATAAAATATCATGAATATTGTGAGCCACTGCCAGGAAGAGAAAAGCCGCAGTCAGAGGTGCAGCTTGTGAGACTGTGGCCATGGCTGCAAGTGACACTGAATGTGCATGGAATATGCCATTAAGTATGAAGATTATGTAAGTGGAGGGTTATCTAGTTTTTTAGTCTTTTATAAATTCCCATTCGATGCCTAAGAAGAGATTAGCAATTGATGTTTTTATTTAACCTGTAGTTTACTCATTAGATGATTTTGGGCTGATGCATGAAGATTCAATTATGTGTAGCTTTTATACTTTCCATGCCCAATCCAAAGGTACATGTGCCTGTTTAGGTGTAGGTCTGTTATTTGCTGTGTGCAACTTGTTTTCTTTAAAAACAAACTAAAAGTACGTGACAGGATAATTTTGAAACTGACTCTTTCTGTTGTGGTGCTTTGTCAGAATCTCCTCTCCTTTCCTTTCCCACTGCCGAGGAAGTGATGGGCACCAGCATGTGTTCTCTCCTACTTCTGCTCCAGGTCTGCAGCATCTTAAAATCCCATTTAGTGCTGATTGTGCCCTTGCTACATCTCCTCTAGTGTTTTACCTCAACCCACAACCTCAGAGCAACCCTGGTAGCCCTTGCTGCAGCAACCCACTTCAGTGGAGGTAAGGAGGAATTTAAACTGGGAACATGCGTTCTTTAATCAGTAGTGCATAACCTTTAACTTGGGTCATTTAGGCTTAGAATAGTAGTAGGCTCAATAGTAGGCTTAGAATTTAAGGTATCTCTGTAGCATTCAAAATTTTGTCAGGGTCATGAAACATCTAAAATAAGAAAGGAAGCATTATTCAGAAACCTTGTTCTATTATCAGTCATAATAGACTGATTATCTCCTCCCAATTCAATAAGCATGGTCAAAATCATTTGTATGCATGTGCCCCCCTTGTCTTTGCCACAGTTCTGTGTAATGCTTTTCTCATTTATAGATGGGCCCTTAATAGAACTATACAGAAGCATTATTTCTCAAATTTTTATTTACTACATGTCCTTTGCCACCCTGAGCAAAGGAGGAAGGACAGGATATAAAGTTAAGAATAATAAAGAAATATTATTGTTGTTGTTGTTGTTATCACCACCACCACCAGCATCACTATTTCTTATATGGCCTTCAACATAAATTCCCAGGAAACATTACAGGAATGTAAATACAATATTAAAATCAGTTAAAACAATTAAAAACAGTCAAAAGCAATAAGGTGGGTCCTAAAACATACATCTCACCATCTGCTACCTCATTCTGTTATTTTGTCCTGCACCCCTGGCAGCAGAAAGGCTTGAGCTGACCCTGTGTTCTCTTGAATGACTTCCACATTTACGTATTGCCTTTGCTCTATTCAGTGAATACAGACTGGAAGAAGGTGTGTCAATATAGATCCGGGGGGAGAGTGGCTGAAGCATACAGATGTTGGCCTCTTCTCACCTCCTCTACAATTTTAAAACATAATTCTTACAGTCTTTCTATCTTTAACAAGATATATTATTTTCTAAAATACAGTGGTACCTCGGGTTACAAACTTAATTTGTTCCCTGTTCTTAACCCAAAACTGTTCTTAACCTGAGGTGCGCTCTCGCTAATGAGGCCTCCTGCTGCCTCTGGCCTGCAATTTCTGTTCTCATCTTGGAGCAAAGTTCGCAACCCGAGGTAACTACTTCCAAGTTAGCGGAGTTTGTAACCTGAAGCGTTTGCAACCCGAAGTGTTTGTAACCCGAGGTACCACTTTAAGTTACATTCAGCCCATCCCTAAAATGCTTTCTTTTTCACATGTTCCTTGTTTTAAGTGAATTAAATTTGCTATCATAATATCTGCTCATTTGTTCTTTCAAGTAAGCCTTTGGTAGTTTCACTATTTTTAATCCTTTTTAGTAGAACCTTTCCTCAGGCTTCCTGTTAACCAGCTGTTATGTTTGCATGTAGAGTAATAATTCAAACAAATTTGTGCATGCAAACATAAGGCCAGTTTTTCCTACTAAGTTGAGATAGATGCTTTGTTATGAACTACTCCTTTGTGGGCAGTGCACAAACAATCTTAGGTACTTGTTTGGTTGCATAAAGTTGTCCTAATAGGCAATCTGACGCTCTGTCATACTCATAACACCATGAAATAATGTCAAGAAGCAGGCAGAAGCTCAAGGAGGAAGGTGCAACTTCTTTCACCTTCTCTCACTTTAACCAGGTTTGTTAACTTCATCATTCATACCATATCCCAAATTTTAGCTAAGCAAGAGTTTGAAGAAAATAGTGGAGTCAGTGATGGTGCTTTTCAGTTCTGACATATTGTCAGTTTGGCTGCCAGAAGCAGATAAGTAATAATATCTATGTCTTCCTCTCATATACTAATACAGAATTTAAAAATATTTGAATCTTTACATATAGCTGCACATAAGAGATGATATTCAGTGAAGTTTTATTCAGTCACCCCATTGAAATTAACGTACATGACTTTAAGTTAGGTCCATTAATTTTAATAGGTCTACTCTGAGTAAAAGTTGGATGAATCCCACCCAGTGGTTTTTTTTATTATCTAGTATAGTATTTTTTCTATAGAGCAAGAGTTGTGTTACCTGTGAAGGCTCCTAGTCTTGACAGAGCAACAATATGTGTGGGTTGATGAATCCACTGTCACATCCTATGGCTTCTTTGCTCATGGGGACTACAGCAGAAGGTTAGGCGTAGGCTCTCCTCATGTTTTCCTGGGCCAACTCCAAGGTAATGCAGTTGAGGGGCCTGAGGGGTGAAACCCTCTGGGGAACCACAGGGATTTGGCTGCAACAATTGAGAGAGATATCAAAGTTTATTTTGAACACATGGTGTGCCAAAATGAAATTATTGCATCAAAACGTCTGTATGAAAGTTCAATTATAAAATCGAACAAATCTGTGATATTTGGTTGGGTAAAACCTTCAAGTTATAAAGAGGAAGCATTGGATAATGTGCAGAAACTTACATAAAAACCTTAGGCCTACTTCGTGCAGCAGCGTAACACCTGACCTCCTGACAAATGAGTTAAAAATAGAAGGAAAAGGAAGTGATACTAATATTGCTCTTTAAAGAACATTTAAGGTGGAATTCAAATGTTCCTTTTGTGGAAGCTTTTCAGCTTGCTAGATTGAACAATCCTCCCTCCTACCCGCCTAAAGGGCTTCCACTAATGGGGTTCATTAGGTGAGTTACGCCCTTAAAGTTGCACCTTAACTGGTAGCAGTTTGAAAGGCTGAGTCTTAAGAAGTCAACAAGTAAAGTTTTTGATAAAGCCTCTGTGTTGGAATCTGTTTTATTGCTTTTTTTTTTAAAGAGACTTAATTGTTTTAAGCTCTTGTTTTTATACGTTTTATGATCTTTGTATGCCATCTTGTCCCAAAAGATGGAAAATCTAACTAATATTGATGTTGGTTTCAGCTTTTACTAGGGTGATCATAGCTTTTTGTCGTTTCAGAGGTTCTGCCTTTCTGCTTTGTAAATACACAATAGATGATAATCTGTTGATATGTAGTTGTGTCTAAAAGCACAGCTCTGTAATGATAATTTTCAAATTCCTTGCTTCACCTGTGCAGCTCTTAATCCTATTTTATCCATTTGTTCTTTGTTGTCATTTTATTTACTTGGATACAAGTCGGTCGCTCTTGCTGCTGATTTGGAATCTTAAGTTCATCCTGTCAAGTTATTTTCTGACAGCTACATTTGAACACCCACAATTGAGTTACATTGCAGCTACCTTAGCTCTGTAGGGAATTACATTGTCTGGTAATAACATTACATTGATTTGTCTGTGTTCTTCCATAAATGTTTACATACCGTAGGTTTTTTTCCTTTCCTCTTGTTCTGGCGTAGTCAGCCTTTCTGTGCGGACAAACAGCTGTCTGCTTGCCTGATCCAGTTCTCTTGTAACAGTATCTGATAAAAGAAGTTTCCAACTTTAGGGAGGTCAAATATACTTGGAGACAAACATTTTGTACCTCACATGTGTCAGTTAATATAAAATTTTATAATAGTTTTGTAATTGCTTGAAAACAGACATTTAAATATGACCATGATAGCCTTGATTAACATTCAGGAACGAGGATTACCCTTGTTTATTGATGTCTAATAACAAATGAAAGCATCACAAAGCTCCAGTTTCTAGAATACCAGAAGTTTGATTTTAAAGTATTTTCTGTGCTTACTTGGGCGAAGAGTAGAGAAGGAGGGAGAAATAGGAGAGTTAATACAAGCAAGATCTTGATGATAGAGTACCACTATTATTTACCCTGACAATTAATTTGTGGCAGGGCCTGGTACATATGCCCATAACTTGTTCAGCCCAGCTGCTGGAGAGAGTTAAACAGCCTGACTGCTGGGTAAAAAGGGCAGATTCTACATTAAGGATAAATAGAAAGGAATTGGGGGAGGGGGAGACACACACTGCAAATTATATAAATATATAGTGCAACCATGTTTGTAGTATTGTGTACAGTTCTTCGTGCTGCACTTCAAAAAGGATATTGTAATGCTGGAATAGGTGCTGAAAAGGGCAACCAGAATAACCAATGTGCTTGAGCAACTCCCTTGTGAGGAAAGGTTACAACACTTAATGCTTTCTAGTTTAGAAATAGGGTGACTAAGCAGGGGCATGACAGAGGTGCATAAAATTATGCATGGTGTAAAGAAAGTAGGGAGAGTGAAGCATTTCTTTTTCATATAATGCTAGACTTCAGGGTCATCTAAAAAGCTGAATATTGGTGCTTCTTTGAAATCCACTACCACAAAATGACCATTGACTGGTTTTTCAAAAGGGATTATACAAATTAATGGAGGATTAAGGCTATCAGTGACTGCTAGGCACAGCTTGGTGTATTGAATCTCTGACTGGAAAAATCAGACTTTTAGCAATTAGAGGTATCTGAACTTCTAGCAAGTTATAAGATCAGCTAGTCATCATCAGATTTGTCTAACCATAGCCCACCACCTATCCTCCATTCTAATTGTATTTATTTATTTAAATATTTCTATACCACTGTATCATAAAAATATCAATGCAGTTTACAACAATATAAAAACATAAAACCAAACCATAAAATTGTAAAAAGTTAACTTTTAGTTGCAAAGAGCAAGTAAAAACATGTGTCCCAGGTATGCCTCAGCAACTGCGTCAAAGTCCATGCTTTTAAGAGCAATCTCAAAGCACCTTGATATTCCAGATTTGTTGCTGTTAAGCGATCAAGGAGGGTAGTTAATACATCTTTATAACAGAAGTGATTGGAGTTCGAATTTGTCAGCTTTTATTTACTAAGATTTATATACTACGGTTCAGTTAACAGGACAACTTGCAGTAAAATATAGCATGTATGTATGTGTGTATGGTCTTAGGGTATATTGAAAAATGATATCAGTAAGTTAATTTAGGATGCATGTATTCTTAAATGGAGACACACTAGTTTAAACAGTTTATTTGGGGTAGAATATTGGTTGATCTTGGGCGTGGAGGGTTGCTGCTTGACAGATGTCTGTGGAGTAACTATATTAAGGCTAAATGCTGCTTAGAAATTGTTCTGTCACAGCAGGTGGCAATTGCCAGTTTTAGTTGTTGCTTCTTTCAGCTTCCATTAGCTTTAAACATGATGAGTAACTGCTCAGTACCAAGTGGTATGATATTATTTTTTCCAGTCAAGGTTGACTGAGACATGCTTTATAACACAATAACTCCAGACTCATTGAGAAAATATTGGGGCTTGGAAATGATGATACATTATCATTGTTTATTTCAGTTAGAAGACCATGTGGTTTGGAGGGATTTGGAGCATTCTTCTTTGGTAGCAGAAGCTTGTGAAATTTAGCCACAGTCCCAAGACTCTGCTTCTTGTGCTACTATTGGTTCTGCCATATAAAAAGCCCCAAGAAGTTTCTGAGACAGATGTACTCCCCCCCCCCCAGCACGCTAAAGAACTTCTATTCCTATTCTATGGAGAACTCTACTCTTGAATTTACTCCAGTGCATTCTCTATGCTCTATAAGTGAGAACTCATTTTAATGTTACACCAGCTGCATGGAGACTGGATGAAATAACTTGCAGGAGTGCCTTCAACACCACTCAAGGCTCCTGTTGGCTGTTGTAGTGTTGTGGAGGCTATTCAGATGATGGTGAGTTCCACTGCTGCATTTGATGCTAAAAGGGCAATACAGAATTTAAAAAAAAAAATACTTAAATAACCAGATCCCATGCAGCCAGGAGAATGTCTCAGTAATTCAACTAAATGTGACTGAATACATCTGTCTCTTCCATTGAATATGCCAGTTTTCTGTGAAATACCTATGTGAAAGACCCTGTCATATGGTTGAATGGCTTAGGCATTCTCCCATCTATGTACCTCACCTTAAAGGTGAGGAACTTTCATTCTATTGGGAGAATATTTAAAGGGCACTTGTAACAGAAAAGGATGAGGAAATAAAAGTGTTTTTAGAAATCACCAGAACTTACAAAAATATGTGAACAAAACAGTTTCACCAAATCGAAGCTTTTGCAAAATGGTGGGAAGAATGGCATGGCCGATAGTATCAAAAGCTGAATGTCAAGAAGAAGACTAGAAAAGATAATATGAGATCTAGCGAGATTAAGCAAACTGCAAATGTATTCAAGGGCAGTTTCAGTTGACTGCTGGTGAGATTTTTAAATTTCCTTTGTTTAAAATAAATGAATGATAAAGATCCAACAGAGGATTTAAAGCAAACGAGTTGAGGCAGAACAATTTTATCAAATTTAGGACAGAAAATGTACAGTACCTTAAGATTATTAGCAGGAAGGGCAAGTTTGTTTGATGGAGGTTTTTTTAAAGGGAAGAAATAATAAGCATATATGAAATTATAATGGGAAACATTTGTGTGTGTATGAGCCAGCAATAGCAAGCAGGGGTTGTAGTCTGCTGCCACCTTTCACCAGTTTCATGAAGATAGGTCAGTCGCTGAGTCAACATCAGTGTTATACGGATAACATAACACTGCATAAGCCCTCAGCCTATGGAGGGGTTGCATTCCAGGGTTCATGCCTAAACCAAAACTGCATATAGTCAAAACACATGGCAGGCAGTGGCAGACAGGGTTGCCAAAGCCTTTTTGCTATATGCCTGTCCCCTTTCTGCCCCCCTTTTACATTTTTTTTAATTGCCAAGCACATAAAGCTGAATGCGCACAAGTTAAATGAGCATAAATCACGGTCTCACTGTACATCATTGTGAAGAAGTTGCCTTCAAATTTGAAGAATGATAGTAGGATTTGAATATGTGACGTTAACTTGTATATTGGTGCACATACGAAAAATGTTGAGCTTTGCCAATGAGTACATTCAAATTTTGTTTTGGAAAAATAAGGCGATTTTTTCTCGTAATAAATGTGTCAGCTATAATTAGGATAATTATGTGATTTTTAAAGCATGAAAGAGTGCATATATAATTGCAAACACTATAGGTCCTTACGAAGCTTGTTTTATTTTTTTAATAATCCAAACAATAAAGTAGTGCTTTAAAGTAACAGTGACTCAGTTCATGCACAAAACGACAACAAACCATGGCTTAGTGGAAGTGTGCAAGCTGCCTGAGAAGAGATCTTGGCCATTTTGCTCCTCTTCCAATACCCTGATGCTGTACTGTTGAGAGCTAAGCCCTGGTTTGCCTTGGTATGTTATCTGCACCCAAATTCATGGCTTTGTCTCCTCCAGACAAACCATGAGTGGTAAGCCATAGAATGAACCTTGTATACAGCTTGTAGTTTGCCTGATGTAAGAAAAACTGAGCCCAGGTTCAGATTACACACTAAGCCAAACTATTGCTTAGCTCACAGAAGCAAGGGGGTGGACACCAGAGGAGGAGTAAAGTCCTTCTTTATGGGGGCCAATGCTTTTGCATTACACCATGGTTTGGATTAGCATTAAGTGCTAAATGGGTTATTAAATGTTCAGTTGGTGAACTAATGTAGTTAAGAAAAGGCACTAACTACTGTTGGAAAAAGCCATCAGACAAGCACTATGGTACAGTATCTAACGACTTCACATGTCATAGAAGATGACAATTTATAGGGAATGTAACCTAAGAAAGATTTGGACTTGAATTCTGAAGTCTTTACACACATCTGTTTTGAACACTCCAGTTGGGTACAGCCTTTTTTCTGTAGCAGACTCCAGACCTGTCATGTTGTCAGTACGTAAAATTATCTGAATTTTGCATTGCTATTGCTATTCAAGCTATTGTAAAACATATTCTTATGCAAAAGAGCGTTGAAATACTCATGAGAATTACCGTATTTTTCGCACCATAGGACGCAGTTTTTCCGTCTTAAAAACTAAGGGGAAAAGTCTGTGCGTCCTATGGAGCGAATGCAGGGGGGGAGGCAAGCAGGAAAAGCCCCCAAGAGCCACACACAAGCTTCGCGCGGCACTTGCAGGCTTTTCCCCAGGAGGGAGAAGGGACTGACGCGGCCAGTCAGTCCCTTCTCCCTCCTCTAGAAAAGCCTTGCGCAATCTCTACAGTCGTGGGAGGCTGTGCAAGGCTAAAGAGGAAGCCCGGGCAGCGAGCGCGATCCATCCCGCTCGCTGCCCGGGCTTCCTCTTTAACTGTGCGCGCCTCTCCAGCCGTGGGAGGCTGTGCAAGGCTAAAGAGGAAGCCCGGGCAGCGAGCGCGATCCATCCCGCTCGCTGCCCGGGCTTCCTCTTTAACCGTGCGCGCCTCTCCCGCCGTGGGAGGCTGTGCAAGGCTAAAGAGGAAGCCCGGGCAGCGAGCGCGATCCATCCCGCTCGCTGCCCGGGCTTCCTCTTTAACCGTGCGCGCCTCTCCCGCCGTGGGAGGCTGTGCAAGGCTAAAGAGGAAGCCGGGGCAGCGAGCGCAATCCATCCCGCTCGCTGCCCGGGCTTCCTCTTTAACCGTGCGCGCCTCTCCAGCCGTGGGAGGCTGTGCAAGGCTAAAGAGGAAGCCCGGGCAGCGAGCGCGATCCATCCCGCTCGCTGCCCGGGCTTCCTCTTTAACCGTGCGCGCCTCTCCAGCCGTGGGAGGCTGTGCAAGGCTAAAGAGGAAGCCCGGGCAGCGAGCGCAATCCATCCCACTCGCTGCCCGGGCTTCCTCTTTTGCCTAGCAGCCTCTCCAACAGCCTCTCCAGCTGCACAAGGCTAAAGAAGCCAACTTTTTAAAAATCTCTCTATCTCTACCTCTTTTTCTTTTTTCGTCCTTTCTCCACCCCCTTATTTTCCTCTGGATCAGTGTTTTTATCTAGATTAACGTTTTAGTTTGGGGGGGGAATATTATAAAAAAGGAAACTTTGCAGCTTTTATTTTAGTATACAATAAAAACAGATTAAACAAAACACAAGAGAAGGAACTAGCATAGAAGAAGAAGAGAAAAGGGAAAGAGGGAGGATACAAAGCCATTTACCAGTGGTAGAGCTTAACCCTTGCCTCACCTGGGAGCTTCTCTGGGCAGGAATTCCCTCGGCTTAAGTGGGGTGGGGGAAGAGTGGCAGGTAGGGGGGTACCTACCTAGACAGTGAAGCCACATGTCTCTCCAATGAAAATTGGGAGTGGGCATTGTGTGAAGTGGCTGTGGATCTCCTGCCGCAGAAGTGTAGGACTGCATAGAGTTGGGAGGGCCACCCGAGGGTCATCTAGCCCAGCCCCCTCACAATGTAGGAATCACAGCTAAAGAACAGATGGTCCCCCAACCGCTGCTTAAAAGCCTCCAGTGGTGGAGACCCCCAACAACTTCCGAGGTCACAGAATTGCAGGGTTGGAAGGGAACCCCAGGAGTCATCTAGTCCAGCCCCGGTGGACAGCGGGCACGATCCATCCCATTGTGCAAGGCTAAAGATGCTGCTCAAGGCTAAAGAGGAAGTGCGCAGCCTGTCCGTTGCTCTTTGGGGCTGGGGGGGGGGGATAATATTTTTTCCCTTGATTTCCCCCTCTAAAAATTAGGTGCGTCCTGTGGTCCGGTGCGTCCAATAGAGCGAAAAATACGGTATCTAAATTACAGAGACATATAATGACTATTGTAGATTTGTATCCAATTGATACATTGTCAGATGTGGATGTAGATGCAGTGGTAGACATCTAGACATGTTTCATTTTGCTGCTGATTTTTTTTGGGCTTTTATAAAGAAGTACAATTTTAAAAATAAAATACATATTCTGTAAAAGAAAAAAAACAGAGCTTAAAATGCTGTGCAATTTCATCAAAAGATGCAATGAATGAGGAGTCATCTGCAAAACTAGGAAATGTTGTCCTATATTGGCCTGTTTTCGTGTCACTGTAACCCAAAGTATGGATTATCAGGACTTTACAAACATACTGGCTTCCAGGAGGAGCTTGCATCAGCTTTGCTCTTTTCTGGACTTTTTAGCTTGGCTTGGGATGTCAGCTAAGCCAAGTTTTGTTCTTTGCAGAAGATCTTGGTTAAGGAGAAGAGACCTTGACCTTAATCTTGGGTTTGGATTATACCCAGATCCAGATGTTGACTTTGTAGCTATGCTGTGCTAAGCTAAAAAGCCCGAAGAGCAGCAGAGCGGGTGCAATCCTTGGTAGCCAGCATGTGCACATATTTGCGCTTAGCCATGGTTTCACTGGGTTTACAGCATGGGAGTGTGTCCATTGATTGCCATTTTTTAAACTAGGCTGTCAATTTAACCACTTTAATTTGTAACCATTATATATTGTTTGCTGCTGTTGCATACCAACGTTTGCATGCTTTTTTTGCTGTTGTGCGTATATATTGCAAGGGTTATAAACTGTTGTGGGTTCACTATTTTTGACAAAATTCAAAAGACAGAGTGCATTGTGCATCAAGTAACTAGAAATCATTTTGATTGCCAAGAGTTGGAGGTCCATGAGAAACCTGGAACACATTTGATGTCTACGGAATGCTTTGTGGCCCTACCATTTGCTTCATTTTTTTGTGGCAGGTGGGGATGGAGTACAGGTGGGGCTTGCCTTACTTAGAAAGATTTATAAGGGTGATGTTTCCGTATTCTTATATTGAAAAACTGAATTGAATTCAAGCTGTTTTAATATTGTACTGTAATCTCATACATTCAGCTTCAATAAGACTTCATATTCAGAGCAGCATAAAAAGATATTGGCATTAGAGGTAGATAAAAAAACATCCCAAAGACCTTTTCTTAAGCAGTGTTCACTTACAATCTATTCATTTCATCAGAATGGATCTTACCATTCTAATATAAATTATAAGCTTTATTAGATGATTTTATCTTCTGTCAAATTATTTGTTGGTGCCATTTTCTTTTCTCAGCCAGCTGCTTTCTTTATTAATCTCACTCTGCTATACAGATCCACAAAAGGAAATTTATTTATTTTTTCAAAATAGGCTGCTTGAAGCAGCATTCTACTTTTGTAGCATAGAATCTGCAGGTAGCTTTTAAAACTCTTATTTATTTATTTATTTATTTATTTATTTATTTATTTATTTATTTGTTAGAAGTAAAATGGATGGTCTTGGAAGGTGGTCAGCAATGAGAGAATCATTTACACAGGGTTTTATTTTTTATCCTCAATTGCAATTTATTCTTTGTGAGAGATTGTGTGTGTTTGTGTGTATTACTGCCTTTCATTCTTAACAAAAGGTATATAACTTTCCAACTTTCTCTCTTGGCTAGTATTTTTCACGTATAACATGACATTGGTCACTGTATCTTTTGTTCATTATTTTGAAAATCAAATTACTTATTACATGATTTAAGGTGTGATTCTAACTCCCTGATGTTGATGGGTGCGCAGGCAGACTATGACGGCAGTCTAAATTCTTCGAATTTAAAAATTTTGATAGTATCTTGCATTTGTATGTTGATTTTTTGTCTTTAGTAAAACAAGATGATAGTGAATTGTATCATAGAGGGGGGGCATTGATTATTTTCAGGGGAAAACTGTTTGCTACGTTTTTCATTACTATAGTACAGGGGTTGGCAAGGTTTACTTCGCCTGGGCTGGTTTACTCCAGTGGAGATCCCTCTGTGGGCCACATTGCACACACACCCGCAATTTCCGGCGTCTGCGCAGACGTGATTTCCGGTGCCGTGGAAGCGAGTTCCCACGCCGCACTGCACCGGTTTAGCGCAGCGGGCGGGGACTCGTCGAGTGGGCGGCTCGGTTCGAGGGCAGTTTATGGGCCGGTTAAACGACCCCCATAGGCCACAAGTGGCCTATGGGGCTTAGGTTGCCTACCCCTGTTTTAGTAGCAGCAGCTCTTTTTTCTTTTCTACCTGTTTGTGATGGTGATGGTGGCACAAGAGCTGGAATGGTACTTTGACATAACTTTACCTGATTTTTGGTGTGGCAGGTCCAAACTCACAAATTACACTATGCATTTTAAAAAATGCTTTTTTGTTTCTACAAATTCTCAGGCAACACCAGGCACTACCTGCTAGTCTGCTATATATTTTGGAAAGTGGTTTGTCTGTCTGTCTAGTCTCTGTATGTTTAGCTGCCTCTTGAGATATTGTTGCCAAACTCGGCACAAGGTTTTTCCAAGATGTACTTGTTGATGTTTGACATGTGACTTTGGGGTGAATTTGTTTTTTGGCATAGGTTCAGCAGCCTCTCAGGTTATCATCACCAAACTCAGCATGAGGATTGCTGAGGTGGGGATGGGGAGCAGTCTTTGTTGATTGGGCTGGTGGACTTCATTGCCATTGGGATGCTGGGCACCATTTTGAATCAAGATGGTGAACTGAAACGGGAATTGGGTGTTACTTCACCTAGTCCTTGTTGTGAGGCACCCAAACTCAAAAATTACACCCTTTAATTAAAAACCATAATAATTTTTGGTTTCACAAAAAATCCTGAGCAGCACCGACCATTCCCTGCTAGTATAGAGATAAAACCCATCACTCAAATGCCAGGTATTAGTCCTAGTGTGCATTATTACCTGTGATAGGCCAAAATGATTAATCCCAGCTTCAAGCCAACAGGTTTCTGAGCGGCTGTCCACTAATCTCTTCTTGAATAATCGATTGATTTACAGCATGGGAATTTAAACCGTAAAGCTTTCCAAGATCACAGTCCTGAGTGCTATCCTGAGTTGCAGCTACCTATATACATTGGGGGGGAGGATTATTAATTTTTCTTGCAATTAAGATAAAATGGTGATTTTTTAAATTGGAAATTGCTGCTTTGGTTTGCATGACAACTTCTCAAAGCTTCATAAGCAAAAAAGATGGATCCCTGGCCCCAAAAGAACTTAAAATACATTTCCACAGTGGAGAAGAGAATAGAGGGCAGTGAAGATTGAGGCAAAAGTAATGAATAGTGTGGTGGACTAGGAGATGCAAAGACTAGCAAAGGATGATATGAACTAAATATGGTTTCATACATTAAGGCTTTCTTTCAAGTGCACGGGAGGACTGAGGCGTTACTTTTATCTGATGGGAATTCAGTTTCATATTTTCTTTAAACAAAAGGAATAAATTAACAACTGAACACAATATATGAATAAAATGTAATTTAAGCCAAATACGTACTAGTATTGACAGTAAGTTTCCTTAAGCAGTCCAGTGTCATTCTGTAAATGCCGTTCTAGGTAGAGAAAGGCAGGAAGACAGGCAAGGGTGAAATCAATAGAAAGCAGAGACACTGAAAGCAGCTGCCTGCTTGCTTGCCTGCCTGCCTACTTGTCTCATTCACATTAATGGAACAGCCTGCAAGATCTACAGGGAATTTGCATTGGCTCTGTCACTGGTTTTCTTTGGTCCCTTATTTTATTGCTTGTGGTTTGATAGTGCAGTGTTTTTGCTGGAAATGAAAGCTTACAAAGATCATGTCTGACTCCTTCTGGACAGTGCTATCCAATTTCTCTCTGCCAGAAACCAGCATGTTGAGGCGATCCAAAAGGTAATCAAAGGATTCTCAAAACAAAATCTTAGAATGTTTACTCTGTCTGTTTCATGTAGTCGAGACTGTTGCAGAGATTAAAGCTGATGGATGAGATTATATGGTTGGATACATGCGGTTTTCAATTTATAATGTATTAAAAATGGGAGCTGCTTAGAATTTTTAGTCGACAAAAATACAAGGGAACTGAAAATGTAGTCTCTTCTCCACAAGAGCATATGAGAAGGAAGCACATCTGTAAATATGTTATTTCTTAAATTAGATTAATCAATAGCCATGGTGTTTGCCCATAATAATGCTAAGGGGAAAATGGCAAAGTCCCTTTTTCAAAATTTCTATTTGCTAGCTGGCATTAATGTCTTAGATTGCATTTTTAATGCTTTGCTTCAAGCTGCTATCTAATATATGTGCTAGCATTTTGTCATAGTAGGGACTTTAATATGTCATTTCACTCACTTAATTCACACAGTAATCTGCTGGGTTCTAGTATTTTCCTGTGGTTTCAAAGTTTAAAAATGCATATGTGAGGGGATAGAAGATGATTATAAATTCATGCAAATTGTCTGTTCAGAGCATGTATATGACATTAAAATGGAAGTGCATAATATACTTAAACTATTTAAGAAAGAAGCAGAAGAGCACCATTTGTTGTTTCAAATTGTTTTGGTAATTACCAGAGCATCTCTCACAAGGATCCATAGATTAACATTTTTTTGTAGTGGTGAAATGAACCTCAGCATGTCAGACTTGGATCTTAAGTGCTTTGGATATCTTTAATTTCTATTTTGATCTGAATCTTAATCCAAAATGCATTCAAAGAGATATAGTGTTACTACTTGTAGGAGCCTACATCAACTGCAGAGTATTAGTATTACTACTAGTAAATTATATCAATTATTTTGTTGTCTTAAATCCTAGGCAGTGGCAAACTTGTGGTAAGATTTGGGATCTTTCCCTTTATTTATTTTTTAAAATTTCAGATGTTGACTAATAGCTATTAAATTTGTTTTGCCAATTGAATTTTTCAGTGGGGTGGGGTTCCCGTATTTTCCCTTGGTAACACTCTAGAACCTTCAAGAACTCTTAGCAGTAGGAATATTCCTCTTCGAGCTGCAGTAAAGAAGAATGGATCCATTAATTACCTCCTACTTTGTAGTGTGTGGTTGGAGCGAAGTTTAAATTTTGCTATGAAGCAAGAAGGGTGTGAGCAGGTAAACAAGTAAACTGTGTAACCAAGACTGGATCACATTGACATGGTGGTCTTAATGACATGATAATACTGGAATCTTATACCAGGAAGAATCTGTGAATTTTAAAATGTAGCAAAGGAAGTCTGCAGAGGATGTGCTGTGTAAAGATTTCAAGAATTCTATAACTTTTTTTTTTAAAGGAAGAGGCGTCTACTGGCCTGCATCTCTGTTGTGGACCTTGCTCACTATATCCTCTTATGCTTTATATCCATCCTTTCATTGTGAATACTAATATAGGTCAAAGTACTTTTCATGTGGATAATTTGCAACATTTTTGAATAGAAAACAGTAAGGCACTTGGCTTTAGCCCTTTGTATTAGTATGCTCAGGGGAGGGGGAGTTCAGTTTTAAATTCAGCATGTGTTCTTTAAGCTGCTTACTCCATGGAGCCCCATTGACTTCATTTGGGCTACTCTGGAGCCACAAGTTGGATTATAGCCTCAATATTCAAGCTCACAATAATTACTGCTTTAATGTGGTTTCAAATGTGCAGAGAGAAATTCATTTCCAGTGTTAGCAATGTAAGTGAAATAGTTCTTTTTAAAAAACCCACATAGTTTGATCTAAATGTCTACATCACATGTCTGGTGAAAGAGGCTATTGTCATTATTGCCACATAGTTTGGTATTTTGTTTTTTTAAAGCTGACAGCTTCTTGTTGCTGGTTTCATGATGTGGTTGTCGGATGCATCTCTTTTTACCCAGGATTCTGGGGAGGGATGAAGTGCCTGGTGATATTTTTTATCTTCAGTTCTGCTGCCTGTTTATTTGTGACTATTATTAATTTTATGATTCTGGTCAATTAATTTTGTTACATTGTTATTGTTTGTGGTTTTTAGAGTTTACCACCCTAGGACTCTTAAAGTAGACTGCGAATACCTCAGATAAGTGGATAAACGTGCCCCATCCTCTGTTAGGGTGGTCAGTAGTCAGGAAGAATGTGAGTTGTAGTTCCAGCAACATCTGGAAGGCCATATACTCCCTCTCCTTGATGGTAGAATTAGGCTATCTCACTGCCAGCCTAGTGTATATCATTTTGGCACAGAAACTGGCTTCTATCATCTTTCAGTATCAAGTAACCTCCAGCTTGGTATATTGTGATACATATTTTGCCTGGGATATTGTTTTCTGCAATGCCTTTGGCATACATCCATATTTTATATTACTTCCTCATCTCGAATAGATAAGTGGAAAACACCTTGGGCTTCATTTTGCATGAAAAGAATCCAGAATCCTCCCCAAATCTAGAGAGATTAGAAAATGCCATCCATTTTAGAATCAGAATTTAAGGTTCGATCCTGAAAAAGGCCTTTCCAGGCAATATTTTTTAAAGAAATGCTCAGCTACAAACAATCCATGTTTCATAAAATGAGCTTGTTTACACCCCCCCCCCAGTAATAGATGGCACTTGAAAAGTTCATTTCCTCTCTTACACACTTGTACTCTTTATCTTCCTGTCCTACATTCATACACACAGGTGCATCAGGTTGTTATTTGCAGTGCTGTGTCCATGTATGTTATAATTATGCTAATATCCAGGTTGCCAGGTGAACTAATAGAACACATAATTAGTGCACAGCATAATGATTTTGGTGGTTTTTTTTTTTTTAGAACTTAAAGCATATACAAAGTAGTGTGTGCTAAACTCTTTGAGAGACTACTCATTAAAAGTTTAGTCTTTCACAGTAGCAAGACTGCAAATGCCATCTCACTGCATTGTTTGTTTCTTTGTTGATTTACGTTTATTCCATGTCTGACATGCACATCTACCTCCCCAACACCTTTCTCACCCTTCTGTATAAGAACACAAGAAGTGCTATGCTGGGTCAACCAAAATTCCATCTAGTCCAACATCTTTCTTCCCACAGCAGCCAACCAGATGATCTCAGGAAGCCTACAAATGGGGCATTAGGGCAATTGGCCTCCTCTTCAGTGGCATAATTCCTCTGAACTTAGAGTTTCCATTTAACCATTGCATGGAGACTGTGTATTGTAGATATAGCAGTAGATCCTAGCTACTGCTGCTCTAGTAATCCAGATGGAACTGTTGGGTGACTTGAAAGGCCTTTAAGCACTAACTTCATAGAATGATAGAATTGAAGAGTTGAAAGAGACCATGAGAGCCATCCAGCCCAACCCCCTGCAATGCAGGAATCTTTTTGCCCAATGTGAGGCAAAGTCTTATGCTCTACCAACAGAGCTATCCATGCGGGGTGTGTGTGTTTGTGTGAGAACATGGATGTAAGTGAAACAAGGACATAATTGCTTGCCTTAAGTTTTCCATATGAAGCCTGTATTTTTTGGAGGCAAAAACAAATTTCTGTATACATAAGTTTGCATTTCCTACAACATCTTAAGTTCACACAGCTAACTTTGCATGTAATATGAGGACTTATACAGTAATTTACACGCAAGGGCCAACAGAGCAATGTATTTTCTTTTGGTAGTGCAGTGAATAATTTTCTATTTTGACTTTTTTTCTAATTATGTCTCCTTGGTCTGAGATTATTCCCTGGTTCTGTTTGATTACCAACCGTTACTGTGTGCTCTCATCTTATGCATGTGTAATGCATGTAAAATTCATATTATGCATGTGATGTGTGTATAATGTCAAATAATGCAATATATGCAGAAAATGGCGACATTGCACAAGCTTAATCTGTTAAGTACTTAAATAGCTAAAGAACTGGCTGAGTTGGTGACTGTTACTGTAGGAGTTAATAACTGGAAGGAAGCTCTAGGTTTCACAAAACGATGAATTATAGTAGTATTAAACTCTGCAATTATAACTACAAATCAGCTTATGTTGGCAGATTCAGTGAATTAATATGCCCTGGGAATATAGCAATCAAACTTTCTCAATTTTTTTTTAAAAAAGATTTGAAATTAGGCTCCTAACAAAGGTTTGAGGACTGGAGTCCTTGATATAAGTGTCCCATTATCAAAGCAAAATAATGGGAACCATAGAAGCTTATGGAGTGGGAAGGAACACCTGTTTAAGTATTTCAGAATTTCACCTGTTTAAATATTTCAAAATTAGGTGACACAATAGATGAGAATTGCTAATAGAGATATAAAGGTTCAATACATCTATGTATGTGTAAGAAGAGAGCCAGAGAGATTCTGAGCTTGTACACTTCTGTAGACATCTCTGAATTGAACACGTTAAGGTTGATTAGGGTGATTTCTTTCACAAAGAAATTGGTTTGATGATTCATATGTATATATACATGCGCTAAATACATTTTAAGTATAATTAGTTGGGTGTTTTTTTAAAAAACAATGATGCATGAGCACCTTGTGTCAAAGAGGGTGCTTAATGCAAGAGACAGCTGAATGTGGAACAAAGCTCAATCAGATTCCATCTCCATCCCTACCTGCACCAGAATTATCGTACTTTTTAAATAAAAGCTCCACATATAGGCCCCATTTAGAAGGAAACAGAGGGTGAGTAGAAGTAGGCAACAGAGCACAGGAATGCTGATATCATGAGTTGGCATCATTGGGCATCTGCCAAGGCCCATGCCCAATTATGGGGCTCATTGCCAGTATTTTAAGCTTCCTTAAAGGTAAAGGGACCCCTGACCATTAGGGGTTGTGCTGCTCATCTCACTTTACTGGCTGAGGGAGCCGGTGTACAGCTTCCGGGTCATGTGGCCAGCATGACTAAGCCACTTTTGGCGAACCAGAGAAGTGCATGGAAACACCGTTTACCTTCTTGCCGGAGCAATACCTATTTATCTACTTGTACTTTGACGTGCTTTGGAACTGCTAGGTTGGCAGGAGCAGGGACTGAGCAACGGGAGCTCATCCCATCGCAGGGATTCGAACTGCTGACCTTCTGATTGGCAAGCCCTAGGCTCTATGGTTTAACCCACAGCGTCAACTGCGTCCCATAAGCTTCCTTACCCTGCTGCTTTTCTTCCATACTGTGGCTTGCCTGTTCACCTGCTGGCTCCAAGTGAGTAAGCAGTGAGCATGGAGGAACAGTCCTTGTCTTCTGCAAGGTCCATCAATATTAATTTCAAAATAGACTGGGGAGGAGGCATGTTTGATTAATAAAGACTGCACATTAGGTGTGGCCTCAAAGTGTGTGTGTGGAATAAACATATATGCTGTAGTTTAACTATAGTAACTATAGTATATTCATAGAGTCACAAGAAGCTTTGCAAGGCTACGGTAATTAAATATTTTAAAGCAAATTTCTTAGCATTGCTGCAGGTATTCTGGTGCAGATGTTTCAGTAGCCTGGCTCATTGTATAAGTTAGTATCGCCTTGATTGCCTTATTTCTGCATTACCAATTCCAATAGCCACCGGTGATCTACCAGTCATATTACTCTTCCTTTGAAATGGCAGGCACTTGGAGGGGTTTTTCTGAATGTGTTGTGGTGGTGCTCATGTATGCCCTCTGAGAGTGTACTTGAGTGTACCCCATGTGTACTTCAGAGTTGAATGAAGAAGTATATGTGGCTGCGGTCTGTGGGCATGAGTGTGCTGCATTTAAGATTTTTTGGGGGGGGGGGACCTTGTATATTTTACTAGTACTAGAAAACGCTCCCTGTAAGCAGGAGCAAATGATGTGAAAATACAATGTTGAAGCCTGAGCGCTGCAAAATAGTTCACATTTCTGCAGCGTATACCTTAACCATGCCTCCCGCTTATTAGAAGACTATATTAAAGAAGTAACATAATGAGCATTTCAGGAGAAAAATGCTTAAAGAAATTAGATAGTAGTTTTGACACTATTGATCCTGCTGCCATAGGCAGGGAGATAGGAGGAGAGTTGTGATGATTATAAGTTTTTAACATCTGTCTTTAAAAAAGGAGAATGGTGGAAGAAGTCCAAATTTGAGTTACTTCCTTCAGTTGAAGACTGATCTCTGTTTAAATGACTGTAGGTTTTACAGCTTACACCACTAGATTTTTCATCATGGTTACTGATGATGTAAACAGCAGCTTCAATTTCCTGCTCTCTGAAACCAGATGGTATTCTTTCAAAAGTTATGAAGTCTTCAGATCTCAAATTACACACTTACTGAGGCTGCATTTGCATAGCTGTATTCCTCCAGGGCTACCTCTGCAGTAAGTGGAAGAGAAGAGGCAGGCGGCAGTTGCTGTTGAAGTCATTGCTCTGGAATAGAGCTGGTCAGCTCAGCTTGCCACTATGAAAATTAGAACAGGCAATGGAGAAAGGGTGGTTCTAACTTCTACATGTTCCCTCTGCTGTAAAAAAAAGAGTTTGCCCTAATGTGGAACTATTCATACTGACAGTTGAAGGTGAAATGCGTTAAATGAGCACAAGTTGTTGCTTACGTACTGTATTTTTCTGTGTATAATACGCCCCTGTATATAACACGACTCCTATTTTTTGGGAGTCAAAATAAAGAAATCCCCCATATGCACTATCCGTGTATAAGACGACCCCCAATTTTAAACTTGAAAAAATAGGGGGAAATATAGTCTTATACACAGAAAAATACAGTACTTTACTGTGGAAGGCATGTGAATTAACCTAAAAGTCAGTGGGTGCTCCCCATGAAGAATGCTAATGTGAACACAGTCTAACTTACACATGCAGCTTGTATCTAATGTAAACCTAACAACTAATTTCTAAAGACTTTTGTCAAATTGTAGGGATTTCCTATGCCCTATTCCTGGACAAATTAAGTTAAAAGTAATATGTCCCTGAAGATAGATAGGATGAGGAAATTTTTGGCAGTGCAAATACTTACTTATATGGTATAACCATCATTACCTGGATACCTTGGGTGACTTGATACCCAACAATGCATCTTGTTCAAATGAGAATTTATCGTGATTGAAGCTGAACCCTCTTTCAGTACATGCTTGTATTTAAAAGGGGGATTTCACCTTTAGCCCTGACCATTTGTAGCTAGGATTTTTTGTAGTTTCAGAATTTGGAGCTTGTGATGTAGTTAAAGTGGTATAGAAAACCTGTCCCAATTGATGTTACCTCAGCTGTGTACCTTTGTAATACCTTTGTAAAAATTCGCAGAAATCATCTAGTGGTCTGGGCACTGGTGGGTGTTTGGGTTTCCTGGCTGGGGAAACTTGTTAAAATGTGGTTTGGGAATCTCTTGTAGCTGTGGTTAACTTTTAAAAACCTGGTAGTCTTATAACAACAATATAGATTTGTTGTAAGTATCATGACAGATTGACCAAAGAACATAAGGCATATCTAAAAGAATATTTCTAGTGGAAAATCTCCCTGCCTTGTTTCCCTTTTCGACTTGGCCATGGAGGGCAGGGCCCAGACTGACTCCACTTACAAAAGCTGAGCCTGCTGAACAGACTCTTGGGCTCGGGTATTGTTTAGGGGGTTTTGTTGGGTGAGTTGTGGATGTTATTGATATTAATCTTTTGTATCTTTATTTTAGACCTTCTTATGATGTGTGTGGAAATTGTTCAGCTTGGTTGTGTACTTTTGGATGTTTTATTTATTGTTTATGACAACTTTCAATATGTTTGTAATTATGTAACTTTTCATGCAATAAGCATACAAATATGATGTATGTATGCATAAAATATGTTGACCACCACTGGTGTATATGGATTTAAAGGAGGATTAGATACATTTATGGGGAGGATAAACCTATTCAGCAGCTGTTAGCCATGTCCTTATGAGGAACCCTCAGGTTAAGAAGCAACACTGCTCTGAAAACCAGCTGCTGTTGTCTTCATTTCCTGCTAGTGGGATTGCCGGAAGTATTTGGCTGGTTCACTGGTGGAAACAATATGCTGGATTAGGTGGAGGGCTAATCCCGGAGGCTTTCTCCTATGATGTTATGCTATCATCACAGTTAATGAATGGTTGCTAAATAGATAATTAGTTGAAGTTTATTGAATTGATATGGTGTTCAGGATTTACAGAGCTTGGAGTGATGTGCTAAAGCCAAAATCACAGTAATTATACAGTGAAGATACCTTTCTACAGCAAAATTGCACAGTCTCTGTGAAAGTCTGAAAGAACAACAATTCTTTGCAGTGGCTGCTGAAACTCATTAAGCTCAGGCTTAGAAAGGCTTCCCTTTGTCACAAATTCCATCCCATTATAGAATGCATACTTTAGTTACTTTGATACTAATTTGTTACTTCACTCACAGTGTACAAGAGAGATTAATAAGAAGTACGTTGACCAATCTTGTTTGTGGCACAGTGTAATGCAAACAGATAACACTTAGTTCATTTATTCTAACAAAGATACCTTTTTAAACTGTTGCTGAGTATGAAGGCAATCTTATCCTGGATGCTTTCTTGTTCTTATCTATTTTGAAGGACTTAATTATTCCTGTTGTCAGTAGTGCAATTGCTTACAAAATTGCTTCCATCTCTAAATTACTATAATTAGAGCTATAACTCCCATATCTAGTTAATGTTGCTGTGCAGCTGGTGCTTTCATTAACATGTCAGTTTTAGACTTATATGCTTTGCTGCATTGTAAAGAAAAAGATTAATATTTGTTTTCATCTTCAAAATATCTATTTCTCATAAAGAAAAATTTCTCTTAATAGTGTTAAGAAAGATCATCCCTGAGATTTGCAATGTTTTTGTCACTACAAGCTGGGTTCCTGAAGGGATGGAACAAAATTAGTTATAGCTGGAGTTTCCTGCAGTTCTGTGATGAGCCTTCAATCTTGAAATGTATTATGGGACAATAACACCATGCATGGTCTCGCAGTGAAGGTCCTCTCCATCTCCTCCTCTGACATAGGCAGGAAAATGTGGAGACTTTTTCTTCACTATGTGTACAAGACATTATGAATAGGTGGATGCTGACTGTTTAAACAATTCATAAAGTTTCATGGACCCAGGTGAAGACGTTGTTTTAAAGACATGGACTGGATTATTGAAGCATGTGCTAGTTGTCCAATGCCAAAGCTATAAAGAAATTGTTTTGTGGTTCTCAGTGTTCAACAGATGTGATTTTCACGTTTGCTGCAACAATAGTAGGGAGAAATATTGTGTTTGCAACTGGTAGGACCCTGTCTGAGAATTTAAACACAAAGGAAGGAGCAAGAATTCATTTACTTACGATGTTGTAGGAGCAGAATAGTACGTCACATCTCTATTCTTTCTGCCAGTTCCATCCATTGAGGCCTGGTTGTGTGTATATGTGAGTGTCTACATGTCTTCTGAGCTTGGCCTTGTGTGGGAACTGGGGGTCATGGTTCATTACAAGCTCCAGTCAGTTTCAAAACAAGTGCAAATCATGGCTTATGAAGCTGTCTTGCACAACCAACCAGAATTTGTGATGAATCATGTTGTTGCTTCGCATACAAGCCGGGATTAGGGAAAACTGAATGTAATGTTGACAAGCCTCTTCTCTCAGCTGTGTGGAAGGAAAAAGTGAAAGAGGAGCCCAATAGGCCCAAGATTTTGCCCAGGCTCATTCCAGTATGTGCACATACAGGAGCTAAACCATGGTGTAGTGCTTCATAAGAATGAGGACTATAGATGCAGATTACTTTCTAACATTTTATTTTAAATGACCCTTAAAAGTAGCTGCTTTTAAATGACTGCTTCCATAAACATTAGCCCACTGTGAAGCCATTGTGTTTTTAATGCTGAAAATATCAAGCATTGTTGAAAACAAGCAATAAATTGGAGTGAAGCAGGTAGGGATCAAAATGGTGGGAGCTATTTTGATACAGCTTTTATGTGATCGGTAAACAAGTTCTTGGCCTGAAAACAACCTTATTGGAGGCAGTATTATCCATTTTACAGCATATGCATGCCTGCTTTTTCTTCCGCCTATTCCTGTAAATGCTCTCATACCTTGTTGATCCAACACTGTTAGAGAGCTGCGGTGCAGTATCATGTCAACAATATCTCAGGCCAGTGTTCCATAGTGTTGAGTTTCAAGAATGCTTTGGGAACTCTTAAACACATGTAACAAATGTTATTTTTACTTACAGGAGTGCATGGTTAACCCTATGTAACACAAATAATTCCCTGTGCTTTCTGTCCCCATAGTAACATTCAGTATTGTTGCAGGTCTCTTAAATTATTGTTTTGCTTTTTGAAATTATTGGAAGCTTTTAAAATCCTTCATAACATGTAAATTTTGCCAAATATGCATTATGTATAATGCAGTTTATAATAAAACAGGTGACATTCGTGGAAGTTATAATTAGGATGAACCTCAAATAGTTTTCAAATGTTGTAATAGTTGAGCTGGCAGTCAATAATCCTGAAACAGAATGTAGCTCCTTGACAGATGCTGCCTGACTCTTGCATTTCCCAACTTGGGGATGTCTGTGCACAAGTAAAAAGACAGGAAGGAGGAAAGCATGTAAAATGAGTTGTCTTGACGTTCTTTCTATCTCAGCTTTTCCTCTCCTCTCAATGGGAATAATGAACAGAGGACATTATCTAGTAGCTCTTTCTGCCAGTCACACATGGAGGAGTGGGGGAGCCAGTGGAGAGACAGGGAAGGCTTCCCCACTCTTGCCAGTAGCACCTAACATGGCCCCACTGGTTGGAGGAGGAGGAGGAGGAGGAGGATAAGGCCCTATCTCCAGGAGTCCTCCAGCAAAACTACTATTTCACTAATAAGTTTATTACTTGGACCATCCTATATTCAGGGCACAACTGTCAGTTTCATTGCTTGAGTCATTACCGTACTTTGCCCCCAACTAATCTCTTAAATGTGTTTCTGGAGAATCCGAAGCAGAGCATTAATTTGAAGACACTTTGTGAATGTATTTTATAAACTGAGGCTTAACAGCACAAGACTGAAGATCAATATTTGCATACTGTATGTGGTGTAGTAGCAGACACATTTTGAATGGACTCTCTTACTCAAAAGAGCAATTTGATACTTTACTGAACATTTTAAGTATACCAAAGAGGTAGAACAGCAGCTTAATGGTGCTTTAGGTTATGGTTGGTAACTTGATCCATTTTCCTTAATGTGCTTTAGCTTCTCTTGAATAACAGTAAACTTGTCTTTAAATAAAAATATTCAGAGACACAAAAGAACAACAAATGATTATCGGGGTGTTTAAAAGCTCATTTCGTTTGCATGTGTTATCCCAATGTGCCTTCTGTCGAAGTATTGAGTCTTCAAACAAAAGGATACAAATTAATTGTGTTCTGGGGCCAGCATTTGATTTTTCCCCCTTGTACATTAATTTTCTCTTGTTTCTCTACCCACTCTTATCAGAGATGCTCACAATGGTTTAAATTCTTTTAACAGAGTATTATTATCTGTGCTTTCAATATAACTGGTATCCCTTTTTGATGAAAAGCTTAAAAAAATGTAACTGATGCACAAAATTAGAAGTTATTTCCTTTTTTAGGTTTCTAAGTAAACATGTTAGAATGGTGTGCCTTGACTTACCAATAAAAACCCTCCAATGTAAACTTGCAAATATCAAATGTTCTAGATCTTCCTAGATATTTATTCCCATCTGATCATACAGTTTTTTACTTGCTCTTCTTTAAAATCAAGGGTGTGAAACAGCAGCCTGCAGGCCCCCCCCCCCACCATCACATTTGGCTTGTGAGGCCTTTGTGGCTAAGCTGCTCTACCTGCCTTGCACCTGATGTCATGTATGATGTTTAATGTGGGGCAGGTAAGGGTGGGGCTTGGCCAAAAGGGTTCTTGCAGGTATGGTACCTATAAAACCTATTATATTGCTGAGCAATATAACAATCTGAGGGACTTCTAAAGACCGACGTGTGCAAAAAAGCTCACACAGTGCCATTGTCATTTAACTCAAACCAGCTCCTCAAATGAATCCGCTCCTCACAGAAGCCTTGGTGATGAGGTGTGTGTTTAACCTGTGTTCGAAAATTTTAATTGCTATGCTTTTCTCAGGTAGGAATCCTTGACCTTTACTGGTACTACTTGAAACAAGAAGCAGCATTTTAATTACAGCCAGTTTTTGTATAGCCATTCATTACTTCCTTTCTTCCATAAACTAGGAATACTTCATGTAATCTCATTTGGTAAAACTTTACCAAATACCTTGGCTAATATATGTACCTTACATGCGTATTATATTAGTTTCCTCCTTAATTATCAAAGTTCTTTTTTTCTTTTGATAATGCGATTCACGGACAGTTATTGATACTATTTTCTACTTTTAGTGTCTAAGATTTCTATAAAGTAAATCAAAATCAAGAAAAGTATTACATTGATTTCTTTAAATCTAGAGTAAAATTGAATATCATTCCTCTAGAGTCATTGTCAATGCCCTAACAAAAGTATTTCTCCTATTTCAGTATTTGCTTCTCTTTGCCTTTCATTTCAGTTGTAGGACCAGTAATAGAAAGAGCTTGATTGTAACCTCCAGCACATCTCCAACACTTCCTCGACCACATTCTCCACTCCATGGCCATGCAGGTAATGACAATATTCCCACCCCCCCTTTTCTGTAAATCTTTTTTGACAGAGCAGCTATTGTTCTCACAATGCTGGGCATCAGTTTTTGAAGTGAATTTGGTATTTGTGACTGAAGTGAATCAGAGCTCATTAATAATTTGTGTCCCTAATTTTGACAGTAGGAATAGCATCTGTTTTTGGTTTGTAGCTTGGGCATCATGTCATAATGCAATTAATCACCTCTGTTTGAAGGACTGCCGTTCTTAGTTTCAAAGCATTTTAAAAACAGTCTGAAGTTTACTTTTTGTATAGACTTTTTAATGTTGCATTTATGCTTTGTTAACTTCTCTCTTACCTCTAAGTGAGACAGTTTCTGTTTCATGTTATTTATTCTCCAGAGCACTTCTCCCAATTCTCTCATTTCTTTTTCTTTTGATTCATCTAAAAAGTGTTTTATTTGTCTTGGGCAGGGATCCATACAAGCACTTCACTATGATAGGGAAACATGTTGTGAGCTCAGTTACAGTTGGGAAACGAAGATCAAGATGGAGCAAACCACATTGGAAGAGTAACCAGCAAACTCCCCTGAATAGCATTTCCGGGCACATTTCAGTACCCACCACACCACATCTTTCCTTGTTATTTTATCCCCCACCCTGCAATCATTCATTTAAAAAATATTTATATTTTATTGAAAATATTTCCAGAGCGATTTCCTACCTAATCCCTCTAAAACATATTATCCCTAGATCAGATCAGTCCAATGAACTTGTTGTTCTTTAATAATAGAAAATGGTCCATTTAAATGAGTTTGCTCTAAAAGCATATTGAACATGCCATCGACCTTTGCATTGACCCCGTTTCTAAAGGCACCGTTTTATTGCTTTAGTTGATACAATACATGCTGCAACAGCTGTTTTTGTTTTCAAAATCCCAAGGTCCAAAGAAAGCAATTTGAAGTTGTTACTGGAACCAGTCAGTTCTCAGACTCCGCTTTGTGGGTCAGGTTCCTGAGCTGGTGGATTGCAGACTAGATGCTGGTGCTCTCAAAGGAAACTGATTTTCTAGATTCATTTCAATTGGATCTGCGGAATTTCACGGAATCTGCTTTTGTCACTCTGCATGATGACCTCAGGAGAGACACAGGAGAAATCTGCCCTTGTTAATTCTCTTTGACCTCACAGTGGTTTTCGATACCATCGACCATGGTATCCTTCTGGAGCAGCTGTCTGAGTTAGGGATGGGTGGCACTGCTTTGTGATTCCGGTCCTATTTGGATGACTGTTTCCAGAGGGTGATGCTTGGGGAGTGCTCTTCGATCCCATGGAGACTTCAGTGTAGGGTTCCTCAAGGTCCATTTTTATTCCCCAGGCTGTTAACATCTACATGAAACCGCTGAGTGGAGCCATCCAGAGCTTTGGAGTACATTGTCAGCAATATGCTGATGAGGCACAGCTCTACTTCTCTTTTCCATATACAGCTGTGGCAGTGGATGTGCTGGACCATTTTCTTGTCACAGTAATGGACTGAATGAGAGCCAATAAACTGAAACTCAATCCAGATAAGACTGAGGCACTGTTAGTGGGTGATTCACTAGACCAGATGAGCTGCCTGCTCTTGAAGGAGTGGATAACTTGGGGGTACTTTGGGATCCATAGCTGTCACATGGGGCTTAGGTGACCTCAGTGGTGTGGAGTGCCATCCATCATCTTGGGCTGGTGGCTCAGCTGTGCCCCTATTTGGACCGGGATAGCCTAGTCAGGATTTGTGGCCTTCACCTCTTGGCATAAATCACATGCCTAGCACACTTCCAGCAGAGTTAGTTTACACGTGGCTCTTGCATGTGGGAGTTGCCCTGATAGATAACACTCAAGACACAGAAGCAGTCCAGACAATTTGCTCTTTATTGCCGGCATTAAGCGTAACTGTTGCAATATATACAGAATAGTCCGCTTAGGCTACTGATCCCAGCAGCCAGACATCTCATACAGCATACAGCAGAATACATCATTAATCCATACCAGCAGCAGTTGTAGTAGTAGTTTCATCAGTTGCAGGCAGTGAGAGAAACTAACACACACACTCTCACTGAATCTTTCTCTAGCTGTTTCTCTGGCTCTCTAGCTCGAAAGAGAAACTAAAGACCAGCCTTTTGAGGCTACAGGTTCCTGGCTGTTCAAAATTAACTCCTGATCCTTGTCTTGCACCAGTGTAAGTAGTTAGGCTTCTCGGGTCAGTTTCTGGGACATTCTCCATTTCCAATTAACAGAAACTTATTCAGTTTTCTGCAAAACGAATGATCAATCCCCCAACAAGCCTAATGTCTGCAATCTATGCTCTGGTAATATTAAGGTTAGATGACTGCAGTGAAGATGGTTTGGAAATGTCAGCTGGTGCAGTATTCAGCGGCCAGACAGGTTACCCAGGCAAGAAACTTTGAACATAAACCTCCATTCCTGGCCCAATTTCACTGGCTGCCAATTAGTTTACAGGCCCAAATCAAAGTGCTGGTTTTACTCATAAAGCTTTAAATCAGGCATGGCCAAACTTGGCCCTGCAGATGTTTTGGGACTACAACTCCCATCATGCCTAGCTAACAGGACCAGTGGTCAGGGATGATGGGAATTGTAGTCCCAACTCATCTGGAGGGCCATGTTTGGCCATGCCTGCCTTAAATGGTTCTGGACCATAGTACATCAAGGACCGCCTCTCCCCATATGAACTCACTCAGACCCTGCTATTATCATCATGAGGCCCTTCTTCATTTGCTTCTTAAATGAGAGCTCCGGAGGGTGGCAACACAAGAGTGGACCTTTTCTTCAGTGTCTCCCAGCTTGTGGAATGCTCTCTCCAGGGAGGCTCGCCTGGCACCTTTGTTACATATCTTTAGGCACCAGGCAAAAGCATTGTCACACACCAGCAACGCATAAGACTTTTGAGCCGTTTGGCCCAGAAATGGCAACTAGGCATTCTGTTTTGGCAACTGTAACCCTGGTTTAAGGAGCCATTTGTCACCTAGCTTATATATCGTGGGTTTCTAACAGTGTTTAAAAAATCACTTCGGGTGTGTGTCTGTTTTGCGGCTCTTTCTTGATAGTACCAAATGATGCTTTGGAAGTACATTTAAATGCTGCTAATATTTCAGGGTATCTCCGATTAAACTTCAGTATTCTCTGCTTCATAAAAGCTAAGAGAGCTGATATCTCTCTTTCCGGAGATACTGACCCAGACAGCCCTAAAAGTTGGCATTGATCCAGTCCTCCTGGGGAACACCAGATGCTATAATTATCCTGCCAAGAAATGCCAAGAAGTATGAATAGAATACCGAAAAAGTGGGAATTGTTGGCTTTCATGTTTTTAGTGAAACGCTACAGTTCATTCTGTTCAAAGTGTATCCCCATATCCTCTTTGGACAGCAAAACCGAAGGAATAGTAGCAGTTCAACTAGAATGAGCCATCTGGTCCTCTGATTATTCTACTGGAATCCAAGAACTTCCTTAAGTTCTCAAAGGAGAGTTTAAACAGTTGCCTGTTTGCCTTTGACAGAACAAGCATTTCAGAATTCTAGGAAGCACTATTCTAAAGACAGAATCCTGTAGCTGAGAAATGTAAAAGAAATTATTATGATGGTCTAATAATTTTGTTGCTTTCATAACAGAAACCAGTTACAAACACAGATTACAGAATACCTAGTACAGAGTCAAACTAGATCAAAGAAGTGATTCAATTATCTTTGTCATTACAAGTTTGTCAGAGTTAACTAGAGCAGTGTTTCCCAACCTTGTGCCTCCAGCTGTTTTTGAACTACAATTCCCATCATCCCTGACCACTGGTCTTGCTAGCTAGGGATGATGGGAGTTGTAGGCCAAAAACATCTGGAGGCACAAGGTTGGGAAACACTGAACTAGAGGATATTCACTTGATTGAATGACTCCTCCCACTGGATTGGATAGGCAAGGTATCTTAAGTTAATGTTTAAATTGTATCAGATACCCAAGACCAAAATATGTTTTATTATTCCCCACTCCCACTATGCATGAAAAGATGTCCCAGTTGCAACAATAAATTTATAACCCACTCTTCACACTGAGGTCCCAGGACAGGTTACAACCATTTAAAACACAACATTAAAAACAAATCAGAACAGCATACAATCGTAAAAATAGGGAGGGTCCTAAAATATACATTTCTAATGTAAAAAGAATTTACACATTCCCAAGAGGTTTCAATGGACATTTTTCAAAAATAATTTCACTGGAAATAACCTCAAAGGTTTATAGGTGAAATGAGTAATAATTCAGTTTTCAAATGAATACACTGTTATATGGATGTTTTTATTGTACATCATCTTTCAAAGTAGTGATGCAAACAATTACTGGAGCTGCTTGATATTTGTGTGTGTGTGTTTAAGAATAATAGGCGGCAGCACCAATATATGGAAGAAATAAGAAGCAGCAACTTGCGAGGTGTTAAGAGATATTTGAGAACCCTTTGATTCTAGATCCCTTGCCACCTGATCATTAAATCTGTGTAAGCATTTGAGCAGCAAGACCACCACCTTGTTGCCTGTCAGCTTTAATGACCAAACAGAGCGCTCTACTTTTGGTAACGGCACAGTAAAATGGTGTTGCAGCAGTGGTGCCCTTTTCTTCTCCATAGACATCTGTCCCAGGGGCAAGATGGTACTAACGTAAACGGGGACCGGGGGGGGGGGGGAGTATTTCTGCTAAGAGTTGTGCATTTCTTACTGTCTCATTATGGTCTACCGTTGTGAAATGTAATTTAAATATTTATTGCATTTTCACTCCTTAGTGACAGGAGGGTATTCTTGGATTGCTTCTTCTTATACATGCAGAATCACAGACAGATGACACCATCAATGAGAAGAGGCTTGCCAATACCAACTTTTTTTGTAGTATAGACAGTGAGGACTTGTTCAGATCTTTATGGGGGTCTTGTGAGCAGTTTCCCTGGCATTTGCCTTGATAATAATAATTGCTTATAAATATCTGTCACTATTGCATTACGTGCGTGCACACACAGAGATTACCAAATTCTGCTGTTGTCCTAATGGGTAGTAGTGGATTAGCTTGACTTTAATTTTACATGTTCAAATAATTATTTTTTAACTTTTCCATAATGTATCCAGCTTGATTAAATGTTCTGTCTGTTAATTTGAAATTCACAACATGAATTTTCTAGAGAACGTGATATCTGGATTGAGGCTAATAGGATTTTAGAGATTGATGGTCCTAATCAAATGCTTCATGGAGAGTGGCTTAAAGCTCTTAGAATGATTGGCACTGCTGCCAAGGTTTTCATTGTTGTTGTTTTTAAAAATGCATTTGTCACATGTTGCCATAGAATTTGAAGAGATTTGAGTTTGGGAGCCCAGTATACAATTGCTCACTATAAAGCATTAAAATAGTCATATTCAATCAGAGGCTTTCACCTAATCACAATTTAAACATCCATCGTGGAGAGAGATACCCTGCTTTTTTTTTTTTTAATAGCCCACTGTTCAGCCTGAATGTTCCAGGCTGGTTCACAACATTTCAGTTAAAAACAATATATTACGTAAACCATAGAAACCTAGAAATCTATACATAATAAGAAAGTAGTCATGAAATAGGAATGGATTCTATAAATTAGTCACCTCTCTGGCTATGAAGGAATAGTTACATCTTAATGTTGAAAAACTAATTAAAATGGGGGGCAACTGTATCCAGTGGGATACACCAGGGGGCCATAACAGAGAAGACCAAGCTGTTGATGGAACTCCAAGCAGGGCTTCTCCTGCAGATCCTAAGGCTGACAGACAGTGGGAGCAACACTGTCAGAATCCAACCATTTGCAAAAATCATTTATACAAATAAAATGCACACTTGCAACATATGCTGCTATTTAGATTTTTAGTTAACACAAAGACTCATGTGTGTCACATGACAAAAACTCCTACAATGGAGATTAGTTTATTTTATGTCAGCAAATTTGTGTGTATTTCTATCAGTATATTCTTAATGTTATGTAAGCCCTACTATTTGAACTGTTTTCCTCATGTTTCATAGACTGCAAGCTTATGCTGGCATATTTATTGTTTGCCGCAACTGTAGAGGTACATTGATGTAGGGAAGTGCAGATAGTGTACTTCCACTCATTTCTACACCTGTGGAACGTCCCTCCATCTTCATTGCCTAACCCTCTGACTGCTGCCGCTCATGGTCCTGCCTGCCTCCTATCCCCCCCCCCCCCGATTGATGAGTTGTTTAAAACATACGGTTGGATTCAAACTTGTAATGAGCACAGTTCTGTTCATGCTTGAGAAAGAGGGTGGGGAGGTTATTTTTGCCAGTTCCTCCTTCCTCCTCCTGTAGCTCCCTGTGTCCCTGGAAAGCTGCTTTCGAGAGTTGGGGAGGTGATTGTGGGGCCTGCATAGAGAATCTGCAAAAATTAATCCCTTCCTCCAGTGGGGAAGCCTCTACAGGATCCTGGTTCCTTCCATAAATGGAATGAGCAAGTATGGGTCCAACCCATAGAATATTACAAGAAATAATACTACATAGGACGAACTACAGTTCCTACATTCCCCTTCTCCCTTCTGTTTTCAGTGTTTTCACCTTGACAAGTAGAATAGAGCTGCTAATTGTTTTTCATCTTGAGCTGGGAAATATCTCACCTGGGATCTAATTAAAATTCCAGAATGGGGGGTGTGTGTGTGCCACAGAAACCCCTATCAAACTGTTATTGAGAAGTCAGAGTGTGCTATCTAGCAGATTATGTGCTGTGTTGCACTTGTTAACACCACCAGTTTATAAACATTTTACTAATCACATTTGTCGGGTCAAGCTACATCTATTGCTTAAAATGTCAATCTTCTACTGAATGCTGCCACATCTTGAATGTATTAGATCACTACAAAAGTAGGTAATCATATGTTACTCTAATCAGGTATCCTGGTTATTTTAATGCTAATTCATCAGTTCCCATATTCAGATAACTTTACATTTGCTCCTATAGAAACAATGAAAGATCAGTGCCTTTAAACTGATGTAGAGTAAAAATAGATAGTAAAAATTGGTTACAGTCATCTGAACATAGAAATCTCAGTGACATGTACAGCATTGAGGCACTCATCAAATTACAATAACAGAAATAGTTTTGAATGCACAGCAAATGTCAACATTTTGTAATTTTCTGAACAGGTGGAAGTCCGTTGGACAGTCCCAGAAATTTCTCCCCAAATGCACCCTCTCACTTTTCCTTCGTTCCTGCCCGGAGGTATGTATGCATGCACATTTTAGTTCTGATTTGCATGTAAAAGCCTCATGAGGCAGTTCTTTTTTGCTTGTTGCTTAAAGTAATTTGGTGTTGTGTTCTTGACTGACCCACTTAACTTGATTCTCAAGAATATTTTTTTAAAAACATTTTTGTTAGCTTCTCATTCAGAATGTGAGGCATTGCAAAAAAGCAAGCAAAAGGGGAAAAAATGAAAGAAAAAAGTACACACATGAAGACTGCCTGGCCTAGGCAAATGCTGTTTCCAGATTGGGACAGATGAAAATGGCCTTTGCCAATTCTGTTCACAGACCATATGGGGAATGCTTGTTTGAAATAAAGTGCTTTAAAGGCTACCAGCGTGGAACCCTGCCCAGTCAGCACTTGTAAGTTATAGGCAAACACTGATTGGCAAAACAGTCAGAGAATCAAAACTTACCTCTGACAGCCCATTTTTGTGGGTAAGATGCAGCTTCTGTATGTGGCTCAGGTACTCCCATAATAGCTTTTGCATTATTGGATGGCACTGTTTGCTTGCCTGTTTGTTTTTTCAGGGCATAGATTTGGTTAGCAAGATTTTTTATAGTTGTTTGGTATTAACTTTTGGGCTGTGGGGTATTTGTCATCCTTTCCCAATGGTTCATTGCACTGGAACACCTGGTTTCTTTTGCTTGCCTTTATCTTTCTATTCTGTCTACGAGTTTCCTGGCCTACCAAGGCCTTCCTTCTCATTAGAGGGAAGACCGAGTGAGCTGGCTATTTAGAAAGAAAGCGTTTATCTTTTGGTCATCTATTTCGGAAATGACTTTTTAAATATCTGGCTGCCCAAAATAACACCAGGCTATCCATAATATGCTTGGATGTTTGAAGCAGCTCTCCCCCCCCCCAAAGTAAACCCTGGGTACAACGAAAAAGGGGGAAGCAAACAATGCCAACTCCCATCCATTACTCATTGCATCAGTGTATTTTTTCAAGGATAACTGAATAACACCCAATGCTACCCTTTGCTCATACTGCAATACATTATGCAAATAGTGAGCCTGTGCCTTGCTTCATCAATTGCTTTCCCAACTCTTTCCAGCCTACAGCAAACACACACAGTTCCGGGCACTTAAGCCATGTTGCAGTGTCTTTACAACTGTTCCTAAAGCTTGGGTCTTCCTCAGTCGCAAGTGGTCTTACTGTAGTGAATTATCTCACAAGATCTGTGACTAGTTATTCTCCTTCTCTCTTCCTGTGCTCACAGGAGACAGATAGTGGGAGGAGGGCCAGCTACCATAAAGGCCAGTCCTATGTCATTCACAAAACAGCTATGCTACATGAGGCAACCGACACTGGATCATGGCACATGAGACCCTTCCCCCAGCTTCCATGATCCAAAAGAGTGTGAGGCAAAGCCACTTCAGTGAAATTGGGAGGCAGGGAAAACTTTGCCAGACTGGAGACTGTGCTTTTATCCTCTTTAGGTGGCATTTTTCTTCTCTCCTGAATATTTTAATAATTGCTTGGGTCAGGGGACATGATCTTCGCTGCTCAACAGCTTCAAGAAAAATGCAGAGAGCAAAACCAACCTCTTTATATGGCATTTATTGACCTGACTAAGGCCTTTGAAGCTGTAAATCATAATGCCCTGTGAACTGTCCTCCTGAAAATTGGCTGCCCTGATAAATTTGTGAACATCCTTCAGCTCCTCCATGATAATATGACAACAACTATTACAGATAACAATGGCTCTCAAAGTGAACCATTCACAGTGGGGTCAGGTGTTAAACAGAGTTGTGTTATCGCCCCAACTCTATTAATTATTTTCATTGCTATGTTCCTACACATTGTCAAAGGGAAACTCCCCACCGGGGTAGAAGTCATGCATCAAACAGATAGAAAGCTCTTTAATCTGAGTAGGCTGAAAGGAAAGAGTAAGGTTACCATAACTTCCGTCATAGAGCTTCAGTATCCTATATATCTTTGCAGAAGCTTACGAAAAGCTTGGCCTATCACTCAACATCCAAAAAACTAAAGTGCTGCACCAACAAGCACAGAACAACCCCTCTGCAATGCCACAAATCTAACTCAGTGGTGTAATGTTGGAAAGTGTGGATCACTTCTCCTACCTGGGCAGTTATCTTTCCACAAGGGCCGACATTGATGCCAAAATCCAGCATCACCTGAGCTCTGTGAGTGCAGCTTTCTCCCAATTGAAGCACAGAGTATTTGAGGACCATGACATTCGCAGGAGAACCAAAATGTGTGTTTACAAAACTATTCTACTACCAATCTTACTGTACTACCAATCTTACTGTGTAACATGGACCACTTATAAACGCCATCTCCAACTCCTTGAAAGATTCTATTAATGGTGTCTCTGAAAATTTTTACATTTCACTTGGGAAGACAGGCGAACTAATACCAGTGTACTGGAAGAAGCAAATATCACCATTGTTGAAGCAATGATTCTTCTGGTCATGTTGTTCAGAGGCCTGATTATTGTCTTCTGAAGCAACTACACTATTCCGAAGTTAAAAATGGAAAGTGTAATGCTGGTGGTCAACAAAAGAGGTTTAAAGACTCTGTGAAGGCAAATCTACAAAAAGGTAATATAAGCACCAACAACTGGGAAGCACTGACCTGCGAGTGCTCCAATTGGAGAACAGCCTTTACCAAGGGTGTTGTGGACTTTGAAGATGCTCGAACTCAGGACAAAAGGGAGAAACATGCTAAGAAGAAGGCACGTTTGGGAAACCCTCACCGTGATCCATTCCTACCCGGAAACCTATGTCCCAACTGTGGAAGGACATGTGGATCCAGAATTGGCCTCCACAGTCACTTACGGACTCACTGTTAAGACCGTGTTCATGGAAGACAATCTTAGTCAGGCTATGAGTGATCATCAAAGAAAAAGAATGCTTTGACAACCAGTGTGCTGCTTCACTAAGCAAATATGTTGGTTAGAATTCCTTTCATATAGGGTAATGTGCTTAGATATTTTGTTTGATACTGCCACTCTGGCTTGCTGTGTTTTGTAATAAATCTCAAGCTGTTTTATTTTGTGAATATTTATTTTGTTACTATAAAAATTCTGAGTGCTTTTAAAACCTGATAAACAAAGATGAACCATTCTCAAAATAGAGTGCTTCAGTGATATTAGAATTATGGCAATGTAAATGAAAGGATTATTTTTTTCAAACTACAGAATTTTGCCACATTCACATATGCAGTTTCATTTTTATCTACAAATATAAACAAATATGCCACTCCATCTATAAAAATTCCCAGGATGATTTACAAGCATGAAAACAGCAATTTATTACTTTTTCAGAAGCAGATTATGTTTACAATTTCCCCCCTGTTTTTTTTTACTGGCACTATTTTTTTATATAGCCATGGACACAGGGCAGACAGGTAATGGTACATCAGATATATATTATGTGGAATGTAAATGGAATGCTTCTGCATGCTACTGTCCTAGTGAGCTTATATGCTGCTATAACCCCATTTAGGCATTCAGGTGCTAACTTTGTCAATTAAAATGAGCAGCAAGTGTTTTTTAAACATTATCTTAAAGCCTCATCCTAGATATATCTACTCAGAAGTAAGTTCTCTTGAGCAGAATTTACTTCCAGGTAACTCTGTGTAGAACTGCAAGCTTAGTGAAGTTGGTCTAGTTCTGCTGCATGATAGTATAAAATAGCTTTAAACTTATTTTTAAAAGATAGTTAGTGACCAGGATTTAAAGAATCCCATGTCTTTAGCAATTTGCTTTAATGGTGTGCAGCTTTTTATGCTGCATCCAATAATGTTCTTATTTTCCAGATCAGCATTCTGGACTGGAGCTGCAGAAAACATGCCCAATTATTTACATCCAACATGTTGTTCTGTTCTCAAAGAACTGAACATGATGAAATAACTAATCTGACAATCCCTCAGTTTCACTTGAACTTCAAAATCCACCTTTCTGCATGGCAAAGTTATTTTTAGCTTTTTTTGTTCTCTGAAAATTTCAGTAGGATATAATCTAAATATCAGTCCAGAATATAATGTGTATTGCATTTGTGTAGCGTCTAGGCAAGACACAGGGGTGTTTTCTTGTTGTGCCTAAACTGGAACATTGTGCCTTGTAGCAGTGCTAAGCTAGAGAGGACTTTGGGGACAGAAAAAAGGTTATAAATCTTTAATAGCTGTTAATAGGCACTTTTAATGATCCATTTGCCATATGAAGGCTTCTTGAAACTTCTGAGTGGCAGCTGCTCCCTCTCAAGGAGCTAAATCATACATTTCCTTTTGTTAAATATATTAGCTGTACTGCATAGGTGTCTTCAAATTACTTCCAGGAATACTCTTTTCAGAGGTGGGGGGTAGCGTGGAGACCAGTCTATGTGGTAAGCTGGCCCATATGGGAACAGCCTACTGTATGAAGCAGTTGTAAAACAGAAGCAACTATAAGCACCTTCAATATGACAGCCACAGGAGAATCCGTCCTGAGGTTGCTAGACCTATAGCTTATGGTAGATCTCTGTATTTCTACTTGTTTTAGAAAGGGCCTCAGGATTTCTTTGAAAAATATATATTCTAAGACGAACCAACTGTTTCATAGAAGTTGAATTATTTTTCAGTTCTCCATTCAGAGAGAATGGGCATGCAGTTGCTGTCTCAACTTTTTCTAAATAATTTTTAAAGCCCTGATTAAAGTTCTGATAAATCAGTGTGCAGTGTATTTGGCATATGAAGAAGCCTTCCTCCAAAATAAAATGCTGCTAATGTTTTAAACAGCATCTTACAGTGTCCTCCTAGACATACCTATCTATCTAGATACATAGAGATAGATACACATCTAGATACACATTTGAATGTCATTCTGTTTAAACAATTGCCTTAATGGGGTTGTAATTATAGCATGGATTCAGTAACTGCAGCTTAAAACTTTGTGATCCTGTGCATGAAGCATGAAGACATTGTTTATTAAATGCTTGTGCTGTTTCATTCTTTAATTGTAAGAGAACTATTGGGGGGTAGAAATGTCAGTTGTTTTCCTGAATCTGGTAGGTAAAATGAGATGCTTGCACCTTTCTCAGATTAGACCTGATTTTATTTTATTTTGAAACATCAAACAGAATAAAGGTAACTGAAAAGCTTTGCAAAAGATCTGTTGAGGGCACTGTTGGTCTAAACCCTCTCAGCGTGTTATAGAAAAAAATGTGACCTGTTATTTCTAGCTAAGATAGCAGTCACAGCTTTCACATTAAATATCACAAAACTGTGTTTCACTCACTCATTTAAATTTAACTCTATTTTGTGTTCATATTTTGTGACATTGGACTCTTACTCTTTTCCTCAAGAACTGAATGCATATGTACATAGATATCTGTTTTGACTTTCCATGTTTATTCATTTTTAAACCCAGCCAGATGGGTGGGGTATAAATAATATATATATATTTATTAAATTAAAAAGCAATAATCAGGTTGGAGCTAAGACACCAAACCAAACCTATGGCTTGCCTGTTAAAATGGTGTTGAGGGTAAGTGTAAAGAGCTTTATTCAACATTGTCTATCTGTATAGGACTCTGATGGTTTTGCAAGGCACTGTAGTGCTAAATAGAAGAGCTGGATTTGTACCAACAAAACTACTGTTTCCCAGTACCAGTGGGAAGAGCCCTGTGCTCACATTGGAGATTGTGGGGTCCTGCATAATGTTCAGCTCATGCAAGTACCACGGTCACTATTGTCTACAATGTCAATGAGCAAGGATCAGTATGGCATGAAGACCTAAGTAGAGTTAGGTCAGATATTCAAGGGCCCAAAGTAGGTGTTGATAGTATCAAATTGCAAAATAGAAAAAGAAAAACCCTCCATATTGCATCTGTTAAATTTGTGGATTATCTGAAAAGTATGATGAATGTCCTGGATATCCTGTGTAATAACCATGTAATGTTGCCTTAGAAAGCCATTTGTCTTTTTTTTAAAAAATCACCTTAGTTATATACAGATTGTAAAAACATACCTTTATTTAAATCAGATTATAAAGCAGTTTGCTTATAGAACATCTGCCTATAGGAAATGGGGATTTTATTTTCAATAAATACTGAGTCTACAAAAATATTAATATGAGTCAGAACAGTAGATGAACTGGCCATATTTTTTCACCACAGATTTTGTAAGTCAATGAAATGTTGTGAATTTTGAGAATCCGAAACCGTTTTTATGGCATCCAGAATGTTATCATGGATGCCATGATAACATGACATAGAGTATGTAAAAAATGGGTTCAGGTAATTAGAGGAGCTCTAAACAATTTTTCATGGGTTTGTTTGGGTGTGGGTAGTGACATTTATACCATAGGTCAACAACTGGTCATTTGTGAGCTGGATTCTCCACTACATAATCATTTCTGTCACAGCTTCATGCCAGCTTGAAACAATTTCACGGATAAATGAAGAGGTTGTGTTGGATAAACAAACACATTGTTAATCACCTATGGCATATGGGTTATTAAAGCAGAAGAGATCTGTTGCTTATAAACACCAGTGCAAAGTTTTAGTAATGTTGCTTGCATCTCTTTTTAGGACAGATGGGCGTCGTTGGTCCCTGGCCTCCCTCCCCTCATCTGGATATGGAACAAACACTCCCAGTTCAACAGTTTCAGTAAGTAAATTTTCCACAATGGTTAGTTAATTAGTAAAGTACTTCTAATTCTTCTTGTTTCCAATAGTTAATGGTGATTTCTACCTGTTATTTTACTACATGCATTATAACTTGTCAATTTGACAATCACTGTTTTTGTAACTCTTCTGTAGTGGGACTTCAAAAGTATTTCAAATAAATTTCCCCCATCAGGTTTCAAAGGACTGGTACATAATTCAGTGGAAGATTAAACATCTGCAAATCTCAAGGAGGTGTCCTAAACCATATTTATGCAGCTGATGATCTCTGAAAGACCATGACTTTAGGACTGAACCTAACCATGTGACAGAGTGCTGCATGCAAGGCATTACAGTGCCAGCACTTGCCAGTGCTAGTTAAGTTTTTCCAAAAAAGATACTGTGGAGCTGCCATTCATTCATTCATTTATTTATTTATTTATTTATTTACTTACTTACTTACTTACTTACTTACTTACTTACTTGCTGTGTCCAACAGAATCACATGTATATGGAAATCAGTCTGACAGGGGTTAATATTTTTTCCATTGCCAAATGTGAAGTGGATGCTTAAATTTGCCACTGTACTCTGTCCTGAGTCCCTCCAGATTTGGTTTAGATTTGTCCCTTAAGAATTTGGTAAAGAGATACCATTAGTTGAAAGCGTTGTTCTGAAGTCTTTAAGTCCTCCAATAATGCAGGATTTTCTGAGGCACTTTGTACCTCAGGCTGAAAGTTGTTAACAGATGTTTTAATTGCCAGTGCTGCCATCTTGCACCTTTACTTAAAAGCTATTAATCCTGTGACAGTTACAGCATAGATGCAGCCGCACCCTCTATCCCACATTTCCACCCTCTATCACTGAACTTTGTTTTTATGTAATTTGTCTTAAGTGAGACAGTAATAACCTAGTAGGAGCACGTTTCGAAAATATTATTCATAAAAAATTGCATGCTCACACAAAAGAAGAGCACTACAAATTAGTAACCCCCCCCCCCCACTTTTTATGGATATCCTCGTCTTTTTATAGAAAACTTCAGTTAATTTAATATTTATACTTTTATGCCTCCCTTCATCCCATTATGATTTCAGGGTAGTGAACAAACATAAATCTCGTTACATTCAGTTGTTCAGTGCAGGGGTTGCCAGCAAGTGGTTTGATGAAGCACGCGAAGAAAAATGGTTAATTCTTGCAGGCATAGTTATTCACTAAAGGAATTCACCAATGACAGCTTGAAGATTCATAAGCATTTTCTTCTACCTCTTGAAACGAACGAACTCGTGAAGTGTATTCATCTATGTTAAGTCTTGTGCCTCACATTAAGTGTTCCCTTGTATATACTTTGTTCTTAGTCATCATGTTCATCTCAGGAGAAGCTGCACCAACTGCCTTATCAGCCAACACCAGATGAACTCCATTTCTTGACAAAGCACTTCAGCACAGAGAGCATCACTGATGAGGAAGGGCGGCATTCTCCAGCAATGCGCCCCCGATCTCGCAGCCTCAGGTGAGCCTCACACTCTACTTCTGGCATCAGCAATCTGGTTCACCTGCCTAGTTTTCTGCTTCACACTTGCAAGAATAACCACTCCACTGCAGCAGCAACAAAACAGCTAAAGGAACTCCTTGTGTAAACCAAGCACAACATGGCTTCCCAGCACAGCCACATTAGAATAATGAAACCTCTCAGTTGCCGTTTTGCATCTTTTTGCTGGTACAAACTAATGATTTTTAGGATGCAGTACCCTTCACTTGAAAGTTCCCTTATGTCCCAGTACTTGATAAAGAAAATGTCTTTGTTTTCCCACTCTTCTAATCTGATGAGTAGTGCTGCATGTCCTGTGTTAACCTGCTTGCAATGATGATGGTCTTGGCCCTCACTGCCAGATGGAAAAGCTCTAACTGGCAGCTGTGGTTATGCTAAAGGCTTTAATGCTCAAATGAGATCAGTACATAAGGTAATAAACACAAGCCAATATGTTGATCCAACAAGTAACACACCCTCTGCACCTTCCTAATGAAGAACAGTGCAGCCACAGCAATTAGTTCATCAAACAGCTGGAGTCCCAAGAATGGACATTCTGTTGAATGAGTTGGCTTGCATCTGTGCTGGTGTCTGTGTCCATGGAAATGGAGGTGGAGTCCAGACCCCCTCAGCATCAGACTTACTCTCATTTGCCACTCCAGAAGGGGAAGGCTCATCACTAAGAGGGAGAAGTGGTTCCATAGTAGGTGGTGTTAGGCTAAGGCTATCCAGTGCCACAGAGGTGGGATGCTTCTCCAACAACCTACTCAGCTCCTCCCCGGCATCTTAATTTCTGTCCCCCCAAGCCACTGAACCACTCACTCCCTGGGATCAGACACTTCTTACAGATGAGACACTTCTTTGTAGTTTCCCAGTATAAAGCCAAGCAGGCAATATGCTTCATCACACTCTTTCCACACTCAAGTAGTCATTTGATTTGACAAGTTTTATTTCTAATGCCAGTTTTATTGCTAGCCTGGATAGCTACTAGTATGTTTAACTGTTCTAAGTTTTGGAGAAGAGACTCTGTTGTCCATCTATTTATTTACATCTTTAACACTTCCACTGTTCCTACGACTATTGTCCAATCTGTAGGTAGAGTAGTATATTTTATTGATAAACCAGTACTAAAACATGTCAAACATTAATCTTTGTAAATTTAATCTATTGGTATTTTAAAAAAATGTAAGCTATTTTTGTTCCTATAACTTTTTCTAAAGACAGCTGATAGTGATAATTATTGTATAAATTATGCTTCTAATCCAGGGTAGTCATAAGAATCATAGGGTTGTGGAGTTGGAAGGGACCACAGAGGTCATCTGGTCCAACCCTCTGCAATGCAGGAGCCCTTTTGCCCAACATGGGGCTCGAACCCACAACCTTGCCCTCAGAGAATAAACTGAAGAGCTGGTGGAAGTTTAGTTTGTGTACTTTTTATTTTAAAAATTGCCTTCCCCATGATAGATATAACCATTAGCTAAATTCTTATAAATTATGCTAATACTTTGTCTTTACGCTTTATACATGAAGCGTTTGTCAACATTATAGTTTACTAAATTATTATTTACATTTATGCAGGACTGGAAAAGGCAACATATTATAAATATAAAAACCAAAAAGGGAAAACGTGGCTCTAATTTGCTATAGTTAATCAAGGAATGAAGTGTAATTTCTATCTGCATTACCTCATTTTCCCTTAAAGGCTACTTAATGATAGAATGAGTCATAACATTACATTCTGGCTTCTGTTCTATGATGATGAAAGGAAAGGAAATCATGCTCTTTGTGTACCCTGTTAGAATTTAAAATATATTCTTTCAAGCAATGGTATGGTTCCTTAACATTATATTCAAGATGATCAACAGAATTTTCTTGCTGTAACACCTGGTTTACATGCCAGTATGACATATTTTAATTTCTAATCTGAGAACCAGTGTGGCAGTAATGGTTAGAGGGTTGGACTATGACCTGGGAGACTAGAGTTCCAATCCCTATTCAGCCATGAAGCTCACTGGGTGACCTTGGGCCAGTCAACATCTCTTAGCCTATCCTACCACACAGGGTTGTTGTGAGGATGAAATGGGGAGGAAGAGAACTATTTACACCACATTGAGCTCTTTGGAGGAAAATGGTGGTATATAAATAACTCTCTATCTTATCTATCCATCATGCTCAGTGGTTTCTGAACACATTTGGCCTCACGGCAGACTCCTGTCTCCACTATTTTTTGGAGACAATGCAAAACATTGGGTAAAATGCCTCAATAATAATCTTTCCCCACCCTCATTTAAGGAGGAAACAGGTTACGTGAAATCTGTCCTGAAAATCAGGACCTGAGCTCATGGTTTGTTCTTCCCCATCTGAACAAACCATGAATGATAACGAAGGTTTGTTCACATCTTACAGCCCATAGTCAAGGAAAGCAAACTGCAAGCTTGGGTTTGGACAGTATGACAAGCCAATGTCTGGTTTCTTTAGTCTGGCATGGGAGAAGTGCCAGTCAGTGCTGCCAGTACTGAGCTGAGAGGACCAGTGTTCTAACCCAGTATGCTGCTAGCATGTAAATTCACTTTCAGTTTAGAAACTTTAATCTTCCTTTTATACAATGAACTCAAAGTAACTCAAATTAACTTCATAGCACATATTTTAACAACTCTGTTTTCTAACAGCTCAGAAACCAATGTTCCTTTCCCCAGCTGATTAAATAATTGAGTCTTTACTGTTTGTGATTTTTCAGTGTAAATATGCACACGAGTACACACTATTTGTTTGTGCATAGTTGGCCTCACACAGATGACTGAGATTGCAAAAGAAAATCCTAATAATATTCCAACCTATACTTAACTAAGGGGGGGGGGCATATTCTTTCTTCAGCAATAGTGGCATTGCTGTTGTTTATATTTGCCCAAGGTAGCAAGAGAGAAACTTTGGTAAAGGATATACCTTAACTATTTATGTGCTTGTGCACACATTCATGTGTAATTACATCAGTGTAGTGATGACTGTAGTTTACACATATGGCACAATCACACTGCCTACCACATTCTTTAACATTCTTAACTTTCTCCCTAGTCCTGGCCGTTCTCCAGTGTCCTTTGATAGTGAAATAGTAATGATGAACCATGTATACAAAGAAAGATTTCCAAAGGTAAGAACCATTTTCATAAATTTATTTTTCAGTCCATTTATTGAGGCACTAAGATCAGATTTCTGATACAAAGACATTCTGCAGTCTTCCAATTATTTAGGAAAATGGCCCTGTTTATTTAAAATGAAAATTAAAAAACAGACCCCCATCATTTTTGCAATCAATATTGAATGAAATCAAACTTATATTGCACTTATACTGAAATTGTAGATGTTATGTAAAAAAATCTAGCAAAACACTGTCATCTTGCCCTCATATATGTGGGGAAACATTTAAAGTTTTAATGACTTGTGATGCAAAACATTTGTTTGTTTTAATGGTAAATATAAGCTCCTATCATGGTCTGCATCTGAAAGGGCCATATCTTTGGTGCCATGGTTGAACGGAAAAGAAACAACACATATGGCACAGCAGAGACTGTTAAGTGCATTGTTGCATAATTTTTTGTAGGCTGGAGCATTGTTTTGCTGTTTTAAATGTAGTTAAATTATTTTACTCTTTACAAAACATGTTCTGCCAGTTGCTTTGTAGACTATTTTGTGTGTATGGAAAAACATACGTATTTAGGTTAATGTGTAAGGTAAAGGTAAAGGGACCCCTGACGATTAAGTCCAGTTGCGAACGACTCTAGGGTTGCGGCGCTCATCTTGCTGTACAGGCCGAGGGAGCCAGCGTTTGTCCGCTTCCTCAGACAGTTTTTCTTGGTCATGTAGCCAGCATGACTAAGCCGCTTCTGGCACAACCAGAGCAGCGCATGGAAATGCTGTTTACCTTCCCACCGGAGTGGTACCTATTTATCTACTGCACTGCATGGTTTCAAACTGCTAGGTTTGGCAGGAGCTGGGACAGAGCAACTGGAGCTCACCCAGTCGTGGGGATTCAAACAACTGATAAGGCAAGCCCAAGCGGCACAGTGGTTTAACCCACAGCACCACCCACGCCCCAGGTTAATGTGTAAGATAAACAAATTGCAGGAGGATCGTACCATTTTGTGGCTTTATGGACATCATCCTTCCCAGGAAGGATGTGTGGAGCCAACCACACATTCATAGGAAATTCATTAATTGAACTTAAAGTGGTATTCAACCACTTGGGAGTGGATTCGTTGACATTAATGAACATGACCAAGTTATCCATTACTTTCAGCGGGTCTACTCTGTGTAAAACTTAGTTGGATACCACTCATAGTTTTTCTACGGCAGGACAAATAGCAACTTTGGGGAGATAGAGATGAGGGGGAAGGTTAAACTTTCCTCTTCCTATTTACGAAAAAAACCACATCCCACTTCCTACTTCCACAGCTGCTGCTCTGATCGAAATCAGGGCATGGTTATATTGAAGTAAAAACATCTAAAGGGCCAAACTACACATTGCGAAAGATTCCATTTCATCTCCTCCACCTAATATGTAGTTTAGCCTGTGTATTTCAACCTGTTTTAAACCTAGGGTGTTCTAGTTTACTTGAAATTTATTTGTGTGTGTTCGAAATTAGTCCACCTTTCACCTAGAAATTGCTTCAACTTCATGACACTGAAGCATTCAAATTAGGAATGGTGGTGATGGAGGACAACGCTTGTTCAGTCTCTGTAGCCAAAATTCCTAAACAGTCAAACAAAACCCATGAGTTAGATTTGGTATGTTTACTTCAGTTCAAATGTAGATATTTTCATAGCAAAATGTCTGTAACTATTCTTCTACATTGTTTAGGCCACAGCCCAGATGGAGGAACGGCTGGCCGAGTTTATTGCATCCAGCGCACCAGAGAACGTGCTACAGCTAGCAGATGGGGTCCTAAGTTTCATTCACCATCAAGTTATTGAATTGGCCAGAGACTGCTTGGATAAATCACGTGAAGGTCTTATTACTTCTCGGTACTTTTATGAGTTGCAGGAAAACCTTGAGAAGCTCCTACAAGATGTAAGTATTTAATTCACAGGCTATCAGCTTCAGCCTGCCTTGCTGTAACCTGAAATAATTCACATGGCAACCCTCTACATAGTGCAGGCTACATCCACAAAGCACAGGGGCAAACAGAATGCACCATATAGGTGCTTCAGACCAACACCCCACCCCAGTTAATTCAAGCCACAGCCCATCTAAATGGAGATGAAAACGTTTGCTTCATTCAAATAGTGAGGGGATTATTTATACCTAATGTGTGAAACTCAGGTTTTCTGTTAGATTTAAGTAGCTTTTGATGTTATGGTTTTGTTTTATTTTGTATTTAAATTGTTTATATTTTAACTATCGGAAGACACCCAGTGAATATTATGTAATGAGGTGTTGTGCCATAAAGAAATGAGTAGAGTTTACCACATTTATCCAGATCTATATTTATTAACATTCCTTTGTTTCTGAACTGACCTTCTACAGAGGGAGCCAATGAGATCTGAGTTGTCAGGGGGAGCTGGTACTTGTTAATCCCCCCCTCCCCCAAATTGGCCACCTCTACAAAAGAAGGCATGAAGATTAGGTAGTGGGAAGAAATATATTTGGGATAAATGTTAATGTACCTGAAAGGAGCAGGATAAAGGAGAGTCTGTAGGATTCCTGTTACGAAGAAAAGCGAGACACTCCTATTTCCCCTCCTCTTCTTCCTTTGCTCTAAAAATACTGGCCTCCAAGTTTATTATGTAAATACCCTCCTGCATAGTCTACCTTCTGTTATGACTGCATACATCCCAGATTTCTCATAACAAAGTCTCTGTTTCTCACAAACTCAGGGTTCATTTTAAACCAGTCAATTGTAGAAAGAATCAGCCTTGTAGGTGTACTATATTCTTGGTTGAAGAAGAACGAATACAGTCAAGTTAGGCACTCTTAATTTGTAGGTCTCACTGAAAGTCCTAAACATATGCTGAAATCAGTCATAGATGAAAGCACTTGATTGTGGTGAGACTGCATCTGGCATTTGTAAAATCTCCCAAACACCACTTACTACAAATGGAAATGTTGGACTACAACTCCTATCATCTCTGACCATGCTGGCTGGAATTAATGGGAGCTGGAGTCTGACAACATCTTGGGGGGGGGGTCATGAGTTCTCAAGCCCTGCTTTATTTAGACTGAACAGTTAACCTTTTCTTCTAAACTGTATTGTTATATAGGATTTATTTGAAAGTTTGGGGAAATGCAACTAGAATTTGATTATATTTTATGAAAACACATGAGTCAGCATTTTGGAAACAAATACTTACTATACATGCATTGAAATTAGCTTTGTTAACTGAAAGATAATACAAATTGAGAATTAAGAAAAGTAATAACCTTCACACTGAATTACTAGAAAGCATGAAATGCATACACATTTGGCTTTCAAAACAAACAAAGAAGAAACAATTGAAGAAGAAACAACTTGTAGATACAGCAAAGCCGCAGAGGTTTTAGTAAGTTTATATCAGTAGTTGCTTGTGTTGCCCACTTAACCTGAAATCCCGATTAAAGTTGCTGTTCTTAATAGGGTTTAAGTGCATTGGTTCTTGTATGGCTGGCTTGATCTATATCAGTATATTAGCTCAATTACAGAGTTGTGACTTGAATATCACTGCTGTTGGTCCTGCTAAACCCCAGGGGAGGACAGTGATTTTAATTTCATGCCCCAGTGGCTACAGTTAGTGACGGATGAGTCTTTCAGATAAGGGAATCACTTTGTAAATTGCCCATTGCTACCTCCAGTACATATGTCACTGGAAATGACTTCGTTTCTATAAACAAATGACACAAGCTTCAGCCCATAGCCCTTGTGGTTACCCCACCCCCTTCCCTCAAGGAGGCGGGGGGACCTGAAATGACACCCGCAACCTTCAGACAAGCATGTTGTCATTGGGAGCTGCTAATTAGATGGCATGCATCATACCAAGGGAAGGGAGGCAAACGATAGGCAGTTGTTTGGCATATAACCTATTCACTGAAGATGTAATAAAAGTGGGATGTCTTCTAAACAAGACATTTGGAGCGATGTCGAGGCTATTGTGTGAAATACGGAAACAAGAAACAACGATTTTACTAAGGACTCTGGAGCTGCAGCACTGTGCAGATATCATGGCTGAGTGGCTGCTACAAGTTGTGTTCATTTTTGTGTTTATGTAATCTTGTTTCTAACTGTTGTGTTTTTAATTTCTACATAGCTTAACTTTTCAATACTCAGAGCAAATTACAAGTTGTAGTAAAACTTTCAATCTAATTCTAGCTATAGCAGTTTTTAAAGTTACTGAACGTTTTTATTAACGTAAATGGACATGATCACATGGCAAACTTCTTAAAATCTGTTTTAAATAAAGCTAGTCCTTGTTGGTCTATGAAAATTGTTTTCAGTATTTAAAGCAGTGGTTTCCTTTCTGAATAATCGTACTACCTCATATTATGTTTCAGTGAGTGTGTGTGTGTGTGTGTGTATGTATGTGTATATATATATATATATATATATATATATATATATATATATTACAAAATCCAAACTAAATCAGTTAAAGGAATTGTACAGTTTCCTTTAATGGAATGTGAATTACAAATTCTGAAATACTTGGCAAATTTTCATTGCAATATGTATCTATATATTGCGTTAGTTTAAGAGATTTGAAATCTTTCCTGTGACATCTTGAGTGAAGGGCTTATGTACTGTGCATGCATACTCTAAACAGATATTGTAAGCAGAATTAGACCCAAATTTGTAAACAGAATTATATACCAAACAGTCATTCTAATATGTGAGCCAAATTAAGTAGTTGGTAATTTCCCCATAAACAACAGGGTGTGTATGTCTCTTCTTAAATGCACACAGTGGTCTCTGTTTGCAGTTTGTGCCAATCTTATTTTTCCAAATTCCTTAGTAATGCCAATGCTTTCTTACTACTGGCCAGTGTATGAATTTTCATTTCTTTTCAGTGAACGTTAGCAACCAATTTCTTTGCTGCTGGTAGTTACCTGCACATTTCTTGATTAAATGCTTGTGCCTGCAAGCTGCTAAAAAGCTCAGGTTATTTTTTGTGTGTGTCCCCCATATGGTATTTGAAACCTGTTTGTGAGTATTATTTATCATTCCAGTGAACATACCTGTAGTTGTGTTTAATTTCTCTGGAATACTATGAGCTTGAAGAGTGAACTATGTCTTACATGTTCTTTGTATAGCTATTATTGTATTGAGCTAGGGTGATGGAAAAAAAATATTCTTTTCTTTTCTTGTAAAATGTGCACACAAGATTTAGTGGGCCAACAAAATGCTGACTGTCCCAGTGTTTGAATATTATGTCATCAATCAACAAATAAAAACTTTTGACTGAACCAGTCCATGTGGCTTTATAATGTATAGATACTATTTGTACTATGACATTAATAATAGAATATTGATGGCATTCTGCATGCAGCTCTATAGACACCTTGTTCAGCTTACTATTTCCTTTTGGGACTATTTTTGTGTGCACTGCAGTTTGTTTAATGTCTTCATGGAAGAATTATAAAATAGAATATCTTTGAGAGTGGAAGTGAAAAAAATAACACAAAGAAAAGTCAACGTCAAGTAAATCTTGAAATAAAAACCTATTTTGGCATAGAAAAAACCCAATGTATAATTAATTAACACTCTTTTTTGAAAGAAAGAAAAAAACCCTTTAAAAAGTTTCCAGTGAGTTTACCGTGAATAAACCTTCTGCAATATTGTTTGTGAATTGGCAGAGAATATTTTAGTGTCAAAACTTTGGCAACACAGAACTTGAAAAAAGGAAAAGGCTGCCTTTCTTCTATCATGCCTTCAGTGAATTATAGCTAAATAGCTGATGATAGCTACTCTACTTGATTTATGAGGGACTAATTCTTTGTTTAAACCATGATGTGACATCCTTTCCACAGGCTCACGAGCGATCAGAGAGCTCAGAAGTGGCATTTGTTACCCAGTTGGTGAAGAAGTTGATGATAATCATTGCACGGCCAGCACGATTGCTAGAATGTCTGGTAAGTAAAAAGCGTTTTTTAGGAGGTGTAGCAATATATTGTTTGATGAGTATGAAATGTAATTCCAGTGGAATCTTAACAGATTTTACCAACTGATAATGCATACAACAAGATAGGCTTTGAAAGAGCATACATTAGGAAAGACTTGGTGATTCCGTGAGAAGTACATAGTTCTATAGAAGTACATTGGCTATTACGTTGTTTTAAGTGTTTCTCTGCAGAATAGACCTTACCAGATTTTAAGTAGTCATTATGCACAGATAATGATAATAGATGCAGATTAGAGGACCGTGCAATGACTCTTCATGTCCAGCAGGAGATTTGATTGTTCTCTCCTGGAACAGCATCATGGCAAGTCACTTTGGATAACATGGATAATTCCAAGCATGTGTTAGGCTGTGGCATTGGGGAAGCTGTTTAGGATGAGAAACTGCAAGTTTTGGGATGTATTGCAAATTTATGAATGCACATAAAGCGTCTCTGTAGGTTGTGGATCATGTCCATAGAAGCATGGTGATATAGGAAAACTTGCTAAGTCTCAGAACGGATACTAACTGTGCCAACTAGTTTCATTGTTAGGAAATTTTTCCTAAAAAAAAAATCCTTGTACAACATTAATTAATTAAGCATCTTAGAAATTTACATTTTAGAACTAGAGCAGGCAGTGCCCTTATAGATCATATAGTCCAATTACAGTCTTTAAAATGCAGTATATTTCATACTTAAAAGACTCTCTTGCCAAGTGCATGACTAGGTCTGAATTCTTCAAGGAAGCAGACTCCAGATGTTTGCTAGACACGTTTCCCGCTGCATCCCGGCCCCTACCATATATACAGCAATAGCTATAATACTAAATGTAAGTAATGGCTGTAGTTTAGCTGAGTTGATAAGATCCCGCAGTTAACAATATGTGAAGTCCTGTTAAAATGGGGTGCTTGAGCTGAAGCAGTTCAAATCAGCTCTGGGCCTGCAGACTCCCAGGTGAGGTGGCAATCAACAGGGCACTTACATGCGACAGTGGGAGAAGCTTTGAGCAGTAGGGCAAGTATTCATCTGTGGTGAGTGTGTCTCCAAGTAGTTTCTGGGGAAGCATCAGTTAATGTAGTTTATACTGCCTTAAGGTCCTCTGTCTGATTAATGTTGTAGCAGTGATCATTGTCTTCCATATTCGACACATAATAAGAAAGAACATTATGTTTGTTTAGCTATGATGCCATTGTACTTGTTGGGCCTTTTCTCTCATCTGAAATTTTATTTGTTTATTGATACAGATAGGTAGCCGTGTTGGTCTGCCATAGTCAAAACAAAATAAATTCCTTCCAGTAGCACCTTAAAGACCAACTAAGTTAGTTCTTGGTATGAGCTTTCGTGTGCATGCAGAAGTTACCAGACCCTTCTATATAGTGAGAAGGTGGGTGGTGGGAATGGGTGATTGGCAGATAGCTGTGATGAGCCTGTTGACGACTCTTAACGACTGCAATAGGTCTTACAGGAAAAGGCAAGGGGTGAGAAGGTGAAAAATGGCTTTGTCATGTATAATGAGATAAGAATCCAATGTCTTTGTTCAGACCAGGTCTCTCCATGGTGTGGGGTAACTGCAGTTTGAGGTCAGTTGTAGGTACATTTCTCAGTGGATAGAGCACTGCTAAAGATGGGCCTGGACTAAAATCCCATCTCAGCCTGCTACACTTCCTTCAAAGGCTTGGACAAGCTACTTTTATGTAACTGTTCCCCATCCACAAAATGGGAATAAAAGGGCTTGTTTTGTCTCTTTCCTTTCTAATTATTGGGAATAGGGTGATAAATGAATGTTACCATGATTATGAAAAGGTAAAATGTGAAGCTCACATTATTTGCTCTCCCTGCTTATTATGCTAGGAAATACTCGATGTGATGTTATAATTCTGATGTGTATAATCGTTTCTTCCTCCTGCCCCTTTTCTGTGTTGCCTTAAATTTTCCAAAGTAAAAAAAGCACAGTAATCCCCAATAATCGTTGACTGGGTTGTTTTTTTTTTTTACACAAGGCAATATACAGTCTTATTGCTGTGCATATTGTACCAGTGAGAGATGAGCTGTTGGCTGCTGAATCCAGTTCATAACTTGAATGTAGAAGGACCCACATGTTTGTAAATGGCATCTTTATTCTTATCATTCTTAAAATATCTCACCACCCAGAGTTATAGTCTTTGGGAACTGAATTAACCACTCTCCTCTTGTATTCTTGTGCTTTAGGAGTTTGATCCTGAAGAGTTCTACCATCTGCTAGAAGCTGCTGAAGGCCATGCCAAGGAAGGGGAAGGAATTAAATGTGACATCCCTCGTTATATTATTTGCCAGCTGGGACTCACCAGGGATCCCCTGGAGGGTGAGGACTTTCACTTTGCTTTCTTAGGACTATATAGAGCACAAGTAGGTTAAGAAACAGAAGCCCTCCTTGTTACCTCCAGTCGCAATCCTATGCATGTCTGCTCAGAAGTAAGTTCCACTGAGTTCAATGGAACTTACTTCTGTGTTTGTGAGTATAATATTGCAAGATTAGTCTGAGGGCTGATTCACACATTAAAAAATACAGTGGTTGTGTATTAAGTGTGAGAGGTAAACTGCTTTTTTTAAAAAAATGTTTATATACAGTAATTACATAGTGAGTGAGAGCTACAGTTAGCACCAGGTGACCACAAAGTATTTCCAAAGGTGGTTTCCTTTACGGGGTCCATGCAGTGTACACAGTAACATCATAATGTGTGGCGTGGCCCTGGGTGGCACATCTTTGACTGACGTATTTTCCATCTTCAGCATTCTGTGCTCTCCAGCTTCCAGGTAAATGGTGACTTTTCTGATGTACTGTTTGCTCATCAGAATCTTTGAGATGAAATGGACACTTTTGTAAAATTGTGGAATTATTGCTTTAACCCTAAATAAACACACACGTTGCAATTAGTTTGTTTAAATGTTCTGGAGAAACTTTTGATTAAAGAATCCTGCTATGAAAAAATATTATGAACACCACCTTCTTCCACTTGAAGCCTTCAGATTTTGGCCACATACTCTTGAGTATGGAGAACTGTGTGACTTAGCTTGCATGTGGGTGAAGAAACTAGGTATGTGATCACCATATTGCATACTATTATATCCTAAGAGTGTGCATTTCTGGTTTCCCCCCAGAAATGGCCCAGCTGAACAGCTTTGATAGTCCAGACACACCAGAGACAGATGATTCTACTGAGGGAAAGGTACTGAGTTAAATGATCACTTTTAATCATGTAATAGCTGGTCTGTAATAAAGCCATTCTGTGTTAATAGGGTATTATTAAAGTCTAAATTGTGCATGGATATATTGATTTATGTTCATGAAGAATACCTGAATGCTCTATATTTAAAAAGGAGATTAAAATTTTACACTCTTCTACCGCCTGCCCCCTCCCCATGCATGGACATACATGATGTGTTTCAGTCAGAAACAGTAAGAATTGCTCCAGTCTTTCTCTGGATAATATCAGTAAAGAGCTACAAAAGTATATGTTAAATTGTTGAAATAAAACAGGTAGAACAAAGTTTAAGAATAGAGATTTTAGAAGCACAGTGAAACCATTTAAAGACGCTTCCAAAGCAGATTTGGTTGTGATTGGCTTTAGACTTAAATAGATGTATTTTTAAAAGATTAACATTAAAAGGAGAGTGAAAAGTATTTCTGGTGTTTTCAGAGTCGGGGAGCCACTGTGCAAGCCAAGAAAACTCCATCTGAAGAGGAATTTGAAACAATTAAGCTAATCAGCAATGGTGCATATGGGTAAGGATATAAGATGATGTCTAGCCCTTAAAAGAAATTCATTTGAATTCTAACCATGAGTCATAAATGACAATGATGCAGGAGATCTGTAGCTATAGCTCCTGGTATTTGTACTTTAAATCCACTGCTGGGGGAGGGTAAGTCTGTCAGATTTGATTGAAACCATGCTGCCCCTCTGTGCTGTTTTTGTGATCTCTCTGTGCTATCCCCAGTGTAGAAGCACATTCAGCGTCCCCACAACTGCTTTAAAGTTAACCAAACATGTTTGAAGATCCCATATTGCACCTGTTTCAGCTCAAACATTGAGAAGTTCCACTACTCTTTATTCCCTGTGGCCCTGAATAAAATAGGGGGAAAGTATGAAATTAATTTTGATCACAAAATTTGGGAAGGGGGGGGGGGACACATGTCCAACGGTTCTCCTTGAAACTTTTCAATTTTATTTTATTTTTTACTTGGTAAGATTTTAAAAGATTTCATATATAATTGCATTCTAAACATTTCATAAAAGACTTGAGATGAGTTGATCAGCTACTCTTGTTATGCTGTGCTGATAATTCCCCCCCCCCCCCAGTTACTTGTGAAATATTCTGTATATAGTATGACACAGCAGTCTCTCTGAAAGAAAAGGAAATTGGCCTGATTATTCAAAAGAATTGGAAAATGTTGATATTAGTGCAGAGGCAGATAATGATATAATGATAAGCGTGAAAATAATATTTGATTATAGAAGTCCTGTTTCTTATAGATGAACATTACACATAGATCAGACAGAAACTATGACTTGTTGCGCTCACCCATTATGAATTTGAGTCAGAACTGAGATCTTATCAATATATTTATCATTGCAGAAGGAGCAGGGCAAGAAAAATCTTCGTAACTTTATCATCTAATCCAATAAGTGAATCCTGAATAAGAAAAGCAGGATTCAGAATTCCTGGAGTCTGCTCATGGCAGCACTAATGCAGTGCAACTTTCTTGTCTCAGTGCAGTGTTCTTGGTGCGCCACAGAACTACCCGTCAGCGCTTTGCAATGAAGAAGATCAATAAGCAGAATCTCATTTTGAGGAACCAAATTCAACAAGCTTTTGTGGAAAGAGACATACTAACATTTGCAGAGAATCCCTTTGTTGTGAGCATGTTCTGCTCTTTCGAAACCAAGAGGCATCTATGCATGGTTATGGAGTATGTGGAAGGTATTGTTTCACCACCATAGAATTCATCTTGTCACAATAATGATCTTACATGTTGACCAGAAAGTGGTAGAGAATTTTATATGTGCTGACTTGCATGGTGCTTTCCAGTATTCTCAAAAGTGTCCCATAGGTGCCATCTTAGAGGATGGGATAATAAATCCACTATGTGCCACAAAGGTTTTAACCTTGAATGGAGATGGGCATTCTCTTGAGGTGGTCCTGTTCATCATGGACTAGTTAGCCATGTTTGCTCTTGAAACCGTAGGTACTGGTATCTGACTTAAGGGTCATGTGAAAGAAATAAGAAATTGGAGAATGTTCACAGCGGAATGAATTGAATATACTCTTACACTATATTCTCTTCCATAGGGAAACAGCCATGGATTTTGAGGCTGGCTAATAACTATAATATTATCCGTACAGAATTAAGTGTAATGATGCTTGGCAGAGTCTGTCACTTGAGGAATAATTAAAATTAGTCAACTATCTGCGATCAGTGTCCCCTTATTTCTTAGGTTTGCAGTTTTTGTAGTGTTCTAAAATTCCAAGTTGTGCAACATCCAGGAGGGGTTTTTACCCAGCTAACTACATTTAAGAGTGAGAGTACTCACACGACAACTCCCATTTATGCCTTTAAAACCCACGAGTGCACTCAAAGTGGAGCACTATCCAGACACTTTAGCTAGTGCAGAGAGAGGTTCTCACCCCTTCATAGACTGGGTTCCTAGGAGCATACGATGCCAGTCTTCTGTTGTCTGTATAAGTTTTCTTATTTGGGAAGGTCAAAATTTTGACTTGCACAACTCTTGGTGGATTGGACCCCAGTATTCTTAGCAGAGGTTCATGTATCTTTTTGATGAACCAGAAGTATCCTCATTGCTTTTTTGTGTGTAAAGTGAGAACAGGAAAGCTACTGCAAGTCTGTTGCTCCATTTCTGTGCTGCTCCTTGTCCTTGGAGACTTGCAAAAGCCAGTGTTTTTTGTTTTGTTTTTAAGCACCGCAAGGTCTGTCATATTTTACCCAACAAGCACAGCTATTGTGGCTGGTGATGCCATGAGCACTACAGATCAGTCCTCCTCCTGTGCTTTCACTGTTGTGTATTACTATTTTGAAAAGTCTTTAGAAGCTAAGCATGACATAGGATACCCATTGCTGTAGAGAGTGCTCACCTAAATGTAAATACATACAACACTACCTTCTCTCAAGGAGCAATACACTAATGTTTTTCTTTCACCCCTTTCTTCTTTTGTGTACTTATGGGAACTGCTCCTCAGTAGTACACATTCATACTGGGAAAAGGGTTACAAGCCCAAGACTTCAGACTGTTATGCCAGAGGCAGTGTATTGGAGCAAATCTTAGCCAGTATAAAGGAGGATATTATTAAAATGTTGCACTGGCATATTGCAGTCTCGTACCCATAGCCACCTACCTGAGAATAAACCTCATTGAACTCAACAGAACTTGTTTCTGAATAGATGTGTATCGGATTTTGCTATAACAAGTTGCATTCATCAGATCTGGCTGACAGACAGTGACTTGACACAAATGTTTCTCATCTTTTTATGCTGTTCTTCTTTTTTAACCATGTTGTCTTAGGAGGTGATTGTGCAACTCTCTTGAAGAATATTGGAGCTTTACCTGTTGATATGGCAAGAATGTATTTTGCAGAAACTGTTCTGGCACTGGAATATCTCCACAATTATGGCATCGTCCACCGTGACCTAAAGCCTGACAAGTACGCTTTTAGCTTCTCATGTTTGGACCTGTAGTCGCAGCTGTCCATGCTAAAAATAGTTATAGGAACGATGTGTGCCATTCCCCCCCCCCCCCCGCAAGGGCAGGTTTTTATTTTAATTTTCTTGTTACTGAGCTCTTTCTGTACAGATGTCATTCTGTGCTTTTATTAGTGAAATATATTTGAAATATATTTAGGCGATTCATGATTGCTTAAATTTGAAGTGAGAGTTAAATTTTAAATATAACAAAGTGGGGGATCCCATTGTCCCTGTGCAGTGAGAAGGGCCTATACTTTAATAGCTGCTAAAAATGCAGACAGGGCACAACTTTATAGCAGATATCTTGGCTCAAACTTTAATTTTAAATGTTTGTGTACAAAGTTGCTCAGAAGTGAATCAGTAAGACATTAAAATGTTGCTGATCACTTTCATGCCCAGCTAAAGATACTCATGCTGATCTTTACAGTCCTGTGTGGCCTGAAAGTCATCACATTGAGATCAGTACGAGAGGCCCTGATCAGTGTTTCCTCACTTAAGAGTGTGCCTTCATTGTGGAAAAGAGTGTATCTGTAGAATTCTCTGCCTGTGGAGGTTTGCCACATAGTATACTATGTGGCAGTCAAGACTCTAAATTAAGGACATTTTATCAAGTGTTTTGGTAGATCATAAACAGTATAACATTGTATAAAACTTTAGTTTGCTTTCCTTTTCAGTAACACTTACCTATTTTTGCTTCAGTCTTCTCATAACATCGATGGGTCACATCAAGCTGACAGACTTTGGCCTCTCTAAAATTGGCTTAATGAGCTTGACAACCAACCTATATGAAGGACACATTGAGAAAGATGCCAGAGAATTCTTGGATAAGCAGGTACTTTGAAGTTATCTTTTTGAAACATCTATAAATAACTGCACATGCTGTTCTTTAAGGAAGCCAGTAGCAAGTATGTGCCCTGCAGGTTTTGTGACACGTATCGCTTTGATCCACAGGTGGTATAATAAAATCCATATTTATTAAAGATCCCTAGGTATAGGGCAGTTACAGATACAGTTCCATTTGGACTGCAAAGCTACATTCATGCTGATGACCCTTGTGTACATCTTCAAACATTTGAAAGTTAAAAATCCTTATAAAATTTGTTCAAAGCTATTGGACTTCTTAATGAAATAAAAAAGGAATGTGAGTTGTCTTCATGGATGCATTTTATTTATGAAGAAAGCTTCAACTATAAAAGGACAAAAGTTTTGTTTTTAAAATCTTCTGAACCGTCTCAGGATAATTGCAGTAACTTTGTAACTCCTAATTGGCTTCGGTGTGGGGTTTTAAGTTTTCTAATATGAAGTTACATTCTCTGGGATGCTTCCAGTAGGAAAGGTAATCTTCATTCCTTGAGCTATGTGGAACAACAGTGTTTTGAATGCAATAGCTCATTTATCTCCCCTCCCCCTGCTTCTTGTTCAGGTGTGTGGGACTCCAGAATACATTGCTCCAGAAGTGATCTTGCGGCAGGGTTATGGAAAGCCTGTGGATTGGTGGGCCATGGGAGTAATCTTGTATGAGTTTCTAGTTGGCTGCGTTCCTTTTTTTGGCGACACACCGGAAGAATTATTTGGACAAGTTATCCACGGTATGTGTCCTACCTTTATAAGCAAAAAGGGTTGTCTCCCTGTATTTGGTGAATGGCTCCATGTCTACTTATTTGGCTCAGGAGGTGTTGGGAAGTTCCACTGACCCTGCAGAAACAGCTTTTGTACGGCACAGAAAGCTGCATCTTTGTTGGGGGCGGGGAAGGCAATAAAATCTCATTCCCCGGGCAGAATACTGCATTTTTCTATTCTAATCCTATCAAACTAATTTATATAGATGAAATTGCCTGGCCAGAAGGAGATGATGCTTTACCACTAGATGCACAGGACCTCATCGGTAAACTTCTCCGACAAAATCCTATGGAAAGGCTGGGAACAGGTACAAACTCATTTTTATCATAACGGTTGTGGGAAACTCTGAAATATAACCACAGGATGTGAAAACCACCCCCCAAACCTGCTAATTGCAAGGGGGGAGTATGGTGACCATGCAGTTAACCTTCTCAGTGATCTGCTGTTTCCTCAGTCTTTGGCAGAATGGCCATTAAAAGTGTATAGGGTTCTGCAGCAGAAATATGTCATTATAAATGGGGAGCAAGAGCTGAATGGTGCAATTTCCTCCCCATTCCCTGACTTGTTCCCATCATAGCAATTGGGTCTTGCAGTTGAGCTCTACTTTGTTCTAACAGTAGACTGATGTTTAAACATTTTTTTGAAGGGTAGACTTACTGGCTTCATTTACTATGACATGGTTTAAGAATTCCTAACAATGTTGTCATTTCAGGGAGTGCTTTTGAGGTGAAGCAACACAGATTCTTCAAGGATTTGGACTGGAATGGATTACTCCGACAAAAGGCAGAATTTATTCCACAGTTAGAATCGGAAGATGACACAAGCTACTTTGACAGTAAGGGGGGAAAGTTGACTGTTAACTGTAGATGATTTTCAGTATTATTGTTAATATTGTGTATTAAGATGTGCACGTAAGTAGCTTGCAAACCTGTTAATGAAAGGGAGTTATGAGCATATTTTGAGCTTTCAGACAAAACCCATTCAACCTTCTGATTCCGAAATCATTCACTCATACAGCCTCATACTGCATTACACCTTGCAAAAAATGTCATTCTTGGATCCCAATGTAATGTTCAGAAGTCTGAGTTATATTAAGGTTCTTCTGCATTGTGCAGATTAACTCATGATAATCTTTTAGTTGGATTGGATTTGAAAGTAAAACTTAGTGCATTGGAAGTTGGTGTTATATGAGGAAATGAAGTAGTAACAGGGAGAATGCTATAAAATAGGCAAGACCGCTAAGGATGATCTGTTGCACATACTGATCTATAAAGTTTGCACTAAACTACTCATAGTAAAATAAAAGACAATTTGTAGACTATTGTAGAGAGAGCTTCGAATTTGAGAAATCTGACAAAAGGCCTTGAGAAGTCTACCTTAGCCACATACAGGTTTTCTTTCAAGCTAAGCCTCCCAGATAGGAATTGTCATTTCTGTCTCCTATACAGCATGCAGCTGGTGTTGAGGCCAACTATAATCAATATGTACCTGAAAAGGTGGATTTTATTTGCTTCTGCAGCACAGCATGTGCATCAAGCAGCTCAATTAAGTATTTTGGTTTGTTGTTTTGAATTGTCAGTTTCAAAATTAGAATTTAAAATTAGACTTAATTGTCATTCTGTCTTGCTAGCCCATTGCTCCTTATATGCAATGATTAAGTTCCATCATGGCTATGAAAACTACCAATTACAATTGAATTGGTTTCTGCTAAGAAAGGTTATCACTTTTCAGTCCCACCGTTCTGTTGTCAAGATGTGTTGAGTACATTTATTGTCTCAGCTACTTCAGGATGTGAATATTAGTGCAGCTAACAGACAATCTGTTGATTACGCCGCAAGTGTGACAGAGGTATAACAGTAAAAGTAGCTTCAGTTGCTCTTGCTGTAGCAAAACTATATTAAAAGTAATTTGAATGTGCACAGCCAGGCTAACAGGATTTCTACAACCATGATGTTAATAATTGAAACTCCGCCTTTTTATTGTAGTCATGGTGGACTGACAAGAGAACTGCCTGAATCTTTGGTTTTAAAAGTTTGAAAAAGCTGTACTTTTGTAATTCGTTTTGATAACTTTGTGTACCTTATGGCCAGGAAAAATGAAAATTTGATGGTGAAAGAAAACAATGACTGCTATCCAAGAATCAAGCCAAATTATATTCCACTTGTATAATTGATGAATCTTAGGAAAGTCCCTGATCTCAAGTAGGATATTTATTTGTAAATCCCAAGAGTGCTAACTGTTCCTTGCCTGTTGAATGTTGTTGTTGTTGTTTAGTCGTGTCCGACTCTTCGTGACCCCATGGACCAGAGCACGCCAGGCACTTCTGTCTTCCACTGCCTCCTGCAGTTTGGTCAGACTCATGTTTGTAGCTTCGAAGACACTATCCAGCCATCTCGTCCTCTGTTGTCCCCTTCTCCTTGTGCCCTCCATGCCTGTTGAATACATGACCTCAACTTTGTGTTCTCGTTTGCAGCTCGCACTGAGCGATATCAGCATTTAGATTCTGAGGAAGAGGATGACACGAATGATGATGATCATGTGGAACTTAGGCAGTTTTCCTCATGTTCACCAAGGTTTAGCAAGGTATATATTTTTAATAAATAGATGGGATTTGAACTCTGTTGTGGTCAAAACAGTATGAACAGCTGTATGATATCTATAACTTACATGGAAGCTAGGCTGTTTAGGAGGTACAGTGGTACCTTGGTTCTCAAACTTAATCCGTTCCAGAAGTCCGTTCCAAAACCAAAGCGTTTCTAAACCATGGTGCACTTTTCCATATAAAGTAATGCAAAATGGATTAATCTGTTCCAGTCTTTTAAAAACAACCCCTAAAACAGCAATTTAACATGAATTTTACTATCTAATGAAACCATTGATCCATAAAATGAAAGCAATAAACAATGTACTGCAGTCACACAATCAATCAATCAATCAATCAATCAGTAGCTGAACTGGGTTCCACACAGTCACAAAAACAAAAGAGCCGTAAAAACAAAAACGCAAAATAAATAGTAAAAACAGACAGAACTCAGAGTAACACTCAAAACGGAATCGTGGCACTCAAAACGGAGCACATTCGGCTTCTGAAAAAAGTTCACAAACTGGAACACTTACTTCCGGGTTTGCAGTTTTAGCTTCCACGTTGTTTGAATACCAAGGTGTCTGAGAACCAAGGTACCACTGTAATTACTTACCTGTACAAGAGCTGCCCATTTGTAAATGGACTCTGGGCCCAACAGAGTTCTGTGCTGTGATTGATGGGATTGAATTAACCACAGAGCAACATACGTGCTCTGTCAACTTTTGTGGGGGTAGGAACTTGTTAGAGATGACACACATAAGCAGGCCTTTTTGGGGAACTATTTCAATAGAAGAATATAAAAGACGTTAGGAGAAAATTGAAAATTCATAGCAGGATTTTCAGAAAAGATCCTAGAACATGATGGTTGCTTAGTAATTAGCAATACTAATAGGCATGAGCAGAATGTCTTATGTCCTGCTCAGGCCTTATGTCCTGCTCAATGAGCTCTCTAGAAAAATCCAAATGGATTTTGAAATTTGACTTCTGAACCAGAATACTCAGTGATGAGGCACAAAATGAGGTACAGATGCAGTATTTGGGGGGACACGGTGCAAAACTGAGCTGATGTAGCCCTGCCTGTGTCTTGAGCTCTGAAAAATAATACAGCATTCATCATGTGGGTGGCATGAAAGGCTCATTATAGTTTGAAAATGTTGTCTGACAATTCATCCAGATAATTTATTAATAGCTATCCTGTTGATGTTGTGAATTTTTAATAATGTTGTTTTCATCAGTCTCATATGCAAATCAGGTTCTCAGTTGAGTTCAGTCTTATAAACACAGATTTCTCTCTCTCTCCTGTTAACTGTTCAATGATTTAAAATGTCATTGTAAAGCAGTTGTTGAGGCATGATTGACTAAGCAAATTAGTCAGTAGGGTGTAGGATTTCTTTTTTAAAAAATCTCTCTTGGTTAAGCTTGTACTACAGAATTTCTAGAAATAGATTTTCTCTAGGGTTGGAAATCTTAACACCCTCACCATTAATTAAATTGGTGAAGCTTTGTTTTCCAAAGCCTCTGTTACAAGCATAGAACTTAAAAGCACTTTACAGAAATAACAGCAATTTGTGGGCACCTACATCTTTTTGTTGGCTTCAGCAGATAATTAAAGGACATTGCCAATTCCATCTTTTCAGTTTAAAAATTGGAATTCTGAAATACCCTGCGATTTAAAGAGTCTGTCAGTGACCGTTGTCATTCTAATATACAATTTGCTTGTACCTATAGGTGTACAGCAGTATGGAACGTCTTTCCATCCATGAAGAGAGGAAAACGCCGCCGCCTACCAAGCGTAGCCTGAGTGAGGAAAAAGATGACAGACTAGAAAGCCTTGGCCTGAAGTGTCGAGACCGCAGCTGGGTGATTGGGTCTCCTGAAATGTGAGCGTAACAAATGCTAGGTGTCCTTTACTTTTTCTCCCTGCCTCTGGATTAAAATAACGTTTGTGGGGGCAAAGAAGCAGTGTATGAACAGATAAACTTCATAATATGCTAATATTCCATGAAGCATTTCCAGACTTTTATCACAACAAATATAACGCAACGAGTTTTACTGTTAAGCAAAAAAGTATTTTGTGAGGGGTCTTAATCAACACAGTGCTCCCCAGATGTGAGCCATAGCTCGTCTTATCTCTGACTGTGGTGGCTCAGGCTAATGGAAATTGTACTCCATAGCATCTGAATGACAGACACCATGCTGGCTACCTTTTATCTGAAAAGGGTGCTCACATGAACATCCAAATAAAGTACCAGTGTAGAGGTTTTTACAGTCATGTATTTAAAGAAACGTATTGGTACTTTTGATTATGCTGAATACCAATGTTCCCTTCTAATACACGTCTAAATATTGGACTTGGTAGCTTAATATTTCAAGCTGCAATTCTGTATACAGTGGTGCCTCGCAAGACGAAATTAATTCGTTCCGCAAGTCTCTTCGTCTTGCGGTTTTTTCGTCTTGCGATGCACGGTTTCCCATAGGAATGCATTGAAAATCAATTAATGCGTTCCTAGGGAAACCGCCTTCAGACCAGGTCCGGGGACAGTCTGTCCCCCGACCTCTTCTGAAGGCTGGGGGGGGGGGGACAAGGGCTTTTCTTCCCACTGCCAGCCTTCAGAAGGCTGTTCTGAAGGCTGGCGGTGGGAAGAAAAGCCCTTCTTCCCACCTCCCGCCCCGCAAGCTCCGGGGACAGGAGGGCTTTGCTGCCGACCGCCAGCATTTTAAAAGCCCCTGCTGTCCCGGGGCGATTTTAAAATGCTGGCGGGCGGGAGCGAAGTCTCCGCTGCCCCGAGGAGATTTTAAAATGCTGGGGGTCGGCAGCGAACGCTTCGCTCCCGCCCGCCAGCATTTTAAGATCGCCCGGGGCAGCGGAGAAGTCTCCGCTGTCCCGGGAAGGCAGGCGGGGGGAGCAAAGACTTTTGCCCCCGCCTGCCTTCAGAAGAGGTCCAGGACCTCGTTCCGATGCCCGGCGGCAGGGTGCGAGGTTCCCGCCCCACCGCCCGGCATCGGGGCATCGTTCCGATGCCGGGCGGCGGGGGGAGAGGTTCCCGCCCCACCGCCCGGCATCGGGGCATCGTTCCGATGCCCGGCGGCGGGGGGAGAGGTTCCCGCCCCACCGCCCGGCATCGGGGCATCGTTCCGATGCCGGGCGGCGGGGGGAGAGGTTCCCGCCCCACCGCCCGGCATCGGGGCATCGTTCCGATGCCCGGCGGCGGGGTGCGAGGTTCCCGCCCCCCCGCCCCGCTTCGGAGCAGCGTTCCGAAGCGGGGCGGCTGGGGCAGGTGTTCCCGCCCCCCCGCCCCGCTTCGGAGCACCGGGAGAAGCGATCTCCCCGCAGCCCCTTGCTTCAAAAGAGGTCCGGGGGCAGCGGGGAAGAAGCGCTGCGCTTCCCGCTGCCCCCGGACCTCTTTTGAAGCAAGGGGCTGCGGGGAGATCGCTTTTCCCCGCAAACCCTTGCTTCAAAAGAGGTCCGGGGGCAGCGCGAAGCGCTTCCCGCTGTCCCCGGACCTCTTTTGAAGCAAGGGGCGGTGGGGAGAAGCGATCTCCCCGCAGCCCCTTGCTTCAAAAGAGGTCCGGGGGCAGCGGGGAAGAAGCGCTGCGCTTCCCGCTGCCCCCGGACCTCTTTTGAAGCAAGGGGCTGCGGGGAGATCGCTTTTCCCCGCAAACCCTTGCTTCAAAAGAGGTCCGGGGGCAGCGCGAAGCGCTTCCCGCTGTCCCCGGACCTCTTTTGAAGCAAGGGGCGGTGGGGAGAAGCGATCTCCCCGCAGCCCCTTGCTTCAAAAGAGGTCCGGGGGCAGCGGGAAGCGCTTCCCGCTGTCCCCGGACCTGGGGCTGCGGGGAGAAGATCGCTTCTCCCCGCCGCCCCTTGCTTCAAAAGAGAAGACCCGCTGTCCCCTGGGCAAGCTTCGTTTTGCGAAGCAAGCCCATAGGGAAATTCGTCTTGCGAGGCAACTCGAAAACGAAAAAACCTTTCGTTTTGCGAGTTTTTCGTCTCGCGAGGCGTTCGTCTTGCGGGGTACCACTGTATTCTGCTTAAATCTCAGTGATAGTGGAAAACAATATGCAGTTTCAGTAAAGATTGTTTTTAAACTGTTCTCCAAAAAACTGTTCTATCAAAATAAAATGCCTTCACTCAACTACCAAAATGCTTAATTTGGCTGAAAGGAATGATTTCTTTAAAAGTAAGAGTGGGGAGGAAATCATATATACAGCTGTTGTGGCCATTAATCATGCCTTCCCCTTTTTTGATACTAAATGGAAAAACAGTAGTTTATGACTTGTACTCAATGCAAATAATTGCTTCACTTGGATCTTTCATTGGTAGTGCTGCGTAGCATAGTGTCAAAGAGTATGAGGAATTAGCTGGTACGTTCCTGCTTCAAAATGTGACTTTTAGGCAAGTGAAACCATCTCCTAGCTTTGCTGAGATAATGGAATATAGGGTACAACCCTCAAATTGTACTATATCAATTCTGCTGCAATTGGTGTATAAAATTTCAGTATAAAAGGTTTTAGATTTCTGAAAGCTTTATTTCTAAATATAAAATCCACTTATACTTTGGTTTTGGTGTACAGTGGTACCTCAGGTTACATACGCTTCAGGTTACATACTCCGCTAACCCAGAAATAGTGCTTCAGGTTAAAAACTTTGCTTCAGGATGAATACAGAAATCGGGCTCCAGTGGCGCAGTAGCAGCAGGAGGCCCCATTAGCTAAAGTGGTGCTTCAGGTTAAAAACAGTTTCAGGTTAAGTACGGACCTCCGGAACGAATTAAGTACCACTGTATTGAAAAATAGAAAGAAATGTAACCACAGCTACCTATATTGATAGGGAGCGTGGGCTGTTTGAGATTAAAAGTTTTGATAAATTGCTCAACATATTTGTGAAATTTGTGGCTTCAATACTAGCTTTTTAGTCTTTTCAAATCATCTAATTTCAATTCTGTCTTGACTGAAATACCATCACTTTGATTAACAAATCATAGCACCAAATTATCTTGCCTTTTTTATAAGCATGTCAAAGTTTGCTCCAACTAGATTGCTCATTCTTGACTTTTGCTTTATTAGGCTTGTATATCATTAACAGTAGCTGCATCTTGAAATCACCAACTTCCTGAAAAATAAATTATCTGGGGTTGTTCTGTTCTCTCCCCCCAGACTGCGTAAACATCTCTCAGTGTCTGAATCCTCTCACACAGAGAGTGACTCCAGTCCACCTCTGACTGTCCGCCGGCGATGCTCTGGGCTTCTAGACATGCCCCGCTTTGCCATTTCAGCTGAGGAAGAAGGTAAAAAGAAACAGTTGGATGGGACGCAGCCACGGGAAAGCCACCCTCTTCCAATTCCAGAACAACCTGTGGAGCGAGAACTACAACTGGATGATGAGGATGGGTTTAAAACACCCTCTTCAACTATCAGTAATATAAGCAGCTCAACACTGACAGGTATGTGCCTTTCAAGATGGAAGCATTGTCTCCGCTAGGTGCACTAAGCTTACTGTTATCTGGGCAGGTCATTCTAAACATCTCCCTACACAACATGGGGTAGAAAGATTTTGCCTCCCTGGATGCTTCTGTTCTGTTAGGCATCTATGCATAGGCATCATGTTGAACAGGGAGTATGTGCATAAATGTCACATAGATCTGAACAGTGTGGGTGATACCACCACACAGTCTGGGGATCAACAATGCAATTTGGCACTATATGCACTGGATTTTACATTAATAAACCATATTCAGATGTTAACCCACACATAGATGTCCAGCGATCTCTCTGAGGTGATATAGATAGACCTGGGTGGCAGGGAGTTGCAGTCTTGCTCACCTGTCGCAGGTAAGGAGATTGTTTCTCAAGAAGCTTGTTACTCAAGTTTGCACAGTTCCACAGGGCCAATAGCTGGCTTCACTTTGGAACCGTAAAAAAGCTGGACTGCTTTTTTGTCGGGTCCATGTTAAAATATTAAAAGCTATCTCATAATGCCTTCTATAATACAGAACATCTTGTTTAGAAGTAGCAAACAAACAGGTCGTGGTCTTTGTCCCCAACTTTTGTTGATAGACTAACTGGTCTTCTTTTTTCATTATGTTGTTTGGATCTTTAATACCACCCCACCCCAAAAAATCTCAGACTTCTGCTGCTTCCAACACAGTAGCCGAGTTAGCTTTATTCAGGGTGTTTGGGGTGAAGTTTCTTTGGCTTAATTATGTGTTTTTGTAGCAGAAGGAAAACATGGTAATTTTGTTGAGATTATAACACCCCTAGTTAAATGCATCTATAAATAAGGCTTCAGGGCTTGGGTTTGCTTCTGAGGAAAGTTCACTGTCGGGCTGTGTGTAAACATGACTTTGATTTCATATACGTGCCTGCGGGGGAACAGACTGTTAGAAATTCCCTATGGTTCTAATCTATTTTAATTGATACTGTAGCTGGAAGCACTACAGACTTCTCTGATCAGTGCACTCGCAGTAATAGCAACGAGGGCCCAGAGTTTACTACTCCTAAAGCCACAAGTGACTTGGCAGTGCGGCGAGCCCGACATAGGCTACTCTCTGGGGAGTCTGGGGAAAAACGGACCACACGTCCTGTTAATAAAGTGATTAAGTCAGCATCGGCCACAGCCCTCTCTCTCCTAATTCCTTCAGGTAAGATACGGAAAGAGTATTATTTGGGTGACTTGCTTAAAACCAGAGGACTTTTAAGCACTTGAAGTAATACCTTTATATATTTCAAGTTGGTCCAAGATTCATTTAAAGTCATGTTGTTCTGGCGGTGAAGATGCAATGATTTGCCATTTATAACACAATTATATATCAAGGACAGCAATTTATTTGTCAGCTTTTTAACTACATCTACCATACGCTATTTTATTATAGTTTCTTAAAATGCAGCTTCTTTTGTTTGTAGATGTTTATGGAGCAGCATGTTAAAATTGCAAGCATGAGAAAAATGTAGGTGTCTTGTAGCTGTGCAGGCATCTACCGACATTACTGCATTTCAAGAATTTCATGAACAGCTGAGATGGTGCAAAAATATATATGCTGCAATGGATCAAGTTACTAAGTTCATTTGAACCATAGAAATAGAAATCTAACCTCAATGTGGCAGCAATATGGCCCTAGGCAGCTATTTGCATATAACCCTCTCCTGACGGCTCATTCTTAAGGAGCTGCGCACTGCTCCTGGCATGTCATTAGCTCTAACATTCATTGAAAGAACAAGCTGTGGGTGAATTCACTACTTAAGTCAACAGAATGAGTTTCAAATGGGTAAAATTCGCTGTGCGGGGTTGCCCTTTTTTCTCATTGCCTGCCATAGACAGTATTGGTTCATATCTGTGGTCAAGTTCAGCATTTTATATCCAGAAGTGAGTCAATGTGGGCCAATGTTTCCCATTTACTTAACCATGACCACCTGCTGTTTGCTCCCATTGGCTGGTATACTAGACAGTGTGGTTAAACAGTGAATAGGGAATATGGCAATTCAGTTCACAGCCAGTGGCTGTGGATGAATATCCTTTATGAAGTTGCTTAATCCCACATCATCTTATGGTATTAAATGCCTTCTTTATGGGCAGTGTGCAAAAGTGCTTCTTTTTAATGTCCTGACTCTTGATTCAAGTGGCCATCAGTTTCATTTCATGTTCCTACGGTCTGTTTATATGAAACATTTCTCTATACCATTCATATTTTTCTAAACTTCTGTCATGCCCTCTGTAATTTTTCCAAACTAAACAGCCAAAACACTTCAGGCTTTCTCCCTGAGGAAGGTGCTCCAACCTCTTCATCATGTTAAACCTGTCAAAGCACTCCTTTATAGACAGGTGATTTTATAGAAAAAGAAAAACTCATAGCTTCAGATCTGAAATCAGAATATTTTTTAGGACATGCTTACAGGTCAGTTACAGAATAAGAGAATAACTTGGCTAGGTTAGCGGTGACAAGTAATGCACAATCCTGATATTCCGTTTCTCTAACGTTGATTTGTTAAAACATATTTTCAATGGCCAAGAAAAGAGGAATCAAGTGTCACTAGGCTTTTTCAAATGCAAGTGCTATAATTCTACATGTGTTACAAATCAATATATTTGGTTCTGCTTTCATAATTTAATGCACATTGTATTCTCTTATGAAAACCAGGCTTTCTAATTTGCAGTCCTTCTTTATTTTCATGTAGAGCACCATACGTGTTCTCCATTGGCTAGTCCAATGTCACCTCATTCTCTCTCCTCCAATCCATCTTCAAGAGACTCATCTCCAAGTCGGGACTTTTCTCCTGCTGTCATGAATCCCAAACCACCAATCATCATCCACCGAGCTGGGAAGAAATACGGCTTCACACTTCGTGCTATTAGAGTCTACATGGGAAACAGTGATGTCTACACAGTGCAACACATGGTCTGGGTACGTTCGTCTCAGTCACGATATGACTCACTTATAGCCTAATTTGGAAAGAACCTTTAATTAACTGGGCCCAATAAAACTCCTTGTTTTTCCTTGGCTCTTCCCAGAATCAACGCAGAAATGGTGTCTCTCTTCTACAGAAATATATTGGGTGGGGGGTGGGAAGCTCTCTATCAGAGTTGTAACCCCTGGGTTAATTACATTTAATTCTTTCTGAGCTGTGTTGACAATGATGGTCTGCTTCGGATCATCTCCTTCCCTTAGGATTTTTCACACATCTGCCTGGAGTTGATTACATGTCTTAAAGCATCACTGTCTTCCCACTGAATTGACTAGGGACTTGGAATTCAGTTCAGCTGTGAATTATACAAGGGGCTTGCTGTGTGTGCTTGCTGTTTCTCCTTCACCCGTATTCTCAGACAGCCTGTCTTGTATATGTGTTCTTTTTTTGAAGTTTATATGCGATTGTTTGCCAGAGCCATTCCCCACAAAGAATGTTTCTCAGTTTTAATTGCATGATACTCACAGGTTAAAAAGAAAAAAAGAAATGGGAGGGGAAAGAGTGCCCCAATTTCCCTATAGACATCACTTAAGGTTTCCTCATCAAAATGGTGATTATTGTTTGAATCTAATTATCAGTGATACAATAATAATATGGAATAGAATAATTGCTTTTGTAAATCTGCTTCTGATCCTTATTCTGCTTGACCTTGACAAGGACTGCATTATGTAGAAGACTTAGCTGTCATAAGGCACAGGATCACATGCCACAAATTGAACACGTCATCATTTGGGTTGTTTGTTTTCATGGTTGCAATTGATTGTTTACCCATCTTGACTCATAAATATTCATAACTATTTGTATTGGGAGAGAAATTATTATTAATAACTTAGAGATGAGTAGCAGAACCACACCACATGCCCCAGGCCCCAGGTGCAGTCCCTGACATCTCCAGTTAGGTAGATAAGCTGAGAAAGACCTCTGCCTGAGACCCCAGAGAACCTACACTAGATAGACGAGTGGGCTAGATGAGCCAGCGGTCTGACTTGGTATGAGGCAGTTCATTTATATCTTCACAAAGGTCCAAATGAAAAACTTGGTAGTGAGCATAGCATCGCCTTATAGCATATAGTACATAGAAATTCTGAGACTGGTTTGTATGTAGAGTTGAGGGCAGATAACATGAACAGATGATTTGTTGAAATTGATGTATTGTCTCTATATTGTCAGCATGTAGAAGAAGGTGGCCCTGCAAGTGAGGCTGGTCTGAGAGAAGGGGACTTGATAACCCATGTGAATGGAGAGCCTGTACATGGACTGGTTCATACTGAAGTGGTGGAGTTGGTCTTGAAGGTAAAGATGGAGTATACACACGTGCTGTGCGACAAGTGCAATGTGCATAAACATAAATATACTTAATAAAAAAAGGGATGCTTACCCCAAGGAGGTTCTCCTGGAGTATCCCTTTGTGTCATATTGGTGTCTGACCATTTATTTCCCCAGACTTTGCTTTATCTTGCTGATGATTTTAATCTATGTTGCTTTTGTATGTTGCTCTTCGTATGCTGTTCATTAGTTTTAATGATTTTATTTGTATTTTGATTACTATATTGTACACTGTCCTGAAGATTGGTTTTGAGAGGCAGGGTAAAAGTTTCAAGGAGTCTTGCGTTGTTAAGGCTTCTGCAATACATAGCCTAGCATATTGCACTAGAAAAATAGAGGCAGATGAACCAAAACCATTAATAGCAGCATTACTAAAACATGAATCCTTTTTCACAATAAGGAACATGCTATTTGAATTATTCTTCTAATTTTTAAGCTGCAATACACTATTTTCTCTTATTGCTCTCATTGTAGATTGAAAACTATTTTTTTAAGCATTTTGCTCTGATTTGTCTTAAGGCTTTTCCACATGGTAAATGTGAAATGATTTCTTAGATTTGGAAGGTCCAAATGCTTCTCTTCAGGGTAGTGCTTCTGATTCATTTTCCTAACACTCAGACTGTAATATATTGTTGCTGGCGAAAAGTTTTATCTAGCTAGCATTTGGAGTGCTTTCTGGAATACAATTTCACAAGTAGATTAGTGCCTGTGACACCACAGAAGTTGCAAGCCTTCCTATGCTATGGAGCAGCAGTGGAGTTCAGTTGACAAAGAAGGAACTTGCATGAGAAATGCAAGGAGCAAATGCACTTTGAACCTGTTGCTTGAATGGGGAGTAATTTGAATAAATATTTCTTTAGAGCAGGGATGGGAAACTGTGACCCTCCTGTTGTTGTAGGACTCTTAACCTCCCAGCCACCATGGTCAATAGTGAAAGATGATAGGAATTGGTCCAACAACATATGGCAGTCCACAGGTAATCCATCCATGCTTTAGAAGAGGAAGGAATACCAAAGAGAAAACCAAGTAGAAGTGTTGGAGTTGGGAAATGCTGCTTGAAATAATTTCTAGCATGAAGCTGCTGGACATGTTGTAATTTATTTGATTGTCTTCTGGTTACCTTAACAAATTTATGTTGTATATTGGGAATCACAGTGTTGAAACTATTTGTGGTTGTCCTTCAACTAGAAAAAATGTTGCTTAATTAGTTGAAAAACCTGTGACTCAAGAAGACCTTCTAGCAGCATTTTCTAAAGACAAAATGAATAAATACATATTGGAGAAGAAACAGAATTACATGGGCTAATTTAAGCCACACAGTGGTAGACTGGCATTTCCCCTAGCATTAGCATCCAGCCCAACCAAAATACTCATGAGAGATAAAGAGATAAGTAAAAAGTGTGTGTGTGTTTTCTTGTTGGCAGAGTGGAAATAAAGTGTCCATATCTACTACACCTTTTGAGAACACATCAATTAAAGTGGGGCCAGCTCGGAAGGCCAGCTATAAATCAAAGATGGCAAGGAGGAACAAGAAAAGCAAAACAAAAGATGGACAGGAAAGGTTAGTGATGCTTTCTCTTAGGAAATGAAATTATGCTCTGATAGCAGTTGCCAAGGAAAATTTCAGAAATATCTTCTGCCAGTGAATGTTCTATATCACAAGAATTACACAGTGAGAAACGATTTTAGTAAGCTATGGGTTGCACCCAGAGTTCCGTAAGTGAAGTTCCTGCTTATGAACAGGGTAGTCTCAGAATTGCCTCCATCTGCACCTTCTAAAAATCTACTCTGGATTCCTGTAGGGTCCTCTGCATGGGAATAGCACAGGGTAGGGTTGCAGGGAGAAAGGGAAACCGGCAAAATTTGTCCACCCCCCTGCACCTTGTCTACAGAAGTCTCTGCTGGATCCAAGTTTTTGCTGGGAAAAGATGCATATCAAAGATGCTGATCCTATTTGTTTTTACAAATAATGATAGTATTCGCTTTCACTTTCTCAGTAAGAAGAAGAGCTCTCTGTTCAGGAAGATTACCAAGCAGGCTTCTCTGCTTCACACCAGCAGGAGTTTGTCTTCTCTCAACCGTTCTCTGTCATCTGGAGAGAGTGTTCCTGGTTCACCTACTCACAACCTCTCCCCTCGTTCACCAACACAGAGTTACCGATCTACTCCTGAGTCTGCACATTCAGGTAAAAGGGGAAGCAGGGAGTAGAGAGTGGCAGACCTTAAGCAAATCTTTCGGACTTGGTAGTAAAAATGTAGAATTTTCTCAGCCTGAGGGGCACAAGGAGACATGTCTTACAAACTATCAGGGTTCCCAAAGTTAAGCATGAACCTCTTGGAAGAGGTGAAAGGGTTTGATTGCTGTAACGTGAATTCTCTCACTGCGTTGTGGCCAAGCACCAAAAATTGTAATGTGGTGTAGAAAATAGTGGGGGAAAACAGCACAATCGAGACAGGGTGTAGCTGACTGATATTTTCTGTTGCAGTGGACCACAACTGCCTAAATTCAACTCCACCTTTGCCAGGTTGCAGTAGCCAACTTATTTCAAATGTGATGCACGTATTATAGCAGTTCCTAATGTTTCTCAATGTATTTCCATGCTTTTTTAAATATCCTACTTTTTTATGTTCACAGTTGGTGGAAACTCTTCTCAGAGCAGTTCACCTAGTTCGAGTGTTCCCAACTCCCCTGCTAGTTCGGGACATATTCGACCCAGCTCTTTGCATGGACTAGCACCAAAGCTTCAACGGCAATATCGATCTCCACGACGTAAATCTGCAGGGAACATTCCTCTCTCGCCACTAGCTCACACTCCCTCGCCAACCCCACAGTCTACGTCACCTCAGCGCTCCCCTTCTCCTTTGCCAGGGCATTCAGTTGGCAGTTCAGGCATCATGCAATCATTTCCTGTCAAGTTGCACTCCTCCCCACCTCTTGTCCGACAGATTTCAAGGCCCAAGAGTGCTGAGCCGCCAAGATCCCCTTTGCTGAAGAGAGTCCAGTCAGCTGAAAAACTTACCTCCTCTCTCTCTTCAGAAAAAAAGATGTCGTCTTCGCGCAAGCATAGCTTGGACATCTCCCATTCAGAATTCAAAAAGGAGATGCTCCAGAGAGATCCTGGCCTCCAAAGTTGGCAGGAATCCATGAGTGAAACAACTGGCGGCAAAGTTGGACTTGCAGAAAAAGGGACCCTGCAGAAACCTTCTTCCAGAAAACTGGGACCTATTCGGCACGATAGGGTGGAGCGAAGGGAGTCTCTACAGAAGCAGGAGGCCATCACAGAAGTAGATTCTTCTGAAGATGAAACTGACGAAGGATCAGAAGATAGTCAAGATGGGAAGAAAATGGACAGGCCAGCCTTCAGTAGAGACCACCAAGTTTCTGATCCTTTCTCCGAGGATATGAAGGGTTCTTCCAAGTTGGAAAGCAAAGACAGTATGGAGGATGATGCGTTTCTTCCTGAGGAACCAAAAACTATCAGTTTGCAGAAAGGGGCAGAACAACACCAACCAAAGGATGTTGCAAGGACACCACTGGCCGGTATAGACGAGTCACAATCTGAAGTTTGTGCGAGAACTTCTCCTATTGAAAAATTTGGTGACTGTGAAGCAGTTAAGCTAACAGATTCTGAAACCCCATTAGAGTCAGGACAAGGCAATACTCTCAAACTTGCTAATCAGAAATGTGCCTGTTTCGAAGATGCTGAGGACCCTAAACAAACTCTGATTATCCAGGAAAGCATAGACTGCCCAGAGCAGGTGAAGTGCCTACCAGTGAGATATCTGCAGCTCGGTCAAGGTGACTGTTCAGGGCTGGCAAGTGGCAAAGATAACCTGAAGGAATTTGCTTCTACAGAAACTACGTATATGTTGTCTCATGATATTATGCCTTTGTTAGCACTTTCTTCTTCTACTTGCACAACTAGCACAAGCTCTCTTCCACTAATAAGCCAAATGGACTGCAAAGATGCACCTCTGAAACAGGAAGCCCAGTCTGTCAAGGAAAGCACCAGTATTCCGAACCTGACAAGCAGTGGCAAAACGTCTTCACAAAGGTCTCCTGATGCCGAAGAATCACAAGGCTTGTCATCTGCAGCATTAGTTTCAAAACACAAAAGTCATACAAGTGACACAAACTTAAGTTGTCCTATAGGAAGACCAAGTCTCACACTTGATGCAGCAGCTGAAAATGGAAAATCAGTTTGCCCAGCTCCTTTAGCAATAGGTGCAAAAGGCATGTTGGGCCCAGGAAATATTAATGTATCTGGCTCAAGAGAACTAGAAAGAACAAGAGAAGAGTTCCCCCCGAAGGAACTGTTTCATATGAAAGAGAGTATGCCAAAGGAAGAAATGCAGGAAACACTAAAGGAAGGCCCAGGCCCAGTAACAACCAAACCTTTCAGCATAGGTAGTCTCATTAAAATATGTGGTTCCCATATTGGGTCCGAAAGCCTAGCAGAGTCTTCGGAGCCAGAGTGTTCAGTGGGAGCAAAAGAGAAGCCAGGGACTGGTAATTCTAAGGTACCTGAAATTTTGGAGGACAGGTGGCAATTGCCTCCACCTGAAAAACAGGCAGATGGCACAGCAAGGCAGAGCACAGGGGTTGCATCTGGACCAGATTCTAGCCAGAGTTCCAAAAAGGAAACTGCTCTGATGCCGGGAGAAATCGGAGAGGCTGGAGGTCAATCACAAACAAGAGACTTCCTGTTGTCAGATGGTGACGTCGTGAAGAAAACATAGCAACATATCTACATTCAGAAGCAAAGACAACATTAGTAGAACACAAATATAAAACACAAAACTTGTGCAACTTTTTTTGTTGATTTGTGTTTTCACACTCTTGCCTTTTTCATTCTTGCAATTCTATTTTTGTACTCAGCATTTGATGCCTCTTAGCAGGGTATCTTTAAAGCAAGATTAAAAAATGATTTCCAAACTCTCCCTGCTCCCACATTTTTGGCCCTAAATTTGAAGCATTCTGTTAAATATCTATTTTCTTTCAAAATTCCAGGGAATTACATTTGCCAAATTAGACCGCTCACTTGGAAATGGCACATTTTGAGCACAAATTCCAAATTTTAGTCCTTGTTTCCAAAATTTTAGGTCATGTCTTTTAAGCTGGCAAGGATTAAAATAAACACTTTTGATGGCAGACTGTTCTGAATCATTATGCCACCTCACATATCTTCTTACATATCATAGACGTCCAATTTATGTATATCTGTGAGGAAACGTTTTGTCAGCTTGTGCAATGGGGCAATATCCTCCTTTTAAAAAGAACGTTAAGCAAAACGTCAAAATAAAATCTTTAGTTTATTTTTGATTTTTTTTTAAAGACTTTGATTTAAAAGAAGATTACTTCTTTTTCTCCCTTTTTAGAATTTTTAATCCTTTTTGCTCAAAGTAGTCAGTAACCTCAAAAGAGGCACATGGTGCTTCAGTTATGCTAACTCAGGAGTAAGGGGCCTGTAGGCTTTCACTGTAATTGCTAACTACATCTCCCATCATCCCTGACTATTGGTCATGCTGGCTAGGGCTGATGAGAGTTGCAGTCCAGTAACACCTGGAGGCCACAGGTTCCCCACCCCTGCTTTAGCAACCTAAGCTAATTTACTTTACTGACATGTTGCTGTGAGAGGCAAACATTTGGGACTATCACACCCCCAGTCTTATGGAGCTATCTTGATTGTTGTGGACGAAAGTTAAAATCCAGTGAAGTGTTCTCATTTGACTTTGTGAGTGAGAGAAGTGATCTTCATTGATTCATCAGGAGGCAGCTAAGACCAAACTGTGTCTAAGTGAAATAGTCCTGTTAGCATTAGTGTCTCTTTCCCAAGTGTAAGTAGGTGATTCAGTAAATTGACCCTTCAGTCATATAGAAAGTTTATTATAATTCAACGTTCCCTTCCATGGTTTAATCTACCTACTACCTTTCTTAAATGTCTATATTTTCTAAGTAACCTTTTGAATGTTTTGAAAGTTCAACATCAGTTGGTGCTTTTTGCTTAAAGACATCTGAGTCTATGATACTGCACTGATACATACAGTATAGCACTAGCTGCAGCATTTCAAGTATATTACTTATTGAATCTAATTAGTTTATAGGCAAAAGTAACTATTTCCATAAACTCCACAATACTTACAGCCTTGCCTAACAGAATGCATCTGTGTGTGTCTGTGTGAGCAGAGAAAGTAATTATTTACATAGTCAGCTGTTCTACCTACAGAGGTGATCACATGTTGACTAATAGCTCTCCAGGGCAAGCACTGCAATTCATTACAGCACAGCTTTATTGCTCAGCCAGGTTTCTGATATGAAGGCTCTTCCTGCACCATTTCTCCTTACAGAGCCTACATGTACTTTTTGACTAGGAATATGCTCTTAAATCCTTAATTTATTATAATCTCATTTCAAGTGTGTCTTGCCCAAACTCCCTGATTCTCCCCACTACATACCCAATTATTTGGTTTTAGTTTTGGACCAATTTATTTTTGATTTGATTTCTTTATATTAGCGTGTGTGTGTGTGTGTGTGTGTGTGTGTGTGTGTGTGTGTGTAATAAAGGGAATAGTGTGTGTGTGTGTTGTAATGCTGCAGAAAGATCCATTGGCTTTCTCATACAGAACTTGAAGCTTCAGTACTCAAAACTTCAATAGTAGTTCCCCACAGTGATTTAAGATCTGCTAATCTCTTTAATCCTGCCGCCAGTGCACAATAGCTAAATTTATGCATTAACATTTTTAAAATAAACCATTAGGCTTTCCTCCATCCAGCCACACCTTTATCTTACCAGCCTTTCCTATCACTTTGCTGTGTTGCTCTCAGAACAGAGGCAACTGGGGCCTCAGTGAATACATACATTCAGAGAAAGGGAATTGATGGCATAGCCACTCAGAAATGCACATTAACTTGAATAATGTAAAAATATTAAATGCATTGATTTACACTGTGTGAATTTGAGCCCCGGGGATGAATAATGTAGCTTCAAACATACCTTGTAGCATCTGTTTACACAAAGGCAGCCAAAGGATTTATATCTCTAGTTTAGCCAAATAAAGCATATTGGGCCACCTCATTTCAGTATAGATGCCACTTAGATATTACCTTTTTATGTATTCATTCTACCATTACCAGGAAACCTATGTAATTGTTAAAGCCTTCAGAAGCCTTCATTTTTCATGTTACTTGATATATTCCTGTAACTGTTGTCCCACTTCAGTAAAAATGATTGGCCACAAAAAAATCGTTGCATCGAAACCACATGGCAGTAAATCAGATTTATTCTTTGGACATCTAATATATATATATATATATATATATATATATATATATATATATATATATATATATATATATTGAAGAGTTTAGACAATCATGATGTTTTTGAGGTAAAAATTTAAGGTCTTAGGCTTAATATTTTTAAGTGCTTATCAGGAGGCAGCATGTGATGAGAGTTGAACTGATGTTACCATGTTGAGGAGACAGGTGTTTGCATAACTATAGTCTAGTTAAGCCACTATATGTATACAGTGTTGATCCAGTTAGCTGAGACTGATCTCCATGATGTTCCATGAATGGGGGTGATTGGATAACTTTGTTTAGGCATGCAATATACACAGTCCCCGTAGCAAGTTGCTTTCCCACTTTCTCTTATTTTCGTTTGGTGTCTAGAATTTCAACTTTAGTTTCCCTCATACAGCCTTTAAATCTTTCAATATCCAGCTGGTGCATTTCTCAGCAATACTTCACACCATTATATGGTGCATCTAAAACCATCAAATAGATATTAAGTGTAAATATTAGACTTTCGCCTTGCCTAAAAACCACTCCTGGGGAACAATGCCTAAGACTTTTTGGTGTTTGTTATGGTACGGAAGAATACTCAACATAGACAGGGTAAAAGGAATGACCTGTGGGGCTTTTTTCCCTCATTAGCACTGAATTAAGGTGTTCTTTGGGGGTTTTGTTTGTTTCTTCCTGTGGGGAGGATTGTGTCTTTCTCCAGTTTTCTCTTACTGGATATGAAGGATGATGCCGTACTTCTAGTGGGTGATTTTACAGCTGTGTGTGTGTTTACATTGTCTTTTGGTTTTTGTTATTCTGGAGGCTGTGAGCCCACCTTTCAAGATGGGCTTCAATTTCAAGTTGGTGCCAATCAGCACCTGACTAGCAGAAACATAATGTTGGGATATAAGTGTTTTTAGAAACTTGAACAATTGCCACATAATAGAGGTGCAATAATTTTTATTCCTGTTGTACCTGCATGTTGATGTTCAAATACTCCTGAAATACACTTCATTTTTTTTACATAAACCCGTGTCCATTTCTTAATTATTTCTCTTCAGAGGTTTTCCTGTGATACGTTGCATTAATCCTGTGTTTCACTTGATCCATACTGAGTGTCCTGCAACTACCCTAATGGGCTTTGGTACAGTGGTTCAGTTCACATGTTGTAGCAAACTATACTTAATGGTTTACTGTAAACACAAAGATTGCTTCCACTTAGTTCCTCCCCTAGTGGGAGCTACAAACCACAATCCCTGGCTTCGCATTATGCCTGAGCCAGTGAATTCCCCCTCTCCCAATCCATAATGGGTAAGCCAAGAAGAAACCTTTGTTTCACATCATGGTTTGTTTGGAGCAAAACAAATGTAGTACTATGCCAGGTATTGTGATTCATTAGTCCCTCTTAACTGTTTTATGATATGCAAATGCAACCAATGGGTGGATGCATATAAGACTTGCCAGTTGATAATGTACTTCAGTGTTCATGTCAACTGCTTCTTGATACTGTAGACTGCGTGCCAGTGTTATATGTACTGTGGTAATTTACCACTTGGTAAGTGGTCACCTGCATTCACTCCTGTTCTTCCATGGAATCTAGTTGTTTCATCATAACATAGTTCAATATACCAGCAGCCTGGGAAGATGGCCATGGGTGGTGGGTGCAGTTTTATTTGAGCAGTCATCCTATGCCTTCCTGCCACTAATATGCAACAGATTTCCGTACAAGCACTATGTTTGGGCATCATGTAAAATGAGCTCTGCGATTCCATAGTCTTGTTCCATAGACAGCCAGACACATGTACTCACATAAGAAATAAATGTAGAGCTATAAAAACCTTAAGAGAGGGCAGTGCCTGGGAGCTATCACCCTCTCTCCATTGTGTTCCTGCAGCAAAGGCTTAGGCTGCTGTGCAACAATTTAGCCCCTGCCACATTCCATTCCTGCACCTCATGAGGGAAAACGAACTGTTTACTCAAGAGAGGAGGGAGTCAACAGCTATTCCTCTCCGTACAATGCTGAAATGAAGTTACAGCTTTCAGCAGACACCATCATCTTATGAAGTAAGCCAGCTGTTTGTTCTGGATGTAAAACAACTGGGGACCAGGGCCTTTACATTGCTTTAAAGCATGTTTTATAGTTATTCCCTGCCCTGCTCCCAAAGAATTATGGGCACTGTGTTTTGTTAAGGTTGCTGGGAATTGTAACTTGGTGAAGGATAAACTACAGTGTCTAGAATTCTTGAGGGGGGGGGACACATGCGGTTCAAATGTGGTCAAAGGGGGGGCATGTGGTTCAAATGTGGTCAAAAGGTATCCTGTGTATGCAGCCGTAGACGTAGGCTAACGACCATCTTAAGCACAAGGGGCTGATTCCAAGCTGCTCTAGGAGGCAGGTGGTCCCTCCTCCCAATATTAGCTCTTGGCTCACCAATGGCATGGCTTGCATATTTTTCACCACATAGAAAGGCCTTTATACTGCTGTTTGTTTCTTTATACACACCTATCCTGCAACTCCTGAGGGGAATTGAGAGCTGTTTGCTCAGAAGAGGAAAGGCTAAGGGCTTCAATAGGCCTGGCCTGCCTCTGTAAGGCACTGGGGTAGAGAATAAACGGGCCAAAGCGGCCACACTGCTCATGACAGCCCTGAGGTTAAAAAAGGCGGGAAAGCAGGAGAGGCCTATAGCACCTTGATGGGGCATAGCTCTAGTTGCTGCTTGATGCCGTGTTACACCTGCTGAGGTGAGGGATGCAGTGACGGCCGCCACTATGATGGAGATTATGATCACTGTCACCTGGGAACTAGGCCACATTTCAAAAGGTAAGGAAAAGGAGCAAAAACCACACAGTAGAAAAAATAATATTATCCAATGTGCTTCAGATCACTCTGGTCCTTCCTTAGGGAAACTATAATTTTTTAAAAAATATACCGTATTTTCCTGTCTATATTTTGGGGGACTCAGATTTAAGAAAATGAGGGAAGATGTATCCATGTATAAGATGCTTCCTAATTTTTGACATTATTTTTAAGGGGGAAAACCTAGTCATACACAGAAAAATAGTAATTACCCAAACTGAATACTGTATAAAGAAGCTCTTCATAAACAATATGTAAATATCATGATCATCTTAGAAAGAACCACTATTCAAAAGAAAATATACAAGTGTAAGTATTTTAAGAATATTTGTTCTTTTGACTATCATAAAAACAGAATACATATGTGCATATGCAATAACAAAGGTAGGTTACTTGCTCAAATAGACATTCAATATTTTATCATACCTGCACCACTACACCAAACGGAAATCAAGCGTAGCTGTTGACACTGCAAAATGTCATGGGATGTGGCAGAGTTATGCAAATCATGGGTTGCTAGGTTAAACAGGGCAGCCTAAGGACATTTTTTTTTTGCCTAAAACAAAGATGGTGTGTGGCTTCCGCCTTCCACATGCACAAAATGATTGGTAGTTGAATCTTGGGGGGTGGGGTGTCCTTTTAATTGCACATGCATTATGAATTCCATTAATTATGGTGTTAGGGAGGCTACATGCAATCCTACTTTCAATATTCTGCACGTGAATTTTTTTTCAGAGTGAACATACTGATTGTCACATAGCTTCCTGCTAAAATCTTGTAATTTTTCATAGCACAAATATAACATTGAGGAAGGATCGTGGAACAACTAATAAGTGATGTGTGGATGGTCCCATATAGATCTGCCACCCAGAGTGGTTGCTTCACTCTGTTTAATGGTAGGGCTGGCCTTGCTGAGCAGCTGATTTGCTTTCCTCCCAGACCAGAAGGCAAGTATGTGAGAGAAGATGTGCCGCAGAAAAGAGGTCCTTGCAAGCCTTTTTCACTTCAGCTTTCCTGCTCTTCGTGTAATTGGGAAAAGCAAAGTGCAGCAAGCTGTGTCAGAAAAGGAACGCTGCCTCTCCTCAGAAGTGCTAACCAAAGCACATCCCAAGTGGTGTATTTCTCCTCCAATAGAAATAAACTGCTAGAATAAAGCTGAAACAGTGCCACATCAGAAATGTGCTGCCTACTGGTTAACAGGGTGCAACTGAGAAGTGTGAGGAAGCACTTCTTGTGACGCATATTAGCTCAGGGTCTAGAGTGGGAGAAAAACAGATGCCTCGTGTGTGATATCGGGACCTTGCCCAATTTAATAACTCCAAGAGGACCTGATCTTGCCCCACAAGCCAGGAGACATGGAATAGGAGTTTACTGTAAGAAGCTTGCTTTTTCTGGCCACAAGGTAATTAAATGTGTGATTGAGTTTGTGCTTTATAGTGCACACTAGCAAGCTGGGTAGGTAGTCTGATTGCCCAGTGCCAGAAACACACACTAGATCCACAATACCACCCCTCAAACTGTCTAGTGTATGGTACTGATAGAACTGCAGTGGAAATCTTACATGTTGGAATTCAATATATGCTCAGCTTTCCAATCCTGTGTACTTGCATCAGAAAGAGAAAGCTATGCCATACTTCAAACATTGCATTGTGCATGTGTTGTTCTATGCTCAGTTTTAAGAGGCATTAAGTACTGAGTATGATTGGTTGAAGTGGAGAGGGGGGAGAGATGTTGCTGGACACCAACAATGTCACAACGTATATCTGTTGGCTACCCTAATGTTAGTACGACGTCATTTCACTTACCAAATGCAATAGCAGTCAACAGGCTATGCAGGTTGGGTGGGGGAAAGTTTCCTCTTTCCCCATATATTGCAGCCATGTTCCAGTTATAAATAAACAAAGAATTCAGCAGAAAAGAGGACAGGGAGAAAACTGGAAATACAGTTAGCTCCATCTACTGTTCTTCTTGCTTCCCACCCTATCAGCTACAGTGGGCAATGCCCACTGCTGTTGTTACAAGAGTTCTCTGCAGACTTAATCTGTTGCACCTACAGCAGTGGAAGCTGAATGATCTCCACTGAAATCAATAGGTTCCCCTAAATGCCACTAGCCTTCCACTAGAGGGCAGCATTGTTGCACAAGAATAAAATGCAGAGGCTGAATCTTGGGGATTTCCCCCTCTTCTGTGTTAAATATGACCACTGATGCCATTACTTAGATCCATCATGTGTGGCATCACAATATGGCTTAGCCCGCTGCTGTGCAACTATTTCTCCTTAAACAAGAAAATCACCTTATGCTTGTTTTATATAGGGCAGCTAACTCAATTAAGTCTGTGAAGTACTGTACTGGCTGTGGGTATCAGACAGTCACTTACCCTTTGGAGATTTCAGCACCTGTTCAGTTGTTTTCAACTGTTTCTAATGTTGTTTTAATGTTGTAACCTTGACTGGGACCTTAAAGTGAAGAGTGGGAAATAAATAAATAAAAACCAGAAGACATCTTTAGTCCACTAGGTCTCCCAGAAGATAATCCTGGCCTGGTTAATTATGAAATAGTAAAATTGTATTTAAATAGGTTTCTACTTGATTATTATTGTATTTTATTTATTTCTCTTTTTTACATCATTTTGACATTCTTTTGAATATAACATGATTAATTTTTTTCTACAATACAATAATAGGCAGATTGCACAATAATAATAAAAATAAGCAAATTGCATGATTAGCTTTGAATTAGGGCTACCATATTAACAGGAAACACACACAAACAACCCTCCCCTCTTTTCCCTGGAAGTAGCCACCCTTTCTGGATTTAAAAAGTTATTAAATTATTAAGAAATGTACTGTGTCTTAAATTATTTAGTAATGTAGTAAAAAAAAATCTTGTTATACAAATTCATTACTCCAACTGATTTAAAATGCACATCTTTTTTCTGCATAGAAGTCTTGTTGGATCCGGCCAAAGGTCTACTTAGTCCAGCATCCTAATTTCACAGTGGCCAACCAAATGCCTATGGGAAGGAAGCCTGTAAGCAGGATCTGAGTTATTTGGTCATATGTTGTTTCTATCATTCAGATATTTTAAATATCCTGGAATGCATTTGGAAAAAATTATACAGTGCTACGAATAAGCATGGTGGCTCTGACGTGTCAATGACATTCACAAACATAATAAATTTTAATAAATATAGTCATTAATGGAGGTAGCCATAAATGGCAAATTCAGAAATGATTCTTGAAAGGAGGGTGCAGTAACTAACTACTCTATAGAACATTATTTGGTGTTTACTGTTCCTAATTATCAAGGGCACAATCTTTAGAGTTGCATGAGCATAATCCTTAGGAATAGAAGTTTATAACGCTGGGAAATGTTCAGAGGGAGGAAACTGCAGTTATAACAAGCCCAGCTGGAAAGTTTTCAGGTTTTTCAGTAAATGAAGATTTCACAAATCCTTTTGGAAAGCTGAAAATGCGAAGATCGAGCAAGCATCGAAACCAGAGGTTTTTTACCACCAACACCTAGACCTGCACTTCTAAGTACTTCCCATTTCCTGCAGGCGCCACCTACCTATTTCAGGCACCTGCCACAACCTGTTCTCCTTCCCTGTGCACAAACCACTTCCCTGTGCTCCCACACCATGCAAGGTAGCATTCTGCTGCAGCAGGCCCCCGTTGCTGGAGGAGTGGCAAAGTGGCTGCTGTAGGGCTAGCTTGTGTTCACTGGTGCCCAAGTTCTTTAGGTCACAAGGTATGAAGCAAACAGGCATGTGAGTGGCAGTTGCTTCCTATATTAAGTATGCCACCATGCCACACCCCCTTGTTCCTTATTGTCTGCCTCTCTTGGCCACATGGCATAGCCAAGTACGCACACAAGATGGCAGTGGGCAGCAGTGTCAAGTACTTTCTGGTACTTTGTAGTATACCCCCTACTGGTCTATAACATCTAGTAGGTACATAGCTATGATGACCAGTAACAGGCCTGGTTCATAATTTATCTCTGTGTCTGAAACTAGAGCACATTTTGATGGTGGGTTGATTCAGGAAAAAAGCAGCTAGAGACTGGGAGGAAGGGAGCTTTGATGCTTTTAATGGCTTTTGTGGTTGTGGCAGATGACTGGGATTTAAATTCAGGGACTAGGAGAGGGCTTCCATGTGCCCCAATGTGTTGGGAAACGGAGACAAGCAGAAGTAGCAAGAAAGAGGAGAGATTTTGGGAGTGATATGGCATGCTTAAGGGAAATATGAAACCCCAGGGTGGCAGTTTGTGGGTGGTCCCTGCTAATAATTTTCTTTTATTGTATTTGGCTATATGTAAAGTATTGGAAGCTTGACCTTCATCCTAAGATTTTGGGAAAGGGTGGATGCTAAATCTCCCCTACTCTATACTCCGGGCAATTCATGGTAGGTGGGGGCTCCCCTATGCTTTACTTGCATGTATCTGGTGACCCAGTCCTCCCCAGGCACCCCCCGCAGTGCTGCTCCTTTTCCTGCTCTGACCATCCCACCTACCCACTCTTTCCTTGCCTCAGTCCTCAAGTCCTTTCCATAATATTGCAAATTACCCTGTCCCACCACTTCTCTTATATTGCACAATTAGCTTCAAATCAGGGCTGCCACACATACAAACAATTCTGCTCACTTTCTCATCTCTGTAAGTAGTCACCCTCTCCAAAATTAAAAAGTTATTAGAGGAACAATCTGGTCAATAATTCAGCTTAAAATCTATGAAAAATCCCTTCCCTGTCAGCTTTCTAAGTTGCCAGCTGGAAGGTGCCCAACAAGAAAATTACTGAAACAAAACCGTCTGTCATTCCTAAGGGACCAGAAAAGATTTTTTTCCTTCTCCCTTTCCCCTTCTTGTTTGCTACATTTTAAAAATAAATATGAAGCATCAGGCAGATTGTTCTAAAGAGTCCTTCAAGTATTGGTTTCTCACACTACGTTATGAAAGACTTTTGCCTTCAGGCACAGACTAATAAACAGATAATAACACAGGGGGCAAAGTCCCATGCTGCAGCTTATTTTCATAACTTTCATTTACTTTTCCTATAAATGTTTCATTTTTCAACCAGGAGGAAGAGAGGAGGACTGGCAGAGGTCTCACAACAGTGGTGCCAGTGGTGCAGACTTGCTCCTAATTAGAAATAGCAAGGGATTGGGCAGGCAGAGCAGTGTAGGAAATGCACAGCAAGCCCCTTCCTTAGAAGCGTAGCTCCCCTCGAGTGGGGAAAGTGTTGGAATCAATGTATATAGGCATACTCCCCTCCCCACCCCCACTTTCTTATTCTCTTTGAAATGAGAGTGAGAGTGGCTCATGCATTCACACACATTCCCATGGAAATCTTCAAAAACTGAAAGAAACTGCATTGTGTTGGACATACACAGAGAGGCTTTTGTGGGTATTAAGTGGAGGGTCATGCCTAGCCCCTACCTGGTATGTGGCATGGGGTCCTCAGAGAATGAACAAGGTGCTGAACAGGCTGAGGACTTTTGAGAAGCAGGTGTGGTCCTCTGGAACTAGTACTGAGGATCCCCTAGAGCAGGCTTCCTCAACCTCGGCCCTCCAGATGTTTTTGGCCTACAACTCCCATGATCCCTAGCTAGCAAGACCAGTGGTCAGGGATGATGGGAATTGTAGTCTCAAAACATCTGGAGGGCCAAGGTTGAGGAAGCCTGCCCTAGAGGGGCACTCCAGAGAGAGTTCCTTGGAGTTGTCAAAGAAGGAGGTAGAGCCACCCCACAGTCCTTGGGCTTGCTAGTACCAAAAGGTTGTGGGTCCAGGCCAAAGCGACAACATAGCATGTGACAGTGGGCCCAGAGTAGTTGCACAGATAGTAAGTGATCTACTCATGAGTAAGAAATCACCAAATCTCTCTTCTAAGTACCAGCAGCTGTTGTTAGGGTGTGATCTAGGAAGCCAGGATATATAAGGTCACACTCTTGAGCCTTCCATGGAAGCTACACAGGTCTTTGGTGCCTTTTTTTCTAATTTGAGTCCCCACTCCTTGCTGTAGACTATGGTGTCTTACTTTACGTCCCCGTGAAGTTGACCTTGCACTGTTGCTTGACCTTGCCTCCGGATCACTGTGCTGCATCTACAACCCTGTCCTTGTTGGTGAGTGTTTTGCTTAATAGGCTTATACCTTGTGAAATCTGGCCCCCAGCTCCTGAGAGCACCCACCTGAGTGTGGCAGCAAGGATAGGAAAAGAAAGACTATTGGAATGACACTGCTGTTTCTGGTTGAGGGTTACTCTACCATGTCACAGGTTTCTTGGCTTCGTTTTAAGTGTGCTCAAATATCCCTCCTTACAAGGCAACTGTGAAGTACACAGATAACCACACCTAGCTTCAAAACAACACACTCATACACACTGCTTTGCTCCTGGGTTTAGACTTCTGCTGTAACACCATAGCTTCAATTTGTGTACTTTGGTTAGACCATACACTGATTACCCAAACCCAGTCAGTTTGCACCTTCTTTTTGTATTCTGTGCTTTTTAGTTGTGGTGATACTTGGTTCCTTTAAAGTGTTTTTTAAATGTTTGTATTATTTTTATTGTTTTGCTGTTTGCCTCCCTAGCCTTATTGGAGTGGGGGGAAGGGCTGGATAAAAATCCAAGTACTGTAATAGTAATTATATACTGGTATTTGTTTTCTGACCTAAGCATATACTTCGTTTCATGGCAGTCTTTACAGTTGTCACTATGATCTGTGTACACTAAGTCTTAAGATACCGCTAGTGTTACACTAGAAATACACTCTGGTCTTCCTCTCAGGAACTCTCTTTAACAGGAGCACAGGCACCATCTATGCGGGACTATGGAGCCCAGGCACCCACAGATTTTCAATGAAGGGGCTGGGAATCCCTAAAGTTCTACATGGTGGCATGTGGGACATAGGCACATCATGTTCACATACACGCCATGGGGCATCCGCATGACATGTCAGCACGCCCCTGCGACATGTGCAAGTAATGTCACCATGCCGTGGAGTGTGCTGATGTCCCGTGCACATGCTGCAGTGATGTCGGCATGTCCCAGGCCCCCTCTGTCATGGGGACAAGGTGGTGCACCTGAACAGTAGCTTGCATTCATGTGGTTCTCAGGCCTTTCCCTCCAAAGCAGTCAGTAGGCCCAGGTGGAGGTAGGGAAAACAGTGGGGTATCTTAAGTGGAACTGCCTTGTTCCATACTAAGCATCTAGGAAATTCAAGGGCATCCTAAACCACTCCATGGCTGGTGTTATTGTTTGGAAGGGAAGTAACTTGCAGAGTTTATTTGGCCTTCTTATGTAGTAGATTTCAGATTTCTTTTTCTTGTGGAATTTTGGACACTCTGTTCCTGGTTCAAGCTTTCCTTTCAAGCATTAGCCAAACGCCCAGGAGTGAAGCAGCTACATGCCACAAGCGTTAATTCTTAGCTGTGCTGTGTGATGGGAGCTTTACTGATTGCATGTGGCAGGTTTCAGGAGCCTTTTCAGGCTTCTGTCACTCTTGGTTTCCAAAAGGGAGCACCAGGTTGCGGCAGTAGCTCCCTGAGCCTGGGAAAGCAGAGGCATATTTACCAGTTAGGTAATTTGGACGGCTGGCATAGTCCTTAGCTGTGGGCCTCTTTCCATCACTCCTTTGATAACTCTGCAATGCTGCTAATATCGCATTATTTCAGTCTGAAGACCCTTGTGCAGGACATATAAAGGTTGATGCCCCTAGAGCACATGTAGAAGGTACAAATGTATGGAACCAAATCCTGATTATTGTCTTGGGCTCTTTCCAAATAGCCCTGGGCTTGTTTGAAAGTGCAGAACAGCTATTAAGAGATTCCCTCTTTGCAGGACTTCCCAAAATATTTTGCAGCATTCATATGATGCCATTGTCTTCAAAATACCAGTCTGTATATTTCTAAATTTAATCTGGATTTACCTTTTTAGGGGAAATACAATACCTTCTCTCTCTCTTTAAGTGTTTCCAATTTCCCATTTGTGATATCTCACTGCCCCCAATTACAATATTAAACCCCCACCTGGAAGCACCTAAGGTGAGCAGTGAGGACAAACTGGAGGCCTCTGCTTGAGCTGACCAAAAACCAGAAGTAGGAGCTGTACCAGGCGAAGGCCTTGGGTTGCATCAAAGATTCAGAACTTTTGAAATATTGACATCGCTTACTTTCTAAAATTAAACATCCCAGGGCACAAGCTGGTCTTTAAATGCACACACTGGAAGACCTTCTTACCCTAATCTGTGGTGTGTGGGAGTTGGTTGTGGGTTTGGAGTAAGAGAAGGACTGTGCACATGTTTGGAGTCACTCTTCTCTTTCAGATAAAATTGCTTGTGTGTAAACAACCATAGTTGCAATCTCTGTTACTTGTCATAGAGGTACCACTCCTCCAGCTGAGGGAGGAGGGAGGCATAAGATCGGAATGTGAAAGCGAGAGAGGTGGTTGTGAGTTGACTGAAAGCACCTTGGTGTGCCAGGCCTTTGGGCATCTGATGTGCAACAGCCGATTTTCTGCCTTGTAATGTTGCTGTCTTACATTCGCTTATGCTCTGCTTTGTAAGAAAAACCAATGTTACAAAGACACCTTAAGTCCTCCAGTATGTGCATCCAAAGGAAGATAAACTCAATCTTGCTGCCCCGAAACATTTCACTGTTCAGGAGAGCGGGCAGCATGCAACAGGGGCTTTGGCCACTTTCTCCAGGAGTAAGGGGAAAAGGAGACCACATGGGCAAAACACTTTCCCCGGCACGAGGCAACCATGATGACAAAGCACACCTAGGTCTAATGCACATTTGTTTTCACACACATCTCTGTATTGTAATTAGCAGGGGCAATTGCCCCTTTTCAAAAGCTTGAGTCACATGATCGCAGCTTCCACCAGCGGAGAAAAGACTTGAGCCCTTTCCAGTTCCACAGTTCATTCTGTCCCCTCTCTTCCTTTGCCTTTTGCTCCAATTAAGGGTTTGTTTGCCTTTGGAGCAAGGCAGGGTACACTGAACCAGGAGCAGCTATTACATAAGGAGGCTGGGTCTGAAACACATTCAGAGCAAGGCATCACTCCCAATCTGTTCCTGGAGCTCTGCTGTTTTTTCTGTTTACTGCTGTTTGCCTTTGTAGCTTTCCTCTGATGTTCCAGTACAAAGCAATGTTCTAAATGCCCGTTAACTCCACTGGGAGAGCGAGAGATGTGACCAATATTATCCTCCTCCAGCTGACCTCCCCACCACTTGGAATCCACCGCCTCCACTGCATTTTGGACACTGGCTCGCCTAATTTAGGAATGTGCTGCAGTTCCCCCACATCCCACAGAAAGTGGCCACTCTTCCTTCACCACCCTCACTTTCTGTTTTTCATGTCTTGCTCTTGTCAATAGTAGTATAGGGAGAAAAAAAATCTGGGGTGACCAGTTGAGTATTTCTTTGGAGTCCCAGCTGCGGAAATTGTAAGAATTACAGTCTGTTCTCATCTTTCTGCTGCTGATCCTGTAGCACTTGTCTAGTGGTTCCTTATGTAGGAAGCTGCCTTAAAACTGAGTCTGACCATTGGTCTGTCTAGTTCAGGGGTTGCCAACATGTTTGGGCCTGTGGGCACATTTTCAAATTGGTGAAACTGTCATAGGCACTCCACATTCACATAGACTACAACCTAGTCTATTAACTACATTATAATACTTAAAAGCTGTATTTCAGTAGGTGGGGAGGGTACTCTTTTAGCCTCAGTGAAGGCCTCTGCTGGTACACATGTCTCCACAGGAGTGGCATTGGCAAACCCTGCTCTAACTCATTATGACTGCCAGTTGTATTTGAAGATGCCAAGACTGCCAGCTGGATCTTTTGAGTGCAAACCATGTGCTCTACCACTGAGTCATGACCTTTCTTGTTCTTGAGTGTTGTAGCATAAAGTTCTAAAATATTTTCCATTTCACTTTTAACTGCTTTGGATGGCTGCTTGTCACTCCAAGAAGCTGATAAAACAGGTTGTTTGCTGTGAGGGTTCATGACACAGGAAAGCACTTGCGGTACATTTTCTCCTGTGGCAGCTCCACATGGCAGACACTATTGTGAGAGTGCCGTTTTTCTCTTGTACAGTTCCATTTCATTTCCACACTGTTGGTGCAGGAAAACTTCTCAGTGGATCGTACTCTTAGTTTCAAAAGGTGTGATCCTATGCTTTAAGCTCCGTTGAAAGCAACAGAACTTACTTTTGAGTGGACAGACTTTAAGAGTTCATGTTCTACTGCTTCAGCTTGACAGAATTTTCTGGAAACTGCAATATAGTGCTATTTCTCAAAACTTAAAAATTACAAGATTTGGAGAGAACCTTTAGGCTTCAAGCTTTGCTCTGAAAATAAAACAGTTCAGCTCCACTGTCTTTTACTAAGAAACTGAATAAAAAGAGCCTGGCTGGATGAGGCCACTTGTTCTCACAGTGACCAACCAGATGCCTATGGGAAGCTCACAGGCAGAAGCTGAGTGGAAAAGCATCCTCCCACACCAGCAACAATAATTCAGAATCTGTTCTGTTTAGGTTAGAGTGAATATCCATGTCTACTGGAGGCCTCTCTTTCGTAAATGCATCTCTGCCATTTGCTCTGAAAAAAAAAAGCAGCTATTAAAGAACAACAGGCTCCTGAGTTTCAACAAAGCTTGCCATTAGCATACTGGAAGCAGTCTTCCCTCCCATACAGAGGCTCATGTGCCAATGGATTTGTCCTTTGGAATCCCCCTTCAATAGTTGCTGACCACTGTCAAGAGTCACAACAATAGCCTGTTTCAGAATCTAGGCTATGGTTAATAAACCTAATGGCAGAAACACTGCTTTGTTGAATCTCCTAGCTTCCCCTTAAGAAATAATGCTTTGTGAGCTTTTGTCCAGCAAGGGATTGCATCCATGTTTCTAAAATAATGTGGTTTTCCTTAAGCAATAAAATCCTTATAATGTGGGGCGGGGAAAATGCTAATAGTCCCAAATGTGTATGTTTCTCACCATCTTGGCATAAGGAAGTCCTAAGCAGAAGTACACTAGGTGGCACCCTCCTCCATGTCTTGAGGCATGACACCACCAAGAACAGAGATCTGAAGGTTTGACTGAAAATCTTCAGACCCCAGCATCTAACTAGGAGAGCAGTTGCATATAACAGGTAACAATGAGACAAACATACAGAGAATTGTTAATTTGTATAGAGTAGAATGGCTACATTAATGTCAATATTGAAACCATGCTGCCCCCCACCCCAATTTGATTTAATACTGTGACCTTATCTTTGCCTGATAGGTTTGAAAAGTTTTAGGACCTTGCCTAGACATATAGTTTGATACAATTATGTAAAATAAATGGATATTTACATGATTGAGATGTCTCCTTCATGTTGCAGTGCTTGATAAAACTATAATTATTTTAGAAAATAATAATTTTCAGGTTGTGCATTTTTAATAATGACATTATGGGAAAAATCTGACATTGTTACCTGGATGGGAGCAGAAGCAAAGAGCCTTGGTGTTAGTACCTAGGCTGGAATGGGCATGCCAAGGCCCACCAGAGGTGATACTGCTTGCCGCACTCCTTTCTCCTCCTCCTCCTCCTCCTCCTCCTCTTCCTATAGTCATGCATCTGGCAGCTGGGTATATACACAGTTACAAACACTCATTTTACCATTTTCACTTAAAAGATATATTATCCTTTTCTGTAACACAATACAGTGGTACCTCTGGTTACATACTTAATTCATTCCGGAGGTCCGTTCTTAACCTGAAACTGTTCTTAACCTGAAGCACCACTTTAGCTAATGGGGCCTCCTGCTGCCGCTGCACTGCCGGAGCACAATTTCTGTTCTCATCCTGAAGCAAAGTTCTTAACCTGAGGTACTATTTCTGGGTTAGCGGAGTCTGTAACCTGAAGCATATGTAACCCGAGGTACCACTGTAGTGCTTATTCCTAAGTAAATGTGTTTTTAGTAACTGGCAGATACAAACTCCATTTTATTCCTATAGTAATGATGGCGCTATGAGTTAAGTTAGTTTAAACCTATGCTCAGAGTGTTTACTTTTAATTGAGTCTGGCAAGGTGTAACTCTTAAGAGTGTAGTAGCATTGGCTGGGTTGCCTCAGCCGCTATGGGCAGCTTCCAATAGAATATGAAGAACACATGATATATCAGACAATAAAAACTTCCCAATACAGGACGGCCTTCAGATGTCTATGGAAGGTTGTATAATTGTTTATCTCTGACATCTGACTGGAGAGTGTTCCACTGGATGGGTACCACTACCAAGAAGGCCCTCTGCCTGGTTCCCTGTTACCGGAGCTGGACCTAAATGATGGGAGTGGAGATGCTCCAGGTATACAGGGCTGAAGCCGTTTAGGGCTTTAAATGTCATGGAATGGAGAAGAGGGATGTTAATTGTGTGCTTCACAACTGAAGTAACAGAGATGGTGGTCTAAAGACCATTAAGTCTTGAATTGGATTCAGTAGTGGACCCATATAGATAAGGTGTGTTTCATATGCCTTTTCTCAGCTAGTAAACTTATTACTGTATTTTGTACTCATTCTAGTTTCTTAAAATCTTCAAGGACGACCTCAGAGACAGGCCATAGTGCAGTGGTAGAGCACATGTTTTGCATGCAAAAGGTCCCAGGTTCAATCCCCAACATCTTTAGGTAGTGCTGAGAATGTTCCTTCTCTGAAACTCTGGAGAGCAGTCACTAGTCAATGTCAACAATACTGACACTAATGCACTGATTCTGTGCACAGCAGCTTCCAGTGTTCATTTCTCCACCCCTAAACAAGAGTACTGGCCCACCACATGCTGGCTAGTTTGACTGGTGGATGGGGCTGCACAGCTACCAATTAGCTTGCTTTTGGCAGTCTCAGGGGGACCCCCATGCTTACAGAAGTACAATAGCATTTCAGAAGAAAATTTACAGCGGGACACACACCCTCCCCCCCAAAAACACGACATAGTTCTCAGCATACTCAGTAGGCAAGTACTTCTGGCTGACTATTGAAGGCAAGGTAGAATGGAAAATTGAGAAAAGAATTGGAATGGAGTATCCTGCAAAGGGGCATGGCTGCCTCCCTGGAACCCTGAACAAAAATGCTCCACACTTCATAGCACAGGTCTCTCTTGTACTGCTTGCTAGTCATTCTCAAGGGTTACTAGCTAACAGTCTGTGAGTAGAGAAAAAAGCCCCTGCTGGTGTTAAACTTCATATAAAGATTTCTGTTTCCTTTTGTAAGCACAGCCAAAGGTGCTCTGCAGCTGGCAAATATCCTTGCCTGCTAACCTGGAGGATCAAAGGTCCAGGCTTTTGGGGCCCTGTGCCTGACACCAAAAACTCTCTTCTAGACCCAAACTATGCTTCTGTTCTTTGCTAATCCAAGCACTAGGATGTGGAGCTAAGCAAAACACCAAAGCGTTCCAAAATACAGATGTTGAAAAGCAACAGAATTTGGTCTGGTTGCTGCTGCTGCTTTCCTCCAGGAGCACTCAAAATACTGGACTTCTGTTCCTTGATGTTTGAGCAGTTTAAATTAGACCCCAAGGAGGAGTGGGTGGGAGAGGATAACGCTATTCCTGCAAAGACGATGACTGCATTAAACATCAATTTCCTTGTATTTTTCTTTCACTTGGATCCAAGTGGATCTGGCATGCTTAAAAAAAAGTTCAGACATCCTTCAGTAATTTCAGCTCTTTGAAACTGGCCAAAGTTTCAAAAAGCTTGTCACTGGGCCTCTGCCTGCTTCCTGGAGGGCCTCCACCTCTCCTCAACTCTCGCTGCCAAGCCCTTGCATTTTTCACAGCAGGACCAAAAACCTCAAGATATTCACAAGTGGGCTCCTCCCCCATCCCTGGCATATTGATATTCATTTGGAAGCTGTAATTAATTAGGCTCTGTTGCCCTTTCACCCCTCTAAGCCCCTGGTGCTGCTTTGGCCCCGCTGTTTGAAACTCTGCAATGTCAGCACATTCCAGCAAAAGCTGTTTTGAGTGAGGGCCTCTGGAAAAAGGGAAACCCCATTAAATTCCAGCACTTGTATATTCCTTGAGGGCCTTGGTCTGAAACACCTTTCAAAAGTTGCCCAGTGTATTAATTTAGGAAAAGAGAGGGACGTTAAATCTAGCCTCCTTTCATTCTCCCTCTTCTGCCTACTGCTGGCTGCACACTTTAACTCCAAAGTTTGTTTTTCACATAAGTTACCGGTTTTAGAGGAAATGTGCAGTGATGGAAATGACTTCTGTTTTAGGATTTAGACATTTTTCTTTTAGATAAAGATATAACTATTAAAAACTATAAAACTTCAAAATAAAAAGAGTAATGATGTCAGAAACCAAATACAGTATGCAAAATTGCCTCCAACCAAATAAAACATATCTCTAAGATTCATACATGGACTGTGACACCAATTTCTACAATGACTAATACTGGTGCAATTTTTCCTCTCCCAGTGCCTTGTATAAAGCTAGTGGGGGGAAATTTGTGCCAGACAGTTTAGAGGATTGGACTACCCATATACAGTATGTTAAAATTAAAAAGAGTTAGAACTTTCTGCTTGGAAAAAAACTGAATTATTAACAACTCCTTTAGCACCTGACTGAATATGAGGCAGTTTATGAAGACTATGTACACCAGAAGCAAAGGCACATATACAGTTGAAGCATATGTATTTAACTGGGTATACATAAAAAACGTTGTCTGGATCTTCCACACCTTTCAGCAATTTTGATTAAGGCTTTGAGTGGATATGAAATAGCAAAATTTACTGTGTTTGTCAAAGCGAAACAAATGCTATTAGACTGCTCAGGAAATACTTTGGGGTTGCTTTGGTTTGGCAATGCAAATAGGTGTAAGATTTCAATCTAGGATGGGCTGGGTTTATATTTCTTTTTCCACAGCTCTGTGTCAGCTCTCTGGCTCTGCCAGAACCCAGAGTAACCATACAAATACTTGCATATCCTGCTCTCAGTTTACAGGTACATTTAGTTGGAACTGAACTGCTAAGGAGCTACTTTCTTCTGGGAGGGCCATTTGGCAGAAGGATCAGACGTTCTGTCTAGGAACATATGGCTATATGCATATGACCCATGCACACCTTCGCACAAGTGGGTTCTTGTTCGTTCTCTCTCTCTCTCTCTCTCTCTCTCTCTCTCTCTCTCTCTCTCTCTCTCTCTCTCTCTCTCTCTCTCTCTCTCTCTCACACACACACACACACACACACACACACACACACACACACACACACGTTACTTTCACAAATGTCATTTAAAGCACGCACACCAAAATTCCTGGTAACTACCGGTAGTTTATTAAGGGTGCTGTGATTTGTGGTATGTCAAGTGTGTGTTGCAATTTTTACTGGGGTTCAATGTGCTTCTGGAAAGGGTTAAATGCTCTCTTTCTCCTCTGTGCTTTTGTAATGTTAGTCCCCCTCCCCATGGTTTTTTTAAAAACACACACATAAAGGTGATGTTATTTAGTAGGGAAGATTTGAAGCAATAGAGCTGAATCCTAGAGAGGCAGATCTCTAGCGGTGGTAACTGGCCAGAATAAACCACCTACACCTGGGGGAAATTGCTCATCAATTTCATTTAGTTTAAAAAGCTGGATTGTTTCAGCTCTAGAAAGAAAACTGAAGAAGGAAAATGCAAGAGGGGTTTTCTTTTGGATGATGTTGTCGATCTGCCCTCTAAAAAGTAAGTAAGCAAAGTGTGACTCTTCTGGTGTGGAAGCAGCCACAGACAATGGCTGAGAAATTGATTTATTCTTGATAGAGCCCTAAAACACTAGCTCTGTTGAGGACAGTGTGGCAGCTCTGGAGGAAAGGGGAAATACAGCAAGCTACCTCAATGCTATCCTGTTACTTTTGCCTGATTTTTCCCTGCTGCAGACCACAAAGGTCCTAAGCAGTGTTCCCCCCCCCAAAAAATGTTTAGGGGTACTCTCATTTTTACAAAAGAAAATCACCATTTTACAGTTGAAATTGGGGAAAATAAAGACAACTTTGGGCAATCCTCCCCCCAAAAAGCTCAACAACTTTGGGCAATCCCCCCCCAAAAGCTGAAAAACTCTGGGCCATCGCCCATTTTACTAAATTTCAGCCCCCCAAAATAGGGGGGTGTCTTATACACGGGGGCGTGTTATACACAGAAAAATATGGCAAGTTTAATAATAATAATTAATACATGACTTCCCCCAAATACTCCTGGGAACTGTAGTTTACTCGCAGAGCAGCAATTTCCCACATCCCCTTCCTCCTCTATTACCCTGTGATAGTAGAAACCAGGAAAAACCTGGTCTTTCTTGTGCGCTTACTTAATACTGTATTTTTTTTTATATGTGCTCTCAAAAATATTTTGAAGTTGGAGAAAACCTTGATATCATGCACAAACAAGCTATTGAAATGTTTTTACCCAACTGTATTTGTAAAGATTATCAAAGGAGCAAATAGTAGTGTTAGGATTGACACTTGCAAAAGGACTCAACAGGAATATTACAGCCCTTAAAAACTGGCCCCCAGTTTTCTTGATTTTGTTTGAGGCCTGCATTTGGCCTAGTATTTGCTTGTGTTGGAGGCAGGCTGTTAGTCTTCAGCCTGGAAGTAGTATCAGCTGCTTTATCTGAGCTTGATGAGCCCCACCTGTGTTTTTAACCCTATGCTTGTTTGTTGTAGGGTCATCATGTCTGCCCAGTCTTCTCTGCCATACATATGATTCAGGCTCCCAGTAAAAGTGACTGAATGATAGACTGGCCAAGTTAAGAGTATAACCATATCAGTGAAGACAAAGTCAGACTATGCTTGATTCCCTGTCTGTGAGAGCGAAGGTGGTTATTATTTTTTTTATGTTGACAGAAGAATGTGGAAAGGTTCAGCCAATCTTTTGGATTTTTTTGCTGGCTTGTTGGTATGACAAGTTACTGACTTAGTTTGGAAGATGGACCCCATTGTTTTTGGAGATATATCTCATAATCAGTGTTAATTCAGAGGCGGCGGCATTTATTCAGTATTTACTTTTGTTTTTGAATCATATCCTGCCCTTTAAAAGAACCCCCAGTAATGCTAGTTTATAATGTTCAACTAAAATAATGTTGCACACCATCCGAATCTCAGAGCAGTACGAGATTCCAGGCAATAGGCATGAGAGACAGTGGAGACTATGGTATCTTTATGATATACGATTTATTTACACGTATATACAACTGGAGCCTACAGTGGAGGGCCTCACAGCATTAACACCCCAAGAAGGTCTTGCTTCTCCCATAGCCACAGCCTTGGATCCCAGCAGAAATCAGGCAGGGCTCTGTCTCTCAGCTGTCCAGTCTTTCCTTCTAGCTCACACACCTCAGCTCTGATCTTTTGTCTTTCTAACTGACAGCAAGTTGAAGTGGGGGCTCACTCATTTGTCCTCAGGCCCAGAGCCATTTCATCTGTTACCTTAACTACCCATACTTCGGCCATTACTTCACCAGGAAGATGGCCTGACCGTTCCTGATATTTAATCCTTGTTGGATCCAGGAATTAGAATATACAGCCTAACTTCCCTAAAGGTATACAGCCTAAGTCCCCTAAACTCACAACAATTACATTAAAGTACTAAAAACACAACAATAAAAAATGAAACAGCAGACAATGCAGATTCAGAGCCGAAAGATTTTTAAGAAGCCTGGAGGAAGGGGGGAAGTATTCACCTGGTGCAGAAAAGATAACCAAGTAGGCGCCAGGCAAGCTTCCCTAGGGAGAGAACTTTCCATCTGCAGGCACCATTGGGTAGATGTTGTGCCAAAATAGGGAGGTTAGGATCAGATAGCTAAGAGCTTTTTCTTCTTCTAGGCTGTCTCCCAACCTTCTGCTCCTGTTGAATGCCAAGTCTAGTTCTTACCGAAACAAAAACAAAAAATCCAACCCCCAAAACTACGAACACCTGTGATTTAATTATGGATTAAAAGACTGATTTCTTGTTTTACACACACCCATTGCTGTGGGAAGCAAGGGACATGTTTGTAATATTTAATCTTTCTAGGTGGCTATGAGGTTTTGTGGTGGATTTTTATTGCACGTTAATGTTTTGTTGCTCTGTTCCGTTGTGTGTCGTGAGCTGCTTGGGGGGGCGTTAAAAACACACACACCTGGGTGTGAAATGTCAAGGAACAGTGAGATATGGCTACCTGATAGAGGGAAGGCACTCTGCTTGTGCTTCCAGACATACTTTCCTGATGGCTACATGTTTAGAAGCTGAACCCTGACATTTTGAACATGTTCTGCTGGAGCTGAGACTGGCTGATATTTACATCTGGAAATATAAATTAAAATGAGGTAGCCATCTCTACAGAATAATTAAATGCCTTTTATTGGGACCAACCAATGTTTGCAAAGCACTATTTAAGCTTCTAGGTGATGCAGAACTCTTCCTCGGACTGGATGACCAAGCAGGATTTTTGAAGAGCAAAATTGCATATTTTAAATGTTAGCAGGCTTAGTAGAATAAAATTCCCAGACACAATAACATAACATGTAAAAACCAATCAATTTTCACAAGCCAGCATGTGATACAGTAACTACTAGTTAATATTACCAAGTTTTCTTCATTCCAGCATTCTCAGAGATATTAAGTAACTAAGTTCTAATTTAATGAAAAACGAAAAATCTTATTTATGTCTGTCTGCCTAAGGCTGCAATCCTGTATGCAATGTACACACTTAAACTTGAAGTAAGATCTAGTGAACATGTATAGACATGAATAGGATTGCACTCTAGGTTTGCAAGGACATCCATCCCGAGACTGGAATAATCCATAGACAAATATAAGCAAGACCTACACTTTGCTTTTGCTTGGAAACATATACCCCTGCCCGCCTGATCAGTTCTGTGTCACTTGAAAGCTTACGTACTGCATTATGAAGACTGGTAGAGATTACTAAAAACGTAAAATGTCTGTTATAAATGACTGCACAGTTAGGTGTGTTATGGCTTTTTAAAAAAAGTGCATCTAAGTTCCTAGAACATTCAGAAATTGTGATGTGAAAATGGGTTTATGGTTGTTGTGTACTAATAGAATGAAGCAAAATAAATGAATTAATAAAATAATAACAGTGGTTGCTGAAAACTCCAGATTCGTTTCTCCTTTCCTTCCCCCTCCCCTGTTCTTGCTTGGAAACAGGTTCTAATTAAGGCACCGTTTGTTAGATGAGTTTATTTTCCAATTCCAGAGCCAAGAGACGAGAGAGAGAGAGAGAGAGAGAGAGAGAGAGATGTTACTTCATGGAAAGTGAGGAATAGCAAAAACTTTTCTGACTAGAATCCAATATCCCTCTCCTCCCTCCTCCTCTTCCAGTTTCTATAACCTCTTTGGCCCTGGTTTTGGGGGCTGTTAATTTAACATGATGGAACAGATACACAAAGGAAACCGAAAGCCATCAGAAAGCCATCAGGAAGCCATCAATGTTCGAAGCAACTGTGTAGTGTGCATAAAGGTTTGTGTTCCCTGACAGTGGTTCTGTCTCCATGTGGTAAGCAAACCTCAGATTGGGACCTAATCCCAGCTATGTAAATCAAAGTGATTTGCTGAAGTGAGTTTATGACCTCAGTTCCTCCTTCAACTAATTTCCTGAATTTTCCAAATGATCAGATTGGAAGCGGCACTCCTTAAACCACTTGTTTCTGCTTAGCCTGACACCCTGCATCTCTACATCAGCATCTCCACTACACCAATACTTCTTCACACCCTTGGGTGCTACCTCACAACTGGGGCTTCACTCCTTTCAATAGCAACTAGCCTCCACAAGAGGGCACTATGTCGACTCAAGAAAATATCCTGTTTTGGATACTGTATTTTCAAATTCTCAAATTCTCCCTGCCAATGGTACCTTAAAGGCGATCCTTTGTCTGGCCTATCATATGAATGGGAAAGTGTGTACTGAAACAGCACAATGTGTTGCTGGTAGAAGGTTGAATTTCAGTGGAGTGGGAGCAGGGACAGAGTTGACATGGTCAGGCTGGACTTAGAGATGCCCTGGGCTGAACTGGTTTTGTCACTCTAACAAAATAAGGCCTTTGCCCCTCCATCCACCCAAAATACAGACTGGCATAGCTTTGACACAGCAGGCTACACCTGAACCATGGCAACTTTTCAGGCCTGCCTTGGCACAGAAGATGGGGAACTGGGCAACGCTTGACAGCCAACTGGAACGCAAACTGCTTATATTGCGATTTTTGCCTGGGGGAAAGGCCTGTGTTTTAACTAAATAGCAAATGGGGAGTTTGGTGGGAGGCAGTGCTGCAGATTAGTTCCAGATGTCCCCAGTGACGTATGGATATGTGTGTGCGTCTCTTCTCTTGTTGCATTTGCCTAGCAGCTGTGGCTTGACGTTGCTTTCAGTCCAAAGCCAACATCCGTCTGGAGGGGCTTTGGGTATCTCATTCCTTTGCCTGGTTATTTGCAGCACAGAAGTCCCATAGTAGTTCCTCTCCATCTTTCTCCTTTCTCTGTCTCCTCTCCTCCTGCTCTCTCTCTCACTCTCTCTCACCCACATCCCCACCTCTTGCTGCTAGCATCACTACAAGTCTCATTTCCTGCTTGCCAGAACGAAAGTCAAAACTATTCAGGATGCGAATGGAGGGTGTGTATGTGTAGCTTTTACTGGCCCACCCTGAGGAGGCTCCCTGTCCACACCCACTGCGTGCCGGGCAGCTTTATATATACAGGTGCAAAGTCTTCCCAGAATGCCGAGTGGCTGCCAAGAGTGCTGTGGAAAATAGTACCAACAATTCTCCTTCTGTAAAGGAGGGAATGCAGAGAGGCTGGGAGCCTAAAGATCAGAAGATGGTGGGCTAGGTCTGGCTTGAAGCCAATAGGTCTCCATGGCTTTCCCTGGCCTCTAGTGCTTGGGGGCAAAAGGGAGAATCTTTTATTTTATGTTTTATTATAGACTTATGTTTTATTATAGACTTATGTTTTATTATAGACTTCAAGGATGAACCTTCCATTATTTTGTGGGCTCCCACCCCACTGCCATCCCAAAGCATTATATTGTCACAGACCACGGTATACCCACAATAAACTGAGAATACCAGTGATTGAAATGTTACGAGGATACAGCAGTGTTGCTATTTGTATGATACTTTATTGCCCTAGATTGAGGTGGCTGAATGAGCTGTTTGTAAATTATGCTTAATTCTGCCAGAGATTTTTTTGTAGGTTGGATGTTTGCTTTGCAACAAATGGTTAGCTGGGGATGTTTGTTATGGTTGTGTTATCTGTATGGGTGGCGGGAATGTTTGAGAGTAAGGTTTGTGTGTGGAAGATGGCTAAGAATGCATTTGTAGCAGGGTATGGTGTGTGTGTGTGTGTGTGTATTTTGTTTCTAATGATACTGTTTCTGTGAAGCTTTTTTAAATTATTATCTATTTTTTATGTTTAAAATAACATTTTGTTATCCCATTCATCATTCTGCTTTAATAGAGTATTTCTATTTGACCTTCATTTTTCATGTTTTGATATTTTTAAATATTCTATTTGATGTTTTAAGATAGATTGGAAACTGCTTTGAGCTGTTTTTTTAAATATAAAGTGAAATAGAAATGAATTAAATAAAAAATAATAATTTTGTTGAACAGGGAAGGGGAGGGAGGAGACAGAGATTCCATATTTGTTGAAAGGATTCTATGCTAATGATTTATTCTCTCTGTAATAAAAAGCCAGTCTTGCAGTCTGGGTGGACAGTGTTAGGTGCCAATGGGCTTCCTCCTAAGAATAATGGCCCCATCATTTCAAAATGGGGGAGGAGGGCATTGACAGGTATTTTTAAAACTTCAGGCACTGGTCTGTGACTTGCCTTAGTACAGCCTTCCCCAATCTGATGCCTTCTAGACATGCATCT